>NC_137280.1:60172500-62672500 GCF_054371585.1 Giraffa tippelskirchi
CACAAAAGAGGTACAGCTTGCTTTCTCACTCCATGAAGCCCAGTGAGCCTTGTAACTAACTTTGGCCGATAGTATACCAACATATGTGGCACAGACAGAGGCAGAATAAGTACGTGAGTGATTGGGCTTTCTCCCTGCTGGGCCCCGGCATTCCCATGAGATCATGCTTGGACCAGCCCACTAAGGGATGGAGGACACAGAGCAGATTTGAGTCCCTCCAGTCACCCCAGCGGAGGACTCCTGGATTAGCTGACACCCAGCCAATCCTGAGATATGAGAATGAACCCAGTCAGCATCAATAGGAGTCACTTAGCCAAGAACCCCAAACATGTAACCGTTCATGTTGTATGCTCCTGAGGTTGGGTGGTGTTTGTCATGCAACTGATATGTGGCAACAGTAATTGACCTTACAATAGAAATCACCTTAGCCAAGCATGCAAGATCTGCATATTCTAAGCCTACATGCCTGTCCATCTCCCTTGCCCAACACTATTTACATGTACCTGTGCTCCAGCTATGCCCAAATACTTTCAGTTCAACAAATGGGCAGGGCTGTTGTGCATCTCCATGCCTTTGCACATGCCCTTCCAGCTCATGAGTCTCTTCATCTTCATGGGTTTGCCTTGAACACTCAACCTGTGGCCACCCCATGACTAATGCCTAACTCTATTATTAAATTTAACTCTTAGTGTGGCATTTTTATACAAATGAAAACTTTTTATGTACTTTTATATGTAAAACAAGAACTAGGTCATAAGTCTTGTTGTGTCACTGGTACTTAATAAATGATTTATGAATGTTAAATGCAGGAAATTACTAGAGAGCTGGAAAGAGACACCAAGAACTATGTTGGCCCATGACTTTGAGCTGGAGCTGCATTTACTCAGAACATCCTTTATCTGTCAATGATGTCAACTCATGAAGAGAGATCAGAATAGTAGCTTGATCCCTGAGCAGTGAATCCATAAGATACTGCTTATAAGTTATGGATCTTGAGAAAAAAATTCAATCTCTCTTAATTTTATGTATTAAATTGTTGTAAGAATTAAGTGAGATCACGAATATAAAGCCCTTTTCACAGCGTAAGCCTTGCAATCATGTTAAACCTTGATACTGATGTTTTTATTATTATAATACCAAGCAGCCATTTTCAGAATAAATCTATTCTATGGAAAGTCCCTGGATTTGGAACAGAAAAAGAAAGTGAAAGCCAAAACCCAATTTTCTTCTTCAGTGTCAACCGAGTTCTCTAATTACCTAAGAATGTCTGTGTGTGCTCAGCCACTCAGTCATGTCCGATTTTTTGTGACCCCTCAGACTGTAGCCCACCAGGCTCCTCTGACCATGGGATTCTCCAGGCAAGAATACTGGAGTGGATTGCCATTTCCTTCTCCAGGGAATCTTCCTGACCCAGGGATTGAACTGGCGTCTCTTACCTCTCCTGCATTGAAAAGGGGGTTCTTTACCACTAGCTTCGCCTGGGAAACCCATGAATGTCTACTCCTTCCCATTTGGTCAGCAGACCTGGATGAAGCCAGGACAGAGAATGTCTACACCTTTCCATTCATCAACACTGGATGGAGCCAGGACAGACTCTGCCCAGAGAAACTTATCCTGGCCTCTGTGGGGCTCCAAGAGCTGAGTCCGATATGGAAAGTCAACTCATTAAATCAAAGTACTTTTTCTCCTGTGCTTGAGGTTAAGGAATATGCCCCCCTCCATGAACTTTATTTTAAAATATAAATACAATGGGACTTTTGTTTTTCAGAGATATTGTGGGCTAAACATATAGAAATATTCCTCCCAAAACAGAACATCTTAAAGTTCTAGAAAAAATATTTGAAAGCATCCTTTTTTAAAAGGGTGGTTTTGTAATTTTGTTACATTTTGCAATTGTGTTACATCACAGTATTGTTAATCAACTGTACCCCAATATAAAATTTAAAATTGTTTAAAGAGATAGTCACTCGTCGCTCAGTCATATCTGACTCTTTGCGACCCCATGGACTGTAGCCCACCAGGCTCCTCCATCCATGGAATTAAAAAGATAAACACCAAATGTTGGATTTGTTCTGAGGGTATGTCCCCATCACTGGTTGCCTACAATAACTTAAGATACATTCTCTATAAGCATAGTTCTCAGAGAATTCCTACAGAACAAGTCCTAAGATACATGAGCTTACAGTAAAAGAAATAAAAACAAAAGCATGAGAGAAAAAGTCACATGCGACAGAACTGACAGTATTAACCGCCTGCAGAATTAGATCTGCGTGCATGCATGCAAAGTCACTTCAGTCTTGTCCAACTCTTTGCGACCCCATGGACTGTAGCCCGGCAGGCTCCTCTGTCCATGGGATTCTCCAGGCAAGAATACTGGAGTGGGTTGTCATGCCCTCCTCCAGGGGATCTTCCCAACCCAGGGATTGAACGATCGAACCCGGCTCTCTTATATCTCCTGCACCAGCAGGTGTGTTCTTTACCACTAGTGCCACCTGGGAAGTTCCAGAATTAGACCTACCCACCCTCAAAGGCTTCGGAAAATAGAATTACTATTTACAGAATATAAAATAAATACATCTCAATTCTGTATGAAAACAAAAGTTGGACTCCTTGAGGTCAAAAAATTTTGTATGTTTTTCTATATTGTTGTATACACTTTAGATATTATTGCAATCTCTTAGTGACTAGAAGATTACTGGCCCATAATAAGCCCTCAGTTCTTATATACTGAATATATGAATGGTAAAGGAAAAAGAAAATATCAAAATTAACAGGCAGATTTAAGAGCTACCAACAAAAATTCCAGAAATTAAAGAATTCAATGGATAGGCCAGCAGTGGATGAATGGACAAGCAAAATGTGGTATATATGCACACACTGGAATATTAACTGGCCATAAAAAAGGAAGGAAGTACTGATACATGCTACAACATGGATGAAGACTGAAAACATTATGTTAAGAGTGAAAGAAGTCAGACACAAAAGGTCTTATGTTGTATGTTTCATTTATATGAAATATGCAGAATAGATAAATCCATAAGATTAACACTTAAGAGGCAAACTGCAGAGTGGTGGTTGCCAGGGACCAGAGGAGGCAGGAAATGGGGAATAACTGCTTAACAGTTACAGGGTTTTTCTTGGAAGATAAAAATGTTGTGGAACTAGACCAAGGTGATGGATGCACAGTGTTAAGAATGTATTAAATACCACTGGATTTTTCATGTTAAAATAATTACGTTTATGCTATGTGAATTGCCCCTCAATTTAAAAAATTGCAATGAAAGATGAATAAAGTGAAAATACATACATAAGGAAATTACTTAGAATGCAAAACAAGAAGAAGCAGAACTGGGGAAGATGAACTACAGAATTGGGAAGAGTGAACAAGGAGAACAGAAGAACAACATCCAACAAATACCTAATTAGAATTCCTAAAGGAGAAAACAAAGACAACACAAAAATCTTAAAGAAAATTCGATAGAGAGGAAAATGCATTTAGACCCTGATGCTGGGAAAGGTTGAGGGCAGGCGGAGAAGGGGACGACAGAGGATGAGATGGTTGGATGGCATAACCGACTCGATGGACATGGGTTTGGGTGGACTCCGGGAGTTGGTGATGGACAGGGAGGCCTGGCGTGCTGTGGTTCATGGGGTCGCAAAGAGTCAGACACGATTGAGAGACTGAACTGAACTGAACTGAACTTCCTAACTATCACTGCTTTCACTTCTTCTAGTCTAGGGTGTATTTATCATTTCACACCCTGCATTTTTTACATATTATAAACATAACATAATTGTATGGTTCCCTCAATTGCCATTTTACTGGCTACATAACATTCTATTACTTGGGTATATGGCAATTTAATAAACTAGTCTCCTCTTGTCTAGTCCAAAGCTCAGCAAACTGCAACACATGAGTCAAATCTCAACCATCTCTCTTTTTATAAGGCCCACCAGCTAAGAGATCAAACTGCCAACATTCACTGGATCATGGAGAAAGCAAGGGAATTCCAGAAAAGCATCTACTTCTGTTTCATTGACTATGCTAGAGCCTTTGACTGTGGATCACAACAAACTGTGAAAAATTATCAAAGAGACAGGAATGCCAGACCACCTTACATGTCTCCTGAGAAACCTGTATGCAGATCAAGAAGCAAAAGTTAGAACTAGACATGGAACAACTGACTGGTTCAAAATTGAAAAAGGAGTACGACAAGGCTGAATATTGTCACCCTGCTTATGTAACTTCTATGCAGAGTACATCATGCAAAATGGGAGCTGGATGAATCACAGGCAGGAATCAAGATTTCCAAGAGAAATACCGATAAATTCAGATAGGCAGATGATACCATTCTAATGGCAGAAAGTGAAGAGGAACTAGAGAGCCTCTTGATGAGGGTGAAAGAGGAAAGTTAAAAAGTTGGCTTGAAACTCAACATTAAAAAAACTAAGCTCTGGCATCCAGTCCCATCACTTCATGGCAAAAGGAAAGGGAAAAAGTGGAAGCAGTGACAGATTTTATTTTCTTGGGCTCCAAAATCACTGCAGGTGGTGACTACAGCCATGAAATTAAAAGATACTTGCTCCTTAGAAGGAAAGCTGTGACGAACTCAGACAGTGTATTAAGAACCAGCTATCACTTTGCCCACAAATGTTCGTACAGTCAAAGCTATGGTTTTTCCAGTAGTTATGTACGGATGTGAGAGTTGGATCACAAAGAAGGCTGAGCACCGAAGAATTGATGCTTTCGAATGTGGTGCTGGAGAAGACTCTTGAAAGTCCCTTGGAGTGCAAGGAGATCAAACCAGTCAATCAATCTTAAAGGAAGTCAACCCTGAATATTCACTGGAAGGAATGTTGCTAAAGCTGAAGACCCAATACTTTGGCCACCTGATGTGAAGAGCCAACTCATTGGAAAAGACCCTGATGCTGGGAAACATTGAAGGCAAAAGGAGACGGAGGTGGCAGAGGATGAGATGGTTAGATAGCATCACTGACTCAATGGACATGAATCTGAGCAAAGTTCAGGAGAGAGTGGAGGACAGAGGAGTCTGGCATGCTGCAGTCCATGGGGTCGCAAAGAGTCAGACACAGCTTACTGACTGAACAACAGCAAGAAGCTAAAATGTTTTTTATGTATTTAAACGATTGAAAAGGGAATCAAAAGAACAATATTTCATGACATGTAGAAATTATATGAAACTTGAATTCAAGTTTCCATAAATATTTATTGGGACCCAGCCACACCCATATATTCATAACTTTGCTCAAGGAAAAGTTGAGTATGAGAGGCAGATACTACATGGCTTACACACACACACACACAAATTACCATCCACCCCTTTAAGTTCACCAACTTCTGGTCTATACAGTTCCAATTTTTCACCATTTGAAAACAATCCTCTCATGATACCTTCATGAATAATTTTTCTTCTTTTTGATTATTATCTTGAGATAAACTCCCAGAAGGGAGTGTGAGTCAGCGGCTATGAGCAGCTACTTTGATGACCTCTAGATGTGACACCAGACTGCTCTCCACAAGAATTGTACCAATTTCCACCAGCCAATGAGGATGTATGAGGGTACCAATTTCCACTCACTCTCCTCTGATGACATCCTTAACCTCGAAATGACCTTAAGCTCTGAGTGCCCACATCTTAGCCACTCAGATGACTGTGCATTTCATCATAATCCAATCCACAAGGCACCTTCCTCAGACATTTGCCTTGTGAAAGGCTGTGCCCATAACTTAAAATCTTCAGAACTGAGGCTTTTCTTCATTTCTGGAGACAATAAACACCTCTCTTTAACTTTATTATCTTTAATTTTATCAGAGCCAATTCAGGGGTAGGCTCATATCCTCCGCTTCTGAATATAACTAAGATTCAAGAGATGAGCATAACTTAGAAAAAGTCAGATGTTCATCACCCTTTCACCTTTCCTCTCTGTGTGCTTCCTCAACACTCTGATTTTCAATATGGAGAAATATCCAGCATGGTATATTTATTGTTCAAAGTCGCATGGCTAATTAGTATCACATGTATGACTTGAATCTCCTTCAGATGTTCCTGCCATTATCCTGTGCAGTTGGTCAGTGTGGTAAGTGATACTGAATGAATTAAGCTCCCCAGTGAGATTCACTTTGGTTATGCGCAATGATAAATTAACCTCATGGCAGCCAAATATGAAGGGCCAGAGCTCTGATGAGCCTCAGTTTTATGGATCCACAGAATGTACTTGAAGAGTCATAAATGTGCAGAAGACCAACTTGTTCAGCAAATAATAAGGCAACAATCTCTCTCTTTAAATCCTTGCAGTTATTGGCTATTGTAGTTTAGTCGCTAAATCGTGTCCGACTCCTTGCAACCCAGTGGACTGTAGCACACCAGGCTCCTCTGTCCGTGGGATTCTCTAGGCAAAAATATAGGAGTGGGTTGCCATTTCCTTCACCAGGGGATCTTCCTGACCCAGGGATTGAACCCGTGTCTCCTGCATTGGCAGACAGACCATTGCACCACCTGCAAAGCCCTGTAGCTATTGGTATAGCATGGCTAAGATGCTGCGGGCAGGCCCAGAGCAGAGGGGTATAGAACAGGCAACCTGGGCTTCTTAAATATGTGGCATCTGTCTCCATACCGTGACACTCATAATTTGTCTTTCTCTTGTCATTTTTTGTGTCATCTTTTGTCATTTTCTGTGTTGAAGAAAACTTACAATTTTACATTGTCACCAAACAGTAGAAGCAATGGCTTAACTTTCCCAATTTCCTTTTGACAGTTCGGCCAGGTTACCAACAGTCACAGATGCTTTTCTAAGCAGGAAAGTGAATACGTTTTCTTCCCCACCCCACCCCACAGTCCTGCTGTCACTAGGCTCATGTCCACGGAAGACCTCGGTAAGATCTGGAAGGAAATCAAAGGAAAGAGCCCTCCCTGCCCGCCGCCCTGGGGCTCCCAGTGCTTGCCAGCTCAAATTTTCCCCCTTTCCAGACTGGCACTAGTAATCACAGGCAGGTTTCCGCTCCGGCAACCCTAACTCCTGCATGAATCTCCTCTGAAATTTTTCCAGGAAAGGGAGCCGGAATCATAGGCTTAACTTCTATCCCCACCGTGCCGATTTCACTAGAAAACCCACTTGAAAAAACTTCCCCTCCTTCTAGTGAATCTGTACACAAAGGCAGCAATTGAACCTCACACATGGAAATCAAAGCCTGGATTATTGAATATCAAAGCTCCCTATGGGGCAGCCCCAAGTCCTGCAGCCCCGTTCCTCACCTCATCCCCTGTACTGCCTTTAGTCTGACAGCTTCCACCTGGACTCCCAAGCCTCCCTCCCAGACTGATTTCCCACTCGTAATTAAATTCAGACTGCATCTGGCTCACAAAAGACCCTTAGTAACACTGATTCAGCACCTGTTTTCTGAGCACCTACTGTGTACCAGGCATTCTGTCTCTCTCCGAGGATTTAAAAATTCATAAGGCCCAGTACCTATCTATAATCCAAAGAATAGAAGACAGATAAAAGAAAAATTACAATTTTGTGTAACAGTGCAACTTAATGAGATTTATCAAAGCCTAGGACCTTCCCCATGGCTCAGTAGTAGAGAATCCACCTGCAATGCAAGAGACACAAAAGAGGCAGGTTTGATCCCTGGGTTGGGAAGATCCCTTGGAGGATGAAATGGCAACCCACTCCAGTATTCTTGCCTGGAAAATTCCATGGACAGAGGAGCCTGGAGGGCTACAGTCCATGGAGTCACAAAGAGTTGGACAGGAATGAGCAGGCACACACACCAAATCCTAAATTGTAGGTGCTTTCCCTAACTTGATAACTGTATGTGTGGCCCAAGGACTTGGGCTTTCAGATTAAATAAAAGAAGCATTCAAATCCCAGCTCTGCTACATATGAGCTATATAATAATAGGAGGCAAATCGTTTAATTTATCTGGGTCTTCATCTCCTTATCTAATACACTGGTCTTGGAGACACACTGGTTGTCAGGTGTGTGGCATCACAGCAAGAGAGTGAACTGAGCATCCGATTATCGATCATTATCATTCCAGGAATTGGCAAGGGGGTGGGGGGGGCTTGGAGGTCATTTCACATAGGAAGTAAAAAAGAGCTGGGTAGGAGACAGGAGCCTTAGGTTGAGCCAAGGTTCTCTTCTCATGGGGTCTGGATATGCCTGCAGGATAGAGGCTGGGGGTGAGGGGTGGGGTGTAGAGCAGCCACAAGTCTATTTTGTGAAGGACCACAGAAACCTCCTGGAAAGGGGTTCACCATCTGCAGCAAGAGAACCAGGTGAGCAACATGGCCCAACATCAACACCCTACCCAGGGTCAGAGGAGACTCTGAGGCTACCCAGGAGCCTTCTCTGGGCTGGGTTCCCACTAGATCCCCGAGAACTTACACAAGACCTTAGGGAGGGGTTACAAGACACAGAAGGCCATTTCCACAATTAATCTCACCAAGTCATAATACGAAGCTGCTCCTCCATGAGATGGACGAGATCGGGAGGGACACAGGGTTAAGAAGAAGTCTCCCCACGCCCCTGGGACTGTGCCAAGGCTTCTGCACTTCATCTAAGCCCTTAGAGACTCTGCAGGCTGAGAGGCTCATGCTGGTCCAGCAGTGGCCTCGGTGGTAAAGCAACTTATCCTCTGAGAAACTGAAGCTAGGGACATCATTGCAGGAATCCAAAGCCCAAACCAGAGCAGGAGACCAGGAAGAGGGCTGGTGACATGGCCATCGTGGCAAAGGGTCTGAACCTCTGACCACACAGGAGCCACTGCCAGCTTCCCAGCGAGTAGAGGCAATTCTCAGGGGACCTGGAGCCTCCACTTAACCAAGGGAAGCAGAGCCAGAGAGCAGTACTCTCCCCACTGTTATTGTGACTTGGTTTTTGTACCCCTCATTTGGAGCAGCCAGTGATGTCCAGTTTGTAGCTATTTACTCTCAGATGTGTTAAAGGTGCATTGCTGGGAGAAAATGTGTTGTCAAGTGCAATTCATACCTGGGAAGTAAAGAGAACAAAAGTCTTATGGACTCTGAGGGAGGGGGTGAGGGTGGGACGTTCTGGGAGAGTGGCTTTGAAACATGTATATTATCATATGTGAAACAGAACACCATTCCATGTTCGATGCATGAGACAAGGGCTCAGGGCCGGGGCAATGGGATGACCCAGAGGGATGGGATAGGGAGGGAGGTGGGTGGGGGGTCCAGGAAGGGGAACACATGTAGACCCATGGCTGATTCATGTCAATGTATGGCAAAAACTACTACAATATTGTAATTAGCCCCCAACTAAAATAAATAAATTTATAAAAAAAAAAAAAAAAGAACCCACTCTCCTCCCCAGGCTTCCCCTGTCACCTGGAATATATAATGAGTGGGGCTAAGGGGCCAGGGCCCATTGCAGTGGCAGAGGAGGGGCACTGAGGCCCACTGGGGCATAAAGACATGGCAGAATCAGGGAGGAAACCCAGGCACAGGGCCGGGGGTCCCACAGAAAGAGAGCTTGGAATCTTTTCACCAGCAAAGAAGTGAAAGGCAATGGCCTGGATGCATTTGGTTTTCCAAACCACATCGAAGAAATTCAACCTTACATCCGTAACAATGACAAGGAAGCAGACAGCCTTGTGGGCCCATGGGTCCCAGCAGCACAAAGTTCTCTGCTCTCCTGACAGCTAGAGGAAGCAGGTATCATCCTGCAGGATGGTGATTAGGCTCTGGCTGGAGGCACTGATCTGAGGAACCCGTGCTCTGGGTATCTTCCCTTTGAGCTCTCTTCCCACTGTCCAGTGTAAAACATCGGGCCTTTCAGAAGAAGACAGACTGCCAGGAGGAGTGAGCTGGGAAGTTTTAATAGAGCTTGGAAGCCACAAAGCCCAGCTGTCCAGCCAAGTGACAAGTTAACACCAAGTCTTGCTTGAAGCCTGTTCAAACAAAATCTCCCTTTCATTCTTGATGTAGAAAGAAGAGCTTCTCTCAGACTTTCCCCTATTAATTTCTCTGCCCCAGAGGAAAGAGGAAGTCTTTCTTTTCCCAACAACAAAAAAAAAGACACGAAACATTCTTCAGGCATCTGTGCAATCACAGAGCCCAGCTCAGACACAGATCATGGTGGGCCCGTGATTAGAAGCCAGGTACTCACAAATGAGTCCACTCCGCTCACCGCAGGATGGTTTTCCTGAAACATTTTCTTTTCCTTCCAGAACAAAACCCTCTTTCTCTAAAAAAGGGAACGCCACAGAGTCCAAGGGCCCACAAGAGACCAGTCTTATCTACTTCCATGTCCCTAGTGCCCAGGGTCTACACAGAGCCCACTCGGGACTGTTACATGAACTGAAAAAAAAAAAAGAATAGAAAAGCTCCAGAAATAAAG
Organism: Giraffa tippelskirchi; assembly: GCF_054371585.1. Lineage (NCBI taxonomy): Eukaryota > Metazoa > Chordata > Mammalia > Artiodactyla > Giraffidae > Giraffa > Giraffa tippelskirchi. The sequence continues at coordinate 60,182,884 of NC_137280.1, forward strand.
GAGATGCACACCCTGCTTTCTTCACTTCAGAGGGGTAAAGACTATGTCAGAAGTCAGCAGACTTTTACTGTAAGAGGATGGATAGTGAATAGTATAGGTCTTATGGGCCCAAAAGCAAAATCATAATTGGTGCTTTCGAACTGTGGTGCTGGAGAAGACTCTTAAAAGTCCCTTGGACTGCAAGGAAATCAAACCAGTCAATCCTAAAGGAAATCAGCCCTGAATATTCATTGGAAGAACTGATGCTAAAGCTGAAGCTCCAATACTTTGGCCACCTGATGCGAAAAGCTGACTCATTGGAAAAGATCCTGATGCTTGGAAGGATTGAGGGCAAGAGGAGAAGGGGGCGACAGGGGATGAGATGGTTGAATAGCATCACTGACTCGATGGACATGAGTTTGAGCAAACTCTGGGAGATAGCGAAGGACAGGCGTGCTGCTGTTCATAGGGTCTCAAAGGGTAGGACACAATTTAGTGACTGAACAACCACAAGAAAAATCAAGATATTTTAGGGGCATGTACATAACAAAAGGAAAACAATTTCCATAATTATTTTTCAATCATTTGAAAATATAAAAACCATTTTAGCTCCTAAGGGCCATATAAGAACAAGCAGCAGGCCATATTTGGCCTACAGGCCATATAATCCAACCCCTAGCTTCTGTCCTCAGCTACTCCACCAAAGGTCTATCTGCCTTTTTCACATTCGAGTGTCTAATTTACTGAACTTTATTTGATCAAGGCAGAGGAGCATAAGATGCAATGATTTATCATCCATTTAATTTCCAAATCATTAAATGCTTTTGTTCAAACCATGCTCAAACAATAAGTACAAATAGCCAATACACATAGAATTAAATTCAGTTTCTTATCTATACCAGCTGAAACTATGTTTTTAAATATATATAAAATGGCAAACCACAGAATTTTCACCTAAGGAAGGACACTGATTTTTTTAAGATCCTAAGTCATAATCATATGTCAGGGGAAAGGAATTACTCAGGACCACATACAAACCTGTTAGAGTAAAGAATGATGACCAGGTAGGATAAGCTTGCTCTTTAGAATCAACATACCTGGGTTCAAGAGCAGACTCTGTGTTGTCACCTGTGCTACACTGTGCAAATTACTTAACCTCTCTGAACTTTGCTGTCTTCTTTGGTTAAAAAAAAATCCATCTTACTGCAAGATTCAAAATAATATGGGAAAAGCAGCAGGCCCATGTACATTAACCAAATTGTAGCCATTATTTCTATTAGATTTTTAACAGTGAGAACACTGTTAGTGCATGACATGTACCTTGGCAGGTTAGACAGCTTCCTCCATGATGAATGTGAGAGTGACTGGGTGGCCCCATATTCCCCACAAAATATATTTCCCCACCAGCATCCTAGGATGCCAGAAAGGCCCATATTCCTCAATACACCAGGTGGTAGGCATTAAAAACAAACTCCAGTTGAGTATCACTGATTTTAATGCTACCTAAATAAGAACTTTTATTTACACAATCTCATATAATTTAAACTGCAACCCAGGAAGGTGATTGAAGCAAATGTCATTATTTCTATTTCACAGACCAGAAAACAAACAAAAACTGGACTCAGAGTCAGAGACTCTGAGGTCAAATTCCAACTCTGTCATGTGCATTTTGTGACCTTGAGTTATTATCTGACCTCTTTTAGTCTCAGTTTTCTTATCTGTAAAATGGGTACCTGGTATTATGAGAGATTTTTATTTGAAATGCCTAGCACATTATCTGGAACATGGTGTGTGTGTGTGTGTGTGTGTGTGTGTGTGTGTGTGTGTGTGTGTGCATGCACACACACATGCACACTCAGCCGCTCAGTTGTGTCAGACTTTTTTGTGACCCTATGGAATATAGACCGCCATGCTCCTCTGTCCGTGGAATTCTCCAGGCAAGGATACTGGAGAATTCCCTTCTACAGGGGATCTTCCAACTCAAGCATCAAACCCGCGGCTCCTGTGGCTCCTGCACTGGCAGGCAGATTCTTTACCTCTGCACCACCTGGGAAGTCCCTCTGGAACTTAGTAGGGGTCAATAAATATGAGTTTATACTGTATGGTCAGATGACAAAAATCAGACTTACATGGCATGCATTAATGTAAGCTTCCTCAGGCCATTTGTGGCCAAATGTATCAGATAAGATTAGCTAAAAGTCTCACAGTCTTTGCAAAAATGGTTCTCAGGAGGTTGGCAAATTCTTTGAGTCTGAATACACAGGCTTGAATGAAAAAAGAGGCAAATATTGAGAATCCGAGACTATCTGTTCATTTGACCAAGGCATTCCAGCAGGTCAACAGGCTCTGAGCCTGGAGGACTGATGCTTCTGTATCACATGACCCCAGGTGGTCTAATCTATTACATAGTTACCCACAAGCTAAAGTGAAAGTGTTATTTGCTCAGTCGTGTCCAACTCTGTGATCCCATGGACTGTATATAGCCCACCAGGCTCCTCTGTCCATGGAATTCTCCAGGCAATCATACTGGAGTGGGTTGCCATTCCCTTCTCCAGGGGATCTTCCCAACCCAGGTATTGAACCCAGGTCTCCTTCACTGCAGGCAGATTCTTCACCATCTGAGCCACTAGGGAAGCCCACTCACAAGCCAAGGGAAACATATAAAATACATGTTTGATCTTCTCTCTCTAACATCTTACTGGAATGCATTTGAAATACTACTCACCTATTTGGCAAAATAGAGAGAGAGAGAGAGAGACATTTGTAAACAGGGACAATGCAATGTGATAAAGGTCATAATAAGAGAAAAAGTGAAGTGCTATAGAATTAACTAACCTTTCCCAGTGGAGTCAAAGAAGATTTCACATAGAAGACAGCATGGATCTAAATTGTAAAGAAGGAATTTTAGGAAGTATCTCTTTCTCCTCGTTTTCCAGGATTTTTCTAAAATATGTCTCATCTTGGCAACCCCCAGCTGCATGGCTCCTCACTACGTTCAAGTTCAGACCATACCTCTGAGCATGGCATTGAGTGCCTTTCATGATCTTGCACCTACTTTACCACTTGAACCCTATCTTCTATCACTCCCCCCATAAAGTGCCCAGAATCCAGCCTTGCCCCACACACTGCAGCCCAAGCATCTCACACCTCTGTGCTCTGTGCTATTTCCTCAGGCTCTTTCCTCACCTCTTTCCTGCCTGGCTCAGTGCGACCTAAGCTGTGGCCCTGGCTGCTCTGTGATTCAATGCTCCCTTTGCTCTCCTCCATCACAGAAATCATCAAAATGTACTGAATCGTACTGTCCCTTCTGCTGCCCTCAATATACCACTCCTGGAGGCCAGGGACTTGAGCTTGATCCTCTCTGCATCCTCAGAACCCAACATAGACCTAGTACACGTGTGCCAAAGAGTCGTGAGACTCAGAGAGATCCATTTATTCTCTTAAGGTTGTGCATTTATTCATTCCATAAATATTACTTGGGTGCCTACTGTGTGCTAGGTATGGTTCTGGATGTTGGGGATGCAGCACTGATTAATACAAACAAAAACCTCTGCTGGACTTCACTGGTGGTCCAGTGGTTAAGAATCTGCCTGCCAATGCAGGGAACATAGGTTCGATCCCTGCTCCAGGAAGATTTCACATGCTGCGGAGCAACTAAGCCTGTGAGCTCCAACGACTGAGCCTGCACTCGAGAGCCCAAGCTCTGCAACAAGAGAAACCTTGGCTATGAGAAGCCCTCGCACTGCAACCAGAGAGTAGCCCCCACTCGCCGCAACTAGAGAAAGATTGCTCACAGCACTGAAGACCCAGTGTAGCCAAAAATAAATAAATAAATAAGATTGTTTTTTTTTTTTTAATCTCTACTGTCAGAAAACTTACATTCTGGGTGTGGGATGCAGAAGGAGCCACATTCTATTAAGATTTTACACCTTATATGCGAGACAGAATAAGAGACACAGATGCATAGAACAGTCTTATGGACTCTGAGGGAGAAGGTGAGGGTGGGACGTTCTGGGAGAATAGCATTGAAACGTGTATATTATCATATGTGAAACAGAACTCCATTCCAGGTTCAATGCATGAGACAAATGCTCAGGGCTGGGGCAATGGGATGACCCAGAGGGATGGGATGGGGAGGGAGGTGGGAGGGGTGTTCATGATGGGGAACACACATAAACCCATGGCTGATTCATGTCAATGTATGGCAAAAACCACTACAATATTGTAAAGTAATTAGCCCCCAACTAAAATAAATAAATTTATTAAAAAAAAAAAAGATTTTACACCAGTACTTAAAGGCAAGGACAGAAATGGAACCTAAAGCATAAAATGTCCAATGCATTCATTTCTTCCCTCATCATTCATTCGCTTATTCAATTAGCAGCCAAACAATGAGCAGCTATTCCCTACCAGTCACTCTATTCAACACATACACACACACACACACATCAAATACTAGTTTAAAGTCTTCTTCCCATCCCCATCTTCCCCCCAAAATCACAAGCAATTCACATTGCTTAGTAAATATTTGTTGAAGTCATAGTATTTGGACAGATGGTTAACTATGAAAGGCTGGCCAGCAAGGCACAGTCTGTCCCCTTCAGTATGTTCTGATGTATCTCAATTTGTTAGGAAAAAGTTAGAAACAAAAGTAATTGCTCAAATAGTAACCACCATCCTTCAAGAACTCTTGTTTAGAGGACTGTGGAGCTACCTACTAGTTCAGGTTTGTTTTTTGTTTTTTTGACAAGCAGAGCCCCTGTGAATTCTGCAGAAGCTTCAACCATCTTGTTCCTGATTCCTGGAGTCAATCACATCCTCCAACCTTCCCCTCCAAGACAAGAAAAGGCCAAAAAGAACAAGAGGAGCCAGAGAGGTCCTTCACACAGAAGGCAGGGATCCTGGAATGCCTGGAAGACTGCATGTGGCTAGCACGGAAGGAGCTAACACACTTCCATGAAGCCTGTCGGCTCCAGTGAACTTATTCCAAGGGGGAAATTCTTGAAGTTCCATCTCCCCTCTCAAAACTGTGGCACAGAATTCCACCTGTCCTCGAGGGAGACATACCTGCCACTGTGATCCAGTGGACCTCCACGTGGGTTTCAGATCTCCTTCTTGTGTGAGAAGAGCGACTGGGCCACTCTCCCAGCCCAGGCGCTCTTTGAAATTGATGAGAAGTCCGTGTCTAACCCCCAATTCCTCCCCCGCTCCCCTCTCTCCCCGGGGACTGTTCTGTCACTCCCTGATTAAGGAACTAAGCGAAGGCTTCAGAGTGCAGGCAGCCCTGAGGAGGAGCTCGTGTCTTTTTCTTAGAATCAAAGGCTCTTAGAAGTGGAAAGAATCTTAAAAATCCACTATAGCTCCTTATTCAACAGATGAGAAAACCAAACCTTAGGTGGATGGCGTAGTCTGCTCAGGCTGCCTCAACAAAAATACGACAGGCTGAGGGCTTTGACCACAGAAATTCCTTTGCCCACAGTTCTGGAGGTTGGAAGCCCAAGATCAATGTGTCGGCAGGATTGGTTTCTTCTGAGGCCCCCTCTCTCCTTGGCTTGCAGACGGCCGGCCAGCTTCTGCCTGTGTCCTCAGTGGGTCTTTTCTGTATGTGAGTTCATCCCTGGTATTACTCTGTGTGTTTAAGTTTCCTTTTCTTATAATGACATCAGTCAGAATAGATGAGCGCTCACTTCATTGACCTCATTTTAACTTAATCACCTCTCTGAGATCCTATTTCCAAATACAGTCACGTTCTGAAGTACCAGGGGCTAGGGCTTCAACACATGAACTTATCAGGTGGTGTGGAGGTGGGTACAGGGGCACACACTTTGATCCACAGCCCCAGGGGTCTCCCAGGTGCCTCAGGCTTCCCCAAAACTGCTCCTTCTCAACATCTAGGTCTCCCAGAAGCCTTCTCTTGCCATCAAATTCAATGTTATACCCCTAGGTCACTTTGTCTGCAAGACTCTTCAAATGGCCTCTGACTTACGATGATTCAACTCAACGAATTTTTGACTTTACAGTGGTATAAAAGCAATACACATTCAGTGGGGGATAAAGCTTACTTAATTTTGAATTTTGACCTTTTCCTGGCCATTAACACATGGTCTGATCCTGTTTCATGATGCTGGGCAGCAGCAGCAAGTCACATAAGTCAACCATGTGATCATGATGACAACCAAACAAAATACTGACAACCGTTCTGTATGCACATAGCCATTCCATTTTTCACTTTCAGTACAGTGCCAACAAATTCCACAAGATATACAAGCTTTATTATAAAATAGGCTTTGTGTGAGATGATTTGGCCCAAATGCAGGCTCATGTGAGTGTTCTGAGTACATTTAAAATAGGCGAGGCTAAGCTCGAATGTCCATAGGTTGGGTGTATTAAATGTCTTTCGACTTAAGATATTTTCAATTTATAACTGGTTTATCAGGATGTAACCCCATCATGAGAGGAGGAAGATCTGTATTTCCTTTTCTTCACAACATTTGTCATTTTTCACCATGAGAACAGCCACATGTAAGGCTTCAGAAGAAAATCGATATTCCTTATCTTGGCTAACAAAGCCCTAATAGGATGCAACATCGATCACCTCTCCAGTAGCATCTTCATCACTCTCTCCCTCTCCCTCCACACTCCAAACACCCTGACCTTCCTTCTTCCTTTTCCCTGAAAGAACGTTCCAACCTCATTCCCATCTCAGGGCCTTTGCACATGCTGTTCCCTTGACCTGACACCCTGACATTCCCTTTCCTCAGATGACTTCTTGCCATTCAGATTGAGTTATTAATATAGCCTCTTTAAAAGACTTTTGGGGTGGCAGGGATAAATTGGAAAATTGAGATGGACATATACACATTAATATATTAAAAAATAGATAATAAGAACCTACTATATAGCACAAGGAACTCTACTCAATACTCTATAATGACCTGTATGGAAATGGAATCTAAAAAAGAGTGGCTATGTGTATACGGGCTTTCCACGTGGTGCTAGTGGTAAAGAATCTGCTGCCAATGCAGGAGGCGCAAGAGACACAGGTTCAATCCCTGGGTCAGGAAGATCCTCTGGAGTAGGAAATGGCAACGCACTCCAGTATTCTTGCCTGGAAAATCCCATGGACAGAGGAACCAGGCAGGCTACAGTCCATGGAGTCACAAAGAGTCATACATGAATGAGCACACAGCACACACATGTGTATATGTATCACTGGTTCACTTTTCTGTATACCTGAAAATACAGCTGATTGTAAATCAACTGTATTCCAATAAAAATTAATTTAAGAATAAATAAAACAAGAATAGTTATGAAAATACCTACCTTCTTGTGAGAGCAAGACCAAACGAGGTAATGAATATAAAAGCACTTTACCAACTGTAAACTATTGAAGACAAATAAATCATGTTAATTGTTTTTTTTTAAAAAAAGGTTTCTGTGACCACCCAATCAAAAGCCACCCCTGAGTTACTCATAATCATACCAACATCTGAACTTTCCACATAGCATTCATAACCACCTGATATCTTCCTTGTTACAAACTCATTAACTTGCTCATGTCCAGCTCTTCCGTCTCTTTTACTTCTACCGCACGCTCAGAATGTAAGTGACATGAGTGCGGGGGCCTTTTTTTGTCTTGCTTCCCAATCATATGCTTGGGACAGTATCTAGTTCACTGTAGGTACTCAAAAGTTAATAGAATAAATAATAGAATGAATGAATGAATGAAGCACTAGACCAGCATCTCTCCACCTCAACAGTTGAGGCCAGAAAGCTTTGTTGTGGAGGGCTGGTCGATGCATTATAAGATGAGTAGCAGATGTCAGCGGCACCCCCTCCCCCAGTCACAACTACCAAAGTGTCTCCAGACATTGCCATGGGGTGGGGGATGGGGGTGCAAAATCACTCCAGTTGAGAACCAATCACTAAGCTTGAGCTTCTCGATAGAAAAAGGAAAAAAAAAAAAAAACAAATTTCAAACACCAGATCCCTAGTATGTGTACATAGTAGATGCTCAATAAATGTTTACTGAAGAAAGATTAGTATTTTATAAGTTGCTAAAAATAGATCAAGAATTGTTCCAGAACCCATTCTTTCATTAGGATGTGGCCAATTTATGACTTGTATGATCGTAAGTAATTCACTTGAACTTTGCCAAGCCTCTGCTTCCTCATCTGTTAAACAGAAATATCAAAAATTCCTACATTGCGATTCTGTTTTCTAAATTATAAAGTGTGAAACCAATAGGCTCTTAATTATTTATTTGTTCCCAAGCTGTGCATTTTCATGTCACCTCTTGCTAACTCTTGCCTAAAATAACTTCAAAAGAGAATTGATACATATATATTATTGATTCTACACATAAAATAGAGACTCTTCCTTGTACAGCAAGGCAACTCTACTTAATGTACTGTGGTGACCTGAACGGTGACCAAAAGGGAGGGATAAATAGGTATGTATGGCTGACTCATTTTGCTGTACAGTAAACAGGGCTTCCCAGGTGGCTCAGTGGTAAAGAATCTGCCTGCCAATGCAGGAGATTCAAGAGATGCAGGTTCAATCCCTGGCTCGGGAAGATCCCCTGGAGGAGGAAATGGCAACCCACTCTATTACTCTTGCCTGGGAAATCCCAAGGACAGAGGAGCCTGCTGGGCTACAGTCCAGAGGGTCACAAAGAGTCGGACACAACTCAGGTACTGAGCATGCATGCATGCAGAAACTAACCTAACATTGTAAAGCAACTGTACTTCAATAAAAATTAATTTTAAAAATTAAAAATAAAATTTAAGAATGTTAAAAGAGAATGTTTGCTCCTAATGGCCAAAGCCCTGCTTTAGTACTTAACCTGATCTTTCCTCTCTCCAGAAGCTGGGGGCACTTCTTGGTTGTTTTAAATTTCTGTCCCTTCTTCTCACTTTTAAACTCAGATTCATAAACAAGGTCTCTGTCTCAAACAGCTCTTCAGTAAAAGTCTGCCCTGGGCAACATTGTCACAGCAATACCTGGGTTGTTTGTGATGCTCTGACTTAACAGTTTTCAGAAAAAGTCTTTTCCACCATAAATATTATCCTTCCTTCAGGCTCCATTGATGTTCCAATCTTCCCTCAAGAAGCTTCTAGAGAGAATTAATCTCTTCCTTCTTCATCCAGTGATACCATCTTATTTTTATCTCTAACACAGCATACCTCAGTCTACTTTGAATCAAAGGAGTAGATGGATCTTCAGTTCTAGCTAGACTGTGAGCTCCATGGGAGGGGGGTGGAATTTGGGGGTGTCAGGGCAGGGAGATTATAACATGCATCACACCTCCCTCTGACACCACATCCCAGAAGGAAAAAGAAATTAACTATCAGAAACATGTGTGTGCGTGTTAGTCACTCAGTCGTGTCCGACTCTTTGCAACCCCATGGACTGTAGCCCACGGGGGCTCCTCTGTCCATGGAATTCTCCAGGCAAGAATACTGGAGTGGGTAGCCATTTCCATTTCCAGAATATCTTCCCAACCCAGGTCTCCTGTGCTGCAGGCAGATTCTTGACCATCTGAGCCACCAGGGAAGCCCATCAGAAACATAGTCCCCTAGAAATCATGAAAGTACATGAACCTGCTTTTTAGATCAGGAAAGACAAGTCATACATCTATGAATTTTAAAAAAACAGAGTATAATTTACAGGATGTGTTTTTTTTAACCAAAGCAAAATAACAACAACAAAAAATAAATGAATAAACCAAAAGAAAAAAAAAGAAACAAAACCCACAGGCATACAGAAAGACAAGTTGTGAGCACCATGTCATGGAGAAGTTAACCACTGCCTCTTGAGCATATGGTCTCATCCAAGGAGATGAGAGAGATCACTGTGAGAGCCAGAGGCACCACTATCATCAGCTCACTTTCACACACACACACACACACACACACACACAGATGGTTGGCCCTGCTGCCTGCATGTCAGAGTCAACGGTGACGTCTGTGTCCATCACAGCCTCATCCCCAACCCCTTGTCAGTCTAGCTGAGGGCAACAACAGACAAGGTCTGAGATGAACCTTACTACTGCGATGGATTTGGCTGAGCTGGGATGAACCTGGCTTTACCATGTGGCCTCTGAACCACAGAAGCCTTACCTGCAGCCAGCCCCAGTCGTCCACGGTGGCCACCCTGAGACCTGTCTCCATTACACCCCTCCCTGAGCCTGAGCTCTCTGAATGAAAGCCCGCACTCATGCGGCTCATGCTGTCTCTACCCTGCCCTGACTGCTGCCCAGGGCAGGGTTGCCAATCCTCTGGAAACTTCTATTGTGAAGACAGGACCTCACTTTCAGACTGGACCTCCCTGTCCAAACACAAAGCTGCTCTAACACACAAGCACTTGCTGCATCCATTGGGCACTGGGGGTGGGGTCCCCAGTTCAGTTCAGTCGCTCAGTCGTGTCTGACTCTTTACGACCCCATGGATTGCAGCACTCCAGGCCTCCCCGTCCATCACCAACTCCAGGAATTTACTCAAACTCATGTCCATTGAGTCAGTGATGCCACCCAGCCATCTCATCCTCTGTCGTCCCCTTCTCCTCCTGCCTTTAATCTTTCCCAACATCAGGGTCTTTTCTAATGAGTCAGTTCTTCGCATTAGGTGACCAAAGTATTGGAGTTTCAGCTTTAGAATCAGTCCTTCCAATGAATATTCAGGACTGATTTCCTTTAGGATGAACTGGTTGGATCTCCCTGCAGTCCAAGGGACTCTCAAGAGTCTTCTCCAACACCACAGTTCAAAAGCATCAATTCTTCAGCGCTCAGCTTTCTTTATAGTCCAACTTTCACGTCCATACATGACCCCTGGCCCCTACCAAATTTGTTTCCCTAGCACTTACCTGCCACGTCAGACTTTTCTTCTATCATTAGGGCCAAGATAGTGCAATCCCACCATGCCTCACACTGGCGCTCTATGAGCTACAGCCCATCTATCCAACTCAAAGACCCCAAATGCATCTCACATTTGTCCTCTGGCCAGTTCGTGATTATAAAGGAGAAACTTGAGACCAGTAAAAGGAGGATGGGCATTTTTGCCCAGAAAGCTGTTCAAGTCCAGCAAATCAAACTACTGTCCAGTAGGACAGTAAGGATCCGAAACTCAAATACCTCCCAGAGTCAGGAAGAGAAGTGAACAGATGGTGGGGGTTCCAGGCCAGAGCCAGTTGGCCACGGTGGCCACTGTGATGGCGGACTCTATGTGTCAACCTCATGGACTATACAGTCCATGGAATTCTCCAGGCCAGAATACTCGAATGGGTAGCCTTTCCCTTCTCCAGGGGATCTTCCAAACCCAGCAATCAAACCCAGGTCTCCCGCATTGCAGGCAGATTCTTTACCAACTGAGCTATGAGGGAAGCCCCGAAGCCGAGCCATGGTGCCCAGATACTTGGTTAAACATCATTCTAGATGTTTTTGTGAAAGTGGTTTTTTGGAGGTTTTTTTTTTTGGATGAGATTTACATTTAAATCAGTGGACTCTGAGTACAGCACATTGCTCTCCATAATATGATGAACTTTGTCCAATCTGTTCAACAAAGGCTGACCTTTCCCTAGCAAAAAGGGATTTTGCCAATAGAGTCCCTTTTGGAACTCAGATCCCAGTTCTTCCCTACATCTTCAGCCTGCTGCCCTACCCTGCAGATTCAAACTTGCCAAACCACTACAATGATGTGAGCCAATTCCCTAAAATAAACACACACAGACACACCCCACCTTGTTGGTTCAGTTTCTCTGGAGAACGCTAACACCCACACCTTGAGAAACCAGCCATTACTCAAATCCAGTTAATCCAAACAAAAATAGGTTGATACCATGACCAGCATATGGGCCATCTATTAAAATGTCTGAGCTAGCAAGCATTGAGACAGATAGAGCCAGTGCTACTCCTGGGCAAAACTGCGTATCTCTGCTCATTCAACTCAGAGACGTCAGATCCTCCTGCCCCCACACCTCCCTCATAAGCACCCTCCCCTTCTCCCCTTCTAACCACAGTTCTCCTTGCCCTTCCTCAGCACTGGTTCAGCAAAGAAAATAGATAATGTAATATTTATATGGTCCAGGAACAAAATCATCATGATACTTCTGTATAGTAGACACAATTATCCTCCCCAGTTTATAGATAAAGAGCAAGCTAAGAGACATTTAAGAATGTGTCCAAGGTCACACAGTAAGCAGCAGAGTGAGCCATCAGATCCTGGGCTGAGTCCAAAGCTCGAGGCCCACCAAGCTGACTTAGAGGAGATCCTCTTAAAAATTCCATTTTCGGGAACTCAGTCTGATTTGCTCATCTCCAGCAAAGATGATAACAACGGTCTTCTGCAAACAGCCAGAGGTACAGTCACTGTTCACCGCATAGAACAGGCAGTACACATTAGAAATTCATCAGGTTTCTCCAGCAGAATGACCATTTTATCCCCACAGCCTAAGCCGAACATCCTCCACACAGCTGCGGCCAAAGCAGTAAATCTAAAAGTGAAATCTGATCCTGGCACACCCTGTTTGAACCCTTCTGGTGGCTTAAGGACCTCCTGCATCTTATTAAAACTTGCCCCAGGAGCCAGGAGAGAGCTGAATCTTCAGAAGGAGATCAAATGGCCATATCAGTGGGGGAGAGAGGTGATGCAAAGGCAGGGTATGTGGCTGAGCCAGATAAACCATAGAATCCGGGGAGATCTGAAAGAGAAGAATGGGTGACCATCTTCCACATTGTCTTTCCTGACAGTTAAGAGGATGGACTGTGGCCTGACTTCCCTGCACCTTTCCCAGTCTTCCATATGTAAGCTGTCATCATTCCCTTTCCAGGAAGATAAAGCCTCTGAGCTTTACCGTGAAATCCTCAGAAACACAGGTGGGGAGAGGCCCTCTGTCTCTCCATGCAGCTTGTTTCTCATTGTAGGTGAAAGGCTTACTCCCACCTAAGCCATTTCTCAATCGGACCTTATATGGGACCTCACCAGGCCTATGGGTTGACTCCAGAGTGATTTTTGGCAAGAGCGGAACTCAAAGAGGCCAGGCTTTCTGCCAAATTCTGTTCTTGTGAAAAATCAGTTAGCCCATTCTGACTAGACATATAAAATAGTCTGTAATAAATGTTTCCTGAAAATGTCAGGGGAATTTTCCATCTTTACATGCTAAGGTTATGAGGGAGTCATTGGAGCAGAGTATTAGTCATGCAAGCTGTGGAAATCAAACATCTAATCAAGCCAAAAACAGAACAGAAAAGAAATTCTCAAAAGCTCTGCTCCCTTCATCTATGTTCCTTTCTAGTTGTAAAGGTCAAAGATTAATTTCACAAATCTGTTTGGTATGTTGAGACTGCTGCAGAATTGAAGTGCTTGGAAAAGATGATCTGATGGATATATTCAGCAACAAATGCAGCCTCAGTTATACAACCACATCTGCCCCCAGAAGGACGCCTAGGAATCAACAAATGGGTGCTGGGAAGGCCTCAAAAGTTTTTAGAAACAGGAGGAGGCTAAGCCCCTTGAGGATGTGTGTGTTGGGGGGGAGGGGCAGTGCATATGTTAAGTTGCTTCAGTCACTGGTTCCGACTCTGCAATCCCATGGACTGTAGCCCCCCAGGCCCCTCTGTCCATGGGATTCTCCAGGCAAGAAAACTGGAGTGGGTTGCCATGCCTACCTCCAGGGGATCTTCCTGACCCAGGGATCGAACCTGTGTCACTTAAGTCTCCTGCATTGGCAGGTGGGTTCCTTACCACTAGTGCCACCTGGGAAGCCCCCATTGAGGATACATGACTTATTTAGGGGAAGATGGCCAGTTTTAAAGCAAAATGAGGCATCAGAGTCATTTTCTTTCCATATAGCAGTGATCTTCAAACTGGACTCTAAATGCCTGAGGACCTCCCAAGGCCTCTATGGGCACAGATAAAATAGTTTTAGAGGTAACAAGTTCCAGATTTGCAATTTTCAAATGTGTATTCTTTTATAAAATCGATTTGTGTTGAAAGCATCTTGAAGCAGCAATCCAATTCTTTTTTCCCAGCTTCCTTCCCCATTCTTTACACATTCTTAAAAAAAGAGAAAGATGCACTGTTCAGCTACACAAAGGGTGCAACAAACTCAAGGTACCCAACAAAGGAGTAATTGAAAATTTTTATATCTGCAGAGCCTCCATGAATAGGGAAATATACTCCCACCCCATATTTGTCAGTAAGAGAAACATCACCAATAATATTTTACTCTTAAGACTAATATGTATTAAAATGTATAGTATATATACATGTTATTTTGATCAACTGTGAACTAATAATAATTATGATGATAACTCAATCCAAAAGAATTTTGTTTTGAAACTTAGTGACTTGGAGTCACAGAAAGTGATTTGTTTCAATGTTTAAACATATTTTTGTGGAAGAAAAGCACTATAGATTGATCAATAAAAGATTTCAAAACATGAAATTATGTTATAATAAGAGAAAATTCTATGATGGAAGAAGAACGAAATGTTATTTTTTAAGGTGAAAATATATAGAATTTCCTGCTATTACATAAAAGCTTGTCCATGTGTTTTTTTTAATCAGATGATAGTGGGTATTCAAATGACTATGGTTTCCTAAATGGGAAAATAATTTTAAAAGAATAGATACATGTATATGTATAACTGAATCACTTGGCTGTACACTTGAAACTAACACAATATTGTTAATCAGCTGTATGCCAATATAAAATTTAAAAATATTTTAATGACTATGGTGTATATATGCCACTGAATTACTATAAAAGAGAGATACATTATTTCCTTTAAAATTTCAATTTGTGACATAATAGAAATTTCATCCTTTGTAATTATTTAAATTTATGAGTTAAAAACTTGCAAGGTAACAAATATGTAAGGGGGTACAAAACTTTCAAAAATACTTTTAGGGTATAAAGAAGCAAAAGAACTATGAAGACCATTGCATTTTAACTTTCTTTTTGGATGAGCAGTAGAACAGATGGTAAAGAAGAAAGAACTCTGGCCTCAGAACCCTGTTCTGCTCTTGGGCCAGCATGTCAGTCTGAGTAGCATATATGTAAGCAGAGACTGGCTAGATACCCAGCAAACCCATTGCTTCCTGGAAACATTGCCAAACCACATTTCCAACACTCTGCACCTGGGTAAAAAAGGGCTTTCCTGCTCCTGTATATTTGTATAACAAAGTTGTTACTGTTGTTCAGTCGATAAGTTGGGTCTGACTCTTTGTGACCCCATGGACTGCAGCATGCCAGGCCTCCCTGTCCATCACCAACTCATGGAGCTTATTCAAACTCATGTCCATCGAGTCGGTGATGCCATCCAACTATCTCATCCTCTGCCACCCCCTTCGCCTCCTGCCCTCAATCTTTCCCAGTATCAGGGTCTTTCCCAATGAGTCAGCTCTTCATATCAGGTGGCCAAAGTATTGGAGCTTCAACTTCAGCATCAGTCCTTCCAGTGAGCATTCAGGGTTGAGTTCCCTTAGGATTGACTGGTTCGATCTCCTTGTTGTCCAAGGGATTCTCGAGAGTCTTCTCCAGCACAACAATTCAAAAGCATCAATTCTTCTGTGCGCAGCCTTATACAGTCTAACTCTCACATCAGTACATTCGACTCCTGGGTCAGGAAGATCCCCTAGTAGAGGGCATGGGAATCCACTCCAGTATTCTTGCCTGGAGAATCCCATGGACAGAGGAGCCTGGTGGGCTGCAGTCCATAGGGCTGCACAGAGTCGGACACAACTGAAGCGATTTAAACATACGTGCCCACATGGGAAAGACCATAGCTTTGACATAGATGTAAATTTGCATCTTTAAAGAAAGGGCCTTCTCAGAGCCTTCAATATGCTAATATTTAATTAAAATGGCAGCATTTTCCCTAAGCTGACGTGCCTAGCTGATGTCCCTTTTCCCAAAGTATAAATATTTACATCAGCAGCCTCTGAAGATGCCCTGGGCTATCTTTTCTCCCAGGCTTTTCTCAGCTGCTCCCTTCATTGCCACTGCTCTGCTGTCCTCTAACCAGTCTCCATGAGCCAAAGCTGCCCTGTCCTTCAAGATGCAGTTCCCCTCTTCTCTCATGCGACTTTCCCCGAGCCCTCTCCCCACACCCAATCTGAGTCCCTCTGTGTCTCTATTAGAGCCCTCCTCACATTCTACCTTACTAATTTTGTTAATTCTGCCGCCCACATCTCATTGCCTACACTAAATGATAAAGTCTCTGAAAGCAAAAAACAAGCATCATTTATCTTTGTAGCTGCTCCTGCCAAAATCCATAGCACAGTAATATGCTCAATAATTTTTTTACTTGTAATGACTGACACTTCAAAGCATAAATCAACCAAACTGAACTTCTAATGATCTAACACATATGGTCTGACTTTTCCATTGATTGGGTGACCCTAAAATGCTTGCAATATTCAATATATGCTGGTATGCCATGTCAAGGCCAAGTTTCCTTGAGCAATCACTGGCAAGTAATGTTTTGGAATATAGATTTTTTTTTTAATGTCACTGCCTCATTACTTTAGCTTAATATGTTTCTGGCTAAGAAGTAAATTTCATGAGTCACCAACCACTTTCTTATGGCACCAGTAGCCACCTTGCACAATGTGCTAACGAAGAACTGTCATTTGAAACAGCAACAAAGGAAAGATCAAGTTCTAACCCATGCTGAGTTTTAGAAACAGTTGGGCTTTCTGCAAGCCAGGTCGACATTAAGAGAATGTTTGTTCTGGCCATCACCACCAAGTCTTCAAACAGAGGAGTTCATATTTTCCTCTGCCCTTCATCAGTGTAATGACTGAACAAATGTTCTAATTCAATAACCCAGTTGGAGTCTACTGAGCAGTAACTGTATGCCTAGCACAATCACCTGTGCCTGGTATTTGCTTTTTAAGGGGTAATTCCATCAAAAATAGTTGTATAAAGAGACAGGTAAAAAGGTCTCTGTGGCAGAGGTTGTCACTTGTCTATAACAATTTTCCTCTTCCTCATTAGAAATAACACCTCAACTTTATTTGGGGGCAGAAACGCACCCAGTTAAAATTCCATATTTGGTGCTATTGGTAAAGAACGCCTCTGCCAATGCAGGAAATGAAAGAGAGGCAGGTTCGATCCCTGAGTCTGGAAGATCCGCTGGAGGAGGGCGTGGCAACCCACCCCAGTATTCTTGCCTGGAGAATCCCATGGACAGAGGAGCCTGGCGGGCTACAGTCCATGGGGTCACAAAGAGTTGGATAGGACTGAAGTGACTTAACAGGCTTTCAGCTAGATATAACCATGAGACTAATTTTGACCAAAAATGATTAGCAGAAGTGTAGGGGGCTTCCAGGAGGATTGATTAAAAAGGAGCTGACTCAGCCAGGAAGTTTGTCCTTTTTGCCCTTCCTTCCATCCTCTCTCTTAAAAATAGCTGGTGCTCCAGCAGCCATCTTGGGCCAAGAGGTGACTTTGAGATGGAAGCCATGGAAAGATAGAAGAAGTCTGGCTCTCAGATGATTCTGTAAGGCCACCGGACCAGCCCTACCACACCTACCTCTGGTCTTCTTTTACATGAGAAAGTAAAACCTTTAAAATAAACTATCACAATGATTTCCATTATAAAAAGCCAAACCAAATCCTTAGCCCTTGAACTTGGCAGATCCATGGTCCATTATACCTTGGCCTGTACATTAAAGCAAATCTCAGAACAATACTGCCTTCTCTGGGGAGTTGGCTCAATCTTCTTTATGCACTCTATTTAACTCTTTTCCCTTGTTCTGAAATTTCTTATTTCCACTCTCAACTTTGATAACTGCTTTAGGCCCCTTCACTTAGGAAAACACATGGCTTCACCTGTTGGCTTCTAAATTTCACCCTCCATCCTGGCTCTTATCTCTGCATGCTGCCTTGATTTGGGGGTCCTCTGATGACTCAGGTGAGGAAAGCTCTGCAATATAGCCTCTAGCACTATAAAAACCCCAACAGAAGAGATGGATATTTGCCTATTTACCACTCCAGAGGTAGAAAATCTAGAGGTCTATAGATGGACAGGTTGGTACAAGAATCACCACATCCAGTTGCATATGTTGTGCACTGCATTATTCCAGGAGGGCATCCATCACATCATAGTCTATCATGTGTCTATGCATGATCTCTGCTGTCTAACAAGCCCTGTACTCAAAGCTTAGCAGGTACAAGTCAGAATGGGGCTAGCAATGCCCCACTGGCCCACAGGGCAAGGTATCATCTCCCTACTACTGTAATTTCTTTACTGTTAATAATACCACATTCAAAAAACCCAGGAAACTATCACTAATAATACAGCTTTCTCTCCCCATACTGCTATACATCTAAAAAACCTAACTTTATACATCTATAAAACCTAACTCACATCACCCTTCCCCCCACAAACTGGAAAGAGACACATATGGACAGTTTCAAGGTGGGACTTTGAACAAAGTCATTATTGCCATTCTCAGTGATGATAATAATAAATGCATAAGTATCATAGACCATTCATCTATGTTTTCTCATTTAACACTCACAACCTGCTCTGAAGTGGAAGCTCTTATTGGTACAATTTAATAGTTAGGAAAGGGAGATTCAGAGACATAGATGACTGTGCTAAGATTTGTTCATCTAGAAGAGAAAAAGCAATGCTTAAATCCATGGCTTCTAGGTACCAAGCTGTGTTCCTCCAACCTGAGTTTACATTAGGAGTTAATTGTTATTCTCATCCCCATTTTATTAATCAGGAATATTAGAAAAATAGATAACTCCATGCATGTGCCCAGAGAAAATGGCAGAATCTGGACTTTGGACCCAAATTTTCTCTGGCTCCTTGGCTCCTTCCATCACCAATACATTACATTTTTCAAATCACTCTTGCTCACATGACCTTCAAACTAATACATCCAACCCCAATTTCCTGGTTTCTTTTGTTCGACTCTGGAAAGAGCATCCCAAGAGTATTGAGCTGCAAAGGACACAGGAGTGGGTATAGATAAGGGATGTCATGGAAATATATCTGCAGGGTCCTCCGGCTCCCCTTGTGTTTTCAGTGGCCACCTTATTTCCTGGGTGCACACTGTCTGCTCAGCACAGTTCCTAGCACAGTTCCCTGCCTTTGAGGGTGACATATTCTACCAGGAGAGACCACAGCCAGTCAGTGCAGATGAAGTCAACTTAAATTCACCGGTAAAGGTTGAAGGGAGGACATGTCAAAGCCAACTTGGGAGAAACCATCCAGTTCAGAGGAAAAGAGGGCAGAGGATCATCACTGTCTGCCACGAGGACCCTGATAATAGGGGCTGGGAAGGAGTAAGTATTGTAAGGTACACATGTGATGACCCAGATAGATAAGGATGGGATGGTTTCTAATGCGAAGATAGCTGAAGTAGAGTGCAAGACTCAGGACTAGCTCCAGGGAGGTTCTGGACCAAGGCGAACTAGATTTCAACCTCAGAATACTCACCCCCTGTCCTCTCCCCTCTCCCCTCTCCCTACACCCCTCAAACACTCATGAACTTGCATACACACACATACACATATGCACTTGACTCCTACGAAGTCAGATCTAAACAAGCAAATGAAGGCCAGGAAAATTTTAAAGAGCAAACAACACACACAACAGTTATGCGCAGATGGAAGTGTGTACAAATGCAGAATTAGGGTGCCCCTACCAGCTTTGCTTTTGTTAATAGCTTACTGTTAAGGTTGGACGGCATCACCGACTCAATGGACATGAGTTTGAGCAAGCTCCGGGAGTTGGTGAGGGACAGGGAAGCCTGGCAAGCTGCAGTCCATGGGGTTGCAAAGAGTCAGACAAGACTGAGTGACTGAACTGAACTGTAGAGGAAGAGAATTTTAGAAAGGAAACATTTTTATTGGGCTTGACAGAGATGAAATTCCAGATAGTCCAAAAGAACAAACGAAACTTTGAGATCTAAGAGGCACCTAAAGACTGAACTGCAGGGTCAGAGCCATCACTCACAAACAGCACTAACATTGGCTCCAGCCCAGGCTGAAGCTAGGACCTGGAAAACACATCTGGGCAAGATCAAGGGAGGAGACACAAGAGGTCTCAGGAAAAAAAACAAGAGAAAAAACGGGACGAGAAGATTTTCTGCCAAGATCAGTTTTTATTGGTCCAGGTCTCTGTCTTTAGCAATTCTTATCTTGGAGGATATGACTTTTGGCACCAAAGACATTTTTAAAGTCATGTTCCAACTTCATCCACAAACCTGTTATCTCCAGGGGGAAAATAAGGTCTAGAAAGATGCTGTGGCTTGTCCCAGAGTATATGGACAATTCAGGGAAGAGCCACAAACAGAACTCAAGGTTTCACGTGTAGAAACCTGTCTTTCAAATACTTGTAAGGGACCCACCTCTTTCCCCCAACAGCTGTTACCTAGAGTCACCACCCAACTTCTCAACACTTCTCAACATGTGGAGACTCCCACAGACAAGTGTATCAGACAGGATTTGGTCTGGTGGCATATAACAGAGAAGCTAAATATAACAAAGTATATTGCTCACTGATGTAGAACAAGTCATCAGGACACAGTCTTGGGATGGAAGGAAAGTTGTGCAAAGTTGTCTGGGTCTCAGCCATCCCGCAGCTCACCATACCACTATCTCTGATGTGCAGCTCTTGATCTCGTGGTGCAAGCTGCTTGCTTGGGCTGCAGCTTATACCTTTGACCATAGGGTGGAGGAAAAATAAGAAAAATGGTGTGTCTCTTCCTGGTAAGGATGCTTCCTAAATTAACTGATAATAGCTACATCATTGGTCAAAACCTAGGTCAATCAAAGGCTCCTTCCAGCTGCAAAGGAGGCTAGAGGAGGTGGCCATTTAATCATCGGTAAGATGCCATCTCCCTAATGATGAAGGGAAGGTAGATATGGGTCCAGGTCATACCAAGGGGTGGTCCTTAAGTCTCCAGTCCTGTTAAAGAAAATGGGCAAGATAAGCCAGGTGAATTAAGCCAAAGAAGACTCATGCCCTAATGGCACCTGAAGTCAAAAGAACGTGAATTAGCAGTTAAGAGGAAGGACGGACTTTCACATGGAAGAAATCTGACAAGCAAAGGCTTAGAATAAAAGATTCAAAAGCTAATAGCAGTAAGTGCAACAGTTCTTGGACCAATGGAGAGTAACCTGAGGAACAAGGCAGAGAGGCAGGGTAGAAGAGGCATCTGATGGCTTATCAAGACTGAAATAACATCTTATCTTTACTCATCCATTCAACCAACTTTTCACTGAGTACCTGCCATGTGGCAAGAACTAGGCCTACTTGAACTAAAAAAGAAAGAAACAGACACTATGTCTTACCCTCCAGAAGGAAAGAAAAACAAGTAAGCAGGCCATTTCAGTACAGAGCATTGAGGACTAGAGAAAGGTCTGTGCTACAGAAGCGCTGCGAAGGGCACCTGTGCACACTCAGAAGGTCAAAGAAGGCAAAGGCTGCCTGGAGGAAATGCTCCAGCCACGAAGCACAGAGCTCAGGGCACAGGCTCTGTGATGGCCTCCCCAGGTTCAAGTCCTGGCTCCATCACTTACTGGCTTCCCAGGTGGCTCAGTGGTAAAGCAACTGCCTGCCAATACAGGAGATGCAGGTTCAGTCCCTGGAGTGGGAAGATTCCCTGGCGAAGGGAATGGCTATCGACTCTAGTATTCTTGCCTGGAGAATCCCAATGACAGAGGAGCCTGGCTGGCTACAGTCCATGGGGTCGCCCAGAATCAGACACGAATGAGGGACTAACACTTTCACCTCTTATTGGCTCTATATCCTGGTCTCTTCTCTGAACCCCAACCTCCTGATCCACAAAATAGGGATGACAATGATAATCATAGCACCTACCTGCTAGGATTGCTTAAAGGATCAAAGGAGATATTCCCCGTGGAGCACTTGGCATGGCACCTGGCATGTAAATAAGTGCTCTGTATAGATGAGCTTTAATAAGATGACCATTACTCGTGCTAAATGGGGAAAAGGAAAGAAGAAAGATATCCAGACAGAAGAAATAACATCTTCAAGGCTGAGTCTCAGAGCAGCAGAAGGAGGGGGCACCAGGTGGGATGAGCTGAGACAGGAGGCTGAGGGGATAAGCTGGGTGGATCAGTCAGGTCTGGGAGACCAGGTAAAGGCATCTGGTCTTCAACCAAGAGCAATAAGGAGCCATCCGAGTAAGAGGACCAGTGTAATCAGATGTCACCTTAGAAAGACCACTCCAACTGCCATGTGGTGACAGACTGACCAGAGGCAACACTGAAGGCTGAGTGCCAATCAGGAGGTGGTAATCCCAGTGACAGACTGTGGCAGCTTGAATCGAAGTGTTAGCAATGAAGGTAGAATGGATGGATTCAAAAGCTAACCAGGAATGGGATCTAAAGGACCTTCTTACAGTTATATCCAACTTGACACATGCCCTTGGTACAGTCTCTTGAAGAATCAAAAGCCTACATAAAGCTTGGAAATTGTTTTAGTATCCATCACCACTAGCCCATCTCATCAGAAAGGAGACAGGGTATCCCCCATAAACAGCACAATTCTTTATCAGTGAAGGGTACATGCAATTTCTAGCTGGTAGAACTAGATAATAGCCAGTCAGATAAAAATGATCCAGGAGTTTAGAAATACTCTGCTGTGAGCTGAGCCAAAATAAATCCAGAGAAAAACAACTCTGCAATAGCCCTCCAGGTCTAATAAAATGCCCCATTTCAG
The DNA here is from genome assembly GCF_054371585.1 of Giraffa tippelskirchi. NCBI lineage: Eukaryota > Metazoa > Chordata > Mammalia > Artiodactyla > Giraffidae > Giraffa > Giraffa tippelskirchi. The sequence continues at coordinate 60,205,571 of NC_137280.1, forward strand.
CTACTCAAGGCTTCACATGAGTGATCGTGCTGGGTATATGGTGTGCTATTTGGTGACCCCATAATTTATCCCCCAAACTAGGACACTTTGAAGAATAAAAGTGCCCTCTATTAATTTTACATCAGGACAACAGAAAACTGGGAGTTTTCCAGGAAAACCAAGTAACACTGTCATTCTTCCGTTTGGCTGCCTAACATCAACCTCCTCCCATTCTCAACACACACACGCACACACACACACACACAGATTTTTGTGACAACAGCCCCTGATGTCCTTCTGAGGAATCACCTATCCTTCAATAGTAGTTAGCCCTGCTGGGATTGTCAGCGCAAGTACCAGGAAGTGAGCCCAGGATGCAAGCTAAACCAGCTGAACTGAGGACTTTGAACTTGACCAGAAATGGCACAAAACATGAAACACCAGAAAAGGCCCCTTCATTCCAACATCATCTCCCAGTGAGACCACTGAAGCATTCTTGCCTCCTAGACCCCTGGTGCCCTCATCATACCTATTTTGATGAACCTTTTCTCCAGTCCTTCTCATCCATTCTGTGAGCTACCTGATACCACTGCAATAAATTCCTTTTCTGCTGCTAAAAATCCTAATTGATAGAATGACCATAAGTTCTAGAACACAAAATTCTCACACGAAATCCCACATCTGGCATTCACTTACTCTGTCTTCAGTTTTTGTTTTCTCACTTATAAAAATAATATAATACATACCTTATAAATTAGTTGTAGAAATAAATGAGATAATGTATGCCAAGCCACTGGCTCAGTACCTGTTTCAGTTTAGAAGTAAGCCATCAATTAATGTTAATTTCTTTCCAAACTTTCTTTCTCTCAGTTAATACTCTGTAGATTTGGTTTTGATATTTCACATCAATATTTAGAGAAGGGGTAATTATTAGAATGACTTTAAGTTTGTTTAAGCCAAGCTGGATCTTGAAGTCCAGCTGAGATTTAGTTGTGCTCCTGCAAAAGTATAAGAAAATGAGAAAACAGACAAATGGAACAGTTTACATGTAAGTTTCCTATCAGAAAGGACAGTCTAGGTTATGCTGTAGTGACAAACAACCCCAATATCTCAGTGGCTTTTAACAACAAAAATTGATTTCTTGTTCATCCTACATTTGTGTTATGAGTTGGCTATGGTTTAAGCCTTAGTTCATTCTTATCCAGTGTATTAGTCAGAAAGGATTAAAAAAGCAGAACCAACAGGATATATACATAGAAGAAAATAGAGTTATTTTAAGAAACTGGCTCACATGATGTTGGGGCCACAAATACAAAATCTGTAAGGCAGGCCCGCAGACTGGAAACTCAAATAAGTGTTGCTGTTAAGAGTCTTAGGCCTGAATTCCACAGGGTAGCAGGCTCAGGCTGGGTCTCTACGTTACAGTCTAGAGAATTCCTTCCTCTATGGGAAACCTAAATCTGCTCTTAATATCCCACCCAACTGATTGGATGAGGCCTATGCATATTAAGGAGGGTAATCTGCTTTTCTCTACTGATTTAAATGTCACTTTAAAAAGTCTACTGATTCAAATATAAATCACATCTAAAAAATTGTTTGTTCTTTACTCACTAAGTCAAGTTAGACTCTTTTGCAACCTCATGGACTATAGCCTGCCAGGCTCTTCTGTCCATAACAATTCCCAGGCAAGAAAAAAACACCTCCTCAAAAAAACATCTAAACTGTTTTTGTTCAAATAATGTGCCCATAGCCTAGCCAAGCTGACACAGAAAATTAACCGTAAATGTCAGGCTAAAGAATCAGTGATCATCTCAACTGTCTCAATCATCACTTATCACTGTGGCAGAGGGAAAGCAAACATGATGAATCACACTGGTTTTTAACATTTTCTCCCTGAACTGGTACAGATCACTTCCATTCATATTTCAGTGCCTATCGCAAGTCACAGGATCATGTCTACTTGTAATGGAGTGGGGAAGCACAAGCCTATCATGGGCCAGAACAGAACCAATATAATTATGACTGCTTCCCTGATAGCTCAGCTGGTAAAGAATCCACCTGCAATGCAGGAGACCCCAGTTCGATTCCTGGGTCAGGAAGATCCCCTGGAGAAGGGATAGGCTACCCACTCCAGTATTTAAAGGCTTCCCTGGTGGCTCAGATGGTAAAGAATCCACCTGCAATGTGAAAGACCTGGGTTCGATACCTGGGTTGGGAAGTTATGACTAGTTTTAATGCATACCACAGCTTCATAATCTCATCCTCTTGATTTTCAAAAGAATTCCATTGCCTTTAGTCCTTTTCTTCCTGACTATACTGGATGAGGCTTCCTGCTTTCATGGCATCCAAAGATGCCCTTGGCAGGAAACTGGATACAGACTGCCATTAATATAAGCACCTAGCATCAAAAGTCTACAAACAAGTTTTGGAGAGGGTATGGAGAAAAGGGAACCCTCCGACAACTGTTGGTATGAATGTAAATCGGTGCAACCACTATGGAAGACAATACGGAGTTCCGTGTAAAAATTAAAAATAGAACTGTCATTATGACCTGGGTATATATCCAGAAAAGATGAAAGCACTAATTCAAAAAGATACATGCAACCAAATGTTCACAGTAGAACTACTGACAATAGACAAGACTTGGAAGCAACCTATCAGAGGGGTGAATAAAGAAGATGTGGTACATATATGTGATGGAATATGCCATAAAAAAGAATAAACTAAAAAAAGAATGAACTAATGCCATTTGCAGCAACATAGATGGACCTAGAGATTATTACACTGAATGAAGTAAGCCAAACAGAAAAAGACAAATATTATAGTTTATCCATGCATGTGGAATCTAAAAACAGTACAAATGAACTTATTTACAAGAACATAAACAGACTCACAGACAGAAAACAAACTTATGGTTATCAAAGGGGAAAGGGAGGAGGTGGGATACATTGGGAGTATGGGATTAACAGATGTACACTACTATACATAAAATAAACAACAAGGACTTAATGTATCACACAGGGAACTATATTCAATACCTTGTAATAAACTATAATGGAAAAGAATAGAAAAAAAGAATAAAGATATATACATATATACATATATATATATATATGTGTGTGTGTGTGTGTGTGTGTGTGTGTGTGGATTACTGAATCACTTTGCTGTATACCTGACACTAACACAATATTGTAAATCAATTATACCTCAATTTTTTTTCCATTTTATTTTCATTCTAGTTAACTTTTTTTTTTTAATAAATTTATTTATTTTAGTTGGGGGCTAATTACTTTACAATATTGTAGTAGTTTTTGCCATACATTGACATGAATCAGCCATGGGTTTACATGTGTTCCCCTTCCTGGACCCCCCTCCCACCTCCCTCCCCATCCCATCCCTCTGGGTCATTCCATTGCCCCAGCCCTGAGCATTTGTCTCATGCATCGAACATGGAATGGTGTTCTGTTTCACATATGATAATATACAATCTAAACAAGATGAAAAGGCAGAGAAATACTCAGCAAGTACCTCAATTTTTTTAAAAAATGAAAAGATAATCTACAGACAAACATGGAATACATATATATGATAGTGAAAGTGTTAGTTGCTCCACTGTGTTTGACTCTTTGCAACCCCATGGACTGTAGCCCACCAGGCTCCTCTCTCCATAGGATATCCCAGGCAAGAATACTGGAGTGGGTTGCATTTCCTTCTCCAGGGGATCTTCCTGACCCAGCTCCCTGCATTGTAAGTAGATAATTCTTTACTGTCTGAGTCAAAACATGAAATATATATATATATATGTATATATATATATATATATATATATCAGTCAGTTCAGTCACTCAGTCGTGTCCAACTCTTTGCGACCTCATGGATTGCAGCACGCCAGGCTTCCCTGTCCATCATCAACTCCTGTAGCTTGTTCAAACTCATGTACCTTGAGTCGGTGATTCCATCCAACCATCTCATCCTCTGTTGTCCCTTTCGCCTCCTGCCATACACAAACACATATATAAGCACCTCCCTTTAGACCTCTTATCACAGGGTTCTCAGTCTGTTCAGAAAGTCTGTTCAGAAAAGGCTGCATGAGATTTTGAATTGCCCACGGAGAGAAGCAGCAATACTTCTCACTCTGCATATCATTCTGGAGTCTTCCTGTGCATTGAGAATTCTAAGAAACAGAGGATCCTATTTCTTGACAGAAATAGACAGAAATGGGGCAGATGGAAGAGGCATCTAAGCTAACAATTTCTGAAAGGATTTTCAAACATCTTTATCCTGGCTGTGGACCAGATTTCTCTTCCCTATTGCTCTAGAGAAATTTTCACAGACAATTTATATGAAACAAGGATCTGTCTCTCAGTGCACAGTCAGTTCAGAAGCAGCCTCCTTCCCATCTTCTGCTTCCAAAAAGTAGATTGGTCCATTTATTTTCCCCTGCTGAGGCCGCCAAACCTAATTAGCATCTTTGGTCTCAAGTAAGCAATGCTTCTCTTTAAGAAGAAAAAGAAAAAAGTGGGTTTGTTACAAAAGCCATGCAAATGTTGGATGGATCATTTTTTTCCTTGACCCTTGTGTTGGCAATATGTGTCCTGATTACCCATGGAGAAGGCTAGATAGAGCTGGTCTGGTCCCCATGTGATAACATGGCAACAAAGTCTCTACTTTGATTATTATGCTGAGTGAAGTAAGACAGAAGGAGAAATATCATATGACATTCCTTAAATGCTGAATTTAACAAAAAAAAAGGGGGGGGATACAAATGAACTTATTTACAAAACAGAAGCAGACTCAGGGACTTAGAGAACCAACTTATGGGTGCAAGTGCAGGGCAGAAGAATTGGGGGAAGGGATAGTTAGGGAGTTTGGGATGGACATGTACACAATGCTATATTTAAAATGGATAACCAACAAGGACCTACTGTATAGCACAGGGAACTCTGCTCAATGTTTGTAGCAGCCTGAATGGGAGGGGAGTGTGGGAGAGAATGGATGCATGTATATGTATGGCTGAGTCCCTCTGCTCTTCACCTAAAACTATTACAACATTGTTAATTGGCTGCACTAGTGAGGGTTGAATGAGCTAATGCTTGTGAAGAGCTTTGCACAGCGCTGGCCACCACCACGCTCAGCAGAGGGCAGATGCTCCTTTGGGCAGTTCTACCACTTTGCTGCAGGTGACTGCGTGCTCAGGGCTGAGCCCCCAGAGGCAGATAAACTCCTGACTCAGCTACTCCATGGTCATGGGACCCCAGGCATATTACTTAACCAACTCTCCAGAAAACTCTTCAGTTTCCTCCTTTCCAAATAAGAAATAAGCAAATACCACATAAGATGATCATGAGGATGAAAGATTGCTATAAACAAAGCCATTAGCAGAGTAACTGGCCAGTCTACATGCATCACATCTGCTTTAATTGTGGCACTGGAGAAAACTCTTCAGAGTATACTCCTTCCTTGGACAGCAAGGAGATCAAACCAGTCAACCCTAAAGGAAATCAACCCTGAATATTCATTGGAAGGACTGATGCTGAAGCTGAAGGTCCAATACTTTGGCCACCTGATGCAAAGAGCCGAGTCATTGGAAAAGACCTTGATGCTGGGAAAGATTGAAGGCAGGAGGAGAAGGGGGCAACAAAGGATGAGATGGTTGGCCTGCTGCAGTCCACGAGGTGGCAAAGAGTCAGACACGACTGAGCGATGGAACAACAACAGTAAGGAAATCGGGACCCAGCTGGATTGTGGTCCTTCTATTCAGTTCTTTTCAAGACAGTACTGTCCTTTTAGAAGCAATGGCTTTCAAACTCTGCCCAAGAAGCCAAGATCCCCCCAAAGGAGAAAGGGGAAAGTGAGACCATAGCACTTCACTCCTCTTGTAAGCAGAAAAGCCCTCCTTTCATCTGTCCCAGAAACTGAGATGCAGCACACAGTTTCATTACCAGAAGAGTGCTACTGTGAAAGAATATGTGAAAATCTGTTTTTCTGTATCACTAATCACCTTCTCAGGCTTGGGTCAGATCATCAGAAATTAGAATAACAGAAATAATCGTTTTTTCTTGATTCCTTTATTCATTTATTTATTCAGCTTTTTCATTCTTTCATTTGTGCTTTTTTTTTGGCCAAGTCCCAGAGTGACAACCATGAACAAACCACATAGTCCCTGGCGGAGATGAAGGTCACTTTCCAGCAGGAGAGATAGACAAGGAAACAGCGCACGACGCCCAGAGTTTGGAGCATCACAGGGGAGGTAGGTACATGGTGCTGAAGAAAAAGAGTGTCCAAAATTCACTGGGCTTAAGAGAGAGTTCTAGGGAAAGAGTGTATAAATCTGAAGCCTAAAGATGAATGGGAGAAAGATGGGGGAAATTTTTCTAAGTAGAAGCCCAGAAGAGAGAAAGCACATGGTATATGCAAGTTGTCCTGCAATTGTGAAGGCAAGCAAGTAGAACAAAGGAGAAACAAAGGATTCCCCCAAAACGAACATCAAGGACCCAGCTAAAGCCGTTCCTTGCATGATGGATGCTGCAGTTACAGCAGATGAGGCTGTAAATCCACTGAATGACTCCAGCCAAGGACCAGGCATCCCAACAAGCTCCCTCTGGGTGGGGGCGGGGGGGAGGGGGGCATGTTCTGAGAGGTTCTCAGTCTCTTGAGGAAAAGGACATTCATACTGCTTGGATGTAAAGGCACAGGCCGGGAACAGGAGAGGATGGGTGTCCTGGGAGAACGCTGCCTGAGAAAACACATTACCCTGGCCTCTCACAGACCTCTTCCCCTCGTTCCCCAGGGGGGCGGTTCCAAATGCAGTCCATTGCAAGGAGACCTCTGCAAGACTCTGAAAGTCAAGCCCTTCCCCAGGACACAGGTTGGAGCTGGGAAATTTGCTGGTTGAATTCAAGCTTCTCCAGGCAGGTGCGACAGTGTGAATGTTCTCAGATCGTGAATGAGGCCGTGACTAATTCTCACTTTGTACACCCAGAAGCCAAGCCAAGAGTCAAAAGTTTCACTTTTTCCTGCATCCCAGGGAAAAGTAAATGCAGGCTTTCCCCCCGGGGTAGGAGCTTGGGATTGAAGTCAAGGTGGAGGGTTGTGATACTAATGGTGTTGACGTAAGAATAGTTACAACAATAGTGATAAAACTCACTGAGCACATACTCTGTGCCAGGTCCTGTTATAAGCATAAATTAACCCATCTCAGAAACTCTTTGGAGCCAACAACACCACTATCCCAATTTTACACAAAGATGTCCAGAAAGGTTAAGTATAGGTGGATGTATAAGGTGGGAACCTACAAGGAGCTCGTATAAGCTGTAAGACAAAATACACTATATCTTGCATGAAAATGTCGCTTCTCTGGTTGCTCAGCTGGTAAAGAATCCACCTGCAATGCAGGCGACCCCAGTTGGATTCCTGGGCCAGGAAGATCTGCTGGAGAAGGGATAGGCTACCCACTTCAGTATTCTTGGGCTTCCCTGGTGGTTTAGATGGTAACGAATCTGCGCGCAATGCGGGAGATCTGGTTCGATCCCTGGGTTGGGAAGATCCCCTGAAGAAGGGAAAGGCTAACCATTCCAGTGTTCCTGCCTGCAGATTTCCATGGACAGAAGAGCCTGACAGGCTACAGTCCATAGGATCACAAAGAGTCAGACACAACTGAGCAAATTTCACTTTCATACATGAAAATATGAGCATTTTTACCAGAAATGACTGCAGAGAACTCAGGCTCATCATCAGGCAGGGACTTACCCAGCAACATCTATGGCCTTTCAGGGCACACTGACTCAAATGAGCAACTATAGAGGCCATAGGAGAATTCAAGAAAAATACTCTGGTTTTCAGAAAGAACACGTTCAACTGGCGGGCATTAGGGAAGTTTTGAGGGAAGAGGTGACCTCAGAATTTTAAAGGTTGGCAGGACATCATTCCAGATTAATGGAACAGAGAGAGGAAAAGAGGGAGAAAGAGGGGAATATGTCCAAGGAAGAGTGGTTAAAGGATTGTTCCAAGAATCCCCAGGCAGACCCTCGGGGTCATAGTAGACTCTAAGGCCCCTCCCACTACATCTCTAGAGTAACTCCATTTTTATTTGTTTTACATACTGGGCTTCCATATACAATTTCATTTGAAGAAATAGTTTTGTTTTGGTTTTTTTAGCCACACCCCACAGCATGTGGAATCTTAGCTCCCTGACCAGGGATCAAACCTCTTCCCCCTGCACTGAAGTGTGGAGTTTTAACCACTGGACCACCAGGGAAGTCCCTAAAGACACAGTTTTAGTTCGTCTCACTTTGTCAAACCATAGCACCAAATGGGTGAAACTGTGTTTGTCGCTCAGTCATGTCCGATTCTTTGCAACCCCATGGACTGTAGTCAGCCAGGCTCCTCTGTCCATGGAATTCTCCAGGCAAGAATATTGGAGTGGGTACTGGAGTGGGTTGCCATTCCCTTCTAAAGGGGATCTTCCCAACCCAGGGACTTAACCCAGGTCTCCAGCATTGCAGGCAGATTCTCTACCATGTGAGCCACTAGTAAAAGCATAGAGGAGGAAGGAGAGATGGAGCAAGAGAGCAGAAAGCTTCCATCAGGAACATCAATCCGACCCCTGTCCATTCTGCACTCCTAGCAGACATCACTAGTTGAATTCTTTCCACTGTTCTCAGATAGTCAGAACCCTTCCATAGTCAGTACCCCAGATATCAGAAGTGGCACACCATAGTTAACCAAGGGAGTATGGGCTGTTTTTCTACAGGATACAGGAGAACCATGTATTTTTGAACTACTGTCCCTAAATGTTCATTCACTTCTAAACAGCAATACTGTGATGGGGCCAAGAACCCAAGGCCAGGCTTCACTCGCAGGAAGATCTCACTTCAAGGAAACATGAAGAGATCCCTTTCCAGGTTCCCTGAGCCTCCTTGCTACGGGGTCCAGATCCCCAACAATGAGTTCATCAATGGAATAAGAAGTGAGAGAGGACTTTCATAGTGTCCAGAAGACCAACCTGGGAGAGATTCTTTCCATTAGCATACAGCTAATGAACTGTTCCTCAGTTGATTACAGTGCTACCTGGAAACCTGGGGATCCAAGAGTGGAGGGGAGTAAGAGATGGCAGGTGGAGTGGTAAGGAGGCTCCTGTGAAGGGGAAAAGCAGAGTGGTGAAAGCAGTAAGAAAGGAGAAGGGAGCGCAGACAAACTTCACCTACTCCTTTTGGTGGAAAGAACAGGATCTAGAGATATAACTTTGCTATATACAGCTATGTGACCTTGGGCAAGTCACTTCACCTCTCTGAGTCTCCATTTATACTAAGGAAGAAAAATCATTTCATCAGCATCCCTCCTCATAGAATTTATAGGGGACATTTGTCCAGAACATCAGAATTTCCTTTTTTGTGGTTGTTCTTGTTATGGTTGTCTTTCTTTTCACATACAGAAAAATGAGACAGGTTAAGTAATTAACTCAGAGAGTCACAGTTTCGAGTCAGATTCGGGGTCCATTCTTTTTCATCACTTGGCCTCGCTCAACAGTGAAATGGACAAATATAGGGAGCACCCGAGAGAAGCCACAAGCGTCCCAGCCTGTGAACTATCTCAGATAATTTTGCTGGGTCACTAATCCTTGACACTTTTGGTTGACTCTAGGATTTTTATGTTCAGCAATCTGGTAGAGGTTTGGTTTTATTTTTTAATTTTTTGTTAGTTGGAGGGAAATTGCTTTACAATGTTATGTTGGTTGCAGCTGTACAACAACATGAATCAGCCCTAAGTATACATGCATCCCCTCCCTCTTGAACCTCCCTCCTACCCTCTCCCATCCCACTCCTCTAGATCACCACAGAGCACCGAGCTGAGTTCCCTGTGCTATACAGCAGCTTCCCACTAGCTATCCACTTTACATATGGTAGTGTATATTTGTCAGCCCTACTTTCTCAGTTTGTCTCCCTATCTCCTTCCCCTGCTGTGTCCACAAGTCCACTCTCCATGTCTGTGTCTCTGTTTCTTCCCTGAAAATAAGTCCATCGGTACCGTTTTTCTAGATGCCAGCTTTGGATACAGCCTAGAAGGACTTACACATCAAGATGCCTCATTATATCCTTGGTCAAGGAGCACCCAAGTGCTCCAGGCTAGGCCAACCAGCCACTCTCAGCCTGGAATCGGTATCCTAAGCAAACTGACATAAACTGAAATCCCTCAGAGACAAGGCAAGGCAAAGACAGAGCCCCGAAGAAACTGCCCTTATGTTTCTGCTCCCTCACCCCCAGAACATCTCTGGGGACTCTCACGGCGTGATCCGCTCGCTTCTTTCCAAAACAGTCCTCATCACGTTCAAGTGAGCCAGAGTCACCAGGAACTGTGGCTGATACAGAAGGTGTCAAATGAGGAAATGATGCATGGAAAAGTGCCTACAGAATGGAAAGGATGTATACAATGTCAGAGGGCATTTTCTAGTACATCTCACACTGTCTACTACCTAATGGTCTCACTAAATGGTCATCAAACAAGCCTGATGAGTGTGCCTTCTGTGCTGGGACATGACCTTCCAAAGATTCTTGCGACCTTTCTTGTTCTCCTGGACAGAGTTACTCACCCTTTCCCCTTCACATCATCTTGCAGGTCACAGGGCACTGAGTCATCAGAACATCTTTATCACACAATGGTCAAAGCCCTCTCTCTCTTTTCTCTCTCTCTGCTTTACTTCCTTTATTCCAGACACTTCCTTGGCAGACTCAAGGAAAATTAAAAGTCATAGGTGGATTCATGTCAATGTATGGCAAAACAAATACAATATGGTAAAGTTAAAAAATAGAAAATAAACTAATTTAAAAAAAGAAAAAAAAAAACAAAGTGACATCACAAGTGAAAGAAAAATGTAAAAAAAAAAAAAAAGTCATAGGGGAACAAAAATACTTTCACCCTCAGTTCACATCCAAAATCTTTGGGATAATTCAAACAGTGATGTTCAGAGCCCTCTGGATCAGAAGAGCTGTGATAAGCCAGGTCATTTGCCCCTCTGGACCATGGTTTTCTCATCTGCCAATTATGAGTTTTATTTTTTTCTTATTTTAGAAGTATTTTTACTATTTTGATAATGAGAAGAGTTCAAAATCTTTTCTACTTTATTCAGTAAACACAGTAAGACAACACTAGAATGATACAATAATCAAATCAGTAACTATTCCTTGAAAGTTTGAATTTTTTTTTCTTGATTTTGAAACTGATTTTTGTTTTGAAAACTTGATTTTTCTATTTTTTTCAAATGTGAGTTTTAAATGAGAAAAATCTCTAAGGAATCCTCTAAAGCTGACAGTCTAAGAAATGATTTGCCTTTAATGCCCATTAGTCTTAAAAAAAAGAGTGTACCCCAACTTAAATATGAAGAGATAATGAACCTCTTCTCTGTTTGGTCCAATTTATCTACGGCAGTTATTTCTAAAAGCTCTTTAAACCCCAAAATACTAAAAATGTTTCATAGAAAACGTCTATATTATTCTCCCCCAAGGAAAAGTTCAGATCTTGAAAGAGATAACATCTCTACAACAAAAACTGAATTCAACGGTTTAATTACAGATCAAAGAAAAGAAATAACTTGCTATCAGATTTTATTGCAGAAAGCATATAATTGAGAATTTTTCCCAAATGCTGTCAAAATGTTTGCAAGCTGTTCAAAAACAGGAAAAGTGCCCCACAGCATAGTGTTAAAAATAATAATAATAATAAGACAAAATTGCCCAACCTTTCATAAATACATCCATCTCTGTAAGATTAGTTGTCAAAACAGATCATTCTATCCGTCCCAGCAAGTCAGGTGGCCCCAGTGAGAACCGTATCTTGGCTCTCCAGGCCTTGTTGTTGAAGATCAGGAAGGATTAAACTTTGAAAGGTCTCGCATTGAAATATCAATGTGGGTGAGGGCCCCTGATTTTACAGAGGTAGAGAAGGGAGCTGGAGAAGATGAAGCATCTTTGATTGACTAGATCTGGATTTCAGGAGCTTCCCATGTGAATAAAACCAGAGCAACCTCATCACCAGGCTGGCAGCCCTTCACAATCCATCTTCTTTGCTCCTAAGGCAAATCCATATGTCAGCACCGGCAGGAGCGGCAGGGTTCCCAGGAACTGAGCACTCCCCACAAGGGTGGGAATTGCTCCAATGGCCCTGATTGTAAAAGCTGCCATCGGGCCAGGAGAAAGCAGAACCAGAGCTGGCGGGGGGGAGAGGGCGGGGGGCACGCACTCAAGGACTAAGGCTGGTTGAGCATTGCCCACCCTTCTGGAGGGCTGTGGATCCCTTTACCTTTGGAGGCAGGAGAGGCTTTTTCCTTTGCATTTGGGTCCCCCTAGCGGAGCAGAGAAAGTACACCAGCTAGGTCTCCAGAAGGAGACAGATGGGAGATGGAATTGCCTGGGCTTGCAGCTGCCTTTCCCAAGCCCTGCCTGGGGTATGAGGCCATCTCTGCAACCAAGCAACCCATCAACACGGAATTTGTAGCTACTGTTTACCCAGCAATGGCCAGTGAGGGAAGTACGACAAGAATCAGGCATCTTCTCACTCTCAAAGGGTTCATAACTGTCAGACATGTACAGAAGGTCACTGTGTAAAGGCACAGGGAAGGGATTTTTGGGAGGGGAGGTCTATTTTGCAGTATTCTTAGTGCCTGGCATATACTAGGCGCGTGTGTGTATGTGTGTACTCAGTCGCTCAGTCATGTCTGACTTTTTGTGACGTCGTGGACTGTAGCCCGTCAGGCTCCTCTGTCCATGAGATTTTCCAGGCGAGAATACTGGAGTGGGTTGCCATTTCCTCCTCCAGGGGATCTTCCTGACCTAGGGGTGGAACCTGCATCTGTTTCATCTCCTGCATAGGCCGGTGGATTCTTTACCACTGTGCCACCTGGAAAGCCCATATATTAGGTACTCAGTACATATTTGTTGAATGAACTAGCCCAAGGTCATTGAGCTAGCAAGCAGGGGGATTCAACATAGGATCCCAGGCAGTCTGGTCCCAAGGATCTCCCTCTGAACTGTGGCATTATAAAGTGACCTCCTGTGCACATCTGACAGGATTAGCTATGATGTATACTGTTTGCTGATTATTGCATGCTATTAACCTTGTTCCACACCCCTCCCCCTGAACTATGAATCCTTTGAGAGAAAGAGATGATGTCTCGTTCCTGCTACACTTCCCCCACCCGCCATGGCTGGGTAAACAGAGTCGTCATTTTCCCCTGAAATGCTCAATCCTCTTTATCCTCTGTTCCCACGCATCAGTCTCTGAGGTTGGAAACCTCAATATCATCTTTTATGTCGTGCATGCCCCACCTCAAGTCCAAATAAGTTTCCAAGTCCTAAAAACATCATGTCCAAAATTTTTTGCTGTCCCTGTCTCCCTTCCTACGCCTACCACCAGTCACATTCCTACACTGTTACAAAAGTCAGACAGTCATACTTTAATCCACTTTACATTCTTCTCTAAGTACACCTCTGAACTTCTGTTCTGAAACCTTTAATAACTTTAATTCAAAGTCACTCAAATTAATTCAAGTTACTCATCCAACCTCAAATCCTTCCGCAATATATTCCTGAAAATGTTTCAACATATATTTATCAAGTGTCTTGTCTTCCAGACCCACCCACTGTCTAAGCCTGGAAGATATAGAATAAGTCCAGTTCCTACCCTGAAAGAGCCTGTGGTGTCCATGGAAACTGCCTTTCAGACCTCCTTTGAGAGGCCCTATGCAGAGAGCATAGCTACAGCCCCCAGCTGCCACCTCCACAAATACCATGAAACCCACAGGGGCTCCCAGACAATGACTGAGCATGACTGGGGTACTAGATTTGGAGAGAGCAATAAATAGCTCTATTTTTTCCACATTTGAATTCAAACTAGAAAATAGGAGTTCTAGTTGAGATTTCAAAATTCTCCCTCTCTTACTATTATAAAAAGATAGGAAGATGAGGATTTTTGCAAAAGCCAGAAGGACCTGCTGACTGGGGTCTGCTCCTTTGGGATCTCCTGAGAACACTAGTAGGGTTCCCTGGTAGCTCAGCTGGTAAAGAATCCACCTGCAATGCAGGAGACTCTGGTTCGATTCCTGGGGCAGGAAGATCCCCAGGAGAGGGACTTCCCTGGTAGCTCAGATAGTAAACAGTCTGTGGTGGACTGTATGGATTATGCTTCTGGCAATTTCTGAAATGAGCTAGGACAAAACATGGGTGGACTTACCCATTCTGACACAGGCAGCTGGTTGAAATATAGCAAGCCTTCCCCTTGAAGAACCAACAGGAACCCTGCTCATTCCCATGATGGAGAAAGATGAATATGATCCAGACACATCCAGTTTGTTCTTCCCACAGCACCCAATCAGATAAGTCACTCTCCCTTCCCTGGGTAAAAGTCCAGTTGAGTTTCTTTACTACAGAAGAAAACATCAGAAATAAGGAAGAAATGTTCTTCTGTATCATTCTTTAGCTTCTTGCTCTCGACTCAATAAGCTTCATTGCTAAGTCCATGGTCAAGGTCAACCACAGTGTGGCCATGGCCCTTATAGAAGGTCACCAGAAAACTTTGCTGAGCCTTCAGTATCAAGGCCACTAATAAATGGATGGCTAAGACACTGCTTTCAGAAGGCTCTGAAATGCATTAGAACAGAAACAAAATTCCATCAATGCCAGGATGACTCCACACCCAAGGCCAAAAATTCACTCCTTGTTCCACTTACCAAATCATAACATGTGCCGTCACTCTGTCCAACACAGCATATCCAAGATTCAACAGTGAGATGAAATGACAACATTACAGTATTCTAATAATGAACTGCATACAGACATCACGTTCAGGATGACTATAACCTAGCGATGCCCCATTATCAAATTTTTTAGAATAAAATACATAGTCATATATTAAATCATCCTAGACAAGAAATGAAAGGCATCCAAACTGGAAAGGAAGAAGTAAAACTGTGACTGTTTCCAGATGCCATGATACTAAAGACTCTACCAAAAAACAATTGTAACTGTTGAATTCAGTACAGTTGCTAGACACAAAATTAATATACAGAAATATGTTGTATTTGTATATACTAACAACAAGCTATCAGAAAGAGAACTTAAGCAAACAATCCCACTTACAGTTGCATCAAAGGCATAAAATACTTAAGAATAAATTTAACCAAGGAGATGAAAAACTTATATTTGGAAACTACAAGATTTGACAAAAGAAATTGAAGACAATACAAATAAATGGAAAGACATATTGTGCTCATGGTTTAGAAGGACTAATATCTTTAAGATGTCCATACTACCCAAAGCCATGCACAGATTCAATGTAATCTCTATCAAAATACCAATAGCATTTTTCACGGAACTAGAACGAATAATTCTAAAATTTGTATGGAACCACAAAAGACCTCAAATAGTCAAAGTAATCTTGAGAAAAAACAAAGATGAAGGTATCATGCTCCTTGATTTCAAACTATACTACAAAGCTATAGTAATCATAATAGTATAGTACTGGCACAAACACACACACACACAGATCAGTGGAGTAGAATAGAGACCCCAGAAATAAACCCACACTTATATAGTCGATTAATCTATGACAAAGGATACAAGAATATACAATGGAGAAAAGATAGCCTCTTCAATGAGTGGAGGTGGCAAAATTAGACAACTACATGCAAAAGAATAAAACTGGAGTGCTTTCTTAACATACACATACATAATAACATACATACTCATAAAAATATACATGTATAAAATAACCTCAAAATGGATTAAATACTCAAATGCAATACTTGAAACCATAAAACTCCTAAAAGAAAAACATAGACATAAACTCTGATGTTAGTATTAGTAATATTTTTTGGATCTATATTCACAGGCAAGGGCACTAAAAACAAAAATAACCAAATGGGACAATATCAAACTAAAAAGCTTCTGCACAGTAAAGGAAATCATCAACAAGACAAAAAGGCAACCTACTGAATGGTTGAAGAAATTTGCTAGTGATGTATCTGATAAAGGGTCAATATCTACGATATATGAAGAACTCATTCAGCTCAACACCAAAAAAATGAACGACCGCATTAAAAACTAGGCAAAGAACATCCTGGACATTTTTCCAGAAAAGATATACAGATGGCCAACAGACATATGCAAAGTTGCTCAACATCATCCATCATCAGGAAAATGCAAATCAAAAGCACAAAGGGATATGACCTCACACTCGTCAGTCAGAATGGCTATCATCAAAAAGATAATTAAGTGTAGTGAGAATGTGGAGAAAAGAGAACCCTAATACATTGTTGGTGGGAATGTAAATTGGTGTATCCACTGTGGAAAACAGTATGGAAGTTCCCCAAAAATAAAAAGTAGAACTACCATGCAGTCTAGCAATTTCACTTCTGGGTATTTATGTGAAGTAAACAAAAACACCGATTCGAAAAGATACACACATCCCAATATTCACTGCAGCGTTATTTATAAAAAGCAAGATATGGAATCAACCTAAGTGCCCACCCACAGAGGAATGGATAATGAATATTCTATCCACAATGGAATATTATTCAGTCATTAAAAAAGAGTGAAATCTTGCCATTTCCAACACAGATCGACCTGGAGGGTAATTTGATAAATGGAATAAGTGAGACACAGAAAGACAAATGCCATATGATTTCATGAGTCTATGTGGAATCTGAAAAAAAAAAACAACAGCAAATGAACAAAGTAAAAGAAAACAAAAACAGATGCATAGATACAGAGAACAAACTGGTGGCTGCCACAGGGAAGTGGGGTAGGGTTGAATGAAACAGGTAAAGAGGATTAAGAGGTATGAACTTCCAGTTGTAAAATAAATGTCATAGGGATGTAATACACAGAATAATGAATATTGTCAATAATATGTAAATAACTTCATAGAGTGACAAATGTTTGCTAGACTTACTGCGGTGATCATTCCATAGTGTTCTTAAATGTTGAATCCCTGTGTTGTACACCTGAAACTAACATAATATTGAATATCAACTGTACTTCAATTTAGGAAAAATTAAATCCTCCTGAAAGTAAAAGATATTCAAATCTGAAAGAATTAATATCCAGAAACAAATTATTTTGTCCTTGGGTGTTAAAAGGCTCATCTCCTTGCAGTCCACTATACTGGTCACGTACTTTTCCAGCACCTGATACAGTGTCTGTCACCACAAAGACATCAAATAACATTTTGTTTCATAAATTCATGATATATTAGGTATTCACTTCTAAAGAAGAACCAACCGAGCTAAAGTCCACAGCAAGGTTAGAACAATCAACTGAACAGTAACCAAATGGCACTTCTGTTTATCCTTCTCGCATTAAATTTAATTATTTTAGGAATTGCTTCTTTGATTCTAATTACTAGCAAATGAAGCCAGGCTGCTTAGTACAGTTTCTGGCATATATTAGTTATGCAGTGTTATTTGGATTCAATTCTAATTTCACAAAACTTATATTGGGTAGAAGCAATGAGCATGATCAAAAACTTTAGCCATCTAGAAAGCTAGCTACTTGCTTTTCATTTTTGCAGCTCTGGGAGCAGGAGAGGGGAACTATCTTTTTATATCACTAACCAAGAAAATAATGTCAGAGGTGTCTGTTTCTGCCTGATCCTCTCCTTGGGCCCTCCCCTTCAGCCTCCGCTCTTCCAGTCTCCCTTGCCCTCTGGGCAGCCTGCTCCTCACTGGCTTCATCCCCCTGCCCTGGCACCTGCGGAGAAGGAGCAGATGCTATCCTGGCTAACCCTGCTTGGCCACTGCAGACATCCTGGTCCCTCCGCACTCCCTGCAGGCTGTGCATACCCAAGCATTATGTCAGGGGACCCCAGGAGCTACAGCAAGCCCCTTCGCAAATAAGTTAGAGACATTCAGCTTTCCAAAGAGTCAGTCATGACATTCTGGAGCCTTCTGATCTTCTCCACCCAGGAATCCCCACTTACATGCCATGCTACCCTCTCAGTGCCCTTGGATCCCTGACTCTACACTTACCCTTCCTCATCACTATGGGTAAATCCCACCAGCTCTCTAGCCCAGGGTCAAAGCATCTGTTGGTATGTCTCTCTGGCTGGGCTGCTTCCGTGGATGGGGTGGTATAAATCGACAGCAACAGCAAGTGGGAAGCATCAACCTCATCACAGCAATGGGCACGACTTCCCTGTCTCAGGAGCTCTGCACCCCCACTTTGCTCCAGCTCCCTCTCCTCCCAAACCACATCCTTTCCTACTTTCTCTAGCAAGCCCCTGCCACCCTTTGCCCAACCTTCCATCCTCTCCTCCATTCCCAGTACTGTCACTGCTTCACCAAATGCCCAAGGTTCACCAGATAGTCCTTCCCTTATAATCCCATAACAGTTTGCACTTATACTTTAACCAGGTTCCTAGAAACAGACATTGAAATGGAAATTCACATGCAGGAAGATTATCATGGGATACTCTCAGGATCAGCACCTAAAGGAAGCAGGACTGGCCCGAGAGAGAAGCTGAACTGTGATAAAGTCACATAAAAGCTTCAGGCCAGCCCTATAGGAGGAGCTCTGGAGAAAGAAATGGCAACCCACTCCAGTATTCTTGCCTGGACACTTCCATGGACAGAGGAGTCTGGCAGACTATAGTCCATAGGGTCACAAAGAGTTGGACATGACTGAGAGACTATCACTCATTCATAGGAACTCTGGAGCTGAACTAGTCATTCAGAGTTGTCCCACTTTGAAACCCAGGGGCCAGGCCTTCATACCTTCCATTGCCCAGTCAAGGGTGGCCCTTGAGAAGGGAACATGACCTTGAATGAGGGTGCTTTCTCCCACCAAAGGCAATTCCTAGACAGGGCTCAGCTGAGAGCCAACAGCAGCCAACAACACTTAGAGGAGGAAGGGAAGAACGCCAGGGTCCCAGAGGGAGATCACTGTAACACACGATCCACTGCACACTTGCCATATTCTAAGGCAGTGTCTTCATTCTTGCTTTCACTCAACAAATATTTATCAACTGTACAGGGCCCTGGGGCTTCCCTGGTGGCCCAGTGGTAAAGAATCCGCCTGCCAGCGCACGAGACACAGGTTCCTCCCCTGATCTGGGAAGATCCCATATGCCAAGGAGCATCTAGGCTCATGCGCCCCTACTATTGAGCCTGTGCTCTAGAGCCCGGGAGCTGCAGCTACTGAGCCCACGTGTCCCAACTGCTGAGCCCGCATGCCTTAGAGCCCGTGCTCTGCAACAAAAGAAGCCACTGAAATGAGAAGCCCGAGCACTGCAACTAGAGAGTAGCCCCCGATCACCACAACTAGAGAAAAGCCTGAGCAGAAACAAAGACCCAGCATAGCCGAAAAAAAATATTTTTTTAAAAACGAACTATGTAATTCACTATATAATTATCTTAGGCTTAACTCCACTGGCAGTAAATTTGGAGTCAATGGTTGACCCGACAGGTGCACTTCCTATGGTAATAACGCTCTTCTAACTTCCTGTACTGGGCACTGGGTACCATTTCCTTGCAGTTCATGTCAATCTCTGGAGTGAGGCCAGCAGCCAAATGCCAGGGAAGGGCACCTTAGTGGTAATGATAGCATAACACTCTTAACAGGATTATAAGATTGGGAATTGGCAGCACTCAAATCTGAATTAAGCAGAGTAAACTCAGTCTGTGTGTCAGGAAAAGCAAAATCAGATTTCTCCCCAGTACTGTGCCAACATCCAAAGTGCCTAACTCAATCCCAGAAGACTGAGAAAATTCAGTTTGCACAGGAACTGGGGCAGAGTGTGAAAGTTACATGGTTTCTAAGCAAGGTTTCAAGCCTGAAGAGAATCTCAATTCACAGACTCTTGACAATTGCTTCTCTGCTTACAATTAAGGTTGGCAAAAGTTAAAGTTGGCTTGGTTTAATGTTTGAGAAAAGCAGGTCGTTTCACTGATTATTTGCTTCAACGGCAAGCTAGAGCTTTCATGTCCCAAAGATAAGGGAACATTTGCATTCTTGTGCTTTAAATTTCAGCTGGAAGAGGAACTTCTTGGATCTAAACAGCTCACTTGGTTCAAATTAAATCAAAGCCAGGACTATGAGACCTACTAGTTCAAAAGTTCCCAGTCCAGAGAATTATAGACAGAGGAAAAGGTTACACCTCTGTACCTTTGAGCTATGGGCTGAGAGAGTGAATATGAGATGCATATTGAAATGAAAGTCGCTCAGTTGCATCTGACTCTTTGCAACCCCATAGACTATGCAGTCCATGGAATTCTCCAGGTCAGAATACTGAAATGGGTAGCCATCCCCTTCTCCGGGGGATCTTCCCAACCCAGGGATCAGACCCAGGTCTCCCTCATTGCAGGTGGGTTCTTTACCAGCTGAGCCACCAGGGAAGCCTGATATGCATATTAATAAAGCGTGAATTGACATGAGTCACACATTTCTGTTCTTGCAGTAAAGACTGTATGGCTGTCTCCCCTCGGCATATTTGTCCCCCTCCGAAAACTGGTTCTAATCCTAACCCTGTTCTGAATCAGCTCCACAATCTTTGAGAAAATGACTCATCCTCTCTGGGTCTCTCATTTCCATCATTGGTAGAATCACCTGACAATGATAACTGAAGTCTCTTTCAATTCTAAAATATTATGTCTATGACATGGGAGCGTTTACCGCTGAGCATAACTACTTATCAAATGAGGTCATGAACAGGAGAGGGAAAGAATAAATGAATGAACAAATACTTTAATAAATGGAAACTCAGTAGCTTAAGAGGAAGATTTCTACCCATATGTGCGTGCTAAGTGGCTTCAGTTCTGTCCAACTCTTTGTGACCCTATGGACTGTAGCCTGCCAGGCTCCTCTGTCCATGGTGTTGTGCTGGCCAAAATCTTGGCTTTCTCTGCCCACCAAACCAATTGAAAAAAAATAGGGAGACAGAATTTGGAGGAAATAGAAAGGTGGCTTTAATTCTTAGCCGGCAGAGAGGGAAACAGAGCAGGCTTATGCCTCAAGAACTGTGCACCACCACCACCACCATGAGAAGTCCAGGGGCTTATATGACATGAGGGCTCATAGTCAGCAGTTAGGAGTCAGTGATGAGAAACAAAGGTGTTAGGATTTTGGTTTCTTCCTCCTGTCTTGTTTCAAAGACAGTCATAGGCTGGCGTCAGTAACCTATAACCCAGTAATTTGAGTCCGGCAGTTCAGTGGCTCTGCAGCCTTCTTTCTGATACGTAACTACAAGGGGAAGGGTGTTTTGAGGGTAAACACCAGATACAGGATGTATTTAGCATAGAGTCAAAGGAAAAAAATGTACATTGTACCTCCTGCCGAGTTAGGGGGCACAAAAGCAAACTTAGTTACAGACATTCAGAGTTAGGAGCAGTTAAAGCAAAAAAAACTAGGAATGTTCAGGCCTGCTCACTGTTCTCTTTATCTTCTTTGTTCTCAGGAAAGGGGGAAAAACATTTCTTTGTTTTCCTTTTCACTACAACACTTCTTCTGAACTGGATGAGATACCTCTAAAAGGAAATGTACTGCGTGGTGAATATACAAAATGTTTGAGAGGCACGAAAACAGATGTAGTAATTACAGATGTAGTAATTACGAGTACAGTGGACTCAATGGCTGCTGCTGGAAGCTACAAATGCATTAGAGAAAGACAATGAAAGGCTGAGGTATTAAGGGGTAAGGAGCAAAAGTCAGAGGGCCTCTTTGGCAGAAGATAGACTCACCTCCTGCAGCCAGAGGCAGAATTTAAGCATTGAGCCCAGGACTTAATTGCAAGGTAGCAAAGCCCCAGAGAAGGTTGGAATCCCAACTGCAGCAAGACTACTGTGTCTGGAGTAGAGCTCTGATTGGGAAGAAATGGGACCTTGATTATAAAGTGGGTAGTGACAACAGGGTCACTGCACCAAGAAACCTTGAGCCACGAGATCCTCCAAAACCATCCGAGCCTGAAGAAGTAGCCCATTTCTCCTTGTTACAGGTTAGTGCTGCTCCCAGCTCTTGCCGAAGACAGCTCGAATGCATAGTGTAAGGCGAGTGCAGAGAAAAAGAGAGCGAGCCAGGCAGTCAGGCAAGAAAAGGAAATTTATTAGAGGGAAAAGAGAGGGTGACTGGCTCTTAAGGAGAACCAGCGTTCTCCCTTTCTGACGGAGTCCTTCTTATACCCCACCAGTGAAAAATTCTCTGAAGGGATGGTCACGTAGCCAGAGGTCTGGAATCTGGTGGTCTTGCAGCTTTAAGAAGATAAGCACCAGTGAGATAACAGAATGCCATTTGGGCAATTTGGTCAATCTCACAGATTTTATTCTTCATTTGCAAGGTCAACATAACGATCCATCTTATCAATGAGATCCCATGTGGGCCCTATCACATAGACCATCATCTTGCAAGACAACATATGCCCACCCTAGGATCTCACTCCACCTTTTCTCTCGGCCACCAGAACAATAACTAGCATCTAGGCACAATATCATCAGCCCAGGGAAGTGCTGGACCTGCTACAAGAGGCCTATGTGCCAAAGGAGATACCAGATCTAGCCAAAACACACCAACAGGAACCAGGAAGGAATGTATAGGACTAGATACTGGATATTCTGTCCAAAGAAAATAAAGTTAAAAAATAATAAAGTCAAATAAGGAAGAATTTATAGGCCCAATAGTTACCGAATCCAAGCTCACTCTGCTTGCCACACAACAGGTCAACAGAGAGGACTGCAGACTAATGTTTCAAAGTAACCATCTTATAAGGGTCTGGATGCCAGAATCTTTTATAGGACACAGATTGGGGGAGATGAGGAAATAAAGCAAAAAGATTGTTAATCTTGCAAATTTCTACTAGAATAGTCAGCCTGGGGGGTGGGGGGATGTATTAATTTCTTCCTTCCTGTAGCCACCCATAGGTGAACAGGGTCAGGATATTTCCCTGAACAAAGGCACTTTGTCATTCAGGCAGAGGGACAGGGTTCCCCGAGGAAGGCCATTATGGTATAAACAGTATCCTTTAAGTGAACAAAAGCAACAGGAAGCAAAGGTTAAAGTAAAAGAAACAGCTCCGATACCTAGATTTTGTTCTTCCCTGTAACATATGATGGAGTAGAAAAGGGACCAAGCTTGGCCTCAGATGGGTTGGTTCAGCGTGTGGATCCAAGCCAATATGGAGCTCAGCTGACTTTCAGCCCCATGTAAATGTGTCCCTGAAAGACAGTGAAGAGAAGCCGTTCTGTGATCAGAGCTGTGAATGATGGTCATTTACTGTGTAAAGAGCCCAGGCAGTCATACGGGCAGTGGCAAAAGACTTGCCTAATTGACCAGGGGCCTCGAAAGGAAAAGACCAAAAGATTGAGGGAAAGGAGGGCAGGAAGGGGCAGGAATTCACACTGAATGAAATCAACACACATTCCAGGTGCAGGCTCACCATCACAGCTCTCAGGTCATGGCCAACACCACCACCCAAGGGCTTTCAGTCTTAGATTCACCAAAATGGACTCTATGGTACATCGTTTCAGTCCAAGGAACAGAGGGGGCTTTGCTGTTGTCCAGAGGTTAAGAATCTGCTAGCCAATGCAGGAGACACAAGTTCAATCCCTACCCCAGGAAGATCCCACATGCCACAGGGCTAGTAAGTCCTTTTGCCACAACTACAGAGCCCATGCTCTAGAGTCCAAGAGCCACAACAACTGATCCCTTGCTCTGAAACTACTGAAGCCTGCCCGCATGTCTGGAGTCCCTGCTCCACAATTGGAAAAGCCACTGCAATGACAAGCCTGAAAGGAAAGTAGCTCCCTCTCTCCACAACTAGAGAGAGCTTGAGTACAGCAATGAAGACCCAGGGTGACCATTAATAAAAATAAATAAATAAAGCAACAGAGGTGCAGGAATGGGCAGATGGCTGTTGGACCCACCAGGTGTAACTCACATCACGCAGTCCAGAAATGCCAGCCTCATAGAGCAATGGAAAGGTGTGGTTTCGAGATAATATCTTGCAGTGCTATTCTTCAAGATGTGATACGTACCCTACATCAATGAGC
Source organism: Giraffa tippelskirchi (assembly GCF_054371585.1). Taxonomy (NCBI): domain Eukaryota; kingdom Metazoa; phylum Chordata; class Mammalia; order Artiodactyla; family Giraffidae; genus Giraffa; species Giraffa tippelskirchi. Next base: position 60,229,572 of record NC_137280.1, read on the forward strand.
ATTTTATGGTGCTCTTTACCCAGCAAATAAAATATATGGGTTCAGAAACTAAAGGATGGAAATGGGAATAGTCCCACTGACAGTCATTCTCACCAAGACACTTGCTGTGAACTTAGAAGCAAGTGGGTCATAGAGGAACAAGGGTGCACTTTAGTGGATCCTGGGGTTCAGTGTTCAGAAACCATCTTCAGGACCAAGGTACTCACTCTCCAGCTTCCAGAGAGCTGACTGCTGATGGCTCCTAACGACATCCCTCTCTGGGACCTGCCTTCAGTCTAAGGGAGTTGCCTAGCCCAGGTTATACCCTCTCCAAAGGGGCAGCCCACAAGGAGGACTGTTCATGCCTGGCTCCCAAAGCCTGGTTCCCTTGCCTCAGAAAAGCCTTCTGAGCTCCAAAGCTCACTACAGATCGATTGAGGGCTCCTTTGCAACTCTATCCACGTTGAACTTTTCTCTCTGCCCAGGCCTGCTTTCCCCCTTCCTTATATGTGTCAGAATAACATGTATTCTCCGATAAGCCTCCTACATATAAATCTCCACTTGAGATTCTGTTTCCAGAGAACACAACCTAGGACACGTGGTGAAGAGGTGGAAGAGACAGACAGGAAAGGGAAGAAGGCCAAGGAAGGGGGCATTAATGAGAGAGTGACAGGCGTGGGCAGCTGGACCCAGATCTTTCTGGGTGTCCTCTGAAAGCCTCCATCGACTATACCTCAAAAGAGCCTGAATCAGGGATTTAAAAAAAACAGGATGCTTATCCACCAATTCCCTTCCCTCTTTGTTTGATGGTTGCTCCTGGGAATTAAGTCTCTGGCATTTCTGACCTGCCTCCCCACCCCCAGCAAGTGGTCCCAGCACCCTTCTTCAGCCAGAGAACACCCCCAGTCAAAGAAACAAAGATGCTGGGGTTAAGATGCCCTGGCCATAGATAGAAGCTGTCCGCTAAAGCTTCTGTTGGTCACCCGGGTGGGCGACAGTGGAGCAGAGACATCATCTACTAACAGGTGGTAATAGTACACTTCAGCGTTACCATGAGGATTAAATATTTCACATGTCTACAGTTTTAGTATGGGGCCTGGAAGAAAGCAAAGATTCAACAAATGGTCATCTCCAACCTCTATACAGTTGACCCTTGAACAACATGGGTTGAACTGCACCAGTCTACTTACACACGAATTTTTTTTTTTATAAATACATACAGTACCACATGATCCATGGTTGGTTGAATTCACAGATGTGGAACCCGCAGATAGGGGAAGGCCAACTAAGGGACTTGAGCATTGTCATATTTTGCTATCTACTGGTTGGTCCTGGAATATATACAGGCTTTTCTGGTAGCTCAGCTGGTAAAGAATCCACCTGCAATGCAGGAGACCCCGGTTCAATTCCTGGATCGGGAAGATCCCCTGGAGAAGGCATAGGCTACCCACTCCAGTATTCATGGGCTTCCCTGGTGGCTCAGATGGTAAAGAATCTGCCTGCAGTGAGGAAGACCTGGGTTCGATCCCTGGGTTGTTAAGATTCCCTGGAGGAGAGCATCGCAACCCACACCAGTATTCTTGCCTGGGGAATCCCCATGGACAGAGGAGCCTGGTGGGCTACAGTCCATGGTGTCACAAAGAGTCGGACACTACCGAATGACTAAGCACACACACACATATATATAAATTTTAAAAGCCAGCAAGGGGCCAGGGATGAATATATATGGTAATATACAATATTATATTAATATTATAATATTATATTAATATACATATTCATCCCTGCCCCCTTGCTGGCTTTTTTGCTTCGTGTAGGTAAATATGAAGGAAAGGATTTTTAAATGAAATAGTAATAGGGTATCAGAGCCCCTAAAAGGTAAACTTTACTAGCATACGCACACAAAATGTTATCGATGCAGCCACCTCACAAATATTAAAGAGGCAGTTAACAAACAGTAGCTGCCAGGCGGCCTTCCTTTTAACTGACTTAACATAAACAGCACTTGACCTTGCCACTGAGCAATCAGCTCTTTGCAAGTCTGTATCATAGCAACATCCAGCTGAACTTTCAAGAGTACTGAGGCATCCTTTTGGTGGCTACAGTTGTCCTAGCAGCAAGATGGAGCCGAAGGAAAATCCCCGCTGAGTGATCAGCGTACTGGAACTCAGGGGCCTGAATGTCCCACACACTTGACGCATGACCCTGACCAACCTCTTGATTCCTCTGAGCCTTGATTTTCTTGCCTGTAAAGCAAGCCTTTGGACTCTATTTATTTGTGTATTCATTTAACAAATATTTGCTGAGCACCTGGTAGGTGCCAGACTCAAAGCCACTGAGGGAGGGCCAGGAGGGTAGCCAATCTCCAGGGTTTTTTCCCAAATTTCACTGGGACTTGGAATGGCACATGTGCAAAAATACGGAAGTATGTCCCCAAACCAGCATTTCCCACATGCCATTCAAGTGCCATCTCATAGCCAAACCCTCCGTCATGTTGCTAATGACCCTCTTTCACATCACCTTCTTGGTAAAAAAAAAAAAACAAAAACACACAGTTGTTTGGAGTCCTTCCCTTGCCCACCCAAAAGAGGTCACAGAGGAAGAGAGCTGGAAGGAACGGGCTTTGCCCCGGTGGCTGAGTCAGCCGGACTCCTCCCTGCTCCCAGTCCTGTGCTCCTCGCCCCTCCCCTCTTCTTCAGGGAGCCACGTCCCCCCACCCCGACCTCCCCGCCCCGCGGGGCTGGCTTCAACGCTGATCTGCATTTTGCACACTCTAAAGGACTGAACTTTGGGATCTCACTAGTCCCCTCAGCAAAATATCAGGTGGAAGTGGACCAGACTTGAATGCAAAGGACAATTATATAATTTGCCTAAGTCCCAGAAATGCCACAGCCTCTGCTAGGTCTCGTCTTCCCTTTCGTCCCTTTCCCTAATAAGCCTAGGAAAGTAATTCCACACAGCCTAGCAACTAAACCCACACATAACCTTTCGGCAACTGAGGGTGCTTTCTTCACACGCTGGGAGACTGACTGCAAACGTGACTCCAAGACGAAATTTCTTTTGCTTCTCATTATAGTGTTAATGGGGGTGAGATGGTCAGATATATATTAATGACTATAGATATAACTGTAGACACTATACATGCTATTATGTCACTACATATACACATTATTATATCATGTATATAAATTTTATATTATATAAATTAATATTTCTATACAATATATTATATATAATATATTGATTTATATGATTTATATATTAATTTATATAACAATTTAATAACATGATGTTATATGATCATTAATAAGTAATAATAAGAGCATTATTGATTAAATATTAATAATAATTGGGCTTCCCTGGTGGCTCAGACAGCAAAAAATCTGCCTGCAATGCAGGAGACCCAGGTTCAATCCCTGGGTCGGGAAGATCTCCTGGAGAAGGGAATGGCAACCCACTCCAATATTCTTGCCTGGAGAATTCCAGGGACAGAGGAACCTGGTGAGCTATAATCCATGGGGTCACAGAGTCGGACACAACTGAGCAACTAGCACTTTCATTAATAGTAATTAAATAAATGATAATTGAATAATAAATAGCAATCATATGTGATAAATAAATAATTAACTGTGTGCGTGCATGCTAAGTCGCTTCAGTCATGTCCAACTCTGTGAGACCCTATGGACTGAAGCCTGCACGAGTCCTCTGTCCATGGGATTCTCCAGGCAAGAATACTGGAGTGGGTTGCCATGACCTCCTCCAGGGGGATCATAAATTAACTATATTTTATATAAATTATTAATAAATTATTTATTATTAATAAAGTATTAATTATCATTTATATAATAAATTATTATATAAATTATTAATGATTATATAAATTATTATTAAATAAATTATTGATTATTTATTATTATAAAATTATCAATAATTATTTATTTTACATAAATTATTAATAATTATTAATATGTGTACATATATGCTATATGTAATTTAAATGGAGTTTGAGCAAACTCCCGGAGATAGTGTAGGACAGGGAAGCCTGGCAAGCTGCAGTCTATGGAGTCGAAGAATTGAACACGACTGAGCAGCTGAACAGCAACAACAAATTTAAACTGTGACCGCCCCCGCCCCTCAGACGGCCAACGTTTTATTTTGTACACCTGAGCTAAACTTATTCACCAGCTTGTTCCTCAAGGGAGCAGGGACTCACCGCTTGAAGGGCTCTCGGTCTCTTCCAGTTGCAAACAGCATCTTTGAGGCTGAGTCAATGGGAGCGAAATGTTCAGTCTGCCAGGCTGTCTCCCCTGGCTACTGTGGAGCACAGCTTTGTCTCGGTGACTAGTGACCAGAGGAGCCAGGGAGTCTTCCCTGGGAGGGAGCTGGGCTGGGCTGGAGCCCGAGAGCCCAGCCTGGATGTCTCCTCGGTCGCAGGGAATCCCCTCCCAACCTTTGAAGCAATAAGCCACCACCACCTCCTGAAGTCTGGTTATGGCGCTTTGCCTCGAGCTGAAAAGTCTCGGGTAAATAGGTCCCGAACCCAAGCCCCTGCTGAACCAGCCGATACATTTCCGGTTCCGCATCTCCCCCACTGTGTTCACTTCCTAGGGCCGCTGTAGCAAACTCCCACAAACTGGGTGGCTTAAAACGACAGAAATTTATCCTCTCACAGTTCTGGAGGCCAGAAATCAAAGGTCAAGGTGTCGGCAGGGCCTCACTCCTCGGAAGCTGTAGGCTCGAAGGGAAGGTTCCTTCCCTCCTCTTCCACCTTCAGACGGCCCTCGCCTTGCTGGCCCTGGACTAGCACACTCCAGTCTGCCTCCATCTTCACAGGGCCTTCTTCACCCTGCCCTGTGTCTCAATCTCCCCCCTCCTCTCTCTCCTAAGGATGCCAGTCATTGCACACTGGCTCGCCCTCGGTCCACTGTGATCTAATTGCTAGATCCTTAACTTGGTTTTATGTGCAAAGACTATTTCTCAATTTTTTTCTATTCACAAATGGAGTGGTTCAGACTTGTGCATACCTTTCGGGGCCACGTTTCAATCCAGTATATTTTCCAAGGGCTGTCTGGGAATTAGTGAGCCCCCATTCCACTCCCCCACACTCACAGGCATAGAGAAATCCTCTTATCTAGTGCAAAGCCCCCCTCAGCTGTTTCCCACCACCCAGGAGGTACCTTGATGAAGCTGGACTTATCTGTAAGGTTTGTGGTCCTGGATGAGAGAGTTATTTCTGTTAGGAGATGCCTAACAATTCATCTGGAGTTTCTAGCGAACGTTCCAGCTGCCTGATTCTCTCTGTCCTTCCCCAGCCGCCTTTCTTCCCTACATTTGGACCATCTCACCACCCCACACCCCGGCAGAGGAGTGTAATGAAAAGTGAAATGAACTAATTGAGAAAAGCTGAATCTGAACTCCAGGTCTGACATTTACTCACTACATGGCCTTAGGCAACCCATTGCTTCCATTCTGAACTCTTTCACGCCACACCCCAACCAAGAGAGAGAACCACCCCCTCCCTGACCTCCAACCCCCTTCTCACCCAAGGAAAAATTGACTGCTACTCAATATTCACCCTGATGCAGCTCCTAGGTGCCAGACACCTCCATCTAAGGGAAAGATGAGTTATGCCCAAGTCCTGCCCACAATTCAAAAGCTGCCTAGTCGTGTCCCCCTGCCTGCTTCTCATCCTGACTCCCCCAACGAAGGACCAAGCACCTGCCCCATGGCCTCAGATAAACACTGGACCATATTCTTAGCTGATTACCCACCCTCTTCTACAAGACGTTCAGAATTGTTCCATCATCTCTGTATCATCTCACACCTGTCAGAATGGCTATCATTAAAGAGAACACAAGTATCGGAAAGGATGCGAAGAAAAGGGAAGTCCTCTTACACTGTTGGTGGGAATGTAAATTGGTACAGCCACTGTGGAAAGTAGTATGGAGGGTTCTCAAAAAGCTAAAACTAGAACTGCCATATGACCTGGCAATTCCATTCCTGGGTATGTATCTGAAAAAAACAAGAAGACTACAGTAATTCAAAAGATACAAGCACCTCAATGTTCATAGCAGCATTATTTACAATTGCCAAGATATGGAAACAACCTAAATGCCTACCAACAAATGTGATACATATACCACACCTTCTTTAGATATTATTTATATATATATAATATATATCTAACATATTTAATATTAGATATATATTATATGTATCTTATATATCATATATATATATATGTATCTTTTATATGCATGTGTGCTAAGCCACTTCAGTTATGTCCAACTCTTTGCAACCCTGTGGACTGTAGCTTACCAGGTTCCTCTGTCCGTGGGAGTCTCCAGGCAAGAATACTGGAGTAGGTTGCCATGCCTTCCTCCAGGGATCTTCCCGACCCAGGGAATGAATCCATGTCTCCTGCTTTAGCAGCCAGGTTCTTTACCACTGAGCCATAGATAGATAGATAGATACTACTCAGCCATAAAAAAAGAATGACATTTTACCCCTTGCGGCAACATGGATGGCCTTTGAGTGAAATAAATCAGATAGAGAAAGACAAATACTGTATTATATCACTTACATGTTGAAGCTAGAAAACACAAACTAGTGAAAATGACAAAAAAAAAAAGAAGCAGCAGACTCTCAGATATAAAGAACAAACTAGTGGTTACCAGTGGAGAGGGAGGAGCAGTTTAAGAAGGGGGGAGTGTGAGGTAGAAACTATTGGGTATGAGATAGGCTACAAAGATGTGTTGTACAACATGGGGAATATAGCCAATATTTTGTAATAACTGTAAATGGATTATAACCTTTAAAAATTGTACAAAAAATAATTTTTTTAAAAAAGGGCAAAAAATTTAATATGGCAAAATAAAACCCCATCTGAGTTGTCTCAGGCACCATAGAAGTCCTAGCATCACCTGACACTTCTTTTTTTTTTTAATATTTATTTATTTAGCTGTGTCAGGTCTTAGGTGCAGCACGAGGGACCTTTCAGTGTAGGCTCAGACTTCTCTCTAGTTGGGTCATGCAGGCTTAGTTGCCCCACAGCATATGGGATCTTTCACCAACCAGGGATCGAACCCCACATCCCCCTGCATTGCAAGACAGATACTTCGCCACCAGACCACCAGGGAAGTCCCCATGCTAACTCTTCTTTTCATATTGCCTGTACATCTCCTAATCAAAACCATCTCTCACCCTTTCTCTCCCCTCGAAACCTTTCCACGGAACCCTCTGGAATTCAGGCTTTCCCCCAGCAAACTCCTTCTCCTTTTCATCCTCAACCTCTCCTCTGAACATTCCTGCCACCTTGTTCTACTACCTAAAAATGTAGCCAGTCCCTGGGGACACTAAGTCTTCCACAGCCCTCCCAAACAATCTCTTTTTTTTTTTTCATAATTCTTAAGCCTCACAATGGAAAGGCGGAACCGGTATTCTCTTGGCTCCCCATTGCTTCTTCCAAACAATTTCTCCTTCTTGTCCCATTAAAACATAATAACAAAAGCAAAAATAGGAAAAGATATCAGGGCCTCTTCTTCATTAGTTATTAAATATTTGAAATGCTACCCTGGACTGGGAGCACACAATTATAAGAGGCAAGAATCACAACCACCTTTGGAAAATATTTGGAAGTGTTTCAAGTTTGTAGAAAAGACCCCCAGCCTTGCTTTCCCAGCCTTTCCAACCTGGATCCCTTTGGAGGTATCCATTCCTGAAGCTGAGGCACAGAACTGCCATCTGGTCTACCCACACCTCCATGCACATCTCATGCACAACCAGAAAGAGTTGTCAGCAGGCATGCCCCATAGGCCAAACAAAACTGCACCCACTAAGTCGCACATTTCCTTTTCCTTTCCTTGTCTCACCTCTTTCTCACTTTATTTCATTGTTTTTGCTGTCGGGGTTATTACTTTGGAATGCCCCTTGGAGGATTTTCAGGAGTAAAATTACCTCATTTAATTCAATGCATTGCTCCCGGAAGCAAGTTTTATTTCCTGTACTTGAATCTGGACAGTAAACAAGATGCTTCTCTTTTTCCCCATCATCCTTCCCTGCCCTGCCTGGTGTCTCTGTGGTTAAGAGGGCTAACACATTTATAACATGCCCTGTCATTTATGGAGACTTGGCCTGAAGCTTGGATGGAGAGAAACAGAAATTTCTGTACACATTTTATTCCACATATTTACAGAGGACAAGGCAGTGAACGAGTTATGCTCAGGTGGTTTTATTCACATTTTTAGGGGGTTGTTCTCCTAGGCTGAGTGGATCAAAGAATAAGGTACAAGTTTTTTGATTTTATAAGGTTGTTGTTTTTTTTTTATAAGGTTTTCAACAACTCCATTGAAAACAACAAGCTCTTCTCCACCCATTCCAATAAGACTTGCATACCCAGGTCACCAATGGCTTGTCAAGGTCACCAGCACCTGCATCTGGCCAAATCCAGTGATGGATTTTAGTTCTCGTCTTAATATCTCAGCAGCAAGTGACACTGTCTTCCCTTGGCTTCTGGACCATCAATTTTGTTCCCCTCCTCCCAACCTGTCTCTTCCCTTTCTCCTTTGCTAGGTTCCTTTTTTTTCCTGACCTTTGTATGTTGTGATACCCCACAACTCAATCCCAGTCTTGTTGTCTCCTCTATGTGAGGAAATGGCAATTCACTCCAATATTCTTCCCTGGAGAATCCCATGGACAGAGGAGTCTGGTGGGCTACATACAGTCCATGGGGTCACAAAGAGTCAGACAAGACTGAGCACACATGTACAAGCATGTGATCTCATCCAACCCCAAGGCTTCAAAGGCAACCTGTATGCTGTTGATTCGTGACTTTTACCTTCAAGCCCATCATTTTTCTTACTAGGAATCTCAGACCCAACACACCCAAAATGGCATTCCTAATTTTTCCCCTCAAACCTAGCCCTCTTTCAGTCTTCTCCAACTCACCATTCCCCAAGATGTTCAGACCAAAATCCTGGAGTCTTTCTTAACTCTTCATTCATTCCTACTTATTTGCCTACATTTACTCAATAAGTAAGTCCTCCCAGCTCTACTGACTTCTTTCAACCTCCTCAACCACTACCACTCTAGCTATCTTTGTTTTTGCCTTGATTATTGCAAGAGTCTCCTGTAGTAGATTGCACCATAGTTTTCAAGTATTCACTGTTCCTCTTGGTGGAGGATTATATTTCCTCACCTCCAGTGATGCCAGGGTTAGTCACATGACTTCATTCAGTCAAGGAAACGTGAAGAATGTGATGTGTGTTACTTTGAGGCGAAAGAGCGCAGAATTTGCATGTGATTCACCATCATCGTTTTTGTCTCTGCCATGAGACCAATGAACATTGCATACAGAGGCACATATTCTAGAGTGGAGATGATGTGGAGTAGAGCTACAAGACATGAAGCATTGCTATTCTGGCCTTACTCAGCCCATCCAGACCAATACACTTACCAACCTGACTCCCTACTTCTATGTCACTCCCCTCCCGCACCACCTGGCCAGCAAACACTCCACAGAGGAGTGTTTTGAAAAGGTAAATCAGATCATGTCATTTCCCCATTCAAAGCCCTCCAAAGGCTTCCCCTTAACTCAGACTAAAACCCAGCCTGCTCGTGGTATTCTATAAACCCCTTTTGGTTGAGTCCTTGCCCATCACTCTGACAGCATCTCTTGTCCAGCTTCCTCTTGCTCACTCCTCTGCTCCACACTGGCTGTGATGGTTAATTTTACACGTCAGCTTGAGTGTTTCACAGGATACCCAGATATTTGGCTGAAGGTTATTCCCGGGTGTGCCTATGAAGGTGTTTCCAGATTAACATTTAAATCAGCAGAGTGTGTAAAACAGATTGTCATTCCCAATATGGGTGGGCCTCATCCAATTGATTCAGAGACTGAAAAGAACAGAAAAAGTGGAGGAAGGGAGAATTTGCCCTCCTCTCCTTGACTGATTGAGCAGGGACATGGGTCCTCTGCTCTTAGACTGGGATTTACTCCTCATGGGCTCTCCTGAGTCCTGAATGTCAGGCCTTCGGATTCAGACTGAATTACACCACATGCTTTTCTGGGTTTCCAGCTTACAGACAGCAGATCATGGGGTTTCTCAGCCTCCAAAGTCAAAACATTGGTTCCGTTTCTCTGGGGAACCTTGACAACATTTCCTTTATTGCTGTTCCTTGAATATGCCAAAAATCTATCAACTCCAAGAAAAGACAGAGACGTGCTGACAGCATGTTGAAGAATCGAACCTTTGGAAAGTAACTTGGTTTAGACCCAGTCATGAGGGTGAGCCCCTAGTTTTCTTTAAAAAGGAAAAAGAAAGTCTTAAACTTCACTCTCTCTCCCTCTTTCTCTCTCTCTCTTCCTCTCTTCACCAAGAGATGACACAGCAGGAAGCCAAGCCAGGACTTCTTTGGTGGTCCAGTGGATAAGAATCCATCTGCCAATGCCAGGGACATGTATTTGATCCCTAGTCTGGGAAGATCCCACATGCTGTGGAGCAACTAAGACCGCGAGCCACAACTACTGAAGCCACTGAAGCTGGTGTGCCTAGAACCAGAGCTCTGCAATAAGAGAAGCCACTGCAAAAAGAAGCCCGCACACGACAACAAAGAGTAGCGCCCGCTCACTGCAACTGGAGAAAGCCCTCGCACAGCAAGGCAGACTCAGTGCAACCAAAAACAAAAGAAAGAAGAAAAAAACGAATCTAAGCCAGGAAGCAGTCATCACCAGGAAACTTTCAAATCAGCTGGCACCTTGATCTTGGACTTCCCGGCCTCCAGAACTATGAGAAATAAAATATCTGTTGCTTAAACCACCCCGCCTATATAGTATTCTGTTATGGCAGCCCAAACAGATTGACAACACCAAAAATTATGTGTATATAACTTTGATGAAAATGGAAATCAAATTTTGAAATGATCATGCACCAACAATAAATTAAAAGGATGATTTTAATTTGGCTTCCCTTGTTGTGTGCACACAGATACATAGCACCATTTGGGCAATACATTTTGCAAAGCATCTAAATGCATGAAAATATTTCAGGGAAGTGATAATCATTGCCTGGGCCAATCTGTCTTTTGTAAATAGTTCTCAGGGAAGTATACTAATTAGAGCTAAGATAGGCAAATGATACAGCAACCCATCAATCAACAGCCTCGCTGCTCATCTATTGAATATATAGCAACAGATAGTCAACTTTCTGTGGGATAAACAAGCAAGTGGAAGTTTCTGGCACTAAAGATGTTATTATTCAAGGAAAGACATGGGACATAAATTTCTGGAAAGTTAAATGACAGTACCAATTTATAAATAATACTTCATCAAAAAGTAAAAAGATGTCACAAGATTATGCAAGACTTTCACTAAATAAAGTACAGAAGGGTTATTGTATAGAAGAAAGAGAAATCGAGATTCAGAGAAAGGATCTCAGAGGAGAGATGAGAAGTAGGTCTTGAAAGATGGGCTGCACACGAATGGATGGGGGAAAGGAGGAATTCAAAATGTGGATCCATTTAAACAAGATGTGGTCTTGGCACCATGAAAAAATTTCCAGGTCTGGAGCCAACACATTAGAATGTAAGTCTACTAAGCAGAGTTCAGAGGCAAAGTTTTAGCCTTTGGCCAGAGGAAAACCACTTATTCAGAAAAAAATAATTCCATCACCCACAGTGAGGCCAAGAATCCAATCAGGTGCCCTGCTAGGGTATATATCATCTTTTATGAGATTAAACAAAAAAAGCCCAGGGATGGTTTCTGATCAATGTTACAGGCCCAAATTACACATAAACAGCAACTACCCCTTAGCAAAATCATTAATTAGGGCTGACTTGATTTTATCATGAATAATAAAAATAAAAATATGCTTGTGGACTTCTGTACTTCAATAAAAGTATGGGGTGTGATTTATTAGTGAGAGTATTCTCCAAGGGAATATAAATATGTAATTTTTATAAAGTTCAAATACATTACTTCTTCAATGGCTGAAATAAACTAAAGTGACTTCAGTTCAGACAAATAAATATGGGGGATATGTAAATTAGCAAAAATTAATGTTCTGACATTTACGTAACGCTTACATCCTGCAATGAAAAATATCTAGATCAGTGGAAGTCAGAAGTATTTCCCTTACGTAACTATCATCAGACAAATCTGCATACATGGTAGTCACTCAAAAGCAAACTTCTAACTGTACTTGTAAGTAATTAAGGGAGATCTGGTGGTTTCCCGTGTTGCTCTGCAGTAAAGAATCTGCCTGCCAATGCAAGAGCCGCAGGAGACGTGAGTTTGATCCCTGAGTCAGGAAGATCCCTTAGAGCAGGAAATGGCAATCCACTCCAGCATTCTTGCCGGGAAAATTCCGTGGATCGAGGAACCTGGTGGGCTGCAGTCCATGGGGTTGCAAAGAGTCGGACACGACTGAGCAACTGAACACACACACACACAGAAGACGGAAGCCACATCACAAGGCAAGGCTGTGAACAGTTGACATCCAGTTCAGAAGAGCAGGTAGCCGTACCCACCAGTGCCCAGAAGAGGGCAGGCAAGAACCACTCAGGGGGAGTCATCCTCAGAAGGTCACCCCTTTGGCACCAGTCAGGAGAAACCATCCTCCCTACCTGCACAGAGAAGGCCAGAATCACCAGGACTGACTGGTGAAGGAGATGGAAGAGAGGAGATGCAATGGTGGGTCACCTTGCCACTGAGGCAGCTGAGATGCATGAAGCACAAAGCCAAGAAGAACCGTGGAGAAGCCAAAGGATTGACAGACCGACCAGGAGTCAAAAGGACCCAGGATCAGGAATGCAGCAGCTCTGATCCTGCCACTCCCCTGCTCACATGCCTTCAATGGCTCTCTATTTCCATAGCACAACCCAAGCTCCTTAGTCTGGCATCCAAGGCCCTGTAATGATCTAGCCAGAACCCACCTTAATTATCCAAGGCTCTACTGGTGTTTTTAATCATACACCCAAGATTCCAACCAAACCAAGGATGACTTCCTTCTTCCATGTCATTTTCCTGCTGTCCCTTCATTCATTCGTCCATTCAGTGTGACCGCTACATACTGGTGATGAGAGGGAGGGATACGGGATCGATAAGATAAAATGCTCACCTTTGAGCAGCTACTGGGAGGAGATAGACAGCGGGATGTAATGATGTATGCTACACTGAGGGTAAGCAGGGAGTTAATGGGGTGGAAAGAGGAGTGGCTAATCAGGCTGTCCCAGAAGGCTTCCTGGAGGCGGTGACCATCCCCTTGAAATGCCTTTTTTTCTCCTCACCATATGTTTAAACTCTAATTGCCTACTGGAGAGCCATCTATTGTTTTCATCTGCCCACCTACCTTTCCCTGCTGCTGGGAAAATGTACCCCTTCCTCCTTTGGAAATGGCTCTTTACTCACCTTTCCCAGTGGGCTGGCCAGTCATATTACCTCTTCCCTTTGTCCACGGTAACTGGTTCAAGGAGTATCCTCCAAACCAATCAGATCAGTTCTCTGGAGTTTTTTGCCCTCCCATTGAAGTCAAAGGCGTCCCTCTTTCTGTCTCTGGGTTGGAAGCTGTCAGTGTGGATTTCAAAGCTGCTGGTGCCAAGTACTTGCACCCTTGAGGATCCTGAGAGGATAAACTGGAGAGAAAGAGGCAGAGAAATGTGACCCAATGCAAATCCCAGAATACAGTTACACTGAATTACCGCCAGGCCTGTATTTAACTGTGCGTAACAAGAGCCCAGCTCTGGGACTTAACCAGAGGAGTTCTTTTTCTCAGGTAACAGGTGGTCAAAAGGTCAACAGGCAAAATCTAGAACGCTGGCTCCACAACAATGACAAAGACCAACCTCCTCCCACCATCCTGCCTCACCCTCCTTATCACCTCTCCTTCTCACCTCCCAGGATGCCTGCTGCCTCTCTGGGCATCGTATCCACATGCCAGACAAGAAGCATGAAAAGCATATGCCAGCTTGTTGTTGTCATTCAGTCGCTCAGTCATGTCTGTCTGACTCTTGGCGACCACATGGACTGCAGCACGCCAGGCCTCCCTGTCCCTCACTATCTCCGGGAGTTTGCCCAAGTTCATATCCATTGAGTCTGTAATGCCATCCAACCATCTCATCCTCTGCTGCCTCCTTCTCCTTCTGCCCTTTTCTCCAGCTAAATGTCCCCTTTTGTCCAGATTCCCACCAGTCGCATCCTGTATACCTCAGCTTACATCTCAGTGTTCAGAAAAGGGTCCTGTGCCCACCCCACACATAAGCTACAAGGCAGTCTGGAGGGGTATTATTTGGGCACAATGAGAAGACAAAAGGAATGCCTATGGGGAAGGCAGTGGGTGGTTTCTGCCACGACTCCTAAATTGCCTTGCTGGGCTATGTATGTTCACAAATCCTCCTTTTTGGTTTAAGCCAAAAAGATTGGTTAAGCTGTGGGAACAGTTTGAGGTAGATGTTTGCAACTTTCAAGAAAAAAACCATGACCCATACCCCTGCGAAATGCCACTACTACCACCTGATCCCACTCCATCAGGACAATCCCACCTTCAGTCTCCAGTTATAATGGGCACTTTTCCCACTGCAGCCCAAGGTAGGGCATCCCTGGGACAGGGTTAATTCTGCAGACAGCCAAAGCAGACCGGCGGCTCCTGCCAGCATGATTGCTAGAATCTAGCTACTAAAGACCACTGTCTCCAAAGCCATCCACACCATGGGGACTTCCCTGGTGGTCCAGTGGCTAAGACTTCAAGCTCCCAGTGCAGGGGGCCCAGGTTCAATCCCTGGCGCTGCAACTAAGAGTTCAAATGCTGCAACTAAAGATCCCATATGCCACATCGAAGACTGAAGAGCCCAGTGATGCAGCTAAGACCAGGAACAGCCAAATAACTAAATAAAAGGCCAGCAGCACCGTGAACTTGTACCTAGTCACTGTTATCGGCCCCACCCCTGAATCCAGCATGCTACCCAGGGCTTGTTGCTGGCAGGAAAGAGGGGAGACAACAACCATCCATATTTACCACTAAAGCGCTGAAATATAATCTGGTACATCTACACGATGGGACACTGCACAGCAATAAAAGAGATTAGGGATTCTGTTATTTCTGATGTGACTTGTGTGTGTGCGCTCAGTTGTGTTTGACTGCTTTCGACCCCATGGACTGTAGCCTGCCAGGCTCCATGGGATTCTCCAGGCAAGAATACTGGAGTGGGTTGCCATTTCTTACTCCAGGGGATCTTCTCCACCGAGGGATCGAACCCACATCTCCTGCAGCTCCTGCATTGACAGGTGGATTCTTTACCACTGAGCCACCTGGGAAGCCCCACGCTGATGTGAAACACCTTCCAAAAAGCATTGCTAAGTCACTTCAGACATGTCTGATTCTTTGAGACCCCACAAACTGAATGTTGCCTGCCAGGCATTAGTAAGGGGTGGGGTGGTGGGGAATCAAAGCATAAAACAGTATATATAGGAGATAATCACTTGTGTTAAAAGGAACAAAAAATAATACACGTGTAAATATTTGCACCTGCCTAAAATATCTCGGGAAAAAAAATATGAAACTGGTGCTATTAGCTGCCTTCACAGTGGAGAACAGGGAACTGAGTAAACTGGAAGGGAGGCATTTATAATACTCTTTAAATCTTTTAAATTCTGGACCTTGTGAAACCTATTTGGACCTATTTGGATCTTGTGAACCTATCTGAAAAAGAACAGAAATACATTTCTTGAAGTAAACACATTTGTGGTTTGCGGTGGTATGCTTGGAGGTTTTTTGTTTTTCTAGGCAGAGCAACAGAAAAGAAGAAATGGGCAGCCAGGGCTGGGAAGAAAGAAAAAACAAAAGGAAAATTAGCATCCATTTAACAATACAACGGAAATAATGTCTTCATTAATGGCTGTTTTTCTCATATTATTTTCAAAGCATTTACAGACATCAGTTCATTCATTCTCTCTCTCTCTCCCTCCGTCCCTGCCTCTCTCTCTCACCTTACAAGGTGTGGAAAATGGATCCAGTTCCTTTCAGCTCAGAGGTGATGATGTGCTTGAAATCCAAGTCTCCCAGCCTGACCAGCTCCTCCATTCTGGGATCAGGCTTCTGTGCCTTTACCCAGGCTGTTGTCTGTGCCTGGAATTCCCTTTCTGCTCCTCCTTTCGCTCAGAAGCCACTCCAACATGACCTCTTTATTGAAAATAGCTGTTCCTTCGTATAAACCCAAGGTTTCACAAACTTTTCCTTTTAAATGTTTAATAGTAAATAGTTGAGGCTTTGAGGGTCATCTGGTCTCTCCAGATACCAACTTCCCAACTCTGCCATTAGGGGGCTAAATCAGCCATGGACAACAGAGAAACAAACAAGCAAGCCATGCTGTGCTCCCATCCAATTTTATTTACCAAAACGGATAGTGGGCTGGAGTTAGCCTTCAGGGCAGGATGGTACTTTGCTGACCTCGCATTTGAACCCCAAGGAAATTTGCCATCAGCTAGCATCATGCTCCACATTACATTATCCACCAGGGGCTTATCCTTCTTTCTTCCCCTAAATGCAAACTTGAAGATAAGGACTGATGGGAACATAAATTGGTGCAGCTACTATGGAAAACAGTATGCAGATTCCTCAAAAAATTAAGAATAGAACTACCATATGATCCAGCTATTCCACTTCTGAGTATATATCCAAAGTATGCAAAAACACTAATTCAAAGAGATATATGCTCATCAGAGTGTTATCTACAATAACCAAGATACAGAAGCAACTAAGTGCCCATCAAAAGATGAATGAATAAAGAAGATGTGGTATATACATGTATACAATGGAATATTACTCAGTCATCAAAAAGGTGAAATCTTGCCATTTGCAACAACATGGAAGGAGGGTATTAGGCTTACTAAAATAAGTCAGACAGAGAAAGACAAATAGTGTATGATTTCATTCATAAATAGAATATAAAAAGCTAACAACAATAACAAAATAAACTAATAAACCAAATTAAATGAAAAGAAACATGTAAATGCAGAAGACAGGGTAGGAGTTACCAGATAGGAAGGGGTGGGGGAAGGCAAAATGAGTAAAGAGGATCCACTATATGATGACAGATGAAAGCTAAATTTAGGAGAATGAGCACACTCTAGTGTACACAGAAGTGGAAATATAATGTTGTACATATGAAACCTATTTCATGTTATAAACCAATGCTACCTCAACAAAAAATAATAAATTTTAGAAGACTATCTTTTAGTCCCTTTTAATACTTACCCACTAACCTGGATATCCACTGAATTGGCCTGAAGTCTCTTAACCCTTCTGCAGAGGAGAGAACCCAGTTTAAAGCTTCTTTTTCTGGGGTCAAGTCTGTCACACCCAACTACAGCCATAACACCCCATGTGCCCTTCATCTGAAAATCAGTGTCCCTGTCTGCTCCACACCCCTGGGTTCTCTGCTTACAGAGCCTCCCAGAATAACTGAGTGTCTTCTCTAAATGTTTGGTAAAGTATCTGGATTGTGTGTACCTGATCAGTCGCTCAGTCGTGTCCGACTCTTTGTGACCCCATGGACTGTAGCCCATGAGACTCCTATGTCCGTGGGATTCTCCAGCAAGAATACTGGAGTGGGTTGCCATTTCCTCCTCCAGGGGATCTTCCCTACCCAGGAATCAAACCTGACTCTCCTGCGTCTCCCACATTGGCAGCCGGATTCTTTACCTCTGAGCCATTAGGGAAGTGTCTGGATTAAGCTTTTTAAATTATCAAATTCAAAGCCAATCTTGCTGAACCTGGATGCCACACCTCCATCTATGGCTCTCTGGTCCCATCCCTCACACACTGAGCAGTTGTTCCATGATTTAGCAACACTGCTTTTGTTGTTGTTAGTTTTCTGGTCCATCTTCAACATTCATCAGTAGCCAACTAGCATTCATTGAACAGCTACTATAATCTGTGCTTTGAGAATTTGAGAAAGAGTCTCAAGAGAAGATTAGTCTTGTGGTTTCCATTGTATAACCTTTGGTACAATTCGATTTTTTTTTTTTTTTTTACATTATTGTGGGCATGCTAAATGTCTTCAATCATATCTGACCCTTTGCAATCTGACTCCATAGAGTGTAGCCCATGAGGCTCCTCTGACCATGGGATTCTCCAGGCAAGAATGCTGGAGTGGGTTGTTATGCCCTCTTCGAGGGGATCTTCCCCACCCAGGGATCAAATCCGCATCTTCTGCATCTCCTGTATTGCAGGTGAATTCTTTATTGCTGAGCCACCGGGGAAGCCTGTTTACATTACTACCTTCAGCTTATAAATATCTTAGAAGAGACCACTGAAGGGATTTGATACGTCCTTTTTGAAAAAGTATATTTCACATGTGAGTTCTTTCTGCGTATGATTGTGAATTAATAGCTGGTGGCTAAGTCTAGAGGAAAACAAACAATTTTTGTTTTGAGTTTGAAAACTACAGAACTTTATTAAATAATCTTACCCTTGCTTTCTAAGATTTGTTTCTGCACTAATCTTTCTATGCTTCCAAAGTCAAGAGCCTCAGTGTTCTGAGACTTGGAAACCCAAAAAGGATGCAGCCTTTCCTTGGGCCCTGCCCACCACACTCCACCAGACTCTTATCACTGCCTCCTGCGCTCAAAGGGTGAGTCTAGAAAAAACCCAGCTGACTCAGCCCTGGAACTCCGTCCTCACTCCACCGGGGCAGGACTGTTGTTCCTCTGCCTCCCGGTCGGGGGAGCAGCTGTTCCCTCCATCAGTTCCCAGGACCTTTCCAGCCTCCAGCTATTCTCCAGGGTCGGTAGACTAGAAGACTCTCCCCAGAGTTTCAATCTTGTGTGTCCCACAGCAGTGGCAGCACTGTCCAAACTCCATCCCTGCTGAAAATGCAGCAAAATTAAGACTGTATTGGGAGCTGGCACCCAATAGCGTGTCTCTCATCATGACTACCATCTGCCTTCAGCCCCTGATGTCTTGAGGAGAAAAAAATGAAATGCATATTTGAACACACAGAAATGATGAATGAAGCTGCCACCACCCCCTAGAGCCCTTGGGCTTTCTTCTCTGACTCAGTCACCAATTCCCTAAGCTCCCACAATGCCTTCCAAAGCCTGGGTGTGACTACAGAGCTCTTGAAAAGCGACTAGTGTGATGAGTAGTTGAATGTTTTATTTTAATTCAGCTAGATTTAAAAACAATTCAGTTACTGGAAAACTTTATGCTTGGAACAATGTTGGCAGATGAATATTTTTTCAACTGTAAATTTTATAAAATCAAAATACATATCAAGTACTTTCAATGAAAATTTAAGAGTCCAGATGAAATGCGCTGTAGGTAACAGATTTTGAGTGCATAGAACAAAAAGAACACAAAACTGTCACATTCATAGTGGTTCAAACAATTACATGTGAAAATGCTATTTTGGATATCTCAGGTTAAACTATATTATTAAAGTTAATTTTACCTGTTTCTTTTTTCACCTAAGAGTTGACCCTTGAACAACACAGGATGAATTGCACAGGTCATTTATATGCTTATTTTTAAATAGTAAGTTTAAAAGACTGCAGTGTTACACAGTCTTTGGCTGGTTGAATCCTCAGAGGTGGAACCACAGATATAGAGAAAGCATGGATTTGGAGGGCCAACCATAAATTACACTCAAATTTCCCACTGCTTCACAGGTTAAGGCCCCTAGTCCCCCATGCTGTTCAAGGGTCAGCTGTATTTTTTTTTAGCAAACAGCACTTTTCTAGACCCTCTTCCAGTTTGTTTGTTTGTTTGTTTGTTTTAGAGAGGGGTTAGCTGTACTGAGCGGCATATGGGATCTTAGTTCCCCAACCAGGGATCAAACCCACTCTGCCTGCTTTGGAAGTGCAGCATCTTAATCACTGGACCACCAGGCAAGTCACTCCAGTGTTCCTTTGCCTTGAAAACTGGCCGGAAATTCCACCTGGTGTGAACAGGGTGGTGTTCTGGGAAGAAATCGCACAGCTTTCCAAGCCCTGCAGTGCTGGAAGGAAGCAGAAGGAGCAACACCAGGTGGAACTGGGTCTGACACCCTGAGGGAAAGCCAACCCATGCCAGGACCCTCCCAACCCTACGCCAACTCCCACGCCATCAATGGGATCCCTGCAGGCTCTCAATGGACCCTATCCTGGAGACCCAGGGATGATAAACACACGGTTCTGGCCTTTTAGGAGCACATGGCTTTGGAGGGAGGGTTTCCACAGTCAAGCATAAGAGCCATGATACATGCAGGAGCCTCTGACTCAGCCTCAGGGGGAGCAGGGAACCCCCTCACCCCAGATGAGATGGCTCTGGGGCAAAGCTGGAGGAGATTAAGACCTCTCTCCAGCTGGCATATGAAGTGGCTCTACCAAACCAGATGCATGAACTTGGGCATCATTGCCCCTTGCCAAGGCTTGGCTTCCATCTTGTAAAATAAGATGCTTCGAACAGATTCTGCTTAAGAAAGTGGTTATTCAGTACAACTGTTCTTTTCCCTACGCAGCATTGGCAGAGAAGCGGGGCTCCAATCAGGCCCAAGGCCAGGCCTTGACTTTTCTCCGAGAGCTAACTCAGGACTTCATTTCCATGCCCAGCGCCCAAGCCCAGGTCTGCTTGAAACGCAGGCCAAAGGCTCATTAAAGATACACGGAAGGGAGGGCTGTGGGAACAGGAGTGCCAGCCCCCGCTCCCCTACCGGCAGGACCAATGCTGGGAGTTCAGCTTTAGGTGGCCACTCTTATCCCTGGGGAGCACCCCCTTCCAGGAGAATCCAAGTTGGAAACACACAAGATGGATTTGGGCACAAGGCCCCATCACAAATGCCAGCAGGATCAGAATATCCAGCAAAGTGCTTTCAGGGGCTTCTGGTGCCTGAAAAGTCTCTGAGAAACCAGGGAGGAGGGATGTGGAGATCCTGGTAGTCAAAACCCAGAAACCCAGCTCTCATCCTGACCCAGAAAGAAAGTAGACAGAAAGCGATAGTCTCTCAGTCGTGTCTGACTCTTTGTGACCCCCTCGTCTGTCCATGGAATTCTCTAGGCAAGAATACTGGAGTGGGTTGCCATTCCCTTTTCCAGGGGATCTTCCCAACCCAGGGATCGAACTTGGGTTTCCTGCATTGCAGGCAGATTCTTTACCGTCTGAGCCACCAGCCTTGGAAATACAAATAACAACAATCACAACAGTAATCACTTGCCCATGTCTCCCTCCATATGCGAGAGCAAAACAAGCATGTAAATCAAAGGCAGTGGGGATGAGAGAGGCCAAGTGCACCTCCAGCTGCAGGAATCGGGAAGAGTAGGATCCTAGCAGGGTGGCATTTGGGGGAACAAGGAAACTGGGATCCTGGGCGGAGAGGCCGTGGAGGCTAAAAGGAGTACATCTTCCCTTTCCGTTTAGTTTATACGTTCTTCTCAAGAAGAGAGAAGAAAGTATTTCTGCAGCAATGGACTAACTCTTCTCTATACTGAAAAGTAAACTTTGTTCTGAACTTTAACGCTTGGTTATTTACACTTTCTGTTACTACATTTATCACTCTCAACAGTGTGCACGATAGTTTATGACTGGGATGCTTTGTTGGAGCCTGGTCCCTCCAACAGGACAGGGAGTTTGTTTGATATTTTTTCTTGTTCCCTGTCAGCCTGCCATGTGATCTCTGAATTAGAAGGACCCTGAAGATTATTCTAGCCAGACCCCTGTCCTCTTCTCTCTCCCAGATGTCTCTGCAAGACAGGTGTGCATGCCATCTTTTCTTTACTGTATGCAAAACAGGATGTTAAAAGTGTATTCTTTCTGTTTCAGTATCAGCTCATACCCCAAGAGAACAAGATCTGGCTGTTTACCATTTCAAAGTGAAGGGTAAGGGACTTTTCTGGTGGCCCAGTGGTTAAGCATCTGCCTTGCGATACAGGGGCTGTGGGTTCAATCCCTGGTCGGGGAACTAAGATCCTGCATGCTATGGAGCAACTAAGCCCTTGCACCACAACCAGAGAATCTGTGCGCTGCAACGAGCGATATCCCATGACACAGCAAAGATCCCACGTGCTGCAACTAAAACCCAATGCAGCCAAATAAATACATAAATATTACTTAAAAAGAAAAAAAAAAACAAGTGAAGGGGTTTTTTGGAGACAGCCATCAAGTCCATATGTCCATGCTCCCTGTGGGGAAGGGGCTCTGTCATCTCACTGAAAGCCGAGGCAAAGGGCCTGAAGTGACTTCTGGAAGGCTGAATGCAAGTACACAGGAGACTCAGTAGACTGATGTCTGACTCACCCTGGAAAACCTAAGGGCCCCGGCCGGCTAGCTGCTCTCAGGGTGGAGTGAGGAGCGGTTCTGTGGAAGGTGGCCTGCTCTCCCCAAGTTGCCAAGGCAATGGATATGGGAGAGTTTCCTGTGAACCAGAACTGGCCCCCCAGGAGGTGTGCTGCCAGATGCTGGGGTGAAGAAATTGAGCAGGAGCCATCAGAAGACACACGGTGCGCGGTCAAGCAAACTGCAGGAGCCCACCAGGAAGAGGGAGGGGCTGGTTGCAAAGAACCCAGGAAGGAACATTTGAGAAGATCAATCTATGATCAGACCTGGAGGGCTAGAACAGCACCAGTCCAGGAAATCTTTTCCTGCCCCTTTGCTCCTCTCTGGGCTTCCCTGGTGGATCAGATGGTAAAGAGTTGGCCTGCAGTGCAGGAGACCCCAGGTTTGATTCCTGGGTGGAAAGATCCCCTGGAAGAGGAAATGGCAACCCCCTCCAGTATTCTTGCCTGGAGAATCCCATGGAGAGAGGAGGCTGGCGGGCTACAGTCCAGGGGGTCGCAAAGAGTCAGACACAACTGAGCGATTGATCAGGTGCTCACAATCCAGATACTTTACCAAACATTTAGAGACACTTAGACACGACTAGGAGAAGGCAATGGAAACCCACTCCAGTACTCTTGCCTGGAAAATCCCACGGACGGCGGAGCCTGGTAGGCTGCAGTCCATGGGGTCACACAGAGTCGGACACGACTGAAGCAACTTAGCAGCAGCAGCAGCAGCAGCAGACACAACTAAGCGTCTAAGACCCTTGTTCCTCTCCCTTCCCAGTTTTGGAGGAACCAGAGCCTCAGGGAAGATGAGAGGGAAACAGAAACACCAAGTGAAGAACAAGAGACACAGCAGCCCCCACCCCTTCTCACTCACTCCAAGAGCCAGCCGAGCTGGAGAAGGAAGAAATTGTCCTTCTCAATGAAGACTGGAGGTGTTGAGTCCTCACACTGGAGTGGACCTATTAATTACTAAATGGAGTCTGGGTTTTTGTGGAAAAAGTAACTGGATGACTGTTTTGTAGATAAGAGTGACAAAAGAAGTCCAGTTTTATCAAGGAGCAAGATAAAACCTACAGAAAAGTTTGACAGGACGGCAGGAGAACAAGGATATAATTCATTTCCACTGCATCCTACTGGCCCCATCTCGTCCACTGTGATAGTGACACTTTCAGAAGTCAGAATCATGCTCCCTGTGGCATTCCAATCTTTTTTTTTTCTCAAAGAATAATATAGGATGAAGTTTTTCCCTTGGAAGAAAATATTCATCTACAAGTTGAACATTGCACCATATGGACACACCGTCATTTATTTATCCAATATCTATCCAATGTTTGCTCTTGCAAATCATGCTAAAATCAAATATACTATGCATAAATCTTTGTACACACATCTGATTTCTTCTTAACAATAAATTCCAAGGAATAGAACTGCTAGATTAATGGGTAGAAATTTTCAAGGCTTTTTCTCTCTCTTATTGAAGAGGTCTAGAAACATATTTTTAGTAAGTGAATTGAGTTGTCCAGACCAGCCCTGCAATGGCTGATAGTTTTCTACAATCTAAATAGCTTTTCTCAGGTGAGAGAAGCTACTCTTGGGGAGGTCTTCCCACGCACAGGTATGTAAGGGGAGTGAGCATCACTCTTGAAGAAACCCACTATAAAACAGAGAGAGAGAAACTCATTGCATAACACTTGCATATAGTGCTTACCTTCCTAAGTCCCTCACAGGACTGATTTCCTGGGGAAGCAATATTTCTTGGGGAAGTGTGGTCAATAGCACAGATTCTGGAGTTAGACAGGTCAGCCTTGCCTCCCCCACATTCTAAAGGTGTTCCTCAAGCAAGTGTTACTTCCCCTCTGTGTCCTGAGTGTCCTCATTTGTAAACTTTCTCTGATGGCTGTACTGTGTCCCCCGAAATTCACATGTTGAATCTTAACACTCCGTGCCTCAGAATATGACTGCATTTAGAGCACTGGTTTTTGAAGAGGAAATGAAGTTTAAATCATTTGAGTAGGTCCTCATCCCATAAGACCAAACTCCTTATAAGAAGAGAAGCTTAGGATACAGACACACGAAGAAGAAGGACCGTCTGAGGAGATGCCATCTCCACACCAAGGGGAGAAGTCTGAGGAGAAACTAACCCTGAGGATACCATGATCTCAAACTTCCAGCCTCCAGGACTGTGAAAAAACCAGTTTCTGCTGTGTAAGTCACCTAGTCTGCAGTAATTTATGATGGAAGCCCTAGCTAACTAAAACTCTTCCTAACAGCAGAGACATCACTTTGCTACGGACAAAGGTCCAGTAGTTATGTATGGCTGTGAGAGTTGGACCATAAAGAAGGCTTAGCTCCAAAGAACTGATGCTTTCGACATGTAGTGCTGGAGAAGAGTCTTGAGAGTCCCTTGGACAGCAAGGAAATCAAACCAATCAACCCTCAAGGAAATCAACCCTGAATATTCATTGAAAGGACTTATGCTGAAGCTGAAGCTCCAATGCTTTGGCCAACTGAGCCAACTCATCGGAAAAGACACTGATACTGGGAAAGATGTAGGGCAGGAGGAGTGACAGAGGATGAGATGGTTGGATGGCATTATTGACTCAATGGACATGAGTTTCAGCAGACTCGAGGAGATAGTGAAGGACAGGGAAGCCTGGTGTGCTGCAGTCCATGGGGTCACAAAGAGCTGGACACAATTGAGCGACTGAATAACAAAATTAGATTAATTCCTGAAAGTGCTTAACTGGATGTCTGGAGGGCTAATTGCTTGATAAATGGTATCATTCATTGTCATTTTCTGTGCTTATTTTAACAGAAAAACTGAAGCCAGGTCAGCTAAATCAGTGGTTCCCAAGTGGGAGTGATTTTGCTACCCAAGGGATATTTGGCAGTATCTTTAGATATTTTTGATTGTCACAGGTTAGGGGAAAATGTGCCACCAGCATCTATTAGGTAGGAATGCTTCTAAACTTCTATGCACAGAAAAGCCACACACACACACACATACAACAAAAATCAGTATTTCAGAGGTTCAGAATGCCAAACCAAACCTCGTGTTCACTGAGAGCCAGCTTTCACATTCTGATAAGCCCCATATCTTCATTTTGTGTCAAGCATTTCCCTCCCACTATCTCCAAAGCCATCTGGTATACCAACAGGTAGGCTTGGCCACATCCCCCTGTCTAGCACTCACAGTGTGAGATGATACAGAGGAATGTAATTACCAGGTGTATTAGTAGGCTCTTACTACAATGGGTCAGGCAGTAAGAATACTACTTCCCTGGGTCAGGAAGATCCCCTGGAGGAGAAAATGGCAACCCACTCCAGTATTCTTGCCTGGGAAATAGCATGGACAGAGGAGCCTGGTGGGCTACAATCCATGGGGTGGCAAAGAGTTGGACATGACTGAGCATGCATGCACACACTACAATGATGCTGCCTAATGAGCAATTACAAATCTGTGAGGCAAACAAATTAAGCATTTATTTGTTGCTCAGGGCTTTGAGGGATGGCTGTCATAGTTCAGCTTCAAGCTGTGGGTGAAGCTCAGGTCTGCCCCAGGCATTCTACCCCGGAGCATGGGCTGAAGGAACCCCAAGAAATTGGTGTGTAATTCTCACAGCAGAAGTTCTCGGGGGGACGAGCCGCCTACAAATAATAAATGTTGGAGAGGCTGTGGAGACAAAGGAACCCTCCTGCACCATTGATGGAAATGTAAATTGGTACATCCACTATGGAAAACAGTATGGTTTCCTTAAAAAACTAAAAGTAGAGTCACCATATGATCCTTCTATCCTATTCCTGGGCATATATCTGAAGAAAACTCTAATTCAAAAGGGTACATGCACCCCAGTGTTCTTTGCAGCACTATTGACAGTAGCCAGATGTGGAAGCAACCTGAATGTCTATTGACAGGTGAATGGATAAATAAGATATGGTATATATACAATGAACTATTACTCAGCCATAAAAAAGAATGAAATAATGCCATTTGCAGCAACATGGATGGTCCTAGGGACTATCATATTAAGTGAAGAGTCAGACAGAAAGACAAATATCATAACTTGTATGTGGAGTTTTAAAAAATGATTAAAATGAACTTATTCATAAAGCAGAAATAGACTCAAGGACATAGAAAACAAACTTATGGTTACCAAAGACATAGTGGAGAGTGGGAGAGGGGAGATGAATTAGGAGTTTGGGATTAACATATATACATTCAGTTCAGTTCAGTTCAGTCGTTCAGTCGTGTCCGACTCTTTGCAACCCCATGAATTGCAGCACGCCAGGACTCTCTGTCCATCACCAACTCCCGGAGTCCACCCAAACCCATGTGCATCGAGTCAGTGATGCCATCCAACCATCTCATCCTCTGTCATCCCCTTCTCCTCCTGCCCCCAATCCTACCAAGCATTAGGGTCTTTTCCAATGAGTCAACTCTTCGCATGAGGTGGCCAAAGTATTGGAGTTTCAGCTTCAACATCCGTCCTTCCCATGAACACCCAGGATTGATCTCTTTTAGGATGGATTGATTGGATCTCCTTGCAGTCCAAGGGACTCTCAAGAGTCTTCTCCAACACCACAGTTCAAAAGCATCAATTCTGCGGCGCTCAGCTTTCTTCACTGTCCAACTCTCACATCCATACATGACCACTGGAAAAACCATAGCCTTGACTAGACGGACTTTTGTTGGCAAAGTAATGTCTCTGCTTTTAAATATGCTATCTAGGTTGGCCATAACCTTCCTTCCAAGGAGTAAGCGTCTTTTAATTTCATGGCTGCAATCACCATCAGCAGTGATTCTGGAGCCCAAAAAAATAAAGTCTGACACTGTTTCCACTGTTTCCCCATCTATTTGCCATGAAGTGATGGGACCAGATGCCAGTTTTCTGAACGTTGAGCTTTAAGCCAACTTTTTCACTCTCCTCTTTCACCTTCATCAAGAGGCTCTTTAGTTCTTCTTCACTTTCTGCCATAAGGGTGGTGTCATCCGCATATCTGAGGTTGATATTTCTCCCGGCAATCTTGATTCCAGCTTGTGTTTCTTCCAGCCCAGCGTTTCTCATGATGTACTCTGCATATAAGTTAAATAAACAATATACAGCCTTGACGTACTCCTTTTCCTATTTGGAACCAGTCTGTTGTTCCATGTCCAGTTCTAACTGCTGCTTCCTGACCTGCATACAGGTTTCTCAAGAGACAGGTCAGATGGTCTGGTATTCCCATCTCTTTCAGAATTTTCCACAGTTTATTGTGATCCACACAGTCAAAGGCTTTGGCATAGTCAATAAAACAGAAATAGATGTTTTTCTGGAACTCTCTTGCTTTTTTGATGATCCAGCGGATATTGGCAATTTGATCTCTGGTTCCTCTGCCTTTTCTAAAACCAGCTTGAACATCTGGAAGTTCACGGTTCACGTATTGCTGAAGCCTGGCTTACTATACATTAAAATATGTGAACAGCAGGGACCTACTATATAGCACAGGGAACTATACTCAATATTTTGTTAACAACCTGTGATGAGCTTCCCTGGTGGCTCAGACGGTGAAAGAATCCACCTGCAATGCGGGAGACCCAGGTTCAATCCCTGGGTCAGGAAGATCCCCTGGAGAAGGGCATGGCAACCCACTCCAGTATTCTTGCCTGGAGAACTCCTTGAAAAGAGGAGCCTGGCAGGCTACAGTTCATGGGGTCACAACGAGTTAGACACGACTGAGCAACTAACACCAACATAATGGAAAAGAATCTGAAAAAGTAAATATATTGTATATACACACACATATATAAATCACTTTGACATACAGTCGAAACTAACAGAACATTGTAAATTAACTATACAACTTTTGAAAAACAGGACTGGAGGGGGAAAATGCCTCTTACACACAGCTCAGTCTTTGCATTACAGCTGCCAGATTCTTTTCCTACTGAAAACTCAGGGGGTGGGGTGGAATACAAAGTTTTGACACTAAAAAAAGTGCCAGGAAATTTTTATAAATTCAGTTATCAACTCTTCTGACAACAGGTAAATTCTGTCACCTTCCCTCTGGGCAATATTAATGTTTTACACTTTGAAATCAGAGTTCTTGAGAACAGCTGTTATCATCCACTGTTCCTCTAAACACCACTGCACATGGAGGACAACCTTTTAACCCCCACCCCCTCCCGTCTGTCCTTTGTCCACTTCTGCGGACTTGATCTACGCCAGTTCCCTCTGGCTGCCATCCAACGATAGGGCTTCAGAGCTTAGCATGAGATTCCCCCACATTTTCAAGCCCTGCTCTCTCCATCAGACTCCATGCACCAAGTCCTTTAATCACTTACTCTAATTCCCCTTATCTACACCTAGCTCACACTAATCCAGTATCTCTGTGGAACAATTAGGCTTCCAAATAGAGGCAATTTCTTCCACTTCCCATGGCCAACAGGCTGATAGAGCCATAAAACAGGGCAAGATCACAGAGCCCATGAAGAAGAGTGGTTCTCAGAATATTTATATTTTAAACTTGGAACTCTTTGTTCATCTAAAGTTCCTCTAAGAAGCCAAATATGCAAAGCAGATAAAGGCAGAGCTACTGGAAATGAGAGTGAGTTTGGAGGGGACCCAGAGATTCGCCTGATCTTGCTCCCCACCCCTCAGCAGTTTTAAGGGAGCCCTTTGAGCACCAAGGCTCAAACTCTCCACATGTGCTCTCCCTTCTTCCTTCTGCCTGAAGTGCACCTCCCCCAGGAGTCTGCCTGGATCATCCCCTCACTCCAGTCAAGTCCCTAAACACATCCCCCTTGTCATGGGGCGGGGGGGGTGGTTCCCTGGCCACTTATCTAAAGTAGCCCCCACTCCAAGTCTTCTTTCAGGCTGCTTTAGTCTTGTGTTAGTCCAGGTCCTCTAGGAAAAAAAGATGCCAAGATGGGATAAGAATTGCAAAACATTATCAAGGGAAATATAAGAAAGTAAAGGGAGGTAACTGGGGTGGATTAGAAAAGCTGCAATGAAGGTCTGCTCCTGAGTGAAGGAGAAAGGGAAGGAAGGAAGAACGAAGGGAAGGAGGGAGGGAGAAAATGAGGGAGGAGCAGAGGGAGATAAGGAGGGGAGGAGGAGGGCCTTAATCTATAATACACTTCAAAGAAAATTTCCACAAGACCTTCAGAGAGTATTCAAGCCAAAGTTCTGCATCAATGAGCCCTGTGTCTGTCTTAGTGTCCCACTGTGCTCAGCTATTGGCAGAGAGCAGACCTGAGAAGCAGGGTCCCAGACAAACATGGCACTGGATTTCAGAATGTGGCTGCTGGAGCTCTCAGTCACTTATACACCGAGCACATGGAGATCCGACAGGCCTAGTGTCACGGCCACTACAGTTTTTCTTCATAGCACTTTCACTTTCTGATGTTGTGTTTAGTGCTTCTTTGTTTATTGTAATAATCTCTGTGATACCAGGGACATGATCATCTTGTTCACTACTGTATCCTCAGCTCCCAGAAAAATTCCTGGTGGAATAGATAGAAAGTGCTCAATAAATATTTTTTGGCTAGATGGACAGGTGGATGGATGGATGGATGGAAGGAATGGGCTGAAAAGGAGCTATTACATGAAGGGAATAACATAAAGACCTGTGAAAGTGAAAGTGTTTTGTTGCTCAGTTGTGCCCAACTCCTGATGCTGGGAAAGATTGAGGGCAGGAGGAGAAGGGGACGACAGAGGATGAGATGGTTGAATGGCATTGGCATCACCGACTCGATTGACATGAGTTTGAATAGGCTCCAGGAGTTGGTGATGGACAGGGAGGCCTGGCGTGCTGCAGTCTATGGGGTCTCAAAGAGTCAGACATGACAGAGCAACTGAACTGAACTGAACTGTCCCCGACTCTTTGAGACCCCATGGGCTTTAGCCTAGCAGGCTCTTCTGTCCATGGGATTCTCCAGGTAAGAATACTGGAGTGGGTTGCCATTCCCTTCTCCAGGGGATCTTGCTGACCCAGGGATCAAACCCGGGTCTCCCGCACTGCAGGCAGATTCTTTACTATCTGAGCCACCAGGGAAGCAAAGACTTCAAAGTTGTGTTGTTAATCGAAGAGGAAACAAAAAGTCTCTTCCCACCCTGAGTTACATGGCATATGGGAGAAGAAAAGCAGGCAAATTGAGGGGATTCAAGAATATTGTTTCCTTGGAGAAAAGACAGGATTCAGGGAAAGCTGAGAGGAACTCAGCCAACAGTTTGAAGATGCAGGGAGTTTGCTGGCCGTGGGTTGCCATTCATCTAGGCTGAAGGCTTAAATTTACTCTTCTGAAATCAAATACTAGCGAACTGGTGGCAGTGAAAAAAAAAAAAAGAAACATAATCTACCTCCTCTCCTTAGAAAATGCACACACCCACACATACTCAGATGCTGGGCTCCTTGTGTGTGGGGTCATTAATGATCTAGGAATAATGATCTAGGCCATAGCAGCCTCCACCCTTAACCCTCACTCAAACTCTCCACTGTAACAACACTGTTATATAAGGTGCTTTCCTGCTGCAGAAGTTCCAAACTCTGAGACTCACATTCCATGAAGATCTGACTCCACTCTTAAAAATTCAGAGCCAAGAAGATCTGAGGATGTTAGGACTTAAGTTAGCATGGCTCTGGAAATGAGAAAAGGAGAATGGCTTCTGGGTGAGTCAATGTTGAAATCTAAAGTGACTTCTCCCTTATAAGTAAGAACATAACAGCCCAAGGAATGTCTGCTCTTTTAGTTGACAGGGCTCCCTCTGATTCAATGAATTCAACTGATTTGTGTAACAAACCATAAAATTAAATGTATGGACTTAGAGAAATGAGGCTGCCAAATGGATTCTCTGAAGTAACTCAGCCTTTTTTTATTTGCTGCCCCATTTTTAGCCAAAGCTAGTGTAATGCTATGAACATTTTCATAACAATGGAATCTCATAAGCCTCCAAGGAGCCAAGGGCAACCTCCAACTTTTCGTGACAGAGTTTAGGCAGTAGCTAAGCATCAAGTGAAGTCCAAGGCATTTGATGGATTTGATTATGGAAAAAGCTATCGTTTCTGTCTCACTGAGCTCCAAGGATAGGGTCAGAAAAGGCGCCTTAGGGGCAACAGAAGATGAGAGGGGCCCAGCATAGAGGAAGGGTCTGTAAACACCCAGCACCCCTTCCCTTCTCCACCCAGAACACCTTTCATCTACATATGTGCTAGACTTTGCAGTAAGCTTTCATAAGATCTGAATAAACAATGTGAATAGCACTAGTCAATTCCAAGGAGATGACACAATACTTGTACCAGATCCTTCATTCCCTTAAATCCCCAGGGGATTTACCCATATAAGATTCACTGACATATTTCTACTTCCCAACACTGAGGGGTTATCTCCTAAATGGGACAGACACTGTCTGGCACACAGTGTTTACTGTAGCTCCCAGTGGGAAAATTACGGAAAAATAAATACTTCAGTGAATATCACACGTGGATGGACCTAGAGATTATCAAACTAAGCAAAGTAAATCAGAGAAAGACAAATACTATATGATATCACTTATGTGCAGAATCTAAAATATGACACAGATGAACATATCTATGAAACAGAAACAGACTCACAGACATAGAGAACAGACTTGTGGTTGCCAAAGGAAAGGGGGAGCTGAGGGAGGGAAGGATAGGGAGTTTGGGATTACCAGATGCAAACCATTATATATAGGATGGAAAAACAACAAGTCCTACTGTATGGTGCATGGAATTATATTCAATACCCTGCAATTAATCATGATGAAAAAGCATATATATATATATATATATATATATATATATATATATGTATGTATAACTGAGTCACTTTGTTGTACAGCAGAAATTAACACAGCATTGTAAATCAACTATATGTCAATAATTTTTTTTTAATTTACTGAGTTCCTACTCTGTTAGACATCAGTGATAAAAATATGAATATGAAGTCATTCTTCCCCACAAATAACTTACAGAATAATAGAAAAACACAATAGAAAAACACAATAGAAATGTGAACACAATATGTTGAATCATTTAGAATGCACTCACCTGCAAATGACAGAATAACCCCTAAAATGTGACTTGGGCAACAGGTGGTTATATCTCACATATCAAAAAGCCTGAAAGATAAGTTCTCAGTTTGGTTCAGCAACTCAGGGACTTCAGGGATGTGCTTCACCCTCTCTGTGATTCTCTTTGACTTTCTCCTTATAGTTGCAAGATGGCTGCTGCTGCTCCCAACATCACTCCTCATAGAACTATTTACAGTCAATGGAAGAAATGAAAAAGAAAGGTATTCTCTGAATCACTTCTTTGTTGTCAGGGAGGTAAATTTTTCTCAAGAATCCCTTAGTAGATTTTCCATCCACTCCTTTGAATAGAATTGGATCACATCCCAGACCTTAGCTTCAAGGCAGACTGGGAGAGAGTATCATATTTTTCAGCCTTTGTAAGAGGCAAATTATGCCAGCAAGTAAACAAGAGAAGCAATGACTCTGGGTAAGAAATCAACAAAATCTGGCACACATATAGGATCCAGTGAGAAAGAAGAATATGGTGAGCTGTGGAGGAAGTACAACTGTCTTATCAAGAGGAGGATCTCTGGACCTGATAACATCTAAGATGAATATTGAAGAACAAGTTGGATTTAGCAAGATGAAGATGATGATACAAGGGTGGGGTGGAATGAGTTTCTAGGTAAAGGAACAGCATAAGCAAAAGCATGGGTTCATGAAAAAAATGTCAGCACCAATTTAGTATTACGAGAGCATCTAATGGCAGGAAATGTGTCTTGGGAATTATCAGGGTCTTGATCACAAATTCCTCCTGGAATGTGTGCAGGAGCTTGAACTTGTAAACAAAGACCAGACATTGCAAACTTGGAGCTTAGAGGCCAAACCCAAACTTCAGACTTGTGCTTGGCAGGCATATGGTGTTTGCATTCTAAATACAATGGCTGGCTCAGGGCATCCCTTTCTATCATCTTCCACCTGGCCTGCTTCCCTTAGTTACATCTTCTGCCTGTTCCCTTAAGGCTTTTGAGTTTGCCCCCCCTGAGTAGGCTCCAGGGAGCCATCAGAGGATCTTAAACAGGAGAATGATCCCATCAGTAGTACATCTTATATTAATCCCTCTGGTGGCAGGGTGGGGAAGTTGTAGTATGAAGATCACACTGGAAATAAGAAGATGGCAGAAGGTATATTTTCCAAAACTCTTGGTTGCAAGTGTCAGAAACACTACTCAAAACTGCTTTTAAAAAAGGGTATATATTCATCCATACAACTTTAGAATCCAGTATTGATTTAAGCTTAAAATATGGCTAGATTCAGGAGCAATGTAATAACAACACATTTCTCCACATTGCCGTCCCATATTTTGACTCGATTCTCAGACTGGCTTTCTGCTCCTAGAGAAGACAGTCATTAGAAGCTTGAAGCTGATGTGAGTTTTAAAGCCAGTTGTCTCCAAGAAGGGAGAATTTGCCTTCCCTGATAGTTCTAACAAAATTCCTAGAAAAGACTTTGATAGTCCTGGCTGGATCATGTGACCATTTGTGAGCGAAAACACAGGGCCCAGGTATGGAAGAAACAGTGGCCAGAAGATGCAACCACATAGGACCCCACCCCCGTGTGAACAAAGGAAGAGAAACCTTGCAAAGAAAGAGTAGTCAGAGAATTAGCAGTAGAAGCAGAATCACACAGTCACAGCCATCTTTTTGACACTGAATGGGCAGCTCTTTCAAATGCAACTAAAGTATTATATTTCATTATGTGCTGTGCTTAGTTGCTCAGTCATGTCCTACTCTCTGCAACCCCATGGACTGTAGCCTGCCAGGCTCCTCTTTCCATGAGGATTCTCCAGGCAAGAATACTAGAGTCAGTTGCCATTCCCTTCTCCAGGGGGTCTTTCCAACCCAGAGATTGAGCCAAGGTCTCCTGCATTGCAGGTGGATTCTTTACCAGTTGACCTACCAGGGAAGCTCATATTTTATTAAAAAGTATTACATTTTATTATAAAGAACTGCAGTGTCTTCACAAGGTTGGTAAAAATGTTGGACTTTGATAACAATACTTTGATGAGGTTGTGGGGCCTAGGTGGGGAGGATGGGAGAGTTAGCAATGGGTTTGAGGAGTACATAGAAAAAGAGAAAACAAAACTATAGAAGAAATTTGGCTGAAAGGAGAAGTAGAAATAGAGAAGTTATAAACAAAGATACAGGATCAGAGTAAGACATTTTAGGCTATAAAGAACTTGAGTTAGCAGGTGGGATGGGAATCTGAAGATAAAGAAAGGAAAGGGAGTTACTTTTTAAAAAGAAAGATTGAATTAAATAACAATAATTAGGAGTGCCAATCAGGATGAATGGTAGGTGAAAATTTCTGTTGTTCAGTTGCTCAGTCTTGTCCAACTCTTTGCAACCCCATGGACTGCAGCATGCCAGGTCTGTCCTTTACTTCTGCCAGAGTTTGCTCAAACACATGAGCATTGAGCTGATGATGCCATCCAACTATTTCATCCTCTGTCACCCCCTTCTCCTCATGCCCTCCATCTTTTCCAGCATCAGGGTCTTTTCCAATGAGTCGGCTCTTCACATCAGGTGGCCAAAGTATTGGAGCTTCAGCTTCAGCATCAATCCTTCCAATGAATATTCAGGGTTGATTTCCTTTAGGATTGACTGGTTTGATCTCCTTGCAGTCCAAGGGACTCAAGAGTCTTCTCCAACACCACAGTTCAAAAGCATCAAAATTTCTGAGGAGTGTCTAAGTCCTCCATTTTTAATGTCCTTCACCTTCATGACGACTGAAGAAATAGAAGTCCTGCCAGCATCAGCTGTATTCATTCATAACTTGGCCAGGAAGCAGTTAAGCTGCTAGTGAGCCAGCAGTGATTGAAACTGACAAAACCTCTACTCTCGGGGTATTAAATGCCTTTGATAGAGGAGTCCAGGCTCTTCCACCTTCCTGGAGATTTGAGCTATACATTCCACTTCCAGCTCTTTCTGGGCCCACAGGCAGATGTACCTAGACACTGGTACCATCTCTGACAACGGTCAACTTCACAGTTTACAGGCTGGTTACCCATTACCTGAGCAAAGAGAGAATACAATCACTTCTCTCTCATCCAATCATCATCCTTTCCTGTTCCTTATTAAAGAACCTAGAGGGTGGTGGGGAGAAATAAAATTTCCCATACCCTCAGCTGCCAGTAGAATACCCCAAATAAGATGAACTTCTCTAGGTGATTCGCTTAAAAAACATTTCACACTCCTGCTGTGTCCCTGGAAAAAAAACACAACTGAGAGGAATTCTTATTCTGGGCTACAGGTGGAGATCAGAGAGGGACATTCAGCCCAGCAGAAGAATAGAGCAGGAAGACTTGAGTATGTGGATTCTGGAATAAGACCACCTGGGTTCCAATTCTGGAGTTCCCACTTATCAGCCGGAGAAGCCAATGGCACCCCACTCCAGTACTCTTGCCTGGAAAATCCCATGGACGGAGGAGACTGGTAGGCTACAGTCCATGGAGTCGCTAAGAGTCGGACATGACTGAGCAACTTCACTTTCACTTTTCCCTTTCATGCACTGGAGAAGGAAATGGCAACCCACTCCAGTGTTCTTGCCTGGAGAATCCCAGGGACGGCCAAGCCTGATGGGCTGCCATCTATGAGGTCGCACAGAGTCGGACACGACTGAAGCGACTTAGCAGCAGCACTTATCAGCTTTGACACTTTGAGCAGGCTACCCTGCCTGAGAAGCAGTTCAATAATAATGATGATGGGGGCTTCGCTTGTGGTTCAGTGGTAAAGAATCCACCTGGCAATGCAGGAGACATAGTTTCGATCCCTGGTCTAGGAGGATCCCACGTGACCCGTAACAACTAAGCCCATGAGCCACAACTACTGAGTCTGTGCTCCAGTGCCCTAGAGCCGCAACTACTAAAGCTCATGCACCCTAGAGCCTGTGCTCCACAGCAAGAGAAGTCACCACATGCTGCCCCTAGGGAAAAGCCAGAGCATCAATGAAGACCCAACACAGCCAAAAATAAATTAATAAATAATGATAATAATAATGCTGATGATAGCAATTACATCAAAGAGCTACATAAATGAGATATGCCCATTCATTACAGTGACCACCAGGGCTGAGAACTGATATGAGGTGCATCCACGTGAAAGTTGGGTGTTGCAGCCAAAATGAAAAGAGAATAAAGGCTGTAGGAGAAAACATTCAGCGTTCACTTGATGACCCTAAGAAATAGTGTTTACCTAATAACTCACCCTTCTTCAGACCCCCTCAGCCTGGACATGGTGAGGCAGGAAGGATAAAATTTCTCTGTCCACTTCAGAAATTGAGGTTAGTACAATTCGTTCTTAATTCTTCACATCTGGGGCCAATAGGCTTATGTCATATGTTTAAAGAAAAACTATCTCCCTCTTAAGAACATAAACTCAGTGCAGCCATTAGGTCAAAGTGTCAGCTAAAGACTGGATTCCTGCAAAATGTCGAGTGAAGTGTCTTACCATTTATGACAGGACAGCTGTTGCCTCTTTTTCCAAGAAGGAATGAAAGGATCTTATTACCTTAAATGAGAATGACTAAAGCATGATTATTTTCCTTTTAATCTTTTTCTCCCCAGTGGAAATTTACATAAGATGGAGCTGTCTGTAATCCATTCTGTTCATGCCGGTTGCATGTCAGAAAAACCTCCCCTCTTGTGGTCTCCATGGCAGCGGCCCTCAAGCTGATCCCAAGCAGCCTTTGCCTCATGGTGAGGATTTGACTTTTATCTGGCGAAAGCAATCTGTGTAGACAGGGCTCTGTATGCCTCCAACGTGAGATTCTTTCTGGTTTGGAATTCCATGTGTGTTTTGGCTCTGAGCATTGGTTAAATTCATGTGATGAATTCACGTCTGTTTGTTGCTTTATTTTGTGATGAAATGGCCCGAGAAGTCTCCTGGCATTTTGAATGCTGTCTTTCCCTCTGTACTGATGATGGTGCATTTTCCAGTTTTCTAAGAAGGGGATGAGGGCTACAGATCACTTCCTGGATCAGTGGGGACTTGACTTCAAGTTGTTCTCTCAGCAGTGGACTGCTCTTTCTCGGCTCATCCTTTTGTGATATCCTGAAAAACACTGACCTGTGGTCACTGAATAGAGTTAAGCCCATGGTGGGGCTGAGCTATTGTACAGCTGAGTGAGCAGAGCCAAAACAGGCATTAGACCCGTAATCTGCCCTCATGAGCGGCAACCAATGGAGTGGCCCTGTTCAGCATTCTCAAGTAGAAGTCAGGCTTTTCTAAATGGGAATTTAAAACCTCCACTTGTTTTGTCCCATGAAAGATCCTGTTTAGAGAATGAAAAGACAAGCTGCACGCTAGGAGAAAATATTTCCAAGTCTCATATCTGACAAACGCCTTGTATCGAAACTACATAAAGGCTTCTCAAAACCCAGCAGGAGACAAGCAAACAAACAATCCAGTTAGAAATTGGCCAAAAGATACAAGCAGACATTTCACCAAAGTGGAGATACAGATGG
Source organism: Giraffa tippelskirchi (assembly GCF_054371585.1). NCBI lineage: Eukaryota > Metazoa > Chordata > Mammalia > Artiodactyla > Giraffidae > Giraffa > Giraffa tippelskirchi. The sequence goes on from NC_137280.1 coordinate 60,267,376, forward strand.
CAAATGAGCAAAAGAAAAGTTGTTGAACAGCAGTCACCATTAGGAAAATGCAAATTAAAAAAGCACAATGATATATCCCTACATCTAAAGGTAATGAATTCCATTTGTTTGCCACCGTTGTTTGAAATCACTCACACTTAATATTTGTAATTCTTTTGGCCTTTTGAAATTTCATGGATGTCCCCTTATTTGGGTCTACTGGAATTTGATGAGCAAGTTTATGTGTAGGCAACTTAGTCTATGCCCTTCAGGAATTCACAGGACTTGATCATTTCTTTAAAGCTTTTGTCTTTAATAATTGAGTCCATCTCTGTGTTCTTGCTCAAATGTAGGTCCCTCTTGATAATTTAGCTTGCCTCTTGCAATGCATCCTCTGCATGTGGTTCCTTGAGTGGTGAAATGACTAAAAGTACACACACTCCTGCTGACCACCTAGGTTTGTGCAAGATAGATAGAAACAAACTTTCAGAATTTAGGACCAATAAAAGGCCTTTTTACCTAACAAGTTTTGGAGGTTTGCATTTTGCTTCTAGACTTCTTTCTTGCCTTGTACCTTTTTACCAATTGAAATCTGCATAATATGAACATAAAGGGCAGCCACTCTCAGAGGAACTAAGAAGCTGTGTCCAAGAACATGAGACAATGGGGAGCAAGGTTTCCTGGCTGCCATGGCAGGCTGAGACGCTGAGCGTGGAAAGGTGAAAGTGGCAGACATTTACATAATGATATCAACATATTTTGCTACTGCTACTGCTGCTGCTGCTGCTACTGCTGCTAAGTCGCTTCAGTCGTGTCCGACTCTGTGCGACCCCATAGACGGCAGCCCACCGGGCTCCGCAGTCCCTGGGATTCTCCAGGCAAGAATACTGGAGTGGGTTGCCATTTCCTTCTCCAGTGCATGAAAGGGAAAAGTGAAAGTGAAGTCGCTCAGTCGTGTCCAACTGTTAGCGACCCCATGGACTGTAACCTACCAGGCTCCTCCATCCATGGGATTCTCCAGGCAAGAGGACTGGAGTGGGGTGCCATTGCCTTCTCCATATCTGCCAGCTATTAGCTCTCTCCGTTTCTCCTTTCACAAACTCCTCAAAGTGTGACTCCCGGAGTGACCCCTGGGTATGTCGACCCCAGGGACAACTCTGGAAGCAACTTACAACTTCAGCTTAGTTTCTAATGGTCCTCTGAATGATAAGCAGGATTTTCTTGTTCTGCTAAGAAACACACTGTTAGGTAAGAAGTTAGGCATGAGCAGTGAGGGGTGGCCTAGCCAAGAAAGATGCAAGTTGATCTCTAAACCCCATTCTGACACACCCAGGAGAGCTCACAGATATGCTACAAAAATAACCACACTTTTCCAACACCTGCACATGGGCCCTAGGCACACAGTGGATACAAACTAACCACATGGGCTTCTCCAAGTAACCTTATGCAGCTAAAAGCCCATTAAGGGTTCATAAATATTCTATGTATATTTATGTAGATATTCTACATCTGATTATAACAGTCTAAATTATGGGAAGATACACATAACAGAGCCTGTTGTTCTATAACTTGCGACTGTCGATCGGCCTTGAGCATATGCCCATTTACATTCCCTTTCTTGATTGGTGGTTCATGCAAGCCCTAGGAGGGCACAACCAAAGGAGCAGATGGAAAGTATAAAAACGGGGAAGCCAAGAGGGACAGCTATGATGACTCTTTTGGAGTTGGTCTTCTCCCGTGTCTTGGGCATGTCTGTCTAGGAAAGATCTGTCTGCTTGAGCTGAACAGAGCTGTAACTTGTCTGTTGTTTTAAACCCTTTAGTCTGCCATTCCAAATTTTTGAAGCAATGAGACAAGAACTGAGGAAGACAAATAAACTGACCCGACAACCCTATGCAAGGATTTTTTTTTTTTAGCAAGCCATCTAGAGTGAATATTATATCCCTTTTCTTTGTTAAATTGATTTTTAATTGGAGGATAATTGCTTTACAATATCACGTAGGTTTCTGCCATGTATCAACATGAATCAGTCATAGGTATACATATATCCTCTCCCTCTTGAACCTCCCTCCCACCTCCCATCCCATCCCACCCCCTCACGTTGTCACAGAGCACCGGGTTTGAGCTCCCTACTGTCATACAGCAAATTCCCACTCGGTTGTATCTCTTATGGGGCTACTTGCTGTGAAGATGTGCTCCTGGCAGGAAGGAACAGGAAGCTTGGATAGTGGGGTCTCCAGTAGCCCCACCTTCTCCCCTCTGATGAGCTGTGATGAGGTCTGGTGGGCTAGTAGAAAGGACCTTTGATATGAGGTCAAAGGATAGGATCCTGGACTTAGCTTTTCTGTTTAACAGTTCTGTCGCCTGGGATAAGCCTATTAGCCTCTGTGGACTTCAGTTTCAACTCATTTGAAATTAATAACTTGGTCTAAGTGATCCAGTTCTGAAATGTTACTGACTGCCTGTGTTTCTATTGACCTGGAATTCCTAGCTGCTGCGGCTGCTGCTATGACAGTTGCCCATCCTGATGACACTGGGGGAGGGGTGATGGGAGCGGGCACAGGGGGAGCAGTGGAGATGGGGATAATGCTTATGATAACGGCAGAGGATCAGTGGTGTTGGTGATGTTGCTAACAGTTGATAGCGATGGCAGGGTTTGGGGTAGCTGCGGTGGTGGTCATAGCATGCTAAAATTGTCTCTTTTCCTGTCGGCTGCAACCCTCATCACCACCATAAAGTGAGATCTTACAACTACTTCCAGAATAAGAAATCTTAGAACTGGAAGAAGCCTCAAGCTTGAAGGCAGATAGAGTGTTGTCTTTACTCACAGATGAAACCGTAGATGAAGTTCAACATATCTGAGTCATTTTCCCAAATCCATCCACCAGTGAGAGCAGAAAAGGGCCAGGTGCAAGGCTTTCCCCAGCTGACAGCTCTGTTCACAGCACCCGTATGTTTTATTCCCAGGTGCCCACACTGTAGACCCCACAGCAGTGGTTCTCAATCTTGGGCATTCATTACCAAAACCTCAGTCCCATTCCTTATCACTCGAATCAGTCTCTGGGGATGCGGTCTCTTAGGGACTTCACTATGCCTTCCCTGCCACGTTCATCTGTTGAAGTCTTAAACCCCAGGATCTCAGAATGTGACTGCATTTGGAGACAGGGTGTTTAAAGAGGTGTGTGCACTCAGTCATGTCCGACCCCCTGGGCTGTAGTCCTCCAGGCTCCTCTGTCCCTGGGACTCTCCAGGCAGGACTACTGGAGTGGGTTGGCATGTCCTTCTCCAGGAGATCTTCCCAACCCAGGGATCAAACCCATGTCTCTTGCATCTCCTGCATTGGCAGGCAGATTCTTTACCACTAGCACCATCTGGGAAGCCCCCCACCCCCACCATCAATTTTTTTTTAGAAAATGGGAAAAATCCCAAAGGGGAGGTGTAGTGAGGACAGTCACAGGAAGGGCCTGCTTCAGCCTCACCAGCATGCTCTTCTTTCAGGGGAGACAGGCCAACAACTCCGGGAGGAGAAGGCCTGACACGTGGCACGGAGCCTACAGGGTGGGGTCATCCCAGCCAGCACCAGGTGTCTGCGTCTGGGAGCACACAGGGTAGAAGACCCACAGCTCCTCGCCTCACCACCGTGGGGTTAGCCAGAGACTGGAAGCGGCAGGGCAGATCAGGCTGGGTCAGTCAGACCTACAGGCAAGAACCAGCACACAGGCCCAGGCAGGCGTCTCAAGCACGGGCTGAGCTGGGCCCGAGATGTCTGTCCAAAGACCCAGAGCCTTACGTGCATCCAGAGGCCCAAAGTCCATGGCCACAGACACCGCAGGAGACGGTGTCAGGTTTCAAGAGGCCATTTAATTAAATGAGTTCTTTCAGATGCACCTTAATCTGATCTGACTGGTGTTCTATTAAGAATAGCATTGAAACATGTATATTATCATATGTGAAACAGAACACCATTCCATGTTCGATGCATGTGACAAGGGCTCAGGGCCGGGGCAATGGGATGATCCAGAAGGATGGGATGGGGAGGGAGGTGGATGGGGGGTCCAGGAAGGGGAACACATGTAAACCCATGGCTGATTCATGTCAATGTATGGCAAAAACTATTACAATATTGTAAAGTAATTAGCCCCCAACTAAAATAAATAAATTTATTAAAAAAAAAAAAAGAAAAGGAAATTTAGTTTCAGAGGGGTGACCGTGTGAAGGCATAAAGAGACGATGGCCATCACAAACCAAGGAGAAAGGCATCATTAGGAATCAACCCTGCTGACTCCTTGATCTTGAACATCTAGCCTTCAGAATTATGGGAAAATAAATTTCTATGGTTTAAGTCCGCCCCTATCCTATGGTACTCTGTTCTGACAGCCCCAGCAAACCAATACAAGGTCTGTGCACTAGCTGTTCTTAACTCTCCCCAGCTTATTTTTATGCTCAGTTTCAAGAATGATTGCCCTATATCATAAACCTACATCCCCCCAGCCCTCAACACTCTAGCCACACTCTCCCTGTCCAATCACAGATCCCACTTCCCTATAAAAGTCCCCAACTATAATCAGAACCTTCATTGCACCATCTTCTTAAGACTGCCACACTAGTTCTTTTTTTTTTAATTAATTAATATATTTTGGGGGGGCTGCGTTGGGTCTTTGTTGCTGCACGCAAGCTTTCTCTTGCCTCATTGCAGTGGCTTCTCCTGTTGCAGAGCATGGGCTCTAGGTGCTCAGGCCTCAATAGATCTGGCACACAGGCTTAATTGCCACCCAGCATGTGAAACCTTCCCGGACCAGGGATCAAATCCATGTCCTCTGCACTGGCCGGTGGATTCCTAACCACTGGACCACAAGGGAAATCCTACCATGCTAGTTCTTGCTACCATTCATTTGCTCCTGCAGGCTGTCTTCCAGCCCCAAAGTCTTCGCCTCTCCCTTCCACTAAACCATACGCAATTCAACCCTTTATCAAGCATTTACTAGATAGGGTATTATGATGCCAAATCAAGTAGTGTGTATTTAAAAAAGGGACTTTCAGGGAGCTTTGCTCCTCAGTAAGGTGGAGAGGGATGGGGAGGGTATTTCAGTTTCCCATCCAAGTTCTCAAGTTACACCAACTAGGAACCTATCCAAACAACCTATTAAAAACTTGACTCAAGTTTTTGGAGAGCTGGAGCAGGAATTTCCATTGCTGGCTTTAAGAAGGGGCGTGGTTTTTTCCTTCAGTCCTCTGTTTAGGGAATCATCCTGGCAATTTTTGAGCTGTATTCTCAGTTCCTATGAGAACTTTGTCTTCTTTATTCTGGTTTGCCTTGCAAATTTACCAACGATGCTGGTGAGAGGGATGTCCCGTAAGAGTTAAGCACATAAGTTCTGCACCTGGAAGAGTCAATTCAAATCCCAACTCCTCCACTTCCTTGCTGTCTAAACTTGAGAATATGCAGAAAAGATTACTGGGTGTTCTTTCAGTGAAGTGCTGGACCTCACTTTATACTGACTGTGCAATTTGCATCTCTGTAGGACCAGAGGTTAACTTGTAAATTTCAGTTCAGTAAAGATGCAAATAATTTAACTCTGGTAGAAGAGTTAGTTCCAAGGGTTAGGGTTTATGGCCCTGTTGGATATTAACCAGCTTTCTATCTAATTCAGTGATTTTCTGTGTTAATTCCCTACTATTGCTGGAGCAATGATCACATCTTAGAGAGTAAGACAATGTAAGTTTATCTTATAGTTCTAGAAGTTAGAAGTCCAAAATCAGTTTCACTGGGCTAAAGTTGGGTGTCAGCAGGTTTGGTTCCTTTGGCAGATTCTAGAAGATCTGTTTCCTTTATTTTTACAGCTTCTAGGGTCACCTATATTCTGTAGCCTGTAGCCATTTCATCCATCTTCAAAGCACATCACTCCAACATCTGCTTCCCTCTGCATCTCTCTCACTCTAACATTTCTGCCTCCCTCTCATAAAAATACTTGTGATTATATTGGGCCTAGCCAGATAATCCAGAATAATCTCTCCATCTCAAAATCCTTAATCACACCCTTGAAGTCCTACTCACTCATAAGGTACATATTGACAAATCCCAGGAATCCAGACATGGATATCTTTGGAGAGACTATTTATTACTCGGGCTACCACACTTTCCTTATATTTATTTGTTAAGTCACAAGTTCAGTTCAGTTCAGTTCACTCGCTCAGTCGTGTCCAACTGCTTGCGACTCCATGGACTGCAGCATGCCAGACCTCCCTGTCCGTCACCAACTCCTGGAGTTTATTCAAACTCATGTCCATTGAGTTGGTGATGCCATCCAACTATCTCATCCTCTGTTGTCCCCTTCTCCTGCCTTCAGTCTTTCCCAGCATCAGGGTCTTTTCAAGCAAGTCAGTTCTTTGCATCAAGTGGCCAAAATATTGGAGTTTCAGCTTCAGCATCAGTCCTTCCAAAGAATATTCAGGACTGATTTACCTAAATACTCTAATGCTCTTTGAATACATTTTAACATCTTACTCCTTCCCTCACTAATTAGTGAGTTAAACAAAATCCGTGACGTGGGATCATTTAATATTTGCCAGAGAGTCATGATTTACATTTTTGAAAAGTACACTCAACATAGTTTTGTGACCCTAAGCAAGTTGCTTAACCTCTCCAGGTCTCAGTTTATATGTCTATAAACAAGGATGAAAATAATAATACTTAGCTTTGGGGTTGCTGTTGTAGGGAACAAATGAGACAATGTATGTGAAGCGATTGGTCCAGTGCCTTCTGCATTTAGCCTCCTTGTGCTCACTCAGTTGTGTCCAAATCTTTGTGACTCCATTGACTGTAGCCTGCCAGGCTCCTCTGTTCTTGGGATTTCCCAGGCAAGAATACTGGAGTGGGTTGCCAGTTCCTTCTCCAGGGACTCTTCCTGACCCAGGGATCGAACCCACGTCTCCTGCATTGGCAGGCATATTCTTTACCACTGAGCCAGCAGGGAAGCCCTCACGCATCTTAAGTTCTTAGTAAATGTTAGCTGAGGATGAGGATGCTGATGATGTAGATGAGAAGCAGGACAAGCACTCTATCTTCAGTATCTACATCCCTAAAGTCATAGCGCTGTGCTCAGCATTCTCTAACTTCCTTTGCAGCCCTCCCTAGCTTTATGACCAGAGCCATCAAACATCAGGTACCTTATTCAATTTGCAAAACAGCCCTCCTCTAGGTGAAAAAGGCAATGCAACTCAACCAGAGTACTTGGCTTGGCAAAGAGGTGCTAGCTGGTTTCCAGTCTCTTCCTGACCCCCTCCCCTAATCTGGGCCTCTTTATGTCATGTACAAACCATACAGCAAGACCCTGACTATGATTTTAAAAGTAATGGATAATGGCAATTATCATAGGAGGCACTCCACATTGTTTTCTAGACAGAAACAGAGTGATGTAATAATAATAACCTAAGCAGAAAGACAGGGCTTGGCTTTGCATTGATTTCATGCCAAAACATGGCAAATTGCATTAGACAATTGATAGCAAACTTATTACAATCAACAATAATATTCTTATGCACTCAGTTGCTTCAGTCGTGTCCAACTCTTTGCAAATCTATGGACTGTAGTCCACCAGACTCCTCTGTCCATGGGATTCTCCAGGCAAAAATGCTAGAGTAGGTTGCCATGCCCTCCTCCAAGGGATCTTCCTGACCCAGGGATCAAACCCATGTCTCCTGACTCTCCTGCATTGTAGGCAGATCCTTTACTACTGAGCCACTGATGAAGCCCCAATATTCTTAAACACACACACACACACAAATAAATTGTCCCCAGAACAATGGACAATCATCATGTAACAGCCTAACCAGCCAACATTTCCTCCCCCAGCATATGTAGTGATGGATGAAGCTCTCCATCCAAATCTTGTAACCTGCAGCTACAGAGATGCTGACCACAGAACTGCTTGAACTCAGGGTCATGTTTACACTGTAAATACGTAAATATGTCATGTAAATATTCATGCTCACTCTAGTTGATTAAAAAAGAAAAAAGAACAAGGCTTATGATGATTCAAGCAGCCTTCTACTCAAACCATGGTCTGGATCAGCAACAAGCATCTATATGACCTACAGACTTGATAGAAATGCAGATTCTTAGGCTCCACCTCAGACCTGCTGAATCAGAAGCCCTATCTCAGGAAGATCCATAGGTAATTCGAATACCCATTAAAGCTTGAGAAGCTCAGCCCTAAGAACTTCTGAGTGAGAATGGTGGCTGGTAAGCATTCTGAATAGCTGTCCCTCTTGTGAGGAAAAAATGACACCGTCACTACAAACCGGTAGGAATATTGAAGACGGCAAATCACTATACAGCTCTTTCTACAAATATTCATCAGGACCCAGTTTATGCCGGACGCTATTCTAGGTGTTGACATATAACAATGAAAAAAGAGAGATGAAAAATCTCTGCCCTTGAGGATCAAATGAATAGTCTATAGCATGTCTGGTGGTGGCGAGTACCATGAAGAAAAATAAAAATGAATTGGGTGGGGGGGAATCTTTTGCAATTTTTAAATAGTACACTCAGCTGGTGGTAGTTGTGCAAAGACCCAAAGGAAATGAAGAGACAAGTTTTGTGAGTATTGACGGGAACAGACTGGTAGGTAAAGAGAAGAGCAGATGCTAAGCTCTAAGGAAGAGAAACTCACAGTGTACGTTGTATGTGTGTACACTGGTGAGAATGAGTCATTAATGGTTGCTTGAGGGAGAGGGGGAAATTGTGAGGTTGTCCTTGATAAGCAGAAGGGGATAAAAATCTAGCATACAAGAGAAGCCAGCCCAAAAGAGGGGCATGAACGGTTCAACCAATAATATTAAGGAAGGCTGATTACAGGTGCCCAGATATGGGTAAACTGGTAGAAAAAGTGGTGGGAATTTTGGAAGTTTACTCTGTTTCTTAAGATTTCTCCTTGAAACAGGAATCAAGTTTATCAGTTGAGAGGGAGGGGATGGAGAGTCTTAATGGCATGAGGAGAGGATAAGCTCTTAAATAGCTGTCTAGAAAAGGGATGGTTGTTAAGCAACATTGATTCCACCCATGTGACACATCACCATCCTTTCTTCTTCTCCAGCCATGTTCTGGGTCACGTTCAGATTCAAGGAGAGAGCAGAGTTGGATTTAACAAGTGTTGAGGTTTAGCCAGGCACCTACAGTGAACAAGAAAGTGGCAGATTTGTTGCAGCTGTATGCAAGAGTAATGATTATGAAAGATCAGGAATTTAAGCTCAGTTAAAAGGACACCGGGACACAACAAAATAAGGGACTTATTTTGAAAAAGTAATAAGTTATTCACTGGATAACAAGTCCCAGTGAAGTCAAACAAGCATTCAGTTCAGTCGCTCAGTCGTATCTGACTCTTTGCAACCCCAGGGACTGCAGCATGCCAGGCTTCCCTGTCCATCACCAACTCCCGGAGTTTGCTCAAACTCATGTCCATTGAGGCAGTGATGCCATCCAACCATCTCATCATCTGATGTCCCCTTCTGCTCCTGCCTTCAATCTTTCCCAGCATCAGGGTCTTTTCCAATGAGTCAGTTCTTAGCATCACGTGGCCAGAGTATTGGAGTTTCAACTTCAGCATCAGTCCTTCCAATGAATATTCAGGACTGATATCCTTTAGGATTAACTGGTTTGATCTCCTTGCAGTCCAAGGGACTCTCAAGAGTCTTCTCCAACACCGCAGTTCAAACAAGCATTAGGGTCAACAAATGGAAGAATTAAACTGGAAAGTTAGATGGCCACAGAGAATGGGATTCTTAAAACAGGAATTGTGAAGGGGTACAATTAGTGCTGATTCCATGGTCCAGGTTGTGTTATCCAACATAGTAGAGACTAACTATAGATGACTATTGAAATTTTAAAGCTTAAAATCCAGTTCTTTAATTACACTAGCTACATTTCAAGTACCCAATGGCCACGTGTGGCTAGTGGCTTATTGGACAGGACAGATAAAGAATATTTCCATCAACATAGACAGTTCTGTTGGGCATCAGTATTCTAGGGTGTGTCATGGGCATTCATGGCTCAGGTAAGATGATGGGAAGACCACTGGAGGGCCCTGGACCATCTACACAGATAGTGAAATCACCAAGAACCAGGACAGGAGTAGTTTTGGAGAGCACGAGAATGAGCCAGAAGCTAAAATCTTTAAGGTGTTAGAGTGCAATCAGCACTCCAACTGCTCTGGGGAGAATATTAAAGGTTGCTTTTTTAGTGAGGAAACAGTCAAATTGTCTCAAAGGACCACAAGGGAACAAATAGGATAAACATGATACCTACTCTGAATATTCGTTGGAAGTACTGATGCTGATGCGGAAGCTGAATCTCCAATATTTTGGCCATCTGATGTGAGGAGCCAACTCATTGAAAAAGACCCTGATGCTAGGAAAGATTGAGGGCAGGAGGAGAAGGAGGTAACAGAGGATGAGATGGTTGGATGGCATCACTGACTCAATGGACATGAGTTTGAGCAAACTCTGGGAGATAGTGAAGAACAGGGAAGCCTGGCGTGCTAGAGTTCGTGGAGTCACAAAGAGTCAGACATGACTTATCAAGTGAACAACAACAACAACCCCACATCTAGGCCAATGTGCCTGGAAGATTATAGGAAAGGGCTACAGGGAAAACCATGCCCTTGGGTGAGATCCAGTCTGTAGGAGAAAGAAAGTGAAGGGGTTATTCAAACATTGTTGAGGATACAGGAGATTTTGTTGATCACTGAACACGGGCCCCAGAACAATAGCAAAACAGTTTCAGGAGACAGGGAGCAGTACTCGATAAGCTCACGGAAGGGGAGATGCAGAGCTCAATGAGGATGAAGATCAGCAAGATGAGGGGTATCCTGGGAACCTGGATTCTTCGTGGCAATTTGTGTAAACAGCAATAACACAGCGAGACTGATCATGTTGGCCCCAAAGCAGTAGGTAGGAGAAACTGTGAGTGATGAAGGAGAAACAAGGCTCTTGCCAGTGGCATAGAGAACTCTGAAATATCCCTTTCACTTCCTCCTGACGTCATATAAAGGCCGTGAAAGGACCCAAAGCTTGGTACCTCTTGACTGCAGGCAGTAGGGGAGGAGGCCTGGGAAGAGTGGCCTTCCCCTGAAAACACGGAACACCCTTTTTTTTTTTCCTTTTTGGCCATGCCCCAATTCTTGTGGGATCTTAGTTCCCTAATCGGGGATCAAATCCAGGCCCCTGTAGTGAAAGCTTGGAGTCCTAACCATTGGGCACCAGGAAATTTCTAACCCTCTTGACTCTTTAAACCTGCAACTAGAAACACCTGAGTGTTGGAACAGTCCTGGAAAAGGAGGCTGCCAGAAGCAGGAGCAAGCTTCAGGGATTCCGCAGTAGAAATCTATCTGAGTTCAAATACAGACTCTGTCACTTACTACCCGGCACCCTGGAGCAAGTCTTTTCACTTCTCTGAGTCTCCGCTCCCTGGTATTCAGAATTTCCTGCTTATCTTCCATACTATGGCTTCAGTCTAGAAGTTTCCTCCCCCTTTTCCAAGCCAAAGGAATGGCTATGGTCTGCTACTTGAAGAGACACACCTTGACTAATGACCCTTGGACATTCACAACACTCTAAGTATTGTAAAGTTCCTGAGAAGCCCTGTGGTTTTAAATAATTTGTCTAGTGACACAAAGCAAATCCATGGCTGCTTAAGGCTAGAGGTGGGAATTGGATTGACTGCAAAGGGGCAGAAGGAAACATTTTGGGGCAATGGACATATTCTGTACCTTGATTGGGATTGTATGCAACATATACATATGGATGCATTGTTGTTGTTGCTCAGTCACTAAGTCGTGTCCTACTCTTTGCGACCCCATGGACTGCGGCATCCCAGGCTTCCCTGTCCTTCACTGTCTCCCAGACTTTGTTCAGATTCCTGTCCATTGAGTCAGTGATGCTATCTAACCATTTCATCCTCTGGTTGAAGGTATATGGATATATACGTATGTCAAAATGCTTTGAGCAGTACCCATAATATATATTTTGTTATGTGTAAATTATACTTCATTTAATGTAATTATAATTGTTTTTTATTTGACTTTGGAGAATTTTTTCCTTACTATTTCCTCAAAAGACTTAATTTCTTGAAATATCATCTGAGAAGCACCACTGAGTTCGCTTCCTATGACTGCTGTAAAAAAATTACCCCAAACGTAGTGGCGGGAAAAAAACACAAATTTATTCTCTTACAGTTTCTGGAGGTCACAAGTCTGAAACAGGTCTCACTTGGCCAAAATCAAGCTGTATGTTTTTTGGAGGCTCCAGGGGAGAGTCTGCTTCTTTGACTTTTCCAGGGCCACCTGCATCTCTTGGCTCATGGCCCCTTCCTTCATCTTCAGAGTTAGCAATCACATCACTCCAACCTGCACTTCCGTCCTCAAATCTCCTAACCTAACTCTGACACTTTCATTTTCCTCTTTCACTCCTAGGACTCTTGGGATTGATTGTGTTGCATCCACTCAAATAACCCAGGATTGGGAATTCCCTGGTGGTCCAGTGGTCAGGACTTTGCACTCTCACTGCCAAGGGCCAGGGTTCAATCTCTGATTAGGGAACTGAGATTCCACAAGCCAAGTGACGTGACCAAAAAAAAAAAAAAAAAAAATCCAGGACCACCATTCCATCTCAAGATCCTAATTGAATCACATCTACAAAGTCCCTTTTGCCATATTAGGTAACATGCACAGATTCCAAGGAGCAGGACATGGGCATCTTGGGGGTGGGGGTGGGGTGTCATTTTGTTTATCACACCAGTTTTAAAATATAGTAAGAAGAGTAAATAATAAGCCTGAAAACAAAGGCTGAGCCAGATCAGACTCAAGGATTTGGAGTTTCCCAGGTAAACAACAGGCAGCACTTGCTTACCATTGAATTGGAGCACTCACATATTTTAAAATATGACAGCTATCATAGAGTATTAAGTGAAAATTTTCCTCTGTACCCCAGCCATCCAGTTTCCCTCTGCAGAGCCAATAGTTGCTAACCACTTTCTTATGCATTATTCCATAAATAATCCATACACACACACACACACACACATATATATATATATATATATATATATTTTTTTTTTAACACAAATAGGAGCAGAGTATAAAAAATTGTACTGGTAACTTGCCATTTTTCCCCAAAGACTATAACTTGGACATCATAACCACAGCAGAACAAAAAGAGGATTGGAATAACCCCCTTCCCTTGAGAATGGGCAGAGCCTGTGACTTACTTCTTAATCAACAGAACAGAGCAAGGTGGAGGGATGTCACCTCCATAGTTACATTAGGTTACATAAGACTACATCTCAGTAGACTGGAGTGAGAGACCTTCCTTGCTGACTTGATGAGGTTTAACTGGCCATGAAGAAGCTCATGAGAGAAGGAAATGCAGATGGCCTCTAGATGTCATGGGCAGTCTCTAGGACCCACAGGCAGAATCCAGCTGATAGCCAGCCAAAACCAAGGCCCACAGTCTTATCATGGTAAGAAAGTGAACTCTTCCAACAAACTAAATGAGCTTAGAAGCAGTTTTTCCCCAGTCAAGCTTCACGATGAGAACACAGCTTTGTGTACATCTTGACTGCAAACTTCTACGACCCTGAGCAGAGGTATCAGCTAAGCCATGCCTAGACTTCGGACACACAGAAAGTGCAATGTCACAGTGTATGCTGTCTAAAGTCTCTAAATTTGCAGTGATTTGTTACAAGCCAATAAAAAGCTAATAAATCCCCCAGGGTAGACTGTAAGGTCTGTGTGGGCAGGAACCACATCCGTAGTGTATCCCCCAGCATATCCCCAGCACTTCATACTGTACTCAACAGGTGAAATGAATGAATGGGCATCATCTCTATGATAGTTACAACTACTCCATAAGAAGAATTAGTTTTATACAAGTTTTGTTCAGACAAAGAGAACATAGGTGACACATCCAAGATTCATATAGAAAAAGATAGGACTTGAACTAGCATCCCCTAGGACCAAACTCCAAACTCATTCATTAACATCACAGCTGTAAGAGCTGTACAGGCTTTCGAGCATGGCAAAGTCAGTGGGAGGCTTTGTAAATAATTGTTCCTAGCCTATACCTATAACAGACATCACTAATCAGTCCCAGTGTGCTTTCAGGCTGAGTCCATTGCAAACATTCTTGACTCAGCATTTCAGCAGGCACAAGCAATTGATCAAAACTATCTCAGAAGAGGATAACTATACATCAGTAGAGCTCTAAGCTCCTAGCTGGTATCTATACCTCAGTGCAACTAGATTTGGACTCCATTCCAAGAAATGTATGGGGAAAGAATATGAAAGAGACAAAAATCTAAGCACAGGAAGAAGTGGTGCCCAGCTTTTTTTTGGAAAAAAGCCAAGGAAAGAGATTGGAGATGGGGCTGGGGGAGACAATGTTTCTAGAACCTTCCCTGCAGAGGAATGTCTACAACATCTCAGGACAGGAAATTTCACTAATGAAACACTCTACAGCTGGATTCTCTTACAGCTAAATTCCCCAAGTTAGTTGTGGAGTCTTCCTTGTACAGAACTTGGATTCTGCAATTAGAATCTTATTTATTATTATCACTGCCATAGCATCCCACCTGACAATTGCACCAGGGACACAATGGAATGAGCATTCACCATGGCTGATATTTTTATTATTTTGACAATTAAGGTATATACTTGCCTAAGGGGACTGCAGTTTTGACATTTTAAAAATTAACCTCCAGAAAGGAAAGCTAGCTTTTCAAACAAGGAGTATCTATGCTGCCAAAAATATGATGAAGCCTTAAAGTTACAAAACAGATTGAAAAGTGAGGGAAACAGTCAATGAATTAGTAGTTTGGTTTTGACTTCTTTGTTTGTTAATAAATTGATAAAATTAACTTTGCTGTAGGCATTAAACAAACCAGGGTTACTGAAAATATTGTGCTGACAATACCATCTCTCATGCCCATGGCAGGCATTACTAATTAATCACATCATTCTTTTTCTCCTAGTCCCAGCTTGGTCTTGGAAGCCTTCCCAACATGGAGCTCCACACAGCCAATAACAATCTATCATTTTGGGTCTCAAGGCAAAACTACTTGCTTTGCTATCCAAGATTATAGGCACAGCCCTAGCTCACAAATTTTCAAGCAAAAAGCAGTATAGTGACAATCAAAAGGAAGGACCTTGGACTCAGAGTGCCTAGATACGAAGTCCACCCTTGCTATGCCCAGCCATACCATGCCTCAGTTTCTCCACCTGTAAAATGGGTAAGTGTTAGTGTTAGTTGCTTGCTCGGTCATGTCCGACTCTTTTTGACACCACGGGCTGCAGCTTGCCAGGCTCTTCTGTCCATGAAATTCTCCAGGCAAGAATACTGGAGTGGGCTGCCATTTCCTTTTGGAGGAGATCTTCCCAACCCAGGGATCAAACCCAAGTCTCCTACATTGCAAGCAGATTCTTTACTGTCTGAGCCACCAGTGAAGTCCAAAATGGCTAAGACCAACAGCAATTACCTCAAGGAACTACGATGATGATTAAATGAGTTAAGATATATTCCGATCATGGAAGAGTGCCTGGCAAACATAAATACTCTCTATTCTTTCTGAAATTTTGATTCTTTTTGTTCTCTTCCACTAGACTGCCAGGGAGGTATCTTGTTTTATTCTTCTCTGTATCTGCAGCACTTAAAACACAAAAGGAAGTTGAGTCAGTATTTATTAGACTGTTGAATCAAACTCTTCCAACCAGACTGACAGACTCACTATTCTTCCTCCCAACACCTCACCCATTTCTGCCTGCTGTCTCTTCTGTCCTTTCCCATCCCCCATCTTCCATTGCTTTTTCTCTTCATCTTCATCCTTCTTCTGCTATCCCCACCCAATCCCCCTCCACCAGTGTTCACCTGACTCCTACCCATCATCCAGAGCCTGCCCAGCTGGAATCTGTTCATTAATCTGTTCACCAAGCATTTCCAGCTCTCTGCCTGCTAGGTATCTATAGTTTTATTTTCCTGCCCTGCCCTCTGTGGTTGGATGGATGCAAGTGTTCATGCATGCTCAGTCATGTCTGACTCTTTGTGACCCCGTGGACTGTAGCCCACCAGGCTCCTCTGCTCACGGGATTTCCCAGGCAAGAATACTGAAGTGGGTTATCATTTTCTGCTCCAGGGGATCTTCCCGACCCAAGGATCAAACCCAGGTCTCTTGCATCTCCCGCACTGCCAGGCATGTGGCTAGGTGGGGCCATATTAAAAGTCTGGCTTATGAGTGGTGAATTTGATTGCTGGCATGAGACCCTCCTGATCTCAGATCTCCTTTCTCCTGTCACTACAATCAGTGATGTTTCAACCTGTGACTTCTCCATCTGTCTGGTTTGGAGTGAAAACTGGGTGGAGCAGAGCCACAAGCTGACCCATGATGAACCAACAGCATGAATGAGAATGAATCTTTCTGCTTTGAAACCACTGAAACTTGTTGTTGTTTCTGCACCATCACTTGCATCTTCCTGCAACCCTGCTCCAGGTAACCTGACCCAGAATAATTTTCTTCAAAAGGACTGGGGAAAAAACTTTCGTTCATTTTTATCCTAATAGAGTGTCTTGCATATAGTAAGTGCTCATTAAATGACTATTGAGGGCTTCCCTGGTGGTTGAGTGGTTAAGAATCCACCTGGTGATGCAAGAGACACCAGTTCAATCCCCGATCTGGGAAAGTCCCACATGCCATGGAGTAGCTGAGCCCGGGTGCCACAACTACTGAGCAAGTGCTCTAGAGCCCATGTGCTGCAACTACGGAAGCCTAGAGCCTGTTCTCTGCAACAAGAGAAGACACCACAATGAGAAGCCCATGCACTGCAACAAAGAGTATTTCCTGCTCACCACAACTAGAGAAAGCCCGAGTGCAGCAATGAAGACCCACCACAACCAAAAAAATAAAATAAATAAATCTTTTAAAAAAATGACTATTGAATAAATGAGCAGTCGTTAATCTCTAAGTCTCTATTTGCCCAGTCTGTAAAGCAGGATAATAGATTTCTTGCTCTTCCTACTTTTCTACCCCTTATGGGACTAAAGTAGTTGTGAACCATAACATGATGAATACATCTCAAGCATCATTAGTAGATGATAACTTTTCATTTATTCAGAATTCATTCATTAACAAACACACAAACACAATTCTTAAGTCCTGTTGCTATTCTTAAGCTCAGGAATGAGAATAGTGGTCAACAGCTATTGAATGGTCAATACAAGTCAGGCACTGTGCTGGGTGCTTGTCATGCCATTGTCACTTATAATCCTCAAAGAGTCACAGGATATGGGTACCATATGCCTATTTTACAGATAGCAAAACTGAGGTTCAAAAAGATTAAGTAACTGGCCCAAGGTCAAATGGCTAGAAAGTGTCAGAGTTGGAAGCTTTGTCAATCACCCCAAGTATCTGAACTTCTTGAGGAATAGAAATCCAAGTATTTGGAATCAAAATCATTAGCCACAGCTCTATTCTACTTCCAAGGAAGATGTGAATTAAACACTCCTTGAACTGGGCAGGGAGAAGTATTGCAAGCTCAGGAGTCCTTAGTGTGACCACTGAAGGGACAACAGAGATGCTACATAAAGCACGCTTCCCGGACACTCATCTTCCCCGAGTCACATGGGCTGAGCTGGTGCTGGTATTTTAAAATACACATCCATGGAGACGCATCCACTCCCAAGAGCCAGAGACAAGAAAAAGGAAAGCAATTATTTCTCACTGTAGAAAAATTCATCCCTTTAAAAGCACTTCAAACAATGTCAGTCTCATGAATGTCTGACCAGCGCAGTCACTCTGGGCCTAGTGCTCAGATGGCCTCAAACTTGGGATTTCAGTCTCTGTGGTCACCATATTGAAATTATCAAACTTTCCCTTAGAGTTTGTGTTTTATAAGTGAAGCCGGAAGGGGCAATAGATCTTGCTTCAGAGAGCCTAGAGGCTTTGCTCATATACAGCTCCAGCTCCTACCACCTCCTTGTATCCATGGGAGGACCTTCAGCTGCCCGAATACCTTGTCCCCTCCTGAGCGTGAGCATGGAGGTCTGGGTGGGAACAGCGTGTAGGGCAGAGGCATGAGCCTGCACGCTAAGTTGCTCAGTCGTGTCCGACTCTTTGCAACCCTATGAACAGTAGCCCACCAGGCTCCTCTGTTCATGGGATTCTCCAGGTGAGAAGACTGGAGTGGGTTTCCATGCTCTGCTCCAGGGAATCTTCACGACCCAGGGAAGCCACCTTCACCCCGCCACTGAGCCACCAGGGGAGCCTCGTGGAGCAGCCACCAGGGAAGCCTCGTGGAGCAGCGGGCTCAAATTGAAATCCTTCTCCTACATTTGTCCACTGTGGGATCTTGGGCATATTATTTAACCTCTCTAAGCCTCCATTTCCTCATCTGTAAACTGAAGGTAAAAGCAATACCTGCTTCACAGAATTGTCTAAGAATTAAATGAGAAAACCCCTGTTAGAGGGACTTCCCTGGTAGTCCAGTGTTGGGAGTCTGCCTGTCAATGCAGGGAATGTGGGTTCAGTCTCTGGTCCGGGAAGATCCCACATGTCACAAAGCAACTAAGCCCATGTGCCGCAACTGCTGAAGCCCATACACCCTAGAGTCCATGCTCTGCAACAATAGAAGCCACCACAATAAGAAGCCCCCGGACTGCAACTGGAGAGTAGCCCCCTTCTCCATGACTAGAGAAAACCCTTGTGCAGTAGCAAAGACCCAGCACAGCAAAAAAAAAAAAAAAAAAAAACCGTAGAGCAGTTAGCCCCATGCCTGGCACAGAGCAGCAGCTCAGAAAATGGCAGGTGTTACACTCTTACAAGCAGCTGGGAGACTAGTTTTGTGATCCCAGGTCACAGATGAGAAACTGAGGCCCAGGAAGACTAGATCCTGCACCCTGGAGGTTCCTGAGCAGACAGCCCAGACGCAAACCTACGGCTGCCGGATTCCAAAACCCAGGTGGCTGACCACCGCTGCCACTCTCATGGAATAGGGTCTCTTTTGGTGGGCTTGAGGTCCCACCCTAGTCCTGCTTCTGAGGTTTTTCAACCACGGCCCTGTGAACCAGGGATCTGACAGGACCTCACAGCTCTCAAAGTCTTGGCGGTGATCAAGGTAGCCCTACCAGGTAGCGACCATGACCAGCATTATGTGTGAGCCCCAAGAGACCACTCATGTCTGTTTAACTTCCCTTCCATGGAGCCCCACACTGGGCCATGCCCAGACAGGAGCTTAACAAGCTCGTTTGATGAAAATCTATGAAGCTGATCAAGCTACTGTGTACCTACCTAATATTTGATGGTGACACGGAGCGATAGGAGGCGAGCAACATGAATAACATAGTAAACGTTCAATGGAAACTAAAGGTAAAGGGGAGACAGTGGGAAAGGCAGACCATGCATCGACTAAATGTTTGAAACCAAGGCTTTGATGCTTTTGAAACAGAATCTGGGAAAATTGCTGTACCCCCTGTAGCCTATTGGAGGACGTTTTCCCCCTGCATTGTTGTACTGTTTGGGAGTCTCTAGTCTCTAATCTCCCAGGTTGGGAACACAGCCCTGAGGTCTCGGGGAGGCAGGGTGTGTGTGAGTCAGCCCCGGTGCTGGCACGACCCTGGGCCTCGCGTGGAGTCCAGGCCGGCCTCTGACACATGGGGGAATGCAGAGACAGGGGTGGGTGTTTGCTGACAAGCAGCTTCATGGGAAAGCTTGCCTCGGCATTTCTCAGTGCTGAATCAGGGAGAAAAGTTGGGCAGAGCGCCTGCGGGGTTCAACTGAGAGAGAGAGAGAAAATAAAAAAACAGACCCTGAGGTGGGACAGCAAACAGCACACGAGGCAGTGGTAGCAACAGCAGAATTCTCATCACCTGAAGGCCTACTGGGTGCTCTCCATGGCTCCCTGTCTGTCTTCCTCACAGCCCCAGGAGGCAAGGAAACCCCAGGGGCAAACGATGATTTTCTCTGGCTCATGAATAAACTGGGGTTAAGAAAGAACAAGAGCTACACAGCTAACTAGTGGCTACAATGGAATTCAAGCTCATGATTGACAAGAGCCAAATCTCATCCACATCTAATCCATCGCCCTACCCCTTCTCTGGGAAACTGTGCCTCACCCGGCTCTCCTTCTCCTCCAGAGATTAGGAAGAGCCAGACAGACAGGAAGCGGAGCAGATGTGGAGAGCGCAGCCACCTCTCAGCCAGACTGGCCCCCAGATACAGGAGCCTGGGTGGATCGTGTTCTGCCCTGTTCGAGGCCACCCTCCGCCTGCTGACCCAGGTGAAGGGAGAACAACCCAGACCCCCCTCCGATTCCTCCCTAATCATGTCATTTGGAGCAGCACTGTTCAATTAAAACACAACCCCAGGTACATCTTGTAATTATAACTCTCTGGTTAGCATTTTTAAAAGTAAAAAGAAAGAGCCGGAATTAATGATATGTTTTATTCAACCCATCTATCTTTAAAGCAGTTTGTTTCAACATATTAGAGTTGGCCCCAAAGTTCGTTCGGGTTTTTCTATAAGATCCCAAATGAACTTTTGGGGCCAATTCCAGTATAACCAACATAAAACGTTAGTGAGATAGCATATGTTCTTTTTCTTGTTCTAAGTCTTTGAAATCCAGATGCACTTTACGCTCGCTCTACACCTTTATTTGGACCAGCCTAGGCACATGTGGCAGGGGCTACTGTATTGGATGGGGCAGGTCTGTGGGATACCAAATTATCCAAATGAATATCACCTCACTCTACATGATGAAAAGGCTTTTTTTTTCATTAACATTGACTTTTTGGATGTAGAGTCTATGAATTTTAACTCAAGTATAGATTCATGTGATGACCACCATAATTAGAATACAGAGCTATTCTTCCATCACCCTCAAAGGACTCCTTGGTGCTGTGTCTCTCTCTCTCTTTTACTTTTTCTACTTTTTGGCCTTTCCACTTGGCATGTAGGATCTTAGTTACTCAACCAGAGACAGAACCCACACCCCTTGCAGTAGAAGTGTGGAGTCTTGACCACTGGGCCACCAGGGAAATCCCTTGGTGTTATCTCTTTACTGTCACCCTCCACCCTCCCCTAATCTTTGCACAAATGCAATCATAGTATATGTAACCTTTTGATACTGGGTTCTTCTACTCAGCATAATGCCTTTGAGGCTCATCCAAGTTTTTTGTGTGCATCAATATTTATTTCTGCCTCATTGCATCATTCCTATTTATTACTGAGTTTTATTACATTGTACGAATGTACCACAGATTGTATATCCATTCAACTGCTGAAGGACCTTTGAGTTGTTTCTGGTTTGGGATGATTACAATGAGAGCTGTTACATGTGTTCAGGTTTTGTATGAACTCAAGTTTTCACTTCATTTCTCAGGACTGAAATTGTTGAGTCGTATGTCTAACTTCATAAGGAACTATCAACATGTCTTCCACAGAAGTTGAACCATTTTTTATTCCCACCAACAATGTGGAAGAGTTCCAGTTACTCTGTATCCTTATCAGTACTTAGTATTGTCAGTATTTTTATTTAGCCATTCTGATACGTATGTAAACCCACTCCAGTGTTCTTGCCTGGAGAATCCCATGGACAGAAGAGCCTGGCAGGCTATAGTCTTTAAGGTCACAAAGAGTCAGACACTAACTGAAGCAACTTGGCATGTCTGATACATAGGTAGTTGTATCTCATTATAAGCGACTGAACTGAACGGATAGCTTTAATTTGGTTTTTCCCTAATGACTAATGTTGCTGAGCATCTTTCAGTGTGCTTATTTGCCTTCCATGTATTCTGTTTAGTGATATATCTAGGTCTTTTGCCCAGTTTTAAATTAGATTCTATGTTTTAAGTTTTATATATTTTAGACACAAATTTCTTTGTAAGATATGTGATCTGCAAAACAGTTTCTCCCAGTCTCTAGACTGTTATTTTATTTTCTTAATACTGTCTTTCACACAGTAAAAGTTTTTAATATTGATGATGTCCCATTTATCGATTTTTTTCTTTTATGAATGATGATTTTGTTATCATTAAGAAGAACTCTTTTGCCTAACTCCAGGTCATGGAGATTTTCTCATATAAAGTCTTTGAACAATAAATCACATGTTTAATACCAAAGGGGTTATATAACTGTCTAAAGAAATTAACCTGTGGGTTTTAGTTATGAAAATCCACATTGTCCTATGGATTCACTCATTCATTCACTCCATAGACATTTAATAAGTGGAAAGTCATCACCAGTAAAACAAAGATGGCTACAATTTGGTCTACAATAGTAGTTGCCACTAACTGAGGGTCTAGGATCAGTGGCCATATTAATATTATCTATATCCTCCAATAAAGGAGAGGAACTTGAAACAGAAAAGTTAAGCAATTTTCCAGCCACACAGGCAAGAAATAGTAGAGTTAGGTTCCAATAGCTCCAGTGTTCTCAGGTATGGATAGTTTCTCTCGTTTCTACCAAAAGGAAACAGCTCAATCTACCTAAGTGTTAAAAAAAAAAAAAAATAGAGAAGTGGTCCACAGATATTTCACAGAACCAACCCAATGGCTGAACAACCATATCTTGGAAGGAAAAAGTCAAGGAACTTCAAAGATCTAGCTAGCAGGAAAAATAGAGATATCCTCTTTGAATGAAGCATCTTCAATTATTTTCAGCCATTGCTTATGCCCTTTCTAGGTTCAAGTTCCTGGAGCAATCATCTGATTGGCCACCTGTGGGTCATGTGACCATCTGTTGCCCAAAGAATGCTGGAACCTTCATTGACAGCCCCCACCAAGACTATATCCAATTAAAGGGCACAGTCTCCTTTCCTTGTTGAATGGAATATCAAGGTGCTATTACTAAAGGAAAATAGAAAGAATTGATCCTGGGACAATAAAAACGGGAAAAAAAAGGTAGATGCCCACTAATGCAATGACTTCCAAAATTTTTGAACACGATCCATGTTAAGAAACCTATTAATAGTTCACCAACATGTAGGTATATTCACATATGACCAAAATGAAATTTTCATTTATCAGTATGTGCCCTTACAATGTGTAGTACAGTCTGATATGTCACACTTATTTCCTTCCACTTTTAGAAAATGGATGTCACAAGCCCTTTTTGGGTCAGAACCTGCACACTGCACTTACCGTGGTTTCCTTCCTCTCCTTATCCATGAAGACTCCAGAAGGAGAGATGTGTAAAACAGTGAAGGCATAAAGTGGTAAGCTCCATAAGGTCCCTCCAGAGAATATCAACCAAACCATCTCACCAAATGGATGTGTGAACAGAGATGTCAAACTCCCGTGAATAAGAAAAGGCTGATAAAAGATACTAGTTTTCCCACAGAAGTAGACCTTGAAACAAAGATGGGAGCCCAAGTAGCTTATTTGTGAAGTGATCCCCGGAAGGACAGGGAGGGAGTGAGAAAGTGAGACGGGAAAGGGAGGAAGGCCAGCAAAGGGTTCTTGATGACCGATCTGGGGCTCAGTCAGACAGGCCACCTGCAGATAAACAGCTCCAGAACATGCTTCAGGATCATCGCACCAAAGGACAGGGACACTGGGATGTTCATCCACCAACTGCATCCTTCCTTGGAGGCAGGTCCCCAAAGCCATTAATTTCCCAATACATCCACTTGCCACCAAGTGAGGACCAAGTGCCCATGGCTGGAGAACACCCTCAGAGAAATGCAGGAAGATTTGGGCTGTATGGGAATTGTCTGCAGATGACCTCCAGGTGGGTCAGGAGGATACAGTTTGAAGGTCTCCTGTTGTATGTGACTGGGAGGGAGAAGGAGCAGCTCAGGAAACCATTTTCAGTCATGAACACCTGCCTTCCTTCCCAGGATCAGACACACCCTCATCTTCATAGCTCCTTGGAATCCCTGTGACTATCAGTCCCCTGATTTCTAAATGTACCAAGTTCATTTTGGCCTGGATGCCTAGTTTCCTACTCCAGCAGTGCTGAATGAAGACAGGAAATCCACCCAACCATCTCACCAGCCCTACCTGGCCCCCCTGATTTTCAGTCAACACCCCAGAGAAGGTCTCATTTTTCAGGCAATGATCTCTGCCACAACATTTCAGGAAGTCTTTATCTACTGACTCCTTCCTCTTAGTGCCCAAAGAGAATATGGTTCTGCTCCTGTGAGGGTGCCACTGAAAACAAATGTCCAGGACTCAGAGGAATGCTCCAGCACACAAACCTCGATTAATTCCCAGCTATTCATCAGATTAAAACACAGAAGACAGACTGACTTTGGGAGTTGGGTCTCATGGGGTGGGAATAGAAGCAGCATTGAGTACAGAGTAACAAACCCTTAATCAGCAGTGCCGGAGGGCAGTGGGTCTCACCCCAGGCTGCACACCATCATCTGAAGAACCGTTAGAGAGTGCTGATTTCCTGCCAGAAATGGGGTGGATCCTAGGCATAGCATATTTTTTAAATTCCATAGATTCTAATATGCAGGATATATAAGATAGAACAGGAGGGAAGAAAGAATATTTCCTCTGGTTTTGCTTTGTTTAGGTAACCTTCGTGTCTCATTTAATTCTTTCCACCCTGCTATATGTTTCATATCACTGTACCCATCTTAAAGATAAGCAAACTGAGGCTGAGGGAAATAAAGTAACTCCCCCCAAGCTCCCATTGTTATGAGCAAAAGCCCCAAGCTTACTATTCAAGACTGAATCCATTATTTTTTCTACTCCACCATATTTATCTTGCAAGGAAATATTTAAGAAAATTGATGGTGAAAGGAAAGGAGCAGGAAGAAAATGGAAATCAAGGGTGTCACTGGAAAAATTAAGACTGGCCTAAGTAAGGCATGGTGGAAGGGGCTCTGGAGGCAGTGAGAAGCCCTGGATAGCCAAGGCCATTCACAGTCCCAAGAATAATGAGGCAATGCCACCAAAGGGGGATGGAGTACCAGCTAACCTGCCTTGTCCCAGTGTTCCCCAGGGCTAGCCCTGCTCTCAAGGTCTTGCATCCAAAGTTAGCTCAATGGACTCTTTTCCCATCAGACCCTGAACTGTGACTGGGGACGTCACAGCCCGCCAGCTCCTGTTTGAGAGCCTCTCAGCATGATTGATCTTCTTCCTCTTCTCCGTGGCCTCCAGGCTGACTATATTCAGCCAAGGGAATAAACCGACAATCCAGCAACCAGCCTTTCCTCATTTCTGCAACTGATTTCTCTATTCGCTGCGTCTGCTCGGCTCTCCAAGCCCAGCAGCCCATCTGGTGGAAGAGATATCCCGCTGCTTGCAGCCTCCTCTGGGACTGCTCGAAGATAGGAGAGGCCTCAGCCGTTTCAACTCTATGTGTTTGTGCCATGAAACTGAATTTTATTTAAGCATCACATTTGGGGAAGGAAAAGGCGCTTCAGTCTTCGCTTTCTCAATAGTTTCTTTCAGCAACAACAAGATGCCTAATCCATTAAGGCAATCCGCAAAAGGAAAAATTCAAAACTAAAATCTCCCGAGCAGGCTGTGCTTCCAAAATCCAAAAGAACCTTTCAGTGAATATTGAAAAACTGTACAGCTGAGAGGGACCCTATAGATCATCTCTTAGAAGGGGAAGCCAAGACCCAAGTTGCGGAATAACTTGCCTGCTACCATGGCAACGGGGGTGCTTTGACCTCTTGTCGCCATGGGGTGTTCTAGTGGGCAGGAGCTGTGAACTGGGGACAAGCAGACAGGCAGCATACTGAAAGTGATGATTCATGTTGACAAAGGTGCAAATTTCACCACCCTGTGCATATATACAAAGTTGACTGAAAAATGTGTACAGAAAGTATGGTTGGCACCAAGGAAAATAGTGGATCTAAAGCCTGCAGGCTTAGCCCAAACTGTGAAGAAAACAAAGTGATCTTTGCTATTTACCAAGCCATCCTTCCCAAGTTGGCTAATCCCAGGGCCACCATACTGCCTAACTCCAGGGGGCCCAACTCACACAGTACCGTTCATCTGTATTTTAGAAAGGTGGAAGAGTAAGAGTACAAATATTAGCTATTATTTTTCTTGTTCTGCATTAACAGCAGGAAGTGAGGCATTCATTGATAACTACAGGATTCATTAAAAACAAATAGTAACTGAAGAACCATCCCATCTTGACATGTGACTTTCAAGATTCAAAAGAATGAATCTATAAAAGCAGGTTAATCACAAAGATCACTGAAAGATAGGGAGGCCCTTCAGGAAGAGCTCCCTTAGGCACTCATGTAGGCATTATTCTCAGTGCTTTATGTATGAAAAGTCTCACAACAGCTCCATGACATAGGCATTATTATTTATTATTTTACAGATGAGGAAACTGAGATGCAGAGTCATCAAGTAACTGGCAAGTCACATAGCTGGGAAGTGGCAAAGGGATTCAAAGGCAGAAACCTTGCTTCCAACACCATGTGCTTGACTGTTTACATCAGGGGTCCCCAGCCCCTGGGTCTTTGAGCTGTACCAGGAGCCAGGCTGCACAGCAGGAGGCGAGCAGCGTGCAGGCAAGCGATGCTTTATCTGTATTTACAGCCGCTCCCATCACTCGCATTAGTGGCTGAGCTCCACCTGCTCTCTGATCAGCGGCAGCATAATAAATGTAATGGGCTTGAATCATCCCTCCCCTGGTCTGTGGATAAATTGTCCTCTGTGAAACTGATCCCTGGTGCCAAAAATGTTGGGGACCGCTGATTTATATCACTCCTTTTGCAAGAGTCAGTTAATCAATGTTACCCGCTTGTTAGAGCAGTGGGAGCAGCTGGATGCTGTTCCATTTCCCTCAGATCACTGCAGGTGGCCAGCATGAAGTCTGCACTGGGGAGACCATGACCAGGTGATCTTTCTCCCATGTTGTGGGGAGGTGATGGAGACCACCACAGGAAATCTACAATGATTTCAGCTGCTCCAGGAAATCTACAATGAATTATATCATCAGCCCAGAGGCCCAGAACCTCCCCCATGAGCTCCCATGTGATGTTTGTAGTTGCTGGGACTCCTGTCCAGACCTGTGCTTCGAGCTCCTTCCCAACCCCCAATCCCAACCCTCCTTTGGGGAGGTGGAGTAAAAAGGGAAGGGAGAAAAAAATGCTTTAAGCCCCTCCTCCAAAGGCCAACAACAAACATTCATAGTAACTTTGAGACCCCCTCCAGACCTCCCAACCAACAGAGAGAGGAGAGATTTTTTTAATTCATCCCACTCTGCAATTTTGAGCAGTTCACATCATGTCTCTGAGCCTCAGTCTTTTCATCTCTATAGACCCATCATATATGTATGTGTAAGAATTAAATTGAAGAGATTCTCTGGCAGTCCCATAGTTAGGACTCTGAGATTTCACTGCCAAGGGTCCAGGTTCAATCCCTGGTCAGGGAACTAAGACCCCACAAGCCATGTAGCATGGTCAAAAAAAATGAATTTGAGATGAGTGGTGAAAAGGACTTCACACAATGTTTGCCACCTGGCAGAAGACCAGTAAGTGAACCAATAAAATGACAGTTTCTTTCTGCTCTTTTGGGACTAAAAGAACGTGGTTAGGTTCCTAACTAATATTCATTCTTCTTCTTTACCAACAGATTCTTGATTTCATTCAGGGCTTCAAAACACCCAGATTAAAAAAAAAAATCACCTTTCCAGATTCCTTTGCAGGTTCAGGTGGCCATACTTCAGTTCTGGCAAATAGGATACAAGGATAAGACTATTTGAGGAGGCTTATAGGACGTTTGTCACTTCTCTAAAAACAGGGGTAACAAACTCAGCTAACATTTCCCTTTGACCCTTGCCCTTTGTCTCTTCTTCCTTCTGAAGGTGTGACAACCATCTTGCCACAATAGGGACAAAAGCCATGGGCTGATAACAGGAACAGAGACGGGGCCGGGGTCCTAATAACATCCTTTGGTCAACACATCAACTCTAGACTTCCTAACTCTTGACTTATTGGGTTAGAAAAATAAACCCCTATCAGGTTTTCCATTATTTGTAGCTGAACACTTTCCTACCTGATATTTACCAATCCCAGTTTGACATATTGAAATAAATATAGTATAGGGATGCTGGGCCATTTGTCCAAGGTCATATCAGGAATGACTGGTGGTAAATCAAGGTCTGTTGAGTATCTGAGTCTTAAATTCCCAACCCAAATGCCCTCCAAATCAATTCTATTCCCACAAAAATTTTATTTATGTCAAGAATCAGAATGATCACTATTATAAAATATTTCTATGGTAGCCAATTGTGCTGTGGATAAGAAGCTCCCTTCTGAAAATGTAAGTAGCCAATTTTTAAAAAAAAAAACAACTTGGATTTTGGTTAATCTGTGCAAGTGGGATTTTCAGTCTTGGAACAAATCATACATGATGCTCAGAAGAAGTGCTGACCATCTATAGAACTCAGGTTAACCCCTCAAGGAAACACTTGGAACACCACATTGTGAAATCAACCAAATAGAACTGCCTGCCCTGACATCTATGCTAGAGAAGATATTGAATTCACAAAAGCAATGCCTTTCAACTACTAATAAATATTTTATAACCTGATCGCTTAGGAAGTCAGGATTGAAAGCAATATTACAGAAATGTAATCTTTGTATGGCAAAATTGTTTGAGCTTAAAGTTATCATCTGCCTTGGATTGTTACAATTTAATGAAAGCAATTTGCTGGACTCAAAAAATGCAATTAATAAGTAAAAGCAATTAATAAATAAATTAATAAAGCCACATTCAAATGCTCTTGCTGAGAATTTATATCTGCAGGATGTGAGATTAATCAAAATCTCTGGAACTTTAGGATCCTTAGGAGAGAAAGGCTTAGTGCTTTCCTTGGGAAGAGATGTGTCCTTGGAACTGTGAGGTTCAGTTCAGTTCAGTTCAGTCGCTCAGTCGTGTCCGACTCTTTGCGACCCCATGAATTGCAGCACGCTAGGACTCTCTGTCCATCACCAACACCCGGAGTCTACCCAAACCCATGTCCATCGAGTTGGTGATGCCATCCAACCATCTCATCCTCTGTCGTCCCCTTCTCCTCCCGCCCCCAATCCTACCCAGCATTAGGGTCTTTTCCAATGAGTCAACCCTTCGCATGAGGTGCCCAAAATATTGGAGTTTTAGCTTCAACATCAGACCTTCCAATGAACACCCAGGATTGATCTCTTTTAGGATGGATTGATTGGATCTCCTTGCAGTCCAAGGGACTCTCAAGAGTCTTCTCCAACACCACAGTTCAAAAGCATCAATTCTTCGGCGCTCGGCTTTCTTCACCGTCCAACTCTCACATCCATACATGACCACTGGAAAAACCATAGCCTTGACTAGACGGACTTTTGTTGGCAAAGTAATGTCTCTGCTTTTAAATATGCTATCTAGGTTGGCCATAACCTTCCTTCCAAGGAGTAAGCGTCTTTTAATTTCATGGCTGCAGTCACCATCAGCAGTGATTTTGGAGCCCAAAAAAATAAAGTCTGACACTGTTTCCACTGTTTCCCCATCTATTTCCCATGAAGTGATAGGACCAGATGCCATGATCTTAGTTTTCTGAACGTTGAGCTTTAAGCCGACTTTTTCACTCTCCTCTTTCACCTTCGTCAAGAGGCTCTTTAGTTCTTCTTCACTTTCTGCCATAAGGGTGGTGTCATCCGCATATCTGAGGTTATTGATACTTCTCCCGGCAATCTTGATTCCAGCTTGTGTTTCTTCCAGCCCAGCGTTTCTCATGATGTACTCTGCATATAAGTTAAATAAGCAGGGTGACAATATACAGCCTTGACGTACTCCTTTTCCTATTTGGAACCAGTCTGTTGTTCCATGTCCAGTTCTAACTGTTGCTTTCTGACCTGCATACAGGTTTCTCAAGAGACAGGTCAGATATGAGGTTAGAGGCAGGTAATGTTGCTTAGAATTAATCCTGTCACCAAGCCGTAGACTCTGGGTAGAATGACTTCGCAGTGATGCCCCCAGCAGCCATGGCTACACTTAATCACTATTCCATTAGCCAGACCCAATGCGTCCAGTGTAAAAACACATGACCCAAATTGTGCCAGATTCTCTCTCATGGGAAGTCAGGATGTAAACAGAAAGACATAGTGATGGGTAGTCTTTAGAACTGAGTCTTGTGGCTGGCAGCAAACTGGAAAGTGAGCCCACGAACTCCTGCCACCGAGGTCCCAGGGGCCTGTCTGTTCTTGCCCTTTCTAAGGTCATCTCATTCTGTGAATTATTCCAGGACTTTCCTACGAAATGCTTCATTTTAAACTTAAGCTAGGTAGGATCAGTTTCTGTTGCTTTAAAACAAAAGCTTCTTGGAGAATACGTTTGACACTACTGTACACCCATGGGTAGGGTCATAAAGTCAGAAAGACTCATTCCTTCCCATCTCTACAGAGAAATAAAGTCCTAATCTTGGGCAAATAGAAGGTGACAAGGAATCTCTGACTCATTGGAAGAGACCCTGATGCTGGGAAAGATTGAAGGCAGGAGGAGAAGGGGATGACAGAGGATGAGATGGTTGGATGGCATCACCGACTTGATGGACGTGAGTTTGAGCAAGTTCTGGGAGTTGGTGATGGAGAGGGAAGCCTGGTGTGCTGCAGTTCATGGGGTCCCAAAGAGTCGGACACATCTGAACAACTGGACTGAACCTAGGCCTCTAAGGAAAGTGGTTTCAGCATTCAGCCCTCACACTCTATACCAGACCCATCTTTTCCAAGTTCTTTCTTCTACCTTTGTGGTGGCAGCCATGCAGCTAGTGGTTCAGGGTGTGGGCTTCCTAGCTGGACTAGAGTTGGAATCCTGAGCCTGCTGCTTCTGACTGGGTGACTCAGGGTATTGTCCAGGGCTTAGTTTCCCCATCTAGAAAGAGGGGAGGTAAACTGATGTTAACCTGTGGAATTATTGTGAGGACTGAGTTAACCTAGATGTGCTCAGAATAGCATATCACCCCTAACTGTTTCAACCACCTCCTTCTATATTGCAAACACATCAGCCTACTTTTCAAAAACATATACTTTTAGCTGCTTAGGAGTCTTAAGGGGGCTTTGCTCCTTCTGTTCTTTCTGCCTGGGAAACCCACTTCACCTGGACCCATTCCCCATATTCTCCCAGTGATATATGGATAAGATGACCCCTGTTCCCCACCCCCTCCCTATATCTACATTCATTCTTTGCTCTAGAATTTCACACGACCCCTCCCATCAGGAGTCTATACTCCTCATCCCTTGATTCTGGGCTACTCATGGACATGCTTTAGTCAATAAAATTCAGAAGTGACATGGTACCAGTTTTGAGATGGAGCTTCAAGAGACCTTACATGTTTTTTCTCTCTCTCTCTCAAACTCCTGCCCAGCCACAAGTTCAATCTAGCCTGCTGGCTGATGAGACACACATGGACCAGTCTGCACCATTATCCCAGCCCACAGCCAATCACGCTCTCAAAAATGAGCCACCTAGTTGACCAGTATCTGACCACAGATGCACAATGCTCTCCCTGGACCAGCAGAAACCAGAAGAACCACCCAGCAGATCCCAGCACAAATTGCCAAGTCACTGCATCAAAAACTAAATAAGTAATTGTTGGCTCAAGCCACTGAATTTGGGGGTGATTTGCTACATTGGAAAAGATAACTGGCACCTACCCACTCTAAGCCTCATATTCCTCAGTGGTATAATGAAAATAGGAATAATAAAATTTACCTCTTAAATTAAGTGTGAAGACTACATGAGATAATGTTCATAAAACGCCTGTGTTACATGAAGAATTACATGACTGTTAACCACCAAAGACATGGTGATGATGATACTGGAGTTTTCACTTTGCCTCTCATCTGGAAATGTGGGGGTAATGGTATCTCATGAACAGGATTGTCATGAAGAATTTAGAAAATATGTCTAATGTGCTTAGCACCATCGCAGACACAGAATATCAATAACTGGTTTACTATTGATGTGTTTTTGTAAATACTATCTCAGAGAATTGGCTCACAACCCACCGCCACCATCTCCTGCCCCGCCCCTAGCCTTCAGTTTCCTGCCCCTGATGATTAGACCTTGATTCCCAGCCCACAGCTTCACACTGGGGCATCCCCCAGTCTGCCAGAAGGCATCAAGATCCAGCTCAGAAAGGAGATCTTGTTTAATTCCCGGACCCCTCAAAGGTCAGTCCCCTGTGAACTTTAGCTACTAGGGGGCAGTATCACCCTCCAGCTCTGCAAAAAGCAGGGGCTGTCCTGTGGGTCCTCTTCTGTTTTCTGATCCCACCACCCACCTTGTCTTAGGGCCCAGGATTTGAGAAGCCCTTACTGGTCCCATTGTGTGCGGGCCACACCCTCACTGTGCTCACCCATCTGTCCACCCCAGATCTTCCCTCCTGACCACGGAGCGACCCCACCCCCAACCCGCTTGCAGAGACACTGGTAGCAACACTTCCCCAGCTCTGGGCAACCTCTCAACCTACGTGAGTGGTTTCATAATTCATGACTGCCCATCAGCAGACAGATTTAGCCTCCTGCCTGCTGAGTCTGGAAATACTGAATATTAAAATATCTCAGATGCTCGCCCTTCTGACGCCCTCGCCTCTCAGACTCACAAGCAGCTGGCTGCACAAACCATCCCTGGGACACACATCAGTTAGGTAGATTTTGAGTGCTCACATGTATAACTTTCATGGAAATGGGAAGGCATATTTGAGGCAACGGATTAGGTGCATGACTTTGGAGAAGCCCTAGTTCTTTGGCTTTGGAAAACAGTGTATTTTCTGCTGCTCCGCGTCACTACAGAACCTCTGCCAGCCCTTCTTGTAGCACCATTTGCAATCGAGGGAAGCAGGAATTCTGTTTGAAGGGGATTATTAAGCTAAGTAAAGCAAAAGATCTGAAGAAACTTTCTCCACCCACCTAGGATAGCCAGAGTCTCCCAGGAATTAAACTGACCAATATTTGAAGATGGAGGAAGCAGAGAGAATCTTTCCTACTTGGTAAAAAAAAAAAAAAAAAGTTGTGTGTGTGTGTGTGGCTCGTGCCCCCATCTCAAAAGTCTAGCTGACTTCCCTCAGGCACATCAAAGACTACCAAGCATTTCCCGCCTTTGATGTTGAAATTTTAAAACTTCTATTGAACGAATTTCTAGGTTAATGCACACACCTTTTGCTAATATCCAGCAGTGACCAATTGTAAAAGTGGGTTCAGGATTTCAGGGAAGGAGGATGTGAATTCCCCACAGGTTCAAAATAGAGGAAGGGGTCTCTCCTCTGTCCTGGTAGATTTCATTCTTTTCTCCACTAGGAATCCTGTGAGCCCCTGATGCTGGCTCCCAGCACTGAGCAGAATTTGGAAGGAGTTGGAGCTGCCTCTCCGGGAGTGTGATCTAATTAAGGAGGCAACACCTCCCTGGGGGAAATGAAGGCGGATGTCCAGGAAACACAGAAAGCCTGAGTGGTAACTTAGCATCAGAACCAGAGTGATGGAGTGAGTCTCTACAGAGGGAGTATGAAGTTCCTCTACAACACATTCAGGAAAAAGGCAGCTCAGGCCAGAGTGTGTTGTATGAGAAGGAGACAGGCAAGGCAGACCTGGATTCAAGCCCTGGCTGTGTCATTCAATGTCAATGTCCCACATTGACAGTGTGGGACCTTCCCCTCTTAGGCCTCAGTTTCTGCATCTGTGAAATGGGAATACAATGCCCACGGAAGAGGCTTGTCCTGAGGCTTCATCAGACTTCTCTTTAGGGTCCTTCTCAGCAATGCTTCATTAGGAACTTTACCTGGAAACTTCACCTTAAAACAAGAGATTTAGGCTTAAAGGTGATGGAATTACAGTTGAAGGGTAAGTTGTTCATTGGATTTTCAGTAAATAGCTAAACTAAGCATGATGACTGGGCTTCCTAGGTGGCTCAGTAGTAAAGAATCTGCTTGCCAGTGCAGGAGACAAAGGAAATGTGGGTTTGATCCCTGGGTCAGGAAGATCCCCTGGAAGAGGAAATGGCAACTCAGTCCAGTATTCTTGCCCAGGAAATCCCATAGACAGAGGAGCCTAGTGGGCCACAGTACATGGGGTCTCAAAGATACACAACTGAGTGCACACACACACAGACACACACACACACACACACACACACACACACAAGCATGATGACTGATGACAAAAGGGGAGCTTTGCCTACACATCTCCTTCACTGAGGGGATCATTAGTATTCTCTTTTCAGAGGTGGCCATCCAGGAACCCAGAAATATTCACCATATTAGCTTCCCATTGCTGCTATAACAGATTACCACAAACTTAGTTGCTTAAGACAAAAATGTATTATCTTCCAGTCCTAGAAGTCAGAAGTCCAAACTGAGTCTCACTGGACTAACAATCCAAGTATTAGCAGGGCTGAATTCTTTCTAGAGGCTTTAAGGAGAATCCACTGTTTGGCCTTTTCAAGTTTCTAGAGGCCACCAGTATTCCTTGGCTGGTGGTCCCTCCTCCATCTTCAAAACCAGCCACATTGGGAGAAGTCTTTCTCATGCTAACATCACTAGTCTGCTCTTACCTGCCTCCCTCTTCCACTTATAAGGACTTGTGATTACACTTGGCTGATTGGGATAATCCTGCAAAATAACCCGATCTCAAGGTCATTTGATTAGCAAGCTTAATTCCATGCACCTTAATTTCCCTTTGCTACAGGGGCTAATGTATTTGCAGATTCTGGGACTGGAATATTTGAATGTCTCCAGAGATGGGGTAGAAACTGGTGAATTGGGAGGAGTCGGTCCCCTTCCTGTCTGCAGTACTGACAGAGCAGCCCTATGGGGACTGGAAAGGCACTGGTCTGGGGGTGGGAGGTGTGAGGTCTGCCCTGACCTGACTGTTCACTGCCAAAAACTTTGGGCAGTTCACCCTCTTCAGGGCATCAGTTTCCTCATCTGTAAAATGGGAATGATCACCCTGCCTCTCACCCCTGTATCACTGTTAAGAAGGTTAGATATGATTTCCAGCTGAGGGCCTCCTATGGACTGGGCCTCATGGAGGACCCTGAGGTATAGAGGTCATTTTTAACGACCACAATCTCACTGTACAAGAAAATCATTCCATGCTTCCTCCCAGTTTTTCTAAGGATGCTTGGGTAATATTTACAGAGTTAAAGACATGAAATAGATATAACATTAGTTTCAATTTTTTCCCCTATCATTGTTAGCATTTCCAAAGTTGGTACATTTCCAAGGTTGGTACATTTTCTCTGAGATAGTCTTCCAAATGGAGGCACCCTTTTATTGTTTATTTAAGTCACTTCCTGCTTTTTGTTTTTTAAGTAACATTAAAATGAGCAACATCATACATTATCTTTTTCCCCTTCATTCTGAATTATTTTTAAGGATGAGTTACCAGAAATGGGTTTGATGGAGTAAAGGATATAAAGGCCTTTTTCAGTGCTTGAGACATATTCCCAAAATGCTTTCCAAAAGCGCTGTGCCACTGTCACCCCCACTAGCCATTCACGAGTGTGAAAAAAAGTGGAAGTGTTAGTCACTCAGTGGTGTCCGACTCTTTGGGACACCATGGACTGTAGCCCGCCAGGCTCCTCTGTCCACAGAATTCTCCAGGCAAGAATACTGGAATGAGTAGCCATTCCCTTCTCCAGGGAATCTTCCCAATCCAGGAATCAAACTCAGTTCTCCAGCATTGCAGGCAGATTCCTTACCATCTGAGCCACCAGGGAAGGTTGGTTCATGAGTGTATCAACTTCCTTAGTTTCATTTTTACTAATTTAATTGTATCAGATAAAACTCTGACATTAGTTTAATTCATTTCATTGATAATAGAGAAAGCTACACATGCTCCCATACTTACCTGCTAAGTATTAATATATATCTTATATAACCTAACTTTATGTCTTTGCCAATTTCCCTCCCCTAAAGCAGAACTAATCACCTCTTTGATGTTCTCCTCTTAGTAGTTAGTTCCTGTCTCTGTTCTTGGATACGGACATACCACGGAGCTGCAGTTATTGGCTCACATATGACACACAGAGGGAAAGGACTAATGTCTTCCTTCTCAAATTACCCTGTCAGTGGCTACTAGTTACATGTGGCCGCTGAGCACTTCAAATGTGGCTATGACACAGATGCAGACCATTATATGTAGAAGGTTAACAACAAGATCCTATTGAATAACATGGGGAACTATATTCAATATACTGTAATAAACCATAATGTAATAGATTATGGGAAAGGTATATATATGTTTACCTGAATCACTTTGCTGTACAACAGAAACTAACACAACATTGTAAATCAACTATACTTCAAAAAAAAAAAAATGGCTAGTACAAATCAAGATGTGCTGAAAGCATAAAATACACACTGACTTTCAAAGACTTGAGAAAAGAAAAAAGAATGTAAGCTATCTCATCAATTACATTTATATTTATTACATTTGGAAATGATAATATTTTGCTATGTTAGATTGAACAAAGTAATTATTAAAATTAATTTCACCTGTTTATTTTTTTTTTACTTTTAGGGTAGCTACTAGAAAATTTTAAATATATACTTAAAATTTTTAAAACAAAAATTTTAGAATATATTTAAAAATTTTAAGTATATATTTAAAATTTTATGTTTCTATCAGACAGAGTTGCCTGGGGACCAATGCTTTTAGAGAAGTAATTCATTAAATGTTTGAGAATGGATTTACAGTTTTTAAAGTTCTTATTTACCAATTGGATTGTGACTCAGTTAAAGATTATCATCATCATCATTATTATCCCTTTGCCATATTTATACCTGTCCTTAACATTAGCGAGACCAGTTGAAAATTGCCATTAAAGGCAGCCATGATGAGAGAAAGACAGAGTATAGTTAGTCCAGCAGATATTTATTGAGCATCTGCTGTTGCCAGGCACTTTCTAGAAACTGGGGATCATCAGCAAACAAAGTAGACATGGGTCCTACCTTGAGAAGCTAACAGAGAGTAGAAACAGACAGTTAATGACCTTGTATATTAGGAGGTAAGAAGTACAGGGGCAAAAGGCAGAAGAAAGTCATGGTAGGTTTCATTGAGAAGACGACAGTGTAAGCAGACTTGAAGAGTGGGGCACAGTATTCCAGGGCTGCCCAAGTGACGCTAGTGGTAAAGAACCCGCCTACCCATGCAGGAGACTTAAGAGATGAAGGTCGATCCCTGGGGCGGGAAGATCCTCTGGAGGAGGGCATGGCAACCCATTCTAGTATTCTTGCCTGGAGAGTCCCACAAACAGAGGAGCCTTGTGGACCACATACAGTCCATGAGGTCTAAGAGTCAGACATGACTGAAGAGATTAAGCACACATGTGCAGTATTCCAATTGACTCCCCGGGGGAAGAACATTGGGCAACAGAAGCAGCTACAGCAGAGGACCTAAGGTGGGGACATATGACTGAAAGGGGCTCATCTCTGAGCCTCAGTTTCCCCCCTTGGAGGTCTCCTCCCTCTAGCCCTGACCAGCTCAAACATGCACAGCTCCACCACCCATATCCCTGAGCACTGCCCCTCACTTCAACCCCTCCTTCTCCAAGCAGAGGCTTCAGTGGTTTCTCTGGTCGTCTGAATTCTAGAAGACTTTGCCTGGAGCACTTGGGGGAGGACCAAACGGAGTCGAGCCGGAGAAGATATCTACAGATCAGGACAGTCTGTAGGCTGCTCTGCAAACCGGGCTCATCTATAGGAAGAACCGCCAGTTGCTAAAAAGATCATCCTAGGGGAGCTGCCCAGTTGATTTGCCACTCAGCCCAGGTCCATCTCCACCAAGAGAGTGAGAGAAACGGCAGGATGGAGACAGATCAAGTCGCACTCACTTCCTAATTGGCTTCTCCGCCACCTCTCCCGTTACTGTCCCTTTTCCACTCTGCCACACAAATCTGGATGTGTCATTTCTGTTCTTAAAAGTGTTCCATCTGGGACTTCCCTGGCAGTCCTTCGGTTAAGACTCCATGCTTCCAATGCAGGGGATATGGGTTTGCTCTCTGGTTGCGGAACTAAGATCCCACGTGTTGCTCGGCATGGCCAAAAAATTAATTACAAAAAGAGTGCCCCATGCAATAGCTCCAAGCCCAAAGTTCTTAGCAGGAAATGGAGTCCATCACAGCCTGGTCTCAGCTGAATGCTTCAGTCTCCATCCTTTTTTTTTTATTTAGACTCTTCTCAACACATCACACTTTCCTTCCCTGTCTGCAATGAACCCCAGTGTACCTTTGCTTCTCCTCCCGCATCTG
Source organism: Giraffa tippelskirchi (assembly GCF_054371585.1). NCBI lineage: Eukaryota > Metazoa > Chordata > Mammalia > Artiodactyla > Giraffidae > Giraffa > Giraffa tippelskirchi. The sequence goes on from NC_137280.1 coordinate 60,305,584, forward strand.
CCTGAGAGGTTCCTCTTCTTGTCCAGCTAGTGGACCTCACATACTCCTCCTTAAAGGACTAGCTCAGATGTCCCTTTCTCTGAGGACAGTCCTCAGATTCAGTCTTGGGATTAGACTTTACCATCTCTACCATTCCTGCCAGATTTCTGGGGCAAGTTCCCTGACCATTCAAGGCTTTGGTTTCCTAATCCACCCAGAGGGTTGATAATAAATAGTGCATGTGTATGCTCAGTCATGTCTGACTCTTTGAGACCCCATGGACTGTAGCCCACTAGGTTCCTCTGTTTATGGAATTCTCTAGGCAAGAATACTGGAGTGGGTTGCCATTCCCTTCTCCAGGGGATCTTCCCGACCAAGGGATTGAAACTGCATCCCTTGCACCTCCTACATTGGCAGGTAGATTCTTTACTACTCTGCTACCTGGGAAGCCCAGTAAATAGTACACACCTCCTGGAATTGTGAGGATCAAGGGACCTAATACATAGGAAGAGCCTAGCACAGTTTCTAGCACACAGTAAGTACACAGTAAGCCATAACACTGTTAGTCCATATTTTAATATTATTATTATTACTGTTTCAAAATTTTTTATTTCAAAACCGTTTTTTTTAATTGAAGTATAGTTGACCTACAATATTATATTAGTTCCAGGTGTACAATGTAGTGATTCAATATTTTTATACATTTGAAAAGATACCACGGTAAGTCTGGTCACTATCTGTCACCATACTAAGTTGTTGCAATATTATTGACCATGTTCCCTGTGCTATACATCACATCCCCAAGAGTTATTTCTTTTATAACTATTATCATTATTACAAATACTGCTACTACTTCTACTGTTCACCCAGTTTTTATAGGCTGAATATTTGTTTGCCCTTCCCAAATTAATGTGTTAAGCCTTAATGCCCAGTGCAATGGTATTTGGAGGTGGCAACTTTGGGAAGTGATTAGTCCTTGAAGATGGAGCCCACATGACTAGAATTAATGCCCTTATAAATTGGGCTGGAAAGAGGGACTTCCTCAGTGGTCCAGGGGTTAAGGCTCAGACTTCCAATACAGGGGACATGGGTTCAATCTCTGGTGGGGGTACTAAGGTCCCACGTCCCATGAGTGCAGCCAAAAATTTAAAAACATAATAAAATTAAAAAATAAAATAAAGTTGGTTAAAAAAAAAAAAGAGGCTGTAGAAAAACCTACTACCTTCCTCCTTGTGAGCCCACAGCTAGTAGGCACCCTCTAGGAGGAAACAGGCCCGCACCAGACACCAAATGTACCAGTTCCTTGATCTTGGACGCCCAGTCTCCGGAACTGGGAGCAATAACCTCTTGTTGTTTATAAGCTACGGAGTCTGTGGCATTCTGTCACAGCAGATTAGGACACTGGGGTAGAATGGCTCCTGCCTCTGGTGTGTTTCCATGTGACTTAGTTTGGGTTTCCTAAATTTGGTGGTGGTGGCATTTAGTCACTAAGTAACAACCAGCTCTTTTTTGCGACCCCGTGGACTGTAGCCTGTCAGGCTCCTCTGTCCACGGGATTTCCCAGGCAATGATACTGGAGTGGGTTGCCATTTCCTTCTCCAGGGGATCTTCCTGATCTTTCTGAACAGGGGATTGAACTGGCATCTCTTGCATTGGTAGGCGGGTTCCTTACCACTGAGCCACCAGGGAAGCCCATATTTGGTGTTGGTTTCCTCAAAATCATTCTCTGAGATATGGACTTGGATGCAAGGAGTTTCTTTGGGACATGATCCCAGGAAGACAAGTGAGGAAGTAAGAGAAGTGAGACAGGGAAGCGAGACCAGCAAAGGGTATGTTCACAGCAAGGGTATCTTTGTGGTGTGAAGCTCACTGCCCACTGGGGAGCCCCCCAGGAAAGTGCTTCATCTCCCAACTAGACAAGGACATGCTGAAGACCCAGTACTGCCCAGTCATAGAGTTTCAGAGAAAATGACCGCTGCCAAAGGGAACTACCACAGTTCAGTTCAGTTCAGTCGCTCAGTCGTGTCCGACTCTGTGTGACCCCATGAATCGCAGCATGCCAGGCCTCCCTGTCCATCACTAACTCCCGGAGTTTCCCCAAACTCATGTCCATCGAGTCAGTAATGCCATCCAGCCATCTCATTCTCTGTCGTCCCCTTCTCCTCCTGCCCCCAATCCTTCCCAGCATCAGGGTCTTTTCCAACGAGTCAACTCTTCGCATGAGGTGGCCGAAGTACTGGAGTTTCAGCATCAACATCAGTCCCTCCAATGAACACCCAGGACTGATCTCCTTTAGGATGGACTGGTTGGATCTCCTTGCAGTCCAAGGGACTCTCAAGAGTCTTCTCCAACACCACTGTTCAAAAGCATCAATTCTTTGGTGCTCAGCTTTCTTTACAGTGCAACTCTCACACCATACATGACTACTGGACAAACCATAGCCTTGACTAGACGGACCTTTGTTGACAATGTAATGTCTCTGCTTTATAATATGCTGTCTCAACTCAATGGCAAATAGCTGTCCCCCAAACCTCAAAATCTTACAAGATCTGATTTAGCAATTCTGCTTCTAAGAATGTATCCTAGGTGAATAATCACAGATGTGAACAAAAGCATGGCTAAAAGAATTCTCATTCCCAAGATTGTTTATAAGAGTGAAAAATTGGACACCATCTAAATGTCCAATAACAGGAGAGTGAATAATGAAATGATGGCTCATTCCCACACTGGAATACCCAGCAGCCCCTGAAAGTGATTTTCTATGAGAGTTTTTAATGCCACAGAAAAGTGACCATGATATTGTTTGGTCATTTTTTAAAAGCAGATACATAGACACAGAAACTAATATATATGGTATGACCTAGTAAGGGTTTGTCATGTTAAGCAAACACAAACACACACACATATACACACACACACAGAGACCTGGAAAGATAACGATTAAAAATGATGACAGGATAGTACTGATGAACCCATTTTCAGAGCAGCGATTAGTCTGTGTCTATTAGATTTAGAGAAGAGACTTATAGACATGGCTGAGGGTGGGGGAAGGAATGAGAGGGTGGGATGTATGAAGGGAGTAACATGGAAACATACATTACCATGTGTAAAATAGATAGCCAATGGGAATTTGCTGTATGACTTGGGGAACTTAAACCGGGGTTCAAAAACTACCTAGAGAGGTGGGATGGGGAGGGAGGTGGGAGGGATGTTCCAGTGGGAGGGGACATGGGTAAACCCATGGCTGATTTGTATTGATGTTTGATGGAAACCAACAGAATACTGTAAAGCAATTATCCTTCAATTAAAAATAAGTAAATTTTTTAAAAAGAAAAAAATGATGACAGTGGTAATAGCTGAGTGGTTGAATTGTATTTTAATTTTCTTTTTTTTATCAGTATTTTCAAAATATTCTACAGTGTTCATGTGTTCCAGGGTGGCTCTGACAGCGCCAGGCTGCCAAAGCAGAGGGTCTGCAAGAAGTGGGAGCATCACTTAACTGCCTGTCCAAATGGGCGTGATTTTTCTCTGATCTGAGAGGTCCCGCTGTCAGTCCCCTCTGGGAGATCGGCTTACCTCTAACCTCTAAGTAGCCCATCTGGGCCATGTGCATCTCTAAAATCACATGGATTTTCCCAGTAAGAAGATACAGCCCGCAACCAGAGAAGGAAATTAAATGCTTTTCTCAGTAAATTTCTCCATCTCCAAATTCCAATCATTCTAATAGGGCTACCTGCTGATTTATGTTGCTTGAAAAAAAGATTAAAAAGAGTTGATTCTATGAAGTTATCAGTAGATTTTAATGGGGGGAGGGGAATGCAGTGTTTATACTGCTTTCTAATCTCTGATCTTTAGATCCTTTTTGATATTGTTTCTTGCTCTCTGACCATCCTTTGAGGTAAGATTCAGGCAGGATTAGGCAAGGAAAGGAGAAGACTGTATAGAAAATCTTTACATTCATTCAAAAAATATTTTCTGATTTTTAGGAGGGGTGGCAGGGGTGGGGGGCAGTCCTCCTGCCCTTCTCTGGTTTTTCTTGCTCACAATAGGATTAGAGGGACTTTCATCTTTTTTATCACTTCTGGTGTCTTTGGCTACTCCCTCCCTTAATAGCTTCCACCCAAGAGAGGGAGACAAGCTCCTGTCACTGATCAGAGCCTGCAGTGATCCTCGGATCACGTTTATTGTCAGGTGGACCTACAACGTCCCTACACATCCTGGACCTGAGAACACAAGCCTCTTCCCAATTACTCCATCACAGAGCAGAGCCTGCTGGACCTGGTTCCCTTCCTGTGATTCTGTGCCCACTGCTGGGTGTGTGATGCAAGCTGGCCAGCCTGGCCCACAGGGCTAGTTGGGGAAGTGGACTTAGAGAAGGCTCTGTGGTTTCCAGCCAGTCTAGATTTGAGGAAGCAAGGAGAAGGAAATTCCATATTTCCTCCTGGCCTGAGGCCCTGTGTCCTTTTCCAGCTTTTATGAAAGAAGGCCTTCTTTGGGGGGAAGGGTGGTTTATGATGCTTTGTTGTTGTTGTTCAGTCTCTAGGTCATATCCGACTCTTGGCGAACCCATGGACTGTAACCCACCAGGCCCGCATCTCCTGCATTGCAGGCCAGTTCTTTGCTATCTGAGACACCATGGAAACCCACAATATAAAAGAAAGAGTTGAAAAGAAAAAGTGGAAGTCAACCAGAAGGTTAATATACTGCATCCTGATACAATGTTCTCTGTCCTACCTCAGACAGGGTGCAGCCTAGAAGGGTCTCAGGTAATGAAAGTATTGGAGTTTTCAAGTGGAGAAATATAAAAAGGTTGAAAAAGGTTTCAAAGTCTTCTTTATAGCTTCCACTAAGTCCTGCTTCTCTTATGGAATTTCATGTACTCACATTTCAGTCGAGGTGCGTGCTATTTAATCGTTTCAGTCGTGTCCCCATGGACTGTAGCCCCATGGGGTATAGCCTGCCAGGCTGCCCTGTCCATGGGATTTCCCAGGCAAGAATACTGGAGTGGGTTGCCATTTCCTTCTCCAGGGAATCTTCCCAACCCAGGGATTGAATCCGGGTCTCCTGCATTGCAAGTGGCTTCTTTACTGTCTGAGCAACCAGGGAAGCCCTTCAGTTCAACTAGCCCTTGATAACCAGGTAATCAATCAGTTTTTAAAAATGTGCTAGATGATTAAGATGGAGAAAATGGGACTTAATCTAGTCTTGAAGAATGAGTAAGTAGCATTTGGGTGGGTGTGTGTTATCATCTGAAATGTTTGTGTCTTCCTAAAATTCATATGTTGTCCTCTTAACCCCTAAAGGGGATGATATTAATAGGTGGGGCCTTTTTGAGATGCTTAAACCAGGAGGGGAGCCCTTGTGAATGGGATTAGTGCCCTTATAAAACAGGCTCTGAAGAGATCTCTAGCCCCTTCCAGCACATGAGGACACAAGAGGTATACAACCCAGAAGAGGGCCCTCACCCAATCATGCTGGCAGGACTTCCAGGCTCCAAAACTGTGAGAAATTAATTTCCATTGCTTATAAGATACCCAGTCTGTGATATTCTGTTATAACAGCCTGAATGAACTAAGACAGTGGGGAAGAGATGAGCATGGCAATCCCAGGAGAGGATTCCTGCGTGCTTCTACTAAACATGGTCTAGGATTGCCACCCTTTCTCAGGTGAGCCCCCTTGGTTTCAAACAACACAAATAAACTCGGCCTAGCTCAGTGAAAAGGGGAAGATTTGCAGAAGAAATAATGAACGGGTTATCTCATGAGTCATCCCCTTGACTTCAACCACTTGCAAAGACTAACTGGCTTTCTCTGACCCCTAGTTCTCAGAAACAGATCCGATTGGACCAGTTCGACTCACATGGTCACCCCAGCCAATTGACTCTCGCTGAGAGTCTGTATCCCACAGGATAAACATGGCTGCTTTGAGCAACTACCAAAAACGGAGACCAGCAGAAGCTGAACTACACTAATTCCACAGTTCTTTCATATGCTCAAGGTTCCTGCTGTCCTGGAGTTAAAGATTGAGCTGAAATCTGTGACTGAGTAGAAATCTTAATTCAATGTGGAAAATACAGCTGCCAGATTTAGCAAATAAAAGTACAAGATGCCCAAACAAATTTGAATACTTAACAAAAAAAATTTATCCCATGTGATGTTTGGGACCTACTTATACTAAAAAAAAAAATAGCTTCATTGTCTGAAGGTCAAGTGTAACTGAGCATCCTATATTTAACTGCCAAACCTAGTGGAAAGCTGGTCCTTTTGCGGGACTCTGAATTCTTGACATTTCCAAAATAATAATCACATCTCTGGGAATTTAAGCACCCAGGACAGATGTAAGGGTTTTCAATATGTCACATCGAGGACACTGTGAGTGAAGCCAGCATCCTGAGAGCAAGAAGTGGACCTGCATAATTATCAGTGAGTTAAATTGCTTTGTTACAGAGAGCCAGCTTATTAAACATGCATTTCAATTTTGGAGTGGTTGGCTGAAGGACTTGATTATCAACAGATGGGAAATCCCTCGCTGCAGCCGTGACCTTTACCTGTCATGTTGGCACACAGGACCACATCAAGATGACACTAGGACAACTTGATGCCAGTCTCCAGAGCCTCTGGACAGGGCATCCTGGGCTTACCTAGGGCTGAGGTGGGAAGACGGAGGGCCAGGATGGTTACCTAGATGGGTATATGGACTCCTTGGCTTAAATGAGTCTTTTTATGACTTCACTCTTCCCTCTCTACAAAAACAATACTGTTCTTAGTTGTTAAACAAACTTGGGTCCCTGTCCTGCTTACAAGCTTTACGAGTCAGAGCAAATCATACAATTACTCAGAGCTTCAGTTTCCTCATCTATTAATTGGGAATAATATTATCCACTTACAAGGTTATTGGGAGGAATCAATGACCTCCTGCCTGTTTAAGTGTCAGATTCCATGGACCCCAGCCCCTCAAACTTGTCCTAGTCTCCCTCTTTCCTATTATCTAGGTCCCCAAGGTCAGTCATTTTAGTAATATCCTCCCAGCCACCTCAAAATGTGTGCTTTGTTTACAATTCTGCCCTGTTTATTGGCAAGCTTATAGATCTGTTGTCCCACTGTCTCTATCTCTGGACCAACCAGCTTGCTGGCATCAAATCAGAAATCATGTTATTAAGTCAAATCATATTACGCAACCCCAGACGGCCTCTCCTTGTGCTCAATAATCCTTCTACTCTTCTCCAGTAGGTGCACATCTCAGAGGCTTCATGACTACAACAGCATCCAAAATATTGCTTATATTTTGCTTTTTAAATAACGTTACATAGTACGTTGGGCTTCCCTAGCAGCTCAGTGGTAAAGAACCTGCCTGCAATGAAGGAGATGTAGGCTTGATCCCTGGGTCAAGAAGATCCCCTGGAGGAGGGGATGGCAACCCATTCCAGTATTCCTGCCTGGAGTATCCCACGGACAGAGGAGCCTGGCAGTCTATAATCCATGGGGTCTCAAAGAGTTCGACATGACTGAGCAACTAAGCACAGAATATTTTATCATTATCATTATTATTATTGGTGAGGGAGCAGAGCATAAGTACAGGATAGGAAATTTATGTCGTCTGAACTTCCTTCCTTACTCAGAATCCTACCTTAAAGTTAGCTACTTCATAGGACTTCCTTGGTGGTCCAGTGACTAAGACTCCACATTTCCAATTCAGGAGACCTGAGTTCAATCCCTGGTCAGGGAACTAGATTCCACGTGCCTCAACTAAGAGTTCACATGCCACAACTAAAGATCCTGCATGTTGAAACTAAGACCTGGCACAGCCAAATAAATATATTTTTAATATAGGTCTTTTACCTCTTTTTAAAAAATAATTTTAATTTTGTTTTTGGCTGTGTTGGGTCTTCATTGCTTTGCATGGGCTTTCCCTAGTTGCAGAGAGTGGGAATTACTCTTTGTTGCAGTGCAGGGGCTTCTCGTTGCGGTGGCTTCTCTTGCTGTAGAGCACAGATTCTAGGTGCTCAGGCTTCAATAGTTGCAGCACATGGGCTCTAGAGTGCAGGCATAGTAGTTGTAATTCAGGGATTGAGTTACTCTTAGCATGTGGGATCTTCCCAGACCAGAGATCAAACCTGTGACCTCTGCATTGGCAGGTGGACTCCCCGTCCACTGTGCCATCAGGGAAGTCTAATAATTTGTTTAAATTAAATAAATAAATAAAGTCAGCTACTTCTTAAGGTCACAAATTGTGCCCAGGGCCCTCTGCCTATTGGCTGCATGCATGTGCATGCTCAGTCGCTTCAGTCCTGTCTGACTCTCTGCGACCCTATGGACTGTAGGCTGCAGGCTCCTCTGCCCATGGGATTTCCCAGGCAAGAATACTGGAGTGGGTTGCTGTGCCCTCCTTCACGGTATCTTCAGGACCCAGGGATCAAACCTGTATCTCCTGCACTGGCAGGTGGATTCTTTACCCTGCCATATTGTCTAAAAATCCCCATCTGTCTATGTCATATTTGGAGTTAAACCTCATGTCTCTCCCCTGTTGCAATATCCCATCCCAATAGTCATAAATGTCTCCCTTATCATTTTAAGAAGTGTTGGAATAATTATTTAACAGTTAATAACACCTGGAGCATTTCTTTCAATTCTGAGGAAGCCTAGGCACCACCTAAGACCAAGGAGTCAGAACCATGGGCATGGTTCTGATGTGTACCAGGACTGAGAACCACTGGCCCAGAAGGTCTGCACAAATCTCCTGTGAGGTGGACTGATTCTTAGACTGGAGAGTCCCTTGAATTCTGGCTGGGTTGACCTTCATCTTTGTCTCAGAGCAGCCCTATCCCCTTTGTCCAGTCCCACCAGACACTGTGTCACTCCTCCATACATCTGCTCACGCTACCTTCCTTCCTGAAATGTCCGCTCTATGCCCCCTGACCACTAGGGAAAGATTACTCACACCGAAGAGCCCACCTCAAGCATCACCTCCCCTATGGAGCTGCCCCCAATTCTTCTCTCCAGGGATATAATGATCCCTTCCTCCTCCTGTCCCCACAGCCTTGTCAATCAGGTATGACCACGTGGCCTTCCATAGCACACCTGGTGTTACTGAGTCCAAGATCATACCGCTCGCCACTCAACAGGCCAGAAATCATAAAACAAGTTGTTGGGGCAAGGAATGATGATTTGGAAAGCCAACTGAGAAGATGGTGGATTCCTGCCCCAAAGAACCATCTTGCCTGAGTTAGAATTCAGGCTCCTTTAATACTACAAGGGGAGGCAGTAAAGTCAAACACCTCCCGGTTCCCATCAGCCCCCAGAGGGCATGTGTTCATTTCTTCCTCCCTGCAGTCATGAACAGGTGGGCCTGCTCAGGATGCATTGAGAAAAACAAAGGTATTTTAGCTCAATGTTCATTCTCTGTGAAGCAAGGTTCCCAGAGATGGGCCCTCATGTATAATTTAAGCTTATAGGCAACATCCCTTTAGCAATTAACTTAGAGTGCAAAGATTCTTCCCTGTCACACTGGGACTTCTTTTGCCCTGTCCGCAGGACTGACAATGCACAAAGCAGGCCACAGCATGGCTAATATCCCTAAAACATCAATGTGAAATGTGGCTCCTCACCAGCCACCCTGGCTAAGGGTATAAAGAGTAGGACTTGATATTCATGTTAACAGATACTAGGCTTTCAGAAATTATCCATCTGAAATTAATAATGAAACCTGAAAAGATAAAAACAAAAACTTTTCATCAGGCAAAATGTAACTTATTATATCTGCCAGAAAACTGTAAACTTGGATAAACCTCAATATTGAACATATAAATTTGTTGATACCAAATATTAGGAATCCTACAACACAGAGCATTGAACTTAGTGTCAGGAAATCTGGACTATAAATGAATTCAGCTGCTTTCTTTTTTTTTTTCTTTTTTTTTTCTTTTTTTTTTTTTTTTTTCAGCTGCTTTCTAAGTGTGTAACTTTCCATAAGATACTTAATTCCCATGAGCCTCACATTTCTTATCTATAAAGCGGGGATTGTAATATTACTTCATCTACTTTCTCCAACAGGTTGCTTTAATCATTAAATAAAATAAAACTGGGAAAAGCATATTTCGTTTCATTGTGAAGCTCCATACAAACATGAGGAAGAATTTGAAATTCTTACTAATTACTTGTGCTTTGCTTTTTTCCTTAATCAGTATCAACACTTTCACATTCGTATGAAACAGATTGAGATGTCCATTCAGGAATAATTAAAAAGAAAGGTTTATTTTAGAAAGACCGTGGGATGTTGTTAGAGAGATTATGTCTTTTCTCTTAGGAAATAATATGCAAATAACTTTATCTTGCTGACATTTTTCTGTACAAACTGGAATAGAAACTATCTTGGACCTGAACAATACACTTACGTCTAAATCGTAAATAATAAGGGGAAAGAATAGCTAAGGAGAGTAAAGAAAAGGACAACACATGATGAAAACTGCAATCTCAAAGGTGTTGAGGATCCAAAGCAGGCCATATGTATGTAAACAGATGTATATTGATATTTATCAATGTGCTTGATTCTCCTCTTCCTTCCTTATCCATCTTCTCTCCCTGAATAAGCCAAATCTTTCCTTTCCTTCTGGGTCAACAAGGTTTGGAGATGTGAACACACTTGCAGTGTATGTGTGTTTGGTCTTTTGGTCATGCTACACAGCTTTTAGGATCCTAGTTCCCAGACCAGGGATTGAACCCAGGACCTTGCAGTGAAAGAGCAGAGTCCTAACCACTGGAACACCAGGGAATTTCCTGTGCGTATGGATATGAGTGTTTGTGTGCGTATGTGTGCTAAGTCGCTTCAGTCGTGTCTGACACTGAGATCCTATGGACTGTAGCCCGCCAGGCTCCTCTGTCCATTGGATTCTCCAGGCAAGAATACCGGAGTGGATGGCTATGTCCTTCTCCAGGGATCTTCCCAACCCAGGGACTGAACCTGCATCTCTTACATCTCCTACATAGGCAGGCAGGTTATTTACTGCTAGTGCCTCCTGTGTGAGTGTTTTTTCCCTCTAGTCTTTTTTTTAAGTTTGGTTGATTTACACTGTTTTAGGTGTATGGCAAAGTGATTCAGTGATACCTATGTGTGCATATATACACACATATATGTATATACGAGGCGGACAAGGTATTGTTCAAAATGGCGTCTTGCCTGCCACTAGTAAAACGCTAGTCATCTGGGCCTCGGGTATTTCTGTTAAACATCAACTGCTTCATGCCCAGTTCTCTTACCACTTGGGTCAACTTGGCATAGGTATACCATTTACTCACGATATCCGGGAGCTCTCCCACATTCATCCACATGGTGCAGATGGCAGTGTTAATCCATTCCATCAGGGTGTGAGTTTGGTGAGGCACGCCCCTTGCATGAGTCGCCTAGCGTTCTGCAACCTTTGTTTCAACAAAGGGTGCGTGGTTATAGAGGCTAACCATTCTCACTCTTCCCCAGAACAAATGATACTGTCCACCCCTGCGTCCCAGAGTCACAAAAGCCATGTTGCCAAGGGTTCCCCTTGCTTTTGCCGTTTACTGCTTACCCAAGTCAACCAATTCTGCCTGAGTATTTGGTCGATACGTTGTGAGCTCATCACTTTGGAGGTTCCCTTAAGGATACTCCTCCTCCCAGAGGCCATAGGCTGCTCGTGCTTCACTTTCTGCCACACAACTGGGGCCTCAGTGACAAGTGGAGACCCGCGGTCTCACAATGTTCACTGTCATCGTCCCTCATTACCTCATAGTCCAAGGTGCTGGGCTCCTCAAGGCCATGCATCTCTTGCTCCAGCGTGTGTACACACTGCTCTAGCCCTTCCTCCGATTTCTGCAGTTCACACACTTGCGCATCATGGAAGGCACTGTCCATATTCGCCTTCAAGGAAGTCAAGAAAATCCACCCGAACGTGCCAGCGGCAGTCCGTGCCGCTTTGTCCGCAAACCGGAACTCACCACCTGTAACGCCTTTTCAACACTATCTGGTGACCTGTCCACTGCCCCCCAGGCTTTCACCAGGTACCACATACTAAGTGGTGGCCACTGGCTTCCTCCTTCCATCGGAGCCTCAGGCTCCCCTACCTGCTGGTCATCCTGCTGGGTATCCTGCCAACTACACAAACTGTCTCACTGTTTGCAAATTCGCTGAACCCAGGGTAGGCAAGACACAAGTGGGGAAGCTGGAAGAAAACTCGAAGGGGTGTAGGAACTGCAGACATGTGTTTTCTCTGCAGCAAAAGGGGCTTCTCAGGTGGGGCTCATATAGGTCTACGGAACAAAAGTGCCTGGTGGCCAAGCAAGCACATCATGACCCTCATGTGCGGCGCTGTTAGTGCTCTCAGCTGTTACATAACCATGCAAAATCATTGTTTACAGGATACGGGGCGAGGGCGAGAGGGCGTGGGGCAAGAGCCTGACTGATGCCATCTTGGCTACGTGCTATTTCCCCACACATATATAAGTGATATATGGTATTTGTCTTCCCCTCTTTAGTTTTTTGTGGTTGGTTGCTTGCCTGGAGTGGTGGTATTTAATCTTATCTTTGACAAGGCATGTGGTATTACAGTCTGAGATACTTGAGTATCACAACAAGTTGCTACACAGCTCTCTGGTTAGGCTACAAGGGACGTAGACTAGTTCTGGATGACAAGTTCTAGAAGCAGCAGAGCTAGCCAGGGAGATAAATATTTTCTTCAAAGTATTCTTGACGTAGAAGAAATTTTACAGATCTAGTCCAACCCTGTGCACTTTCTCATTCTACAGATAAGGAAATCAAGAAAAATCAAAGGGGGAAGTGACTTTCTTAAGATCACAGAGCTTTTACACGTCTTTCCTAAGCATTTTCCCTGTTTAAGGCATTATTCTGAGACAGAATATTGGACCTGGGGCCCTTTGCGGCAGTGCGGCAATGCCTGCGTCTGGACACACCTCTCCTTGAGTTACAAAATACAAAGAAAATTTATGGAATTAAAAATGCGTGCATGTGTGGTTGGAGCAAATTCTGGACCAAAAGTCATGTCTGACTCCTTGCAACCCATGAACTGTAACCTGCCAGCTTCCCCTGTCCATGGAATTTTCCAGGCCAGAATACTGGAGTGGGTAGCCATTCCCATCTCCAGGGGATCTTCCCAACCCAGGGATCGAACCCAAGTCTCCTGCGGCTCCTGCATTGGCAGGCAGATTCTTTACTACTGTGCAAACCTGGCAAGGCTAAAAGTTACAAAGACAAAACAAAAACAAAAACCCAACCCCCATTCTGGAGAGCTACAAGCAAAAAAACTCAAGTGTTGGAAGCAAAAGCAGGGTACTGCCCATACCCCATGCGCTCAACACCACAAAGGGGTGGGCAAACTGTCTAAGCCACCCCTCCAGCCCGACCCCTGGATACACTCCTACCCTCACCCCATCCATGTAAGGAATGAGCTTGCCCCCACTCAGGGAGTCAGCAAGCAAGGGAACTGTTCGTTTTTGCTTCCTCCTGCAGCCAACACAGGAGCCCCAATAAACTCTTACCTGAATTTCTCGTCCGGTCTAGTCAATTTCTGTTGATTGGGAAAGGGCAAAATCCTGGACAGTATCAATTCTATTGCTTGAGGTGATTCCAGGATGAAAAAGAGTATGATCTCCATCCTCAAGGAGTCGAGGGTCTCATAGTGGAGCATGTAACACAAGACAGTAAAATCACGACTAAGAAGAAATGCATGAGAATGCTGGAAGAACTAAAAGACTGATTGGGAAACGAGGCAGGGTTTCATGAAGAATGTGGCATCTGTACTGAACGTCACAGGACAAAAGCATTGGGGACAGATGGGACCCACACTGGCATATTTATTGTGTCACTGGTTGTCTCAGGCAGCCCTCTTGGAAAGCAAAACCAGAATACTAGGAGATAAAAAAATAACACTAATAAGGCAAGAAGGGAGATTGAGAAGAAACAGACTGGGAAAGGACAAGCAGAAAGGAGTACGTTGAAGGTAATAAAGGGAAGACCATCTTTAGAAAAAAAAAACAAACCATGAAGCACCTGCTGGGGGCTCGCATCAATTTAAAATGTAAAAAGCAAATCAAAGAGTAAGTCTTTTCTGATCATGCTAAGAAGTTAAAGCAACTTGGTAGGATTATTCAACATAGTTATGGGGCACTAACCTTCTCAGATGAATAAACTATCCATTAGATCCATACTTGAGCTAAAGTAGAAAAGACCAGATAAGGGGGAAAATACAAAAAAAAAAAACAAAAAAAACAACTTTGAACTACATTTCAAAATGTGCAGGGGCTGGAAGAAGATCCACTGTGTATGGAGATCCTAAGCCCTGCCGCAGGGGGCCAGGTCAGCCTGGAGAATAAGAACTTGAGAGATCAACTCACATAATGTCATCAGCCTGAATGATTATTAAAGGCCCGGGGTGAAATGAGATGACTCAGCGAGAGTGTGCAGGGTGAGAGAACGTGGGCCAGGATCTGGGAACCTCTGACCTGTCCAGGGCAGGCAGTAGCAAGGAAGAGTCAGTGGTGACTTAGGTGATTTCTAGGGATGCAGAGGGCAGAGTGTGGTGGTTTGGGGTAGATACAAAACAATGACAGTATATATACACAATGGAATATTACTCAGCCATTAAAAAAAATACATTTGAATCGGTTCTATTGAGATGGATGAAACTGGAGCCCATTATACAGAGTGAAGTAAGCCAGAAAGAAAAACACCAATACAGTATACTAATGCATATATATGGAATTTGAAAGATGGTAACGATAACCCTATATGCGAGACAGAATAAGAGACACAGATGCATAGAACAGTCTTATGGACTCTGAGGGAGAAGGTGAGGGTGGGACGTTCTGGGACAATAGCATTGAAACGTGTATATTATCATATGTGAAACAGAACACCATTCCATGTTCGATGCATGAGACAAAGGCTCAGGGCTGGGGCAATGGGATGACCCAGAGGGATGGGATGGAGAGGGAGGTGGGAGGGGGGTCCAGGAAGGGGAACACATGTAAACCCATGGCTGATTCATGTCAATGTATGGCAAAAACTACTACAATATTGTAAAGTAATTAGCCCCAACTAAAATAAATAAATTTATTTAAAAAAAAAAAACACAATGACAAAGCAAACCAAAAAAATGTCTTTAAAGTCAACTCTCCTGGTAGCTCTACAGGGGACAAAAGCTACTCCATCCGGCAGTGGGCATGACTGAAGAATAATTAGATGCTGCCACACACACTGGAGAGCCAGACACTCCCACGGGCCAAAGGGGAAAGCTCACAGGCAGCTCTTGGAGGGTGATTTGCCATCAGACAGCTTAAAAGCTTCAGGAAATGCTTCACTGCCTGCATGTGTGCACGCTAAGTTGCTTCAGTTGTGTCCAACTGTTAGCGACACTATGGACGCACCAGGCTCCTCTGGACCTATGGACAGACCAGGACCCATGGGATTCTCCAGGCAAAAATACTGGAATGGGTTGCCATGCCCTCCTCCAGGGGGTCTTCCCGACCCAGTGATGGAAACTGCATCTCCTGCAACTCCTGCATTACAGGCAGATTCTTTACTGTGGAGCCACCAGGGAAACCCATTTCACTCCCTACACACCCCCAACCATGCCCACACACACACAGGAATAATACATTTTAAATTTTATTTATTTATTTATTGGCTGCATTGGGTCTTCGTTGCTACTTGTGGGCTTTCTCTAGTTGTGGCAAGTGAGGGCTACTCAGGTTGTGGTGTGTGGGCTTCTCAGTGCAGTGGCTTCCCTTGTTTCAGAGCACGGGCTGTAGGCAAGCAGGCTTCAGTAGTTGCAGCACATGGGCTCAGTAGTCGTGTCCCATGAGCTTAGCTGCTCCTCAGCATATGGGACCTTCCCCAACCAGGGATCGAACCTGTGTCCCCTGCATTGGCAGGTGGATGCTTAACCACTGGACCACCAGAGAAGCTCAGAAATAATTCATTTAATTAGGGGACTAAGCATCCCAGCATACATCTGCTGACCCAGCATAATAATTGATGGCTTCCCCTTCATTCCCCAAGGTGTATCAGTTTGGAAAATGGATTCCATGTGACTGCAGAGGGTCAGGAACGGTTGGGACAGGGGGTGGGGGTGATTACAAAGGGGAAGAGAGAGAGAGACCATCGTGGTGATGGAACAGTTTTACATCTTGATTGTAGTGGTGCATACACAAATCTACCTATGATAAACAATGAATAGCAATACACACACATTGTACATTGACACACAATGTCAATTTCCTGGTTGCTATAGGTAAGGAAGATGTAATCACTGAAATTGAGTGAAGGGGACAAGGTCCTCTCAGTATTATCACTACAACTTCCTGTGAGTCTATAATTATTTCCAGATTAAAGGGATGGGTTTTTTTAAGTGCTCTGGAAACACCACCTGAGCACTGGAGCAGGGACTTTGGAGAATGGACGTTCATGCCTCCAGCATTTGCTCGGATCTGTGCAGCTGCTAATAGGAACATAAGCAGCTGCTGCAGACAAGAGTTGGAGAAGGCTCTATTCTTTAAAGTTTGGAATTATAAGACAGGGAGACCAAGAATTCTCGGTTACTCTTTCATTAGCTCTGGTACAAGAAAATAACCGTTTCAGCGTGAATCAGCAGAGATCTAATGTACCTTGTGGAAGTGGATCAGTGGATGGCACAGAACAGCTTAGAGACAGCGAAGGGGGTTAGGAAGCAGAACAAGGACTTTGGTGTCCCCTGGGTATGAGCTTCGTCAATGTTCAGGAACTTCACAGGTGGCTCTCGCCTGCTAGTACAGGAGAGATAGGAGAAACGGGTTGGATGCCTCGTTGGGAAGATCCCCTGCAGGAGGCCACAGCAGCCCACACCTGTATTCTTGCCTGGAGAATCCCCATCGACAGAGGAGCCTGGTGGGCCACAGTCCATGGGGTCTCAAAGAGTCGGACACAACTGAAGCGACTTAGCACGTGCACAACGTTCAGGAAAGCAGAGAATTAATAGTTAACCTCAGATATATAACACGGTTTGGTCAACGGCTTTCAGTTTATTCCTATCACAATTTTTGTCCTTCTCAACCACTCAGCTGATTTTCTTGTTGTGTCACAACTTTAAAGGATCCCTGAGATATTTTTTATAAAACCATTTCCATTTCTTGAATGTTTTGCATTTACACCATTCACATGTCATTTCACTCCGATCTTCACACAGACCTACAAAGTGGATATTATTATCCCCACTCTGCAGAGGAGAAAACTGAGACTCAGAGAGGTTAAGAAAATTGCCCAGTGTCACACAGATAAAAAGGGGTAGAGCCAGGATTCAAGCCCAAGTCATTCAGACTCTGAACCCGCACCAGCTCCCCCAGTGCTACAGTGCCTCTCCTGGGGTGAATTAGGCAGGGGTAGTGAGAGTTACAGGGTCACCTGAGCTAGGTAAAGACAACTGCTACTGGTCACAATGTCATTGCTTTGGTGGATGGACTGGAAGTTCTCCCTTGGAGTAAAGCATCGGAGTTGGCCCTGTTCTCCATCCACCCCTAGTACCAGGTGGAGCAAGGGACGCCTCAGGTTTGCCCATCCCTCCCTTTTTCCTTGGAAGTCTGGGTGAGAAAAAGGAGAACCCTCTTTCCAAGCCGGAGCACCCTCAGGCTCTATGCAGACATCCACGGACTACAGACACTCAGGGCCACACATTAAACTGAGACCCTGGTAGAATGGACAGATGTCCCCAGCAACTTTGCATACAGAGTAGATCCAAGAAGCCCGACCACAGTGTCTCTATCACCACATCATCCTTTAGGTAAGTGGCATCTGCCTTGCATTAGAGAAGAAAAGAATTTTCCTGGCCTGCAAACATCTCCAGCAAGAGCTCCACTGGGAAAAGCCTGCAAATTTCACTCTCACAGCGAAATCTGAGGATTCCAGGCCAAGTCATTAGATTGGATATTCTGAAGCCAAGAAGAGGAGAGCAGCAGCTGAGACGTGGCTGACATCTTGACGGTTAAACTCCACAAACAGCGCCAAGGATTTTGTCTTCTGTTCACGTGACTCGGACAGGCGAATTGAAACGCCTTGGGGTCAGCCCAGGAGACTGGCGTGGTGACCGTACGCGGCTCGGAAGTCTCTCTGCCTTTATCCTCAGACATGGTTACAGAGGAAAGGGACTGAGAACAATTAGTGGTCAATAAAATATGTTTAGAAACTAGCAGCTGCAATTTCTTCAAGTGTATTTGCAGGCCCTGGGGTAAGGACTTGAGTTGCATTTATCTCACTGCAGCCTCACAAGAGCCACACAGATCAGTGTGATGCTGCTGCTACTGCTAAGTCACTTCAGTCGTGTCCGACTCTGTGCGACCCCATAGACGGCAGCCCACCAGGCTCCGCCGTCCCTGGGATTCTCCAGGCAAGAATACTGGAGTGGGTTGCCATTTCCTTCTCCAGTGCATGAAAGGGAAAAGTGAAAGTGAAGTCGCTCAGTCATGTCCGACTCCTAGCGACCCCATGGGTCTGCAGCCTACCAGGCTCCTCCACCCATGGGATTTTCCAGGCAAGAGTACTGGAGTGGGGTGCCATTGCCTTCTCCGGATCAGTGTGATAATCATCCCCATTTTACAGGTGAGGAAACTGAGGCCCAGGGGCATCCAACCCTTTGTCTAACGTTCTATTGATGGGTTAGCACAGAGAGGATTTGAACTCAGAGTTCGTGCTTTTTACTGTCTTTATTTTATCTCCCCGGTGTATGATAGTTGGGGTGGAGGGAGGAGAGGAGCAGAACTAGACCCCAGGGCTGCCCAGCTCTAAAGCTTGTGCCTACTCAAAATATTCCATACATGAGGTCATTATAGTGTGGCCTACACACTTGTCCACGCACAAGAGCCTACAGCCAGGCAATGAGCAAACACAACCACCTTAGGAGCCTTCACTTGCAGCGGATTTTTTTTTAAATTTTATAATTGATTTAGAATGCTGTGTTAACTTCTGCTGTACAGCTAAGTAATTTAATTATGCATATATATTTTTTATATTTTTTTCCATTATGGGTTTACCACAGATATTGAATATAGTTTCTGATTTAGCACGTACACACGCACGTCATATGTTGGACTTTATTGCTTATCCAACCTGTATATAATAGTTTGCATCTGCTAATCGCCAACTCCCAATTCTTCCCTCCCCCACCCTTGGCAGCCACAAGGCTGTTCTGAGAGGGTGTTTCCATTGGCTATACCCAGTCCCAAGTACGCAGGAAGGCCCTCCACGCTCACCACATTGCAAGTGCCACTCACCTAACCATTAACCAAACTGGCTCTGGCTAAGCTGGGAAACAGACAAAGGTTATCCTGTGGAGTGATTGCATCAGCTTCTCAACCCCGGCCCTGGCACTGGGTGGCCTTAAGCTGACCCGTACTCTGCTAGGACCACAATCACTTTGCCCCATCTCCTTCCCCTTTCCAGACCCATTGTTTTACCCTTCTGTTTCCAGTCCCTTAGGGTTTTGTGGCCCCAAAGTTAACAGTAATAATAGCTTACATGTATCATATACTTAGGGCATCCCAGGTGGTAAAATGGTAAAGAATCTGCTGCCAACACAGGAGACACGGGTTCTCCTGGGTTGGGAGGATCCCCTGGAGAAGGAAATGGCAACCCACTCAAGTATTCTTGCCTGGAGGATTCCATGGACAGAGGAGCCTGGTGGGCTACAGTCCATGGGGTCGCAAAGAATAGAACACAACTGAGTGACCGCGCGCACACACACACACATGCACACATGGTATACTTACTATGATCCATGGATTAATTTGTTTAATCACCACAAACACTCTGTGAGTTGGGCACAATTATTAGCCAAATTTTCCAATTGAGGATGAAAGTGAAATTGAAGTCGCTCAGTCGTGTCCGACTCTTTGCGACCCCATGGACTGTAGCCTACCAGGCTCCTCCGTCCATGGGATTTTCTAGGCAAGAGTACTGGAGTGGGTTGCCATTTCCTTCTCCAGGGGATCTTCCTGACCCAGGGATTGAACCCAGGTCTCCTGCATTGCAGGCAAACGCTTTACCCTCTGAGCCACCAGGGAAGCCCAGTTGAGGATACTGAGACTCAGAAAGGTCAGAGTACCTTTTCCTGGGTCACATGTGTGCACGTGTGCTAAGTTGCATCAGTCGTGTCCAACCCTTTGCCACCCCATGGCCTGTAGCCCTCCAGGGTCCTCTGTCTGTGGGATTCTCCAGGCAAGTGTACTGGAGTGGGTTGCCATGCCCTCCTCCAGAGGATCTTCCTGATCCAGGGATCGAATCTGCATCTCTTATGTTTCCTGCAGGCAGATTCTTTACCACTAGAGCCACCTAGGAAGCCCCTTCCTGGGTCACACAGTTTATAATTGCAGAGCTGATACCAGATTTGACGTAGTTGATCTTGGAGCTGAAGCTGATCCTACCCTACACTGCAGCCTGCCTTTCAAAGACTTTGACCCAAGAGTAAGGAGGATTAAGCAGCCAGAATGGAGGGTAAATGTTGGAGGAAGAATACACTGGGCTGATTCTCATATCCTCCTGGAAAGGGAGTTCTTCACCATCAGGTCACCTGAGTACATTGACCCAGCAGCACCATGGGCCATTCATGGTCATGGTCATGGTCAATATGAATCTTAGAAATGATGTGTCATGCTTTCTAAAACATACTTTCTGAACAGACAGACTTTAAAATTTTTATTTATTTATTTTTATATGAAGGATTTATTTAAATGATACTTTGGCCACCTGACGCAAAGAGCTGACTCATTTGAAAAGACCCTGATGCTGGGAAAGATTGAGAGCAGGAGGAGAAGGGGACGACAGAGGATGAGATGGTTGGCTGGCATCACCAACTCGATGGACATGGGTTTGAGTGGACTCCGGGAGTTGGTGATGGACAGACAGGCCTGGTGTACTGCGGTTCATTGGGTCACAAAGAGTCGGACACGACTGAGAGACTGAACTGAATTGATTTAAATGATAATTCCCTGGTTATGTGCTAAAGTTATCTATATTCATCCCAATCGCTGACCAGACAATGATTGCTGACATTCATGAAGATCAATATCAGACCCTGGAAATTCACAGTGGTCAAAGAGATTAACAGGGCTTTTATCCTTTCCATGACAGTAAAGATTATGAATGTATTTTTTTAAAGTTTCATTAAGAATTGAAAGTGAAATCCCTAATCTTAAAAAGTAATCAAAATAGCATATTACCCAAATATTTCCATCATCTGAGGCATTTCTGTACAACATTTCGACTAAAGTACTGAAAAGACAGACTTTTAAAAAATTGCAGCATACCTTTTATCCCAGCAGTTCCACTTCTAGAATTTTATCCTTCAGATATACTTGCACATGTGTGAATGGACATATTTACAAAGCTACTCAGTATTTGTAACGGCAAAAACTTGGAAGCAACCCAAATGTCTATCACTGTAGAATGGTTAAATAAATTGTGGAATATAAAAAAATAAAAATAGTTGCTCAGTCATATCCAACTCTTTGCGACTCCATGGACTGTAGCCCACCAGGCTCCACTATCTGTGGAATTCCCCAGGCAATAATAGTGGCGTGGGTAGCCATTCCCTTCTCCAGGGGATCTTCCCAACCCAGTGATTGAACCCAGGTCTCCTGCATTGCAGGTGGATTCTTTACAATCTGGGCCACCAGGGAAGCCCACTTGGAAGCAACCCAAATGTCTATCACTGTGGAATGGTTAAAGAAATGGTGGAATATGCAGATGGTAAAATACTCACCAAGCATAAAAAAGTTTTTAAAGTGAGCTGTATCTGCAGGGATATGGAAGAGATATGTAGGCATGTATAGGATATAAATCTCCTCAGCATACTGCTAAGTGAAAAAAAGTAAGACCAGCATGTATGCTATGCCTCCACCTATGTCAGATATGCAGATGGAGGAGAATAAATATGGGTGTTTTCTCAGATATGCATGGATGACCTCTAGCAGGAGCTAGAGGAAATGGGTACCATTCGTTGATTTCAGAAAGGACATAGATGCTAGGGAGACAGAAGTGCAACAGGGAATTTTTGCTCTACCTCATTATATTTATCATCTGAATGTGGGCAGATATACAGAAATAAATCTATCTGTATAAATATGCACACATATGAATAATCATAAGGGAATGTTCACGGTCCATTTAAAAAAAAGTCCCTGGACTTGGTAGCAGAGACCTTGAATTTGATTATTGTTTCTGCCACCTTGGAAAAGCTATTGGATGTTTCTGAATCCAGGTTTCCTCCATTATAAGGGGGATGGTAAAGAGAGTGATAACTCTCTTCCCAGGGGTGTTAGGAAGACTAAGAGCAAAATGTATTTGATTCTCCCTTCTCCAGATATTTGTAGAACACTTGCTCTGGGCTAGGCCCTGGGGTCTGGGCTCAAAACTACATATAAGGGACTTCCCTGGCTGTCCAGTGGTTAAGACTCCACACTTTCACTACACAGAGCAGAGGTTTGATCCCCAGTTAGGGAACTAAGATCCCACATGCTGTGCAGTCAAAAAATAAAATAAACAAATAAAAATCATAGCACCTCAAAACGAATGCTTTTTTTAAAATGTAAATCATTAAAAAAAAATAAAGGTAACGACCATGGGAATTCACGTGTCATTGTTAAGAATAGGAAGTTGTATAGTAGAGTGTTCTAAAAGAAAAGTGAAAGCCGATTAGTTGTGTACAACTCTTTGCAACTCCATGGAGTGTAGCCCATCAGAACTGTAGCCCACCAGGCTCCTCTGTCCATGGGATTCTCCAGGCAAGAATACTGGCGTGGGTTGCCATGCCCTCCTCCAGGAGATCTTCCCAATCCAGGGTTCGAACCTGGGTCTCCTGTACTGGCAGGCAGATTCTTTGCCATCTGAGCCACTTTTTAGGTGGTGCTAGTGGTAAAGAATCTGCCTGCCAATGCAGGAGACGTAAGAGATGAGAATTCAATCCTTGGGGTTGGCACTATCCCCTGGAGGAGGGCATGGCAACCCACTCCAGTATTCTTACCTGGAGAATTCCATGGACAGAAGAGCCTGGCAGGCTACAGTCCGTGGGGTCGCAAAGAGTTGGACATTACTGAAGCAACTGAGCATGCACGCATGAGCCACTTAAAAAGAAAAAAAAAAATACATATAAGCAAGGTGTGTCCAAGAGCTGTGTTCTCCCATCATGCACTGTGGGATTACTGGCTGGTGGGAAGATGGGCATGAAATCAATACAGAGCTATGCAGCCAGCTGCTTGTTGTCAGAAATACTGCAGCAAGACAGAGTGGCTCTGGGAGAGAGACTACCGCAGGGCTTATACGAGGCCTTTCCGAGACAGTCACACAAGCTCAGATCCACAGACATTTGCCTGGCCAGGCGAGGAGGGAGGAGCATTGCAGGTGAGAATTTCCTGAACCAGAAATAAACTTGGAGAGTTCAAGGAAGCGGAAGACAAGCAAAATGGCTAGGGAGCAGAGAGCTTGCGGGGAGGGGAGAGCTGGAAGCATAAGGGGATGGAAACATCTGGTGCCTCCAGGGATGGTGGGAAAGACCCCGAGGGGTACCTTCCAGGGGCAGTGAGAAGACACTGGTGGTTCATCTCAAGGCAAAGGCATTGGGTGCAGTGTGGCAGATGAGAGAGCAGGCTCAGACCACCCACTTCAAATCCGGGCTCTCCACTTCCTGGTGGGGTGCCCTGGGGCAGCCCTCTGCTTGGCAGTAAGGAAGCAAACAGTGCTTCTGGGTCAGCATGTGAGGTTTAGGTGCATCCTAGGAGGAGCTCTTAGCTCAGCGCCTGCTGCCTCTCACCTCTCAGCAGATGGCTTCACAGCAGCAGCAGCCATCATAAGAGTCGCAGTGCATTCCTGGAAAAACATTCTAGAGCCCAGCTGGGCCAGTGATGGTCCCTGAACCCAACCTCAGCCTACCTCCCACTTTGTGCTGTCCACAAGCTATGAGTGGTTTTAACATTTTTTAAATTAGTTTGACAACACAAAAGAATTGTAGTAATAACTCATGACACATGGAAATCTTACGAAATTTACATTTTAGCACCAATAAATATTTATTGAGACATGGCCAACCCCATTCATTTACAGATCCCCTATGGCTGTTGCCATGCGCCAACAGCATCATTCAACAGCTGAAACAGAAATCGAAGGGCTGCAAAGATATTTACTCTCTGGCCTTTGAGAGAAAACTTTCGCCAGTCTAGAGATTGGATTGGAGAGGCTCAAAAATACAAGGAGGAAGACTGGTTAGAGGGCTCTTACTGAGAGTGAGCAAGGAAGAACAGTGAAAGGAAGAGAAGGAAAGAGCTGGGAGAGGGGTTCTGGAGAAGTGCTTTGAAAACTAGGAAGGGCTTACAAACATTGTGCTTTGCCAATCTTTCCTATATTGGCCATGGTCATGACTATTTCTGTCTGTAAGACTTAAGAGGTTTTTGTGGTTTTGACATCAGCTCCAAAATTCTATAATTCCAAGATACTTTATGGTAACAGCAGAGGATGATTTCAGAGTCCAGGTGACTGACAACTGGTAGCATCACAGAGGTATAATGCTAGCATACTCTGAGCAAGCCCAGTGCTGGGGTGTATAAATAGAAGTCAGAGGTCATCAGGAAGTGTTCCTGGGGCTGAGGTCATCCTCCTGTTACAACGTCATGGCAGGACCAAGTGAAATCTAGGTCCACATCTATTGTCGCTGTTGTTCAATCGCTCAGTCGTGTCTGACTCTTTGCAATTTCATGGACTACAGCATGTCAGGTTTCCTTGTCCTTCACTATCTCCTGGAGTTTGCTCAAACTCACGTCCTTTGAGTCAGTGATGCCATCCAACCATCCCATCCTCTGTGGCCTCCTTCTCCTCCTGCCCTCAATTTTTCCGAGCATCAGAGTCTTTTCCAATAAGTCGGGCACTTTACATCAGGTGGCCAAAGTATTGGAGCTTCAGCTTCTGCATCAGTCCTTCCAATGAATATTCAGGGTTACCCAACAGCAAACTAGAGTCAGCAGAACATGATGGATTGGAATTGGATAATTATGGATTATCCAATAATGGTAGGTGACAGGTATGAGGCATCTACTATGCCCCAGACGTTGTCAGCTGTTTACATGAATCATTTCCTTTCACCCTCACAATCAACATTACATGGAAGCTATCACAGTTAGCTCCATTTTTCAGATGGAGGCAAAGAGAGAAAACTCAAGACAGTACAACTTGTCCATCGAGGAGTCAAAATTCCATTCCAGGAGATCTGGGTTGGAGCTCCTGGACTTAACCACTATGCTTCACTATCCTCTGTCCCAGCCCGGGGGAGAGGGGGGCGGGGCAGGGCGGTGAAGACTGAGGATTATTTAGGAACTACATTTAGGGTCCTTTTCTTATTTCCCCTCACAACTCCCATAGAGTATAATATCTACAAGACAGCATTTATTATCTTATGATCGATTTATTGCTTTCTTGAAGTCATATGTGACCATTTAATCCTCGCTCATCAGCCTGCAATGCCATCCTCAAAATGCACACACACATCTCATCAAGGATGGATTAGGATTTCCAATGGGCTTTTTTACACACTGCAGGTAACTCTCAAAGCACCCAGAGCACCCCTGGGGGCTGTAGACGGAAGGCCACTGCTAGATACACAGCTCAGGCTCTCTCCAGCTCTCCCTGACACATCACCAGGTTAATTCTTCCACTTAAAACCCAACCAAGTGGTATGGGCATGCCTATCTGCATAAGAAACAGAAGCTAGACCAACAGCAACAATAATTATAACTGCCAATTATTAAGTGCCATGTGCCTTCAATTTAATCCTCTCAACCATCCGTGGGTTGGAGAAACTGGATGGGGATCATTATACCTGTTATTCACAAAGGAAACAGAGGGTCAAAGAGTTCAAGTACTTACCACAAACCCTCAGGGAGAGGATGTCTGAGTCCGTATCCATGCTCAAAACCTCCTGATTCTGAATCCTGCCTCCAACTGCAAGGCCATGACGACTCCACAAAGGAATGAATGAGCACGGTCTAAGGAGCAGCTCTGTTCAGTGGATGGTTATTGATCACATACTACATGCCCAGCATTGTATTAAGCCTTGGAGATGCAACAAGACAGAAATGGTTCCTGCCTACTAGAATCTGGAGTCCAATGAAGACAACTACAGAATTTATTCATTCAACCAATATTCACTGAGTCATCATGCCGGAGCCGGACACAATTCAAAGTGTTTAAAGATGTGGCAATGAACAAAAAAGGCAGGGATACTGACCTCATATTTGGGCATTTCAAAACACTGTGATAGAGCACTTTAGACAGGCAGTAGAAGAACTGGAAGGGGAAACAAGTCTGGGACGTGCTTTCCCAGCCCTCCAAGGAGCCATCCAGTGTTTGGGCTCCCAAAAGGGTGGTCACCCACCCAGGCACTTCCCAGAGTCATATCCCAGGAGAGGATCTGGGAGAGACTGGCTGGTTTCTAGCCCTGGGTAGCTAAAAAATCCCAGTTGTGCTGAATGCCCTGGGGTTCTCCAATTATTAATATTTGTAAGAGGTGTCATGAAGTTCTCCTCCCAAGTGCTCCAGAAGAGATGAATTTTAATCCACTTTTATGTGAAGAGTGACTATGTTGGCAAACAATATCCTGTCATGAGGTGGGGGTGAGTGGCATGAAAGGCAGTGCCATGATGTTTAATGCCTGCTCCAAAATGTTTGAGAATAAAAGAGATATTTTTAATTAAGCATCTTAGAAGTGGATGCAGTGAGAGGGGACATGCTTGGAAATTTTCAAGTGAAACAAAGCAAGTTTCCCCTCTACCACCATACTCCACAGAGATCATGACAACTGTGCTTGGAGGTTTTCCATAAGTGGACCACTGCAAGGAGGACATGTTTTATCAGAATCTGGGTTAGGGTAGAGGTGGCAAGTTGAAATGACAAGCTCCAGCCACCATCTCCTTCATGCTGGGATAGGGACCTCAGAGGACTCTGAGACTAAATGCTGGTCCTGGGTGTGCCAAGCTAGCATGACCTTTCTTCCGTCACATTGCCCAAAGGGGCACACATTCCATGGCAATGTGAAATTTCCTATTTAAAGTGAGTCAATTTGGAGGAAAGTACTCCATATACAAAGAAGCAGGTGGTCCTTCATGACAAACTCAAGCTGGTGCTGGATAAATGGTTGAAGTTTGAAAACCTTGATTGGACCCATCCCCATCTTTCCTCAATTTGAGACAGAGAAACTGAGGCTCCGAAAGTTGAAATGAATTGCCCAAGGACACACAGCAGGATGCTTCTACTGACCTCTTCTCTAGTGTGCTGTTCACATCTGTCACACAGGAAGCTTCAGACTTTCAAGAAAGAAATGGGATTCAAACGTGGAAGATAAGCTCAGAAACCCTGGGTCAGTGGAGGCGGGGGAAGGGGGTGGGCAGATGGAAATGTTTCTTTTATTCCTCTAAAAGGGAAATGGATCAAGATCCTTTAAAGATACAGGGTACATCTAAGGCAAGTCTTCCAGTCAAGATGTCCCCACAACACCTAGTTCCCTTCATAAGAGGAGCTGAGCAACCTCTGTAAAGTAGTAACAGTAGATTCACCATAGAGACCTCAAGTATACATGGTAATCCTATAAAAATGGCTTTAAAATTCCATCACTTAGAAATTATGCTTCTGGAAAGATGGAATAGACATAATTTTCCCTATTCCTCCTGCAAAGTACAACTAAAATCCCTGGATATAACAAGCAAAACCATTTGCAAACCTACAGACTCTGAAAGATGAAGAGAAGAAAGCAGACCAATTAGGAATCTCAGAATCTGAGGAATGACACGGCCATGATTTCCCTGGGTTTTCTTTTGCTTCATACACCACAAGGTTGAAGTTGACAAAACCAGCAACCTACAGGTACCAAGAAGTGCTGAGGAAAAAAACCCAGTGAAATTCAACCAAAGCCTGCTTTCTCTAGTCAAAGGACCAGAAAAGGAACAGAGTAGCAAGACAAATTTTTAAGACATAAGTATCTCTACCCCAGTCAAACAACACAGAAAAACACTGTGGCCCAACCTCAACGGTGCCTGCAAAGGCCAAGTGAGCAGCCCAGATTTCCACTGGATGAAGGATGAAAGACTATCAAAGAAATAATGCCCCAAACATCCCAAATTTCATAAAACAACATAGAATTACAGATTTAAGAAGTTGTGGGTGCTCAGTTGCTCAGTCGTGTCCAACTCTTTGTGACTCCATGTACTATAACCTGCCAGGCTCCTCTGTCCATGGAAATTTCTAGACAAGAATACCGGAGTGGGTTGCCAAACCCCAAACAGGGTAATTGTATATGTACCAAACAAAGGAACTATAAAAACTGATAGAATGGAAAGGAGAGCTAGACAAGTTCACAATCACTTTTGGAAATTTCAGCAGCCTTTTCTCAACTTATAAAACAACTAGATAAAAATTAGCAAGGGTATAAAACTCAACAACATCATCAACCAACAAGATCTAATAAACATTTATAGAACACTTCACACAATAACAGAGGAATACACATTCTTTTCAAGTTTCCATGGGACATATACCAAGATAGACTATATCTTGGGTCTTTCAAGCTCAGTGGTTATTGGCAGAATTCAGTTCCTTATAGTTGCAGGACTGAGGTCCTTGTTGTCTTGACTGTCAGCCCAGGACTGCTCTCAACTTCTAGAGGTAGCTTTCAGGTCCTTGCCATGTGACCTCTCCACCTCAGCAGCAGAGAATCATCCTTTCTCACACTGTGAATATCTCTGAATTCTTCTTCAACCAACTCTGCTTTTACAGAGCTCATAGGATTAGACAAAGCCTATCCAGAAATCTTCATAATTTCCAGATTATAAAGCCAACTGATTTGATATTTTAATTAGGTTTCTAAATTCTTTCACAGCAGTACCTTAGTGCTCAGTTGAATAAGCAGGGCTGGGAATCTTGAGTATCTTAGAATACTACTTAGAGTATCTTAGAATACTACTACCCTACATTCTATGTTAGGCAAGAAATGAGGACACAGAGATGGCTGGTAAAATACACATACTCAAGGGGTTACAGTCAAGCGAATGTAGCAAATACAAAGAAGTGACTGGACTACAGGGCAATAATTGCTAATTCAAAGAAAATGCAATAAATACCCTGTTTACTTCAGAGGAGGCAAGACTAACTCTCTTGGGAAGAATGCAGGCAAGCTTCCCAAAGGGAATGACATTGCTCTGAGTCTTGAAGCATAGAGGAGAAGGGAAGGCATTCCAAGTAGAGGGTGCAGGACTTAGAAAGACGGAAAAGACCATAGCAAATTTAGAGAGTGACAAATAATCCAGTGCTAAATCTTAGAGGACAATGTTACAAGACATGGTTTTAAATGATGCATGGATATAGCATTAAATGGTCCTGATTCAGAAAGAAAGTTATTTTGTTGCAGTTCTCTTTACATCCTTTTAATTAGCTCAAGAAAAAGTTATTGGTTTGTTATTAACACCTTTCTACACCTTTACCCTCTGGCTCCACCTTCTGCAAATGAAAGTGTCTAGCTAGCTTAATAGTACTCTTTCTTTCTATGGATTGTTTTTGTTGCTGCCTTTCATTTGTTACAATCAGTGTTGGATTTCCTTTTCCCGTTGTAATAAAAAGCTTATTATTATCATCATTATTAAATAAATACATACATTTAATTTTGAATATAAAATGTCAAATAATATTACGGGTAGTGCATACGCCTCTGGGGCAAAAATTGTGAAGGTGGTTTGTAAATGAGCTAATTTAGGACACAAAGGTGTAATGAGAAGCAATCAAGATTAGCAGTCAGGATTTACAGTCAGTCAAACTTGAGTTCAAGTCCAACTCCTCTATGAGTCTTAGTCTTCTCCTACAAATTAGGGAAATGATATACCGACTCAGACAGTTGTGAAGACTAAGTGAAACCAAGTAAAGAGGCATCTTCAAGGTGTCTTCATGCAGCAGCTTTTGGAGTCCCTATCACAATGCATGTCTCTGAAGAATGGAGATATGGGCAACACCAAACAGGAACTAAACTCCAGCATGTACTGAGTAACTGTGCTAAGAGTATTCATCTGCTTAGGATCTGGGATGGTGTGTGTTTTGTGTGTATGTGTGTGTTTGTGTGTACTGGGGGGTGGGGTTGGTTCTTAGGCTGAATTCAGCTGTTTTGTGAAAAACAACTAATATCACAACCCTTTTGTGAAAAGGTTGTCACTCAGAGGAGTGGCCAGCGCAGGCATCATGGACCAGTCCCTCCAATCCCTTGCCTGGCTTTCTCTGTGATCTCAGAATGCTACATCCTACAGAGATCAGTGGGAAGTACAGCTGGAATATTCAGACATACATGCAAACGAAAACATGAAGAAAACACCTCCCATTTCAATTATCTATTGCTATGTAATAGACTAACCTTGGCGGTATTGAACAGCTATCATTTTATTATCATCTCCCATGATTCTGTGGGTTGATCGGATTAAGCTGGGTGGATCTTCTGCCCCATGTGATGTCAACTGGGGCTACAGTCAAGTGGGAGGTCATTTAGTCTGGAACACCCAAGATGGCTCACGCATATGGCTAAAGTCTGACTGGGAATCAGCCAGAAATCAGCTGGGGCTGTTGTCCCCAGCATCTTGGTTTTCTGCAATGTGGCCTCCCCTTGAAGCTTGGGCTTCTCACAACATGGCAGCAGGGTTCCAAGAGGAAGGAAGCAGAAAATGCCAGACTCATAAGGTCTGGGCTCACATGTCTCAGAATATCACTTTCATAGCATCAAAGCAATCACAGGACTAGTTCAGATTCAAGGGGAGGAGAGATAAACTCCATCTGTTAATGGTGAAGTGTCTTTCATAAAGGGAGGGAAAGGATTGACTGCAGCCATCTTGGGAGAGCATGGACCATACCCCATGAAACTTTCATTTACTGCAAGGGGTTTTTACTCTAGAATTATGTGTATATTTCAACCCAGTAATGAGTTATCAAGGAATTTATCATAAGTCATCTTGAATGGTTCAAAAGATTTGATGCAAGGTTTTCTATTGCTAATGTTGCTCATGTTGAGAATGCAAATGAGGACTGACTACCCATGCCGTGTCTCACCAGACACAAAGCCTGTGCACCACAGAAACACAAGCCTTGATCCTGGTAACTGATGTGCTTAGCTAAGGTCACTCTAGATAAACAGAAGATGCAGATACTCTTGAAAAGAATTGGCTCCCTATAACTGGATAAACCTTGACAAGAAGTGCATTTATTCCTTCCTTCATTCATTCAGCATTCATTTGTGGTGCACCTGGATATGCCATGTTGGTTTAAACATGAGATACAGCAGCAATGAACTAAACAAAGTACCTGGCAGTAGGAAGCTTACATTCTAGTAGGGATACAACCAAATAAATGCATAAGTAGATACAATAATTTTCCTCCAGGATTCTGCAAGGAAAGAAAGACAATATCTGATAGGAGCCACGTTTAGACCCCTTTTGGTATGATAAAAAGTGATGAAGATGGGGCATAGAAATAGAATTAATTTTTCAGTTACAAGCCCTGGATTTAAATTGTGGTTCAGAATTTAGTTTGTGAACTTGAACTAATGATGTGACCTTTCTGACCCTCAGTAACCCCCTCTATAAAATGGGAACGATAATGCCAGTTCTGCTTTCCTTATAGAGATGATGCAAGGATCAAACCAGACTGTAAAAATCAAATTAAAAATAAGCTCTGAGTTTTTCCCATTTGGTAAACGTTTAGCTCTCCACTCCAAGCAGGATCAAGTCTCTGCCAAGCCAAGCTCCTGCTGTAAACTTGAAAACATCAAGTCCCAGCTCCAATGCTACCAATGCCACGGGGTGATCTCAGGGCACGAGACATTTTATATCAAGCCACGGGGTGGGGAGATGCAGACATGGAAGGAGACAGCCTCTGTCTAGCATGCCTCCTTTCTTCCTTTCACTAGCAGGTATTCAGTAAAGCAATCTGAATGTTCTAAAAGGTCACACTCTGTCTCGCTTTGTTTTAAGTCGTGTCAGTAGTGGCCATTCCATGCTACAGTTGGTAAATTGATATTTAACAGTTTTCATTTCTCTTAAGAGTTTCATAATGGAAAAAGTAAATAAATGTAACATATGGAAAGATATATATCAAAATTATAACCAGTGCCTGGTTGGACTGCTGATATTTTCTTTTTCTTGTTTCTCTGTTTTCTTTTTTCATTCACTTAGAAAAATGCTTATCTAGTATGTGAATGCAGGGATCAGATAGCTGGAAGTGGTGACCCCACAATCCCCATCTCAATTCCAAATCTTTGCCACCCCCACCACATCTCTTCTGAGTTTGCAAGCCAGTGTGGATTTGTTGTCATTAGATTAAGGGTCCCATAAGGATAATGCTGCTTTTTATTTCTTCTCCTCCTGCCATTTCTAAATTTTTAAGCCTTCTTAACCAGGCCTCAGTTCAGTTCAGTTCAGTTCAGTTCAGTCGCTCAGTCGTGTCCGACTCTCTGCGACCCCATGAATTGCAGCACGCCAGGCCTCTCTGTCCATCACCAACTCCCGGAGTTTACCCAAACCCATGTTCATCGAGTTGGTGATGCCATCCAACCATCTCATCCTCTGTCGTCCCCTTCTCCTCCCGCCCCCAATCCTACCCAGCATTAGGGTCTTTTCCAATGAGTCAACTCTTCGCATGAGGTGGCCAAAGTATTGGAGCTTCAGCTTCACCATCAGACCTTCCAATGAACACCCAGGATTGATCTCTTTTAGGATGGATTGATTGGATCTCCTTGCAGTCCAAGAAACTCTCAAGAGTCTTCTCCAACACCACAGTTCAAAAGCATCAATTCTGCGGCGCTCAGCTTTCTTCACCGTCCAACTCTCACATCCATACATGACCACTGGAAAAACCATAGCCTTGACTAGACGGACTTTTGTTGGCAAAGTAATGTCTCTGCTTTAACCAGGCCTAGTTCTCACCAAATCATGATCAGAAGCTCCTTCCTCCCTACCTGGCTTCTATGAATCACAGTAACAGACCTCTGTCTCTCCTTGGTTTTGAAGCCACCAAAGATTTGAACCCAGATTCTTCTGCTTACTGGCTGAGTGACTTTGAAGAAGCTTCTTAAGTTCTCTGAACTGCAGTTCGTTCATCTGTAAAATGGGAGAGAGAATACCCACAGGGAAGGTAGTTGTAAGGATTTAACAAGATGATGCGTAAGAAGGGCTGATACATAATAGAGGCTTGAAAGATAATTTCTGCTAATAATAGCAGTCCTGGGAAGCACTGGAGGCTATTTTAGTCTGAGGGTGGAGCTTGGGTTGTTAATAAAAGGCAGAATTGTACAATCATTAAGAACTCTGGCTCTAGCCTCTGAAAAATCTAGTGTAAATCCTTGCTCCCTCCATTTGCCTTGGACACATTACTACATTTCTAAGAGCCTTGGCTTCCTCACCTGTAAAATGCACATAATAATAACTTACCTTAACAGTGGTTCTCAAAATCTTATCCAGGGATCCTGAAGGCCCCCAAGACCGTTCCAGGGGGTCCTCAAAGTCAAATCTATTTTGTTTATAGGACTAAAACATTACTTACCATTTTCACTCTGATTCTTTCTAAAGTGTACAGTTGTTTTCCAGAGGCTACATGACATATGGTGTCATTGCTTCTGATGGCAAATGGAAACCGTGTTTGTAAATTCCTGTGCTTTAACTTTTTCAATTTCTAATACGGTAAACATCAAGATGTATAAAACTCAGGTTAACAAAAGCTATTTGGGGTCCTCAATAATACTAAAAGTCTAAAGGAACCCAAGATAAAACATTTGCCTAAGGGCTGTTGTAACAATTACGTACTGTACCCCTGAAACTAATACAATATTGTAAGTCAACTATACTTCAGTTAAAAAAAAAAGATTCAGAAGCAATTGGTGTATATATACAAAGCACTCAGTAAACATTATCCCTATAATTATTGGTTCCAAATCTCCTGAATCATATCAGATAAGGGTCTGCCTGCTCCACCTACACATAAAGCAAACTGAAATCAAATCACAGCACTTAAGGCAAAAGTTACCCTTGTTTTATTCCCTCGTTTGTTTATATAGAGAAGGTTGAATCCATGCTGAACTTTGAACAATTTAAAAACTGTGAGGCACATAAGAGGCCCACATAGTGCCCATGCGATCCAAGTGCCCTTAAGATATGGGAACTCAGTGAAGTCCAGGGGGCTTACCCTGCCTGGTTCAGCCATGACCCTCCCATCCTATTACTTACTAGCCCAGCCAGAAGAAGGAGGTAATGCAGGAGCGGGGAGTGGAGGGGCGGGGCGCAGAGGAAACCTGGCTCATAGAAACCCCTCCTAAGTGGTTAACCAGCAAAAGGGAGGTGCAGCCTCAAATAGGAACAGCTTCCTTAAGGTTTCAGTAATTTCCATGGAAACAAATTGAGAGCTATCATTTTCAAGGGAAGGTGGGGAAATGGTGAAATGACCTGGAAGAGTCAAGAGTAAGCAATATAAAAATATTAAGAGTTGGGGACGTCTTTTTCTTTCACTCTTCAGACACACCCTTGAAGGAAGGAAAAAAAAAAAACCAGCATCCCTAAATTCTGATATTGATGGCAAGTAACAGATTAGGATTTTAGACAGTAGGTACCAAATGAGTTTGAAAAAGATGTGACATGACCTGGATCATAGTCATCCAGCAAGTTCTTAACAGAATACTTTAAAAGCCTGCCCGGGCAGCTCAAGCCTCAGGTGCCAGAGGGTCTCGCGAAAGAGACCCCCCTCCTAGGCCAGAATCTAATTTTATGCACTGTTAACAAGCAAACCCTACACCAGCAAAAACGGAACAAACAGGTGCAAGCCGGTAAGAAAGTTTTGCATACGAGCTATTTTTATTGCAAAAATTCCTGGGGACCCAAAGAAGGAGATTCTGTCGGAGAAACGATTCCCGGGGGAGATCCTGGGAAAACCTTTTAGCTTCTTTCTTTTCCTCAGCCTTGGAAACGGAAATGCCGAAAGGTCACTCAGTGCCTTGGCCACGCGGTCAGTCCCAGAGCCAGCCGTTTGCACCCCAGTCCCGGTCCTCGCCCGCAGCCACTCCGCCGCACCCGGCCACCTGTTGCTGCCCTCGCGCCCGGAGCCGAGTCGCAAGTCGCCGCTAGAGTTCGTTCTAATTCCCTGGAGCAAAGGCTGGCCGGGAAGCCCCCACGCTCCGAGCCTGCTAATCTGCAGGACAAGCGGGGACTCCGTAGGGCCTCCCAGCTCCAGGCTCCCTTTGTCTCCTCGCTGCGCTCAGAACATCCAAAGTCAACCCCAGACAGCATCTTCTCGCCCCCTCTTGGCTCGTGCGCGCTCGCGCTCAGCTCACACCTGGGAGATGCTGACGCGTCGAGACGCCCACGGAGGGGAAAAGGGTCCATCCTGGCAGGACCGGGAGGCACAGACAGGTTGCTCTCCGTGAGATTCCAGTGTCTGCTGAATCCCAAATCCCTTAGAGCTCCTTAACTGAGCACTGTAACAGCAGCGCAGCGCCCCAAACCCAAGTTCGCGGTTGCGGAGGCCGCAGGCGGAGAGCAGCGACGTCCCAACTCGCCTCTGCTCTAAGGCGCCCGAGGGGAGATCCAGGGGGAGGCGACAGTTAGGGATGCCCTCCCGCCAGGAACGCCGGAGTCGCAATTTCGAAAGCGACACGCCTCGCTTCCGAGGGACTTGTCTGTGAGCGCCGCAGGGGTGTGCATTTGTGGAAGTCTGAGAATCCCAGCGAACGCTGGCCCGGCTAGAGTTTTTAAGTCAGCTCCCGGGGCGTCTGTTTGTTTATTGACGCTTAGGGGAAAAGTCTGAGGATGTTTAACCAACCTCAGACCTGGCGCAAGCGGAAATCTCAAACTCTCTTGGGCAAAAGTCCTCTAATTTCGAGTCGTTACATAAGTAGGGGCTCTTTCTTACCCTCCCTACCCTAAGCGCTCTCCTTCCTATTCCAGGAGTTAAATGTGTCTCGCTTAAAAAAAAAAAAATTTTTTTTTTAAAGTTGTCATTATTTTCCTGAGTCCAAAGGCGGGAGAAAGCGCAGGCCGCGCCCCGGGGCGCACGGCGGCCCCACCCTCGCGCTGCGGGAGGGACGCGGGGTCCCGGGTGCAGCCGGCTCGCTCCCGAGCAGCCGCGCCCCGCAATCCCTCCGTCCGCCACTCCACGTGGTCGAGATCAACAGTTTGCTGAGCTCATCAGTGACACCTTGAACTTTTAATAAAGAAAAGGGGTATTGCACCGAGAGGGTTCGGCCGCGGCAGCCTCGCCGGGTCCTGCTTAATATTCAATGAT
The DNA here is from genome assembly GCF_054371585.1 of Giraffa tippelskirchi. Taxonomy (NCBI): domain Eukaryota; kingdom Metazoa; phylum Chordata; class Mammalia; order Artiodactyla; family Giraffidae; genus Giraffa; species Giraffa tippelskirchi. The sequence continues at coordinate 60,341,896 of NC_137280.1, forward strand.
CTCGCTCGCGCCTCCCCCTCCTCCCCTAGCAGAAATTCCACCGAGTCCGTTACTGGGCTCAGACTTTTAAGTTAATTTACGGGGCCCCCACCCCAACCTTGGCTAGTAACCAGCGCCTTGAGGGCTAGCTTTCCCCCCTCCCACCCCTCCAGCTCCCGCCTGAAAATTGACATTTCGCCGGCGTCTCCGGAGGGGGCTGAATTTCACTTTGTAACTTTCTGCGGAACCCGAGCCCGGGTGGCAGCTCGGGTGGTGGTATCGTATGCAAATACGCATGCTGACGTTACAGATCATGTGGGTTTTGGCGTAGATTCCCCACTGATCGAGACATTTTTTTTCCCCCTTTTTTTTCCTCCCCCCCCCTTTTTAAAAATTTTGGCCACTGTTCTCCGTACGGGGGCTTCTGTCTGTCTGTCTGTCTGGCAGGCTGGCTTGGCCCCCTCTTTCCCACGGAGCCCGAGCCGGGCGCCCGGTGGGGAGTGGGGAGTGGGTGGGGGGGGAGCCAGCAGAGTTCCATTTTGGAACGCCCCTGTGCCGCGTCTCCGCGCTCCCAGCCCGGGTCCCCGCGCTCCCAGCCCCCGGCGCAGGTAAGAAACTTCGCCCCGGCGCGGAGCACCCCCCTACCGCCCCGGCGCCGCCGGCCCCGAGCCCCGCACTCCGGGCACCGGCCACTCCAGCCCAACTTTCCCACCGCCGCCGCCGCCGCCGCTCCCGAAAAATGTGTTGTTAATGGGACTTGGCCGGGCTTGTGATTGCAAAGGGGGGCGCGGGAAGGGGGGCGGTAGGTAGTATGCAGGCTTTTTTTTTTTTTTTTTTGCGGGTGGGAGGAGATCAGAGGAGCCAGAGGTGGGGGAGATTTTTTTTTTTTTAAGAGTTCTGATTACAAGTTTGGATAAATGGGAGGCCGAGCGAGGAGGAGGAGGAGGAAAAAAACATGTCTACGTTTCCCTATGTCGACATAAGCCACAAAAAAATATGGCGTCCGCTTTCGACAGGGCGTTACGTAGACCCGACTGTGTTTTTATTTATTTATTTCGGGGCCGGCTCCCTCCCTCCTTGGCCCGAGCGCGGCGCTTTGTGCGAGCGGGGCCGGTCCCGCGGGGACTCGGCCGGGACGTGGCCCCGGCTCCGCGGGGTTCGGCGGGCGGGGGGCTGCGTGTGTGTGCTCCCCGCCGTCCCCCCCCACCGCGCTCCCCGCGTCTCCCCGCTCCCGGTGACGATTCGCCGTAACGTGGTGGCAGGAAGCATGACGCCGTGGGCTGAGGCTCGCCTCTCCGCTCCGCGCTCCTGGCGGCTGCCGGCGGCGCGGGCGGGCGGCCGAGCTACCTGCCGCGCGGGCCGGGCCGGAGCGCGGCGCTGTCCCCACGCCCCGCTCAGGTGCCGGGGAAGCCACGTGGGGAGGGGCGGCGGGGGACACCCCCCCGGGGACCCCCTCCCCGCAGGGCCCGGCGGCCCGCCCCAGCCCACCGTCGCCACCCCCTCCGCGCACCGCCACCCCCCACCCCCCGGCCCGGAGCCGCAGGGGGCGCGTTTCGTCTCTGCCCCCACGAGAGGGGTTCAGCTTTGTTGGTGTTACGGCTCCTTGGTGGGGTCCCCGGGACTTGGTCGACTCTTCGCCTTTGCAAACTTGCCCCTTTCCCAGCCGCTGTGCAGGAGGCTGCGGAGACGCAGATGAGCGGAAAGTTGGAAACCAGTGAGCATCACAGGACGGTCCCCTTGGGCTCGTCGCTGTGCGGAGCTCGGGAGGCGGCGGCGGCGGCGGAGGGGGAGAGGGGTGTGGGAGGCTGGGGAGAAAACTTGACGGGGAAGCCAAGTTGTGATTTGCTCAGGCTTCCACCTGATGGATTGGTTTCCAAGCCAGTGGGGTCTCTTCCTTCACAGCTATTTCCGCGATGGCCTTTTGTTTGTCTGGGAGGTGGGGGAGGACGAAGGTGGGGAAACCAAGACTTTCCCTGGACCCCTCCCCTTTGAAAGTGGCGCTGCCCAGCTTGGGCCCCAGGGGTCACCAGGTCTTTTGGGTCTCTGGAGTTCTGTCCTGCGCGATCCCCGACTATCTCCCTCTGTTGTTAATGTTAATGTTGAATGTTAGTCGCTGAGTCGTATCCGACTCTTTGCGACCCCAGGCTCCTCTGTCCATGGGGATTCTCCAGGCAAGAATACTGGAGTGGGTTGCCTTTCCCTTCTTCAGGGGATCTTCCCGACCCAGGGATCGAACCTGGGTCTCCCGCATTGCGGACAGATTCGTTACCGTCTGAGCTATCAGGGAGCCCCCTGGTGTTGTTAATGTTATTAATAGCAGCTCCCCAAGTCTGAGGCAGGCCCCGGCGGGGGGGAGGGCGGGCAGAATTTGGGGGACAGGCATTGCCCCCTTCGTCCCTCGGGTCGCTCAAACCTGCCACAATTATCCTCTTAAAACACACACTTACATAGACTTATTCACTCACTCACATACACGTTCTCTCTCCTGTAATGTTGAGAAGAAGTGAATGCCTTGAAGTGTAGGGGGTGAAGTTCTGAGAGCTCTTCAAGATTGCCGTCAAAAGGTGATTTTCTGTTTATGAGGGCAGTGAGTTAAAGTTGTGGAGTCCCAGGGCAGTAATGTCAAAAAGCATTTGGATGAGAACCAAGTGGAATAAATATCTTGTAAAATGACATGTTTAATAGTAAAAATAGATTAATGGAGCTGTCAAGTGCTTGAACGGGACTCACATGCAGGTTTAAGTTTAAAGGGAAAGTTAATATAAAGCTGTAGACACATCTTCTTTTAAGGCCAAAGAGGGGAAATCTACAAGTGTGATTGAAATGTGTCCCTGACAATGACTGGACCCACGATCTGGGAATATCATTGCTGTTTAAACACTCTGCTCCAGTGACTGTTCTCATGTACACGTTTACCTTCTGGCCAGGTTTGGTGTCAGTGAAGGATCCACTTGAAGTTAACAGCTCTTAAGGGGAAGATTCACAGGTCAAGGTTTTGGGGTAAATTGAATATCCTAATTCCATTTAAAGGCAAAAATCAAAATGCCACAAATGTTTGTTGGCACACAAGTATTCTCCCAATGTAAATGCAACATATCTTGACATGCCAAAAGGCCAACCCACCTCAAGTGTCCTGTCCCCATCAGGATCATGAGACTCAGTGGGGTGCTGTGCATTTGACAAAAAGGATAATGACAGTGTTTGATAACAGTTGCTAACACTGTTTCAGTATGCCAGGCATAATACTGTATATTTTACATGCTTTACCATTTAATTCTCACTATAACCCTATGAGATAAATATGATTATTATCCCAAGTTTACAGTGGAAGAAACTGAAGCTCAGAGAGGGGACAAAAACTTGCCCAGAAGCCACACAACAAGAGTTAGACTCTGCATTTGAAGCCAAGTCTTACAGCACTCCAGTATAGCAGCTCCTCAGATATGGGAAGTTGTAGTTAGAATGAAAAGTAAAGGCAGAAAAGAGGGAACAGAGACCACCGCCCAGCGATCCAAACTTGTAGGAATTTTCCTGGGTTTTATCTCTTAAGTGAAAGAATGTGAAGTCTCTCAGTCGTGTCTGACTCTTTGCGACCCCATGGACTATAGCCTACCAGGTTCTTCCGTCCATGGGATTTTCCAGGCAAGAATACTGGAGTGGGTTGCCATTTCCTTCTCCAGGAGATCTTCCCAACCCAGGGATTGAACCTGGGTTTCCCTCATTGTAGGCAGACGCTTTACCATGTGAGCCGCCAGGGAAGTCCTAATTCATCTCTTAATTCATTTATATTTAGCAACTCTGGTTTATTTGTTTATTCCATAACTATAATATTCATCACACTAATAAAAGCCTATAGTCATTAAGCACTTTTATATGTTAGGGGCCAAGTGCTTAGAATTAAACTATTTTGTCTTTGTGACAACCCAGTGGGGCAAGTACTGTCATTCTCTCCTTTATATAGATGAGGATCTAGGAGCACAGAGAGGTTTTTTAACTTGCTCAAGGCCAAACAGTAAACAGTAAGCAGAGTTCCAGACTCCAGAACATGCGCCATCCACATGCCAATGTGCTATTCTAGACATGATGGAGATGCTGATGAAATGGCGCATCTCTCTAACCTTGATGCAAAGCCCTGCTCCGGGCAGTAGGGAGATGTTAGTGGACTGAGACCTCTTACCCTCTAGGACTTTGAGCAGCCAGCAGGCCACATCAAGCAGAATTAAATAGGTGCTAGAATTGAGAATAGTAACTACTATGGAAGTACCATGAAGGGCATAGTTCTTGTGCTGTGAGGAACCCCAGAGAGGATTTCCTAGAGTGGATAGCTGGGAAACTACCCATGACTGAGGAGGAACCATGTCTGGAGGTGTGTCCAGTATCATTGCACACAGCTGTTAGCACCAGAAATTCTGCCCACCCATGACTTAACCAGATGGGGGCCTATTTGTGTTAGACAAGAAGAAAGTGGGTGGAATGGTGGCTCAGCTGTACCACTGGGGACCGAGACTCTGTCTTTCTATTCTGCCACCCACAGAGTTATAGGCATTTGACCCCAGGTCTATCACCTCATGGTGGGAGGGGAGCTGCTGTATCTCCAGTCCTCACATCTGCATTCTAGGAAAGGGGAAGTAGGATGACTGAGGCACACAAAGCATTTACCTAGTGTGGCTTTACTGTTACGTTTGGAAAGGTACACCCCTCTCAGGGACTTCTGTCCTTAGCTTGAACAGAACTGTGCCACATGGTCGCCAGAACCTACTGGAGGAGGCAATCACATGTTTTTAGTTAGGTGCATCAATGCCATAAACACACTGGGTTCAGCTTGTAAGGCAGAAGGGGTGAATGGTGGAACTGTTGTTGAGTTGGCAGATAAAGTGTGTGTGGCCTCAGATGAGAAAAGGGGTGTATTCTTGATGAAGTTAAAACTGCATCCTAGGAGCCGTGTGTGTTCTGGTGAGGTAGAGAAGGAGACGCAGGAAAGATTGTGCAGAGAGATGATGCCAGACTTGGGGGTGGACGTGGAGGGGGTTGATTTAATTTGTAGGTACTAGGGAGCCATGGCAGGCTTCTGAGGAGGGACTGTCAGGTGTTTTAAGAAGGTAAGACTGACAGCAGTGTGCCTTTTGGAAATCAATCAGCTTGGTTCTTATTTGAACTAAAATGAGTTCTGGAAAGTTTCAGACCAGGGGACCAGTTCTGCCTTAGGGCAAAAAGAAGACAGCACACTAAGAAAATAAGGGAGATTTTCTTTAAGGTTCTGCCAGTAGAAATCCAAAATTAACCGGATGTTAGTCAGCTATTGTGTGCATGCTCAGTCACTTCAGTTGTGTCCAACTCTTTGTGACCCCATGGACTGTAGCCCGCCAGGCTCCTCTGTCCATGGGATTTTCCAGCAAGAATACTCGAGTGGGTTAGCCATTTACTTCTCCAGGGGATCTTCCTGACCCAGGGATCCAACCCCCGACTCCTGTGTCTCCTGCATCAGGCAGATTCTTTACCGCTGAACCACCAGGGAAGCCTTTAGTCAGCTGTTAGCAGGAAGCAGCTAGCTCTGCTTTTGCAGTAACTCAGTGAGTGGAACTGGACACATTGGAAGGGAGCACCAGTTGACTCCCCAAACACGGTGCTTGCCTTTCTCCTGACCCTCAGACTCCCTGCAGCTCCAGCACTCAGCAGCAGAATAATTTTGGTTGTGACCCTTCAGCTTTGCTTATTTTTTTCTTTCACGTTTGTTTAAAATTGGAGGATAATTGCTTTACAGTGTTGTGTTGGTTTCTGCCATACAACGTGAATCAGTCATAACTATGTATATAAACGGAGGGGATGCTATCAGAGGCCCTTCTATCAGTTTCCCCATGCTGGATTCCTCCAGCAGGGCCACCATCCCTGATTCTCTTCTCTGTTAATCACTTTATGATTTGGGGCTGTTACATATGAACGTCAATTTCCTCAGCTCTAAAGTGGAGATTATTCCAGTAGCTGCTTTCTGGATTGTTGTGAAGCTGAAGAAGAAATTTACAAAAGGGTTTAGCATAGCGCCTGACATGTGGATTCTGCTCAGTAAGTGTTACCTGTTGTCACTATCCTCACCTGCCATCATCATCACTGCCACCACCTCTAGGATGTGACTTTCTTGTATCCTTGAGAGGGGCCAGGTAATTAACATGCATGAATTTGTGCTATAGATTTCAAGACCCCAACTGTCCCCAGTTCATTGCAATTCTCCTCCATCCCACCCTCCCCCACCCACACTCACATAAGCGCTCATTTGTGGCAAATATGAGCAACTTCTGGCATGGCAAGCTCTCCTGGAATATCACAGTGGGACCCTGGTGCAGCGTTCAGGTAATGTGCTGTCTTATGGTCAAATTCAGGCAGTGCCGTTCTGAAAAGATGCTCAGCTGCTCACATACCCCGGTGGTAGACAACAGAGTGGGCATTGTTCTGGGTACTGACAAGGTAGTTTCTTTTGTAGTTGAAAAACAGAAAGTCCTCTCGATTCCCTGCCCCCACCCTCCATCAACTAGGTTGTGATTTTAAGAACATCCACCCCAATCTGTTTCCAGTTTCTATGCTTGAAGTCATGCATTTAAAAGGGGTTGATTGGCAACGGTGTGTGTGTGTGTGTGTGTGTGTATGTATGTGTATGTGTGTGTCTCCTACACACACACGTATAACAGACCCCCAAGAAGAAAAACTGTCTTCAGTTTTGGCAACAAAACTGATGGCAACAGTCCATCATGTTCCACCCAAACTTTAAAAGGGAATCAAAAAAGACCCGAGTCGGAATCAAGTTTTCTTGCTGACACCTCTCTTTCCCCCCCACCCTACCCCTGGTGAACAGTTTACCTGTTAAAAGCCATAGTTCACACACTTTCTTCCTCTTCCTGCCCGCTTCTTGTCCCCTAGTACTGAAACATTTAGTGAGGATTAAATCTTATTACACAGTGTTTCAGTACAACAATATTTACCACACGAAACCTGTACTGAATGAAATGCTTGTGCTGTTGATTTATGGGGGATCGATATGAAGGAGTGTGGCCCAGGCATTCACTCACTTTGGTATAAGAGGTCCAGAGTAGACTTTAGAGGTGCACAGGCTTGGTTTTGGGATGGTGAAGTGTGAAGCACCTGCTGGGTTTACTTTCCTGGGTTTAAAGCCACGCCTGGTTCACCTTGCAGGGGGAAATCGGCAAAACCCTGGGAACCGTTTGCTGTGAGGCTCTGGGCGGGGAGTGGATTCCTGTGTTCCTGGGGCCTTGAAGGGTGGCCAGGCTGATTTAGCTCTTTCTCTGGGAGGGAATGCTCCCTGTCGGGGGCCCAGAACAGACTCTGTGGGAGAGAGAAGAAGCCTGCTGTCGAGAAGGGTAGAGAGAAAAGATGAATGAGATTTCCTGGGCTGGTTGGATGCCTGGACCTGCGGCTTCTGGACTCCAGACCAGCTGCAGAAAACCGAGGAAGGACCAGATTCTACACGGAGAAGGCTGCAGGCACGTGTGCAGGGGTAGTGCTAGCATGACGGTTTAAATCACTGTTGCAGAAAGACTCAGGAAAACCAGTCCTCAGCGGGGCTGCCATTTGTATCCCTCAGAACCATCTCCCCCCACTCTGGGCCCCCGACCGCAGCTGTGTCCACTCTGGCTGGTGAGATGGAATAGAATACAAAGCCCCCTGCCCCCCCAGACACACCGCAAACACAGTGCCCCCCTCTTCAGAGCAGCAAGGGCATCCCCAAACTGAGTACCTACTGTGTGCCAGGCACCCTGCTGAACGTGCTCTCTTCACTATGTCCTTCAGGGTGACTCTGAGGAGTGCATCCAGGGCCACAGTGGGGCCACACCTTAAAGACCAAAGGATACCAAAGTGCAGAGCGGTCAGGTGCTTGCTCAAGGTCACAGAGAGGAGGTAGCCGAGATTCGCGCTCACATCAGCCTGATTCTAAAGCTGCTACTCTTATGCATCACCAGGTCTTTGTATGTATTTGTAACTGTATTTGTGTATCTGTTTTTGGCAGTGTGGGGTCTTTAGTTTGGGTGAGCGGGGGCTACTCTCTAGCTGTGGTACTCGGGCTTCTCGTTGCAGTGGCTTCTCTTGTTGTGCAGCAGGGGTTCTAGAGCACACGAACTTCAGTGGTTGCGGCTCCCGGGCTCTAGAGCACAGGCTCAGTAGTTGTGACACTCGGGCTTAGTTGCGCCATGGCATGCGGGGTCTTCCCGGATCAGGGATCGAACTTGTGTCTCCTGCGTTGGTAGGCTGATTCTGTACCACTGAACCACCTGGAGAGTCCCTCACCAGGTCTTTCTGATGTCTTCTGAGGCCTGGAACTATATGGGGGGAGATGGGATGATTTTAGAACGAGTTTCTGGATAGTCTGACAGATTTTTCTGCTAAAGGAATGTAGGGGTCAGTGCACGCAGGCACGCGCACGTGTGTGTGTGTGTGTGTGTGTGTGTGGTGTAAGATTAGTTAAAACAGAAGAGAATTCCAGATCTGTGCCTGTTATCCTTAGCCACCCGAACCCCACTCCCAAGACAATTCTAAGCGTCTATTAGTGTCTACACCAGAACATTCTCCAGGGGGCACGCCACCCTCTCCTCCCTGGCTCTGGCGAGAGAAGGAATCCCATTGGGCTGGCAGCTGAGAGTTGGAGACGGAGGAGAAGCTGGGTGCTACTTTCAGGATGCTGAACAGCCTTGCCAGACAATGAGGGCAGGAGGTGGGGGGAGCAGGCATTGGGAGGGTGGAGAATGGCTGGGTTGCTGTTTTTATACAATAAAAGAGGATCATTGTAATTGGGAGCCCTTGAATCATAACACGTCTGCCCATGGTTCTTTCCAGCTGCAGAGCCACTTAGTTAAATAGCACACAGAAAACTCCTTTCAGCTGACATTACTTTCCCGCTGTTCTTAACTACAAGACCAGGCTGAATCGCTCGAACGAAAAAGCCATCTCAGGCTCCTTTAGCCCCTGTGGGTATGCAGAGCCCCCGTGGAATCTTCCTGGCCTGTGCAGGAGGACATTGAGAAGTTATTTTTCTGTGCACTGCACCCTTGTCTTTTGAGGAGCAGCATCTTTAAGATATTTGCAACCCAGTCTGGTCAGAGCTGGATGTCGCACATGGCCAAGTTGTTTAGGATGGGTGGCGGTGGCGCAGAGAGGGTAGGGAAAGGCCTCAGAATGACAGGGGCCGGAGGAGGCGGGGCATGTGGACTGACAGCCAGAAGATGGAAAAAGAGACCGCCCCCTCCTCCCAGCCAAGAAGCAAGGGGAAGGGATGCTGGTGGCTGCAGACAGGAGCAGAGAGGAGCACAGGCCCTCACCAAACCTTCCCTGATAGAGCACCGAGGCAGCGTTATCCTATAGAATGGCCTGGAATTTAATTGATTCTGAGCATGCAGTGAATTTCTGCCAGAGCCACACATCAGGAGAACTGGAAGACTTCATATCATTTCCAAGAGCAGAGACTCCAGGGCGCAGGGAGCCACAGAACAGAAAGGGTTTGGATCACTTGGTGGGTTAATGGGAGACCCTCCAAAGATGGGGGGCTGCAGTCGACACTGTGAGATTGAATGTAGCCCGACTTTGGCACTTTTAGAAACGGGATTTATTGTAAAAAGTCTAATGTCCTCTGGTATCCCCAGAGGGGGATGTTGGGAGGATGAGAATAATAGCAGCATGGTGCATGAGTAGGATCAAGGAGTGTTCTAGCAGGAAGGAAGTTTCGAGGTTGCCTGCTCCAACTTAGGGAAACTGAGGCCCAGAGAAATAAGGGAATTGACCCAAGGATGCACAATCATATGGCAGCGCATGACTTTTCCTCTTCTGTGCTGTCTAGTTGAAGACCCTCTGTTTCCTTAGGACTCCTCTGACCAGCCAGCTCCATCACAGTACCCTCTCTGCCCCCTTCTCTTTCTCTGTCCAATCAGCGGACACTCACTGAGCACCTGCCAGGGGAAGAAAACAACACCCCTGCTCTCAGGAAGGTCATGGTCATTTGGCACTTAGCAGCAACTGCTTCCGGACATCAGAGGCGCTGGGCCTGAGTGCTTTCTGTGGGCTAGCCCATGGCACTTCTGGGAGATGGGAGGACTCTGTTACCCCCGTTTAATCGGTGAAAAAGCGCAGAATGGGGAAGTCCTTTGTCCAAGGTTTCTGGAAGCCAGGCAATCCTACACCACATCTAGTGCTCTTAAGGCTCAGGCTCGTGCATGTGTGTCCTCTGCTACCCTCTGTGTACCTGCGGTTCCAGCAAGAGGGCTGGGGCCCCACTCCACTGATTAGCGCCCAGGGGTCCGAGCCACCAGCCCTCACTGAGGATAACACAGGATGGGTGTGTGTTCAGGGCTTGATGAAGAGCCTTCTCCTGCATGGGGATTGTTCCCAATGTATTGAATGTCAACTGTGCATAGGCTCTGTGCCCCTCACACCTCACGTCATAGCCCACGTCATCTGTACGGCAGCCCGGCTGAGCCGATAGTGGAGAGGGCAGAGGTGGAACTCCAGCACACATCTGTGCAACCCAAGACTGAAGCAATTTCAGCTACATCAGGCAAGCATGCTGCAGCCAGAAGATGCTGATTGGGAGTCCTGTGTGGTCAGGCCACTTAGGGACACAGCATCGCCAGTGACGGGCCAGTTTAGTTTTCTGTAAAACTAAAGGTCTCTGTAAAAATAAAGGAACTTGGAGGCACTTTAGGCAACTTTCAGTTGAGCAACAGATACTTATTTAATTGAAGCATAATAAAAAGTCCCGAGTGCTGTGTGTCAGGCCCTCTGTAACATAGATGTTAGCTCTAGTCTCATTTTAAAAAGTAGTTTGAGAAGTAACTTACATAGCTTCACATCCACCCCTTTAAAGTGTGCATTCTACTGACTTTTAGTGTATCTACAGAGGTGTACATCCATCACCAGGGTCTAATCTTGGAACATTCCCATCATCCCAAACAGAGATCCTGTGCCCCTTGGCAGTCATTCTCCATCCTTGTTTCCCACCCTCTCCCCGCCAACCCTAGACAACCACTAATCTTTCTGCCTTTATAGCTTCGCCTTTACTGACATTTCATATAGAAGGAATCGTAGAGTACGTGGTCTTTCATGTAGCATGTTTTTGAGGTTCCTCCATGTCACAGCATGCATCGGGACTGCATATTATTTCATGGCTAAATGATATTCCATTGTATGCATAGACCACCTGGGGCTGCCATAGCCAAATACCACAGACTGTGTGGTTTAAAGGACAGACATTTATCTTCTCACAGATCTAGAGGCTCAAAGTCCAAGCTCAAGGTGTCAGCAGGTTTGATGGCTCATGAGGTCTCTCTCGTTGGCTTGCAGATGGCTGCCTTCTCACTGCATCCTTGCCTGGCCTTCTCTCTGTGCACACGCCTCTATTGTGTCTCTTGTGTGTGTTCAGTTCGCTCTTCTTGAGAGGACTGGACCAGAGTCCACCCTAACAGCTTCATGTTAACTTAATCACCTCTTTGAAGGCCTTGACTCACATTCTGGGAATAGGGCTTTAGCAAATGCATTTGGGTGGGACACAGTTCACATCATACCACAGTGGTATATGGGCCGTTTTGTTTATTCAGTGACCTGCTGCTGGGCAGTTGGGTTGTGTCTACTTCGGGCCATTATAATAACGTTGCTGTGAACATCTGTGTGCAGTCTCTGTGTGGACAGGCGTTTTCATTTCTCTGAGGTGGCTATCTAAGTGTGGAAGTGCTAGGGTTTGTGTTTAACTTTTTGAGACACTGCCAAACCACTGTGGCTGTTTCCGTTTTACATTCCCACCAGCAGTGTATAGGGATTCTGATTGCTCCATATCTTCCCCACCTCCTGGTGTTACCAGAAGCTCCATTTTACAGATGAGGAAACTGAGGCAGCGGGTGGGGAAGGTCAGTCACAGGGCTAGAGAGTAAAGGGAACAGGCTTCACACACACACACCACACACACCAGTCTGACCAGTTCCCTACCCAGGGCTGGGACTGATTAGCAAATGAGGCCCCAGTGTGTGGCATCTTAGATGGCGCTTGCTCTCCGGGTCAGCAAGTGAGGGCTCAGCACCCAGGAGGCAGTGAGTGCCTCCTTAAATGTTGCATCCTGGTTTGCCACTTGCCTCACCTTTGTCCTGGCCCTGCCACCACCCTGCCTTTGCGTGTGGGATTCTGTCGGGGTTGGGGAGGGATGAGGGTGGAGACACAAAGGACCAAGCCACCACCCCTTCCTGGGAGGGGTCCTCAGTCTGGCTGGAGAATTTGTGCATTTGCAGCTCCACACAGAAAGCCGAGCTGGACCTGCGGAGACAAGAGTCCCTGCTCACAGGGTTGCTGTGCAATATCACAGGGGCTCATACCTGTAAGAGGCTTCCCTGGTGGCTCAGTGGTAAAGAACCCGCCTGCCAATGCAGGAGGCTCAAGTTCAATCCCTGGGTTGGGAAGATCCCCTCGAGGAGGGCACTGCAACCCACTCCAATATTCTTGCCTGGGAAATCCCACGGACAGAGGAGTCTGGCGGGCTACCGTCCATACTGTCACAAAGAGTTGGACACAACTGAGCGACTACGCAACAACAACAAATGCCTGTGAGGAACTGAGCACAGCACCCAGCACTCAGGCAGTGCCCTGTAAATGCTGACCAGCACCGTGGTGTTGGCACAGACGTACCTCACACCTGTGTCTGTGAGGCTGCCTGTGAGTCACTGTGGTTGAGGGAGGTCCTGATGCTTTGGGTCTCATCCCCACCTCATCCCCACCCCTCGGGACAGCCGTCACCCAGTGACCAGAGAGTGACCTGAGATGAAGGAAAGCGACCATCCACGCCCTCCTCGGACCTGCTCAGCCTGTCCTGGGAGTGGTGGGTCCATCCACAGAGCCCAGCACTGGCTCTCTTTCACCTCACGTGTTTCCCGGCTGGGCCATAGACACTCCAGGTCCGGCTCTGTTACCACCAAAGCCAGAGCACAATTCCTGTGCTCCCAGGTTGAGAAAGTTCCTGATGGATAGTACCTGTGGGGATCAAGGTGAGCCAGGGAAGGGATGGTCTTTCAGGGTTGGGGAGGCATATGCTGATTGATCCTAGTAGGAGATTTGGGGACTCAAATTCAATATTTCTGGATATAGAAGATGTTTCAGTTACAAAAATGATAGAAATGATGAGAGACTTCTTGTTCAGTTTGGTCAGAGGCCACATTGATGCTGCACATGGCTTAAATGCACTCACCTCTCTTAATATAGAGTATAATTGCTTTATAATGTTGTGTTAGTTTCTGGCGTACAACATGAATCAGCTGTACATATACATATATCCCATCCCTCTTGAGCCTCCCTCCCACCGCACCCCCATCCTACCCCTCTTGGTCATCACAGAGCACCAAGCTGAGCTTCCTGCGCTATACAGCAGCTTCCTGCTAGTTATCTGTTTGACACATGGTACTGTAAATATGTCAGTGCTCCGCTCCCAATTCATCCGTCCCATGCTCCCTTTCCCCTCCTCTGTCCACATGTCTGTTCTCTACATCCTGTATCTGTATTCCTGACCTGCAAATAGCTTCATCTGTACCATTTTTCTAGATTCCATGTATATGCATTAATATATGTATTTGTTTTTCTCTTTCTGAATTACTTCATTCTGTGTGACAGACTCTTGGTCCATCCACATCTCTACAAATGACCCAATTTCGTTCCTTTTTATGGCTGGGTACTATTCCATTGTAAATATGTACCATATCTTCTTTATCCATTCCTTTGTTGATGGACATCTAGGACTGATGTAGAAGCTGAAACTCCAATACTGTGGCCACCGTGATGCGAAGAGCTGACTCATTTGAAAAGACCTTGATGCTGGGCAAGATTGAAGGCGGGAGGAGAAAGGGGTGACAGAGGATGAGATGGTTGTATGGCATCACTGACTCAATGGACATGAGTTTGAGTAAACTCCAGGAGTTGGTGTTGGGCAGGGAGGCCTGGTGTGCTGCAGTCCATGGGGTTGCAAAGAGTCGGACACGACTGAGCGACTGAACTGAACTGAATTGAGGTTGCTTCCTTGTTCTGACTATTGTAAATAGAGCTACAGTGAACATTGAGGTATATGTGTCTTCCTGAACTATGGTTCTCTCAGGGTATATGCTCAGTAGTGGCATTGCTGGCTCAGTGGTCCTGCCTCGGGGGAAGGCGGCTTGCTGGCAGCTCAGACCTCTGGCTGGTGCCCTCCCAGCTCTTCACATACACCATGCCGGCCACGCACCTGCCGGGAGCCTGGGTGGCCTGTGCTATGGTGTCGCTGTGTGTCTCACCAGTGGTCTCAGGTATGTTCTGGCACTGTGACAAGACCTCAGTCTTGCTGGACAACAGGGATTTACACTTTGATTTCCCCACCCCCACCCCCATCCCCAGCTAGCTCTGGTTGAGTGGTGACTCAGTACACCACTACTCAATTGATAAAACAGAATCGAATAAAATAGAATCTGTATGTGTGTTGAGATAGGAGTGGGGAGTCATACGGGTCTGACCACCCAAAAGGGAACAGAAATTTTTCTGGAGTTGGTTTTTCAGTAAGAGAGAAAGAGGAAGTCTTATGGTAAGGAATATGTATCATGGCAGATGTCACCATTCCCTCCCTGCCTTCACTCCGATGACATGTGGCTCTAAAACACCAAATCTGATCATGTTCCACTGACCTCCAAAAAACCTCCCAGGAGTCATAAACCCAAATACTCCTGGGGGTTTGCAGGCAACAGAAACAATTAAAGGAGTCAGTTGTAGGACAGTAGGAAGTGATCGTGCATGCTAAGTCGCTTCAGTCCTATCCAGTTCTTTGTGACCCCATGGGCTATGGCCCGCCAGGCTCCTCTGTCTATAGGATTCTCCAGGCAAGAATACTGGAGTGGTTTGCCATTTCCTTCTCCAGGGGATCTTCCCAGAGCAGGGATTGAACCCACATCTCTTGTGTCACCTGTTAGCAGGCAGGTTCTTTACCAATAGCATCACCTGGGAAGTGGTAGGTACTGGGTCAAAGTGGAAAGCACATGTCCAGCTGAAAGGCCCTCAAAAACCCCAAATCAAAACAATTTGAGTGGACTTTCCTGTCCATGCCAAGGACTGCTGCTTAATAACTTCTGACCCACAGGATCAAATCCAGATTCTTTGAGAGCTGACCTCTACCCACCAGACATATTTTGCCATAACCGCTTCCCACTCCACCATGTGCCCCACACTTCAGCCATTCAAGGCCAAGCCCTGAACCCCACATGCTCCACCTTCTCTCCCTTTTCTTTCCTTTTCCACATGTAGGTCCTTCTCCCCAGCAAGACTTAGCAGTTCCCTGGTGGCTCAGACAGTAAAGAATTTGCCTGCATTCGAACCTGCAGGAGACCCATGTTCGATCCCTGGGTCAGAAAGATCCCCTGGAGAAGGGAATGGCAACCCACTTCAGTATACTTGCCTGCAGAACCCCACGGAAAGAACAACCTGGTGGGCTACAGTCCATGGTATCATGAAGGGTCAGACACGACTGAGCGACTAACACTTACACTCATTCCTGCCCTGGAAATAACTGCTTTTAAATCCTAGCATGTGGATTTTGACCTTTTTGCACCTCTGTCTCCCTGAAACACCATGGACCACCCTCTGCCCCAAAGGAGAGTTTCCTTTTTGTCTTCATGTTCCCAGCACCAACCCAGGGCTGGCCCAGTGAGCAGTTTCCAAATGATTGTCCCTCGAGTGACTGGTTGGTTCTACAAATGAGCGAATGATTGTTTGGCCTGTTTGGGAGCCTGTGTTCTGGGTCGGAAGGAGGTAAAGTAGCAGTTGCTACCCGCTGCTGCCCCTGGTGGCTGGCGTTGCCAGCGCCTGGAAGGACAGTCACTGGACCATTTCATCACAGGAAGCTGGCCAGACGGCTTCCGTCCCAGGCTGCCTTTGTCCCAGGTTTGAGGGCCTCTTGGCCAAATTCTGATGATCTGCCTGCCTCTCTGGCTCTGCCTGGCTGCCTCATCTGAACATCTGGCCTCTGTATGCATCCTGGGTCCACTTCTTTTCTTTCCTCTGATGTGGCTGCAACCTTTGTTTCCTTCCGGGAACACCATGTCCACCATCCTGTGTGGCACCCAGAGCAATACTGCAGGTGCCACGGCAGGATCTTTCTACCACTTCCAATTGTAAACAAACTCTTTTTGGCCAAGTCTGAACTTGAAACCAAACTCTAAAGGTGGTAGAAAAAAGGACACACATTGATTGAATACCTGCTGTATGCCAACCATTGAACTAAGCATATTGTCTACCCTACCTTATTTTAATTTCTTTCATTCCCCCAACGATGCCACTTGGTAGAAATTTTTATACCCATTCGACATCCGAGGAAAGTGAGGCTTTATGAAATTAACTTGATTTAAAGCCAGGCCTGAGTGACCTTAGAGCCCAGGTACTTGCCACACTGCAGAGCTGGTGTGTTAGAGGTTATGAAGGCTCTGTGTTAAGTGCCTCAATGAGTGGGATACACAGATGTTGAACGTGCATTTCCTTCCAGAGTTTACTATTTTGATTATAAAAGGCTGCATGGCTAGAGTGAGTAACAGAGGCATCTTTTCTCTTTCCTTTAGAAGGCTCTTCCTGGCACTAACACAGCTCCTCATTCTCAAGAAATGTCCACATACAGTATTTTTTAAAAATAATTTTATTTATTTACTTATTTTTTGGTTGAGCAGGGTCTTTGTTGCTGCCCAGACTTTAGTTGCAGCAAGCAGGAGCTACTCTCTGGTTGTGGTGTGCTGGCTTCTCATTTCGGTGGCTTCTATTGGCACTGAGCATGGGCTCTAGGGTGTGCGGGCTTTGGTAGTGGCAGTGCAAGGGTTCAGTAGTTGTGGTTCCCGGGCTCTAGAGCACAGGCTCAATAATTGTGGCCCACAGGCTTAGTTGCTTCATGGCACGTGGGATCTTCCCAGACCAGGGATCAAACCCGCATCTCCTGTTTTGGCAGGTGGATTCTTTACCACTGAGCCACCAGGGAAGCTCCCTCACACAGTTTGGTTGCCAATTTATTTTCCTCTAGGGAGGGAAGAAAAAAAATATTTGTCTCAAGAGAGATGGCCAGTTTACAAAGTCTTACAGGATCATCTCCCAAGTTAGGAAAAATAATTGTTGAGATTTCAATTATGTGTGTGTGTGTATAGTATAGAATAACTGGCCATTCTGTGACAAACAGGCATGAACGCTAGGGAACAAGCACTGAGTAAGATGTGTGAGTAGTCAGGTTAGGCTAAGCTATGATGCAGTGACAAATAAACCCTGATATCCTACTGGCTTAACCAAACAAGGATTATTTCTTACTTTCATGAAATGCACCAAAGGGCAAGAACTCTTCAAGGTAGCTGTGACTTAGAGATCCAGGCAAGCTGAATTTTTTTGGCCACATCATTTCAAAGAATTGGCTTTCAGGCTCCTAGAGAGGAAAAGAAGACTAAAGGGTCACATATACACTCTTTAAACATGTCAGTTCTGCTCACGCGACCCTGCCTAACTACAGGGAGTCTGGAAAAACACAGGAGAACACATGGATGTTTGTCAAGTAGGATGAGTCTCTATTCAGCAAAGTCCTGGGCTCACTGGCCGTGTTGAATCTCACGGAGTAAAGATTACCAGTAGCAAAGCCCCGATCTGAACAGAACTTCCTGCCACTTAGTCGAAAGCCACTTCTAGCTCTAAGAACAGTGTTCAGTTGTCCTGCCCGATGGTATGTGAGGAAGTGGTCCTGATGATCCAAAAGACCACCAAACATAAAAGGTGGTGGTTTTTTGCAGCATATTTATTTTTCTTACATTTTGTGGAGTACTAGTCCAACTTGGTTCTGCCTTGAGCGTCCAGTCTGGCCAAAGGAAATTAAAATTTAATGAGGCCCTAATTACTGCCAAGCACAAATGCTACTGAGTACAGGAGTAACTCTAATGGCTGGTATTTACCATGAGTGAGCATGCATTGTGCCAGGTGGATTCTCAGCACTGGTGGATTAATTTATATACTGCCCCCACCTCCCCTCGGAGGACCTGACCGTTCCTTTCCTCCTGAGAAAGGCCTGGTTATCTGCATGTAATAGATGAGGCAACTGAGGCTTGGCAAGGTGAAGGAACACAACCGGGAAGGCACAGAGCTTGCTGAGCAGGATTGTTGTTGTTGTTGTTGTTGTTCAGTCCCTAAGTTGTGTCCGACTCTTTGCGACCCCGTGGGCTGGATCACACCAGACTCCTCTGTCTTCTACTATCTCCCAAAGTTTGCTCGAGTTCATGTCCGTTGAGTCAGTGATGCTATCCAACCATCTCATCTTCTGTTGCCCTCTTCTTTCACGAGCAGGATAGCTGATAGCCAGCACTTGACTTGTGAGATTGGGAGTGTGTGGGGGATGCAGGAAAGGCCAGGGATTAAATATTAGCGTCATTCGGGAAAGTAGTTGAAAGCTTTTTGTGGATTCAGCTATGCATATACATTCCAGCATCACCGACTAAATGAACATGAGTTTGAGCAAGCTCTGGGAGTTGGTGATGGAAGCCTGGCGTGTTGCAGTCCATGAGATTGCAAAGAGTTGGACACGACTCAGTGACTGAACTGAACTGATACATTCCGGGGGAGGGGAAGGCAGTGTCAGAAGTGTTCTGGGTGTTGGACACTTTGGTTATTCATACAAGATGTAGTCCAGTTCCTACTATGTGACAGGCACCAGTCCAGTTCCTAGTATGTGACAGGCACCATGCAAAACACTAGGAATGCTACAATGGTGAAAAAGATACTACTTCAATCTAGATTTGTTTTTCTGTGGAACTTTCTAGATTTATTAAGTGTCTTTTTAAATTAATTTTTAAAATATTTTTATTTATTTGGCTATGCCAGGTGTTCTTTGTGGCATTAAGAATCTTTAGTTATGGCATGTGGGATCTAGTCCCCCAACCAAGGATCGAACTCAGGACTCCTGCTTTGCTAACACAGAATCTTACCCACTGAACCACCAAGGAAGTCCTTAAAGGTTCTTGAAAAGTAACTCAAGAACCTTGATCCTAACATCCTGCCCAGGAATGGCCATGTGTTTGAATCTTAGCTCTGAAAACATTGCATGTAGCCCCTGGGGCTCTGCTCAGAAAATAAGCACCCTCTTCAACCAGTGGATCCCATAGTCAACCGGCCGAGCGTTTGTCGGTTATCACCTTTGCATAGTTCCCGTCTTGAACAGTCAGCCAACCAATATGAACCAATAGCCTCCAAGATCATCTAGTCCAACCCTCTGAGGTCTTACAGGAGAGGAAACCCAGGGTTGTAAAGAGCTGAAGGCCCTTCTGCTACTTTAAAAGGTTTCAGTATCAGCCCTTCTGCTACTTTAAAAGGTTTCAGTATCAAAGCTGGCTCCTGAATGATGCAATGAAACCAAAAGCGCTCCTCTCTCCTCTACACTTACATTCGGGAATGTTAAGATAGTGTTTCACCTCTCTGAGCTCTTAACACCTTTGCCCATAAGCCTTTCCACCAGCCCAGAGTGCCCAGGGCAGGAGAGCTAACAAGCCCGTCTCCCCACCCAACTCCTAGGTTTAAGCGGGAGGGAGTGAAGGCATTCTTCCCTCCATTACCGAAGGTAAATGACTCGTGCAACATCAAGTTACCAGCAGTGGGAACTGGACTAGAACCCTGTGCGTTTTGTTTGTGCTTCATTATTTTCTTATTTTTTTTTTTTCAGTACTAGAATTGCATGCCAAGTTCTCTGACCAAGTTACTCACTTCAGATTGGGGCAGGGGTGGGGCAGGTAGAAGAGATATAAATCCAGAGAAGCCTATTAAATATCATTTTGGTGAACTTCACATTTTGTAGCTGGTTTATGTCCTGGTTACCTCTGCGGAGTAGAGGGCTTGGTTGGAGTGAGGCTGGTTGTCCGAGGAGGGAACTGGCCAGTGCCCAGTCTTTGTATTGGGAGGAGCTCTCGTTCTCAGCGACCCTGCTGGACACTGATGTGTGGTCAACTTTTTGTTTCTAAACTTCTGGTCGAGTCCCATCCACCTGCCTCCCACCGGCCCTCTGCCTTTGCTTTGCCCGAATAACAGCATTTGAATTACTTTTGAGAAAAAATGCTTTTGGTTTTTGCTAGCTAGTCTGGTATAGCTGGAATCTGTCTTGCAGTTCAGGTGACCTTGAGGACCGAAGAGGCCGGTCACCACTGGGTCTCTTTCACCGCGCCCCCTTGCATCCTGCTCTCTTCCGCTGTCCTGGGTTCATATAGAACTGGTTGCCGGCGTCATGGTGGCCCCCCGACTTTTCTGCTCCGCTCGGCGCCCACAGAGGAAGCTGGCCTGGGGCCTATAACCCTTAGCTTCTGCAAAAACAGTGGGAGGGTGGAGGGGGAAGTGGTTTCTGGATCCTGGATGGCACAGTGGAGCCCCCAAGCTGTCGTGGCCACCCCTGTGCTCAGGAAATATTTGTGGAATTCCTGAGGCAGGCAGCACCAGTGGGCCCACCGTGACCCTTATCTGGGAGGTGAGCTGTTGGAGATTTGACATTCCATCATTTATTCTGGCAGCTGATGAAACGTCTTTGCACCACATGCTCCGTCACCCTAAGTGCAGGTTAACAGTGAAAGGCTTGCGCTAATCGTGAGAATAGCTAGTGGTCACTTAGCCGAGTATTCCGCCCCCCCCCCCCGCCCCCCGCGAAGAGGGCCAGGGGATGAAAATCCTATTAAACTCCAAGAGCTAAAGAACAAAGAACATGTTTTGTTTTGTTTTGCTTCCCCCTTTCAAAACCATGTGGGAGGCTCGCCTGAAAGACTTAGAAAAGCAAAACAAAAACCTATGACTGGAAGTTATATCATGTGTAGACAGGTGCACACACACAAACAGAACTAAAACAGCACAGCTGGAAAGATGAATATTTTTGAGTCTTTTCTTTGCCGGTGCCTAGGTATTTGTAACCAACTTTAACAGCAGAAAATAGACATTATGGCTGATAGTTTGGTTTATAAGTTCCACGCTGTAGACCTCCAACTCTGTAAATCAAGGCTTTCAAGGAATGAAAAGACTAGACATTGGTGGTTGAAAATAACAACACGTAGAAAAATTCCTGCACCTGGGTTTGCAGGGAGGGTTTACTTATTGCAAATTTCCTACTTCATTCTGGCTGTCTGTAATAAAACTCTCAGGGCAGCATGGGCAGATTATCATTTTTAGCAAAATAATTAATTAAACGTATTCCAGCACGTTTCCCCCATAATGTTCCTTCTTGTGAAATGGCGTGTCGGAAGTTGGGTCTGACAGCTGTCCTCACGAGCAGGTTTTTTGACACGGGGCTCCTGTCTGGGGACTCTGGGAACCGAGGGCAGTGTTTTCAGTTCAGAGGAGAACTCTACAGACTGAGGGAGCAGAGCTGTTCGGCCGCGGCCTCCAAACCCCAGAGGCACGCTTGGAGGAAGATGGCTGCCACTTCCCAGCCTTCTCTGTCTTTCCGTTTGGAAGAGTCGATGTGGAACTTTCCCACTCTTCTGGCACAAGTATGTGTCCTGAAAGAAATTCCATACACAGGCGAGGGTCCGGAGGCCTGGGGTCCCGCGCTGCCTGCTGACTCTGAAGGGGCCATCCGCTCTCTCTCTGGCCACAGGATCCCTGCTTGTCAAGAGGACGTGGCCTCAGAGCTTCAGGGTCTCTTTTCCTCGCAGGGGTCTGTCGCTTGGGTTCCCTCTGCCCGCTCCGGGCTGGCAGGGCTTCTACAGGCCCGCTGCCACCCTGGCTGCCTCAGCGGAGCCTGTTGACTCAGATCTTTCTGGAAGCCTTGCACATTAAGAAACTGCCCACGGAACTGGTGTGACGTTTCCTTGGGAAGCCCCCGGGGTGTGTGGAGCAGGCAGGCCGCTGTGTGCAGCTCCCGAGGCAGTGGGCCCGGGACAGATATACAGGGAAGAAGGGAGAAAAGGGAAAGAGAAGGGGCAGCTGGTGGGACGGGGTAGGGGGGTGGGGTGGGGGGCTGGCATGCTCTCAGGGCCCAGCGCCTGCTGGAAAAGTTAATGGGCCGGCTCAGTGAGGGTGAAGGGGGGAACTGGCCCGGCTGCCCTCCCGGCCCTCGGCCTCTGGAATGCTCTGTTTATTTACGGCTCCGTGGAAGCCTGATGCCTGTTTCTCTTGGGAAATCACTTCTTCCAGGGCTGCGGGAGGTTGGCAGGATGTCTCCAGAGAACTCTTCCCCCCAGCCCACCAGCTGGAGCTTTTGGGGAGCAGGGGAAGGTCGCGGGAGATGCTTTCGGAGAGAGGAGGAAGGGAGCCCGCAGGTGGACGTGGGGGGCTTCCGAGTGGTCCGCCTGAACGAACACCCTCTGCTTCCTTCTTTCCGGTTCTGAGCCTGGGAAGGGGGTGGGGACTCCGGGCTCTGGGGACTTAAAAGTGAAAGCAGCCAAGCAAAAGCCCCCACCGGATTTCCCTCGCCCTTCCCCCGCCCAGCCCAGCAAACAACCCCCAAATGACCCCCGGAGCAGAGGTGCGAGAGCTCGCAGGGGGCGTGAGCTAGACTTGGCGGTTTAACCATCTGGCGTCTTCCTGCGCGAGGCTGTGACAGTGGCTCCGGGCGCACCTCCGTGCTCCTCCGGGCCAGCTCCGGGAACTGGGGCTGGAACTCACTCTGCTGTCACCTCCACAGGGAGGTGGTTTCTGCTCCCCATCGTCCCCCCATAGCAGGATTTCTTCACCTCGCCGCTGTTGACCCTTGGGGATGGCGAAGTCTTTGTCACGCAGACCTCCTCCTGTGCGTTACAGGGTGTTGGTACTAGGAGCGCCTTCCCTCCAGTTCCCTTCAAAAGTATCTCCAGGTGTTGCCAGATGTCTCAAGGGAGCAAAATTGTCCCATCCTTTCTTCCCGTTCTATTGAGGACCATGGGCTAAATCACATCCTCTGTTTTATTTTCATCTCGGCCCTATTCACTCTCTGAAAAAATGATCTTACTTTTTTAAAAAAAAACAACTTTTTATTTTATATTGGCGTGTAGCCGATTCACAGTGTTATGATAGTTTCAGGTGAGCAGCAAAGGGACTCAGCCATACATACACATGTATCCACAACCCACTTGGGTACTCTTGCCTAGAGAATTCCATGGAGGAAGAGCCCGGGAGGCTACAGTCCATGGAGTCGCAAAGAGTCAACACGACTGAGCAACTATCACTTTCATTTTCATTCTCCCCAAACCCCCCTCCCATCCAGGCTGCCACATAACATTGAGCAGAGTTCCCTGTGCTGTACAGTAGGTCCTTGTTGGTTATCCACTTTATTAATAAATATAGCAGCGTGCACATGTCCATCCCAAACTCCCTATCTCTTCCCCCGTTCTTTCCCCCCTGGCAACCATAAGTTTGTTCTCTAGGTCTGTGAGTCTGTTTCTATTTTGTAAATAAGTTCATTTGTATCATGAAATGATCTTACTTTTTTTTTTTTTCCATTGGATCCCTCTGGTGCACAGCCCAGAAGCACATTATATTCACCTGAGAAACATACATTACCATATGTAAAATAGATAGCCAATAGGAATTTGCTGTATGACTCAGGGAACCCAAACTGGGGCTCAGTAACAACCTAGAAGGTGGGGGGAGGGAGGTGGGAGGGATGTTCAAGTGGGAGGGGACATGGGTAAACCTATGGCTGATTCATGCTGATGTTTGGTAGAAACCAACACAGTACTGTAAAGCAATTATCCTTCAAATAAAAATAAATGTTCGACAAACATTCATGAAGTGCTTGCTCTGTGCCAGGTATGGTGCTAAATATACAGGAAATGCAATGTTGAGCAAAATGTGACCCCACCATCTTTTAGGCACCTCCAGTCCCCTGGGAGGCACAAAAATGCAAAGACACGGGGTTGCCCGTATCATTGCTAGACTGGAGGTATGTGAATGGCAGTTAAAACATAGAGTAAGCAGTTCCTTAAAAGACTCTAGAGAGGAACCTAGTTTCTCTCCATGAGGTTGTCTTACTTACATTTCACACTTGAACATCATCACAACCTTGCACAGGAAGTGTGGCCCCCATTTCCCAGATGAACAAACTGAGGCACTGCATAACTTCTGATAGGGGCCACCTGCCCGCATGTGGCCCAGCCTGGGCTTAAACTCAGGTATGCCTCTTTCGAAAGCCCACATTCTTTCCAGCACACGATGCTGCATCCAGAGCTGAGGCTCGAACAAAGGATCCTGAATTCTCTTGCGCACACAACCTGCACAAAAGATCGATCCTGTGTCTGCCATTAACCACCTACTGACTCTGTTTCCTGCCCCTGAAAGGTTACCCCTGAAGTCCCTTTATTCTGTGCTCTTTCATTCTGTGAAACCAAGAATTGGACTGTCTTTGTCTGGGTTCCCTAGAAGCACCCCCCCAAGACAAAAATCTAGATGTATGGTGTTTATCTGAGAAGTGAAGGAACCTGAAGCATTTTCAAGAAAGTTACTATTGAGAGCAACTGGGACTTCATCCCATAGGGACCTCTGGCCACCTGATGGCTGAGACCTGTGCAATATTTACTCACCAGCTTCCATCAGCCATGGCTGTGGGGTGCTCCCCAAGGAGCCAGTTCTTCTGTGCTTTAGGCCTGCCCATCAGGAAGCAAGGGGGGCCTGGAACTAGAGAGAAACCCCAAGCAAGGAAACCCAGGTGTCGGCAGTTGGAAGGAAGGCTGCGGTGCACTCAAGTGGGAAGGACAGGGGGACATGGGCGGGGTGTGGGCAGCATCTGCTCAAAGGAACAGCTCTCCACTCTCTTTCTGTTTTTTTAGTTCTCAGTCTCATTTATGGAGCACCTATTGAATGCAGCGGCTTCCCTGGTGGCTCAGACAGTAAACAATGCCTGCAATGCAAGAGACCCAGATTTGATCCATGGGTTGGGAAGATCCCCTGGAGAAGGGCATGGCAACCCACTTCAGTATTCTTGCTGGAGAATCCCATGGACAGAGGAGTCTGGCGGGCTACAGTCTGTGGGGTTGCAAAGAGTCAGACATGACTGAGCGACTAAGCACACACACATGTTTACAAGAGTGCTATAAAATAATAATAATATTGTATACAGAGCTCCAGGCTAGGTTTGACATAGAAAGACGTTCTGTTCTGATGGAGGTGGCCATCATGGACAGAGGACCAGAGCACTTCCTGTCCAAGCATCAGCACCAAAATGTCTCAGGTCCCAGTTCCTCAGCTCAGGGGTCACACCTCCTCCTCGTCAGGACAAAGACCCCTCTCTTTCTTCACCTCCCCCTCGAGTTCTCTGCTTCAGGACTTTGGAACTGCTTGCAGCTCCTGATAAAGCTCCTCCTCGCTGAATGTCCTCCCTCTGAACCCTTATGCCTTCCAGTTCTTCTCCCTCCGGAATCACCCCCGCCCCACCTCTTTATGAGTCAGGTTAATATCACCTCCTCTGGGAAGCCCTCTCTGACTAACTCCAATCCCAGTTGCCCTTGGCCCTTTGTCAGGGTTACTGTTCTTATTCCTATCAGAGTAGTCATCGCTGCAATACTATCATCACCTTTTCTCTGTAAACTTTGGGGAAGTCAGGGATGCATGTGTCATTAACACTGGGCGTTAAAGCCAGGCCTGGGCATGAAAACAGCTTGAAGTTGAAACTCAACTACTTCCTAACTGTGGGACTTGGGTTGGACTTTAAGCCTCAGTTTTCCTATCCTTAAAAATGGGCACAATAATGCTTCTTTCATTGGGGGGGAGGGTAGCGGGAGGCAGGGAGGTGTTTATAAGCATTAGAGAAAATTCTTGAAAAACTGAAAAAACAAAAACACAGTATGTACAAGTGTCTGAGTTAGGGTCCTAGCAGGTAATGGGGAGGTTAGGGGAGCTAATGAATGGTTATTGACAGGCAGGTGGGCAGGCTTACGCAGGGCCAACAAGACATGGGGAAGCCCTGGGCTAGCAACAGGTGAGAGCCCTGCCTCCCCTACACCTGATGGGGCAAGAGGCCTCTGGAGCTCAAGAGTAGGGTAGCTGGAACAGAATGGCTATGTCAGTTCTTACTCCAGATAATAAGGATTAGTAAGAACTAACATTTACTATGGCCAGCACTGTTCTAAACATGTTAATTCATTTAAGCCACAGTCATGGGGTAAATGTTACTATTTGACCCAATTGGCAGATGGGAAAACTGAGGCACGAATTTTTTTTTTCTGGATCCCACAGTGGGACCCCACTCACCTGGACATAGTGGTTAAGGACTCCACTGAAACAGTCCACGGGGGTCACAGAGCAGGGTGAAGAAGGGAGGAAAGTGGATCTGCAGGGAAAAGGGAGGTGATCCAACTCAATAGGTGACTGGTAAGTGAGAGTTCTATTGCTAGTGCTACCACTATTATTGTCGTCGTCGTTTGGATCATCAAAGTGTGGGGCTGTGCCTGGCCCCTAGGGGGGGTTCAGATATTTTCCAGTGGAACAAATGAACCACCTCCCTGCTAACTACAAATAATAGCAATGTGGCCCTAAACAGCATATTTATTGAGTAGTATAATTGAAAGTAGTATCCCTTTGCAGGGCTTCCCAGGTAGTGCTAGTGGTAAAGAACCCGCCTTCCAATGCAGGAGACATAAGAGATGTGGGTTTGATCCCTGGGTTGGGAGATCCCCTGAAGGAGGGCATGGCAACCCACTTCAGTATTCCTGCCTGGAGAATCCCCATGGACAGAGGAGCCTGGCGGGCCACAGTCCAGAGGGTTGCAGACAGTCAGACATGAACAAAGTGACTTAGCACAACATCCCTTTACACTTCTGGTAATGTAGGAAATGGTTCACGCCTAAGAGTTTAAATACTGATGACTCAGCGAATTCTTTTTGACGTTTATTCAGGATTTTCAGACTGTATGGGAAGGAAAGCAAAACACCACCATCAATCTTATAGGCAGAAACAGAAAGTAGATTTTTCCATTCCAGTTGAAACGTTAGGCACTTGGAGGTGGCTTTTGGATTTAGGTTGAGAATTTAACACTCCTGCCTGTGGCCACCTGGAAACCACAGGTGATGCCCTGCCCAGCAGGCACCTCATGGTTAGGAGCAAGGTCGTGGTGCTAATACACATGGCATAGGGTTGATAGGGTGTTGGCGGCCAGGATGGCCACCCAAGGCTTAGGAACAACAGCTGACACTCACCGCGTGCTTCCACAGGCCAGGTCTTTTCCTGAGATGTTAACAGGGTTTTCTCATCCAATTCCCATGAATACCTTATGCAGTGGGTTCTGTTATTAGCCCCATTTTGCAGATGAGGAAACTGAGGACCAAGGAGACTAGACAGTTTGCCCAAAGTCATCCAGGTAGTAAGTGGAAGACCCCTAATTCAAGTCCAGAGTCTGACGTTGGGAACTTGGGAGACCTTTCAACTGCAGTGCTGATCACTTCTCTGTTAGAGAGTGGTAAAGAGGCCTTGGCTTCAGCTCTTACTTTACAAAGGAGGCTTAGAGAGGTACAGTGATTTACCCAAAGATACCCAGCCTTAGCAGGAAAGTTTAAATGGGTCTTCATGACTGCGTCTGACTCTGAGCCATCCTGTCCCCTTGGGCAGGTCACTTACTTTTTTTTCCTACTTACTCATCTGTAAAATGGGACTAATAATTATACTTTTTTTAGTTTACTTATTTTTAATTGAAGGATATTTACAATATTGTGTTGGTTTCTGCCATATATCAACATGGATCAACCTTAGGTATACATATGTTCCCTCCCTCTTGAGCCTTCCTCCCACCTCCTACCCCATCTCGCCCCTCTAGGTTGTCACAGAGGCCTGGCTTGAGTTCCCTGAGTAATAATTATACTTTTAAGAGATATGATCATTTCTGCCCTTACTCCTCTTAGATACGAGGACACCATACGATGTGTATTGACAGCTTGGGTAAACTGCAAGGTGCTCAGCAACAACAACAGTACTGATAAATAACAATAATATGTCTGGAGCCCTGGTTCTGGTCAGTAGAGTTCAAAGCTGTCCTCTGTTAACCCTTGTCATTCATCATTCATAATCCATAATTCTCACCACACTCCTTCCTGGTTTATAGTTGAAGAATCAGCTACAGAGAAGGGAATACTTGCCAGGTTACCAAAGCTAGTGAGCAAGTGCCGTTACTAAGACTGGAATGTGACTAGTCTGGGTTGGTGGTCTTAACCAAGTAGCTATATTATCAACAGATGTTGTCCATGTTGTCACACTTTGCACTGCAAATGCATGAAACCAAAGAAAGCCATTTCTTCATGAACCTCAAATCTGGAAGGGACTGTTCTTTCTTGCAATGTCCCAGTGGAGATGGTGATAAATGCTGTACAGACTATCTTCTAGGATAAGAGACAGGAAGATGTGAGGTTCCTGGAGAGGAATATAACGGTCCCAGAGACTCGCCCTGTGATGTCACATTGGCCATTGTATCATAACAGAAAGGGCAGAGATGTCTGAAGTGGCTGGAGGAGGACAGGCCCAGAGAGACTAGAAATTAGAGCTGAAAACAGACCTCCCAGGAAGAAAGACAGCTCATGTGTGTAATCCTATGATGTCATTTAGTTGTGTCCTCCACATGTGATTTTGGACAACAGGTGACCATAGGAGCCATCCTGGGCCCATATGACCTGAGCCACATCCTTTACTCGGCTCCAGATGTATCAGCCAGAGAGCCTCAAGTTTTAAGAGCAGACCCTGGAGGGAGGCACATGTGAGTCTGACTCCTGGCTCCACCCCTTTCCAGCTGTGTCACCGGAGGCTACCCCACCCTGTCATCATCTGTAAAGAGAGGTAATAATTCTGTCTGCATCATCAGTCTTTTGGAAGGTTAAGAGAAACCCTGCACTCAGAGAAGTCACCACCAAAAGAACTGGAAAACAGAAAGATTTGCTTTTGTGGGGTGGCTAATTTTTATTATAAGCTGGTGGTTTTCATGATCAGCCTCTATAGTTATTTGATTTCTTGAGCATGAGCATGTATTTCTTTGCAAAAAAAATAAATTTAAAGCATTTAAGAGATCATGAAAATCAGCATCACACGCAATGCTTGACAAATAGTAAGAGCTTAATAAGTGCAGGCTGTTGATGTCTGTGTACTCTGTGTACTCTGTCAGTATTGCCTGGATGCTTCAGGAAGGGTCGGTGGGGGTTGCTGTTTCTGTAGAGTGCCACCAGGGCTCCAGACTTACAGTGGGAAAGGCAAAGCTGCCAGCTTGAGACCTCTTCTTGTCAAATGGATCACCTCGCTCCCTTAGCCTGTGCCAGTCTCACCTCCCTGCCACTGACTTGCTGGTGGGCAATGTCACTCCAGGTCTGACCTTCTACCTGGACTCAGCTAGTGTGATCTTAGCTGCTTTAAATCTCTTGGTTCCTGGGCTGTTTCCAAGGCTGTTTTGCCAGGGCTTAGAAAGGGCAAAGGGGCTTCCCGGGTGGCTTAGTGGTAAAGAAATCCGCCTGTTAAGAAGGAGATGGGTGTTTGATCCCTAGGTCAGGAAAATCCCCTGCAGAAGGAAATGACAACCCACTCCAGTATTCTTGCCTGGGAAATCCCATGGACAGAGGAACCTGGCGGGCTATAGTCCATGGAGTGGCAGAGTCAGACATGACTTAGCAACTAAACAGCAGCAGCAGAGAGGGCAGAACAGTGCCCACTGGAATCCAGCTTCCTGGACTCCCTGGATCAGGTAGAGGCTGATTAACTTCACGTTTTTTTCATGGCTTTTTAGCCAGTAGGTGTGTGTTGGGGGGAGCCACAATTAGGCATCTCTGGTTGTCATTAAGATGTTTGAGAATGCCACTCGCGACCTCCTTGGGAACATGCTGGAGAAATGTTGGACAGTTCCTTTGGAGAAGTTTGCAGGTTAAATGACCACCCCAAAGGAGGCCAATGGACCTGAATGAAATTGCCTGGACCAAGATTCCTGGGAGTGAGCCTGGGGTCTCTGACTCACCCCCATTCTGTCCACATGTTTATCTATGGCTTAAATGAAGACCTAAATGCTTGCCCTTGAAGCCATTCAGTCTAGACTTTTGAATTCACGCTACTGCTTACAAGCTCACAATAACACATAAGGACCCTTCACTTTGAAAACCTCAATATCCCTGTCTGTAAAATGGGAGATAGTAACACCTGCCTTGTTGGCTTCTTTTGAGGACTAAACAGGTTCAGATAGGTCCAAAGAGGGCTGGGCCCCAAGCCTGAGACCTTGCAAGCATCTAGGGAGCTGTCACTATCATTTCTCTGTGGTCAGAGATAATGCAAAGCTGGGAGTGATAGTGAACACATCGGGTGATAGTACCCTAGAAGATCTCAAGGGACAGGGAGAAGGAGTCAAATCTAGCAACTTACAGAACAGCAGGGGAACAGGGGATGGAGCCCTGAGGCATCACAGAGTCTGGGTGGGAAACGGGTCCGGGAGTGACCAGCAGTGGAAGCAGGGCTGTAGAAACATCTTATCATATCATTGATAGAGTGGTGTCAGGTCAGTGAGCGGATAACAGCCCTTCTCCCCTGGGAAATAAACCTCACTGTAGAATCGCGCTCAGCCTGCAGTGTTGTATGTAAAGTGGGACGTCCACAAACTAATACATCGGAGACAATCCAAAAGGGGAACCAGGAGGCTTAAGACTGACTTCTTTCTTGCCAAATGGATCATCTTGCTTCCTTATCCTTTGCCATTCTCACATTCCTGACACTGACTTGCTGGTGGGCAAGCAGTACCTTGGTGCTTCCCTGGTGGCTCAGTGGTAAAGAATCTGCCTGCCAATGCAGGAGAAACAGATTCGATCCCTGGGTCAGGAAGATCCCCTGGAGGAGGAAATGGCAAGTCACTCCAGTATTTTTGCCAGAAAAATCCCATGGACAGAGGAGCCTCGCGGGCTACAGTCCACGGGGTAACAAAAGAGTCAGACATGACTTAGCGACTAAACAACAACAGCCACAAGCAATGCCTTACTCCAGGTCTAACCTTGCGCCTGGACTCGGCTGGGGATGGTCTTTGCTGCCTTAAATCTCTTGGTTCCTGGGCTGTTTCCATGGCTGCTTTGCCAGGGCTTAGAGAGGGCAGAATGGTGCTCACACTGACTTCACGTCAGACACAGGGACTTTCAGAGCTTAATTTCAAGATGACTTTCAAATCCCTCCTCAAGAAAGAAGTCCCAAGTAGATCCCGTCTCCCATCCCTGCTCTGACTTGAAGCATGACTGTTTCTACTTAGAGTCATTTGAGAAGAGAAAGAAACCATTGCGGTGGATTGAAAACAGGACTCAGTATATCTGCTCTGTTCATCATGCTGATGATGACTAGCACTTATGCCTCACTTACAGTTTCCAACAGACTGTCACACATGGTCATTATATCATTCTGCCTTGCGAAGTTTATAGGCTGTCACCGTTTTATAGATGAGGAAGCTGAGATGAACTGGGGAAGATGAAACGATTTGCTTAGTCACAGTACTGATAAGGTAGGTGGAGAGAGACTTGGACCAAAATCTGGAGACAACGTTTGAGCTATGACTCAATGCTGGCTAAACAACCGCACTCAAAAAAACATCGCCCTTAAGGCTATGGGAGTCCTTCACACAAGACAGACTTGCATCCTGTCTTTCTTCCTGAAAACAAGCACAAAGAGCCATGGCAAATTCCTAGAGACATCACCTTAGACTCAAAAAATATTAGAGAAACCAGTCTGTAGGCTTGAGTTACTACTAAAAAGATCGTTTTCATTCCCTGGGATCTGGCTGGCTGTGTTGGTTTTACTAACTTAGGTTTGCGAGAGATCGACACCATTGCCACATTTAGGAGTTTGTGTTGATGTAACTGTTGTAGAAAAGCACATATTGGTCCCCACCGTCTATATGCCTGTGACTAATTTTTTTTTTCTCTCTTCGATTTCCTGCAACTTTTGCTTACAGCCTACTTGGCATAATTGACACATTGGCTCAGACCTCCAAGGCTGCCAACTTGGAGCCTTGGATCAGTGAAATCAGTTATAACAGCAAGAAAATAGAAGTCACTATAATTAGACTTTTGAAGGAGTGCATTTGGGTAGAAAATGAGGAAGCCCAAGTGTAACCTGGCATGATGTATCTGGATGTCAGCCCTGAGCAGGTCCTTCTCCATGCCGTGAAAGGAGGTATTGGGGTGGCTGACACCCTCCACAGACAAGGCCATTTATCAGTGCTCAGGCCACAAGAGATGGAAAGGCGGCTGGTAGAACGAGCATTAGACATGGCACCAGAAGTGGCTTCAGTTCCCAGCTCACTCATTTGTCCTCAACGTTGATTTCTTTTTTTGGTTGTAATATGGGGATGACAGAAGCCCCATCCCATCACAAGGCTGTGAAAATTAAAAGTGATAAAGTAAGACAGGTGTCCAGCATTGTGCCTGGCATGAGCCAGCAGGCAGAAAGCGCAGAGTGCTGGATGTTCTTACCCCTCTTGAGCATAGCACTTAATCTCCTTGAGCCTCGCTTCTTTTCATTGGAAAATATAGATGAAACCATCTCATACAAAGGATGTGAGCACTGGAGGAAATGAGGTGTGTGAAAAGGGTTTCATAACCATTTGTGGCTATTTCATGTCTCCATCTTCCTATTATTATTTTTTAAATACCCATAATAGTTATCATTTATTGTATGCATTGGGAGCCAGGCTTTGTAGTAAGAAGGGTCAGTTTCTTCATTAGGCACAATAGGCATGGTGCCCAGGGTCCACAATACTTTTAGGGCCCCAGAAAATGTTTCATTTTAACTTCTCTTAAAATTAGAAGAAAAAATGAACATAATGTATATAAAATTGAATATTAAAATAATAAACAATAATAAACATAACAGTTAATCCAGCCTGGAGTGTATTTGTCTTTATATCAATGTAACATTAAAACCTAATTTTTTATGGGTTTTGAGTTTTTTTAACATAGGAAAGGACACACAGTGGCAAAAGTGCCTAGGGCTTGCAAAAGTCATGATGCACCCTTGGTTGTGGGAACTTTACAAATCTAAATCCAGTCATTCTTAGGAAGGTTTTTTTAATTCTCATTTTGCAGATGAGGAAGTCTAAGCTTAAAGAGGTTAAGAAACTCATCCAAAGGTTACGTGGTAAATGAAAGTCTATATTAGTCAGATTGAACTAACACCCCCAAAATTTTAATAGTGTAACAACTTAGGAGTCTATTTCTGCTCATACCACAAGTCAATGTGTATGTCCAGCAGCTGTGTTCCAGACCGTGATTCAGGGACCCAGGCTCCTTCCCTCTTGTGGCTCTGTCTCCCTCTAGTCCTGGGAGCTCTCTCCATTCAGTGGGTGGGTGGAGAAAGGAGAGAAACCCAAGTGGGAGGTTTTTAGGAGCCAGGGCTGCATCACTTCTACTCAAGTTCCACTGGTCAGAAAACTGTCATGTGACCACCTGTCACTGCAAGGAAGTCTGGGAAATGTAGTCTAGCTGCTGCCTGGTAGGAAAAGGAGAACGTGGATACTGGGTAGTGCTCTCAACCCCTGATGCAGGGACAGTCAGTGTTGGGTGCCAGCCCAGGTCTTTTGTACACAAAGTCCATGCTCTTTCCACTCAGATGGTTCTTGTCACTTTTAACTTCCACAAAGCCCCTTTGTGGGCCCTTTTCTCTTGCCAGACTTGCCTACGCACTGTTCCCAGCACCAGACCTTCGCCGGCTTGGTCCCAGTTGCTGTGGTAGCACTGGGAGGGAGCTCCTCCCTGCCCCGGATTCCCTTTCAGGTTACCTTAAGGAGGCTGCACTCTGTATCTCCCAATCCCATCTCCCTGGCTGCTTCTGGGCACGTGATGAAGCCGGTGATCACCTCCTCAATGTGAGAAAGGGGGGCTCACAGAGGGTTTCAGAGGCAAGAGGAAAGAAGTTTGAGCTGTAGTCTTGGCTGGATCTTGAGCTGTAGGCACAGCATCAGCAGGAAGGGGGTGGTGCCTGATGGTTGGGCAGTACCAAAGAGCTGCAGTCCTGGTGGTATGATTATTTACCAAAAGTGACTCGTGAAGTCTGCCCTGAACCTATCAATGTGTGTTGCCTTTGAACTTCCATGATCCTAAAGGACAAAGCTGCTGGGGCCAGCTGGAGGCTAGAAGCCACGTGGGCGCTGTAACCCTTGGGCAAGCCCAGTGACCCTGGCAGTGTTGTGGTAGTGCTGGTGTTGGTGGGCACCCAGCTCCTGTAAGACCAGGTCACAGCTATCTGTTAGGAGACCTCTGAGTTGGAATAAATCCCTTCTCCAGGAAGCCCTCGGTGATTCCCCACCTCTTCAGAACTCAGGGGCACTTATTGTCATTAATCTAAAGGTCCTGCTTTGCTTTGTGACATCTCTCACAGTCACCCTTTCTTTATCTACTGTTAACCTCGGAAACAAGGAACTGAAACCGTACATGGCCCGAGTGGTCAGGATGCCCTGAGCACTCTGTAGGCATCACAGACTCAACAGTATTTAGTCAGTTCTAACATTTCATCCAGATTCACATCAACGACTGGTTTGTTGTAAGAAGAAAAATGGTATCCAGGCACCATCCTTTCTTTTTATTTGATGGGAAAAGCACGCTTTTTATTTATGTAATGGAAAAAGCACAGTAAGGGGAAAAAAAAAGATTCTGCCCATCGTCATCTGAAATGTTCGTGGTCATCCCCCACATCTCTGTAAGGTGAATACAGTCACAGTGAATAACCTGTGTCCCTGTCCAAAACAATATAGCTTCAGGCAGACCTGGTCACGTGCCCTGGCTGCTATTCACCAGCTGACTGACCCTGGACACGTTCCCTCATTTCTGTTTCCTTATCTGTCAAATTCGGATCTGGCTGTGACTAGCTGGTGGAGTGGCTGCAAGTTTAAAAGGAAAGCATATCAAGACAGCGCTTGGCATGCAGCTCTCCTCCCAGCCCCCCTTAGACTCTCACGCAGGCGCAAAACCTTGCTTCAAAATGTGTCTTGCAAGAAGACTTGGCATCCAGGACGCGCCCCGGGAAGAATTTGTTTTTGTTTTAATGCCTAGGACGTTTGCATGAAAACAGGATCTTCGTTGCTTAGGAATTGATCAACTCCTGCTGCTGCTTTTCCCCTGCTGAAGTGCCAGTTCCATATTTGTCGCAGGCAAAAGAGGCACGGTAGGGACGGCTGGGCCCTTCGCAGAGGCAGGATGGTGTGGCCCCTTGGGGTGGGTGACAGAGGCCACAGAGTCAAGAGATTCAGGAATCCGTCTCAGGGTGAAAAGAGCTCACAGGTAAAGGATGTCTTGGCCCACGGACTGCCTCGCGAACAAAGATTTTCTGCGGGTCTCATTTGTCTCTGAGAGGGGAGAAGAGGAGACAAAGTTTAGACAGTGGCCTCCACCTGCAAGGATAAAATGCAACAAAGACGGCAGGCAAGAGTGATAGAAAGCACTGTGTACAGTGGAGAGGCTGGAAGTGAGGAGCTGGACAACGTCAGGGTGGACATGTAGCTTAACCTCTCTGCTCCCCAGTTTCCTCACTGATGAAGCAACACCCTCTTCCAGGGTCGTTCTGGAAGTTAAATGAGATATGTGTGTGTGCTAAGTCACTGCAGTCGTGTCTGACTCTTTGTGACCCTATGGACTGTAGCCCGCCAGGCTCCTCTGTCCATGGCATTCTCCAGACGAGAATACTGAAGTGGGTTGTCGTTCCCTTCTCCAGGGGATCTTCCCGACCCAGGGATCGAGCCCACGTTTCCTTTGTCTCCAGCATCAGCTGGTGGGTTCTTTACCACCAGCACCACCTGGGAATGAGAATTAAATGAGATGCTGTGTGTTAAATGGTTGGTGTTGAATAAGCCCTCAATAAAGCCAAACCGTTCATATCAACAATAACCATTCATCACAATACCAGATGCTCTCCATCCTAAGGAAGAGACAGCCAGATGACCACAGAAAGCTGTTCAGAGGAAGGACTTGAACTTGATTTGGTACAGCTGTGTCCTCTGCAGACCATTCTGGAGGAGGTTTGGAGATGCTTTCTAAGACATTGAAGTAAAATTGCCCACATGAACTTAGAGGAGGGTTCCCAGGCCTCCTGCCCCATGGGGCCATGCCCCACCTGCCTGTGGCCCCAGCCTGGTCCCACAAGCACAGAAAGGAGCGAGATGAGAAGAGCCCAGAGTGCCAGCTCAACCGCTCAGGCCCATCTTGCTGTTGCCATGCTTGGCTTCCCGAAGGCAGTTGGGTGTTTGTGTCCAAATGCCCGAGAAAGGCCAGACACTTTTCCCTTTTGTATCCTTAATATATGCTAATCAAAGCTGAGAGCCTGCAGAAAATATCAGCTTGGCCAAGCCCTGCACCCTTGCCTAGGCCTGCCCACCCTTCCTGGGTTTCCCCTCCCATCTGCTCATCCAAGGGTGTCCGTAAGTCCAGCTTTTGGAGTCCTCGGGGGCTGGCAAGGCCGCCACAGACCTCAGTCACATCGCAGTGGAAACAATTGAAAACCACTTGGCAAAACTATGGGGTGATCTAATGTTTTATAGGGAGAATACGTTTTTCCCTCCCCATTCTTATTCAAGCCTTGGGGGGAAAGCCGGCCACCCTCCAAGCTCAGGCAGGCTGGTACCCCAGGCTTCCTGACTCTTTCCTCCCCTGTCTCAGATCACCCCGCCGTGGGGAGGCCAGGCTGCCCTGCTGGCTTTGGCCTCCTCACAGGCCCCGGAGAAGCAGATCCGGCCTTACCTTCCTGGCTCGCCTGGCTGCCTCAGTCCCCTCAGAGGTGCGGCTGTGGCCACAGGGGCCTGTGGGGAGGCCCATATATGGAGTCCGGGGAATGTGGGCTCTGGCAGGTGGCCTGGAAAAAAATGGCCGTGTTCTGAGGGTGAACTCCACCGGATTATAAATAGCACTGCTTCCCTTCCCCTTCCAACTTGCTGTCTGTCACCGCAGGGCTGAAGGTTTAAATTCAAGAGGAAGGAGCAAGGCCAGGTGGGGGGCGGGGAGTGGGGAGGAGGGGGAGATGCCTGATCATGCAGGAGGTTCCGCTGCTGTCTTGGAGTTGATAAAGAGAAGCGTCGCCAGCCAGACGGTGGAGCTGAGAGTGGGACGTTTTTTGTGGGGAGGGGAGCAGAATGACTCCTGATTTAATGCATTTTCATAAACCGAATAAGCACTGAGGGAAGACCAAGGGAAGGTCTAACTTCAGGAGGTGGTTTTAGAGAAGCTTTAGGGCCTCTAAAAGATTAATAGTGAAAATCAGCTGCCTCAAAATATAGGTTTCTCTCTGGTTCTGGATGAGATGATTGGATGGCATCATTGGGGGGCCAGCCATTCTGGCCCCCAAATCAACACCCACGGCCAGGTGCCCACAAAGGCCCAGCCCTTGAGCCTTCTCTCAGAGGGTGTCTCTGTGGGTTTTTGTGTCTCTGTGACGCCAAGGAAGCAGGGTTGCTCACTGCTTCTCTGCAGACCTCGGCATGTTTTGCTCACCACGAGGAGGGGGATGAATTTAGAAGGTGCTGGAAAATAAAGAAGTAAAGGAGTGTGGGGGCCTGGCTACAGAAAGCCACCTTGTCCTTCACACCTGGGGAAGACTGATGAGGGAGATGTTTCAGCGAATTCTGAAGGAGTGACGACCTGGGCCTGCAGAGTCCTTGCCTGTGTCTTTGGCTCTGTGCTCCTAGGGGCCAGGACTCCTGATGATTGCCCCTCCTTCTGTGGTAGGCACTCCGTGGTCGGGACTACAGGAGCTCTGCTGGGCGCCATGAGGGGACACATGTGCCCGGAATCATGTTAGGGGCGAGCACGCCTCCATTGGTGTTGGTGATTCCTTTGTGAGCAGGCAGGCTGGCCATGCTCACTCATATCCTTCCTTCCAACACTTGTGGCTTTTGTGTCGCTAGTGATGATTTGGAAATGGGTTAATTGATAGAGTCCTTCTCTCCTACCTTTGTTGTTATTGTTCAGTCGCTCAGTTGTGTCCAACTCTTTGTGACCCCATGGACTGCAGCACACCAGTCCTTCACTATCTCCCAGAGTTAGCTCAAACTCCTGTCCATTGAGTTGATTATGCCATCCAATCATCTCATCCTCTCACCCCCTTCTCCTCCTGCCCTCAATCTTTCCCAGCATCAGGGTCTTTTCCAATGAGTCAGCTCCTTGCATCAGGTGGCCAGAGTATTGGAACTTCAGCTTCAGCATCAGTCCTTCCCATGAAGAGTCAGGGTTGATTTTCTTTTGGATTGACTGGTTTGATCTCCTTGCTTTTATAATCCTCATTTCTTGTGCTCTATGGAGCAATGTTTGAAATTAAGCATGTAAAAACCACAAAATTAAGGAGGAGCAGGTGAACTTCTGTATCTTTTGGATGCTTCTCAAAAGAAGTCTCCGACCCCACAGAATACAGGCCCCGATTAGACGTGAGGTGGGTGTGGATGGACATTGGAACTTGCCTGGGTTGGATTTGGAGTGACCATCTAAGGGAGTGGTTTTGAAGCTGTGCTTCAGCAGCTCTGTTGGGGGAGGTGCCCCAGAGGCCAAAACAGAAAGAGCCTCCCAGACCCTCACTCCTATTTTAATCCAAGCAGCTCCACTTTTACTTGTTTTAGGTATCAGATTACATTTTTAAAAAAATGGACTTCGTGCCCTAAAAAGTTTGGAAACCAGCATTGCAGCTCCCTGGATCATTTTAGTGCTGAGTAAACAGAAGCAAGGGAAAGGGATTTTTTCAAGGTCATGCCCCAAGGCCAAGACCTCTGCTTGGGTACATCCTGTGCTCATGGTTCTTGTTTTGAGAAGGGAAATCCCAGAGTCCTTGGACTGGGAAGGACCACAGAGAGCATCTTATCAACACCCTTTCTTCAGTAACTGAGGCCCCGGGGAGATGATGGGATTTGTTCAAGGCACAGGCAGTGCCAGACCTGTGGTTTGAAGCCATCACAGGTACTCATCAAAGAGGCAGGACGTGCTGTAAGAACCTGCAAGGGAGGTATCTGATCCAATCTAGACAGCTTCCCAGAGGAAGTTTACACTGAGCTGAGATGGAAAAGATGATGGGCAGCTGGGTGACGAGGAGCGAGGAGGGCATCCACACAGGAACCAGACTCAGGCTTGGTCCTTGGCCCGTCTCACAGCTTCAGGGAAGCAGAGGCTGGGAAGAGACAGTAGCTCTCGTGGGTGGGCTGCTCCCATCTGTCTCTGCGTTGACCTGTCGCCGAGGGAACGTGGACGGTGAGTGGCATCTCCACCTGCCAGGTCAGGCCATGTGCTGCGGCCTCTTGGAGCAGCCCTCTGGCAGATCCGGAGCCCAGCTTATCAGAAACAGAGCCGGGGCAGGATGGCGGCTGCTGGGAGCTTCCTGCCCACAGGACTTGAATGCATAATGCACCGCGTCTGATGTGAGCTCTGAGAAAGTCCAGATGCCTGCCTGCTCCAGACAGGAAAGGACATCGCAGGGACAATGGTGTTCACTCTCAAGGCGGCTCCCTGCAGCTCTTTGCAGACAGACAGTGCTAGTCTCTCCTTCTGGACATGAACTTTCCATGAGGCTAGGATGTGCCCTGGTTGGACCTCGGATCTTATTTCTGGTCCTGGGGTATAGAATGTATGCCTTTATCAGGACCGAAGAAGGACTTGGGTAAAGATCCCTGGAAATGGGCACATTGCTCATCATCACCCAGACACACTGTAAAAACAAATACATGTTCTTTAGGACATAACATCCTGGGAAAAGGATTCCCATTCTCTGCTGTCTGAGACATGTGAAAAACAGCACCTGCTCATGCCTACGGAGGCCATGTTGTCTAATCTTGGGCTCTCAATTAGTCTCTAGTCTAGCAGCACCAAAGGGGATCTAGCACCACTTAGGAGGGAGTGCAAGAATTGCCAAACCCAGAAGTCCAGTGGAGACTTCCCGGTCACTCCCATTTTCTGATACACCTTCAGAGGGGGGACTTCTAGGTGACGTGTCCTCCTTTGTTTTCATGAGATTCACAGCCTCCATCCTGACATGCCCACCTCAGTCCTGGGAGCCTGTGTGGGTGCCAGCATCACCCTCCAGCTTTCTCTGTGCCAGCATTTCTCAAAGCCTGTCTGAGGAGCAGGAGTCCTGCAAGATGCCCTATGACACAGGGTTCCGTTCTCCTGTTAGTTTGGGAAATGCTGCACATGGATTTCTCCTGCGTGTGAGGACTCGGGTCACAGAGCATCACCTCTGAGGGGTCTTTCCAGACCTCCACCTGCTTACCTGCTCTGTTCCTCAGAGTCCTCTTCCATCCTGATTTTACATGTGTCTGTTTACTTTTGTGCAGTCCGTCTTCGCCCGCACTAAGCAATCCTCTCCCCGTTCTTGCTTGCCTGTTTTTGTTCAGGCCTGCGTCCCTCGTGCCCAGAAAACTGCCTGGTTCAATAAGAGAATGTGTCAAGCGCACACATGGACCAATTAATGTATTCAAACCCTCAGGGCTCCTTCATGTAGAATTCGGTTTAACTCTGTTTAGCTCAGTATTTTTTTTAATATTTATTTTTATTTATTTATTTGGCTGCACCGGCACGTGGGATCTTTGCGTGGGATCATTGAGGCATGCAAGATCTCTTTTAGCTGCAGCATACAGGATCTTTTCCTTAGTTGCAGCATGCAAAATCCCTTAGTTACACATTGTGTCCTAAATCATGGGATCTGGTTCCCTGACCAGGGATCGAACCTGGGCCCCCTGTTTTAGGAGCATGGAGTCTTAGCCACTGGACCACCAGGGAAGTCCCAGCTCAGTACTTTTTTCTACTTCTTCCCCCTGTTCTTTAATTGCCTAGCTCGTCTCATCACCTAGGACCAAGTCACATTGGGCCCTGGGAGGCCAGCCCTACTGAGAGTAGCCAGCTTCCTGGTCCCATTCCTTCTCATCCCCAGGCCTCACTTCCTTTGTGGTCTGATGACCAATGGAAACTGGCTTGTCCACTAGTTCACTCACTCCTCTGCTCTGAGCACTGTGAGGGTAGGGACCTTGCCTGTCCTGGTTCACCACTGACTCCCCCATGCCTTGAGCAGTGCCTGGGAAGTGCTCGGGGGGTGATTCCTACATGAATAGCCCCCTTTTCTGACTCACCCTCATCCACAGCCCACAGGACTTCAATTCCACCAAACACACTCTGGGACATGCTATTTTCTGTCAACCCTCACAGCCACTTGCCAGCCATCTGGTACAGTGGTGGCTCCCTTTATCCATCAAAACACCAAGTGTTGAAAAATGGAAGAGACCATGAGACTGTCTGCCCAGGGCCCCTGTGTTTTGGAGGGAGAAACAGAGGTTCCAAGAGGGCAGTTGGTTCCAATTCAAAACTGGTCCCCCAAGACTCCTGTCTTACTTGCATTGTTCTCCTGCGTTCATCTCCCAGGGCTGCTGTGACAAACTACCACAAACTTGGGGGCTTAAAACAACATACACACTTGTTATCTGACAGTTCTGGAGGTCAAAGGTCTGAAATCGGTCTCACGGGGCTAAAGTGAAGGTGTCGGCAGGACTCTGCCTTCTGGAGGTTCTGAGCGAGAATCCAATTCCTTGTCTTTTCCAGAGTCAAGAGCTGCCTGTATTGCTTGGCTCATGGCCCCTTCCTCCATCTTCAAAGCCAGCAGTGGCCAGTTGAGTCTTTCTCAAGCTGAATTGCCCTGACCCTGACCCTCCTTCCTCTTTCACTTTTTAAAAAAAATTAATTAATTTATTTGGCTGCACTCAGGATCTTCACTGGATCATGCAAATCTATCGTTGCAGCATGTGGACTCTCTGATTGTGGTGTGCAGGCTTAGTTGCTCTGCAGCATGCGGGGTCTTAGTTCCCTGACCAGGGATCAAACCCACGTTTTAGCCGCTCGGCCAACCAGGGAATGGAAATGGAAGACAGGACCAGGTCTTCACGAGGTGCCACTGTTCGAATGCTCTAGGATTCTGCGAGGCCAGGAGTGCTGGGGAGAGCAGAAGGCATCTGCTAGGAGGTCCGGGAAAGGTCTCCCTCTTTCACTTCTAAGGACCTCTGTGATTATATTGGGCCCATTCAGATAAGCCAGGATAATCTCTCCATGGCAACTTCCTTAACTTAATCACATCTGCAAAGACCCTTTGCTATGTAAGGTAACATATTCACAGGCACTGAGGATTAGGTCATAGCATCTCTCAGTCATAGTATTTGTCACATCACTTTATAGCTCCTTCAGTGTCTGCCTGCCTGGCTAAGCCATGACTGCTTCACAGGCAGGGCCTGGCCATCTCTGTGCCCAGCTTTGGCATATTCCTGGCACTGCAAAAGCATACAGGGAGTGTGGGTCTCCTTGGCTGACACAGAAGTGGTCCTTATTTATTTTACTGCACCCTCCCCACCCCCATTTCCATTCAGTGATGAAGGGCCCTCCCCCTCAGGTTCTGGTGTTCAAGTTCTGCCATGGGATCAGTCCTCAACAAGATCAAGAGAGACCCAGGCCACATCCACATTTTTAGACTCCTCACATACTAAAATATGAAAAAAAATGCAAAGTGATTATGCAAAATGCAAACTGACATTGTAGATCTGTAAAATAATTAAGCTAGTAAATTAACTCTTTCGACATCTAAAATACAATGCGATAAAACTGTCTTGCAAGCTTACTGCAGGTTTATATCTAGAATACATTCATTCAGGGTATTCTATGGGTGTGCGTGCCTCAGTTGTAGCTGACTCTTTGCAACTCTGTGGACTGTAGCCCGCCAGGCTCCTCTGTTTGTGAGATTCACCAGGCAAGAATATGCAGGCAAGAATACTGGAGTGGGTTTCTGTGCCCTCCTCCAGGAGATCTTCCCGACCTAGGGATCGAACCAGAGTCTCTTACTTCTTCATTGGCAGATGAGTTCTTTATCACTAGCACCCAAATTTAGATTGCCATATACATGTCTTAGAGGGACTGTGAAAAGTTGAAGTGTGTGCCCTTTCATGAATGAGAGGCCTGGCCCAAGAAACCTTCCTATTTGTATCTCCAGGCCTCTGGACTTTGCTTGGAATAAAGGCTGCAGGAAAGGCCTCTGGGGTGCTGTGTTTAATACTCGGAGTTAGACCTTGGGCAGGTCACATCCCTCATCCAAACTACTCATACTCAGCTGGCCCGAAGCCCATGACCTCTAAGTTCCCTTTTCACCAACATCTTGTCACCTGGAGGGGCTTAGGACAGATTCTGGCACCTGGTTTGAGTTTCTGATGTAGCCACAATGACAGTTCTGGTTCTGGCCTGAGCCACTAAGTGATTGGACCTCTGACCTGCCTTTCCCGGACCTCCTAGTAGATGCCTTCCGCTCTCCCCAGCACTCCTGGCCTCACAAAATCCTAGAGCATTCGAACAGTGGCACCTCGTGAAGATCTGGTCCTGTTTCCCCATCTGCAGTCAGAGAGGGCAAACCACCTTCCCATGCACCCGGTTGAGATTGAACCCCAGGTCTCCCTGCTCACCCCCTAGTATTTCAGCTACACCATATCAGGCTAGAAGAAGTAGGGTGGTTTCTTACTCTGCAGGGAGTGCAGATTGAAAAGCACAGAAAACCCTGATTTTGAAGCAACTTTGATGGCTTTTTGAAAGAAGACAGAACCAAAGGAAAAAAAAAATCATCATGAACAGTTGAAAATAATTTGTATGTTATACACTTTTCTATGTCCTATTTTACAGTAAAAACACAATTTAATAAGCCACAAAAATTAAATAAATGGGGTTCCAGGCCCTCAAGTCAGCCAGGAACCCTTTACTATTTTTCCGAGCTCTCCTAGGCCTGCTCTTATTCCACTCACATTGGAAAGCCTCTTTAGCCCCCTGTCCACCATGGAGCCTGCACGCCCACATCTATGGTTTGGGCTGGTCCATCATTCATTCATTTGCTCCTCAAGGTAGTTGTGATGGTCCTCATTTATTTAATGCATCTTGTACCCCCAGGTTGGGCTTCCCTGCTGGCTCTGCAGTAAGGAATCTGCCCACCAATGCAGAAGATTCAGGAGACACAGGTTCGATCCCTGAGTCAGGAAGATCCCCTGGAGAAGGAAATGACAACCTACTCCAATATTCTTGCCTGGGAAATCCCATGGACAGAGGAGCCTGACGAGCTACAGCCCATTGGGTCACGAAGAGTCAGACATGATTTAATGACTAAAAACAACCCCTAGGTTGCCCCTGATGGCACACAGTGTGACATAGTAAAAACAGCACAGACCCAGGTGTCCAACAGAGACCTGTAAGTCTCCTGTCTTAATCTCTCTGAGCCTCAGAGTCCTCATTTGCAAGTAAGATCGTGTCCTAAGTCAGGCTTGCAAACCCAAATGCATACAGAGGCCAGGCATGCGAATAGAATGCAGGAGGCTAGCCAGGGTTGTGTAATAGGGAGTGGTGGCGATTTGGCAAAGTAGAGCATCCATGCCCAGTCTAAAAGGGACACTTGCCACTGAGTTCCCACTGAGTGTTCCCATGCAAGGATATGGATTCAGTGAGGTCAGGGAACACCTTTTGAATTTTTCAAGAAGACCTGGAAACCTTGATTTTTATGAGATACTCCGAAAATATTTAAAGCATTGTTTAAAGTCAAAGAAGGGACTTCCCTGGTGGTCCAGTGGTTAGGACTTCGCCTTCCAATGCAGGGGGTGTGGGTTCAATCCCCAGTCAGGGTGCTAAGATCCCACATGCGTCACGGCCAAAACCAGAAAATAGAAGCAATATTGTAATTAAT
Organism: Giraffa tippelskirchi; assembly: GCF_054371585.1. Lineage (NCBI taxonomy): Eukaryota > Metazoa > Chordata > Mammalia > Artiodactyla > Giraffidae > Giraffa > Giraffa tippelskirchi. Next base: position 60,386,500 of record NC_137280.1, read on the forward strand.
TCAATAAAGACTTTTTTTTATATATAAATTTATTTATTTTAGTTGGGGGCTAATTACTTTACAATATTGTAATAGTTTTTGCCATACATTGACATGAATCAGCCATGGGTTTACATGTGTTTCCCTTCCTGGACCCCCCACCCACCTCCCTCCCCATCCCATCCCTCTGGGTCATCCCATTGCCCCGGCCCTGAGCCCTTGTCTCATGCATCGAACATGGAATGGTGTTCTGTTTCACATATGATAATATACATGTTTCAATGCTATTCTCCCAGAACGTCCCACTCTCACCTTCTCCCTCAGAGTCCATAAAATTGTTCTATGCATCTGTGTCTCTTATTCTGTCTCGCATATAGGGTTATCGTTACCATCTTTCAAATTCCATATATATATGCATTAGTATACTGTATTGTTGTTTTTCTTTCTGGCTTACTTCACTCTGTATAATGGGCTCCAGTTTCATCCATCTCAGTAGAACCGATTCAAATGTATTTTTTTTAATGGCTGAGTAATATTCCATTGTGTATATGTACCACAGCTTCCTTATCCATTCGTCTGCTGATGGACATCTAGGTTGCTTCCATGTCCTGGCTATCGTAAACAGTTCTGCGATGAACATTGGGGTACACGCGTCTCTTTCAATTCTGGTTTCCTCGGTGTGTATGCCCAGCAGTGGGATTGCTGGGTCATATGGCAGTTCTATTCCCAGTTTTTTAAGGAATAAAAATAAAGACTTTAAAAAAAAAAAAAATAAAGTCAAAGAAAATATATCTAAGGGCCAAATCCAGTCCCAGCCACCTGTTTGCAAGTCATGGGCTGGAGCCTCGATAGACTGCGTTCCACTTTCCCAGTCAGATAAGGGAGATGCTGCCATGTCGGCCTCACTTCCTTTGGGCCTGGATGTGTGTTTCTGTCACTGCAATCAAGGCTTTGTCCCTGGAAGACAGCAGAGGCTCAGTTAACACTAGCTATAAAGGGCTAGATCCCCATGTTATACTCCTGCGTGCCACCCCCACCCTCACTGTAGCCTGCCAGGCTCCTCTGTCCATGGGTTTTTTGCAGGCAAGAATACTGGAATGGGTTGCCATTTTCTCCTCCAGGGGATCCCCCCGACCCAGGGATTGAACCTGTGTCTCCTGTGTCTCCTGCACTGCAGGCAGATTCCTTATCCACTGAGCCATCAGGGAAGCCCAAGACCAACACAGCACTGGGTATACAGAGATACGACCCAGTAGTATGCACTCACTAAATAAGCAACAACAGCAACTTGTAATGATATTATGGAATCAGTTATGAAAAAGAAGGTACATAGAAGCCCATGGATTTTGGCAAAATAGATGTAATGTTTGGTAAACGGCTGATTCACCTAAAACCTCTAAGATTAGAGACGCTGGTTTGCGATTGATCCTCCTTCCTTGTAAAAGTGAGAGAAAATGGAGTCTTGCTGGCTTCTGTCATTTTTCAAAGGCTGCAGCAGCCCCTCCGGGCCTCAATTAATTTATTCCTTCAAGCCATAAATTTCTCTCTCATCCCTTATTTCCTCCCTCATTGTCTCCTGCTCCCCAGGAGGAGCCAGTAGACTTCTCAAGGACACGTCTTACTTACTAGGGGCAGAACTTGGGCTTTAGGCAAAAAAGCAGCCCATTATGCCCCAAATCTGTGGCTGTGAGAGTGATCACACCTTCTGCGGCTGAAGGGAGCACAAAGAAACACTTGAGCCCAGTGGCATCAGCCGCTTTTCTTCCCCGGAGGGAAAATGGGCCATTCTTCTAAATGTACTCCATTCCCACCAGCCCTCCGCTTAACCTCCAAGCAAGAGAGGCCCCAGTTTGTAGCAGGTTTCCCGCTGGACACTCCAACAACATATTAGCATATTTTGCATTAAAAAAGGACTTGGAAAATGAATTAAATGATTGGCATGGTGTTTCTAAAGGTTTTTTCCAAACTACTAGTAATTGTGTGGTTTTAGAATTCACCATCCCTGGCTGAAATACCCAGGGCCTGGCAGCCAGCTTAATCAGGAGACATTGTACCAGGCAGGGGCATATTTTAGGGCTCGTGATACCCAGTGATTGCCTGAACAGTACCTGGAGACTTGCTAAAGAGAACCTTGTCCTAGTTTTTCAGCAGAGCTGGCAGTTCATTTTCCTCGCTTACAGAGAGAGCTGAGATTTATGCCCATTCAAAACCTCTTTTTATGAGAGGGGCTGGATCTGCCCTGGAACCATCTGCTGAGGCTCCAGGCAGTGTAGACAGTATCCAGATCTGACAGTGAGCTAAGTGAGGTGGAGCTGGGTGCTCGGTTGGTCACTTATGGCCCTGCTCTGAGCCAAGAGAGCTCGAGGTAGGGGAGCAAGTGTGTTGGAAGCTTCCCGAACATACTTGAAAAAGTGTTAGTCACTCAGTTGTGTCTGACTCTTTACAGCCCCATGGACTGTAGCCCACCAGGCCCTTCTGTCCATGGGATTTCCCAGGCAAGAATACTGGAGTGGGTTGCCATTTCCTTCTCCAGGGGGTCTTCCTGACCCAGAGATTGAACCCAGATCTCCTGCTTTGCAGGCAGATTCTTTACCATCTGAGCCACCAGGGAAGCCCAGAACATGCTTGGGAAAATGCTATTCTGGTCCAGTTCAGTTCAGTCGCTCAGTCGTGTCTGACTCTGCAACCCCATGAACCGCAGCACGCCAGGCCTCCCTATCCATCACCAACTCCAGGAGTTTACCCAAACTCATGTCCATTGAGTCAGTGATGCCATCCAACCATCTCATCCTCTGTCGTCCCCTCCTCCTCCTGCCCTCAATCTTCCCCAGCATCAGCGTCTTTTCAAATGAGTCAGCTCTTCGCATCAGGTGGCCAAAATATTGGAGTTTCAGCTTCAACATCAGTCCTCCCAATGAACACCCAGGACTGATCTCCTTTAGGATGGACTGGTTGGACCTCCATGAAGTCCAAGAGACTCTCAAGAGTCTTCTCCAACACCACAGTCCAACCTCTTCTTTTTTGCAAGTGAAAGAGATGGAACCCAGAAAGACTATGACTTGCCCAGGGTCACCAGCCATTTTCACTAGAAAGAATTCAGGTCTCCTGACTCTTCATCCAGATTTGTTATTGTTTTCAAGTCCAAAAAAGAAACCAAAAAGAAAAGATAACCAGGAGATCAGGGTGTGGGGTTGGAAAGGATTCCAAGGGGCAGATTAGGAAGGTTGAGATGGAGGAACTTAGGAATGGCAAGCTGTGGTAGAATCTCTGTTTTTTTAGAATAACAGAGGGTTGTTACTCATTATTTTAATTAATGATGATAATGATAAGGTAATAATTGGTAACGTGTGCTTTCTTGGAGCCAAGCACTGTGCCTGGTGCTCTACCTGTTTCATCTCCTTTAATCCTCACACAGCTCTGGGAAGCAGGTCAGTACTGACATATCCCTGTTTTACAGATGAGAAAACTGAGGCCCAGGGTAATCCAGCTCTGATTTCAGAACCAGAATCTTTAGGGGGAAAAAAAGAGACTCCATGAGTAATTGATCAAGAAATGGCAGCAGCAGGCCCCTGGAAGATATTAAGAACAGAGACAAGATGAGGGAGAAAAGAGCTGGAACACAGGAGGGCGCTGGGGGCAGCCAGAAGGTTCCCATCCAGAGAGCAGAGTGAGGTGCAGCCCACAGGGAACATAAGGGACCGCAGAGAAGCAGGCGCCAGGTCTGTCTGTGAGGAGGGCGGCTCTCACCTCAGGGCAGAAACACAGATCTGGGGCTCAGGAGGAATGAAGCCAGAATCCTTGTTTTTTCAGGAACTGGAGAGAGAGAGAATACCTATATATGTATATTGTGTGTGTAGAAGGAAGATACACACACACACACCCTCTCAGGAGTGGCTGTAAGGGAGAGAGAGAATACCTGGGGTGGGTGTGTGTGTGTGTGTATGTGTGTAGAGACCTGGGGCTCAGGAGGAATGAAGCAAGAATTCCTGTTTTTTCAGGAACTGGAGAGAGAGAGAATATTTTGTGTGTATTTTGTATGTGTGTCTGTGTGTGTATGTGTGTGTGTGTTTGGAGAGAGAGAATACCTGTATTGTGTGTGTGAGAGTGTGTGTGTGTGTGTTTGGAGAGAGAGAATACCTGTATTGAGTGTGTGAGAGTGTGTGTGTGTGTGTGTGTGTGTGTGTGTGTGGAGGAGGAGGAGGAAGACACACACCCTCTCGGGAGGGTGTAAGGGACAGTACATCCTTTAACCAGCTCAGCCTGGGTCATTTTGTGCAAAAAGAGAAACCAAACCAAACCTGGGAGTACAGGCAAAGCCACAACCGATGCGTGTCCCGCAGTGTCCATCCGTGGAACCTCAGGGAAAACATGCCACGCGGCAAGGTGCTCGGCGGGTGTGGGCTGGAGATGAGCGTGAAGGCAGCGCCAGTGCACGTGGGGCCGAGGTGGACGATGGCATGGTGGGGAGGGGGCTGCCCTGAGGGGCTGTGTGGTCTGTTTCATCTCAGATATTTCCGCTACCCCTGCCTGGGATTCATGGACGGCGTGTGTGACTGGGTCCCTGGATGACTCACTCCAGGTTATTCTCATTGGAAATATAAACCAAGTACTATGGGTTTGGGCTCTACCAGGGCTTTGTGGGTTGGCTTATATTCTACATAAGAGTACCCAGGAGATGGCAGATACGAATTCACTCATCCTACGGATTGAGGGTGTTGATTTTTTTTAAAACCATCGTTGAAACACTGCATTTCAGCAAAAAGTTAGAAAACATTTACTTAACTGTTCACCAGTGAATGCGTAGAGTAATACACACCTATTTCAGTGTTGAGTCTGAGGACTGTGTGATAATAAGGGTAGATACTTGCATGGAACGTTAGGTAAAGCTAGGAATATATAAATTGTATGGGTAGTAGAACATTTTGTAAAGAATCGGGATGTACCCAAAGTCAGAGAGGTTAAGTAACTCACCCAGGGTCACACAACTGATAAGTGGCTGAGCCAGGATTCAACCCAGATGGAGGAGGGGGCATCCTCTCAATCACCACTACACTACACTACCAAGGGCTACTTATGATACATTTTTAGCTCCAGATCTTCAAATCCAAAATCACTTGTTCTGACTCTGCAAGATGTGCATGTAAGCAAGGCCTATGACCTTTGCTCTCATTAAAGAACTTTGAGAAGTTACAGCAGTGATTAGAGTTTTTAGAGTTACACTTTTCAAAATTTATCTAATGAGCTTATATTCCCTTTAGAAGGATATGTGCATATATCCATGCATATAAATTGGAAAATAAGAAAAAAAGCAACATGAGAACCTTCCCACCTTATTCCAGGAGCAGAGCAAGTGTCTCTACTTAGGCACTGTTGGAACTCTTAGTCCCTTTGGGCTTCTATGATAAAATACCATAGACTAGGTATATGTATTTTGGGTTTATGGCTCATGAACAACAGAAGCTTATTTCTCACAGTTTTGGAGGCTTCAAGTGCAAGATCAAGGGGCTTTCAGATTCAGTATCTGGTGAGAGCCCACTTCCTGGTTCATAGACGGCTGTCTTCTCATGGTGGCCTCACATGGAGAAAGGGGCAAGGGTGCTCTCTGGGATTTGTTTTGTAAAGGCACTAACCCTCTTCATAAGGGCCCCATCCTTGTGACCTAATCACCTCCCTAAGGCCCCCACCTCCTAATACTGTCACCTTGGGCATTAGGATTTAACATGTAAATGTTGGTGGGGGACACAAGCATTCAGTATAGCAGGGACCGAACATAAAAGACTGGCTCCACCTTCATGTGCTAAGGAACTCAGAGATGAGACCAAATGTACAAGTGAAGTCATGTGACAACAATTGCAAAGCAACAGCTTCAGGAGTTGAGATCTCTGAATATCAAGGGTGCTGAAAGGAGACTTCCCTGGTGGTCCAGTGGCTAAGACTCAGTGCTCCCAATGCAGGGGGCCCAGGTTTGACCCCTGGTTGGGGAACTGGATCCCACATGCCACAACTAAGAGTTTGCATCCTGCAACTAAGACCCTAGATGCCACAACAAAGACCAAGTGCAGCCAAATACATAAATAAAAATAAATACTTAAAAAAAAAAGAGTGCTGCAAGGATACAGAATAAATGACACCACAGATGGAATTCAGTCCGATGGGTTTTCTTCTTATAAAAAGTTACGTTTGGAGGGGCATTTTGAAGTATCGATGGCAGAAGGAATGGCATGGACCAATTGCAAAGGGTACACTTGATGAGGAAGTGGGCTTGTTGTTCTAGACGGAGAATCTGAACTTACCCTGTTGAGGTGGTTGAAGTGAAAGTGAAAGTCACTGTCTGACTCTTTGCGCCCCCATGGACTATACAGTCCATGGAATTCTCCAGGCCAGAGTACTGGAGTGGGTAGCCTTTCCCTTCTCCAGGAGATCTTCCGGACCCAGGAATCGAATGAGGGTCTCCTTCATTGCAGGCAGATTCTTTACCAGCTGAGCCACCAGGATTGGGGAAAATTTTCCCCCTACCATTCTTGATGTTTTGGTCTGGCCTAATCATTAAAATGACACATGACAGATTAACATGAGGAAAAAACCAGTTTTCTCCATAAACATGGAACTTCCATAGAAATGGGGCACCTTCTCTCAAATGACCAAAGCAGGCTGTTTGTACATCATTTTTTGACAAAGAAACAATTCTTCGTGAAGATAATGCAAAACAAAGGGGCTTGTGCTTGGGGTAGTGGACTAACAGAGAAGTAACAGTTTGTTTCTATAACTTTCTTAGCCTTGAATTTCCTAACCCAATGAGAAGGATGCTCTGTATCCTTCTGGTCTAGGAAGGGTCACTTCACGTGGGATGTTTATGTCCCACTTTCAGGGGGAGAGACGTCAGAGTGAGTGTTTTTTAAATATTTATTTCACTGTGCCGGGCCTTAGGTGTGGCATGCAGGATCTTCCATCTTCGTTGCAGCATCTTTAGTTGTGGCTTGGAAACCCATGGTTGCAGCAAGTGGGATCTAGTTCCCTGACCAGGGATCAGACCCAGGCCCCCTGCATGGGGAGCATGGAGTCTTGGCTACTGGACACCAGGAAAGTCCGTAGAGTCAGTTTTTTAAATGTCTTTTTTTTGCTACCAAGTGTTTCTCAAGTAACTTTAAATCAAGATAATCACTATGTCATTGAGATAAATTGAGGGGCAGCCCGTCCTGCCTAAAGAGACTTTGTCCTGTGAAGTTTTGCATATACTGAACATTCAAAGGAAACCCACCTGGGCAACCAGCACCCAGACCTCTCTTTGATCTTGGTTATTGTATAAACTAGCCTGACTGCCACCCTACCAGCCTTCAGGTGTCCATGATCCTTTCCAAAACAAGTACTGGTTCAGTGAGGTCACCTACTGGTCACCCCATTTGTTTGGTGGTCAGTGCCAGTCAGGGTGCTGGTGGTTTTGCTGTTCAGTCGCTCAGTCGTGTCCGACTCTCTGCGACCCCATGGACTGCAGCACTCCAGGCTTCCCTGTCCTTCACTGTCTCCCAGAGTTTGCTCAAACTCGTGTCCATCGAGTCGGTGATGCCATCCAACCATCTCATCCTCTGCCTCCCCCTTCTCCTCCTGCCCTCAATCTTTCCCAGCTTCAGGGTCAGGGTGTAATTCAGCTAAATTAATTTTGCAGATTCCTAGTGTTTTGACAGGTGGGAATGGAGGCCTGAGAATTTGAGATTCAAAAATGCATTTCAGACATGCCGTCAAGTTAGAGCTTCGTTTTGGTCCGTTGGGGGTGGCCACCAAGTAAACAGCTTGATTTCCCTCCCCGCTGGAGGTACAAAACGCAGCATTCACGTTCGCCAGCAGATAAATGTCTCCAATCCCTGGCAGTGCTTAATGGCTTTTAGTAGAGTTAAGGCTGGGAAAAAAGAAACGGACTTCCTCTTACTGGGTAAAATTAAAACCCCGAGGAGAAGATTCCATTTCACACAGACCCTTTCCTTCTCCGATGACTCGTCCACAGCCCAGCCAGCTCCGTTTCAGCTCATTCAGGTAAAATGGAAGATCGAGGCCACCCGACTGGGGCAGGCGGTGGGGGTGGGGATGGGGCTGATGAACCGGGGTGTTGGCGGTTTGTCAGCTGAGATTTGCATTTCCAATAAGGGCCATGTCCTGGGGAGCTGCAGCCCAGTGACTGAATCTCTCTCTTTTTTAAAAAAATAATTATATATAATTTTATTTTTATTTTTTAATTTTTATGCAGGTATAATTGATTTACAATGTTGTGTTAGTTTCAAGTGTACAGCAAAGTGAATCTGTTATACGTGTACATATATCCATGCTTTTTTAGATTCTTTTCCCATACAGGCCATTACAGAGTATTGAGTAGAGTTCCCTGTGTTACACAGTAGGTCCTTATTGTGACTATGAGTCTCTTTATCTCTCTAAGTGCTCCGTTTTGCAGGGACCAATGCAGGAGTCTTTGTGGCTCAGGCGATGAAACATCCGCCTGCACTGTGGGAGACCTGGTTTCATCCCTGGGTCAGGAAGATCCCCTAGACAAGGGAGAGAATGGCTACCCACTCCAGTATCCTTGCCTGGAGAATTCCATGGACAGAGGCTAATGTCCATGGGGTCTCAAAAGAGTCAGACACGACTGAGCGACTAGCACTTTCACTTTCTGAGACCCTGTAATAGGGTCTTCCTGGGGAAGACCTTCCTGGCCTGAGCCTTTAAAATTCTATTGGAGCAAGATGCAGGGCTCGATTAAATAAATTAATCATTAAATAAATAAGTAGTAGAAATCCCTAAGGCATACAATAAGTCTGTTAAGTAATGTGATTTTTCTAAATGTTAAATGAAAAAATGCAGGATACATACTGTACATAGTTTTTATTTTTTAAAAATGATACACATGGATGGAAATATAGCAAAATGTTAACGTAGTTCATCTGGAATCAGAGATTATGTTTCCTCTTTTATTTCTTAATTTCCTATAATACACCTTTTCTTTCCTTGATCATAGAAGTTAAATGTCACAGCAGGAAACTATCATATACCCTCGCTTCTTTTTTTCTTTGTTTTCCTTCCTTTTTCATCTCCTCACATGAGAACATCAGCTATGCTGTCAGTGGAACCGCCTTGTTCTGCGCCACAAACATTCTATCGCTAACAGGAACCATAAATCCACAGGGGTTAGGACAAAACCTACCCTTCACCCATCATGCCCTCCTCCTCCGTGAGTCCATCTAAACCCTTCTTGAGCATGTTTACAGTTTTAGCTGGTATAGCCTCTCGGGCCCAAGGAGTTGCCTGTGTTTTCCACCCTCGGTGTAAAGTGGCAGAGGCCTGCCCGATTGGTATCCTCAGCTGACCTCCTTCAGAGTCCAAGGGTCCTCCCCGGTTTTGCATTTCTGGGACTGAGCAAACAAATGAGAGCGAAGACAGCACATTCACAATTAGCCAAGTACACGTCCAGACAGCGTTGTTGAACTTGGTGTTGGAAGAGACCTCAGAAATTGTTTAGGCCAGTGTTTTCCTAAAAGTCCATAAGATGGGAGTCAGTATTCCAGAAACCCGTGGAAGCTGTACACGACCCAGGATATGGTGGCACTGGCTGCCTAAAAATATCATTTGGGGGGAAAAGGGCGGGGTGTTTTCGTTTTGCTCTGGGCTGGAAGCGGATAACAATGGCTACTTTGTTTGGATCAGAAACTCCAGCAGTTGCACAAATGCTTCACTGCTTTGTTAGTGGAGAAACTAATTAATGTATGAGAGACAAAATCTTTTAAAATTGGGCATGTGAGAAGGTAGACATGGATATGACCCGTTATCTGGGTTCCACCTAAGAGGTGGCGAAGGCAGGAATATCCCAGCATGCCTGATGGGTGAGAAAATGGATTGAGGGCAGCTGCCTCACCATAGCTAAGTAGGCTGCTACATGGAGGCCAGTGGCTTAGAATCCAGGTGTTCTCCTCAGAGATGTGGGCTGCCTCCAGGGCACCCACTCTGCCTGTTTAAACCAAGCCCCTGAGATGCGTTTCCTGTACTGAAAATAATTTAGCAGACTGAATTTTTGTCTGCTCCAGCTGTGATCTTTTTTTCTAGACTGAGTCCTGAGTCTGGAAAATTATTTTCATTGCCTTTATACATCTTCTCCCATCTTTCCCAGCTGTGGAATACAGACTTCCAGGTTCAGAAGATTCCAGTAGGAAAGCAGATGGGCTCTGGAATGTTGACAGCCTGGGTTCAAATGCTGCTTCCCCCACTCACCAGACTCTCATCCCAGGTGTAAACTTCTCTGAACCTCAGTTTTCCCAACTGTAAAATGGGAATAATGATAGTATCTGCCCTTAGGATCATTGTGAGGATTGAACCACATAATGAATGAAAAGTGCTTGTCTGGTTCCTGGTGCCCAGTACGTGCTCAGTAAAGATGAGTTGTCACCCTCGGCACCATCGTCATTATTATCAGTTTTCCGCGGAAGAACCACAGCCAGGACCCAGAGTCAGCTTTGAACCTATTTTGCTTGGCTGCACTAGGGACAGTGACCCCGCCTGCTGTGTTATTTGCTTTGTCTTCCAGGGGAGGGGGAATCATTAGCTCCTAGTCACCTGGTACCCATTTTCAAGGTCCTGAGAACTGATGTAGTTTACTCAATCAAGGTCACACAGCTCCTAGAGGCAACGGGAGAAATCTCCCATGCAGCTCTCTAGAGCTCATTACTCTGCAGAACTCTGTCCCTGTGGACACCTCCTCAGATCCTCCAGCCCAGGAAAGGAGGGAGAGACAGGTGAGACAAATAACCAGATTCTCAGGAATACTTGTTGGAATCGCCAAGTGTCTCCTGCATGCCTGCTGCTTGCTTAGTCTCGTTACTTTACTCAGGAGATTTCAGTGGAGCTGATGCTTCCTGTTTCATGTTTCTCCCCTCCTGACTGTGCCAGAACCGCCAGCCCCACCCGAGCATCTCGGATGCTGGGGTGGGTGATGGGGACACTCGGGGCCCGTAGCAGGGCCAGGAGTCGGCTGGTTGAAGCCCTCGTTCCCGCTATGCTTACCCCAGCGTGAGGTGTTGAACTCTGTGAGGCAGGTGTGCCCCTGAAAAGGCCCTTGTAGGGCTCTAAGGCCCCTCTGGCCGGAAGCCTCCCTACCTGCATCAGCCACTTCCTGAGCACACCTTTGAGATGGCAGACACTCTGAGACCACAAAGCTGAATGAACTGCACTTCCTGCCTTCATGGCAGCTCACAGGGCGGGGAAAGTGAGGGCCTGGACTGTAAGCCGAATCAGTGGGGATCCATGCACCTATAGGGTATTGGGGACCGGCATTCCTGAGCAAAGGCACAGAGATGTGACCTAGAACGCAGCGTGGAGCCCATCACTTGCTTGCTCTCTGGTTGGTTTGAGTGTGTTTCTTCTGCCCTGGCTAGATGGTAAGTGCCTCTAGCCAGGAGGTGTAATGAGCCCTGCTCCTTCTCTAGTCCTTGTGCTTATGGGGTGATGGACAGCTTGGAAAGCACTTTCACCTGAGTCATTTTATTTGACCTGCTCAGCAGCTTTGTGATGTCAGATTTTATCTCCATCTTATAAATGTGGAAACTGAGGCTTTGAGAGGGCGATTTGGTGGCTCAGCTACTCAATGACGGAGCCTGGATTTTGCATACAGGTCTGAGCTCTGACTTGACCTGCTCCCCAGATCTCACCCTCATGGTCAGCACTGGGGGAATGAGCATGGATTCAGTGCTTGGCAGAGAAGGCGAGACGCTGAGAGGGAGCCAATATGTGAGCATGAGCTTGAGGGGCTCAGTGGAAAAGACTTTGGCAGGGAGACCCCTGGCTTAAGTTCCTACGTCTCCAAGCGTGAGCTATCTGCACTTAGAATAGTCCCTTCTCTTTGGGGCTCAGTTTCCCTGGATGGAAAATGAAACGATAGTCAGAGATTCCATCTCACAAATCTGTAGAACTAAAATTGAGAATTTTGGTCTTCAGCACTTTCTCATCTCTCAGCGGCCCCAGTCTACTAGGCCTGCACTCCGAGCCCCTCCCAGGCACCCCCACCCCTGGGTCTCTTCCAGCCTCCGTGTGTCCCTCTCTCCAACCAACCCAGCCTCTAGCCCAGTGGGATCACCTGGGGAGCCTGTTAAAATGCTGACTCCCAGGCAGCATCCCAGAACCTGATGGCTCTGAGTCCCAGGGAGATGGGCCCGGGAACCTGCATTTCTCCTCTGAACACTCCCAGGAAATTCTGCTCATCAACCAGTCTTGGCAATCATTGGGTGAGGTCAGTAGTCCTCCAACTTTGGCAGACATCAGTCCCTTGGGGCGGGGTGGGGGTGGGTTATGAAATGATTGAGCTGCACCCTCAGAATTTCTAATTCAGCAGTTCAGAGGTGGAGCCCATAGATGCGCTCTTCAAACAAATTCCCAGGTGATACAGGGACCACACCTGGAGAACCACTGCCCTAGCTCATTCCGCAAGCAAAGCAGCAATGGCATCTTAACTCGTGGGCGATGGCTGGGCGGAGCGGTCCTGTCAGCACATGAACTTTAACAGAGTTAAAGAGAGTTAGGTTTCTTTAACAGAGACGTTCGAAATTACTGAATGATTATAATAACAGCTACCATTTACTCTGACATGCGCTACATGCCAGGCCCTGGTCTAGATGCCTACGCTCAGTGTCTCATTATTATATTTGGGTTTACAGGTCCAAAAACTGCGGATGCAATGAGGTGATCATCTAGTTTATTGTTGTTGATCAGTTGCACAGTCGTGCTCAACTCTTTGCGACCCCATGGACTGCAGCACGCCAGGCTTCCCTATCATTCACCATCTCCTGGAGTCTGCTCAAACCCATATCCATTGAGTCGGTGATGCCATCCAACCAGCTCATCCTCTGTCATCCCCTTCTCCTCCTGCCCTCAATTTTCCCCAGCATCGGGGTCTTTTCCGATGAGTTGGCTCTTAGCATCAGGTAGCCAAAGTATCTACAAGTGCCACCAGGACTTTCTGGAGGAACGCTTGGGCTGTCTCTCTTTGCCGTCTCTGGCAGGAGTATCAGGAGAATGTCCAGCCGGTTTCAGAGAGAGGTCACCACACAGGTTGAGGGTGGGATTTTTGGTTGGAGGAGCCTTTCATTAGTTCCCCACAAATTGTCCCCTGCTCGTGGTGGCCCTTGGCTCACACCCTCAGGACAGCCTGCCTCCTGCTCATCTGCTGGTTTTGCCCACTTTGAAGGGGCCCCTCATGTAAGCAGGGGTCCTTGCAGCTCTAGCAGCCTGAGCCCCTTGGGTGAACCTGGTTGTGTTGTTGTGCATGCATGCTCAGTCGTGTCTGACTCTTTTTGACCCCATAAACTGTAGCCTGCCAGGCTCCTCTGTCCATGGGATTTTCCAGGCAAGACTACTGGAGTGAGTTGTCATTTTCTTCTCCAAGGGGTCTTCCCTACCCAGGGATCGAACCCACGTCTCCTGTGCTGCTACATTCCAGCCTGCTGGGGTTTTGTGTGGGGTCTAGCCTGGCTGATGTTCTGTTTGCCTGTAAGGGCCTTGGGATCCCAGGGCACATTCAGCTGGTAGCAGTGGAGAAGTTTGAGTCCAAGTCGTGACTTCAACTCTCCCAGCTGGTGCGTCTTAACAGGGGAGCTTTTTCCCTTTAGCATATGAAAATTGGCCTGTTGTTTAATAAGAAGCTCATTGATTTGTGAAAACATGTAAAACACAGAGCAACTAGAAAATACAGGTGGCCAGGAGGGTTTTATCCATACTTAGCTCTTTATTCTTACTACTCATCAACATAGACAAACACACACACACACACACACACACACACACACACGCACACAGATCATCATGCTTGTGTATGTGTGTTGTTTTGGTTTTGGTTTTATTTCAGTTATATCTGGCAAGGATCTCAAGTTTTCTAAGGCAGCTATGCCTTTCCTTCAGCACGTCCTACTTCTTCTAACTGTTCTCTTCTCTCTGCAAAGAGAAGAAAGGAAGGAAAGAAGGAGGGAAGAAGGAGAGGGAGGGAAGGAGAGAGGAAAGGAAAGAAGGAAATGCCCTCAGACACGGATCCATTGGGGTGGCCAGGGACCTCCACACAGTGGCTTCAAAGTGTTAACGCTTTCTGTTTTAAGAGGACAGACGTGCATAGTACCTGCCCAAACTCTGTCTGCACCCTTGAAAGCCGCTTGGTGGAGTCCACCCATGTTGGAATTGCCCTTGAAAGTCAATAGCTCTAGTCCAGAAACTGCCACTTAACCATGCCACCTTCCCCCAGCCTCCCGTGACCAGACTGACCTGCCCGCCTCCTCAGGGAGGTGGTGAGAACAGAAGAGATCATGGATCTAAAATCTTCCCTCCAGTCTGAGAGCTGGGTGGAATCCCAGGAATCCAGGTGTTTTCCTGAGAAACCTGAGGCCCAGAGAGAGGAGGTAACCTGCCAAGGCAGAAAAGCAGACCTGACTACTGTAAAGGCGAGTTTTGTCCTGGGGGTCTTGTTGCTCTCTCCTTCTGAGTGATTGTTTTGCAAATGATGAATGAAGTATCAAGTGAAGGGGAAGGAAACTTCTCTGTGAATCTCTCTGGACAGAGCACCTTCACCAGCTGCTAAAACTGAACACTTCGAGACTAAATACTCAGTTTGTCTCTATTTCCATCTCTCTGTCAGTCTGTCTCTCACACACACAATCACATGCATGCACACACATTTCTTGGTATAAATAGCAAAAAGGCAGTGACTATTCTTTACAAGAAAAGAATTACACTCTTTTTCACTGATTATGGGGAAACATGTTGAATATTGTCTAACTTTGCAAGATAGAATGTAAGACATGAAGGAGTGAAGCTTGACATTAAGAAGAATCTATTGTTCAAACTCCCTTGCATCCATGGAGTTTGGTGGCCGTGTATTTGCCTAACCCCCCATTTCCCTATTATCTGTATCCTCCTTTCACAGACAGACACATTCCTGGTTCTTCTGCCCCCAACACACATAGGGTAAACAAAAGAACATGGGCTATTAAAATAGAGGAGTGGAACTCTATTTCTCACTAGCAGTGTGACCTTGGGTAAGTTACTTAACCTCTCTGAGCTTCAGCTTCCCCATCTGGACAATTGTAACACCCCTTACTGTTTTTTTAAAGATTGATAAAGGTAAAGCAATAAAAGTACTTAGGGTCTTGCTTGGCAGTCCAGCGATTAAAACTTCGCCTTCCAATGTAGGGGATGCAGGTTTGATCTATGATCAGGGAGTTAAGATCTCACGTGACTTGGGGTGAAAAAACCAAAACATGAGAACAGAACCAATGTTGTAACAAATTCAATAAAGACTTTAAAAATGGCCCACCAAAAAAAAAAAATAAGTTTTTTAAAAAGTGCTTAATCCAGCACAGGCACAGTGTAGGAGCTTAAGAAACGTCATGCTGCTATTGAAAGTGTTAGACGTTGAAGATCATGTTCTTGCATCGTTTTTGTAAGAGAATGACCTGGTTTATCATTTAAATGAGATCTATCTCTAGGCCTCTAGCAATCTGACTGCTCAGTAAAAATTCTAATTTTTCTGCCCAGGGCAGAACAAATATGGTCCCGGTTTTAAGCACATCATAGCTGGGTTGTTATCTTTGGAATACTGAGACGCCGGCATGGGAGTTTTCAGTACTGCCTTGTGCATATAGATATCCTTATATCTGAAAAGGATATAAAATTGCAAACACTGAAAGATAGCAATGAACTGGAAATCATGAAAGCAAGAGTGAAAACACAAAAGCCCAATTATTATGGAATAGAGATTATGTGGCGTGCTTGCGTGCGTGTTCAGTCGCTTCAGTCGTGTCTGACTCTTTGCAACCCCATGGACGGTAGGCCACCAGACTCCTCTGTCCATGGGATTCTCCAGGCAAAAATACTGGAGTGGGTTGCCACTTCCCTCTCCAGGGGATCTTACTGTGCTGCATTTTTTGGTTTACAGAGCAGTTTTAGTTGTTTCTCATCCCAGTGGCCTCAGAACCAGCCTGGAAGACAGGTATGATTCTGCCCATTCCACAGAAGAGAAAAGAGAGTCTCAGGCTGATGCTGAGCGGGAAAGACAGGCAGGAGCCATGTCACACCAAGCCTTGCAGGACTTGGTAAAGAAATCTAAATTGCTCCCAGGTCAGCAGGAAGCCTTCAAAGGCTTAAGGAAGAAAGTACTGCACTCTTATCTACATTTTTAGAAGATCTCTTGGTAGAGAGGGGAAAGAGCCGAAGTGGAGCCAAGGAGGCCACGTAGGAGGTGGCTTTGGAAGTTCAGACAAGAAATGATAGACTTCCCTGGTGGTCCAGTGGTAAAGAATCCACCTGCCAGTGCAGAGGACGTGGATTCAATCCCTGCTCTGGGAAGATTCCACATGCTGCAGAGCAACTAAGCCCCTGAGCCACAACTACTGAATTTTGAGCACTCTGGAGCCGGTTCTCAGCAACAAGAGAAGCCACCGCAGTGAGAAGCCCTTGGTACCGCAACTAGAGAGTAGCCCCCCATCGCCACAACTAGAGAAAGGCTGCTTGCAGCAATAAATACCCAGCACAGCCAAAAAAAAATTTTTTTTTAATTAAGTTGTTCCTTTCACCCTGGTGACAGCAGGGGCTGTTTTAAAAAAGAGAAATTGTATAACGCTTACAGAGATAAGCTTCCCTGGTGGCTAAGCTGGTGAAGAATCCTCCTGCAATGCAGGAGACCCCAGTTTGATTCCTGGGTCAGAAAGACCCGCTGGAGAAGGGATAGGCTACCCACTCCAGTATTCTTGGGCTTCCCTGGTGGCTCAGCTGGTAAAGAATCCGCCTGCAATGCAGGAGACCTGGGTTCAATCCCTGGATTGGGAAGATCCCCTGGAGAAGAGAAAGGCTACCCACTCCAGTATTCTGACTTAGAGAATTCCATGGACTGTATAGTCCATGGGGTCACAAAGAGTCAGACATGGCTGAGCGACTTTCACATGGAGATAAAGAGAAGAGGGTGGTTGGAGATGTGGCGGTCACAAGGTGGTCTTAGGGTGGGTTGACTGTGGATGTTGATGGAGAGGGAGAACCAGGAGTGGTGACAGCTTCCTGGCAGGTCAGTGGGTGGTTGATGATGGGGATGTCTGCAGAGGAACAGGTTTCTGTGGAGGTGTTGGGGGAGGCTTTACTTAGATTCATTTTTGGAAGGAGAGTATCTCCTTCCAGTCACTGGGCCTTCTTGTTGCGGAGAACAGGCTGTATTCTCCTACTCCTGGGCACTGAATAAATGCTTTCTGTGAGCTGGGTGCACTCAGGTCCAGCCCAGGGCAGCCTGTCTGCAAAGAATGCCACCGCTGGCCAGGCACTGCGTTCCTTCTGCCGCCAAGGAACCAGGGAGCCATTAATGACCCCTTCTGAGAACTCTGGGCCCCCGTACAAGAAACAAACAAAAAGCCCCGATGTCCTGCCTTCTCGTGTTTCAGGCTATGGTAGCTTTTCCTTCTGCCAGTCTCTACAGGATCTTTACTCTGCTGATGTTGGAAAGTGATGCTTTTTTTGTTTGTTTTAATGTTGTACTCAGGCCTTAAATAACCTTTACCATGAGGTAGATGAAGCCTAGTAAAATGCTATTAATAATAACATTGACAACAATGATGAGCTTTGGTAGAGTGTCCTGTTTTATATACATTGTTTGAATTTAGCCTAGAGATAACCAGGTGCGCTAAGTGGCAGGTTAAGTTCTGTTTGGGAGGCCAAGGAATATAGTAGCCACGGGCGTTGAAAGTGTGATAAAAGTGGCATTGCTGAGACTTCCCTGGCTGTCCAGGGCTGAAGACTTCGCCTTCCAGTTCGGGGGGATGCAAGTTCAATCCCTGGCCAGGGAGCTAAGATCTCGCATGCCTCGCAGACAGAAAACCAGAACATAAACAACAGAAGCGACCTTGTAACAAATTCAATGAAAACTTTAAGAATGGTCGACATCAAAAAATACCTTTTGAAAAACGGCATCTCTAAATTAAAAGAATTGAGGTCCTTGGAATGGGGCTGGCCTGTAAACAGTAGCTGTTGTTGTTTATTTTACATGGTTAGTTTCCAGATAGACAGAGAGGCACAATGAAACTGCACCATACACACAGCAGTGGAATCAACCCTAAGTTGTGTAGTTCAAAAAAAGTTCGAAGTGTTAGTCGCTCAATCATGTCCGACTCTTTGTGGACCTCGTGGAATGTAGCCCACCAGGAAAGTTGTGTAGGATTTGTGATATTTCCGGCTGCCATTCTCATAAGGAACCCATGTTCCAAAGTCATATTCAAGGGGATCCAGGCTGCTGCTGGGCCTGGACCCCCATGGAATTCCCCTCCCTCATCCCCCTCTTTAGGCTTCCCAGGTGGTACTAGTGGTAAAGAACCTACCTGCCAATGCGGGAGACATAGGAGACGAGGGATCCCTGGGTTGGGAAGATGCACTGAAGGAGGACATGGCAACCCACTCCAGTATTCTTGCCTGGAGAATCCCATGGACAGAGGAGCCTGGCGGGCTACAGTCCGTAGGGTCACAGAGAGTCAGACATGACCGAAGTGACTTAGCACGCGTGCGCGGACTCCCCTCTTCAGCAGTTTCCACACCTCCCTCTTGCAAGTGTCCCTCCCAGGAGAGGCAGGTTGAACACACCACCCAGGACTGCTCTGGCCTGTCCCCTCCTCCCTGCCTCCCGCTGGGGCGCCCCCTTCCAATGCGCCCCATTCTTTGAACTAGGGCTCAGACCCCTCCTCCACCTCCTCCTCACCTGAGCCTCACCCTCACGGCACCCTTCTCCAATGGAGTTCTGCATCGAAGCCCTCCCAGGCCCCACCTCACCCATCCCAGGTGTGAGTCTTGGCTCCCCGATCAGGTCAGTGGAGACAGAAGCCCTGCCTTGTACCTTGTGATTCTCCAGCTCCCATGTGCCAGGCCAAGGCCAGAGCAGGTGCCATGATGTTATGCAACTGCCTTGTAGAAAATAGTAAAATAACCGTCCCCAGGACTTGCCTGTGCACAGAGGCGGTGTGTTCATCCAAGTCATCCCAATAGGAGGTTTACTCCTTACTCCAAGGGTGGCGCCCCAACCCAGAGCCTCTGAGACCCCTAAGAACACTCAAGAACATCCCCACACACCACACTGTTCTCCTCCAAGTCGTCAAATCTCTGCCCGTTGCAGGTGGCTCCAGGGCTCACATCTCTGGAACGTGGACTGTGTCACCCTTTAGAAATACAGTGGGGGAGGGGTGGTCAGAATTGGGGGCAATTATACAATAATGTGCCCATGTTTACACTTCGCCTCCCATCCTGCCTCTGAAGACAGCTCCAGAGGTTTCCACACTTGTCCCGGGGACCGTGGAGATGACTGTGCAGGCTCTGCGGTGGGGACCTTGTTGAGACAGCGCTTTGCTTTGGGCTGGGTCAGTTCTGGGACCGTGTTTTCAGTTTGCCCTCAGAGAGGAACAAACCAGTTAGTGTGTGCGTGAGTAGGACCTGGCTACACCTCGTAGCCCAGGTGTGCTTCTGAGGGTCAACGTGTGTTGTGCTTGTGATGTTTGTGTATGTGTGCACCTTGGGGGAGACAGCGGGGATCTGCTGGGCCGGTCGGTGGGCCAGGGAGACAGTCCTGTTTTTGAAGCAGCCATAATGTTCCTCCCTCCCCAACCCCCAAATTTGTTTCAGCCCAGTGGTTCCCTCCACTGACCTGGATGTAATGATTGTATTCTTCATAAACAGAACACCCCCACACACACCGATTCCCAGCCCACCCCCAACATGAACCGCCCTCTGCTCATTAAGGGCTCTAAAAACACACTTCTCTGTGGGAAGAAGGCTGGGCCCCTTCACAGGCCCTAATTGTCACAAGTCCCTCTGTCCGTCTCTTAAAATGCTGACGCTTTGACGAGGCATAGGGGTGGGGGGAGGTGGGGAAGGATATCATCTTCCCTGGATCCCCAATATTTGGGTTTTGTCCGGTAAAATATTTTCCCGGTCATCGGAGGGAGAGAAAAATGGACCCTTTCTGCTTCCAGGGCTGATTTCAGCTGCGGGCAGAGGTTCAAGAGCAGCGGGTGTGCCCTGCCCCAGCTCGCCTCCCTCTTCAGTCCCCGTGTTCCCCTTGGGGTGGGAGCCAAGAGGTTTTCAGGGTCGGTATCACAGAAAGAGGAGGTGGTTTTGAAATCCAGACGGTATGCTGTTGCTAAGTGACTGTTGTGAACCCTGGAGGCACTGAAATCTATGTACCGAGGCCGCCACCCCACCAGGGTCTCTCTGGGGCCACTTGTTCCTGGACCCAGAGCAGCTGGAGACTGGAATCACCAGATTGGACGGCATTCCCTGCGGAGCCCTGGATCCACGTGGTGGCGGCCAAGAGGCACTGGATGGTCTGGACAAGGGCCTTTCTGGGTTTTTCAAAGTGGAGAGGTGGGGATCGAGAGCAGGGAAAGGTGTCCGGCCTCCCTGCTGGAAGCCCAAGGGAGCCTGGTCTGCCGTCCACCAGCTGTGCTCCTGGTATGGCCTTGTGGCTCTGACCTCCAGTTCCTCGTTGGAGACACAGGGTGAACCACACCCACCTACTGAGTGAACAGCTCTGAAGGCAAACATTCCCAGCTCTGCTGCTCCCTTGCTGTGTGACTTTGAGCAAGTTACTTCATGTCTCTGTGCCAGACTTTCCTTGTTGTTTTAGTTTCCTGTGACTGCTATACCAGAGGACCACAAACTGGGTGACTTAACAAAAATCTAACCTCTCATCGTTCTGGAGGCCAGAAGTCCAAAATCCAGTCAGCAGGGCCCTGCTTCCTCTGCAGGCTCTAGCAGAGAGTCCTTCCTTGCTCCTTCCAGCATCTAGACGTTGTTGGTGTACCTTGTGCCTGTATCACTCCCAGCTCCGCCTCTGCCTTCACCATCACCTTCTTTTCTGTAGGTGGGTTCTTCTCCAGGGGTTTCTTATGAGGCCCCTTGCTGATGAATTTAGGGCCATCTGGAGAAGCCAGAATGATCTCATCTTGAGAGCCTTTACTTAGTTACACCCACGAAGACTCTTTTCAAATAAGGTCACATTCACAGGTCCTGGGGACTAGGATATAGACATATCACTGGGGGGAGGGGCACAGTTCAACCCACTACACTGGTTTATTAGATGAGGATGACGATGGAGATTACACAAATTCATGCACCTGTGTTCTTTGCGCTGTGCCCAGCACACAGCAAACCTTCAGTGTCATAATCCTCACCAAGTCATTTCATAAGCACCATCACCACCACCATCATCACCATCAACGCCACCATTATCACCATCACCACCATCACCATCATCACTACCATCACCACCATCATCACCACCATCTTCATTACCATCCCTAATGTTTGTGAAGCATTCTTCAACTTCTCAGGAAATAGATACCTCTGTTTAAATAGTCCTGGTTTCCTCTTTCTCTCTCCCACTTCATTACATCTGATAAGTCCTGTCTATTCTGCCTTCAAAATATATCCCCAGTGTGACCACCGTCTCCCAGGATCACCACGTTGCACCCCTCCAGGGGGCACCCTTCCCATTTTGGTGGCCATGAATGCCACCTCTGGAGTCATATTCAGCCCTGTGGTACTGCTCCCTGCCACCTCCATCCCAGTCTCCCAGTTCAAGCCCCATCACCTCTCACGTGGGTCATTGCAGTTGCCGTTAGCTGTCCTCTCGGCCCCTCTCAGCTGCAGCTCACTTTATGCACAAAACCCCGACTGTCTCCTCTCCTCAAAACTACAGACTTCTTAAAGACACAGGTCACATTGTCAGTCAGTACCCCATACCCTACACTGGTTCCCCCATCTCAGAGCAAAAGCCAAAGTCCTTATGGTAATCCTAGGTGCATCACCTTTCCCTCTGCCACCAGCCTTGAGCAACACACACACACACACACACACGCACATACACACACATTTGCCCTTGCTACTTCCTCAGTCTAGAACACTCTTTCCCCCATTATCTTTGTAGGAAAGATCACCCTCGTGTCGTTCAGGTTCTGCTTAGAAGACATGCTGTCATGGAGGCCTTCCCTGGCCACTTCAGGGTCATAGCTTAGCCAGAACCTGGCAAATCTCCACCATCTTCTGGTTTGTTTTTTTTTTTTCAGAGCACATCTGGCTACGTGGCACTGGCTATTTATTTGTTTGTCACATCAGCTAGCCTCGCCCATCACACTCCTAGAAGGAGGCACTGTGTTTTGATGGCTGTTGAGTCCTCATCCCCAAGTAACTGTTAAGCTCGTGAGAAGCACTTCCTGGATGAGGGAGTGATTACGCACAGGGCTGTGGTTTTGTGTGCATCTTCCAGCTCTCCCAACAGCCACTGGCATTGATGTGGCCTCCTCCTCATTTTGTCGGGCACAGACAAGAATAAATAAATCTCCCTGGACTACTGAACTCAAGATTGGTAGCAAAAAGATCTGAACCAACTAGTTTCTTGCCAGAACCCACTTTCCGAATCACCATCTGTCAGGAGGCAGAAACGAAAGACTGTAGTGACAGACCTTTGGAAGTGGAAACGTGCGATGTGAGTGCACCAGGGAAACAGTAGCCAAGCGCAGCACGTCTAAGCAGATTGCTCCGAAATTATTCGGGTCTCCTTCCTGTTTAATTTTTTTTACTGCCTCCCCAGACAGTACAATATGAGGGGGAAAGAAATGTGTCCGAGAGGCCCTATTGCTCCATTGAATTTTTACTGTCAGACTTCGGTGGCCCGGAATGTTCTAGAAATGGGGCACTCAGGCTGCATGAATGTGCCCTTTATTCCAAAAACAGGTCAGTCCATTTTCCGCCTTGAGTAAACATGGTGTGTTGATAAGAATCAAATATTTCAGTGTGGGGCCGCGCAAAGATGCATTCTCAACTCTACCACTGAGATAACCTGTGCCCTTAAACAGTAATAATAGTAACTCTTACTCCCTGAGTCTTACCAGGTGCTAGGGACATTCCAAATGCTTTATATTTATTAACTCATTAAGTTCCCCCAAACCAATCTTGGGAGTAAGTACTCTTAATAACCCCAGTCACCCTAGGTGGCCAAGTGGGTAAAGAATCTGCCTGTAATGCAGGAGACACAAGAGTGCAGGTTCGATCCCTGGGTCGGGAAGATCCCCTAGAGGAGGGCATGGCAACCCACTCCAGTATTCTTGCCTGGAGAATCCTGTGGACAGAGGAGCCTGGTGAACTGTGGTCCGTGGGTTCACAAAGAGCCAGACATGACTGAAGCAACTGAGCACAGCACAGCAATCCTGGTCATAGAGGCACAGAGATGTTGGGTAACTTGCTCAAAGTCACACAGCAGAGCCAGGACGTGAACGCAGGCCGCCTGTCTCCCGAGGACGGGTTTTAACCAGCTCTCTTTTGTGACTCTCAGCTTCATCTTTAGATTGTGGGAAATTCATTCAGTCATATTTCCAGTTGGAAAAATCTATGCTTAAGACTGAGAACCTGGTAGTAGTTTTGAGTGGTCAGTGTGAGTGCAGAAAGGATAGGCAGCTGGGCTGCAGCAGGAACAAGGTTATCCCGGCTCCCTTTCCATCATGTTCTCACTTGTGTCTGCTCTCCTGTCATTTGCTACTTTTCTTGCCTGATGTTTGCAGAAATAAGAGCCCATGGGTGCGTTATCTACCCCCAGACATCTTTCCCCTCTGTGTGAAATTTAAAAAACAAAACAAAACAAAAATGAAACCCTTATGGTCCTTTGGTGTTGATTAGCTTTAAAAACACTTTCACATGTCTGTTCTCAGTTGATTCACATAGAAACCCTGTATGGACAGACAAGGAGAGTCCCATTTTACAGACAAGGAAATAGAGATTGAGAGGGCTGATCTTAAGGTCACAGTTATCTCCTGCTTCCTGTATTTCCTGGGTTCTTCCTCAGAGTTTTTCATACTTTTCTGTAATAATCTTAGCAGACAGAGTCTTCGATCGATCCCAGCCACTTCCCACACTGTTGTCACTACTAGATTAGTAATAAATTCCCACCAGAATGGCAAATATCCTTTACTGAGTGCCCTCAATGTGCTAGGAACTGCACTAGGGACTTTCCACATTTTGTGTCCTTCTAATCCCCACGATGGGGCTTCCCAGGTGGCTCAGCGGTAAATAACCTGCCTGTCAATGCAGGAGATGGGAGTTTAATCCCTGGTCGGGAAGATCCCCTGGAGAAGGAAATGACAGCCCACGCCAGTATTCTTGCCTGGGAAATCCCATGGACAGAGGAACCTGGCGGGCTACAGTCCAGGGGGTCGCAAAGGGTTGGACATGACTGAGCGACTGAGCACGCACGCAGTCCCCACAACACCCCTTTGAGATGTATAGCACCGTGACCCCCATTTTACAGATGAGGGGCCTGAAGCCACATGGCCCCAAGGGCGACTCGTGCATGTAGTCACACAGTGAGGAAGTGGTTGACCCAGCATCTGCCTGTGTTAACTCAGCTTGTCTGGTGACCCCTCCTGGTTAAAGCCTGCCGGGACTCCTGCTCATGACTCCTGGATAGAGGACAGTGCTCAAACTTCTTGAGGTGGTGTGCAGGGTCCCCTGAGCCTGAGGCATTCACCCCTCCAGCCCGTGTCCTAGCCCCTCCACCTTCACACTCAGCCACACTCAACCGCCCTGCTCAGGTCGTGCCCTTGCCCTGCACCTTGCCTCTCCACTGCCCTCCTTGGAATACACCCTCCTTCCCCTTCTGACTGGTGATTTCCTGTCCATCCTCCAGGGACCAGGCCAAAGCCACCTTCTCCCTGCAGCCTCCGGTGACCCGCCATCCCCCACGCCCTTCTCCCAGCCCAGTGTCACTCTGCCCCAGGGCACCTGAACCATGCCTCCTTGCTGCATACTCTTCCCCAGGGCACCTGAACCATGCCTCTTTGCTGCATAGCTCACCTGCTGTCACTGGCACCAAACCCAGCCCGCAGAGAGAGGGACAGGGGCAGCAAGGAGCAGCATACTTTGGAAGGACCCGACTAAGAGCTTTCTGATTCCTTGTGGTTTTTTAAAAACATGTGCCAGCCCAACAAAACAGCTTTGTGGCTGGTGTTCGAACCATGGGCCACCAGTTTGAGTCTCCTGGGAGCTCCTCGGGGGTTCTTGTGCTTCACTCCACTGTCGGTGCTTAAACGAACGAGGGAGAAAGGAAGAGAGGAGAGAAGGAGGACTTACCTTCCTAGACCTGGCAATTTGGTTCCATAAAACAAGCTGTACTCGTCTGCTCGAGCTGCTGTAACAAAATACCATACACTGGGTGGCTTAAACATCAGAAGTGTATTTTCTTACAGTTTCTGGAGGCTGGAAGGCCAAGAGCAAGGTTCCATTCATTTCTGTTTCTGGCGATGACTCTCTTCCTTGCTTATAGGCAGCCACCTTCTAGCTGCATCCTGACGTGGCCTCTCCTCGGTTTTTGTACTCAGAGACAGCAAGCTCTCTGGTGTCTCTAAGAACACTAATTATATGGGATCAGGTCCCCATTGTTATGACCTCATTTAACCACGGTTAGAAGGCCCATTTCCAAATAGAGTCATACTGGGGTTAGGGCTCTAACATGGCTTCCCAAGTGGCGCAAGTAGTAAAGAAACGGCCTGCCAATGCAGGAGCCATAAGAGACGTGGGTTCGATCCCTGAGTCAAGAAGATCCCCTGGACTAGGAAACGGCAGCCCACTCCAGTATTCTTGCCTGGAAAATTCCATGGACAGAGGAGCCTGGTGAGCTACAGTCTATGGGGTCACAAAGTTGGACATGACTGAAGCAACTCAGCATGCATGCATATAAACTCGGAGTATGGAGGACACATATTCAGTCCATGTCACATGGCATGCGGATCATTCAATACACAGGTCTTTCCTGTGTCCTCACTATGGGGATTCTGAAAACACCAAAGGCAAACAATAAAGTCCAGTGGTCAAAATCACGGACTTTCCTATCAGGCAAATTCAAGTTTGATACCTAGCTCCACCACTTGCTGGCCAAGTGACCTTAGACAATCTACCTAACTTCTCTGAGCCTCACACCCCTTATTGTGAAAGGAGGACAGTAATACTGACCACACAGGGCTTGTGTGAGGGTGAAGCGAGACCCAGGCATGGCCACCACGTGCAGCTTCACTGGGGACCCCACTGGGGAAACAGTTACTGAGTCCATCCTCCATGTATTGGGCTCTGAGCTGGGTGTGGGGTGTCCGGTGGCGAGCAGGACAGAGCGATGCCTTCTTCTCATTCTTCCTCGAAGAGCCAGATGAAAAACAAGAAAATGAATGATCAGGTAGCAAACTAGTCAGTCATTGGAGAATGGGATATGGGCGGTGAAGAAATAAAACAGGCAGAGGGCAGGGTGTACGGAAAGCCCTCACTGGGGAGGTGACTTGGACAAGAAGCTGAGGCCAAAGACTCGGGGCAGAGTCTTCCAGGTGGGGAAGCGGCAGTCGTGAAGGCCTGAAGGTGGGCATGCTGGATGCCCGCACGAGCAGTTAGCATTCATTGTGATAGCTGTGGTCGTATTGCATGGGACCCCACCCTCGGAGGCAGGGACACAGGACCTCTGCCCAGCCCTCCAGCCCTGAAGCAGGGCCAAGCCGAACCAGCTCTCAGAGGGGAGCAGAGCCTTGACTGGAGTGCTGGGGATGGCAGGACAGGGGAGGAGGAAGATTTGGCGTTGCGGGCGGGGTGGGGGGTGGGAGCAGTGAGCATCCCTGCGGGGAGAGGGGAGTTCCGTTGAAGAGCCTGGAATCTGAGGGACCCTCAGAGATTGCTCAGGCCTGAGCCCAGTCCAAGAGCAATGTCAGGGCAGGAGCCTGAGGCGCCCCATGGATGAGCTGAGCATGAGCTGATGAGGGCAGCAGCCCCCATTGCCACGGCCGCGTGGGCAGGTTGCTGGTTCTAGAGACTGGGCGCCCCACTCAAGATGCAGGGCCTGGGCGGAAATCCAGTGCTGTGAGTCACAACCAGATGTACAGCCTGTCAGGGGGAACCGTGGCCGAGGGGAACTGGTCACAGTTTCCTGGAAGCTTCCAGAGTGTGGGGGAGGGGTCCACTGAGGACAGGTGCCGGTGGGGGCAGGGCCGAGTGAGGAGACCCACTGAGGGGCTGGCCGGCTGCACTGTCGGGACTGGGGCCGAACTTTCCGTGGCCGCCGGGGGAGTCAGAGCCTGATGCCCGTGGACCCAGCTGAGGCACATTCGGGGTCCTCTGTCTCCCCTCCCACAGCGTGTCTGGAGTTTCCCAGACTTCTGAGAGGTGGCATGGCCCTCAGGGTGCGGATGTGGGAAGAGCAGCCCAACTGGGACTTCTGCGTTGTCATCCCATAAACTTGGACGTCCAAGGACGTCCACAAGCCCAGCCCCTCTTTGGTCCTCCGTCCTCTCACCTGCAAATGGATGGGAAT
Source organism: Giraffa tippelskirchi (assembly GCF_054371585.1). Classification (NCBI taxonomy): domain Eukaryota; kingdom Metazoa; phylum Chordata; class Mammalia; order Artiodactyla; family Giraffidae; genus Giraffa; species Giraffa tippelskirchi. Next base: position 60,413,846 of record NC_137280.1, read on the forward strand.
AAATTGGGAGCTCTCCAAGGTTCTGCCCAGGCAATTCCTTTGTCTTCTTCCCTACAGATAGGAGTAGGGGCTTCCCAGGTAGCCCTAAGTGGTAAAGAACCCGCCTGCAATGCAGGAGACATAATGAAACACGAGTTTCGATCCCTGGGTTAGGAGGATCCCCTGGAGGATGGCCTGGCATCCCACTCCAGTATTCCTGCCTGGAGAATCCCACGGACAGAGGAGACTGGCAGGTTACAGTCCATAGTGCTGCACAGTGTTGGACATGACTGAAGCAACTCAGCACATAGATAAGAGACACTGAGGCCACGGAGCAAGGAGCCTGCTCTGAGGAAGCCCATTTGGAGCTTGGCCAGGTCTGCTCCCTTCCCTGCGCCCCATCCCCTGTGTTCCAGTGTCCTACAGCCCCTGCCTGATCTTCTCCTTCTTGGCCACCTCTTACCCTCTTTCCCCTCTACCAGTGCTCCTCATCTACAGACATGGAGACTCAGCCATTCCTGGGGTGGGTGGATCCCAAGTCTAAACCATGAGAACTCCCAGGGCCATGGCCATCTGTGTGTACTCACTGGGATAAGCGGACAGGACCTCCTCCAGCCACCTCCTGTCTGAATCCTATACATCCTTCAATTCAGTTCAAATGGCACCTCCACCAGGAAGCCTTCCATATCTCCCCAACCAGAGCCATCACCTTATCCAGCCTCCCCCAGGCATCCCACTTTATAATTATGCAGGTGCCGTTTTTACTTTTGTTTTTGTTGTTTAGTCGCTAAGTTGTGTCCGACTCTTTGCGACCCCATGGACTGTAGCCCACCAGGCCCCACTCTCCATAGGATTTCCCAGGCAAGAATACTGGAGTGGGTTGCCATTTTCTCCTCAAGGGGAATCTTCCTGACCTAGGAATCAAACCCACATCTTCTGCACTGGCAGGTGGACTTTTTACCACTGAGCCACCAAGGAAGCCCCATTTTTTTTACTTACTAGTGTTGTAATTGTTTGTGCAAACATCATAGCTCCTCTACACAATTCCAAACTCAATGGACGTAGTCATCAAACTGCCCCGTTTTGCTCATGCTCATCGGCAGCCCCCTCTTTGACATCTGATGTGGTGTTTGGATTCTAGTGTTGGGTAGATATTTGCGAAATAAATGGAGTTTTCTTCTCCTGTGCAGCAGAAAGATTCTTTCCTTCCAGAATGAACGGTTGGATGTATAAGGGAGTGTGTTCTAGAGGCACACTAGGCGGAATCTTAGCTCCACCATTGACACACGGCAGAACCCTGGACAAGTTACTAACACTCATGCCTCAGTTTCCCCATGTGTAAAGCAAGGATCATCATAACCTCCCTACCTCACAGGCTGGCTGTGAAGGTTAAATGAGTCATGCTTGTCAAGTACTTGATGTCATGCCCAGCATAGACCTGATTCAGTAAGCCACGTTGTTAGATTTTGGCAGTCTGATATGTAAATTTTTCTTTTTATAATATTACACGATCTTGCAGAATTCGAGTTTGGCTTTAGGTAGTTGCCAGGTCATTTCCAATCCTTGCATTCACTGAACCTGTATCGGGTATTCAGGGCCATCTGCGGAGTCCCTGGATTCTCTGGCTCCGAGCAGGGGGCCGGGAAGGGAGAGACGAGCCTTCACTGGCGTAACTGCTCGCCAGCTCGGGGCTAGCAGCCACATTAAGTGCTCTTACTCAGTTCATGTGACTCGACAAATTTGGAATCTGTTGGGGAGAGAGAGTTTTTCCAGCTATGAGTCAGTACATTTATGCTCTCTCACACACACATTTAAAAATTTTAAAGAGAAAGCGACTTTAGCGAGAATTCATTTATGAGTGCAAAGTGGACATCTCTGGAAACTGTGTTTTGACCCTGAAGGCAAATAATACTTAAGATATTTAATAAAGGGTTCAAAACAAGAGTCAAGGGAGAGAAAACACAGATAGCTGCCTTTTTCCTTCTGTATTTTCAGCCGCTGAAGTGCACATTGGAGGACCCGATATAGCATGGGTTTATAAAGCACCTCCTGGATACCCTGATTTATATTCACCATAGTGGGAAAATAAATATGTGAAAGAAGGGAGGCAAAACCAGCATTTACTAAGCACCTGTTATGTGCCAGGTAGTTGGAGCTAGGGTGGGTGTACATATCCCAAGCTCAAGAGACAGCGTGGGGAAAATGGAATAATTGTGTTCAAACACGCTTGGGCTCAAACCACAGCAGCCTACTTTTAGAATGTTATCTAAGTCCTATCTTAGCCCATTTTGTGGATGGCAAAACTAAGGCTGAGAGAAGAGAAAATAATTTGTCTATGGACACAAAGCTCTTAAGTTGTGGAAACCATATTCTAAACGGGGTCTGTTACCCTTTTGCCTTACGCCAGACAAAATATGTCATACAGAAGTTTTCAGATATCACACAAGAGACAACACAGGATTGTTGTGTTAGCTGGGAGAAGGGGAACAAACACAGCGAGTTCTACAATTGCACCAGCTTGCTGCCTAGAAGCAGTTTCCGGAATGCAGTATGAGAAGGAATCACCCCCCAAAAAGAAAAATAAATAAATAAATAAACTAGGTCTGCGAGTCTCCCTATGGTGAAGAAATTTGGGTTAAATCAGTGTCCCTGAGGCTGAGTGTCCCCAGGAAGGAGGGAAGCAGGCACACCCATTCTCAGCGATAACACTCGCATTTCCTAAGCAGTTACCACTTTCTCACAGACCAGTCCCTTTAACCACCTCTGGACATGACTGAGCATGTGCACACATACACACTTGACACGACTGAGCGCACGCACACACACACACGTTAGGGATGATGAAGAACCTGCACACACACATGCACACACAGTTGACATGACTGAGCATGCACACATACACACGTTAGGGATGATGAAGAACCTGCACGTACACACACACAGTTGACATGACTGAGCACGCACACATACACACGTCAGGGATGAGGAAGAACCTGCTTTTCATCCAGGCTGGTCCTCTCTGCGCGCACACACACACGCAGTTGACACAACTGAGCACGCGCACGTGCACACACATACACACACTAGGGATGACGAAGAACCTGCACACACACACACACACACACACACACACACACACACTAGGGATGACAAAGAACCTGCTTTTCGTCCAGGCTGGTGCTCTCTGCTGTTGTTTACTTTAAAGAAAGAAACCAGCGCCCGCCCAGAGGGCTTGGCGTTTCCAGCTCACTTACATCTCTTTTGCACAGGCTCATTTTCATAGACTCCCAGTCTCCAGGGAGCCGTGTCTTTCCCTCAGAAACATGAGCTGTAATCAAAGGTGTATTCATCTGCACACATCTGCCGACAGCCACGCCGGAGCCATGGTTCCCCGAAGCCTGACAGAAGGAGGCTCAGGCCAGGTGCCCGGGAAGAATTTTTCCCTATACAAATCAGATTGCCCTGTGGTTGCTCTTTGTAAAGATGGCCGAGTCCCAGGCAGTGCTTCTCACATTGCCGAAGGACCTGAGGGGGCCAGGGGGCAAAGAGGATTCCACCATCCGTTCAACAAATACTGTTGTGGGCCAGCGTGTGCCGAGAACTGCAGACCCTGAGAATCCACCTCTTCTGGTGACTTCCCATAACTGAAAGGTATAAAGACCCAGCTTCTTAAAGGCCAGCGAGTCCCTGGAGGAGCTGGCTCCTGCTTTTTCTCTGGCCTGCTCGGCCTTAGCCACTCTGGCCAACTTCCATTGCTAGGTGTCCAGTGCACCTCCTCCTGCCTCGGCCCTGTACACATTCCCTCTGGCTTTCTGGATTCTTCCTTTCTCTCTTGGCCAGGTTTGCTGCCGCTTGCCTTTCAGATCCAGCTGCCCTCCTCCAGGCCCTCCATCTGCCTCCCTGGTGATCTTGCCACCATTGCATGTGCTTCACCATCACGTCATTGGAGTCTCTTCTCCAGCCCAGCTGCAAGGGTGCATGCGTGCATGCTAAGTCGCTTCAGTCATGTCCGACTCTGCGACATCATGGACTGTAGCCCACCAGGCTCCTCAGTCCGTGAGATTCTCCAAGCAAGAATACTGGAGTGGGTTGCCATTTCCTTCTCCAGGGGATCTTCCCGACCCAGGGATCGAACCCACATCTCTTAAGTCTCCTACATTGCCAGGCAGATTCTTTACCACTAGCGCCACTTGGGAAGTCCTACAAGGGTAGGGCTCACTTGATCTCCCCAGTGCTGGCCTGAAGCCAGTGCCCCACAGAGAGCTGTTGGAGGGAGACTTCCCTGGTGGCCCAGTGGTTAAGAATCTGCCCTGCAATGCAAGGGACTTGGGTTTGATCCCTGGTCAGGGAACTGAGATCCCAAGTGTCAGGGGGCAACTAAACCCATGCTCTCTGGAGCCCATGGGCCACAAAGATAGATCTCAGGTGCTGCAACTAAGACCTGGTGCAGCCAAATAATAACTATTTTTTAAAAGATTGCTTAAGGAATGAAGAGACAGCAGTGAGCAAAGTAAACACTGCCCTGCCCGGCGCTGGGCACATCTTCTTGGAGTGTTGATTATATTTGACAATTTTCAGGGGGAATATTTGGGAACAAACACAGACCAATTCTAGAGTAGCATTCAGTGTTCTCGTCAATGTTCAATGCTTCAAGCTGCACCCACACACCCTGGGGAGGTTGTGAACTCAGCCTCCTCTAAAGTCTCAAGTGGGGACATAGGATCTTCATGGGAGAGTAGGTTGGTGTTGGTGGAAGAGATGGCCCAGTTTGCCAGCAGCTCCAGCCATGAAGTCAAAGTTTAAGGGGCGACATAGGGAGTGGTGAGGAATAGAAAGACCGTTCAATCAGGCCTGAGTTCAAACCCGTCCCTGGATGTTTCCTCTTGTGCCTCGGGGTGATACGTGTGATCACCCTAAGATTCAGATTTGTTGTCTGCAAAGTGGGTGTTGAGTGCTTGCTCCTCAGAGTTGCTGTGATGAAGCCAGAGAAGCCATGGGAGAGCCACTCAGTGCCCAGCACAGAGCACGCACTCAGGAAGCGGCAACCTTTGCGCTCGTCCTTCACTGATCGCTCTTATGAGTTAAAGGTGTTGTGGGTGTCCCAAGTGGAACCTTTCCTGGTCCAAAGACAGGCAACTTAAGACCGCACTTTCGGCTTGCAGAATCATGACTGCACAGAAGTGGCCTGTAACTTGCCACCTTCTTTGAACTTGACCTTCCTCTCTTGTGCTCAGTCCACAGTAGCCCCAACCCAAGCCTGCTGATCCCCAGTACTGTCCTCCATGGGTTCTTCATCCTCTCCTCAATATGAGGCCATCACCCCGGGACATCATGACCTGTTTACTAGACCCGGAATTTCTTACTCATCTGCTAAATGTTTGCCGAATGAAAAAATGGACTGGAGTAAACTGCGAGAGAGGGAGTAACTCTGGGTGTTTTTCTTCTTCTATGAATGGTTAAAGCACTGTTCCTCTTTTTCCCCTGCAGTTGTCCAGCCATCCAATGGGTTTAAACTAGGCCAGGAGGGGATAGGAGGGACCTGTAGGGAAAATCCTATGGGCAGATTTTTTCCCTCATTGGGATTTTGTGCCTTGTGATCATTTCCTGGGGAGAGGTGTGCTGAGCCAGAAAGACTGGAAATGTGTGCACAGGGAGAACTTGAAGGGCAGTGAAAAGCCTTTTCCTTCATTTATGCTGCTGCTTACAATGCGACCGTCATTTCCACATTCAGGAACTGCCATGGGCACCACGGCACTGAATCCCCCGTGCAGCAAGGAGGCAGGTTCTGTTTAGAGCTCTACTTGGCTGGTGAGGAAATTAAGGTCCCAGGGAGGGCAGGACTCGGTATCAGGTCACAACACAAGTGTGTGAGAGAACCAAGACCAGAGTCAGATGTGTGATTTCCGAGACCAGTGCCCTTCCCCCTACATTGGTTAGGAAGGATAAGTGTCTAGTGGGTGATGCCCCAGTGCTGAGTTCAAGGGGAGGGACTTCATTCATGGTCCTGTGCCTCCAATGCAGGGGGGCACAGGTTTGATCCCTAGTCAAGGCACTAAGATCCTACATGCATGTCCAAAAAAAGTGGGGAAAAAAGTAAAGACTAAATGGGAAAACGGAACCAATTCATTGAGACTCCCCAGCTCTAAGAAGAATTCACTGTTTGCCGCTCCAGCCAAGCCCCACTCCACACCTCTGTGCCCAAGAAGAAACACCTAGTCAGTTGGGGATAATAATAAGTATCACCAATAATAATAGTAGCTAACATACTATTCTGTGTATGCGCATGCTATATCTAACACTTATATGATTCTAAGCGCTTTGTATGCATTACCTTCCTGAGTCCTGCAGGGTAATTCAGAGTTAATTTGGGGAAGTGGGAGGACAGAGCATTGACTAGAGAGGGTCTTAGATAAGGTGGCCACGTGGCTGCATGGAATCCAGTGGGTTCAAAAAGCTTGAGCATCGGGAGCCCATAACACAGCAGGGCAAGGGGAAGGGGGAGCGATGAGCATTGGCCAGACCTCACAGGGTCAGAGGCCCTGGGGTGAGGAGTGTGGTCTTTATCCTGAGACAAATGAGGGCATCCGCTACCTGCTCCCACCTATACCACCTCTATATACATTGTCCTTCCTCACCTTCAGTCTATTATGTATCTTTCTCCTTTTTTATACTGTGACTTTCCTAAGGGTAGGGATTAGATCTTATTTATGTCTGTCTACTGCCTAGCATAGAATCAGGATATCTGATTACTCAATATGTGGATACTCAATAGATGATTGTTCATCAGATATTTAATATATTCAACGTTTAATAGTGGTTTGTTGTTGTTGTTCAGTTGCTAAGTCGTGTCTGACTCTTTGTGACCCCATGGAGTGCAATGCGCCAGGCTTCCCTGTCCTCCACTATCTCCTGGAGTTTGCTCCGATTCATGTCCATTGAGTAGGTGATGCTATCTAACCATCTCATTCTCTGCTGCCCCCTTATCCTTTTGCCTTCAATCTTTCCTAGCATCAGGGTCTTAACATGGTAATATTTAATAACTATTGCAGTCCAAGGGGTCGCAGAGAGCCGTACATGACTGAGCAACTGAAGCACAACATACATACTACATGTTTGCTATACAGATAATAGTACCTAAAATATAACTTCTATTATGCAGGCATTTCTGCTCTAAAGCATTATATGTGTGCCTATAAAACCCTGCATCCTGAAAAATTCAAAAACCACAGCATTTGGGGGACAATTGGGCTGAAGCAGAGTATTCACAATTCATACGACTCTGTAATGAAGCACAGTCCAAGCGACGATACCAGTCGAGTTCTAGGGCGTAAGTTCTGAATTAGAATAAATACAATAACTATAGGGCCTGAGTGACTATAGGCCAATCAATATTGTTCTAAAAGGGGGAGAACTTGATGGAAGGGGCTAGCAAAGGGTTGAGGCTGCTGGGTGTAGAGGCAGAAGCAGGCAGATGTCTTCATCCCAAGTTCCTGGGGCAGAGCACTTTCAGGCCCTGCTGGAGTGTGGCAGGGATGGGTGGTCTCTTGAGCCCCCGGCCTTTGCACAAAGACCAGGGCGAACTGAGCAACACGAGCACCTCAGACAGAGCACGTGGCCACCGGAGCCCCGAGGAGGCACCGGGAGGGCGGAGCCCCGTGGCTTGCTCTGCTCAGCTGTGTGTACTTTGCATCCAGCCACCCTCACTTGGTGCTGCAAAGTATTAATGTGCCAGGAGCATTTGCCTGTGAACCAGTGCGACGTCCAGATTTTGTTGACGTCAGTCGCCTATATGCCTTGTGTGCACAGAACCTCCTTGTGGAAGTACATACAGCAGAACAAACATTACATAACGGAATACATGACTGATACACCAAGGATGCCTGCTGGCCAGTTTACATCAAGGAATGTACCAGTCACACACCCTCTGAGGGCTGTGGACTGTTTTCTTCTTGGTCCACAAGTCTATTCAGTAAACCCATTCTGTGAGCAAAGAGTAAGGCAAGATGGAGTTGGGGCACAATAATCCAAGTGAAAGTGTTAGTCACTCAGTCGTGTCCGACTCTTTGCAACCCCATGGACTATATAGTCCATGGAATTCTCCAGGCCAGAATGCTGGAGTGGGTAGCCTTTACCCTTCTCTAGGGGGTCTTCCCAACTCAGGGATCGAGCCCAGGTCTCCCACATTGCAGGCGGATTCTCTACCAGCTGAGCCACAAGGGAAGCCCAAGAATACTGGAGTGGGTAGCCTATTTCTTCTCCAGCCTATCTTCCCGACACAGGAATCTAACCGGGGTCTCCTGCATTGCAGGCGAATTCTTTACCAACTGAGCTATCAGGGAAGCCCTAGACACTAATGAAGGGTACCATAAACCCGTGATGTGATCGCTTTCCCCATCAGAAGCAGCTGAGGTCACACCTCTGGACTTGGATTCAGAGGACCTCAACCCCATCCTGCCCGAAAGCTGTGGGACCTCAGGAAAATCACTTAACCTCTCTGTGCCTCAGTTTCCTCAACTGCAGAATAGCACCAGTGACACTCCCCGAGTCCTTTGAAGGAGCAGATGAGCTAGTAGATGGAAAGTTCTTTCTAAACTGTAAGGGGCTTTACAGAGTATTGTCCTTCCTGCCGATCAGTGCTGGGCTACTCAGGTCAGCTTGCCTCCTGGGGTGCCTTCTCCTGCCGGATGGTCAGTTCTAAGGGCAGAAGGCAAATCCAGCTACACTGGAATCAAAGTAAATTAATCACTGGGATTCAGTGCAGAAGTTGGGATGAACTTTAAGAAATGTTGCTAGCCTCTGACGACAGTGAGGAGTAGGGGACCCTGGCCTCCCTCCCTATCCGATGCCTCCCTCACTGAGCGCTCATCCGTCAGCCTCCATCTCCAGGCCTGAAGTCATCAGCCGATCCCTGGCCCACTGCTCTGCCCCTGGCCCCTCCCACCAAGCCAGGCCCGCTTGTCCCATCACCCTCTCATTTTGCTTCCCCGAATAGGAAGGAACACTGATTCCGGAATCATGTGAACTCAGGTTTGGATGAGCTTTACCACTCAACGTCATTAAAATCCTGATAGCCAACTTGTGGCTTCTTGAGCCCGTCTCTTCCCCTTGGGAATGGGCTACGACTTCCTCACTTCCTTCCTTCCTTCCCTGATGAAGGGGATTAGAAATGCATGCTCTGCAGACTTGAACGTGCCGGGGAATCACCTGAGGAGCTTGTTAAAAGCAGGCTCTGATGCTTAGGGTCCCGAGAACCAGGCCTTCCAACAAACTCCCAGGTGATGCGGTTTCACCTCTGACATATGGATCCACATTTGAAGTACCTGCCATAGCAATAGCACTTAGTGAACAGGAACTATTGCCATTAAGATTTTTTTTTGCCCCAAAGGGTGCTCCTTTGAGAACAGGGAGAGATGAATAGAGAAACCTCTGCTCCCCTCAGAATTCCGAGGGCAACAAGAGAAAACAACCTTGGCTGTAAAGGCGGGCAGGGCGTGGGGAGCGAGGAGAAGCGTGGTCTCAGCCGCGGCTCATAGGCAGGCTCGCCACGCGCACGGGTGTGCTGCAGGTGGGCCTCAGCCAGCTGCAGAAACCTCTAGAGCTCAGGCCTCGACTTGCCACGCTGGGAACAAATGCATCCTCCAAGCTGGGCTCTTGCCTGCTTCTCCTGCTACGGCTACGGCTCTCCTGAGGAATTTTCAAAGCACACAGGGCTCGCCCAGCGGGAGTCTCTGGGGCGGAAATCCACATCGAGGGCTTTTGTTTGCAGGGCTGCCCTATCTTTTGGACTTGAGGCCTGTAGGCAAAGCTTTCCTTCTCCACCCTCACCAACCATGCACCTCTGCTGCTGCCAAGGAACTGACACCAGGGACTCAAGGCAACTCGGAGTGGGGTTCAGGAGAAGCCTCCCCAGCCCCACCCAGCACATCTTGCTTTTAGTTTCACTCTCCTAAAAGGCCTGCTTCTCAGAAAGCTGCTGACTCACCCAGAGTGTGAGGGTCTTTTTTTTTCTGCTTCTTCTCAGCATCATCACAAAGCCGGGAGATTCTTGAGGTCAGTTTAACGAGTGGCTGGGCCTTGACCATTTCCTTTCTCCTCCCCATCTCCATCCCAGGATCCCAGGGCCTCAGACCTTCTGGAAATGGGAGTTGATACCCCCATTCGCCTTGCCCTGCTTTTAATATTGAGTATTTCTTCTCTGTAGGTCTTGACGCACTGACTGCTCTGGAGTCAAAGTAAGAAGATTTCCAGGATGTAAGCAACTTGGGAACTGGTGAGTGACCATGTATTTGGCGAAGGTCAGGGCCTCCGCTGGATTTCAGGAAGGGAAGGGAGATGGAAGGGAGCCGGGCAGGGGAAGTGGGGTCCGAAGCCTGTCCATGGGGTAGCTGAACTTTTGCACCTTTGAAATTGTTTTTGTTGAGATGCACTTGGAAACAGTGTGGTGCAGAGAACCCCACTGTGGGTCCCTTAGAATTCGCTGGGTCCCTGTACACCCCTCCCCAGACGCAAACGGGAGCCTGCAGGTGGCTGTGCTGACCTCTCTCTGCTCATATCCTAGCATCTCAGGCTCACTCTCCGGAGGGCATGGGCTGGGGATCTTTCTCACGAACCTCGTAATCAGGGTTAGGGACGCATTCTTAGAACACAGAGGGAACTCTGCGGTTCACGCCAGTTTGTAAACCATAGCCCCAAGGAGACGAGTAAATGGAGGCGAGAAAGTCAACTTTGCTCCTTTGAACGGCTGTCACTGGCAAGAGGCAGGTGGGCAGCTAGTGACTCAGCCTAAGGAGAAATTCCTAACAAGAGGTTGGCAATGGTAAAAATCAACATCCGTTAGAAGTAGTGAGTTCCCTGTTGCTGGCAGAATCCAAGCATAGGTTGGAGAAGCGTGGATGGGAAATGTTAAAGTGGGGAACGGTTCTGACAGGGCATTATTTTACAGGCTGTTCGTAGTGGCTGAGAATCCTGGAGGGGCAGGAGGATGAGGGGAGGGTTTAGGGAGAATGAACAACGGGACTTTGTAAGCTCACACGTGCATTCCCTCAACATTGTCTGTTTTATGGGGCAGACTCCTGCTTTAAGGGCTTCCCAGGTGGCGCTAGTGGTAAAGACCCTGCCCGCCAATTTAGGAGATGTAACAGACACTGGTTTGATCCCTGGGTCGGGAAGATTCCCTGGAGGAGGGCACAGCAACCCACTCCAATATTCTTGCCTGGAAAACACTGTGGACAGTGGAGCCTGGCAGGCTACAGTCTATGGGGTCACAAAGAGTCAGACACGACTGAAGCGATTTAGCACACACACACATCCTGCTTTAAAACAGTCTGCAAGTTGCTGGATGAGATGATCTCTCCCCAGACTTGTCCACGGGCCAGCTGTACCTGAGCTCACCACACGTCACACGTGTAGTCCCAAACACCTGATCTGTGTGAAGGGTGGACAACTCTCCAGGCATGATGGGGGCTCTGATCAGAGGCTCTAGAGAGCTCGCTCCTGTCCCAGGACCTCCAAAGAAAAGAGGTGCCAGCGCATCATGCCATCGAGAGACTTGCCCAGGATCCAGACTACACAGACCAGAAGGAAAGTCATGGTGGGAATGCTGTGCTGGGTCCCCCTGAGTCCCCAGGCTGTGAGAGGACAGTGAGCATGGCTTCCCCAAGGGAGCTGGGGTCCTCCGGCACCACATTGTCCAGTGACCAAAACCTGGCCTGACGAGCATGAAAAGAATCGCACCCTAGACGCGGGTGGAGAAATTGCTCAGGAAAGACACCCATCGCAAGGGAGAGGGTCTGAAGGTCGGAGTAATGAGCACGGGGGGCTTCCTTTGTGTTTTGTCACCGGGTCTTCTTCCCCCTGAGCCTGGGTCAGCTGCCGCAGTAAATGTGCACCGAGGGCAGGGCGCTGTGGGAGGCCACAGATGCGGTTCTTCAAGAAACTGACGGCCTGGATGAGAATTGAGTTTGACAGTCCCTGTGCAGAAGCTGTGTGTTGGCTGTGTTCTGAGTGCTGTGTGGCGGGGGGTGGGAGAGGAAGGGGAGGGGCCTGAACAGCAGCTTGAGCTGTAACTTGGTGCCTCCTTGCAAGTCTTGAGGCACAAGTTGGGCTTTGAGGACAGGCTGTGTCCTTGATTCAGAGGACCTGAGATGTGTGCTCAGAAAGTGACTGTTGAATGATTAAAGGGAAAGTGATAAAGGGAGAGCTCAGGAGGCTGTGTCAGTGGTTAAGATCAGACAGCTCGGGTTCAAATCCTGTTTCTTCCACTAGCCATGGGGCCTCATAGACAGAAGTTGCCGATCTGTCTATGCCTCAGTCTTCCCATCTGCAAAATGGGCACCATGCAGTACCTACTACATAAGAGGGCTGGGAGGAGTCAGTGAACTGATTCATGCAAAGCTGCTTGGTCCCCTGCCAGTATACTGTTAATGCCCAATAAATATTAGCTCTTATTCTTGTTCTGGAAGTAGGATGTGATCCTGATTAAGGTTCAGTGTGGGAACAGGAAATAGCAGCATAGGCAAGAGGACAGAGCACTGGGCTGGGAGTCAGAATCCCTCGCTTAGCTGCAGGGAGGGGATGCGAGAAGCGTGACTCCCCCCAGGCTCACTCTACAGCAGAGGTGCAGCGAGAAGGCGGTCAAGGGCAGCTCCATCTTTCCTGCTCTCTCTCCAGTTGTCCTGGCACCGGTCCAAAGGCAGAGGCCACTCAGCTCTTTATTACCTGCTAGGGGGACTTATGGAGAGTGGTTGGACTTCTCAGGATCTCTCCTTTTCCCAGTAAATAAGAAACCAACGTGAGCCGCCTTCCCTTGTGGAAGTGAAAAGCTCAGGTACAAAAAGAGTCTGCTGGTACCAAAGGGAAATCATTTAAGACTTGCACTTGGGTAGCATCATCTTGAGCCTCATAGTCAGTGAGCATTGATTCCCCAGCCGTTCTCCAGGGAGCCCTGGCTATCTCCTCGACTGGAAGATAGATTGTCCAAGTGATGCTTCACTATGTAGAAGGCATTATCCACCATCCTAGGATTTGTAGCATATTTCAAATAAAAATGGCACTTGCCTGAAAATTTGTTGGGATCACCTTTCTTGCATTAGTGGTGGACATGGAACTCTGGAATGGGCTTACTTGGGGGCCTACCTTTTTTCTCTCCTGCTTCATCACCCTGTGATTCTAGTTATATAATAAGATGGTTGTTGTTCAGTTGCTAAGTCATATCTGACTCTTTGCAAACCCATGGACTGCAGCATGCCAGGCTTCCCTGTCCTTCACTATCTCCTGGAATTTGTTCCATGTCCATTGAGTCAGTGATAACCATCCATCTTATCCTTTGTCGCCCTCTTCTCCTCTTGCCCTCAATCTTTCCCAGCCTCAGGGTCTTTTCCAATGAGTCAGCTCTTCGCCTCAGGTGGACAAAGTATTGGAGCTTCAGCTTCAGTATCAGTCCTTTCAATGAATATTCAGGACTGATTTCCTTTAGGATTGACTGAGTTGATCTCCTTGCTGTCCAAGGGACTCTCAAGAGTCTTCTCCAGCATCACAATTCAAAAGCATCAATCTTTTGACACTCAACCTTCTTTATGGTCCAACTCTCATATCTGTACATGACTACTGGGAAAAAAACATAGTTTTGACTATATGGACTTGGTCAGCAAAGTGATGTCTCTGCTTTGGTAGTTTAAACCAAAATTGTTTATGGCTTAAGCACAGCCCCTGTTCCTACAGGGTGCTAAAAACTGTCACTCATGTCAGTCTCCTTCTCCCTGTGCACCCCCTAACATCCGCCAAGTGACCCCAGCTTCAGTTCTACCTTTAGTGGGAAGGAAACAGGGATGAGGCAGGGGGCAGCTTCAAAGACAAAGCATCAGAGAGAGGAGGTCCCAATTCCTGGTTCCATCAGCCATTGGCCTCTCTCAACTTCTGTTCCGCCTCTCTTCAGATGAGGTGACTGGGCTAGGTCAGGGGTGGCAAATAGATCTCATCTCCTGCCAATTCTTATCAATTGGTCATGGCTGCCAAGGGCACTGCATGGAGAAGGACTCTGAGGCATACCCAGGGAAGAGCGTGCTGCAATGGATTAGTGATGTCTGCTGGGGAGCAGTAAGGAGGATGTAGCCCACGTGCCACCTTTTGGCATTTGAGAAAAAACGATTTCCAAGGCCCCTGCCTGCTTCTGCACATCGTGGTTTTACATCGGAGAGGCAAAGCACAGCAAAACCTCATTAATCTGGACCACTTTAGGGCCAACCCAAGTGATTGAAAAAGTCTTCATCTGAGGGTGCCTATTGCATGCAGGTGAGCTTTATTATCCTTCAGTTTGCAGAGGCAGCTCAGCCCAACTAGCTGACAGGTGCAGAGGCCAGGGTGGTGGTCGTCTGTGCTTGCAGGTCTGACCATATGGCTGAGCACACCTGACCTGTAACACTTCTAGGGCACTTACTCTCTGAGTTTTCGATCAATACCAGTGAAACTCTCAATGAAGCAGGGCTTTTTTGAAGTAGAAAATAATTCCATGGGCAGCTTTGCTTCTGTTTCAAATTGCCAGGGGATCTGAATTAGAGAGGTGTCACCGCACTAGCTGGGAAAAAGCTATTTTCCAGAATTATATGCAGAAGATGAGACCAAGTGGTTCAGAACTACATTTCCTCTGAGTTTCCTGATCTGTAAAATAGAGAATTAACATACCTCACAGGGCTCTGCAGGAGAGTAATTGAGATATAATATGGAAGAGACCCAACCGAAGATCTTGCTCACAAACTATGGTCTAAAGATGCTATTTCTCCCCCCCAACTCCACCCCAACCTCTACTTCGATAATTACCTGAAAGCAGAGCTTTCTCCTTGTCATGCATTCGAGAAAAATGAGGTTACAGATTGTCTTAATAGTATCATAACTTCTCAAATGACTTCTGTTAGTTTTTCAGAGGCTCTTTTTTCGTTGCTGATGATTCTCCCCTGGGAGAGGTCCATGTAAACCTTCAACTTGAGTTACTCTACTCTCAGTCTTCCTCAGGGAGTAGCTGTTGCCCCAAGGGTCTGACATGCATGCACAGGAATGCCTTGGTAACAAGTGTCTCTAGAAGGGATTGAAGCCCACTGTGACTAGACCGTGTCTTCCCTTCAGCTCAGCAAGCATCACCACGCGAATTTACCCACTATAGAGAGAATCCCGACAGCCAAGGCAGGGAAGAGCAAGTTGGAACCCACTGACTTTGAGTGAGAGTGTGTCTAAAGGATGGGCTTTACTTGCTCAAAATGGGGAAGAAGTTGGAACTGGAACTCCTCTTGCAGCCTTAGTTTCTGAGATTCTTCAAGAGAAAGATTAAGTTTATACTTTAAAAAAAAATCAAGACCAGTTAAATCCATATTAAGGGGGGATTGGAACCCACGCACAGCTGGAGGAGCAGCGCCTCTGATCGTGGAAGCCACGGTCGGGGTGGGGAAGCCCAAGTGAGCCTGTTATGACCCCTGGGTAGTTAGCTCAGAGCTGAGTTCTAAGGGGGCAACAGGCAGGTGCATACCTGTTGTTCTGGCCATGCTGAGCATCAGTCCCCAGTCTTCTCCAGCCCCTGGCCTGGTCTGGGCCGGATAACATCATGCTTCTCTTTGGTCCTCTCTCCGGGGCCTAGCACAGAACAGCTTCGCTGCCACCTGAAGAGCTGTCCCACCCCCAGAGAAGGCATAGCCAGTGGTCACCCTGCTGTCCCACAGGCAGGGATGGGGGGGAGTGGGGCCCAGCCTACCCTCCCGTTCTTCCCACAGAGGCTCCACTCCCTGCTGCGGGGACCCTGTCCTCCATCCCGTCCCTTCATCATCTGGCCTCAGACTCCTAGATACTCCTTTAGATGGAGCTGAGGGCACTGTGGACCAGGCAGGACCTTAGGGTTAAAGGTCATAGCCTCACCTCAAGAGGCCTGGGCAGGCACATCACTCCAGACTCAGCAGGTGCTGCATCCCCCTGAGGCCCGTGTCCCCTCTGGGCTCGCACAGAAGGGTACTGTCTACACCACCCAGCATGAGGCAGCCCTGCAGAGCGCTTAAGACCACCCACTCAGGTGCCAGATTGGCTTGGTTAGAATCCCAACTTGTACCTTTGCTAGCCCTGTGATCTTGACCAAGTTATTTAACTTCTCTGTGCCTCAGTTTCCTCATCTGTAAAATGGGCCACCAGGTAGGGTAGTGATGACGACTACGGAGTGTATGAAACATGCATAGAACAATGCCTGGCACTGAGTAAAAGTGTTAGTAAAACAAAACCAGTAGGTAACTACATGCAGAAGTCAGTTTGTTGTGTGATTGCCCTACTGACACCAAGACAGTCAGTTTCCTACCCACAGAAGTGAAGTCCCTCATTCTGCCTGTGGATTCAGGGAGGCTTTCACCTGCACCCTGAGGGAGGGGCAGCATTTCTGCAGAAGCAGAGGAAGGGGCAGCCTGGGCAGAGGCACCGAGGGAGAGGAAGACGTGTAGAGGGTGTTAGGAAGGCTGGTGGTGCTGGAACTGGGAGAGCCTGGTAGGGGAGCACATGGCAGCTGAGATGGGCAAGCTCGGCTTGGTCAAACCACAGACATTCTCAAATGCCACGCTCAGGATTGGACTGTTGGCTGGAAGTAATAAGCAGGTCTCGGGAGTTTTAAACCAAGTGATGCCGCCTTGGGTTCAGAAACCTGACGTGGTCACAGTGCGGAGGGTGGGCTGCGAGTAAGAGATCAAAGACAAGGCAGGAGGCCAGAGGCAGCTGCAGAGATGACCCTGGAGACAGGACGCGGCCACCCAAACTGAGGTGGTCACAGCAGGGGCAAGCAAGGAAGTGTCTGCAGAGTAGCAATTCAGAGAAAGCATTGCTGGAACTTGAACATGGAAAGTGAGGAAGGAGGGATCAAGAGCAAGTACCAGACTCCCAGCTTGGAAATCTAAAAGAATGATCCTGTTAACCAGGGAGCAAACAGAGAAAAAGAAGTGGATGTGGCAGAGGGTGCTGGGAACATAGCACTGGGCACACCGTGGGACGCCCAGGGTCTGGTTGAACAGGTAATCTTGGGAGTCCAAATGGCTTGCGTTCAAATCTTAAGGGGTCGTGTAACCTTCATGAGCCTCAGTTTCTCCATCTGTATAATGGGGATCGTGCAATTATTAGCTACCCAAGAGAGCTGTTTTGATCAGTACATGTAAAGTGTTAAGGGCTATGCCTGGCACAGACAGATTGCTCAATAAATGTGCCCTGGAATTACATTAGTATTAGTATTGATAGTAATCCTAGGATTAGTGTTCGTATCATCATCCTAGTGGAAACGTCCACCATGAGCCTGGAACGCAGAAGCAAGCTCTAGTCGAGATGGATTAATTCAGGAGCCATACGTATATAGGTCAGTGATTATCTTATTAGCCTGGCCAGTATGTTCTTGGGGGAAGAAAAGATGAGACTGACCTAGGTGCTTTTCTTTTAATGTTTATTTTTACTTGTTTATTTGGCTGTGCAGGGTTTTAGTTGCAGCCAGTGGGAACTGTAGTTGTGGCATACAAACTCTTAGTTGCGGCATGTGGAATCTAATTCCCCAATCAGGGATTGAATCCAGGCCCCCTGCATTGGGAGCATGGAGTCTTAGCCACTGGGTCACCAGGAAAGTCCCTGACCTAAGTTTTTTTCAAATATCACCTTCCCCAACTGCAGTTTAGCCCCCACCCCACCCTTGCTGCCCTGTGAAAAGTCAACATGGGCCAGCGTCCCCATTACCCAAAGACACACGCCACATCCCTCAGGCCTATTGGAATGGAACAAGGATGGACAGGCAGCTGATGGAGGAGATGGAGAGGCCCTGGGGGCCTGCACGCTCTCGGGGGCAGCTCAGAGCCAGAGGACAGAACCCTGGAATGTGGTCAACATGTAAGAGGCAAGACCAGAAGAAACAGCTCAATCAGGGAAGCAAATCACAAGCGTCCCACATGACATCAACATGAAAGCCGCTCAACACTAACAGACTAGACGTGAAGACTCCACCATAGGCAGTTGGTTCTCCTGCAGATCCGGGTGCGAGTTCAAACCACACAGCCATTCAGTAGCAAGTGAGGGTTCTTTGGGGCCTTCCCAGGTGGTGCTAGTGGTAAAGAATCCACCTGCCAATGCAGGAAATACAGGTTCGATCCCTGGGTCGGGAAGATGCCCTGGAGGAGGGCACAGCAACCGGCTCCAGTATTATTGCCTGGAGAATCCCATGGACAGAGGAGCCTGGCGGACTACAGCCCATGGGGGTCACAAAGAGTCAGACACGACTGAAGCGACTTAGCAGGCACGCACGAGGGGTCTTTACTCCCTCCATTACAGCAATAGACTCAATGTCTCTGAGCTAAATAGGAGTGGGGAGAAGAGAAGTGAGAAATGGCAGCCCACCCTCTCCCTACCGTCCACCTAAATCTTCACTCTAGGTGCCCAGCCCTCAACTCCACTCCACATTGCTCTAGAGGCCAAAGTGTCAGCCAAGGAAGGATTGACACCTGAAACTGATAGGAAACAGTACTGAAGTGGTATTGGATTCTATTAGTCAGACTTTTAGTTACAAAATAGAGATCTAATTCATATTGACGTAAGTGCAAAACAGAAAAGCAGCTCGTGTAATTGAAAAGTCTGAGCTGGTCTGGCTTTGAGCCCAGCTGGAGCTAAACGGGGTCGGCGGGTGTGGTTTTTTGCTCCATCTCCTCCCCCGGCTTTCTTCTATGAAAGCATGTTTCCCCCACTGACCCAGCCCCTTCTCTCAGCAGCCCCCACAGAAAGAGGGCCTTGCATCAGTCATTGTCATTCTAGCAAATACTCCAGCCTTGAGCGGGTCAGACCACAACGCCATCCCTAAGCCCAGGGGGGCTGGCTGAGCCCCAGTAGAGGGACCGTGCCGAGGAGGCCCTGCCTCCCCCAGCCTGTGTGGGATGCCATCCTCGCTTCCGGTGGCCCTCCCAATTCTGGAGGCCTCTCATGTGCAGGAAAATGGTTTATTTCCTCCCCCTATTGCTGCTGCAAGACACTCCTTAGTGGCTTCAATCACACACATTTATGATTTTACAGTTTAGGAGGTCAGAAGTGCGAAACGCATCTCACTGAGCTAAAATCAAGGTGCCAACAGATCGCGTTACTATCTGGAGACTTGAAGGGAAAACATGTTTCCTTGAATTTCCAGCTTCTAGGAGCTTCCTGAATTCCTTAGCTTGTGGCCCCTTCCACCTGCAAGGCCAGCAGTGACCAGTTTTCTCATGGCGCATCTCTCTGGCACTAGCTCTTCTGCTTTTCTGTTCCATCTCTGACTTAACTCTTGTGATTACCTCATGCCTACACAGATAACTCAGCATTACCTATTTTGAAGTCAGCTGATTCTCAGTCTTAATTCCGTCCGCTACCTTAAGTCCTGTTTACCATTTAAGATAACATATTCACGGGTTCCAGGGTTCAGGGCAAGGGCATCTTTGGGGGCTATTATTCTGCCTGCCTCAGTGATTATTACCATCATCAGTTCTAACCTTGATCCAACACTTATCATGTGCAAGGTCGTTTGCTGAGAAGTCCCTTATTGTAGTTTAGTCACTAAGCCACGTCTGATTCTCTTGCAACCCGTGGACTGTAGCCCACCAGGCTCCTCTGTCTATGGGTTTTCCCAGGTAGGAATACTGGAGTGGGTTGCCATTTCTTTCTCCAGGGATCTTCCTAAACCAGGGATGGACCCAGGGATCTGCATTGGCAGGCAGACTTTTTTACCACTGAGCCACCTGGGAAGCCCAAGAAGTACATTACATGCCTTCAATTCATTTCATCCTCATAAATCCCCAGAGGGGGGGTATAGCAGGTCTCTCCATCTTACCATTGAGGAAACTGAGGCACTGAAAAGTTATTCATTTCCAAGGTTGTGGATGCAGTAACCATAGAGTTGAGGCTGGAGTTGGATCCCAAAGTCTGGCTCTTCACAAGGAAGTCAACTGATGGAGGATGTTGGGAATCTCAGAATAATGGAAAAATAGAGATACTTTCCTACAATAGTCAAGGTAGATGAGGTGGTGGGAAGGTTGTCTGGTGCCAGACCCCCTGGGTTTATGTCCCAGCTCTGTCCCTTACTAGTGATATGACCTTGGCCAGCTCTCTCTACTTCCCTTGCCTTCCTATCCTGAACAATGAAATGAGCATTGCAAGACTATAGTGAACTGGTGGCTGGTTTTATTTTTGTTTTTTAAACTAAGACAAATTCCTGGACCCCAGTTTTCCTTTTCTACATGTAGTTTCCACCTACTTTTAGTGGGAGGAGAAAATCCCATATCTACATCTTCCTGTATTTTTCTTTTTTCCTCTACTTCCCCATAAGGCAGCATGGCAGGGACGAGCCAACCATGACTCTCTCTGAGCGGCCTGTGAGCTAAGAATGGCTTTATGTTTTTAAAGAATTGTTTTAAAAAAAACAATATGTGACAGAGACTGCATGTGACCTACCAGGCCTAAAATATTTACTCTCTATCCCTTTCCAGGAAAAGTTTGCTGACCTCAGAAAGCACAAGGGTTGGAGAGCCATGCAGTCCTGGTCTGCACTGGCTGCTCAGGGCCCCTTTAGACCTTTAGACTGTGAGCCCTTCTGTTGGGGAGGAGGTCCTCTCGTAACCACTGTGGCAGCAGTAGTGCTGGTAGTAACAGCAGAGGTGCCGGTGGCCAGGATTTATTGAGCATTTACTCTGGTCAAGCACCATGGTAAGAGCCTCGTGGCCTTAAATCAAACCCTCTACAGTGCTCTGAGGGACACACACTGTGAACGCCTGTGATGTGTGGGGAAAGCAGAAGCTGCTTGGAGGAACAGGTCACTGACTCATGATGACACAGGAGAGGAGCAGGGATTTGAAGCCCAGCAGTCTGGGTCTACACTGCTCCTCTGCCTCCCTGCTGTCACCATCACCTCTGCTTTCAGGCAGAATCAACTTTGACCACGCCTTCTGCATTGACTTACCTCACCTATTTCTCCCAGTTCTCCCACAAAATTCCTTTCCCCTACAAAAGAGAAACTGAAAAATGGAAGAGCTGTGAGGAACAGCTCAGACTCGAACATGTAAACTTTTATTGCCAGCATCCATCCATCCACCACCCGTCTGTCCATCACCCACGCATCCATCTATCCATCCATCGAGCAAACACAGCACAGCACCAGGGACTCAGGAGCACCCACATCTTTGGCAGTGCCAAGTAGGGCAAACCTCAAGGCCCCAGGTCCCCCAAATTCACTGTTGTGGGGAAGCGCCCAGAGGAGCTCATTAAATAGCACCGAGCACTTGATTCACATGCTGCAGTTCAGGGCAGCGCCAGGCTATCCCAGCACCCTCCCCCCACCCCACGTGGTTACCATGACGACATTATTTTAACAAACAACTCCTTAATATTTAATGCAGATTACGCTCCTGACAGGCAGTCAGAGCAACCACACTGCCGAGTACTGAGAGGGCTCCGCGGGGACATTTTGCACGAAGTCTTCAGTTTCCCCGGGTGCCCATGTACTGTCCATTGCCAGAAAATGCAAGTGTTCTGGGGGCTGGGAGCCAGCGCAATGCCAGGCCTCCATTGCACGCAGCAATTGAGGGTTGTCACTTCTTTAATGCAGAATGTCACAGCGGCTACTTGTGGACGGGGGAGCATGATAGCATTATTAAACGCTCCTTTGTACACCGATCTACTAATTTCACCACCGCTCGCCTGAGGCTGCTGCAAGCCTCATCTGCTTCCTGTATCTTGAATCTCGAGCTGGGTTGTAGGACCATGTGCGGGGAGCCCAGAGCCTGCAAGCACCAGGGTGAGAAAGAGCTATTTCCTTTTCAAGGCACCATCTGGTCCCAGCTGGTTGATTCAGTAACAGGCAGGTGCAGGGATGGGAGCACCCAGCCCTCTGGCCTCCAAAGGGCTAATGCCAAGAGAGCAAAGACCAGAACATTCTGTGGCAGCCTCTAGCACTCCGATGGCCCAGCTATGGGCTGAGCCTGGGGGGGTGGGGAGCACAAATTAATTTACACATTGGAGATCCCCATTGGGAAAGATGGGTGATTAACCAAGTGGGGAGAGTGTTAGCATGGTGATCTGTTAGCTGTGTGCCCTTGGGTAAATTCCTTAACCTCTCTGTTCTTCAGTTTTCTTATCCATAAGTTGGAGATAATAATGCTAACCTATAGGACAACCCAACTGTGGTCGTGAGGTTTAAAAAAAATAAAATGGAATAAATGTATAAAAGGCACTAAAATCATTCTTAAAATACTCAAAACAGTGGGCACATGGTAAGTATTAAAAAGTTGCTAGCTGGGATTTCAGGTTCCCATGGTACCCGGCATACGATTATAATAATAGCTGACATCTGTGAAGGGCTTCCTGTCCCTCAGGCGCTAAGCAGCGATGGAGGGACATGATGTCATTTAATCTTCACGGGCAATCCTGTGAGGCAGATACTCTTAGGATGATCATCCTCACCTTGCAGAAGAGGAAATGAGCCCAGAGGGGTTGGGGAACTAGGCGTGAGGCTATAGTCAGAGGGGATTTGAATCCAGTTTGTCTGCATCTGCCTCCTGACAAAATGCAAAGCACACCAGCACGAGGTGCACACAGGTGGTGCTGGGACCACAGGTGCCTCCCTAGAGGGCTCTGGGGCCAGTGGCCATGGATGCCTTGAAGGCTCATGGGTCTTCGTGGACAGAGGATGGGAGCTGAAGGTGGAGGAGTGATTCTAAGTAAGAGGACCCTGAAGAGCTTGGACAGGCTGCTCTGAGGAAAACCACAGCCTGGTTGCCTATTCAAAAAGGCAGACTCTTGGCATTGAGAGGGAGCTTATCTTAAGCAGAGGGTGACCTGTCTAATTTGAATACATTTGATTTTTATTTAAGAGGATTGGAAGAGAAAGCATGAGACATAAGAGAGGGGGCACAGTCTTTGGAGTTCTCCATTTCCTCATGTAGGGTTTGATTAGGGTCATGTGTCTGTGGGGTTTCCCTGTGGCTCAGCAGTTAAGAACCCACTTGTTCAATTCCAGCATCAAGAAGATCCCCTGGGGGAAGGAAATGGCAACCCACTCCAGTATTCTTGCCTAGGAAATCCCACAGACACAGGAGCCTGGAGGGCTATAGTCCATGGGGTTGTAAAAAGAGTCCGACACGACTTAACAAGTGAGCACCCACGCAAAGTGTCTGTAGCAAGTGTGCATGTGTATAGAAAATGAAAATATTTTGTGCTTGTACCTCCAAAAGCAAAGAAAGAAAAATGAGGTTTTAGGCTGTGTAGCAGATTACAATCAAAGACATAGTGTATCACATATTTTAATATAGATGCGTGTGCGTGTATCAGCTATTTATTGTCACAGTAGTGCTTCATAACAAATCACTACCAAACTCACTGGGGAACAACAGGAAGTAATTGTTTAGGTCCCAGTCTGTAGGGTTCAGCCTGTCTGTGTTGGTTTTGCTTATGAACCTGAGGTCAGCTAAGGGTCAGTTAAGTGGCTCTGCTGGTCTCAAGCGGGCTCACCATTACCTGTAGGATGACAGGGGTGAGCTGACCACAGTCCACACGTCGTCACTCTCCAGCCGTCTTGCCCAGGCATGTTCTCGTGGTGGGCAAGTGAGAGCGCAAGCAGAGCGCTGCCAGTGCTTTCCCAAGCCGTGGCTTGCGTCCCAGCTGCTAACAAACATCTCGTGAGCCAAAGCAAGTCACATGATCAGAGTGGCAGTGGGGAGGCTCTACGAGGTTCAGCGTCCAAGAGTACAGACCCTAGGAGGGGCAGAGAATCAGGACCCTTATCACAAGCAGGAACACTTTCCCCCGATATGTAAAATAGATAGCCAGTGGGAAGTTGCTATATAATTCGGGAAGCTCAACCCGGTGCTCTGTGACAACCTCGAGGGGTGGGAGGGAGGTTCAAGAGGTAGGGGACGTGTGTATACTTATGGCTGATTCATGTTGTCGTATGACAGAAACCAACCCAACATTGTAAAGCAATTATCCTCCAATGAAAAAAATTTTTTTAAGAAAAAACATGTTTCCCAAAATCCACCTGATGAACCATCAAGCCATCAGGGAGAAGAAGTCCTTAACGACAGATTGGAATAGTCACATAACTTCTTCTGGCCCCGGAGCCACAAGATGAACTTGACCTCAAAGTAGGTCTTCAGTGCACAGCATTGAAGTCAGCCTCTGAGTCTTCAGCATCACACCTGATCCCTGATTCAAGGTGTCTGCAGTGATGAGCAGACCCTCTGGCCCAGGAATGGGGACTGGTGTGCTCCCTCCATAGCACCCGATTTCAATGCTGTCTTGTCCTGAGCTGCTTTCTCCCAGAATCCTGAGAACTTGGGCTTAGCCCTGTGTTCCCAGCAGAACTTTGTACTCCAGGTTAGGCCAAATGAAAGCAGGCCTTGTCTAAATATTTTTTCTTAATTCCAAATCATTTTTGGTTTGTAGTATCCCTGGGCTTCCCTGGTGGCTCAGCTGGTAAAAAATCTGCCTGCAATTGGGAGACCTGAGTTTGATCCCTGGGTTGGGAAGATCCCCTGGAGAAGGGAAAGGCTACCCACTCCAGTATTCTGCCTGGAGAATTCCATGAACTGTATAGTCCATGGGGTCGCAAAGAGACATGACAGAGCGACTTTCACTTTCAATACGTTGAATTTATTTTGCGCTTGATACTTCTCATAACGTGAAGGACTAGAATGATTCCCATTTCACTGGTCAAGAAACTGAGGTCCAGGGACCCTGAGTGACTTCCTCATAGTGGCAAAGCCAGGTGTGCAACCAGCCCTCTCTCTCGCCACCCCCAGAGATCTCCAAGTCAGCCCCAGGGACTGGGTTCACATCTTGATTCTGCCTCTTGCAGACGTGTGATCTTGGCTGTGTCACTTACCCGCTCTGAGCCTCTGGAGAGAATTCTATCTCCCTGATAGGGTTTTTATTTTTAATTTTTTAAAAATTTTATTTATTTAGGTATTTATTTTTGGCTGTGCTAGGTCTTCACTAATACCTGGGCTTTTCTCTAGTTCCAGCAAGAGGGAGCTGCTCCCTAGTTGCAGTGCACAGGCCTCTCATTACAGTGGGTTCCTTTGTTGCAGAGCATGGGCTAAAGGCACACGGCTTCAGTAGATGCGGCACGTGGGCTCAGTGGCTGCAACTCCAGGGCTCAAGAGCACAGGCTCAATAGCTGTGGTGTGTGGACTTAGTTGCTCTGCAGCATGTGGGATCTTCCCGGATCAGGATTTGGACCCGAGTCTCCTGCATTGAACGCAGAAGGATTCTTTCCCACTGAGCCACCAGGGAAGCCCCTCGATAGGGTTTATGTGATAAGTAAGTGAATTTAAAATTAACTGAGATTCTTGAGTGCTGCCCTCCAGTCAGAAATGTTCCTCATGCTCTCATGTAATCCTCAAAACCACCCTGAGAAGTGGTACTGGTATTATCCCATCTTTATAGATAAGCAGCTGAGGCTCATTGACCGTGGTGGAGCTGAGACCTGGAGGAAGGCTGTGTGCCTCAGAAACCAAGGCCCCTCTGCTTCCTGTGAAGAAGTTCAGAGAGGATGCTGTCATTTTCCTTTGGGAACCTTGAGATCAAGTGGCACGTAGGGGAAAACTCTGCTGCCACCCTAAAAATCATCTAAAACTGGTGCTTCCCCAAGCATCTAGCCCCTTCAGACAATAGGAGTGTTATTTTAGAGCTGGGATCCCCAGCTTCTGGGCCACGGACCTGTACCTCCTGTCAGATCAGTGGTGACATTAGATTAGAAACAGTACAAAATAAACAGGGTTTCCCTGGTGACCCAGTGGTAAAGAACCCTCCTGCCAATGTAGGAGACGCAGGTTCGGTGCCTGGATTGGGACGATCCCCTTTAGGAGGTAATGGACAACCCACTCCGGTATTCTTGCCTGGAGAATCCCATGGACAGAGGAGCCTGGCGGGTTACAATCCATGGGGTCCCAAAGAGTCGGGCACGACTGAGCACACATGCACACACAATAAATATAATGTGCTTTAATCATCCCGAAACCATTCCCACCCACCCAGTTCGTGGAAAAATTGTCTTCCATGAAACCAGTCTCTGGTGCCAAAAAGAGTGTTGACCACTATTTTAGAGAATCCCTGAGCTCATGCCCCAAGGACCAACAGGAAAAAAAAAACCCTACTCCAGCTAAAGGTTGAGTTCATTGAACCCAATGACTCAGAAGGCAGTAGCATCATCCAGCACTTAAGAAACACTGAATGAATTACATGCCCAAATTCCTCTGGTTCAGATGTAATATCGCCTCCAGTTTGATTTACCAGGCACGTGAGCGTTACTAAAAGGATCCACACTGGGCACTCAGACCCCTCCATCCGTACCCTAACACCTCTCCTATCTATAAAGCTTTCTGAGCACCTTGACAGCAGTCTTTTAACTCATGAAGGGTGGTTAGAGCACGGATAAGAAAACGAAGGCTGCAGCCATTAAATTTTGGCAAAAGAGGTCAAGGCCGACACTAACTAAAACTGTTTCTCTGTGTTCGGTCAGAATCGTGGGTCCAGATTTCTGTTCCACCATTTACTGTCTGTGTTGGCGCTAGTCGTAAAGAACCCAGCTGCCATTGTAGGAGACGTAAGAGACAAGGGTTCGATCCCTGGATCAGGAAGATCCCCTGGAGAAGGAAATGGCAACCCACTTTAATATTCTTGCCTGGAGAATTCCATGGACAGAGGAGCCTCACAGACTGCTTGTCCATGGGACTGCAAAGAGTCGGACATGATGGAAGTGACTTAGCACAACCTTGGGGAAGTGACTTTCCTTTTCTGTGCCTCCGTTTGCACCTCTGTAAAATGGGGATAATAGTGTTTACCTTTTAGAGTTGTTCTGAGAATTAAGTAGTTAATCCATGTCATGCTCTTAGAACAACAGTACCTGAAGCACACTGGAAGCCTGTGATCAATACTGCATCTTGCTATTACTATGTGCATGTTGATCAGTCATTATTGGAAATGAAATGAAGCTTAGTAAATGTAGTCTGGAGACAAAATCCTTAGGGGGCATGGGAGTGGAATCACAAAAGACGGCTTGTGTGATGAGCACATTCCGGAGTCCACTGGGATAGGTGATTTGCCCAAGGTCATCCTGCTAGAGAGAGGCCACGTGGGAAGTAGAAGCCAGTTTCCCTGACCCCCAAGATCAGGATCCTTTCTGCTGTCCACAGTTCCTGAGAAGGGGCTTCTGTCCCATCCCTAAGTCCCCTCTTCTACTACTCTGTGACTTACCGTGAGAAAAGTGTCTACACTCACATATCTAATGGAAACCTCCCTGAGCTCCTTAAACCTTCCAGCCAGCAGATTCAATGGTGCTGAGAACCTATGTTTGCAGTAACCATGCAAAAAGGAGATAGTCTGTATGGAAGAACACTTAATTAAGCATTAGGTTTAATTAAATCAATCTCCCTCTCTGCTTCCATGCCCCCCTCAAACCAGAAGCCTGCTGAAACCCTTAACTGGAAGTTCTGATTTGAGCCATTTCTAATCAGACTCAAAATTACTAGCTTGTTGTCTTAATTTGCTCCCAAGATATCAGGCTTCCGTGTGTGATTCATCTTTCCTTTCCTTGGCCACATTTCAGACACAATCATTGCACTACGGCTTATCGTGTTGTGGTTATTGTCCCCTGAAAGGAGTGAGTGGAAACAATAACTTTCCTTGCGTATTTCTTCAAGCACCCACACACCCCTCTTTTTAATTCCAAAGCCAAGGGATGAGCTTTGCGCTTTTTTTTTTTTTTGCAACCACTGTGACCAAGGTCCTTTGCCTCCACCCTCAAGAATCTTCATTAATTTTTTTAAACCTTCTTTCTTCCCTTTTCTGAAGGGTGGTGACCTGCCCCAAGTTGTGAAATAATGACAGTATGCAAAACTGGACCTTGGGTCCCCTAGCACTTCTCCCTTCCCTCCCAAGTCCAGGGGTGCCTGCCACTTCCTGAAGCCCACTTCTGCCACCCTGGTCCAGTCCTTGGGACTGGCCAGGCGGGGCCTGAGTGAAACTGCAGAGCTCTTGTGTTGAGGTGTGATGGCCGTGCTGAACGAAGCCTGGCCCTCGTGGGAGGAGTGGTGGTGGGAACACTGAGAGAACTCAAGGAACCAGAAGCCAGCAGAGGAAACCCTGGGTGCAGGTGGCCATGCAAATTCAGCACGTAACGGGGGGCTGGGGGACCCCCATTGGGCCCGGCACCTGTGCTTTGTTTTCTTTTTCTCTTCTCTTGATCAAAGCATAGTTGATTTACAATATCGTGTTAGTTTCAGGTGTGTACAGAGTTTACTGCATGACTGTGCACTTTTCTGATCCTTACATGGCCAACCTCTGATTCTTCCTATTTCCACTTAAAGACACCCCTTCAAGGATAGAGGCAAGGCTGGTAGACAGAGGGGTAACAACACTGCAGAAAAACAAACAAAAAAAACCACTGGAGCTGGGGGTGATGTGATCTGGGTGAGATTTTTCAGTATTGCCCTGAAGTGAAGTGACAGTCACTCAGTCGTGTTCGACTCTTTGTGACCCCTTGGACTGCAGCCCACCAGGCTCCTCTGTCTGTGGGATTCTCCAGGCAAGATTACTGGAGTGGGTTGCTGTTTCGTGAAGCAGCGTAAAATTGTTGGAAAACAGACGCCAGAACAGGAGAGCAGGCAGAGGGGCGACAGCAGCTGGGACCAGGAGAGAAAGCAGTGGGAAGCGGTCAGATTTCATGGTATATTTTGAAGGAAGAGACAACAGGAGCTGCTGATGAATAGGCTGGGGTGAGGGGAAGGGTGGGTTCTTGCCTGTCTGGACTCCACTGCTGAGACCTTCCTGGCTCACGGAGAAGTCTCTGGGTTGCAGTCAGGAGACAGTCCTGAGCCATGAGCAGTACGGTACTTGGCAAGTCAGTGACAGTGTCACATCACCAAGATGTTGAATTTGTCATTTCTAGAGGAACCACCCAGGGGCCCGTCTGCACAGTGATAGCATGTGGCTGTGATTCACGCAAACACACCCAACGAGAATAAAATACAGAGGACATCAGGAGGCCGAGGCAGCTTTGTCCTGCTCAGTAAAGAAAGGGCCCCTCTTAGGAGGTACAGTGTCGCATTGGAGGTTTGGAGTGGCATTGAAAGTCTTCATTGTAACAGCCCTGACAATAACAACATATTTTAAACAGTGCTTGTCAGCAGTGGGAGGACGCAGGGGCAGCTTTGTCCCCCCAGAGGACATGGGCAAGGTCTGCAGACATGGTCAGAGGGTTGCTGCTGGCATCTACTGAGTGAAGGATTTCAGCATGCTGCTGAACACCCTACAACACACAGGTTGGCAGAGTTAGGTGACCTAAATGTCAACTGTGCCAAAGCTCAGAAATCCTGATTTTTTTCTCAGTTGGCATAACATAATTTCTTTTATTTCTTGTATTTTATTGAAGTGTAGTTGATTTACAATGTCGTGTATTAGGTGCACAGCAAAGGGATTCAGATCTATATGTATTTTTTCTTTTACAGATTCTTTCCCTTATAAATTATAACAACATATTAAGTACAGTTCCCTGTGTTATAAAGTAGGTACTTATTGGTTATCTATTTTATATATAGTAGCGTGTATATGTTAAGGCCCAATTCCTAATTTATCCCTCCCTCCTCCCCCTTTGATAACCATAAGTTCATTTTCTATGTTTGTGTGTCTTCTACTAGTTTACTAGTAAAAGTTAATTTGTATCATTTTTTTTTTTTTGGTTCCACATATAAGCGATATCATATGACATTTGTCTTTCTCTGATTTACTTAGTATGATAATCTCTAGGTCCATCCATGTTGTTGCAAATGGCACTATTTCATTCTTTTTCATGGTTGTGTAGAATTCCGTTGTGCGTGTGTGGGAGTGAAATCTTCTTTATCCATTCATCTGTTGATGGACATTTCGTTTGCCTCCATGTCTTGGCTATGGTGAATAGTGAATAGTTAATAGTACTGCAGTGAACACTGAGGTGCATATATCTTTTCCAATTATGGGAGAAACCCTAATTTTAAATATAGACATCCCACGCTGGGAGGAAATGGTTAACCCTGTTCAGGCCTGTTGTAAAATCCTGTGGTCCAGAGCATCGGCTTTGTGGCCTGGTGGGCTCTGCCGGTGTCTACACCTGATACAGGAGTTTCTTGCTCTATGTACTTGGAAGGCACTGATGAAGAGTTCAGTACGCATACATTTATAGCAGCATGTCTGAAAGGCTGCCAATTTCAGGGAAATATTTCGTTTAATTAAAATGCACAAAAATGCCATTAAAAGTTAAGCAACATGTGCCCAAAATTGAAAGCAACTGAAATGCTGTTCTGTAGGTACCTAGATAAACAAACCATGGGGCATCCATGCAGTGGGGTGTTACTCAGTCACAAAAGGAAATGAGTTCTCAGGCCAAGAAAACACATGGAGAAACATTAAATGCATCTTAGTAAGTGAAAGAAGACAATCCAGAGTGCTTCCATATCGTATGAGGCCAGCTCTAGCACATTCTGGTAAAGGCACACCTACAGGGACAGCAGAAAGATCAGGGGTTGCCAGAGGTTGGCGGGGAGAGAGGGGTGAATAGGTGGAGCATGGGGGGTTTTTACGGTGGTGACACTCCTCTGTATGAGACTGTGATGGTGGACATGTGTCATCATAGAACTGTCAAAACCCATTAAATGAACAATACAAAGTGTGAACCCTACTGTGAACTGTGGACTTTGGTTAATGATCAGTTTTGTTGTATCAATACCAGTTATTCAGTTGTGACAAACATACCATATTAGTGCAGAATGTTAATAGCAGGAGAAACTAGGGGAAGAGAGGTGAGGAGGGATGTGGAAACTCTACTTTCTGCACATTTTTTTCTATAAAACTAAAACTGCCCTAAGTATTACATACTTAGTCACTCAGTTGCAGCCAACTCTTTGCAACTCCACAGCCTATAGTCTGTCAGGCTCCTCTGTCCGTGGCATTTTCCTGGCAAAATACTGGAATGGTTTGCCATTTTCTCCTCTAGGGGATCTTCCCAACCCAGGGATTGAACTGGTGTCACCTGCATTGAGGGCAGATTCTTTACCGCTGAGCCACTGGGGGAGCCCTGCCCTGAATATTAGTCTATGAATTTTTTAAGTTAATTTGAGCAATATGATATATAACAGAATTAACAAAATTACTCATTCTAATAGCTAACACTTATTGAGTGCTTCCAAAGCAGCAAACACGTAAAATTTTGTTACTGTCATTATTGTGGGCACGGCTGTAACAGAAGACCTGGGAAGGAACAGCAGCTCTCAAACAGAACTTACTCAGGTCCAAGAAGGTACAGTGTTGAGCTTTAGAGATTTGGTCCCCACCACAGCCCTAGGAAGAAGGTCCTAGCATCATCTTCACTTTATACGACAAGGTAATGGCCACTCAGATAGGTTCAGTCATGTGAGCTGTGTCACAGAGCACTGGAGGCGGGATGTGAATCAGATCTAATCAACTGCTGGGCCCGTGAGCCTGACGCTGTGCTCTGCCATTGTACACGCACGTGTGTGTGTGTCATGTGTGTTGTGTGTGTGAGAGAGAGAAATGGAAGAGAAATGGGGGTGATTGGTGAGTCTAACTGGATAGAAGGAAAAAGGAAGGAAGAAATGCATCAATAAATGAAAATATCCCTTCCCCTCTGGTAACAACCACTCTGTATCTCTGTGTTTGTTTTCGTTTGGTCTGGAAGGGCAGCAGGGAGGGTGAAGTGGGTAAAGGGATCAGCTGTAGGGTGATAAATGGAAACTAAATTTTTGGTAGTGAGCACCCTGTAGTATATACAGAAATGGAAATATAATAATGTTGTACACATGAAATCTATATGATGTTATAAACCAGTGTTATCTTTGTTTTAAAAAAAGAAAATACACAAATGAAAGAGAGGGGGAAAAAAGAAAGTATCAGAAGAAGACAGAGGAAAAGGGCAAGGAGCCACATTCTCTGGAGCTGCCTGGAGCTGGTGGCCTGGGCTCAGCAAGGTTTTCCCAGCGTCCCCTGTCCACAGCCCCGCCCTGTGTCTGGGTCTCTTCCTGTGGGCGTTGCCACCCTCTACCCCGCTTGCCCACCGGCGTTCATCACGGGGTAGTGTGCAGCAGTGACCCAGGCCAACGAGTGTTTCCCTCGGGCCCTGGCCAGCCTGGGAGCTCAAGCCGGCCTCCGTCCTGGGTGGTCCTGGATTGCTTCTCTCGCCCAAAGTTGCATGGCCGGTTCCCAGCCAGCTGTAGAAGCCCCCCCTCCACCCCCGCTTCTCCAGAGGCAGTCTCCGTTCAAAGGGGAATATGAGGACCTGGCAGAAGCCATCACACTCTTAAGTGAGCATGAGCAACCCACGATCCCAAAGAGCCGCCTCCAGCCCTGCAGACAGCGTCAATCCCTGCTGCTTTCAGAGACCAGAAACAGCCACTTGCCTCTTTCAGGAGGTATGAGAATGAATTGTCCTGAGGACTCCCTCCAGCTGCCCCACCTTGCATCTTCCCAACCTTTATAAGGTGATGTCATGCATGGGAGTCAAAGTGGCATTCCTCTCTCTCAAGCCACTTTCTCAGTTCTGCCTTGTCCCCCCACCTTTTTTTTAAAATCCATCTTAGTTATCTTGACCTTAGTCCTCCACTCACTCACAGAGAAACCCCACATG
Source organism: Giraffa tippelskirchi (assembly GCF_054371585.1). Taxonomy (NCBI): domain Eukaryota; kingdom Metazoa; phylum Chordata; class Mammalia; order Artiodactyla; family Giraffidae; genus Giraffa; species Giraffa tippelskirchi. The sequence goes on from NC_137280.1 coordinate 60,446,493, forward strand.
AGGACCTGGATGTTATCCTGATCATTTCTGGTCCTCTCTGTGTCTGAAACTGTGCCTAACACAGAGTGTGTCCTCAAGAAGTGCTTGAATGGCACTGCTCTGAATGAGTTAACGGCACTACTTTGAGTCTCAACCAAGAGCAGAAAATCCAGAGAGGCATTTTTTTTTTGTCCATTCCAGAAGACTTCAGATTGTTGTTCAGTTGCTCAGTCATGTCCAGTTCTTTGAGATCCCATGGACTGCAGCTCGCCAGGCTTCCCCATCCTTCACTATCTCCCGGAATTTGCTCAAGCTCATGTCCATTGGGTCAACGATGCCATCCAACCATCTCATCCTCTGTCGACCCCTTTTCCTCCTGCCCTCAATCTCTCCCAGCATCAGAGTCTTTTCCAGTGAGTCCACTCTTCGCATCAGGTGGGCAAAGTATTGGAGCTTCAGCATCTGTCCTTCATTCTCATATTGTTTTTCAACCCCCCCCCCACATTGATTTCTCTCATCCCTCTCCCCAGGGCCATCACCAAGGAGCTGCATTAAATGACAATTCACGTTGACATGTTTCTCCCTGTTGCCCTCCCCTGTCTCATTAAAGGGGACACACAGGTGGGGGCAGACTGAAGAGCCAAGAGTAATCGCATCATAAGGGAGGTGTGAGCCCTGGCGAGGACATTTGCAATTATATTAGGTGGGGAAAGGCGCTTTCAGAGGAAGAGACACCTGGGGGTGAGGCTTCTGCAGGGGAGCTGGCTTCTCTTCAGAGGCACTCCAGGAGATGCTTGCTGAGCTGCACAGGAAGAGGGTGTGGCCGCTGGGATTACTTCCAGCATAATTGGCTTTGCATGGCTCACGTATCAGCAATCAATTTCTGTATTTCCTTTTACAGTTGGAATTCATAAACAAATCTGTGCATTCTCACCCTGTAGCATTTTTTTTTCCTGCTTCTTTCTGCTGTTTTGCTGTTCATCTCAGTAGCACCTAGACTCCTTAAGTCTCCAATATGGACCAGACATTTCATATCTGGTGACTCAAATGGTAAAGAATCTGTCTACATTCGGGAGACCTGGGTTCAATCCCCGGGTCGGGAAGATCTTCTGGAGAAGGGCCTGGCAACCCGCTCCAGTATTATTGCTTGGAAAATCCCATGGACAGAGGAGCCTGGCGGGCTACAGTCCATGGGGTCGCAAAGAGTCAGACACGACTGAACAACTAACACACACACGCACACACACGTGTTCAGGATGCTAGATGTCGAGCAACAAGGAAGTGAGGTGGGTGCCCTTTAGGTGCCCACAATCTAGCAGCCAGGCAGTTTTGAGATTGTGTGAAAAATGCTCCAACCAGTGTACACATAGAGGAGAGTCTTCTGCAGTGTGACCATCAGGACCATCTTTAAAAGTCTCCCATCAGATCCCAGGAAGATCCTCAGTCCTCCCACCTGCCAAGTCAGACCCTCCCCCAAAGAATAAGCTTTATTAAGAGTTTCAATCAGCTCACTCTTAATTTTTCTCTCTCCTGCAATCAGTGAGTCATCAGGCTGTGATTCATTAGGATTACTGTTACCATCGGTAAGAGCACAGCTGGGCACTCAGTGTCTCGGCCTGAGCTCTCTGCAGACAGGAGGGGCCAATGGCGAATGCAGGGGTGGGGGGCCCACCCTACCAGGTCCTGGGATGCCCCCGCGGAGGAAGAGGACGCAGGAGGGAGGCAGAAACACTCACAGTCTGGATCCGAAGCCCAATTCCCACAGCTCTTGTATAGCTCTTTTCTATGACCCTTTTATTGAAGGTACAATTTTTATTAAAAGGGATGAGCTCTTCTCTAAGAATTCTTTCACTCTCTGCCCTCTTCTCTGGTTTCCCCTTGCATCAAATGGGCATAGCCAGACCTATTTCATGGGATTCTGGGGAGAATAAATCAAGATAATGAATATGAATCCCTGTGACACAATGATGGAGGTGATTGGCATGTTCTGAGCACTTGTTCTCCATTTTATGCACCACGCATACAGTGTCTCATTTAATCCCTACAGAAACACTGTGAAGTGGGGCTTTTTTGGTTCATTTATCTATTCGTGCTTTTAAAAAACGTTTATTGGGCATCTACTATGGCCAAATATTACGCAACTGGGGATCTAGCCACGAACAGGCAAAGTCGCTGCATGCATGCATGCTAAGTCGCTTCAGTCATGTGTGACTCTCTGTGACCCCATGGACGGCAGCCCACCAGGCTCCTCTGTCCATGGGATTCTCTAGGCAAGAATATTGGAGTGGGTTGCCATTTCCTCCTCCAGGGGATCTTCCCAACCCAGGGATCGAATCCTTGTCTCTTTCTATTTCCTGAATTGGCAGGTGGGCTTTTTTACAACTAGCGCCACCTGTTACACCATTTTATAGACCAGGACACCAAGACTCAGAGACAGTAAGTCACTTGGGCAGGATCACAGCGCCACTTGGCTGGCTCTGAAGCCATCTCTGCTCTGCTGAGGGACTGTCTCCTCGGGTCTGAGCACAGTGCTAAGAAAGGAGAGAACTTTGTTGATGTCTGAAGCTTCCTTCCACCCTCCCCCAGCTTTGTGTAGACTTGACTACAGGACATCAAGGGGAGGACTGCCTGAGGATTAGGAGTTAATGGGTGTGACCTCAGAGAAGTTGTTTAACCCCTCTGAGTCTGTTTCCATGGCAGTGAGTTGGAGAGGAAATTAACAAGGTTGAATGGCCTTCCAAACAGCGAGCATATGGGAACATGCTTTAAAACCTGATGTCCTGGGACTTCCCTGGTGGATCAGTGGTTAAAAATCCACCTGCCAATACAGGGGAACGTGTTCGATCCCTGGTCCAGGAAGATCCCACAAGGAAACTAAGCCCATGCGCCACGACTACTGAAGCCCTTGCACCCTAGAGCCTATGCTCCACAACAAGAGAGTAGCCCCTGCTTACTGCAACTAGAGAAAGCCCTCATGTGTTAATGAAGACCCAGTGCAGCCAAAAATAAATAAATGAATAAATTTTTAAAATACACTGGTTATATCACCTTTAGAAAGTTACTGACCTCACTGTGCCTCAGTTTTATCATCTATGAAATGGGAATAATATAGTACATACTGAGAGGGTTGTTCACTAGAATTAAGTAATCTTGTTCCAATGGTAACTATTGTGACTCCCTGCTGTCCAGCACCATAGCTTTATTCTTTCCTTCAAAAGTGCAGCAAAACCCTGATATTCTGAGATGGTCCTAATGATTACATTTCTTACTCTGCAAATCAAGTCTATTGTTTCTGGAAAACATCATGTCCCACTATTCAGTGTGGGATTTATATCCTTCAGACTGGGAGGTTTTTGTTTTGTCTGTTTGTTTTGTTTTTTTAATGCAACATTTAGAAATTTAATGGAGCAATTTCATTTCCATTGACTGAATTAGATTGTTGAAAAAACAAGAAAGCTAAAGAGCAGGTTCTCATTCCAGGACACAGCCTTATACCTGGAGTGATTTTTGTGTTTTCCTGACAAAGAACTAAGACTTTGTTTTTCCTTCAGGCTAATCAGTGGTGAAACCCCCTGTCTCAAACCCAAGTCACTTCTGTTTAACCAGAACAACTGGGAGTGTGGACCAGGAGATGACCAGTCTAGATGCAGGGACAAGTCCTGTCTGCTGTGCAGAGGACAGGTTGGGTCCTCTTGCCAGGTATGGTGGTCAAGTCACTGCAAGGCCACGTTTGGGCTTTTTTGAGATCTCAGGCCATGTTGCTCAACCTGGAAGCCTAAACTCATGAAAAGTCATGGCTGCCCATCCTCTTCACGTGAACAGTACATTTCAAGACCTTCATTCCAAGGGATGGCAGCGATGGGTGCCCACTGACTTGTCTGCACTGTGACAACAAGCCACTGTGTATTCAGCATCACCATGCCTGTGACAAGCCCTTCCCAGGCACTGCGTGTAGTCATCCCTAGTTGTTATCAGAAACCCATCTTACAGATGAGGAAACTGAAGCTCAGAGACGGGGAGTGGCTAACCCAAGGCTACACAGCTATGAAGTTAGCGAGCCAGGTCCTTTTTATTCCAAAGCTCTTTTCATTCGGGTAAACAACCAAGAAAACTTAAAAATGGGAGATGAGGAAGCAGGAGAAAAAGCCTCAAGGACAGGTGGCAATGGTGGTGGTAGTGGTGGTGGTATTAACCATCAGTAGAAAAGTGCTACTATCCATCATGGTGATAGTGATGTTACTAACTATTCACTTTTAGAAAAGGATCTAAAAATGGATGAAAAGATACTTAGTCAACTCTTTTGAAAAGAGTGGAGTTGGTAGGCTTGAATTCCCGATGTCAAAGACAGAACTTAGCTTGATCAACCTGCTTCTGGGTTTTTTTCCTCCCTGCCTTCATGCATCACAGGCTGCACACTGTAGGCCATTTTTTGCTTCTAGTCTAAATAGAACCAAATGAACCCAGTCTGTCCTGCCCACAGAAAAATGAGAGCAGCTGACACTTATTTAGCGCTCTGTGTCCTGTTCTCTGCACTTTCCAGTCTTAATTCCCTTAAAGCTTCACAAGGATCCTGTGGGACAGACCCCCTTATGATCTTTTTTCACAGATGAGAAAACTGAGGTGCAGGGGAGCCACGTCACTCATGGAGGTGACTCCCCGGAGAGCGGCCAGGATGCGCGCCCAGGCAGGCTGGTCCTGAGGCTACTCTACCCGTCCTGGCCCAGTAGGACCTGTTCCCAGCCTCGTTCTTCCAGTCAAGCAGTGGTTTTGCACAGACTTGTCCAGTACTCACTCCCTGGATCATCTCACAATTTTACAGAAGTCCTGAGTATCCAGGGTTAGGGGGTTCCATCCACAGAACAGCCATCTGCTCCATGTACCTGTACCGAATCCCTACTGGGTCGGAAGGACCAAACCCTGTGAGTGCAGGTTCTCAGCCACACCCTCATGGAATTCCAGATTCCCAGAGGGCTGGAGGGCTGGGAGCATCTCGGATATTTTTATCTTCCCTGCCCTGAGCTACAGTCTTCCTGTATCTCCTACATGGACCCTCTCATCTGCCTCTTAACCCTCTCCCACAGCACTGGGAGCACTTCTTCTTCCTGACATACATTTTTTTTTAATTGCAGTACAGTTGCAACCCACTCCAGTATTCTTGCCTGGGAAGTCCTATGGACAGAGGAGCCTAGCAGATTATAGTCCACAGGATCGCAAGAACCAGACATGACTTAGTGACTAAACCAACAACCACCACCACCATAGTTGCTTTTAGGCTTCCCAGGTGGCAGAGTGGTAAAGAATCCACCTCCAAATGCAGGAGACACAGGAGATGCGAGTTCCATCCCTGGGTCGGGAAGATCTCATGGAGTAGGAAATGGTACCCCACTCCAATATACTTGCCTGGAAAATTCCATGCATAAAAGAGCCTAGCAGGCTATAGTCCATGGAGTCACAAAGAGTTGGACACAACTGAGCGACTAAGCATACATTACACACATAGTGGCTTTACAGTGCTGTATTGGTTTCTGAAACACAACAAAGTGAATCAGCTGTTAAGTATACACATATCCCCCGTCTCTTGGACCTCCCTCCCCAGACTCCTGACATACATTTTCACTGCTTTTCTTCTCCACTCCTGCTCTTGCCCTCAACACATGGAACCTAGTTGTTAACTATTTGTTCATATCCTGCCTTGTCTTTCTGGTTGGAGCCAAACGGGCATGGTTTCCTTCTCCAATGTTAGGTAGTACAGGCGCACTCATAATTCCATGCGGTATTTGCTGCGTTTGTAGCAAGGTGAGCTGGGCGCAGAGCCCAGATAAAACTAACGTTGTGTCAAGTTTAGGCTTTTTGGGAAAAGATATCAGTGAAAAACTGTGGATATTTGTTCTGATTTTTAGTAGAGACATGAATTGCTTTGTAGCCTTCAGTGTACCAGGCTTTTCCCTCTGTCCCCCACCCCCTAAAAAGCAGGGAGAACTCTGGGAATGGAAAGATGATCGTGGAGACCAGCACAAAGAGAGGAGCTGCTTAAATAACAAGCCTTGTGAGGCTGGAGCAAGAGGGAGTCCACTTATGGCCTCATTCAGAACCACTCCTGTCTGAGTCCCTGAAGAGAAATGCTCTCCCATATTATCTTTTCTTTCTCTCTCTGCATCCGTCTTACCTGAGTCTAGAATGTGATGTCTTTCCCTCCTCTTAACCCAGTTCCACAGTCACACCTCCCATGCCACTTCCCCATCTCCTGACTTACATGGAAAATCAATGTATTTCAAGTAGGAAATAACGACGGCAAAGAGCTTTCACCTGAGGTGGAAATTATGCCACCAGCTTGATGCAAATTGGAGGGAAAGACAAAAATAAAGTGGTGTTAGGTAGTACTGCTGCTGCTGCTAAGTCGCTTCAGTCGTGTCCAACCCTGTGTGACTCCATAGACGGCAGACCACCAGGCTCCGCCGTCCCTGGGATTCTCCAGGCAAGAACACTGGAGTGGGTTGCCATTTCCTTCTCCAATGTTAGGTAGTACAGGCGCACTCATAATTCCATGCGGTATTTGCTGCGTTTGTAGCAAGGTGAGCTGGGCGCAGAGCCCAGATAAAACTAACGTTGTGTCAAGTTTAGGCTTTTTGGGAAAAGATATCAGTGAAAAACTGTGGATATTTGTTCTGATTTTTAGTAGAGACATGAATTGCTTTGTAGCCTTCAGTGTACCAGGCTTTTCCCTCTGTCCCCCACCCCCTAAAAAGCAGGGAGAACTCTGGGAATGGAAAGATGATCGTGGAGACCAGCACAAAGAGAGGAGCTGCTTAAATAACAAGCCTTGTGAGGCTGGAGCAAGAGGGAGTCCACTTATGGCCTCATTCAGAACCACTCCTGTCTGAGTCCCTGAAGAGAAATGCTCTCCCATATTATCTTTTCTTTCTCTCTCTGCATCCGTCTTACCTGAGTCTAGAATGTGATGTCTTTCCCTCCTCTTAACCCAGTTCCACAGTCACACCTCCCATGCCACTTCCCCATCTCCTGACTTACATGGAAAATCAATGTATTTCAAGTAGGAAATAACGACGGCAAAGAGCTTTCACCTGAGGTGGAAATTATGCCACCAGCTTGATGCAAATTGGAGGGAAAGACAAAAATAAAGTGGTGTTAGGTAGTACTGCTGCTGCTGCTAAGTCGCTTCAGTCGTGTCCAACCCTGTGTGACTCCATAGACGGCAGACCACCAGGCTCCGCCGTCCCTGGGATTCTCCAGGCAAGAACACTGGAGTGGGTTGCCATTTCCTTCTCCAATGTTAGGTAGTACAGGCGCACTCATAATTCCATGCGGTATTTGCTGCGTTTGTAGCAAGGTGAGCTGGGCGCAGAGCCCAGATAAAACTAACGTTGTGTCAAGTTTAGGCTTTTTGGGAAAAGATATCAGTGAAAAACTGTGGATATTTGTTCTGATTTTTAGTAGAGACATGAATTGCTTTGTAGCCTTCAGTGTACCAGGCTTTTCCCTCTGTCCCCCACCCCCTAAAAAGCAGGGAGAACTCTGGGAATGGAAAGATGATCGTGGAGACCAGTTTACGGTTGGAGCGTAACTTCTGCTCATCACACATGTGGGTTCCAATTTCTGAGACTCAAGATGTATTGGTCCTTCACTTTGTCCCCGTGCTGGGTTTAAGTTGGTTGTTTTCAAAGGCTCATAGATGGGAGCTGGCAGCTGTGGATGAGGCCACAGTGTCACGGTCAGGTGCATATGCCATTGCCCACTCTATTCCTCCTCCTCCAGGAGGCATCGGGGGTTGTCATCCATGCCTGAAAAGGAGGTTCCAAATGAAGAGCCATGCACGTCTGCCTTACAGAGCTTGCAGGCGCTGTTATCAGCATTGTCCTGGCAGACAGTAATTGCTGTGCCATAAGGCACTGCCTCTTCCATATACTGCATGCTGATTTTAAGTGACCTGGATGGATATTGATCATTTTCATTGTTAGGTATATATTCTCAAGAGTAATAGGAAAAAAGATAACCTGTGTTATGTTGTAACCTGTTGTGATACATATTACTGCTTGGAATGATGCTAGACTTTGCAAAACAATTTCTTTTATTAAGAAAAGAGAATGGGTGGTATTTGTCTAGGGCATAACTCACGACAGTGTGGTGCAGATGACTGAAGTTAGAGGAACCACGCTAGAATGTGAGCATTTTTAGTTAACTTTTTAAAAACCACCATGCATATGGTCGGTCTGCTGCACTCCTCCCCCACCCCCCAATTTATCTCCCCTATTTCTGGAAGAATAAAAGAAAAATGTCAGTGTGCACGCCAATGACTTTGGGGTGTCCTAAAACCTTAGATCCCTCATATTCTCACCAAGAGAGCCTAATACAGTGGGTTTGAGGGAGGCCCTGGAATCTGCATTTTAATAAGCTTCCCGGGTGGCTTCGTGGTAAGAGGTCCTTAGGACCTTACTTCTCAAAGCACTGCCTCAGAATATGCGCCCAAACAAAGCTTTGGCATAGAAGGCGCCCTTCTATTTTTTCGCCAGTGATTGATGCCTGCTCTCTGGGAATAAAGTCTCATAAAACCTAATTTAATTGTTGAACAGTGCTTTCTCTTTAAAACCTCTTGTACATGCAGGTTCGGGGGCCGCTTGGCTCATTGGGATTTGTCAACCTCAGCACTATTGACATTTGGGGCTGGCTAACTCTTTGTCATGATGGATTATCCTCACATTGTAGGATGAAGCAGTACCCACTGGCCTCTACCCTCTAGATACCAGTAGTGCCCTCCACCCCAACCCCGCACCCCCTGCTGTTGTGACAGCCAAAAACATCTTCAGATGTTTCCAGATGTCCTCCAGGGGGACAGACTCATCCACGTGGAGAACCACTGGGTTATGTTGGTGTCTTCATCCCACTTTGCTAAGCCTTTCGAGTCACCATTGGACTCAGAAAATGGTGCTAAAAACGCATTTGCCAGCCTCCTGTCTCTAGGACCAAGTTACTTGAAAACGCAGGTCCCCAGATGGAAAAAGTCTGCTCCAGTAGAAATTATTCATAGCTCTATACCCCCTTGAATTTGTATTCTGTACATGAAACAAAATGAGAAGCCTGCAGCCTGGCATCAACCTACTTTAGATCAGCTGCAAATTCAAGGGACTTCATGAGCTCAGAATATAGCTGGGACAGGGCAGGTGGCTAGTGGACTGCCCTCCCAAGGGAAACCAAATGATCCAACATGTGTTTCAGGCTTACTGTGTGCCTGTGCTATGGTAGCTGGTAAGGATACAAACATGAATGAGATGCTCTGTCCCTAGAGAGGCTTAGGTCTGTTAGGGGGAATCAGGCAAGCATGACATAATGGTCCTTTGCCATGTGGCTAGCTTCAGATCCATCTCTGCTCATACTAGCTGTGTGACTGTGGGCAAATTACATGGTCTCCTTGTGCCTCTGTTTCCTCAGAGGTAGAAAGGGTACCTACCTCAGGCGGTTGTTAGAAATGGTACGTACATCACGCAGTTGTTTGGAGGGTTCATACCTGTAAGGCTTTTGGAACAATGCCTGGCATGTAGAAAAGGCTGTGTTAGAAAGCCGAGTGGTGGGCTTCTCTGGTAGCTCACTGGTAAAGAATCTGCCTGCCAATGCAGAGGGCATGGGTTTGATTCCTGGTCTGGGAAGAGCCCACATGCTGTGGGGCAACTGCTGAGCCCATGAGCCTAGAACTTGTGCTCTGCAACAAAATAAGCCATCACGATGAGAAGCCAGCAAACCACAACTAGAGAGTAGCCCCTGCCACTCTAGTTGTGGTGACAACTAGAGAAACCCGCACGCAGCAATAAAGACCCAACACAGCCAAAAAATTTTTTAAGTTTAAAAATAAAATTATGTGTGTTAGTCACTCAGTTGTGTCTGACTTGTTGTGACCCCATGGCTGTAATCTGCCAGGCTCCTCTGTTCGTGGGATTTCCCAAGCAAGAATACTGGAGTGGGTTGCCATTTCCTTCTCCAGGGGATCTCCCTGACCCAGAGACCGGAACCAGGTTTCCTGTGTTGCAGGTAGATTCTTTACCATCTTAGCCACCGGGGAAGCCCTATCTATCTAAACCCAACTTCAATCTTGGATTAGGTAACTATCACCAGTGGACCATGAATGTAACCAGTTTTCATCATGTCTGAGAGGATCAGACATAGTTAACTCCAGCTCTTTGAAATGAGTGGTAGCAATAGGAATTGAATACAGACTTTCCTGTAGCTCAAATGGTAAAGAATCTGCCTGCGATGCAAGAGACCAGGGTTCAATCCCTGGGTTGGGAAGTTCCTCTGGAGAAGGGATTAGCAATCCACTCCAGTATTCTTGCCTGGAGAATTCCATGGACAGAGAAGCCTGGTGGGCTACAGTCCATGAGGTCGCAAAGAGTCGGTCTCGACTGAGCGACTGACACACAACAGGAATTGAATAGAAGCCATCGGTTAAATAAAGCTAGATAAGGAAGCTAAGAATTTAGCGAATGTTTACTGAGAGCTTACAGCTCAGGGATCTGTTACATTTACAACTATACTCAGTACAGAATTCATTAGTAACTGAAGACAACCTAAGAGTCTAGCCATAGGGGAGTGGCCAGTGAAATCTGGCCAGGAGGATAAGGATTACTCTTAACGTGTGGATGGGGAATGGTAACTGTGATACATGGTGACGTGAATAACGCAAGTTGCTAAATAATGCATCTGGTGCAGTCCCTTTTGTGAAAAATAATCTCTGTGTGTGGGTGTGTTTGTGCTTGGGAAAAGGATAGACATCAAACAGTTAAAAGCAGTTAGCTCTGTGAGGGGGAGTGGAAATAGAGAAGCAGAAGTGGAGGATCGTTTTCCCCTGAACACTCCTGTTATCGTTTAGATTTTCAGAAAAATCAGATGTTGCTGGTGAAATTTTAAAATTATAAAAAAAATTTTTTTTTTAATTTAGCTGCATTGGATCTTAGTTGCGGCATGCAGAATCTTCATTGCACCGCACGAGCTTCAAAGTATTCAGGCTTAGTTACCCCACTGGATGTGGGATCTTAGTTCCCCTATCAGGGATCAATCCCGTGTTCTCTGCAATGGACAGCAGATTCTTAACCACTGGACCACCAAGGAAGTCCCAAAGAATTGAAGATGGTTTTAACTAAAAAGGACAGAGCATGAAGGCTGCTCCCATCCTAGGGGTCTATCATCAACTTGCTTAAACCCTTCTTGGCCTCAATTTCCTCAAAATAGGAAACCTCCCAGGAGTGTTGGAAGAATGACAGACATGCAGCTATATTGAAACTGCCCAACTAGCAAGAATCAGTCCTGCCCAGCCTCTTCGTACAGATGCCCAGAGCTTGCAGGTCAGGTCAGAGGATGTTTCCCTGCAATGACACCCACCTCGTAAGGATCCTGGAGAAGTAAATGAAATCAAAGATACATAAAACGCCTGGATCTTAAGTACTCAGAGGAGGTAGCTGAGTTAGTGCCTTTATACCAGCCTCCCCAGCATAGAGCCCAGTGAAAGGCCTGTGACAAGCACCACCAAAATATGGCATGGTTTTTTAATTCCAAACCAAACAAATTCAGGGACTTCCCTGGTGATCCAGTGGTTAAGACTTTGCCTTTCAATACAGGGGCTGTAGGTTCAATCCCTGGTCAGGAAGCTGAGGATGGCCAAAAAAATCAAAACATAAAACAGAAGCAATACTATAACATTCAATAAAGACTTTAAAAATGGTCCACATTAAAAAAAAAAAAATCTAAAAAAAAAAAAAACCACACCAAACTAATTCTAATGCCTATTGCTGCATTTCTCAAACAGACACATTCTCCAGACAGTTTAGGGTCTCCTTGGCTAACAGTGTGATGGGAGGACAGATGGCAAAAGACACAAGACCTCCCTCCATACTTGGCCTGCGACCGTATAACTCCTTTCACAGATGGCGCGGGTTCTCCGTGGGTGAAATTGGATGGCAGTCCTTCCCCCCTTGATCCTTCAGGGCTGTTGTGAACACAAATGAGACAGGAGTGTTGTGTAAACTTTAAAGCCCTGTCCACATGGAAAACTCTCATTATCACTGTCATCCTTTTTATTTGACCTTAAACTGTAAGAAGTATCTGCCTCACAACTAACTAGCACTCAAGTATCAGAGACTTCAGCTCCAAAGTTAATTTTTCAGAGTATTTAAAAACCACTTGTCACTGGTGGGGGTGGGGGGGCGATGAACTGGGAGATTGGGATTGACGCATGTGCACTGCCATGTGCAAAACAGATAGCTAGGGGGAAGGTCTGTATAGCATAAGGAGCTCAGCTCAGTGCTCCGTGGTGGTCTAGATGGGTGGGATAGTGGGTGGGAGGGAGGTCCAAGAGGGAGGGGGTATATGTATACACATGGCTGATTCACGTCTTTGTACAGCAGAAACTAACACAACATTGTAAAGCAACTATACCCCAGTTAAACACAAAAAAACACTTGCCAGTGATGGCTGCAGCTAGGGTAATAACTGCAAAGTGAGAAAGCAGAGAGAGAACTCACACCTTCCAAAAAAGAAGGCCGTTCTTGGCGTTGCTTTCAGAAGATGATGTTTGGCTCCTGGTCTGATCTGCTTTAATGACAACCCGCTCCAGTGTTCTTGCCTGGAGAATCCCATGGACAGAGGAGCCTGGCATGGACTACATAGTCCATGGGGTTGCAAAGAGTCAGACACAACTGAGCAACTAACACAATACTGGTCCTCTGAGTTCTGAGCACCCTTCCCAGGCTGACCTGCACTCCGCTGGCAGATGGAGACGTGCCTTGCCCAGGGGGCGGTGGCTTCACTACGTTTTCAGTCTTCCTTGGTGATTTCCTCCTTCCACAGATGTCACTTAGTTCTAACTTGTTCTGTAATTGAAAACGTCTTCCACCTTGTTCCAGAAATCTGTGGCACTGAGCCAGTGGCGGTTAGGACTCACCTGCACAGCGGCTTAAAGAAAGTTTATCTGATTGGGGCTTGGTAGCCAGAAGGAGTTTGAAAAGTTAAAAACTTTGTGATTATTCATTGCTCTTTAGGTTCATGTATAGACTTTGCATCCCTGGAGGTTTCTAAAAATAGACTAAATACTCATCCTTCTTATTCAATAACCCTCTCCTAGACCTCTCCTCCCTCTTGCTTCCACTCACATCACCTCCCACGTCCACGCTGACCTCCTCGGTGACTCGTCAACCCCAGCTTTCTGTCCCACCGTCACTCTCTTTGGCAGGTCCTTGCATCTCATGTCTAGCCTCTTCCAGAAGCCTCCAGTTTTACCCTCTTCCATCCACCTTCCATCCCACGGCCAGGGTGACCTTGGAAAGCACAGGGGCTTCTTGTGCTTGCCAGTCTAAAGCCCTCCCTGCCTTCATTGGCTATCGGGTGAGTCGACGTTGCCCAAGGCCCGCCTCCCCAGGATAAGCCCCTCCCACCTCCCCTCCCCACCACCCTGCTTCCCAGTAGCTCACCTCCCCACTCCCAGAAGTGCACACTGTCAAACTGTCCTGCTCCCATTTCCCTTAAACATACCACGCCTCGGAACCTCTGCTCTACAGCCTGTCTGCCCAGTGTTCTCCTTCCCTCTCTCGTTCACCTGGTAAACTCCTGCTTACACCTCAAAACTCAGCTCAGAAATCCTCTCCTTAGAGAAGTAACTCAAAGTGAGAAAAATCAGAGCCAGGCCAAACACCGGAGGGACCAGCAATCACCATTACCGCTTGTTTTCTTAAATCCAGGGCACTGCCCTTGCACATTTCCTTGTTTAGTCAGGCCTCACCTGACCCTTAAGGGTAAATCCTGTCCTTATCCTGGTTTTGCAGATGAAGACACGGACGGTAAGAGCCGAGTGACTGGCCCACAGTCACACAGCCAGCTCGCTGTGGAACTGGGATCTAAATGTCAGTCTGTTGGAGGAAAGCTTGCGGTTCGGTCAGCTATCTGGGACACTGTTTTTTGAACTGTCAGTCACAATTCACCAAGTGGGCTAGCTACATAATTCGTGGGGCCCAGGGGGAAACAAAAACGCAGGGCCCTTTGTTCCAAAAGGAACAAGCATTTTCCTTTCTTCTGCAGTCTCTCCACTTGTCTTGGCTTCCCGTGGCCACAGCCTTGGCCCTCACGTAGCCTTTTCTGCGAGTGCTGCTCGTGGGCAGTGTGGCCTCGGAGCTGGCGTCAGCCCTGACCAGCAATGACAGACAGTCTGGGAGAGGCTGTCAGAGGCCCCTCCAGACAGAGACAGCAAATGCCGTCTGCTATGTCCACCAGCCCCGTGCTGACTGGGGCACTCGCAGGGGCAACCTCTTACAAGCTGACTCCCGGCCGCCTGCAGGCTGCTGTGGATGACAGCGTGGTCTCTGGGATCTAAGAATGGATGTGTGATAAGAGCTGGTGAGTGGCTACGAAACAGCATTCCCAGTGGCGGGAACCCAGCCTGTGTAGCCTAGTCAGTGGTCACAAATCCAGGGACCACCCTTTAATCAGCCCGGATGTGTGCCCCAAACCCACAAACAGCCTCCAGTGCCTATCTCCTATCAGCAGCCCTTTGCAAGAGGTGTCTTATCTCCACTTTGCAGATGCAGAAACTGAGGCTGAAAGAATGTAAAGGGCTTGCCCAAGGCTCCGTATTCATTCACTAGCAAATATAAAGGCATCTACTATGTGCCAGGTCCTCAGAAGACAGAGGCGGGTGAAAGGAGTCCTCGCTTTCGTCAGCCTTAGTCTAGTGGGAGCCAGGAAGAGGTGTAAAGATACCAGCTTTATTGAGAGACTACTCACATACTGTGTAATTCACTGGGTGCAGTGCACCAGCCAGCAGGTTTTATTCTATTCCAGAGTTGCACACCCCCAGCACAAATTTAGACCATTTCCATCACCCCAAAAAGAAACCTGGTACCCCTGTGCAGTCACTTCCCAATTCCCTCCCTTCCCCCAGGCCTCCCTCCCCCTAAGCTCTTGGCAACTACTAATCTGCTTTCCGTTGCTATAGATTTGCCTATTCTGGACATTTCTTACAAATGGAGTCATACAGTTATGTGGTCTTTTATGACTGGTTTATTTCACTTAGCATCATGTTTTGTAGCATGTGCCAGGCCTTCATGCCTTTTTTTTCCTGCCAAGTAGGACCCCATTGTATGGATAAAGACTGTATCTTGCTTGTTACGCATCAGTTGATGGACATTTCCTGTTTTTGATGATTAGGATAGTGCTGCTGTGAATGCTCACATACAGATGTTTGCACGGCAGAAACCCAGATTAGAACTCAGTTCTGCCCATCTCTGAAGCCTAGCCACTATTTCTCAGCAGCCTCCATGCCCCCCAGAGATCATGCTTTCACAAGCCTGTCTGCCTCAGAGCTAGGTAGGTTTTGAGGGAAAAAGTCATCCACAGCCTTAGCTGAGCCTAGAAGACTTGTTGGCAGGGGTGAGACTCCCAGGAGTCAGGCAGGTGAGGAAGTTCTTCAACAGTCGTGTGGTTCTCATTCTGCCCTTCATGATGGGAGCCAGCAGAGAGCAAAGGCTGAGTGAGGGGCTGTGTCCTGAGTGACCTACACTCAGAGGACTGACAGGACAGGACTAACTGAGAAGTCTGGGCAGCAGCTGCCATGGAGCCTGAATGTGGTGCCCTTCTGGCTTGGTCTTGCTCGCAGACCACAGAGCCTGTGCTTTAAGTCACTCATGGTTCTTTCCTGAGCCCACTACCTCTTATGACAGAAGAAAGGTTGTGACGCTATCAATTCTTGATAGAAAGGAAGGATAGTGCATAGAGTCCAGCAAGTTCTGAGTCCGCAAGTGAATCCATCCTATTAACTATGACCTTAATGAGTTCAGTGGGCTCCTGGGGCAAGCCTTTCCTGATCTCCACCCCCACAGAACCTACCCATTTTTGCTCTATACTCCTTTCTGTTCTCTTCATTCACAGAATATAATCTGTTGTCTCTGCCTGTCTTCTGACCTATCTTCTCCCTGAACACAGGAAGGAAAGATTGCTTCTTGTCAGAGTCAAAGCACCTAGCACAGTCCTTGACACCTTGGAGGTGCTTAGGGGAGGCTGGGAAAGGAAGAAGGCAAGCCAGCAAACAGCACTGGGGAGCGCCTGCTCTCACCTGCTGTCTGATCCTGGCAGCCAGCCCTCTGCCAGGCTGCCGGGACCAACATGGCAGCATGTACTGAGCCAGAGGGACAGAAGGACACTAAAGGCACTTTCTTCCCACCAGCCGGGTCACCGTAACCACAAATGGTAAAGCAGAGAGAGAAGGGGGCCGAGCGGGCAGCAGCCAGAGCAGATGGCATTTGTCTACGACTGACAGGCACAAGGGCCCCACTGGTTCTTTCTCAGCCACGCCTGCGGCCCCAGTTCAGCCCTGGCCTAGTTTCAAGCTCATTATATGCCATTGCCGGAGTGAAATGCCCACCTTGTCCCTGGTTCCTGAGACCTGCCCTTTCAGGCCCATCACTTGGCATTTTACCGCTTCCAAGATCCGCCACTGATCAAAACCCCAACTAATTAAAACTTGCAACCAATTTCTTACAATCGTGATCCTCTGCTTCCTAGTAAACCTTATAGGTTAATTCAGATACTTCCATCAGCTCCTAGAGAAGTGGTTTTCTCCCTATTGCTTTGTTATCTAAGCTTTTTCATCTTTTCTTAGATTTTTCTGATGTTCAGAGTCTACAATTCAGTTGTTCCCAGAGAAACTGCTCTGTCTTTATGGGTAGGCACATCTCTCTTTATGATGGTTCCTGCGGCAAATATTTTAATGTTTTTCCCAAAGGGGAGCATCTTACTTTCTTCCCTGCCTTCCTGAAACCTAACTCTAGGCTGAGTCTGCTGTAGCTGGTTCTTTGCAGCCATGACTGTGCACCTACTGGGCACCCTTCCCCCACTTCCCACTGAGTCTCCAGAATTCTGCTTCTTCACCTTTCTTGGACCAACTGTTAGCATCTCAGAGCCCTAGGGGCTGGAGCTGAATCCTGAGAGCTCATCCCATTCAGTGCCCATGCCTTACAGGTGATGCAGCGACACCTGTTAGGAATGATACCAGGAAGAGCTTTCAGGTCTTCCAGTTCCCTTTCAGGGGCCCTCTCCATGCAGACACCTTGCCAGAGGTACAGCAGGTAACCAAGAGGCCACATCTTACGAACACAGCTGCGTCACACCATCAGGGTGCGTGACTCTGAACTCAGCCTTCTTCCCACTTCACTCTACCTCCTGTGGCCCCCAAGGCCTCTCCCACCATCACGGTGATTCACAGCCGGAAAGGACAACGTGTTCTCTTCAAGCCTCTGGATCTCCCCAAGTCCTCCTCCTGGATCGTTTATGGAAAATAGAAGACGACTTTGTCAGAAATTTGTCAGAGGTCCTATACTGATCATTTGGGGAATTTGCTTGGAAAATCGCCCATCTCTTTCTCCTTTTGCTTTCCTGGCTTTCTGCTGTGGGAAAACATTCCCTCTCTCAGTTACGGGTAGTTAACAGGAGCCTGGGCAAACCTCAGGTTCTAGCAGGGCTGCAGAATTTTTCAGGATAGCAAATAAAAGCAGCTAAGCCTCCGTTTGTGTCCCATCAAAAGCAGGCTCATTCTTTTCTCATTTCTGGCAGAGTCCCATTTTGTGATGCCTCGGGAAATGATTCACTGGTGGAAGTAGGTTACTTTTCCCCATTGTACTATGTGGCCTGAAGGCCAAGGAAAGTGATAAATACTGTGTCAGGCAAGGAATGGAGGTGATGGGTTTTTAAGTCTCAGCTCCCCTAAATGTGGATTTCCAGCTTGGGGCTTCAGTGATTTACCTGCCTCTCTTCCTCATCCTCCTGCAGCCCACGGGATACACGACCGACCGACCAGCACACTCTGGTCCCCGGGGCCATTGCTCTCCTGAGCCCCGGCACACTGATGGGGAAGGACAGTCAGGCCTCTTGCCTTGGTGGGTTTCAAACCGCCTGCCTTGAAGTGCAAATGGCAGGTGCCGATTCCTCTGTGCCTTTCAGAGCCTCCGCCTGGCTCTTTTATGAGATTACAGGCACTTTCATCTCAGGTTTGGCCCCATTTTCGTCCTTCTCAGCAAGGCTCCAAAGACAGGCAACGAGGCGAGAACAAGGAGAGGAGGCCCATTGGCAGTTGCAGCCCCGCTGGGCAGGGCCACCTGGCCTGCGCATCCTCCAGCTGCATCCCTTTGAACCTCGGAGGCTGAGAAGGGAGCACCGGGGACCAGGTTAAGAGGGGTCCTCTCCCCCTTGGCGCCTGGAGGAAGTTGCATTGCATCCTGGGAAGGCTCTAATCATCCCATTGCTTTGTGCCATTCACTTCAATCCAGGGAAGCAGGGCTCTGGTGCTTTTCTTCTCTTTTAAACCCAGAGGTACTTTTTTGAGGCTAGGGGCTGGGAATACAACCTGTCTCTTATGCTTATGCTTTATGTGCGTGCCCGCACACACACCCTTCTTCTTTGCTCTATTTGCTCATCATCTTGCTTGTCAGGTCTCCTTTCCTTTAAAAGTCCAACCCGGGTTTCCTTCCCGTTTTGCTCTCAATAAAGGGAAAGGGAGCTTCTACCTTCTCCTCAATCCTGATACCTTCCTTCCATCGTTTGTCCTCTTTTTCTTGTGGAGCTTTCCCTCAGAGCTAGCTTCTGTCCCTAGGAACAGGAAATGCAACTAATACCAAGGCAGAATCCTTGCTTTTCGCATTCACACTACTGATCTGCCTTCCCCACTCCCAGTCCCTTCCAGCACTGCTCTCAAGACCCCAATCCACCCAAATCGGCACCATTTCCGGGCCCATCCTTTCTTTTGTGCCTTGGTGCATTTGTTCACGCATTCCCTGGTTCAGCATGCCCTTCCTTGTCCAGGTCCCCATCCTCACCTTCACCTGGCTCCACCCTGGTCTCTGTGCAACCTTCTAGCACCTCTGCCCCCACCCTAGGCAGCTAGCACCTCCCTCCCCTGTGGGCTCAGAGGCAGTCTAACCGTGACCTGTGTTCCTCAGGGCTCCCAGCGTTGGGCTCACATTTGGGTCCCCACACGTGAGGCTCTGTCCCCGCCCACTGTGGTGGGACTCCAGCACCCGAGCATCTCCAGGCCCCTAACCAGGAGGAGGAGGGGACGACAGAGGATGAGATGGTTGGATGGCATCACCAACTCAATGGACATGAGTTTGACTAATCTCTGGGAATTGGTGATAGACAGGGAGGCCTGCCTGGCGTGCTGCAGTCCATGGGGTCGCAAAGAGTCGGACACGACTGAGCGACTGAACTCAACTATTCTTGGGACCCTCAGCAGACGTGACAGATAGTCTTCACTCCAAGAAACTACTGTGACCCCACCTCCTGTTTCTGCCAGAGTTGAGCTTCCTCTTCTTGCCCCTCTGAGGCCCCACAGCATCTGAGAGAACACCCAAACCACCACCGTCCCACCCCCACGGTGAACTCCGCTGGGACAAGGAGAATCCACCCCCACCCTACGTGTCACATTCCGTCACAGGGCCCTAGCAGTGCTGCTTCATGCAGAGATTCTTCTTGAGCAAACTCTCCGTTTTTGCTTGTCCCCTCCTCTCAGAATTAGGCATGGATCCTTGCGACCTGGGCCAAAGGACAATCTGACAGAGATTAGGCACCAGACTGCAGTCACATTGCATTTCCTTCTGATGACTCAGGCGATGTTCCTGAGTCAGGGTATGTGCCTTCCCTAAGGAAACATTACCTCCCAAACAGCTCTGGGTTCTTAGAATTCAAAACATTATTAGCGGGTCTGTCCTGCCAGAATTCCAAATGTGCCCAAACATCTCTGAATCCTAAAACAAACAGTACAGGCCCAGGAGGCACAGCCACCACCCTTATACTCTCCTTGCCCAGAGCAGACATCAGTAATCAATTACAGTTCAGTTTCTGCCCAGAGAAGCCGTTAGGATTCTTCCCAGACACAGCATTCTAAAAACCCCGCAGACCGAACCTCTATTCTGAAGGTTTCCTGGATCCCTTCAATGGAATTAATTTCACCCTTTTATTTTTTTAACCTTTCATAACCCTCAGGATTTCGCTGCTCATATCTGGGCCCATCCAGGTTATACTAATAAAACTAATGACTAACATACACTAACTCTTTTTTAAAAAATTGAGGTATAGTTGATATACAATATTATATAAGTTTCAGAAGTATAACACAGTGATTCACGATTTTTAAATATTGAGCTGTATTCCTTGTTTGTGCAATACATCCTTGTAGCTTACTTATTTTATACATAGTTGTTTGCATCTCTTAATCTCTTACTTCTGTCTTGTTCCCCACCGCCCCCCCACACACACTGGTAGCCACTAATTTGTTCTCTGTATCTGTGAGTCTGCTTTCTTTTTGTTATATTCACTAGTTTGATGTATTTTTTTGATTCCATATATAAGTGATATCATATGGTATTTGTCTGATTTCTTTAACTAAGTATAATACCTTCCAAGTCTATCCGTGTCATTGCAAATGGCAAAATTCCATTCTTTTTTTAATATATGTATCTCACATCTTTATCTACTCATCTGCTGATGGACACTTAAGTTGCTTCCATATCTTAGCTATTGTAAATAGTGCTATGAACATTGGGGAGCATATATCTCTTCAAATTAGTGTTTTTGGGTTTTTTCAGATATTGCTAGGTCACATAATAGTTCTATGTTTTTTTAAGATTGAAGTATAGTTGCTGTACAATATTATGTAAGTTACAGGTGTACAGTATAATGATTCACAATTTTAAAGGTTATACTCCATTTATAGTTATTATAAAATATTGGCTATGTTCCCCATGTTGTATAAAATGTCATTGTAGCTTATTTGTACCTCTTAATCCCCAGCTATTTTTAATTTTTTGAGATGCCTCCATACCATTTTCCATGGTGGCTGCACCAATTTACATTCTTATCAGCACTGTGCTAGAATTCCCTTTTATCCACATCCTCACCAACATCTAACATTTAAGTGTTCTTTTTGATGATAGCTACTCTGATAGGTGTGAGGTGGTATCTCGTTGTGGTTTTAATTTGCATTTCTCTGGTGATTAACGACGTTGAGCATCTTTTCATGTGTGCCTGTTGGCCATCTATATGTCTTCTTTGGAAAAAATGTCTATTCAGGCTGTCTGACCATTTTTCACTCAGGTTGTTTGCTTTTTGGGTGTTGAAATGTGTGAGCTGTTTATATATTTTGAATATTAACCCCTTATTGCCATGTCACTTGCCAATTTTCTCTCCTACTAAGTAAGCTATCTTTTTATTGATGATTTCCTTTGCTGTGCAATAGCTTTTAAGTTTAATTAGATCCCATTTGTTTATTTTTGCTTTTATTTCTTCTGTTTTAGGAGACATCCAAAAAGAATTGCTATGATTTATGTCAAAGAGTGTTCCATTGTATTTTCTTCTAGGATTTATGGTTATCAATTTTACATTTAAGTCTTACCTCCATTTTGGGCTTATTTTTGTGTGTGGTATTAGGAAATATTTTAATCTCATTCTTTTACATGCAGCCATCCAGTTTTCCCAGCATCACTTATTGAAGAGATTGTCTTTTCTCCATTGTATATTTTTCCTCTTTTGTTATAGATTAATTGACCAGGAGTGCCAGGGTTTATTTCTGGACTGTCTGTTCTGTTCCATTGATCTGTGTGTCTGTTTTGTGCTGGTATTATACTGCTTTGATTATTATAGCTTTGTAGTATTTTTTTGAGCTCTTGATTTGAGTCAGGCTCTGTTCTAAATGACTGTTGTTAAACTCATTTAATCCTCACAATCATATGAAATAAATGCCATTGTTGTTGTTGTTCAGTCGCTCAGTCATGGCCAACTCTTTGCGACCCCATGGACTGAGCACACCAGGCCTCCCTGTCCTTCATCATCTCCCAGAGCTTGTTCAAACTCATCTCCATTGAGTCAGTGATGCCATCCAACCACCTCATCATCTGTCATCCCCTTCTCCTCTTGCCTTCAGTCTTTCCCAACATCAGGGTCTTTTCTAATGAGTCAGCTCTTCGCATCAGGTAGCCAAAGTTTTGGAGCTTCAGCATCAGTGCTTCCAATGAATATTCAGGATTGATTTCATTTAGGATTAACTGGTTTGATCTCCTTGCAGTCCAAGGGACTCTCAAGAGTCTTCTCCAACACCACAGTTCAAAAGCATTGATTCTTCAGCACTCAGCCTTCTTTACAGTCCAACTCTCACATCCATACATGACTACTGGGAAAACCATAGCTTTGACAGGACAGACCTTTGTCTGCAAAGTAATGTCTCTGCTTTTCAATATGCTGTCCAGGTTTGTCATAGCTTTTCTTCCAGGGAGCAAGGAGCCACTATCATCCCCATTTTACAGATGAGGCAACTGAGACCCAGGAAGGACACGGTCCCCAAGACAGAAACTGTATCCTACCCACCCTTGTCACTTCAGTGGTTCAGCCAACATTTTTATTAGGCACCCATGCACACGGGGCCCTGCAACAGACCTTGAGGACAAAATTAGAACCTTGTGTGATGCTTGAGTGTACCCCTTAAGAAATCATTTACTTTGAGCACAATTTTCATGGAGATAGGAGGATAGGAGCTAAGTTCAAGGGGAGTAGAATTGAAGAGTGAAGGAGTAAGTTCATTAAAGGCATTTAAAATGAATGAACCAGAGAGGAAAGAACAAAGCTGGAGTCTGACTAATGTCTTTTATCCCCTGACAGCCCTCCCTGTTCTTGTAGAAGCAGGTTTTTCCCTCTCCAACACCCCAAAGCTCAGAGGACGGCATTGGAATTTGTGAAAGAGCTGTAACTACCTGGGGTTTGGGTGCGTGCTGGTGGGGAGGGCCCGCCTCCACACCCCTGCAGCCTCACTCTTCGGGCACGTCTTCCTCCCCGTGCAGGATGACAGAGCCACTGCAGGCCACTCTCATACTCCTGACTGGGGGGTCATCACCACCAGGCCCCTCCAGGACTGGCTGTTGACTGGTCCAGATCCCCCAAACCTCCCCTTCCCCACCAAATTCAGCAATGCTGTTTTACTTCCATAGAAACAAGAACTTCAGTCCTGGCATCTACCTCCCTCAGCACCTTCCCTGCCCCATCCTTTCCTTGCCTCCCATCTCAACTTCCCCTGTTACATCCAGATCCCTTCCCAGCTGGTCCTCAACAGATACCATGGTTAGTTCAGTCCTCTATGTCTTGGCCCAGGCCAGAGCTCAACCCACCTTTTCTGACAAGGGGCAAATAGAAAATATTTTAGACTGTGCGGATCAGAGGGATTCTGTTGCAGCTACTCAAATCCTCCTTGGAAGGGTAAAAGCAAACGTGGGCCTAGCTGTCTGTGTCCCAATGAAGTTTTATTTATAAAAGCAAGAGATAGAGCATAGTCACACCTCAACCAAATTTCTCCCATCTGGAACATTCTTTGGCCTCATTTCGTAACATCCATTCTTTCCTGTTTTTCAAGGTTCAGCTGTAGTCCCACCTAGCCAGGAAAAAAACCCCTCCCCACCACCACTGCCCTATATGCTAATCTCCCCTTCACCAAGTCCTTTTCCTTATCATCTGTTACACCTTTGCACGTGTTACCTCACTCTACTTAGATGGTTAGCTGCTTGGGGTGTACATCTTAAACATCCTAAAGGTGCTATTAGATATAGTAATGTGCTGAATTCATTATCAGTAGAGTAGCAATCCACCATTTAGGACATTTTCTCAGTTGGAGTGGATGAGCAAGGGCGTGGTTCGCTGTTTTTTTCTGGTACAGCACGCGGAGGACAGTATGCCATTTATTCATTCCACATGTATTTATTAAGTACTCACTACGTACAAAGTGCTCCTTTTGTTTTGTTTTGTTTTAATAAGTCATGTGCTAACTTCAGGCTCTTACTAGCATGAATATGTAATGACATCATGTTTTGAAAACCACCAGATTGAGAAATCAAAGACATTCTCAAAGATGAGAGGATGGCAGTGATTCCTAGTCGAGCTGCATCTTTCAATTTATAAAGTATGTCTACAGCCATTTTCTCATTTAATCATAGCGACAACCCTCTGAGGGGAATGGTATTATCCCATTTTACAGGTGAGAAGACTGGGCTCAGAGGCTTATAGCCCTGCTTGTTTGAAGTCACACAGCTTCTAAGAAATGGAGCTTGACTCCAAAACTGTTTCAGCCATGTTTTCTCTCCTAAAACAAAGTAAAACCACTCCTCTGATTCTAAAGATTACAATCTAGGTTGTCATAGAAATTGTTGGAAAAATATAAAACAAAAAATAAAAAATCATGAATACTCCCTCAGCTCATAGAGAACCCATGTTAATATCATCTGCATGTTTTTACATGTTTGTGTGTGTTGACATAAAATTGAAATTCTCATGTATATACTGATGCGCTCAGTTGTGTCCTAATCTTTATGACCCCTAGACTGTAGCCCACCAGGCTCCTCTGTCCGTGGGACTTCCCAGTCCAGAATACTGGAGCAGGTGGCCAGTTCCTTCTCCAGGGGAGCTTCTCAACCCAGGAATCGAACCCACATCTCTTGCATCTCCTGCATTACCAGGCAGATTCTTTACCACTGCACAACCTGGGAAGCCCCATATACTGATATGCAGCTGCAATTTGGGGGGGGGGCATTTCTTAAAATTAAGGTATAATTTGCATACAGTGATACTCACACTTTTTGATGAACAGTTCTGTGAGTTTTGATAAACCCATGTAGTTGAGTAACCATCACCAAAGTCAAGATACAGAACAATCCTATCACCCCCAAAATTCCTTTTGTGCCCCTTTTAGTCCTCCCCTACCCCAGCACCTGAAAGCCACTAGTTTTTCTCTAATTTTGCCTTTTCCAGAGGTCACATAAATGGCATCATACAATACATTGCAGCTTCATTTTTTCCTTAACATTTTATGAGTATGTTCCCACATCATTATATATTCTCCGAATGTATTATTCTTCTAATGACTCCCAGGCACTCGTCCTCCTATGTGCTCTTCCACTCAGTACTGCAGTCCCTTGGAGAATAGAAATGAGAGGTAGAAGGTCATGTTGGAAAGAAAAAGGGCAGAATGGACCTGCTTAAGCCCTGTCACCCTTGAAAGGAGGTGCTGGCTTTTCTGCCTTCAGGCCAAGGTGGCTGAGCTCCACGCACACCAAACAATACCACATCCATGATACATGATAGTAACATGTGTATCCAGCTCGGTGCCTTTTGCGCCTTCCCTAGGCATGGCAGCTTCAGATTCTTGGCTTCAGATCCAGAGTTTCCTCAAGGAAATGGAGATAAGAATGTTCCCCCCACTGGTCCATTGTGAGGATGAAAGGAGATGGTGTGTGTGAAAGTGGGGACCACAGTGCCCTTGAGCATGGACTGGTTTTCCCACTCCTTCCCCAAATGTCCGGATCCACCTTCCTTTAAAAAGGAGAGATGAGGGTTTCCCTGGTGGCTCAGTGGTAAAGGATCTGCCTGCCAATGCCAGAGACACAGGTTAGATCCCTGATCTGGGAAGATCCCACATGCCACAGAGCAGCTGATCCTGTGCACCACAAATGTTGAGCCTGTGCTCTAGAACCTGGGGGTCAAAACTACTGAAGCCCACACACCCAAGAGCTGGTGCTCTGCAGCAAGAGAAGCCACCACAATGAGATGCCCACACACCACAACTAGAGAGTAGCCCCCACTCTCCACAACTAGAGAAAAGCCTGAGCAGCAAAAAAGACCCAGCACAGTCAAAAATAAAAAGTAAAATTTTTTTTTTTTAAATGGAGAGATGAGTTGATGTTATTACGACAGGTTGTCACCTAGTTGAAGCTGCCTCCCTCCCAACATCAGAAGGATCAAGAACGCATTGAAAGGATATCAACCCTGAATATTCATTGGAAGGACTGATGATAAAGCTGAAGTTCAATACTTTGGCCACCTGATGAAAAGAGCCGACTCATTGGAAAAGACCCTGAGGCTGGGAAAGATTGAGGGCAGGAGGAGAAGGGGACGACACAGGATGAGATGGTTGAATGGCATCACTGATGTAATGGACATGAACTTGGGCAAGCTCCAGGAGATGATGAGGGATGGGAGGCCTGGCATGTGGCAGTCCATGGGGTCACGAAGAGTTGGACACGACTTGGTGACTGAACAACAACAAGCACTTTGAAAAGAATGGTACAACTGTCAGAATCATTTTCCTTTGAGAACAGATACACAGGGGACTTCAGAACTGGTCCCAAACATGCAGGAGGTACCCCTCAGTGCAGGCTAGGGGCAGGAGCTGGGATGACACTGTAGCTCTTAGGGTAAAATGGCTCAAAGCCTTTTCTGTCTTCATTTGGGGTGTTGCAATTCTAGCCATTTCTTCCCCACCCCAGCCTGGCATTTTCTTCTCCCTCCTTCTGGGGGACAACTTAGACCTCTCCCAGCAAAGCAGAGTCAGTATCCTAGAGTGTTGCTATGGAAAGAATGGCAACATCCCTTGCGAGTTCAAGAAGGGAAAAAAAAAAAAAAGAAAGAAAGAAAAGGAAAAAAGAAAAAAATAGGACAAGCAGGATTTTTTTTTTTTAAGTATTACAAAACTGGGAGAAAAACTGTTCCACCACTAAATATATCCACTTACCAAATCAGCAGATGTTAGGGTTTATACAGCGTCAGACTCTCAGTCCCGCAGAAGACTCCTGGCAGAGGATTTTCATGGCCGTGGCTCCCACAGAGGCCTGGGAGGCTGCTCGAGATTTCTAGGTTGGTGGCTGGAATCTTCTGTGTTGGCCAAATGGAGGATGTGGCAGTCATTTCCAGGGGGTACCTCTCAAAAAACTGGACTCTTTTATTTGTTATAAAGACCTTCCTCCAGTTCCTCTTGCCCCCTGACATTTCCTGTGTCAGGTCACCCAAGGTTGGACTCCCTTGGGTTCTTTCCAAAAGCCAAATCTTGGAGCCTGAGCTTGAACCCCAGCCCTGCCTTGGACTAGCTCTGGTCCTGGAGCGTGTTTTTCTGAGCTCGTCATGAGCATCTGCGGAGAAGGCAATGGCAACCCGCTCCAGTACTCTTGCCTGGAAAATCCCATGGATGGAGGAGCCTGGTGGGCTGCCTTCTATGGGGCCACAGAAAGTCGGACACGACTGAAGCAACTTAGCAGCAGCAGCAGCATGAGCATCTGAGCTGCAGTTCCCATGTTGGTAAAACACCTACTTTCAAAATTTTTTGAAGTTTAACAATAATACATGAAGCTCCTAGCACGGTGACCTGCACAGAGCCATTACTAGTGGTGTTGTGTAATGGAAAGAGTTTCTCCTGCCTTCTAGTCACATTTTCTATCTGCCTCGGGGACTGTTGGGGGCTGCAGAGGGGGCAGGTGAACTTGTGTCTCTCATCCTGCTGATGGAGCCAGCCAGGTGGTCCATGAGGTGTGGACCCCACCTCAACCTCAAGCCTTCCTTGGTGTCATGTGATCATTCTTAAAATTACTTCTTGGCCTCAAAGTCCAGATGCAGAGCACCTTCTCACACTCTTGGTTGATATCTTGGGCCTGCCTCTGTTCTGGGTAACTACTGCTGCCTTAAAAGTGAAAGTGTTAGTCGCTCAGTCGCGTCGAACTCTTTGCGACCCCATAGACCATAGCCCACAATACTCTTCTGTCCATGGGATTCTCGTGGCAAGAATACTGGACGGGGTGGCCCTTCCCTTCTCCAGGGGATCTCCCCAACCCCGGGATTGAACCTGGGTCTCCCGCATTGCAGGCAGATTCTTTACCATCTTCGCTACCAGGGAAACCTTAAAAATGCACCAAAACTTAGGAGTTTCCATCAGAAATCTATTGTCTCTCACAATTCTGAGTGAGAAGTTCAGAGTGTAGCAGTTACGGCTCATCTCTGCTCCATGCTATCTGGGGCTTTGGTTCAGAGGACTTGAAATGATGGGGCTAGAACAGTGGGGGCTGGCAGAGCATTTCTCTCTCTCCTCAGGTAGCTTGAGTTTCCTCACAGCATGGTGGCCTCAGGGCAGTCAGACTTCTCATATGGTGGCCCAGAGCTCCCAGGGAGAGGAAGCAGAAACTGCAGGTCCTCTGGACCTGGTTCTGGTCCAGAACTGTCATAGTGTTACTTCTACCACATTGTATTGGGCAAAGCAGTCACAGAGCAGCCCCAGTTCAAGGGAACAGGAATGGGACATGAACCCCACCTCTCAGCGTCAATGAATGTGTGGCCATCTTTAATCTGCCACAGTGCACGCGTGCATGCTGTTGCTTTAGTCATTTCTGACGCTTTGCGACCCCATGGACTGTAGCTCGCCAAGCTCATCTGTCCATGGGATTCTCCAGGCAAGAATACTCGAGTGGGCTTCCAGGCCCTCTTCCAGGGGATCTTCCCAACCTAGAGATCGAACCTGCGTCTCTTATGTCTCCTGCATGGGCGGGCGGATTCTTTACCACTAGCACCACCTGGGAAGCCGTGATCTGCCGCAGTATCTACCACAAAATCACTGCCTGCCTACCCTTGAAGGAGAGTCTCAGAAGCTGGTGGTAGCATCTGAGAGCAGAACCAGAAGGAAGGACCCACATCCCTGGTCACAGGTGAAGTTGGAGCTCAGAAAGTGTGCCTTTCAGGGTAGCTAGCTGCTCAGAGGGTTATGTGCAGATTGTTCCTGCTTTGGATAGGGTACTAGTTTCCTAGGGCTGCCTTCACCATAGTACCACAGGTAGGGTGGCTTAAAACAGTAGAAATTTACTGTCTCCCAGTTCTGGAAAACTAAAGTCATGCGTCCCCTGAAGGCACTAGGGAAGGATCTGTTCCAGACCTATCTCCTAGCTTCTTGTACATGTGTGCATGCTAAGTCACTTTAGTCATGTCCAGCTCTTTGCGATGCTATGGACTGTAGCCCACCAGGCTCCTTTGGCCATGGGATTCTCCAGGCAAGAATACTGAAGTGGGTGGCCATGCCCTCCTTCAAGGGATCTTCCCGACCCAGGGATCGAACCCATGGCTCCTGCCGTGTCTCCTGCATTACAAGTGGATTCTTTCTTTACTGCTGAACCACCTGGGAGGTGGGAGGGATGTAAAGAGCCTGCTGGGGGCAGAGGTTTCAGAGAGAAGAGTGTGTGAGTTTTGGTTAGAGCCTTGGGGACCCTGAAAGCTCATCAGACAAGTTGGAATGGGATTCATGGAGCGTGGGAACCCAGACTGGTTGTTACTGACATAAGAGACAGAGTAAAATCAGAGATCAGGGGAAATTTGCCTGGCAGAAGGCACAGGCAGATTGGAATAAGGAAGACCATGGAAGCAAAGACGGTCATTCCATTTCAGCAATCTAGATGAGGTGTGATGATGGCTTGGACCAGTGTGTAAATATCTGTTGTGTTACAAACAAATGATAGAGCTTGGATTCAAATTGAAAGAGAGAGACAGACTCATGAACTAGGGTAACATGCCTTGGGCACACACAGGACAAATGATACCAGAAGTAGTAGCCAAGATGATTTTGTGTCACCAGCATAAGTGACAGAGAGTCTGGTGGCCCTGCAGGCCCAGGAGAAAAATGAGGAAGCCAGATGATCATCTTGGCTTGGGACAAGTTGAGTTTTCAAACTAGATGTGTGCTAAGTTGCTTTAGTCGTGTCCGATTCTGTGCGACCCCATAGACTGTAGCCCACCAGGCTTCTCTGTCCATGGGATTCTCCAGGCAAGAATACTGGAATGGGTTGCCATGTCCTTCTCCAGGGGATCTTCCCAACCCAGGAATCAAACCCGCATCTCTTACGTATCCTGCATTGACAGGTGGGTTCCTTACCACTAGCGCCACCTGGGAACCAAACAAGACATCCTATTATTATTACTGTTTTTGCTATTTCTGTTTTTATTCTCTAATTAACTAGATAGAATACATTGAATACTTCCTATATACCAAGCTGTATTATGCTTTTCTTTGATCGATCATATTATTTGATTCTCACAACAACTATCTGAGGGATAATTTCAGTTATTATCCCCATGATATAAATGAGAAAACTGAGATATCCTTTTCTCTCTGAAATGGCTCTGTCCCTCGAACAAGATGTTATTTTAACATTTTTCATTTTAATACCACTCATGACACTGAGCCTTCAATTTTTTAAAATTTCTTCCCCTGTGAGTGTGCTGATATCTCATCAACCAATGCTCAGTGACCATTCCGACCCATTCAATCAGCTGAGAAATAACACCATTTCTCATTTGTATATAGGGTTTTGCTTCTTGATATTCATCAGCATGTTTTTAATATTTTGACCAAGCTCCTACACCCAGGGTCATAGCATGTTGGAGCCTCATGACTGTCAGCTGGAAATTCCTCTGGAAAAGGACAAAAAGAAATCTCAAAAACAGGCCCATCATATGTGAAAAAAATCCACTAAGTATATTGTTTCCTGTCCTTCATACCCATAACACATACTCTTTCTCACACAGATTTACAGAGCACAGCAGTTGCCATAAAGATCTAACTACATAGGAAGCTATGGATGCCACATAGTTGGTTATAATTAATTAATGTTTTATCCCCCCCAAAAAAGAGGGGGAGCAAAAGAAAGATCAGGCTTGGGCTCAAACTTCAATTCGGGGACCGGCTGAACACTGTACCACCTGTTGGCACAACAGGAATGGAACAGCAGAGAGCTGGTGTAAGGAAGGTTCTGAGACAATCACCGAAGGAAATCTCAGCCTCAGGGGCCTTGTGGAACAATAGAGGCTATAGTATTTCCGGCTCTGCCTCCTCAGGATTAAGAGCTCCTGAGCAATGACACAGGTAAAAGTGTTCCGTGAACCGTAATGCATTTTCAGGATCTGAAGGATGTTGATTCCCAGCACCATCATTACTGTTATTATCAGTGATGTGGAGAGGAGGGGCTGGGCTCTTGGGAAAAAGGGACACACAGATTGGTAATTTTCTACCAAAGAGCAGCAGCTTGCAAAATTGCTCAGAAAATGTGAAAGGGGAATTCTGGAAGAGTAGGGAACCCTACAGGTTCTTTCTCAAGCTTAAATTGTTTAGAAAAATCATAATTTTCTAGAGCTTCCACCCAGGACTGACTTGGTAAGAATTCTGCCTCCATGGTGAAAGTGAAAGTAGCTCAGTCGTGTCTGACTCTTCGCGAACCCCATGGACTGACTATACAGTCCATGGAATTCTCCAGGCCAAAATACTGGAGTGGGTAGCTGTTCCCTTCTCCAGAGGATCTTCCCAACCCAGGAATCGAACCGGAGTCTCCTGCGCTGCAGGTGGATTCATTACCAGCTGAGCTACCAGGGAAGCCCATGGTAGTGATCCCAAAAGGGACTCTGCCTTCCAACGTTCCCTCTGCATCCCAGACGTGTTGGGGGTGGGGAAACTCCGGACACGGCCAGCCTTGTGTGCTGGGAGAAGGAGAGGGAGCGGGCAGGCGGCCCCCACTGCTCATGCCCCACCCCCACGCCTGCCCAGTCCTTGGTCTGTTCAGCCAAGACATCACATTGGCAAAGCCAACCAGAATCCTCACCCTTTCAACCCAAAGCTGGTCCTCACCTCACCTGAAAGGTGTCCCAGGTCCAGGTGGGGCAGCTCTCGCCCGTGGCTGCCAGAGGCCACTTGTCCAAAGCCTCCCCAGTCCATGTACCCTCCCAGGAGCATGGGTACCTCTCTAAGCCTCAGTTTCCTCATTTGTAGAATGAGTGGGGCTGGACAAGCTCTGATTCAGGTTTGCCGTCTGCGGCCCGTACTTGTCCAGGAATACTGGCTTTCACCCTGCCTGGCTGAAGCTATTTAATTGTGTTGGGGTGCAGTCGTGCAAGGGGCCCTGTGCCGGCCACCCCCCCCGGGGGAGGGGGCAAGCGTATTTCTGTAGGAGCTGTGTGCCACTGGCCACGTGGGAGGGGCTGAAGCTTGTTGCCTTGGGCCAGAGAGGAACCTGCCAGCATGTAACGGCCTGCCACAAGACATCCATCCCTTATGTGACCGGTTTCAAAAGTTTGTAATTACTTAATTTTTTTAAATGTATTGACTGCTGGGTCTTAGATTCTGCATGCGGGCTTGCTCTAGTTGCGGTGAGCGGGGGCTACTCTCAGCTGCGGTGCGCAGGCTTCTCTCTGTGGTGCCTTCTCGTGTTGCAGAGCACGGGCTCTAGGCGCACAGACTTCAGTAGTTGTGGTGCACGAACTTAGTTGCTCCAAGACATGTGGGGATCCTCTCAGACCAGGGATCAAACCCATGTCCCCTCCATCGCTAGGCGGATTCTTAACCACTAGACCACCAGGGAGGTCCCCCTTACATGACCTTTAAACGCAAGAAGGCAGGACATGGGGGAGGGAGGAGAAAGGAGGGGTGAAGAAAGGGGACAGAAGGGGGAGGGGAGAAGGCAGGTAGCCCTCCTTTGTGCCCATCATCTCACGTGACCTTCACCACAGCCCTGGGAAGCGGGAAGGGAAATACAGTTCAGGGTGCCTTCAAGACAGTTCGGCTTTAACACGCTCACAATAGGGATAAGGTCCTCTGCCTCCAAGAGCAAGTGTTCTGAACATGGGGTGCAGCTGAGGATGCAGGTCAAACATGCACCCCATCATCACTCGCTTCAACCAGTTCCATCAGCATCATCTGGAAGCTTTGAAACACACTGAAGCTTGGTCCCCATCCCAAGATTCTCAGGTCATCGCCCTGGGGGTTTAGTCTGAGCATCAGGGTATGTAAGCAGATGTGACTTGTGATTTTAAAAGATCTTTCTGGAGGATGAGTTGAGGAGGGTAGGGCACGAATGGGACCAGCTAGACGACCAGGGAGGAGGGGATCACAGGGGCCCAGACAAGAGGTGATGGCGACCGGGATCAGGGTGGTGGCCATTGAAGATAACGGAGGAAGGCAGATCAGGAACCTGATAGGGAGGGAGAGCAAACAGGCCGTACTGGTGTGAATCTGTGCACGCTCACATGTGTTTCCTCTAAAGGCGATCATTTTAGAATCTGAAACAGAGAGCATCATCCTAACTGGGACTGTTTTATAGAAACCAAAGGCAACAGATCCTGGTCTTGTGGATCAGAATCCCACAGGCCGTGGTCTCCAGCTCATTACTCATTCCCAAGACAGCAGCCAGCTTCACATTCCCAAGGCCCCCCAGTGGAACAGGGGCCTCTAGCTTCTGCCTGGAAACAGGGAGCAGCTCACCAAAGGGGAGGTCAGGAGTGACAGGAAAGTCACAGGCTGCAAACCTAGTTCAGCTGGCCCACTGCAGGGTCATCCCATGGATGCTGTAACCAATGACCACAAAACAGCACTAGAGGTCAGAAGCCGACAATCAGATCCACAGGGCTAAAGTCAAGGTGTTGGCAGGGCCGATTTCTTCTGCATTTGTTCTTGTTCAGTCGCTAAGTTATGTCTGACTCTTTGGTAAGTCTTTTGCTAATTCTCCCTGGTGGCTCAGTGGTAGAAGAATCCGCCTGCAGTGCAAGAGCCCCGGGTTCAATCCCTGGGTACGGAAGATCCCCTGGATAAGGGAATGGCAACCCACTCCAGCATTCTTGCCTGGAGAATCCCATGGACAGAGGAGCCTGGCAGGCTACAGTCCATGCAGTCTCAAAGCGTCCGATACAACTGAGCGACTAATGCTTTTGCTAAGTCGTATCCAACTCTGCTTCTGCAGGCTCCTTGCCTTTTGTAACATCTAGTAGCTGCCTGCATTCCTTGGCTTGTGGTGCCTTCTTCCACCTTCAAAGTGTATCACTCCAGTCTCTGTTTCCATCCCCACATCATCCTCTCATCTGTAGTCAGATCTCCCTCTGCCTCCCTCTGTAAGAACACTT
This sequence comes from Giraffa tippelskirchi, assembly GCF_054371585.1. NCBI lineage: Eukaryota > Metazoa > Chordata > Mammalia > Artiodactyla > Giraffidae > Giraffa > Giraffa tippelskirchi. The sequence continues at coordinate 60,480,231 of NC_137280.1, forward strand.
GTGATTATATTTAGGGTCCACTTGGATGATCTAGGATAACCTCTCCACCTCATTGTCCTTAATCACTTCATCAAAGCCCCTTTTGCCATGGAAGGTCACATTCCCAGGTTCTAGGGTTTAGGACCTGGATGTCTTTGAGGACTACCATATTCAGCCTATGATACCTTGGCTCCTGGGCAAAGAGATGCAGAAACACAGCCCCTGGATGTGGCTTTAATCTGTGTGATTTTGTCTGGGATCTAACTGGCTTGGATGAATGACTTTGTGAAGGACATTCTACCAGAGAATACAAGTAAACCTTCAGCCTTTATTCCAGGCTTTGAGATGAAGGGAAGTCTCTTCGAGGTAGAGATGAAAGAGGTTCAAGAGAAAGCTCTGAGTTTGGGGATGCAAAGGATGGGCTGGAGGGAGGGGGTCGGGGACAGAATGGAGAAAGGGATCTGACAGACAGAATCTAAGCGTCTGCTGAAAAGCATTGTCTCACCCTGATCTGTGTCTAGGGAACGGAAAAATCTCACTTCTCTCCCAGCTTTGAGAAGATGAAGTGTGCGCAAATCACCCACAGGAGCGAAATGAAAAGGTTACACCAGGAATTGTCGATTTGATAAATCCCTGTGGTCTCACAGCCTCTCTAAACGTTTTGATAGCAGAATGTGATGGATCATGAATCAGAGTAGACCCATCTTAAACACCTGATACCGCCTTATTTATGCATGTATGTGATACGTAAAACCAGAATTGATTCCTTTTTCTTTCTGTCTCAGGGAGATTTTTTTTTCTTCTTTCAGAAATGCATCACTCTTCCCCCAGCCCTGGTTTTCTATGTTCGTGGGTGTGTGCGCCTATATGTGGAGGTGGCTGTTAGGATTCTTTCTACCCAGAAAAAGGATGATCTGCTTTGAAGATGATGATAGCACCAGGAGTTAACTGCAAAACTAATGAAGCCACTTTGCTTCAAAATATGTCTCAATCTTGTTGCCTTCTTTGTTTTTTTTCAACAAGATTATTGCTCCAAGAAAGAGGGAGTAAAGATGGTACAATGTGAGAGATTCGCCATATGAAACCCAGGCAGACACAGGGACTATTTCCCAGTTGTCCTGGCTTGGATCTACAGTCATAAGCTACTTCAAGCCCCTCCATGGGATCAAATTAAACTTGCTTTGTCATATGCTTTCTTTGACACTAATTTCTGCTTTATAATTGATTACAGTCGTAAGTGTTGTATGGAACCTCATTTCCCACCCAAGTCTGGTCTAATTTCAAAGCTAGTGGACTTACCCACTCTGCTTAACTGGCGTCTTTAGGACCAGCTCAGCTCCAAACACCTTGATCCTACCATGGCCTTGAGGACAGATAGCCGCCCAGCAGAACCCATCACCCCAACACAACCACCTCTGGGAGAAACTTCACCTACCTGCCTAGTCAGAAAGGCCATAAGATTCTGGGTCCTCTTGCCAAACTCACATCCTGTCCCTTCCCAAATCTCATGGTTGGCCTTGCCTTGTGGGCAGGCTCAGGTCACCTCTAAGAGCCTCTCAACTCCAGTGCCATGTGACATTTCTTGATTCTGGTTTTTCTCCTTTGGCTTCTCTCGCTAGAAACAAAGAATGGCATTTGGGTGCAAAGTCTTTATTTATAAGCCATTAAGACAGTGCATCAGCATCATTTTAACTTCAAAAAACTGTAATGTTGTAGTTTTGTTTTTTAATCTAGTATATAAAAGGTACTCCTTAGGATTAAAGTGTCTCTTAATATTTGATCTAGACTCACAGATGACTTTTTCTTCCTCCTGTTTGGAGATGTTTGGAGCTCTCATCTTATGTTCATCTATCCCTGAATGGTCCCAGGTAGGGAAAAGTAAAACATTTTTCCATTTACAAAACCATTGAAAAGTTTTGTTTTCATGTTGGCAAGTGAAAAGTTGTACTTTTCAATAAAACTTTTAAAGTCCTTTCCAAAAGAAGTATTTTGAGGGAGAATATGATTTTTAAATTAGAATAGTTTGAAAATTACTTTGCAGTGAACATCAAATGCTGTGGTTGTTGGTGAGTCTCTGCCTCTGTTTTCACTGTTATTGTGTTGAGGTTATTCTTGCTTGATATGAAGATCTCAGCTTACATGTCTTCTCCCTCAAAGAGGCTTTCCCGGAATATCTCATTGAAAGTAGGTCTTGGGAATTCCCTGGTGGTCCAGGGTTAGGACTCCACACCCTCACTGCCAAAGGCCAGGGTTCAATCCCTGATCAGGGAACTAAAATCCCACAAGCTGCATGGATCAAACAGCCAACAAAAGAAAAAAAAAAAAAAAGAATGAAAGTAGGTCTTAAATCACCATCACATCATTTCTTGAGCTTTTTGCAGAGTACTTGGGCTTAGTCGCTCAGTCGTGTTTGACTCTTTGTGACCCCATGGACTGTAGCCCACCATTCTCCTATATCCATGGAGATTCTCCAGGCAAGAATACTGGAGTGGGTTGCCATGCCCTCCTCCAGGGGATCTTCCCAACCCAGGCAACTTACCACTATCTATAAGTTCTTTGTTTTCTATTTATTTTCTGATTTCCCCTCCCTAAATCATGGGCACCTTGAAAGCAGGAATCTTATGTCTTATTTCCTGAGTATCAAAGCAGTGTCTGGCATAGAGCAGGGACTCAAGGAGGAATGAATGAATGAATGCTTGAGCTGTGTTCTCTTTTCCGAGGTCCCATGTTTCTGCTTCCAAAAAATCAGTCTTCTGCTGTATTTCCCTTTTAAAATACCAGGACTATTGTAGGATGGAATGGGGCGTTGAGGTAGGATTGGATGGCAGAAAACGCCTCTCACAACCAGCTCTGAATACTCCCAGGGAGGTTTGAAGGTGAGGACGACATGGTCGGAATCAGGTTTAGAAACATGACATTCAATCATGGCATCAATTGTGACATGGGCAGTGGCAAGAAATCTGTTTCTAAAAATAAATATTGAAGTTTGGGATGTGTGTGATTAGCAAGGATTCAAGGTTAGCACTATACGAACGTCACTCCCACTAACATCCTGAGATTCTTTCTTAAGGGAAGGCGAATGGTGTGGCAAGAATGAGAGCCCACATGACAAGAATGAGAGCATGTTGCAAATGGGCATTGCCACCTAGCATGTCTACCATGGCAGGGAAAGGCTAAGGATTGCTGTTTTAGTTTTGTTTTAATCTTTATTGAATTTGTTACAATATTGCTTCTGTTTTACATTTTGGCTTTTTGGCCACAAGGCATGTGGGGTCTTAGCTCCCTGACCAGGATCAAACCCACATCTCCTGTGTTGGAAGGCAAAGTCTTAACCACTGGACTGCCAGGGAAGTCCCAGGATTGCTGTCTTAGAAAGAATGAGTGGGGACTTACCCTGGTGGTCCAGTGGTTAAGAATCCATCTTGCAGTGCAGGGGACATGGATTTGATCCCTGGTCAGGGAACTAAGATCCTGCACGCTGCAGGACAAATAAGCCCACACACCTCAACCACTGAGCCCACACGCCGTAATGAAAGATCCCACATAACACAACTAAGATCCAACACAGCAAAATAAATATTAAAAAAAAAAAAAAAAGAAAGAAAGAAATGGTGGCAATGAGGAGGAAGGCCTGCAACTGCGTCTGTTGGGACCTTTCAGTTATAGGTGCCAGATAAATTCCCATCAGAGTGGCGTCAGCAAACTGCCTTGTGGGAAGGTCCCTGCGTGAGTCAGATCCAGGCATGGCAGCATGCAGAGGGATGCAATCATGACTCTGCATCTCAACTCAGCTGGTTCCGACCAGCTCCACTTGGGTCCTGAGCCCACCCCTTAATCACTCACTCTCGCTGAAGAACATGATGTAGTGAGCGGTCAGGACCAAGTCACATGCCCGCCACTGGGGGATCCACAGGGGCCAAGAATGGGTGGGGGTCTTTCTCTAGAAAGAACTGGACTGCCACGGCCAGCAGAGTAAGGAAGGCATGCCGGACAGGCAGGCGATGCCTGGCACAACCAGCTGAAGCCAAGGTCAGACCATGATGTAGGGAGTCATTGCAGCTGCAGGGAGAAGCCAGGAGGAGGACTCGCCTGGAGCAGAGGAATGAAGGATGAAGGATGGGAAGCCATTGCCATTAAGGAAGCAGAGTTGGGAGGGCCTGGTGCCTAATCAACTATGGGGTGGGAGGGGGAGTGGAGGCGCAAGAGGAATCTGGGTTTCTAACTCGAATGACTGAGATCATGAAGCTTTTATTTGTAATGAGATCCAAATAAGATCTTTCTTATTTGGAAAAAGATCAAATTTGGGAGACAGGTGAGGAGCTTGGTGCTAAATGAGTTCAATCCTGAAGCACCCGTGAGACTCCAGGTGATGATCAGAGATGCATAGAATCCACACTTGGAAGAGGTTCTAAGACCATCCAGTCCAGCGTCTGTCAAATTTCCCCTTCAGATCCACCTTCCAAATGGGGATAACTGAGTAGTCTGTTTCCAACCGAGTGGGCCTGGGTCATCCACTTTTTTGAATTCATGTATTATTTTTCTTTGTTTTCATGAATCATCTTAGCTTGTTTAAAAAATCAAGTTTCAGTGGACAGTGGCCACTCTGGCCTTTGATTGCAAGTCTGGGTTTTCATCCTCGCTGTCAGCCAGAGGTGGGGAAGGGAGGCCTGAGGCTCTGCAGCGAGGAGCGGGGCTAGAAAGGCTGGTTTCCTAGATGTCTATCTGCAAGGGTGAGTGTGGCGCTCTGGGATGGATGAGGTCACACCAAAGAGGATGGAGAGGAGAGGGATGAGGAGCAGCCCAGAGCATGGAGGTGACAGTGGAAAACTGAAGAAGCAGCAAAGCAGGAGCTGCTGGGAGGAGATCCAAGGGCACCATCCATGAGAGCCAAAGGGAGGTGATTTGAGGAAGGCGGTTTGCCCCACAGGGTCAGTGATATGGGGTATATATGGTGTTTTAAAAGAAAAGCATTGACAGAGCAAGGAGGACAGAATGTGCAGAGGTGAGGGATGAACAGGGCAGTAACAGGAGGGACAAGCTGCAATAATCTCAAACTTCCTTTGAGACATTTTTTTTTATAGTTACATGATATTAACAACAGTTACCTTCCCTGAGTCTCAAGCTCAGAGCTCGTCATATTGGGGACACAGAGGCAAACACTGCACAGACTTTGTTGTTGTTATTCAGTTGCTCAGTCATGTCCGACTCTCTCTGACCCCATGGACTGCAGCACACCACTCTCCCCTGTCCTTCACTATCTCCCGGAGTTTGCTCAAACTCATGTCCATTGAGTCGGTGATGCCGTCAAGCCATCTCATCCTGGATTGCCCCCTTCTCCTCCGACTGCTCACTCTCACTGGGTACCCTCGGCACCCTTCAACGTGGGTACCATTTTCATCCTCAGATTAAATAGAAAGCCTGAGGCTTCAGAGGACAGGTGCAACTTGTCCAGATTCACACACCAATGAGTGGTGGCCCCAGACCCAGAAAGCCAGTCTGTTGCACTGGGGAGTCTCTCTGCCCCAGGAAGCAAGAGTTAGCATAATACTGGGTAGATGATGGTAGAATTGAGCATCTTTGGGAACTTTGATGTTGCTTATCATGTTTGTCTTGCTTTATCTACTTGTTTAGGGAAATGGCAAGCTGAGGTGATCATAACCCAAAGGGAGGGGATCCAGTGAAGGGAGATAAGAGTGGAGGGAGCCAATGAGTGCTAGACTGGGGTCCCTGGGGAGCAGAGGGCAGGCCTGGAGGTCCACTGGAGGTGTTACCTTTATAACAGGGAGACCCGCTAACCACTCCGAGGTAGAGAGAAGAGAGATGAATGTGGAGATGGGGAAGAAAGTGATCATGATCTTCTCGGTAAGATAGAAAGCAAAATCTTCTCACACAGGCAAAGTTGGGAGAACTAAAAACACTGGCACAGTTGCCATAGAAATTTCCATGAGCATGAACAAAAGATGAGTAAAAAGATGTCAGAGCAGCATGACTCAGGTGAGATGAGCTGGTGTAAACGCACAACCCCTGGCACAGGGGTTGGCAGCTAGGAGGGGCTGTAGAGGAAAGAATGCTCTGAGGGGGCACTGAGGGAGGGGCAGGGGCAGAATGCTACCTGTGAACCTCACTTTTCCTCACTGATTGAAGCGATTAAAGCTAGCTCACTGGTTAAACTCACCCTTTCAGGTAACCACGTGGAGCCAGCATTAAAGGGTCTCTTTCAGTCCAATTTGCAGCAGAAGTGGAAGTTCACCCATTTCACAGTCGCAGAACTGAGGCTGGCCAAGGGAAATGAGCGTGCTGCAGTTGGCATTCTCCAGGCCGCCTGTGGGTTTGGGGTCTTGGGCAGTGGGCATCCCAGCTGTGGCCAGAGCAGGGCAGACTCCTGTGAGTAAGTGACAGAACCAGGATTCAAATCAGAAGCCTGGTTCCAGCCTGTGGCCCCTTCCCCTCACCAGGTGGGCACTCGTGGTGAGGACTGAGTGGAGCAAGGCAGCCAGGGGCCACATCCTCACCTAGTGAAGAGCTGAGGGCATCTGAGCTTGGAAGTTCATTGCTTTGAGTAAAAGTAAATTCTGGGCCCCAGGCTCACATGGGCTGATAATGGATCTGCCTTCTCTGGCTTCTTTGTCCCTGAGGACTCACTGCCCCACCTCGAGTCCCGACTCCTACCACTGCTAGCAGAACACCAGCCTCCTCTCAGCATCACCCAAACGCATGGTGACACGTCACGATTTTGTCTATGACCTTACCACCCTAAACACGCTGGATCTCATCTAATGTCACCATTTCATTTCATGAACTTCATTTCATCCACGGAAATATTTTGGCTGCAGGAGACCATGCAGGCCCTTCTTCCACCTACTAAGAGAGTGTTTCAGTGTAGCAAGTTGAGAAAGACATTACAATTCAATTAAAAATCTTACTCCTTTGAACACCCTCAGTGGGGAAGATCCACTCGAAATTTGTGAGAAGCCTCATTTATAGACCCAGTGTCAGGAAATGGAATAGCTAACCGTTAGCAGCTGTGTGTTACTGGGACCCAGCAGTGAATGCAGACCCAGGGGTGATCTGGGGTCCACCCTCCTCAGCCAGCAAGCTAACCTCTCTGAGCCTCCGTTTCCTCATCTGTGAAATGGAGAGCATTACCATCTATTGCGGAGAAGGCAATGGCACCCCACTCCAGTACTCTTGCCTGGAGAGTCCCATGGACGGAGGAGCCTGGTAGGCTGCAGTCCATGGGGTCGCTAGGAGTCGGACACGACTGAGCAACTTCACTTTCACTTTTCACTTTCATGTATTGGAGAAGGAAATGGCAACCCACTCCAGTATTCTTGCCTGGAGAATCCCAGGGACAGGGGAGCCTGGTGGGCTTCCATCTATGGGGTTGCACAGAGTCTGACACGGCTGAAACGACTTAGCAGCAGCAGCACCAACCACCTATTGATGTTGTGGGAATAATAAAGATTTTACATGTAAATGGCATCTTGTTACTACGTTATCTACCTATGCTTAACCAGATCAGCAAACCCTCCTTTAAAAAAAATAAATAAATAAACTGAATAATAAAAGTTAAACACAAACACAGCTAATGGGAAGTAGCTTCTTAAAACTCACCTCTCCAGCCAGGACTCTGCTACTACACACGCTGTTGTTTCTAAGGATGTCTTACACTCCATTATTCAGTGCCCAGTGTCCTTTTCTTTTCCAGCATCGTTACTTTCTACAATTCTTCCCCTGTTTTTGCATCGTCCTCCAAACTGTCATTTCCCAGGGGAACTTGCTAATTCACTCTAGTCCAGCACAGAACACAGCAAGGAACATTTCCCATCTTCACAGTGCAGGGTTGGCTTGGGCCCAACCACTTCTGAATCAGGAGAGGCCACTGATGGCTTCCTGCTGAGGCCATCAAACCTGGCTGATTGCTAGAAATGCAGATTCTTGGGCCTGCTCCTGGATGCTTGAGTTTAATAAGTCTGGACTGGGGCTCTGGACAATGCACCCCAGATGGCATCTGATGGTTTGGGAACCACTCCATAGGCCCACCCCCAAAATTCAAGTTTAGATTTAAAGTTAAGCTGGGGAGACATCAGTAAAGGTCAGGAATTAAACCAGCATCACCAGTGACATTTCAAAAGCCTCTCCCATTTAACAGATGAGACAAATGGAGGCAAGGTTGGAGACAGATGAGGAGAGAGCTGGGAGCTTAGAGCAAAACCCAGGATCCCGGCATCCCATTCCTTTCTCCACCCACGCGCCACCCCCCTACACCATCACCACCACAACATACATTCCCATCAGAATTCCTTCTCCTGGGGTGCAGTGCTGTGAGGAGAGTGTTGTGACTTTAAGACATAAAGGAACAATCACACACACAGACACAAAAGATATACCCTTGATGAACTGCACTGGAAGCTGCTAACAGCTCTGTCAGAAGACCCAGCAAAGCTAAAAGCATCCTTCTGGGCTTTCATGTCCTAACAAGATGCTTCCTTTGAAAGCTCACAGACAGTCCTGTAATTTCCTCTGACAGCCCTGGTGAAAGCTCTGAAATAAGAAGTGGCGTCCTGCCAGAGCCCGAAGGTGTGATTCCTTGAGAGTGGCACGTGTGTCCTCCCTGAAAGGCCCAGGCTCCTCCACTCACCTCGGGCTGGAGACCCTGGCCCCAGGGGACCTCTGTGGCCTGACTCTTCACCTGCCCCAGCACCTCCCTAGGGAGCTCAAGGCCTGGACATTTCCCTCATCTGACAGCTAGGCTGCGTGCCAGCCACCTTGCAAAGACTTTCCAGGGACTCATCTGACAGTATGACCCATTTTTCCTCCCCTGAGGGCCCCAGGGAAAGGTCAGGAAATGCTAGTGCCCCATGTCTGGAAATGAGCTGGGTGATGGGGAGGAGGGAGACCTAAGTGGGTGACAGTGGGAAGTTGCTCACCTGGAGAGGCTGACAGAGCCTTCTGCTCCAGGTGTCCACACATGCAGTATCATCCTTACCTGGGAGCTTGTTAGCAACGCAGAATCTCAGTCCTGCCCCAGACTTCCTGAATCTGTATTTTAACAAGATCGCCAGGTGATTTGTCTGCACGTAAAGAGCTGTATCCCAACTCTGCTGCTCTAGGCTGTGTGATTATGGCCACACTCCTTAACCTCTCTGAGCTTCAGTGTCTACACAGGGTTCCAGAGAAATGAAACACACAGCACTCGGCTCATACTAAGCCTTCAGTGAATGTTCACCATCATTGTTACCGAGAAAATGATTAAGGGAGAATCCATTTTGCCATATTTAAACCCAGATCATCCAGCCACTCCTTGGTGGAGAAGGAAGTCCAAACTGAGTGGGAGAAAGTCCAGATAGAAAGTAAGGAGCCCTCAACATCTACTTGAGGAACAAGCTTAAAGGCTGGAGGAAGGGGTGTCTCTTACAGCCTTTACTCTGACTATTGAACTTGGGGCTAGTAAAGATGATGCCTGATGCTTAGCTTGAGGGTTCTTACCCTCATTAATGTGCCATTTTTCCCTGCCATCCCCACCCCTCAAACTTATCTCCCAGCCCCTGCTGCTTCCATGATCCTGAATAAAAGGCCTCACCACTCCTTCACCAGCAGAATGAAACCCCACCTCTTCAGCATGGCATTCAATGGCAGCATGCCATTCACAGTCTAGCCCAAGCTGACTTATCAGGTGCTTCGGGGCTGCCATCACACCTGCCCTTTAGTTGCAGTCCTTTTCATCCCTCTGATGTTTCCTTCTTCTGGCTGCATCCTCTGCCTGGGAGTACTCTGTTCCTCTGATCAGAATCATTCCCCTTCTCTCTACAAAGGCAGGATCCAACTCTGCCTTTGGAGCCCTGCCTCAGACTCCCAAGGCAACAGAAATAAAAGCAAAACTAAACAAATGGAACCTAATCAAGCTTGTAAGTTTTTGCATAGCAAAAGAAACTGTAAAATGAAAAGAAACCTGCAGAGTGGGAGAAAACATTTCCAAATGATGCCACTGACAAGGGCTTAATTTCTAAAATATACAAACAACTAAATATCAAGAAAACAAAACTAATCAAAAAATGAGAAGAAAACCTATATAGACATTTCTTCAAAAAAGACATACCGTTGAACAACAGGCACATGAAAAGATGCTAAACATCATTAATTATTAGAGAAATGCAAATCAAAACTACAATGAGTTATCACTTCACACCAGTTAGAATAACCATCATTAAAAAGTCTACAAATACATTCAAAAAAAAAAAAAAAGTCTACAAATAACAAATATTGGAGAGAGAACTCTCCTATACTGGTGCAGCCACTATGGAAAGTATGGTGAGTCCTCATAAAATTAAAAATACAGTTACCATATAACCCAGCAATCCCACTCCTGGGTGTATAGCTGGAGAAAACTATACTTTGAAAAGATATATGCACCCCAGTATTCATAGCAGCACTGTTTATAATACCATGACATGAAAACAATATAAATATCCACCAACAGATGAATAAAGATGTGGAACCTATATACAATGGATTTCCACTCAGCCATACAAAAAAAAGAATGAAATAATGCCATTTGCAGCAACATGGATGGACCTAGAGATTGTCATTCTGAGTGATGTAAGTCGAAAGAGAAAGACAAATACCATATGATATTCACTTATATGTGAAATCTAAAATATGACACAAATGAACCTATCTATGAGACAAAAACAAAACCAGGGACATAGAGAACAGACTGTTTTGCGCCAAGGGGGAGGGGGTTAAGGGAGGAGTGAATTAGGAGTATGGGATTAGCAGATGCAAATTATTACATAGAATGAATAAACAAAAAGCTCTTACTGTATCACACAGAGATACATAATATAGCACAGAACTTATATTCAATATCCTGTGACAAACCATAATAGAAAAGAATGCGAAAAAGAATATGTGTGTGTGTGTGTGTGTGTGTGTGTGTATATAAAGTAATATTGTAAATCAACTATACTTCAACAAAGTAAAATTTAAAAATCACAGACCTCCCCACTCCCCACCCCCACCATCTTCGCTGCCTGACTTTCCTCCATCATGCTTTTCAGCGTCAGCTTCTGCTCACTCATTTCATGAATGTGAGCTCCTCAAGAGCAGAGACTCCTGTCTGCTCACTCCTGCATCCTCGGCACTCACAAGTGTCTGACGTAGGCTCTTGGGCAGGATGTGACAACTGCACACATAAATCATTGTGTGCCATTGAGGGGTGTTCAGACGGCCTGCCCTGCTCTGTCGTGAAGAGCTGAATTATTTCCCCCCCACTGATTCATATGTTGGAATCCCAACCCTCAGAATGTGGCTATATTTGGAGATAGGTTTTTTTAAAGAGGGGATTGTGCGTGTGTGTGTTTATGTCTGTGTGTGTGTATGTATGTTCAGTTGTGTCTGATTCTTTGCAATCCCGTGGACTGTAGCCCACCAGGCTCGCTTAAGTCACCTTAAATGAAGTCCTTAGCAGGGGCCATAGTCCAGTCTGACTGGTGTCTGCATAAGAAGAGGAGGTGAGGAGATAAGTGCCTATGGAAGGGAGACCACAGGAGGGTACAGCGAGAAGAGGGCCATCTGCAACCAAGGGGAGAGGCTTCAGAAGACACTAACCCTGCAGACACCTTGGTCCTGGACTTCCAGCCTCCAGAACCAAGCGAAATAAATTTCTGTGGTTTAAGCCCTACTATCTGTGTAATTTGTCATGGCAGCCTGAGCTGACTACTACACCAGCTGTGAACTCCTTGAGGACGAGAATCCATGGTTTCTTCATCATTGTGTGCTCCATATCCACAGGGTTCTAGTCCAAACCCAGACTCAGTAAACAGGGCTCTAATCAAATTGCATTCCACTCGCAACAGAAAGATGGTGGAAGAAGCACTGAGTGGTGAAGGGAGAGCCCTGCACAGACAGCTGGAAATGAGTTCACAACTGTCTACACAGGCTGGCCATTTTCCTTATATGTTATCTATTTCAAGGTGGTGTCGTCTCTCACTTGCTGTTGGGTTTCTTTGTGATGTGTGATAAATGCCACGGTGGATAAAAGGAAAATCCAGTCAATGGCAAAAACAGACAAAGGAGGCAGGAGTCTGTACTCAGTGTTAGGGCTCCCTTTCCATGTAACAGGTATGTGTGATGCTCTTAGCAGTCGTGTGAGGGGTGGGATTCAAGACAGAAAGAGGCACAATGGAGAAGAGTCACAGAGGAAAGCCACTTCTCACCTCTTCTCTCCCTTTGGGCTCCAGGATCTTAAACACAAAGATGTTTTAATCTGCTTGGGTCACCCCTCCAAGGGCAGCGATTGCCTCTGAGGCTCCCCCTGCCAACCCCAGGGACCACTGAGTGCTGCTTTGGAGTGTTTGCAGGTTGGTACACAACATGCCTGTGCCCAGTTCAGATCCGCTGGGAAGCTGGTCCAGAGCAAGGCCCGTGGCATGGAGCCAGTCTGTTGTCATACTCACCACCCACCATGGAAGGGACTGTGTTGGAGTTTTAATGTGCATTTTAAATACGCATGCTAAGCAGAAATTTTGGTTCATTTGACTTGTTAATTTTTCTCTCATGATGCTCACACCGAAGACTGTACTTCTGACACTTCTGGTTAACAAATGTGTGAGCCACCTCCCACCCCCACCCCCGCCAAGTAATTCTCTGTGACATCAGTTGGTGTCCTATAATTTAACTCAGCTCTGACACTGTCTACTTGGAGGTAATGCCAGGTTCTACAGGGTAAGGGTTCACTCCTCCAGGACTTCCCTGCCCAACTTCAGATGCCAGTCAAAAGTCCAGGTTGTCCCCTGTGCGTCTGATGACTCTATCAACTGGAAGTTTCCATGACCTCATTCTTTAATTAATTTTAATGAATTAATTTGCTAGAGCAGTTCAGGAAAACAATTACTTACTAGATTACTGGTTTGTTATATATTAAAAAAAAAAAGTACAACTCAGGAACAGCCAGATGGAAGAGATACACAGAGCAGGGTATGTGGGAAGGGGCGCAAACTTCCATATTCCCTCCAGCATCACTCCTCTGGCACCTCCATATGTTCATCAACCCAGAAAACTCCCAGGATCTTATACTTTGGGGATTCTTACAAAGGCTTCATCAAGTAGGCATGACCAATCGCTAACTCAATTTCCAGACTCTCTCCGGAGAATGAGGGTTGGACCAAAAGTTCTACCCTTCTGCTCGTGGCTTTGTCTTTCGGGCGACCAGCCCCCATCCAGCAGGCCACCAAGAGTCACCTCATTAGAACAAAAGACATTCCTATGGCCCAGAAAATTCCAGGGAATTTAGGAACTCTGAGCAGGAAGCAGACACTTTTAAGTGTATAGTTTTTTATTGTCTCACACTTTGTCTACTCAAGTCTCAAAGTTGTCATCTTATGTTTTCTCTGGAAGCTTCATGGTTCTAGCACTATATCTAGGTCTCTGATCTATTGTTAACTCATTTATTGCATATACAGTGAGATAGGAGTTGAATTCTTTTCTTTTTCATATGGATATTCAGTTATGCTCTCACCATTAAAACGAAGCCTTTCTCCTATGGAATTGACTTGTTCAAAAATTAACTGACCATAAACATGGATTTGTTTGGGGGGGATGTCCTATTCTGCTCTATTCACCTAATAGTTTATTCTTGTACCAAAACCATACTGAATTGATTACTGTTGCTTAATAGAAAGTCTTGAAATTAGTTTATAGCCCCCAACTTTGTTCTTTTTCAGTACTATTTTGGTTCTTCTAGGTACCTTAAATTGTCATATAAGTTTTACAATCAACTCATCAGTTTCTTCAAAACTCCTCTTGGAATTTAGGATTGTGAGCTATAGATCAATTTACAGAGAGTGGACATCTTAATAACATCAAATTGTCCAGTCCATGAACACTGCGTATCTTTACATTTATTTAGATCTTTAATTTCCCTCCCTGGTGGCTCAGCTGGTAAAGAGTCTGCCTGCAACGCAGGAGACCTGGATTCAATCCTAAGGTTGGGAAGATCCCCTGGAGAAGAGAACAGCTACCTACTCCAGTATTCTGGCCTGGAGAATTCCATGGACTGTATATAGTCCATGGGGTTGCAAAGAGTCAGACATAACTGAGTGACTTTCACTTTAAACTTCTCTCAGCAGTCTTTTTTTTTTTTTTTACATTTTTAAAATTACTTTATTTTAATTGGAGAAAAATTACAATATTGTGATGGTTTTTGCCATACATCAACATGAATCGGCCACAGGTATACATGTGTTCCCCACCTTCCTGAACACCCCCCCTCACCTCCCACACTACATTTTAAGGATGTAAAGACAGTTTGAGAGATTTGCTCTTTGGGCAGTGTGGAATTCTTTTCTTTTTTTTAATTAATTTATTTTAATTGGAGACTAATTACTTTACAATATTGTAATGGTTTTTGCCATACATTGACATGAATCAGTTTGAGAGATTTGCTCTTTGGGCAGTGTGGAATTCTTTTCTTTTTTTTAATTAATTTATTTTAATTGGAGACTAATTACTTTACAATATTGTAATGGTTTTTGCCATACATTGACATGAATCAGCCGTGAGTGTACATGTGTTCCCCATCCTGAACCCTCCTCCTACCTCCCTCCCCATCCCATCCCTCAGGGTCATCCCAGTGCACCAGCCCTGAGCACCCTGTCTCATGCATCAAACCGGGACTGGCGATCTGTTTTACATGTGATAATATACATGTTTCAATGCTATTCTCTCAAATCATCCCACCCATGAGAAATATCTCTAACCAGGGACTCATGTACAGAATCTATAAGGAATCCTACTAATCGATAACAAAAAGACAAGTAATGCAACTTTAAAAATGGGCCAAAGACTTGAAAAGACATTGCACAAAAGAAGACAGATGAATAGTCACTGACATGAAAAATGCTTAATATCAATATTCATTAGGAAATGCAAATTAAAACCACAATGAGATACATTTCATACCCACTAGAGTGTATTGTTTTTTTTAATGACAGCAAAAGGGCCCTAGGAATCTTTTTTGGAGAGAGGGGAAATATTCTAAAATGAGAGTGGTGATGGCTGTACAACTTTACAAATTTACCCCCAAAAATCATTGAACCATACCATCACAATAGGTGGATTTTAGGATATGTAAATTATTCCTCATTAAGCTCATACATTACTGATGAAAGTGTTAGCCATATGTTACAATTTAAAGACACAACCTGGGCCTTGCTGGCAGTCCAGCAGTTGAGATTCTGCCTTCCAATTCAGGGAGCACAGGTTCAATCCCTGCTCAAGGAACTAAGGTCCCACATGCTGTGAGGTGCAGCCAAAAATTTTAAAACATAAAGACACAAGCATGTGGAGAAATTGTAAAAAAAAAAATGCTGGAGAATGATAAACATAAAATTCAGCATAGTTTTCACCCCTAGGAGGGAAGGGAGGGGGATGGGAAGTGGTAAGGGCAAAGAGGGAACTTCAAAGGCATTTGTAATCTTTTTTCCCTATATTGGGTGATGATACACAGTGTTCATTGTATCAACAGTTTTTATAGCTTCAGTTCAGTTCAGTTCAGTCGCTCAGTCGTGTCCAACTCTTTGCGACCCCATGAATGAATCGCAGCACGCCAGGCTCCCCTGTCCATCACCAACTCCTGGAGTCCACCCAAACCCATGTTCATCAAGTCGGTGATGCCATCCAGCCATCTCATCCTCTGTCCTCCCCTTCTCCTCCTGCCCCCAATCCTTCCCAGCATTAGGGTCTTTTCCAATGAGTCAACTCCTCGCATGAGGTGGCCAAAGTATTGGAGTTTCAGCTCCAACATCAGTCCTTCCAATGAACACCCAGGACCGATCTCCCCTAGGATGGACTGGTTGGATCTTCTTGTAGTCCAAGGGACTCTCAAGAGTCTTCTCCAACACCACAGTTCAAAAGCATCAATTCTTCGGCGCTCAGCTTTCTTTATAGTCCAACTCTCACATCCATACATGACTACTGGAAAAACCGTAGCCTTGACTAGATGGACCTTTGTTGGCTTACATATAGTCTATAGATTGTTATTTTGTTTCTGTCCTATAGTTAATAACTACAACTTCAAATGAATAAAATAAAGCATAAAAGAAACTAAAGGCAGACCTGATAAGAACACTTGATACAATAATACACTATCCAGTGGGGAGTAAGACACAAATCAACCTAAAAGACTTGATAACAGCACAGAAGGCAGAGTTGGAAGACAGTCCCCAGAGATGAAAGCCAATGGGCATTCACACAGACTCATAAGGCAAACCGATGGGAATGGGGGACCAGATAGTGAGGAAGAGGATAACAGGTTGGCAGAAGGTCATAACTTCTCCACTTTTGGTTCACAAGGGGTCAAGGGAACACAGCACCCCATCTGTCCTAAAAAAAAAAAAAAAAAATAGGCATGCATACCTGCATGCCTATTTTTTTTTTTTGCTAACTTAGGCCAGTGTACACCTCAACCTGAAACCTTGGCCAGAAATATGCAGCCCTCATGCTGGCGAGTGGCAGGCCTCATGGCAGTAGTCCTGACCTCTCACTGGTGGCTCACAGACTTTCAGAAAGACAAACGCCGACTCTCTACCGCTCTGCAGACACTCTCCCCCTTGTTGTGCCTGGATTACTCTTCCAAGGGCAGTGGTTCTTGCAGCTCCACGGGGAGGACCCTGGGAGAGGAATGCTTCAGAGACTCACTGTTTTATGAGCCCTCCCCACCCTTCTCTTTCCTTTCTTCATCTTTCCTTCTTTTTAATCTGCTGTGGTTTGGATCCCCAGTTGCCAAATACATTTTAGAAGATATCGTCTGTTCTGAACCACAGTTTTTAGAACATCAAAAAGCTTTTAGGATATTTCACCACTATTTGGCTCATTTCTTGGCCTCACTTGTCAACAGATTTAAATAATTCTAGATACGAGGCGTTTCTGTGAAAAAAGTCTCTTCTCTCCCGTGAACCTATTTCTGCCTCATTCCTTTGTTTTGGAGCAGAAAAGTCTCCTTTTGCTCCCTCTCTTTTAAAATTCATAATTCAAAGACCCAAGCCTCTTGGCTAGAGGGTGCAAATTTGGCCACATTCTGCTGTATCAGTGATACCCCCTGCACAACTGGGTGCCTCCTTTCCCATACAGAGTTCCTCCATCACATAAACACTGGTGTACACTCACACACACCTTCACATGTGCATAGACACATGGGCATGCACACAAACACATGCAACACGCATGCACATACATGCAAGTGCAGGCATGCTTGTGTGCACACACACTCATTACTGAGCATCCATAAGAGATTTTCCCATCCTTTGTGCATCTGCATCAGTAGCAGTTCCCACAGGTAGCCATCTTGCAGTTGCTTTAACATTCAACCAATCTTTATGAAAAGCATACTGCAGACCAAATACAGGTCTAGGCTCCAGGGAAACCACAATGACGAGTTCCTGCCTTTGTGGAGCTTATATTCTAGAACAGCACCACCCAGTAGAAGGTCCCTCAATAAGGGCAGTGTCCCGCACTGCTTAATACAATAGCCACCAGCCATGTGTGGTTACTGAGCACTTGACATGTGGCTGGTGCAAATGAAAACTGGAGTTTAAATTTTATTTAATTTTAATTAATATAAATTTAAAGAGCCACATGTGGCCAGTAGCTGCCATATTAGGAGAAAATGGAAAGACACTCTCCTGCCTCTTCCTTTAACTACAAAATATATGAGTAAATTTTGAATATTAAAAAGTACTATCTTAAAATCTCCTTCTGCATGACTCTCATCAAAAAGAACACAAATAACAAATGTTGGCAAGGATGTGAAGAAAAGGGAACCCTCATACACTGTTGGTGGGAATGTTAATTGATATAGCCACTGTGGAAAATAGTATGGATGTTTCTCAAAAACTAAAAATAGAATTACCATTTGACCCAGCAATTCCACTCCTGAGTATATTTCTTAAAAAAAAAACACCAAACATTAATTTGAAAAGATACATGCACCCCAATGTACATAGCAGCATTATTTCCAGTAACCAAGATATAGAAGCAACAGATGAATGGATAAAGATGTGCTACACACACGCACACAATGAATGGAATATTACTCACTCATAAAAACAATGAAATTTTGCTATTTGCAGCACCATGGATGGACTTGGAGGGTATTATGCTAGAGTGAAATAAGTCAGACAGAGAAAGACAAACAATGTACGATATCAATTACATGTAGAATCTAAAATATATACAACAAACCAGTGAAAGTACCAAAAAAGAAGTAGACTCACAGAGAACAAATTAGTGGTTACCAGTGGGAGAGGGAAGGGGAAGAGGCAAGATAGGAGTAAGAGATTAGGAGGTACAAACTATTAGGCATAAAATAAGCTACAAGGATATATTGTACAATGTGGAGAATATAGGTATAATAACTATAAATGGAGCATAACCTTTAATAATTGTGAATCACTATGTTGTACACCTGTAATTTATATAATATTATACAGCAACTATACTTCAATTAAAAAGGACTTTGCAGATCAAAAAAACATTTAAGCCCTTTTCAGTACCAAAATGAATTTCAAACCATAAATAAAGCCCATCAAGAAGCTGAAAAAAATTCCTCTGCTGCTCCAGAGAGGAAGAAGCAGGAGGCCCGTGGGAGGTTTCCAGACGGGAGATGGACATGGTTTACGCAAGGCAGGGAGAGGTAGAAGTGGTCTGATACTGGTTTATTTTGAAGACAGTCAACAGGATTGCTGGTAGATTAATTTGGGGGTGGGGTGAAGAGCATTTTGGCCTAAGTGTGCCATGATAAGAGCCAGTGGTGGAGATGAAGAACTTGAGAAAGAAGGGGCCCATGTTTGAAGGGGAAAATCAAGAATCTGACGTTCAGGGACGTCCCTGGTGGTCCAGTGGCTAAGATTCAGTATTCCCAATGCAGGTAGCCTGGGTTCGATCCCTGGTCAGGGAACTAGATCCCAAATGCCTCAACTAAAGGTCAGCATGCCACGACTAAGTCTTGGCACAGCCAAATAAATAAATTAATTTTTAAAAAAAGAGTCTGATGTTTAGCTGAACATGCCAGTTTGGGTGTAGTCAGCAAAAAGACACACTTCCTCTCTGCTCTGTTATGCCCATGTCCTGTCCTCACCAGTGCCTTGAGGGACCCATACCTACTGCTGAGAAAATTGCCCAGCAGGAAAATGCCTTAGAGTGGCCAGGGTTCTGGGTTCACTGGGGGTGGGAGGGTGCCCCTTCCCGGGTCCTGCTCAAGTTTGTCACCTGACCCTCTAAGCAGATAAGTGGGGCCCCACGTCCCAGAGGGTTACTCTTGAAAGCAAGTCCGTTAATTCTACCTTGAGACCTCTCTTCAGTGGGACTCGAACCCAGGCCAGCGAGAGGGACAGAAGGGGATATGCCATCTGCATCCCTTCTCCCTGGATGTCGGCTATCCCTGTTCCAGAACACATCTCCCCACTCTGGTAGACACATGATAAAAGGCTGTCCTCTACAGAAGTCCATGCATTCAGACACTCGGCATGGTCCAGCCCATCACTTCCCCTGTTGGGGTTCTGTTAACATATCCTACCTCCTTATAAGCAAATTATTCTGTTCTTGTTTAGTCAGTAAGTCATGTCCAACTCTTTTCCACCCCATGGACTGTAGCCTGCCAGGCTGCTCTGTCCATGGAATTCTCCAGCCAATACTGGAGTGGGTTGCCATTTCCTTCTCCAGGGGATCTTCCCAACCCAGGGAACAAATCCTCATCTTCTGCTTTGGCATGTGGATTCTTTACCACTAAGCCACCTGGGAAGCCCCAAATTGTTCCTGCACTCCTAAATTAATATTTGTTTAATGAAATTCCAATCAACATTCTAACAGAATTTTATTGTGCAGATGATTCTGATTTATGAGAACTGATTTACGTTAATAGGTGATCAGAAAAAAAACCAGAATTATTTGACAAAAGAACGATAAAGAGGAACTCTACGTGATATTAAAACATGCTTTAATCTATGCGGAAAAAAATTTAAGTGAAGCGTAAGCGGAAGGCTCAATAGGAGCCTGGTAGGCTGCAGACCATGGGGTCGCTAAGAGTGGGAAACAACTGCACGACTTCACGTTCCCTTTTCACTTTCATACATTGGAGAAGGAAATTGCAACCCACTCCAGTGTTCTTGCCTGGAGAATCCCAGGGACGGGGGAGCCTGGTGGGCTGCTGTCTGTGGGGTCGCACAAAGTAGGACACGACTGAAGCAATTTAGCAGCAGCAGCAGCAATAGCTAGATAAGAGATATAGAGCAGATATGATCGAGAAATACCCTATAAAAATTCAATGTATGACCAGGTTGGTTTCACAAATTAGTGAGAAAAAAATAACACTATACATGCTACTAAGATAATTGATAACTTTCTAGAAAAATGGTTAGAAATGTATCTCACAGTTTACCCCAAGATCAGTTCAAGTCTGGATGAGTTAAATATAAAAAAAAAGCCAAAACACTCTAAGAAAACATAGAATAATAGGTCTCAGCTATCAAAGCAGGGAACCAGGGAACCACTTTCTAAAATTACTGTGAAAGAAACCACAAGTGAAAAAGATGGATAAATTTGCCAGCTAAAAATTAAAAATTCTCTACCTGTAAAACATGAAAAATAATGATAAGCAAAACTATAAGGTAAATGACAGACTGGGAAAGTTTGCAACAAACACAGAAAAGTACTAGTATTTTTAATATGGAGCTAACACTTGTAAATTAATAATAAAACCACTGGGCGTCACAGTACAAAAATGGCATAAATCCACAATTCACAAAATACAAATGGCAAGTGAATCTTTGAAAACTGTTCATCCTTATTAGCAATCAAGAGAAGCACCAAAGCATATTAAAACAGTTTTCCTGTATCTAGTTGGCAAGACTTTTAATGGTAATATTTCATATAATCTCAGTGGTGAGTCAGGCACTCATTCACTGCTGGGGAAAAGGCCAAATGGAGCAAAAACTTGGCCATAAGAGTCAAGAGAATTTAAAATGTCGACATCCTTGGACCCAGCGCTTTTATTTCTAAGCATTCATCCAAAGCTTGTTATCAGAAGTAAGGACTAAGGATGTTGACTGCAATTTTGTCAAGAAGAGTCAGAAATTAGGAATAAAAGTCCAAAGGCAAATACATCGTGTGTGGTGTATCCCTAAAATGTAATTTCATGCTTTAATCATTCTTTTGCTCAATGTTTGTGAAAATGGGAAATGTTCAAGGGAAATGAAGGAACTGTGATATCTGGAATGATGTTTTTCTTTATTATACTTTGATGCATTTTCTGTAGTGATATTCCTTTTATGATAACAAAGAAAAACATTCATATCCATTTTCTAATGCCCGTATACATGCCACCCGCCAGCCCCAGATAAACATCTTGTTTCTGATGTGCCATCCATAAAAGTGACTTGCGAACCCAGCCAGCACTTCACCGGCGGGGTTCCCTCCGCCACCCTACCCACCACTTCATAAGATCACAGCACCCTTGTTGCTTTTCTGTATCCCTTGGTCTCTAAACATGAACGAGTGCCCTGCATCCTCAATTGTTTGTTTTGGGCTTGTTTCCACTGTCCTTCTCAGAGAACAGAAGAGAAGAAGAAAGTGACCCTTCATTTTTATGTGCACCTGCTCTCACGCCATCTGTGCTTACCTGGTTGTTTGCTTTGGGTGCCAGTTGGGATGGGTCATGGGAGCAACTTGCAAAGTATCACTAGTTTCTTTTGTCTTTTTGAGGAAACTGACACTGTCTTTGTTTTTGTCCCATAGGTATGATGCTGCCTCTTGCGTTCTGCCGTTGGAACAGTTAGTTTTCTGTGCTGAAATCATTTTGGGAAACTCAAGCACTAGACTTCAGCGTTCAAGGGAAGCCAAAGCCATTGGAGGGGGCAATAAAGCCAAAAACCTTTTATCCGAGTAGTTCCAAAAATTTCACTGCCCCTTCCCCATCCGCCCCCATCCCCGAAATAAGCCATTGCACACAGACAGGCAGCATGGCAAGCAAACGAAAATCCACCACCCCATGCATGGTTCGGACATCACAAGTGGTAGAACAAGATGTGCCCGAGGAAGCAGACAGGGCCAAAGAGAAAGGAATTGGCATGCCACAGCCTGAAACAGCCAAGGACACTTGGGCAGCAGAAACTGAAAACTCTTCCAAAGAAAATGAAGTGATAGAGGTGAAATCTACAGGAGAAAACCAATCCAAAAAGCTCCAAGGTGGTTACGAATGCAAATACTGCCCCTACTCCACACAGAACCTGAATGAGTTCACGGAGCACGTTGACATGCAACACCCCAACGTGATCCTCAACCCCCTCTATGTGTGTGCTGAATGTAACTTCACAACCAAAAAGTACGACTCCTTGTCTGACCACAACTCCAAGTTCCATCCTGGGGAGACCAACTTCAAGCTGAAGCTCATCAAGCGCAATAATCAGACCGTCTTGGAGCAGTCCATCGACCCCACTAACCACATCGTGTCCATCACCACTAGCGGCTCCGGAAGCGGGGATGGTGACCCCGGGATCTCAGTGAGTAAAACCCCCATCATGAAGCCAGGGAAACCAAAAGCCGATGCCAAGAAGGTGCCCAAGAAGCCGGAGGAGGCCACCCCCGAGAACCACGTGGAAGGGACCGCCCGCCTGGTGACGGATGCCGCTGAGATCCTCTCAAGACTCGGGGGCGTGGAGCTCCTTCAGGACTCGCTAGGACACGTCATGCCTTCTGTCCAGCTCCCACCAAATATCAACCTTGTCCCCAAGGTCCCCGTCCCGCTGAACACTACCAAATACAACTCTGCCCTGGATACCAACGCCACTATGATCAACTCCTTCAACAAGTTCCCCTACCCGACCCAGGCAGAGCTGTCCTGGCTGACGGCGGCTTCCAAACACCCGGAAGAGCACATCAGAATCTGGTTTGCCACCCAGCGCTTAAAGCACGGCATCAGCTGGTCCCCGGAGGAGGTGGAGGAGGCCCGGAAGAAGATGTTCAATGGCACCATCCAGTCTGTCCCCCCGACGATCACTGTGCTGCCCGCCCAGTTGGCCCCCACAAAGATGTCACAGCCCATCCTCCAGACGGCTCTTCCATGCCAGATCCTCGGCCAGACCAGCCTGGTGCTGACTCAGGTGACCAGCGGGCCAGCGACCGTCTCCTGCTCTCCCATCACGCTCGCTGTGGCTGGAGTGACCAACCACGGCCAGAAGAGACCTCTAGTGACTCCCCAGGCTGCTCCAGAGCCCAAGCGCCCCCACGTCACTCAAGTGCCAGAGCCCCCACCCAAGGCAGCCAACCCCTCGCTAACCCCGGCCAGTGACCGCAAGAAGACCAAGGAGCAGATAGCACACCTGAAGGCGAGCTTCCTACAGAGCCAGTTCCCCGACGACGCTGAGGTCTACCGGCTCATCGAGGTGACTGGCCTCGCCAGGAGCGAGATCAAGAAGTGGTTCAGTGACCACCGGTACCGGTGTCAACGGGGCATCGTCCACATCACCAGTGAATCCCTCGCCAAAGACCAGCTGGCCCTTGCAGCCTCCCGCCACGGCCGCACATACCATGCGTACCCAGACTTCACCCCACAGAAGTTCAAAGAGAAAACCCAAGGTCAGGTGAAGATCCTGGAAGACAGCTTTCTGAAAAGCTCTTTCCCAACCCAAGCAGAACTGGACAGGCTGCGGGTGGAGACGAAGCTGAGCCGGAGAGAGATCGACTCCTGGTTCTCGGAGAGGCGCAAGCTTCGGGACAGCATGGAGCAGGCCGTCCTGGATTCCATGGGGTCTGGCAAGAAAGGGCCAGATGTGGCAACCCCCAACGGTGCTCTGCCCCGACTTGACCAGCTCTCTGGTGCCCAGCTGGCCAGCTCTCTGCCCAGCCCCTCACCAGTGATTACAAAAAGTCAAGAGCAGGTTCATCTCCTGAGGAGCACGTTCGCCCGAACCCAGTGGCCAACCCCGCAGGAGTATGACCAGCTGGCGGCCAAGACTGGCCTGGTGCGAACTGAAATCGTGCGCTGGTTCAAGGAGAACAGATGCTTGCTCAAAACTGGAACCTTGACGTGGCTAGAGCAGTACCAGCCGCAGCACGTGGCAGACGATCATGGCTACGACACCCCATCGAGGAAAGTGGTCAAGACCGTCATCACCGAGAACCCGAAGAACGGGAGTGAGGGGGGTCATCAGTACTACAAGGACCCCAAAAAGCTCTGTGACAAGGACCTGGAGAAGCCCGGACCCAGAGGGAAGGCAGGTGGTGAGCAGGCGAAAGACAATTTGCCGGCCAGGCCCTCGGAGGCCACCTCGGACCAATCGGAGGGCAACAGCCGGGACGGGCATGCCAGCGATGAGAACGAGGAGTCGGGCGTCGTGGATTGGGTGGAGGTGACGGTCGGAGAGGAGGACGCCACCTCCGACAGGTCAGACAGCTGGAGTCAGACGGCAGCAGAAGGCACGGGGGAGCTGGCTGACTCGGACTCGGACAGTGGCCCGGCGGAGGCCGGCCAGGCCTAGACAGGTAATGCCACCTGTTCCCCAGGGAGCCGGGAAGGGAGGCTGGGCTTCTTTCTTTCTATTGCCTGTGTCGATACAGTTATCGAGTACAGAGCTGTTGACGCAGATGATGTGTTCGCCTTTCAAGCTCTTTTAAAACAAAGGAAGAAAAACAGGGGTTGGCAGATTTTATATCCTTATTTGCAAGGCGGTGCCCAGCTGGCACTAGTGGTAAAGAACGTGCCTGCTAACGCAGGAGACATAAGAGATGTGGGTTTGATCTCTAGGTCAGGAAGATTCCCTGGAGGAGGGCATGGCAACTCACTCTAGTATTCTTGCCTGGAGAATCCCATGGACAGAGAAGCCTGGCAGGCTGTAGTCCATAGGGTCATACAGAGTCAGACACGACTGAAGTGACTTAGCACACACACAGGCACGCTGACTGGGAGAAACATCACTGCCTGTGGCCTTTGGGCGTCTGTCCATTCTAAAGTCTGGTAACGAGGTAACACAGCACAAGGCCTGTTTTGTGTTCGCTGCTATAAGAAACAAACGTGAAATGATATGTCTTTTCCTTTTCCTTTTGGACTTTTTTTAAGAGTTAAGTGTCCAAGTTTACTGAATAAAAACGTGGGATTGTTTCCTCTAACCTGGAAGGTTTTGAAAGCCCCTGGTGTTTGTATTGCAGTGGCTAAAGGCAGGTGCCCCCGTGTGTGTCTGATTAAGTAACCTGCTAGTTGCTGCACTGATGGGGTCCCCAGAACCCCTTCAAATCTGGACGAAGCTGGTATAAATTAGGTCTGTGGAGCCATAGAAGCCTGAGAAGGGAGGTTACCATGGTTACTAATGGCCATGTCATCCCCATAATGGGATGTGCCACCGAGCCCTTGGTGTGTGCGCTTCACCAGAGGTCTGTGCAAATCAGAGCCTGCGGTAAGTTTAGAGAAGGGGCAAGGGGGTGGTGGGAGGAATAGTACCAGGGAGGATAAGGAGCGAAAGTTCTACCTTGGCCAAACCCAGGGTGTGCCAAGGGCAGCTAGGGACCAGCATGGAGATGCACAATTTACAGTCTGCCTGGGTTGACTTCTCCAGAGGTCACTTAAAAGGCAACAAACACCCCCCGCCCCGCCATGTCATCTTTAAACATAATGAAAGGTAGAACCTCCAGAATGATGGATAAGGTCCCCAAGAGAGCCCTGGAGATTACCATACTTCTTTATTTATGAACTCAGACAACTTTGGCCAGCCATGTCGCTCATTAATTCATTTATCCAGTCATTAAAAGGAGGCACCTGGCAAGTAAAGTCCTCTGGAAACCTTATTTTAGCTGATCCCATCAGCTATTAGAAGAGCAATTTAATGAGCAGCCAAGCACAGAATGCCATCATGTCTTTCTCCTCCGACTTTTCAGGAGGAAGTGGTAATATGTTGGGGGTGAGGAAAGGGGGCTGGTGATAGGAAGGGGTTAAAGGGCATCACCCATGGTGCCACCTCCCCATTCTCCCTCTGGCCATTTTCTTGCTTCTTATAAGACCCTGCTGGGACTTCCCTGGTGGTCCAATGATTTAAGACTCCACACTCTTGGTGCAGGGGGCTCATGTTCGATCCCTGATCAGGGAACTAGATACCACATGCCACAACTAAGAGCCTGCATGGTGCAACTAAGACCCATCGCAGCCAAATTAAAACATAATAATAAAATAACAGATTTAAATTTAAAAAAGACCCTACCAGTCCAGCTCATATCTCCCATACTGAAATGAAGGAGCAAATTTTTTTTTTGTCCAATCAGATTCTGTGTGAAAGCTTCTAGTTTGCCCTGCCTTCTGCCCTAGATTTCTTCTGGTGCATAAACATGTCTACATGATGCCTTTTTCTTCCTACCACATAGTAAACAACTGGGTTCAATTCAACTTAACAGATACATTCTGAGCACCTACTGTGTTCGGAAAACTGTGCCAGGCACTAGAGAGAACAGGATGAAGAAGACAGAGCTCTCATTCCCCTGGAGCTTAGTCGACCAACAACAGAGGAAATTACTCTTTCCTTTATTCACCAGGGTGTTGCATCGTGTGATGGAGACGTGCACAGCTGTGGGGGAGCACGAGGAGGAGCACCCAGGCTGGGGGTCAGGGAAGGCTTCCTGGAGGAAGGGACAGCTGACTCAGCTGATAGGAAGGAGTTAGCCAAGTGCACAGACAAGGAGAAGGGCTCTCCAGGTGGTGCAGTTGGTAAAGAATCTGCCTGCCAATGCCAGAGACGAAAGACACGCGGGTTTGATCCCTCAGTCAGGAATATCCCCTACAGGAGGAAATGGCAACCCATTCTAGTATTCTTGCCAGGGAAATCCCATGGACAGAGGAGGCTGGTGGACTACAATCCACAGGGCTGCGAAGAGTCGGACACAACTGAGCAACAGAACAGCAGCAGGAACTAGCCATCTCCCTGAAAAAAAACAGGAACACACAGGAGCCTCTTTTTATTTACGGTGAAAGCCACAAGAGTGTGCTAGAAAATATCCCTAAACAAGATGCTAAGATCTACTCAACACCTGAAGACACCTGATATCCCTAATGGGCCTCCTAATATTTTTCAGACGCCATTGTTTTAAGAAAGGGGACTCAATCTGTACTGCTGGCGGTGCCTGAAAGTTCTCCCAACAAGCCACCCCTTCGAGGAAGCTTTCAACCTCAAGGGGAAAAAAAAAAAACTCTCCAAAATTACTTCACAGCTTTTATGAACCAAACACACAGGTCTCTTGAAATTCATAAATATTCAGTGATGTCTTTATTTAAATACATATTTATCTAGGAACCTGCAATTGAGTGCAATTGCCACACATATAATCCTAGAAATAATGCATGGTTTTGATTTCATAAAAAAAAAAAATTGGGTAAGCAGCTGAGAGCTGATTCTAGGATAGGATTTCCTCTGTGGGAGTGAGCGTCGCCTCCCACCACCACCCCACCCCCAGTCAGTTCCTCAGGCTGAAGCTTGGCAAGGCTCAGGACAGTGTCAGAACGTTCAGGCTCACCTGGCCCTGAGATTAGATGCAAAGATAAGGAATCTTTCCCAAGCCGTGAATGGGGTCACCTTGATTCAATCTCTGGGTCCATCTGTTATCAAGCCATTCATTGAGAGACCTGTCCCCATAAGAAGCCAAAAAATAAACTCCTTACCTAAAATGAGTCAAAATACTTGAGCCAAAGATTGTCAGACGTATGCCTTGATGTTCAGCCAGACGGAGTAGCCCAGCTCTACTACCATGAAGAATTTCTATTTATTTGTATATGCCATGTGCTCAGCATTCTTGCCAGTGCATCTATTAAGTCATTTAAACTTCATGGCAACACTCTGAGAGAGGTATGGCTCTTTCCCCATTTTCTGCCATGCTAAATCGCTTCAGTTGTGTACAACTCTTTGCAACCCTATGGACTGTAACCCACCAGGCTCCTCTGTCCATGGGATTCACCAGGCAAGAATACTGGAGTGGATTGCCATTTCCTTCTCCAGAGGATCTTCCCAAGCCAGGGATCGAACCTACGTCTCTTATATCCCCTGCATTGGCAGGCAGGTTCTTTACCACTAGCGCCACCTGGGAAGCCCAAGTTTCACTCAGTTGTGTCCGACTCTTTGCAACCCCATGGGCTATAGCCCGCCAGGCTCCTCTATCCATGGAATTCTCCAGGCATGAATACTGGAGTGGGTAGCCATTCTCTTCTCCAGGGGATATTTCCAACCTAGGGATCAAACCCTGGTCTCCTGCATTGCAGGCAGATTCTTTATTGTCTGAGCCACCAGGGAAACCCATTTTACAGGAGGCCAAAAACTGAGGCTCAGGAATGCTTGCCCTGGTTTCCTCAGCTAGTGACTGGTGGAGCCTGGAGACCCCCTCCTCACCTGTCAGCTCAGTGCCTCACCCATCCACCATGGCCCACCACCTTGGCAACAGTGCACTGCCATCACCGCCCAGGCTAGACCAACAGGCTGTGGTCATGTCTTCATTCTATACAGAACTGAACGCTAGTACACAGCTATTCATTCACTACTTTGCTGCCTCCTGATTTCTGCCAATTTCCATCTCCTGAGAATTAGGGATGGCTTTGGGGAAGAGGTAAATTCTGGGAAAATGTCAGAAAAAAAAATTATTTTCCATAGTTCAACTTGCTTAAAATATTCAAGGCTGCCAAGTCTTGGAGCCTAGCTACAATTTAGGATCCAGGATATGTATACCCCCATAATCTGCCAGATTAGCCATCTAAATACAGATGTGTGGACGGATGGATGAAGTGAGAGTGTTGTAATTAACTATTTCCCTGTCTCTCCTCTACCAGATCCTTGAAGGCAGGTACCATTCCCAATTAATTCCTGAATCCCCCAGCGCCTGATTCAGAACAGATGCTCAACAGTGGTTTATTGAACCAACCTGAGAATTACTAGAGAGAGTTGGCTTCCAATTATCCAGGATCTGGTATTTCAGTCCTCCGCTTCTCCTCATTCTTTTTCCCATCACTCACTAGCCCCATCAGATGACAGCGTCAGGGGAGAGGAATTGGGGACAGTTTGCTTTCCGTGTGTGAGCAGCTTGAGGGAAAGGTCTATTGGAGAATGAATCACTAGCTATTTACTGGGTGATACTTCTCAGGGACTGTACATTAGCCTCATTGCCCTGGTACCTCATGGAGAGTTAACTGCTATCACTTCCTTTTATCTAATTCCGGAGCTTCTCACACTAGAAATTTCCCCTGCACTTTAGGCAGCTTGTAGCAACTTAGGAACGTAATGAAATCAAAGCCCCTCATTTTTCAGAGGAAGGATGCTGGCCCCAAGGAGGAGAAATAACTAGCCCAGAGACATTCACAGTAAGTGCTTTGGCTCATTCATCCATCAGTATTTGTGGAAAGCCTGCAGTGCCAGACTCCGGAAGGCTGCGGCATTCAGTGTATCCCTGCCCTCATGGAGCCCATGTACTGTGTGCTACGTCATTTCAGTCATGTCCAACTCTTTGCAACCCTATGGACTGTAGCCTGCCAGGCTCCTCTGTCCATGGCATTCTCCAGGCAAGAATACTGGAGTGGGTTGCCATGCCCTCCTCCAGAGAATCTTCCTGACCCAGGGATCGAATCCACGTCTCTTACATCTTCTGCATTAGCAGGCAGATTCTTTACCACTAGTGCCACCTGGGAAGCCCCAGAGCCCATAGTCTTTGACCAAATAATCTTCCATCAAACAAAAAGGAAACGCTGCCAGGTGACAAGATTTTTTGAAGGAAAGGTGCATGGAACTGTGAGGCTATAGAGCAGTTAGACCTGATTTAAGGGGTTGGGCAAGGTCTCTCTGAACAAGAAGTGGATGAATTGAAATCCAAAAGGTTAAGTAGGAGTTGGCTGGGCAGAGAGGAGAAGCAGTCCAGGCAGAAGAGACAACATACTCAAAGGCAGCACACTCCCTGAGACAGGAGGGAACTTGGTGTGTCAGGGAACCTGAAAGGTGGCTACTGTGGCTATGCCTGAGTTCACACTTCAAAGAAGCGCAGGAGTAAAAAAATGGAATGCTAGGTGGACTCACATATCATCAAATTACCCCTTGAAACTCCTCTCACTCACTAATAAAGACTATATGTGATTCTGTGTGTATGACCCAGTAGACAAAGTTTGAGACCCTCTGAAATACTTAAGGAAGGAGCAAAAGGAAAGTCATCAGGCTTCCCTGGTGGCTCAGTGGTAAAGAATCCACCTGCCAATGCAGGGGACACAGGTTCAATCCCTGGTCTGGAAAGATCCCACATGCTGAGGAGCAACTACGTGCCATGCACCAAAGCTGTTGAGCCTGTACTCTAAAGCCCAGGAGCCACAACTACTGAAGCCACAGCCTTAGATCCCATGCTTTGCAACAAGAGAAGCCACCACAATAAGAAGCCTGAGCACCACAAGTAGAGAGTAGCCCCCACTCACCACAATTGCAGAAGGCCTGCGTGCAACAATGAAGACCCAGTGCAGTCATAAATAAATCTTTTTAGAAAAAAAATAGAAGGAAAGTCATCTTGCAGATGTCTCAACATCCGTTGAGAACTTTCTTCCCTGGTGGTAAATGGAAGATGGATGGTAGAAAATTCTAGAACACCCACATGCCTATATATTTTATTCCTTTTTATGATTAAAGTTTCTACAGCCTTAACACTCACTGAATTAGTCAGTTAGGGCTGCCAAAATAGCAGAGCATGGACTGAACGGTTTAGAGAACAGAAATCTATTTTCTCACAGTTCTGGAGGCTCAAAGTTCAAGATCAAGGTGCCAGCAAGTTTAGTTCCTGACGTGACCAGTCTCTGTGGCTTGCAGACGGCCACCTTCTTTGCCCTCACGTGCCTTTCCTTTGTGCATCTACCCTCCTGCTGTCTCTTCCTCATAAGGATACCTGTCCTGTTGGATTGGGGCTCTGCCCTCATGACTTCATTTAACCTTCATTACCTGCCAGCGTAGGAGAAGTAAGAGACAGGGGTTCAATCCCTGGGAAAATCCCCTGGAGGAGGAAATGGCAACCCACTCCAGTATTCTTGCCTAGAGAATCCCATGGACAGAGGAGCCTTGTGAGCCACAGTCCGGAGGGTCGCAAAGAGTTGGACACGACTAAAGTGACAGCACCGCACGCACACACCTCCTTAGAGGCCCCGTATCTCCAGATACAGTCACACTGGGGATTAGTGTTCGGCATAGAACTTGGGGTAGGACACAGTTCAGTCCACAGCACTTACCAGTAGATTTGTCTGTTGTTATCAGGACCAAGTGAGATAACATAAGTGAAAGCCCAAAAATAGGGGCATGGCCTTGGCATCAGCACCTGCCCAATGGACACAATTCAGAAGTTGCACAGTCTTCTGCATGTGGAGAACTTGGCCATCTTGCCTTTCCAAATTGATTGTTTCAGTTGGGTCCCCACTAGTACAAGCTCATGCTTTGGGGTGTTCATTGCACCTGCATGTCAAGGTGGGGATAGGTGGGCAGAGGCAACAAGGGGTGACATTTGCTGAGCACTTACATTGCCAGGCACTGCTCAAGCACTTTACGTGTGTTAACTCAACAACTCTCCATAGACATTATTTTCATTGTCTGATGAGAATGAGACACAGAAAAGTGACTGGCCCAAGGTCACTGAGCTAGAAAACAGTGGAGCTGGAATTCATACCCAAACTTGTAACCATGTCGAGAGTCTGCCTGGTGAGTTTAAAATAGTATTCCAAGGAACTTCCCTGGTGGTCCAGTGGTTAAGAATTCACTGTCCAATGTAGAGGACTCAGGTTCAATCCCTGGTCAGGGAACTAAGATCCCACATGTTGCAGGGCAGATAAGCCCACATGCCACAAAGAGAGGAGCACCCTTGTGCTTCAACAAAAAGACCCAGTGCAGCCACACACAAAAATTAATGCATAAATAAAATATAATTCTATTTGCTCAGATTCTTTGAGTTCCACAGGATAATATCCACTGATGGAAAAGGAGCAGGAAGACTCAGTGGCCCCTGATTCCTTCTGCCTTTGAACATCTCCACAAGCAGGGAGATCTACCTGGCGTACAAGTCTCTGCAAGGTCCCCAGGAGGTCCCCAAACTGCTTCAGAGAAAGAGCCATAGCCAGACGTCCAGAGTTGACCAAGGCCGAATGTGGGGTCAGTTTGGGATAGTGCGAAATTTTCCGCATCCACTGGGAAATGACTTATTCTTTTTCCTTGTCACCCATGCCCCCTCCCAGTAAAAGAAAGTCGGACTCTGAAATATTATTGAGCTAACAAATTACAGTCACACTGCTTGTGTTTCTGTCTCAGGGACTGTGGTGTTCTCTCTCAAGCCCACAGGGCCCAGGGGAAATCCCTACAGGGAAAATTAAGGAGAAATAGGAACAGAAAGCTGGCACATGGGAAAAGAATTCTAATTGTTTCATGCTTCCACAAAGGCAGAGTAATAAGGAAACGATTTTGCTAAAGAATTAGATAGTGCTTTTTAACATTTCAAGGTGTCCCCAAGATAGAAAGGGAGAGCTGTGGGAGGCAGTGGGTCCCCCATCCTGGGCAGTGTTCAGGGATAAGTGCGACATCCACTCGGTGGAAATGTTTGGAGAGTGGCCACGAAGAAAGGGGCCCAATGACCTTGCAGTTTACCCCACAGCTGAGATCTGGTACCCTGGGACTAAGTGACTCATCGGGCCATTGGTTCTCTGCAAGGACGAGTGTCCCTGACCAAGTGATAAGACTCCAGGTAGTAGCCCAGGGACTTAGCAAGAGGCCACATAAGTAAAGATCACTGTTGTTGTTCAGTCACTAAGTGGTGTTCAACTTTTTGCAGCCTCGTGGACTGCAGCATGCCAGGCTTTCCTGTCCTTCACTGTCCTCCCAGAGCTTGTTCAAACTCATGTCCATTAAGTTGGTGATGCCATGCAACCATCTCATCCTCTGCCGCCCCCTTCTCCTCCTGCCCACTCTTTAAAAAATCAACAAAAAATGAAATGTGAACTTTGTCACCGATCTTGTCTAAGCAGCCACCTCTAACAACACTGTGCTCTCTTCCTGTGTTTCATTCATTAACAAACATTTGAGTATCCTCCGTGAGCCAGACGCATGGTGGGAGAGATGGGGGTGGGGCAGAGGGTAGCAGGGAACATTGTGGACATACGATTAGCCAGGCAATTTGAAGACAGCGTGATGACAGCTGTGCCGTGCAAGCCCCAGCAAGGGAACATTTAACAAGGTGAACTGAGCGTGTCTGGGAGCAGGGCCTTCTGGGGAAGCGGCCTGCCGCTGGGACAGTGGCACTGCCCAAGGGGCAAGGCCACAGGGCTGGGCTATGTGCCTTCTGTGTCCAGGGGGCAAGGCCACAGGGCTGGGCTATGTGCCCTCTGTGTCCAGTATCTTCCCAGCCTCATTCTGAGAGTGTTGCCAGCTCCCGCAAAGAGGAGCCCAGCTCCTGCCCACCACGACACACCCTGGGAGAGGTCAAACGGGAACTGAAGCCCAGCAGTTCCAAGAGCACTGCCCGGGCCCGGAGCCATACACAGACATCTGAGAACACTGCATAAGCCAAAAAACAGTGACTTTGTCTCTCCTTCTCCGGGTCACCCTTTGGCCTTGCAATCTGGTTTTTGTGGCTTTTTTAATGGTCTTTTTCAGCATTTATTTTTCTTTATTAATACATAGTTGGAGGATTATACATGTCCATACCCATAAGACAGGGAAAAACACATTGTCATAAAAGAAATGAAACATGATTCAAAGAAATAGAACAACATCCCACGCTCTTGGATTGGAAGAATATTGTTAAAATGACCACACTACCCAAAGCAATCTACAGATTTAATGTGATCCCTATCAAAATACTCATGACATTTTTCACAGAACTAGAATAATCCTAAAAGTTAAACAGAACCACAAAAGACTCAGAGTGGCCAAAGCAGCCCTCAGTTCAGTTCAGTTCAGCTGCTCAGTCATATCTGACTCTTTGTGACCCCATGGACTGCAGAATGCAAGGCTTCCCTGTCCATCACCAGCTCCCAAAGCCTGCTCAAACTCATGTCCATCAAATCAATGATGCCATCCAACTATCTCATCCTCTGTTGTCCCCTTCTCCTCCTGCCTTCAATATTGTCCAGCATCAGTGTCTTTTCCAATGAGTCAGTTCTTTGCATCAGGTGGCCAAAGTATTGGAGTTTCAACTTCAGCATAGGGGGACAAAAAACACAAAGCTGAAGGCATAACCCTCCTAGACTTCAGACTATACTATTGATACAAAGCTAAATAATCAAAACAGCATGGTATTGACACAAAAACAGACACACAGATCAATGGCACAGAATAGCCCAAAGATAAACTCACACACCTATACTCAATTCATCTTTGACAAAGGAGGCAAAACTAGGCAATGGAGAAAAGACAGTTTGTTTGGCAAGTGGTATTGCGAAAGCTGGACAACTGCATGTAAATCAGTGAAGTTAGAACACACCCTCACACCATACACAAAAATATACTCAAGTGGTTTAGAAATCTAAATGTAAGAAATGACACTATAAAACTCATAAAAGGGAGCATGGGCAAAATATTGTCAGACATAAATTGTAGCAATATTCTCTTGGTTTCCCAAGGCAAAAGACATAAAAGCGAAAATAAATAAATGGAACCTAATCAAACTTAAAAGCTCTTGCACAGCAAAGGAAACTATCAACGAAACAAAAAGGAAACCTCCTGAATGAGAAAAAAAATTTGCTGATTGTGCAATCAACAAGGGGTTAATATCCAAAATATACAAGTAGCTCATACAACTCAATATCAAGAAAACAACCCCATCGAAAAATGGGCAGAAGACATAAATAGACATTCCTCTAAAAAAGTCATAGAAATGGCCAACAGGCACGTGAAAAGATGCTCAATATGCCAATTATATTAGAGAAATGCAAATCAGAACCACAATGAGGTAACATACCTGTCAGAATGGCTATCATGAAGAAGTCTACAAGTAATAAGTACTGGAGAGGATGTGGAGAAAAGACAACCCTCCAACACTGTTGGTAGGAATGTAAATTGGTATGTAAATACAATGGAAAACAATAAAGATATTCCTTAAAAGTCTAAAAACAGAACTACCATATGATCCAGCAGTCTCACTCTGGAAAAGATGAAAATGCTAAAAGATATGTGCACCCCCAACATTCACAGAAGCACTATTTGCAATAGCTGAGACAGGTAAACAACCCAAGTGCCCAACAACAGACAACTGGCTTAAGAAAGTATGGCGTATATATATACATATGTATATATGTATGTATATAACTCAGCCATAAAAAAGAATGAAATATTGCCATTTGCAACAACATGGATGAACCTAAAGAATATTAGTGAAGTCAGACAAAGACAAATATTACATGATATCACTTACATGTTAAATCTAAAAAATAACACAAACTAATCTATATAAAAAACAGATCACAGACATAGAAAATAAGCTCATAGTTACCAAAGGGAAAAGAGGGGGGAGGGATAAATTAGGACTATGGTATTAACATACACACAGCTGCTGCTGCTGCTGCTGCTAAGTCACTTCAGTCGTGTCCGACTCTGTGCGATCCCATAGACGGCAGCCTACCAGGCTCCCCCGTCCCTGGGATTCTCCAGGCAAGAATACTGGAGTGGGTTGCCATTTCCTTCTCCAATGCATGAAAGTGAAAAGTGAAAGTGAAGTCGCTCAGTCGTGTCTGACTCCTAGCGACCCCATGGACTGCAGCCTACCAGGCTCTTCCGTCCACGGGATTTTCCAGGCAAAAGTACTGGAGTGGGTTGCCACTGCCTTCTCCAACAGTTACACACTACTATATATAAAATAGATAAGAAGCAAAGATGTACTGTATAGCATAGAGAACTTTAATCAATATAATAATCTATAATGGAAAATAATCTGAAAAATAGTGTATATATATATGTGTGTGTATATATATATATATATATATATATATAGGATCACTTTGCTGTATACCTGAAGCTAACAGAATATTGTAAATAACTCTACTTCCATTCTTTTTAAAAAATGCCAGATGGAGAACCACCTTAATATTGAGGTTTATCTAAAAGGCAAATTTTTACCATCATGACACTGTAAAGCAATTTTCCTCCAATTAAAAAATTTTAAAAAGGTGATTTTTTACCAGTCACTTAGAGATAGGGTTCAGTTTTCTGTATGAGAGACAAGATGTGTATAGTCTCACACACACAGGTGAGTTCACGTACCCCTAAGGCCATAGTTCTGCACCTGGCTTTCCTCAAGGGAAAATGAAGCAGAACAATATTTCTGGAGCACCCATATGTTTTGCACACCTCATCTGTTACCCTCCCAGCAGCTGCTTGGTTGTGAATTGTGGAAATGAGGCTCCGGGAGGCTAAGTAACTGATCTCAGCACACAGCTCGGAAATGGCTGGCCCTGGACCCAGTTTTCTCTGACCCCAGGGTTCTCTCTACTCTGCTCCACTGTGGGTACCCACAGTCCTGTGCAGAGCTGGCATTCCTTGGCCTGGTGGGGAGTACAAACAATCACTCTTTACCCACCTTGGGCCTTGTTTCCTGGAGTTTTTATTTATTTATTTATACTTACCTTGCCTGTGCTTGGGTCTTCCTTGCGGCACACGGGCTTAGTTGCCTGACCAGGGATCGAACCTGAGTCTCCTGCATGGGAAGGCAGAGTCTTAACCACTGGACCACCAGGGAGGTCCCTCCTGGAGTCTTGAGAGCTGTTCAGATGGACATTTCAGCCAGAAGCAGCCTCCTTTCCAAAGGCGTTAAAAGACCCCGTTTGCTGCGGGAAAGCTGTTCTTTGCGGAGCACAGCAGGCAGCTGGCTGTGGCCCATGTACCTGTCCTGGGTGTGTGTGTCTGCATGGTAACAGCAATAAGGCATGTGGTCCTCTCTGGGTGCCCGGGACCGCCCAGCCCCCGTCTTTTTTTTTTTTTTTAATTGAAGAATAATTGCTTTACAGAGTTTTGTTGTTTTCTGCCAAACATCAGCATGAGTCAGCCACAGGTATACATATCAGCCCGCGTCTTTGAAGCAGACCTGCACTTTCCTGTCACCTTGTGGCTCCATGCAGGCAGCATCTGTGCACAAAGCAAGGGGACCAGACCCAGCTCAGGTGTTGGGAGAGGCAGTTAAAGTTGGATTGGCCCCAGTGGAATCCAGGTTCCGCCACTTACCACTTGCCTGACGTCATTTAATCTCGCTAAACCCCATCTCTTCACTGCAGAGCAGGCCTACCTCCGAGGTTACTAGGTTACCATAAGGAGTAAATGAAATGACCCCTGTTGGTACTTAGTATCAGGCCTGGCTCATAATAGGCATGAGATACATTTCAGCTCCTCTCACTGTTGTCACAACCATGATTGTTATTACTTTTGACTCTGCTGCTGAGCAGTTATGTGACCTGGGGGAATCACTTTTCCTCCCCAAGCTTCCTTTTTTTTCCCTTGTGAAAGAAGTGATGTTGGCAGCATCACCTGTAAGGATCCCAGTGTCTTTTACAATTTGATGACTTTTCCAGGATCCCTTTTGGGTGGTACCAGATCCCAAGGACACCCCTGGAATCTTATTTCATTCACAGATATTTCTTTTACAAGTTGTTTTTTTTTTAATTGAAGGATAATTGCTTTACAATATTGCATTGGTTTCTGCCATACATCAACATGAATCAGTCATAGGTATACATATGTCCCCTCTCTCTTGAACCTCCCTCCCTCTTCCCCCCACTTCGGGCTATTACAGAGCCCTGGTTTGAGTTCCTTGAGTCATACAACAAATACCCATTGGCTATCAATTTTATATATGGGTAGTGTACCGGCTCCTTCCCTCTGCCTTTCCATGTTACAGGTTGGTTTCTTAACTGCAGTATTCAGTTTTACTATCAGGAGTACTGACAAAATGTGGGTACCTTTGACATCCAGACATTAGGAATGACACAGTATAGATGATCTGCTGATGCCTTTGGCTGAGAAGTCTGGTCTTCTTGCTCTTGGTCCCCTGCACCAAAAAAAGGCTTCTCAGGGACTTCTCAGCTACTTTCTCAACCAGAGAAATGACCACGCAATAACAAGCTATGACATGGCCTTACCAGGAATAAGGCAACGAAAAAGCCAGTGGCTTCAGGAATCTACAGACCTGATCCCCTTCCAGCCTTTCATGGAATACTGACTGTGTACTTCACAGCCCCCAGCCCTCCCTTGGATTCCTGGCTCAGGATCCCTGGCTCCCCGGAGCCCACAGTGGAAATGGAGTTCTGCCTTGGTTTGCCAAGGCTGCCATCCAGGACCACAGACTGGGTGGCTTAAACAACAGGAATTCATTCTCCCACAGTCTGCAGACTAGAAGGCTGCTGTTGGCAGAGTTGCCTCCTTCCAAGGGCTGTGAGGGAGCATGTGTTCCTTGCTTCTCTCCTAGCTTCTGGCGGGTTGCAGGCAGTCCTTGGTATTCCTTGGCTTCTAGATACATCACCCCGGTTTCTGCCTTCATCTTCCCCGTGATGTTCTCCTTGTGTGTCTGTGTCCAAAATTCCCCTTTTTATTAGGACAGCAATCCTGTGGGATTAGGCCCCACCCTGTAGACTTTATTTTAATGGTGATCACCTCCGTAAAGGAATCTCCAAATAGGGTTACATTCTTTTTATATGTATATATTTGTTTCTTCATTTGGCTGCATCAGGTCTGCACAACTACATCAATTGTGGTGCATGGGCTCTAGTGCGTACAAGCTCAGTAGTTCTGGCACATGGGCTTAGTTGCCCCGCAGCATGTGGAATCTTAGTTCCCTGACCAGGGATCGAACCCTCATCTCCTGCATTGGAGAGCGGATTCTTAACCACTGGACCACCAGGGAAGTCCCCAAATAGGGTTACATTCTGAGGTATTAAGGGTTAGGATGTCAACATATCTTTAGGGATAAAGAAGAGACAATTCAACCCATAAGAAGGTCCTTGGACTAATTCCATTACTTCAAAGCCTGCAAGAATTAAACACTTCTCCATGCTGACTCTTAATGAACACTATTAAGAAAATAGGCTCTGGAAATTGCTTGAGCTGGAATTTGGGTTCTGCTACTTTCTAGCTGGGTGATCTTGGGCAAGTTTTTTTAGCTTCTCTGTGCTCAGTTTCCTTACCTG
Organism: Giraffa tippelskirchi; assembly: GCF_054371585.1. Classification (NCBI taxonomy): domain Eukaryota; kingdom Metazoa; phylum Chordata; class Mammalia; order Artiodactyla; family Giraffidae; genus Giraffa; species Giraffa tippelskirchi. The sequence goes on from NC_137280.1 coordinate 60,519,391, forward strand.
TAAAGTGGGAATAATAATTATATCTACACCTCTGAGGGTTGATAGAAACATAAAAAATATATTTTTTTCTCTTTTGATTTTTTAACTGGAGTATAATTGCTTTACTGTACAACAAAGTGAATCATCTTTGTACAACAGAAACACAGCATTGTAAAGCAATATTCCAATTTAAAAAATAAAATTTTAAACATAAAAATAAAGAGATAAAAAGACACTTAAAATTTCTCATCTTATGTATTATCATTATATATCCTATTATATTTGGAAAAGGCTTCATCTAACAAATACAACACAAGCACATATAATACCACATGCTGGACAGTATTTTAAATGCTGTTTTGTATACCAGCTTCTCATCACAACTACTTTACCAGGTGGATGCTATTACCATCCCAGTTTTACAGAAGCAAAACTAAGCCCTAGAGAGATTGTGACATGTGTATGGCCCCATGGCAAGTATATAGAGAAGTGTTAGTCATTCTAGAGAAGGAAATGGCAACCCACTCCAGTATTCTTGCCTGGAGAATTCCAGGGATGGCGGAGCCTGGTGGACTGCTGTCTATGGGGTCGCACAGAGTTGGACACGACTGAAGCGACTTAGCAGCAGTCATTCAGTCGTGTCCAACTTTTTGTGACCCCATGGACTAGGGCCCGCTGGGCTCCTCTGTCCATGGAATTCTCTAGGCAAGAATACTGGAGTGGGTTGTCATTTCCTTCTCCATAGAGAGAACTCAGGACCAAAATCCAGGCTTGTCTGATTCTGGCATCTTTGAGGAACCATGGTCACTGGCTGCCTATCCAGGAACAAGAAAAGGGTCTTGTCATGATGAAATGAATCACCTCCTTCACTTGCCCAGAAAGTCACCCTGTTTTCAAAGGCCTTATTCTGAAGGCACTTCCCATAATGTCAGACCATGCTCAGGACACACACTCGTTTCTTTAAAACAGGCCCCACATGTGAAGGGCTTCTGTCCGTCCTCCGACCCCAAGATGACTTGGGGAGTGTCTCCCCAGGACAACTAGGGAGAGGCTCCTTCCCCCACCCCGATGCCTTGCCTGCAGGGAATGACAGTCACCTCCCTGACATCTTGTCTCTCTGGCCTTGTGTCGTCCTTCTAGGGAAGTCCATCTGAATTGCCGTGCTGATGCAGGGAATAATCTGTCTTCAAAGAAAGAAGAGAACTTCCCTCCCCAGCTGAGGGCCGCCCTGGCCTGAGACTCCAAGTGGAACGACTTCACTGCGTGTGCCTGCCGCTGCCTTTGCGCACGCGCACCTCCCTGAGGCCCGGTGGGAACTGCTCCTAGTGCCAAAGTCCTACTACTACGTTTTCCACGGGTCCTTGTAAATAGTTGGCTCCTGCGCCCAGGCCCCCACCTCTTGCTATACTGGAACCAATTTGTACAACATGGGAATTTTGTTACCTTTTTAACCAAGGGCAACTTCCTTTACCAGCTCTACCATTGTAAGGTCTTTTTTCCAGGAGGGAGGGCTGATCACATGTGCTTTTCTCTTTTTTCCTTTTTTTATTTTTATTAATTTTGGGGAGTGGGGGGTGTTAGCATTAGTGCCATTATATCTACTGGATTTTAGGTAGGGTGAGTTAGTTTTTAAAGATAGTTTGTAATTTGCGAGATTTCTTCCGGGGAAAAGGGCTGGGATTCAGGCCTCTGTCTGAGCTTGGAGAGGGGTTTACGGATGACAGATCTTCCAAATCAAATTCATTTCTATAGTTCTTCCCCAGCTGCTTTTGGGGGTCCCTGTTTAGCCACGCACAAGGCTTTCTGAACTGCCCCCAGGCCAGTCTGGTTTTTTCTGATGGCCTGGCCTCTGAGGTCAGACCTTGGGCCAGGAGAACTGGGTGGCAGGTGGCTACCCTCTGAGCCCCTTTTTAGAAACCAGCAGAAAGGGCTCACAAGTGCATTAGTGTTATCATTAATTTTGTGAAAGTAAAACAAAAAGAGATTGTGCTATCTAGATGGTACAAAGATGAACAGCTTTGGTTTTTATTTCTGTTCCTAACTGCCTTTTCTCAGTGTGGTATTGGACAAGATTTCAGCTTGAAGCTTCACCACGAATTGATTTGTTTTGTTTGTGTGTTTGTTTTGGGCCAATTTTAGATTCATGAGTGCACTTTTTTTTCTCAGTTAGTCCTAACTTCTAAAGAAGAAAAACCAAGAGACACATCCGGTGTAAATGTTGCAATATAAATTGTGTTTGCAGTCCCTTCCCCCCATCCCACTGCCCCCTATTTGAGTACACTGCACAAATAAAATGTTAGGGAGTTTAAAAAAGAAAAAAACAATTTTTCTAACTTGTTGCTCATTTGTTGTAACTCAATAAAGCAAAGACTAAACATTTTTATAACTTTTTCCTCTGTTCCTGGTTCTTCATTGTTGTCTGGCTCCCAGGGCACAGCACAAGGGTTCCAGCTCACCCACTCCACCCCCGATTCAAATCCATTATGGCCACATTCCTCATCTTTCGTCCTGCCTCAAGTGAGGTCATCGCAGGGTTTTCAGCAAAGGGGGGACTATAAAAACCAGGGGTCGGTGTCAATATGGGAATCATCATCCCATCTCTGTGACACAGAGAAGTGATAGGCCCACACTTCTCCTGGGTCTTCATAAATAGATTCATAAAATACTGCAGAGGGGACTTTCCTGGTGGTGCAGTGGCTGAGACTCTGTGCTCTCAATGCAAGGGACCTGGGTTTGATCCCTGGTTGGGAAACGAGATCCCACACACCACAACTAGGTTTTTGTGCCACAACTAAGATCCAGGGCAGACAAATAAATAAACACTCTGTTCAAAATTAAATTAAAAAATTTTAAATGCTGCAGAGCACGGGCGTGGGAATGAGGCCTGTGGGCCACTGCTGCCTCTCAGATGACCTCACATAAGTCACTTCCCTCCTGGGCTGCTGGGGACTGAGATAACTGCAGTTTCTCCCAGAAGGTCAACTTTTGTGTCTCTGCCCAGGTGAGGTTTAAGGAGCCCCTCACTGTTCAAGGTGACCCTCATTTAAGCCAGTGCCTTTCAAGCTCAAGCAGGCCGCAGAATCACCTGAAGTCTGGTTCGAGTTTCTGATTGAGTAGGTCTGGGTGGACCAGAGAACATCCATTGCTCCTAGGTGAGGCTGATGCTGCCAACTTGTGGGCCCCATGTTAGGAATCTGTGGTCTGGATCAGCAGTCCCTAACCTTTTTGGCACCAGGGACTAGCTTCCTGGAAGACAATTTTTCCACGGACTGAGGGCGGGGGGTGGGAGGGGGGTGGTTTTAAGATGATTCAAGTGCATTACATTTATTGTGCACTTTATTTGTATTATTATTACATCAGCTCCACCTCAGATCATCAGGCATTAGATTCTGGAGGATGGGAACCCCTGGTCTAGATGGTTCATCTTCACAGGGACTTACAGACTTTTGGCCAGTTTATCTACCCCTCAACCTCTAAACTCTACTATCCCCTGCCAAAAAAAAAAACAACAAAACTTCATCCTGTACTTTTCTTATTCAAAAAAAAAAAATTTGAAAAGTGGCTGTAGTTGGCTCATCTCCTGGTCCTACACTGCTGTTCCTGTCTGTGCTCTGAGCAGCGGACCATCCACAGCCTCATCTCCTCATGCTCTCCTGTCCTTCCAGCCCATTAATGAACATCAGCCCAAGTGCCCCCTCCAGCTTCTCCCCTTGCAGTCAGCTGCCTTCCCATCCCACTATTCACCACCCTTGCCATTCAGCTTGCCACTCTCAAGCAATTTAATTCTCCCAGCAAGGCAGCATGAGATGCTATCAAATGCCTGAAGAAACCAAAGGGAAAACCTTGCCAGAACTTTTGTCTTTTTATATTTAATTTCTGCAACAAAGAGAAAGCCTTGCTAATTGGTTGCAATGAAAATACATAGGGCAGACAGTTGTGCTCTTTGAAGCACTCAGCAAGATATGTCAGGCTATGTCTTCTCCCCTGGGAATGATTAAAGGGTGGCAGAAACTGGGAGAAAGGTGTGTAAGGGGAGTAGATGGACAGGTGGGGTGAAAGCCATGGAGGGGCGTGAACACCCGCTGTTCTTGTCTGCCCCACACCTCTTCGCACATCTATTCCTTTAGGTTTACTTGTCTCCCTTTCTGTTCATCTAATTCTGAGGGGCTGTCCATCACAATGACCTACTCCCTTCCCACAAGGCGAGCCTGGCACTTCAGCCATCAAGCCGGGTGCAGTGTGACACACAAGCTCTCAGATGCTGGGAAAAAGCTCTCTTTTCCCATTGAGATGGTGAGTGTGATATTAGCCCAAAGCCACCAGCTAATTCCCTGCCTGAGAGAGGAAACCAGCTTGCAGATAGTGAGAATGAGGCTGAAAAAATCAAGAGGCAGAGGAGGAATGAAAGAAGAAAGAGATGATGGTGATGGTGGTGGTGATGACAGTGGTGACATCATTTGGGTCCCTGGGCCCCACCATTCCTGGCTAGCTCCCTATCTTAACAGTTTCATAAAAACCAACATATTTCTCTTTTTGACTTAAGTTCAAAACCTTCTGAGTTGGGTTTCTGTTCCTAGAAACTCAGCATTTTGATGATTTGATAAGATTATGAGATTTATAAAAAGGAAAAGACAATAAATATAAATAGCCCCATGAGGCTGCTGGTTACCGTGCTGGATGCCCATCTCTAAGTCTCTGCTACTCAGGCGTATGCCTTGCAGCAGCATCACCAGGGTGCTTGTGAGAAATGCAGAACCCAGCCTCTACCCAAGACCTGTTGAATCATAATCTGCAATTTGATACCATGCCCAGTTGACTCATCTGCTCATTCAAGTTTAAGAAACACTGCTCTGAAGGCTTTGGAGGGCTCCTCCCCAACCTCCTCCAGCACACCGGGGTGTGGGGTGGGATCTGATACATCATGGAGCCTGTTCTCAGAGTGTGGACCCCCCAGGCCTTGGGGAGCAAGAAGGCAAAGGCAGTAACAGGATGGCGATCCCGTGGTACCCCAGCTGCGGGTGCCCTTATCCTTCCAGACGACCTGGTGCACAGCCACTTCTGACCAACAGCCTACGGAAATGACAGCTTTCACTGGCCAGCCATGATACAATCTGGAGAAAACCAGGAGCGACGTCAGTTCCCTCCTACTGATTCCTGAAAGCTCCCATCTGGAGTGCCTTGCAGCTGGATGTACTTACAAACCACAATAGAGGCACTATCATTACCCCTGGGGGCTTGATCAGTAAAAATGAATAAAAAAAGACATCCAGGAGCATCTCATGATATGTTGCAAGTCTGGTATCCTGTAGAGAGTAGCAGGCACATTGCCCTGGACTTTGAGGAAGTGGGAAGACAAAGGTCTCCATCTACAACTCTCACACCCTCTCTCAGAACAAGCCCCTAAAGCATTACAGACTGCCTCAGGCTGGATCCTTGAGAAAAAGGGACAGGGCACAAACTGGGGGATTTAAAGGAAGTGTATTAAAATGATGTTTACAAAGGTGTGGGCAGGGCTTGGAGAAACTAAAAAGGGAGGATATAAGGAACTTGGTCTGAAGGGGTAAGGGGCGGGGCAGGTACTGGAACCTACAAAGGATAGATGGACAGAATGGGGCACCTGAAAGGAGATGTGGCCTTCAGGAAACCATGGTGACCCAACAGGAGGAGAAATACCCTGACATCATTCTCTTCCCATCCTCTGTTCTCCAGCCACCGCCTCTCAGTGGCCAAATCAACCCCGAAGTCAAAGGGTAAGGGGATCTGCTGGTCCGGTCCATTGGAGTCCGCCTCCCAGCACACAGAGCAGGCGGGGTAAGTGAGGAGGGGGAAACAGATGGTCCAACACACAGATCAATCTAGGGGCTGGATCAGAGATGACAATACACACCAAGAATGCTATATGACCCACTCCACATTCACGGCAGACATTAATAATCAACTGAAGTGCCTTTGCCTGGCGGACTTGGACAGCTTTCACAATTCTGAACACAGAGCCTCACCTTGAATCTATCAACCTATGAGATGACACAGGTGGTGGGTGCCACTGGTTGCCTAGCTAGTATCCATCCCCTCATTCATCCTTGCTAATATCATCCCAAGATATTGCTCAGGAACTGACATACCCCAAACCCAGATGAGAAACTCAATTTCTCTTGCAGCCAGGAGTGGCTAATAAGATGCAGGCAGAAGACTTGCATAGCTGGTGCCAGTCTCCTTCCTCCCTGTTCTCACCTTGTGTGAATTACTGATCTTGACAATAAGGCCTTGATAGCTTCTTTGAGTCCCTGAACCAGTGCCACAGCTGAAAATTTTCAAGCAGTTTGATACGTGAGAAAAATAAATACATATTTGTTTAACCCACCATTCATTGGATTTGACTGACACTTGCATTAAAGTGCCCTCATAAGTGACACAGAACCTACATGCCATCCTTGGGTTGGATGGATATGAATCCTCTCATTTATGCATGAGTTCATTTATCCCTGCGCCACTTGCCAGGTGAGAGAGAAGTTAGGTATAATCTCTCTCCTCAAGGAAACGTGATCTATATTTTGAAGGATGAGTAGGGGTTGGCCAAATGGATAAACCAGAAGATGGAACAAGGAGCAGAAGTGAAAAAGTGTATACAGTGTCAGGGTGTTAAGTAGTAGAAATTCAACAAGGTGTCTGTTAACATGTAACAAAACAAGAAACCATCAGTTTTGAACAACCCACTTTGACAAACAATTGAATCACCCTAATTCAAACACAGTCACAAAGGAAACTAAAGTGATTATCCACTTGGAAAGGCCCTGAATAACTGCCAAAGAACTATGCTATTTGCTTGCTGATGGGAAATCAAAACCATAGTTTGGGATTTACTAAGATGAGTAACATATTACATAAAGGATATGTAAAGTGAAACAAAATAGGTTCCATGTCTTTTACCTCGGACTTGCTGCCCATCGCTGAATTTGGGTCACAGCCTTGGGCTCAGGTCCATCTCTCCAAATGACCTCCCAGCTTCTCACCCAGTCTCTCTTCCTTGGGGCCACTCTGGTGTGCTTGCTGACTGTGAGCACTCCCTGAGTCCACGCAGTTTCCCCACTTCTTCCAGTCCCAGTTGACGTTCCACCAACCAAACACAGGTACATCTTGGGTGGCAGAGAGGCTGGAATTAAGGAAGACACACATATCCCAACTGGTTCTCTGGAAGTCCTGCTGCTCTGAACTCCTGCATCCACGAGATGTTATCTAGTTCTACCCAGATATGGTTTGGTTGCTCACTCTTCTTTTAGTGTGATGCTCCTCCTGACCAGGAAATGTGCTGAACATCCATCCAGCATTCCTTTCATCCTCTCTTTCAGCAACACTCACACCCCTTCCCCCCAGGAAAGTCTCCTATACACCTGCTTTTCCCCTGTAAGCAGACCAGACCCTTCTCTCCATGGGTAGTCACGTGACTCAAGCCTAGCCAATCATAGCACAATCTCTGACTTCAGCGAGTGGCCCAAGACACATGACACAAACTGGGTTAATCAGAGTCCTCCCTGAGGTTTACAGAAATTGAAGCAAAGAGAGCTGGGAGAGAGAGAGAAAGAGGTAGAAAGAGACAGAAGCAAGGAGAGAGACAAATGACATAATTTAAGCATTTGGATCCAGTCAACCTTAAAGTTAGGTCCACCCCATCTTTCCCAGTTATGTGAGCCAATAAATCCCCTTTGTGCTTGAAAATTAGTTCAAGTTGCTTTACTGTCATTTAGAAATGCAACAGTCATGACTAAAACCTACACTCTTACCCCACTGCTCAGCACATTTCTGCAGAACTGATAACAATTAAAGATGCAGGACAGATTGGATTACAGTTTGAAAATATACTCGCTGTGATTCCACTTATGTGACACGTTCAGAATAAGCAAGTCTATGGAGACAGAAAGTGGGGGTTGATGGAGCAGAGAGAGGATTGGGGGTGAGGGCTAGGAGATGTGAGGTTTCTTTTTTAGGTAATGAAAACGTTCCAAGATTGATACAGTGATGGTTGCACAACTCCAAATATATTAAAAGCCATTGAATTGTACATGTCAAATGGGTGAATTTTATAGTGTCTCAATTTTACATTGGAGAAGGCAATGGCACCCAACTCCGGTACTCTTACCTGGAGAAGCCCGTGGACGGAGGAGCCTGGTAGGCTGCAGTCCATGGGGTCGCTAAGAGTCACACGACTGAGCGATTTCCCTTTCACTTTTCCCTTTCATGCATTGGAGAAGGAAATGGCAACCCACTCCAGTATTCTTGCCTGGAGAATCCCAGGGACGGGGGAGCCTGGTGGGCTGCCGTCTATGGGGTCGCACAGAGTCGGACACGACTGAAACGACTTAGCAGCAGCAGCAGTAGCAGCAATTTTACATAGATAAAAATATATTTATATTTTTAATTTTCATATATACTTACACTTTATACAGTTATATATGATTATGTTTTTTAATACGTAGCTTCATATGTAAACATATATATAGAGAAAAAGAGAGTGTGATGGTAGAAACTAGAAACTGAATAAAGTTAATTCTTGAATTATAAGGAACATTTGATTTAAGGAACATTTAATTAACTGTATCTTTTTCCCCCAGAACCTGCTCCTACATTTTCTGCCTTGGTGAACAGTGAATGGCAGCAGCTTCCAATCGCCCAAGCCAGAAACCTGGGGGCATTTTTTATGCCCGTGTGTGTGTGTGTGTGTGTGTGGCCAAAGTCGCTCAGTTGTGTCCGACTCTTTGCCACCCCATGGCCTATACAGTCCATGGAATTCTCTAGGCTAGAATACTGGAGTGGGTAGCCTTTCCCTTAGGTTTTAACCAAACACAAATTTCTCTCACTTCTAGCTCCCAAATCTCTCTCTGAAGGACCCCTCCACTACCCCCAAAGCCGCGGTCACCATGCAGACCCTCCCCTCGTTTCCCTGCACAGCCTCCTAACCTACCCCCCTGCCCCGTCTCTCCCCACAGCCCCATCTGTGTTCCAGGCAGCAGCCAGGCTCATCTCCTCTACAGCAGAAGCCCCATCATGCCTCTCTTCCCTCAATGGCTCCCAAGCTCCTCTTGGCTCCAGCCCTGCTCTTCCTGGTACCCTGCCTGTACCTCCCAACCTCCAAGCCCCTGTATCCCCGACCTGATCTCTCCCTTCATCCCCACTCTCTCTCTCTCTCACACACACACGCACGTGCGTGCACATTATTCAAGCCCATCCTCAACTACTCTGTGTCCCCCACTCCCTCCAGGTCCTCTCCTGCCTGACCCAGAGGAATAATATCATGTCCTCCAAGAATCCTGTCCTGACCCCTTCCAAGCAAGTCAGGGGCTTCTTCCTCTGTGCTCCTAAAACCCCTTCCATATGTCTCTATTATAATTCTAAACACACAGTATTATAATTGTCTCTGTGCCTCTCTGTGATCTCCTTGCAGATAAAATCTACATCTTTTTTTAGTTTTTTTTTACCTTCCAGTTTTATTGAGATATAATTGACATCTGGCACTGCATACACTTAAGGTGTATAGCATAACAATGTGACTTGGGTCTTCTTTATCTTTATTGCTAACACAGGTTCAGGATGAGGCAAGCATGCAAAATTTGGTTGTGTATTGTATATATAAGGGCTTACCTGAGAGCTAAGTTGGTAAAGAATCTGCCTGCAATGCACAAGACCCCAGTTCAATTCCTGGGTTGGGAAGATCCGCTGGAGGCTACCCACTCCAGCATTCTTGGGCTTCCCTTGTGGCTCAGCTGGTAAAGAATCCGCCTGCAATGCGGGAGACCTGGGTTCGATCCCTGGGTTGGGAAGATCCCCTGGAGAAGGAAGAGGCTATTCACTACAGTATTCTGGCCTGAAGAATTCCACGGACTGTATAGTTCATGGGGTCGCAAAGAGTCAGACACGACTAAGCAACTTTCACTTTTATTGTATAAAAAAATATGCACTAGCAATATCAAAAGTTTAATTAGACTAGGGACAGTAGTAAGATATTTGAAAAAATCATTTGTGGGAAAATACCCATGATGGATAAAATAGATTACTGTTTACAGACTTCTTCCCTTTATCCAACCTGCCCAAGAGACTCCTAACAGCCTAATTCTTCCTCCCTCATCTCCCAAGAGTTCAAGTCCTAGACGTTTCTGGTGCAGAGTCTAGAGTCAGCAAAGAAAGAGAGTAGCAAAGGGGTTGAAGCAGAAGGATGTAAGGAAAACAGGCCAAATTAATCCATGTAATAAAGAATGAAGAGAGAGAAAAAGAGGAAGTTCAGTAAGTGGAAGCCACTAAAGCTGGTGGAGAAGGAAAAAATTCTTTAAAGTTCTGGTAAGGGAACAACTTCAAACAGAGTGCAATATATATATATATATGTACACATATATATATATACGTTATATATATATATATATATATAAAATTGAACAAGAGTCCAGAGAACGTGAAGATGTGCTATCAGGCTTCCTTGGTGGTCCAGTGGTTAAAAATCCACCTGCCAGTGCAAGGGACACGGGTTCAATCCCTGGTCCGGCAAGACCCCACATGATGTGGGGCAACTAGGCCCATGGACCACAATCACTGAAGCCCACTCTCTCTAGAGCCCATGCTCTGCAACAAGAGAAGCCACCACAATTAGAAGCCTGTACACTGCAACTGAAGAGTAGTTCCCACTCTCCGCAACTAGAGAAAGCCCACACACAGCAACGAAGACCCAGCACAGCCAATAAGTAAATTTTTTGTTTTTAAAAAAGAACTCAATATGAAAAAAAATTAATTTTAAAAAAAGACATGCTGCCACGGGGTATACACGGAAGCCTGCTGAATGTCCTTTTAGAAAGATGATAAAAATATTAAATTCCCTTTTCATGGTTTGGTTTATTTGGATTATGCTTCTGTAACTAATCCTAGGACTGGACCATGTGGCTCACAGCTTCAATAGGGTTACATGAGAAGTTGTTTCAGTAAATGTGAAATGAAACTGGAAAACCAACTGAAAGCATGTCCTGCTATTAATAGGATAAGTCTCATTACCCATTTCTATGGACCATGCTCATCTTCACATCTGTTCATAACTGTTCTGTGTCTGGCAGGAATTCTCATGAGACCAGAAACAGACAGAAAAACAGTTAAGCAGCAGAGGACAAGTAACTTTTCATGATCATGGGGCGTATCCATGGCAAGCATACTATGTTGCTTCGGTCGTGTCCAACTCTCTGCAACCCCATGGACTGTATAGCCCGCCAGGCTCCTCTGTCCATGGGATTCTCCAGGCAAGAATATGGACTGGGTTGCCATGCCCTCCCCCAGGGGATAGTCCCAACCCAGGGATTGAATCTGAGTTTCTACTCTCTCTTGCATTGGCAGGGAGGCTCTTTATCACTACCACCACCTGGAAAGCCCCATCCAGGCCCAGGCTATCCCAGAATAAAGGGGCACCAAATTCTGGCCCCTGATTTACTACTAATGGCTTTCTCAACCCTGGGAAAGTCATTTCCTCTGTTTAAGCCTCAGTTTCCTCATTTGGAAAATGAGGAGGTTTAAACCAGACAACCACCAACTATTCATTCCAACTCTGAGATGGTGTGATCATATGATCCTAGGAATCTGGGCCAACATTCTCTTAAAAGTCTCCAGACTCCAGCTCACTTGGCCAGCAGTGAGCTAAAGAAAGCTTTAGGGCAATAGGTCTAAAGCTTCTGAGCAAGGATTGTCAGCACCGCCCAAGGGAACTTTGAAGGTGCTTGTGTGCCCATAAACAGTGTTTAATTAAAGAGCAGCGAACAGCAACACGGAAAGCTAAAAAGTAGGCTGTACAAGAATATCTCCTCCAACCCAGGGCATATCACTCTGCATCTCTCCTCAACCAAACTACACGCACAATGGTATTTGTTAGAGAAATAGAGAACCTTTGTTTGGGGTCATTTGACCAGTTGCCCTGGAAAGACAGCTGCCCTTGCTCTCTGCCTGGACACTGTCTGCTAGGCACTGTCTCCAGCCCACAGAGGTGAATAAACCTCCCAGGCTCCAACATGGGAATCAGGCTGGGAACTGGGCTGGTCTTAGCAGTATGAAGCTCTCTATCAGAATGGCTAGGACTCCAAGGAGCAAAGATTTCCATGGCACAGGGAAACACTGAACCCATGCAATGGAGAAACTGCATCATTTTCCACATCAGAGTAAAGCTTAGACTTCAGAACGATTTCATCAAAGTCGGATTCAGGAATCTGCCCAAAGCCACAGGAATGAGTGAGTGTCGGAGCTAGGATTTGAACTCCAAGAAAGAAAGAAAGTGAAGTCGCTCAGTTGTGTCTGACTCTTTGTGACACCGTGGACTACAACCTACCAGGATCCTCTGTCCATGGGATTTTCCAGGCAAGAATACTGGGGTGGGTTGCCATTTCCTTCTCCAGGGGATCCTGACCCAGGGATCGAAGCTGGGTTTCCTGCATTGCAGGCAGATGCTTTACCATCTAAGCCACCAAGGAAACCAGGATTTGAACCCATGTTTCTCTGAAAGGAAAGCTCATGTTTTGTTTTTTTTTTAATTGACTGCCCTGGGTCTTCCTTGCTGTTCGCAGGCTTTCTCTCCAGTGGTTTCTCTTGTTGCTGAGCACAGGTTCTAGGGCACGCAGGCCCCAGGAGTTGTAGCTCCCAGGCTCTAGGGCACCGGTTCAGTTGTTGTGGCACATGGGCTTCACTGGTCTGCAGCATGTGGGATCCTCCCAGACCACGGATCGAACCCACCTCCCTTGCATTGGCAAGTAGATTCTTAACTACTGGACCACCAGGGAATTCCAAGCCCATGCTTTTAACCACAAAGCTTCACCCCTCAAGTGTTCATCAGGGCTAGGGACCCATTACAACTCTGGAAGCAACACATGGGCACAAGCACTCAAAACAGGCTGGTATATGGGATATATACCCCAAGGGTCACAGCCCCGGAGGACTTTCCTTCATATCCCATGCCACTAGTATAGACCGTCCTCCTTGCTGGGTGCCTGGCTTTCATGTTTGTGGCCATGGAAGGCTGGCTGGAAGAGGAGGTGTGGGTTGGGTAGAGTCTTTCAAGGAGCTTTGAAGAGAAAAGCAGGCTGAGTAACTGTGGGGTATCAAATGATTTTCATGATCATCTCCTATTCACTCCTAAGAATGAAGGACCAAGAGACTAAGGGAATCTGACATCCACGTCATGACCTGTAAAACTTTTATTTAGTTGTTTTTTCCAGCTGCCTCCTTGAACCAATTTTTCTTTCTTTTTCTTCCTCTATCATTTGATGGAAGTTGAAGACTTGTGGAATACCTAGTGTCTGTCTCTGGCAGAGCTCTCATACACTGATTGATAATTACCTATTCCTATGACTGTTTCTCCTTCACTGGGCACTGAAATCCCCAAGGCAAGGATCTTATCTTATTCATCGTGTATCCCCAGATGAATCACCCAGCATAAGGCTCTCCATCAATAATGTGGGAGAAAGGAAGGAAAGAAGCACCAAAGGGAGGAACTCAGTAGGAGGAGATTAAGAAAGCCAAGATCTAGGACAAAAATTTCAGGCTTTTCTTATATAACAACTAAATGCGGTCTTGACAGGATCCTGTTTTGACCAGAGGAACTCTAAGAGACATTGACAGGCAAATGGGAAAAGTTGAATGTGGATGGATGTTAGATGATACTAGGAAATTATCATTCATTACTATTATATTAATGGTCTGGGGATTATGTAAGAAAATGTCATCTTTCAAAGACACATAATGAAGAGGTGAAGTATCATGCGTGCATGCATGCGAAGTCACTTCAGTTGTGTCTCTTTGCAACCCTATGAACTGTAGTCCACCAGGCTCTTCTATCCATGAGATTCTCTAGGCAAGAATACTGGAGTGGTTTGCCATTTCCTCCTCCAGGGCATCTTCCTGACACAGGGATCAAGCCCACATTTCTTATGTTTCCTACATTGGCAAGTGGGTTCTTTACCTCTAGCACCACCCATGAGATATATATAATTTACTTTTAAATATTTAAAATATTTCAGAAAACAAAGGATGGCAAACTCATGGTTAACATGAGGTAATGAATATATGGATATTTATTACACTCTTCTCTTCATTTTTCTGTACATTCAAAATGTTTCATCACACAAAATTCCAATAAAGCATAACCATAACGTCCTTACCAAATTCAGGCAAGTATCGTTACTACAATCCTACTATCTCATATACACTCCATAAGTATCATTATTACAATCCTACTATCTCATATACAATCCATTCTAATTTTGCCTGTTGTCTAGTACTTCCCTTTACACCAATTTTTGTTTCCAGGATCCAACCGTGAATTACATTTTGCAGTTACTTGTCATGCCTCTTTCCTATTTGGAACCGTTCCCCAGGCTTTGTCTTCTACATCTGAAGACACTGACATCCTTAACGAGTAAGGATGCTGCACGTGTCTGATGGTGTCCTCATGATTTGGTTCTCGAATGTTACAGGACTCTGGCAGGAATATGACATAAGATGGCATGGCCTTCTCAGTGCCACATGTCGGAATGTACCAGATGTCAGTTTATCCTCTCATTGGTGATGTTGATCATTTGGTCAAGGTGGTGTCTGCCAGGTTTCTCCACTGTAAAGGTATCACTTTTCCCTTTGTAAATAATCTGTAATCTGTGGCAGATATCTTGAGACTGTGTAAATATCCTGTTCTCTACTGTTTCACCCAATAATTTTGGCCTCTGCTGTTGATTCTCAATGAACTTGAGAATCAAGTTGAATCGCATCTGCTTGAATCAATGAATACTTTGATGGCTGCAAAATGGTGATTTTTGTAGCTCTATCTTTCCTTCTGCTTCCCTGGTGGCTCAGACGGTAAAGCATATCTTTCCTTCTATGTTTATTAGTTGGAATTCTACTGAGAAGAGCTTTCTCTTTTCCCTCTAGCATAATGGACTCAAAAATGTTTTTTTAATATAAGCATTTCTGTGAGATATTAGAAAGGTGTGTTCTACAGTTTAGCTTTTTTTTTTTGGGCATGCCTTGTTAATCTTACTTACCTGACCAGGGATCAAACCCCCACCCCCTGCAGTTGAAGCCTGGAGTCTTAACCACTGGGCCACCAAGGAAGTTCCTACCTTTTAGAGTTTTAGAGGTCTTTAGAGGTCTTGCCAATTTCTTCTGCCTCTAACATTATGTGTAGCCTCAGCAGGGCCCAGACTAAAGCATATATGTGAAAGAAACTAAATCAATTTTACCTTTCCTCCAGCATCCCATCTTGGTTCATTCACTCATTCACTTACTCTACAAACACATATGTGCTATATTTAAAATACATAACCAATGAGGACCTACTATATAGCCCAAGGAACTCTACTCAATATTGTGTAATAACCTAAATGGGAAAAGAATTGAAAAAGAATAGATACATGTATATGTATCACTGAATCACTTTGCCATACACCTGGAACTAACACAACATTGTTAATCAACTATACCATAATATAAAATAAAAAATTTAAAAACTACGACACATACTAAGGGCTGAGCTCTGGAGCCCCCAGATTGACTCCACATCTTCACTAGTGAGGAATGCAGGAGGCTAGATGACTAACTTCATCCCAATGCAATGGGCTGTCACAGCAGTGAGCAAGTGGTCCAGGAAAGGGCACAGGAAGAAGGGATGGGAAGATGAATGGGAACCATGGTGAAGGAAGAATAGGACCCCCCATGTCCGCCCAGTAGGGGTTGGGAAACCGGCCTTGCCAGAGTGTTTGGAATCAGTGAGGAGTCAAAGGGCCTAAAGTTTGCAGGTTGTAGTTTTGCCTGGTTGGATGTGGCGAGAGAACAAAACAGATCACGATTATTTTTTATAAAAATTGCATCCCACCACATGCACACTTTTACAACCCAACTCCTTTCCTTTCACAACTTGCTCTGGACATTGTTTCCATGTCAACACATGCAGATCAGTTTCAGTGGATTTTCAAATGAGTCATTTTCAGTGTCAGACCATGATTTATTTAACCAACGTCCTGCTGATGGGCAGGCAGGTCGTTTCCAAGTTTTTTGCTACTGCAATCTTTGTTCATCCTTGGTCTCCTGTGTCTCTGATTGTTTCCTTAGGATAAATGGGGGAGAGGATTTTGGCTTCCAAGATCAAAGCCAAACCTGAAGGAATCAAGGCCGGAGCCAGAGAGGGCGGTGTTACACTGCCCACTGTTTTCCTATACCTGCCTCATCCCTTCAGCAGGAGAATACTCCTCCCTAGGATCATGCCCCCTGCCTGCCTGGGCTGACTGTGGACGAGCATCAAAGCAGGGTTTCGACTAACAGCTCCCACCAACTATTGCCAACACGGATGAGTTAAGACTCCAGGTGGGCACACTGACATTTTCTAGACGTAAAAGTTAGAGCCTAGAAAGACTAATGTCCTTTCCCAAGATACCAGAAAGGAAAACTATGAAGAATGGAAAGGTTGAGAAGCCTCTCTGCCTCGAAACAGGGGAAGAAATGACGATACGCACAACCAGCAGTTGGGACAGGAGGAACACTGATGTCGGGGCCGGGTCATACAAATCCTGTCTTTGGAGGCAAGTCACTGGACTTCTCTGAGCCTTGGTTTTCTTGAGTGTAAAATGGGAAGATAATGGCTGCATCGGGGAGGTTTGTGAGGACCAATCAGATAACAAACGTGAAGCGCTGATGCAGTGCTGGAGGGTCAGAAGCCCAAGAGGAAACATTACCCACCACCGGTGGTTCAGCTGAAGAGAGCACGTTGAAGGGACTGTTTAGATGAGTGTGCCCAGGTCTGGCCAGGCCTGTAGGGCTGAAGGAACCTTGGGGGAAGAGTGTTACCAGAAGCCAGTGATCATTAGTGCCATGTAGGAAGGACCACTAGCTGGAGTCCCGGTTGTAGCTACTGCTGGTGACACAGCAGCAAAGAGAGAGGAAAAGAAAAATGAAAGAATGCCCGGTTGCCTCTCCCCCAACCCCCAGCCCTCCAATCTCCTGCCATTGCCTCCCAGGGCCAAGCCCAACCAGAAGCCAGTGACAAGGGACTCTGGGTGATACAGCCCCAGAGGAGGTCCAGCCTATGGAAGGCAAACACTCAAATGGACTCCAGGGGATTCTGGCCAAGGAATCCAGGTAAACAAGCCATTGATTCAGAGACACCAAGATGCAAGGTGGCAGAATTCATTTAACCCAGGCCTCCTTGCTTCAGAGATGGGGAAAAACAGTCCAACATGAGTCATCTGCCTAAGGTCATCTTCTAGTTACTTACACACCCAAGACCAGAACTGAAATACTATACTCCAGAACCAACTTTTTTTTCCAACCCACTCCAGCATTCTTGCCTAGAGAATCACCATGGAGAGAGGAGCCTGGCAGGCTACAGTCCCTGTGGTCACAAAGAGTTGAACACAACTGAAACAATTTGGCGTGGCAGGCATAAACATCTTATTGCAGCCATGTAGCAAAGTTGTCTTTGGTGGAGCCATCAGTTCACTTATTCCTAAAGCCTCTGAGCCATAAAAGGCCCGCTGTCCCTTGTAAAGTATGAGAACCAGAGTAACCTCCTCTTTCGTGGGCTCAAGCAAGTAAGAATTACAAACAGTCTTTAGTTCTCAAGTAATTATCAAGGACAAATCTTCCTTCAAATTCAAATCAGTCCAAATTCAAACCGAAGCTTGGTGGGGGAGAAATGAAGTTGAGTATCCTTTGAGGCTTCTCTGGTGGCTCAGACTATAAAGATTCTGCTGGCATAGTCTAATGGGGGGTGGGTAGAATGGTCAACAACAATTACAACTGGACACCAACAGAGAGAACTGGAAAAATAGAGGAGAAGCATCAATTCAAAGCAGGGGCATGGTACCCCGATGTCCATAGCAGCACTGTTCATAACAGCCAAGACATGGAAACAACCTAAATGTCCATCAACAGATGAATGGATAAAAAAAATGTGGTGTGTATGTGTATATGTGTGTGTGCATATATATATATACTATTATGTATATATAATGGGATACTACTCAACCATAAAAAAGAATGAAATAATGCCATTCGCAGCAATGTGAATACAACTAGCTAAGTGAAATAAGTCAGAAAGACAAATACCATATATCACCTATATGTGGAAACCCAAATATGACACAAATGAACTTATCCATGGAACAGAAACGAAATCAGGGACATAGAGAATAGACTGGTGGTTGTCAAGGGGGATGGGGGTGGGAGAGGGTAGGAGTTAGAGGTTGGGATTAGCAGATGTAAGCTTTTAGATATAGA
This sequence comes from Giraffa tippelskirchi, assembly GCF_054371585.1. Taxonomy (NCBI): domain Eukaryota; kingdom Metazoa; phylum Chordata; class Mammalia; order Artiodactyla; family Giraffidae; genus Giraffa; species Giraffa tippelskirchi. The sequence goes on from NC_137280.1 coordinate 60,537,640, forward strand.
ATAAATAAACAAAAGTCCTACTGCATAGCATAGGGAACTATATTTAATATTCTGTGATAAACCATAATGGAAAGGAATATAAAAAGAATATACGGTATACATATGTATAACTGAGTCACTTTGCTGTACAGCAGTAATTAACACAGGACTTCCCAGGTGGCACTAGAGGTAAAGAACCCACCTCTCAATGCAGGAGACGCAAGTTCAATCCCTGGGTCAGGAAGATCCCCTGAAGGAGGACATGGCAACCCACTCCAGTATTCTTGCCTGGAAAATCCCATGGACAGAGGAGCCTGGCAGGCTACAGTCCATGGAGTCACACAGAGTCAGACATGACTGAAGCAACTTAGCACAGCACAGTAATTAATACAACATTGTAAATCAACTACACTTCAATAAAAAGTAAATTTTAAGAAAGGGGGGGCATGGGTGGCGTCCTAGAGGAGGTGCCACCCACCCTGAGTTCAGAGACAAAGAAGAATAAACCACAAGAAGCAGCAAGTGGGAGGAGACAGGGCGTAACAGAAACACTGAACAAGTGTTTTTTCTCTCTTCTCACTTTCTCTCCTACTTAATTTCCATCTGCCTCCCCTTGCACAGCTGAAAGGGTTTTTAACTCTCTGACGGGAAAACAACCTTGGTTGTTCCATAGAAACGAAGAATCCTCCTGCCAATGGGGTTTAATTCCTGATCTGGGATGATCCCAGACGCCGCGGAGTGAAGGAGCCGGGAGCCACAACTCCTGAAGGCCACGTGCCCTAGGGCCTGTGCTCCGCAACGACAGAAGCCACCACAGAGAGAAGCAGCTCACGCTCTGCAACCAGAGAAAAGCCCTTGCAGCCAAAAATAAATAAAATTATTTTTAGAAAAAGAACCACCAGGGTGAGCCCGTCTGGCCTCCGCATGCGAATCACCTGTCTGGAGGGCAAGTGGGAAACCACAGTGCTCATTCCTGCCTGACTTGACAAGTGAGGAGAGAGAGAGGACCTCAGATTTTGATAAAGAGCAGGGACAAGAGGTGAATAGAGGGTGGAGCGGGTCCTGGGAGGAGCCATTTCCATTCCTGGAACTTTTCTCCTGCTGAGAACCAAGGCCAGAGTCCATGGGGCCTGAGGCAGCTGGGGTTAACACTGCACAAGGGACAGAGAGCATTCGCCCTGGCCCCTATGTGCCTCAGATTTCAGAACAGGTGACGCACCCACTGTTGGCACTTGGAGCTGATAAATCAGCCTGGTGCTGGGCCCAGGCCAGTTGGGTCTCTCCTAGGGCAGTAAATACAAACCCCTGACTTAGCAGGATGTGACTGGCCTCCCCCTCCAGCCCATCACCCCCCCAGTCCTCACCGTATGCCTGCGTGGGCCTCCCCCTCTCCACAATCCTCCATGTCTCGTCTTCAGACCCTAGCAACACTGCCCCGTCTACCTGAGACCCTCTCCCCAGCACTGCTTCCTTTATCTGGTTAACCCTGTTCCTTTCTCAGGTCTCGGCTGAGCCACTCCTCCTTCCACAAGTTTCCTGTGATTCCACCCCCAAGTCCAGGGGAGCTGCCTCTGCTTCAAGCTCCCATGTGTCCTCGACTCACCCCTTCAATGCATCTCTCATGGTGACTTATGATCTCACCAGGTTGCATGCATCTCCAGTTAGGGCTACTTCAGGGCAGAGACCAAGAGTTTTCCACCTTAGCGTCCCCAGCACAGCCAGGCCTATGCACATGCCAGGCCATATGGACACGTGAGCATTCACCCTCTCGTGGGAGCCACCACCTCCCATCAGGAGGACCAGAAAGTCCAGATCACTCCTCGGCTGAAGGGTCCTTCTCCAGGGCCTGAGAGGGCTGCCTCCATGTGAAAAGACACTCCTCTCTGTTTGCAAAGTGCTTTACGTGCACTTTTCTACCCAGCTTCTCCATGACCCCCAGGGGCAGGTATTAGTCTGCTGATTTTACCGATAATGATCCTGAGACCCAGAGCGACTACGGGAGCTGAGAGGCATGTGGGAGGTGGCGACAAGAGGACTGGCCCCAGGTCTGTCTGATTCCAGCTCAGCACTGTTCCCCAGCTCCTCTACTTTCCCATCAATGCATCCTGGGCTCTGGCATTGCCGGGTGGAGCCCACTAGCCTGAGATCCAGGTGAGCAGTCACCGCTCAGGCCCCTCCAGTGACATGGTATCCACTCCATGACTCCACAGGGGACCCCTGGGACCGTGGGAAAGCCTTGATTCTCCCCCTAGTTTCATGGCTCTTCAAGTGCCTGTGGGTACAGGGCCATGTCCACCAGGAACACGGGGCTGGGGTGACTCCAGAGAATTCATAACCCATGTTGGGAGGGCTGAAGACAGTCCCCAAGGAGAGCCGTCTCACCTGTTGCCAGAGGATAAACAGCTTCTACGTGCTGACTTCCCACAGGTGACTTTCACTGCAATCATTAACTGAAGCCCAATTGGCAAGGGAGTCTGAGTAACACCGTTCCTCAGCCATAGTAGTACAGGAAAAAGCATCAAAGGGCACGTATCAAGTTGAATATGTGTGTGTGCTCAGTCACTCAGTCGTGTCTGACTCTTTGCAAGCCTATGGACTATAGCCCGCCAGGCTCCTCTGTCCGTGGCATTCTCCAGGCAAGAATACTGGAGTAGGTTGCCATGTGCGTCTCCAGAGAATCTTCCCAACCCAAGGACTGAACTCAAACCTCCTGCATCTCCTGCATTGCGAGGCGGATTCTTTACCCCTGAGCCACCTGGGAAATCCAGCAAGTTGAACACCAATAGACAAAACCGGTACCTTTCTAGGGTCATTAGAGAATAAGGTGATGTCCCCAAAGGGCCCTGATTCGGGCCATGAGCATGGAGGATATTTACTTGCCTTGTGGCCATCCTGTGCCTGTCGGCAGTCTTCTTCCATTTGTGGAATTCCTGCTTTCCACCTCGGCATAGAAATTTCAATTGCTTTTTGCAGCCTCTCTTGCACCTGGAAACAAGCACCCGCTCCACAAAGCAGGTATAGCCAGGGGGAGCGGAGTCACGGGTCACCACCTCCTGACCCTCAGTTTCCTCATCCGTAACAGCATCAACCTCGTTGGGCTGTTGTGAGGGTCAGACTGATGACTGATCTGAAGGCTGGGAAATGAATGTTTTCCATGGACAGTGTCTGCACCCAATGCTCCCCAAACATTCGCTTACCGAGATCTCACACCAACCTGATGAGGTGGGCCTCATTTTTCAAGGTTCAAGGAGATATAATAATTGGCTTGAGGTTCTAGGGCTGGAAAGCGGCAGTGTCAGCGGTAACCAGGTTGGCTGGACCCCCTAGTCCATGCTGAATATACAGAAGGCACAGGGTTTGGGTTCTGCCTCTAACTGAGAAGGAGGTGGGTCTTTGGCTTCTTCTGAGCCCCAGCATCCTCATTTGCAGCATAAAGACAGTACTACTCTCAGTTCAGTTCAGTCGCTCAGTTGTGTCTGACTCTTTGCAGCCCCATGGACTACAGCACGCCAGGCTTCCCTGTCCATCACCAACTCCCAGAGCTTGCTCAAACTCATGTCCATTAAGTCGGTGAAGCCATCCAGCCATCTCATCCTCTGTCGTCCCCTTCTCCTCCTGCCTTCAATCTTTCCCAGCATCAGGGTCTTTTCCAATTAGTCAATTCTTAGCATCAGGTGGCCAGAGTGTTGGAATTTCAGCTTCAGCATTAGTCCTTCCAATGAGTATTCAGGACTGATTTCCTTTAGGATTAACTGGTTTGATCTCCTTGCAGTCCAAGTGACTCTCAAGAGTCTTCTCTAACACCACAGTTCAAAAGTACCAATTCTTTGGCACTCAGCTTTCTTTATAGTCCAACTCTCACATCCCTACTACCCTCAGAGTGTAATAATTGTGGGGATGACATGAGTTCATGGTTGGGAAGGAAATAAATAACATTTCTGAGCAGAGTTAAATTATTTACATGTATTACCCGACTTAACAGGATTTCCCAGGTGGCTCAAGTGGTAAAGAATCCACTCGCTAATGCAGGAGTCACAGGTGACACAGGTTTGATCCCTAGGTCAAGAAGATCCCTTGGAGTAGGAAATGGCAACCCACTCCAGTATTCTTGCCTGGAAAATTCCATGGACAGAGGAGCCTGGGGATCCATGCGGTCGCAGAGAGTCAGACACAACTGAACACACACACACACACACACACACACCTAACTTAACAGACTTCCAAGGTGGGAGCCAGATTATTTCCTTCTAGTTTGGGCTTCTGGGTGTGTCAGGACCATGTGACTCAGAAGTCCTGAGGGAAACCAGTCCCCAGCTGCCCTCACCACCATTCCTGGAAACTCCAGCTCTTACCCAGAGAAAGGCACCCAGTCAGAATTGAACCTGCAGGGCGGACCATCTCCTCTCCTGCTGACAAGGCCAGGCCCACAACTCCTCCAATGCCCTTTGTTCCTCAGGCCCCGAAGCCAGGCCTGCACTCTCAACACACACACACTCAGAGCCCTGCACTTGGAACTCCCCTCCGACACCCCACTGCTATCAAGAAAGCCATTGTCAAATGCACACACTTAAAATGCTTAAAGGCTGCGTTTTTCTTCTTCAAGGGCCCATTCCTAATCACAAGAGGCCACTTAGTCTGAGTGGGGCCCGGTGATGCTGATTAATGATTGCACGTTTCTCAAGAGTGGGGGCCGTTCAGCTGCCTCCCGCCTCAGCGCCTGCCTGACACCTTTCTCAGCCAGGGTCGCTCTTAGGTTCCAGAGGCCTTTGCTCAACACCCGCTTCAGCAGGTCCTACGCCCCCCTGCCCCTCGCCTCACCCTGCCGCCCCCCTTCCCTAAGGGGCTGGGGTGGGGGAGGATCTGGGGAGTTCATTTCCTCACTTCAGCCCCCCTCCATGGGCCTCCTCCCCACCACACCCCATGTGCATGTCAATATTCATACAACCCCACGCTCCTCCAGACAATTCATCTTAATGATTTTTAAGGGTGTTCTTTCATTCTCTTTCTCTGTGTGACAGATACAAAAATTATTAATGAGTGAGTGTTGCCAGCTCCCCACGCACACCCCCTCCATCTCTAAAGGAAATTTTATCTGTGTATATTCGCCTTCCTCCCCCCGCTACACCCTGTCCCTCCCACCACCTCCTCCACTTCCTTCCAGCCAGGCTTATTCCCACATTTGGGGAATAGAGAATCGGAGAATGAGCCGGGAGGCATCAAATAAAAGCAAGAAAGTGAAAGCAGGGGCAAGTGGAGAAAAGTTGAGATTCAAGGATTCTGGTTTGGGAAGAGTTTTCTTGGAGGTGGGGAGTTAGGGGTACAGCCTCAGGTATGAGGGTCAAAATGGAACAAAACGGATGAGGATTTTAAGAAACTCTGGAGAAAGAAAGACAACCAAACGTTGGTGCCTTTGTACCCCATTCCCAAGGAGGAGGGGTGGGGAGGTACCATCTCTTTGGGAAACTGGTAGTTTTCTTCTAGAGCGGAACTCGCATCTGCTCTGTGATCCGGGGATTCTCAGTTCTAGGAAGGAGGTACAGGAGTCCCTGCCCAGCAGATAAGGTGTCTCTATGTTTACCAAAAGATGTGCGCTAAAATGTTCACAGCAGCACGGCTCACTTTATCCTAAAATGACCCACAGGCCCATCAACAGTAGCATGAGTAAATAAACCAGGGTGTGTTTACACCGATACAGCAACAAGAAGGAAAGCGGGACAATTATCCACAACAATGTGAATGACTCCCACAAGTCAATTTAATGGTAAATGAAAGAGGCCAGACACAAAAGAATTCATGATTCCATTTATAGAATATTCAAAACCAAGCAAGCCCCAAAAGTTATCTACATGGTTACAAGTCAGGATAGCAGCTCACTTAGGTGTTGATGACCATTAGGGAGTGGTAGAGGGCTTCTAAAGGGCTAATCTAGTGCTGGTTAGACAGGGATGTTCAGTTTGTAAAAACTCATCAAGCCCTATACTTAAGATCTGTGAGATTTTCTAAATGGACCCAATTCAATAAAAATTTTTGGAAAAGCAGCAGCCCTGCAGTGGGTCTGTTCTTTGGACTCCTCAAAGATTGGGATCCCTGTGAAGCTGCTTTGGTGGCTGGATTGTGTTTCTGTGAATGTGATAAACTTTAGTAAGTTTAAAATCCTTGCACTAACTTAAAAAAAAAAAAAAAATCCTTGCACTAGAGAGAAGGAGGCTGAGTCCCTGAATAACTACATGGAGCAGAGCCCACTCCTCATTGCTGCCATCCCACCTGCCTACCCACAGAGGGCTGTGATGTGAATGAGAAATATTCCTCTGTCATGATGGAGATGTGATGGAGACTTGGGGATTGTTTGTTACAGCTATTAGCCTGACCTGACTCTCTAATACACAATATGTCTTCCCAGAAAATGCCATTTGGGTTCTGGGTTTCCAAATGGAATCTTCTCTTGTCAATGGAATGAAAGTGAACATTCTCAAGGAAAAATACTTATTCCTTCCTCTGGCATTTTCCTAGTGAAAGTCATTCAGTCACGTCCAACTCTTTGTGACCCCACGGACTGTACAGTCCTTGGAATTCTCCAGGCCAAAATACTGGAGTGGGCAGCCTTTCCTTTCTTCAGGGGATCTTCCCAACCCAGGAATTGAACCCAGGTCTCCCACACTGCAGGCAGATTCTCTACCAGCTGAGCCACCAGGGAAGCCCAAGAATACTGGAGTGGGTAGCCTATCCCTTCTCCATCTTCCTCACCCAGGAACTGAACCGGGGTCTCCTGCATTGCAGGCAGATTCTTTACCAGCTGAGCTGTGAGAGGAGAAGGGATCTCCCAGGAAGAAGAAGAAACTGGGACTTCCCTAGCAGACCAGTGGTTGAGAGTCTGCCTTCCAATGCAGGGGACATGGGTTCAATCCCTGGTTGGGGAACTAGGATTTCACATACCATGGATTAACTAAGCATGTGAGCCATAACCACTGAGCCTGTGCGCCACAACTAGAGAGTCTGTGTGCCGAATAAAAAAAGACCCTGCATGATGCAGTGAAGATCCCAACCAAATAAATAAACTTTTTTTTTTTTTTAAGTAAGCAAGAAACTAATTTTTCTCCCCACTGGAAAACCTGTGTGATTGGTGAGCAGATGAAGGAACTGACCTCAGCCCTTGTGAAGCCAGTCAAGCCTCGGAAGGCCATCCTCTCTGCTCTTCCCATGATCAGCAGTAGGCTATCCTGTCCCTGCGTGGCTACGCCAGTAACAAGGGACTCCCAAATTCTGGGGATCCGATTTAGGACATCCACGTGATGATGCCACCACTTCCATATCCTCCAAGTCAGCTTTTCTCAGTAATGAACCTAACATTTTTACCTACGTCTGAGAACTGTGCTTCTGTGTGTCATTCCATACTGAGAAGGAAATGGGGAGAGCGATTTACTGGTCCCTAAAAAACCAACAAAGACTAGGGAAGGAGCTGTTCTCTGTAGCCATGGTCCAGAAATGAGACCAACTTAGAAAAATCATTTTTAACAATGGAAGTCAGGGAAATTTCAAGGGATATATTATTTTTTTAATGGGGGCAAAAAGGGACTGAAATAGGGGATGGACTTGAGCCAGTACTATGACCCTTCTCTTCCTCCCCAATTTAGATTAGCTTTACCTTTGTCTTTTACATATTAAGATTGGGGATTTAATTAAAGCAGGGTTCCAAGTCTAATAATCATTGGAAACATCTCTGATTTATATAATCTTTTCAAGACCTCCTAGCCTAAAGTCCAAAATCAAGGTGTCAGCAGGTGCCACAAGATGTCACACTTACTCCCAAAGCTCTAAAGATTCTGTTCCTCATCTCTTCCAGCTTCTGATAGCTGGGTATTCCTTGGTTTGTGGCCACATCACTCCCATTTCTGCTTCCGTCTTCACATCACCTCCTCCTCTGTGTGTCTGAGTGTTTTCTTCTTGCATCTCTTAAATACCCCGTATGTCTCTTACAGGACACTTGTCATGGGATTCAGGATTCATCTAGATGATCCAGGATGATCACCTCATCTCAAGATCCTTAATTACATCTGCAAAGACCCTTTTCCCAAACAAGGTCACATTCCTAGGGTCTGGGAATTAGGACGTATCTTTTCAGGGTCACCATTCTGTGCATTACCAAGGTGCATATCAGAATTTGAGGAGCTTGTACATAATGAAATTATGTAAAATTTTTAGCAGCAGAATTCCCCTGCTTCACTGACCAAGAGTCTCACTTTGTGTCTGTTGAATAACTTCAATAAACCTTATTGAGGTGAGTAGGTCTGATTAACTGTGAGGCTTTTATTTTGCTGAGTCAAGAGTTCTGGAGCTGGAGCTAAATTGACCAAGACATTAGAGGGGACTGGGAAAGCTGCATGAGAAAAGGATGAAGAGAAAGTCAGGGAGCCAATTGATAGCTAAAGGGAATCTAGGTTATCAAATGGATTCATTGCTTCAACAAATATTTATCTCAAGAAGTCTACGCCAAGCTTGGTACTAAGTACTGGGGATGCGGTGATGAACAGATACAGTCCTTGCTCTCCAGAATGTGGGGACTCACTTTCCTTTGATGTTCAATACCTCTCTCCTCCGAGCGAAAGCCGCTCAGTCGTGTCCGACTCTTTGTGACCCCATAGACTATATATACAGTCCATGGAATTCTCCAGGCCAGAATACTGGAGTGGGTAGCCTTTCCCTTCTTCAGAGGATCTTCCCTACCTAGGGATTGAATCCAAGTCTTCCACATTGCAGGCAGATTCTTTACCAGCTGAGCCACAAGGGAACCCCAAGAATACTGGAGTGGACAGCCTATCCCTTCTCCAGCGGATCTTCCCAATCCAGGAATCTAATGGGGGTCTTCTGCATTGCAGATGGATTCTTTACCAACTGAGCCATCAAGGAAGCCCCTCTCCCCAAAAATCTTCAGCAAAATCTACACTGCTTACGATCTGTAGACGGAGGGAAGAGATGGGAGGAGGTATTGTCTTGTTCCTGCTTGTAATGAGGCAAACCTGGAGGCTCCTCCAGGAGGTCCTGTGATTTACATGCATCAGTGGGCCACCCAGGGCTTTTCAGGCATCCATGTCCCCCTTCTCATGAAGCAAGAGAGCTTTGATTTGCTTTTGGAAAATTACCTCACCCCTGTTAAGAGGGAATGTTTTTGTTTTTGTTTTTGCCATGCCTCCAAGACATGTGGGATCTTAGTTCCCTGACCAGGGATCGAACACATGCCCCCTGCAGTGGAAGGGCAGAGTCTTAACGATTGGACTGCCAGGGAAGCCCTAACAGGGAGTCTTAATTGGATTGTCAATCAAATATCTTTCCCTGATTTTCTAGCAATAGGAAGAGGCCCAAGGCCCAAGCGAGAGCAATAAGACCCAGGAATTCAATCATAAAGGGAGAGATGCAAGTACAGAATAAAAGGTGGAGTTGATTTAGCTCAACAGATGTGCCAAGATCGGTCCCTGTTCCTTGGGCCCCTGACACCCTCTCCATGTCCTGTTTCTCAGCAGATCCTTAGGATTCTGAAATAATCTATACCCTTCCAATAAATTCCCTTTGGCTTAAATTAAATTTCCTTGGACTTCCCTGGTGATCCAGTGGTTAAGAATCTGCCTGCCAGCGCAGGGGACATGGGTTCAATCCCTGGTCCAGGAAGATTCCACATGCTGCGTAGCAATTAAGCCTGTGAGCCACACCTACTGAGCCTCTGAGCCCTAGAACCCGTGCTCCACAAGAGAAGCCACTAAATAAGAAGTCTGAGCACTGCAAACAGAGATAGACCCTGCTTGCTGCAACTGGAGAAAGCCCTCACACAGCAATGAAGACCAAGCACAGTCAAAATAAATAATTTTTAAAATAAATTAAATAAATTAACCAATCCTTTTGGGGTACCTGAAATCAAAGGACTCTGATGAGAAGGATCATGAGAAACCCCTATCCCTCCTCTCCAGCAAGAGGGTACCCGCAGGGAATGAGGGCCTAGCTACGGGGACAGATGCATCTTCCATCCTAAGCACCAGGTTCACAACTTCTGTATCAGGACAATTTCGATCAAAATCCAAAGTCTCTCTTAAGCTAACAGTGACTGCCCTTCATTAACAAGGACACTCACCATATCAGTGCCAGCCCTCAGGAAGAGGCCAACACACTGACAGAGGAGAGAGAGGGATCAAGTTCTTCTGGGTCAGGTTGAGGCTTCAGATGACATATGGCACTGAGTAAACATTTCCTGAGTGTTCCTGAAGCCTTGCACCTCAATTCAACTCTGCCCTCCCTGGGGAGGTCTCTCTGGCCCAGATGTCAGAGCAGGTGTTTCTCCTCTTTCAATGCATAGGTACAGGCCACAGGGGAAGCCCTCAGGGGAGAGAAAGTGAAATTTATACTTTCCATTAATCTTCCCAAATGTTCTTGCCTGCCTTCTGTCTATACTGAGTCTCCTTTTGCCCAAATCAGCCCAAATATACACACCCATTAACATAACAATTACATGACTGCAAACAGAAGCTATTAGCTGCCTCTGTAAAAAAGTATCTCAGTTTTGAATCCATTGTTCCCAGTATCTCCAACCTCTTCTAACATCCCCTTTCAGAGGACTGATCCCTCTATATGAACAATCGCCCCTCCTCAAAAAAAACCATTAAGGCTCTAGGAGATCAGGCCACTTGCTTTCTCACTAAGTAGGCCAAATTCCTGCCCAACCTCTTACGTGGTTCAAATTTCAGTTCAGGTGCATCAAACACAGAAGCCACTGTGCTATGGACTGGGAACACAGCCTTGAAGGAGGTGCAGTCACTATCCCCATGATGCTAAAAGACCACAGAAGAGAGACAGTAAGCAAGTGATTATAAAACAGGTCTGATTAGAGATCAGGGTACCAGTGGCCACATGGGGAAACATTTTACCTGACCTACAAGCCTAGACAGGCCTCTCCTTGATGAAATAATGTGGAAGCTAGGGGACCTGAAGGATGGTGCCAGGGTAGGCAGCAGGAGTCAAGAGAATTGCTTCTCCTTCACTGGGACTTTCTGGAAAGCCGGCCCCTGTTCAGAAAGTGTTCTAAAAGTTTGTTTTCAAGTCCATGGGTTTAGAGCTCATTTCTTTTTCTGCAGAAATACACTTACAAATAGTGGCTAGGTTTCCAAGTTGGTCCACTATCACCCAATTATCTGCAACATGCTGCACCATATATAGCATTTTAACCAGGCAACCTGTTTCTATGGAAAACTTACCTTGAGTCCCGATGGAAACGGTGCTCACAAGGCCTCTTCTTCCTCACTAAATTCCAGCAGTTCCCTCAAGGAGGTCTCCCTAGTCCAGCCCCTAATCCCATGTCTTTGGTTCAGGCCAACCTCATACCTACCCATGACCTTGGATCTGCACCACAGCAACCAACTCAAAACTCAGTCATCTGACCCTCAGTTGCTCCTCTCTCCAGCCCTTTCTCCCACTCCTGGTACTTCAGACAATCATTTTAAAGGAACAAACGTGAAAATCTTTCAGTGGTTCTCACTGCCCATTTGTTCTTCTCAGCCTGGAATTTCCCATCCATTTTTCAAGACCTAACCCCTCCATCCAATACAATTCCTTCTACTTATTTCTATTCTAGCATCTTATCCAGTTGTATTATAATTTGTATTCACCTATTCAGCAAATACATAAGTACGTACAACAGGCCAGGCTGTCTGCCTCAGGGCAAAGAAAATGCTGTGAAGACAGAGATCAGGTCCTGTTTGCACCTGCCCAGTCACTACTCAATAGACACTATTTTGTTGTTCAGTCACTCAGTCGTGTCCGACTCCCTGAGACCCCATGGACTGTAGCACTCCCAGCTTCCCTGTCCTACACCATCTCCTGGAGTTTGCTCAAACTCATGTCCATTGAGTCGGTGATGCCATCCAACCATCTCATCCTCTGTTGTCCCCTTCTCCTCCTGCCTTCAATCTTTCCCAGCATCAGGGTCTTCTCCAATGAGTCAGTTCTTCACATCAGGTGGCCAAAATACTGGAATTTCAGCTTCGGCATCAGTCCTTCCAATGAATATTCAGGGTTGATTTCCTTTAGGATTGATTGGTATATTTATTACACTATATTAATTTTTTAATATAATTTTTTTCTTTCCAGGCTACAAGGCAATTCCCCCCAAGGATGATAATTTATACATTCAATTAATATTTCCTACTGTGTTGGCCTGCCTTCAACCTGGCAAGAAAAGAATCTTTTTTTGCTACTTGATACCAAATTCTAGACTTTGGCTTCCTCAACTGCAAAGCAGCCTCTGAGGTCTTAACTCAAAGTTGAGTTCATATCTAATCTTTGGTACCTTCTAGCTGCTTGCTCTTAAATGACTTAATCTCTCTTAAGTGACTTAACCTCTCTTAAGTTTCCTTACTTGGGAAATGGTGATACTACTACCTACTTCACAAGTGGGTTTAAACATTGATTCCCAAACCAGCTGAATATCAGAATCACCGGGAAATTTATGTATTTATAATTTTATTTTTTATTTTTGGCTGTGCAGGTTCTCCATTGCAGTGTGCAGGCTTTTCATTGCAATGGCTTCTCTAGTTGCAGAGCACAGGCTTCGAGGAGCAATGGGCTTCAGTAGCTGCAGCATGTGGACTCAATAGTTGTTGCTCTTGGGCTCTAAAGCACAGGCTGAACAGCTGTGGCACACAGGTTTAGCTGCTCCACGGCATGTGGGATCTTCCCGGACCAGGGATCAAACCCACGTCTCCTGCACTGGCAGGCAATTCTTTACCACTGAGCCACCAGGGAGTCCCATCAGGAAATTGAAAAAAGATGCAGAATGAGAATGAAGCAAGAAATCTGGCTTTTTCAAAAGCCCCAAGTGATTTTCACATATAGCTGGATTGGAAACCAAAGATTGGAGGATGAAATTATTTGTGAAGTACCTGTCACATGAATGGTCAATACCCAGGTGTGCTGCAGAAAATGGGATTCTACCCTAAGGAACAGAGGTGGGAAAATAAGAGGAATGTGTGGAAAGTATTCTGGGTGTAACCCATACATGGAAGGAATTATATGACGTGACATTCCCTCCAGTTCCAATTAGAATCACCAGAGCCATTATGGAAAGCAGACAAACGGCCAGGAAGACTATGTTCTCAGCCCAGATTTTCAAGATACTAACAGTACAGAAAGGAGTAAATTTTTCCAAAAGTTAAGCTTTGTTATGAAGTTAATGTTGAAAATTTCAAAGGAGCCAGGATCTCATGAACAGCAGACTGCAGATGCCACTGTTAGCAGCTGCAGCCTCACTTATTACATTAGTGTTACTCCAAAGGTAGCTCAGCACACCAGGCTTCCCTGGTGGCTCAGACGGTAAAGAATCTGCGTGTAATGCAGGAGATCCAGCTTCGATCCCGAGGTCAGGAAGATCCCCTGGAGAAGGAAATGGCAACCACTCAAGCCTGGAGAATTCCAAGGACTGATGAGCCTGGTGGGCTACAGTCCATGGGGAAGCAGAAAGTTGGGACTTGACTGAGGGACTAACTAGCTTAGCACATGGTGATACCGGCAATGTGCTGTCCTCCAAAACAAGTCAAGCCGTTTCTATTTTTTCGGCCTTTCTCCAGTACCAGAAGACGGGGAGACACAGCCCTGCTCCTTCCCATCATCCAACTTCTGACGAAGGAAGAGGGCCCACGTAAGACCTGGGCTACACTTGGATGGTTCCAGAACGGTCCGTGGGTTGTTTCACATTAAGAGAATTAAGCGAATTCTGTCTAGTTCCAAGACCCAGACACATGAGTGGAGGTGACAGAAATGCTATAAAGCATACTACAATCAGATATAACCCCTGATCCAATGTTCTGAAGCATGCTGCTTCATTACTTTTTTATATCTAGTTTTATTTATGGCTCTGCTAGGTCTTCGTTGCTGTGCAGGCTTTTCTCTAGTTGTGGCAAGCAGGGACTCCTCTTTGTTGCTGTACATGGCATCTCATCATGGTGGCTTCATATTGTGGAGTACAGGCTCTAGGACACGCAGCTTTCAGTAGCTGCAGCACATAGGTTCAATAGTTGTGGTTCCTGGGCTCTATATAGCACTATAGAGCACAGGCTCAGTAATTGTGGTGGATGGGTTTAGCTGCTCTGTGGCATGTGGGATCTTCCCTGATGAGGGACTGAACCCATGTCTTCTACATTGGCAGGCAGACTCTTTACCATGAGCCACCAGGGAAGCCCCGTCCTGCTTCACTATAATGAAAACCTATAAACCCTGCTTCCAAGAATGAATTCTACAGGTATTTTCCAGCACGTAAATGAAAGTAGCTACAAAAATGCTTGCTGTGTCGCTATCACAGCAACACACACTGGACACCAAGAGATGACTGGCTACATAAACTACATCCCACCTAGAAGAGGCAGCAAACAGTGATACGGAAACTTAAGACAGACGACCATCAAGTTGTACATTTTAATTTACAGTTTTTACCAATAAAAAGATTAGTTACAAAAAAGGAATCTCTATACAAAATTAGGATTTCTTTTTCCTTTCACAAAGAGAATCCACTGCCATGTCTTGCCTTGCCAAATCAAATCTCAAATAGCTTGCATAGCAAAAATTATTCCGAGAGGTAATCCAGACAAAAATTAGTAAGATTATCAGCTTCTTAAATTTGCTTGAAAGGAAGAATGTAATGAACACTTGGCCTTGAAGAATTCTGAACAATACTTGGAACCTTCAGAAAGACTCTTGCTCTTGGGCATTTGAGCTTCGGAGAGGGCGTGCAGGAAACTAGCTCACTTACCATGAGATTCTTCTTACACACACACACACACACACTGAGTCTCCACTCCTGCTTGGTGGGTGCAAGGGCGACATAATAGGAAGAAGGGCTTTTAAAATTTCACAAGTAAATTTTATTGTGGCCACAGGTCAACAGCAGAACACATGACAGCTGGGGCTCATATTCTCCCCGTCTCCTATTTTACCATATAAATTAAATACGGAGAGGTACACACAAACAAACCTCATGAAAACCGAGGAGCTGTTTTCAAATTGCCATTTCCTAGAATAACACACATCACTGCTTCAGAGTGGGGCAAAAAGTCATCCTGCCAGTGCACAGTGCTTCCGATAGAGAACCACTGGGCAAATGTTCAGAGCCTTTTCAGCTGACTTGGAGTAAGGCAGCCACTCAGCACTGCTCCTAGCAGTTTACTTTCAGAATAAAAATATAAAACAAGAAAACTGTGCGAAACATCACAGCCTTAAAAAAAAAAACTATCTGGTGACAAGCCTAGCTCTGATGGAAAAAGCCCACCTGGAAGGGAAAAAAAAAAAAGACTTGTGGGTGTTGAAGTTGGTCTGATGTACCTTCATGACTCAAAATTAAAAAGCCCTTCAAACACAGATGAGTCTAAAGCCATTACAACCCAGAATTCTGTGATTCATTTAGATGTGCTTATAACACCTCCTGAAATAAGATCTACATACAAGGAGCTGCATCCTCCTCACAACTAACTGAAGCATATGGCCATGGGGGTGAAGATGGGGGGCTCATTTACCCCCCCACACAAAAAAAGATAACTTAAATAGGGTTTAAAGTTCTCCCCTCCACTCTACTCAATAAACATATACTTAAAATGAGAACAAAGTAGAATCAATGACCAGGTATCTTTCCAAGAGAGCTTCTCCCTGTGGCTAATGTGAGCTGGGATTTTCTAGCACAATGCAAATCCACTACTCTGGGTACACACAGCATCCTACACAAGATGCCTACCCCTGGTTAAACCCAGCCCCTATGAAAGGTGCAACTCCACTAGAGTTTTGATCACTTAACTTAGGATAAAAAAACGCCTAGCAATGACTCTCATGCCTCATTAATACCAATCTGGAGTCCTCACTGACTCAGAGGTGCTTCTTTTTTAATCAAAATAGCTGATGAGGTGGCAAACGGTAACAACTGACAGCAGGTCACGGCAATTCCAAAGGCCGAGGAAGCTCTTCGTCCACTGCTCTGCCTTCTGCCCTGGGGTTATGGTTCTGCCACTGCGAAACGTCGTGAACAGGTCTCTATGGCCAAGCTGTGGCAAAGGTCAATAAATAAAGAGAGCTGGTCAGAGGCAGAACCATTTTACGGGCAGACTCCTCTAGCTGGGAGTGTGGGGGAGGGGAAAAGGAGGAAGGAGACGTGTGTGCGAGGAAGAGGTAAGAGCCCAGTACACAGGCGTCTGCTGACCCAACGCCAGACACCCAGCTTGCTGCCGGCAGAGCCGAACCTGCCAAAACCCATTACTCAGATGGAAAAGGAAGAAAAGACATCAAAAATAATAGTGATAATAATGGTAATACGGCTATTTCTGAAATTTGCACAGTTGATAATTTGTTCTTCTTAGCAGTAAGGACTTGAATGAGAATCATGAGACTCGAGGAACACTTTTTTTTTTCCTCCAGGACTTAAAAAACTGGTGTCTTGTTCTGAAAGACTACATTCAATGTGGGTCAGATCCAACAGCATCAGCTAGAACTCGGTGGTGAAGGTCACCCCGCACTGGGAGGAAACGTCATCTGAGGCTGGTGGGCAGGCCGGAGGCCGCTCCTTCACTGGTCCCCAAGCCGAAAGCCCTGGCCCCAGTTGTGTCGACCGCCTCCGCCGTTCTGATCGGCTGCTCGCCTCATGCTAGCTGGGGGCACGCCAAACCCCGACACCCCTCCTCTCCTGCTGGGTAGCCAACGGTACCTGGAGCAGAGTGGACGAGACACAAAATGAGAGAAAACCACAAAGCCATTTCCACGTAGTTGTCCATCCTTATCTCCCTTTCGGGGGTTCCCATGGCATCTGTCACATCGAATTACATTCATCTGTGGCCATGGAGAGGCTGAGGACAATGTCTTATTTAACTTTGTCTGATGGCTCAGCGGGTAAAGAATTCACCTGCAATGCAGGAGCCACAGATTCGATCCCTGGGTCAGGAAGATCCCCCGGAGAAGGAAATGGCAACCCGCTCCAGTATTCTTGCCTGGAGAATCCCGTGGACAGAGGAGAGTGGTGGGCTACAGTCCAAAGGGTCACAAAGAGTCGGACACGACTGAGCGAGCACCCACGTGAGGCATCCTTTCAGCACTTATTAGCTCCATGCCCTGACCACAGAAGGCACTCGCTTTTTATGATTTTTTTTAACTAAGGTTTCACACTAACTTTACACTCTATAAATTTTTTTTCCTGATTACAAAAGCAATTTACGTGGGAACAGTAAGTATGGAAACAAAAATATTGACACCCACAAGCCCAGCAACCAGAAAGAACCATCTATAAAGCATTTTGGTTTATATAAATATAGAGCTAGCTTGCTCAAAGAAAGTTCCAAGGACAAATCCGCAACCAGTGTGTCTGAGCACCTCATGGGATCTCCATGATGCGACTGGGTTCTTCGTGTCCATCAAGAGACAGTGGAAAAAGCAGCTTTCTGTCTTGGGAGTTTGGGCATGTTTTCAAGTTCATTCACTGTGTGTCCTTCAACTGCATTCTTTCCATCTCATTGATGGTGGGAAAGCTGAGGCCCAAAAAGGTTAGCTGATTTCCCAACTTACAAATTAATAAATTCAGAGTCACAGAACAGCTAAGAAAATATAAACCCAGGACTCTATGTTCTCAGCAGTTTTTCCAACTATTTCCTTTCCTTGATTATTAGTCAACTGAGCATCTATTTTCACCTGTTCCACTTATCGGATCCTGATGGTTTAATTTTTGGCTTGAAGCACAGAGACTGTGATCTGATACCCATTTTAAAACCCCTCATGGCACCAAGGGCTTCCCTGGTGGCTCAGATGGTAAAGCGTCAGCCTGCAATGAGGGAGACCCGGGTTCAATCCCTGGGTTGGAAAGATCCCCTGGAGATGGAAATGGCAACCCACTCCAGTACTCGTGCCTGGAAAATTCCATGAATTGAGGAGACTGGTAGGCTACAGTCCATGGGTCACAAAGAGCGAACACGATCGAGCGACTTCACTTTCACTTGGCACCAAGATCAAACCACAAGGGGTGACTTGCCCACAGCAACAAGCCTGCGGAGCTCAACTTTATCATAAAGCATTTCCCTCACACTGGGCACTGCTTGTTTAAAAATGCATCTCATCTTCACAACTGCCCTACAACAGGTACTATTATTACCCCATTTTACAGATGGGAAAACTGAGGCAGAATTGAGTCGAGCTCTTCTGAAGTGACAGGCAGGATTCAAACCCAGGCAGCCTGACTCTGGAGCTCATACCCCATCCCACAGCCTGCACCCCACGCCATTCATAGGATACACAGTGTTTGATTCAGATGACAGCAGTTAGTGACCAAAGTCCTCAGATCGTGATACATCAACCCTGCCAGCTGCACACTCCCTCTCCAAAAAGACAATTAAACCCCTTGTAAAAATAAAAATAACAGAAGAGGGTCTGTCTTTTTTTTTTTTTTTTTTGGCCATAACTCTCAGCATGTGGGATCTTGGTTCCCCAATCAGGGATCGAAGCCCTGCCGCCTGCAGTGGAAGTGTTTTCTTAACCACTGGACTGCTAGGGAAGTCCCTGTCTACTTTTCTAAGCAGAATGCAAAACAGTGATACGTCTTAGAATTCTATAATTCACATCTTCCCTTTTAAACAAATTCAGCTTGATCATTAAATCAACATGTATTTCCAAGCACTGGTTTCCCAACATTCATAACGTTCTGGCACAAATAACATTCCTCCAAAGTACATAATAAATTGGAAGACTTAAAAAAGGCAACGCCAGGGCTGTCTTGCTTTGCTTCTGACTCTGAGACAATATGGAAGCCATCGCCACTGCTTAAACAGATAGTGAAATTAAATGCAAGTAATTAGTATAAAAAGACACCCAATTATACATAATCAACAAAGATTTATGATAATTTCAAAGCAGTTACTGCTTCTGCAAGGAGCTACATTTTGTCATCTGATCTTTATGCAAAATTTCACAGAAGGGCTTCCACCGACAGGGAAAACTCACGAGGAAGGCAGGCTCCAGTGGGCTGTTGGTTTTGCCACTAGAATCTCACACATGTTGTTGCCTACAACTGAGAAATGTCTCCAAGATATTAAATCAGAATATGGTCGTTTAAAGTAAAATAACTCTTGGCTGCCCCCCAAAGCAACAAGTTCTTTTTTTTTTTAATGATGCATCTGCCATCAGACTTGATAAACCTAGATTAAAAATCCAAGCCTGCTGTTAATGTATCCTTTGATAATTAGAAAGCAGATTGGTCATCCGTTTTTTTTTTTTTAGCCTAAAGGCAACTCAAGACTCAGAAGAGAAACAAGTTTCTTTTCATGCTCTTAATGAAGGGGGGGTGGGGAATGAAGAAAAAGACACACATACACAACAATAGTGTACTTCTCTGTATACTTCACAATGAAGGACTTTCAAATACCTTCCTCTAACCTATGAAAGTGAGGGGTAGGAGGAGGTACTCAAGTTTGACTGCCCTCACTGACCCCTTGGAAGAATGGCAAACTGCAAAACATTAAAATGAGCAAGATATGAAACGGGTGTTTTTGCTTTTTTTTTTTTTAAGCTTCTAAGTGCAAGCTATCACCGCATATGCCCAACCAGAGATCAGGAGTGACTGTCAGGCCGGCTGCGACACCAGATGGCGATTTTACTGGTCCCTTCTCCAACAGCCATTTGCTTCCCTGACAGGTCGGTCACACTGCTTACACACTTAAGCGTGTCAGCATCTCTGAGGGGGTGGGAGGGTGCATCAGAATCCCACCCCCTCTCCCCGCCCCAACTTCAGGAGTAAGGCTGAGAGCACCCACTACTGTGCTGGCGAGGGTGAACCCCACTTCCGGCCATCCTGTGAGACGGGGCCACCCCTCAACTCACAGACTCGAAAGAAAGCTGGGGAGAATTTACTCAGTCACTTTCCCAATATCCAAACTGGTCGATGAGGGGAATGGGACCCTGATCCAAGTCTGCCTCCAAACCAAAGCTGGGCCCTCAGCCTCCTCACTAAGTACGCCCTGCAAACAGAAAGAACAGGCGGCAGGACACAAGCCTCCAGTCTCTCGTTTTAACATTGAAAAGCCCTTTAAACATTCTAGTCTATGATACTAAATATAAAAATGTTTTAAACTGCTAACCGATGAACCTACTTACCCTCTTACCCCTTCCTCAGCTGAAATCTTGGGTAAAACTGGTACCTCTGTCACCCTGGCCCCCTGAGGCTCACATTGGAGCCACACACGAGCGCCCCGCCCGCTCGACAGAGCCCACAGCTCCCTGTTCTCCTCCTGGAGCCTGGATTCAGGCATCACAGGGAGCCGTGGGTCATGGCCCCCTCACCTCGTGTCCTTGACTGTAAGACACCACAGAGGTCACTCTGGAAAGCTGACCTTCACATTGTAATCCTAAAATAAACACAGCCCTTCTTCACTTTTCCCATGGCTGACGTACAGGCCCTTTCAGGGTTTGACAGGGAGAAGAAGGCTCCAGGAGAAGAGCAGGCCTCAGCTTGGAGTGACCAGGGCAAGTCCCTGGCTGGCTCACCCTTCCTCCATCAGACAAAGAGGGAACTCCCACCCCTCACCGAGTCTTTATCGGGAGGCAGACGAACATGGGGACTGTCAAACGAGAGGGGGTAGATGCACTTACAAAAACTGAGGCGTGGATAGAAAATTCCTTCCTCCCAAGTCCATCGGGTATCTGAACATGAGGAAGAAATAAAGATGTCCGACAAGATTTCCAATTAGCTCATTGATGACCCTGCAAACAGAGAGCCAAATGAGTTTGAAGACATTCAAGCAGTAAAGTGAGCCGCAGCAAGTTTTAACTAATAGCAGAGGGAAGAGATCCCTCGTGGCAGCTCATTTCTGGCCCCTGGGAGTCTGTGACAGCTCAATAGTGAGCCCTGTGCAGTCTGAGGGGCGCGCACATTCTGAATGAGAAGTGAAATCGGTCCTCCTGAACCAATGGTGTCTGGGCTCTTCAAGGCCAGCAGCCTCTCTGACATCTCTTTCAAGCCCCAGCCCATTCTCAAAACATTGTTTTTGTTACTTTCCTGCCTCAGGAAGGTGTGGGGGGTAGGGGAAAGTTGCAAGCTTCTGAACGCTTTCAGTCACAAACACCATATCTGCAAAACGGGGGCATATTTGAAGGCTGGCAAGAAAGAGGCACAGGAGCAAGGATGAAAAATGTCTGCTCCCCCTGTTCCTGGAGCCACGGATCACATCTCCCTCGCTCTTGTGTCCTTGACTGTAAGACACCACAGAGATCACTCTGGAAAGCTGACCTTCACCTTGTAATCCTAAAATAAACATGGCCCTTCTTCAGTTTTCCCATGGCTGACATACAGGCCACTTTAAGGTTTTACAGGTCCACTCTTACTGTTACATATCCTTCTCTGTCTCTACCTGCAACATCATTTCTGTTAGGGACCGATCAACGTCTTCAACTGCTCCCAGACCAAAGCCCAGGACTTGCTCTGCTCTAAACAGAGTCTATTTACCCAATTCATTCCCTTCTGCCTAGGGATACGCAGCAGAAGTTAGAACCCCATAGAGCAAAGACGTCATCATGTTAAGAACTAGTACTATCAAAATCTGTTTTGAAATATCAAAAATATTTTGAAGTGTATAAGAAACGGGAGCTCTTAGAAGAGCTGCATCTTGAAATCCTCCTTCTACAATTCTGAATGGATCCTTTCAAGGTTTTCCTAAGCCTCAGGTCTAATTCCAGACTAGAAATTTGACCCTGTTTGGCCCAAACTTTCGTACTATCAAACCACTGACAAAACTTCCCATCTGAGAAACTGTGTGTTCCTGTGACTGGTAAGCAGTTTCCAAGACGTTTTGGAAATGCCTTAAAAATAAAATCATGAATTTTATGCACAGAGGAGTCAGTTCAGATAAAATTAGGTCTATACTTGCTCAATCTGGACAGTGAATCCAGAAATAAATATTTATGCAAAAACACATATATGGAAACTATTCTATGACAACAAACTAACAGCAACAAAAAACCACTCAGTGCTAAATGTGCTTAAAGTCCTGCAATTTTAATCAATTACACCAAAATGAAATTATTTCAAAAGCATCATCAATGCTGAGATTCTTCAAAGTGTTACAAAGATTAGGGAAGGAAGACAAAGAATAATGGAAATCTTCCAAGGGTTAATTTGAAATTAAATAAATCTACTATCACTTACGAGCCTCCAATGATATAGTTGAATCCAAGGATAACCCAAGGTAAATAACAAGCCTAGGAGAGAATATACAGAAACATGAATAACTATATCTGCAGAGGATACAGTTGCCAGGGGGCTGAACTGGGTAAGGTTGCCCTGACAAGGGCTTTCCACATCCTTTGGCAAGTCACTGCAAAAATTCCTTAGCTCAATCTAGCATCACTCCTAGTATACTTGAAACTTCCCATCTAAAATTATACTTATTCATATGTTAGCAACTAGAAACACAGTACTTTGCTCATAGTTTTCAGATGCAATACATGACCTGCTGAATTATAACAAATAGCTTTAGAAAGGAGATGAATGTCCTGTGGATGCTAATAAAAAAATGGTCCATAATAGATTCACAGGAAGGCTCCAGCCAGCAAATTGTTACCAATTAACTATAAAACACCTCATTGTTTTAGGTTCTCCTTTTACACGTTTCACGATGTTAGTTTGAATCCTTATCAAATTATACATCAGTATCTTGAATACTCTCCCAAATAAGACAGCTCTCCAGACGCATTCAACATTTGAGCCCCTGTGAAAAATTTATAAACAGAAACCTCAATTAAGTAGGGCTGGGAGACCAGAAGGGGGAGCTCTCACATCCTGTTTCAACAGCTGAGCCCAACAGGAAGAAGACAGACTTCTTTCCTTATAAGGACTCAGCCAATGAAAAGCTTTGTTTATCACAGCCCTCCTGACTTCCTTTTCCTCTCTCTATTAAAAGCACTCTCCTACCACTGGCTGCAGGGACTAGGATGTGGCTTGCCATGGCTATAGACCCCGAAATGCAGCTCTGTATCGGTCCCCAGTAAACTCGTCTTGGCTGGAGATATATCCGGCGGTCTCTTTACTTGAAGTTAACACCACTTAACAGAGTCAAGACATCATACTTAAGAGCTAAAGGAGTTACAAAAATATCACGAACTGGGAAAGAAAGGGTTACATATCAATAACTTGAAGGCAGAATGTGGTAAGGGCTGTGAGAAGAACACAAAATATTTCAGAAGCCCAAAGGCAAGACCAATTCCAGGCAGGAGAGGAAGAAATACATTCAGTCCCAACTCAGATTAAGAATGGGCAGGATTTACACGAAGAATCAAAACAACGTTACAGATGGAAAATTGTGAGAGAAGGCACAAAGGGAAGTGTTGGGGGGCAAAAAACCAATCTGTTTCAGCTTAAGTGTAAAATACCTAACAGGGGAAGGATAAGAAGCGATTTTTAAAAGGAGGGCTCCATCTGAGTATCCTTCCTTCCCTCCCTCTACCACACTCACATCCACGAGATCACTCAGGGCACACGCCTGAGGGGCCTGAGGTCCAGAGGGAGTGAGGTCAGCAAAGGAAGCGGGGTTGGCTAAAGAATGCCAGGGGAGCTAAGGAGGGGAGAAGGGGCCTGCCGATGGCTTGCTGCTCTGCAGTGACCTCTGCCGGACATGTCAGAAAGTACACCTCTGGGCGGAAGAGTGAGATCTCTGCAGAGACGGACGAAAAGGCAATTTTTCCAACTAGGTAAGAGTACCTTAAATCGTGTTCCAAACCAAAATGACACAATCATGTCTCGATTCAGCTGGGCCCAGACGTAAAGTACTGACATGATCAGAGGAATCATCAGCAACTGCAAAAGAAGCGAACATGTAAAGACAAGGCTAAAAATAGAGGCTTAGCGTGAATACATCTTTTTTGTTTTTAACCTCTCTCCTCCAAATAAATTCTCACATGGCTATTCAAAATGCATTCAAAATGCAGAAAAGAAATTCCACTCACCACAATTATAAATTGGCCCTTTTACTTAAACATGCAATGCATGCTTTAAAATCCTCTAATAAAATACAATTACATTATTTGGGATAGATTCAGAAATACCAGGGTCAAGTTTTGTTACTTGAAAAAAGCATGCAAAAAGTTTTACTCATGGTGTAGTCTCAATTTTTAAAAAATACACATCCACGTACATGCACAGAAAATACAGGATAACCATCCTTCTCAACGTTCACACATAATAAAGAAGTCAGAAATGAGCAAGGAAAGGAATGATTTAGGTAACTCACATTAGAATCTTCAAAATACCATATAATTAATGCAATTTAATGCAATTTAAACTTCTTTCAAAGTTTAAACTTCTGTCAAAGGCCAATAACAGTAAATTTGAAACATATGAAAGGGCAAACAGTTTCAAGGAACACATACCTGCATATCCATTGCCAAGCCAGTAATCTTGGTTTGTCAAGTTAAAGATCAGACACAAATAGAGCATTCCACACCTAATAAAAGTTCATTTCATTACAGTTTCCGGAATGGAAAAACACTTCTCTATAGTTCAGGTTGCTTAAAACACCCCAGAACACAAAGGTATCTAATCACCTTCATTGTGAGCATGCGGTTAGACTCTCCAATGATGAAGAAATAGTAGAAATTAACTGCTCTGGCCCGTGAATCAGTTTGGTCGCCTGTGTCCTCTGTGCCTTGCAACAGCAATTAGGAGATAGAGGGGCCTCTGCCCCCTGAAATAGCTAATGCTTCTACTCTCATTCAGAGCTCCCCAGCACAGGTAAAGTCCAAAACAAGCTTTTTATCTTCCCTTAGAGGAGGGGAAAGGGCGTGCCAAGTGCCACACTTTCCAGGCGCTTGGTCAGGTTTCAGTGGATGCTGAGCCCCAGAGCCATTCTGAGCTCACCAACTCTGCACAGGGCTGGAGCTGACAAGCCCCTTCTGCCGCCGTCACCACCTGGGAAGGTTCGTAAGCCGAAAGGCTGCTGACAACCGCGGCTGACACACAGCAAGCAGAGAGGCCCGCCGGGTCCTCTCCCAGAGCCGGGTCCTCACAGAGGGACTGAATTACCAGACGGCACTAAAGTCAGGAAAGGATGCTGGCTGTAAATTAGTTTTCTGATAAGGACCGCAGCTTTCAAAAGCTGTCTCATGGCACGGAATCTCTTTGTGCTGCAGTCAACAAGTTGTCATACCCGAGAACACAGAGAACTGGGAATGAGAAGAGGGAACCGTAATAAAAGTCAACCAAATGTGGAAAAACCCCACAAAGACAACAGCAAGAGAAGGCATCACTCTGGGGCTATGTGATTTACAACCGCTATTGAAAAGAACATTAATGATTCTTAATTATTAACTACAGTAAATAAAGATGCAAATAACTACCATTGGAAATGTTCTACAGATTACCGCCTATTTCCCCAAACCTGAAAAAAAAAACCAAACTGGTTTTTTCTGGCCCCAAATAACAGACGAAAGGATACCACGATGCAAATCCAGTTGAAGAGGAGCATGAATAAATAGTCTGCTGGCCTCCCATCAAAAGCTCCTGGAAACAAAAATAAGTCAAATGTCATGGTTCGGAATTTCAGAACAAAGGAACTTCAATGTTGAGAAATATTGCAAAAAACTATAGAGGAAGCAAAAACAGGAGAATATTTTTAAATCACTCCTTGGAAGCAAAAGAACATTTTTTTACAACCTAAAACCACATCTGCAGCAAAGCCCTGAAGTAAAGTCACCCAGGTATCAAGGCTAATCTGTGCCCTCCTGACTGAGTTCCAATCTGTTAACGTGCTCTGCTCGACTAGCAGGAGCCAGGAGAGATCCAAAGGGAGGACAGTCAGGTCAAAGCTACTGAGACCCCATGCCCCAAAGCCGCTCACAGCCTGCTGGCTGGCCTTTCCTTCTCAGCTCTCATCACGAGATGGAGGCACATTTGTGATTGCCTAGTTCATCCCTTCTTCACTCATTTGACCATAAGCTCTGTCGGGAGGAATCACGTCCATACTGCCTACCGTTGTGACTCCTCCCCACAATGAGGCTGTACTTACCGTTGTTGTTATTACTGAACACACACACATACTACCTCTCAGTCCGGCACTGGGCTTACTGAGACAATTCCGTCTCCATCTTCCAGGAGCTCATACACTAGCAAAGGACAACGATGGTGGGGAGAGTAGTGGAAAGCCACACCTTTCTGCAGCCTTGATTCTTCCTCCTCCTCCCTCAAGTGAGGGAGAATAAGACCTATACCTGCTTTTTACAGATGAGGGAGTAAAGCTACCTGACCAAAGTCATGTGGCTTTTAGAAGCAGAGTGAAGTCTAACCACTAGTTAAGCCTTCTTTCCGCTACACCACGTACTGGGCTCTGTCTTATTACTGGGCCGAAGAATGGACATCAGCCCTGCTTTCCCTTCTAAGGACGGTCTTCATGCCTCCCGCTGGCAGACTAGGAGAGGGGCAGAGAAAAGAACTGAATGAGGGCAAGGTCCCTCTATCTCAGCCACTTCCCCTCCCCTCCACACCCCATCGCAATGACATGATACAGAGTCCACTTTTTAAAACTAATCCTAACAAGCTAAAAAATACAAGAAACTAGTGAATATAACAGAAGAGAAGCAGACTCACCGATGTAGAGGACAAACTGGTGGTTATTAGTTGTGGGGGGACACCATGGAGTTGAGGAGCAGAAGGTACAAACTACTAGGTGTAAAAAAGGCTCGAGGGTGTATTGTACAACATGGGAAATGTAGTCAATATTTTGTAATAACTATAAATGGAAACCAGCCTTTAAAACCTGTCTAAAATTTTTTAATTAAAAAATAAAATCGGGCTTCCCTGGTGGTCCAGTAGTAAGGAATCCGCCTACCACTACAGGGGACACTGGTTAGATCGCTGGTCTGGGAAGATCCCAAGTGCTGTGGGGCAACTAAGCCTGTGCCACAACTATTGAATCCACATGCTCTAGAGCCTGTGGGCTGCAACAAGAGAAGCCACCGCAATGAGAAGCCCACGCACCACAACGAAGTTGCCCCTGCTCGCCCAAGCGCAGCTATGAGGACTCACTGCAGCCAATAAATAGACAAAAATACAGTAACAATAACAATCCTAACAAGTTATCAGGAAGGCAGAAAGAAAATCTACCTAAAAGAAACTAGATTTCAGGCAAAAGTCTCTTCTCTTTTCCTTATCCACCCCCCACTCCACCTCAAAGGCATACTCTAGCCACAGTTTTAAGGATGCTTAATGGGAGGGGATCAGGATGATGTACCAGAGCTGAAACTCTTCATAAAATTTCTAAATCCTAGTAACAGCTGTGCTTCTTTTGCTGTGGTTTTGGTTTTGTGATTTCTAAGGATTCTTTAGATTGAATATTTAAAATACCATAATTACATAAACTACAGTACTATATTATTTGGCAAGCTTGCAACTGGAAATTTACAAATTAACTGGTCCTCAAATTGCAGTCTTCTAGTTTCACATCAGAATCCTTATAAACCAGCCAACACTGCTAGATACTTAAAATAGCCAAGCAGGAAAAAATGCAGGTGGCAAACATTTTGTCACAATGTTATCTTGAAACTGTATGGTGGAAGGTAGACAGGGGTCAGTAAACTGGGTTCCAGTCCTAGCTGTGTTTCTCAAACGGCTTTGTGACTTGTGGGGCATGTCACCACCTCTCCAGACCATTGTTTTCTTGTCTGTGAATTAAGAGGGTTAAATTGAAAGATCTCAAAAGTTCCTCTCTACATGAATGCTTGTATAGCATTATTCACAACAGCAAAGAAGAGAAAACAAGTCAAATGTCTATCAACTGATGAATGGAACAACAAAATGTGGTAAATCCATATAACAGCATCTTGACTTGGCAATAAGAAGAAATGAAGAGGGACTTCCCTCGTGGTCCAGGAAGACTGGACTCCCAATTAAGACTCTGCGCTCCCAATGCAGGGAGCTCCTGTTCCATCCCTGGTTGGAGAACTAGATCCCAAATGGCGCAACTAAAGATCCCAAAGGCTGCAACTAAGACCCAGTATAGCCAGATAAATTTTTTTTAATAATTTTTAAAAATTAAAAAAAAGGAATGAAGTGCTAATCATAAATACTACATGGAAGAACCTTGAAAACACCATGTTATGTGAAAGAAGCCAGTCACACAAAAGACTGCAGATTATATGATTCCATTTATAAGAAATTCCCTAAGAGGCAAACCTAAAGAGGCAGAACATAGGTTAGTGGTTGCCTGAGGGCTGCAGCAGGGTCAGGGGAAATGAGACTGAATAGAAATGGGGAACAGCTACAGTGATGAAATGTTCTAAAATGGATTATAGCAATGACTGCACAGCTCTGTGAATATCCATTGAGTTATATACCTTAAACGAATGGAAGTGTATGGTATATAATTATAGATCAATAAAGTTGTTTTTAAAAACGCCTCTCAGGGGACTTCCCTGGTGGTCTAGTGGTTGAGCATCTGCCTTCCAATTCGGGGGACATGGGTTCAATTCTTGGTCAGGGAACTAAGTTCTTACACGCTGTGGGGCAACCAAGCCCACGTGCCACAGCTAGAGAGCCCACATTCCACAGCTCAGACCGAACACAGCCAAAATAAATAAACACTTTTTAAAAAATGCCTCTATGGACTTCCTGGGCAGTCCAGTGGTTAAGACTCCACACTTCCAATGCAGAGGACCTGGGTTCAAGCCCTAGTCGGGGGACTAAGATCCCACATGCAACGTAGTATAGCAAAAGATAAATAAATCCTAGCTATATATTTTCTAAAAGTTGAGTGTTTCCCCATGACTGATTCGTGTCAATGTATGGCAAAAACCACTACAATATTGTAAAGTAATTAGCCTCCAATTAAAATAAACAAATTAATTAAAAAAAAAAGTTGAGTGTTTCATTTACAAAGACTAAGTCTAGGCTTTTACTTGCAATAAAGTAGAGTTTTTCAACACCAATTTAGGAGATGTACACACTTCAGCCCCACTGGGCCTTAAAAAACAGGGATTGCCGTGTGACAGAAACGAGGAAGACGTCACGATAAGCGAGAGGTATGCCACCCAGCCACACAGGGTATGAACAAAATGTGGAAACTTCTGTCCTTCTATCTTTTTCACCTATAAAATGGAGACGCTGCTGCTGACACTCCACGGTGCTCCTGTGGGGATTAAAAATCAAACAATCTAAGTGCCTTGTAGAGTCCTGGCACAGTTACTACTTACTGAATGTCTACATCATTATGCCATTTATTTTTTTTTCTTGGCCATACTGTGTGGCTTGTGGGATCTTAGTTCCCTGACTGGGGATTGAATCTGGGCCCCCGGCAATGGCAGCACTCAATCCTAACCACTGGTCCACCAGGGAGTCCCTGAGTCATTTCGTTATATCTGCTAACTGCCCTCAAAATTCCTCCAGGACGTAAATACACGGATTAGCAAAATAGACAAAAACAACACTTAAAAAAGCCAGGGATAACATACCTGTTTCAAGTCGAGTAGAGTACTGATATAAGAAGTATAAATTGACCAAATAAAGAAATCCAGTGCCTGGACCCACAGGGAAGTAAAAGGTGGCAGTGACTGGCCTCCAAATCTGTCCAGATCAAAATAAAACACAGCTGTTAGTTTCTCTAAGCTGAGGTTTTTTGTTTTTTTTTCTTTTAACTAAACAAAATTAACCCTTGCAAAACATCCTCCTCAATGATAAGAGCTATCACCAATATAATTTAAGAAAACAACTGAAAAGTTTTATCAGCTACAGTCCCATCAACCTGCAAGTCCATGGAGTTAAGATGGCATCATTTAACAAACAATAAATACTAGACAAGTTGAAAACAATCAATACAACAGAAGTATATGGGTAATCCTTACTAGGAACAGGCTTCCAGCTATGCCTATCACAAATGAATTACAGGGCACGTCCCTGGTGGTCCAGTGGTTAAGAATCTGCGCTTCCACTGAAGGGGGCATGGATCCAATCCCTGGTAGGGGAAACTAAGATCCCAAATGTGTACTGCATGCTAAGGGCTTCAGTCGTGTCCAACACTTGTAACCCCATGGACTGCAGCCCGCCAGGCTCTTCTGTCCATGGGATTCTCCAGGCAAGAATACTGGAGTGGGGTGCCATGCCCTTCTCCAGGTGATCTTCCCAACCCAACGTCTCTTGCATCTCCTGCATTAATTAGCAGGCAGGTTCTTCACCACTAGGGCCACCAGAAGCCCAAGATTCCAAATACTGTGGCCAAAAATAAATAAAAATTTTAAAACAGAATTACAATATCAGGATTTCCCTGGTGGTCCCATGGCTAAGACCCCGAGCTCCCAATGCAGTCCAAGTACTCAACTCTGAGTGAAGGTCGATCAGTCATGTCCGACTCTTTGCGACCCCATGGACTAAACAGTTCACGGAATTCTCCAGGCCAGAATACGAAAGCAGATAGTCTTTCCTTTCTCCAGGGGATCTGCTCAACCCAGAATTGAACCCAGTTCTCCCGCACTCCAGGCAGATTCTTTACCAGCTAAGCCACAAGGGAAGCCCACGAATACTGGAGTGGGTAACCTATCCCTTCTCCAGTGGATCTTCCTGACCCAGGAAACGAACTGGGGTCTCCTGCATTACAGGCAGATTCTTTACCAACTGAGCTATCAGGGAAGCCCATAAATAACATTTTGTATCTTATTCTTGTCCAATTTACTGGCTAACACCTCTAGAACATCAAATAGTAGTGGTTGATGGTGGCAGCCTTCCCAGACTTTTGGAAAAGCCAACATAACGCTGGCTTTTGGCTTGAAGGCTGTGTGTCTTACTGCACGAGTATGAAAGACGGGGTCCCTACATCAAGGAGGTCTCAATAATGGGGAGTCTGTTCGAAGAAGCAAGAGTGGGCACAAGGAAGGGAACTTTGGTCTCAGAAAAATGAGTACAAACTCCCAATGAACTGTAAGAGCACAATAAATGAATGGGTGCGGCTAATAACCTGGGTGTGGCTGGAACATTGGGCATTCCTTGTGCGGCCTGACCAGGCATGGCTGGCAGGTCACATTCTCCAAGTACAGGACTGTAACTCTCTGAGCTTCATTCCCAGTGGGGGAAAATGCACTTTTCAGACCCTGAAAAGTCACTTTCCAGCAACCCTGTGCTTAAACCAGTAAAACAAAACAGGTTAAAATTCATTTGGGTTTATTCACAATTTCATCACAGAAACAGAACAGTCAGACGGAAAGAGCCCTGGAAATGATTTGAAAAGACAAGAGATTTCAGCCAGGGCTTACATGTTATCACTCTTCAGCCTCAGTTTCCATTGTAAAAGAGGAATGATATCCTCTTTGGTTTTATCCATTTTGGTCAATGGTTTAAAAAAAAAAAAAGTGCTATTATGTTCATGTGCACGCCCTAATTCAAGAGGTGGATTTTCTAGATGAGGCAACAAGATGAAAAAAGGTTAAGCAATAGCTCATAATTGGTAGAGCTAAGAAAAGTTTGTCCCAGACAGCCAGACTCCGGAGTTTATGATACTAAGCCCCTATTTTTACAACACCTCTCACAAATGACATCATTATTATAAGGTATAATTAAAATCGGTAAAAATTTTCAGTACTACTATCCTGCTTGTAGAATCCTCAAGTGAACTGAGAGCAAGCCCACAAATTCACTCTTTCTGCTTCAGAAAAACACTGGGGGTAAAAGACCAGAAGCAAATGAGCTGTGGCCTTGGCTCTTAGGAAACCGTGGGGCCTTGGAAACGTCTAGACCTTTGAGTTTGCATCTTCATCTACCCTGTGACATTTGTCTTTGATTCTCTCCTTCCTTCGGAGAAAGCAATGGCACCTCACTCCAGTACTCTTGCCTGGAAAATCCCATGGACGGAGAAGCCTTGTAGGCTGCAGTCCATGGGGTCGCTAGGAGTCGGACATGACTGAGCGACTTCACTTTCACTTTTCACTTTCATACATGGGAGAAAGAAATAGCAACCCACTCCAGTGTTCTTGCCTGGAGAATCCCAGGGACAGGGGAGCCTGGTGGGCTGCCGTCTATGCCATCTAAACTCGCACAGAGTCGGACACGACTGAAGCGACTTAGCAGCAGCAGCAGCTCTCCTTCCTTGACTCACAGATTTTGTCAAAGCTTGCAATTAAGAAAGTAGATGAAAAAGGTGCTTTACCAAAAAAATATATATATATTGTGTGGGTGTACTATCATTACAATATCTTTTAGAAGACATGTGCTGATCTGGTTTTTACAAATTCCCATTTTAATCTACCCCCACATTCTTCTAAATTACTCCAGGCCTGATTTTGGAAAAGAAACCTCCAGGTTTTTCTGACTACATTTTTCATTAACACTGACACGACACTATTTTTAGCCACTGTGTGCACCTATGCTTTGGAAATCAGCGACTGTCAAAATACTGCACTTCTTTTCCCAGTTCATTAAGCTTACCCTTGAGTTATACTTGCTTTCACTGATCTAAGGGACTTGGAATTATCTTTGTATTACTTTAAAATTACAATATGAAAACACCAGGAAATAGTTCATCATTTCAGAAGGACATAATGTAATATATTTCTGAAATCCCCATTGAACAACGTACCCAACTAAATGCCCTCCTCTCTTCTAATGGGTATGGAGACAGTTAGGTTAAGGAAATGGCTTTATTATCAGGGCTGGGAGTGGTAAAGGCACTTTTTCAACCCTAGAAAGCCTGCACTGATCCCCTGATCCCTAAGCGGCAGCCAGGGGCAGTGCAAAGGGTATGGGATTTACAGGCAAGCATCTTATTTTAACTCCACAGAAACCCCAAGGCAGGAAGCATCATCACTCACCTTTTCACGAGGAAAGCTAGGCCCCTCATTAGAGTTGAGGTATCATGCCCAGAGTTCCTCACTGAACAAGAGAAAGAAGCCCACGTGCTCCCCGGCATAGAGGCCTTCAAAGAAACACCAGACACTGTTCATCAGCGTCAGCTACTGGTCCAGTGACTTCTGATGAATGTTGAGTTCAACCACCCCTGAATGAAAATCTCCCAAACAATGTGCCAATGTGCTACTGAAATCATTACAAATGCCATCCAGAGTCTAGGGCAGTTTCTTTTTTTTTTAACTATCAAAAACAAAAAATTTTCTGAAACAGTAAGGACTGGTTGATTTGGAGCTAAAAAAAAAATTCTACATGTGTCATCAAGTAAGAAAGAAGAGCAGCCATGTGCCAAATGCTGGTATTAGCAAACTCCAGCTTTTCCCTTTTTTTGGCGGGGGTAGGGGCAGGGGGAGGGAATACTAGACAGGCAAGAAAAACAAATGAAAGGCACTCAATTTCAATTGTGGACTTTAAACTAGCTACTAGGAGTCATCAATTCTACTCCTAGGTATATATGTATACTTATGTTCACCAAGAAGTGTTCACTCTTCATCCCCGCCAAAGCTAGAACTCCCCAAAAAAAAAGTTACCAGAAGAAAGGGTAAATGAATGGTGATTTGTTCACACAAGGGAACAAGACAAGAATGAGCAATCTATAACCACATACAACAATGTGAGTGACTCTAAAACTGCTGAAAAGAGGCTAGACACACAAAAATAAATATTTGTGTAATTTCACTTATGGAAAAGTTAAGAAAATTGGCAAAAACCATCTACAGTATTAAAAGTCAAGACAGTAGTTACCCCTGGAGATGAGAGTGACCAGAAGGGAGCGGCAGGAAGGTTTTGGGGGATGCTGGCAATGTTCTGTGTCTTGATCTGGTTGCTAGCTATACAGCAATTATTTTATATATATATGAAAGTGAAAGTGAAAGTTGCTCAGTTGTGTCTGACTCTTTGGACCCCATGGAGAGTCCATGGAAGTCTCCCAGCCAGAATACTGGAGTGGGTAGCCTTTCCCTTCTCCAGGGAATCTTCCCAACCCAGGGAACGAACCCAGGTCTCCCACATTGCAGGTGGACTTTTTACCAGCTGAGTCACCAGGGAAGCCCATATATATCCTGCTTGTATACTGTAACTCAACAAAAAGTTTAAAATGAAGCTATGAGCTAATCGGTAACCTTAGCTACAGACCACAGCAGAACCATGTAATGTGGACAGCACTGCAAAGGAAAGATTTAAAAACTGTACATACCACAACACTTGCCACTAAAGTTCCAAATCCAAACCCTGAAGCTACTTCTATGTTCAGCCCCCAGACGAAGTTCATTCCCCTTCCAGTTATGTGTCTATATAATTCTTTCCCAACACACTCAGGTGTCAGTCTGCTAGGCTTGCTGTCATCAGGCTAAATGCGATAACAAGAGTGAAAGCTTGGCAAATATAAGCAACAGGCCCTAACACTGATTTGGCTGGTGCCGGTTCTTACTATTCCTGGAAACAAATTAAGAAAAATTGAGAGTTCGTACCTTCTCATTTCCAGTCAGGATGCTTTTAACAGGACCAAAAGAACAGGAAAATAATTCAGCAGTTACATAGTTACATTTCAATTTCAATTACAAATTAAAATTAGAATATCACTGCTCAAGGAGAGAAAGCAGCAGTGGCAGGAATTGACTAATAAGTAAAAATAAGCACTATTTTTTAATCGATTATCCACCAGACTATTTATTGGACACTTCACAAACATTTTTCCATGTTTTTATATAAGAGAGGCATGAAGTAGATAACATTTTTCCTCAATGTGAAGATAATCATTTTTGTTTCCAAAATTAGGATGTGCCTTATAATCAATACATTCATTTAGTGTACTTGGTACTTTCCTACCCTTCCAAAAAATTATATTAAAGGAGCATGTCATAATCAATGGAATGACAACAGAGTTAACTTATGGTATTAAATTATCCCCCCTTTCAGTGAAGAGAGGGCTTCCCTGGTGGCTTAGACAGTAAACAATCTGCCTGCAATGTGGGAGACCCAGGTTCGCTTCCTGGGTCAGGAAGATCCCCTGGAGAAGGAAATGGCAATCCACTCCAGTATTCTTGCCTGGGGAATCCTGGCAAGGATATCCTGGCAATTCCCTTGCCACCAGGATTCCAGGA
Organism: Giraffa tippelskirchi; assembly: GCF_054371585.1. Classification (NCBI taxonomy): domain Eukaryota; kingdom Metazoa; phylum Chordata; class Mammalia; order Artiodactyla; family Giraffidae; genus Giraffa; species Giraffa tippelskirchi. The sequence continues at coordinate 60,572,632 of NC_137280.1, forward strand.
TCCTGCTGGGCTATATAATGCATGGGGGTCACAAAGAGTCAGACATGACTGAGAGACTAACACACTTCCAGTGAAGAAATTGATGTTCAAAAAGGACAAACAGCTTTCCTGGGGGCATGCCACTAGCAAGGGGGCTGAGCCAGGCCTGGGGACCATGACTCAACTACTTGAAATCCAGTCTTTCTACTCTCACAGAAAAGGAACAATAATTTGCTATGCCTGGTTAGAAAGAAATCACGCTCAAAAATGTTTTGTTAAATACTTCACTGTGTATTTTGGTAGATATTATGCAAAGGAGTTAAGACAACTATCTGGAACTCACCAAAATAGAAACTGGAACGGCAGCTGTCTATCAACTGGGGTAACACTGACATCAGGATGACTGTGGGGGCTCAATGAGGTAAACTATGAAGAAGCCAACACAGATGTAAGGCGGTGATGTTATTTTGCCCAAAGAAATGAAACGTCCCCATGCAGGGAGCCCTGAAAAACATTTCAGAAACCACAGGGGCAGCAGCAAATTGCCATCTCTCTTCCAGTTAATCAGGGACCAATATTCAGCCATTTCATCCCCGTAGGCTAGCTGATTGATGGGTGTGAGATGTGAGGGATGATGTGGACAACAGTACAATGAGTCTTAACAGACACCTATGCCTTTCCATCCACCCAAAGTAAGGAACTAACATTACAGATGTTAAGAGTTCCAAACCAACAAGCTTCTCACAGGAAACCCACAGATAAGGAGGAAAAGTAACCTTTTTCACTTCCAACATGAATTTACAATTTTAAATCGACCATCCCCAAGTTGTTCAAAGATGTAGCTTTTAAGGAAAAAATGAGCCTCTTGCAGAAAGCACATCACACGCTGTTTGCCCCCATCCATCAGTCTCTCAGATGCAGTTTTTCCTTCAACTGCTTCAGCTGAAATGAGCTCCTCCAGGTGGGACTGGAAGCTAAACTTGTCCAGAAAGAGCAGGAGTCAGAGCAGCAGAAAGAACAGATACTGGTCTCTCCACACCTGGGCCGTCAGTGCACGGTCCTGCCTCCTGCCAACAGCTTCCCCCCCTTCTCAGGACAACAAGCCCACAAGAAATAACCCAAGGAAGGTGGGAAAACTACGCAAAGTGTGACATGAAGGAGGACCTTTCTGATCAGTTCACCGTTTTTAACATTATACACCTGGAATCTATTAGAGGGCTTCCCAGATGGCACTAGTGGTAAAGAATCCGCCTACCAATGCAGGAGATACGAGGAGCATGGTGGGCTACAGTCCATGGGATTGCAAAGAGTTGGACACAACAGAAACGACTGGGCACAGTCTATTAGGAAAGACTTGCTTTTACTAAGCTGACTACAGAAGTAACCAAGGTTTTGCAAGGAGAGCCGAAGAGCTAGTTTTGATCAGGACCTTCTCATTTACGACCATTTACGATTTACAATCATTTATGATCATTGCGCATTACCTAACATGCCACAGGGCACAAAGTGCACAGCATTCACCCAGGCAACAAACATTTCACCAAAATAGAAAAGAGTATGCAATTCTGGCTGCACACTCAGATAGTATTCTAATACCCAACTGCCTACTGAACGTCACCTGGATGCTTACAGGATCTCTAGACTTACTATGGCCAAAATGTAACTATTTATCATACCCTCCTCCACCCCCAAACCTCGGCCTCCCTAAATACTCCCAATCTCAGAAAGGAGCTCCACCAGCCACTCAGTTGCTCCTGTGAAAATAGTGACCTCTCCAAGTCCTGCTTCTTCACCCATTCACCCTTCATATCCATTAGGCTGCAATCTTGTCCACTCCAACTCCCAAACCTATCCACTTCTATCTTCTCAGATACCCTGATCCAAACCACCATCTCTCTTGCCTTCTAACTTGACTTATCTCTCTGGTCCCTTTACCTAGCCCTCCCTTGCCCCCATTCACAACACCAAGTCCATCCCACAGAGCTGCTGTTTAGTCACTAAGTTGTATGGGACTCTCTTGTGACCCCAAGGACTGTGTAGCCTGCCAGGCTTCTTTGTCCATGGGATTTCCCCAGCAAGAATACTGGAGTGGGTTGCCATTTCCTTCTCCAGGGGATCTTCCCTACCCAGGGATCGAACCCGCATCTCCTGCATTGCACGCAGATTCTTAACTGCTAGCTACTAGGGCCTCCCTTTGCCCCCCAACGAGTAGCCAAGGCAATTATTTCAGTCCTTTGCTCAAAAGGCTCTGCCTTTTCTAGTGCCTTCAAATTAAAGTTCAACCACAAAGCCCTATATGATCAAGCCCCAGCCTACTTTTCCATCTTTGCTTTATTGTACTTACCCCTGGCTCTCTCTGTCCTCCCTACTAATCCTCATCCCTCCCACTGACTCTGTACTAACCATTCAGTCTTCTTCCTGATTCTAATTCCTGCCTCTAAGCCTTTCACTTATCATTTCTTCGTCTTGCAATATTGTCCTCAGAGCCACATCTTCCCATAGCTGGCTCATCTTTCAGATTTCAGTTCAAACATACTGAGGTCTTTCTAGAATACTCTATCACAGTCCCCATCGCAAGCCTCTCTCTTACTTTCTCCATGAGAGCTGGGACTCTGCTGTCCTGTTCACTGTTCTACCCCTAGTGCCCAGCACTGCTTCCATGCATTCAACCAATAAGCAAGCACTTGCTATGTGCCAAACACGGATCCAGGTAACAAAGACAGTGGACACAAGACAAGTGGTGCTCATGGAGTTTTATTCTCTGAAGGGAAGCAGGCTAACGAACATCAAGGGGTGATATGCAGCAAGAAAAATTATGGGTAAGGGAGACAGAGTGAAGGAAAGGCACTATTTTAGGTAGGGCAATCATAAATGCCCAAATAAGGTGGCATTTGGGCAGACTTGAAGGAGATAAGGAGGTAAACTATGTTTATTGTCCTCAAGCAGAGAAACATCACATGCAAAGGTCCTGAGGAGGGATGGAATTTAGGTGCTGAAGAAACAGGAAGGATCCCACTGTGCAGCCTAATGTACGAGGTGAAGAGTAGTAGGAGATGAGGTCAGAGAGGCAGTAGGGGGCCTTGCAGGCCAAAGGACTTGAACTTTATTCAATCAGTTGAGAAGACATTAAAAGGATCTGGGCAGAAGACTGACAGGACATGGATTTGTTTTAAAAGTCTAGAGTAAAAAGTCTGTCTACAGTAAAGACTGAAAGGAACAAGGCTGGTATGATAATGGCTTGAGAATAAAAAGGGACTGCATTCTGGATATTTGTCTAAAGTAAAGAGAATTTCCTAACAGACTGTGGGATGATGTGAGAGAAGTCAAAGATGACTCCATGACTATCAGCTTGAGCTCCTATAATAATGGAGTTGCTATTTACTTCTAGGGGAAAGGGTATAGTGTTGGACACATTAAGTCTGTGATGTCTGTTAGTCATCTAAGTGGTCATTTCAAGTATACAAGTATACAAGTCTGGAAGTGAGATAGATCTGGGCTTAAAGTATGTATATTTGTGTTTGAGAAGCTTCAGCTTGTAGAAATGATTTAAAGCTATGAACTAAATGAGATCTCCCTACAGCTAGGGAGAATACAGGAAAAGAGGTCCTGGGGTACACCACAGTATTTAAAGATCAGGAAGATGAGGAACTAGCAAAGAAAACTAAGTAATAGCCAGTGAAGAGAGAGAAGACGAGAGTGTTACCCACAGTCCAAACAATGTGTTGAAATTAATGTCAGACCTTAGTATCCGACCTGCACTGATTAAAGATTTAAATCACAGAATCCGGTGAATAAAGATAAACCTCCAGAAAACTAATATTCACTTACCAGGAATATTATCCTGGACTGTTTCCTTAATACTTAAAAAAAAATAATAATAATAAGGATTCCATTTCTGGAGCAATTTACTCTTTACTCGGTCCTTCATAAATTCAACTACGACCTGCCAGATACTAAGGACCTGGGAGACACACAAATAAACAGACTCACTCTTTGCACCTCGGACTTTCAAACCACTCCTGCTGGGAAGAAACTCCACTAACATAAAAAGAACTCGGCTGGTGGTTGAGCAAGGCGACGTCCACATGCCACCCACGTGGGTGGCAGAGGGAGGTCGGAGGGCAGGTGCTCCAGGTGGCCCCAGCCTGCCACTCACCGGCGTCCCACAGATGGACAACTTATCAGTCTTACCTTCCCAATGCCGCCTTCTCGGAGCACAGAGGGCGGGGAGCACAATCTTAACAGAAGGACGAAATCAGTCCCTTCCCACCGGGCCAAACCGTGGAGCCTCCACGTCTCCAGCAATCCAGGCCCACGCTCGGACCCCTTGGCCAGCAGCCCACCCGTCCGTCCACCCGACCCCCGGACCAAAGGACCCCGCCCTAAACCGCGGGAACCTCTGCACTACAAGTCCCACCAGGCACCGCGCGTCCGCAACCGGCCAGTCTACGCTCCGCCGCGGCGGGGCCACCTGGGGTCTGTAGGCGCCACTTGCCCCGTGGTCAGTCAGTACCTGGAAGCGATAGAGGAAGGCTTCAGGCCAGAGAAAGAAATAGGCCGGGCTGATCAGACCGAGTTTGCCGACTAAAGGCACCGCGACGGTGGCGGCGAACCAATAGCGCGTGATGGTCGGGATGCTCCTAAACCAGTCCCCGATGTCCGACATCTTCGCCTCTTCGGTGGCCGGGATGCGCACAGCAGCCCGACTCCCCGTCCCGGCCCCCTCACGACGCGGCCTGCCCTGCGAGTGGAAAATGTCCAGGCGGAAACCGCCTCAGCCCCCGGTGCAGAAGGCGGGGACCGGCGGACGTGGCGCCACCGAATTCGGACCAGCAAGCGAGAGTTCAGCGGCGAAACTTCCCCTTCCGGCGGCCGCCGACGAAGTTGACCTGAAGCCCCGCCGCTTAAAGGGCAAGCGTAGTTTTTCACCACTGGGTAGAAGCTTGGCGTCTCGGAGGCGGGGCGGAGGGGGGCGGGGCCGGGCCGGGGCGACAACACAACTGGTGGGGAATAGTGGTTGCCAGCAGCAACGACAAATATTCCAGCCAATGGCGAGGCTGAACGCCCTCTACCTCTTCCTGCGGATTTATAATCCAGGTGGGTCTACTTGGAGGCTATTTAAAGGAGAAGGAGGAAATTAAAGTACCACGTAGCTCGTCGTTTGTTCATTGTTTCGGACAAAAGTTTGTTGAGGGCTTGGTAAGTGCCAGATAGGGTTCTAGACCCTGGAGGTGATGCAATCATCAGAGCTGTTGTACCTTCTCCCCTGGAGCTTACTTACTAACCAAGATAGGGAGGTAATAAGCAAATAATTGAATAGATAAGATAATTACAAGCGCGTGATAAGAAAAATAAGGAAGATAAATTAGGATAGTAGGGGTAGGATGGCAGGGTGGGAGTGCAGAAGTGTGGGAAGAGATGGCCACTTTTAAAATATTTTTTTCAGGTTTTATTAATTTTTGGCCTCACCCTGCAGCATATGAGATCTTAGTTTCCCAACCAAGGACTGAACCTGCACCCCCTGCAATGAAAGACTGAGTTTCAACCACTGGACAACTGGAGAAGTACCTGAGAGGTGGCCACTCTAGATGAAAATGGTCAAAGAGAACTTGCAGGAGGTGACCCTTGAGCTGAGCCCCCTCAGGCAAAACTCTGAGGAGTTTTCCAGGCAGAGAAAATAGCCACTTTGCACACACACAAAAATGTTCCCTGCCATGTCAGTAAACAAAGATTGTTGACTTCCATTCCAGTAAACAGTGACTATTGCCTACCATCCAGCCATCAGCCACTGCAGCACCCAGATGGTGGGTGCCCAGGAGAAAAACAGGATACTGGCTTTAAATAGTTAAGATGCATATCTAAGGTATAATTTCAATGAGCTAGATTCTTGCATCTTCCCGTAAATCGAAAAGCACCAAACCATTAACTTGAGATATCTGGTTTTTGTGATTAGTAGTAATCATTTTATATTTGACTCTGTGCTTTGTTTCAGCAAAACCTCCTATACATTCTGACTTCTCCCTTATCTCTTCAGAGCAGTTCTTCAGAGCTATGTTGTTGTTTAGTCACTAAGTTGTGTTCAACTCTTTTGCAACCCGCCATGGCTACCTACAGTCGTAGCCCTGCCAGGCTCCTCTGTCCATGGGGTTTCCCAGGCCAGAACACTGGAGTGGGTTGCCATTTCCTTCTCCAGGAGATCTTCCTGACCCAGGGATTGAACCTGTGTCTCTTGTGTCTTCTGCAATGGTAAGCAGGTTCTTTACCACTCACACCACCTGGGAAGTAAATTCCTCGAATAAAACCTAACTTGTGACTTTTAGGTTATGCAGTTTTTCTTCAGTCAACAGCTCCAACTGGCTTGGATTGTTGAAGGAACTGAAAGCAGAAATGATCAAGACTCAATCTAGTTTGCTGCTGCTGCTGCTACTAAGTCACTTCAGTCGTGTCCGACTCTTCGCGACCCCATGGACTGCAGCCTACAAGGCTCCTCCGTCCATGGGATTTTCCAGGCAAGAGTACTGGAGTGGGTTGCCATTGCCTTCTCGGCTAGTTTGCTGGGTAGGACTTAAATTACAAATAGATGAAAATCCATCATGCTTTTAAAGGTAGATGTTTTCTGGTTGTTTTCAGATGTAGGATTGCTGGGCTGCACCCTACAGACCCTACAAGTCCCTTACATGCCCAGCTTCAAGATCAAAGAAATGATGATCTTTTACTTTTATCAGTTCATTTCACTCTTTCTATTTCACATTTAGTGCTCCCATTTCACTTAGTTTATGTTTTCCAATTTTCCATCTCTTTTTGTTGTTGTTAATCCTTCTCAAGACTTTATCAAGCACAGTAGAAAAGCTTTTGTATACATTTATATAAATAGTATGTATAATATATCTTTTAGAAAACTTGTGGATTTTTGTCTAACTAAAAAAAAGTATGTTTTGATTCCTCTTGTTTAACTTAGTGTGAATAGAATGCTAGGCTTCTAATAAAAAAAAAAGATATGCAACAAGCAACAAAGGTTTACTGTATAGCACAGGGAACTACAGTCAATATCTTATAATCACCTATAATGGAAAATAATCTGAAAAATAATATATGTCTATGTGTATAACTGAATCACCTTGCTGTGCACCTGAAACATTGTAAGTCAGCTATTCTTCAATTATATATATATATATATATATATATATATATATATATATATATATATATAAATTTTTTTAAAAAGACCAAAGGAAGAGCCCAGACTCAATCATGGAGACATCAGTTGTTTAATGGATAGAGGTAGTTTACACATCTGAAGCAAGGTCCTGGAGCAACACCTCACTGTACGTGGCAGACGGTGGTCAAAACATGGTAGCAATTTTCGCTACTTGGGAAAGGGGGAAGTTACCAGTTATGGGCAAATTGGCATCAGGTTGGGTCATCGGTTACCAGGGAAACTAGCAGAGGAGTGTGCCCCTCACTGCCCCTTTGATAAGCTATCCTGGGGAAGATGTTGGGATCTGAAGATTAGAACAGTCACTAGCTGGGTCGGGGGTAGGACGGCCAGACATGTGAGTCAGGTGTTGGTGAAGCAGGCACTGTCCAGCAGGGGATGTAGAGTGAGCGAGAGAACAGCCATGTTGGTTGGCCTGATCATATCAGGACCTGCAGTTTAAGACTGATGCAGCCAGCCAATAGAGAAACCACTAGGATCACACTTGTAGTCCAGGAGGTTAGATTTCTTAATTTGCTGGTGGGGGAAAATGCACTCCAGAGGAAGCTGGGCATCTTGCCAAACAAGAGACTAAGGTCATTATTGGATTCTAAGGAAGGGCAGAGTTCTGGTATAATTTTAATGAACCAGTGTTTTGACAGACTCAGAACAGAGAGGGGCTGGGTGTAAAGCCTAAGCTGAGAAGCTGATCCCGGGTCCTCTTTCCTTGGAAATCTCAAAATTAAGATAAACGTAGGATGTTGGGCCTGAAAACTCCTTATCTGAAGCTTTGAACTTGGACTTAGCCTGTGTCAGAATGACCCGTATTCTTCAGGTCCTTCAGCAAGAATGGGGTGTTCCATCCACCAAGATATAACTTCAGACTGCAAAGTTTCAATAAATCTATTATTTTTTGAGAACATTCCTCAGCACCACATCAATGTTAATTAACAAAAGCAGTTTTTACAGAACAAAAAGGCACAAAATATTCCATAGTCTAAGAAGCATATACAATATTTGGGGGCCTAATGGATATCAAACACAGTAAATATTGGGTTGGCCAAAAAATCATTTGGGTCTTTCTAGAACATCTTACAGAAAAACTTGAATGAACTTTTTGGCCAACCCAATATGTGAAGAAACACTTAACGTGTACAAAGCTGTTGGGAATGTACATTGGTACAAACTTTATAAGAAGATACTTTTGATGTAAAATAAAAGTAAGTTCAGTTCAGTTCAGTTCAGTCGCTCAGTCGTGTCCGACTCTCTGCGACCCCATGAATTGCAGCACGCCAGGCCTCTCTGTCCATCACCAACTCCCGGAGTCTACCCAAACCCATGTCCATCCAGTCGGTGATGCCATCCAACTATCTCATCCTCTGTCGTCCCCTTCTCCTCCCGCCTCCAATCCTACCCAGCATTAGGGTCTTTTCCAATGAGTCAACCCTTCGCATGAGGTGGCCAAAGTATTGGAGCTTCAGCTTCAACATCAAACCTTCCAATGAACACCCAGGATTGATCTCTTTTAGGATGGATTGATTGGATCTCCTTGCAGTCCAAGGGACTCTCAAGAGTCTTCTCCAACACCACAGTTCAAAAGCATCAATTCTGTAGCGCTCAGCTTTCTTCACCGTCCAACTCTCACATCCATACATGACCACTGGAAAAACCATAGCCTTGACTAGACGGACTTTTGTTGGCAAAGTAATGTCTCTGCTTTTAAACATGCTATGTAGGTTGGCCATAACCTTCCTTCCAAGGAGTAAGCGTCTTTTAATTTCATGGCTGCAGTCACCATCAGCAGTGATTCTGGAGCCCAAAAAAGTAAAGTCTGACACTGTTTCCACTGTTTCCCCATCTATTTCCCATGAAGTGATGGGATCAGATGCCATGATCTTAGTTTTCTGAATGTTGAGCTTTAAGCCAACTTTTTCACTCTCCTCCTTCACCTTCATCAAGAGGCTCTTTAGTTCTTCTTCACTTTCTGCCATAAGGGTGGTGTCATCCGCATATCTGAGGTTATTGATATTTCTCCCGGCAATCTTGATTCCAGCTTGTGTTTCTTCCAGCCCAGCGTTTCTCATGATGTACTCTGCATATAAGTTAACTAAGCAGGGTGACAATATACAGCCTTGACGTACTCCTTTTCCTATTTGGAACCAGTCTGTTGTTCCATGTCCAGTTCTAACTGTTGCTTCCTGACCTGCATACAGGTTTCTCAAGAGACAGGTCAGATGGTCTGGTATTCCCATCTCTTTCAGAATTTTCCACAGTTTATTGTGATCCACACAGTCAAAGGCTTTGGCATAGTCAATAAAGCAGAAATAGATGTTTTTCTGGAACTCTCTTGCTTTTTCGATGATCCAGCGGATATTGGCGGAGCTGGGGGCGGCGGCCGACAGGGGCTAGGCCGGGCTGGGGGCCGGGGGCAGCGGCTGACAGGGCCTAGGCCGGGGGCGGGGGGCCGGGGGCCGCAGGCGAGAGGGGCTAGGCCAGGCCGGGGGCTGGGGCCGGCGGCGGCGGTGGCGGCGGCAAGAGGAATTACCCAAGACCCAAGGTAAGAGAAACCCAAGTAAGACGGTAAGTGTTGCGAGAGGGAATCAGAGGGCAGACACACTAAAACTAAAACTACAGTAAACTAGATAATCTGATCACACGGACCACAGCCTTGTCTATCTCAATGAAACTAAGCCATGCCGTGTGGGGCCACCCAAGACGGATGGGTCATGGTGGAGAGGTCTGACAGATTATGGTCCACTGGAGAAGGGCATGGCAAACCACTTCAGTATTCTTGCCTTGAGAACCCCATGAACAGTATGAAAAGGCAAAAGGATAGGACCCTGAAAGATGAACTCCCCAGGTCAGTAGGTGCCCAATATGCTAATGGAGATCAGTGGAGAAATAACTCCAGAAAGAATGATGGGATGGAGCCAAAGCAAAAACGATACCCAACTGTGGATGTGACTGGTGATAGATGCAAAGTCCGATGCTGTAAAGAGCAATATTGCATAGGAACCTGGAATGTTAGGTCCATGAATCAAGGCAAACTGGAAGTGGTCAAACAGGAGATGGCAAGAGTGAACGTTGACATTCTAGGAATCAGCGAACTAAGATGGACTGGAATGGGTGAATTTAACTCAGATGACCATTATATCTACTACTGTGGGCAAGAATCCCTTAGAAGAAATGGAGTAGCCATCATGGTCAACAAGAGAGTCCAAAATGCAGTACTTGGATGCAATCTCAAAAACGACAGAATGATCTCTGTTTGTTTCCAAGGCAAACCATTCAATATCACGGTAATCCAAGTCTATGCCCCGACCAGTAACGCCGAAGAAGCTGAAGCTGAACGATTCTATGAAGACCTACAAGACCTTCTAGAACTAACACCCAAAAAAGATGTCCTTTTCATTATAGGGGACTGGAATGCAAAAGTAGGAAGTCAAGAAACACCTGGCGTAACAGGCAAGTTTGGCCTTGGAGTACAGAATGAAGCAGGGCAAAGGCTAATAGAGTTTTGCCACGAGAACGCACTGGTAATAGCAAACACCCTATTCCAACAACACAAGAGAAGACTCTACACGTGGACATCACCAGAGGGTCAACACCGAAATCAGATTGATTATATTCTTTGCAGCCAAAGATGGAGAAGCTCTATACAGTCAGCAAAAACAAGACCAGGAGCAGACTGTGGCTCAGATCATGAACTGCTTATTGCCAAATTCAGACTTAAATTGAAGAAAGTAGGGAAAACCACTAGACCATTCAGGTATGACCTAGATCAAATCCCTTATGAGTATACAGTGGAAGTGACAAATAGATTTAAGGGACTAGACCTGATAGACAGAGTGCCTGATGAACTATGGACAGAGGTTCGTGACATTGTACAGGAGACAGGGATCAGGAAAATCCCCATGGAAAAGAAATGCAAAAAAGCAAAATGGCTGTCTGAGGAGGCCTTACAGATAGCTGGGAAGAGAAGAGAAGTGAAAAGCAAAGGAGAAAAGGAAAGATATTCTCATCTGAATGCAGAGTTCCAAAGAATAGCGAGGAGAGATAAGAAAGCCTTCCTCAGCGATCAGTGCAAAGAAATAAAAGTAAGAAAGCTGTATAAATAACAACATTTGGAAAATTTGCCAGTGGTTCCTTCCCAAATCTCTCCCCGTTTTCTTTTAGCCACTACCCATCATAACCCAGGTGGCACTAGTGGTAAAGAATCTGCCTGCCAATGCAGGAGACATAAGAGACTAGAGTTCGATCCCTGGGTCTGCAGGATCCCTGGAGAAGGGCATGACAATCTACTCCAGTATTCCTGCCTGGAGAATCCCATGGACAAAGGAGCCTGGTGGGCTACAGTCCATAGGGTTTCAAAAGAGTTGGAAATGGCTGGAGCAACTTAGCATGCATGCACGCATCATATCCAAGGTACAGTGAGAGAAAGAGGGTTATCTAGCTTAAGTGCAGGGCTAAATAAGGTTTCTCTGATGAAATTGTAAGTAAGGTGCATGAGGGGGAAAAAAAAACAAGAGAAAGAGGGTTATCTAGCTTAAGTGCAGGGCTAAATAAGGTTTCTCTGATGAAATTGTAAGTAAGGTGCATGAGGGGGAAAAAAAAACAAGAACAAAACAACATACACCCAGTGTTTATCAGGATTTATTTCTGCGTCATGTTCTAGAATTCAGAGTGTTCACTCTGAAATTCAACTTCAGACTTTAGAAACAAATTTATGACGTTCCCTGGTGGCCTAGTGGTTAAAATAACCTGAACTATGTCTCTCCTGCTATATCCAAAATATATTTCCTACTTTTTCTCTTTAAACAAAGAAAAAATAACTTTAAAAATTGGAAGGAGAGACTTCCCTAGTGGTCCAGTGGCTAAGGCTCTTCACTCGCAATGCAGGGGGCCTGGGTTCAATCCCTGATCAGGAAACTAGATCCCACATGATCTATGTCATCATAGTGTGCCACTATGAGTTCTCATGCCGCAGCTGAAAGGTCTCGTGTGGCTCAACTACAACCCGTCACAGCCAAATAAATAAATGCTTTTCTTTAATTGGAGGAGGGAGACCAACAATGGAGAACACAACACTGCCTAGTGCTGAAACTCAGCACTGCGCTGTTGAGTGATGCTGACAGACAGGGAACTGAGGACTTAAATACCTTTCTGTCACACAGTTATATAAGAACACCATCCCAGTAGAATGACTGCCATGTAAGTGCCTTCTAGATTCAAGAAATCCAAAGCACACTGCAAAGATGTAATTAATCTTTATGTTAACTAGTAGGAAGGGGGTTTTCACCCCCATAGATGAAGAAGCTATGGCAAGAATAATAATTCATCTCTGACATACCTGGCAGAACCGGTCCTGTATTTGTAGTCATACGCCTGGGAAATTTTTTAAAATTTGGCACGCTAGGCTGGGAGACAAGGGGATTACTAAATAGCATATAAAGCATTTCCTACTTGTTATTCTGATTTGTGTGTGTGTGTATACTAAATAAACAGCCTTCTACACAGCGTAGAAGAATCAACCTGGATTCCAGTCCTGTCTCTGTCTTCTGCTGGTTGTGTGACCACAGGCAAGTCACTAACCTCTTAGCTGACTCTTTCAAATGGGGAAACAGTATCACCTGCCACCTACGTCAAGGTTGTGGTTTGTTTGTTGAGAGCCTGCTGTTTACCAAGCTCTGTGGTTGCGTTTTCTGGGCATCAGCTCTATCACTGTTCACACTGTTGTTGCCAAAACTCAGGCTCTGTTCTCTGGTGCTGAGTAGAAGCTCAGAGACAGAGCTCTGGGTGAAGTGAAAAAGAATAGCTTTATTGCTTTGCCAGGCAAAGGGGGCCACAGTGGGCGATTGCCCTCAGAACCATGTGTCCCACCCTGGAGGGGGTAGTGAGGAGTTTTATAGTGTTCAAGGAGCAGGGCATAGTCAGCTCGTGGACATTTTTTTGACTGGTTGGTGATGAGCTAATCAGGAGTTACCATCATCAAGCTTTTGGTTCCAGCAGGTCTGGGGTCTATGTGCTTGAGGGCATCATACACTTAACTTCTTCCATCTGGTAGGGGTTTCAGTGTCTGCAAAACAACTCAAAAGATATGGCTCCAAATACTATAGCACTTCTCTGGTGATACAGTAGTTAAGAATCCACCTGCCAAGGAAGAGCATGTGGGTTTGATCCTGGTCCAGGAAGATTCCACATACTTCAGAGCAACTAAGCCCATGCGCCACAACTGCTGAGCCCAGGTGCCTTAGAGCCAATGTTCCACAACTAAAGAGTAGCCCCTCCTTGCCACAGCTAGGGAAAGCCCACGCACAGCAGTGAAACCAAAACCCAGTGCAGCCAAAAATAAAAATAAAGTTGAAAGAAAATAGTTTCAAGGTATACCACAGATAAAAGACTAATATCCCCAAGGAAATAAAGAACTTGTAAAAACTGAGGGAAAAAAAGACCAAAAACTCAACAGAAACGTGGACAAAATACACAGATACTTCACCAAGAATTATATTACCCTAAAACATATTGCCAACAAAGGTCCGTCTAGTCAAGGCTATGGTTTTTCCAGTAGTCATGTATGGATGGGAGAGTTGGACTATAAAGAAAGGTGAGCGCCGAAGAATTGATGCTTTTGAACTGTGGTGTTGGAGAAGACTCTGGAGAGTCCCTTGGACTGCAAGGAGATCCAACCAGTCCATCCTAAAGGAGGTCAGTCCTGAGTGTTCATTGGAAGGACTGATGTTGAAGCTGAAACCCCAATACTATGGCCACCTCATGTGAAGAACTGACTCATTGGAAAAGACCCTGATGCTGGGAAAGATTGAAGGCAGGAGGAGAAGGGGACGACAGAGGATGAGATGGTTGGATGGCATCACCTACTCAAGGGATATGAGTTTGGGTGGACTCCAGGAGTTGGTGATGGACAAGGAGGCCTGGCGTGTTGCAGTCCATGGGGTCGCAGAGTCGGACACGACTGAGCGACTGAACTGAACTGAAAACATGTTGAAAGTTATTCAACTTTTCTCATAATAAGAGAAATGCAACTTAAAACCATACTCAAATACTATTTCTCACCTATTAGATTGGCAAAAATTAGTACCCCTAGGGTGGGAATTTATTACAATAGAAATAACATATACATTTACCCTTTAACAATGCCAATTTTGGTAATTCAACCTGAAGATAAACCTGTTACAGTACAAAAAATATATATATATTTTTAAAGTTACATGCAAGGTTATTTATTGTGTTATTTGTAACTGCAACATATTGGAAAGAACTTAAATTTCTATACATAGAAAATAGATTGAGTAAACTATAGTACAGTCACACATTAGAATAACATGCAGCTGTAAACAAAGAATGAGGAAGATCTCTACAAATACACAAGGAGTGATATCCAGGATACTTTGATGAGTGAAAAAGAGAAAGTGCAGAATAGTATACGTATGTATACATGTATATTGGAGAAGGGAATGGCAACCCACTCCAGTATTCTTGCCTAGAGAATTCCATGGACAGAGGAACCTCGCCGGCTACAGTCCATGGGGTAGCAAAGAGTCGGACACAACTGAGCTACTAATACACACACATACACACATACATATATATATATAAAATGTGATTTTTCATGTAATATAGGAGAGAAAATAAGAATACACCCACACATACATTAGAAAGGACAAGTATGTACACCTTAAACTTATACAATTTTATATGTGAAATATATTTCAAATTTAAAAAAAGGAGAAAGAAAATAAGTACAATCTTGCCTCAATGAGTATGGTAGTTGCACTCTAGGAAAATTTAGTGTATGTAAAATCGCTATGAATATCCTTTATGTTTATATGTAAAACAGAATTTGGTTCTAGTTTAACTATCCCAAATACAGTTTTCATTTACAGGAATAGCTTGTTCCAAAGGATGTGGGACCAATTTATACACAGCAGGATGTCAGCCAAGCATCCTTGTCCCTGACCTAAATGCCAGTGGTGCCCCCAGTCATTGTGATAATCCCAAAACAATCACAATATGGGTTGAATTATACTCCCCCAAAAGAT
This sequence comes from Giraffa tippelskirchi, assembly GCF_054371585.1. Taxonomy (NCBI): domain Eukaryota; kingdom Metazoa; phylum Chordata; class Mammalia; order Artiodactyla; family Giraffidae; genus Giraffa; species Giraffa tippelskirchi. The sequence goes on from NC_137280.1 coordinate 60,587,863, forward strand.
ATAGTAATACCCTAACCCCCAGTACCCTGTGAATGTGACCTTATTTGAAAATAGAGTCTTTGCAGATGTAATCAAGTTAAAATGAAACTAGGCTGGATTAGGGTGAGCTAAACCACTGGATTAGCAATGACTTGGTGTCCTTATAAAAAGAGAAACAGACACAGACACACACGGGAGAAGGTCAAGGGACGGCAAGAGCAGAGATTCGAGTAATGCATCGGCAAGACGAGGGACATCAGGGCTTGCTGGCCACCACCTGGAGCTATAAGAGGGGCAGGGAACAGACTCTCCTTAGAGCCTCCAGAAGAACCAACCCTGCCAGTACCTCAATTTCAGACCTCGGGCTCCTGGAGATTTGAGAAGAGACATTTGGGTTGTCTTAAGATGGCTCAGCAGGTAAAGAATCAGGAGACACAGGAGACGCAGTTTTAATCCCTGGGTCAGGAAGATTCCCCTCGAGGAGGAAATGGCAACCCACTCCAGTATTCTTGCCTGGAAAATTCCGTGGACAGAGAAGCCTAGTGGGCTACAGTCCACGGGGTCACAAAGAGTCAGACATGATTGAGCAACTAAGCACGCAAGCACCCAAAGTCACCAAGTTTGTGATAGTTGGTGACAGCCCTGGAAACCAAATACAAAGCTCCCACGTGGGACTTCCCTGGTGGCACAGTGGATAAGAATCTGCCTTCCAATGCAGGGGACATAGGTTCAATCCCTGGTCCAGGAAGGTTCCACAAACTGCGGAGCAACAACTCCAAAGCCTGTGCACCTGGAGCCTGTGCTCTGCAACAGTGAAGCCACCACAATGAGAAGCCTTTGCACCACAACTAGAGAAAGTCCTCGAGCAACAATGAAGGCCCAGCACAGCCATAAATAAATAAGTAAAAGCTCTCACACAGGGTGCTGAACACATTACAGGAAACCTGTCTTTGTGTCTCCCTCCTGCTTAGTGTCCAGGCCCCTGCTCAGACATCACCCCTCAGGCAGTGTCTTCCCTAAACCCCTTAATCAAAGTATCACCCCACCCCATTGCTCTCGTCCCTTTACCCTGCTTAAAATTTTCTTTACTTTTCATTACCTAACATGATATCATTTCTTTCTTTAGGTGTTGTCTGTCTCCCCAGCTAGCATTTTAGTTGCAGATGTGATGTACAAAACATGCATATGCTTGCCTGGCAAGGCGCTGGAGCCAGAAAGGCTACATCTGTTACATTTGTTTGAAGCCAATCCAAGTAGGCTAATGTGCATTTGGAGAGCTCTGAGAGAATGTTATATGTTGTACATGCTGTCAGCAGCAGGAGGGGAAAACACGTTGGGAAGAGAGAGCACATACTAAACAAGTCACATTCGTGCTGTGAGATTACACACAGGGATTCTCAGCCTTGGTGCTGTTGACACTTTGGTGCTGTTTACAGTGATTGGTTGGTGAGAGCCTTCCCTGTGCAAAGGATGACTGGCAGCAAATGACAATCTCACCAGTTATGCTAACCAAGAACGTCTGTAGACATGGCCAAACATCCTCTGGGGTTCTGGGAGCAAACTCACCCCAGTTGAGAACCACTGAGTTACATGTGGTGCTGGTCCACTCTCCCTCCTTCATTTGCAGCTCCACACACACATACACACATACATACACACACACATGTAGTAGGACAACCCCCTCAACACCCCTTAAAGATGATTTATTCTTGTGTGGACTCCCTCCAAATGTGCCCTGATATTTTCTGAGGTCATCTGTGGTCAACCATTTTATTAGTAGCCTCCAACAAAACACATCTCTCTGAATTCCTGCCCAAGCGTAGCTCCCATCTACACTGAATCTAGACATGACCACGTGGTCTACTTCAGCCAATGGGACATTGGCAGGCATGGTGATACAAACAGAAGCTTGTTAAAACACTGACACATTCGAGCTTGTCCTATTGGCATGTTCCTTTGTTGGGAGCCAGAACAAAGCTCAGGCGAGATTCTGAAGGACCAGAGGCCACATGGAGAGAAGCACTGACAGATGAGAAGTCATACTGTACGGTCCAGGTCAAGATCAACTTCAACTGAATGCAAACATGAGTGACCTTGGCTATGTCATATGAAGCAGAAGAACTGTTCGGCTGAACCAAATCAACTCACAGGATTGTGAAAAACAGGAAATCAGTTTTGTTTTAATCCAATAAGTTTTGAGGTAGGGTATTACACAGCAATAGTCAACTGGAAACGATGCTGGGAAAGATTGAGGGCAAGAGGAGAAGGGGGCGACAGAGGAAGAGATGGTTGGATGGTATCACTGACTCAATGAACATGAGTTTGAGCAAACTCAGAGATAGTGAAGGACAGGGAAGCCTAGCATGCTGCAGTTCATGGGGTCGCAGACTAAGACACGACTTAGAGACTAAACAACAACAACAATAACTAGTTGAAAGTAAGAAACACTCCAGAGTTGGAGCAGGCTCATGTTAGCTTATAAGAGCAAACTGTGGAATTTTCTGAATCAATTATTATATGTTAAATTATACTAACTTAGGTTGAAATAAATTACATTTTGAAAAAGATAATACATAATCAAAACATATCCTTTCTTTTTTAAAATTAATTTTTATTGGAATATAGTTGATTTACACTGTTGTGTTAGTTTCTGTTATACAGCAATGTGAATCAGTTATACATTTACATACATATATCCACTCTTTTAGATTCTTTTCCCATATAGGTCATTACAGAGCATTGATTAAGGTTCCCTGTGCTATACAGTAGGTCCTTATTAGTTATTTATTTTAGCATTTCTTAATTATTATACTCCTTTTTACTATTATCTATGGTCTTGAGGTTATTCTTTTAAGATTTTTTTGACGTGGACCATTTTTAAAGTCTTTATTGAATTTGTTACAATATTGCTTCTGCTTTTTATATTTTGGTTTCTTGGCCATGAGGCATATGGGATGTTAGCTCCCTGACCAGGGAACAAGTCCATACCCTCTGCATTAGAAGGCGAAGACTTAACCACTGGACTGCCAGGGAAGTCCCTCTCTTGAGATTATTTGTATCTAAGCCCGTGCAGCACAACTACTAAAGCCAGGGGGGCTAGAGCTTCTCTTCTGCAGCAAGAAAAGCCACCGCAATGAGAAACCCACATACAGCAACTAAAGAGTAGCCTCTGCTTGCTACAACTAGAGAAAGCACAAGTGCAGCAACAAAGACCCACCACAACCAAAACGTTAAATAAATAAATCTTAAAAAAAAAAAAAAAAAGATGGAAAATTTGCAACCATGGCCCATTCTGCCATGGAAACGGGAGCTTCACCCTCTGGTCCCCTCCTGCCTTTAGTCAAGAGAAGGCCTTTTAGAAACCCTAGTCTATGTGAGTAGTTTCTCACCATATGTAGGAATGATCTTGCTGCCTGTCAAGATCAACATCACACTTTCCCCTCTGCTTTGATACTGTACCATTTCAGCTGTAGGTGCCAAATCCTTTTGATTCCACATGAAATACTACCCTGGATTGCTTTCATGTATGTTTTATGAGTACCCCTAGGCATGAATATTTATTTAAGCAACTCGGAGCATATCCCTTTGATTTTCTTTTTCTGTCCTGACTCATGTTTAAAAGGTGGGGGGAGGTGCACAATGTCATAGTTCACCTGTAATGGCTTTGGCCTCCTAACCCTTTTGCTTACAGGGCCAAATAGTCATCTAGGAAATGGAAAACATTACCTGGCTTTGTGTCAGTTAGCAGCATGACACACATTTCTGTTTTACTAATGAAACAGCTCTTTCCTGTGCAATGTCAGCTTTCCTACACAATGTGTCAACGTACCCTTGTCATCCAACTGTTGCCTGTTTGGATCCCTTCCACGGTGACTGACCTGGTCAACCCTTCATCCACATTAATATTTTCTATTCATTCAGAGACACTGTCAAGAGAATGAAAAAACAAGACACAGGAGAAAATATTTGCAAAACTTAAATATGATAAAAGGCCTATATCCAGAACATATACAGAATCCTCAAAACTCAATAATAAGAAAATAAACAGCCCAATTATAAATTAGGCAAAAGATCTGAGCAGATATATGCAGAAGCAAATAATCACGAGAAGATACTGAACATCATTTGTCATTCTAGAAATGGAAATTAAAATCACCATGAGGTACCATAATACCCTAGAATGGTTATAATTACACAGACTTCTTGTAGATACAGAGCACCTGAAAATATCCTACACTACTCAGTATTGGTGGGGATGTAAAATGACAGCTACTTTGAAAATGCTTGATGCTTTCTTAAAAAGTTAAACCTACACTGTACTATATGGTCCAGCCATTCCACATCTAGGAATTTACTTGCCAGAGATGGAAACATATTTATACAAAGACTTGCACAAGAATGTTCATAACAGCTTTCTTGGTAATATTCCTCAATAGGTGAATATACCCACTAATTGTGGTATATAAATACCATCGACTACTACTCAGTGATAACAAAATATGAACCACTGATATACTCAACAACATAGTTGACTCTCAAAATAATTCTGCTGAATGAAAGAAGCCAGACCACTCTCTCAAAAAAAACAGTACCTAGTTAACACTCCTTTGTATAAATTTCTAGATTAACTAATCTAAGAGACAGAAAGCAGATCAGTGGTTGTCTGTGGATAGGTTAAAGTGGGAATAAAAAGAAATTGCAAAGAGTCAGGAAGAAAATTTTGGAGGTGATGGATGTATTTGTTATCTTGATTATGGTGATAGTTTCACAGGAATATATTTATGTCAAAATTTATAAAATTACACACTTTAAATATGTGCAGTTTATTCAATGTCAATTACACATCATTAAAGCTGAAAAAATATATATGTGTATATGTATAGGATGCATCAGTTATTGACTAAGTAATGATTCAAGACAGAACTAGAAGGACTTCCCTGGTGCTACAGTGGCTTAGACTGGGGGCTCAGGTCAGGGAACTAGATCCCACATGCCACAGTGAAGAACCCCTGTGCTGCAACTAAGACCCAGTGGAGCCAAATAAATAAATATTTTTTAAAAATAAACATTTTTAAAAATAATTATTTTAAAATAAATATTTTAAAAATAATATTAAAAATTTAATAAAATTTTAAACAAATTTATTAATAAATATTTTTATTATTTATTTTAATAACCCAAGGGATAGGCTACCCACTCCAGTATTCTTGGGCTTTCCTTGTGGCTCAGCTGGTAAAGAATCTGCCTGCAATGTGGGAGACCTGGGTTTGATCCCTGGGTTGGGAAGATCCCCTGGAAAAGTGAATGGCTACCCACTCAGTACTCTGGACTGTAGAATTCTATGCACCATATAGTCCATGGGGTCGCAAAGAGTCGGACACACCTGAGCGTCTTTCACTTTCAAGTTGGTCTACCAACTTGGGTTATTAAAATTGGGAGACTATAATGACTGGAAGGGTGCACATCTCTTCAATTACCAGCCTGACCTTCAGACCAGGTCCAACTAAATCCAAAGGTAAGTGCAAAGTGAGTGTCCAGAACATCTGTAATATAGAAACCTCTTTATTCGTATCTGAAATTGACTTGAATGGTCACACAGGCTGTGACAACCCATACAAGCTGAGCTGCAGGCAGGTTAAAGCAGTCTCATTAGGGAAATCATTCAGCAGATTTGTCTCTGATACTGATGAAATGTTGTATGGTTTGCTGTGTGAGACACAAATGCGGAAATAACCTGTGTTTCGACTTATGCACCAACAGGGACTTCCCTGGAAATCCAGTGGTTTGATCTGGGAACTAAGATCCCACCTGCCCCACTCATGGTGCAGCCTAAAAAAAATAAAAAAGATTAAAAAAAAAATCAAGTTAGATGCCCATAAGCTTAACATCCTAAATTTCATGGATAATAATCCAAACATTCATACACAGTTTATTACCATCTCAAAGCTAATAAATAAAAATAAGGAATGCAGTCATCTTCTCTGTGATGGGTTATTAAGATTTGTCTGGTCTCTTTGGGCCACCCCTTGATAACAATACAAAAAGTTTCTAAATCTGCATTGCTAAATTTTTGTGAGAGTTTTACTTTTCTGATAGAGTTTGAGCTTTTTAAATATCATGGCCATATAATTTTGAAAAAGTGATTTTTCTCCCTGTAGTGGGTTGAATTGGAGAAGGCAATGGCAACCCACTCCAGTATTCTTGCTTGGAGAATCCCAGGGACAGGGGAGCCTGGTGGGTTGCCGTCCATGGGGTCGCACAGAGTCGGACACTACTGAAGCAACTTAGCAGCAGCAGCAGCGGGTTGAATAGTGGGCTGCCAAAATACATACCCATGGTCTAAACCCCAGAATGTGTGGATGATACCTGATTTGGAAATAAGGTCTTTGCAGGTGCAAGTAAATTAAGGGTCTTGAGATTATCCTGTATTATCCAGGTGGGCCCTAAATCCAACGACAGGTGTTCTTATAAGAGAAAAGTAAAGGGAGATTTGAGGTAGAGATTAGAGGAAAAGAGAAGGTGCTGTGAAAATAAAGGCAGAGAATGAAGTGATGTGGTCTCAAACCAAGGAAGCCCGCAGCCACCAGAAGCTGGAAGAGACAAAAAAAATGGTGGGGGGGCGGGGCGGCAGAGTCTTCCCTAGAACCTCTGGAGGGAGCAGTCAGCCAACACTTGATTCAGACTCTGGCCTACAGAATGGTGAGAGAATAAATTTCTATTGTCTAAGCCGCAGCCTCAGGAAACCAACACTACCTCATAGAGCGCTAAAGATGGGGACAATGGTACCATCAATATTGTAGGTTTGCTCTGAGGATTAAATGAATTAGATGAGTTAATACCCCTCAAGCACTATAGAAGAGTGATACCTGCTATGCTTAGTTGCTCAGTCAAGTCTGACTCTTTGTGACCCCATGGACTGTAGCCCGATAGGCTCCTCTGTCCATGGGATTCTCCAGGCAAGAATACTGGAGTGGGTTGCCATGCCCTCCTCCAGGGGATCTTCCTAAGCCAGGGGCTGAACCCAGGGCTCCTGCATTGCAGGCCAGTTCTTTACCATCTGAGCCACCAGGGAAGCATGTTTGATACCTAGTTCCCAGGTGGCGCTAGTGGTAAATAACTCCCCTGCCAATCCAGGAGACACAAAAAAAACTCTGGTTCCATCCCTGGGTCGAGAAGATCCCCTGGAGAAGGGAACGGCAACCCACTCCAGTATTCTTGTCTGCAGAATTCCACGGACAGAGGAGCCTGCTGGGCTACCAGCCCATAGGGTTGCAAAGAGCCCAAAACAACTTAGCGACAAAACACCAACAACAAAGCACTATGAAAGTTCTAATAGTCTTCAGAAAGAATTTCTCTGGTGTCAACACAACCTACTGTTGATCACACTGCTTTATTGGTGCATGTCTAGTGAACTGGACACCATAATATTGAGCCTCCATCAGGTCAAGGCTATGGTTTTTCCAGTAGACATGTATGGATGTGAGAGTTGGACTATAAAAAAAGCTGAGCACCGAAGAATTGATGCTTTTGAACAGTGGTGTTGGAGAAGACTCTGGAGAGTCCCTTGGACTGCAAGGAGATCCAACCAGTCCTTCCTAAAGGAGATCAGTCCTGGGTGTTCATTGGAAGGACTGATGTTGAAGCTGAAGCTCCAATACTTTGGCCACCTGATGCGAAGAGCTGACTCATTTGAAAAGACCCTGATGCTGGGAAAGACTGAAGGCAGGAGGACAAGGGGATGACAGAGGATGAGATGGTTGGATGGCATCACGGTCGATGGGCATGAGTTTGAGTAGACACCGGGAGTTGGTGACGGACAGGGAGGCCTGGCGTGCTGTGATCTATGGGGCCGCAAAGACTCGGGCACGACTGAGCGACTGACCTGAACTAGACTACGGAATTGAAACAACACTCATGACGACGGTGAAAAGGTCAACAAGAGCAGACTATCAAGATTCTTTTGAACCCGAATACTCTATAAAAGGAACCCTTCAACTCTTCATGCATTTGGGTCCTTTCTTCTGCATTAGTTGTCTGTACAACTTCTTAATCCCTAAACGCAATGTGAAACACAATCCGGGGTCATCTAGGAAAATTATTTTCTTTGCTTCTCTTGGGAGTCTAAAACCCACCGAGGCGCCCAGAGATCGGAATTCCCAAGGCGATACCACGAGCCCACGTTACACCTGCAGAAAACTACGACTCCCAGAAGGCTTTGGGAGGCGGACTGCGAAAGGGGGCGGAGCCTAAGGGAGAAGGTCGTTGGCCGATTCCATCGTCCGGAGCGGGAAGGGTCGGCTGGGCGGAGTTTGGGAGGGCGATTAGTTGTAAATAGAAATATCGGCGTCCTGCGCGCGGTTGGTACGATCCACGCAGGGGATCCCTGCCACCTCGGCCGGCGCTTCAAGTTTCCCGGGCCGGGAGCGCGGCGCCTGCTGGGAAGGGGCCGGGACCGTTGTCCGGCCCGGCGGCGGCCGCGCGGAAGCTGCGACATGCAGAGCACAGACCTGGGCAGCAAGGAAAGCGGCAAGATATGGCACCGCAAGCCATCCCCGGCCACTCGGGACGGGTACAGGCCGCGCGCCGGAGGGGGACGGAGGCTGGCGAGGGGCGGGTCCGCGGCTTCGGGGAGGCGTTTGCGGCTCTGTTGGGGAGGGTGTCGGGAGGGGGTGCGGGGCACCGGACGGAGGTTCTGGTTCTTACCCTGCTCGTGATCTCCGGGTTGAGTGACCTCCGATGAACGCAGGCAGCTTGAGTTTCATGATCCTTAGAGACCCCCCTTTCCCAGTCCTGGGGACAGGGGTCTCAATTAGGATAAGCGTGGAGGGCCTGATTTATGCTGGGGAATTTGCGCTTCTGATGGGAGCCAGGACTGCCTGCCTTAATTAGCCCAGAATCCCTGTGGTATTCCTGGCACGCGGTAGATGCTCAGTAACTTATTAGTTAATTATAACATCTGGGAAAGAACTCAGGAGGAGGAATGGATGCCGGAGAAGAATGCACTTCCCCCTCTTCGAAATGCCATCCTTGAGTCTTTTATCCATTCTTGAATCACTGTTAGCAGTCAGGCAAGCAGGCATTCTAGTCATCAACTATTTGATGAGCACCTACTCCGTGCCAAGCTTTTAAGTGCTGGGGGACAGTTGTGGAACGGAACGAACTTCTGGTTCTCTCGGAGTTTATGCATTAATGTGTATCCAACGTAGGTCAGCCTTCTAGTAAGGTCAGCGTTGCTGCTGTTTCTTTTTTAAATAGACTTTGTTTCTTTAGGACAGGTTTAGGTTCGCAGCAAAATTGAGAGGAAGGTACAGAGATTTCCGATGCATCTCCTGCCTCCACACGCGCCTAGCCACACCTTTATTAATGTCCCCCACCAGAGCAGTATGCTTGTTGCAGTTGTTCAGCCTGTGTTGACACATGGTTACCAACCGAATTCCACTGTTTACATTAAGATTCAGTCTTTGTGTTCTACATTCTGTAGGTTTGGACAAATGTATAATGACCCATCCATCATTATGGTCTCATACAAAATATTTTCACTGCTCTAAGAATCCTCCTTGCTCTGCCCATTCATCCCTTCCTCCCCAGCTCTTCCTTTCATTCTTTTCCCTGGTCTCTGTCCTGTTAAATGCTCCTGTGTGACTTTAATGGGAGCCTTTGTCCCAAAGTGGTGCTATATTGGTGCCATGTTAATCTTACTGCTTTTAATCCCTTAGGATTCCATTGACTTTACTGCCTCATATTTCATGTGTTTTTCGTTCTAGTAATTTTTCTATTGATTCTTTGGTTGCTCCTCAAAAAATCAGTAGACTTTGAGTGCCAACTGCAAAAGCACAGTGCTACACTTGATACCATTAGCTTATTTGGTTTCTGGTAATTCTCAGTCCCCCAGCAATGTTGCCATTCCATCATATTCATTGAATTAACATTTTGTCTGGAACAGGAATTCCTCTGTATAGATTTTCACCCCCAAATTTGGGGTTTATGTACATATCACCTCTATTTCTTTAAGAAAAAATTTTGTTTGTTTGTTTGTTTTGGCTGTGCTGGGTACTAGTTGTGGCAGTGGGCTTAGTTGCCCCACAGCGTGTGGAATCATAGTTCACCCTCCAGGGGTTGAACCCACATCGCCTGCATTAGAAGGTGGATTTTCAACCACTGGACCACCACGGAAGTCCCAGCACCGCCTCTACTTCTGAGATTCTCTAAATGTTCTAAAAATTATGCTACCCACAACAATTTTTTTTCTTACTGTTAGTATCTAGATACACATACAAGATTCAGAAAATGACTCACGTTTGTGTGAAAATGTCCCTATCTGTTTCTTCCACTAAAACATAGTTTCTTTTTGTTCATAAACACCCATTGTTATGATGTTGAGAGGGGCAGGGGGGTGGAGAGCGCTGACCGTGAATTCAGATGGACTGCAGTTGAAGTAAATGTCCACCCACCAGCTCTGTGACCTTGGGCAAGTTAATCTTAGGCAGCAAGTGAAGATAATCGTACTTAACAGAAAGACTGTCTTAGGGAATTAGTGTCTCATGTATCTTGGTATTCAGTAAATATTTGATGTTTTTATTATGTTTAAGGACTGAGGAACACCATCAGGCAAATTATGAGCCATTGAAAAACAGTTCTAAAATAAATACTTGTATGTGTGATTTATATGAAAAGTCAGAAGGACAGAATTTTGCTCTTAAATGTGATTATGTCATGATGGTACGGTTAGAATAAAATTATTAGTGTCTTTCTGTATTTTCCATATGTTGAACAATGATCATGTCATTTTGTAATCCACATACGTAGTAAACATTATAGAAAAAAGACTGGAGGGAAAAGTCCTTTGCTTGGTCTAAGTTTAATTGCCAGGGAACATCTTGATGTTGTTACTTATTGTCTCAATATATTTATTCTCCCCACTCCCCTTCGGGAATGTCAGAGAAAAACCAGAGCTGGACAGTAGTTGAAGTGGTGAAAAGAGACATTATTCAGGACTATTATTGCAAGAGAGGAAGCAAGACCTCAGTGTGGAACTGGAGTTGATGTGTTCTGGGCTCAGTTCAGAATACAGCCTGGGCAAGAGAGAAGTTATAGACAGAGAGCAAGTTAGGGGTCAGAGGATGGAAAATTACCAAGAGAAAACACCTGGGGTAAACCTACCTCACAGGATTCTTGCTGAAGATCAGACAGCAGTTGGGAGATAATGGAGAACGAGGAACCCCATCAGGTGTCAAGAATGATGATATTGAAGGTAGGGGCTTCTGATTAAACTGAGCAGGGTTGCTAAAGTTAGATTTTTCAAGGGAATGCACAGATGAGCCTAGGAGAAGGTTCGGAAGCCTGACTAAAGTTTGGTCAAGCCAAGAATCTTTGTCAGGAACTAGATAGAAATAATTTTACTGTTTCATCCAATGAGTCTTAAAAGCCTTATTTTTAAATAAAGTAAAGAAAATGTTTGATATACTTAATTTAGTGGTTGTTAAATTAAGTGATAATGAGGCAATTGTTTCTAATATTAAAATTCAAATTCATAAAAAGTCAATTAAGAAATTTTATGATTTGAAAACTTGTTGCAGGAGAGAGTGGGCTTCCCAGGTGGCACTACTGGTAAAGAACCTACCTGCCGATGCAGGAGACATAAGAGACGCAAGTTCAATCCCTGGGTTGGGAAGATCCCCTGGAGGAGGGCACAGCAACACACTTCAGTATTCTCATCTGGAGAACCCCATGGACAGAGGAGCATGGCAGGCTACAGTCCATGGGGTCTCGCAAAGTTGGACATGACTGAAGCGACTTAACATGCGTGCATGCGGGAGAGAGTGGGGTTACTCTAGTCTTCATGACCCAAATATACACATATGTATTATTTTAAGGAGTTAATTGGTTCTGCAAGTTTTAAAAGTTTTCTTTTCAGCAGATATATGGTACTTCATCTTCCTCTCAAAAAATAATACCTTTAGACAGATACAATCATATTTTTAGATTGAAGCTAAAGCTCCAATACTTTGGCCACCTGATGTGAAGAGCTGACTCATTGGAGAAGACCCTGATGCTGGGAAAGATTGAGGGAAGGAGGAGAAGGGGGCAACAAAGGATGAGATAGTTGGATGGCATCACTGACTCAATGGACATAAGTTTGAGCAAATTCCTGGAGGTAATGAAGGACAGGGAAGCCTGGCTACAGTTCATAGGGTTGCAAAGAGTAGGACATGACTGAGTGACTGAACAACAACAGATATACTTGAAAATAAAATTCATGTACACTTGGAACACCCTGAGTCACAAAAACAAAATCTTATCAGGGTATCTTAAAATTAGGATATTGAATTGAAGTTTTTCTTACAGATGGTAGTTTGTGATTTATATAAAACTACTTTTTGTTAATTACTTCATTGTTTATGTCTGTTGCTTGATGTAACAATCCAACTACTCGGTCAAAAATACATTTTCTTATCATATCCTGTTGTCTATCACTTAGTCACAGTTTATAAATCTGTTCATGTGTGTGTTTATTTTTTTAAATAATTTTTTTTAAGTAATTTATTTATTGGCTGTGCTGGGTCTTCGTTGCCACACAGGCTTTCCTCGAGTTGTGACGAGCAGGGGCTGCTCTCTAGATGTGGTGTGCAGCTTTCTGTTGTTGCACAGCACAGGCTCTAGCGTGCACAGCCTTCAGTAGTTGCAGTGGAAAGGCTCAGTAGTTGCAGTTCCTGGGCCCTAGAGCACAGGCTCAATAGCTCTGGTGCACAAGCTTAGTTGTTCTACAGCATGTTGTTTTGTGGAATTGTTCGGGACCAGGGATGGAGCCAGTGTTCCCTGCATTGGCAGACAGATTCTTTACCACTGAGCCACCAGGGAAACTATTTTTTTAGTGTCTGTCTCTACTACTATGCTGAAAGCTTCATAAGGGCAGGGCCTCTGTCTATCAACTACCCTTATCTCCTGGCTTATGCAGTGTCTGATGCTTTGTGAGTTTTAGGTGTTTGATGAATAAACGAACAGTAGCAACTCTGATAATAACATCTTGTACAGTTTTCAGAAGTCACTGTACGGTTGCTTCTAGGAAAGGAAGAGGAGCCGAAGAAGAGGGAAGAAGGGGTAGGCAAAAACCTTCAAAATTAGTGAGGTGTACTACACAATGCATAGTCTTCATAATAACAAGTAATGCTTGACATAGAGTTTAATGGTTTTTTGTTTTGTTTGTTTTTTGGCAGAATTATAGTGAACATCATTCACAACACTTCGGATTACCTTCCCAAAGTTTTAAGATTTTTGAACGTGGCTTTTGATAGCTCAGGTGATTGTTTAATTGCTGGGGACCATCAAGGAAATATCTATGTTTTTGACTTGTGTGGAAACAGGTGAGCAAATACTTTGGATATTTACCAAGTGATTACTTTCTTGACTGTTTTAGTACCTACTATTGATTATTCATTTAGAAAGATTTATTAAGTACTTACTATATTTCAGACACTTTGTAAAATTCTGCCATTAGTGCTGGTGGAATAAAGTGAGAAAGAATAGAAAGATAAAATTGTTGGTTTGTTGTTTTTTTTTTTAAGAGAATTAAAGTTTTCATTTTAACAGCATCTCTAGTAGCTTGTTTTTTCTTAAATTTCAACCTTCATTATTGCTAGTTTATCAGTTAATGTCTGGTACCTGTTTAGAAAAAGCACAGGGGCCTTTATATAATACATTATTGTCAGAGCGAACTAGATCTAGGAATCTTTACAGACTTGATCATCACTCTTCCTCCTCTTCTTTTCCTTTACCAAACAATTTAGTGAGAATGCAGTTAGGTGGGAATTGATCGAGGTAGTCATCGCTGCAGTAGGGATAGGTGGGAGGGATAACTGCTGGCCCAGTTAGAGAGTCAGAAAGTGTCTGTGTGGGGGTGGGGGCAGTCTTGGGAAAGACGGGGGCTTTGGTTGAATGAGTGTACCGAGGCTAATGGGGGCCAGGTTCCTGATCATTGGAAAGCAGAGTTACAGATATGGAAAAGGAGAAAACTAGACCAAACCCTGTGGATCTGGATTGGATTTGGTTCTGTCTGTATAAATCCTTGGTTTTGAATATATATAGACAGACATAGAAATAAATAGAGGTGTGTGTATGAGAAAGTGAATAAATTATATGGACATAAATTTCCTAGCTTTGTTCACTCATAGGGCCTGGAAGCAATAACACCCCAGTAGTAATGAATATACTCAGTGCCCCGTTCTTTTCTAAATATCAGTCTGCTTCAAGGAATTGGGGATCGTTGGAGAAACAGCCAGCTTTAGGATGGAGGCAGGGAAGGTACAAGATAAGCCTGCAACGCTTTGTAGCCAGAAAGAAAGACTCGGTCAAAGAAGGATGGGGATGTGTCCAAAGGACAGAAATGTCACCTTGAAGGAGCTCTCTCTGGGCAGATTGGAGACAGGGAGTTTCAAAATAAATGATAGTAGTGGCTCATAACCCACTGAATAAAATGGAAATCTGTGAATTCATGCTGTAGTCAACAGTTTAATGAGAATGGATGTTTGCAGTCACAGAGTGCCTCCCCCCAAAATACTTATTAAAGAGGGAAAAAAGTAGTAATTTTACAGTGAAGAAGCCTGGCAAATACCACCTTATCAAAGGATTAAAGTTAAAGTAACCAGTAGTGGGACAAATCAAAGTTTGTGTGCCACCTGATAGGGTGCAGTGGTAAGAACAGAGTGTCACTTCTGTCACATTCCTGCCAAAGACAGATGACCTGGGTCTAATCAGTAGAACCAGCTGGCAAAGCTAAATTAAGGGCATTGGATAGCAAGACTGGCTTGTGACCTTCACAAGGGTCAAGGACATGAAAGATGCAGAAAGTCTGAAGACTTGCAGATGCAGGGAGCCTAGACACATGACAAGTGAAGGCTTGGGTCTGGACTGATCCCTTTGCTGTAAAGGATGTTTTTAGGACAATGGACAAAACTGAAGTCTAGGGATTAGACAGTAGTAATATATAGTGTAATTTTTTGATTTTGATGATTTTATTGTGATTATATAGGAAAATTTCCTTGTTCATAGGAAACGTGATTTCAGTCACCCATTCTCAAATAGTTCAAGGAAAGAAGAGCTCATAAATGATTTATCTGTCTGTGATTTACTGGGTTGAAATGTGTTTCCACCATTTACCTAATGGTCACAATTCTCCCACCCATTACTCTTGCGTAACCTATGCAGCCAGTTCCCAATCTTAAATCAATATACCTGTCTCTCTGCTCCCACTAAACAAAATAAAATAAAAATCCCAAACTAAGCAAAATAAAAATAATTGTTGATTGACTCCATTACAGAGTAATGAACTTCAATATCAGTGATGCTAGGACTACCATTTGCTTATATCTGTTGTCATTTACTCTTTCCATTCTTCTGAGTTTTCCAAACCTTAACCAATTTCTGTGATTCCTTGTGTTCAGACTCTCCTCTTATTCTGACTGCCTAGCCTCCTAATTCATGGGAAAACAGACACCCTCAAGCTCCCTTTCCTTCTCCCCACCACAACCTCAAATATATCTGTAAGTTCAACTGTTTGTAAAACTAGATGATCCTCATTTCTAACACTGCTAATCTATATCTTCCATGGCTGCCCATGGGACTTTGCACCCTGCATGTTCCTTTTATTCTGTTCACTGTTCCTTTTCTCTCTGTAAATATTCACATCCAAGTAGAGGTACATGTGGCATAGCTGTGACATGAGGTCAGGCCTGTCTAATCCTAAAGGCCACTACAGTGGGCTCACTCACAATCTTCCTAATTGCTTAATCTAATGGTCTGTTTTCAGTTCTCATCTTTCTAAATACTCTTGTCTTCCATCCTTTATGAAATTTTTCTTTTGCTTCAAGGTACAACTCTTCCCTGACTTTTCTGCCTCTCAGGTCGGTTTTCCCCTTGCTTTGCTGACTTTTTCCACTGTCTTCGCCCTTGTTGTCCTACTACTGGGGCATTTGTCCCCAGCATGCTTCCTTCCATATTCTTGGTATTCTATTTAATCAGCTCATTACTACCAAGCCTCAGGCTTCAGCTGCCACGGAACATTGTTAACTCAGACCTGCTTCTCCCGCCCACTGGGGAGCTTCTAGATAGAACTGTCTAATGCGGTACCCACTAACTGCCCTCAGCCCTTGAGAGGTGGCTTGGCCAAGTTGAGATGCATTGATGGTGTAAAATACACTGGGTTTTGAAGACTCACTGTTAGAAAAAAGAATGTCCAATATATCTGATAATTTTTTTATTAAATGTTGAAATAATATTTTAGATATAAAATTAATTAAGTTTAATATGGTAAGATTAATTTTGTATGTTTTTGACTTTTAATGTGGCTTCTAGAAAATTTTTAGTAACACGCATGGCCTGTATTCCATTTATTTTGGACAGCACAGCTCTAAATGCTTTTCAAAGGCCTTAATCAGTTCAGTTCGGTTCAGTCGCTCAGTCATGTCTGACTCTTTGCAACCCGATGGACTGCAGCACGCCAGACCTCCCTGTCCTTAATGCTACATGTTTAAAACCAGAATTACTATTTCCTACTGCCACACTTGTTCTTCTTTTGCCTAAGTTTGAAAATTTCATTTTTTGGTTAATGAAACTCTAGCTAGGTGCCAAGTACTCTGCTAAGCACATAAACATACATTATTTCACTTAATCATCATGTATTCATTTAACCATCACGACAACCTTATGAGACATCTTTTATCTCCACTTCACATGTGAGGGATTCCTGATTCCTCCCTCTTTATCTGCTGTTTGATGCATCACCAGACCTTTCTCCCCTTGACTTCTGACACCTCTTCTATTCTTCCTTTCCATTTTATAGCCAGAATCCTCTTCCTAAAAGACATGCCTGGCTATAATTCTGGTCTGCTCAAAAGTTCTCGATGGCTTCCCATCCCGTTTAAGTAAGATCCAAACTCCTTTCCATGGCAGGTAGCACTCTTCATCATCTGCTTTTGTTCTGCCAAAATGGGAGTTCATTTTCCTGGGTTTCATTTTCTTCATCTCTAAGGACTCCGCTGACATGAAGTTTTACGATTATTGGAAGAATTTCTGATACTAACACAGTAATCTCTTACTAGGTTTAATCTTGTTCAGCGAACAGCGCAAGCTTGCACAGCTCTGGCCTTTAATCTTCATAGGAAGTCTGAGTTCCTTGTGGCGTTAGCTGACTATTCTATCAAATGTTTCGATACAGGTAAGAAGTCCTATTTATTTTTTGAAGCAGAGTGAAATATAGATGGAAATACTGCAGGGAGTTGGCCAGCCTGTACAGTCTGAGGGGAGGGAGCAGACCCCACAAGACAGCCCTCACTTCAGACACTGGCCACAAGTTTGGGGGTCCCAGGGCCATCCTCACATCAGATCAACAGGCTGCAAATTCAGGGTTCCCCACAGCTACCCCCAGGTTTAAGAATTCAGTAGAATGACTCACAGAATTCACTATGCTTAAGATTATAGTTTTTTAAAAAATAATTTATAGCAAAAGGATACAAATTAAAACCAGCCAAAGGAAGAGACGCATAGGGTGGATTCTGGGAGGCTCCCAAAAGAGATGCTTCCATTGTCCCCAGGGCCACATTACCCTCCCAGCATCCACATGTGGCCATCTGCGCTGAGTACTGCCACACCAGGAAATTGACCCAAGCTCTTGAGTTTTTATCGAGGCTCCATTCCATTGGTGCTTGGTTGCCAGCTTAGTTGAACTCCATTTTCAGCCTCCTTCTCTCTCGAGGTTGGGCTGATAATTGAGACCCAAAGCCTCAGCCTTCTAATTGCTCACATGGTTGTTCATTCTGGTGTGGCCAGTCCCCACTCTGAGGTTCTCTATGTAGCACAAACCATCTGTTTTGTCCAGGGACCCACCACAGATAACAGAGACACTCCCACCACTGGGGAAATGCCAAGGGTTTAGAGCACGCTGGACAAAGGCCATGCATACCTCTCTTTGAAGGCCAAATTCCTTACTGCACATGTACAAAAATAAATACTTTTTAAATTTTGCATGTGTATTGATATTTTTTGCCACATTATATTTTTTAATAGAGAACTAAAGAGTTGTGCAAACTGAACTTATTATTAAGAAAAAAATCTCAACTGTATTGTTTTTTCTTATTAATGTATCAGATACAACATTTAGAAAGATTGTAAACAGTAATAATAGTGTTGGCTAACACTTATATAGTGTTTACTCCTTGCCAGGTACTGTTCTATGATGTTATACGTGTTATTAATTTTAATCATCATAGTAACCCACAGAGATGGTTACTGTTGTTTTGCCCACTTTTCAGATGAGGAAACTGAGGCACAGAAATAATCAAGTTTCCACAGCTTGGTAAACAGCAGAGCCAGGATTTCTAATCTGGGAGTCTTGCCACAGGCCCCTACTCCCAGTCACTACCACCCTCTCACGGCACCTGCAGGAAGGAAAGGCAGTCGTGCCCAGAGACAGTCAGTGTTTTTATATCAGGGGCCCATCTTTCCAATCTGTTTTCTCTGCATATACCTTTTTTATGTTTTAACAAATATATGATCATCCTATCTGTATCATTTGGTAGAATCACTTCCCTACTTTGTGAAAAATTTATGTATTTAAGATCAATACTTTGTAATTCTACTCTAGAAATGTTTGCAGTACCATAATTACTATTATTGTTTGGCCTCACACTGTAGGCTTGTGGGATCTTAATTCCCCAACCAGGAAATTGAGCCCGTGCCCCCTGAAGTGGAAGCACGGAGTCCTAACCGCTGGGCCACCAGGGAATTCCTTATACCATGATTATTAATGTTTAACCTATTACCTATTGGTGGACTTGAAACTGTTTTCAGTTTTTGGTATTACAAACACTGCTGACACAGAAGTTCTGATACACTAAGTCTTTAAACTCATCTGTGATTGCTTTCCTTGTATTCTGTCCTTCTCTCATCTTAGTTGTATCTTTTATACCCTCTCCTGTCTTATCGAAACCCCTCGTAACGAAGCCCTTTCCTTAGGTGTTGTCTCCACCTCCCCAACTACCTCCCTTTCTTCACTGCCAAATCCTGCTGCTTCATGGCATCCAGCCATGGATTCTGACTCTTGCCTCTTCCCCCGCAGCCCCCACTCCAGGCTTCTGAGACATCTGTCTCCAAGGTCTTTAGTAACCTCTGATCATATAAATCCCCTTTATACTTTTCATTTTGTTTCTCCATAGCTTTTAACACTTGAGCTTACTTCAGAAGTCTTAGTTTTCTACTGTTAACCTCTCTCTTGGTTCTACTTTTCTGACTTCTTTTCTGGGTTCTTTTGTGATTTCCTAGACTTTTGGATTGGGCTTCCCTGTTGGCTCAGATGGTAAAGAATCTGCCTGGAAGGCAGAAGACCCACGTTCAATCCCTGGGTTGAGAAGTTCCTCTGGAGAAGGAAATGGCAGCCCACTACAGTTGGGTATTTGACCCAGTTAAAAAGAAAAAGTAGAGGAACCCACATAGGTTGTCAACTTTTAATTTTGCTAATTGACATTGGAAAAAACAATATAATTTCATGAAACGGAGTTTTTTTTTAACAAACTTAGAAGGATATAATAGATTTAAAGGTAGTATTTTAAATTTAGTTTTGTGGAAAACTCATGTTATCCTTATTTTTCTGTTCTCACTGAAGGCCAATGAAAAATTGCCCATTAAGTGACGCCAGACTTCAGACTGGTGTTTGGAAGCCAGTCCTCCCTTCCCAAGAGTTTATCTGTTCCTCTGTCTTCAGTTTGACCTACTTTGTATCTTAATGTTTCCCAGATTTACATCTGGCTTTCTGGCTCTTCTCCCCAGGTGCATCTTCCTGGAGGAACGAACCAAATCTGACCATAAAACTGTAACATGCCTGTCATAGGAAACTGGGAAACAGAAAAATGTAAAGAGAAAATAAAAGTCACTACAATTTTACTACCACTGACAATTATCGTGGAGAGTTTTTGATGTTTTCAGACTTTTTTCTCTGCCGTATGTCACACATGCAGATACACACACATAGAATCAGTTTTTAAAAATCAAAACTGTTATCTCTTCTCACACTGCTAAGTCTGACCCCCCTCGTGTATTTATGTCACCTAGTAGAAGCACCTCCTGTTTACGTAACTAAACTGGAGCCACTGGATCCACTGAATCACTGAGTCCTTTGATTTTTTTCCTTTGTAGCTTTTGAGTTTGTTCCTTTCCCCATTGCCACATGCTTAGTAGAGACCCTCCTCATCTCCTGCCTGGATTATTAGCAATAGATTAACTAGTCATTTTGTAATCTCTTCCTCCTCTCCAGTATATTCACCATGTCTTCAAAGTACTTTTTCTGAAACAGCCCAGATATGGTATTCTTACATATAAAACTATTTCAAGAGAAAGCCCAGACTTCTGTCACGTCACGTTCACGACTGTTCTTAACCCCCTTTCAGCCTCATCTCCTCCTACCTCCCTGATAACCCATGTAACTACGGTGTCCCCCAGCGCACTTCCTCAGCCAGTCACAGGCTTCCATTCTTTTTAGATGTTAATGGAGTTGAAGGGACCTCATGTGATCCCTGGCAATCAATTGAATCTGTTCCTGGATGAAATACCGGGTTTGACCTGTATGACTGTTTGCCTTTTTCCTTCAGTCACCAAGGAGCTAGTTAGCTGGATGAGAGGGCATGAATCATCGGTGTTTTGGATCTCTGTGCACGGATCAGGGAGATATGCCATTACTACCTCCTCTGATACAGCTCAGCTCTGGGACTTGGATACCTTCCAGAGAAAAAGAAAGCTGAATATTCTCCAGTCTGTGGGAATACAGAAGGTCAGTGGACGGAGCGCGTCTTGGTCTGTGGTGCTTCTCAGGCTAGTTTCTGGATCAGCAGGATACAGATGTTATAAGTGATGTTTCACTTTGTCTCAATTATGTCAGCAACAAGCAAAACTGTTTTAAATTATTATTTATAGTACTTAACTTCAACTCTAGTTAGGTGATAGTTTTTACTTAGCTGGTTGATTTTGTTTTATTTCTTAACCCAATTATGAAAAAGTCTAAATGTATAGAAGATTTGTAAGAATTTCACAGTGAACACATGTACATCCACCACCTAGATCCTACTGTACCATACTGTACTTTGTTGCTGTTTAGTTGCTAAATTGTGTCTGACTCTTTGTGACCCTATGGATTGTAGCCCGCCAGGCTCCTCTGTCTGTGGGGTTCTCCAGGCAAGAATACTGGAGTGGGTTGCCATTTCCTTCTTCAGGGGATCTTCCTATGTCTGGGGGCCTAACCTGTGTCTCCTTCATTGGCAGGTGAATTCTTTACTGCTAAGCCACCTGGGAAGCCCATAATGTTAGTAAACTACATTATGGATCTATCCATCTGTCTGTCCCTTAGTTTATTAACTCACTTTTTTTTTAAAAGTGAATTGCAGATATCAGTATACTTGCCCATCAGTGCTTCAGCCTGCATTTAATCAACTGCATTTAATTGGGTTCAGTATTTGTTGATGTAGTCTTTGTTTATAATGCATGTCTTAAGCATTCATTTGTTAAATTTTGATAAATGGATATACGTTTGTAATGTGCAAACCTATTGTTACCACCATCCCAGAAAGTTCCATCATATCCCTTCCCAGATAAGCACTCTTCTGATGTTTTTCTACCATTGGTTAGTTTTATCTGTTCTAAAATTTCACGTAAGTGGAGCTTTTCAGTAATGGTGTGTGTAAAGCCTTTTTTCATTCAACATCATGTTTTTGAGATTCATCCTTGCTGTTTTATGTATCAGTAGTTTGTACCTTTGTATTGCTCATCAGTATTCCATTGTACACATGTATCACTTTTTAAAAATCCATTTCTTTTGTTTTTAAGGTTTGTTTTTGTTTTTGTTTGCTATTTGATTAGCTAAATGCTGTTTTCAGGATTGCATCTCCCATTTAATTATTTTGCTTCAGGTTATATTATACATGCAGTATTGCTTTTAATTTCTTGGTTATTAGCGTGAACAACTAGCAATTCATGTCAACCAAAATCTTACTTTGTAGTCTCCACAAAAATCCCAGGGTTCTTAATCATTTAAAAAAGATATAAGTTATAGCCAGCTTACTCAACAGGTATTTAGGCCAAATGACTTAGTAGGCTTTTTCTTCATTTGCTTTAATACTTAAATTGTTTTACAGTCTAAGAAAGAGAACACTGAGAGTTGAACCCACAGTGGAAACAGTCATGAAACAATAACACAAAAACCATGTTATTTTTACCATGAAACTAGGATAGTATACACTGAATAGCTGCCAATATTAACCTTGGTTTGGTCGTTCAGACATTTTAGTTTAAAAAATAGGATTCCAAATCTTAGTGATAAAATAAAATTAAATGTAGTAAATGTAAATACAGTATGCAATATACATGTAAGTATATTGTTCTAAAATAATAGAATATTATAGTCTGTAAGTTACCAGCAAGCTTTTCCTCAAAAGGCTAGATAGTAAACCTCTTTGGCTTTGCTGGCAAAGAGCAAAATTGAGAATATGTGTGTACTTACATAACCACCTGAAATGACGTAATTTTAAAACATAAAAATCATTCTCCTGGGCCAGACAAGAACTGGAGATGAGTCAGATGGTTGTCACCCCTGGCTTACTCTGTTGAAAACAGCAAGTGATTGTAAACTAAACTTAAAGCAAAACTTTAGTTCTTATCAAGTTTTTATTAAACTTATATTTTTACTGTGGTTTTTTATTTTTAAATTTTTATCGGGGTATATTTGATTTACAATGTTGTGTCACTTTCAGATGTACAGTAAAGTCATTTAGTTATACATATGTCCACTCTATTTAGATTCTTTTTTTAAACAACGTTTATTTATTTAGTTATTTATTTGTTCGCCTCGGGTCTTAGTTGAGGTACTCGGAATCTTCATTGCGGCACACGGACTCTAGTTGTGGCATGTGGGCTCAAAGGTTGTGCGTGGGCTCAGTAATTGTGCGTCCACTTAGTTTCCCCGAGGCTTATGGGATTTTAGTTCCTTGACTGGGGATTGAACCTTGTGTGTGGCAAGGCAGATTCTTGACCACTGGATCACCACAGAAATCCCTTTTTAGATTCTTTCCCCATATAAGCCATTACATTACATTACCCTACATTGAGTAGAGTTCCCTGTGCTATACAGTAGATTCTTATTAGATATCTCTTTTACCTACAGTAGTGTATATATGTCAGTCTCAGTCTCTCAGTTTATCCCTCCCCCCTTTTATCCCCTGGTAAAGCTGAGCACCAAAAAATTGATGCTTTTGAACTGTGGTGTTGGAGAAGACTCTGGAGAGTCCCTTCAACTGCAAGGAGATCCAACCAGTCCATCCTAAAGGAGATCAGTCCTGGGTGTTCATTGGAAGGACTGATGCTGAAGCTGAAACTCCAATACTTTGGCCACCTGATGCGAAGAGTTGACTCATTGGAAAAGACCCTGATGCTGGGAAAGATTGAGGGCAGGAGGAGAAGGGGACGACAGAGGATGAGATGGTTGGATGGCATCACCGACTCAATGGACATGAGTTTGAGTAAACTCTGGGAGTTGGTGATGGACAGGGAGGCCTGGTATTCTGCAGTCCATGGGGTCGCGAAGAGTTGGACACAAATGAGCGACTGAACCAAACTGAACTGAACCATAAGTTTGTTTTCTACATATGTGACTCTACTTCTGTTTTATGACTAACTTCATTTGTACCATTTTTTTCTAGATTTCACATTTAAGTGATGATATTTGTCTTTCTGTGTCTGACTTCACTCAGTATGACAATCTTTAGGTCCATCCATTTGCTGCAGATGGCATTATTTTGTTCTTTTTTATGGCTGAGTCTGCTTTTATATTTTAAATACAAATTTTGTGATTTTTTTTTCCTGTTGATGACACATGGTAACACATGATGATATGGGTTTTATTTATGATGGCTCTTTTAATCTGAAATGGTCTCCTACCTTTTCTCTTTTTTTTCATAACATTAATTTTTTTTTTTTTTTTGAGAGACCAGGCCAGTTAGTTGTGTTGGAAAATGCCACACATTCTGGATTTGTGTTATCTTCTCTTTGTATCATTTAACTTGTTTTCTCACCTGATTTCTTGTATGTTCAGTTCAGTCACTCAGTTGTGTCCGACTCTTTGTGACCCTATGGACTGCAGAACACCAGGCTTCCCTGTCCATCACCAACTCCTCCTGGAGTTTGCTCAAACTCATGTCCATTGAGTTGGTGATGCCATCCAACCAT
This sequence comes from Giraffa tippelskirchi, assembly GCF_054371585.1. NCBI lineage: Eukaryota > Metazoa > Chordata > Mammalia > Artiodactyla > Giraffidae > Giraffa > Giraffa tippelskirchi. The sequence goes on from NC_137280.1 coordinate 60,612,097, forward strand.
CTCATCCTCTGTCATCCCCTTCTTCTCCTGCCTTTAGTCTTTCCCAGCATCAGGGAAATGAGTCACTTCTTTTTCAATGAATCAGTTCTCATCAGGTGGCCAAAGTATTGGAGCTTCAGCTTCAGCATCAGTCCTTCCAATGAATATTCAGGACTGATTTCCTTTAGGATGGACTGGTTTGATCCCCTTGCAGTCCAAGGGACTCTCCAGAGTCTTCTCCAACACCACAGTTTAAAAGCATCAGTTCTTTGGCACAGATTTCTTTATGGTCCAACTCTCACATCCATACATGACTACTGGAAAAACCATAGCTTTGACTATATGAACGTTTGTCGCAAACTAGCAGCTGATGCTACTGATTTCTTGTAAACTTGAATTTAAGTCTAAAGTATTGAGTACATTCACATTAAACATTTTTGACAACTATTCACCTTGTGTGTAAGATGGAAATAGTAATAGTGCCTAACTCAGAGTTGGTTTCAGGATTGAATATGATAACCTGTGCAAAGCACTTAACATAAAGCTTGTGCATAGTAAGTGCTTAGTACAAGCTAGCTGCAGCTGCTGCTGTTTCAATATTGCTATTATTTTTGTTACCTATTATCCAGCTTTATGGGATTACTTCAGTGCAATTGGCTATCTTCTTAAAAAACTATAAGGTGACTGTATTCTTTTTCTTTTGAACTATATTAAATAGATGCATAATCCCTTATTAGCAACTCAAAAACCCAGATGTTTTTTAATAACTCATTTGGTGGCAGAATCTGATTGGAATTCATCTGGCAGCAAAATCTGGACTAAGCTGACATGAAGCTGAAATATTAATGTATTTGAGTATAGGGTGTCACTCCAGGTCACTGGGAGTTCTACATAATATTATAGAATATGCAATGTATCGGGCTTCCCTGGTGGCTCAGATGGTAAAGAATCTGCTCACAATGTGGGAGACCCAGGTTTGATCCCTTTCTCAAATCATAAGTAATTCTGAATTCTGGAACACATCTTCCCTAAAGGTTTCAGATTAGAAACTATCGGTCAATAGTTTGACTTTGACTTCAAAATGTTTTTAAAGAATTTACTGCTCCATCTGCTTTCCACTGATTTTTGTTCCTAGCAGTAGCGGTAATTGATAGTAATAGATACCAGTGGCTCAGTGGTAAAGAATCCACCTGCAATACAGGAGACGCAAGAAGACTTGGGTTCGATCCCTGGGTTGGGGAGATCCCCTAGAGGAGGAAATGGCAATCCACTCCAGTATTCTTGCCTGGAAGCTTCCATGGACAGAGGAGCCTGGCAGGCTACGGTCCAAAGGGTGGAAAAGAGTCCAACACAACTTAACAGATAAACAGTAGCAGTAATAGATACCAATTGTTGAGTCCTTACTATGTACTTTGTTTTGTTATTTTTAAGCCTAAATAATCCTGAAAGGTAGATACAATTATCCACATTTCAGTTGGGGAAACTGCACTTCAGAAACATTAAGTAACTTGCCCAGTGTCACATAGCTCATGAAAGAGGTGCAGTTCTGAGTTGAAGCTTGGTTTGCTCTGAAGTGGCTCCATTATGCTCTCAGGTCAACCAATTACATTTCTTCAAATTAGAAAATTTTTATTCTTTTGTTTATACTAGGAGGTAGGACATTTAGCTCTGTTAGCCAGAGATTTTGGAATAAATCCTGAGATTTCTGATTACTGTGGTTCAGTAAACCTTGTGATGACGATATCAGAGAACACTTAATACTGTGTCACTAAGCTTAGTCTCTGTATACAAATGGGCACTCACTAAATTTTTGCCGAATTGTACATTTCACTGTTAACTTTCTCTAACTACTATTCTGAACTCTTTCAGCTTTGAAAAGAATTCACGTACCTCTCAAAAGTGAATTGGGAAGCCTAGGATTTTCATATTTTGTAAGGAAAAGGTGCAGCCAACCTTCAAAAAGTATATTTTGTTAGTACTCTTGAAGTTTTTTATAAGCATTTTGTGTTTGTCAGGAGGTGACACTATCTAAATAAATGACATGATTCATTAGGAACAATTTCATAGTCATTAAAATCTGGCAATTAAAATTACAAATCCAGTAATGAATAATCATGTAGGCAATCATCTATCACAGCTATTCCTCAAAATAGCAGCTGATGCTCATTAACTTTTAAGCTTTTGCTTCTCCCAGTAGGAATAAACTTTTATTACTTTTCTAGAAAAATACTGCTAATTATAATAAAAATTTCAAGACACTTTTTTTGACATCAGATTGGAAACTGTTTTAATGCATTCATTATAGATTGTAATGTATTCACTGACAGTTCTTTCTGTGAGACCTTCATATTACAAATCTTCTTAATATAATGGAACTGTTGGCAAAAGACCTACCAGATTGTCTTTGATAAAATGAGCCCAGGACAAAAGTGAGGAGGAGCTGGATCAGGCAAGGGCCTTGGCATCTGATGTAGTTGAGCTAGCATCTTTTATAGTCTTATATAGCTTTAGTCCTTAGTAGATTGTTCTAATTAACCAGTATGTTCCATAGTACATTTTGTATGCATGTATGTATGTTTTTTAGTGTTATTACCAAAAAAGAGATAATGTATTATATATATGTAAATATATATATTTACAATTCCCTAAATTTTTTTTAAAATATTTATTTATGTATTTTGATTGATTGATTGATTTAGCTATACTGGGTCTTAATTGTGATATGTGGGATCTAGTTCCCTGACCAGGGATTGAACCTGGGCCCCCTGCTTTGGGAGCACAGAGTTTTAGCCACTGGACCACCAGAGAAGTCCCTAAAATTTTTATAGTAATGTTTTTAACTATTAGAATCATTGCCTAACTGTATGTATACAAGAGCTGGATGGCAATAATACAAGTTAGTTGCAAGGCTGCCATATTTCATGTGGATGCTTTATTGACCCATTATTTTTGTAACATAGGGGAAAGCCATGGTAGATGCAGTGTTAATCCTGCTTTTTCTCTGGACATCTCTCTCACTACTGTGATGATGGTTACATCTAGATTCTGAATACTCAGAGACACTCTAGGCCAGTGTTAGAGACGCTTAACACTTCATCCCCAAAGAATGTATTAATAGCACTCCCTCTGACACCAGTAAAATTGTGAAGATGTCAGAATAAAAGGTAACAAATCCTTAAAGGTGCTCTGCCTCCACTATGAGTCCCTGCCCCTCTGTTTCCAACACAAAAACAGTCATATGTTTTAAAAATACTAAAGCTTGTAAAGACACAGTAGTAGAAACAAGAAGACATGTTCAAATATAAAGTGTTATAGTCAGTTCTAATGTGGTTAAGAAGGCTGATCTGGATGGAACCAAAGAACAAATCCGTAGAACTCAACACAAACTGTTAAAGGTGAAGATGCATATACTATACAACTTAGTAAGAAAAAGGTTTATTCATTCATTTATTCAACAAAAAACTGTTGCGCACTTTACTAAGTTCTAGTCATTGTGCTCGCCACTGACCACACAAGAATAAGCAAGATAACAAGACCTCTGCCCGCTCAGAACCAACCAAGTATCTTCAGCTGTGAAGGATGTTGGGTCTCTTGCTCACTTTTGTCCCCGGTGTTTGGGGTTCCGTGCATAGAGTCTCAGGGTAGAGTCCCTGTGGGCAGACAAGTGTATAAAGAAATTATAATTCTTCTGTAGTTCAAAGGAATAAAATAGAAGACCAGAGCTGTATTGAGGGAAAAATAAAGGAAAAAAAGAATAAATAGCTAGAGCTGTAACTATTAGCTGTTTGCAGGAATTTATTTTGAGGGGATAGCTAGGAATGCTTGTCCTTAGGGTACTGAATTGTTTTCATGTTCTTTGCTTTCTTTCCTACCTCCCTCCGTGTGTTTTACACAGATGGCGCACAAAGTTCTATTTGAGGCCATTGAAACTTAATGAGAAAATATTGGTCAATTTTAATAAAAATGTTATATTATTGAAGTAAGCATTGCTTACTGCTTATGTAATAGAGAAATAGAAATTATGAGAATAAAATGACATTTTCAGCTTTTCCACCAATTTCAGTCTCAATTGTGCATTAAATAAATTGAATCTCTAATAAAATATGAGAATCCCTAATAAAATGTAAAATCGCTAACATCATGTATTTGTTTTCAAGTTTTTACTTTTGCAAATAATGCTTAGCAAACATTTATACACATTTATCTTAAAGCATTTTGTTGTTTTTTTCCTCAAAGAATTAACCCTTAGAAGCAGATTGATTATTCAGAAGCAGTATAAGACTGTTGAGATATATATAGTATCTTTAGTCAGTTTTTACTACCTGCAGTAGTGCATCACAGTTCTTAACACTTGGTTGTTAGTATTTAATACTATATATTAGTATATAACTTATAAATATACTCTGTATATTTTGTGTATATGTATGGTTTGTGTGTTGTATAGTTGGTGCATTTTAAAGTAAATTTGATACACATAAAATGGTATCTTACTTTCATTTGAATCTTTTATAAGGTTAAATATTTAAGGATTGTTAGTATTTTATGAATAAACTTGTCATTACAGTCACCTATTTTTTGTTTAAAGGAGTTTACCTTTTCTTTTAGTTTATAATAGTATATAAAATATCAGTTTTATCCCCTCTCATGTATTGTAAATGTATTTTCTCCAGTTTAAGAAAAAATAATTTTAAGAAAGAATTAACTACTTGTAAATTTTAAACTTAAAGAGGATTAAATGATCCTTATATAAACAATAACTTTTTTTCCTCCCTTTTTAGGTTTTCTTTCTGCCACTGAGTAATACCATCCTCAGCTGTTTTAAAGATAATTCCATCTTCGCCTGGGAATGTGATACTCTTGTTTGCAAATATCAATTGCCAGCTCCACCTGAAAGCTCTAATATATTATACAAAGTGTTTGCTGTGACCAGGTAATGTTCACTTTGAGACACTGAGGATTTTTATGAAATTTAACTTCCAGTGAAATTTTATAAATTTTCATTCAGTATTTTATTGTCATACGAGCAAAAGTTTCCTTTAAACTAGGATGATCTCAGATATGGTATTTTTACTTATTGTACACAAAAATATAAAAAGTATATGAAATCCTAAGGCTGATACTCTCATTAGCTATAATAAGCATCAACTAATAGCCACTCCTATCTTGTCTATAATTCTGCCTGTGCTTAGTCACGTACAACTCTTTGCGATCCCATAAATTGCACGCCAGTCTCCTCTGTCCGTGGGATTTTCCTGGCGAGAATACTGGAGTGAATTGTCATTTCCTCCTCCAGGGGATCTTCCCAACCCAGGGATCAAACCTGTGTCTCCCGCATTAGCAGGCAGATTCTTTACCACTGGTAACTGTCTACTACTTTTGTACTGTGTCGTCGTAAAGCAAAGCCCAAGTGTATCATTCATGCATAAATATTTCAGCGTGTATCTCTAAATGATAGCACCCTTTTTGAAACACAACTGTGGTACTATCATTATACTTTTAAAAATTCATAATACTATATCTAATTATTCAGTTCACTGATTGGTCTAATAATCGTTTTTGTGGTTAGTTGTTCAAGTTAGGAACAAAATAAGGTTCACACATTGCTTTGGTTGATATATCTCTCTTTGTACATTTTCTTTACAATTAATTTGTTAAAGAACTGGTCATTTGTCCTGTAGTTTTCTGTATTCTAGATTTTGCTCTTTGCATCCCTGTGATGCTACTTAATATGATCTTCTCTCATCTATATTTACTATAAACTGGTTATGTCATATTTCCTGTAAGTTGGAGGCTTGATCTGATCTGGTTTGATTTGGGAGCAAGAAGACATGGTAGGTGGTTGGTGTACTTTCATCTGGAGGAACATAGAACTCTTTCTTATGATGTTAATGGTCATTGGTGATCATCACCTAGATATCCTGTGTTGCATTGGAGGTTAGCAAGATGGAACTATTCTGTCTTTCCTTCTCCCTGATTAACCAGAACCTTTCTTGAGAAAGAAACTTCCTCTCATCAACTCTTTGGTTACTTTGCTGTACAGTTAGTAAAGGAAAAGCAGGATAAAATGCTTGATTTCTTCCTCTTTAAAAAAGAAAACCTTTTTCCCCCCAAATAATGGGTTGGTTTATTGACATATTCAGAGGTGGCCATTGAAGGTCTTTTGTCTTTAATCTTTGTAAACTCATGGATTTAAGCATAGTTGACATGGTTTGACTCATTAAAATTATTATTCTTAGTGATGCTCTGATTCTCTCATCTTTGACCAGTGAGATTATCTTCAGGTCGGCTCTGAACCCTCTTGATACAACCCCTTGTCTACGATGTGTGTGTGTTAGTCGCTCAGTCATATCCGACTCTTTGCAACGCCGTGGACTGGAGCCCGCCAGGCTCCTGTATCCATGGAATTCTTCAGGCAAGAATATTGTAGGGGGTTGCCATTCCCTTCTGAAGGGGATCTTCCTGACCCCGGGATCGAACCCATGTCTCCTGTGTCTTTGCAGGCAGATTCTTGATCACTGAGCTACCAGGGAAGCCCTTCTTCAGGCTACTGCAATATAATAGCTTTTTCACTTGGTCTATTTTTAATCTCATTTCCTAAAGTCAGTCTCTGCAGAGCAGCTAGAGTGGTCTTCTTAAATCATTAAGTCATTTCCCTGTTGAACTCCCTTGAAAGGCTTTTCACTGCTCTTAGGAAAATCCAACTCCCTGCCATATCCCCTGAGGTCTTTTGTCCTCTGGTCTTGGCTTCCCTCCCTTTTCTCATCTTATTTCCTTTCCCATCTAATTTAAGTGTTCAGCCATACTTGAATATTGCTTCTCATTCTTCCTTATATACTAGCCTTATTCCTGTCTCAACATTTTTGTATTGGCCAATCAGCAACACTGACAAGCATGGAATTCTTCCTCCAGGTTACCCTGTGACCGGCCCATTCACATCATTCTTGCAGTAGATCTTCCTCCTTTCCCAGCTCTGTAACATCACCTATTTAAATTAATAGAACATTAAGAATTAATTTCCTCAGAGGTGCTAGCCACATTTTAGTTCTCAGTAATCACGTGTGGCTAACAGTGACTATTTTGGTTCTTACTGTTTGGGCTTTTGTTTATTTATTTTTGGCTGCTTTTGGTCTTTTCTGCTGGGCTCAGGCTTTCTCCACTTGTGGCGAGTGGGAGCTACTCTTCCTTGCAGTGCACAAGCTTCTCATTGTGCTGGGTTCTCTTGTTGTGACATGTGGGCCCAGTAGTTGTGGCTCTCAGGCTCTAGAGCGAGAGCTCAATAGTTGTGGCACATGGGCTTAGTGGCCCCATAGCATGTGGAATCTTCCCTGATCAGGGATGGAACCTGCATCAGATTCTTATCCACTGTACCACCAGGGAAGTCCAGTAGTGACTTTTTGGACAGCATAGATGAGAACATTTCCATCATGATACTGGATCAGGTTGGACAGTGCTGCTGTAAATAATTCATCCAGTCTTACTTTTTTACCTGTTTGTTCTGCAGGGATGGCCGAATCCTGGCTGCAGGGGGCAAATCAAATCATATTCATTTGTGGTGCTTGGAAGCTAAACAACTATTTAGAATTATCCAGATGCCCACCAAAGTTCGTGCCATCCGCCATCTGGAATTTCTTCCTGATAGTTTTGATGCAGGTTCTAATCAGGTTAGTAACATAAAGGTTAGTAATGTGGTACTTTTTTGGAAAAATCGTATCAATTTCTGCTGTATTAGTTCTCTTATTTAACTTGTGGCAGCCTGATTGTTTCAAGGATTTGCAATTGCCGAAAACTTGTTAAGAGTCTAAAACTGAAGAAATGGAAACATCTTAGGTTCTATATATTAATGATAATTTACCCTTTTCCCTAAAATCGATATACTTTATGTCGTACTCTGGTTTACAGGGTGATGAAGTGTGCTATTTTTCTCTTTGATCCTTAAAGAATTCTTTGAGCATAGGCAGAGAGCATTTTACCGACTATGATACGAAACAAGGTAACTTGTCAACCCTTCTGTTAGTTACAAGGATTAAAGGTAGGACTAGAACGGAAATTTTCTTGCTTTTTTGTTGTGCTGTGTTTTATCTACCATGACAGGTTGCCTCAATCCTATGAAATGTGTTTTCTTCCTATTTAGCCTTAGTTTCGGAGAAGGCAATGGCACCCCACTCCAGTACTCTTGCCTGGAAAATCCCATGGACGGAGGAGCCTGGTAGGCTGCAGTCCATGGGGTCGCTAAGAGTCGGACACGACTGAGCGACTTCACTTTCACTTTTCCCTTTCATGCACTGGAGAAGGAAATGGCAACCCACTCCAGTATTCTTGCCTGGAGAATCCCAGGGACGGGGGAGCCTGGTGGGCTGCTGTCTATGGGGTCGCACAGAGTCGGACACGACTGAAGCAACTTAGCAGCAGCAGCATTAGCAGCCTTAGTTTACAAAGTGCTCCCCCTCCACACACACTGTTTCTTTTTAATAGTTGGGCAATTGAACCTTAACTTCCTTATTTTAAATTATCTTGGGTCTTGCCATTAACAAATTTTATATGTGTATGTGTTTTATGTATATATGTATGATGTGTGTGTGTATATTTATAATATCTATTTTAAGTTTTTTGAGTAAATGATGCTTTCACATGGTTGAAAATGTAAAGAAATAAATAAACAGGCATAAAGTGAACTCTTACTTTTCTCTCTCATTTGCCCAGTTACTCACGCTCCATAACCACTGGTGTTATATAATCTTATGTTTTTCCCATTTTGCATGTTTTTTTCTTCACTTAGTTTACCTTGAAGATTATCCTGTATCAGTACAGAACCTCATTCTTTTTTATAGCTGTATAAATTTTTTTAACCAGTCCTTTATTATTGGGCCCTCAACCTGTTTTTAGTCCTTTTCTAGCACAAATAATACTGCACTGCATCAGTTTTGCACATGTCGCTTCACACATCCTGTCTGCAGGGTAAAATAAAATCCCAGAGTTAAATAGTGGTACCAGCATTATGTGTATCTGTAATTTTGATAGATCTTACCAAATTGCCTTCCAGAGAAGTTGCATCAACTGAATGAGGGGTTTCTGACCATCTGACCAACAGAAAAGCATGCTTTTTAGATTGTCACCTTCAAATTGCTTCCAACTACCTCCATATTGTAGTCTTTCACATAACAAGGGGTGTCAGTGTTTCACAAAATCACCTTGTGACACTGCCTACCAGCCCCTGGTCCTGGGGAAAGAACCTGTAGACGAAGCAGTAGAGGGATTTATTGTTTTATGCGTTTAAGCTTTTTTAGTACGTGTTTTTAATTTTTCAAGTTGTATGAGTTACAGCTGTTTTTTTCCCCCTTAAAAGACTAGCTTCCTTCGGACTTCCCCCCACCCCAACACTGTCCTTTTTTGCAGCTCACAGACTTTCTCCCTCCACAACCCAATGCTGGTTACAACAACGAGGTCACAGGTTTGTGTGAGGCAGCAGGACAGCTGTCAGCTCTGCTCAAGCTGAGGATGGAGAAGGGAAACAAGCCCTCCACCCTCCCTGCTTCTGACAGCCAGTGTGGGTTCAAGCTGAAGAAATGTAGTCCTCTCTCCTTCCCCTGGAGGGACTGGTGGAGATAGGCCTGCCTGTGGCAAGGGAAGAGCCTCGGGAGACCTTTCTGTAGTCTCCCAGGATGGGCTTCTTACTGGTTCTGGTTAGGACCAGGCTTATCTGGACCTGAACTGGGCAAATCTGCGTGAGCTGTGATTAGGGATTTTAAATAAACATCATGGCTCTCTGCAAGTATGGTCTGCTCCGATTGTCCTCCACCCTACCACTGCACGACCCCCAAGAGAGAACATATATAAATACACACAGGTGTATGTGTGTAGTTTGACTTTTTAAAATCGAGGTGTAATAGACATAGAACATGTTAATTTTGGGGCTTCCCTCATAGCTCAGTTGGTAAAGAATCCGCCTGCAATGCAGGAAGACCTTGGTTTAATTCCTGGGTTGTGAAGATCCACTTAAGGAGGGATAGGCTACCCACTCCAATATTTGTGGGCTTCCCTTGTGGCTCAGTTGGTAAAGAATCTGCCTGCAATGCAGGAGACCTGGGTTCGTTCCCTGGGTCGGGAAGATTCCCCTGGAGAAGGGAAAGGGTACCCACTCCAGTATTCTGGCCTGGAGAATTCCATGGACTGTATAGGCCATGGGGTCGCAAAGAGTCAGACAGGACTGAGCGACCTTCACTTTCACTTTTATGTTAGTTTCAGGTGTATAACATGATAACTTAGTATTTATATGTATACATTGTAAAATGATCACCACAATAAGTCAAGTTAACATCTGAGACTTTTGAATTTTAAATGTGTTTTAGGAACTCACATGTTGTTTCTCTCCTAGGTTCTTGGAGTGCTAAGTCAGGATGGTATTATGAGATTTATTAATATACAGACTTGTAAACTTCTCTTTGAAATTGGGAGCCTTGATGACGGAATTAGCTCATCTGTAATTAGCCCACATGGACGGTACATTGCATCTATTATGGAAAACGGAAGTCTGAACATATACTCAGTTCAGGCTTTAACGAAAGAAATAAATAAGGTATGTTATCAAGTAAACTTCCCTTTTTTCTTTTAAGATTTAAATGTTGTATCATTTAAATGTTGTATTTAAAAGCTCTGTTACAATTTTTTAACTTCCTTGCACCATTATCCCTTTTTCTGGGTATGTTTTTTTCCCTCTTACTCCCAAAGCCACATCTCCAGACTTTGCTCACCTGTGCTCCATCCTTAAACTGCTGCCCTTGTCAAAGGCCTCTGTTTGTTGTCCCTGTCCCATTCGAGGTACCCTTCTGGTCTGCTTCCTGAAAAAGGTCCGCAATCCCAGTCTGTTCATTTTTTTCCTTCTTGCCATCTTGCAGGCTAGACACCTTGGAGCACCTATGACTGTATTTATTCCTCTGTTTTCCCGAATTGAGTCAATACTAAGTCATGTACTCCTTGAATCTGAAATGTCTATACGTGGGCCACCTCGTTTGCCATCTCGGCCATTCTCGTATTGGTGCTCACTGACTGCTCTCGAATAATAGTAATCTCAATAAATACACCTAAACTCAGAGCCCTCGGTGCCTGCTCCTCCTCATCAATCATCTTCCACATAACCATTTTTTAAAATAAGACTTTCATCATCTAAAATAATACTGTTCTCGTGGCCTCCTTCCCTTTGCCTGTTGCATTAAGTCCAGACTCTTCTGCCTGCCTCTCAAAGTCTTCTCTATTCTTGTCTTCTCTACCTAGCATATTTCCCTTTGCTTTCAACTTCTCTTACTGTCCCTTGTAGACACCGTGCACATTTCTACATCTGTTGTTACACTATACATTTCATCTGAAATATACTTCCTACTTCTCTTATGGTAATCTAGAATTTCTCCAGCTTGTTGCATCTAATAACAAAGCAAGTTTTACCTTAGATTGTTTCCTTCTCTTTTCTGGGGCAGTTTGCGTGGGGGAGTTCTTTTTTAAAAAAATGATTTATTTTTAATCGGAGGATAATTGCTTTACAATGTTGTATTGGTTTCTGCCATACATCAACATGAATCAGCTGAAGATATGCCTATGTCCCCTCCCTCCCAACTTCCACCCCACCCCACCCCTCTAGAATGGCACAGAGCTTCCGGTTGAGCTCCCAGTGTCATATAGTAAATTCCCATTGGCTGTTTTACATATGGTAATGCATATGTTTCAATGCTCTTCTCTCAATTTGTCCCACCCTCTCCTTTCCCCATTGTGTCCACAAGTCTGTTCTCTATGTCTGCGTCTCTATTGCTGCCCTACAAATGAATTCATCAGTAAAAAGTTATTACAGAGAAAAGCCAAAAGATACAGGTAAGCAAATAATTCAATAAGTCTAACCATTCTCAGATGATTTTGAAATGTATGCCTACCAAGTATTTTGTTCTATGTGTGTAAATGTAAACAGTCAACCTGCATATTCACAGATTCTATTTGTGAATCTGCTGGTGATATTCAGTATTTACTAACTCAGTGTTGTGGCAACTCTGTAAAACATAATTACTGTGAATAATGAGAATTGTGTGTGTGTGTCGTGTGCACATGTGAATACATTTTCTTTAAACATATGGAATTATATACTTTACTGTTCTTGCAGACTTAAAAGTTTTAATAACATTATTTGTACTTAATGAGAGTTGTTAGCCTAACTGGATATATAAGAGCTAGATAAATGTTAATAACAGAAAGAGGGAGAGATCTGAGAAAAACCAAGATAAGCATGTCACTGGCTTCCTCTCTGTTATTTGTTAAGCAAATTGAGATCAGATTGATGAAAAGCTAGCTCATAACAGAAGTAGGATAATTTTTTTGACACATTACCAACACCACCAGTGTCTCTATGGCTATTCCAGGCTTACAAAATGCCCAGGTTTATACAAAACTTATTAGCCATGTCCCATTCCTTCAAGTCCTATTTTCTTGCCATTGAAGAATTTCTGGTAGTCTGCTGATAATAAGTAAGCTAATTCCTATTTCTCTGCTGAAGTTTTAACACTCCTGCTGCTGCTACTGCTGCTAAGTCGTTTTAGTCGTGTCCGACTCTGTGCGACCCCATAGAGGGCAGCCCACCAGGCTCTCTGGGATTCTCCAGGCAAGAACACTGGAGTGGGTTGCCATTTCCTTCTCCAGTGCATGAAAGGGAAAAGTGAAAGTGAAGTCGCTCATTCGTGTCCGACTCTTAGCGACCCCATGGACCATAGCCTACCAGGCTCCTCTGTCCATGGGATTTTCCAGGCAAGAGTACTGGAGTGGGGTGCCATTGCCTTCTCCTACACCCCTGAGGTGTGGTAATTCAGGTCATATCTCGGGCTCCAACTTTTGGGAGATTCTTTCATGCAAGAACTATGAAAAATGTGGGACTGGAATTACTATTTTAATAATGATTTAGAAGAATGGACTGAGGTTAGAAGATAGTTCAAGGATATTAAAGATGGGTAGTATTCAGAAGTCAGACCACTATTAATTACATTTCATAGACAAAGAATTGAATCATAGAGTAAGTAGTCACTGTACTTTTTCTTTGGTCAGAGCTATTGCTGCTATATTTTGCATTATTCTTATATTCTTTCAGATATGAATAAATAATAATGTATCCCAGAAAACCACTATTTAAAAAAACCCCTTACTGATGCAGTTAAAACTTTAATTACTTTTCATAATAATTTTAAAACAAAAGTACAGTAGCAGTGCCATATATATTATTGCATTACCTACTCTTATACACTTCACAGTGTTACGTGTCGTACATACTGCAGTTGACAATAGGGAATGTTTTCCTGGTCTCCTGTAATAGGTGCAAATTTCAAAAGCAAGGGGCTTCCCAGGTGGCTCAGTGGTAAAGAATCTGCCTGCCAATGCAGGAGACACGGGTTTGATTCCTGGTTCAGGAAGATCTCCTGGAGAAAGAAACGGCAACCCACTCCAGTATTATTGCCAGGAAAATCCCATGAACATAGGAGCCTGATGGGCTGCAGTCCATGGGCTCATAAGAAGAGTCAAACACAACTTAGCAACTAACTGAGCAACTGCTGCTCCTTCAAAAGCAGAAGTCCTGAACTTTTGAAGGCAACATGAGAAAAAGTTTTGTTTGAAACCTCAAAGTAGTCTTTTTTATAGTCTGTTATTTAAAAAGAGTCAGAATGTTTGCCTTGTTCTCCTTATTTCTTTTGGGGGTGAGGGAGGAGGATGTCAAAGAAGTTTGGTTTCTGCGTCAAAGAGCTTTCCCAAAGAGCGGTAATTGATTTCCATTGTACGTCATCACGGAAGCACACTGTTCTGGCTTTCATGACAGCTTGATTCAAGGTGATGCATATAATTTGTGTTTTTTTGGAACTCTAATATGTTCATTTGGACTTTTGGAGTTTTCCTTGTGTTCTCATATAAGAGGCATTGCCACTTTTACTTCAAGAAAAAATTATTTTAAAAACACAAATCCATCTGTCTTTGATCTGGGTCTGGGCTAATTACTAAGGAAACACTCGGCCATAATGGTCTCAAACATTTAAACACCCTGTGAAAGTCATTGTACTTTAATCATGTTTAGAACTCAGAAAGCCAAAGGTACTTTACCTACTCATTTCCTCTGAACAAGGATGATCGTTTTATTTCAAAGAAAGTGTTATTCATAAAGGAAATGTCTTAGTTAAGTAAGTTGAAGTTGCTGGGGGCTTATCTTCATAAGCCCCATCAAAATGAGGGTTTGGCGTCTAAGTCGTGCTGTCTGCACGCTCTCTGAAGCTGCTGATGCCGTGAGGGACTGCCAGCCATCTCCGCGTAGGTTAGAAAATGTAACCAAGGACAGAGGCGGGGGTGCTGTGCTTGCAGAGGAAAGTCACGTGATAGTTTCCCTCAAAAGAAATTTCACTGGAGCCCAAAAGAATACTAGGGCGCTTCTGTCAGCCTTTTAGAGGGCCGTGGGCTACAGATTACTGCTGTACTATGAACTTTTATTGTGCAGGTATAAAAGATGGGTTGATACTGTGTGACTTAAGGTCAGCTTTCAAGGAATCATTCAATTCTATTTATCTTTGTTAATCAAGGTCTTTATTGTGTTCCTCAAAGGAATTCGGCAGAAATTTGCTTTGACTCCTTAGTCAACAAGGAAACATTCTTGGACACTTTATTTACACTTTTTGTATCAAGGCACGGTATTAAATTGACCAAAATAAAATTTTTAAATACTATGTTTGCAGGTCTATTTTCTAAAGATAGCCACTGGATTTTTTTCCTCCCTTTTAGCCACCTCCTCCTTTAGTGAAAGTGATTGAGGATTTGCCTAAGAAGAAAGGGAATTCTGGTGATCTTAAGGTGAAAGTGACATCAGGAAGAGTACAGCGGCCAGCGAAATCGAGGGAAAACAAAATACAGACCAGAATATTAAAACAAGACCTGACTGGTAGTTTTGAAAAGAAAGAGGTAAGAATATGTTAAAACTTTAATTTGTCATGACTCTGCCGTAAACAGGTCTCATGATTTCTAGTCCATCATCGTTCTTCCTTCTCTTAAGAATTAAAAGGAAAATTTTAGAAAAGCAGCAAGTTGTAACTGAAATTATAACATGCTTTTTAATATAAGGACTTCCCTGGTGGCTCAGAGGTTAAAGCGTCTGCCTCCAATGCGGGAGACCTGGGTTCAATCCCTGGGTCGGGAAGATCCCCTGGAGAAGGAAATGGCAAACCACTCCAGTATTCTTGCCTGGAGAATCCCATGGACGAAGGAGCCTGGTAGGCTACAGTCCACGAGGTCGCAAAGAGTCGGACACGACTGAGCGACTTCCCTTCCCTTTTAATATAAAATTTAAAAGCCTTTTTAATATAAAACGAATACATACTTTTTTTTTAAGTCAAACAGTATAAAATTTCACTGTCCAATATGGTAGCCACTAGTCACAAGTCAGAGAAGGCAATGGCAACCCACTCCAGTACTCCTGCCTGGAAATTCCCAGGGACAGGGGAGCCTGGTAGGCTGCCGTCTATGGGGTCGCTAAGAGTCGGACACGACTGAGCGACTTCACTTTCACTTTTCACTTTCATGCATTGGAGAAGGAAATGGCAGCCCACTCCAGTATTCTTGCCTGGAGAATCCCAGGGACAGGGGAGCCTGGTAGGCTGCCGTCTATGGGGTCTCACAGACTCGGACACGACTGAAGCGACTTAGCAGCAGCAGCAGCAGTAGCAGTCACAAGTGGCTGGTCTGATTTGAGATGTGGTGTACGTGTGAAGTACACATCAGATACTGAAATTTTATTATGAGCAAAAGAGGGTAAAATATCACTTTTAAAATTAAAGTATAGCTCATTTAAAGTTTTGTATTAGTACAAAATAGTGATTCAGTATTTTTATAGATTATACTCCATTTAAAGCTATTGTAAAATATTAGCTATATTCTCTGTGCTGTATATCTTGTTATATATCTATACTATTATATATATGTATAACAAGCTTATTATATATAGTAGTTTGTACTTAATTTCCTACCCCTAAAGAAGGTAAAGCATCATATTAATTAATAATACTATGCTGATTGTATTTTCAAATGATAATATTTTTATTACATTGGATTAAATAAGTTATTAAATTTGATTTTTATCTGTTGCTTGTGACTTTTTTAACATGGTTCCTAGAAAACTTAAAATTACATTTATCTCTTGGATTAACTGTTACCTGGCATAGAAGTCTGTAAAGGGACAAAACCCAAAAGTATACTTTTCTTTCTCCCTGTGTCCTAGCCCACTCTTCACTGCACTCCCCAGAGGTAATCATCGTTAATAATTGTTCATCTTTCAGAAATTTTCTGTGTGTAAATATATATATATATGTGTGTCTGTTACCTTTAAATTTTTTTTAATAAATAGAGTCATACTATATTACTGTTTTATAACTTGCTCTTATCATTTAACAGATTGATTGTATTAGTGCATGTAGTGCTACAGCAATTAAAAATATTTGCATAGTATTGCATTTATGAATATACATTAATTTATCTCACTAGAACTCTGCTCACTGGCATTTAGGTTGTAATATGAGTCTTCTATTAATACATTCTGTGATGCAGTGGCTCTTTGAACATTTGCACAAACATGTCTGTAGAAGAATTTTTAAGTTAAGAGCATGTACATAAAAATTTTCATAGTAGCCAAATTGTTCTTCAGAATTTGTGTGTGTGTGATTTATTCAAGAAAAACTTAGAAGCAACTAAAATGTCCACCATTAGGTAACTAATCAATATAAATTATGGTAGAGCTTTATAATAGAAATCTAAGAATATTTAAGAGGAAAGGGAAATGATTGTAGTATGTTAAATATAAAAAGCAAGCTGCAAGAACTATATGTTTGGTTATCTGTGTGCTTAGTCGCTCAGTCATGTCTGACTCTGCGACCCCATGGACTCTAGCCCGCCAGGCTCCTCTGTCCATGGAGATTCTCGAGGCCAGAATACTGGAGCGGGTTGCCACGCCCTCCTCCAGGGCATCTTCACAACCCAGGGATTGAACCCAGGTCTCCCACATTGCAGGCCAATTCTTTACCATCTGAGCCACTTTTAAAAAGATAAGGGTGCTTATGTATTGTTTTAAAAACTCCATAGGAAAGACCGAGTTACTAATAGAATTAGAATTACCTATTTCAGTCGGTTTTATTATCTTCTTTATAGGGTTTTGTTTTGTTTTTTGTATTTCCCTTATTTTCTGGAATTGAAAGAAAATATCAACAATAGAGAACTGCTAGCATCTTCAGGAATTTTAAAACTTTTTATTGACAGTAAATCAGTCAGTCACATACATATAAATGGAGCGCTCGGTAAATCTTTACAGACTGAATGAATACACCTGCACTGTCAGCACCCAGATCAAAAAATGGCCCTTTCCCAGCACCCTTGAAGGCCTCCTCTGCTCCCTTCCAGACACTTCGCCCCTTACCCCAAGGATAACCATCGCCTGTCTTCTAAACACCTTAGATTAGTTCTGCCCCTTTTGTGCTTATGTTCACTGGACCATTTACTTGGTACTCTTTTGTGTCTGGCTTCTTTCATGCATCATATCTGAGAGATCCATGTTGTCATAAGCCATTCTATATCTGTATAGAATTCCCTGGTATGAATAAGCCATGCTTTATCCATTCTGCTATTAGTAGACATCTGAGTAGTTTTCTAGTTTTTTTTTTTGCTATTAGAAACGGTGTTACCGTGAACGTTTAGTGCATCTTTGGTGAACATAAGGATGTGTGTCTTGTTGGGTATAAACCTAGGGATGGAATTACTGGCTTATGGGCTATGCATATGTTCAGCTTTAGTAAATACTGTCACAGTTTCCCAGGTGGTTGATTTAAACAATCCATATTCTCACCATGAGGTATTTCAGGGTTCTAGTCACTTCATGTTCTTACCAACTGTTGGTGTTTTTCACATTAATTTTGACAGCCTCTTTTCTTCTATAAGCAGTTTTAAAAAGTGAAGCTTGCATCAAAAGAGGAATGTGTAAAGTGTTGTCTACCAGGGAAATTCAGTAGAAACTCAGTGCTCGGGGTTTTTACTGGAGGCTGGTTATAGACACCCCCTGTGTAGTACATTGCAAAACTCCACACAAGGACTCCACAAGGAAAGCATGTGGTCAGCTTAAACCACACTATATGGGTTAGGCACAATGAGCTGCTCCCACTGGTTCTGAGGAGGGTGGAAACTTCCTGAAAACGCAGGTATACGGACACCAGACAAGGGCCAACCTGTAGGCCTTTTTAAGGTAGCAGTCTCAGACCTGCCACATGAAATGTCTTCTGGACATACTCGTATCCATGTTAAGAAATAGAGTGTTATCAGTAGCTTTGAAGTCCCCTGTGTGCTTGTCCCCAATCACATTTTTCTCCTTGTCCCACAGATGTAACCATTGTCCCCACTTCTGCATTAATTATGTCCTTGGTTTTCTTTGTAGTTGTATCACTTCTACAGTGTAGCCCTAAACAAAATATTGCCTAGTTTTAAAAACTTAAGTAGCAGGCGCAAAGCTAGCTGTGTAAAGAATGGGGGATATTGACCCTATGAGTTGAATGCACTAGTGAGAAAAGAAGCTGAATGGTATATCTGAGACATAGTCTGGCTTGAGCTTTCCTGAAAGTTTACAGGAGACTTTCCTGGGAAAACTCGTGGGCACGGTCATGATTGACTTCTGGGAAGTAAAGGTGACACCACAATCAGGGCGTCTGGCCACACTTGGTCTGGATTACAGTTGGAAGGCCCACAGAAATGTGTCAGAGCAGGCGGCTTCTAAAAACCCATGTGTGTGTGCTAAGTCACTTCAGTCGTGTCCCATTCTGGACTGTAGCCCACCAGGCTTCTCTGTCCATGGGATTCTCCAGACAAGAATACTGGAGTGAGTTGCTATGTCCTCCTCCAGAGGATCTTCCTGACCCAGAGACCGAACCCAAGTCTCTTACGTCTCCTGCATTAGCAGGTAGGTTCTTTACCACTAGCACCACCTTGGAAACCCTTAGCCAGCTCTAAATGGTGGGTCAAAGTAGGTCCCTTCTATGGGTGAAATGCATGTGCTCAGCTAATCATGGCTTCAAGACACAGAAAGGAAGTAGGGACCTCATCAGCTCATGGTTGAGACAAAAATGGATGAAACTCGGGCCAGTTCATCTGGGCATCTATCCTTTGTTTAAAGAGGCTTCAATGGCAGCAGGTGTCTTGGTGATGACAGCAGTGAACGTGTCTCTTTCATGGATCATGTTGCTCCAGTCTGGGCTACTTGCCGTCGACATCTCGTCCGTGGCTCTCAAATGGGGAATCTTCATTCACTGTCATCTCAGGCTGTCCCTCACCTTCCTCTTACACTGGATTACCTGTTTCTTATGGTAAAAAGTGCACTGAACTAAGTCAGAAAATCTGGCTCTGAGTCTTGAACTAACACTTAACAGATCTGTGACCTTGAGCAAGTTGGGGAGCTTCTACTGACCTTTCCATTTCCTCAAAGAAAGGAAGCCAGAAGGTCTCTTGTGCTTTGTATAGTTAAGCCTAAATGAGATACTCTGTACATATGGGTTTATGATTCTTAAATCTACAAAATATTTTCCCATTAAGATAAAAATTGAATTAAAAATAAAAGTGAAAAAAAGAGAGCAAGAGAAGGAGGAAGATATTAGAATGCATTGTTCTTGCTACAGGGATAGACAAATGGTAGCCCATGGACCCCTGGCTGCTCAAGCTAAGGATGAAGTGAAAATTGCTCAGTCGTGTCTGACTCTTTGCGACCCCATGGACTACACAGTCCATGAAATTCTCTAGGCTAGAATACTGGAGATCCCTTCTCCAGGGGATCTTCCCAACCCAGGGATGGAACCCAGGTCTCCCACATTGCAGGCAGATTCTTTACCAGCTGAGCCACAAGGGAAGCCCAAGAATACTGGAGTGGGTAGCCTCTCCCTTCTCCAACAGATCTTCTCAACCTAGGAATCGAACCAGAGTCTCCTGCATTGCAGGTGGATTCTTTACCAACTGAGCTATCGAGGAAGCCCAGCTAAGAATGATTTTTACATTATTAAATGGTTGCATTTTAAATGATTATATAGGCATCTATATAAAGTGTCTGTATAATATCCTTGATTTTGCCTTTTGACCTGAAACCTAAAATATTTACTCTCTGATTGTTGACAGAAAAAGTTGGTCAGACCCTATAATAGGGTAAATAATATGTCATAAACTTTATGTGCTGTGTATATACACATTCAGGAGAAAGAAAGATTTTGTGTGCGTGGAGAGAGTCCCATGATATAAAATATTTTTTACTGTGTATTATGTTCTAAAGTTAGAAAGCCACAGTGGACTTATTGATACTGTTTTTTTTCTCTTTGTAGAATGAGTTGTCAGATGGATTAAACAAAAAGCGTTTACAAATCTTATTAAAAGGCTATGGTGAATATCCAACTAAATACAGGTAAAATTTAACTTCTTACATGTTAAATCAGTCTTATCCCCCCAGTTTTTCTTGGTTAAAACTATGTTTTAATTTCAGAATGTTCATTTGGCGCTCACTGCTACAGCTGCCTGAAAATCATACAGCATTTAGTAACCTTATAGATAAAGGCATTCATGTGGCATTTCTCAACCTTCAGAAGAAATACCCCATCAAAAGCAGGAAGCTACTCAGAGTATTACAGAGGTATGTCCAGTATTTTGCAGCAATGTATATCTCCTGCAAGGTACTTATTAATTACAAATGGGGAAAATAGTGGTTTATAGTAGAGAAACTTAGCAGACACCTTCTTAACCAAGTAATCAAATTTAAAATTACCAGTAATAAAAATCTTACCTATGTATTATTGCACATCACTTTTGTGGTATTCTTGCCAAAAATTTACATCCTCAGTCTCATTGTGGGAAAACAGGCAAATCCAAGTTTCACCAAATTTACCTTCTGTATCGATTTTTGTAATCTGAATATATTATTTAGTCAAATTTTAACAAGCTTTTCTGGGCTTTATTTCCTTATTTTATTCACAGAACCCTCTCTGCATTAGCTCACTGGTCCGCCATTTTTAGTGACACACCGTATCTTCCACTTCTGGCATTTCCATTTGTAAAATTATTCCAGAACAACCAGCTCATCTGTTTTGAAGTTGTTGCTACGCTTATAAGTAAGTAAAAAATGAAACCAAGTGTAGATACTTGTACCTTTTCCTGACACCTTTTCATCTTTGCAATGTTTAACAATTCTAGTGTGAGATAGATGTAGAGCATGGACAGTTTGGACATTAACAGATAAATAAACCTTTTTACTTAAATAAAATTTAGATGGTTGCATTTTAGATGATATTGTTACAGGCTAGATTTTGTTAGTAAGAGGGAAGTAGGTGCTTCACTAACTGAAAGTCAGTTATTGTTCAGAAGAGTGCAGTAAGTATGTAAAGCATTCAGCACACACCGTTACCCCATCATCATCCTTTGGTTATTACCTTTACTGAGAACTTTGTGTGTACCAGGTACCATTCCCAGTATTTTGCCTTTATTAAACTCACTTAACTCTTACAGGACTCCTGTGAGGTAGGTGTTATTCATTATTATCTCCTTTTTGTAGATGAAGAGAGCTTGAGCTCCATGATTAGGTTAATGGTAGAATAAGAATTTGAACCCAGACAATCAGAACCTATAGCTTGTACTCCCATATGTTTACCTCTTCATCATTATCTATTAATACACTAAAAAGTGAGTCTTTTATTATATATAATAAGATCAGGTCAACTAAATGGTTAATAAACTGGATCCAGGTTAAACCAAGCTTGGTTTAACAAAAATAACTAATTTTATATGTATTTTTGTTGTACAAAGGAGATAAGCACTCAACTATAACAATAAAATTCTGAAAAGTAGAAATAAAAAGATCCCAGCATACATCTTGTGAGTATTTTAGTATGTTTCTCTTGACAGTTTTTCATTTATTTTATTATGTTGTATTTACTTTAATAAATTTTTACCAATCATTGGAGAAAATACAGGAAAATTTACAAAAGAAAATTCATGAATATTCCTCTTCCTAAGAGAGTCTTGATAATATATTTGTGAATTTCTTATAAGAGCATTTCCCCCAAATCATTAAATATCATCTAAAATATAATTTCTTGCCTATATAGTATTTCATCTTATAGGTATACCATAAAATGTATCCCCTAACTGTTAGACTTTTAGGGGGGGTTATTTTTATAATTATACTACTTCTATTTAATGCATTATATACATTTCTCTTGTTTGTGTAAACTTTCTAAACATTTTATCCTGTATTGTAATATTCCATAATGTACATGTTCTAGTTTAATCTTTTATTGTTGGACATTTAGGTTGTTTCTAATTTTTATGTATTAAAAATAACAATTTTGTGACTAGCCTCAAACTCATAAATTTATAATAATTTCTTTTGGGTGCAGCCCCAGGATGATATTATAAAATATGAATATTCTAATTGATTCTGCAAAGAGGTTGTACTAGTTTGCCCTGCCAGTAACACTGAGAGTTTTAAAAGGAAAACAAACAATAACAAAAGACAGACAATCCAGTTTGAAAATGGACAAGGACTTGAACAGATGTTTCTCCATAGAAGATGTACAATGGCTAGTGATCCCATGAAAAGATGCTCAGGGTCATTAGTCATTAGAAAAATGCAAATCAAAATCACGTGAGACACCACTTCACACCTACTAGGATGGCTGTAGTCTTGAAAAAGAAAATAACAAGTGTTGGCATGGATGAGGAAAAATTGTAACCCTTCATACTTTGCTGATAGAAATGTAAAATGGTGCAGTCACTGGAAAACAGTTTGGCGGTTCCTCAGAAAGTTACATATAGAATTTCTGTATAACCCCGCAATAGTACTCCTAGGGATATCCCTCCAAGAACTGAAAACAGAGACTCAAATATATACTTGTATATGAATGTTTGGCAGCATTAGTCTTAAATAGCCAAAAGATAGGTACAACCCAAGTGTCTGTTAATGGATGAATGGATAAACCATATGTGTATATATGTGAGCTTCCCTGGTAGCTTAGCTGGTAAGGAATCCACCTGCAATGCCGGAGACCTGGGTTTGATCCCTGGGTTGGGAAGATTCCCCTGGAGAAGAGAACGGCTACCCACTCCAGTATTCTGTCCTGGAGAATTCAATGGACTGTATAGTCCATGGGGTCGCAAGGACAGCGGGATATTATTCAAAAACAGTGACATTCTGACACATGCTATACAACATGGATCCTTGAAAACATGCTTAGTGAAATAAGCTAGACAACAGGATAGATTTATGTGGAATTTCTCAAAAAGGCACAGAAAGTAGATTAGAAGTTACCAGGGGCTGCGGGGTAGTGGAAATGAGAAGTTACTACTGAGTAGGTACAGAATTGCTCTTGGGAAAGGATTTTGGAAATAGTGATGGTTGCACAACGTTGTGAATAAAATTAACATTACTGAACAGTGCACTTAAAAGAGTTAAAATGGCAAATTATATTTTACCATAAGAAAGATGGATTATATCTAATTTAGGTAGGCATGCACAACTATGTATTTTTTTACTTCCAGTAAAATCTTGTTACATAGCTAACACATGACTGTATACTAGGGAAATTGATTTTACTCTTCTAAACATGAAATCTAAATCTAGGAGATCCATGACAGCATGAGTAGCTAGGGATTTTCATCAAGGGTCTCAAACTAGTTTTATTCAGTAAACTGAGCTTCAACTAAATGTTAGCCCTGTTTGGGGATAAGCCATTGCTTTGGCTTTCAGGTTACGGTCTAGTTGGGGCCAAGAAGACCTTGTGAAGGAATATAGTTACTTCTGTGTATAGTTTGGAGTATGTTGATAAAGGTCAGTTTTAATCACTCTTATAACCAGGAGGAAATGCTTCAGGTTTAGTGAAGGACATGCAGTGATCATGTCTCTATTCTGCTCTGGGTCAGAGCTATCTCTAGGTCTGCTTCTGTGTGGTGGCACCCAGCAGAACAGAAGAGACAGTGTATAAAACAGGAGTGCCTTCTTGCTTAATTGAAAACAGCTGTTCTGTTGATGAAGCTTAGATATAAGAGGGGTTTGGGTCTGTGCGTGGTGTTTTAAAATTCCTGGAACAAGCAGTGTCTGGGACATTGTAGGTATTTACCTAAGGAGATGTTGCTGAACTGGGTTTTTCTTTTAAAGTTAACTTATTAAGAGCAGCAGTTAAAATACAAGAAAAATACCAAAAAAAAAAAAAGCAGCAGTTAAACTAAAATGCTTCTTTTAAAGCTTAGTCTTTGCAAGATTTTATTTATGACTGAATTATTAACTCAAATCTAAATCCTTAACTAATAAATGAAATAATGGAATTCTAGAATTAGAAGGACCTTATAAACTATTAATCCAGTATTCTGATCAGACCCTTCACTTGCTAATTTGAGAAAGATCTTAGCAAAACATGAAGCCACAGCTCAGTATTTAAAATAGAAAATCAGAATTTAATAACTACATAGAGCTGAGGTGGTTGGACATAGGTTCACTGAGCAAAAATGATCATCTTACCGAGGTTTTTTTGGAAAAGACTGTTTCGGGGGTTGTGCTGGTTATTAAGTGAAAGTGAGTTAAAAAGTCAGCCTTAGAAGCCTCTTCAGCAGAATCAATTCTGGTTTTTCTTGGCTGACTTTCAGAAGCTACTGCTGCTGCTGTCAGTGATTGGTTATTTTTCAAAGTCAAGTTTACTGAAATAAGTTGTTGGTCTATTAGATTTAAAACCAGACTTGGTGGTTACCTGTTAAAATAGCTACAGAACAGTCTTCTCCTAGAAATGGGACTCTTAATTAGGTATGAATTTTAGTCCGTTTGAGATTGCCATTTAACATTGATCACGTGTATCGAAGACTTATATAGGGACCTCTTTTAGGAGGGTCATTTTGTTAACCAGGAGAAATCTAAATACAGGTCGCACGCAAGTCAGCAGGAACTAGAGCCTTGTAGCTACCATCAGGAATACTTCGGGAAGGTTTGTTTGTTTAATTGATGCTTTCTCATCGACTGGCTCTGAAGAAACTGGAAAACTTCTATAAACTTAAAATACCATGTTAACGTGATGTAGGTGTAAAATCTATTGTTCTAGAACTTAAAGAGTCATGTTTTCTTTATTAATGGGCATATTGAGGACATAAAAGTGAATACATTTAAGAACTGCAAAACCCTGTAATGATATAGAAAGGTAAAGATAAATTTTCAATTTTTTTCTTCATAGTCAATTGGTGCCAACACTGGTTTGAATATTTTCCTAATCCTCCTATCAATATTCTTAGTATGATAGAAAATGTTTTGGCATTTCATGACAAGGAACTCCTGCAACACTTCATAAATCATGATGTAACTTCCCAGGTAAGAAGTGTAAGGTTTTTAGAATAACATAGCTTACTTTGGAACTTAACATTGGCTCTGGCATAAATAAAACTATTTTCTTGAAAGTCTATAATAAAAAAAATACTACTGTTATATTTTTAACAATATTCCATTATTTTTCTTCATTAAACTGCTTTCCTGAAAGTCTATAAAGAAGAACCCAAATTAGCGTAGTTCTTATCATAATTATGTTCTTAATATAATGATTTTTAGTATCTAAACCAAACATGAGTACATTAGCAATGACTGTTATGACTTTTCCCTCAAGAACTATTACATTTTTTTTTCTTATTTATTTTAGCTGTATGCATGGCCTCTTCTTGAAACTATGTTCTCAGAAGTACTGACAAGAGAGGAGTGGCTCAGATTATTCGATAATGTCTTTTCCAACCATCCTTCGTTCCTCCTGATGACTGTTGTGGCCTACAACATATGTTCTCGAGCACCTTTGCTCAACTGTAACCGTAAAGATGATTTTGAGGTACATATCCTTATTAAGTCATAGTTCTCAAATTTCATTTGTTTCAACTAAAAAACCTGATTTATTTATTGAGTGCCTACTGTATGTCAAGTCCTGGTGCCAGATGGTAGGAATATAGTGGAGAACAAGTTATACCACTGCATCCTTGCCCTTACATAGCTGTAGTCAGTTATAGCTCGACTGCTCACCTAAAATCATAGCTTCATGATAATATTGGAGTTGCGTGCTTTTTGCCTATTTAAAGGATGTTTAACAATTGAGTAGTCGTTCATTCTGTGCATGATCTTATCAGTACCCCAACTGGTCTGTGATAATCTGGTCGCTTATTACATGTGCAGGATGGTAACTGAGAATTTTGAGGCTTAGCAGGACAATGAAAGAAAGCATTGGAGGAAGTTTTTAAATGGAGAGGTTCTTTTGGTAGACAGGATGAAGTAAGTTGGTTTTGCTTGTTTTTTACTTATTTTGTGGTTCCTATCCAATTTTATTTTCACTTCACAAGCACAGGATGCATACATATATGTATGTATGTGTGTATGTATATTAGAACTTGGATCTGCCAGTGGAACGAGATAATGTGGAAACTGTCAGATATTTTTTGAAAATCAAACTTGTTTTCAAAGGCTAATTTAGGTTTGAATTTCTGTATTTTGGATTTTGAAGAGAAATAAATTCTAGTAGAAGAATCTGTTTTGTCGTTGAAACAGTCTGTTACTGTAAAGGAAGCCTTCATTTTTGAGTTAAAATTTTAAAAGTGTTATTTCACAATTTCATAATATGGTTGTATAATTTTATTACACTTTTGAGAATATGAAACTGGACCTTCATTTTAAAACTTGGGTTAAGGAAAGCTTCAGTGAATTTGCAAAAAATAAAAACCTCTTAAAGCTAAGTTCACATTTACAGTTTAAATTTGTTTTATTCATCGAATAAAATGTTATATAAGTTTTTATATAACACATGACTATAATTGCATTACTCTGTAAATCTCAGTTTAATCACAAAGTTTTCTTACAGTATTTTTTTCACCATCGGAATAATCTGGATATAAGTGCTGTAATTAGAGAGGTGTATCGTCTCCTAGATACCACACCCACTGATATCCATCCAGACAGCATGCTTGATGCTTTTGTTGCACTGACAAAAGGGCAATATCCAGTGTTTAATCAATATCCCAAGTTCATTGTGGACTATCAGACGCAAGAACGAGAAAGAATACGGAATGATGAATTGGATTACTTAAGAGAGAGGTAATACTGGTTGTTCTTTGATAAAAACAAAATCTGTTATAAATATAAAGGTTTTTTGAAAAATACATGTAAATTATCAAGTAGTTGCATAAAATCAGAGTTTGAAGAAAATACCTTTAAAGATATTTTTGCATCTAAAAGTAAAACAATTACGTGTTAATCAGGTGTGCATTTTGTGTTGTGGTTGTTCTTGGACTTAAATTACTGTTTCCTTGTTTGCTTTTTGTTACAATAATAAACATTATCAACTTAGGCAGGCAGTTGAAGACATGCAAGCTGAAGTAGACCAGCAAAGAGTTGAAGATGAAGCTTGGTACCAAAAACAGGAACTGCTTCGTAGGGCTGAGGAAACAAGGAGAGAAATACTCTTACAAGAGGAGGAAAAGATGATACAGCAAAGACAGAGGTGTGTTTCGCACTTTGAAAAAAGCTGGACATCTGAGTTATTTTAATAATTTGTATTTCTTTCATTTTTCAGTATTGTGAAATTATATATAGCTTCACTATATATGTCATTACCCAATTCTTCTATTTCCATTAAGCATATATTTAAGTTAATAAAAAGAAACTGTAATACACTTTTCAAAAAATTGGCCTATAGTAAAATGTAATTCTAAAACTATACTGAGTATGATATAACTTGTTCTGATTATTTAGAAGTAGTACATGATCTAAGGTACCTTGAAGGATACTGTTATTTAGAAATGTTATTTTACAGTGGACACAAATGCCTTGTACCACAGTGCTAGGTAAATATGTTTCAAGTTTTAAGTCACACAGATTAAGAGACAATTTTTAAGTCTCACAGGTATGTTTAAAATGCAATTTTTAAAAATTATGGAAAATTTTAAAATTTCAATTTTAAAATTAAAAGAGGAGCATGATTTTTTCCATAATTTTTAAAAATTGTGTTTTAAACATACCTGTGAGACTTAAAAATTGAAACATAGAATGCTATTCTTACTGTCTATTTCATACTTCGGAGGATGGGGAAAGAAGTACTAAATGCTTATTCAAAAGTATGCTATTCAAAAGTAAGTATTGCCTTAAACATAAGGCAAAATGTTTAAGTTGATTAAGGTTATGGGCTACGCATTAACACTAACCCTAATTATTGGGAAAATCACTTTTGTAAGTGTTTATTGATTATTTTTGGATAGGACTTTATGAAACAGATTTCTGGTGTGGGTTAAAAAAGTTACTGAACTGAGCCATTAGCTTTCTGCAAAAATTCTAAAAGAATAATCATACATAATCTTTGGTAACATCGGAGTATTTTTTTGGCATTCTTTTCTCAGATAAAAGATATAAAAGATATCAAAAGGTATTGAAGTGATATGAGTAGTAGACCTGTTAAAGAGAACATTTAAGTATGAAGAAATAGCCAGTTTAGCTATAATTTGGCTATAGTCATGTACACTTGTCATTTTCATGAATGCAGACTTTTCTAACTGAGCACTTTTCATTGTATTATAAAAATAGCCATGTTACGATGGCACCAGTTAAATTGGGAAAGCAGGCTAAAGTAGGTTTCAGGCCTTTCATTGTTGTGGAACATAGTGTTTTTCCATTTAAACACATATTCAGAAATGATTTTATTTATTCCTCTTGATATATTGTGTGTTTAAGACTAGCTGCTGTGAGAAGAGAGTTAAAAGTAAAGGAAATGCACTTACAAGATGCTGCAAGAAGACGTCTCCTGCAGCTTCAACAAGATCAGCGTGAAATGGAGCTAAGAAGACTGGATGATGAAATTGAGAGAAAGGTTTATTACTCTTAACTCTCATATATTATCTCCATTTACTCTCATTTAAATGTAACAAACACCTTCAAGTTAAATATTGTTCCTAGAATTCACAATGTATACTAAATAGTCCCTTTAGTTTTATATAGTTTCCCCCATCCCCCAGCTATTCTTACTCTCCTTTATGTTTTATTAATGGTTAAATATTTTAGAAATTTCAGGAAAATTAGTCAAGTTGACAAGGGTCTTTGATGACTGGTTCTCTAAAAATGGAAATATCAATTAACCATGAAGTTAATTGTGAAGTAAGGGAATTATTTTTTTTTAATATAAAAATTTACACATAGCCAGTCTAAAAAGATTTTGATTATAAAATATATAGAGTTAAAAATGGACCTTCTCCACTCTTCTCTCATTTCATCCCCAGAGATAAATTATTTTTTATGGTTGCATAGTATTCCATTTTATGGCCATGTCATTGGTTATTTAATCCTCTGCTGTTGGATATTTAGGTTGTTTGCAGTATTTTGCTGTACAAAACAGTGCCATACTGTAGATTCTCAGTACAAATCTTAGAGTACTTCCACACATTTTTGTTGAGTAAATTCCAAGGAATGTCAAATCGTCCTCCAAAAATGAAACCACTTAAAACTATTAAGTGTTCAGCAGCCACCTGGCAGAAGGTTGAGGCATTAATCCTTCCGTCTGTTGTGAATGTTCTCCTTGTGTTGTGTTCTCCTCTGTGTTGCATGTCTCTAAGAATGTTTACAGTGTCTTTTCTTCATCATGTAAAATACGTTAATTTTTGGATAACCAACTTCATTAGTTTTTTATGACGTCTAGTTTTTGCGTCATGTTTATTAACCTTCCCATTTAAGGTTATATTACCATGGCTCTAGTGGTAAAGAACCTGCCTGCCAATGCAGGAGACATAAGAGATGCAGGTTCAATCCCTGGATCAGGAAGATCCCCTGGAGAAAGAAATTCCAACCCACTCCAGTATTCTTGCCTGGGAAGTCCCATGGACAAAGGAGCATGATGGGCTACAATCCATAGGGTTACAAAGAGTTGGGCCCAGCTGAAATGACAGCACATTACTATTACCACGTATGCAGTTTTTTCTAGTTCTATGTTTTTCTTTGTTTTTTTTTTAATCTCTGACTGTCTTAAGGATCAGTAGATTACTGTGCACCAGCACATCTGACTCTTACAAGGCCACTTGTTTGGTAAGGTTCATAAGTTAGAATTGTTTTAACGTTTTTCAGTGGTTAAGAAAATAGAAATCAAAGAATATTTCATGGCATGAAAATTATATTAGATTTTTTAAAACATGAAATTCAAATATCAGTGACCATAAACACAGTTTTATTGGACCACAGTCATACTTGTTTACATATTCCTTTAGCTTCTTTTGCACTACAATGGCAAAGGTGAACAGCTGAAACAAACTATGTCCCATAAAACCTCAAGTATTTAACTCTGTGACCTTTCCCAGAAGAAATTTGCCAGCCCCTGATGTCTGAAAATTATTGATAAATGTAAGAAATGAGTTAGGGACCAAGCTTACTTCTTTCCAAAGGCATGTCAATTTTCCCAATAGCATTTGTTGAATATTAGCAAAAGTCATTTGTCAGCTGATAGTTATTAAATGTTCAGTTCCCTTATAAATTTGATCTCCTCCTAAGCCAGTACCACACTGTTGGAATAATACCTGTGTAATGTTTTACTAGTTAGTAGGCCTCATTACCACAATTAGTCTGCTTTTTCAGTTTTCTTCAGTATTCTCAAATGTTTATCATTTTAAATAGACTGAAAATTTTCTCTTTCCCTCCTTCTCTCCCTGAGTCCTCCCATCCTATTGGAATTTTTATTAAGACTGCATTGAATTTATAAACTAATTTAGAGTTTCAAACTTCCTTTTGATAACATACAAAATATTTTTTTTTTAATTTTTAAGATTTTAATTTGTCTATATTAACAGTCATTTCTTTTTATAGAAATAATCTTATTTCTTTTAAAGCATTTTGCTTTGCCAAACGTCTCCTCTACCTCTTAGCATTGTAACTACTCTTGCTCCATCAACTCAAGTATCCCTACCTTTGAGCTAGTTGCTATCTCAGGAACCTCTTTAAGTTGAACTGGTTTTCAATCTGTGGTTTTTTTTTACTCCTTGCATGTATGTCCTTGCACATCCCACTATATTGTCCTTTTTACTGTTTCTCTGATTATATTTGATAGTATGCCTGCAATATCTAACACTTTGCCTTGTGCACAGAAATAGTAACGCAGTCATTAACTGTTTATTGGTTAGATGATATGTTTAGATTAGATGCTAATGGGTTTTACTTTTTGTTCTGAAACACATATTGTGTTATTCTTACCCCCCCAAAAATGAGGACTTTAGGCAGCCAAGTATTTAAGACACTTCCCAAGATTCCCTATGTAAAGAGTCCTTTATCCAAACCCTCTAGTGTATAGGCATGAAATGCTTCCAAGTAATCAAATTTTGGAGAAAGGTGAACTTTAAATTGGCTGAATCCAAGCAGGGCACACACAGGTTGAATAATCCACAGTATACTTTGACTTGGAGTTACTCGTTGCCAAACTGAATTTAGAAAAGTTCAGAAGTTTAATCAAAAAGAACATAAATGTTATATCAAATAAGATTAAACATTTTATATTTTCATCCACTGTGAATTTAAATTTCTCAAGTTTTTCTAACTCATAATATGGCTAATGTAATATGGAAAGAACTGCCATCTGTTCTCCCAGCCTGGGCAAATGAGCATATGGTAATTGTGCTTTCTTTTTTAGAAAATTACACTTAACTTTAACTCAAGACATTATTTCTGGATTCCACAGTGAATGTTAATATATTGTGAATTACTCTGGCTTCAAAAACCCAATATCTATTATTTTAAAAGCTTTTAATGGTTTGTTCATATTACAAGATTACTAAATCTATTAAACAAAAACTATTTTTGTTAATTATTTTTGATATTCACAGTTTGTTACTTGTCCATAGGTACACATGAGAGATCGAGAAATTGCTGCCACAGCCAAAGACCTGGAAATGAGACATCTGGAACTCGAATCACAAAAAAGACTGTATGAGAAGGTATAAATCAACAATTTCCAGTGTAAGAAAAGCAGAGCTTGTATAGACTCTTTTTAGGCTCTATTTATTCAAGGTTTTTCAATGTTCATTTTGTTTGTATTTTTTCAAGAAATATAGTGTCATCCAGGATTGTAGGGTAGCCAGAATGCACAGAGTTTGTTGTAATTCTTTAATTCATGTTTCTCTTAACAACTTACTTTAGTGTCTGAAGCACCAGATGTAAGCCCCAGATTTTGCCTCAGGATCTTTTACTAACTTACTAGGTTTTCTTATATCTGTGTGATAGTGACTGCAAAATTAATCCAGTACTTCACAAGGATCCTATAAGGTAAATCAGACAAGAGCTGTAAAGCACACTTTAAATTGGAACCTTCTGGAATCAAATCATCAGGTACCTACCTCAGTACATATAATTCAGTTTCCATGACACTGGAAAAGGGAACTTTGGTACTGATATAAATATTTATTATTGAGGAAAAGCATTATGTTACTCACTTATTTGATGTTGAAACCATAAGTTTTCACTTCTCCCAACCCTCTTAAGGTCAGACTGAGTTTGAAATCAGTGATAACTACAAATATGTAACAGGTATTTGCATATGACATGCAAACATGCATATGATTATTTGTTGTTCACATTAAATAAGATTTAAAGCATAGCATCCATTCTTAACTAAATCACTTAAGTTTCTACACTGAACTTTTTCTAAATCTGAGCCCCAGAGATTGACACTTTCACTGAGTTTCTTATGATTTTGAATTAGAATTAATTCACTTGAACTAAGCTTATTTTTTTTAACTATCATTTGGGGGAGGTTGGATGGTGGCACCAGAAGCATGATTTCAGAATTAACAGAACATTTGCAAGAAAAATACAAAGAATTTCAAAATATTTTTCTCTTAGATTCTCAGATATTAACATTTTGCTAAATTTGCATTATCCTTTCTTTCAATCTACATATACACATTTTTTTTTCTGAACTGTTTAAGTTGCAGACTTGATGCTTTTTTGCCCTAAAAAATTCATTTTATATTTTCTAAAACCAAGGATTATTACATAATCATAGTATAATGATCAGAATCAGGAAATTAACATTATTGTAAAACCTTATTCACATTTTATCAGTTGTCCTAAAAGTGTCCTTTAGAGCAAAACGAAATCTAAAATATTTTTTCAGTTGTATGTCTCTTTATTCTAAGTTGGAACCATTCTTGAGTCTATATATTTTATGACATTTATATTTTTGAAGCATACAGGCCAGATATATTGTAGAATGTTCCTCAGTTAGATTTGAGATGACTAATGATGTCAAGCATCTTCTCATGTGTTAATTGTCCATTTTTCTGTCTTCCTTGGAGGTCATGTGATTAACCTCTATTCAGAGTATGTAGGACCATACCTTCTCAGTTTTTATTATATCATGTAATTTTTTGTTGAAAACTAGATATTTTAAATAGGACAAATCTGGAAATCAGATTCTCTTCTTTCCCTAGGGTTTCTTGTTGTTTCTTTGCTTAGTGACTTTTCTAAATTCTATAAAGTATTTTCTGTCATGCATAGTCACTGAAATCTCTACTCAGGTAACCTGGTGACTGGACAAAGATTTCCTTAGGTCCCTTGAACCAGTAAGCCTCCAGCCTTTGCCAAGGGGCTGTGTGTGCATCACGTTGTGACACACCTTCCACACTCAGCTAGGCAGTTGACAGCTCTTTTCATTTCCTGATTTTACAAAAACTCAATTCACCAGAGTTGAAAGCTTAGGACCTTCTCAGGTCTGAGCATTCACACAGCCCTTGGCATGTGCACATTCTTACACATGCACATAGCCTTCTGAAGTCTCAGGAATCCACTGGAGCATTTCAGAGCCCCGTGTAGACATCTAATTCCCCAGCTTTTCCTACCAAGCTTTTTGATTAGCCTGTTGTTTGCTCTGTGATCCACTGCCTTAGACAGCCACGATGTTAAACAGTCTCCCCTGTTTGTTTTCAGCAAACATCCCCAGGGAAAGGCTGTACATGAGTTCTGAGTCAGGTCAAATAAAAACAGCTTTGGGAGGAGGGTCTTCCAGGTCAAGTGATGACAGTTCTCTGGGAATGGGAGTTTGAAAGACCTCCAACTCCATTTTGCCCCCTCCATTGACTGCCAGGCTACCAGTTTTCAAGGCCAGTGGCAGAGCTTAGGTGTGGCATGGAATAGGAATAACACAAGTTTAAAATGCCATAAAGTGCATCTAAGATCAGCCATTTTCTGTGAATAAATGCTCCCCAGATTGCTGCAAGCCTTCAGTTAGTTTCCAGAGTTCCGCAAAAGCTTATTTTTGCCAGTGATCTCGGTGCTTTTAGAGATGAGAGAATTTTCAGAAGTCCTTACTCTTATTTCCACTGATGTCACTCACCACTGTTTGCTCTTTACTTTGAAAATTAGATGATTATAGTTTAGATATTCTAAAAAAACAGAAAAATCATTTTTGTGTTCTACCATTATTACTATGTCGATTGGTGATTTTTTTTTCGAATTATTTTTTTTTTTAACAGAATCTCTCTAGAAATCAAGAAGCTGTTGCAAAAGAAATGAGCGAAAATGCAGATGCCTATAGACAGAAAGTGGATCTTGAAGAACACATGTTTCATAGACTGATAGGAACCAATCAAACTCAGAACCAAAAAATTCATAAGGTAAATATGGTAAATTTAGTGTCTCTATAGAGGGGAGAATTTCCATCTACTGTTCTTTTTAAAGAAGGATTTCAATATTGAATCCTATAAAGTTAGTTTCTTTGCTTCAGTCATCACAATTCCTAGAAACTCAACATTATTTTATTTGCAGGTTACTTCATTGACAGCATATCCATGTGTCTTTTATACTCCTTGAGAATTTCAAGACTTGCAAGAAAATACAAGGGAAATAACTTTGTGAATGATACTGTCCTACATTGTTAAGTCTTAGAAATTATACCTAAGTAGATTAGTTGCAAATCATCAGGTCTCTGCCTGGTATATAAGCCAGCGTTTTCCAAGTGTAT
Source organism: Giraffa tippelskirchi (assembly GCF_054371585.1). NCBI lineage: Eukaryota > Metazoa > Chordata > Mammalia > Artiodactyla > Giraffidae > Giraffa > Giraffa tippelskirchi. Next base: position 60,647,115 of record NC_137280.1, read on the forward strand.
TCTGTAGAATATCAGTAACTTAGTGTTAAATAAAATGGGGATGACAAGTATTGAAAAAGCTGTCTTAAAAGTTAGGCTTTTTCATGCCAGATTTGAAGATATATGGTACATTGTGAATCTTTGAGAAATTTTCTTAAACTTACAAAATTTCTTGGGGAGTATCCTTTCAGAAATGCTGACTTAAATAAATTGAAATGGAATTTGAGGCCTTCAGGGAAGAACTTTGTTATCCCTTTAACAAAATGTTAAACAGGTCTGTGGCATGACCGGGCCTTGTCCCAAAAGCCAGGAATAAGTGTAAGATTTCCCTACCTCGGTTCTGTCCCTTGACTGTTTCCCCAAGAATAACCCCCCTACCTTTTTTTCCTTACAGGCTTTTGTCCAATCTGTAAGATAAGTTCTTCTGACTCCTTTTCAAAGGATTAAAACATGGCAGTTTGTTTAATTCTCCCCACCCCTTAGCCTAGAAGTTCTCAACCTTGGCTGTATGTTAGAACCACCAGGAAAGTGCTCTGGAAGTACCAGTATCCAACTGCTCCAGAGATCAATTTAGTTGCTTTGTGCTGGAGCCTAGACATCGGTTTGTTTTAAACACTGAGGTGATGCTAATATGCAGCCAGGATTGTGAACATCTGTACTGGACACTTGGAGACACTGAATGGACGTACTGTATTTTATGTAGTCAAGTCTGATCTTGTTTCTGAAATTTATGAATTCTTAGTTAATTGAAGAAAATTTGGCTAAAGCGGAACAAGCATGTCTAAATACTGACTGGCGAATTCAAGCTTTACATAAACAAAGGTGCAGTGATCTACACCGGAATGAATGTTACCAGGAAATAGCTAAACTCCTTCAGAAAAACAGGAAGAAAGAAATAGAAGTATTAAACGCCATGATGGAAGGGGAAGCTAAAAAGGTAAGAATGATATTATAAACTTCTTGTTAATTATTTAAATCTTGAAATAGTATGTAACCAAGTGGCAAAAGCATCAAACCAAATAATTTTTGTTTGAAAAGATCTTAAAGATGATCTAATTTTAGTAGGTATTGCTCAGAAAAGTCCAATATTGATGCCACCTAAGAATGACTAACCCACTCCAGTATTCTTGCTTAGAGAATCCCATGGACAGAGGAGCCTGGCAGGCTGCGATCCATAGGATTGCAAAGAATCAGACAGGACTGAAGCAACTTGGCATGCACATGTGCAAGAATGACATGACAAGAATGAGTGTCTTTCTAAGTTACATTAGTGTCTCAACTTTCTAGCTTCCTGTATTTGTTCTTGTTCATTGTATACTAGTACTTTAATTCACTGAGTTTGTTATACTAATAACATAAAAGACTTTGAACAGTTAGGAAATATATATAGAGCTACTAGTAACAAAACCCAAAATAACGGTAACTACAAGCAAGATAGAAATATTTTTCTTTTTCACATGAAGAAGTCTGGAGTAGGCAGTCCAGGGTTGGTATCCTGTCTCCAAGATCATCAGGAAAACTGCCTCCTTCAACTTTTCTGCATGACTTCCTGGAGTGTGTCTTTCATTCGCAAGGACACCTTTCCATCCATTAATTTTAAAAACTCAAAACAAAACAACCAAACCAAAGCACCTCAATCCCTTAATATTTGAGATCCGAAATGTACTGAAATGAATTATTTCAGTGACAGCTGGGACCTACATGTTTACGTGGTACTGAGGCTTTGAGTGGTAGGGACGTCAGAAGTGCCTCTGCTTTCAAGGTTCTTCAACAGCCATGAGCCAGGATAGGAACCCAAATTACGTAATACCAAATAGAGGAAACAAACAGGCTTATTTCACTGTAGGAACTTGCATTTAGCACAATCTTTGTATCTTTTTTTTTTCATTAATTTGTATTTAGTGGGAGGAAGCTGAAGAAAAAGACTTTCATTTGAAGTCAGAAAAGAAAACTGCTGCTCTTTCAGATGCATCTAGAAGATGGTTCCTAGAGAAAGAGATACATGATGCTCAGCATCCGTGTGATAAAGGTGAGCGTTCCTTCATGGTGTTACACATTCATTCATTTCATATGATCTCTTGTCATGGATAAATCCTTACATGTGTTTTCGTACTTCTAGTCAAATAATTGCTCAGCTAAAAGATAATCACTAGTTACTTTTTTTGATCAGGAAGACTGGGCTGAGGAGGTGGAGCTGTTTAAAAGAAAAAAGCTCCAAGAAAAATTTCTCAACCATCCTATAGAATTCTGTTTTATTCCATGGCTTCATGGTCCTGGGCATCTCCTTAATATACTAGAATATAATTTGTTCCCAAAGTGCTATATCAAGTTAATTTTAGTAAAAAAAAAGTGTGCTTTGCCAATAACTTGTCCTCAGAACAGCAGTATATGAAAGTAGCATGAGGAAACTTACTATAGGATCTAATCAAACGTTAGGTTTTGGTGCAAGGCTTCCCTTGTGGCTCAGCTGGTAAAGAATCCACCTGCAATGCGGGAGACCTGGGTTTGATCCCTGGGTTTGATCCCTGGGTTGGGAAGATCCCCTGGAGAAGGGAAAGGCTACCCACTCCAGTATTCTGGCCTGGAGAGTTCCATGAACTGTATGGTGTATGGGGTTGCAAAGAGTCGGACACAACTAAGCGACTTTCACTTTTCACTTACAGTGGCATTCAATGAAAAATCAAAACTGTAACTTAAAATTCTAAAACAGGGACTCCCCTGGTGGTCCAGTGGTTAAGACTTTGCCTTCCAATGCAGGGAGTGCCTGGTTCGATCCCTGGTCGAGGAGTTAAGATCCCACATGCCTTGCGGCCAAAAAACCAAAAATATAAAAAACAGAAACAATATTGTAACAAATTCAATAAAGTTTAAAAAAAAAAATTCTAAAACAGTACAGATACAGGGAACTTCTATTTTACTATACCTTATATTGTTTCAGTCTTTTATAAAATGTGTATGTATTACTTTTTAAAATAACAGCCTTATTGCTATATAATTCACATGCCATACCATTCACCTATACAAAGTATTCAATTCAATAGTATTGTATTACCATATATTAAATATATTCAGAGTGGTTCAGCCATCACCACAATCAACTCTAGAACATCTACAGCACCCCCAATAACCCCATGCCCATTCGCAGTCATAGCTCGTTTCCTATCACTCCCCCCAGCCCCTGGCAACCACTGATCTACTCCTGTCTCTGTAGCCTTGCCTGTTCAGGAAATTTCATGTAAATAGAATCATAGAATATGTGGTCCTTTGTATCTGACTTATTTCACCTAGATAATGTTTTGAGGTTCAACCATGTTGTAGCAGGTATGAGTACTTCATTCCTTTTTAATGCTGAGTAATATTCCACTGTATGGGTATTCCATGTTTTATTTATCCATTCATTAACTGGTGGACATTGGGTTGTGTCTAATTCAGGGCTTTTATGACTAATGCAGCTGTGTATTACCTTAATTACTTTTGTAGTGCACAAATTTGAAAAGTAAAAATAGAAATTAGATGCCATCATGATCATTTAACTAGGCTGCTTTTGAAACCCCTCATTACCTCTCATGCTTTTGAGTTTAGGTCTCAAATAGTACTCAGAGCCCTTAGGCATGCTCTGTTTAAAACCTGCTTGTAGAAGACACTAACCATTGGAGCTTCCTTACTCCCTAGCCCTGTCACACGGACCCCTACATTAGAAGGAAACAATTGAACCTTTTCAAGAACCTCTGAATTTAGAGACAGTAAAAAGGGAAGAAACTGCAAAAAACTGCTTGCATCCGTGTCTTCCTATATTTGGGTCTTCCACGTCCATAGTGTCTTCTGTTCTGTCACTTACGTTTTGTCAACATCCCTAAGGTTCACCAACCAGAGATAGTTTGGTTGATAATCATCCATCTTCAAAAGGCATATGTATAAGGATTTGATCATTGCCTTAATCAGGGTGTAGAAATTAAATCCATGTCATTTAATCCTAAAACTGGGGGATAATTGGCTATAATTAGGAAAATGGCATTTTGATCACAGGTGCTTGTCACTCAGAGCTAGAAGGGAGGCACAGGAAGTAGAAACAGGCAAGTGTGCCAACAACAGACTGGTTATTTAAATGTTGCCTAGTGCCAGTATCTCTTAGCAATGGGGAGGAAATTGTTACCGTTTCCCAGAAAACAGAACCTTCTGGACAATACCAGTGGCTCACTGCCACTAAAATTCCAGGCCCATAAACTTAAATTGAAGCTGAATAGCAATGTCTTATAAAATTAGTCCAGATTTGTAATGGGCAAAAGATTTTAACAGTTCTCCAAAGAAGATATTCAAATGGCCAACACACATATGAAGAGCTGTTCAGCCTAAATTAGTCATTGTGCTTGCATGCTAAGTTGCTTCTGTCATATCAGACTCTGTGATACCATGGACTGTAGCCCGCCAGGCTCCTCCAAACATGGGGATTCCCCAGGCAAGAATACAGGAGTGGGTTGCCATGCCCTCTTCCAGAGGATCTTCCTAAATTAGTCATTAGGGAAATACAAATCAAAACCACATGGGAAAAAAAAATTAAAAATGAGATGCGGCTTCACGATCAGTTAGCATCAATGTAATCCATTTTAAGTGTGGGCAAGGACCAGCCAAACCAGAGCAGTGCTGGTGGGAATGTGACGTATGCAGCCTCTTCGGGAAACAGTCTGGCAGTTCCTCAAAAGGTTAAACACAGAGAGACTGTATATGACCCAGCGGTTCTACTCCTAGATACATACCCAGAGAACTGAAAATATATCCCTGCAAAAACTTGTGTATTGAATTGCCCAGAGTGTCAATATTCATAGTAGCCAAAAAAAGAGAAACAACCCAAATACCCATCAAATGAGGAATGGATAAAATAAATTGGTATACCTATACAATGGAATTTTATTTAGTGATAAAAAGGAATTAACTGATTGATGCTACAAAATGGATGGACTTTGAGAATCTTATGCTAAGTTAAAGAAGCTAGACCAGAAGGCTGCAAGTTATGTGATTCTCTTCACGAAATGTCCAGAATAGGCAAATCTGTAGAGGCAGAAGGGGGTTAGTGGTTTGCAGGTGGGAGGAGTAGGGGAGTAGGCTACCAGTGTATATAGGGTTTATTTTAGGGATGGTGAAAATGTTCTAGAATTAGTGGTGATGATTACACAACCCTCAGTGTACTAAAAACACTGAATTGTACCCTTTAAAGGGGTGAATTTTGTGGTAAGTGAATTATCTTAACAAAATTTATTGTTTTAATGACATTAGTAAATGCTGGTGGCCAGGCGGAGCCACAGGTTTTTAAAATAACTGGGCCTTGAAGAAAGGGAGGAGCCTGGAGCAGTGGGAGGACCTTTCAGGGAGGGAGGATCTCATGGTGAGGTGACAGGAATGCCTAGTCCCAGCTTCATGGTAAAGGAAGATAAGGCTTAAATAAACTTAGCCAGAGTCACTAAGCTGTGTCCTTCTGGTTAGTTTCTTTACTCATGTTTAATCTGTGTTTATTAGGAAGTGTTTCCTGGTGTTTCCTCATTTGTAAAATGAGAAGATTATAGACTAGGTGATCTGTAATTTTGTTACACACCATTTTCTAACCCCTCATGGTTTGTGGGCCTCCCAAAGGATCTCTCTCAAGAACACACACATACATACACACCATTTTCCCTTACTGTTTTTGTGGATTGACCAATTAAAGCCTCCATGAGCTACCCTCGTATGAGTTGCTTCAGCCATGTCTGACTCTTTGCAACCCCATGGACGGTAGCCCACCAGACTCCTTTGTCCATGGGATTCTCCAGGCAAGAACACTGGAGTGGGTTGCCATGCCCTCCTCCAGGGGATCTTCCTGAACCAGGGATCGAACCCATATCTCCTGTGTCTCCTGCATTGGTAGACAGATTCTTTACCACTAGCGCCACCTTGTCTGAGAGAGAACTTGTTAAAAGTAATCAATCAGTGGCAGAAACTTGCCTGTTATGGTGATTCAGGTTAGGCTAACTGGTGCAGAGGGCTTCAGTACAAGGATGGTTCAAGAGAGTGACAGGGACCTTCAGTGCCAGGCTGAGCAGTTAGGCTTCATCCTGTTAACCATCCTGGCAGACAGCAGAGTGACCTGTGGAATACCAAGAACAAGGCTTCCCTCCCAGGCAAGGAATGCAGTTAGGGAAAGGAAGGAGATTTAGTTTGTTCCTTTTTGCTCCTTTTGAATTTTGTGTGGTACATGTAGTACCACTTCAGAAAAAGATAATTTTAAATAATAAGAATCACCTTTGGGGCTTTAAAATAAATACCTTAATTAAATGAAGGAAATAAGCTACAGTACAAGAAGTATAGAAAAAAGAACTTTGACCTTTTACCTTTCTGTTATAATTAGCAAGTGACCGGCAATTTTTTAGGTGCATGACAAATTGTTTGTTTGTTTTTTTTTAAAATACATATTCAGAGATTTCCTTGGTGGCTCAGTGGTAAAGAATCCGCCTGCCAATGCAGGAGATGCAGGTTTGATCCCTGGTCCAGAAAGATCCCACGTGCCGTGGAGCAACTAAGCCCATGTGCCACTATGACTGAGTCTATGCTCTAGAGCCCGGGAGCCCCAACTCCTGAGCCCAAACACCCTAGAGCCCGTGCTCCGCAATAAGAGAGGCCGAGCTCCAGGCACCACAACTAGAGAAGAGCCCACACAGCAACTAAAACCCAGCACAGCCAAAAAGACAAATAAAATTATTTTTTAAAAAATACATATTCAGGGCCTCACCAACAGTGATTTAATTTCATAGATCTAAGATAGAAACTGGAAAGCTAGATTTTTGTTTTAAAGTTTTACAGGTGAATCTGCTCAGCAGTGTTTGAAACATTGCTATAAGCAAAGGAGGGAACCATTGGCCCCTCCGTGGTTATAACCCAGTCCTTTGGAAGGATGAATTAAGCAGCCGTGGGCAGGATGGATTTGCGAGGACAGATGAGAGACACGGAACTGTGCGAACTCAGACTTGGCAGATCTGATATGTGAATCATCTCTGCAGTAGTGGTTGCCTAGCCTATGCCAGAACACTGACAGAGCTGTGAGCTCATTACCTTATTCCAGTTTCTACCATTATTTTATTTAAAAGTTGTTCCTTCCTTATATGTAGCTGAATCTGCTCTTCTTTTTGTAAATCTTCTGATTAAAAACTGTTCTCTGGTCAGTGAAGTGAAAGTCGCTCAGTCGTGTCCGACTCTCTTCCTCCACAGACTATAGAATCGATGGGATTCTCCAGGCCAGAATACTGGAGTGGGTAGCCTTTCCCTTTCTCCAGAGGATCTTCCCAACCCAGGGATCAAACCCAGGTCTCCTGCATTGCAGGCGGATTCTTTACCAGTTGAGCCACAAGGGAAGCCCATTCTCTGGTCAGAATGGCCATCAAAAAAGTCTCTAAAAACATACTGGAGAGGGTGTGGAGAAAAGGGAACCTTCTTACACAACTGATGGGAAGGTAAATTGATGCAGCCACTATGGAGAACAGTGTGGAGGTACCTTTAAAAAACTAAAAATAGAATTACCATATGGTCTAGCAATTCCACTCCTGGGCATGTATCCAGAAAAGACAAATTCAAATTCAAAAAGATACATGCACCCCATTGTTCACTGCAGCACTGTTCACGATAGCCAAGACACAGAAGCAGACTTAAATGTCCATTGACAGATAATGGATAAAGATGATGTGGTACATGTATACAGTGGAATGCTACTCAGCCTTGAAAAAGGATAACACCATTTGCTGCAATATGGATGGACACAAGTATCATACCATGTGAAGTACATCAGATAAAGTCAAATATTGTATCACTTATATGTGAAATCTAAAAAAATGTTACAAATGAACTTATTTACAAACAGACCTCACAGACAGAAAACAAACTTATAGTTACCAAAGGGGGAAGCAGGGGAGAAGGATAAATAAGTATGGGATTAACAGATACATACACTACTGTATATAAAATAAAGACCTACTGTATGACACAGGGAACTATATTCAGTATCTTGTAATAACCCAGAATATAGAAGAATATGAAAAAGAATACATAACTGAATCATTTTGCTGTACACTTGAGACTAATACAACATTGTAAATCAACTACAACTAAAAAACTTTTCTGGAGAATGCAGAAAAGTACTACCTCTGCTACATGATAGCCCTTCAATTACTTGAAGATGACTCATATTCTATTCCCTGACACCAGTTCAAATTAGTCATTTGGTAATCCATTGTCTTGGGCTTCCCAGGTGGCTCAGTGGTGAAGAATTCACCTGCAATGGAGGAGACAGGAGTTTGATCCCTGGGTCGGGAAGATTCCCTAGAGAAGGAAATGGCAACCTGCTCCAGTTGGGGTTGCAAAAAGAGTCGACACGACTTAGCATGCACACACATTATCGTAAAGACTCATTGACCTAAAACTATGAGTTGAAACCATTAGCTGAAGTTCTTGAGCCCAGGTAAAGGCAGGTATCACCTTGCTGAGTCTGTGTGACCCGAGCAGTCTGGGTCCGACTCGTGGAGGCTTGGGCCTTAGTGACGGGGGTAGAAAGGAAGGGGCATCCTAAGCGACGTTAGGATGAAAAAAATAAAGACTCTGATATCTTACTGGATGTAAAGCTGTAGGAGTTAGGAGACAGCAAAAACAAAGCTAAAGGATGAGGATTAAAAAAAAGTAGGAGGCACTGGTTAGAATGCTGCCATGCTTCCCAGTCTTAAGAAGCCTGGGTGAAACTTGCCCATCGCTGCATCTGATGTGCTGTGTCCTGTGATCAGGTCCTGCTTGGGTAAAGCTGATAGTGATCAGCTCCCAGTTGTTCTCAAGAAAGGCTTGCTAGCCATGTTTCATAGTCTCTCCCAGCAATTGTTTGGGATCGCTGTCCTAGCACCTGTATTTTTTCAGTTGTCTGTTGGTTTTTTGTTTTCACTAAAGGTGTTTTTAAAGTACTTTACTTTCAGCTCAGCTTTTAATTCTCAGTAACTGCACTTTGCTTGCCTTTTGAATGGTGACAGCATTCTTCCCAGAGTAGAAAAGTAAGGGGCTTTTTATCCTTGGCAATTTTAATTTACTAGGGACCATTTGGAATTAATCAAGGCTTTCTATACACACCATTCTTTCATTTTTTTCCACTTTTATAACAGTACCCAAGTGCCTAGATGAACAGGTCACCTCAGGCTGTCTGCCTAGAACCTCACAATTAAACGACATTTCTGAAATGGAGTCCTTGACACAGAGTAAGTCAATGAACAAGAAAGATGTCTCCTATCATGTTTAAGGAATGTTTAAGGAAGAGTGGGGGTGTCCCAGGTGGCTCAGTGATAAAGAATCCTCCTGCCAACCCAGGAGACACGGGTTCAGTCCCTGGGTCAGGAAGATCCCCTGGAGAAGCAAATGGCAACCCACTCCAGTATTCCTGCCTGGAGAATCCCATGGACAGAGGAGCCTGGCAGGTTACAGTTCATGGGGTCACAAAGAGTCAGACACAACTCAGCGACTAAACAATAACAAGGCAAGATTGTGGCTTAAATTATATTTACAGCACATTGAGACCATTTTCCCAGGGCACTGATCATGGAAATCCTAAAGTGGAAGCAGCAAGATTCTCAAGTTTCCAGCTGGGGAAAAACTGGGTCAGACCAAACCCCAAGTAAGGAAAGTTTGCCAGATATCATTAATGCAACTGTTTCTTCAGCACCAGCACTGCTGCCCAAAACATGGCTGGAGGCGCCGATAGAAGTCTGTCACTGACTAAATTAATGGTATTCATAACTATTTTTTTTACATCCTTGTGAAAAGAAAATCTCAGGATTAGTTTTCAAAGCTATTCTGTATTTGAGTTTTCTCGACTCTTCTGGGCTGAGCTGCCTCCAGCAACCATTGGAAACATGAGTCTGCTCTGGACTCCAAGATGCACTGCGGGGCCAGCTCGCTCAGAATTGCTGAGGGCAAAGGGCTCCGTGCTGATTAGTTGCCTTTTGATCCCTTGACTTGATTCACTGGAAGTTTTTGTTTATTTCTGAAAGGGATGGGATGGAATGGAAACATCTTACAGAAATGCAGTCCATAAAGGAGCTAACAGTTTCCCCAGTAAAGAACTTGATTTGTTTTTAAAAGGAGGGGAGAGGACAGGAAACTCAGACTCTGAACCAACTTCTTCAATAAAGTGAAAGTGAAAGTGAAGTTGCTCAGTCGTGTCTGACTCTTTGCGACCCCCATGGACTGTAGCCTACCAGGCTTCTCCATCCATGGGATTTTCCAGGCAGGAGTACTGGAGTGGGGTGCCATTTCCTTCTCCAGGGGATCTTCCCGACCCAGGGATCGAACCCGGGTCTCCCGCATCGGAGGCAGATGCTTTAACCTCTGAGCCACCAGGGAAGTCCTTACTGTCATATAAATGAAGCAGAACTTCACAAGGTCCTTTGAGTTCTTTTAAAAGAACAGATTTTTATAGGATGTCCCCCAAAGACCAGCTTTATAAAAAATATACCTAACAACAAGTCATGAGTTCCAGTATGGTATAAAATACATTCACTAACATACATACTCTTATGTGCATCTCTAAACACTGTGTCAGGATATGAAATTAACCAAAAGTCATGCATAAGTCAGATGAAAGTACAGAAGATTCTCAACTATTCTGTACTCCAACACATCAGAATTTTTAACTAGATATTCTAAACTTCAAAATCGAGTTGACATTTGGCAAGTTTCTTACTTGGCAACAAAATGAAAAAGCATAAATGTTTTATTCCTTGGGGGAAAAATAGTTTGCTAAGTTTGTAACTAAGTTTCAGAGAAGTGTGTTTTTAAGATGCTTCTTTATTGAATTCCAGTATTTACTACCCCTCTAAATCAATATGAAATGGCTGTTACACTTAGATACATTGTAATGTTCTAAGCTTGATTCTGGACTTTCCTTGTGTTGGTCACTGTAAAAAGTACTTGATTTATTTATTGAATCATTAGGAAGTGGTCATGGTGTATATATTTCACTATTAATTTTGGCACCTTGGAATTTTCTTATTACAATAAACACTGTGGTGAAGAAACTTACTATTGTAAAAAACCCAGATTCTCTTAGACAAGCTTTCTTCCTGATTTAAAAGTTACTCTATATTCCCAAATCAAAAAAAAAAAAGATAAACAACCCAAAGCATTTGTTCAATCCACCAAATATTTGACTTGTAAATGGAACCTCACAGAACCAGGTAATACATCAGGCTTTTCTGTGTAAGAAATTTGATTTAGAATATTCATTTCATTATTGGTCTTTGCAACATATTTACATTTAAACACTATACCATTGCTCAAACTAACTACTGTTAATTTTAAATTTTGTTTCCAAGTTTCATTAAACCAGAGAAAAATGCACTGGGACGCCATGGAACAGGATCTCATGGAGAGAGTGAGAAACCTCCGCCAGAGACTCGCCACCCAGGCTCAGAACAGATGTCAAACGCCTCACCTTTTGGCCACATAGGCTGGTCACCTTGAGACAGTTAGAGAGCAAGATACTTATTTTGCAACCAGTGCTACTGATTTTCAGATTATTTATTTTAAATGCCTATAAAGATCAACCTTTTGTATGAAAAATATGTGTATAAAAATTATGTGTTCTTAATTCTGGTGCTTTGGGACTTGTAAATAAATGGCTTATTATTATTATACTTTTCACAATAAAAAAATATTTGAAGCTTTTAAAGCTTTGTATGAGGCCCTTTCAGGTTGCAGGGACCAGCATGAACTTCAGGGACTTAAGTTGATGAGGTTTTATTTTAAGGATAAACGGAGAAATAAAGAACAGGACAGCATATCAACAGCTGTGCACCTAGGACCTGAACTCAACAGCAGCTCCAGAGCACGAGCGGTGAGGAGAGGCCCGCCCCACGGCCCCTCCATCTCCCAGCAGCAGGGCCTCCCCTCACCTCAACCCCACCGCGCTCACTGCACCCGGCCGCTGTCTCTGCTTCTTTGCACGGCACTGACTCAGCTCTGCAGCACAGCGCTGGCTGGCAGATTACTTCCCCAAACCCATTTCTAAAAGGAGCATAGAAGTAGCACACGGTCAGGTTCCTGGTACGGTGCTTAACACACAGTGCATTGTGCAGAAGAGTGTCTTTTTTTGGCACAGAGTATAACCTTACGGTGAACCAAATGCTCTGTTTTGTCCAAAGTCCTCAGATAATATCCCATCACTGCAAGGCATTGGATTCCCAGGAGCACCTTGTCAGCCTCATTATCTTGCTGTTTTCAGTTAGGTGCAAACATGCTTTCGTGGCACAGGCTGGTGTGTGTGACAACAAAATCACAGGATATAAAATATTTTGGGTGTGATGGGAACTTTAGGTGAGCAATCTCTAGCTCGCCAACAGCATTCGACTTCTAAAATACTGTGATTCTGCCAACTAGAATCAGCTGGTTATTGCATTTCTGACCTCTACTTCAAGTCCTCTTTTACTAGAATTTACAGCCACTCATATTGATTTTGCAAACTACACATAGTCCTCTTTTATAATATTTTAAACTTCACAAAGTTTCTATTCATCCAGTGAAAGTGAGTTATACATACAATCACATAAAGTTCTTTATTACATTCCTCCTCCTGGTTTTCTCTAAGCCTACAATTCTCCCAGTAATAATCTTGATAAAATCACTGGCTTAGCAGAGTTCAGATACTTGGCTGAGTCTCTTCAGTCACGTGGGTTTGGTTGTCATTTCAAAGGTTATCACATTTAATGAAGTAAATTTTTGATTATCTCTTCCTGCCTTTTGACAGTCTATCCTCAACCTGACCCCATTTCCTTCATAATATAAATTCTCTGGGAATTGAATGAAGATTGAGCTTGGCTAAAATTCCCACACTAGCTACATTGACAAAGCTTTTCTCCAGTACTCCGAGTTAGCTGGAGAAGAGCAGTTCCTAAAGGCCTGCTTTCATATCACATTCATAGGGTTTCTTTATGGCTGGAGAAATGCAGGCCCTCAGCTAAATTCCTCTCCACGTCGACTCCACTTAAAGAGTCTAGTATGGGTTCAAACGGTGATGAATACGTTACTGACTTGGTTAAATACCTTTTCACATCAATTGCATTCACATGACTTCTCTCTGGTATGAATTCTCTGATGAGCAAGATTTGCACATTTGCCAAGGCCTTTCCACAGTGACTCCACTTTGACCATTATAGTAGTAATGAATACGAGGACTAACAAAGGCTTAACTTACCAATGTGGGTGCACTTAACATTCTTAATGATTCATCTCAGATCAGTGTAAAGTCCAATCAGGGGATAAACCAAATCATTTGAACAGAAGTCTAGAATTATTAAACTATGATACTATATAAATGCTAAAGGAGGGACTTCCCTGGTAGTCCAGTGGCTAAGACAGCATCTAACGCAAGGGGCCCCAGTTTGATCCCTGGTTGGGGAATTAGATTCCATGTGCCACAGCTAAGAGTTTGCATGCCCCAACTAAAAGAGCACACATCGTAACAAAGATCCTGAGTATGGCAACTATTAATAAGAGCCAGCGCAGCCAAATATTTCTTTAAAATACTAAAGAGTGCCTAGGGTTGAGAGTACCCAAAGGAGGAGAAGCTCAGAAAGAGACCCCTCTCTCCCAAAGGCTCAGGTTCAGACTACACTGGACAGCAGAGGGGTTGGTGGGCCGCCCAGGCCAGAGCTGGCCCACATGCCCACCCAGGCAGCAGAAAGTAAGTCTCTGGGGTACAGACATTCCGAAGCTGCTGAGTCAAAGAAAGCTCATGGGGGAGTCAGGACCCTGAGTGCTGTCAGAGCATGTGGCCTGGTGTGTGTCCTGGCCAGCAACAGCCATGTTGGGAAGGGGAGGGTCCAGTAAGACAGGCTGGGACCTGGACCCTGTGCTGCAGTGCTTACACCTGGACAAACGTCTCCATCAACAAAATACAAAGAAACTGTAAGGGACTCAAAATAACTGTGTGCAAGCACATTTGGGGGCTTCCCAGATGGCACTAAAGTGGTAAAGAACCCCCCTGCCAATGCAGGAGATGTGGGTTTGATCCCTAGGTTGGGAGATCCCCTGGAGGAGGGCATAGCAACCCACTCCAGTATTCTTGCCTGAAGAATCCCCATGGACAGAGGAGCCTAGTGGGCCACAGTCCATAGGGTTGCACAGAGTCAGACATGACCGAAGTGACAGCACAATATCCCTTTACACTTCTGGTAATGTAGGAAATGGTTCACACCTAAGTGTCTTAATACTGTTGACTCAGCAAATTCTTTTTGACATTTATTCAGGATTTTCAGACTGTATGGGAAGGAAAGCAAAGAGCCAGACATGACTGAAGCGACTTAGCATGCATGCACAGCTGGGACAAATTATGAACAAGATACAAAAAGACCAAAAAATCCCAACTGCCACTTCTGAGAGCTGAGAGCAAAAACTGGGTGTCAGGAGAAAAAGCAGGGTACTGCATAGGTCCCCTAAGCACAGCACCACCAGAGGGGCAGGCAAGCCACTTAAGCCACCCTCTGGCCTGACCCCTGGACCCTACCCTCACCCTCACCCTCACCTGTGAAAGGAACAAGCTTGCCACTCACCTCAGGGAGCAAGAAAGAGACTGTTTTTACTCCCTCCTGCTGCAGCAGGGACCCCAGTAAAGCCTGGCCGGAAGTTCTTGTCTGTCCTCATCAATTTCTATTGACAAAGGAAGGCCAAGGGCCCCTGTTGGGAACAATGGGGAACCACCCGCTGGGGCACCCACAAACCAAGGCTGGAGACCAGGCGCTAAGGGCAGGCCAGAGTGCTGCTTCTGGCACCAGAACTGAGCATGCCAAGGAAGACTACAGCAAAGCAGTCATCAGGCTGGGCTGTGACGTCACTAAGAGACTGTGGGCTCCGGGCACACAGCTGGAGGGGGCACCGCTGGGTGTCCCCACACACTCCAGCCCGCGATGGACCACAAAGCAGTAAACCAGAAAAAAGAAAACAGCACCTCTTGAGCTAGAAAGAGAAGCCCCATTCCTTCTGCAGTGTCCTCCAGCGCCCTCTACTGGCAGCCTAACACCGTGCACACTGAGGAGACAGGCGTAAAGGGTCCCATCCATGGTTGCAGCACTGAAGAGTGAATTTGGAGCTCAGAGACCATGAATGGATCTCGGGCACTCTCATGCAATTGAAAGTATCTCTAACAGTTTACTTGGTTGCTTGACAGAATAATGGCTTCAGTGTTGGCCTCCTTAATCACTCGGAGATGCTAGAATTTCCCTAGTGTGATGCAGATGAAGGTATAGAAAGGCACCAACAGAGGAGTGGATCTGTCACTTACGAACTTCACTCTCTTCCCAGCTACATGCTCAGCTCTCAAGACACACTCCCTTTACTCAGTGCCTTAAGAAGGGAGTACCTGAAAATTTGGAAAATTCTGTGACAAAAGATGCCTGTTGGACTTTCCTGGTGGGCCCGTGGTTAAGAATCCACCTGCCAATGAAGGGGACACAGGTTCGATCCCTGGTCCAGGAAGGTCCCACATGCCTCAGGGCAACTAAGCCCCATACCACAACTACTGAAGCCACCACAATGAGAAGCCAGAACCCACGGCAATGAAGAGTAGCCCCTACTAGCTGTATCTAGAAAAAGCCCATGCACAGCAGTGAAGACCCAGCGAGCCAAAAATAACATTAATTTTAAAAAATGATGCCTATTGATATGCTTCCTAATTTCAGTGGGGATGATGGGATGGATTCATGAAGCAGAGGCCAAATGATAGTGGCTTAACTGCCAAATGCTAGTCACTCAGTTGTGTCCAACTCTTTGGGACCCCGTGGACTGTAGCCCACCAGGCTCCTCTGTCCATAGACTTCTCCAGGCAAGTGGGTAGCCATTGCTTTTTCCAGGGGATCTTCCCAACCCAGGGATCAAACCTGGGTCTCCCACATTACAGACAGATTCTTTGCTGTCTGAGCCACCAAGATCACCATTTATAGCTGCAGGCAGCAGAAAAGTATTAAGTGATTCTTGGCTATCACTGATTATGTTTTCCCCAAGAATGAAACAGATAAGCAGCCTACTAAATATTACTTGATATATCTAACAGGAAATCTTAAGATCTGGTGGCCGAAAACCAGATTTGAGTCATTGTTACTGAACCTAAATAGGGTCCACCACTCGCCTGCATGCAGTAAAGTCAATCTATCCACACTGGGTTGTGGTGAAGGAAAGTACAGTGTTTATTGCAGGGCACCAGGCAAGGAGTCTAGGCAGCTAATGTTCCAAAGACCTAAACTCCCCTAGCAGCTTTCAGGGAATGGTTTTTACAGATGGGGTGAAGGAGAGGGTTGTGGGATATATGATCAGCTTACCCCACAACCCTCTTACCAATCAGGACATTCTTCTGATTGGTTGGTGGTGAGGTAATCAGGAGTAACATCAACCTTCTAGTTCCAACCTGTCTGGGGTTTACGTGCTTGTGGGCAGCATACAGTTAACTCTTCCACCTGCTGGGGCTTTCAATATCTGCTAAACAGCTCAAAAACCTTGACTCATTGTTATCTATGGCCTCTGATGAGGAGCTAAAGGTTGTTGCATTTGTTTAATGGACCCACGATTTGTCTTGCTTGACTGTTTTCCTTTAATTCTGCATTTTCTCACTTCTCCAATTAAATTTACTCTTTGGAATTGGGCGAGGTCTAGGAAGCTAAAGTTTTTCTACAAATAAGAAAGAAGCAGAGAAAATGATTCTTTTAAAATGACAAAAAAAAGAAAAAGAAGAAGCAAGCAGAGGACATGGAAAGGTCTATCCCTGGAAGGCCCCATGGAGTCCTGCTAGATTATACCACAATGGAAAACCTTGCCTATCGCCCATTTTCCAAACCTGAACTCATCGCTGGATTTCCCGAGTGGCTCAGATGATAAAGAATCTTCCTGCAATGCAGGTTCGATACCTGGGTTGGGACAATCCCCTGGAGAAGGGAATGGCAACCCACTCCAGTATTCTTGCCTGGAGAATTCCATAGACAGAGGAGCCTGGTGGGCTACACAGTCCACAGGGTCGTACAAAGTCAGATATGACTGTGTGACTAACACACACTGACTCATTCTCAGATTCAAAATCTCTTGTTTTTCTGTTTTTTAAAGTGAAGTATAGTTGATTTACAATATCATGCTAGTTTCAGGCATACTGTAGCTTCAAGCGTAGAGAATCCTCTCTATAAAGAAGGATTGTGATCTTTCCAACTAAACAATCTGACAAATGCAGCTGGTGAGTCATCTGCATTTAGGTCCCTATATGAGATACCAGCAATGGAAGTTGTCCTGCCCAGGGAACGGCTCTTAGCCCAAATTGGATGCCCGGTTGGGTCTTAGATGATGATACCAGACCAAGTTCCTATGCCCCCAGACACTAACACAGGCTTTTCTAATTGATCCCTAGAAGAAGGGGAAGTCCTGAGCCCCAGAGCCCTAGGGTCAGGAATTGAGTCTGGATAGGCACGGAAGGTGATGGAAGGGTTGGATTGCTGTTGTTTAGTCATTAAGTCATTAAATCTGACTCTTTGCAATCTCAGGGACTGTAGCCCACCAGGCTCCCCTGTCCATGGGATTTTCCAGGCAAGAATACTGGAGTAGGTTGCCATTCCTTCTCCAGGGTATCTTCCTGACTCAGGGACCAAACCCGTGGCTCCTGCATTGGCAGGTGGGTTCTTTACCGCTGAGCCACCAGAAGGGGTCGATATATTGGCATAATGGCCAGAGTGGCTGGGACAGCTAGCTCACCTAGAGGAGTTAAAGTCTGAAGCAATGCATCCTCACTCTCTTTTTCATTCCCTTCCTTTTCTTACTTCCCTTGATGTAATAGCACAAATGCTTGCACATAAAAGATTTCATCATTCTTCCCTGCTTCTTCACAAAATAGCTATAGAGTCCTTCAAAAGCCACCATAGAACCATAAATAGCAATTGCTCACCTAAAGGATGCCTTTTTGCTTTGGCATCAACCAAATTACAATGCAATTGAAAAGAAACATGGTTACTGCTATGACATACAGTGTAAGATAATTACTAAAATTATGCCTGATATCATTTACTAGCATACACCAGAACTGTAGGAGTTCCATATAATTTCTAAGATGTGTATATTATTAAATAATAATGGTTTACCCATACAATTCAAAGTAAGAAGTTTTACCATCACTTATCTGACAATGCTTCCCACGTGATTTAACACACCAAACAAGCCTAATTAATTTAATATTCCTCTCTCTGAGATGGAGAGACACATAATTTTAGGAATTCCAGGGATCCTTTGGAAAACCTCAAAGTTAGATAGTGGCTGAATGAACTTCATTTAGAATTTGATCTTTGAAAAGTCTGTCCAAATATCAAAAACATTCCATGCTGCCAACGCATGGGACCTGGGTTCAATCCCTGGTCAGAGAACTAGATCCCACTTGTTCCAACTAAGAGTTTGAATGCTACAACTAAGGAGCCTACGTGCTGCAAGAAGATCAAAGATCCTGCATGCTGTAACTAAGACCTGGCCCAGCCAAACAAACACATTAAAGAATACAAGACAGGTACTTCCCCTGGTGATCCAATGGCTAAGACTCTGAGTTCCCAATGCAAGGGGCTGGGGTTCGATCCCTGGTCAGCAACTACAGATGCCAAGTGCCCCAACTAAGACCCTGCTCAGCAAAATTAAAAAAAATTAAAAAAAAAAGAATTAAAGACAAGCAAAACACGAACTGCACACATAAAGGCTAGCATCCAAAGAAACAAATGAACTGGTTCACAAATTAGGCAGAAGTCCAACTCTTTCCTCTCTCTAACAGGGTATCCCACTCAAAGACAAAACAAATTGGCTTATTTCACAGAAAAAGCCCCAAAAGGAGAAGAAATAAAGTTCCCAACTGTACACACCCTCAGAGAGACTTACCTTACTGTTTGGAGTCTGTCTGCTCCCAAATATTGATTCCTTGCTCCAACTACCCAGCGCTGGAACAGCCAGTGCAGCTTTGGAGAGTTTTGAAGGAAGAGCCTCAGGACGAGTGGTCTTGCCAGCTGCTAGAGCCTTACCCCCAAATTCCCCAACTGCCAGCTCGCCATGAGCGGCAAGGCAAGGCACGCCAACAAACGGAGAGAGGAGTTGCTAGGACAAGGAATAGCGACTTTATTCAGAAAACCTCCAAACCAAGAAGATGGTGGACTCCAAAGATCCATCTTATCTGAGCTAGAATTCAGGTTTATGGTGACTCCAAAGATCCATCTTACCTGAGCTAGAATTCAGGCTTCTTTTATACTAAAAGGGGAGGGCGTGAAGCCAAACATTTCCGGTTCCTGTCAGCCTCCAGAAGGGGCTGTGCTAATTTCTTCTGCCTACACTCCTGCACAGGTGGGCCTGGTCAGGAGACTTCTTGTGAGCTAAACAAAGTATGTCAGCTTAATGCTCATTATCTGGGAGGCAGGGTTCCCAGAGATGGGCCATTGTGTATAGTTTAAGCTTATAGGCAACATCCTTGAGGTGATTGACTTGCAATAGGGTACACAGGTTCTTCCCTATTACATCAGATCTTAATTTAATTTGCTATTTGACCTGTGCAGAATGACTGAATTATCAGAAACTTCATGGATGAACATTACGACGCAGCAGCTGTTGGCAACGGAGCGTCAGCACAGTCCCTGTCAGGTTTTGCCCGGGCTGCTGCCTGAGCAACCTCCCTAACACCGCCCTCCCCCAGACCCCATCACAGCCGGCCCCTTCCCAGCTCTGCAGCCCGACCTGCTCACAGGGTGCTCAGCGCCAGTGCGCGGTCCGGCCTCTCAATACAGTGCCACTCACTTCCCCACAGTCGCCTAGACTCACCCTTCCTCGCTGCCAAGTGTCAATAATCAGGACCCTCCCCGGGAAACCTTGGGTTCCAGCCACTCCCCCAGGGGCCTCCATTAGGGGGTTTTGCACCCAGAGGCGCCTGCAGCGCCCTCAGGGACAGCGGCACCCCAGGGTTCCCTCACCCTGGGCTGGGCACATCCCTGCCACCAACAGGGCTCAAGGGCCAGGGCAGGATCCCTGGTGGAGGGCGGGATGGCGGGGTGAGTGCACCTCCTTGGGTACCCGGACTCGTAGAGCTAGAGGTGAGAGTGGGTATCTTCCCGAGGGGTTCATCCGGTACCCAGCCCACGGCGCTCTAGTCTGCCTCACGTGGACGCCCCCCTCAACCCCTTATCTTCCTGCCCTGGCCTCCCTTCCTGTCCTCCACCCGGGCCCTGGACGCTGGAGCCCGCAAGGCTGCGCTCGGTACTTCGGGGACTTCCGGGCATTGCGGGTCTACTCAAGCAAGTAAGGCTCATCTTTCCAGCAGCAGTGAAAAAGGCTGGAGTGAGCAAAAGTATTGTGCCCCGTGTGAGGATCGAACTCACGACCTTCAGATTATGAGACTGACGCGCTACCTACTGCGCTAACGAGGCACCTACAAGCAACTTCCGGGAGTAGGATAATGAGGCTGTTGCGGGTGCCCAGTGCGCATGCTCAGAAAATCACAGCTTCATTTTTCTCCGCAGAATTTCTGATCTGATACACCAAAGTTCCCGCCCCGGCGCCTGCCTTACTTGAACCACCCACGCCTCTCTGGTCTTCTGCCTGATGGTCTGGTTATCAATCAACAAACACTGCGGCTTATTGGGCCCCCGGCGCTGAGTAGGGGGGACCCTGGGCCGCGGGATTCTTCCTACTCTTGTAAACTCTAATTTTTGTAGAGTGCTTACAAAGCGTTTGCACGGTCGTGATCTCGTGAAACACTTCTTGGGTACCTACGTGTCCCTGGCCCGGTGCTGGGTGCTGTGATCACAGAGATATTCCCAGCCTCAATCAGTTGGAGTGGGGGCCCACAAGCATAATGATTTGAAAACATACAAAACATGTACACTATTCCGGCCTCACACAAACCCCCGATCTAGCCTGGTGCCCAGCCCCTTCTGACGCCCCAAGTTTCCACCGATGCTCGGAGCTCGGCGGCTGAAACCACTCTTCTTAGAAGCGCCCATGGCA
Source organism: Giraffa tippelskirchi (assembly GCF_054371585.1). Lineage (NCBI taxonomy): Eukaryota > Metazoa > Chordata > Mammalia > Artiodactyla > Giraffidae > Giraffa > Giraffa tippelskirchi. Next base: position 60,668,130 of record NC_137280.1, read on the forward strand.
CTGGAGACGACACCTCGAGCCGCAGCCTCGGCCTCTAGGAAGCCCTCTCCTCTCCTTTACCCCGAGCCCTTTATGTTAATTATCAGCTCATTTAAATACATTCATTGTTAAAGGCCGCTTTATGTCACTGTTATAAATGGAAAACGGGGATTTATTTTTCTCCTAATACACATTAAAATAAATATTAAAATAAAAAACTCTTCCATGTAGTATCCAAAATCATCCAGAGGAAAGCACACTTCAGATCTGTATATTTCGACGCGTGTAAATTTTACCTTTAAAAATGTATTCTAAGACTGGACTCCAGCCAACGACAGGCTAACAGAAGGACTTTGCAGGAGTGATTACTGAAGATTCCAAGTTTGAAGTGTTTCAAAAGATTAGACTATTTGATGGACCGACGAGCCTAAGGACAGAGGTGGAGAAATGCGAGAGGCTGCAAGAGTCTTAAGCTGTTAATGTAGATCTGGGTGATGGGTATATGAATATTCACTGGATAAAAATTCTTTCAATGTTTCTGTTTATCTGAAATTTTTTCATTATGAAGTGCTGGAGAGGAATTTTTAAATCCCCCAGAATTGGGGAATGTTAAGGGGGAAACTGGTAACATGAGTGTAAGAAGGTGGCAAAAAATAATATTAAGAGTAGGCATCAGAATTCCCCGGGAGCTGGGGGAGAGGACACTGCCGGGGCGGGGACGGCATGGATCTCGCTACATTTGAAGAAGCGACCCCTGGGAGTGTGGTCAGCGCCACTAAGGGTGGGCTTCTTAGAGCCTTATCTTGTCTCCACAGGAGGAGTCGCGCAGCGAGTAGGTTGTCTGAATCCCAGACCTCGTAGACTGGATGTAAATTGGATAACTTGTAACTTGGATACCCAGTCCTGGGGGTGCTGTCCCCACCATCACGGTCCCCAGTGGGAACCCCACAACCTCCCAATCCTGGGGGAAGCTCTTCCCCCACGCGAGAACCCGACAGAGGGGAAGGTGCTCGCCCTGGGGTTGGAGGAGAACAGAGGGCCAGGCAGAAGGCCAAAAGAAAGACACCGCCCCCCAACACACACACACACACACTGACCTCCCAAGCACACACACACACACACACACACTGACCTCCCAAGAACACACACACACACACACACTGACCTCCCAAGAACACACACACACACACTGACCTCCCAAGAAAACACACACACACACACACCTCCCACGAACTGCACACTGGGGGTGTCACGGTGGTTTCACCCAGATCCCCAGACCTGAAGAGCGCGGACTGACTCCCTTACTCCCTCAAGGATGCTTGCTATCTGCCCAAGCTTCTGCAGACAAGAACCCACTGGGCACCTCCTGCAGGCGGTGGGGGGACCCGACGTCTCGCTACGCCCTGACTGAGTCCGACAGAAAGGACTCAAAGTTCGGTATTAACGTGCCCGTCAGGGTCGCCAGGCTTGCCTAGTGATGGGCGACCATGGGGGAGGATGTGGGGAGGGGGTGAGGAAGAGGGGAGGCAGGGACCTGGGGGTGGGGTCCGGGGCTCTCGGAGCGAGCCCTTCCCGCCTCGAGGTCTTTACTAGGACTGTTCCCTTCGCCTGACACGGCTTTCCCCTCACCAGGCCCTTTTTCTGTACGGACATCTCCTCCTCGCCCTTCTTCAGCCAGGTCAATGGTCACCTACTCTGAGCAACCTGATTCCCATTTCCTCCCAGGATCGCTTCTGCCTCCCCTACTTCCCCCAACTCACTCGGCGGAATCGAGGTTCCTTCCTCTTCGCTAGAAGCTTTCCCGGGGGCAGCTCCTCAACTCTGGGAACAACCTGGAGGCGTCAGTATTGTTGTTTCCCTACGCGTACTGATGCGCAAACTCACGAAGAGGTCACTCGGACCTGCTGCTTGCAGCTAAAGGAGGCAGAATTCCATCTCACAGCTCTCACCTGCGCTTCCCCCGCCCATAGCAGCAGTTTCCAGAAGTGTTTCCTCACGTGCACCTCCTAAAATAATCTTGAAAAGCATCTACATACTTTCTCGATTAATGCTAAATTGATATCTAAACGTTGTTGTAAATTCAGTTACAAAGGATTTAACTTCCACTAGATGGTATATGCTGATTTTCTAAAAATATAACTGCCTGTGAGTTTTTTTAAAAAAACAAAACAGGCGTCCAATGAAATTGAAATGCCTTAGGGATCCCATGGAGACCGTAATCTATTTTAAATACACGTGAATAAGCTCTTTAATATTTGTTGTTTACATTTATTCCAGTAGTCAAAACTATGGTTTTTCCAGTAGGCTTGTGTGGATGTGAGAGTTGGACCATAAAGAAAGCTGAGCACCAAAGAATTGATGCTTTTGAACTGTGGTGTTGGAGAGACTCTTGAGAGTCCCTTGGACAGCAAGGAGATCAAACTAGTCCAATCTAAAGTAAAGCAGTCCTGAATATTCATTGGAAGGACTGATGCTGAAGCTAAAACTCCAATTCTTTGGCCACCTGATACGAAGAACTGACTCACTGGAAAAGCCCCTGATGCTGGGAAAGATTGAAGGCAGGAGGAGAAGCGGATGATAGAGAATGAGATGGTTGGATGGCATCTCCAACTTGATGGACATGAGTTTGAGCAAGCTCTGGGAGTTGGTGACAGACAGGGAAGCCTGGCATGCTGCAGTCCACGGGGTTGCAAAAAGTCGGACACCACTGAACTGAACTTACATTTATTTTCACCCCAGAACTCATATTTCCATTCTTCTCCTACCCCTAGAATGGTATTTTCATATAATACATAGTTTATGTTAGAATGTCTGTTATTGAGAACCCTAACATGCCTCTTAACAACAAAAATAGGTACATACATTGAAAATTTTGTCTCCTTTGTGGCTATAAGTCTCTGTGTCATATTTTTCTTCTTAATTGATGTCATTATTGTTACTACACAATCAAAAATCATAAATATATTCATGGATTTGAAGGATAAGTATTAAATGGAAAAATGGAAAATCTGAAACAAATATCTGTGAGATGGATGCAGCTTTTTAATCCCATTTAATTCATGTCTGTGTGGATGGCCGTTCCCTTTTTCCAGAATGAGAAAATGAGTATTAATTCCATTTCTATATTTTTCATATTTATGGGTATAAATGTTGACACACTGTTAACATGAAGACATGAAAAACGATGGGAAGAGTTTTGTGTTGACACCACAATTCAATTCCTTCAACAGTTTCAAGTTATATTCTGAACCTCTCCTCCATCTATCATCTTGGTTATGTAGGTCCTCTCAAGCTTTGATTTAGAAGCTGAAATAATTAAGTCATTAGAGTCCATGTATTCTACTTCTAAACCTGTGTTTTGAATCGAACATTCCCTTTATTTGCAGCCCTGGAGTTTTCTCACCTCCAATAAAATCCTGAAGGTGGAGGAAGAACAGATGTGGAGGAGAGACAGGAAGGAAGCCTTAGCCTGACCACTGACAGTACCTCTTTCCCCAGCTGATCAATTTTTGAACATCATCCCATCGTACTCCTGGGATATGTGTCCAGGTGACATCTGATGAGGCTTAGATTTGATCTGACAGGCAGCAGAGGCTGTTCAAACCTGTTTTACAGATGAAAGTGTGTGTGTGTGTGTGTGTGTCTGTGTGTGTGTGTGTGTGTGTGTGTGTGTGTGTGTGTGTGTGTTGAGAGGCAGGCTCAGGGCTGGCTAAGCAGAATAACTGACTGGAAACATGTTGCAAATTATTCTTTCCCTATGACCCGGATAGACCCTGGCAGGGAAACCACCTGGAAAGCCAGGAGACAATCCAGGCCTGGGGAAATAAAAACATGTCCTGGGAGAGGCTGCAGAGACCTCAGGGAGGGAGCCAAGTGGAGACACAGCCCACAGGATCATCCAGGACTTGTCTCCGGTTTACTGCCAAGAATGGAGAAGCGAAGTGCCCTCCAGATTCAGAAGAGCCATGCCCGGAAATGTCCTGGTGCCACCACTAAGCAGAAAAACAGGAAACAGGAGCCTGTTTGTGGGAAACCCAATAAATTCTGACTTTGCATTATTTTTATTACATAAATACCCCACGCTCATTATAAATCACATGCATATATAGTGTATCAGTCAGCTATTGCTGCACTAGTGCTGCTTAACAACTACTCAAAACTTAATGACTTAAATGATGTGGTTTTCTTTCTAAATAGCTTTAATGAAATATAATTCACCTACCATACAATTTGGGACATCCCACGTGGAGTTAGTTGTAAGGAACCTGCCTGCCAATGCAGGAGACATAAGAGACATGGGTTTGACCCCTAGGTCAGGAAAATCCCCTGGAGGAGGAAATGGAAGCCCCCTCCAGAGGAGCCTGGTGGCTTACAGTCCAAAGGGTTGCAAAGAGTCGGACTCGACTGAATGACTGCACAACAACAAGAGGCTGAGTGGGGAGAAGGGTTATTGGGTAAGGAAGGAGGCTGGAGAGAAGGGACCTGTTTGGGGTGGAGATTCTTCCATGATGCTCTGGGAGGAGGCAGAGGTTTCCCAGGCCTGGCCCCTTCCCAGCCAAGGCTCCGTGACGTGGCAGGACTTGGCTGTAGACCCACAGGTCTCATCTGGTTATTCTGGCTGTGACAAGCCAGAAGCCAGGGTGCAGCTAGCTGGGCAAGTCCAGGGAGGCTGAGAGAGGCTGAGTGCAGGGCGGGAGGAGGAAGATTTCCTCAGACACGCCCTGCAGGGAGCAGCCAACTCGTCTCTGTCATCTGGTCCGGGCAGCACAGGGCCACGGCCCTTCCAGCTCCGGCTTTGACTGGACGAGTGGACAGTGCTGTGTGAGTCAGCCTGTTGCTGGAAGCGTCTGAGAGTTGTTGCTCTGAGCCACGCTGACAGAGCAGCCAGGAGGAGGAAGTCCTCGCCCCTGATAGCTGAGTGTTCCCTGAGGGCCTCTGTTCTCTCAGCACTGAGGCCAGTGGCAGCAGTTACACAAAAAGCACTTATCTGGTTTTCTCCTCGTCCTGCTTAACAGCTTCTATGGATCCCGCTGTCCAAGAGATAAAGACTAAAGACGGAAGTCCTCTTGTCCCTTCCCCCATCCCTCCCACCCCACCCCTCGCAGGTCTGATCTCTGGAACGAAAGTCCTCCCACCCCTCCCCTCGCCTCCTCCCACCCCCAGCACACACTCAGTGTCTGTACCCCCAGGGCACCCATTCCCTACCACCACCCCCAGCTAATTCCACCAACCTGTCTTGACCTCAGAAAAGCCTCCTGTCCCCAGGCTATGACAGCCTCCCTGCTCTGTATTCACTTGCTCCCGTGACCTTAACGGTCATCCCAGTTCAATGTCATGACTCTCCTTTGCTGTCTTTCCCACTGGACTGTAGGCAAGGCCATAGCAGAGGTCATGCTCTAAGCTGTGCTGAGCCCAGAATGGGCCCTTGAGCATTTGATGATGACAGAAAAGGCTTCTCACATTCTACTGTACTGGCTTCTCTTTCCTTGAGGGCAGACGCTGCAGTTTCTAGACCTCCAAATTTTAGTCCGATCAAAGAAAGACCTAGTTCCTAGTTCCAAAGATGTACAGGTTCTGATTTCAGTAACCGAGCAGGCCTTTCCATGACCTGGCTGGAAACGCGTTCAGGGCCATCTCCCATGCTGCACATACAGGGTGGGGAGGACAGCAAGGGCCCCTAGCCAGAGGAGAGGAAAGGGTTACAGCATTCACCTCTCAGGGCCCTCCACTCCACCAATTCTGACAGGTGAGGTGTGGTGCTGGGTGTGGTGCCAGCAGCCCTGGGGCCACAAGGAACTAAGCCTACCCCTTCCAGGTTTAGCCCTGGAACAGGGTGGTGGTTTTGCCCACAGTTCCAACAGGTGTAATGGCAATGGCAGAGGTCATGGTGTGTGTCCTGGCAACCCCAGCTGTGTTGGGGTGCAGAGCCATGGGGCCACCTTCATCACAGTGCTAATGGGTGTCATGAGACTGACCCGAAGCAGTCAGGCATCCAGGGCCTAGGCTTCTTACACTTTAATCCTTTCAAATCATATCTCTAACATCTCTTCCTGCACCTGTATTTCAAACGTAGTGTTTGTGCCTGAAATTGCACAACCACGTGGCAGCAAAATTGCGGTATCTGGCTCATAATTTAAAGCTTAGAGACGTCAACTAATTTAGGTGACAATCTGATGGCCAAAGGGTGAAAGTCTGATTACAAGGGGGCATTTTCTGAGAGTGCAGCTTTTATTGCAGGGCCCCAAGCAAGGAGCCCAGGCAGCTAGTGGTTGTAAGACCCAAACTCCCTGGTGACTTTCAGGAAAAGGTTTTAAAAAACAGAATAGGGGTTGCAGTGTGTGTGTGTGTGATCAGCTTGTGGACATTTTTCTGATTGGTTGGTGGTGAGGGAATCTGGAGTCAACATCATCAACTTTCTGGTTCCAGCTGGTCTGGGGTCTACGTGCGTGTGGGCATCATACAGTTAACTCTTCCACCTGATGGGGGTTTCAGTACCTGCTAAAGGGCTCCAAGGACATGGCTCATAATATTATCTATAGCCCTTGAGGAGGTGTTAGATGTCCTTGACTTTGTTCAATGGCTAAACTATGATTTTGTCTTGCTTCACTGTTTTCCTTTGCTTTGCCTTTTATCACTTTTCAGGTTAAATTTATTCTTTGAAACTTGAGGAAGGCCTAGGAAGCTAAAGATTTTCTGTAAATAAGAGGCAGGTGGAGGACATGGGGAGGTCTGTCTCAGGAAGGCCACATAGGGTCCTCCTTGGTTACAGTTACACAACTATATGTTGTTGTTTAGTCGCCAAGATGTGTCTCACTCTTCTGCAACTCCAAGGTCTGTAGTCCACCAGGCTTCTCTGTCCATGAGATTCTCTCAGCAAGAATACTGGAGTAGGTTGCCATTTTCTTCTCCAGGGGATCTTCCTGACCATTTCCTTTGACCAGGGATCGAACCCAGGTCTCCTGCGTTGGCAGGCAGATTTTCTTTACCACTGAGCCACAGGGAAATCCAAACCATTGTACACATTCCCCAAAACTCTAAAGCTGTATAGTAACAAGGGTAAATTTTATTGCATCTAAGGTATACCCTAATTTTTTAAAAGGCTTCTGCAAATTTATTAGCCAAAAAACAATGGGAGCTCTTGTGGTTCTTATGCATGTCCGAATTCTTGGGCAAGGGATCGGGAACTCAAAAGTGGGAAATATGAGGGAACAAAGGGCTTTTCAGCCATGTTGTTGTTCAATCTCTAAGTCGAGTCCAACTCTTTGCAACCCCATGGACTGTGGGGCCCTAGGAATTAAGTCATGGCTTTGCTGGGTACCAAGGATGGGAGACTGATGGGAGGCTGTTGGGAGGCTGATCCCGTGAAACACAGTGGTGGAAGGACCTGGAGGGGGTGAGGTTTAGGGTAACTGTCTGGACACCCTGTCCCATTTCTGCTCCCACCCTAGGCCCTGGCCTGCCACAGAAGCAGCAGCTGCTCAAGCTCCTTGCCTGCCTACGCTGAGCTGATTATATGCAGCATGGATTGATTGGTGTTGACAGGGAGCTATTTACCCGTCTAATTAATTATGCCAACTAACTTTCAACTTAATTGCACTTCTTGGGTCACTGGGTAATGAGACTGTACAGATTTCATGCTGGTGCAGGCCTTGATGGGGAGGTGGCAGGGGGAGAGTGGTGGCTGCCCCTCGAGTCAAACAGACACCCTGTCGATCCAGGTTCCTGGGCCACCCCACAGAACGCTCTGGACTCCTACTTGAGTAGCTTCTGCCTGTGTAAGCTGGCCTCTGCCCCGGGAGGCCTGAGCCGTTTATTCACCCAACAAGCATTGATTAAATGCCTACTCTGTGCCAGCCCCAAAGTGGGAGAGGTGCTGGGGTGCCAGGAAGCTAAGTCATGTCTTGCCGGTCCCCCACCCCCCTCCTCAAATTGCTCACAGTAGGAAGGAGATTTTCATTTACACCTGCAGTTACCAGAATTCAGGTGCCGACAGAAGTAAGGTCTTCAGAGACAAACCCAATCCGGGCTCTGCCGTTGGGCCCTTGAGGAATTTCCTTAAGCTTCCTAAGAGGAAATGGCAACCCACTCCAGTATCCTTGCCTGGAGAATCCCATGGACAGACGAGCCTGGTGGGCTGCCGTCTATGGGGTCGCACAGGGTCGGACACGACTGACGCGACTTAGCAGCAGCAGCAGCAGCAGCAGCAGCAGGATGCAGTATGTCATATAATATCAACGCTATCCTAGAGAATAGACCGGCGCTGTCTTAGGCTGAAGAACGGAGCAGAAACTGGGCAAGGCTGGACCACTTATCACACAGGCCTTCTCTCTTAGATCTCACACCCTTTGAGGTTCATCTCGTGAAAGCAGCAGAAGGCGCTGTGGTCACCATGGGGGCCAGACCACCTGCCTGTGGCTCCTGGCACTGCTACCTCCCAGCCAGATGACCTTGTTAGTCAGGTAACTTCTGTGTTTCAGTTTCCTTCATCCATGAAACAGAAATGGTCACAGCACTTACTCACAGGGCTGCTGTGACGACTGAATGAGTTAACACACGCAGAGCACGTAGAATAGCACCTAGAACTTAGAACATGTTCCCTGAGTCTTCTGTGATTATATGGACAGAAAAGTCAAGTCCAGGGAGCCCTCTAAGTTACCTCCCCGGGGTCATATATGATCATAGGCACAGTCTGAACCCAGCTGGGCCTGATTCCAAAGGCATGAAAGCTTTTTGCCTTTGCACCACTCAAGGAATTAAGTGTCATGGGAAAATGAAGCAGTGTACCTATCACTAGTACGAGACTGACTGAGGCAAGTTCTAGAAGCACCCTGTCAGCTCAGAGGAGAAGCAGTTAAGAACTGTCAGCAAAGGCTCCCTCCCACGGATGGGACTCAGGAAGAACTTGAATGCTGAGAAGGATTGGAATCAACTGTGATGGTGGAAGCAAGGACTTCCTGCTGAGGGGGCGGGCTGAGCAAAGGCAGGGGACTGGATCTCCCACATGGTTGAGGGTCCTAGACCAGGGTTCCTCAGCCTTAACACCGTTTTTTTTTGAAGACTTTTTTCAGGTGGATCATTTTTAAAGTCTCTGTTGAATTTGTTACAGTATTGCTTCGGTTTTATGTTTTGTTTTTTTGGCCATGAGGCAGGTGGGACCTTAGCGCCCAGACCAGGGATCGAACCCACGCCCCCTGCATTGGAAGGCGAAGTCTTAATCATTGGACCGGCAGGGAAGTCCCTGCCCTTCTCCCTTACACACTTTCTGGAGCTGAAAAGAAGATTTGAATTGTTCTGAGTGGAAAAGGGCAGGGGAAGGGGAGGGAGGGTGAAGCTTGGCAGAAAGCACATGGGTTTGGAGGGACCGTGCCAGGGACTCACTAGCTGGGCGAGTTACTCCACTTCTCTGAACCTTGCCTTCCTCGTCTGTGAAATGAGGCCTGATCCTCTGAGTGTCCCTTAGCACAGAGAGCCAGTGTAGAGGGAGGACTCGACGACAGCCAAGTGAAGGATGTCCACACACATCACAGACATGCAAGGCCTCCAACACTAGGCTCAGGACTCAGTACTTGGTACTCAAGGGGCCAGGTAATTGAGAGCTTCTGAGCCTCACAGTGAATTAGCTCAAATCTTGCGGATTATCATCCCCTCACTGGACTGGGGATTGGACTCGGTGACCCAGACTAGAGAACAGGCTGACGACCCAGAGGAGATGGGGAGGAGGGGAGGTCCGAGGAGAATGTGGGCAAGAAGTGAAGTCCACCTGTGCGAGCAGGATCTGGAGGAAGGGAGAGGGTGTGGAGTCCAGTTGTTCCCACATGTGTGCTAAATCGCTTCAGTAATGTCCAACTCTTTGTGATCCCATGGACTGTAGCCCACCAGGCTCCTTTGTCCATGAGGATTCTCCAGGGAAGAATACTGCAGCGGGTTTGCATGCCCTCCTCCAGGGCATCTTCCCAACCTGGGGATCAAACCACGTCTCCTACGTTCCTAGCATTGGCAGGCGGGTTCTTTGTCACTAGCACCACCTGGGAAGCCCAGTTGTTCCCACAGATATTCATAAACCCCAGATGTCCATGACGGTGACCTGCTCCTTAACACACCTGCAGCAACTCCCTTCCCCTTTCTGTCTCACTCCTTTGCCCCCCATCAGTGCTTCTTGGGATCACTTGTACTGGAATCCTAGCCTCAGAGTGTTTCTGAAAGAACCCATTCAAAGATAGTCAGGTAAACAGCTTTTGGCAAGAAAGAGCTCTCTGCAGGAGGTACCTGTTTGTCTTGTCACCAACCTTAAAGAGGCACCCCCATGCTCTACTCATCTTCTGGCCCTAGCGCACCTTTCAGATCTTTTGATCACAGAATACCTTGCCTAATCTGTTGGTTCTTTCCATAGATCAAAGAAGTAGAAATTAAATAAGAATAAGTAATTTACAGATAATCAGATTTCTCCCCTAACTTCCCCTTCAGTCATCTCATGAACAAGCTGTGTGAACAAGATTGCATCTTAAGAAAGATCACAAGAAGTCGACAAGCCTGCATGCAGTGGGGGACAGTGATGACCCTCAGCCCTTACCTCAATGAGTAACTGAGACTACTTCCCTTTTTCTCTTTAAAAATCTCATGGCTGAGCAGAATCTCAGGAGGTGGTTTTAGGGGGACACTGAATCCACCATCTCCCCAAATTGCCGGAATTCTGATTAAAGGCACCTTTTCCTTTTTACCAACATTTTTCAGTATCTAGAGTATTGGTTTTTGAGTGTCGAGCAGCGAGACCTGATTTGGTAACACCAGGACTCTAGGTTTTGCAGTCCATTGACATAGAATTGATGATTCCCTGATCTGGAAAGAAAATGTGGCTTCCCCCTTAGAGGTTCATCTATTTTAAACACACCTGTGGCCACCTGCCCCTCCAGCACTGAAAACGACCAATCCCATCGGTCCATAGGTCTGACATAACTGAAGATTCTCAAGATGGTATTCCAAGCAGACACTTCCAACAGCCCAGCGCTGGCCCCAGGACTGGAACCTCTCTGGCGATTCTGCTCAAGCACCACCATGGCAAACGCAAGAAGGGAAGAGAGATGGGAGAGAAGGCTTTTCCAGGGGATGGGGAGGTCTGGGAACTTGGGGAGTCACCGAGAGAAAGGAGAAGCGCCAGGTAGACAGTTCTGCCTGGCAGGCATCCAGTTTCCCTCCTCACACGGGGACCATATGGGCGCAGGATCTCAGGGACTTGGCAGGAAAACTGTTGTCTTTGAACCAATCAGCGTCTGCACTGAAGAGTTCAGGAGGGGGACCCAAGGCACCAGGGTGATGCCAGAGCTGGGAGAGCCTGCTGGCTTTGTAAGTGGGGCCTGAGGAGCTCGGGGGGAATTGCACAACAAGCTGGAAAGCCAGCTCACCGCGGCTGCTGGGAGGAGAGGAAGTCTCCCAGGGCTGAGTGTGCCCAGGCATGAAGGAGCCGGCCCTCCTGGCTGGCGGGCAGGGCGGGCGTTGCTCAGAGATAAGCCAACCCCTGGCAGTGGGTGATGAGCCCTGTGAAGCATTGCTCCGGAGAGCAGTAAACCACCTCCTCGGAGCAGCTACTCCTAGCTGCGGGCTGCACAGCAGTGCCAGGAACGGGTGCTTTCCAGAGGTGCCAGGAGCCCTGCTCCTCCTGGGCGGTGTGGCCCTGACATCAGGAAGGGCTCAGGTGCCAGCTGCTCCCTGCTCCCCCCTACTACAAGTCAGGATCTGGGCAGCATGAGCCGGGCAAGACACGTGGGCAAGATCCAGAAACGCCTGGAAGATGTCAAGAGCCAGTGGGTCCGGCCAGCCAGGGCTGACTTCAGCGACAATGAGAGTGCACGGCTGGCCACAGACGCCCTCTTGGATGGGGGTCCCGAGGCCTACTGGCAGGCACTCAGCCAAGAAGGCGAGGTGGACTTCCTGTCCTCGGTGGAGGCCCAGTACATCCAGACCCAGGCCAAGGAGCCCCCCTGTGCCCCAGAGCCCCCAGGGGCAGCTGAGGCAGGATCCAAGGGGCTCGACTCCTGCTCCCTGCAATCAGGTACCTACTTCCCCGTGGCCTCAGAGGGCAGCGAGCCGGCCCTGCTGCACACCTGGGCCTCCGCTGAGAAGCCTTACCTGAAGGAGAAGTCCAGCGCCACCGTGTACTTCCAGACGGACAAGCACAGCAACATCAGGGACCTCATCCGCCGCTGTATCACCCGGACCAGCCAGGTAGTGATCGCAGAGCCCGTGCCTCCTTGGCCACAGGGGTGGGGGTGGAAGTGGGGGTTGGAGGAAAGGAGAAAGGGGTGCCTCCTGCTCTAAGGCATGCAGTCCAGATGACTGGAGAGTAGGATGGAAGCAGGGATGTTTCTCTCTGCCTTGCCCTAAATCACTGACTTCCGGATTCCCCCTTGTCACCATCTGGGTTTCCTGGCCACCACTACCCATCACTGGAACTGCTACAATGGCTTCCCTTCTGACCCTCCTCTCCTCTTGATCCCCAACCACCTAGTCTCCAAGCTGCTGTAAACACTTCTTACGTTTTGGCCGTGACACATGGCCCGTGGGATCTTAATTCCCCGACCAGGGCTTGAACCCGCGCTGCCTGTGGTAGAAGTGCAGAGTCTTAACCATTGGACAGCCAGGGAAGTCCCTGTGGATGATTTTTCTATACTTCAAGTTGAACTTGTACCCTTTACTGCTTAGAGTCTTCAGTGGCTCCCACTTGCCCCCACTAGGAAGAGCTGACTCCGCAGCACGGCTCACAACCCCTTCAGTTCCTCTCCTCCGTTCTGCCACTCAATCCTGGGTGACCTGGAGATTTTCAAACCCACCAGGCTCTGTCTTGAGGCCTCTACACATGCCGATCCTTCTGCCTGGAGCCCCCTCACCTCCTGGCATCTACTCTAACACCTACTCCTTCTGAAGACCAAAGGGGACTGAAGTCCCCTTCTCAGGCAGGCTTTCCTGAGTTCCCTAGGCTAGATGAGGTGCCTCGCATCTGTGCTTCTGAATGAAGGGGCTGTTCCACTGGGACACAAACCTGTCCCGTTTCCTCCCAGACTCGTCTGGACCTGTCTGCCCACAAATTCAGCACGGTGCTTGAATCCAGCTGGTGGTCGGCAGAGGACAGAGGAAGCAGCAGAAAAGATTTCTCCCTCCCCAGAGTGTTTACTTTTTAATAGGTGACTTTAGAGGAAGAAAATTCCTTCAAGACCAGAGCTTAGCTGGCAGAATTTAAGGCAGCGAGACTGGCACTTGGTCAAGAGTTCTCCTGTTGCTCCTGGAACTGTGGATCCACAGGGGCTGCCCACTGTCGGCCCGGGAGAGGGGATCATTCTACCCAGTGCACAAAATGACTCCTTAGCATAGGGGTATGGGTGCCCCCTCTCCTCCCAAAACTGCAGAGGGGCAGGAGTGAGAATGGCCTCCCAGGAGAAGACTTTGTTATCTGTAAAGGGTCTCCCTCTCTCATCACTCAAATTATTTATTTTACATTTATGTGTGTGCGTTAGTCATTCAGTCATGTCCAACTCTTTGTGACCCCATGGACTGTAACCCGCCAGGCTCCTCTATCCATGGGAATTCTCCAGGCAAAAGTACTGGAGTGGGTAGCCATTTCCTTCTCCAGGGGATCTTCCCTACACAGGGATCAACCCTGGGTCTCCTGCCTTGCAGGCAGATTCTTTACCATCTGAGCCACCAAAGCATTAATTCCGTTACATTTAAAAGAACTTGAAAAAGAACAAATTGATATTTAACCTCATTTTCTGCTAAGATCCCACTCTCATGATGGACTCCCCTCCCAAGTCCAATACTGTATGAAATCTTTTTTTTTTTTTTTTAATATTTATGTATTTGGCTGCACCGGGTCTTAGTTGTAGCACATGGGATCTTTGATCTTAGTTGCAGCATGTGGGATCTAGTTCCCCAACCAGGGATCGAAACTGAGGCCCCTGCACTGGGAGTGCAGAGTCTTAGCCACTGGACCAAGGTCCCTGTGTGAAATCTCATGGCTCCCAAAGAAGCCACCAGCAGTGGGGAAGCTGTGCTTAAAAGAAGAGAGGGAGTAGAATTCTGAAGAACAAAAGAGAAGGTAACAGGGGGTAGAGCATCTACTTTCACGTTGCTGGGCTACTTTAGAGCAATATTTCACGTTTTGCTGACGTTTCGCTGATGGGCTCAGGCGGGCAGCCAGGAGTGCCCGCACTGCCTGAGATGGGCTGCACGACCCAGGGCAAGCCCCTGGGCCTCCCCAGGCCCCAGATTCCACACTGGACTAAGGTCCTTTCCAGCTCCCAGGGCCTGTTCCTAAGTGTGCTACCTGTGGCCTCTCTGTGCTGAAGTTCAGTGCTCTCCCGAGGGGCAGGGACCAGTGGTGTTGGTGAAATTCTCAACCACAGCTGCAGCTTAAAGGGAGAGTGAGGCTCCTGGAAAGTAACCAGGTGAGGGCTTGTGAAACACCATCCTCCGGCCAAATCCTTCTTCCCCGACCCCACCCGGGGAGGCTTCTCTCTCTTCACCTCTGTGAACTCGAGGCTTGCTGCTGTCTTTGCTTTATCCACACAGCATGTTACAAATTTAGGACAACACTTAAAAATCAGAAGATTCCACTCAATAGTTAAGAATTTCCAGCTCCTCTTAGCAAGTTGGAAGACTGGCTCTGTGGGTGCTGAGTTGAGGCCACCCCTTTGGGTGGGTCACCTTCACTGCTTTCTTCATCAGTCCCTCTCATCCTAGGCCCTGATGTTGTTGTTGTTGTTTAGTTGCTCAGTCGTGTCTGACTCTTTGTGACCCCATGGACTGCAGCACACCAGGCTCCTCTGTCCTCCACTATCTCCCAGACTTTGCTCAAAAGCATGTCCCATGGACAGAGAAGCCTGGCAGGCTATACAGTCCATAGGGTTGCAAAAGAGTCAGACACAACTTAGCAACTAAACTACAACAAAGTCAAGGAAGGCCCTGATGACCTTCACCCATTTTGTTAGCTATCAGACTCCTGCAGACAGTTTGTGATATCACTCCCATGCACAACACACACACACACACACACACACACACACATACAGCTCAGGAGTGACCAGTGACTTGCTCCCACAGAGATGCCAGGAAGTCTGGACCCCCAGTCACAGGCGATCCGTGGGCAGTAGCGTCCACACAGAGGAGGAGGTTGGGAACAGGTTTGTGCTCTCCCTCTGCTACGGCTTCAGCCCCCACAGAAGAGAACAGAGAGGAATAAACAGAGCCAGCCTGCGGGGAGCTTCCCAGAGCAGTTTATATTCCCTGTGGAGCAGGAGTTGTCCCTGTTTCCCGGTATGCTCTCCTCCTTTTATTCTGCAAAGCCTACATTGGCCAGGCCCTGCACCCAGGATGGCAAAGCAGAACAAGAGGCATCCCTCCTCCCAGCCACCTGCCCTTAGCGGGGTGGAGGGGACACTGCACTTGAACGACCTTCTGTGCCGGGGAGCAGAGGGGAGCATGACTAAGGCAGGCTTCACAGAAGAGGTGACCTGTGAGTTGAGTCTCAGAGGCTGAGTAAGAGTTTGCTGAGCAGAGAAGGGAGGGAAAGGAACTCCAGGACTAGGGAGGGTCAAGTGCAGAGGTCAAGAGGAGGGAGAGGGCTGGATGCCCTGGAGGCAGGGAGACCTGGAAAGGACTATCAGGAAGGAAGAGGTTTTTACTTGCAGTTCCCTAGAAGCAGGAGGCACCGCACACCACACAGGGCCACATGAGGAGCGCCAGGGTCCGTCGGGGGGTGGGGGGCGGGAGGAGCCAGGGAAAGCATGGGCATAAGTCTTTACTGTGGTTTACAGGAAAGGCAAGGCAAGGCGAGATAAACCGTTGAGAACTGGTTCGTTTGAATAATTCTGCAGGCTTGGAGCCACAGGTGGTCCCTGGTTGTACAGGTGGTCCCTGTTCTTGGCACTGGGGTGATTTAGGGTGGGAAGGGAAGTATTGTCTGGATACTGGAGAGTTTAGATAACAGAGGCTTGGGACATGGGTCTGAATTGCTTGGTTAGCATTTCAGAGGCTGCTCCTAGGCAAGGTGTTTGCTATCTCTAGTAATAAACTAGCCCTGGGATTTCAAAGAATCACAAAATACAGAAAACAAAAAACATGAATAATCCATCCTCCAAGTGTGGTCCAGGATCCCCCAAAGTTCCAAGACCCCTCCAGCAGGTCTGTGAGGTACTGCCCTTTCTAACCACTCATTTGTGTGAGGTTGGACTATCTTTATATGCTTCCCTGCAAACAACACTTCACAGCAGATTGCTACAGGAGCCATATGAGAACCAGCTGTCTCCTCTTAAGCCAGACACCACAGAGACTTGCAAAACTATAAAATAATGCCATTCCGCTCACTCCATTGTGTTGTTTCTTTGGAAAGTGTAGTTATTTTTGCTTTAAAATTGTTATTCATGTTAGCATATGATGAGTTTAATCTTGCTTTAAGTAACAAGTATTAGTTATTTTAAAATAATGTTTAATAAACACTAAATGTTCTCTGTTTGTTTTTAATATGACAAATATCAATAGTTATAATCCACATAAACAAAGCTCTTAGGAAGCCTCAGTAATTTTTAGAGTGTAAAGGGGTCCTGAGGCCAAAATGTTGGAGACGCTGAGCAGACAAGCCCCCAGCCCTGCTGGATTCCTCTTCCTCTCCCTTTCAGTGCAGAAAGAAAACTCTACCCAGCTCCCTGGGGAGGTGGGGGGGCGGTGGGGGAGTGGGGCAATGCAGAGGAGCAAGGGGGCAGCTGTAAGCCGGTTCCAAAGAAACTCCATGTCCCCACCCGTAGGTGTCAAGGGCCACCTTTTCAGGCCGAGCCCCTGCCCTGGGAGCGCCTGAACAGAGAACAAGGCTCAAGGGACCGGACACGGCAGGAAACCTGCCCCCACCCCACCACACACCCAGGAAGCTGATGAGCATGCCCCCCGCCCCACACCTAGTAACTGAGACTCCAGGGCCTTGAGCACCACCAGGGGCCCCATGGCGAGCTCTCTGGTTGTTCCTCTGACAGAGGCCACTGAGGGAGGGGCAGACCTGGGAGAGAGGGGTCCAGCCCCTCCCCCCCCAGGCCTGTGGAGGTCACGGGCAACAGGGTGCCTCCACCCAGCATCAGAGCCCAGTCCCACGAGGATGGGGTGGGGTGGCCTCCAAAGACCAGTAGAAGTGCTCTTTCCCCACCCCACCCCCCCACCATCCTCCTGGGATCTGTGATTGGCCTGTCTCCCTTCCCACGGGGATTCCCTAGAGTAAGTTCCTCTTCCCCCTGGGTGCTGGGGCTCAACGCCGGTGTATTGTCACTGCTCCAGGTGGGTGTTGAGGGCAAGAAGCACCAGGCACAGCCAGAGGTGACACTAACAGAGGGAGCATATGATTGGAGGGGCTGGGCCTCTCACAGCTGCTTTTCTAAGGGGTCTTGGCCCCCTCACCCTGTGGTCAGCAGATAGGTGATGGTGGAGGGTCCACCTGGGCCCTCTCTGCCCACATTCTCTTAGAGCTCTGCTCTCTGGGGTCCCCCAGCCCTCCCAGGCTTGACTCTCCTTCCCTACCCATCCCTAACCCACAAGCAGAGAAGGGAAAGACTGCATCTGATGTAAACAGAGATGAGTCCTTCTCTTAGCCCACGGTAAACTAGTTGGGAGTATGGCTCTGGGTTGGGATCTAGGGCATCTCCAGCCTTCCAACCCTGAGGCTTTTGGCAAGTTACTTAACATCTCTGCACCCCTGTTCTTCACCAGAGAAGTCAGGGTCCTGGTGTTGTGAAGGTCACAGGAAACAAACGTGCGGCTGAGAGTAGGTGCTCAGGAAATTGTTGTTGTGGTTAGTATACATCAACCATAAGCAAACTCAAAAAGGGAGCATCAGGGACTCCAGGACTCCATGCTTCCACTGCAGGGGGCATGGGTTCAATCCCTGGTCAGGCAACTAAGATCCCACATGCCGCGAGGCATAAATAAATAAAGAGTGAAAAATATGTTTTGTTTTTTTAAGGGAGCATCAGCACATATGAGAGAAAGAGGGAAGAGTAGCAATCAAAGGACAAAGTGGGGCATGGGGTGCTAAGTGCCTCCAACAACTGGCCCCAGCCTGGTTGGTGGCCCCACCGGGACCCAAATCACCTCTCCCCTCCCACCTCCTGCCTTCCCCAAAGCAGCGGGATTTCCAGCCCATGAGAAACTCACGTCTGCCTGGCTGGTAGTGGAGGGTTCTCAGCCACGATTCGAGGTCTCCGCAGGATGAATGCTGCTTGTGGGCACTGCCCCAGCAGACCCTCAGCCCCCTGACTGTGTCCCTCAATCTCTCTGAGGCTCCAGATTCCCAGAGCTGCCCTGCCAGGCTGTGCTCCCAAGCCAACTTCCTTCCTTAGCACGGGCAGTACCTCCTTCTCCTTCTCAGCCAACCCCATGGTTCCAGGCTGGTTCGTCTGATTGGCCCTAAGAAGATTCCCAGGTGGTACAGGGGTGAAGAACCCACCTGCCAGTGCAGAAGACGTAAGAGATGCAAGTTCGATCCTGGGTCAGTAAGATCCCCTGGAAAAGGAAATGGTAACCATTCCAATATTCTTGCCCGGAGAATCCCATGAACAGAAGAGCCTGGTGGACTACAGTCCACAGGGTCTCAAAGAGTTGGACATGACTGAAGCAACTTAGCACACGTGCACAGAACGTCCAGGATGATCTCAGCTTGAGAGTCTTAATTCTATCTGCAAAAACTCTTTTTTTTTCCCAAATGAGGCCACAGCCATGTTTTTGGTGGTTAAAATGTAGACGTATCTTTTGGGATTTCATCATTCACTAGGCCCTGTGAGGTGGGACTCTCACAAAGGGGATGAAAGAAGTTGCATGCATGTGTGCTGGTCACTTCAGTCATGTCCTACTCTTTGCCATGCCATAGCCTGTAGCCCATCAGGCTCCTCTGTCCATGGGGATTCTCCAGGCAAGAATACTGGAGTGGGTTGCCATGCCATCCTCCAGAGGATCTTCCTGACCCAGGGATTGAATCTGAGTCTCTTGTGTCTCCTGCATTGGCAGGCGGGTTCTTTACCACTAGTGCCACATGGGGAGCCCCTGGAAGAAGTTATTGACCTTGAATTAATCCAGCTGGGAGACAATGCCAACAGGAGGCAAACAAAATGAACCTGGATATTCATGAACCTGTCCTTTCAAGCATCCCTCACATTAGGATGCTGGGCTTTTTGTAAACCCAACAAAAAACTTCTCTGTCCATTAGTCACCCGCTTACCAGCCCTGGCTCTAGGAAACAGGGACTCACTGGGACACAACTGGGAGGATTTACTGACCTCCTAAGTGGAGAGAATTGTCTCTTCTGCCAATACCTTGGAGGAGGAGGCATTTGTCTTTCAAGAGAGAGGTCTTCAGAGTTATTGATGCCATAAGCTTTAATGTGTACAAGTACTTAACCGTGGGTTTCCCTGGTGGCTCAGACGGTAGAGAATCTGCCTGCAACGCGGGACACCCTGGTTTGATCCCTGGCTTGGGAAGATCCCTTGGAGGAGGGCATGGCAACCCACTCCAGTATTCTTGCCTGGAGCATTCCCATGGACAGAGGAGCCTGGTGGGCTACCATCCATGGGGTCACAAAGAGTTGGACATGACTAAGCTACTAATACACACACATATACTTAACTGTGTGTTAATAGAGCCATGGTTCTAAACATCTCTAGTGACCTCTAGCTCAGGGTGAGCAATTTCTCAGCGGTTCCCTCCGCTGTCCAGACACCCAGAGCAACTGAGCAGCAAGTCAGCTCCATGTGGGTGCCAGCCAACCCCTTTGGCTCTCTCTGTGACACTCTTCTTATTCTTGCTACTTCCAGATGTTTATGGTCCAAAAAAATTTATTGTAATTATTAGAAAAATGGCAGAACATTACTATTACAGGTGACACTGAAGAAAAAATCACCATAGTCCCCCAGCCAAATACGACTGTCAATTTTGACTTTGCATTTGTCTACCTACACAGCGCTTTCCCTCACTGGCAACTGTAGTAGACATGCTATCATTTTGTCTTTTGTTTTCTTTTTTCAGTTCAGTTCAGTTCAGTCACTCAGTTGTGTCTGACTCGTGACCACTGAGCCACCAGGGAAGCACCCTATTTTCAAATAAAGTTACATTCAGAGGTACTGAGGGTTAGGACCTCAGTGTGTCTTTTTGTGGGGGGAGGGTATACAATTTAACCCATAACATAAGATATATAAGAAAAGATATCTTATCTTAAACCCATAAGATATATAAGTATCTTGATACTTACACTTCCCTGGTGGCTCAGACATTAAAGCATTGGTCTACTGTGCGGGAGACTGGGGTTTGATCCCTGGGTGGGGAAGATCTCCTGGAGAAGGAAATGGCAACCCACTCCAGTATTCTTGCTTGGAAAATCCCATGGATGGAGGAGCCTGGTAGGCTACAGTCCATGAGTTTGCAAAGAGTTGGACACCACTGAGCGACTTCACTTTCTTTCACTTATGATACTTAAGACAAGTATCTTATCTTATCTTAAACCCATAAGATATATAAGTAACATTTTTAACAAGTGTTAGAAACTTAACCTTGGTGGGCAGTACAGAAGGAAAGCCTCTGGTAAAGTTCAGTTGCTCAGTCGTGTCCGACTCTTTGCAACCCCATGAACTGCAGCACATCAGGCCTCTCTGTCCATCACCAACTCCCGGAGTTCACCCAAACTCATGTCCATTGAGTCGGTGATGCCATCCAACCATCTCATCCTCTGTCGTCTCCTTCTCCTCCTGCCTTCAATCTTTCCCAGCATCAGGGTTTTTTCAAACCAGTCAGCTCTTCGCATCAGGTAGCCAAAGTATTGGAGTTTCAGCTTCAACATCAGTCCTTCCAATGAACACCCAGGGCTGATCTCCTTTAGGATGCACTGGTTGGATCTCCTTGCAAGGGACTCTCAAGAGTATTCTCCAACACCACAGTTCAAAAGCATCAATTCTTCGGTGCTCAGCTTTCTTTACAGTCCAACTCTCACATCCATACATGCTGCTGCTGCTGCTAAATCGCTTCAGTCGTGTCCGACTCTGTGAGACCCCACAGATAGCAGCCCACCAGGCTCCGCCGTCCCTGGGATTCTCCAGGCAAGAACAATGGAGTGGGTTGCCATTTCCTTCTCCAATGCATGAAAGTGAAAAATGAAAGTGAAGTCGCTCAGTCGTGTCCGACTCTTCGAGACCCCATGGACTGCAGCCTACCAGGCTCCTCCATCCATGGGATTTTCCAAGCAAGAGTACTGGAGTGGGTTGCCATTGTCTTCTCTGCATCCACACATGACTACTGGAAAAACCATAGCCTTTAGTAGACGGACCTTTGTTGGCAAAGTGATGTCTCTGCTTTTTAATATGCTGTCTAGGTTGGTCATAACTTTCCTTCCAAGGAGTAGTAAGTGTCTTTTAATTTCATGGCTGCATTCACCATCTGCAGTGATTTTGGAGCCCCCCAAAATAAAGTCAGCCACTGTTTCCACTGTTTCCCTGTCTATTTGCCATGAAGTGATGGGACCGGATGCCATGATCTTAGTTTTCTGAATGTTGAGCTTTAAGCCAAATTTTTCACTCTCCTCTTTCACTTGCATCAAGAGGCTCTACTTTCTGCCATAAGGGTGATTGTTAATATACATTTGGTGAGCATTATACTAAACAGCGAGTTTTGCTTAAACATTTCACTGTTCCTTATAGTTTCTATGTAACCATTATAAATGACCATTTTAATGGCTGCTGAATAATCTACTTGTCAATGCCTGGTTGGGGAACTAAGATCTCATATGCCATGCGGTGTGGTCAAATATAAAATGAGCTTGGGGTGCTCTTGGCAGAAGATGAATGGGTGCCTGGCAGGAACACATACATCTCTCCCCGTGGCTGGATATCTAGACCCCTCACCCCTCGAGTTTCTGCTCTGCCGGACGACCCAATACCTGCTGGCTGAGCAGGACTCCCTTCTCCACGCACTGGAGTAGCTCAGTCAAGTCTAGTTTATACTTCCTGGGGTCTCCACAAGGGTCTGGTTTGAGACTTAAAAACATTTGAAAGCCAGTGGCCAGAGTGCCTTTGAGCTCCAAACAGCTGAGAGCCCATAACTGTAAATCTGTCCCTCTCCTGTGATTCTGCCCAACCACCTCCCCTCCAGCCTTATCTCCGCCTCTCTGCCTCCTCTTTTTGCTTTTCTCTCCTTTTTCCTCTGCACTTTCCACTCCAACAGTGGAAAGAGAGACCAGAGGATATGAGGAGGGGCTGGAGATGAGGGGTAGGGCCCGCTGCAGCTCTGAGCGCTTCCATAGTCCTGCCCTGTCCTCCCCCACCACCCCCGGTGCAGCACTCTTGGGACCAGCTCTCCCAGGCCCGCTGGGACTGAGGAGTTACGCGGAAACCAGTTAGCACCTGGCCCTGACCTTCTGGTGTCCGACTCCTCCGCCCTGGCCCAGGTCCTAGCAATCCTGATGGACGTGTTCACGGATGTGGAGATCTTCTGTGACATCCTAGAGGCGGCCAATAAGCGTGGGGTGTTCGTCTGTGTGCTCCTGGACCAGGGAGGCGTGAAGCTCTTCCAGGAGATGTGTGACAAAGCCCAGATCTCTGACACTCACCTCAAGGTAGGCCCCGGTGATGGGTACGGATAGGATGGGCTACACCATGGTAACACATGCCTCCGTCTCACTATAATAAACATTTACTTCTTGCTCAAAGTCAGACAGCACTCCCTCACGGTGTGAAAGTGAAAGTCGCTCAGTCACGTCCAACTGTTTGCAAATCCATGGGCTATACAGTCCATGGAATTCTCCAGGCCAGAATACTGGAGTGGGTAGCCTTTCCCTTCTCCAGGGGATCTTCCCAACCCAGGGATTGAACCCAAGTCTCCTGCACTGCGGGCAGATTGTTTACCAGCTGAGCCATGAGGGAAGCCCAAGAATATTGGAGTAGGTAGCCTATCCCTTCTCCAGTGGATCTTCCCGACCCAGGAATTGAACTGGGGGCTCGTGCCTTGCAGGTGGATTCTTTACCAACTGAGCTATCAGGGAAGCCTCCGCCACAGTGTAGCTGCGCCATAAGGAACACATGGCCCCTGAGACACAGTGACAGGGAGAACGAAGGTGGGAGGATTCCGAGGGATGCGCTTAGGGCCTGAACTGGAGGAGAATCCCATCACTCCTGTTATCTGTTTGAATTCTACCATCTCCCCTTTCTTTTCTTCTTCATTACTCAAATGTCAGGATGTGGAAGCAAATTTAGAAGATTCAGCCAAGGAGAGCATAAAAATGGCCCATAAACCCACCAACCAGTGATAACCCATTTGCTCTTGCCAAGCATCCTTCCAGACGTTTTCTAGACAGGTGTGTGTCCATAAATACATAGTGAGGACACCTCGACTTCCCTTCCAACAGAACATCTCCATCCGGAGTGTGGAAGGAGAGGTGTACTGTGCCAAGTCAGGCAAGAAGTTCTCCGGCCAAATCCGGGAGAAGTTCATCATTTCGGACTGGAGATACGTCCTGTGCGGATCGTACAGGTGAGCGCTGGGTTCCACCTTCTGTTGGGGCTTCGAGGAGGCCAAGGTTGAGCTCGGTGCAGACCAGCCCCAACTGCTCAGGCCCACACCCCCACCAGCAGCTCCTGGGGGAACTGGGGACTTATCACCTACATGAGGCTGGAGACGGAACCTGCCTGAGAGAAAGGGGGAAATCTGGGTCCTTCCTGGGAGGAATTCCAGGTAGGGAGACACTTTCAAGTGCCTTGGTTTCCCTTTGCATTGCAATAGGATGTTTCCTCGTTTCCTTTCTCAGAGCTCTCAGGTGTGATTCTAAAGCTGTGCAATTTGCTTTGTTGTCTTTGGGGGCCCTATTTTACTTTCAAAATGTTTCATTATTTTAATACAGGCAGTATACAGAGATATTAATTCATATGTCAGATAATATATCCATTTAAAGTGTGACCAGCTTCAGGGACAAAGGGGAGGTCAGAAAGTCTTTCCTGCACCTGCTTCTCAAATTCCTTTGGCTTAAAGTACATCCATCTTCTGTCACAGGGGCATCCGTAGATGTGGCGAGGGCATATCCACGGCCCCCTCCACCACTAAGCAGTCACCTCCCCTGTCCCCATCTCTGAGGAACTGGTAGTGGGACTGGCAAGCGCCTTGCAAGTGCAAGTGAAAGTCACTCAGTCGTGTCCAACTCTTTGCAACCCCATGGACTGTAGCCTGCCAGGCTCCTCTGTCCATGGAATTCTCCAGACCAGAATACTGGAGTGGGTAGCCATTCCCTCCTCCAGAGGATCTTCCAAACCCAGGGATCGAACCCAGGTCTCCCGCATTGCAGGCTGATTCTTTACTGTCTGACCCACCAGGGAAGCCCTTATTTAGCCATTACAAAGATTCCCATGTGTTTGAAAAGGTCAGAGAAAGAAATTCTGAAAGAGAAGATAAAGGAAGGGGGAGGCCTTCTCTTATTTTCCATAAGGACAATCAGACCTCTCTGTGTTCGTGTGTATTTGCCCTTAGAGCTCACCATGCAGGGCCAGCTTTGACCTTGGAAGGGGCAGAAGGAAGCAGAACCGCTTTGTTGAGCCAGGTCCTGGGCCAGGTGCCATCAGACCTTTAGTAAGGATTTAATCTTCATCACATGTAGAGGGAGGCATCATTCTTCTGGTTGACAGATGGGGGGACTAAGGCACATAGAGGTTAGGTGATTGGGCCAGGGTCATCAGCTTCCTTGACCAGGATCTCAAGCTGGGCTTGATATGGGGGGCACCAGGGCTTCCCAGGAAGCTCAGCTGGTAAAGAATCCGTGTGCAATGTGAACCAGGAGATCCCGGTTCAATTCCTGGGTTGGGAAGATCTGCTGGAGAAGAAGGGAATGGCTACCCACTCCGGTATTCTTGCCTGGAGCACATTCCATGGACAGAGGAACCTGGAGAGCTACAGTCCATGGGGCTTCAAAGAGTGGGACACGACGGAGCGACTTTCACTTTCAGAAGGAGGGTGGCAGTGGGCATGAGGACACACCAGGCCATTCATTCCTGAGAACTGTAGGGAACCCAGCTCCTGGAGGGAGGACTGAACAACTATAATGTTTTTGCCCTCAAAGCTCAAAGGTGATCTATTTGCCAGCTTTTCAGAGGATCCTTTTCCCTGGGACCCTTACAGGTGTCACCAATAAAAACAAACCAACAAAAAAACACAGAAAAGCCTTCACTCCACCCTTCCAGTCTAGCTGTCTCTGGGCTTCAGGTATTTTGGCCCTTCCCTTTGGATGCACACAAGGGCTAACCAAAGGGCTCTGTCTCTCTCTAGCTGAGCCTTGAGGGTGGGGCTGGGGAGGGTCTGTGTCCCAACAGTTAAGCTCTTGTTGAGGGTCTCACTCAGCCCAGGTGATGTGCCACATGCTAGGAACTCCTCCCTCTCATCAAGAAACATAGATAAATGGCCAGAGTGTAGTGCGGTATGTGCTCTAAGGTCAGTATGAGCTAAGAAATGAGCCCTCCTGGGGTCAGCCAGGAGGGAGCTCCCACTTTGGCTGGCAGGTCCCAGAGGTTGGATTGACTCTTGGAGGATGAAAAAGACTGAAACAGGGGGACGGGGTGCAAGAGCAGGGAGCTGAAACAGCTCGAGGAGCAACATGATGAGAGCATGGCCTTCAAACCAGTCCCTGATTCCCACCCCAGCCCTGACCCTTTACCTTGGTGTGCTCTGATTATTTTTATTCCATCTTAAGTCATTTTTGAAAAATTCTGGGCATCATCCACTAAATCAGTTTCATAGATTGTGATGTACCAGGTTGAAAAATTGTTTTCCTCTAGCCACACTGTGGGCTTCCCTGGTGGCTCAGCTGGTAAAGAATCTGCTTGCAATGTGGGAGACCTGGGTTTGATCCCTGGGTTGGGAAGATCCCCTGGAGGAGGGCAGGGCAACCTTAACCTGACCCTCATAGCCACCCCTGGGCTTTCTCTACCAGGAACAGAAAGATTTTTAAATGCTAACTAGATCAAATCACTTCCATCCTTAAAATCCTTCAATGCATGTCACTGTCCTAGGGGGAAAAAAAAATCCACCTTCTTACCACGGCCTCTGTCTCAGCAGGACTCTTCTCGTCCACCCTGCTGCAGCCACACTGGCCTCCTCCTAGGTGCTTCATGCCTCTGAGTCTTTGCACTTGCTGTGTATTCCCTTTGCAGGAGAGCTCATTCCTGCTGTCTTTATCCTGCTAACTCATCTTGCTGGCGGCAGCTTCCAC
Source organism: Giraffa tippelskirchi (assembly GCF_054371585.1). Taxonomy (NCBI): domain Eukaryota; kingdom Metazoa; phylum Chordata; class Mammalia; order Artiodactyla; family Giraffidae; genus Giraffa; species Giraffa tippelskirchi. The sequence goes on from NC_137280.1 coordinate 60,694,360, forward strand.
ATTATTCCCTAGAGAGCTTATCTGTGAACTTGGTTAGCCAAGATTGTAAAAAACATGGTCTCAGGACCTAGACTGGGTCTGTTTTCTTTTCTATTGCTTCCTGGAAGGAAGTACAGATAATACAGTGCCTGTATGTTTATCTATGACCATAAATATCTGAGGAATGAATGAATGTTCATGTGAGGTCCTGGCCATCCAATGTGGCTGTGTACATGTATGCTAAGTTGCTTCAGTTGTATCTGACTTTTTGTGATCCCATGGACTGTAGCCCACCAGGCTCCTCTGTCCATGGGATTCTCCAGGCAAGAATACTGGAGTGGGTTGCCATGCCCTCCTCCAGTGGGTCGTCCCAACCCAGGGATCAAACCCAGGTCTCCCGTATTGCAGGCAAATTCTTTACCAGCTGAGCTACCAGGGGAGCCCCCAGTGTGGCTAGAGGAACACAATTTTTCATAGATGGTACATCACCATCTGTGAAACTGATTTAGTGGATGATGCCCAGAATTCTTCAAAAATTAAATAAGATGGAATAAAAATAATCAGAGCACACTGAGGTAAAGGATGTTCTGGAAATTGTTGTGGGGTTATGTATGTATTTTCGTATGGGAACAGTTCAGGATGTAAAATGTGTTTCTCTAAGAATAGCCAAGATAAGTCTGAAGAAGAACAGGTGGGGAGGACTTGCCTGTCCAGAGATCAGGACTTGTTGTGGAGCTGTAGACAATGTGGCAGCTGGGGGAGAGACAGACAAAGTGACAGAGGAACAGAACAGAAAGCCTAGACCCAGACCTGTACCTGAAAGGGCATGTTGGAGGAGCAGGGAAAGGTGAAACCAGGAGAAAAATTCTCCATGTGAAAAACTGGATTCTACTTCACACATACACACACATGCGTGCACACACAATCACCTCCCAATAGATTAAAAGAAATTAAATGTCAAAAACAACTTTAATACTTTTAGTAAAATATAGAGATGGATGTCTTTTAGACCTTAGGATAAGGATTAGGTGTCTTAACATAGACACTCCTCTGTGTTAAACAGAACACAAAAAAGCACCGACTAAAACAGATTGCTAAATCTGACTATACTACAGTTAAGAACTTTGGTTCACTGAAAGACAGCTTAAAGTAAGTGAAATGTCAGATTACAAACTGGGAACAGGTTTTCATGATGCCCTGACAAGCTTAGCATTGAGAATCACAGTGAACTCCCACAAACCACACACGAAAAACAGCACAATGGAAGTGTGGGCGAGAGGTGAGAGCAGGCATTTCATGCGGGAGGAAACACCCGAAAAGATGTTCAGCATCAGTGATCAGGAAAATGCAAATCAAGGCTAGAATGAGTTACCATTTTATACCTATTCATCAAAAAAAAAAAAAGATTGACAATACAAATAGTGGACTTACAAATTTCTACATCGCTGATGGGTTTTCAAATCAGCACAGCTGACTTTGGAAAGAGTTAGGCATTTCCTCTAAAGCTGAATATTCACCTGGTTTTACCCAGCAATTCCACTCCTAGATAGAAAAACCGGTCCCCAAGACCTTAGAAGACAAGGATAAGTACTGGTGTGTGAGGGTGCTCCTCCCTCAGTCACCAGGAAAACCATCGAAGCAACTCAAATGCCTATCAGTGAGAGAATGGATGATAGAGCCCTCAGTGGAATATCATACAACAAAGACCAGTGAAGGACAGCAATAAGAAATAACATGAATAACCAGCAATATTTAAGAGAAAAAAAATCCCCAAAGATGACATACATGTTAAAAACAAGTAAAATTAAAATATTTACCATTGTTCCTCATCATTTCTAAAGGTCTGGTTCTAGCATCCCCACAGATACCAAAATTCAAGGATACCCAAGTGCCTCATATCAAGTGGTGTACAATTTGCATATAACTTACACATCCTCCTGCATACTTCATGTCTTGATTACTTAAAATACCCAATACAGTGTAAACTGTATGTAAATAGTTGCCAACTGGCACATTCAAGTCTTGGTTTCTGAAACCTTCTGGAACACTTTTTTTTTTCTGAATATTTTTCATCCTTGAGTATATGGAAGGCTGACAGTACTTTTGAGAATATATAAAACTTTTTCTTATTATAGAAAAAGGAAAGTATGGGAACTATGACACAGGATTCTGGGTGATGATTTCTTCTATTTTGGGGAAACTGGAAAAATGTGTTCCTGGGAGGGACCATGTGGTTAAATGCAGGTCATTGTCAAGATGCTAGCTTTTTATTTTGGGTGGTAGGTTCATAGATGCTTGTTGTTCAGTTGCTAAGTTGTGTCTGGCTCTTTGTGACCCCATGGACTACAGCACGACAGGCTTCCCTGTTCATAGGCTTCCATGTTCCCCTGTTCATAGGTGCTTAGGTTATCTAAAATAACCAAGTAAAGCTACATAAGTGTAAATGGGCCACTAATAGATCTTTGGCATGGGTCTTGAGCCAAAGATTATGATTAAATCAATTCTATGTACTTGTGAAAATGAAAGTCGCTCAGTTGGGTCTGACTCTGCGACCCCATGGGCTATACAGTCCATGGAATTCTCAAGGCCAGAATACTGGAGTGAGTAGCCTTTCCCTTCTCCGGGGCATCTTCCCAACCCAGGGATCAAACCCAGGTCTCCTGCATTGCAGGCAGATTCTTTACCAGTTGAGCTATCAGGAAAGCCCCTGTGTACTTAAGGGTCAGAAAAGAAAAACCCAATAAAAATAGTCTTACCATGGGTGGTGATAAAAGAAAGTGTAAAAGCTAGAACACAGGATGAATGGACTTTTGGGGTGTAAGGGAGGAGCACCCTCACACAGTGAGTGTGGTGAGGGGGTAGCACTCAGGTGCTGTAAGGACATGGGGGCGCTGGGGGGCACAGAGCACACAGGGTGCGTGGGGGCCTGAAAAGTTGCCTGGGCACCTTTGGACCTTCTTTGTTAAGAGAGCATGCAGTTGCTTGGTCTAATCTAGCCTGACTCCAAAAAACACAGCGATTTTTTTTTTTTTGGCCGCTCTGTGCAGCTTGCAGGATCCTAATTCCCAGACCAGGGATTGAACCCCACAGTAGAAGCAGTCTTAACAACTGGACCTCCAGGGAAGTTCCACGATTGATTTCCTAGTGTAGCCAAGAGTGCTGCTGTCCCAAAGCTTGCTGCCTCCCTATCAGCTGGCTGACCAGAATCAGCATTAGCTGCCCACCTCTCTGGGTTGTGTGGGTGGCTCCTGGGCTGGAGGTGAGGTTTGGACAAAGCCTCATTGTTCCCAGGACTTCCCCAGCCTTTCGTGGGCCCCGCCCTGCCTCACAGAGTAGGGGACTCCAGAAGCTGGACCTGCCTTTTGGCGGAAAGACAAGTTGGGGCCTGGAGGCTGAGACCCTTGGTGAGGCTGCTTCTGTCCCGCACAGTGACCCTGTCTCCCTCTGACCATTCTGTATCCATTGCTCCAGGCCTGGGCCCACATTACTGATTCCCTTGATAGTTAGACTGTCAAGACTAACCTGATAGTCTTTTGTGCTATCACCTGGCTCTTTAGGGGTGAGTGGGGTGATGAAGAGAGTTTTCAATCGGAGATAGAAAGGAATCTGTTTAAATTAGGGAATCATAAAAGTAATACATAAATGCCTTAAACATTTTGTTTTCAATAAAATGTGTAAATGAGGGGGAAGGTCAAGGCCTCTGCTTGAGGGTGTCCTCCCGCAGTTTCCAGGCAGACCCTCCACGCAGCATCTCTCTTGTCCTGTCCCCACCCCACACCCCCACAGTATTCTCCTTCCCATCCCCCAAAAGCACAGGCCTCTCCCTCCCCCTTCCACCCCTTCCAGTCTATTTGCCTGAAAACCTGGCTACACCCTTTCGAGTTTCATGAGCCCACAGCCCTGCCATCCAAAGAGCACCCTAGACCCTCATTTGTTTGGAAGAGGCAGATGTCGTGCATGTCAGAGGTGGGGTGCTATGGCCCCAGTGGCTGGTACCCCCAGCAGCACAGTGGGGGGACACTGGAGCTTGGCCAGCATGCGGCCCCTCTGTGCCTCCATGGGGACTTCTGAGGGGCTCTCATCTGAGCACCAGGAGGGAGCCCTGACCTGAGGCTAGGATTTCCTCTGCATCTTGATTACTTCCGTACAAACATTTGCTGGGGCTTCCCAGGTGGCACTAGTGGTAAAGAATCCACCTGCCAATGCAGGAGACACAGGTTTGATCACTGGGTAGCTGGGTCAGGAAGATCCCCTGGAGGAGGGCATGGGAACCCAGTCCAGTGTTCTTGCCTGGAGAATTCCATGGACACAGGAACCTGGCAGGCTACAGTCCACAGGGTCGCAAAGAGTCAGACACGACTGAAGTGACTTCACACATACACATTCGCTGTCTTAAGCTTCAGCTTGGTTATCCATAGGAGGGTAACTGGGGGTTCAATCAGGGTGGAACGAGCTGGCGTGGAGGTGCAGTGGGCACACCTACCTTCCTCCTGGTCCTGCCAGACCAGGTCCTCCTCTGGAGCAGGGTACCCGTGGCCTCCCCATCCTCGCCCCTCACTGTCTCCTCTCCCTCCAGCTTCACCTGGCTCTGTGGACATGTGCACCGGAACATTCTCTCCAAGTTCACTGGCCAGCCAGTGGAGCTGTTCGATGAGGAGTTCCGCCACCTCTACGCCTCCTCCAAGCCCGTCATGGGCCTCAAGTCGCCCAGGCTGGCCACCCCCCTGCAGCCCGGAGCAGCCCTTGGGCCCCCGCCCGGCCGCCTCAGTGACAGCAGCGGCTCCACCAGTGACCGCACATCTTCCAACCCCTTCAACAGCCCATCAACGGGCAGCAACCCCCAGACCCGGAGTCTGTCCACGTCCTCAGGGCCCGGCAGCCCCCTGGCCCCAAACCCACTGCTTGCCTCCAGGTTCCAGCCCCACCACAGCCCTTGGGGGGCCCTGACCCTGCAGGCCCACTTCTCCCCGAGGCCCCATGACGGCCCGCCCGCTCTCTACAGCAACCTCAACACCTACAGGCCCACGCGGCTGCAGGTTGAGCACCTGGGCCTGGTGTCCAGGGTGGCCCACACCTGGAGGCCCTTTCTACAGGCCTCCCCGCATTTCTGAAGAGTCCCTTCTGCCAGCTGACCTCCCCAGGGACAAGGCTGGGCATTCTTGGATTTTTCTGGCTCAAGGACGCCACTTCAACACTGAGTGGCTTTGAACCTGCTTCCCGTTGAACTACAGGCACTTGGGCGAAACCACTGCCCATGTTTGAATGTTCCCAGGCCTGAGATGATTTGCTTCCTGACCCCCTGGTATGGCCCAGGCAGCGCATTCCAGAAGGTTCCAGAGAGGTGGTAGGCAGGGAGCTAGAGGACAAAATCATGAAAATAGAGCATCTTTCTTCCAAAGGGCCGCTAGGGCTTTAACATCAACATTTCCCAAACCTGTAACGCACCAAGGGGCTGAGGCAACCCAAATTTTACATATGGGTAAACTGAGGCACTGAGGCAGAGGGTGGGTGTGACCAAGGTCCTCCTGTGTCCCAGTGCCCAGGAATGGCCCACTCCCCAGAGATTCAGGAGGGACAGATTCAGGAGACAGTCTGGGGACGTACTGGATGTTTCTGGGAGGGGATGGAAATGCCTCCTCCCTGGAAGAGCTTAATACTAGAGAGTCCCTGAGGTGGTAAGTTAGAGATGGGGCCCAGAACCTGCCACTGGAAATTATGTGAGGTTGGTTCAAAGTGTGGCCATCTGGGATGGGGCAAACCAAGGTATCTAGGGGATGGAGCTGGACAAGGCCCTGTGGCAGCTCAGCTCTTTGCTTTGAAGAGCCTCGAGCTGGCTGGAGGTTCCTGGAGTCTAGGCTGGATCCCGGTGGGCTTGTCAGCTCTGAGGATGGCCCTGCAGCTGTGGTTCAGGCAGCATTGAGCAAGCAGGGAGGACCCCACATTGACCCTGAAGCCACCAGGTGCATCAGCTACCTCCAGTTCTGGCCCCTCCACCTGGCTTGCTGACATCCTGAAGCAGGAATGCCGCGCCCTCACCAGCCCCATCGTTCTTTCATTCTGAGAGTCATAGCACATCTGGTTTGTTCCTGGGGTGGTAATAGATCCTGAGGGCACAGGCTTGTTTGGGTAGAAACAAGAACACAGGATGTTTAGGGAGCACAGAGGAGGGCCAGCCAGCCCAGTTTGGCGGGGAGGGGGTTGGGGGACACTTCCCAGAGACATGACAGTTAACCTGAGACCTAAGGAACAGGCTGTTGTGGCTAGGGGGAAGGGTGTGATGAGCTGTTCCGGTCCAGGAGAAGCAGGCGTAGAAGCCCTGCAAGCATCTTCCGGTTTCCATGCCCCCTCTATCACCAGCTCATCTCAGCAAATGCCTTCCTGCTGCCCTTCTCCAGCTCAGGGGCTCTGCCTTTGCTGCAGAGGCCGAGGGGGTGGGGGCGAGGAGCGTGTGGTGTGGGGGTGGGACACAGTCCTTCCTCCTGGTGGCCTCTGGATCCTCATGCACGTGGCCTCCTGAGTTGCGCTCTGCAGGGGGCATCTCCCTGCAGCCCAGCCCTGTTTATATTTGTCCGACACTCCTGACGGGCTTCCCTGGTGGCTCAGATGGTAAAGAATTTGCCTGCTTATGCAGGAGACGTAGGTTCAGTTTATGGTTCAGGAAGCATCCCCGGAGGAGGAAATGGCAACACACTCCAGTATTCTTGCCTGGGAAATCCCATGGACAGAGAACCTGGGCGGGCTACAGTCCATGGGGTTGCAAAAGAGTCGGACACCACTGAGCAACTAAACAACAAAAGCAACACAACACTCCTGACAGAGGCAGAGGCGTCTCCGCTTCGTCTTAACAGTGTTTCTGTCCTCACTTCACCTTTTTCTCCCTAGTTCCTGAAAACTCAACAACAAAGCCCTTTGGTTCCTGAAGGTTTTTTAAGCCCCGATCCTGATGCTGCCTTTTTCCTGCTGACCACTGTGATGAGGTTAGAATGACCAGGGCTGTGCAGAGTCCTAAGCTGAATATCACAGCCTGATGAGAAAGCTCTAGGAAGAGAAAGCTTGCCGGGGTGCCAAGAGGTCCAGAGGTGGGCTCTGTCCCCACATTTGGCTCAGTCTGGGTGGAGAGGGGGCCTGCAGCTGGAACAAGCCCTCCTCCTCCCAATTCCTTTCCACCAGCCAGTTTCTCCTGTGGTTATCTTAGGGGTTCTTGAGTATTGTTTTCCTCCCTCTGGGCAACTTGTCATTTCACCGTGATCCCCGCCTGCTGGGAAATCAGCTGTGGTTTCCTTTGGCCACTGGGATGTGAGTGGAAGTGCTGAGGATCACTTCCAGGTTTCTAAGCTCCTAGGTGCAGATTTTTCTTACCTCAAGATGGAGCCCCCTTCTACCAGCCCAGGTTACTAAGTGTCTACAAAGAGCAAGATATGCTTTCCCCACTGACCTGAAATGGATAAGTAGTTATGAGCAAGAAATAAACCTTTGCTATTCAAGCCTCTGAGACTTGGTGTGGTTTCTTACTGCACCATGATCCAGCCTAGCCTGACTGATACAATCTCGGGACCTGCTGATGTGAGGCTGGACCATTCCTTTATGTGGGACTGGACCCCCGAAGGCCCCCAGCCTTGGAGTCTAGTTCCAAGATGCCATTTCCACCATGGGACTAAGTGGGCTTTACACACCTGGCAAGGGAGTGGCTGAGAGCCAAAGCAAGTCCTTATCTAAGTTTCCAACTCTCCTAAACTCAGGCTTGCCCCAGCTTTAATTCTGCTCCAGGCAGGACTCACACCTACACCTGCCTTGGCAGGCCGTCTTGCTGGGGGCCATCCTGAGACGTGGGGAGTCTCTCCTACAGTGGGGAATTCAGCGACAGCAGTGGCCCACCCACCGCGTGTCAGATACCTTACAGCAACAGGCACAGAGTCCCAGACTCACATCTGTCCTGGAGAGCGCCAGAGTCAGCGGAGGGCAGCACCCGCGCGAACCACCATAGTGAAGAACCTGAGAGAATGGGAATTCCCTGGTGGTCCAGTGGTTAGGACTCTACATTCTCACTGCCAAGGGCCTGGGTGTGATCTCTGGTTGAGGAACTAAAATCCCACAAACTGTATGACACATTCAGAAAAAAAAATCAATAAAAATAAAATTAAATTAAAAAAAAGAACATGCAGCCTTCCTTGGTGGTCCAGGGGTTAAGAATCTGCCTGCCAATGCAATGCACAGGACACAGGTTTGATGCCTGGTCCAGGAAGATTCCACGTGCCGCAAGGCAACAACTGCTGAGCCTGCATGCCCTAATAGCCCAGGCTCCGCAACAAGGGAAACCACTGCAATGAGAAACCCGTGCACAGGAGAAGACCAAGTGCAGCCAAAAATACATTTAGAAAAGAACACGAGGGAATGAAAGAAATAGTATGATGGTAATGTTCATGTTGGGGGATAGAGTGGAAATGCGGTCCCCAAACCAGGGATCATATTACCCACCTGTAGGGCCATCAGCCAGGACTGACTGGGGTGTTGATTGGAATGATCACCTCTGCCCCCCAGGCCTCCTCCTTCTGGAAATGATCTGTGGTGTTCATTTGGTCCTCACCATATACTGACCTTTCACCTCCCTATTTGTACTGTTAGAAGCCAAGGGTATCTTTACAAGCCCCCCTGGGATGGTCCCAGACCCAGCGGATGCTGACTGGTCAAGGAAATTCAGTAGTCCTGAGAGGGTTGAACGTTTAGACACCCTAGGATGACTGTCACTGCCCCTCACCTTGACCACGGCTCCCTGCATCTACTCTGCTGGCCCTGCTTGCCTGGCCCAGAAGTGCCAGAGTCACATCTTCCCAGGCTATATTTCCTGGACTAAGTCCAAGAAGCTGTTGGACACGGAGAGACTGTCACTCACTTTCTCAGCTTCCTCCTGAAGAGCGTGTGTCAGAAAAACTGTTATTGGAGAATGTAAATATTGCAGCCATATGCACAAATATAAACGGCCTCCTTTTTCCTGGTTGTTTACTGTCTTTCCACTGAGACACACAAGCTGCCTCCCCAGGCACAACTAGATCACACCCAGATGCGCCATCCTTCATGCCTCTGCAGGGTGTGGTGAGCGAGGGTGTCCTCACAAGTGCTCCAAGCCGAGTGCACAGAGAAGCCCAGAGGGGGCGGCTGCAGTGTGAGGCTTCAGTGTATGCAAAGGGCCAAGGGCAAGCGCAGCCTGGAATTCAGTGCTCATCAGTGTGTTTGCCAAGCCTGCCTTCTTCCACGGCCCGCTCTCCGTGCCAGGCAAATTCACACAGACGCTTTCTAGGCTGGTGGGCTGGTGCGAGCATTTGGCTTTTGCTACATGTAACGGGAAGCCCTTCAGGATAACCGACTTTGCAACAGTGTGGATTCCCCAGGGTGCTGGAACATCTCAGTGTATTGAGTCCGCCTCCACCCTCCATGTTAGTGCTCGTATCTCCTAGGCCCAGAAAACACATACTGCACGAGTCACAAAGATTGTTTAACATGTGGAAAGTAAGGCCAGATCTGTCTGTTTAAAGCACAACCCTAAACCAGCCATTCTCCTGCTCGGAGACCTTCCATAGCTCAGTAATCCTCACAAGTCGTCAAGCTCCCTTCCAGGAGCTTATGATTGTCCATAATCAGATGCCGATTAACCCGCCCAGCCTCGTTTCTCCCACATCCCAACGCACCCACTAACCTGGACAACCAGGCTTCACGCTCTCTCATCCCTCGACTGAGAAACCATGCAGGCTTGGTACAAACCACCCCCTCACCAGGCCCAACTCAGATATTACCTCCTTCATGAAACTTCTTTGATAGTCCTCCCCCCTGCCCAGCCTCTGCACTGTCCCGTGCTCCCTCCAGAGCCTTATTTGTAACTTACATGGATGTCCTCTATTACGTCTACTAGAAATGGAAGCTCTTTGAAAGAGATAGAAGCATCTTATCTTTGATATCTCTTACAATGATGCTCTATCAAGGTTTTACAAAGGAGTGTCACTTACAAGTCCATGGGGTCACTAAGAGTCGGACACGACTGAGCGACTTCACTTTCACTTTTCCCTTTCATGCACTGGAGAAGGAAGTGGCAACCCACTCCAGTATTCTTGCCTGGAGAATCCCAGGGACGGCAGAGCCTGGTGGGCTGCCGTCTATGGGGTCGCACAGAGTCGGACACGACTGAAGCGACTTAGCGGCAGCAGCAGCAGCAGTCACTTACAAAAGAAATAGTGTTCTGAGACACAATGTCTTATTCTGAAACCAAGATTGAAAGGACCTAAGTGGCCCATACCAGGATTTGTTGGTTGCCTGCGTGCTCAGTTATGTCAGACTTTCAGTGACCCCCATAGACTTGGGCCCGCCAGGCTCCTCTGTCTATGGGATTCTTCAGGCAAGAAAACGGAGCAGGTTGCCATTTCCTTCTCCAGGGGATCTTCCCAATCCAGGGATCGAACTCATGTCTCATCAAAGCTTTCAGTGACCAAGTCACTCCGTGCCGAGGAGGGAGAAAGGAGGCAAAGGACAGTGAGCCCCAAGCAGATAAAAGCCTGTCCTGCTTGTCCGACCTCATTAGCAAAGTTGCCTGGTAGACACACTTTGATCAGGACAACAGGTCTGGAGCAGTCCCAGGCTGTCCCTCTTCAGAACCCTTGTTTCTGGAGCTTTGGATTCTTTCCTTTAATCCTCTCTGGTTTTTGCTTGTTTTTTATATGAAGACCTTGGAAAGTAGTGTATAAACTACTTTTATAGATGAAATTTCAAAAGCCCTAGAGCTGCTATTTAAAATGACTGCTTTTGTAAATAGTGGCCTTGGATTTGTTTCATAGATTTCTACCCTAGGTCTTCCTAAAATGAAGGACGTCTTTGTGGGAATGTGGTACCCCACAGGTAGGCGGGGCACCTGCAACGCTGGCAGTGGAGCTCTGGGGGAATGGGCTGTTGGCTCCCCAGGCTTCAGGCTATCTCTGCCAGGGCCTGGGGTACAGGAAGGCAGCACTGGGCAGAAAGTCAAGGTATGTCCGGGAAGCTGAGCTCCACCATGAAGCGCCAAACCAGAGACAGTTCCGGAGCCTATTCTCTGCGAGGAGGATTCACACAATGAATATTCAATGTCAACTCCATTAGATGGTTAGATAGCATTACCAACTCAATGGACATGAACTTGAGCAAACTCTGGAAGATAGTGAAGGACAGGGAAGCCTGGCATGCTGTCATCCATGGGGTTGCAAAGAGTTGGACATGACTTAGTGACTGAACGGCAAGCACCTTTGGGGAATAAAAAAAAGCGGTCGCTCTGACATTTAAAGGGGGAACCTGAGCAAGTCTGGACTCAGAATCATCTTGTCTGAGAGTGACCTTTGAGCTGGGATCTATAGGAAAGGCAAGTATATGGCAGGGTTGGAGGCTTGCAGATGGAGTGTTCCGACTAGAGGTAACTGGATGGCCATAGGGCTTGGGTGAAATCCACTTGCGGATTTCAAAGACACGAGAAAAAATCAGAGTGAGCTAGGGTGATGTGGGCTGGGGCCAGACAACATAGGGCCTCCCGGGCCTCAGGATTTGGGAAATGACTGAAGGATTCTGAGAGCAGTATTTTTACTAGATCCCTTTGGCTACAGTGTAAGATTGCAGGGGTGTAGGAGTATAAAAGACAAAGGACTCTCACCAGCTCAAATTTTGGGCCTGTGCCCCGAGCTACCCCTCATCCCCCCACCTTGGGAGAAAACACTGAAGACAGGCCTTTTGAGAGTCAAGAGAGGCAAGAACTGCCCTTGGTTCCCAACCCACCCATGGGGTGCAGACAGACACTTCAGTGCTTCACATCTGCTCACCTTCTGAGTGATTCGTTCATTAACAAGAGGGTGGGGTTAGAACGCAGGCCTGAGATTTCTCTTGAGCATAATCATTGCTCAATTAATTACCTTCACCATCTATGCTGGAAATAACCAAGATGACTTGTGTGTGATGACACCCAGTCTTCCTGGTGCCCTTTCGTGCCCTGCGTTACAGCTGGGGCATCAGGGTACAGGAGACTGGATTCTCATGTGTATGGACACGCCGCTGCCAGGAAAGGGAGGTGGGGCAGGAGTGAGGGTGTGGGCAGACCAGTCAGCTGTCCAGGACTGCGTCAACAGTGGGCCTGGGAGGACAGCCAGGGCTGCAAGCTAAAAGTTTGGGCAAAGTTAGAAGGGGACCAGGATGAGACAGGAAGCCCAGAGAAGCGAAGGGAGAAAGGCGCATTTCCAGGAGGCCCCAGATGAGCAGGAGTAAGTAGTTTTAGCTACAGAGACAGAAATGGACTGCATTTCCAAGCAGATTGCCTCAACACTGTCAGACCTTTGGGGTATTAACCTTTTGTGCAAACAAAGCAAGATGCTGGCCAATTAATTCTGTGATTCTTTTCCACAAACATGTGGCAAGAGGCCAGGTGTTCTGCCCTGGGGATACAAATATGAACAAGACAGTCCAAGTCCACAATTTTACAAAGCTTAAGTGTCTCATGGAAAACAGGCAGTGACAAGATAGCATCATAAAGGCCAAAATAGGGGTGAAAGAGCAGGGAAGGGGCATAGTGTGAAACTGACCACCTGGGAATCAAGACTTCTGGAAGCAGAAACCAGGTGGAGGCCTCTGAGCCCAATACAAACTAGCCACACGAAGGGGCGGGGATGGGGGGTGGGGGGCTGAGTTGCCAGCTTGCAAGACTAACAGTGACAAACAGAGCACATTCAAAGCTGGAGAGTGGGGACACATGAGAAACCCCTGGGAGCCCAAGGCTGTGTCATGAAGGGCTTGGCAACTACTTTCCCTTTGGGTTCTATCCTGCAGGCCACCCACAACTAGACTGTAAACTCCACAGTAACCAGTGTCTCCATGGCAACTACATAGTGGCTGTCCTATACAAGACGTCAGTAAGTGGTTGTTGACGACTCAAGGGAGGGGTAGAGGGGCAATGGGAAGGATCTGGACGGGGGTTGGTTCATTCTTTTTAATGGTTTCTCAAAATTGAAATGTCTGTTAATTATACAAAGTCCTTTGTTTCACATTAGAGATAAATGACTAAACCTGCAATTGCTAGTCATGTTCTCAGTCACTCATACTAAAAGAGTTTCAAACTAGAAACAAAACCAGACCTTTGTCTGTTTTGGGAAGGGGCCTGGGAAAGGGAGAAACGAACAGTGAAGTGGATGGGAGATACTGATGACCTCACCTTTTTGCCCAGGATTGGAATTCTCTTCCTTCTGCTGAGAAAAATAAAATCAAAAGCTGTATGGGACAATATCTGATGAAGTTTTGGTCTATCATTAAAATTTATTTCTCATAAGGGAGTTCTTCCATCCCAGATAATTCAAGCAAGCCTTTTCTATTTGAAGATGATGTTATGGACCAAGTATAATTTGTGTGGCTGAACAGAGAGGATAACCACCTGGGACAGAACTCCACGGGTCTCATGTTTCTATACAGCTTGTGAGCAATGCACTTACGGCCCTTCATTCCAGACTATCTTCTCAGAGATGCATGTAAAGCAAACAACCCTAAAAAGGACTGTCCTACCTTGGAGCACAGGGCAGGGCTGCTTACTGCTCGTTATAAAGGATCTGATTCTCCTAAGCTCAGGGTTCCGCTAACACACCTCACTGCATACACGCTCATTCATCTGGGCCCATATGTGTCACCTGCCTTGGGACTTGGAGGCAAAGGAATGGACACAAATAGGCTGAAGCTTATCCTGAGTCCCTCGGACTGCAAGGAAATCAACCCTGAATATTCACTGGAAGGACTGATGCTGAAGCCGAAGATCCAATACTTTGGCCACCTGATGTGAAGAACCGACTCATTGGAAAATTCCCTGATGCTGAGAAAGAATGAAGGAAGGAGGAGAAGGGGATGACAGAAGATGAGATGGTTGGATGGCATCACCGACTCAATGGACATGAATCTAAGCAAACTCTGGGAGATGGTGATGGACTGGAAAGCCTGGCATGCTGCAATCCATGGGGTCGCAAAGAGTCGGACACAACTGAGCAACGGAACAACAATAAATCCTGTTTCCTGCGCCACGAGTAATCAAGTCTTCTGCAGCCTCCATCACACTGGCAGGTTAATGTGCAGGCTTAGAGGTGTGGTAAATCTCAGCCTTCGACATATCCTTCCTGGAATGGTTTCCTATCACATTTCAGCATCCTTGGTCACTCATGATGAATTTACCAAAACAACATGGATACATACACTGCTAATACTCTGTTTTTAAGAGTATAAAATCTAAAAGTCTCTTTTATTAAAAAAAATTCTTTTAAATTGAAGCATGCTGCTGCTGCTAAGTCGCTTCAGTCGTGTCCGACTCTGTGCGACCCCATAGACGGCAGCTCACCAGGCTCCCCAGTCCCTGGGATTCTCCAGGCAAGAACGCTGGTGCTGCTGCTAAGTCGCTTTAGTCGTGTCCAACTCTGTGCGACCCCATAGATGGCAGCCCACCAGGCTCCTTCGTCCATGGGATTCTCCAGGCAAGAATACTGGAGTGGGTTGCCATTTCCTTCTCCAGTGCATGAAAGTGAAGTCGCTCAGTCGTGTCTGACTCTTCATGACCCCATGGACTGCAGCCTACCAGGCTCCTCTGTCCATGGGATTTTTCCAGGCAAGAGTACTGGAGTGGGCTGCCATTGCTTTCTCTGTAAATTGAAGCATAGTTGATTTATAATGTTATATTTGTTTATTTTTAATTTTTGGCCACACCTATGACATGTGGGACCTTAGCTGCCCCATCAGGGATTGAGCCTGCACCCCCTGCAATGGAAGGCAGAGTCTTTACCACCAGACTGCCAGGCAAGTTCCTAGAAGTCTCTTTAAACACTTTTCCAACAGATATCTTCTAAAGGGGCAGTAGGCCTCACACAAGTCAATGACAGAAATCTTAAAAAGAAAACAAAAAATCAAGAAACTGAACACAGTAGAAATTATCTGGGAGAGAAGCCATTTTTACAAAACATAGATGATTGTTTTTAATTCGGTATATTCCATGATTAGCAGAGGATTCTGTCTGAAGTAAACCAGAACATTTAACACAGTTCAAGATGTTTTTTGTTTTGTTTTTATAGGGACCACTAAGGCAAGATCTGTATCTCTGTGTGGAACTGATTTTCAAAGGGACAGAAGTGGTCTTTGATCTTTCTGAACCACTTGTCTTCAAACTCTTTCGCAGATGTGATCATCAAGGTAGTCAGGGCCGCGGGGCCAACACACTTGACCTCTGTGTGAAGCTCGTCTCTGATTTTTTCTGGGACGATATCTTCACCCATAACCTGCAATGGGGGGGGGGGGCGGGTAGGGGGAGATAAAACTTTCCCAATAATAGGTGCAGCAGACATGGAATGGAAGACCATGATAGTCATCAAGTGGAAAGGATTTTGCATAAAAGCAGAACTTTTTCAGTAGACAGGGGACAACTCTGACAATTCAACATACTGAAAAGATGTTTATTCAGAAGTAGCGATCCAAGACCACATGTGTAAATATCCTACTGCTACTCTCATATTTCCCTGAGTGAACACATCAGGGAGGCACAAACATGGCAGGAGTACCACTCAGGCCACTGGAAGTGCCGAGCTGACCTTCATATATCACAGAGCATCTTCAGAGGGCAAGAACGCAACCGTAAGGGGTTCTCCTCCTAACAGAAGAGCAGGCTTGGGCGGAACATAACTGCTGCTGTGCAGAGAGCACAGACCGCTTCTTATGAAGTTCTCCAGAGACGTCAAAGGCAGCAAGCAGCTGAGCAGCGAGTAGCTGAGACCGCCCTTTCCTGACCCAGAGAGACTCCATCCCTCCAGGATAGTCACCACAGCAACCCCAGAGAGCTACGAGCTCGCCAGCTTTCTGAAGGCGCAACACTGCCCCCTACTGGTGAGAACCAGGTCCAGATTCTGTGTGAGCTTCTCTTCGACAAGACACCCACAAAGCTACGTCTGCAGGAAGCTTGCATCTGAACCCACTATGCAATCAGACCACATTTGGTAAGGATGGTGAACATTTCCCACCGCAAACATTTCCCACCAATCATCATGAAAAGTCAGGGAGCCACTTGGCAGGGATGTGGTAGAGGGAACTAGTCACTTGGATCTGGACTAGATGATCTCTAGGTTTCCTACAAACCCTGAGGTCCTCTGTGTTCATGAATACTCAAATCATAATGGATTAGAAACCCACTCAAAGAATGGGTTCCACTGGCTTTAAATCTTCAAAGACTACTTACTGTTTGAGGCAAAGGCTGACAGGATGAGTAGCAACTGTCAGGATTTATTAAAGCATGGTAATTTCATCAATTCGAAGACAATTTCTGTTTTTCTATCTTGACATTTCTAAAAATCAAGTTGTATCTTATAACCACTGCTGTGTCATAGTATTAAAAGCATCTTATTTTTCTTTTAGTGGCACATCAACTAATGATGTATCTTAATAACTGATGATTGCTTGGACTCAATGAAACGTAGTATTTTAAAATCTGAGATATAACACCAAAAGTGTATTTCTTTTAACTAAAAAAAAAGAATGGAATGATAGCAATATTCAAACAATGCAATATTCCAAAAAGAGGGCTCAGCAGGTGCATAATTCACAGACAGAGGACTATTATTCCAATCCGTCACACGTGATGAAGAACATGAAGATGTTTAAGACATCTCCTAAGGATGCCTTACAGGGCTTCCTGGGTGGCTCACTGGTAAAGAAACTGCCTGCCAAGCAGGAGACACGGGTTTGATTCCTGGGTTGGGAAGATCCCCTGGAGAAGGAAACAGCAACCCACTCCAGTATTCTTGCCTGGGAAATCCCATAGACCAAAGAGCCTGGCGGGCTACAGTCCATGGGATCGCAAGAGTTGGATAACAACAACAAAGGATGTCTTACAAGGAACTTAAAATCTAGCTGAAAAGATAATCCCCTTATATTTAAAGGGACCCAAAGAGCTACCTATTTCAGCAATCACTCTATCAAGCTCAGAGGAGGGAGAAATTGCCACAGACCAGGACATTCAAGAAAAGGTTCCTGGAGGATGTGGGACCAAAGCTGGGTCTCTGATGGTGAGAATAGTAAGTAGATGGAGATGGGAAAACTCATGACAGGTGTGTTAGACATGGGAGATTAGTCCAATGGAAGCAAAAGGTTTGTGGAAGGAATGACCAGGCCCTAAGTCTGGGATTACTCTCAGGAAGGCCTCAGACATCATATCAAGCACCAAAACTAGACCTGACCTCTAAGGTAATGGTGACACATTGAATTTTAGTTATTAATGCAAGCAGGTAACATGGTCAAAGCCATGTTTTAAGATGAGCCCAACAGCACAGTTGAAGACAGATCTGCAGGGAGAGAGTGAGGAGCCAAGGCAAGAGGTCACTATGAGAGTCAGACGTGAGGCAATGGGACTAGAGTGTTGGCTGTGGGCCCTGCAGGAGGTGAGACTGGAGAGGAGAGGCCCACGGCGAGGGACGGTCAGGTCTGGGTGAAAGGAGAAAGACAGGTAGGATCGATGAAAGAAACTAAGTCTAGAACAAAGATACTGCTCTCTCTAGCTCCCCTCTGCTTCCTCTTAGCGAGTACTTACTGATGGCCAAGTCCACGCTGGGTGCTGACCAGAGACTGACTAAAGGTGGTTTTGCCAAGTAGCTTCGTTTTACATTTGTACTTGAAGTGACAGCAGATCAATAATCACCTTGGATTAATGACTCCAAAAGTCACTGATCTGAGATGGGAGACAAGTGATCCAAAGATGGGGCCAGAGACACAGACTGGAGGGTCCATCAACCCAGAGGTGAAAACAGGAACTACAAGCATGGTTATGACTTGTGTGGGAGAAAGAGACAGAAAAGAGAACCTGAGTGAAAGCTCAGGGAATGTCACTACTTAAGACACAGGGGAAACTAGCAGAGTCCCAAACAGCCGAGGAATGTTAAGGAATAAAGGAGAAAAAGAGATGAGTATTTTTAGCAGTTTAGCTGAACAGAAGCAAAAGGAAGAGGGAACAAAACATGAGTGGTCAATGGCGCTGAATGCTAAGAAAGATGGGAAGCAAAGGGGAAGGAAAAGCAGCCATAAACTCAGGAGAGATGGTCTATCTGCACGTGTCTGAGGGTCCAAGGGCATAAGCCCGTGGAAGGGGAAGGCAGAAAAAAGGCTCAAAGAGAACAGATGGGAGAGATGACCCCAGAAGAGGGAAAAGGGGTCCAGCTGAGAGCTTAGCCTGGGGAAAGAAGACAGGATAGACAGACCATCAGCAGTTCTTGAAAGAATGATGTTAGGAGGTATATGGATAAAGAGCTATTCTCCTGGGAAAAGTGCTTGAGCTGTCAAGTTTCAATTACATATTAAAAGGAATTAGCATGAATAACATAAACTTATAATCTCCAAATGCCATGTTAAAAAATTTCAAGAACTTTTTTTTTTTTTTTTTTAAATTTTTGACCACAAAGCAAGACATACGGGATCTTAGTTTCCCCAGCAGGGATCAAATCCAGGTCCCCAGCAGTGTGGAAGCTTGGAGTCTTAACCACTGGACCACCAGAGAAATCCTTATCAATTAGCATATTTTTTAAAAAGCTAATACCAGCTAAAAAAAATTGACATTTGAGTTTCTCTGCAACTGTTAAAGTAATAACAGGGTGGAGCAGAAAGAAAATGGACTTGAAGCTGGAGGGGTTCCCATTTAGTTCTGCCACTTAAAATCTGACCTTAGGCAAGTCACAGCCTCTGTGAGCCTCACCCCAGCTCTGTCCCTCCCACAGATTGTTATGAGGACAAATAGGGGGAAAGACAGACAAAAGAGCTGCCCAGATGTCAACATTCATTCCTTCAGCACTAACGATACAATTTACAATTACGGGCCTTTCTGATGTTCAAGCAGGCAGGTGCTAACAAGTGCGGACAAGTAAATGAGCTTGCTGCAGGACAGAGGAGGAAGAGGCCACTTTCAGCAGTTAAGTGATCAAAAGGCACGGGTAGAAGGGAGACAGAAGTCCTCTAGAAGATCCAATTTAGCCTTGTGTTTTTTTGGTTTTTTTAAAATGGTCTCAGAGCCAGGAAAAATATCTGTGATGCTTCATTTCACATAAACCCTGGGGGACACACTCACCTCTGCTATCAACAGCAAAGTGTCTTCTTTGAAGCTGAACCTTTTCATTTTATCTTCAATTTCCTGCTGAGTCCTTAAGTTCCTCTCCAAAGCAAACGATGTTTGCTGAGATTGGGCGAGCTGAAGCAAAAGCCTGAAAAACAGCAGGTCCCAGTCTGGAGGCACCCGAGAAGGACAAGGACACATTCACACACAGCACAGGCACTGGGCTGGAAACGAGTCCTCTAGGCTAAGGAGAAGGTCCTCACCTTCATCTGAATCCCTAAAGCTCTTTACTCTCAACGAATTGCACAACTTTACACTGGAGAACCATCTTTCCTAAAATTCATAGACCAAGCTTCCAAAGGAACCTTTAGAGAGCAAGACCTTGTGTAGAAGTCGGGTCACAAATGATTTCGAGTGAAGAGTACAAGCCTTCCCATCAGAGGCTCCTCCCCAGAAGTGCCAGGAGGAGTCCCTTTGAAGTCGGTGCTCTGT
This sequence comes from Giraffa tippelskirchi, assembly GCF_054371585.1. Classification (NCBI taxonomy): domain Eukaryota; kingdom Metazoa; phylum Chordata; class Mammalia; order Artiodactyla; family Giraffidae; genus Giraffa; species Giraffa tippelskirchi. Next base: position 60,713,930 of record NC_137280.1, read on the forward strand.
GACCCTACGGTCTCCCTGAAGCCACAGCAACCTGATTTAAAGGACTAATGAGGTTCTCCAGCACGCTTCAATTACTGGAAGCAGGGCCAAACTTTCAGTGACCCTCTGATGACCACTTTGCAATCAGCTCACCCCTAACCTCCCCATCATGGCCGTGCCCTGGTCCCCTCTCTTCTTCCTCCTGCTCTCCTCCCACAGCTCTTTCTCTTCACTGTTTTCTAAAACACTGAGTGTGCAGATTGTTCCAATTTCCCTCCGGCCTCACTGCTACACCCAGAAGCAGAGCTCTCCTGTTCACTCATTTCCTGCCTCCAGAAATGCACATACTACTCCAGGCACTGAGGGATATTGGTGAGCAAAACAGACAGGTTTCTGCCTCAAGCAGCGGAAGGAGAATGATCACAGGTAAATAAGCTCATCTCAGGCAGTGATGAAGGCCATGAAGCAAACACTCGAGACAGGATGGATGAGGCGTCTACCTCAGACAGGGCCGTGACGGAAGGATCTTCTGAGCCACCATTCATGCTAAGGCTCAGATAGTGAGGAAGCAGCCATAGGAACATGTGGGAGAAAGGGCTTAGACAGGGGAAGAGGGTCTGGCCACGAGAACTAGCTTGAAGTGTTTGAAAATCAGGAGGATATCTGTGACTGAAATACAGCCAGGAAGAAAACAAACTGGAGTGAAAGAGAGGGCCAGGGCCAACTCATGTTAAGTCCTCATGGACCATGGAAAGAAGCATAGAATTTACATCAGTGCAACGGGAAGCTGCTGGAGTTTTACAAAAGAACACGCGACCTGACTGGCCTTCACTCTGACTGTTCACATCACCTACTGGCCTCTGGAGACATTCACACACATGACTCCTTTATGTTCTTGCTTTCTCTCTTGTGCTCTTGAAATTACTGGACAATACTGCTTACCCTTGGCTCCCTCCACTTCATGTCCATTTACCCCTCCATCCTCTGCCGTCTGCTTGTCACCACTGCTACTTAAACCGCTTTCTCAGAGGCCATACGTGAGCTCTTGCCTTCAAAGCCTCTTCTCACTCCGTCTGATCGCTGATCCTTCCTGGAGCTCCTCTAGCTCTACCTCCCACTTCCTCACGGAAGACTCCAGCTGGACTTCCACCCTCGGCTGGTTCTGCTCTCCCACTGCTGTCCTGTCTCAGGGGAGGTACCACCATCCACCCTCACCCACAGGGCAAATTCTTCAGGGTTGTCTGATTTTCTTCTTCGGTAGTTTTCTGTGGAACTTGAGTGAAAAATCTCTTGTTTAAAACATCGCTTCCTCCTTTGTCAATGCTTGATACATTTAATTTTTCCCCCCTAATTTTAACATCTGCCAATCTTAATATCTTATCTTGAGTGATGGTATGAGCTGTATTCCTGAGCAAGCATAGTTCTGTTTTTAAACCTTACATACTAAAAGGGCACATTCAAAGGATCCCGTCAAGACCATGGGAAGAATCTCAGAAACATATCAGGTATCTAGCCTAGAATTTTTAGAAGCTTAAAATCAGAAAAAATATCTTTATTTCGACCTCAGCACCATGTGTGTTTCATCCACTCTCAGCTTACCTAGTTCGTGTAAAAGAGGCACAGGCTTTCATCTCAGTTTCTAGCAACACTGCTGCTCTCTCTTCTGTCATACAGTTTTGAACATTTTTAAGAGCTTTCTCATTCTTTTGCTTATTACCACTGCTTACTTCCACAGAGCACTCAGGCAAAGTTTCAGGGAAACACAAAAGATAGTCTTTTCCCGAGTGGGGAAAGGAGGATTTGATAGCCGTGTCGCTTGAGGTGAAACTGTTCTCTTTCTGAGATGACGCAAGCGATGCTGAGAGTGCTGGCCCCTGGTTCAGGTAAGCCTCTCCCAATTTGCCCCAGTTCCAAGGATTAAAGGGATGCAAAGAAATCAGTTTCTGTAGGCAGAAAATGGTTTTCTCCAAGTTCTGTAAACTGGAACAAATAGTAAACTGGAGGTAGAGTACAGTGGCTAAATGGTCTGTGTTAGTTGCTTTATTTTCCTAAGGAGAAAAAACAAAGGTTAAAACGTTTAAACTACAGAATGTTTCCCATATAAAAATAAAGATGCCTAAAAATCTAAGTTGTGCATGTCCTAAATCACAAGTATCTTTCATTAGCCACACAAGTAGAGCAAACTAAACGTTTCTCAATAGATCTCATTTTGAAACCATAAACCTAGAGAAATATACCTGTGTGTTCAGTCGCCTCCGACTCTCTGTGACCCCCTGATCCCGTCAGGCTCCTCAAGATACTCTATCCAACAAAACATCACCAGTCATTCCCAAACCCCCTAATGTCACAGCAGTAACATAATCCAGGTGATAGTGGTTTGGCAAAGCTCAGTACCAAAAACTTCTATGTCAGTTTATTTTCAATTGTGCATTATAATCTTGACTGTCTTCAGCTAGACATCTGAAAGAACCAAGCCAACTTTTTTATACCCTGGACTAATGGTTCCATTTTAATATTCCAGGCTTTCTAAAAATCCAAATGGCAATTTCCTTGAGGATTCAAATGGACTCTATTTCCAAATTCTACTTGGCTTAGACATCTTAAACAGGATGGCCCTGAAGCTCTCAGTGTTTCATGATGCATCGTAATTGAATCCAAATGCCTTTTCTGGTAACCATTACCAAGACCAGTTATTCTTGGCCAGAGGGGGTTGCTTGGTTTCCTTCTGATCAGAAAATCCTTTTCAAGTCTACTTAACCAGAGGCACTGCCTCTTACCTAACTTGCCATATGGCAAAAGCCCTGTGGGTGAGGGCTTCTTTATTTAAGTCAAAGTCTGCAGAGATTCAGTTGATTTTAAGTCTAAGGAAAATCTGGCCTACTAGTATCTGGATCAAGCTCCTGCACAGAACGGAGCGAGAAATAAAAGTAGAACCACCCAGCATGCAGCCAGAAGAAACTGGCAGGTCAGGGAGTGAAAGCTTGGGAAGGACTCTAAATACCCACACGCTGAGTGAAAAGAAAGGAAATCAAGCCCCATGTAACCCGTTAGGTCATACCGTACCTTCAGACAGAACTGATCTGGTTCTACTATTACTATCGTTCAGTATTCTGTCTTTCCCCACAGACTATTAAGTTCCAAAAGAGTTTTTTGTTCAATGCTGAATTCCCAGTACAGAGCACAGCACCTCAGACATAGCAGATGTCTAATAACTGTTGAGAAATACATCTTCATGTTTCTTATTTATAATAAGAAGAGCAACATGTATAGACTGTCTACAGGAAATGCAACCTTTCCTCTACAACCAGTCCACAGTGCTCTATACTGTTTAAAAACATTTCCAGGGACTTCTCTGGTGGTCTAGTGGATAAGACTTCACCTTCCAATGCAGGAGGAAGAGGTTCAATCCCCGGTCAGGGAGCTAAGATCCTACATCCCTTGTAGCCAAAAAAACCAAAACATAAAACAGAAGTTAATACTGTAACAAATTCAATAAAGACTTTTAAATAAATAAATACAAATAAAAACATGCTCACATTGAGAAAGCAAGTGTGTGCTGGGGTCTGTAGCATACAAACCATGATTCTGCTGCACCGATTCTGGGTGGCCTAACTAGTGAAGAGAAGGAAGTGGCAACCCACTCCCGTCTTTTTGCCTGGAAGATCCCATGAGCAGAGAAGCCTGGTGGGCTACAGTCCACAGGGTCACAAGGAGTCGGCATGACTGAGCACAGTTAATAAAGAAGTCTCTGGAAATTAAATTCCATTTAAATGAGTTTGTGTGATTTTTCCCAGAATATTGCCAAGTCCTGTAACGCAATGATGATGATGATCGCTAACATTTACAGAATGCTCACCATATGCCAGATACTACTCTAACTCCTTTATTCATGACAATCCTTTAAAATAGACTATCACTATTCCCATTTTAGAGATGAGGCAACCGAGTCATAACAGAGAAGTTAGATAAGCTTCCTGCTGTCACACAGCTACTAGTTAGCAGAGCTACAGCAGATCCTGCTAGAAGTCACAGAATAAAGGTACTTCAGAAGAGCTGATGCGTGTTAGTGGGCTTAGGAGTCTCCCATTAGTCACTAGGTGAGTGATGTAAATGCAGGGTATGGACAGGGTTCTCTCCTTGGCACTGAACCCAGAACTGGGTACATGGTAGGACTGAAATGTTTGTGAAGTGACAAATGGGAAAAAAGAAAAAGTCATTAACTGTCAAAAAGCAGTTTCCTTATCACAATTTATCACATGAGCCTATCAGTGACTATAAGATACTTAAATTAAGAAATAAGTTCTATTACAAATTTTATTCAAAAATCATTAAGAAGAGAGATGAATAAATTTCAGTAGAAGTTGTGAGCATGAAATGTTCATGTCATGCTGGGCACTCTAGGACTTGCTGTCTGTTTTGTTCAATGCTGACCTGTTCCCTACAGAGTGTGAGGGGACAGTAACTGTTGGAACAAAACCCAGAAACAAGCCAGAGCAAATAAAAAAAAAAAAAAGAGGGTCTACAAGAAGGGAAAAACTTTTAAAATGAAAACAAAACACAGGGTATCAGGAAATGAGAAAACCATGCAAATAGGCAGGGTTCACTGAGATCATGTGAGGAGATCTCACCCCAAAGCAAGGGGGTGAGACTTACTAGCCTCTGGTGCCATTTCCTTCCTAATACACCTGCCTGTCCGGGTGCCCAGGAGCCCAGGGAGCAGTCCTCCAAGGCCTGACAGAGGAGCTGATGGGCTTCTGACTGGTCCCTCCTCCTGCCTGGATCTCGAGCTCCAGATGGCATCTGCTGATTGGCAACACATTTTCCTCTGAGCCACAGAAACAGACTCACTAAGCTAGAAGGAACCAGAGACAGTCCAGCCTTGATATTACTCTAGCTGCCTTCAGTGGTACTCAGGGGAAGACAAAGCACAACAGTGACATCAGGAGATGAGAGGGAGAGAGAGGTATTGGTAGAGCCGAGCCGTAATAAAGGACGGGTGACTGATGTCTAGAAAAAGCAACCGAAAGAACCCAAGTTGCTGTTACTTTGCAGACCAGGGAGGTTGAACACTGTTAAAACCCACCAAGTTCACTGTGTTCATGCCATGTGCTTCCTTAACAGGGTAATCTTATCTTCTGGTTTTAAGAATTAACCCATAATTAGTAGAGGGGAGAAAAGAAAAGAACAAAACACAGCTGTTTTCCATGTTCTGAAGAACATTACTGCCAAGGTTTCCTCTCATGGCAAGAGGCTGAGGTCCTATGCAGTGAAACCCAGGCAAGTAAATTTAAGAATTTCTCTTAGTTAATGAGATAGAGGAGGACAATTCAATTGCATGCATACTTTAGGCTGACCTCTGGCCAACAAGACTCGAAGGATTCAAGATCAGTGCCTTGGTGCCTCATTAAGTCCCTCTAAGGAAGAAAACTGGTCATTTATAAACTAGGACTGGTCGACTCAAGTTCACTCCTATATAAAATTTACACAAAAAACCTACAGATGCTTTAATCTGAAAATAAAAATAAGCAGAATCTAGCAGTGCTCTTTTTTATTGCTTAAAAAAATTCTGCAGACTCCATCAAGAATAAAAAGGGTTAAGCATGGCTTAGTATGATATTTATTCAATTTTTGGCAGCCTTTTTTTTCCTGTTTATAAAAGTAAAACATATTCATTGTAGAAACTTCAGAAAATAAAAATCTAAACAACAAAACACCTACAGAAGAAAACAGATCATTGGTAATTTACTGAGTATTTATTTACTCCTAACAAGAGTAAAACCTTTGTAAGTAAGGTTTTCAGGCAATGAAAAATTTTGAGCATAATATAGGAAAAAATATTACAAGGAAATGATTATGTCTAGAGCTCCAAACTGTTCATCATAATAAAGTTCTTCCACCACTGACAATTTCCTTCTGCTTATCCAAACCCACAGATTTTGCTGCCAGCAAGAAGTTTTTTGTCTTTTTTTTTTTTTTTTTAGAAAATAAACCATTCAGTCATCCTAGGAAAGCAAATGGAAACGGGCACAGACACCACTCACCAAGTTTGTGGCAATCTCCAGCGCTTCCTTGTGTCTTCCTAGGTGAACAAGGCATCGAGCCTGGCCTTCCTGGACATCTCTTTTCATGGCAAAATTTGTAGACGGCAGTTTTTCTGAGATACTGGAATACTCTTGCAGTGCTTGCTGGCAAATTATTAAATAAAGGCAAATGAAGGGAAGGGATGAAGAGAAAGGCAGAAAACACAATAGGAAAAAAGAAGTCAGTCATGGGGGTGATGTGTTTCCTAGGCAGTAGGTAATGTTATAACTGACCCTACAATGAACTAAAGGAAGACTTGAGGATTTCAGTCAGTACTAGTTTTCTAAGAGGTAGAGAAGAACTGTGGAGAAGACAATGGCAACCCACTCCAGTACTCTCGCCTGGAAAATCTCATGGATGGAGGAGCCTGGTAGGCTGCAGTCCATGGGGTCTTGAAGAGTAGGACACGACTGAGCGACTTCACTTTTACTTTTCACTTTCATGCAATGGAGAAGGAAATGGCAACCCACTCCAGTGTTCTTGCCTGGAGAATCCCAGGGACGGTGGGGCCTGGTGGGTTGCCGTCTATGGGGTCGCACAGAGTCAGACACGACTGAAGCAACTTAGCAGCAGCAGAGAAGAAATGGCTGGAGAATATAACTAAAACATTCTGGAGCCCAAAAGACCAGAATGTGACTCCCGGTTTTGCCACTAACTTGCTGTAGAACCTTTTCTCATGAGCAAAATAACAACAGGATCCTTGTGAAGATGACATGAAGTCGATATAAAAAGCAAGCTGATAGCCAGTTGTTAGTTCTTTTCCCCACTTCTTTTTTAAAACACATTTTGGGGTGCCTTGCTCCTGTGGCCCCACGAGATAGCCAAGCTAGAGGCTTCTGCATACTGAGGAGATAAAGAATCTACAAGGATCCAAATAAGCTCTCTATACTGGAGTGACAGGAAACAAAACAAAGCATACAGAGCCATGTGGAGAAGGCCAGAAGCTTGGGATTCTAAGAATACAAACACATCTCACAAAAGATTAAATTCATCTTCAAAAGTAACACACTCATAACTTATTATAGGACACTGTTATTTAAATATGCTGCAGCGGACAGAACAAGACAACATTTCAAGTGGCACAATCTTCTATATGTTAAATTCTACCTGATACTCTTGCCGTCTGTAGGCCAGGTCCCCTTTGAACTTCTGGACAGTCAGAGCTTCAACATCATCGCTGCTCCCTGTTTCTTCATAAAACCACTAGAAATTGTGAAAACAGCATATTATAGAGAAGGAGGTTATGCTTTTCCACCCCATGTACAGGCGTGCTAAGTCACTTCAGTCGTGTCTGACTCTGTGTGACCCCACGGACTACAGTCCTCCAGGCTCCTCTGTCCACGGGATTCTCCAGGCAAGAATATGGGAGTGGGTTGCCATGCCCTTCTCCAGGGATCGTCCCAAGTCAAAGATTGAACCCACATCTCTTGTGTCTCCTGCATTGTAAGTTTGGTTCTTTACCACTAGCACCACCCGAGAAGCCCTTTCCACGCTAGACTCAGGAGCAATTTCCCATATATAACTGATTAAACCTCAGAAAAGACATACTTCTCCAGGATAAGACTCAGGAAAACATCTGACAAGGAAGAATGACGAGTTTTTTGTTTTTTGCTGCGCTGGGTCTTCATTGCAGCATGTGGGCTCAGCAGTTGTAGCTGGCAGGCCTGGTTGCCCTGCAGCATGTGGGATCTTAGTTTCCAGACCAGGGGTCGAACTCACGTCTTTTGCATTGCAAGGCAGATTCTTAACCACTGGACCACCAGGGAAGTCCCAAGAATGACAATTTTAATGGTGACTCAGTTTTTATGAAAATTATCACCAGTAATAAATATACCAATAATATGATACCTCAACTAAACAAGCATGAAAGTATTTAGTTTCCATAGCATTTCCAATTTGCGGCTGTAGGGCCTGGGAACCTACATTTAACTAGCACAGTTCACAGTGGTTCTTTAGACTGAGATATGTTTTCCTGCAGAGAAATTCTTAGGGTGAATGGAACTGGGATTGACAACTCTTTACAGAGATGACACAGGAAAGAACTGTCATTATAGTGCTATTATGAAAGTGTAAAAGCCAAAAGTAGAATCCAAGCAAAGACAAGAAAAGAAATTAAGGCTGAAAAGAGGCTTCCATGCAATCAAATGCCAACATGCTGTAGGAGAAAAGTTTCAGGAAAAGCCCATCTGGAATATTTTATTCACTTTTCTACTGCTTTAAACCCTATGGATAGAAAGAAAAGCGAAACTGAGATTTTTTTTTTATTATTGCATAAAGAATGTTAAGATGAGAAAACAGGGATGACGAAAAGCACTCCGTGTGCCAGTTTTCCAGCTCCAAAGAAGTATCTTGTCCTCTCTTTTACTCACAGTAAAACACACTGAAGTTGAACGAAGTCTGTCCCCAGTTAAATATTATTATTAACTCAAAAGTAACTGCATCTGTGATGGTTCTACCATGGTATCAAACTTTCTTGGTTCTATTTCTAAGAGAGATGCCTAGGTATCACAGCCACCCTGTTATCTTAGCAATATACTTCCCTCCTTAGCCTGATCCCCCACAGTGGAGAAAGCTAGCAACCACTGATTTTCTGTCCTCCCTGAAGCAGTGTGTAACCTAATAACAGTCTATACACTGAAGTCATAATTTTCTTTTGCACTTTACTTCTCCCCAGTTCCCAAGTTCTTGAACAACAGCTGCATTACTGCAAACCTCCATCCAATAGTCATCATTCTACTGGGAAATGATCAGGCAAAATTGGCTTTCAAATGCAACAGCTCAGACAAGCATGGCTTCAAACACTCCATTCTGATAAGAAAAGGAAGGAAAAGCTGTGAACAAGGGTGAAAACTAAGACATAAGGTACTGTTAAGACAAACACCTGGTTCCACACCGAGTAGTAAGGGAAAACAAATCTAACTCAAACTCCTAGTTTTACACTTGGGAAAACCAACAGGACTCGAATGAAGCCTGAATTCATTTCTTGAATGAGGCCTGAATGGTAACTCTGAATTTATGAGAGTTACCATTTGCCAAATAAATAAATTCTAGACAAGTGATTTGGGGGATTTTACTCTGTAAGTAAACAGCACATCACACCTGGCAAAGTATTATCTCATTGCACTCTCACAATAACCCTGTGAGTCAACAAACATTATTTTATTTTTTTCTCAAATGATGAATAAGGAACTGACACTCTGAAATACAACTCATAAAGTCAATGCTGGAATCCAAGCGTCCTATCTCACAATTGTGGCTTTTTAATGTGGTACCACAGGATTTCAAAAGTCCATTTCCTGGTTTTAGTATACAGAACCAAGTAGGCCACTCTGAAAGACTGCATGTAGCAAGGAGAAAACTTAAGTGAAATAAAACAAAAATACAATCCAATCCAGTCATTCCAGAGTGCCTGACATCTGTTAAGTACAAGGGTTTCAAGGAAAAAGACAATATATGTAAACAAACCTAGCCCAGTTCCTGGAACGCTATTTGATAAAAAGGAATTATTATTGGTGAGATGAGATTTACAGACTAGAAAAAATCCAAGTTAATACTCTACGTACGCAAACATTCAGAGTTCCTACTATGAACAAAAACTGGTAGGCAGTGTGGAGAACATAAGGTTAAGCACGCAGGATCCTGTGATCATTCAGCATTCTGGGTCTAAGAGCTTTATGAGATACTGACAACTGCGTTAATAGGTAAACGAGGGGAAAGGAGTCAAAGACAAAAATAATGTGGTTGGAAGGGGAAGATAGAAGGCGGCATTTAAGGTGCGCCTTGAGAAATGGATCTAATTGAATGATTTTGACCACCTGCGCGGGGTTAACGTGGGCAAGGGGAACTCAGTGAACAAGGACAGGCCCAGTTCGGAGAGCAGACAACACTGAGGTCTGAAAAGTGGGCGGTGGCTGGGGGCCCTGACTGTACGGCTGCAAAAGCAACGAAAGTCCATGGAAGGTACTACAGATTACAGAGCAGGGGCGTGAGGCCAGCGAGCCTCGGGGAGACCGGCCAACACCAGGTGTGACGTGATGGCCGACTGCGCGGGGATTCCCTCGGGGGCAGAGGATGTCGGGCTTAGCCGGTGCGGCTCGTGGGTGGAGGGATGGCAGGGAGGACCAGGTGACCGTAGGGCGGCCAGAGAATCTGGGTTCGGGGGACAGGCTACATGGGCGTAGGGCCTCGAAGCGCTGTCGGGCCGGGGCCGCCAGGCCCGGAGGCTGCGGTGAGGCCGACAGGCCCCGCTCTCTCACCTGCGGCTCGCATTGTTTGGCGCGGTACGACTCGGGTGGTTCTGGCCGCCGCTCCCGCCTCTCCTCGAACACCGAGTCCTCGAACTCACCGCCAAGCAGCCAGCATCCCGTTTCCATTGCGCGCCCCACACTGGCGCATCGAGAGGAGGCGGTGCCTAGAGCGGAAGGGGCCGTCAAGATCCGGCGCGCGGCATGCTGGGACTTGTAGTCTTGGGGCAGAGGCCAGAGAGGGACTTGGCCCACAGCAAGTTTCAAGTTGTTGAGCTGAGATTTTATCTAATTCACAAGGCAAGGACAGAACTTAACTTCTCCGTCTCTGGAGATGGACAGAGAGATCCTTACGTGCACGCATCAAAAAGCACTGGCCTCAGCGTAGCTGTTCAAAACCAATTTTTCACTGTTGATAGTATTCTTGGCACTGTGCTAAGCTTTTTTTTTTTTTTCGTTTTACTGTACCTTTTCTAACAACTTTTGAAAGACACAATGATTCTCATTTTTCAAATGAAAAACTGGGGCCTTCAGTTCAGTTGCTCAGTCGTGTCTGACTCTTTGCGACCCCATGAATCGCAGCACGCCAGGCCTCCCTGTCCATCACCCAAACCCATGTCCATCGAGTTGGTGATGCCACCCAGCCATCTCATCCTCTGTCATCCCCTTCTCCTCCTACCCCCAATCCTTCCCAGCATTAGGGTCTTTTCCAATGAGTCAACTCTTCGCATCGGGTGGCCAAAGTATTGGAGTTTCAGCTTCAACATCAGTCCTTCCAATGAACACCCAGGACTGATCTCCTTTAGGATGGACTGGTTGGATCTTCTTGCAGTCCAAGGGACTCTCAAGAGTCTTTTCCAACACCACAGTTCAAAAACATCAATTCTTCGGTGCTCAGCTTTCTTCACCGTCCAACTCTCACATCCATACAAAACTACTGGAAAAACCATAGCCTTGACTAGACGGACTTTTGTTGGCAAAGTAATGTCTCTGCTTTTAAATATGCTATCTAGGTTGGTCATAACTTTCCTTCCAAGGAGTAGTGTCTTTTAATTTCACGGCTGCAATCACCATCAGCAGTGATTTTGGAGCCCCCCAAAATAAAGTCTGACACTGTTTCCACTGTTTCCCCATCTATTTCCCATGAAGTGATGGGACCAGATGCCATGATCTTAGTTTTCTGAATGTTGAGCTTTAAGCCAACTTTTTCACTCTCCTCTTTCACTTTCATCAAGAGGCTCTTTAGTTCTTCTTCGCTTTCTGCCATAAGGGTGGTGTTATCTGCATATCTGAGGTTATTGATATTTCTCCCGGCAACATAGATTCCAGCTTGTGTTGCTTCCAGCCCAGCGTTGAATTTGCCCAGGATCAACTATTATGTGGCTAAGAGTTGGGAAATAAAGAATTGAGTCAATAATCTCCATGTGTTTTCATGGTAGAGCCACACCAATAATAAAGATTGTGGTACAGTAATTCAGAAATCTATGACAAACCTAAACAGTGTATTAAAAAGCAGAGACATTACTTTGCCAACAAAGGTCTGTATAGTCAAAGCTATGGTTTTTCCAGTAGTCATGTATGGATGTGAGAGTTGGACCATAAAGAAGGCTGAGCATTGAAGAATTGATGCTTTTGAATTGTGGTGTTGGAGAAGACTCTTGAGAGTCCCTTGGACTGCAAGGAGATCAAACCAGTCATTCCTAAAGGAAATCAATCCTGAACATTCTCTGGAAGGACTGATGCTGAAGCTGAAACTCCAATACTTTGGTCACCTGATGTGACGACCTGACTCGTTAGAAAAGACCCTGATGCTGGGTAAAATTGAAGGCAGGAGGAGAAGGGGATGACAGAGGATGAGATGGTTAGATGGCATCACCTACTCAAATACCCATGAGTTTGAGCAAGCTCCGGGAGATGGTGATGGACAGGGAAGCCTGTGTTGCAGACCATGGGGTTGCAAAGAGTCGGGTATGACTGAGCGACTGAACAACAACAATGCAGTAATTTAAGTGCTTGTAAAACAAGGGGACATGGAGATTTATTCTGGGGACTCAATTAGGAAGCATTAATTCTGCCCAGAAAAGCACTAGATCCCAGAACTCTAAACACAATATTTACTAGAATTCTTACTCTTTCAAGATGTTGTTTGAGACAAAAAAGTACAAACTGTTGACAAAATATAGGGCCAGTATTTCACAGCATAGTATTATGGCACCATATTACATAGCAGGTCATAGACATGGAGGTTTTCTCTTCCAGGGTTCTTTTCTCAACCCAAATTTCTACTTCACACATTAACTCTAGGAAAACTGAATCCACTCCCCAGTTTTTCAAAATCCATCTCTCTGTCGATATGATTCCCCAAATCTAGAACCAGCTCCTGTATCCTTGGTGGAAATCTCTACCATAACAGCCTACAGACATTAACCACTTATGAATTCATTCATATAAGGACCCTTAGGGAAAAGTCCTAGTTAGGAAAAATTTAGAAATTATAGAAAAGTGAAGGAAAAGAGGTATCCATAATATTATCACCCAGAAGCAAAGGAGTCTAAAGAAGGAAGAGCTAGTTGCCCTAGTTCTAAAATGCTCTGTCCCAACAAAAGACAGTACAGCATATTGTCAAAGGGCCTCAAGCACCAGATTTGTCTGGATTCATGATCCTGGTTCAGTTATTCGCTGGCTGTGTAACCTGATCTGTGAAGTAGGCATTGATGAAAACAGTGCATGTAAGGTGCCTGTCGGATAGCAATTGAGTAATGCATGTTCATTCAAAATTTCTGTCCCAGGTGCAAGGAGCAAAGCATGCAGGGACATTTTTTTTTTTTTTCCACCTTTCCTTTTTGAGGGCTGCTTGGTTTTTGGAACTTCTCCCCTGTTCTGAGATGCCTCCAGTCTAGCCTCTTCCTGGCCCTACAACTAACTGAGGTAGATATTTTGCTGAGATGATCAGGAAGTCATGGAAGGGGAGTTTACGGGTAGAAGAAAGTTCTTTGCCCTTTGAACTCAGGCTCCCTGAGCTAAGGGGTTTCCAGCCATACTACCACTAAGAACCCTTTTAGTTATTTTCCTCCAAAGTAGTGGAGGATTTGCAATGCAGTAAAACTGCATATGCTAACTAACGATTGCTTCATTTTCCTTAAAAAAAAAAAAAAAATTGAATCCAAGTCCTCTGTAACAGCCAATTCAAGGTTCTGCTGAGCCTGAGCCTACTAGCATTGCCTCACTGCATGTTAGGATTCTATGAAAGCAAAGAAGTAACTGCCAAGGACTCTGGGAAGCTCGAGGAATGATTAAACATGATTGATGTTAGGTCATTGACAATAATGAAAACAGTTCAAAGATTGCTATCATCATTGAGGACCCAGGGTCTGGGACCCCAAGTTGCAAATCACCACCTCAACTGATAGACCCTGGAATAATATTTTAAAAGAGGAGAGTAGGGCTTTCCTGATGGTCTAGTGGTTAAGAATTTGCCTGTCAATACAGGGGACATAGGTTCAATCCCTGGTCTGGGAAGATCCCACATGCCACAGAGCAACTAAGCCTGAGCGTCACAACTACTGAAGCCCATGCTCTAGAACCCGTGCTCCACAAGAGAAGCCACCACAATGAGAAGCCCATGCACTGCAACAAAGAGTAGCCTCTGCTCACCACAACTAGAGAAAGGCCCAGTGCAGCAGCGAAGACCCAGTGCAGTCAAAAATAAATTTTAAAATAAATATTTTTTAAAACGAGAGAGGACAGCAAATCAGTAAAAGAGTGCTCTGTAACTTAAACCCACCTCATAAACCTAGGAAGTGCCAGGTGTTAGGGAGTGCCTATGACAGACACTCTGATGGCATGAAAGGGGACAAAGTGACTTTAGTTTGCACTTATCTAGCACCCAGGAAATAGTATTTGTAACAGCCTTTGCCAAAGTTAGTCTTCTTTTTTTTTTTTATCAGCATGCCGAGTGGCATGAAGGATCTTACTTCCCCAACCAAGGATAGAACCCATGCCCCCTGCAGTGGAAGCACAGAGTCTTACCCACTGGACAGTCAGGAAAATCTCTGTAAATTTTTATAGGAGGTACAGTCACTGATTCAACTAAAATTTATTGAGTACCTAGTATAAGCAAGGACTGTTTTGAGTGGAGGATACAGTGATAAATAAGACAGGTGAAATTCTTGCTGTCATGGAACTTCAGTTCTAGTGAGTAGACAGATAATGAACAAGTAAATAAATGAAAGAGGTAGCTTTAGACCATGGTAAGTGCTACAAGAAAATTTGGGGGATGATGTATAAGGGACTCCTTCAGGTAACCGGGTAGCCAGAGAAGGTGCCTCTGAAGAGCTGGCCAGGAGTGAAGAGAAGGAGCTGGCCAAGAGGACATCTGGAGCAAGAGCATCTGAAAAACTGCAAGGCAAGAATGAGGAGCGGAAAGTGAGCTGCAGTCTTGAGGCCAAGCAAGCTCGCAGGAGAGCTTGGTGTGTGGCCTGAGACAGGAGAGTGAAGCAGGTAGCAAATCATGTGCTCCTTACACATTTACTGAATGAACAAATGATCTAATGACCCCAGATTTCAAGTACTGTATCTTACTAGCTTCTTGGCTGTATTTCTTGTATTTGCTTTGTCTGGTGCCCATGATGTCACATTATTTTCCCATCACCCCCGTGGTTGTCATATGATCTGACTCTGTAGCTGAATTTTGGCCTCTTTCCTCCTTTCCTCTACAAAACTCAATTTCATGCCCTTTTATTCAGGTCAGCAACTCTTGAGCCAGATGAAATTTTCTCAGGGCTTGTGGAGTGTACTGTCTCTTGCTGAGATCATTTCATTCCAGTGTCACAGGCTGTTGTCCCAAAGATAAACACTGCCTGCCAACACCAGCTATGGGCACAACCAGCCAGCATTGCTTTTTTTCTCTCCTGGCTCCCAGACTCGCAATCTTCAGTTCAATTTGATGAACATTTACTGAACAACAATTTTGTGAAGACACTGGCTAGGCACTAGAGGCAGTGGTTAAGGGTGAGAGCTCTGGAGACAGTTTGACATCTCTAACATTTACTAGTGTGTGAATTTGAACCTGTGTGAGGCTCACTTTCCTTATCTGTACTGTGGGGGTAATAATAGTGTTGATTTCATGCATCAGAGGATGAGATGGTGGGATGGCATCACTGACTTGATGCACGTGAGTTTGAGCAAACTCCAGGAGATAGTGAAGGACAGGGAAGCCTGGTGTGCTACAGTCCATGGGGTCGCAAAAAGTCAGACAGGACTTAGCTGCTGAACAACTTCATGCATCATCCATGGGGATTCAGATAGATCATGTAACTCTCTCATTCTAGTGCTTGACATAGTGTTCAGCAAATGTTAGCTTTAAAAAAATTTTTTTAAGTGTTTTCTGCCTTCAAAGTGCTGTAAGCTAATGAAATAGATGTATATATAGAGTCAACCAAGACCTGTTGGATGGACACAGGGGAAGCAGTTAGTGCTGACTAGAGCAGGAAAGGAATGAGGGAGGCCCTTGAGGGGAGGCAATAACTGTGGTGGTGACATCAGAAGGACAGAGAGAAGGAATAACATTCATATAAGCCTGCCAATGCAGAAGATACAAGTTCAATCCCTGGGTCAGAAAGATACCCTGGAGAAGGAAACAGCAATCCACTCCAGTATTCTTGCCTGGGAAATCCCATGGACAGAAGAGCCTGGTGGGCTACAGTCCATGGGGTCGCAAAGAGTTGCACATGACTTAGCAACTAAATAACATTATTTCAAAGCAGCTGTGTACCTACTGTGTAAAAAATGCAGTTAATGAACAAAAGACTGAATATAATACAAGATTGAAAGTAATGAACCCCTTAGAAATATAAAGTGCAAAGGAAGTCTGAAAGAAAGAGAGCTTAATTCCATTAAAGTACTTTGTATTTATAGATCTTCTTTTCTTGGTGCTGGATTAACTGGACATCCACATGTTAAAGAATCTAGACATAGACCTTACACCCTTCACAAAAAGTAACTCAAAGTGGACCATAAATGCAAAATGTAAAATGTAAAATGCATTTTATAAAACTGTTAGAAAATAACCTCAGGAAAACTGAGATGATCTTCAGTATGACAAAGACTTTTTAGATAAAACACCAAAGGCACTATCCATGAAAGAAATAATGGATAAACTAGACCTCATTAAATTTAAAAACATCTGCTCTGCAAAAGACAGTTTCAAAAGGATGAGAACAGAAAACAAGCCATAGCTCAGCTGAAAATATTTACAAAAGGCAAATCTGATAAAGGACTGTTATCTAACATATAGAAAGAACCCTTAAAACTCAGTAAGAAAACAAACAACCTGATTTTAAAAATCGGTCAAAGACCCTTGGTAACAACCTAGAGGGGTGGAATGGGGAGGGAGGTGGGAGGGATGTTCAAGTGGGAGGGGACAGGGGTAAGCCTATGGCTGATTCAACTTGATGTTTGGTAGAAACCAATGCAATACTGTAAAGCAATTATCCTCCAATTAAAAATAAATAAATTTAAAAAATAGGTCAAAGACCTTAACAGAAACTTCACCAGAAAAGATATACAGATGGCAAAAAAGCATATGAAAAGACGATCAACACTAGTATGTAGTCAAGGAAATGTAAATTAAAACAATGGTGAGATCCCACTACACACCTACTGCTGCTGCTGCTGCTAAGTCACTTCAGTCGTGTCCGACTCTGTGCGACCCCATAGACGGCAGCCCACCAGGCTCTGCCATCCCTGGGATTCTCCAGGCAAGAATACTGGAGTGGGTTGCCACTTCCTTCTCCAGTGCATGAATGGGAAAAGTGAAAGTGAAGTCGCTCAGTCGTGTCCGACTCTTATTGACCCCATGGACTGCAGCCTACCAGGCTCCTCCGTCCATGGGATTTTCCAGGCAAGAGTACTGGAGTGGGGTGCCATTGCCTTCTCCGACACACCTACTAGAATGGCTCAAATCTAGAATACTGACAATACCGAATGCTTGTGAGAATATGGAGCAACCAGAAATCTCATTCATTGCTGGTAGGAATGCAAAATGGTATAACCACTTTGGAGGATAGTTTGGCAGTATCTTCCAAAACTAAACATACTTTTATCATATGACGTAAAGAAATCACAAGCAGAGATACATCAAGACCAATATCTTTTATGAATATAAGTGTAAAAACCCTCAACAAAATACTAGCAAATGGGAGACAACAAAATATTAAAAGTATGACACACCATAACCAAGTGGGATTTATCCTAGGAATATAAGAGTGGCTCAACAAAAGAAAATTAAACAATGTAATACATCATGTTAATAGAATGAAGGGTAAAAATAAGATCATTTCAACTGATGCAGAGAAGGCATTTGGCAAAAGCCAAAACTCTTTCATGATAAAACCTCTTAGAAAACTTGGAATAGAACTTTCTCAACATGATAAAGGGCATTTAATAAAAGCCCACAGAAACATCATATTTGATGTGAGACTGAAAGCTTTCTCTTATGATCAAGAACAAGACAAGCCTCTGTCACTATTCAACCCAGTACTAGAAGTTCTAACCAGAACCATTAGACAAGAAAAAGATTAATAAGCATTCAAATTGGAAAGGAGTAGAACTATATCTATTTATGGATAACATGACGCTATATATAGAAAATTCCAAAGAATCCACATGAAAGTTACTAGGGCTAGTAAACAAATTCAGCAAAGTTGCAGGTTAAAAGATCAACAAACAAAAATTTTGTGTTCTTCTATACAGCAGCAATGAACAATCTGAAAAGGAAATTAAGAAAGCAATTCCAGTAACAGTAACATCTTAAAAGAATAAAATGCCTATAAATAAATGCAACCAAGGAGGTAAAAGTAAGACTTGGTTGCATTTATTTATAGGTATTTTACTTTTTTATAAAATAAAAACTACAAAACATTGCTCAGAATGAGAAAAAAAAGAAAAAATAAATTGGACTTCACCAAAATTAAAATTGTGTGTGCATCTTTTTTGTGTGCATTATAAATAAAGTGAAAAGACAACCCACGGAAGGGAATACAGTCAATTCTCATTACTCACAGTAGTTGTGTTCTATAAAGTCACCAAAGATACTGAACAAATGCTTCTAGGGTTAAGATCCTGGGATCTTCTGGTCATAAGTTTCATCAATCAATCAATACATATACCTTGTTTTATGTGTTTTTGCTTGTGTGTGTGTGTGTGTGTGCACGTGGTCAGTTGTGTCATCTCTCTGTGGCCTCATGGACTGTAGGCCACCAGGCTCCTCTGCCCAGGGAATTTTCCAGGCAAGAATACTGGAGTAGGCTGCCATTTCCTACTCTAGGGGATCTTCCCAACCCAGGGATTGAACTCGCTCCTCCTCTGTCTCTTACATTGGCAAGCAGATCCTTTACCACTTGAGCCACCTGAGAAAACTGTTTTTGCTTAAAGACACCTTATTTAATATATATTGATATATACATATATATATATATTGGTTATTCATTAACGTTCAACAGCATATTCCTTGTGTCTGGATGAGGCTTATCTAACACACATTTTTCTCCACAAGGCATGTCACAGCTTTTCTTGCATTTGGTAACGCTGGAAAACACTTTGGCACTACACTTGGGGGTCATTTTAAACAGCGAAATTACCAACGAAGAAACACAAAATATTTTAAAAGTGGCACTAAACACATTACAAAAAGGATGGTTCTTTACAGTCTGACAGCTAAAATAAGAGGCAAAGCATTACCTTTTTTGACCTCAGCTGGGAACATACACATGGGACAAACTCAAATTTTTTGCTACTATGGACAAGCACATGAATGAGCACAAAATTGCCATGAATAGATTCGGGGGTTACAATTACATTTTAATGAGTAGTCAAATTTGCACATACAGAATCTGTGAATGAGAATTGGCTGTATTTACAAATTGTGTATCTGATAAGAGTGTAACATCCAGAATATATGAAAAACTCCTAAAACTCAACAACAAAAAGGCAGCCCAATTAAAAACTTAGCCAAGGACTCAAATAGACATTTTTCCAAAGAAGATATACAAATGATCAATGACCACATAAAAGATGCTCAGTGTCATTAGTCATTAGAGAGATGCAGATCAAAACCACAGTGAGGTATCACTTCACACCTACTAAGATGGTGCTAACGATAATCTTAAACACTGAAAGTAAAAGGTGTTGGTGAGGATATTGAGAAATCAGAACCCTTGTACACTGCTGGTGGAATGTAAAATAGCTACAAACAACTGTACAAAATACTCTGATGGCTTCTCAAAAAGTTAAACATGAATTAACTATATGATTCAGCAATTCCACTCCTAGATATGTACCCAAAAGAACTAAAAAGAGGGACTCGTCTTGTGAGTTGTATGCTGATGTTCACTGCAGCAAATTTCTAGCCAAAAATGGAAACAACCCAAGTTGAATACACACACACACACACACACATACACGTGCGTGCACATTCAGCCATTAAAAAGGAATGAAATTCCAATATATGCTACAATACAAATGAACTTTGAAAACATTATGCTAAATGAAATAATTCAGACACAAAAGGACAAGGATTGTATGACTCCACTTATTTGAAATATCAAGAATAGGCACATTCATAGATAATTTAGAAAGTAGATTAAAGGTTACCAGGGGTTATGGGGAGGGGGGCAATGGAAAGTTATTGCTTAACAGTTACAGAGTTCTGTTTGGGATGATGAAAAGTTCTGGAAATAGTAGCAATGGTTGCCCAACATGTGTAGATAATTGATGCCACTGAACTGTACACTTAAAAATGGATATAATGGCAAATTTTATTATATTTTACGTTAAAAAAAATTCAGTTAATAAAATGAAAAAATCACTGAAAACTACTAATCACTGCTAATTTTTTATTTTGTATTCAAGGACACAGTCAACCAGGAGAGAAAGGTTCTTTGCTCTGTCAAATAAATATATTTAAAAGCTAACAAACATCAGAGCAAAGTGCCAAGTCTATAAAAGAGACAGGGGGAAAATTACTAATAGTTATTTACAACTATACAAAATTAATATATTGCAAGGGAAACATAATATAAATATATTCAAAGGTTTCATTTCCAATACTTGACATTTCAAATTTTGAAAACATTAAAACTACTGTCAAACAAAACTCAGACCACATTGGCAATGGTTTAAAAAAGGGAGCAATTTAATCTTTATAATACAGAGTGCTTTAAGAAGTTTTTAAACGTGTAAAAGAAAGAACAGTTTAGTGCATTAAATTGTTACAGTCTTTACATTGCTTCTCTTTAAAAAGTTAACAGTAGTATGAAAAAGCCACCCACAAAGCCAGCTGTCTGAGTGAAGAAATCAGCTAAATTGCAGCATTTTAGAATTACTAATAAAGCTATAGTTAAAAATGAAAAGTTTATAAAAATGAAAGCAGCATGCATAGTCAAGGCTTTTTCATAACATTTTCATTAGCTGACAAAACATTAAGGTAAAAACAAGAGCTTAATATTTATTATTCATTAAATTAGATAAAATAAACTGGCCAAGCCCACTACATCTGGTCATTCAGAAAAACATCTTAAAATCCAAAGTTAATGAAACTGAATATTTCTTCTATCAAGAAAGCACATTTTGAAAAATGGTCCTATAGTCACAAAGAAAAGGATCCTTCCCAACACGAATGAACAGCACCGGTCTTTACAAAGTTTATGAGTTAGGAGGAACTTTCAGTCTCCTGAAATGGCAAGAGTTAACAGTTAACATTCCCATAACTCATAAGTGAAGAGCTAAGTTTTAACTCATTCTGATCAGTTCAGAATTTTTTTTCTTTATTCACTGAAATTGTTACACAAAGTAGAATTTCACCGAAAGATAATTTTTGAAAGCTCTGATCTGACACCTGTACAAACATTTCTGATTTCTCTATGATTGTAAGAAAAGAGTAAGTTAATATTTACTATATGATTCTTTTTCACATTTTTGGTACAACATTTATTTCAGAGTTTCACCCTCTTGAAATTCCTATGCCAGTTTCTTTCCCTTCTTCAGTACTGATTACGTTTGGTTTAAAAACAAAGCTAATTCAGTTTCTAATGAAAAATAGTAATGGAGTATTACAAGTAGTAATAGTGGTATCCATGAATGTGTTCAATGAAAGGTCCAATCATTAAGCGCCAATGATACCACAAAACCTTCTTGCTCCAACATGTGTCAATAGTTTTTTACTTATATTGAAATTATATAAACCCATGCACAACTCTTAATCTTAGTGCAGGGCCTGATAAATGAGATATAGAAATAAATCAGATTTTTCTTTTTCCTGCTCCTAACAATTTTTACTCTGTAAAATGTTTGGTCACTGAAAGCTATAGGCTTAATCACATACCAAAGAATACAGGCAATAAGGCCCATCTTACGAGACATACAGTATTAAGTGGAAAAAAATATGAGGACAAGCTCTAGTGGTCATTAAACTCCCTCAGAAAGTCTAAGAATCAGAATGTCTCCATCATATCAGAATAAAAATGTACTGTATTAAAATCTGAATTTTTACAAGTTGTTTTTTTAATTAGTGTTCTATGTACACTGCAGGACTTCTGCCATTTGCAGTAGTTTAACTTTGGCACAACACTGAATTCCATTTCTTTTGGGTATTGGATCCTATTTTTTGAGATTGTATATGCCCCCAAACGTTTTCAATGTCATCAAAGATTGGGCCATTCACAGTAAATCAGACATCTGGAGTTGAAGAATTGATTCTCCTCCAACGTTTTAGGCAGCTATAAAAGAAAAACATAATAAAAAACTAAACTTTTTAATATAACCATATTTTAACATTTTCCACTTTTAGGAACAAAAATGATATAAATTAGCCATTAAAATGCATCCTCTGTATTTGCTTATTAATCCTGAGATCACTTGCCACATGTATCTTATTAACATATAATGCAGTAGATTTTCTGTGCAACTCCAGTGTATATGTTTTGCATATACCAGATTTGCTTATAGACATTTTTCACCTACATGTAATAATTTATAAAAAAATATTCATAGGATTGTAATATATGTGATATAATATATAGTAAATCCTATTTACTATAGGGTTAGTAAAATAAGTACTATATTTATAATAAACAGACTATGAAATCTAAAGACTCTTATAGTCTTTTCTATTTATATACAGGACTAGCTTGTGCAAAAGAGATATATATTTACCACTGTTTCCTGTAACTATTTTGGAAAGGTTTTGATTACCTTTATTTGTAAATAAACCATACTTCAAGGAAGAAGTATTTAAATGAAATTTATGGTGTATCATTTCATAAGATGAAAAATTATTTTGTTAAGCCAATGATAACTTGCTGTTTAATGGGTTTTATAGTTTTAGACTTCTGCATATTTTCAAAGCAGAGCATGCCAATGTATATACCACAAAAGTCAGGTAAATGTACATTATACAACTTTCTTGAAAACCATGGCTTTGTGTGAATCTTCTGGTCATTGCGTCCACTAGCATATTCATATATAACTTAAGAACCATCCACAAACTTAAAAGTAAGGTCAAACTACGCTGTAGAAAAACGTTCACATTATTTTTAGAATAAGATTCTAACTCCCTCCAAAATCACCATAGAGGTTACTACAACACAACAACAACAACAACAACAACAATTCACTGCAGCAGCAAATCTGTTGATGTAATCTTGGCTGAGTGCACATTCTTATGTTTAGCAATAAAAAAAGCCTATTAAAAATATTTTCTGCATCTGTGTTAAAAGCAAGCCTGTCCTGAAGGTTTCTGACATAAGGAAATGGAGGTCGGTGTTTCAGGATATAGCCATACAAGACTGCTTAACTTCTTGTGACTCATAAGGATACATTTATGCTCTAAAACCTGGAATGAGATTCATTCTAAAATATGTGCATTTTTCTGCCTGAAAAAAAACTATTAATGAAAGACAATCTGGAAAAACACTGCTAAGCAATGAGAATAGTGCCTGGTACTTATTAAGCTCTCTATAAATAACTGTTAAAATAAATAAAACCATGGAGGAAGGTGTGGGAAAATTAAGGAAATTCTGTGCAGAATAAGAGCATAAAAGTAGAAGATGGGGTAGAGATGCAAAAAGCTGTGGAAATAAGTAAATATGCTCATATGAGGAGGGTCTAAGTCTTTTTACCCTCCCCTGGTATTTGAAAATACTGCAATGATTTCTGTCAACAAGATGCTTTTGGACTACTGATGGACAGATAAAACTGCACTATTTTTTAAGAAGTATAGACTTACCCTAGAGCACGCCAAACCAGAGAACAGAAAAGAAACAAACTATGCTACTCAATTCTGAAAGTATTCAGAACTGAAGTTCTAATTCCAAATCAGGTATCCGATTTGCAACTACAGTGAAATTTTCATTAATCCAATCTATAATAGAAGGAACGTGCCAAACCTTTCAAATTTAAAGCACATTTACTTGCACTTTTATGCCTACAGAGAGATATTTTTAACTTACTGATATGTTTTTGCTGGTGGCAGATTTGTTTTATATTAAGTAATGAAAAGACATTTTAGGCAACTGAGTTAATATCAAATCTGTTATTTACCACTGATC
Source organism: Giraffa tippelskirchi (assembly GCF_054371585.1). Lineage (NCBI taxonomy): Eukaryota > Metazoa > Chordata > Mammalia > Artiodactyla > Giraffidae > Giraffa > Giraffa tippelskirchi. Next base: position 60,737,838 of record NC_137280.1, read on the forward strand.
TCTAAAACAGAAATAATTTATATCACGGTTTTCAAAGACAGATGCCACCTAAGTGAACATGAAATTATATATTGCTTAAAATAGACCTTTGGCTTTTAATAGAAAAATACTGAGTAATTTTAACACATAAAGCATTTTAAACTCTAGTTAAAAATCTGATAGTTTGGGAGCAATAAAACATTAAAAAAGAGACCCATTTTCACCTAGTTCCCTAAAACTGAGCAATTCTCACCCCTGTGGTAAGTCTTTCCTTCAGTATACTTTCCCCCCTCTTTTTAGTTTTCATTTTTTAATTCTTTCCTTAAATAAGCAAAAAGTGAAGCTTTAGTGAAGGAAGGTTGCAAGAAATATATACATCTTAGTTATCTTTAGTATGTGTTAATCTCCAACCCATCACCAATCTTCCTTCTTGGAGAATGGGTAACTTTGCCTTAAAACAAAGCAAAAAAACATTTCACATAAAAAATAAATAATTCAGGCAACATTAAACTCTATATAATAAACATAATCAACATAAAAATCAGGCTACACATGATAATCATGTATCTCTTGGGCTACACTCATGGCACCTAGTCCTCTTGTTGGGCATCAGAGAAACTATTTTAGAAAAAACTCTGTCAAAGGTGAAGATGACAGATACAAGGTGGCTGTTCTAAATGTATGTGGTCGGTGAATATACACTCAGGTTAAAAACTTACATTTCAGTCATCTGATTTAGAAAGCTTCCGCTTCACATGTCGCGGGGGTTCCCAAGTGTCACTGTCATCTGTTTCTTCTTCCTCCTCTTCCTGATCATCAATAACTTCATCTTCCTCCTCATTTTCCTCAAATAATTCTATACCTAACTCCGATCTTCTCTGTCTTTCGGCAAACCATTCTCTGACCTGCTCGTAACCCATATGTGATCTGTTAACAAGTTCATCGAGGTCTTGCTCATTAAGAAACTTGTGCTTCAGGTAATAATCTTTAAGTATTGCAGTTCCAGTTTTAAATTTGATGAGGGACGGCCCCCTGTCCCAGTTGTTCATTCTCTTGCCTCCTCTGGGCCGCCCGCGAGGCCTTCCTCTCCCCCTGCCTTTTGGTCTCCCTCTCCCCCTTTTCCTAAGAGAAGACAGACCATTCATACTACTTGAATTGGCGCTTTGATAGTAGTAGTACCATTTTAAGTTTCCATTTTTCCAAGCATAACGGGTGTCCCCAAACCAACTAACTATGTCTGTTCTAGCAAGCCCGCTTTCTTCAGCCAACTTGTCATACTCTTCTGGTGACGGCCACTGTGTTCGGACAAATGCACTTTTAAGCATGTGCAGCTGCTCGGGTGTTTTTTTACAGATCTTGCCAGTACCCCCTGACTTAGGTGCACTAGATTCATCTCCAGGTGAAGTTTCTCCAGCTTCTTCTTTGGAACTACCTGCATTGCTTTCCTCTACTTCCAGTTTCTCTTCCTTTAAAGCTTTTGATTTCTTCTTCTCTGTAAACCAAGCATCAATTTCCCTTCTGGTGAGTTTGGTTTGCGCTCTTAATCGATTTAGTTCTTCTTCTGTAAGTACGGAGCTGTTGAGAAAACTTGCCTGAAGGGCACGAAGCTGCTCCGCTGTCTTTTCTTTAAACTTCTGGGGAGTAAAATCGGGAAAAGGATTCCAGGACTGTTTCAGCTGTGAAGTCACAACAGCTGGGGATTCTGTGGTTTCATCGCTGGAGTCTATGATGATAGCGGCAGAGGAGTCACTGTTGAGATGTAAGCACTGGTTACTCTTTGAATTTCTCTGGTTGTACCTTGTGTCACTAAACCATTTTTTAATCTCTCCTTTGGTCAGTCCTGTGATTTTCATCAGTCTGATAATTTCGGCATCATGGGGAAACTGATTCTTCAGGTAGCTGACTTTTAATTCTGCCAGCTGCTCTTTAGTCTTTTTAGCCCGAATGCCAAACGAATCAGGGTTTGCCAATGTGGTTTCCTGTTTGACCAGCTGAGAGGATGGGACTGCTGCTGTTGCTGGCTTGGTTTCTGCAGTCGGCTGAGTAGTGGGGACCTGACTTTTCTGTACATTCGTTTGATTTGGAACCCCTGCCACTGTCAAGGCTATAGGTGCCGGTACTGGCAAGGTGTTCGTGCCACCTACTTGTGTGAGGACCAGACCCGGCTGGCCAACTATTTGGCATGTTTGTAAGATGGATGGTAAACCATTACTCCCCGCGGAGATGTGGGTAGGAATGACAGTTATGGTCTGAGGTACAGTGTGTACTGTTCCGTTGAATTGTTTCCTTCTTGCCTCCTCTACTTCCTCGGGAGTCCAGCTAACACCGTGTTTTAGACGTTGAGCTGAAAACCATATCTTTATCTGTTCCTCTGTATATTTTGCTTGAGCAGAAAGAACAGTAATCTCTGACATTGTTGGATAAGGGAATTTGTTGTAGGTGTTAAGCAAAAGGGGGTTGTTATCCAATGCAGCATTGTAGGTAGGAATGCTATTAACAGGGATTAGGACTTTGGGAATCAAACTGGAATTCTGCTGAGCTGATACTGCCGTGATCACCTGTGCTAACCCAGGAAGAACTGCTGCCGGGGCCACAACTGTGCTGGCTGTATGTGGGTGGATTTTGTTTACAACAGAAGTACTTGCATTCGATTCAGAAGCTGAAGAGCTTGGATTTTCCACAGTTTCTTCACGGTCTGGTTTGATTTCATTCTCTTTCTCTTCCGGAACATCCTCAGCTGAATTACGATGAACTGTAATCCGTTTGTTCTCCACTTTATTTTTCATCATTTTCATGATAGGAGTTTTACTGATAGATATTCCTGAAGAAGAAACTTCTGTAGATTCAGCTTGCTCTGAATTCTCCTCCTTAACAAAACTACCATCAAAAGTCAGATCATTTATTGTTTGTTCAAAGATTGTCTGGTTATTTCGTTTCACCATAGTCAACTTAAAATTCTCTTCTCCTGGGTGATATTTCAGATTATGCTCAGAAAGTGCATCATACCTTTTGGTAAGAAAATTGCATTCAACACAAACATAGGATGAATTTAGCACTACATTGGGATGTTCTGAATCCACATGAAAAGTAAACATATTTAGATCTGGAGTTTGGAAAGTACAGTATTTACATTCATAGCCACCTTCAACTTTTTTATTTTGCTGATTGTCAGAATCCACGGACTCATGAACTTCTTCATCACTTGAGACACTCTCTGCTCTGGTGTTTTCTATAGGTGTAAGTACAGGTGGACCTTCGTCCAAATCTGATACCAACTCGAGGTCTGGATCCTGTTCACTGGCAAGGACCATGCAGGGCGTTGTAGATTTTCGCCTGCTTGCCATTCTGATGTTATGGGGGGAAAATCTCAGTGGTGATTAAAAAGCATCGGGGCTTAAAACTGTTCAGTATCCTTCATTTGAAAACAATGGCTTTTGGTTCTTCAAGTCTGTCTTTGTGCTCAACAAGTCTCATTAGCAGCTTTTTCATGGTGCAATCAAGTAAAGAGCTTATGGTTGGCAAATACAATACTGCAGAACTGCTGAAATTTTTGAAGCACAACTCCAATCACCTATATTAAGATAAATTAAAAAACGTTTTTAAATGAGTGGTTATGATCTTTTCAACAAATTACAGCTCTATTTCACTTACATGAAGTTGTTGGAGAACTCAGTTGCAAAGATGTAGAATAAGACCAGAACCAGGAAAAACTTTTGCTGAGGATCATAATAGATGTCTCCAAGTCAGCTCACTGAAGGTCATGTACTGTACCTGATGGGTCAGCCTGCAAGGCTTGTGTGTATTTGGATTTTCCAGCCAGCGGCTATATGTTGGAAGGGAAGGAGAAGAAAGTGTCTGCTTTGGCAGGCACTCGCAATTTGAAATGATAATCTGTTAACAGGGGAGGAACTTTAAAACTATAAAAAGCAGCCACAGATACTCAAAACTATGACCACTAAGTGTATAAGGAATTCAGTCCATCAGTTATGCCCTGTTCTTCCTCCTGGTCTGTCTTATCATCCCAAAGGCATGCCCAAGTATGGCAAAAGCAGCAAAGGTAGAATATTAATGATCAAGGTTTCAGAAATATTACCTTCATCATTCTCCACAATGCTATCAGAATTTGTAAAACATGTCTAATCATATCAGTTCCCTGACTCAAAGCTTCTAATGGGTCCCCAATGCTGAAAGAATGAAGTTCAAACTTCTTTTTTTTTTTTTTTTTATAAATTTATTTATTTTAGTTGGGGGCTAATTACTTCACAATATTGTAATAGTTTTTGCCATACATTGACATGATAAGAAAACAAGCTCCTCCTTGTTTCCATGTAGCTCCCTCCACATCCTGGTTGCAACCTCAATTTTCTATTGTCTCTCTCCTGATTCTTATTTCGTTATGTTTTAGGCACAGAGCAGAAATGATTTCTGTTCCAGGGACTCCCATGCAGGCCATTCCTTGTGAATGGACGCTTGTTTGTACACACATTGGGTGTGACGATCTCTCAGATCTGTCCTATAGATCAACCTTAGCTTGGGCCAACCTCCTTTCTGGTTTATTTTCTAGTCTATCACTTACCATATCGAACCAGAGGAATGTTGGATTTCTGTCCTGAAACCTCCCGTCTCCTTATTCTTTTTCTTCTATTTTAAAGGAATAGCTTTACTGAGACATAACAAAGCTCTTGAAACTCTGGATGGAGCCAGTTTCCTTTATACCTTCAATCTAAGCTCTCTCAGCTGAGTTGTCTTGACTAACTTATTCATTTCTGTATCCCCTTTGGCATACAGAAGCCTGGAAGGGGGTTTCCCTGGTGCTTCAGTGGTAAAGAATCTTCCTACCAATGCAGGGGATATGGGTTCAATCCCTGGTCCTGGAAGATTCCACGTACCACAGGACAACTAAATCTGTGAACCACAACTACTGAGCCTGTGCTCTAGAGCCCGGGACCCACAACTACTAAAGCCTTCGAGCCTAGAGCCCAGGCTCCACAACAGGAGAAGCTACTGCAATGAAAAGCCCACACATCGCAACTGGAGAAAGCCTGCATGCAGCAACAAAGACCCAGTGCAGCCATAAATAAATAATAAATCTTTGATTTAAAAAAAAGGAAGCCTGGAAGTAGGGACTCATTAAAAGTTTATTAACCTGAAATAGGGTTCCCTAGTGGTCTAGTGGTTAGGATGCAGCGCTTTCACTGTCATGGTTTAGGTTCAATCCCTGGTTGGGGAACTAAGATCCTGCAAGCCCAGTGGCATGGCCCCCTCTCTCCCCCCGAAAAATTGCTACCTCCAATCTGAACTAGAATGAACAGAAACACAGTCCTATAAAACTCAAAATGCCCTAAAGGCATCACTATAGCAAACAAAACTAAAATTCACAACAAAGACCTTGAATAATCAAGAAAAAGTGAAATATGCTCATATGAATACACTTTAATACTTCTGCACCCAAAATAGTTAAAATACAACTTTGATGCTAAATCGGTTAAAGTTGGTGTGCTTCTAAAGTCTAAAACAAATGAAAATAAATACAATAAATGGTATCACTTATTTTAACCACAAAAGAACTATTTTCATTTACTAACATAGTACTTGTCCTAGCTAAACTGAGGAGAAAAAGTTTATTTCAAAGATTATAATGGAAAACTAGGTTTCTATGACTCAGTAAAAGGAGAAACATTTTTAGGAAACAGAGTTGTCCAAAGAGAGAATATCCTGCACCTTTGAAGGTGCTAAAATCCTTCTTACTAGGATTATTCAGATCATACATTTCCATTTGATGCATCCAAACAACAGACGGAAAGTTGGACTAATTGTCTCTTGTTCTCTGATTTCCCGTTACAAAATAAAGAGCATCAGTTTAGTAATAATAGTAATATCAAAAGTCCAAAACCCACTCTCAAAACTGTCATTGTTGGCAGAGGTGGGATGGATTGGGAGATTGGGATTGACATATATACACTATTGATATTATGTATAAAATATATAGCTAATGAGAGCATACTATATAGCACAGGGAACTCTACTCAGTACTCTATGGTGACCTAAATGGGAAAGAAATCCAAAAAAGAAGGGATATATGTATATATGTGGCTGATACACTTTGCTATACAGTAGAAACTAACACGGAGAAGGCAATGGCACCCCACTCCAGTACTCTTGCCTGGAAAATCCCATGGATGGAGGAGCCTGGCGGGCTGCAGTCCATGGGGTCGCTAGGAGTCGGACACGACTGAGCGACTTCGCTTTCACTTTTCACTTTCATGCATTGGAGAAGGAAATGGCAACCCACTCCAGTGTTCTTGCCTGGAGAATCCCAGGGACGGAGGAGCCTGGTGGGCTGCCGTCTGTGGGGTCGCACAGAGTCGGACACGACTGAAGCGACTTAGCAGCAGCAGCAGCAACTAACACAACATTGTGAAGAAACTATTGTTGTTGAGTTGCTAAGTGGTATCCGACTCTGCTGCAACCCTATGGACTGTAGCCCACCAGGCTCCTCTGTCCATGGGATTTCCCAGGCAAGAATATTGGAGTGGATTGCCATATCCTCCTCCAGGGGATCTTCCCAACCCAGGGATTGAACCCCTGTCTCCTGTATTGCAGGTGGATTCTTCACCACCGAGCCACCAGAGAAGCCTTATACTCCAAAAAAGAATTAATTTTTAAAAGTGTCATTGTTTTTTCTATAAAAAAATCTTTGATTTCTAAGGGAACATAAATCTATTACTGAGATTTAAAATGATTTCTTAACTAACTGCTATAAACTAAGATAATTCCATCTTTCCTATTCAATTTAATAGGGAACATTACTATTTTTGATCATTTTTTCTCATTAGAAACAAGGATTTCCTCAAATAGCTTTAAGTAAGTGGAAGAGTAACAAATGAGCATCACCCACATTTCTGACAGTGAAGGAGAACTACTGAAAGGCAGGGGAGTAAGTTATTTTCTGACTTATTCTCCTAGAACCTTAGATGATGTTTAGATGGGGTATATTAACAGCTAAAAGTCTTAATGGAGGAGTTTTTCTTGAAACTATATTTCTTGAGGTGGTGGTTTTGAAACTTTTTGTAATAAGCAAGAAAGCCCTTTCTTCAAACAAAATTCTATGAGGAGCCCAAGTATAAAACTGATTAAAGAATATAGCTATCTGATTGGAGAAGTAGAGAAGCCAAACTACCTCCTGACCCCATCCCATGGACCCCACAATCCCTCTTTCACCTCTGATGGGTTCTAAGATATGTTTGAAGCCTTTGCCTTAAAAACATAAACAGTTTCATCAGAAATCCTCAGCTTGCCAGTGCTAAGCCATGAAATGTGATACCTATTAAATGTGAATTTAATGTGTCCTTTTAGGCTGTTTCACTGTAAAAGACAGGCTTGGAGCACCCTGGGATAGAACAGAGTAGCCCCTACTAATAAGAGATACAGAGGAGAAACTTGAGGAGCTAAGATACTTTTATTATTCTGGTTCTGTAGCTCTTTTGTTACTTTTCATCCTATCTAGTATAAATATAGGAATATGCTACCAAGTTGTTACTTTTATTTCTTTTCCTTATAGCTCACTAGCTCAGAATGGTCAGTTTGTAAGAACTGAAACAGATATACAATTTTCAGAGTATTTTTGCTAAAGTCATGAAAATAATAAAATATGCATATATTATAACCTAATGATATATACATACAGTTGTGCTTTTTCCCTTTGAAAGCATTGGTTTTTGAGGAATTTGAAAATTTTAAATTATAAATTAAATTTATTTAAATTAAAATTTTTACATTAAATGTATAATTTTAAAACTATAAATAGTTTTATAAGAAAACTTAAAAGAAAGGCTTTTAAAAAAATCCTCAGTAATGCAAAAGACTAAAAATCTGATTATCTTGGGTATCCTAGGTTGTCTCAACCTGGGTTACTTCTATATTCGACTACATAGACCTGGGAAATACTCTTTCCTCTTTCCTCCTAAAACTGTCCACATTTTGCTAACAAAACCATAATCAATTATTTAACATATTTCTAAAGGGAGACTGATAACTTCCAAAAGTGCCTCAAGATTCGGCCCAATGGCTCAATTTTATTATTATGTATACAACCTAAAAATAAATCAAAGCACAAATAAAGGCAGCCTCGTGGTCCTTATTTGAGGGGAAGCAGGGACCTCAGTACAATCTTCCCATTCTTCATGGAAGAAGAAACCCACCCAAGGGAATAAATTCACAGATGCTTTGTGGTAAAGGCTAAAACCACAGGTTTTAGAGTCTCCTCTGTACTCAGTAGTTAGGTGACTGGAAAAATTGCGCAATATCAACCTCAGCTTTCTCATCTATAAAACCAAGATTCTTCAGTTCAACAAATCCACTGAACAACCATTTGTTGAAGGTCAACCATGTGCCAGGCACTGTGTTGGGCACTCGGATTACAGCAGTCACCAGGACAGATAGCCTCTGGTCTGACAGGTTCTAGCTGTTAACAAGGAAAACAGGCTTAAGCAATTACTTAGAATGACTATGATCAATGCACTGAGAGGGGGTACTGGGAACTATATAAGCACATTACAGGAGGCTTCTAGAAAAGAAGCAGAGAAGGCTACCCTGGAGAAAATAAACATAGAGGTATCCCACCTCAGATACTGACCAAATAAAAATGCTTCACACACACTAGTATACAGTAGGTGCCTAATTAATGCTATGTTCCAGTCCCTGAAAAATTATTTGGGGAATGAATAAATACCATTTATTTACTATTATTCTCTTTCTTTCTATCTCTCATGCAGCTTAATCAGATGACACACAAATTGAAGGCACACAAATTGAATGTAAAAGCAAAAGGGGTAAAAACGCAGAGTAAGAATCGCCATGATGTGGTTTCAATACATCTTATTACAGTGTAATGGGGCTGAGACAGGAAAACCGCCACATAGAAATCACTATTAGCTGATAGGCATCTCATCCTCTCGTTGAAGGTCAACTCAAAACAGCTTAAAATCAATTCGGGAAACCTTGCACTATTTACCTGTAAAAGAGGGTTAGAGTCCAGTTGCACAACTGAGGAGCTAGGTGGCTCTGCAGTTAAAACATAATTAAAGTGAAATCTGCCCATAAAAGAAAAAAACTATGCACTATATGCATATAGCATTGTAAATATAATTATGTTTGAACACCATTTTCAGTTAACCTTTCAGTAGAGAAAGATGTTAAAAAATAATCAAATCAATTATACTGCCATTAAAAATGATATTCAAAAAAGTAAAGAATATGGCAAAGTATCCATTTACTGTTAAATTTTTAATAATCAGAACAAAATCTGCATACTGACTATAAAATAACTATGGGAGAATATGTATGCATGGTGGACAAAGACTAGATGAAAACATTAAAAGATGAAATTTTCACATGAGATTATGGGTGAAATTTTTATGGTGTGTGTGGTATTTATGTTTTCTTTAACAGTGTTATGACATTGCTTGATTACAAAATACAACAAACAGGGACTTCCCTGGTGGTCCAGTGGCTAAGACTCCATGTTCCCAACACAGGGGGCCTGGGTTTGATCCCTGGTCAGGGAACTAGATTCCACATGCCACAACTAAAGATCCTGCAAGACTGGGAGCAGCCAAATAAATGAGTAAATATTCTAAAACAAAACACAACAAAACGATAGTTTCAAGGCCTTAAAATTGCAAATAGGCTAAACGATTTTTGTGGTCATTTGTCTCAAGCTGGAAACAAAATTTACTTTCTGTTTTTAAAGCAAAAACACGTGCTACCTAAATGTTTTTTCAGGGAAAGGAGGAATCTCTGAGTATGTATAGCATTCAGGTGTATCCCAGACATTCTGGAGGGCTGCTGTCCCATAGTAGAGAAATCAGACTGGTTCTAACAGCTGGCAAGAGCACCCCTAGTCTCCAGAGAATAGATCTAGGCCAAGCCAATTTCCATGGTTCTGTGTACTGGCTCTTCTCCTGAAGGTCAGATGCTCCTTAATCAATTCATGATTCTTAATTCATCAAAAGAATTACATCAAATTTTCTCTGCAGAAAGCATTTAATGGGAACAAAATTTATTTCATCACAGTATAAAACTTTGGGGCAGTTCTAAAAGTAGTTCTTCTTACATGATCGGTGAGAATGTCTGTTTAGCTCTTCACTGTATCCCCAGGGCCAAACACAGTGCCTATTAATATTTGTTGGAGGTTCTCAATGTAATACACTCTAAAAAGTTAATGGATTGTTTCAAACCGTATGCTTAGCACAAAAAAAAAAAAGTCTAAAAAATTTTATAATTATACAGGGCCATAGCTACACTGAATTTCTAAGCCTCTATTTTTTGGCTGTCTTGTACTTTAAATTAAATGATTAACAGTTTATTGGCCTAGTTAGCCACAAAAGCATGTTATTTTGGTAAGATTTTATGTTTAGAAAAACAGACTTTGTTTTTTATGCCAATTCTGGGTCAAATAAGAACATTTAGAAGATTTTAGAAGATAACTATAATTTTTAAGTATCATGTTAGTTTTGACCTAGTACCAACTAAATAAACCGTTCTTAAGGCCGCTAAAATACACAAACTGAGAATCCTTTGAAATCTGTATTCATACATATACTGAGAACTCTTAGGACTCTGTATTCAATTTAGTTTCACTTCTCCCTCTGTGAGTCAGAGTTCTGTTTAGCCAGCTGAAAATACTTACTTTTACGTGTTTGTATTCAAACTAAAAGTTACAAATCTACCAAAATCACAGAATGCCTGAAATAATAGTAGAAACAAAGAATAATGAACCCAAATGAAAACAAGGGTATCCAGCACTTTTTTTTTTTAAAGGTATCCAAGAGGATACTTTTCTTAATTACAAATTTTTTTTTGGTCTTTACATAGTAGAGGCATTTTTCAAAGCGTTAATGTTAAAATATTTAGAAACAATAGTCAAGTTCTTAAAAAAAATTAAGTGAGAAATCTGATAACCCAAATTTGTACCCACAACAAGAGTTTGTAAAAATTACTGTAAGCTGGAATCATTACCTGAGAGACAAGTCTCAATAAAATCGCCAAAATGGTCTCAAGATAATACAAATTCAAGTATCGAGGTGAATACAGACAGGAGTGAATGTGATCCAAGTAACAACATCTAAGAAACTGTGGCCAAAGATAATCTAATTTCAGAAGATCCCTTTGCTAATGCTAACTGAGGCTTAGAGGCTTAGAAATTCTATCCTCTCTACCTGAGAAAGCTGACTTTAATGCTGCTAAAGATGAAAAACCTCTAAGTTGGACAGATTTCTCCAGGCAAGCTCTGACCCCAGATTTGAGGAGTGAAATGTTTTTTTGAAAGATCTTTAGGCCACTAACATCCTGGTGGTGTACTTTCTGCTGGCATGTAGGTAAGTATGTAACATAATTTGACAGTGAAACACAAACTAGTCATATAATGAAATATCTTATCTTTATTATTAAAGTTTGTGGATATGATCCAAAAGTAATTTTTGGCTGAAAGTAATTTCCTCCTACTTTTCTCAAGGTAGTGTATTAAATCTTTCACAGAAGTCTAACACAAGAATGCTATTCTTGGTTCCAAGTGACATTATCACCGAAAGGCTGAAAAGTCATTCATCTGTCCATTATCTTCCCCATTTGTAAAATAAAGTAACTGCTACCTATTTTACTCAGGATACAATAATTCAATTTGAAGGATAATAGTAATTGGTACTGGTAATGTCAACTCATAAAAAAACACAAAAATGAAAGTGAACCACCACATTAATAGTTATGGAATCTTTCCTAGTACTTTCTGGAATCATCTGCAATAACAACTGGTCTAAAATATAAATATTTCAAACAGCATAGTATGTAATCTAATGCTTCTCAAAAAGCCAATTTATATCAAGTAAGTAAAATATAAAAGTAATTATGTACAAATATATTTAAATAGTGGTATGCTTAACCTAAATCAAAGTATTTAATTATTAATATCTTAAATTTTATCATTGTAATTAACTATTATTAGAGATATGTATACTGAAAATGTGTTTTCAGGAATTGTTCTTGAAGTCTTGAGGCATTTTTTTGGCTATAAGAAAAGAACAGTAAAATTTCTAGATAAATTTCCCCACACAAAAGGTCTTTACCCTCCTGACCTTCATTTGTCTGGTTTACCACTGTAATTACCATAGGTCCAGTGCCTGATACACAATGGATTTCAGCAAATGTTAACTGAAAAATCACTTCTAAATATACCACATAGATTTATTAAGAAGTGTGATGCCATTTCCTTTCAAATTAAAGCAGCCAATACTCCTACATTTTTAAAGTTTGAAAGTATATTTCTTAAAAAAGAGTTAAGAATATATCTGCTGCTTTTTAAAGGAAACCTTTTAAGACTTTAGCCAAACATAGTATCATTATATTAACTGAGCACATCCAGTCTCCAAGTTTTACCACAACAGAAGGATGGAACACATACCTGCCACAGTCTCCTCCCCATTCTGTTCTTTGACACTGGAAGGGTGTCCCTTCAAATTAGGAGGTGTTTAGCTCAGGCCATCATTACCAACAGGTCCAAAGTACCTATCTGCCATCACCTACAAAAAAAGTAATATTGCTTTACTATTCTAGACATGATTCAGTCTTATTAGGAAACTTTAAGCCTATGCCTTGGTTTTTTAAAAGTAAATATAACTTTAAAAAATTAATTTCCTCATAGAAATTTTAAAAGAATCATTAAAATGCCAACCTCAGTAAGATATGCAAAACTGAAGACGTAAAAATATATTTATATTTTATAAAATAACCAAGTCACTATCATACTGTCTTCAATACAGATTTTCAAAATGTGAAAAAAAATTTCAAAATGTGACTATATGCAGGGTATATGAAAGCTGAGATGAAGAAATTGAGAATTGTAAAAAATTAGTACCACACAAGTTATGAAAGACAACTTAGTTAAACTAAGAGGTTGGAGAAGGTGTGTGTTTATATGTTTATGTATAAGCCTCACTAGGCTTATATTTGTATCCTAATTTACTATGTATTAAGTGGAATGGATCATTAATGCTGGGGACAAGCCAATACTACTTAAATAAACTAGTGGTACCCCACTCCTAAACATATGGTATATCTGATACAATGATTGGTGTTTGTTTTTGCAAGAAAGTTAACTACTAAATGATTTTTCAATCAGCACATTGTGAAACATTAGATGGTACAAACTGAAAATCATTCTCTGAAAACTCAAATTTGTTTCTAAAAATGCTGTGGTATATTACTCAGAGTAGGTAAACCAATCAGAAGAATTAAATAAAAACTATCATTGTTTGTCATATTAAATAACAGTAAATCATGCTTTTGAAGAGTTGAAGGATTTCTGTTACTGTTCTTTAAGCCCCGAAGCTCTGTAAACCATAGTGAATGAATATTAAGTAGGGTGATTTCCCTCAGTATCTTTTCTTTTTGATTCTTGCTATTATGACATACAACTTTATGAAGAGCCCTTTTAAGGTAAGAAATCATGTAAATACACCAGTCCTTTAGTAAAATACTTGTAGGGTAAGCTAAAGCTTAGGCTGAATAGTTACACTGTTTTCATGAAAAGCAAGAGCATTTTCTTGGTGGGCCCAGTGGAGCAATCCTGTTCTGTTGGTAGCCTGCTGCTGCTGCTGCTGCTGCTAAGTCGCTTCAGTCGTGTCCGACTCTGTGCGACCCCACAGACAGCAGCCCACCAGGCTCCACCGTCCCTGGGATTCTCCAGGCAGGAATACTGGAGTGGGTTGCCATTTCCTTCTCCAGTGCATGAAAGGGAAAACTGGAAATGAAGTCGCTCAGTTGTGTCCGATTCTTAGCAACCCCATGGACTGTAGCCCACCAGGCTCCTCCATCCATGGGATTTTCTAGGCAAGAGTACTGGAGTGGGCTAGGATTCTACAATTTCATTTCCTGGTCTCTCCTTGTTCGGACACTCCTTAGCCAGCCATCTACAGGATGTGGACTAGAAGAAAGGATAGGAAACAGCTGCCAAAAGTAGGGAGGTTATTGTCCAAAATGAATTATTAATAATATTATAGGAAATTGATAACCTATTTGAATCCATTCTTAAATCACACAGTAATCGCAAGATGTTTTACCGAACGAGAGTTTCCTGAGAAGAGCTGCCAAGACATGCACATGGGGAGCAGAGAATCAACAAACGAATTCCTCAGTATTTCTGGATGAAAAGCATACTTACCTGACGTTATTTCAGTTTCTGATACTGGGATTACCTTAGGACACCTCTCTAATTCAAAGTATCTTTTTAAAGTTGGGATTAAACTTCAAAAATTAAAGAAGTCATCTTGACCATATACATTATGCAATAAAACAGATTGGTTATTTTGGCAGGAGAGGATGGACAGGAAATAAAGATGAAGGATTTGGGCTTTGGAATCAGAGCGCATGGGTTCAAATCCCAATTCTGTCACTTACCAGCAGTGTGGTTTTGGATAAGCCACTTAGCCTCTCTGTGGCATAGCCCTCTTATCTGTAAAATACTATTAGTAGATACTAATGATAGTATCTACTTAATAGGGGTGCTGTAGGCATTGAAAGGAATAATACATGTAAAGTGCTTGGAATATTTGCTAGCACATGGCATACCTACAAATTAGACTTTTCTGATTCTCACTTAGGGTAATAACTTTTAAGTTATACAACAAAGAAAGTCTTTGTTTAAATTTTGCTAAATTCTGAGATTGGCATAGTGTTCTGGGTCAGTTATACTTCAAAAAACAAATAAACTCATAGAAAAAAAGATCAGATTTGTGGTTGTTGAGGCAGGGTAGGGAACTCAGGAAGGGGAATTGGATCAAGGTAGTCAAAATCTACACTCTTGCAGTTTTAAAATGTGCCATGTGCTCAGTCGTGTCTTACTCTTTTCGACTCCATGGACTGTAGCCTGCCACGCTCCTCTGTCCGTGGAATTCTCCAGCCAAGAATCCTGGAGTGGGTTGCCATTTCCTTCTCCAGGGGATCTTCCTGACTCAGGGATTGAACCCCCGTCTTCTGTGCTCCTGCATTACAGGTGTATTCTTTACCTGCTGAGCCATTAAGTAAGTACTAAGGATATACTGTACAACATGATAAAGATCATTAACACTGTTGTAGGTATATGAAAGTTGTCGAAAGACTGAATCCTAAGAGTTCTCATCACACATACACACAATTTGCTAAATGCTGAAACAGTACAAACTCTTTCAAAGTCCACAAAACAATTTTATTTTCCATTTCATAGTTTTGAGCATATTAAGCAGCATTAGAATAAGCTGGCTTTAACAGGTAGACATTGATCAATCATAATTTATGCTTCCAACCCCAACATACATATATTTTCTCTGATCTAAGCCTCAAGATGAATCATTAATATATGACACATTAAAGGGGTGTTTCATAGAACAAACAAGCTTTTGATATAAATAATCTTATCATAGTAATAAAGAGAAATTGTTCTTTTTTCACCAACCCCCACTCCCAAATATAGTCCAAGTCCAGTCAAGTTTTAACAAACTTTTTTTTTTATAATATTCGAAGGTAAAGGGAATAAACTTAGTAGAGAAGATATTAGTGAAATGCTTAGAAATATCAGAATACTCCTATATCCTTTCATTCTTCACAACAAAAAAGAGAAAGACCTTTAGGAAGGGGAAAAAGGGAGCCAGAAATACTAACATTAACATTAAATCACTAAAATTTAATGACAAAGTTATTTTATTTTAAATGATAAATATGTACATATCTACTTTAATGTTTTAATTTTTTAGATAAGCTTTAATAATATGATTTTTAAATCTAAATTTCAAAGCTGAAAACAAAAATTCTGCATAAAAAATGATTTATTCAATTTTGACTCCCTTGAATAAACGTCATTATTAATTTGCTCATACATACTTCTTTTTCCAAAGTATATCATCTTATTTGTTTAGACCAAAGGTACATAAGACCATGTTTACAACTTTTAAATACATTATAGGATACTAATTATATAAAGTGCAAAGATCAAGTACCCTTTAAGACCAAAACCTGGCAATCTACATAAAAACTTACCTAAGTATTTGCTTTAAAAATAAATTAACTGTATAAAATACAAATCAAAATATAAATGCAATGTGTATATCCTGATTGGTAATCTAAATCAGCAGCTTCAGTCATACAAATCTTGTTACTTATCACTATGACTATATTGGAGCAACAGGATACAATAATATTAAGGATTAAAGGCTAGTACCATAGTTTTTTTCCTTCAAATAAATGTAATTCAAGTTACTTTTGAAATTACATAGAATGATTTAAGAGGATTTTAAGTCAGAAAAAATTTAAACATACAAACGAATGTGCCATACTGACTATTACTACAAACAGTGCAATAGATATTTCTGGACATCTCCCTGAAATGATCGAATATGATTAGATTAAAAACTAGCTTAGGCACTGAAATTTCTACACTGTTAATATTCAAATAAGAAGTCTTTTGAGTTCAAATCCACAATGCTGTAATGTACATAAAAAGGTTATTTCCTAAGCTACAATTGGAATCATTTTAGTAATTTTATTGCTTTAAGTATAAAGCAATAACTGAAAGCAAACTAGGTTCCAAATATCACATTTTTGTGCCTATTTAACATTACAAGAAAGAAAATGTATAGTATATGATAATATCACCTTTTAGTCTCAATGTGAAATGTAATAATAGGGAAAAAAACCTCCAAAGTGAGCCACCTCACCTACTAACAAAAGAATTGTAAATCCCCCCAAAAACAATAACAACAACAAAAAGAATTGTAAAACTTAATTCACATTTACTGAAAAAAAGAAGTATCATTAAAGGTGGAATATTTGGACAGCATTCATGAACTGTCCTCCAGTCCAGTGAAATAATCAACTCACTTGATTGGAGTGACATCTACTAAGGAAAGCTCACCAGCATAGGAACATTTATGTTTTCAGCCTTACCATATTTTGAAACCATCTGGCAGCAATGCCTTTCTGGTTCACCCAGCCTAATCTATTCAGAATTGAATACAAAACTAGACCTACGTGCACTTTGGGGATACCAAAGAACAGCACACATGAATAATAATGTTCTAAATGTGCAGCTCTAAACTAGTTTATACTTGAAAGGTGTCTTAAAAAACATTTCTATTGGAGATGTTAAAGCTCTTTTAAAAATACTAGAATGGTTCAAGAAATCTGTATGAATCATTGCTGTCATCAGTTACCCAAGTCTTATATTCTTTTTTCTGATTTTAATCCTGATCACTAAATAAACCATCTCAAGAGATTCCTCTACAAATAGAGTTAGTGATAAATGAAACACTATCAATTCTATAATGAAAGGACCCAAGGTTTTTTACAACTTACTTTGTACAAAATTAGTCTGCTTAGCCCTAAAATGCTCAGAGGAAGGAGGGGAAAACTAAGAGAAAAAAATACTCATGAAAGCCCTTTTTTCTTTTACATCCTGTTACGGCATTACTGTTTCTGGCAGCACTTACATTTCTTTTAAAATCAAGAGTCAGAATTGCTACTCAAGACATTAAAAAAAAAAATCTAAGAATGTGCTAGAGTCAATATCCCTGTTAGAACCAAATTCCGTCGCCCTCACCAACTGGCATAAAAACAAACCACTTTTTCAGGATAATTGTTCAGAAGCAAGGATAATTCACACAGCACCATATACCACAAGTTAAAGCTTTCAGACAAAGACTGAGAAACAATGACCAATATCAATGAATCTTAAGGTGCGTGCACAAACACTCCAACCCAACAAATAGTCACTGTTCCTGGGATAAAGCTGCTTCTCCCTCCCTCACCGGGAACCACTCTATTTCTCAATCCTGTGATTTTCCCTTTTCAGATAAACTCTCACTCTCCAAGAGAACTGCTTGTTCCTTTCAAGTTACATGGAATCCCAACTTAAACACGTTACATACAAATTCTCTATCAGTAGTGTTCCAGACATGTTTTCTCCCAGCAAAGATTAGCCCCTTCTCATGTTTTTCTTTAGAGCTGGGATGAGATGACAGAAAAGCGCTGTGGCATTCCCGCTCTGCCCAATCTCTTCCCCACATCCCTCCTCTATCCATCCTCTTTCCCGCTTCTTAATCCTCCTGTCCCGAATCTCTCACTGAAGCCCTGCCTAAGCTAAGGATATGCAACGGAACCTTTTGCTTCTCGGGGTTCTGCTTTTCCCTTACTGTTACCCACAGAGAGGTGGGGAGGGGTGTACTGGAACAAAGAATTTCAAGTCCCTTTCTCTAGAACTTAGGTGTAAATACACAAGGAAAGGGCATCCCCCAGGGCTCTTCTTTCCTGCCATTTGACCCCCCTCCTCTCAGAGCGCCTTCCTAGCCCCTCACTCCCCGCAAAGGTCAGGAGCTTGTTCCCTTCAGGCCCTAAGGCTCTCAGCAGTCCCTGGTCAGCTTCCCAGTCTCCCTCCTGAAAGGGACGGATAACATTTCCATTCTCTTTCATCAACTTCTCCTTAAGTCCCAGGGCTTCTTCAAAACATAATATAGCTAAGGACTCAACTCTGAGTCTTGCCCTGAAATGGGTGTCCAGCCTTCCCTGAAGTGGGGTACAGCCTCTCCCCGAAGGGTTTCTGGGAGCTCCAACCCCAATGCCAGTGCGCTCAGCTCCAGCAAGAGAATCTCTCCCCTCAGGGAGACTGAGTCTCTACGAGGCCACATGACCTCGCAGGTCACGACTCCCGATCTCCCTCCCCTAGGACCCTTAACACTGTTGGGGTGCTCTATCCCTGCGGCGCCTGTCCCCCTTCTAAGGAGACCCCGTTCTCACTCCCGTCAACAATCCCAAGTTGCTCAGTCCTCTCGCAGGCAGGCACGCTGAGATTTTTCCTTACAGAGCCAACCCCCAGCTCCTTCCACGGCTGCAGAGCCCCCGAGAGCGCAAAGGAGGCTCGGGATCTGTCCCCCGACGGCTATCCCGGCCCAGGCAGGCCCGGTCCTTGCCCCTCGGAAGCCCCGCGCCGGTCCGTCCTGCCACCCGCCGCGCTGAACGCGCTCAGCACCCCCGGGGCTCTGCCCCGGGGTCGCCCTCCTCCGTCCCGCCCGCGCGCCGCTCGCCTTCCCGGCCCGCCGCGCCGGCCGCGAGCTCTCCGCTGCCGGTTCCCACCCGTAGCCCCGGACTCCCTGGGCCGCTCGTCGCGGAGCCCGCTCGGGCCGCTACCTGCAGGGGCCGCCGCGCCTCTCAGAGCCCCGCCGCCGCCATCTTGCATTTCAAACCGGCTGCACTTTTCAGGGAGTCAACTCTGACCTGTGAACCCTATACCCGGAACCGCTCGGTGGGCCGGCTCACGGCTTCAGCAGCGCGGCGGACCCGGCAGAGAGCAGAGAGTCGGGGGTGGGGGTGCGAGGCGAGGCGCGCGCCCCAGCAGCCGACCGGGGGCGGGAGGGGGGAGGGGAAGAGCCGGCCGAGGCGAAGCCCTCCCGCGCGCGCGCCCTCCGCGCGCCCCCACCCCGCTCCGCGCCTGGCTCTCCACACCGGGACCCTGCTGCTCCCCTGGGGTTCGACCCGGGTATCTGCCCCCGGGATTGGCGCACGGCGGGAGGTAGGGAGCCGCCCCGCCCCTCTGTCAACAGAAGCCCCGCCCCCGTCTACGGAAGCTCCACCCTCTGTCAACAGAAGCCCCGCCTTCTCCAGGTCTTGAAGCGGCCCTGCCCCCTTGCCGGTGATAGCTCCGCCCACTATTGGCAGAAGCCTGGTCTTCACTCAGGTCAATCGAGAAGGCACCTCGCCTTCTGCCAGTTGTGGCCCCGCCCTCTGGGCGCTCCGCCTTCCTAGTGTCTCCGCTGGATCGCGAGAAACGCCCCTTGTCATCATGAGCTCCATTTGGTAGCAATACTACTCAAGCCCCGCCCCTTTCGGCGGGAGCCCCACCCACTGTCAGTGGAGGCCCCGCCTTCCTGAGACCCTTCTTGATTCTAGCCCGAAGCCCCACCTCCTGTCAGTTGCCGCCCCGCCTCCCCCTGCCTCCTATTCGGCCAAAAGCCGCCCCTCCACCGTCTGACACCCAAAGTTCGGTTCAACCTCACTTGGAACCGCCGTTCAAGACCAAGCCACCCTCTGCTCCCGAAAGCCCTCCTTTGCCTTCTCACGAGTCACTCTTCTGAAGGGCTTTCCTTCAAGCTGTGGTCGTCAAATCCCGACAGCTTCAGTGGGAACCAGCCCCGCCGCGAGAGACCCAGGCTTTGGGGAAAATGGCCCCTCCCTACCTCTCTCCTTCCCTCCGCCCCCCAACATCATTTTTAGAATGGAGAGAAGTACAGACCAAAGCAAAGAGAAACGGCTCACCCTCAAGCTAGTCGGCTCAGATTCACGGACCAGGACGTGTGAGAACTCCCTGGTGGCTTAGTGTTCCTTCCCCGCCGCCACCCCAGTCCTGGATCCTCTGTGCTTTGACAGCAGCGCTCCGCTGAGCCACATTAATCCCAAAACATGCAGTTGCTTAAAGTGAAAGCTTGGTGGTTGAAATCAATGTACACCAGCTTCTTTTTACTTATATGGTTCGTCTTAGAACCCCAGAACTTGTGGAATCAGAAGCAAGTAAAGCTTAATCTTGTAAACGTAGGCACTCAATCCTGCCATACTCCACACCCTGTATGCAACAAAACAAAAATTTAACATTACTCTCCTGGAATTCAATTTATTAACATGTAAACTATGTACAAGAAACCACTGTAATAGTCTAATAATACAAAGGTGAAATAAGCAAAAATAATGTATTTTAAAATATTATACTAGTATCAATAAAAATCAGAAAATACTTTTCACTGTGGGAAAACTTGGGACCAGTATGAGAACTACAATACAAAACATGCCCCCACAAAATTTCAATACGCCCCCTAGGGGGCAATACTGTGCTACCCGAGACCTGCTTAGGATTTATCTGAGGAAAGGAAGTACTTCAGATAGGGAAATTCATCTTTTGTTGGAGCATTTAACGACTAGGTTTTTGAGTACCAGTGTATGCCAGGCACTGTGGAAGCTGAAAAGCTGAGTCAGACAACGTTTCTGTCTGCAAGGAGATTACAGTTTAGTAACCAAGCAAAAAACGTTTTGCATAAAAACATCAAGCAAGGTGAGCAGTCAGAAAGATCAAGGAGAAAAATACATCAAGAGACCCCTTTAAGGGTATGAATTAATGAATATAAACCTTACCTTTCTCTCTCTCTCTCTCCCTCCCTTTTTTCCCTTCTCTTTTCTCCCACTCCTCCCCCTCCCCCTCTTCTTTAGCATCAATTTATAGTCGCCTTCTTCTCTCTATAAGCTGTCTGCCTGGTTCACTGCCCAGTGCCAGCAGCCCAGAGTTCTCCCAATTTAGGGCCATGCCCAGAGGGCAGTTCTGTCCAGGAAAACAATTTCAATAGCTCAGTGCTGAGAACAGTGTCCTTAGCTGAATTGCTGCCAATTATTTGGTATCCTTGTACAAAGCAAGACTGTTATCATCACTCAAAAAAGAAAAAACTGGTTGCAGACCTAAGCAACATGAATATATGTTTAGCATAGCAGATTGTGCCAACCCACATAAATCTGTTTAGAGATCATGTTCACAGAGTAACTTGTTTTTATTAAAATAAACTCATTTGTAAAAATTGTAAATATGACTGATTTCAACAGCTGTGTGGCTCCAGAAGTTTTTTACCCATGGATTGGCACAATTAGAAGAGTTTAGATTTCTTTATGCATATGTTTTGTGGTTTGTTATACACAGTCTGGTATGACAAAACTTCAGTACTCTTAGAGATGAGAAGTTATCCAGCAGGTTTTAAAAAGCACAGAATTTTTGCTATTCAGAGCCTCTTTCACCCTTGGAACAGTGGGAAAAAAGTATTTGTAGGAAATGAAGAGCTAAAATGAAGAGCTTTGAGTTAAAAGTTCTAAGCACTGGTGTCATCTGAAGAGGAACAGACTTCCAACACTACTTTTTGAAGTAGTTTCCTTCTGTTATTATTTTTCCTTTTTCTACTTTTGGTGAGAAAGTCTTCTAAAAAAACATGATACCATGAAACGGATCGGCCAAAAAGACATCAAACCAAGACACTTCAAACTTTTAACTAGAGCCAGGTGAACCTGAGAATTTAGCCCTAGTAAAATACCCCCACTATTCCCTGTAAGGGCTACTTCAGAAGGTGAACAAAAACATTTCTACTTGAAGGTAGTTCAGACTGAACAAACTTTCAAAGTCCATTTAGGGTCAAGTCATCTCCTATTCCTATTAGAGAGTACTTTGTGAAAATAAGAATTTTATTGATAACAACAGTAAAAACAAGTTAGTATATTTGTAAATGCCCTCTCCACTATTCTGCTCCCCTATTTCGGTATCTGGTGTAAGTCCATATATAAAGATTATAAATGCAAAACAAAAAACAAAATGAAAAAACAGGAAAAAATGATTTCCCAGTATTTTTTCAAAGAGTAAAATGTTGATACCCTTAAAAAAATCATGGTGTCATCTGGGTTGGTTCATTCATTGGTGTGTACTCTACTTCCACCAAAAAGTTAGTGTTTTTGTCAACACTACTGAAAAATGTGCTGGTGGATCTTTTTTGACCTAAAATCTTAGGACACAAATAACCCTAGGGGAATACCCTGAAACCAATACTACAGTGAGAAAATGCAATGCATCCTGTTTTTAAAGTCATAGCAGAGAAACTTTAATATGCATTCAAATTATTGGGGAATTTTGATTAAAATGTAGATTCTAGATCCTGCTCCCAGTAATGTCTCATTCTCTAGGTCTGGAATGAGGCCATGAATCTTCATTTGACAGGCAGCTGGTGACTCTAATGTGAATGACCTACAGACTTTACTTTGAGAAATACTGATCTACAAAAAAGCTTATAATCGGGAAAAAAATTACTGAATTCCTGTAGAACCAACAGTTACAAGCACATAAAAAGTCAGTATCTCTAAGAAGAGATAACCATTCCTAAAAATGTCAGTTGGTTGAATATCAACACTGAAAGTAAAACTCTATTTGAGTTATCAAGAAATTTTGGACTCATAGCAAACTTCCATCTTCCAGGAAACTTTAAGGCCTGCTAAACTCTAGACACTGTTTTATTTTTCCTCTTTTTTTTCTTTTTCTATTTATGTATTTAATTTTGGTTGCACTATGTCTTTGTGCTATCCATAGGCATTCTCTAGTTGTAGCGAGTAGGGGCTATACTCTGTAGTTGGGATTCAAGGGCTTCTTATCGTGGTAGCTTCTCTTGTTGTGGAGCCTGGGCTCTAGGCTCATGGGCTTCAGCAGTTGCAGCATGCAGGCGCAGTAACTGTGGCTTGAGGGCTCTAGACTCAGGTTGAGTAGTTGTGGCACATAGGTTTAACTGCCCTGTGGCATGCAGAATCTTACTAGACCAGGGATTGAAGCCGTGTACCCTGCACTGCCAGGCAGATTCTCAACCACTGGACCACCAGGGAAGTCCAACTGTGGACACTTTAGACGTACTATTTCATTTTACCTTCCTGGTGTCTCTGTGAGGCAGTTGGTATTGTTTGCAGTTAACATAATGCCCAGTAACCTGCAAAGGAAAGTAGGTTTTGAACCCAGACCAATCCTACAATCTAATGAAGATGCTACATATGGGGCTTCTCAGCAGGAAGGTATTGCATTGGCCATGTTACAGTGTGTTCAGGATATGAGAGAATTCACTGGGGTAGAAATCAGGTCCCAGGACCCACTGCTCAGGTCCCAGACCCCCTGCACCAGTGGAGGGTTGTTGCTGCATAACAAATCCGCTGAAACATAGAGGCTTAAAAGCCTAAGTAATTATTTAGTTCATAACTCTGTGGGTTGGCTGGGTGGTTTGGCTGATCTTAACTGGACTCACTCATGCATCTGTAGTCAGCAGGTGGGTTGTCTGGGTGCTGCCTAGTCCAGGATGGACTCATTCATACACCTGGCAGTTGGCTGAGTGTCAGAGGAACATCTAGGATGGCCTCAGTCATCCACAGTGGTTAGCTGTTGATCACAGGGGTTACTGGACCACATGCGTCTCAGCTTTCATTACAGTAGCCTGGACTCCTTCACATGCTCAGAGGTCTAAGAAATCAAGAAGCACCACTGAAGACCTCTAAAGCCTAGCCTCAGAACTGACAATGACATTTATGCCTCATTAATGCCAAAACAAGTTGTAGGGCCAGCTCAGATTCCACCTCTTGTTGGGAGCAGCTATAAAGTCACAATGCAAAGGAGGAGGATATAAGAAGGGGAAATAATTGTGGCATATTTGTAATCAATTTACCACAATAACCATATGACTAAGGGCAGGTTTCTTAACCTCTCTTTTCACTCATCTGTTGTTGTCTTATCTCAAAAGCTTGATAATTCATGCAAAGGGCCTGACTTATCTTTTCTCTTTTAAAAAACATTTACTTTTATTTATTTGGTTACAATAGGTCTTATTTGCAGCACATGGGATCTTTAGTTGCTGAGTGTGGGATCTAGTCCCCTGCATTGAGAGCGTAGAGTCTTAGCCACTGGACCACCAGCAAAGTCCCCTGGCTTATCTGAATTTCTCAGAAAATATTAGCCATGCTGCTGCTGAGGCTGTCCTCTAGGGTTTTCCAGCCTGGAGGTATTCTGGGTCTTCATGGAAGAGGTTAGACTGATTTTTTGTGGCCCCTCAGGGCAGAACTTTGGCTTCAAGGTCCTCACTCTTTTTAATTCATGATGTTCCAGTTTATACCCTTCTGGTTGTGGTACTTCACATCCTGGAATGGGAAGTCAAGTGGGCCTTAGAAAGCATCACTACAAACAAAGCTAGTGGAGGTGATGGAATTCCAGTTGAGCTATTTCAATTCCTCAAAGGTGATGCTGTGAAAGTGCTGCACTCAATATGCCAGCAAATTTGGAAAACATAGCAGTGGCCACAGGACTGGAAAAGGTCAGTTTTCGTTCCAATCCCAAAGAAAGGCAATGCCAAAAAATGCTCAAACTACCGCACAATTGCATTCATCTCACATGCTAGTAAAGTAATGCTCAAAATTCTCCATGCCAGGCTTCAGCAATACGTGAACCGTGAACTTCCAGATGTTCAAGCTGGTTTTAGAAAAGGCAGAGGAACCAGAGATCAAATTGCCAACATCCGCTGGATCATCGAAAAAGCAAGAGAGTTCCAGAAAAACATCTATTTCTGCTTTATTGACTATGCCAAAGCCTTTGACTGTGTGGATCACAAGAAACTGTGGAAAATTCTGAAAGAGATGGGAATACCAGACCATCTGACCTTTCTCTTGAGAAACCTGTATGCAGGTCAGGAAGCAACAGTTAGAACTGGACATGGAACAACAGACTGGTTCCAGATAGGAAAAGGAGTACGTCAAGGCTGTATATTGTCACCCTGCTTATTTAACTTCTATGCAGAGTACATCATGAGAAACGCTGGGCTGGAAGAAACACAAGCTGGAATCAAGATTGCCAAGAGAAATATCAATAACCTCAGATATGCAGATGACATCACCCCTATGGCAGAAAGTGCAGAAGAACTAAAGAGCCTCTTGATGAAGGTGGAAGAGGAGAGTGAAAAAGTTGGCTTAAAGCTCAACGTTCAGAAAACTAAGATCATGGCATCTGGTCCCATCACTTCATGGGAAATAGATGGGGAAACAGTGGAAACAGTGTCAGACTTTATTTTTTTGGGCTCCAGAATCACTGCTGATGGTGACTGCAGCCATGAAATTAAAAGACGCTTACTCCTCGGAAGGAAGGTTATGGC
This sequence comes from Giraffa tippelskirchi, assembly GCF_054371585.1. NCBI lineage: Eukaryota > Metazoa > Chordata > Mammalia > Artiodactyla > Giraffidae > Giraffa > Giraffa tippelskirchi. The sequence continues at coordinate 60,763,577 of NC_137280.1, forward strand.
CAACCTAGACAGCATATTTAAAAGCAGAGACATTACTTTGCCAACAAAAGTCCGTCTAGTCAAGGCTATGGTTTTTCCAGTGGTCATGTATGGATGTGAGAGTTGGACGGTGAAAAAAGCTGAGCGCTGAAGAATTGATGCTTTTGAACTGTGGTATTGGAGAAGACTCTTGAGAGTCCCTTGGACTGCAAGGAGATCCAATCAATCCATCCTAAAAGAGATCAATCCTGGGTGTTCATTGGAAGCTCTGATGTTGAAGCTGAAACTCCAATACTTTGGCCACCTCATGCGAAGGGTTGACTCATTGGAAAAGACCCTAATGCTGGGTAGGATTGGGGGTGGGAAGAGAAGGGGACGACAGAGGATGAGATGGTTGGATGGCATCACCGACTCGATGGACATGGGTTTGGGTAGATTCCGGGAGTTGGTGATGGACAGGGAGGCCTGGCGTGCTGCAATTCATGGGGTCGCAAAGAGTCGGACACGACTGAGCGACTGAACTGAACTGGTTGTGGTACAGAAGCCCATTCAATCTGGCTCCAGTGAAGAAGTCAAACCTACTGTTAGTCCTTATGGGTCTACTTTTTCCTTTCCTCTAGATCATGGTCCAGCCAAGTGGCCTGAGCCAAGGAGTCCACTGTGACCGTTCAGCTCTGTTCATTAGAGCTAAGTGGTCTGGTTCTCAGTGTCCCAATTCCAAAATCTCAAGAGAGAATCTGATTGGTCCAGCACATCTTTTCTTGAAGGTCAGCTTAGCCCAGTCTGCCATGGCAGAACAGGTGGGCAGTCTAGGGGGAGAAAAGGCAACTGTATGTGGGCAACAGAGGCTGTGGGCAAGGGCGATCCTTTCAGAAGACGGCTGTGAGCCAGAAGACACAGTGATTTGCATTTCCTGGATACAGACAGCCTTCTCTATTATTTTAAATTACCTAGCTTCCCTGGTGGCTCAGACTAAGTAAAGAATCCACCTGCAATGCAGCAGACACAGGAGACAGGGGTTTGATCCCTGGGTCGGAAAGGTCCCCTGGAGAAGGAAATGGCAACCCACTCCAGTTTTCTTGCCTGGAGAATTCCATGGACAGAGCAGCCTGACAACCTATAGTCCATGGGGTCACAAAGAGTCAGACATGACTGAGTGCGACTAACATAAACACAACATCAAATAGTCAAAGTACGCAAGTTCAAGGGGTTACAAAAACTCATCTCTCTGAACATCTCTTATTAAAACAGAGGCAGCGTGGCTATTTCTCCCACCCACTCACCAAAAACCTACTACACACTTTTAGCTGTAACACAGGTACATTAGTTTGGTAGGGCTGCTGTAATAAAGTAGGACAGACTGGGTGGCTTAAACAACAGAGATTTCATTTTCTCACAGTTCCAGAGGCTGTAATTTCAAGATCAAGATCACGGGTGTCTTGTCCCAGTGAATTCGTGTCATCTTCCATCTGTACATATCTGTGTTCAGATTCCTCTTACAGGACTTCCCTGGCACTGGTTAAGACTCTGTGCTTCCACTGAGGGATGCACAGATTCGATCGCTGGTCGGGGAGCTAAGATCTGGAATGCCGTGCCGTGCAGCCAAAATAAAAACAAAACAAAACCCTCTCTAATATGGCTATCAATCATATAGGATTAGGGCCCACTCTAAAAACTTCATTTTAATTTAATTCCCTCTTCAAAGACTCTTATCTCCAGATACAAATTCAGAGGTACTGGGGTTAGGACCTCAACATATGAATTCAGAGAGACACACAGTTCAGCCTGTAACAACAGAAAAAGTCATCACCATAAACAACAGAAATGGTATCTGAGCCCATTCTTTCCATTGCAACATCACTGGGCTTATCAGAATGCCCTTCAGTCCCTCAGAGCATCTAGCAACTACTTACTGACTCTTTGTGTCTGTCATTTATAAATAAGCCTTTTTTAAAGCTCCAAGTCTGTGAAGAAGTGGTCATCCTGGTATTGTTTGAAGGTTTTTTTTTGAATTATTAAGGCTTTATTTTAAATTATGTGTAACCAAGTAGTTTGTTTACACATTGCCTAAGGCAATCATTCTCAACTCTGGCTCAACAACAGAATCACCTGGTGTTTCTTTTTTAAATATTTATTTGGCTGCACTGGGTCTTAGTTGTGGCATGCGGGATCTTTAGTTTCAGCATGTGAGATCTAGTTCCCTGACCAGGGATTGAACTCAGGCCTCCTGCATTGGAAGTGTTGTCTTTGCCACAAGGACACTTTGGTGAGCAGCAAACTCCCTGCCATGTTACTGTAACGAAAGGCATCATGTTTGGAGAACATGTTCAAGAGGACTGAAGCTCATGTTTGACTCCACAGGCTCGGCTTTTCCACTGCAGAGTGAAGCCTACAGTCTGTCCTATACCATGAATGATAAAGGCAAACATATATTCTTTACTGAGGTATAAAGCAACTGAAGTGTGTTAACATGTACCTTTACCACTTTGCCCATTCTATAGGGAGCAGGACATATCTCATTCTTTTTTTTTTTTTTTTTAACCTATCCTACTGCCTTATAGGTTTTAGGATATATATATATAAATTTGGCAAATATTAACTGGACAAGACATATAGTCCCTGACCTCATGACTATGATTAAAATATCCTAATAAGGACTTCCCTGGTGGTCAAGTGGTTAAGAATCCGCCTGCCAACGCAGGGGACATGGTTAGATTCCTGATCCTGGAAGATCCCATATGCCACAGAGCAACTAAGCCCTTGCACCACAACCACTGAGCCCACATGCCGCAACTACTGAAGCCCTCGTGTCCTAGAGCCTGTGCCCTACAAGTAGAGAAGCCACTGCAACGAGAAGCCTGTGCACCGCAACTAGAGAGTAGCCTCTGCTCGCTGCAACTAGAGCAAGCCCATACGCAGCAACAAAGACCCAGTGCAGCCAAAAATAACTAAAAATTTAAAAATCTTAATAATAACATCTTCAAGTTGTCTTGTCATTTGTAATGTAGTTTAACTATCATCTCATTTTAATGATGAATGATATAAATTGAAAATGTGGTCAATTAGATTGGACTTTACATTGTCAATTTTTCAGTTATTTTGTAGCTTGCTCAGATATTTTGCAACTTACTTCCTGCTTACATATTTCTCTGCCTCCTGTTTCATAGCTGGATGAGGTATACAGTTTGCAGCCAGCAATGTGATAAACTGCTAGGCTTATATAATGCAGGTTCCCAAAGGTTAAATAGGTTAAGTACTTCCTTTCTGATTGCACAGATGGGATTTGCAGACTTTTAACAACTTTTTTGAGAAATATTTTCCCAAAGACAGTAGTGGGACAATCTAACAATATATAAAATATGTGATTTTTCAGTTTAAGATACACAGGTTTTGCCTTTCACAGGTTTTGCCTTTTTTGCCTTTCATTAGATATTAACTTTCACAACTAGAATAAGAATTATAGCTTAAAAGAAACTTTTACATTTTTATAAATATTTTTGCTGCCAAAGAAATATAATCATTTTACAGAAACTTAAAAAAAAAATAGAGGTAAGAATTCATTCATGTTTCTCCCTTCCTAACCACTATTAGCATCTGCTGTAATTCCTGATGAGCTATTTTCAGATGGAAAAAAAAAATGTGTTTAATTATCTGTTTATTCTCCTGCAAAGTTATTTGTTATAAGAATATTAGAAAACTGTCATTTTGGATAGACATTTTCATTTAGCTAATACTCTAGTGATTGTATTTCATGCAACAGCTGTGAGGTGAAGGTTCAAAAGAAACCAGGGAATTAATCTGAGTGATAGTGGTAATTTACATTCTCTCCTTGGTGGGGTGGGCAACGACTCTTAAGAAAAATTTAAGGAAGAAACAGAAAAGAGACACATGCTGTGGTCCTAAATATAAAATATGTAAACTGAATGTTAGAAATAATTAACAGTATATAAGATTGAGGTAACTTATTTTTCTTCCTAAATAATTAAAGCAGGAGCTAGAGTCTTTTTTTGAGACCTTGATTTTCCTAAATATTCACCACAGCAAATAGCTATAATTAGGATTCATCACACGTAATCAGTTTCCAAATTATTTCATGAATACATTATCTATTGCAATGAGCACACTCCCTCCCCTTCTCCTCAAGTCAATCTTTAAGCCAGCTGAAGTTTCACAATGGGCCTTTAAACCAGTGCTTGGAGCTCACAGTGTCTGCATGTCCAGGGCACCAAGTTTGGCACTCTTTGATCCATTAAATGTTTCAGTCCCATATCTTTTGGATGTTTAAATCATTTTGATTTGGCGTGTGCTCGGAAGGTAGTAGTATTCCAAGAGCCCTCACACTGCATGTTAAGTGCTATTCTCTGACTCCCAGCCAGAGCTCGGATGTTGGCAGGGCTGACTGCTCAAATATAGTGATTTCAATTCCAACCTTTGCATACTAAAATTACATAGCCTAAACACGAAGCTTCTAGATTTTCTGTCTTAAAAACAGAGTAAAAACATAACTTAACATTGCTACAAAGATAATTAAGACAATCTTTAAAATGGGAAAGAATCTGAAAAGGAAATGGTTAGGCTATCACAAAAATATTGAGGAAATTAATGTTGACTTGTGAGGTTTGGTAATTGTTGGGAAAACTAAAAAAAATTCATAGCTATTGTTGGGGCATTTCACATTTTTTTACTTTTATTTTGTAAAGGGAGCAAGTGTCTTAGGTTGCGTTCTTCCTAAAGCAGACGCGGAATAAATGATGTGAGGAAGTGATTATTTGGGAGGTAATGCCAAGAAGTACAGGCAGGGGAGCAAAGTGAAACAGAGAAAGAAAGGGAGTTCATAGTCAAGTTTCAAGCACGTTACTGCTCTGAGATCTAGGGCTCAACCCTCGTGGAGAACCAAAAGGGTAGAACACACCTCAGAGTTGTCTCATACGCAAGGATGCTGGGGTATTATTCACTGACTCCTGCCTACCTTTGTCTGAAAATGTTAGTCGCTCAGTAAACTCTTTGCGACCGCATGGACTGTATCTGGTCAGGCTCCTCTGTCCATGGAATTCTCCAGGCAAGAACACTGGAGTGGGTTGCCATTTCCTTCTCCAGGGGATCTTCCTGACCCAGGGATTGAACCGAGGTCTCCTGCATTGCCGGCAGACTCTTTACCATCTGAACCACCAGGGAAGCCCCTGCCTTTGTCTGCTTGGCAACTATTCCCACGGATGTTAACGTCCTATCGTTTTCAGTCCACATCCAGCAAGGATCATGAGAACATCCTCAGGTGGGGCTACAGGTATTTGCAGACTGCCAACAATGGCACAAACCATAATGTTGAACGCCAAGAGCCTACAAGTAGGGCACCTACAGTGTGTGTTCAGGGGAGGTGATTAAGAACATGGATTTCAATCACACAGACCCAGTGGAGTCCTGCTTCTGCCACTTATCTGTGAAGCTGAGTAAATTACCTAATCGAAGCCTCAACTTTTTTCTGACTACGCAAAGCTAAGACTATACAATCATTAACTGGATGGGTTTCAGTTTCATGAGGATGCCCAATATGTGGACAACTATTACCAAACTGCAGTGAAAAACTGTTCTTTTTATAGCCTTGAAATGGAATAAATCCAACAGAAGCAGCTTCTAAAACTATGACTTTTTTTTTTTTTTTAATTAGATGCTATTAGCTAGATTCCACTCTGCTTTTCTGAAGTACAGGCTTCTATTCACATTAACCCCCAGAGGTCTCTACTTCTAGTAACTTCATATCTTCCTGTCCTGCTCCTTACTCTGCTCTCTTCATCCACGATGTAATCATTAAGTCAAGTGATATCTATTTAGTGTCAACTATGAACTTATTAAGTAAGTGCTAGATCAATAATCATAAAAATGAAACAAACTTAGTCCTAACTTTAAAAAGCCTGTGATCTTGTGGTGAGGTAAATATTAAATAAACATTAGAGAATACATAGTAAAAAGTTATGATCAGTATCATGTAAGACTATTAGGAATTAAATGAGATGAATATAAGAAACTGGATTTAGATTGGGAGGGAGTAACTTCTCTAAACTGCTTACTTTTATGCTGAAAATAAAGGATAGGAGTAAGAGTTTGATATGCACTGGGGAGAGGAAACGCATTCTAGACAAGGAACAATAACATGAAAAAGCCCAGAGGTAGAAAAAAGAACTGAAAAAAGTCTAAGTGTGGCTCTAGTATTGCGAACCAGAAGAGTGGGGAGAGGAAGCTGAGAGATATGCAGGAGCCAAAACAAGGATCTGTAATGGCAAACAGTGAGTATGAGGAAATGATGCTATCAGACCTGAGTTCCTTCAAAGAATATTTTGGCTACTGAGTGGAGAATGGATGGCAGAGGGCAAAGAGTAGAAAACGAACCGGTCAGGAGCTCTTGCCGCATTCCTCCTCCAGAGGATCTCCCCAGCCTAGGGACTGAACCCGCATCTCTTAATGTCTCCTGCATTGGCTGGCAGGTTCTATTACCACTAGCACCACCCGGGAAGCCCCGATGGAATTATCTTATTTAATATGCACTGTATTACTAAGCAAGGGCTTATTAAGTCCTCTGTCTCTAGCCTGTCATTTCTCTAGACCATCTAAGAAAAGCTTTTAAATCCATTTGGCCACGCCACCTGTGTGTTCAAGGACTCAGTGGTTCCTTACTTTTTCAGCTTTTACTTCCTATAAGCAACAAGCAACAAGTCCTACAGAAGACCCTAAGCATTAAAAACATTATTGTCCCTGAATCTTCCCATCATTAAGGTCACCTCACAGCCCCAAGATAGCTTCTGGAATTCCGGCTATTTCCTTTCTTTCTCTATTTCATTGCAACAAAATGTGGCCATGTGACTAAGTTCTGGCCAATGAGATAAAAAAAGGAAGTGTGCACAATTTCTAGGAAAGGTCTTTGGAAGGAAAGGGTTGAGAGCACTTCTGCCCTTCTCTGCTTATATATAAATATATATTTGATAAATATATTTTTTGGCTGTGCTACGCGGCATGTGGGATCTCAGTTCCTCCACCAGGGACTGAACCCATGCCCTCTGCATTGGAAGTCTTAACCACTAGGAGTCTTAACCACTGGACCACCAGGGAAGTCCCTAGTAACATGTTTAAAAAATACAAATACATATTTTCCAGGCAGCAGATAAAAAGGAAACACTGATGCACAGATATATATAACTGAATCACTTTGCTGTATACATGAAACTAACACAACATTGCAAATCAACTATAGGTCAATGAAAAACGGAATTTTTACCCCTCATGTAATATCCATCAGTAAATAGTTACTGTATGCTCAAGTCCTAGTAAAGGCCCTTTTATTATAGAATCTTAGTAAGATTCTATAGATATTACAGAATTATGAAATCAATTGCATTATTTTGAGTAAAAACGTGTTCTGTGTGTTACATGGCAGGGGGTTGGTACTGAAGAGAAGATAAGGAGACAAATAATCTCAGTTGACCCCATAGTGCACACTTAACAGGGATCGCTGATAGAAACAGTTAAAAAAAGGGGGGGGGAGGCGGGGATAAGATGGCGGAGGAATAGGACGGGGAGACCACTCTCTCCTCCACAAATGTATCGAAAGAACATCTAAACGCTGACCAAACTTCACAAAACTACTTCTGAAGGCTGGCTGAGGACTTCAGGCTTCCACAAAAACTGCGCATTATCTTCAAAAGAGATTACGTGCCTAAAGCAACTCCCAGCAAAGAACCCCAGACGCTCGCATCATCCGCCACCAGCAAGTGGGGGCTGAACGGAGAGGAGCGGGCGGCATTGCCTAGGGTAAGGACCGGGCCCGAGTGCCCCGAGGGCAATCTGAGGGAGCTAACGTGAGATAGTAACCTAAACTGTGGGACAGCGAGAGAGAAAGAACTATCCCGCGAAAAGCCCAACTCTAAGGCACTGCCGGCCCGCTCACAGAACAAAGGACTGAGCGATACCAGAGGAGAGCTAGCCGGCTGCGGACCGCCCCATCCCCCGCCGGACACAGCGGGCAGGCGGGGCCCGCCAGAGCCGGAAAGGGGCAAACTCGGCTCCAGAGAGGGCACCCCCTACCAAACTGCAAACAGGCTCCCAGTTTCTAAGCAAAGACTGCCTGAGATCCCGGAGGGTCGACAGCCGCCGGGAGGGTCGCAGCCAGAGACCAGCTCCCCAGAACCGACACAAAGCACACCGGAGCCGGGCGCGCCCGTAAACCGAGGCGGGGACCAGGGAGGTGATAAGCCGCACCGCCCCAACAGGGAAGAGCGCCCTCGCCAAACTCCTGGCCGCCTGGGCAGCTCCGACCGGGAACGGCACAAGCCGCGGGCGAAACCGAGTCTGCGCCTTTGTGGAGTAACCGGGAGCCTGAACCTGAGCTGCTTAGACCTGGGAAGTGCACGCAGCTCAGGGCCCGCTCCCCGGCCGAGTAACCTGAAGCCTGAGCAGGGTAGACGGGGAAAGCACACACGCCGTGAGCGGGGGCGAACCCAGTGCGGCCGAGACACTGCGAGCTTACCACACGCACGCCAGAATTGCAGTGTTCCTTCCTCCCCACAGCACGATTGAACAAGCGAACCTAAAGAGATCACCTCCACCGCTTTGTTGCAGGGCGGAAATTAGATACTGAAGAGATCTCCAAACAGAAGCCAAATAAACAGAGGGAAGCGCTTTGGAAGGGACAGGCCAACAGATTAAGATCCCTGTAGTTAATACCGACTGCATTGAAAACGACCTATAGATCTTGAAAAGTATAAGCAGGAATAAGGATCTATCTAAAACTGAGCAGATCCCACACTGCTCACAACAGCTCCAGAGAAAGTCCGGGATATATATTTTTTTTACTATTTTTTTTTTTTTAATTAAAAAAAAAAATTTTTTTTTTCTCCTCTTTCCTTTTTCTTCAAGTCCTCTATTACACCTTTAACTTTCATTTTCATAACCCACTATTAACTTGCAAAAAAAAAAAACAACCCTATTTTTGAAGCAAACTATATACATATATCTTATACCTTTTGAGTTTTCTTTTTTTAATGTTTTTTTCCTGTTCTACATTTTTTTACTGTTTCTTTTTTTACTGTTTTACTGTTTTTTTTTCTTTTTACACTGTTTCCTTTTTTCTTTTTCTTTTTTTTTTTAGATTGTAAGTTTTATAAGAGTCTAACCTCTACTCTAGATTTTTAATCTTTGTTTTACATATTTGATATCAACTTTGTACATTTAAGAACCCAATCTTTAGGACCCACTTTTACTCAGGAGTGTGATCACTGGCCTGATCACTCTCTCCACCTATTGATGCTCTTTCTTCTCCCTCAGGGAACCTCTATCTCCCACCCTCCTCCTTCTCTTCTCAACCCAATTCTGTGAATCTCTGAGGGTGTTCTGGGTACCGGAGAACACTTCAGGAACAGGATACTGCCCAGATCTCTCTCTCCCCTCTTAATTCCTCCCTTTCTACTCATGCTCACCTCTGTTACCTTCCTCCCCCCTCTCTATGTATCTCTGTGAATCACTCTGAGGGTTCCAAACTGTGGAAAGCACAGAGGGAAGTGCTTACTGGCTAGATTGCTCTCTCCACATTTGAATTCCCCTCTTCCCCTCCTGGTCACCTCAACCCACCCCCCCACCTCATCTCTCCATGTAACTCAGTGAACCTTTCTGGGTATCCCTCACTGTGGAGAATCTTTTCACCATTAACCTAAAAGTTTTATTATTGAGGCTGTATGGAAGGAGAAGTCTTGAGGCTACTGCAAGAATAAGACTGAAAGCCAGGGGAAACATTAATTAATAAGAGACCATCCAATAGCCTCCATAAATTCACTGAAACCAAGCTCTACCCAAGAGACAATAAGTTCCAGAGCAAGACATACCACGCAAATTCTCCAGCAACGCAGGAACATAGACCTGAGCATCAATATACAGGCTGCCCAGAGGCACACCAAATCCATAGACATCTCAAAAATTAATACTGGTCACTCCATTACACTCTAGAGAGCAGAAATCCAGCTCCACCCACCAGAACACCGACACAAGCTCCCCCAACCAGGAAGCCTTGACAAGCCACCTGTCCAACCCCAACCGCAGTGAGGAACCTCCACAACAAAGAGGAACTTCATACTACCAGAATACAGAAGGGCCACGCCTAACACAGCAATCTAAACAAGATGAAAAGACAGAGAAATACTCAGCAAGTAAAGGACAATGAGAAATGCCCACAAAGCCAAACAAAAGAGGAGGAGATAGGGAATCTATCTGAAAAAGAATTTAGAATAAGGATAATAAAAATGATCCAAAATCTTGAAAGCAAAATGGAGTTACAGATAAATAGCCTGGAGACAAAGATTGAGAAGATGCAAGAAATGTTTATCAAGGACTTAGAAGAAATAAAAAGGAATCAATATAGAATGAATAATGAAATAAAGGAGATAAAAGACACTCTGGAGGGAACCAACAGTAGAATAACGGAGGCAGAAGATAGGATAAGTGAGGTAGAAGATAGAATGATGGAAATAAACGAAGCAGAGAGGAAAAAAGAAAAAAGAATCAAAAGAAATGAGGAAAACCTCCGGGACCTCTGGGACAATATGAAACGCCCCAACATTCGAATCATAGGAGTCCCAGAAGAAGAAGATAAAAGGAAAGGCCATGAAAAAATACTCGAGGAGATAATAGTTGAGAATTTCCCTAAATTGAGGAAAGAAATAGTCACAGAAGTCCAAGAAACCCAGAGAGTTCCAAACAGGATAAACCCAAGGCGAAACACCCCAAGACACATATTAATCAAATTAACAAAGATCAAACACAAAGAACAAATATTAAAAGCAGCAAGGGAAAAACAACAAATAACACACAAGGGGATCCCCATAAGGATAACAGCTGATCTTTCAATAGAAACCCTTCAGGCTAGAAGGGAATGGCAGGACATACTTAAAGTAATGAAAGAGAATAATCTACAACCCAGATTACTGTACCCAGCAAGGATTTCATTCAGATATGAAGGAGAATTCAAAAGCTTTACAGACAAGCAAGAGCTGAGGGAATTCAGCACCACCAAACCAGCTCTCCAGCAAATGCTAAAGGATCTTCTCTAAACAGGAAACACAGAAAGGATGTTTCAACACGAACTCAAAACAACAAAGTAAATGGCAACGGGACCATACTTATCAATAATTACCTTAAATGTAAATGGGTTGAATGCCCCAACCAAAAGACAAAGGGTTGCTGAATGGATACAAAAACAAGACCCCTATATATGCTGTCTACAAGAGACCCACCTCAAAACTAGAGACACACACAGGCTGAAAGTGAAAGGATGGAAAAACATATTCCATGCAAACGGAGACCAAAAGAAAGCAGGAGTCGCAATACTCATTTCAGATAAAATAGACTTTAAAATAAAGGATGTGAAAAGGGACAAAGAAGGACACTACATAAAGATCAAAGGATCAATTCAAGAAGAAGACGTAACAATCATAAATATATATGCACCCAACATAGGAGCACCACAATATATAAGGCAAATACTAACAAGTATGAAAGGGGAAATTAACAATAACACAATAATAGTGGGAGACTTTAATACTCCACTCACGCATATGGATAGATCAACTAAACAGAAAATTAACAAGGAAACACAAACTTTAAATGATACAATAGACAAATTAGATTTAATTGATATTTACAGGCGTTTCCACCCCAAAACAATCAATTTTACCTTTTTCTCAAGTGCACATGGAACTTTCTCCAGGATAGATCACATCCTGGGCCATAAATCTAGCCTTGGTAAATTCAAAAAAATTGAAATCATCCCAGCCATCTTCTCTGACCACAATGCAGTAAGATTAGACCTCAATTACAGGAAAAAAACTATTAAAAGTTCCAACATATGGAGGCTAAACAACACGCTTCTGAATAACCAACAAATCACAGAAGAAATCAAAAAAGAAATAAAATTATGCATGGAAACGAATGAAAATGGAAACACAACAACCCAAAACCTATGGGACACTGTAAAAGCAATACTAAGGGGAAGGTTCATAGCAATACAGGCGTACCTCAAGAAACAAGAAAAAAATCAAATAAATCAACTAACTCTACACCTAAAGCAACTAGAGAAGGAAGAAATGAAAAACCCCAGGGTCAGTAGAAGGAAAGAAATCTTAAAAATTAGGGCAGAAATAAATGCAAAAGAAACAAAAGAGACCATAGCAAAAATAAACAAAACTAAAAGCTGGTTTTTCGAGAAGATAAACAAAATTGATAAGCCATTAGCCAGACTCATCAAGAAACAAAGGGAGAAGAATCAGATCAACAAAATTAGAAATGAAAATGGAGAGATCACAACAGACTCCACAGAAATACAAAGGATCATAAGAGACTACTACCAACAGCTATATGCCAATAAAATGGACAACTTGGAAGAAATGGACAAATTCTTAGAAAAGTATAACTTTCCAAAACTGAACCATGAAGAAATAGAAGATCTTAACAGACCCATCACAAGCACGGAAATCGAAACTGTAATCAGAAATCTTCCAGCAAACAAAAGCCCAGGACCAGACGGCTTCACAGCGGAATTCTACCAAAAATTTAGAGAAGAGCTAACACCTATCCTACTCAAACTCTTCCAGAAAATTGCAGAAGATGGTAAACTTCCAAACTCATTCTATGAGGCCACCATCACCCTAATTCCAAAACCAGACAAAGATGTCACAAAAAAGGAAAACTACAGGCCAATATCACTGATGAACATAGATGCAAAAATCCTTAATAAAATTCTAGCAAACAGAATCCAACATCATATTAAAAAGATCATACATCATGACCAAGTGGGCTTTATCCCAGGAATGCAAGGTTTTTTTAACATCCGCAAATCAATCAATGTAATACACCACATTAACAAATTGAAAGAAAAAAACCATATGGTTATCTCAATAGATGCAGAAAAAGCCTTTGACAAAATTCAGCATCCATTTATGATTAAAACCCTCCAGAAAGCAGGAATAGAAGGAACATATCTCAACATAATAAAAGCTATATATGACAAACCCACAGCAAACATTATCCTCAATGGTGAAAAATTGAAAGCATTTCCCCTAAAGTCAGGAACAAGGCAAGGATGCCCACTTTCACCACTACTATTCAACATAGTTTTGGAAGTTTTGGCCACAGCAATCAGAGCTGAAAAAGAAATAAAAGGAATACAGATAGGAAAAGAAGAAGTAAAACTCTCACTGTTTGCAGACGACATGATTCTCTACATAGAAAACCCTAAAGACTCTACTAGAAAATTACTAGAGTTGATCAATGAATATAGTAAAGTTGCAGGATATAAAATTAACACACAGAAATCCCTTGCATTCCTATACTCCAATAATGAGAAAACAGAAAGAGAAATTAAGGAAACAATACCATTCACCATTGCATCAAAAAGAATAAAATACTTAGGAATATATCTACCTAAAGAAACAAAAGACTTATATATAGAAAACTATAAAACACTGATGAAAGAAATCAAAGAGGACACAAACAGATGGAGAAATATACCGTGTTCATGGATTGGAAGAATTAATATAGTGAAAATGAGTATACTACCCAAAGCAATCTATAGATTCAATGCAATCCCTATCAAGCTACCAATGGTATTTTTCACAGAACTAGAACAAATCATCTCACAATTTGTATGGAAATATAAGAAACCTCGAATAGCCAAAGCAATCTTGAGGAAGAAGAATGGAACTGGAGGAATCAACCTGCCTGACTTCAGGCTCTACTACAAAGCCACAGTCATCAAGACAGTATGGTACTGGCACAAAGATAGAAATATAGATCAATGGAACAAAATAGAAAGCCCAGAGATAAACCCACGCACCTATGGACACCTTATCTTCGACAAAGGAGGCAAGAATATTCAATGGAGAAAAGACAATCTCTTTAACAAGTGGTGCTGGGAAAACTGGTCAACCACTTGTAAAAGAATGAAACTAGAACATTTCCTAACACCGTACACAAAAATAAACTCAAAATGGATTAAAGATCTAAATGTAAGACCAGAAACAATAAAACTCCTAGAGGAAAACATAGGCAAAACACTCTCCGACATAAATCACAGCAGGATCCTCCATGACCCACCTCCTAGAATATTGGAAATAAAAGCAAAAATAAACAAATGGGACCTAATTAAAATTAAAAGCTTTTGCACAACAAAGGAAACTATAAACAAGGTGAAAAGACAGCCTTCAGAATGGGAGAAAATAATAGCAAATGAAGCAACAGACAAACAATTAATCTCAAAAATATACAAGCAACTTCTGCAGCTGAATTCCAGAAAAATAAACGACCCAATCAAAAAATGGGCCAAAGAACTAAACAGACATTTCTCCAAAGAAGACATACAGATGGCTAACAAACACATGAAAAGATGCTCAACATCACTCATTATTAGAGAAATGCAAATCAAAACCACAATGAGGTATCATTTCACACCAGTCAGAATGGCTGCTATCCAAAAGTCTACAAGCAATAAATGCTGGAGAGGGTGTAGAGAAAAGGCAACCCTCTTACACTGTTGGTGGGAATGCAAACTAATACAGCCACTATGGAGAACAGTGTGGAGATTCCTTAAAAAACTGGGAATAGAACTGCCATATGACCCAGCAATCCCACTGCTGGGCATATACACCGAGGAAACCAGAATTGAAAGAGACGCGTGTACCCCAATGTTCATCGCAGCACTGTTTACAATAGCCAGGACATGGAAGCAACCTAGATGTCCATCAGCAGACGAATGGATAAGGAAGCTGTGGTATATATACACAATGGAATATTACTCAGCCATTAAAAAAAATACATTTGAATCGGTTCTACTGAGATGGATGAAACTGGAGCCCATTATACAGAGTGAAGTAAGCCAGAAAGAAAAACAACAATACAGTATACTAATGCATATATATGGAATTTGAAAGATGGTAACGATAACCCTATATGCGAGACAGAATAAGAGACACAGATGCATGGAACAATTTTATGGACTCTGAAGGAGAAGGTGAGGGTGGGACGTTCTGGGAGAATAGCATTGAAACATGTATATTATCATATGTGAAACAGAACACCATTCCATGTTCGATGCATGAGACAAGGGCTCAGGGCCGGGGCAATGGGATGATCCAGGAGGATGGGATGGGGAGGGAGGTGGGTGGGGGGTCCAGGAGGGGGAACACATGTAAACCCATGGCTGATTCATGTCAATGTATGGCAAAAACTATTGCAATGTTGTGAAGTGATTGGCCCCCAACTAAAATAAGTAAATTTATAAAAAAAAAAAAAGGGGGGGGGGGATGGAACACAACTTTTCATTCCTTAAAACTGAGCTACACAGTGACTTTCCAGAGCACAGTACCCAAAGAGTAATTTCCTAATGGAGAAACCTGAGAAACACTACTTTTGCCAAGTGATCAAGGTCAATCAAATCATAACTCACACTGAGAGTATGTAACCTTGGTATGATCACTTTACCTCTGTGATCTTCTTCCCCCATAATCCCCACCTAATCATGAGAAAAACAGACTAATTCCCAGAGAGGGGGATCTTCCAAAATATCTGACCAATATTCCTCAAAACTGTTAAGTCATCATAAACAGCCATTACTGGATTGTCGTTTTCTTGTTGAGTTTTAAGATAGTATTATATTAAACTACGTAATTATGTAATAATTGTAACATAGACACTATATGTAGAACCATGAACATTTTTAATTTTGATGAATTCGTTTTTCCTTCAGTTGCTTGGGTATTTTTTGAGCCATATTTAAGAAATCATCATCAAATTTGAGGTCATGTTTTCATCTTAAGAATTTTCTAGTTTTAGCTCTTAATTTAGGTCTTCTATCCATTTTGTGTTAAGTTTTATATATGGTGTGGGGTAGACGTCCAACTTCATTCCTTGGCGTGTGAATATTGCTTCCCCAGCACCATCTGTTGAAGACACTATTCTCTCCCCATTGAATGGTCTGGGGCACCATTGTTAGAATCAACTGACCACAGATAGAGACTTCTTTCTGAACTCTCAACTCGATTCCATTGATCTGCATGTCTATCCTTTATGCCAATACCACATTGTCTTATTAATGCAACTTTGTGTAAGGTTTGGAATAAAAAAGTACGAGTCTTCCAACTTCCTCTTCTTTTTTCAAGGTTGTTTTGGCTATTCAGGGTCCCCTGCAGTTTGTGAATTTCGGATTGATTTTCCCATTTCTGCAGAAAGGTCATTGGGATTTTGAAAGGTATTGAATGGAATCTGCAGACTGTTTTGGGGAATATCATCATTTTAACATTAAGTCTTCCAATACAGGAGTACAGGATCTCTTTCCATTTACTTAGGTCTTATTTAGTTTCTTTCAGCAACATTTTGTAGTTATCAGTGTACAAGTTTGCACCTCCTTGGCTAAATTTATTCCTAGGTGTCCTACTGATTTAGATGCTATTGTAAATGGAATTTATTTCTTAGTTTGCTTTTTTGCATCATTTGCTGCTAGTATACAGAAATGCAACAGATTTCTATATTGATCTTCTATCCTGCAACTTTGCCAAATTTATTAGCTCTAAGCAATATTTTGTGGATACTTTAGAGTTTTCCATATGTAAGATAACCCGTGAATATAGTTTTACTTCTTCCTTTTAAATTTGGACACCTTCTATTTCTTTTTCCTGTCTAAATCACTATAGCCTGATTATACTTTCAAGCAAAAAAAAAAAAAAAAGAGAAAGACATTCTAGGTTTGCAACTTCTGCATGGTTTTGAAAGCCTACACAGTAATGTAGATGTATTACTCTCCGTGTGTATACACAGTATGTCATGCAAAGGACAGGAGCAGATTAGTCTTTGTAACTAAAGAATATATACCATTCCAGTGTCAATAGCATTTTAAATTATGCACAGTAATAAAACAGATTTTTGCACTTGTTTCACACTGAATTGTTTTTAGGACATTATAAAATAATTAAGAAATAGAATTGAGAAGCAATTTTTACCTTTATAATTTATTACAGAAGCTATACATACAGAATAAAATCCTAGTTATAAAAGATGAATCTAGAATAAGTTACAATAAATTTCACCAAAAATGAAGACGTGTGTGTTTGTGTGAATTCAGGAAGATACATACACTTAAAATATTTTCAGTGACTAGCATTCCATTATGCATTACATAAGACAGTATCTACTGATTAAGGTATCTGAATTATTGAGTTTTATAAGGCTTTAAATAAAATATCGAGTTAAAACAACAACAAAAAGCAGTTTAACTCAGAAACTGTATTAGAATCCAGAATCTCTCACAAGATCATTATCCCCTATTCCCCTCAAAAGAAGTTTTGCAAAGTAATACTAGAATGTCTCAAAGAAAAAGAAATAAAATGGGGGAGGGGGGGAAATGCATGGTGGTGAATGCTTTTATTGCTTTAAGAACTGCATTTTTGGTATCATTAATACAAAATTCAAAATATTTACATTTATATAATTGTATACAAAGGTATCTATAGAATACAACCTAAGAAGGATATAAATAGCTTTCACATATAAAAACTTTGCATTGTTATAAAGATATTTAACAAAGTAGTCGTTAATACATTTGTTGTATGTATCATCATAAAAGTAAAACAAAAAAATTAAAATTTTTTTATTAATCCAAATTAAATGATAAAAAATGTTTATCTAAAAAGCATTAATTTTGATATTCAAGTACAGAACTGTGGTTTACCTCGAAGTTGTTCAGGGGACCTCCTGCAAATCATGAATCAAGCACGAGCTTTTAAGTGAATTTGCAGAGGATGCTAAAGGCAGAAATGATGGCAAAGACACAATGGTTAAGTAGTTTCTAGTCTGATACAATAAACTATTTTTAGGAAGGATAAAATTAAAAGTGCTTAAAACAAAAACCATCAGTCACTAATTAGTCCTAAGCACAATAAACATTAATTATCAAAATAAACTTTATTAGGAGTCGGCCACACTTTACTGATAACAATAGCAATAGTATTACTACAATGACTTGTTCAATCAAATATTTATCAGTTATCTCTGTACTTTATTTTACATATGTATATAAATACCAAAAAAGTTTAAATATTTTTAATTACTATTTTACTCTTTTCCTTAGAGATTCAGGATTTCATCTTGCATCAGTTATGTCAACATGACAAAGGTGAATTAAATAGGAACTGAATATAAAAAATACTTGGTACCATGACATCATGATCTGGAACAACTGAAGTTTTCTACTTCTTGTTCCATTTTCTAGATAAAGGATAGGAGGGAAAAACAGTAAGTTTCAATGCAGAAAACACTAAAGAAACATAACTCCATTGCTGGTTTTCTTTTGCAGCAAACAACCTTAAGGACATCATTACCCATGTATATAACTGAGAGAGAAACAAATTTTGTTCAGTATTTATGACTATCACATAGACTGCTAACACTGATGGGACTTCATTATTTAAATCCCTTTTGAATTAAAGTCTGAGATACTTTCATCTTACATTAAATTCATATAGTTATTAACCAAGGCACTGGTGTACTTACAGATATTAACACTTTATAGGTACTACTGTTAACATATATTTATACTATATAGATACCACAGTATACTTTATTACATATAAATACTATATATATTACATAATAGTAGGTATATAGTAGGTACAAGTTGTGTGTGTGTGTGTATATATATATGAAATACTATATAAGTATCAGTCGATATCTATTTTTAAACATTAGTACTCGAATATCCACTATAAGGACTTCCCTGGTAGCTCAGATGGTAAAGAATCTGCCTTGCAATGCGGGAGACCTGGGTTCGATCCCTGGGTTGGGAATATCCCTTGGAGGAGGGCATGGCAACCCAGTCTTCTTGCCTGGGGAATCTCATGGACGAGGAGCCTGGCGGACTACAGTCCGTGGGGTCACCAACAGTCGGATACAACTGAGTGACTAAGCACACCCTTCCACTATAAAGCAGATTAAATAAAGACAAATAGGCCTATCTTAAGTCAGTCTTAAAAATGAGCTATATATCTTCATTCATACACACACAAAATAGATTTTTCATAGTTTATAGATACTACAGTGTTCCACTGCTTATTAAAGAAACAAGCTAATTTAGGTGCTAGATTTTAAAAAGTACAAAACATGGTTGCACCTAGAAATAATTCATAATCCCACACATTAAAAAATGGTATTTAGAAATTTTTATAATCAGTTAATTTCTCATACAGATGAGTTTACCTGAATAAGTGCTGTTTTGTCATAGTCCCTGCGATGCTGATAGATACACTGGCTGATTACAGCATATAAATTTTCCAACTGAAAAATATTGTATTCTTGACTTTTTTTAACAACAATCTTCAGAAGATTCTAAAAGAAAACATAAGTGTTTACATATGTGAGAGAAACTCCCAGAGACATTTTAATTTTGAAGATTTGGGGACATTGTTAGCATATAAGCCAGAGACGAGGGCAGATCAAGTCGTCTGATGAGACACTGAGTCTCTAACAGCGGTTTTGACATTCAGCTGCAAGTTACCTTTATCAACATTTTATGACTCTGGCCTCTCATCCTAAAAACTACAGCTGAGGAGGTTGCCAATTTCAATTATAGCCATCAATCTCTTCAGACAAGTTAAAAAATAATCTCAAACTAGACTAACAAGAAAAAAGGCATTTTTGTAGAATATTTTATGTCACTATGATTAATATATGCTAGAATTGTTATGTGAAACAAAAAGAGACAGGACATAAATGATGAACTACGGCACCACTTCAGGGTTCTTTTCTTCAAAAAAGGTTTTCCATCTGCTCAGGGTTTTTTCTCATGACTGAAACGGACCTACTGAATTTCTGTGATTCCTCAAGTCTGGTCCTATCATGATATTCCATTGCCTTGTAGTCAATAAAAACATGCAATCATGGTTAAGTAAAAACCAACTAAAATGGTCATAGATATGGTCATACAAACAATGTATGGGATAAGTGGTATAGACAAGTATTAATATGTCAAAAACAGTAATGTTAATACATTAGTCATCTTCAATCACTGCCTTAATGTAAGTTACCAAGTTTCATTGGTAACGTCAAACTATACCAAGTTTATCCTTCTTTAAAATATATTTATTGCAAGCCAAATTGAAATAATGTACTATTACAATCCCGCTTTTGGCAAGTTATGTTTCTAATTCATACAATGAAAGCATTGTGATTTTAATTTACACACTTTCAGTCGCTCATGGTCCACAACAAGTGAGGGTATAGGCTGAGAAAGAATTGCCAAAGCCTTTTCAACACTGATGAGCTGCTGTTGCTCTACTTGGGAACGTCTAGCTCGAGTCATTCGCAGAACACACGTTTCTAGAATGAAAAAATAACTATTATTTGTCTGTTTCACAGACATTTTATAATGCCTAAAATAAACATTAGGCTGATTAAGTAGCAGGACATATTTACTTAAACACAAATCCCTGTTCTCATTTACTGACTCTGCTGTAAGATTAAAATGCTACCTTTACACACTCAAAAATTAAGGACAGGGAATTGCCTGGCAGTCCAGTGGTTCGTGGAGAAGGAAATTCAACTTACTCCAGTATTCTTGCCTGGAGAATCCCATGGAGAGAGGAGCCTAGTAGGCTACAGTCCATAGGGTCACAAAGACGGAGCATGCATATATGCAAGCCAGTGCTTAGGACTCTGAGCCTCCCTTGCAGGGGGCACAGGTTCCTGGTCACTGGGATTGAACTAAGATTCCCGCATGATGTGTAGCACGTAAAAAAAAAAAAAAAATTAAGGATATTTAAGAGCTGGAAGGGGCTTCAGTACAGACTACTACACATAAGCTAAATCTAGTCTACTGCCATAATTCAAGTTTTATTAGAACACAACCACACCCACTTTACATTAAGTGTGTGTCAATATGGCTTTTCCAGCAGGATTGAGTAGTTGTGACTATCTGGCCCTTCAGATAAAGTTTACCTATCCCTGATCTATAACAATCTACTTACTAAGAGGTGAAAAAACAAGGTCAAAGAAAGGTGAAGAGGTTTTTCAAAGGTCAACATACCTAACTGTTCTAAGAGCAGGACAAAAACCCAAATCTCCTGACAAGTGTAAATAGGTGCCGGGTCTCACTAAATTTTAGTGCTCTTTTAGAAAAGATAATGATAAAAGAAAAAAAAATGCTGAACTTAAATATACAAAATTTTACAGTCAGAGGATTAACATTTTAAATATCCACATTCAAAAGGATATATCCTAAACCATTCTAAGATTACTCACACACACTAGAACTCATTTCAAGGAAGTCCTCGAAAAAGATTAACCTCCAGCATATAAGCCACTGAAGGAAACCAGTCTCACTAACTTAGTCAATACTTGTTTTTGACCAAAACAAATTTTTGACCTCGTTACCCTCCTTTTTGCTTTCTAAGACTAAATGTTTGGCTTTTCCAAAAACCAAACAAATCTAATGCCAAAGGTTCAAGAAGATGCAGACAGAAGACAATTCTAAATGAAAATCTTTGGGAGCAGAACCATTAGAATAAATACAGTATAAATGATCTGGGATTTCACCTACAATAGGGATAGAGGAATGATGGGGGTGAGTAACAGTTGTTTCATATCACTCAGCAAGAAATCACAGGAAACTGCTTATCCTGCTTAAAAATGAGAGGGTATCCTGCCAGGTTTTAAAAATTGTATAGCCAAGCACTTTGCTACATGCTTTAGATGGATTACTTTATTCAATCCTCAGAATATCTTATTACCCAGCACTATCCACCCCCAATCTTGCAAATGAGAAAACTGAGGTTGATGGGGCAAGAATCTTAACCAAGGTCGCAAGCTACTAAGCAGTGGACTAGAGGCTCAAATCCAGGTCTGTTTGATGCTATACTGTGCTTTTTTAAAAAATATTTCCTTATTTGGCTGCGCCAGGCCTTAGTTGTGTCATGTGGGATCTTTCAGTTGTCATGTAGGATCAGTTTCCTGTCCAGGGATCAAACCAGGGTTGCCTGCATTGGGAACACAGTTTCAGCCACTGGACCACCAGGGAAGTCCCACTATAGTGTGCTTTTAACCACAGTCATTTACTGTTATTTAATAAAATAATGATATCGTATTACTATTTAATACTAATAATTTAATTTTATTATTATTTAATCAAATAATGCCATCTTCCCTAATTAACTCTTGTACTCTGAAAGACAAGGAAAAAGAGTAAACTGAGATGCAATTAACTGTTAAAGAACCCGGAATGAAACATCTTTTAAAATTAGTAAGTTGCTTCACTGAGACTTACCTTTTGCTTCATTTTCATCAGAAATGTCTATTATCCGAGAGCTAGAAGCATCTCCATTACAAGCAATCTTATCTTTCCTCAATTCTGTACATGCTGTAGTCTTTCCAGATTCTTCAGGTTCATTCTCAATACAAGTACTCGAATTGTTATTTTCCAATTCTATTTTGCTTTCAGAGGCATTTTGCTGCTTTTCATTTTCTTCCATTGACGACTCCCCTGTGTTTCCAGTCTCATTGTGGTCTACACTTGTATCTTGATTTTCCTCTGTATCACTCTCAATTTTGTCACCTGTGACATTTTGGCTGTCATCTTTTGCCTGTGAGATCCTCCTTCGTTTTGTTATGGTGCCCAAGTACCACTTCGATTTTTTGCGGATTTTTCTCTTCAACTGAGCTTCAAAGAATTTAAGAAAAAGAGTAAGAGAACATTCAACAACATTTTAAAGTCTAAGTTAAGTGGAGGAAAAAATACCTCCTGAGATATTAAGAGGAAAATCTGAGATATTACCACAGTATGTTATGGCTGGAATAGATGAACAAAAGTAGTACTGTGAGAAGGCAGAAAAGTGGGCAATGATTTCTGCTGTCATTTTAAGGAATTTGGATTTTATCCTGAAAAATTTTTTTTAAAGTTCAATAATTTTAAAGAGGGCAAAGGCATGAATTTTTTTTCTTTAATTATTTTTTAATTGAAGGATAATTGCTTTACAGAATTTTGTTGTTTTCTGTCAAACATGAAATCAGCCATAGGTATATATATATCCCCACCCTCTTGAACCTCCCTTCCATCTCAGGAAACTCAAACAATGGTATGAATTTTTTAATGCACATATTGCAAAGGTAATTTTGGCAGCAGTATGAGGAATGAACTGAAGAAAGGGCAGGACTAAAAACAGCCTACACGTATCGAGTGCTTACCATGAAGTAGGAACTCTTCTAAGGCCTTCATATATGCTGACTCGTTGAAATTCTACTTTAACGCAATCAGGTGTGCTACCATTCCTCAACATCATTTTATAGATGAAGAAACTATGGTACACAGAGATTAAAGATTCTGCCTAGACACAGTATAACCACACTACAATCTCATATTTGGGAAAGTCATCCATAGTGTTGTATTTACTTGAAGTTTAATAATTCTCACTTCTGTATAATAATTCATATTTTTCCATTCTACTGTTTATCGGCATTAGTTGGGCTAGTATGAATAGTTTCTATGAACATTCTGTTTAAAAGCACTGAGGAATTATGGCACCCAAATCTGGGAAAACAGATGAATAGCTGAGAGGCTAAGAAGCTGAGGACTGTCTGATATTCACAGAGCTTTAAAAGCAAAAACTGGAATTAGGAGCCTGCCAAGGAAGAGGCCTTGGAAAACCCACAGAATTTGGGTGGGTACTCTGTGGAGTTATACCCTAAGAATAAAGAGGGAACAGGAAATAGACTAGGATTATAGGAAGCAAAAATCAGTTTCAAATCAAGTCAACCCACAATTAGATTGTAAACTGAAAGGTGAATTGGGATTGCAAATGGTACCTCACTGCAAGCCTGGATTTATTTAAAGAATGCAAAGTTGCCTTAATATAAATGAAATCAATGTAATGAGTGGCATCAATATGGACAAAGGAAATTGAGGGAGAAAAGTAAGCAGCATCAGAAGAGAATAAAGGCTAGAGTTTCCTAAGTAAAAATCACCCAAGTGCACTTACCAGGAGTGCTGCAAGCCATAGGAGTACTGGGTGTCTTTGGCTTTTCACTTTGCTCTGGATCTGATTTTTTATCACCAGCAGGAGTGGAATTTTGCTTTGGCATTACATGGTAGTAAGATGGGGCATATTTGGAAGAGCTACAACCTTATAAATAGACATGTGGAATATCAAGTAAAATTTTCAGATATAAAAATTACATGGACAATTATGAGTACTCAATACATTTAAAGCATCTTTTTCTGATGTCAAATCATTTTCCTACCTCTCTTCTTTCTAGATTCCTGAATTTCTTCACAAAGTTGCTCAAAGTCTTCATCAAGTTCTTCTTTAATTATTGCATAGGCAGTATCTCTTAAAGCACAGGCTCTATGCCTAATAAGACGATCTATGGAATAAAGAAAGAATTTTAAAACGGTTTCCTTTTAATAATTAAACAAAAATTAATTTTACATGTTGGGCTAAGATTATAGTCATTACAATTTGGTTTTTCCTTCCACCATGAATAGTAAAAGTTATTGGAACTGTGTTATTTCTGGTTTTGATGCTCATCTAATGTTCTGGACATTTGATTCCACACAGCAGACTAAACCCAATTTCATTGTCCTGTCCTAGCTAAATCACTTTGAAACATCAGAGAAAATGTAAGAACCAGTCAATAGCAAAGCTAACCAACAATACGATGACACAAAAACAGCAAGGAAGGCTATCAGTGTCATGAGCGAACCGGGGATGTAACATAATTTTGGAAGAGATATAGAGGATGTTATGACACTGACTGAGAGACTAAAGACAATGAAACAGCAACACTGCACAGGAAGCACTGGAAAAAAAATCCTAAACTGAGTCTAAGTGCCATGAACTGGAATATGCCTCAAGGTAAAGGCAGATCATAAGTGAGTGTAAATTTGCTTGAACAGCTGGATCAGTCCCCCTCGCAGGGCAGAGGCTGCTGCAGCATTCACACAACATTCAGTTTACAGCAGACAGGAAGGGCTGTAACAGCTGAAGGGATGCTGCCGGGGGCTTCTAACATGACCTGAAGAAAGGCCGGGCCAAGTTCATTCAGTGCAGTAGCCTTGGCATCATGTGGGAACTTGTCAGGATGCACATTCTCCAGTCCTGAATCTAAAGAATCAAAACCTGCAGAGGTGGGGCCCAACCAGCTGCACCTTAGCATGTCCTGAAGGAGATGTTGGTGCTATCTGAAGTGTGAACACCACTGCCCTGAAGTAATTTTACATTTGTCAGAATGGTCAGAATGGGAAGCACCAGCAATATGACTGCAAGGAAACAGAAGCAGCCCACTTCCTCCAGAAAAGGCTTCCTTCTTTCTACAATTAAGGGGTTTCCCAACTTGGTAACCTGTTGCCCACTGCTACCTCCAGAACTCTGAACTGCGGGACAGAGTGGGGTAGAAGACTGGTGAGGGAAGAACAGTGGGCTTTTAAATCATTGGGTAAAGTCTCAGTGGTGGAAATCAATCTAATTTTTAAGCATGATAAATTTAAAAACAGAATGCCAATGTTACAGGCAGCCAACACAGGAAACAGAACTATTAAAAAAAATTATACACAAAGACAGTTAACGATAGGGCATTCATAAAGCAAAAAGCTAAGAAAAAGAACCTGAAAGAGTATTTTTTGGAAATCAGTAAGTTTATAACAAATATACAGGTATTTGAATATATTATTATACATATAAACAAATCTATCACCTAAAAACCTCTTACTTTATACAGTTTATTTAATAGCCTGCGTAGGTGAGGTAGATTGTGGATGCCTTCTATGCATAGAAAAGGTCTGGAAAGATAGCCCTAAACTTAACAGCATCCACCTTTGGAGATAGGGCTTCCCTTGTAGCTCAGTCAGTAAAGAATCTGCCCGCAGTGCAGGAGCCCAGGGTTCGATCCCTGGGTTGGGAAGATCTCCTGGAGAAGGAAATGGCAACCCACTCCAGTATCGTTGCCTGGAAAATCTCATGGACCCAGGGGCCTAGTGGGCTGCAGTCCATGGGGTCGCAAAGAGTCGGGCATGACTGAGCAACTTAACACTTACTTACACTTACCTTTGGAGAAGGAAATGGGGGACTTAGGCTGTAAGCGAGTATTATATTACTTTGTTGTAATAAAAATTGTAATGGTCTTAACTAAAAAAATGCTTTCAAACTTATTACAAAGTTTTTATTTTCCTTTGAGAAAAGAACATTGACAAAAAAAACAAGCTAAACTGTTATGCAATTTTGTTTCATTAGAGGTTGTATCATATAATTGTTTTGGAGTGAAAGAAACTTGCATCCAAATTGTACCCCTCCCATTTCCTGGTACCGTGACCTTGTTGAGGACTGAATGGCACTGTGAATGTAAAATGCTTATAATATAGCCCCAAGTATGAAATCACCCTTCACTAAGTGTTAGCAGCCCTCATTCCACTCCTTGAGGTTAAAAAAACAAAACAGAACCCACGAATGCTCACCTCCAGGATCTCTATCTGGATTGTATTCTAAAGCATTACTACAGATCAGATCAATATCACTCAAATAGTCTTTCACACTTAGATACTTGTGGAGATCAATTTTACTGATTACAGATGAAAGGTCCATTGGTTGCTTTATTACGGTGACATAATCAGGAACCTAAAATTCAAACAAATGACCAAATCACAAACTAACTCTAAACACTGAAAAATTTGAGTCAAGTTTTTCTGCCAGGCAAAACAGGAGAGAATATATACGTACGAGATAATAAAAAAATATTAATGTGAACTCTGTATTTAAGGTGGCTTTTGTTTTGTATTCATTCTCATTCTTGGGCACCTATATCTCCAGTAACACCTTAAGCCTCTTCGCTCATCCAAATACCACCCACCCTTCAATGCCAACTGTGAAGGTCACAGGAATGTCATGTAGCATTAAGACATTCTCAAGTTACTTCTAGCACATTTGAGTTGGGCAAAGTTAATTGTCTATGCTCTGCAGGAAAGGAAAATGCCTTACATAACTCTTGAAGCCTCTATGTGCTGAGAATACTACTTGATGCTTCCAAATAAGAAAGCAAGTTCAGAGTGTACAGAGGGACACACATAAAACTATTCGAATATTCTCTAAGTTTTAAGCATTCTGATCCAAATACTAAATTAATACCTCATCAGGGTCAACAGGTTTAGTAAATATTCTGAATCGCTTGTCAATAGCAAGCCTATGTGTAACATTTCTTAAAAAAATCCTCAGTTCTCTAAATGTGTCTTCCTCTTGTTCTTCTAGTCGTTTCAGTTCTTCTGCTGTCAGTGGTCTTGGCTCAGGTGGTGGTGCCACAGGGAGTACCTCCAGGGCCTGCAAAACTTTATGTGAATGGAAGTTAGTTACTGCTCTCCCACTGGATCAAGGGTGACAAAATTCAGTACACCAAGCAGACAAGCTTTCAGGAATTATCCTCCTTCTATCTGTCAGGAACCAGGGGATTTGGAATACTAAAATGCTACCATAATCTCACCCTCTACATCTCCTCCAACAGTAATTGGCAGTTTGTAACTGGGAATGTGAACTGCTGAGTCATTATTTTAAAATCATTTAAGAGGCTATTAAAATCTTGAAAATGCCTATTTCCAGGACAAGAATATCCTAATTACTAAAAATGTCATCCTCAAGAAGGCAGAGCAGAAGGATGTATACTCATCTCCTCCTGCAAGAGCACCAAAATCACAAGTAGCTGTTGAACAACCACTGACAGGAGGACGCTGGAACCCACCAAAAAGATAACACACGTCCAAACACAAAGAAGTTGAAACAAGATGGTAGGAGGGGGCACAAACACAGTAAGATCAAATCCCGTACCTTCCAGGTGGGCAACCCACAATCTGGAGAACAATAGTACCAAAGAAGTTCTCCTACCGTTGTGAAGGTTCTGAGCCTCATGTCAGGCCTCCCGACCTGAGGATCCAGCAAAAGGATGGGGAATCCCAAGGGAATTTGACTTTGAAGGCCAGCGGGATTTGATTACAGGACTTCCACAGGACTGGGGAAAACAGACTCCACTCTTGGAGGGCACAAAAAAAATCTTGTGCACACGAAGATCCAGGAGAAAGCAGCAGTAACTCCACAGGAGATTGAACCCGACCTACCTGCTAGTGTTAAGAGTGTCTCCTGTGGAGGTACGGGTGAGCCATGGCTTGGGGTCCCTGGCAGTAGCAGTCCTGGAAAGGGCCCCTTGGCCTAGGTCCTACTGGAGGTCACCATTAACCCTACCAGAGAGCCCACAGGCCCCAGGGCTAGGTCGCCTCAGGACAAACAACTAACAAGGAGGGAGCACAACCCCACTCATCAGTGGATAATTGGATTAGTTTTACTGAGCACAGCCCTGCCCATGAGAGCAAGACTCAGTTTTCCCCATCGCCACTCCCTCCCATCAGGAATCTTATACAAGCCTCTTAGCCTCCTCCACCAGAGGGCAGACAGAAGAAGCAAGAAGAACCACAATCCCACAGTGGTTGAAACCAAAACCACACCACAGAAAGTTAACCAGGATGAAAAAGCAGAGTTTTGTCCCAGAAGAAGGGAAAAGATAAGACCTCAGAAAAACATCCAAATAAAGTGGAGATTGGCAACGTTCCAGAAAAAGAATTCAGAATAAGTATAGTGATGATGATCCAGGATCTCGGAAAAAGAATGGAGGCAAAGATTGAGAAGATGCAAGAAGGACCTAGAAGACCTAAAGAACAGAAGAACAATTCCTACTGCTACAGAATAAATCAACAGCAGAATAACTGAGCAAAAGAATGGATAAGACCTGGAGGACAGATGATGGAAATCACTGCCACAGAACAGAATAGAAAAAAGAATGAAAAAAAATGAATGCAGCCTTAGAGACCTCTGGGACAGCACTAAACACACCAACATTCACATTATACAGGTCCTAGGAGGAGAGAGAGAGAAAGGACCCAAGAAAATCTCTTAAGAAATAACAGCTGAAAAATTCTTTAACATGGGAAAGGAAATAGTCAACTAAGTCCAGGAAGCACAGAGTCCCAGGCAGGATAAACCCAAGGAGGAACACACCAAGACACACAGTAATCAAAATGATGAATACTAAAGACAAACATAAACTATTAAAAGCAACAAAGGAAAAAAGACAAATAACATACAAGGGAACTCCTATAGGTTACCAGCTGATTTCTCAACAGAAATTCTATGAGCCAGAAGGGAATGGCACGACATATTTAAAGTGATGAAAGGGAAGAACCTACAACCAAGGATACTCTACACAGCGAGCCTCTCATTCAGATTTGATGGAGAAATCAAATGTTTTCCAGACATGCAAAAGTTAAGAGAACTCAGCACCACCAAACCAGCTGTACAACAAATACTAAAGGAACTTTTCTAGGCAGGAAACACAAGAGAAGAAAAGGACCTACACTAAATAGACCCCAAACAATTAAGAAAATGGTAATAGGATCACACATATTGATAATTACCTTAACTGTAAATGGATTAAATGCACCAACCAAAAGACACAGACTGGCTGGGCAGATTAGAACATGTGCATATATGCACTTTCACTTACCACATCACTCTACTTAATCCCTAAATTGTACGCAATTATTTTATAGTGTTAGGTTAATCATGTTTCCTTTATGGCTTGCAACTGTAATTATCTTTTATTTTTTGTCTGGTTCTTGACTGTGAAAACTGATAAACATCTTCTACTATTATGGTTATGTACTATTATTCCCTTAACACTACTGTATCATGATTGGTCAAGAGAAAATAATAGAATTCTGTATCACTAAAATGACCACTTTAATAGAAAAACTTATAAATACTTTTTAAAATCCAGATGCATAACAGAATTATCTTAAGAATTTTTTTAAAAATACAAATACCCAGTTATTGCTATTCTTCTCTGAAGCTCTGGATGTGCTTCTAATGAGCAGCCATGTTTCAAAACAACTGGACTATATGGTGATGTTTTACTTTCATCTAGTTTCACTTCTTCTATTTCATATTCAGTGTTCCTATTTCATTTAGTTATATTCTCCAATTTCGCCATCTCTCTTGTTGTTGTTGTTATTCTTTCTCAAGCCTTTATCAAGTGTAGTAGAAAAGATTTTGTATACATACATATATAGTATATATTTTAGAGAATTTATGAGTTTTTGCCTAGATAAAAAAGTTTATGACATTTTGATTCCACTTGTTTGACTTAGTATGAACAGAATGCCAGATTTCTAATTTATAGTCACTCAAAACTTTGATACAGTTCCATGCAGTTTAGTATCTAGTATTACTGCTAAAAGCCTAGAAAATTCATTATCTTAATGATTTAAAAAAAAAAAATTGAATGAGGCTTAAAAGTTCTAATCCAATTCTGAGAATATAAAGAAATACTATGTTGTAAAAAACAAACAAACAGGAAATTAACACGTGATACAGTATTACTAACAAGTTCAGATTTTGTTCAAATTTCACAAAATTTCATGCTAGTGTCCATTATTTGTTTTCATATCTTATTTTAAGACTCCATACTGTATTTAACTGCATTGAGCAGCTTCAGCTGCATGCAACAAATTCTGGCAAATTCTTTTTGTCTTTATTACAAATATTTTGTAATTTTCCTTGTTGTGGCTTCTTAGATACACCCATCATTTAAAAGTAGACATTTAATTTCCAAATACATGTGATTTTGTTTAAAGTATCTTTAATACTAATTTCTCATTTAAATGCTTTCTTCTCTGCAATCACCCTGTGTTTTTTTCAGCCTACCTTTATTGAGGTTTTTGATGGCTAAGTTGAAGATCTCTCTTGGTACATGTCACATCACACTTAAAAGTATTTTCAAATATCTTTTGATACTGATCTCTAACATAATTCCACAGTGATAAGAAAACAGACTCTGTATGATTTCAATAACTTTAGACCATGAAATTTTTGCACCTTGTTTTATGTCTCTGCATATGTTCCAGTGTCTCATAGTTTACAGTCTATGGGAACCTAAACAGAATTTATATCCTATCATTGTGTGAAAACTGTATAAATCTTCATCACGCTGACAGTGCTTTTCAGGTCTACTATATCCTTCTACTTCTCTGTATATTCATTCTATTAGCTTTTGAGAGTTTGATATTGAAACTCCAACTAAAAATCTTAATTTACCTAATCAAAAAACATTATTGTATATATAGTGGAACTCTATGTAACTATACATAACCTTGTTCTGTATTTGCCAAGTTTCCTATAAATGTGTTATCTTACTTCCAATATTTAAAAAAATTAAAATTAAAAAAAATTTGATTTCCCTGTGTGTGTGGGAGGAAGTCATCTAGACTAGTTAATTTTTTAGCTAATAAAAAATTGTGGTATGTTTCAAATATGACAAAAGTTTGAGTTTATTTAAACAGAAATGCACTAATAATTACTCAGGATCAAAAAGGGAATATGAGAGTGCTGCCTCCGTAAGTTGGCAATTTATTAAGGTAGTAAGAGATAATTATAACATCACCACAATGTCATATTAGTAGTATGAAAAAACTACAGCACATCATAAAGGTAGTCAATTAATTCTGTCTAGATGTTAAGGAAGGAAAAAATGAATTATACTAGAAGGAAAAGTAGTTCAACAGACAGAGACAAGGTTGAGGACAGATGCATTACTGACAGAGAAAAAGCATGAACGAAACTGTGAAAAGACACAAATATGCTGTGTATGGTTTAAAGATAAGAGTGTTTTGTAAGGAAAAAGATAGAAGAGAGTAAAGTATCAAAGATGGGCTTGGAAAGACAGATTGGGGCTATACTATGAATTCCAGCCCAAATTTCATAATGATTAGGGCTATACTATGAAAGGCCTTGTATGCTTTAAGAACTTTAGTCTATTTTAATGGGAAATACAAGGAAATATAGGTAAAAGGTATCAACCTTAGAAGCTTCCCTGGTGGCTCAGGTGGTAAAAAATCTTTCTGCAAAGCAGAAGACCCAGGTTTGACTCCTGGATCAGAAAGATCCCCTGCAGAAGGGAATATCTACCCACTCCAGAATTCTTGTCTAGAGAATTCCATGGACAAAGGAGCCTAGCGGGCTACAATTCATTAGGTCACAGAGTCAGACACAACTGAGTGACTATTAGAAGATGGCAATGCCATTAACTGATATTTCATTTCCACTTTCTCAAAATTATTATATATTAACTTTGATACAGAAACTAACCTGCTTTCTTTTTGGATATAGGAGGCTTAGCAGCTTGCTTCAGAATTAAATCTTCAAAAAACTGTGCCCGTTCTTCTTTACTAGGTAACTGGACATTAAAAATTTCTCCATAGTCACGGACAAATAATTCTTGTACCTTAAAAAAGAAAACAGATGCATTATACATATATGTGTGTGTGTATACATATATATGTTTGTATACACATACATCAGTTCAGTTCAGTCGCGCAGTTGTGTCCGACTCTTTGCAACCCCATGTATTGCAGCACGCCAGGCCTCCCTGTCCATCACCAACTCCCGGAGTCTACCCAAACCCATGTCCATCGAGTCAGTGATGCCATCCAACCATCTCATCCTCTGTCGTCCCCTTCTCCTCCCACCCCCAATCCTACCCAGCATTAGGGTCTTTTCCAATGAGTCAACCCTTTGCATAAGGTGGCCAAAGTATTGGAGTTTCAGCTTCAACATCAGTCCTTCCAATGAACACCCAGGATTGATCTCTTTGAGGATGGATTGACTGGATCTCCTTGCAGTCCAAAGGACTCTCAAGAGTCTTCTCCAACACCACAGTTCAAAAGCATCAATTCTGCGGCACTCAGCTTTCTTCACCGTCCAACTCTCACATCCATACATGACCACTGGAAAAACCATAGCCTTGACTAGACGGACTTTTGTTGGCAAAGTAATGCCTCTGCTTTTAAATATGCTATCTAGGTTGGCCATAACCTTCTTTCCGAGGAGGAAGCGTCTTTTAATTTCATGGCTGCAGTCACCATCAGCAGTGATTTTGGAGCCCCAAAAAATAAAGTCTGACACTGTTTCCACTGTTTCCCCATCTATTTCCCATGAAGTGATGGAACCAGATGCCATGATCTTAGTTTTCTGAACGTTGAGCTTTAAGCCAACTTTTTCACTCTCCTCTTCCACCTTCATCAGGAGGCTCTTTAGTTCTTCTTCACTTTCTGCCATAAGGGTGGTGTCATCTGCATATCTGAGATTATTGATATTTCTCTTGGCAATCTTGATTCCAGCTTGTGTTTCTTCCAGCCCAGCGTTTCTCATGATGTACTCTGCATAGAAGTTAAATAAGCAGGGTGAAAATATACAGTCTTAACGTACTCCTTTTCCTATTTGGAACCAGTCTGTTGTTCCATGTCCAGTTCTAACTGTTGATTCCTGACCTGCAATATAGGTTTCTCAAGAGAAAGGTCAGATGGTCTGGTATTCCCATCTCTTTCAGAATTTTCCACAGTTTATTGTGATCCACACAGTCAAAGCCTTTGGCATAGTCAATAAAGCAGAAATAGATGTTTTTCTGGAACTCTCTTGCTTTTTCAATGATCCAGCAGATATTGGCAATTTGATCTCTGGTTCCTCTGCCTTTTCTAAAACCAGCTTGAACATCTGGAAGTTCACGGTTCACGTATTGCTGAAGCCTGGCTTGGAGAATTTTGAGCATTACTTTACTAGCATGTGAGATGAGTGCAATTGTGCAGTAGTTTGAGCATTCTTTGGCATTGCCTTTCTTTGGGACTGGAACGAAAACTGACCTTTTCCAGTCCTGTGGCCACTGATGAATTTTCCAAATTTGCTGGCATATCAAGTGCAGCACTTTCACAGCATCACCTTTGAGGATCTGAAACAGCTCAACTGGAATTCCATCACCTCCTCTAGCTTTGCTAGTAGTGATGCTTTCTAAGGCCCACTCGACTTCACATTCCAGGATGTCTGGCTCGAGGTGAGTGATCATACCATCGTAATTATCTGGGTGGTGAAGATCTTTTTCGTACAGTTCTTCTGTGTATTCTTGCCACCTCTTCTTAATATCTTCTGCTTCTGTTAGATCCATACCATTTCTGTCCTTTATTGAGCCTATCTTTGCATGAAATGTTCCTTCGGTATCTCTAATTTTCTTGAAGAGATCGCTAGTCTTTCCCAATCTGTTGTTTTCCTCTATTTCTTTGCATTGATCGCTGAGGAAGGCTTTCTTATCTCTCCTTGCTATTCTTTGGAACTCTGCATTCAGATGGGAATATCTTTCCTTTTCTCCTTTCATTCAATGCAATAATAGATTATTGTAATGACAATCTAAGTTGTGTAATGAGTAATTTCTTAAATCTCTTACTTATACTGAACGTATGTATACATCACATATGCAGTGGACAAGGAACTAAAACCACGGGGTCTTCTTCAGAACTCAAGACTCCAAACTATAATTCATACAGTAACTGATACGGTGATATTTTACTTAAAGGGTTTTGTAGTCATGTATGGATGTGACAGTTGGAGTATAAAGAAAGCTGAGCGCTGAAGAATTGATGCTTTTGAACTGTGGTGTTGGAGAAGACTCTTGAGAGTCCCTTGGACTGCAAGGAGATCAAACCAGTCCATCCTAAAGGAAACCAGTCCTGAACACTCATTGGAAGGACTGATGCTGAAGCTGAAACTCCAATACTTTGGCCACCTGGTACAAAGAACTGACTCGGAAAAGACCCTGAAGCCGGGAAAGATTGAAGGTGGAAGGAGAAGGGGATGACAGAGGATGAGATGGCTGGATGGCATCACCGACTCAATGGACATGAGTTTGAGTAAACTTTGGGAGTTGGTGATGGACAGGGAGGCCTGGAGTGCTGCAGTCCATGGGGTTGCAAAGAGTCGGACGCGACTGACTGACTGAACTGAACTGAGATTAATTAATCCACTTTCACAACCCAAAGTGAGATATGAGAATGAGTGGTTGTTCAGTAAGAATAAAGGCTGGAAAATAGTAAGAACTGGTAAAAATACGGAGAAATTAGATCTCCTGAGCCAGTAGGAATTAAAAGGGTGCAGCCACTGTGGAAAACAGTATGCTGGGTCCTCAAAAAAGTTAAACACAGAATTACCATGTAACCCAGTATACATATTGAAAACAACTGGAAGAAAGAAAAAAAAAAAAAGACTCAAGAGGTACTTGTATAGCAATAACCATTAGCAGGATTATTCAGGAGTTAGGCACGAGATAAAGACAACTCAGTGCTCATCATCAGATGAGCAGATAAACAAAATGTGGTACAGACATACAACAGAATATTATTCAGCCTAAAAAGGAATGAAATTCGAACACAGGCTCCAACACAGATGAACACTGAAAACACTATGCTAAGGGAAATAAATAAGCAGGTCACAAAAGGACAGATATTTTATGTATTATTTCTATGCTGTATTTCTATTCTTTCACTGTTACAAGTTTTAACAGACATATCCTTAAGCTTCTTTTTCTATCAAACTGTAAAGTTAATCAACATCTACAGATCAGATACAAATCTGAAGGTGCTTTTACTTCCTGATTCTCCTTCAGGATGTCCTTTCTGCCTGCCATTCTGAGTTCAGAACCAAAGTCAACATAGTTTCACGTAACTTAAAAAAATGTTACTTGTTGGCAACTTCCTTCCTTGGATATCTGAGTGACCCAAGATCTTAAAAGTAACTTAAATGTGTTTTTGTGTATTTAGTGTCTATCATATTGATTGTATCAGGCTTAAAGTGTATTCTGTTGGAAGAACCTGAGGCAGTATTTTTCCTCTTCCTCAAAAAAAAAGTTAAGAAGCACAATTTTGTGACAAGTATTACTGTTTTCTTTGTGCACTGCTTCTTATATGCCACTTCTGCAAAAAAAAAAAAAAAAAAATTTATCTAGATATGGGTCTTTCTATATCCATTAGTTAGAACAGGGGGCCTTTTAAATCTGAAGATTATGGTATTCTTTAATTTATGAAATGTTGTATTATTTGACTAGTCTTTTCTTCTACATTTCTTTTCTCTGTCCATAAATCCCATTAAATAGATGTTAGACTTGAATCTATCTCCTCTATTTCCTTTAATTTTTTCCTCACTTTTCAAATCTCTGTCCTATTGTATTATGTAAGAATCTCTGATCTCATGATCCCTCATCTTGCTAATTCACTCTTCATCTGTGTCTTTTTAGCCCTGCAGGGTTTTATATTTGGGAGGAGCTACTTCATTTGTAATGTCTTCAAATGGTTCTTTTCCACAACAATCTGTTGCTGATGCATAGATATAATTTTCTATGGCACTGTCCTTCCTCAAATGCTTATTTATAAATTTATCTTTGCCTTTGAAATATGACTGTTCATAGGTGCTTTTTCTGTTTATTCTAGTTTCTATTTTCAGTGACTATGAAAGAAGGTAGACTATATTAGAAACAGAATGTGCCTGTAATTTGTTTTCTGGGCACAGGGTCTTCCCACTCCTCCCATTCAGTACCTAAAGGTAAGTTACTGCCCTGACACACTATTCCTTGGTCCACCTTCGCTGATCTAGCTGATGACAAACTCTGCCAACTACTGTCTGGCATGGCCAGAAGTGAAGAAAGCCAAAAAACACAAAGTTGTTCAAGGACTCTCTTAATTCCCTCCTAGCACTGATCTAGAGCTAGAAATCACTCCCATTTTTCAAAGCAGCCGTTTGATGCACATACTCTGAAATGTGGTTACCCACATCCATTTAATCCCCACTGCTTGTGTTTCACGATTCACCCAAGTTTCTCATCTATTACTGACATTCTTTCTCATTTTTTCATGAGTTGTTAGGGTCTACTAGTGCTCGTGCATACAGGCACTCTGACTGCAGTTTTGAGACGGACAAACTGGAATGTAATACATAGTACTTCTCAAATATATTACAGTCCAATGCTACATACACAATATCACTAGCTCACCAAGGACAACAGAGACTACATTAAGCTCAAAGCAGACTTGCTTATTTGTATCCATGTAGACTATTCATTTTATAAAACCAGCAATTCCTGGTCCGGTGCCCATTCCACCCTTCCAGACAGGGTGATGCTGGGCTACTCGACCCAGTTAACAATGACGTACTTAGGAAATATTATCATATAAAAGAAGCTATAGCAAAAAAAAAAAAGAAAAAAGAAAGCCAAAACATTTTAAGTACAGAATTTCCACATTCTTGATAAAGTTATGCCAGATTAAACTGATTACGGCTTTTCAACCTCCCTCCATCCATATAAAGTTTAGCTAGTCTCCCTTATTATCAAGAGTATAAACTTATTTTTGTTTTAAACTTTGAAATAATGTTGTTTTAATTGACAGTGAGTACAATACATAAATGGTTAATGTGGCTACTAAATAGCAATTCTCCTTTACTCTGTTAATCAGAACACTGCTAGAGAACTTAATTCATTCTGGGTACAGCCTTTCAAAAGGAATATAAAGAGAAAGACATTTAGGCAAGTGACTAGAATTTTGAAGAAACTAAAAATATGTGTGATGTGCAGCAGAGCTTGCTACTGTCACAGTTCATGTTCTCTTCCTTTTGGGCCCAGTGCTATACCATATTTCCTAGTCTCCCTTGCAGTTAGGTATGGCTATGTGAGGTTCAGCCAATGGAACATGAAAGGAAATGATGTGTATCACTTTCAGACCAGGCACAAGGAAGGGCCAATCCTTTCAGCTGGGTGGAATGAAAACAATCTGGAGAGCCACATGATGAAAATGAGTGTGCTCTCCCAGTCTGAGTGTCTGGAATGACTACATAGGGGAGGGTACACCTGTCACTCCAGTCATTTACCTGATATTGTAAGTGAGCAAGAAATAAACTTCCATTGTATTTAAGAATCCTAAGAAGTATATCTTATCATAGAAGAACTGTTTAGTGTGAAGAAGCCTGGGTTAGAGTGAGGAAATAGAAATGAATACAAAAGCATGTTCAAACATACATACAAAGAGCTTGCCATGATGAAGACAGATTAGACAAGTTCTCTATTGTACCTAGGAAACAAATGGAGATTAAGAAAGGGAAGCCTCTCAAAATAAGCTGATTTTTTTAGGAGTCAGAACTAACAAAATGAATTGTGAAGGTGTTATTACACAAAAGAAAGAATTTAGAGTCCAGAACTAGGTGATTAAGTTAGAAACTTTTAAGGACTCTTACCACCCTAAGAATCTAGACTTAACATACATTTAATATTCATTTCCCAATTTATTCAGTTTTTAGTTGAATAATTCACAACTACTAAAGCTGCCATCTGGAACATAACCTGGTCCTTTGATAGCTCTCTGGCATCAATTCCTTCTCGGCCCTTCACTTCCTCTGCCCTAGCCACTCTAGACTTCTGCGAGTTTTCTAACACATCAGACACGCTTTTGCTTTGGGGCTTTTACACTTGCAAAGGCAAGAAACCTTTGTTCCTCTGCCAGGAAACTTTGTCCCTCAGATATCCAAATGGGCCACTAGTTTACCTTTTCCAGGTATTTGCTCAAATGCCATCTTCTTAGTGAGGCCAACCCAGCAAATTTAACCGTGTGACCCTACCACACTCTTTTGGCACTGCTTAGCTACATTTTTCTCCATAGTGACAGGTTAGTATTGTATTTTATTTTTGGTTGTCTTTCCCCCAACTAAAATGTAAGCCCTAGGAGGATTTAGATTTTTGTCTAAATTGTTCAGTGCTATATTTTCAAAGCCTATAACCATGTCTGTTCTAGAATAAGTGCTCAAAAGTATTTTTAAGTTAAATATTTGACTTTATCTTCTTACTAGTATTCTAAAAACTGTACATCAATTCTGTTAAAGGTATGGAAAAACCACACACACTCTCTCACACACAGAAGCGTACAATATGCTTACTATGTTCTCTGGGGATACAGAAGTGGAAAAAAAGTCCCTGACTTCACATATTTAACATTCTGCTAGGAGAGACAGAGTCAAACAAATTAATATGTTATGTCAAGTAGTGACAAAAACAAATCAGAGGGGTGGGATGAGGGTGGTAGGGAGGCTTAAAAGCGAAGGGATATACGTATACATATAGCGGATTCATGTTTTTGTACAGCAGAAACTAACACAACACTGAAAAGCAATTATACTCCAATTGAAAAATAAGTAAACTAATTGAAAAAGAAAGCAGAGTAAGGGGAAAAGACAGTGATAGGCAGAGGTGTTCCTGCCATAGGAGAACAGTATTATAAGCAGAAATAGAACAAACCTGGTCACTGGTAGTTGTCGAAATTGGCACAAATTTGAAGGACTGTAATTTGGTACTATTAAAAATGTCAAGTGTGCATATCCTTCAACTAAGCTACAGTTATTCCATTTTTAGGAATGCATGTTAAAAAACCCACATGGTAATGTTTACATGATTTAAAACCCCAAAATGCTCACTGTAGCAGTTCAACAGAAAAAAACTTAGAAAATAGCTGAAATCCTATCAATAAGGATTTGGATAAATAAAATTATGGTATACCAAGACAACAGCAAAGGTTACAGTGCTCTTAAAATAAATAAGATTTACATATTAAAAAAACACCTAAGATACATAAAGTAAGTTATGGGATAGTAATGTATCATATTCCATTTAGAGAAAGAATATTTATAAAGTGGTCCCACTATGTGTGCTAAGTCACGTCA
Organism: Giraffa tippelskirchi; assembly: GCF_054371585.1. Classification (NCBI taxonomy): domain Eukaryota; kingdom Metazoa; phylum Chordata; class Mammalia; order Artiodactyla; family Giraffidae; genus Giraffa; species Giraffa tippelskirchi. Next base: position 60,803,224 of record NC_137280.1, read on the forward strand.
GTCATGTCCTACTCTGTGCGACCCTATGGACTATAGCCTGCCAGGCTCCCCTGTCCATGAGATTCTCCAGGCAAAATCAGTGGAGTGGGTTGCCATGCTCTCTTCCAGGGGATCTTTCTGACCCAGGAATAGAACCTACGTCTCTTATGTCTCCTGCACTGGCAGGCAGGTTCTTTACCACTAGCGCCACCTGAAAAGCTCTGGTCTCACTATACATATACACATATACACAACAAGTGCTGATATATGTGCTGCCCAACAAACACATGTATCAAATAGCTGGCAATGGTATCTTTAATAGGAAAACTTTTCCTTATAATTTTATTCACCTCTTTAGCACTTGAATTTTTTTCCCATAAATTCTTGTTAGTTTCTGTGTATATCTTTTTAAAAATATAATGATTATGAATATCCCATTCTAAAGCATAATGATTTCTCCCACAAATTACCTCTTCTGGTAGAGTGGAATGGGGTTTGTCAGAAGTGGCAAGTAGTAAAACTGGTGCAAAAGAAGGAATATTCTGTAATAATGTGGTAAACGTGGCTTTGAGTGTTGGTCCAACTATTTCCCACCACAAGTGAATGTGAGGAACATACACTATACTTGGTGCTGTTCTCTTAGCTTCACGAATCACCTGGTTGAGAGAGAAAACAATTACATACACTTATAGAGTCAGCACGTTAGCAGGGTGCTTTTTAAATTCGGAACAATTTAACTTCCCAGAACTGTCATATAAGTTTAAAAAATGCTTCCCTCAATCCCACCATCTTGTTTTTAAATGTTTTTATACAAGTTTCATTTTTAGAAAAACATAATTGCTTCAAGCAATTAGAAAACAGCTCAAGAAATCTAAAAGACTTTTCTGTTATGGCAACCAAGGTTAAATATAAAAATACATAAAACACTTTTACAAACTTTTAATATAAATATAGCAAAAACAGAAGCAGCAGAATATTTGCATACTTTTTGCATAGCCATCACTGTTTTAAGTACTTCTTCATTTAATTCTCACAACAGTCATGTATTGTTTTTTCCATTTTGCAAATGGGGAAAATGGGGCAGAGAGATTTAATAAACTTTCCTAAGTCACATAGCAATTAAGAGGCAGAAAAGGATTTAAAGTCATACTTTTTAATAACTAAGCAGTTAGGCATGGTTCTATTTTGAAAACCTGAAGTCAGAAATCAGAAAGACCAAAAAACACAGTACAAAAAGAATGAAGCAATTCTAGACTTTGTCTCTGGAAGGCTACTTCACCTTACAGCTTATTTGTCTGGGCAACAATGAATTACCTGCGCACATGTTTCTTCAGGAGATGTAGCACTGACTCCAAAAAGAACAGGAATGTCTAAAGTGTATACTGCAAATTTCTCCAAAGCATGGATGACAGCTGGTGCTAAATGAGAACCTTGCCCAAATCCTGGTTCGCCCACTATCAGCATTCTTGGTCGAAAAGACATAGGTTGATAACAAGCATTTCTGAAAGAAGTGAGTAATAACCTATGTTTTAGGATAAAAAGTTTAAATTTCTCTCCCAATTATCAATTATGAACTTTTATAAGCCAAAAGTTTTGACAATATGGCCAGTCAATCATAGCAGCATGGTTCATGTGGTTTTTGGAAACAATCAAACTTTACAAATTTTTAGGAATACTTTATAGTTTCTAACATCATGACAACTGTAAGAACAAAATATTTTCTAATATCTTAATTTTAAAAAAGTAAATTAGCTGGCATCCTTTATCTTCTCAAGCATAATTTCATCTAGTTTTAGGGAATTCACACAAGAATGAATATATATATATAAAAATTTTCAAGGGAAATGTACCTATTCAAATGAAGAAAATTAAAATTTTCTTTTGCTTTATTAAAGGATTTTTGAGAAAGTCCATTTTCGTATACTGATGGAACATCATCATCACTGTATGCCAAGTCACTTTCTAAGAGAGGACAAGAAATATCTGTAAAGCAAGCAAATAAAGTGTACATTAGTAGCTTTTCTCAATTACAAAGTGGATCTTTACATAATGCTTCAGTTAGCAACTCCAATGAGATTTTTTTTCAAAAAAGTTTGTGTACATATAAGTAACAAGTAAATTTTAAAAATGAACTTCAAACCTAAAATAGAGGAAGTCTAGGGCAATCTGTGAAATAAACTTCCTTCATATACCTAGGAAAAGCATGACCAAATTCCTTTCAAGAGGCTCTTTCATAAAGAAACGTTACTGAGATGTACAAAATATTTAGTTTTACTGACTATGAAAACTAAACAGTCAATCAAGTTTCATACCCGAGTCTAATGCTTTATTTGTTCTGGTTTCCACATGTGGAAATACTCTCTGCAGGGCTTCTAGGATCTTGTGAACAGTGCTCTGCAGTAGTGGTTTCACAATGGTGGACAGTGCCTGCCCAGGTGACATCACAGCTCTCTGGGAGGCTGGTATCATCTTTTGCATAGCCACCTCAAAGTCCTTAGCTGAGATATTAATTGAAGAGAGATCCAACTGCAGTTTCTCACTAGTGGTATAGATCTGTGGGTAGCGTCGACGCAGAGCACATAAAGCAGCTTCAGAGCATATTGACTTAATATCTGCACCACAGTATCCTATCCAAGGCAACCAAAAAAGAAAAAAAAAAAAAAGTAAATCACCACCATATTAAGCAAGACGATGGTTAAAAGAAAATTAAAGATCAGCCTAGCAATACAGTAGCAAAATATTTAGGAGTAATAAGGCCAAAATGTCTCTCATCCCCTCAGTGAACTCACATGGTTGATAACAACCCCTAACAAATCAACCAGCTTTTGAGAGTGAAACACGCAAGCACTAAAAGCAGAGTGCAGAGGTCAAGAGCATGAGTTTTGAAATCAGATAATCAGGATCAAATTCCAGTTTGTCATTTACTAGATGTGTGATCTTTTTAGAGAATCATTTATGCTTTCTCAGCCATTTCTATATCTGTAAAATAGGGATAAAGCTACCTACTTCACAGGATTGATATAAGAGTTACCTGAAATAGCATATGTAGAATACTTAACAGGATAATTAGAAAAATGTAAACAGCGAAAGATCTAACTTCATTCTCTAATTCTTTGACAGTCAAGATGTTTAAGTACCTCTATACGGTATCTAGGACTTTAAAAGAAAACAGGCCACAAATTATAAATAAGAAACAAATCTAACTTTGTATTTCTTTAAACAAGAAACAAGGTTTCTTTAAACCTTGGCAAAACTACAACTTGTTCCATCTTTGAAATGCATGTAATATTTCTTTTAATGCTTAAAACAATGTTTACCAACACAGTTTTCTGCTAGTTCTTCCAGAAATATGTCCAGTGGTTTAGGATTCCAATCCCTTGTGTGAATTTTTAGAATTTCTTTTCGAGCCTACAAACAAAAACAACTTAATTTTTCTATAATGATACAGTGCTATTCAGATTAGGGTGACTTTAAGATAATGGGGTTATCTAAAAATGTAAAGCTGTCAATACCTAATATAAACAGAAATATGAAACAGTAAAAATGAAAAAAAAAATGATATATTTGTATGAGCTTAAGAAATTTATATTAAATAAGACTGCATTTTTAGTGCTCAAGTTCTAGTCATCACAAATGTGAATGAGAAAAATTAACTACTGGATTATTGTTTATTCTGGTACATATTAAAAACTGTTGAGTACTGACAGCTCTACCCATATTTTCATACTTGGTTCTCAAAATATTCAGCAGTTTTGAAGTAGCTGGTTAGAATTACATGGTTGTATTCATGAAAAAGTCAAGTCTAACGAACTGGCTAAGGACTGACTGTTAGGCCACGTGTTCTGAATCAAAATAAAGTTATATGATTAACAAGGAAAGGCTGTGCTTGGGGAGACGGGGAAGGTGCGGAGGTGCACATCTAGGGATTCCCTGGTCCAGTGTTTGGGACTCAACACTTTCACTGTCACGAGCATGGGTTAAAATCCTGGTTGGAGAACTAAGATGCCACAAGGTATGCATTCCCCCAAATAATAAATAAATAAATAAAATAAAAAGTTATCTGAGTTCTTTTCTTTAAATAATGCCTCTCTAAAAATACATACATACCTATTTGAATGTTAATCATACAACTTTGCTTCAGAACATACAAAACTCAATCTTCAAATTTGCACTATACTAAGACTTGTTCAAGATAAGCACAATCAATGTTTGTCAAAATTTGAGTGATGTTAAATTCTTACATCTTTATCAGGTAGGCTAAAAAGGAATTCTCTGTCAAAACGACCAGGCCTTCGTAAAGCAGGATCAATAGAATCCAGTCTGTTGGTAGCACCAATGACCACAATTTCTCCTCTGCTGTCCAATCCATCCATAAGAGCTAGCAAGGTGGAAACAATTGAACTAAATTTAAAAATAAGAGAGAAGAGATTAACTATATAGAAGCCGAATACATCATTTCTTTTTTTGTTAAGATTTAATACATTAAATGTGTGAATAAATTTTCTCAGAGCATCCCACTATTTTCAACAGACTTATTAAAAAGAAAATCTGTAAAATAACATACTACATGGCACATAGACATTTAAAATCAATGGAAAACACACTTCTCAGAATGCTACATATGGATCCTAGAAGCCATTTCATAAAGCACAATTTCACATAGAACTTTGGAGTTCTCAAACAAGGATGCAACATCAAAAAAAAAAAAAATACAAGTAGTAGGCAGATAAACAGAAACTTAAAAAAAAAAGCTTCAAAAGCTTCTTTGTGTACACATAATCAAAGGATGCCAAAGCAAAACAGAACATACTGGACTGTGATTGCTTCTAGGTCTTTTTAGTCCCCAGCTGCTGCTAAGTCGCTTCAGTCATGTCCGACTCTGTGCGACCCCATAGATGGCAGCCCACCGGGCTCCCCCGACCCTGGGCTTCTCCAGGCAAGAATACTGAAGTGGGATGCCATTTCCTTCTCCAATGCATTAAAGTGAAAAGTCAAAGTGAAGTCGCTCAGTCGTGTCCAACTCTTAGTGACCCCATGGACTGCAGCCTACCAGGCTCCTCCGTCCATGGGATTTTCCAGGCAAGAACACTGCAGTGGGTTGCCATTGCCTTCTACATTAGTGCCCAGAGACAGGAATTGATTTTCTTTAAAAATAAATTTCATCATGAGTTCATACTGATATTCCAATTCAAATAAAGATGCAAGGGTTTTAATTTAACTTATTTTATACTTGCATCCCCTTTCTCTTGGGCTAAAAATATTATTTTCTAATGAATTCACATAATTACTTATTTGCATTATCCTACAATATTATCAGAAACAATAGGATACAGAATACAGTTTAATCATGGTCAGTGTGCTACCTTCTAAAAAAGCTTAATTTAGCAAAAATGTTTTTCTCTAAAATTTTTTAAGTCTTTGGAAAAAAACCAAAAAACTTGTGCAATAAAACTTCTCTTAAAAACACATATTTGAAATGGCAAGTGCTTGCTAAAATTATTCTGTATTTGTTGCTGAAATTTCTCCAATCCCTTTTAGAATTATTCCAAACTACAGTAGTTACTCAACTGCTTGACTGAAAACTGATGGTGCTAGTTTTATTCCTATTAACACAATGAATACAGTATAGCTGATATTGAAATGAGTCATACCTAAAAAGTCTGTATCATTATTGGTAGGTATGAGCACACACAACTATTTTTATCATATAGGAGTAAACATTTTAATTTACTCAGAGCAACAAATAAAATTCCACAGCACCAAGTCAAAGGGTATAACAATACAGTAAATGTTGTTAGGCATTAGAAAAGCCAAAACCTACGTATCGCTCATGTTTTATCATATTGTTCCTCTTTTACAACATCTACAGTAAAAATAATACTGGCATTATGAAGGCATGCAAACATTTGCTTTTGGGTATCCCAAGTTAATTAAGTAGTTATATTTAAGAAGAAGGTCTGAAGAACTGAAGATGAACTAGGACTAAAGTAATTTAGATTCAAGTTGAGGCAGTGGCACTAATGAAAACTGCTCCCTTGGGTATGCAGTTGTCACAGGGGAGACGCAGTTTTCTCACTCTGAAAATGAGGAAGTTAGGCTGGTATTAGAGACTTAAACTAGTGGTCGTACACTAAGATATATTTTGCTTGGCTCAGGTAGTGCCTTTCAAGCATCCGAACTAGTTGGCAACATCTAAGATAGTTAACATACATAAAATTTAAGAAAGAGAAAACTTATTTTTCAAATCTGAGTCAGCTTTTGGACTTCAGTAACAGGCTGGAGCTAAAAGCAAACTGGCTGTGCTCTGACAACTGGACATTCAGACATATTTCCCTGACCCACTCGTATCACTGGCCTGCCTCACTCATTTTATCTGCCTTTACTTACCTCACTGGGTCAGTGGGCATTTAAGTCTGTATCACAAGTTAAATCTATAACCAATACTGTGTTTGAGAACATCCTACCATTTAAAATAGGTTCACTTTTCTTTTTTGTACTATACGTTGGTTTCTACTACCAAACAACAACTGGTTTATAAAGTTTCTAACTGTTTAACATTCTATCCCTCTTGCAACATTAATACAGCTCAGAATATAGGGAGAAAGGCAGAAGTACTATCAAGCAAGTTTTACCTGTGAATTTGATCTTGCCGGCTTGATCGTACTGGGGCTAGACCATCAATTTCATCAAAGAAAATAATTGAAGGGCGCATCTGATAGGCCTAGAAAGCAGTCCAGTGATTGCATGCTATCATGAGAGACTTCAAACATGTAGACTCGATATAAACCACTTTAATTCATTCCTACTTGCATTTATGAAGTTTTAAAAAATATAAATGTAAATCCAAGAATTGTGTTTTAAGGATTCAGACTAAATTATAACAGCATATGATTTAAGTTTATTTGTATATTCAGCTGGAAATATTCAAAATACATACTCCACTGGTTATATCCCTTAGATTTCATATAGCTATAATTATTGGGACACAAAAAACATCTATAGAAGACCAACTGTCAAAGCAAGACAAAGAACAGCCTTCCTCCATGTCAGGATGAGAAAACATTTAACAAGATGCTATAGTTTAAAATCAATTTCAGTAAAATTAAAATTAAAAAAGCCTCAGTGAATTTTACAAAGAGTTATAAAAGTATTTGCAGCAATATGCCTCAGTAGATCAGAATGTATTATCTCATAACTAACTGTCAATACATCTGGGATATGAAACTCAGAGCCACTCGGGTAGAGCTAATCTTCAGCTTGCATACTGAAACATAAACTCACTAGTGTTATCTCTTTTAAGTACGAAAATATCACTCTTTCTCTAGATACAAGACCTAAGACTCCAAAGAACAGACCCAATTATTCCTTTCTCTTTTTTCTCTAAAATTGTTCGTCATAAGTTGGTGTAATCAAGACATACAAAGGAAAATAATCTAGAAACATTATATATCTGACATAATTATTGAGTCTATTTCTATGAAAAGTGATTAAATGCAAGGTTTATCCAATCCTTACATATCTACACTGATTACAGATCTATATAGGTAAATTTTAATATCATACCTGATCAAATAGCAATCGCAGCTGTCTCTCAGATTCTCCTACCCACTTACTCAGACAATCAGCACCTTTCCTCATGAAAAATGATACTCTTTTATCCCCTTGACTGCACTCATTGGCAAGTGCTCTAGCAACCAGAGTTTTTCCAGTTCCAGGTGGACCATAAAACAAACAACCTCTGTAAAAGAGTAAGTATTACTTTAGCACTACATTAAAAAATAGGCTAAACAAAATTAAGAGATCAATTTAATGAATATAATTAGCAAATAAGAAAGTAAACAAGACAACTGAAACATTTCAATACACAAAGCACAACTTAAAACCTGGGGATTAATAGTCATACTACAAAATGAATATTGAAACTAAATAAAACCCTTTATTTGAAACATTTTCTTTTATTCATTCAAATTTGTTCATCACATTACCTTATCTTGCAAAAAAGGTATGGCTGACAGTTTACTTTTATAACATATCAGTGGGAAGAATAGCAGATTTCAAGTATCATCCTTGGTCTGAGTGCCAGTAACATATAACACCAAAAGTTTTCCAAGAAAATGTTGGGAATGACCATGAGATAAAGTAGGATAAAAGAGAGAAACTGAAGTAGTGGCTAGGTGATAGAGACCAGGACAACGTAAACAATTCACAATAATTTTTGGTGATATCATTGCACTATCAAGGGGTAATGCAGTTTTTGCACATATTCCCAAAGTTATTCACTGTTCTCACAGCAGAATTCTGAGAAAATGAGTTATATTCATCATCTTCATAGAAATGATCAAGTAACTGATTCTTAATAGTTATTTAGTTGAAAAGTTAAGATCTCAGAAAAACAGAAATGACAAAGTGAGAATGGCCAAACAAACAAAAAAGTGATGGATGAAATAAATCTACTCAAAGTCAAGGATAAAAGAAAAATTAAGAGAATTCCTTGGTGGTCTAGTGGGTATGATTCAGCGCTTTCACTGCCAGGGTCTGGGTTCAATCCCTGACTGAGGAACTAGGATCCTGCAAACCCTGCAGCACAGTCAAAACAAAAATAATAGGAAACGGACATAATCAAATGCAGAAAAACAACTGTTTAGAAAACAATCAGAATTTAAATGGAACAAATCAGTGATTTCAATGCACAAAAGCCAAGATAAAAACAGATTTTTAAAAATATATTTATTGAGCCAATAGTTTTATTTGTGAGACTGTATTTTAAAGAAAAAAGTAAGGATTCCCATAAAAAGGAAGCAATGGAGATGTTCATGGTATTGATATCTGTAATAACAAAAACTTAGAAAAAAACAAAATAGTTGGCAACAGCAGAATCAATTAAATAAAATGTGATACATCCACATAATGGAGTATCATTCAGCCATTAAAATGGAAAGAGAACATGCCATATAAAAACAGTTTAACACAATCATATGTTGGTTTTTTATGAGCAGAAATGTAAGAAAGTGGAAATGAAGAGGAAAAAATGGAAGGAACTGGTTTAATTTAATTTTTTAAATAGAAGTATAACTGATATACAGGATTAACTAAGTTAGAGGGGTAAAATATAGTGATTTACAATTTTTAAAGGTTATATTCCATTGTTTTTATGAAGTATTTGCTCGATTCCCCATTTTGTATAATATATCCTGGTAGATTAATTTATTTTATTTTTTTTACAACAGAAGCTTTTATTTCTTAAATGTCTAAATGCATAAAAACATGAAAATGTCTGCTGCTGCTGCTAACTCGCTTCAGTCGTGTCTGACTGTGCGCCACCCCATGGACTGCAGCCCACCAGGCTCCTCCATCCATGGGATTTTCCAGGCAAGAGTACTGGAGTGGGTTGCCACTGCCTTCTCCGCTGGTAGATTATTTTATACCTTATAGTTTATACCTCTTAATCCCCTACCCCTACACTGCCCCTTCTCAGTTCCCTCTCCCCACTGGTAAGCATTAGTTTGTTCTCTATATCTGTGAATCTGCTTTTTTCTCATATTCACTAGTTTGCTGTATTTTTAGATTTCACATAAAAGCAATATCATATGTATTCGCCTTTCTCTGACTTATTTCATTCAGCAAAACGGCCTCCAATCCCATCCGTGTCGCTGCAAATGGCAATATTTCATTCTTTTTTATGGCTCAGTAGTACTCCACCGTGTATATATTAACATATACCACATCTTCTTTATCCATTCATTTGTTGATGTGGACTCTTAGATTGCATCTGTATCTTGACAATTATAAATACTCCTATGAACACTGGGGTGCATGTGTGTTTTCTGAATTGGTGCTTTCTTTTGGACATATACCCAACAGTGGAATTACTGGTATATGATGGTAGTTCTATAATTTTTTGAGAAACCTTCATCTGTTTCTCACAGTGGCAGCACCAATTTACATTCCCACCAACAATGTATAAGGGTTCCCTTTTCTCCACATCCTCGCTAACATTTATTATTTGTCTTTTTGATGATAGCCATTCTGACAGGTATGAGGTAATACCTCATTGTGGTTCTGATTTTCATTTCCCTGATGATTAGTGATGCTGAGTATCTTTTCCTATGCCTGTAAGCCATCTGCATGTACCCTTGGACAAACAACTATTCAATTCTTCTGGCAATTTTTTAATCAGGTGGTTTGTTTCATTGATGTTGAGCTGTATGAACTTTTTATATATGTTGGATATTTATCCCTTATCAGTTATATCATTTGCAAATATTTTCTTCTATATGTTGCCTTTCTGTTTCGTCAGTGGTTTCCTTTGCTGTGAAAAAGTGTAAAATATAATTAGGTCCCATTTATTTATTTTGGTTTTAGGAGATGAATCAAAAAAAAATATTGCTATGATTTACGTTAAAAGTTCTGTTTTTCCTATGTTTTCCACTAGGAGTTTTATGGTTTTGGGTCTTAAATTTAGTCTATTTTGAGTTTACTTTTGTATATGATGTTAGAGAATGTTCTAATTTGTCATTGTTGCTTTAATTCACTAAACCACTTTTTTTTTTTTGCCACAACCCATGGTTTGTGGGATCTTAGCTCTCTGACCAGGGATTGAACCTGGGCCCCTGGCTGTGAGAGCGTGACATCCTAACTACTGGATTGCCAGGAATTCCCTAAAATTCATTAAATCACTTTAAGTAGGTACTTTAACATGTCCTATCATTATTAAATCCTTATTATTTAATATTCTATATTTTTTGATTAATTTTTTTTAATTCACCAGTATTTATCTATAATTAATTTATGCTTCATTTAACTAAAATGATTTATGCTTTAAAAAGCCTATGAACTTTTAAAAGTTTACTTAAATCAATGTTTCCACAGAGGGTGATTCAGGGAGAAAAATTATAAAAGGAAAAGAAAATCAGGAACTAGGGTTTAAAAACTGATTGATAAGTAAGGTATAAAAACTAGAAGAAAGAAGATTAAAAAAGGATGGTGATTAAAATAAAAAAAAGGGTTGTGATACAAAAAACCCCTACCCTCCTGCCACCAAAACAGCAAATATTAAAGTTGGTGGGGAGAGGAGAGATATAAAAGAGAAAATACAATTATGTTATATATGGCTTGACTGCAAAAAAATATATATATAAGCATAAAGCAAACATGAAAATTGATTCAATAAGTTTATTTGTGTACAAATAAACTACTGAAAGTATTAAGGAAGGGGAATAAATGTTTATGTATGGAGGGTAGGGAAAGTAAAGGAGTCAACCACTGTTCATACTTAGAAGTCTATAAATTGTGTTTAAAATCGAAAAATGAGGGACTTCCCCGGTGGTGCATAGTGTGGCCTAAAGACAGAAACAAATTAAAAAAAACAGAAAAATTAAAATGAAGAAGGGTTGAAGGGGGCCTACCCTACTTTTATAAATTTTTCTTTGTGAAACTTACAGTGCTATTTGACTTTTAAAGTTATGTATACATATAATCAACTACATGCACATGGGAGCTCAGTTGTGTGATTCTTTGCAACCCCACAGACTGTACCCTCCAGGCCCCTTTTATCCATGGATATACTTCAGTACAAAATAAAAATACATGTATTAAAAAATTATATGCATGTATGCACTTCCACTTACTACATCACTCTGCTTGACCTCCCAAATTGTAAGTAATTATTTTATGCCATTACAAAATAATAATTTATATTGTTAAGTTAATCATGTTCCCATTATGGCTTGCAACTGTAATTATCTTTTATTTTTTATCTGGCTATTGATTGTGAAAACTGAAAAACATCTTTTACTACTGTGAAAAAAATAAAGTAAAAATACACATATTAAAAAACTACGTACATATATTACTTTGATATAAATTTAAAACTAAATCACAAAGCTGAAAGGAAAAAAGAGTACGTAAGAGAGCAATTTTACTAAGTGTATGAAAAGCCATGGAAAATGATTTTTTTAATGGAGAATCAATTTTGAAACCATTTTTCATCTCAAACATTACGAAAGTAAAAATACTCCAATCACCCAGGACCTTGCAAGGGCAAGTATAACAAATGACTCTACACCTGGAAATTTTCAAGAGAGGCGGTTTCTGGATATAGTACAGGAAAGATTTTAGCTAAAATAAAACGTATAATTAAATTACCTTGGAGGTTGAATTTTGAATTTTTCAAAGACTTCTGGATAAAGTAATGGAAATACTACCATCTCTTTTAGAGCTGCAATATGATTAGACAAGCCACCAACACTATCAAATCGCACCTGTTAACAGAATGGAAACATTGACATTCTGAGATTTGGGAGTCAAAGCTAATATCTTATTCCATTCTGAAATTATATCCAAGCCACACATAGTCAACTGAGTAACAGTAACTTAACAGGAACAACTAAGCAACAGTTGTGGCCTAAAGATTAAAAAAAAGAAAAGGTTCTACAAAGATAAAAATTTCTTATAAAACACTGCTTTCTTTTTAAAATTTAAACTAAAATAATACATTTCAGACTGTACTCACTGAAGAATCTAGTTGCATTGGATCAACATCTGCAAGGCTTGCTCCGATTTTCATTCGATCTTTATAAATTCCTTTTAAATCATCTTTGCGAAAATTTAGTGGGAGGCACCTAAGATTACAAACCCCAAACATTCATCAAACACCACTTTCCTCCTCCAAATTCCATGTTAGAATATAGACATTTTCCTTAAGAATTAAAAAAATCCCAAATGGAGTAATCATGAGATTATGTGTTTTGAGTTCCTCCTTTTCTTTACAGGGTGAGAACTTCAGTGTTAGAAATATTTACATCTGAAGGCTTATTATTAAACATATAATCTAATGAAAATACCACAAGATACCACAGCAACATAAAGTAATTCATGGTTGAGAATTCACAAAGCATCAACATACATTATAATGATAGTGTCTGAACAGACACTTTACCATTTGCTGGACACGGTTTTAGTCATTAAATCCTCACAATACTCTTATGACATAGGTATTATTATTTTTCCCATTTTAAAAGAAAACCCAAGGCACAGAAAAGGTTAACTGTCTTGCCCAGGATCACACAGTAAGTGGCAGATCCAGGGATCAAACCCAAGCAGCCCGACTCCAGATCCACCACCACCCTGCTATTACACCTCTCCGCAAAATATGCAGAGCTCACCAGCACCTGGACCCATGTCAATCTTTTCAAGCAAGAGTGAATCACTCCTTTCCTATTACTTTCTAAAACATTTATGGTAGGTTACAAAAAAAAAAAAAAAAAAAACCTAGAAAAAGCTCGTTTTATAGATGGAAGAATAAAAACGCTCATGCTAAAAGCTAAGATACTTGTATAAGAATGCCTAAGCAAAGAATGCCTGCTACTACTGCTGCTGCTGCTGCTAAAGTGCTTCAGTCGTGTCCGACTCTGTGCGACCCCAGAGACAGCAGCCCACCAAGGCTCTGCCGTCCCTGGGATTCTCCAGGCAGGAATACTGGAGTGGGTTGCCATGTCCTTCTCCAATGTATGAAAATGAAAAGTGAAAGTGAAGTCGCTCAGTCATGTCCGACTCTTTGTGACCCCATGGACTGCAGCCTACCAGGCTCCTCCATCCATGGGATTTTCCAGGCAAGAGTACTGGAGTGGGTTGCCATTGCATTCTCCGGCCTGGTACTGCTAAATACAAGTAAAAGAACACCATGTTCACCCCAAGTGACAATTCTTGCTAGTTTCCAATTCCATGAGAAATTTATACTGCCAAGCCTAAGATGGAAAAGTTTTCAACTGTAGCTTTTAAAAAGATAATTCTTAAAGAATTCTTAATAGAACTGCATAATATAAAAGTCATAAGATTGAATGCACATTTCTATGAAATGAAGGCAAGTAGATAACTTCTGAATGATCTAACTCATTGCTGTCCAATAGAAATGAAATGCAAACCAAAATGTATTAACCACATTAAAGAGTATACAATTAATTTTAATAATGTATTTTACATGTCTCAGTTCAGTTCAGTCACTCAGTTGTATCCGACTCTTTGCAACCCCATGGACTGTAGCACGCCAGGCCTCCCTGTACATCGCCAACTCCTGGAGTTTACTCAAACTCATGTCCATTGAGTCGGTGATGCCATCCAGCCATCTCATCCCCTTCTCCTCCTGCCTTCAATCTTTCCCAGCATCAGGGTCTTTTCCAAAGAATCAGTTCTTGGAATATTACTCAGCCATTAAAAAAAAAAACACATTTGAATCGGTTCTATTGAGATGGATGAAACTGGAGCCCATTATACAGAGTGAAGTAAGCCAGGAAGAAAAACACCAATACAGTATACTAATGCATATATATGGAATTTGAAAGATGGTAACGATAATCCTATATGCGAGACAGAATAAGAGACACAGATGCATAGAACAGTCTTATGGACTCTGAGGGAGAAGGTGAGGGTGGGACGTTCTGGGAGAGTAGCATTGAAACATGTATATTATCATATGTGAAACAGAACACCATTCCATGTTCGATGCATGAGACAAATGCTCAGGGCTGGGTCAACGGGATGACCCAGAGGGATGGGATGGGGAGGGAGGTGGGAGAGGGGTTCAGGATGGGGAACACATGTAAACCCATGGCTGATTCATGTCAATGTACGGCAAAAACTACTACAATATTGTAAAGTAATTAGCCCCCAACTAAAACAAATAAATTTATTAAAAAAAAAAAAAGCGATCCCCTAGATTCCCAGTGAGGCGACTTGCCAAAAGGTTTGGGGGCTAACTTGAATATGTAACCTTTTAGTGTGGTTGAAATAATAATGTCCTTTATTAACTTCACTATACATTTTAAAAATCAGATGTCGTATAAGACATTGTAGCAAGACATTTTATTTTTTTTCCTTCTCCTATTTTATGAAGCAGTTTTATTTAAAATTTAAACATTTCTCGTTAAAACCTGGGTTAGTATCACTAAAGCTTTGTTATCGTGAACCTTTTATGAACACATGAACTTTATTTTTGCCCACGTTATTTGTGTCATAGTGCTTTTTGAATTTGTGTATGATGCTGCAAATTCTGTTCTTTGCCACCAAAGCCTGATTGCATAATACTAGGCTCCATAAATAAACTAAACTAAAAAAAAAAAACAACAAAGAGTCAGTTCTTCGCATCAGGTGGCCAAAGTATTGGAGTTTCAGCTTCAACATCAGTCCTTCCAATGAACAACCTGGACTGATCTCCTTTAGGATGGATTGATTGGATCTCCTTGCAGTCCAAGGGACTCTCAAGAGTCTTCTCCAACACCACAGTTCAAAAGCATCAATTCTTCAGCACTCAACTTTCTTTATAGTCCAACTCTCACATTCATACATGACCACTGGAAGAACCATAGCTTTCACTAGACGGACCTTTGTTGGCAAAGTGATGTCTCTGCTTTTTAATATGTTGTCTAGGTTGGTCATAGCTTTTCTTCCAAGGAGCAAGCGTCTTTTAATTTCATGGCTGCAGTCACCATCAGCAGTGATTTTGGAGCCCCCCAAAATAAAGTCTGTCACTGTTTCCACTGTTTCCCCATCTATTTGCCATGAAGTGATGGGACTGGATGCCATGATCTTCCTTTCTGAATGTTGAGTTTTAAGCCAGCTTTTTCACTCTCCTCTTTCACTTTCATCAAGAGGCTCTTTAGTTCTTCTTCACTTTCTGCCATAAGGGTGGTGTCATCTGCATATCTGAGGTGATTGCTGTTTCTCTCAGCAATCTTGATTCCAGCTTGTGCTTCATCCAGCCCAGTGTTTCTCATGATGTACTCTGCATAGAAGTTAAATAAGCAGGGTGACAATATGTAGCCTTGACGTACTCCTTTCCCTATCTGGAACCAGTCTGTTGTTCCATGTCCAGTTCTAACTGTTGCTTCCTGACCTACATATAGATTTCTCAAGAGGCAGGTCAGGTGGTCTGGTATTCCCATCTCTTTAAGAATTTTCCACAGTTTATTGTGATCCACACAGTCAAAGGCTTTGGCATAGTTAATAAAGCAGAAATAGATGTTTTTCTGGAACTCTTTTGCCTTCTTGATGATCCAAAAGATGCTGGCTAGTTGGTCTCTGGTTCCTCTGACTTTTCTAAATCCGACTTGAACATCTGCAAGTTCATGGTTCACATATTGTTGAAGCCTGGCTTGGAGAATTTTGAGCATTACTTTACTAGCATGTGAGATGAGTGCAATTGTGCGGCAGTTTGAACATTCTTTGGCATTGCCTTTCTTTGGGACTGGAACGAAAACTGACCTTTTCCAGTCCTGTGGCCACTGCTGAGTTTTCCAAATTTGCTGGCATATTGAGTGCAGCACTTTCACAGCATCATCTCTTAGGATTTGAAATAGCTCAACTGGAATTCCATCACCTCCACTAGCTTTGTTCGTAGTGATGCTTCCTAAGGCCCACTTGACTTCGCATTCCAGGATGTCTGGCTCTAGGTGAGTAATCACATCATCATGGTTATCTGGGTCATTGTGATCTTTTTTGTATAGTTCCTCTGGGTATTCTTGCCACCTCTTCTTAATATCTTCTGCTTCTGTTAGGTCCATACCATTTCTGTCCTTTTACTGTGCCCATTTTTGCATGAAATGTTCCCTTGGTATCTCTAATTTTCTTGAAGAGATCTCTAGACTTTCCCATTCTATTGTTTTCCTCTATTTCTTTGCATTGATCACTGAGGAAGGCTTTCTTATCTCTCTCTGCTATTCTTTGGAACTCTGCATTCAGATGGAAATATCTTTCCTTTCCTCCTTTGCCTTTCGCTTCTATTCTATTCACACCTATTTGTAAGGCCTCCTCAGACAACAATATGTCTCAGTATATCCCAAATATTTCATCATGCAAAATCAATATTTAAAAAATTAATATATTCTACATTCTCTTTTTTTGTATGAAGTCTTTGAAAACCAAGAGTGTATTTTTTACAAAAACGGATGGTAAATCTCAATTCAGATGAGCTATGGATATATTTTAAGTGTCATATGTGGCTGGTTAGTAGCCAGCATACTGAATGCTGTGCTAAGTTGCCTCAGTCATGTCTGACTCTTTGCAACCCTGTGGACCGTAGCCTGCCAGGCTCCTCTGTTCAAGGATTCTCCAGGCAAGAATACTGGAGAGGATTGCCATTTCCTCCTCCAGGGAAACTTCCTGACCCAGGGATCAAACACACGGCTCCTGCATCACGGGCAGATTCTTAACCGCTGAGCCACCAGGGAAGCCCAGCATACTGAACAGAACAGAGCTAACATGATTTATAAAACACATAGAACTTAGGATACAAAAAATGATTGATTTGCATGCCCCTTCAATATGTTCTAATCGCTTTATCAAGCACTGTTTTCTACCATACAAATATTGTATTATTAGAATTCAAGAACTGAATTTTTCATTTACTCCCCATATCCGTCAAATGGGAGTAATTTTTGCCCTGTTTCTATGATTATTGTGAAAAATCAAATGAGCTGATTTAGTATTCTGAACTTATACTACAAGGAGTTATGAAATGAGCTTACCTTTCAATTAGCCTGAACAGTTCTACAATAAGAATTTTTTTATCACTCAGTTCAGTTCAGTCGCTCAGTCGTGTCCGACTCTTAGCGACCCCATGAATCGCAGCACGCCAGGCCTCCCTGTCCATCACCAACTCCTGGAGTTTACCCAAACCCATGTCCATCGAGTTGGTGATGCCATCCAACCATCTCATCCTCTGTCATCCCCTTCTCCTCCTGCCCCCAATCCTTCCCAGCAAAATTTCAATGAAAAAATAGTTATTTCCTCAAGCCAGTGTTTACCAAGCAGCATTTTGGTTTTGTAAGAAAACATATGCTCTGGACTTCCCTGGAGGTCCAATAGTTAGAAATCTGCCTGCCAATGCAGAAGACATGGGTTCAATCGCTAGTCTGGGAAGATCTCACATGCCACGGGCAGCTGGGCCTACAGAGCCCATGTGCTCTAACTACTGAACCTGTGTGTCTAGAGCCCGTGCTCCACAACAAGAGAAGCCACTGCAGTGAGACGTCCTGCAATGAAGAGAAGACCCTGCTCACCACCGCTAGAGAAAGCCCACATACAGCAACAAAGATCCAGTGCAGCCAAAAATATATAAATTAAAAAAAATATGTTCTAACCACAGTTAGTTTCAACTGCAGATATTTCAAACAAGAGGTATTATATATTAAGGCTTATGTATTAACCTGGTATATAATTTTTTAACTAACTTTTTAATATGTGCCAAACTGTACATATTCCCAAATTATTCATTTTTCTTTCTACTTAAAAAAGCTGGCAGTTTTAAAGGAATCAACAAGCACTTACCTGTTGATAGCTCTATTACGGCTCCTTTTTCTTCTCCTCTCAAACTGCTGTTCATCTTCAGAAGAGGAAGATGAAGTAGAGTCACTACTGTGGATTGCATGCCTTCGCCTAAAGAGGGAAACTAAAATCATAATGGAAGAAGGCAAGAGAAACATACAATACAAATACCAGAAATATCTAAATACCTAGTGATCTAAAAATGTTTATCATAAAATTAATACATTTGCTGAATCAATGAAGTGAGCTTTGTTGGTTGAATCTTTTGAAGGAAATAAAAGACTTGGATAACTGAGAATGGAAAAGATAGGAGGCTATAGGCATCATTAAGACAAAACATGGTACAGGCAGAGTGACCTCTTACCTTAATATAAGTCAGGTATACTCAAAGAGAAGGTACGATAAAAAGGGTTTTAGAATCTTTGGGACTGTAATTTTAGAAAGTGGTATTTTCAAGATTATACTACATATAATTTACATCTTGAAGAGAATCCCCTATTTTGAAATGTCAAACAATATTAAAAGGAGAACAAGATAATTTTTTTTACTTTAGAATTTTTAATGTAAACCAAAGGAGATCAAGAGGGGTCAAAAAAAGCTAAGAAACAGTGAGAAAACAGATGGTATTTTATCTATAGTGTATCCTCAACTCTAAATTCACAACTGCCATTTAACGGTTGTGTAAATGCGGATGAGTTACTCAACCCATATAAGCCTCTATTTTCCTACTATACAAGAAAAAAAGATAAAAACAATAAAAATTTTAGCCTGCTTAGTAGTATCAGATAAGGTGTTGAGTGCTACAAACTCAAAAAAGTTTTAAAATCACTTCTACCTTTGGACAGTTGCAAACGACTCACAGAATAAAAGCAAAGAAATCTGGCTGGGAAAACTTTTAATCATTCTGTTGACTCAGGGTGGACAGCATTTCCTGAGTCAGAATACAATCATGCTTAAGTAGGTATGTCCAAAAATATAGAAGTTCACAATCTTATTATCTGACAATTGAAGTCCGGAATGTTGTACCTAGAAAAACCCTGAAAACAAGTTTTTCCATTATTCACTTAGCAGCAAAACATGACCTGAAACGTCACAAATGCAATTCACAATCTCTATTTGTCCCACTTTCTATGATTATTCATTTGTTTTGCTATAAAATTAATACATTTGATTATATGCTGGGGGCTCAGACACACTTACAAATGTTAATGTTGCACATTATGATTGTAGTATGTTATCTTTGTAACTCTACCCCTGGCCACAAATCTGAATTCTAAAACATAAACAGCCCCAGGGTTTTGATACTCCTCCACCATGCACCCACTCAAACAAGCCCAAGACCAATTTTGTGATCTGCCTGAAACTAAAAATATCTAGTACAAGCCTACAATTTTATATGAAAAACTTATCTAATACTACCATTAATATTATAAAGAGACCCTCACAACTACACAGTACACATAACTATCTGTGAATTCAGTAGGTTTGCACATAATTAAGACTAACAATTAATAAAAAGGACTAACATTTACTATTTCTTATACCCAGCAGTTGACATATCTTTTAAAATTAATTAAAACTCTGGACAAGTACTTATTAGTAGGCTCACTGTATAAGTAGGGCCAATATGGCTCACAGTTCAACTAACCTGCTTAAAATATCAGAATTAGTCAGTGACAGTGTCAGAATTCAACACCTTTGTCTATTTAAAAAAAAAATGGTTCACATTCTGTACACTACCACACTGATGATCTCCAGTTGTTTATTTCATAAATCAAAAAAGTTATAAGCAAACCACAAAATCTTGTGTACTGATAGTTTCCAGTGTCTGATTTGCAAAGTAGGGATTACCTTTAACCATTAAAGTGCAGTAACAAATCCATACAGTACTTAACATACGTCAGGCACTATTTTTAAGTGATTTACATGTATCAACTCATCTAATCTGCAGTACTATGAAATAGGTGCGATTGTCTCCATTCTACCGATCAAAAAGTTAAGCATGGATAGGTTAAGTAACTTGGAAGAGGTTACTAATAAGTGAAGTAGTAGAGCTGAATTCACAACCTAGGCAGTCCTAGGTCTTCAAAATTATGCTACACTGCAAAAACTCTATTATTTCAGTTGAAAAGAATTCTGAACACATATAACCCAAGTTCACTCTTTTTTTTCCTTCCCATTTTACTAAGAAGTTTTGAAAATCTGACACAGACTGCACTGGACCTGCACTATGAATCCAACTAGAACTTCTAAAGAGGTCAGTTCTAGTTCCTTGACAACCAGTAAAGTATACTTGGAAACAGGTGAAGCAATTGTGCTATTTATGTTACCTTCTTGTTTAAAGGTGCTAGGTTTGTTTCAGACACTGCAAACTGAGGCTAGAGAATAAACCTTAGATGATGAGAGGTTAGCAATCACAAGGAAGAAAGAAAATCCTACTTTAAGGCAACCTTTCTGAAGCTCTGCTGCGTAAGTATGCCAAGAGACCCTTGGAAGATGCTGCACGGTGGTTGCCAGTTTCACTAAGAGCGAAGCTCCAAAGAACAGTTCTTCGGATGTATGTTTTGTTTCCCTGCCTAAGCAGGATATGAACTATAAACAGAGGCTGATCTCTGCCAGAAGAAGTAAAAAGGCTAAGCAAAATGACTACCATTAAAGTTGTCAGAAGAAATGAGATGTTAACCCTGGCTAAGAAAATTGAGAGGAAAAAAAAAGGTTTATAAAGGGCTACATCCAAAAGATCTAGTAAAGGTGTAGAAAAACTGAAACTCTAGTACACTTTGGGAATGTGAAGTGCAGCAACCATTTTGGAAAAATAATCTGGCAATTCCTCAAAACATTAAATATAGTTAGTATCTTATCCAGCAATTTCATTTCCAGGTATATACTCAAGAGAAACCAAAACATGTCCACACAAAAAGTTACACATCAATGTTCCTAACAGAATTACTCACAATAGCCAAAAAAGTAGAAGCAACCCAAATGTACATCAACTAATAAAGGGATAAACAAAATGTGGTACATTTATACAAAGGAATCTTATTTGCGAACAAAAAGGGAGGAAGTGGGACTTCCCTGGTGGTCCGGTAGTTAAGAATTTGCCTGCCATTCTTGTTTCTCTTAAAAATGATCTTTTGCCTTTGACCAAAGATTTGCCTAGGTAGGGATAAGCATAAGCGTTACTTCAATTTTCTGAGGTCTTGTGAGATAAACAAGATCAAAAAAAAAAAAAAAAAATTCACACATGCTGAAGAGCAACAAAGCCCATGCTCCACAACTACTGAGCCCTCGTGCTACAACTACTGAAGCCCGTGAGCCTAGAGTCTGTGCTCCACAACAAAAGAAGCCACCACATGAGAAGCCCATGTACCACAAATGGAGAAAGCCCATAGGCAGTAACGAAGACCCAGCATAGCTAAAAATTAAAAAAAAAAAAAAAAATTTTTTTAATTAAAAATTAAAAAAAAAATTTATTAAAAAAAGGAATCAAGTACTGATATATCCTACATTGCAGATGAACCTTGCAAATGTTTTAACAAGCAAAAGAAGCCAATCACAAAAAATTCCACTTTTATGAAATACCCAGAATCTATAGAGACAGACAGTAGATTAGTGGTAGCTTAGGGCTGTAGGGATTGGAGTGATAACTAAAGAGTACGGGGTTATTTTTTAAGGCAAGAATTGTACACTTTAAATGGGCAAGCTATATAGTACGTGAATTATATCACAATAAAGTTGTTATCAAAATGAAAAAGTTTAAAGGGAGTTATCAAAACCAATACAAAGTTCACTAATACAACTCAGAGAACAGCTAAATCTCTTGCTTCATACTTCAAATGTGTCAGAATCCACCACTAGTCTGAGATCCAAGGGCAGGAATTCTGGCTGAGCCATTTTTATATCCACAGTACGTGGCACATAGTAGTACTCCAATATTTGTTAAATAATAAGAGGGGGGAAAATCCTGTACCTGAGTAGTTACACAGTAACATAAGACACTCTCCATAGAGAAAGAGTATATCCTGTGAACCAAATAAGGGAACTCCAGCACCAAAGTGGCAAAAAAACCCCAAAAAACGAAAAACCCACCTGCTACCCACTGAAAGCTGGTGACTACAGAGGTAGTCAGTCAACAATCATGTTACTCCCAGAAATATAAACCCATTAAATATGGGAGAAGAAATTAAATTTCAAAGTAACTGCTAGCCTCTCACTTCTGCTGGCCTCAAGCAGAGGCCTGTCCTGTGAGTCAGGCAGCTGCCCTGGGTCCTATGCTAATGAGGACTCCAGTGCATACTACACTTTACTCTCCTTTTCTGAGGATCATTAAATTTCACTATCAAAATACTGGTCTTTAACAATATCCTACAAGGCCTATGAAAAGTACCGACAGCATGGGTACCTTTCAAGTGCAATTTATCTCAGGCAGCCCCGACAGGTTGTCTCTCTCACCCTCTATCCTTCTGGGCTGTGGTTGTACGAAAAGGGATGAAGAAACAGGAAATTCAGAATGTACACTTATGATTCTGAAACTCTAAAAATGAGATTATGAAAAATATGAAATTCTACTTGTGTCCTGCCTTTTCAGGCTTCCCCTATAAGCTTCCTTATTCGTGAACTACTATAATGCTACTATTACACAGAAAATTCTAATGCATCAGAAAATCTTTTATTACTCGGGAGAACGAAGAATTAATAAGAATAACCTCCTCAGACTTAAATATGACAGACAAGTGTTAGGATGCAGAAGGAAAAGAAACCCACAAATAATCTTAATAGTCAAAGAAAATTAATGTTTCCTACTATGTAAGAAAAACAAATTTGAAAAATAGATCCAAAAAAAGACGGGCAGAGTCGTAAGAAGTCTAAAAGCTATGTAACTTAGAATTTGTCACGGTTAAGAAAGTATGTCTGGGATAGTATGCGAAGACTATCACAAGACTAAACTTGTACTCCAACTTAATGTGAAAATTAAATGAGACAGTCTATGTAAAAATGCTTACACCAAGCCAGGAATACAGTAAACACTGAAGTGAAAGTAGCTCTCTGTTATTCAACTGTGGAACAGTTGAATAAACTACCTTACCATGGCAGTTATTAGTAATTCCTATCAGTGAAAGCAAAACCAAAAACTAGTCAGTAGTTGTGGGAAGCCTGAAGTAGTAAAGCCCCGAGACACAGAGCTAACTCTCTAAAATACACAATTCTAGAATTCCATCCTGATACACCCAATCTTAAGACTCTAGAATTCTACTCTAATACAGCCACAATTATGTCATAAATCAACCGCTATTTCAGAACCAAACCTGTTCATCCGTTTACAATAAGGACTTCTTGGTCCCACAGAAGACAATCGATATCTTGGTCTTGCAGGAGAAGCTGGGCCAGTATAAAATATTTTGGGCTTTCTCTGATGACGAGGTTCTAAGAAAAAAATTATATGTACATGACATATAAATATGTATAAACACAATTTTGCTCTTCATCTAAATACTCACAAAGGTGCTGTGCGAGCATGCGTGCTAAGTGGCTTCAGTCATGTCCGACTCTGCAACCCTACGGACTGTAACCCACCAGGCTCCTCTGTCCATGGGATTCTCCAGGCAAGAATACTGGAGTGGGTTACCATGCCCTTCCTTCCATGAATATACTATTAATAGCACGTATCTACTAGAGTATATTTTACTGTTCGTGGTTTAAATCATTTATGCCTGCAAGGCTGCTG
Organism: Giraffa tippelskirchi; assembly: GCF_054371585.1. NCBI lineage: Eukaryota > Metazoa > Chordata > Mammalia > Artiodactyla > Giraffidae > Giraffa > Giraffa tippelskirchi. Next base: position 60,827,246 of record NC_137280.1, read on the forward strand.
TTGAATGTATATGTGCAGGACAGACAATAACCAATGAAAACACACACTGACCATAAATAACCATTATGATTATACTGATGCATAATGGCTGATTATCAGCCCTATACATATATATATACACACATACACACATATAAACATATATATATATATATATGCTTATAAGTGTTGAGGTACAACTTTAACATAAATCAAAAGTGGTCCTATTTATACAAACTTATAAAATAAATTAAGTACAAAACTGTAAAAGCTAAAATAACTAAAGACAGACATGAAATTTCAAAATCACCTAATTATTTGCTTTGGTCAAGGCTAACGTTTAACTTTTAGAAGATGTAACTTCTTAAGTCGGAAAGAGAAAAAGAAATACTGTGTAAAATTGCTTATTGCTTATCTAGAAAAATGGTACAGACGAATTTATTTGCAAAGCAGAAACAGAGATACAGATGTAGAGAGCGAACTCATGGATACCGAGGGAGGAAGCAGGTGATGGTGGGATGAACTGGGAGACTGGGACTGACATACATACACTAGTGTGCATAGAACAGATGACTAATGAGAAATTACATAGAGCGTAGGGAACTCTATACCCAACGCTCTGTGGTGACCTAAATGGGAAGGAGATCTAAAAAAGAAGGGATATATGTATAACTGATTCTCTCTGCTATACAGAAGAAACATAACATTGCAAAGCAACTATACTCCAATAAAATTAAAAAAAAAAAAAAATATATATATATATATATACACATACACACATCACGGAGGAAAAGAAAAAGAAATAACTTCCTGCACATCTTGGGTAAGTTACAAAAGACAACAGCCATGAGTATTCTGTAAAATGAAAACTTGAAAAATAAGAATGACAATGGAAAGGCAGTAAAGATAAAGGTAACCTAATTACATCTTCTCCTGGAAAAAACATTAATAGATATGTCTTACTTTCCAATGGAGCCTGATAGTAAACGGTAGCTTTTCTTTGTCTAAGATAGTATCGCTTCTGATTATCTTCTTCAACATCTTCTTCATCTTCATCGTCATCATCTTCATCATCTTCATCATCCTCCTCCTCCTCCTCTTCATCATCTTCATCTTCACCATCATCATCTTCATCTTCTTGGTCTTCAACCTCTTCAGATGACTCTACAAATTAAGAAACATTTACTTTCAGGCTTCTCACCCAAATGTTACGTTTTTAACACAAGGGAATAGAAAAGACCCTCCTTTTAAAACTCATTTACTTCTATATCGTCCAAAGAATCTTTAATTCTGCAACATTAAAGACTGAAGATTTTGAAAAATGAAGTAAAAAACTATAGAATTAAAAATAACTAGAGGAAGGAAAAAAGTAGTTTAAAGGCCACTGTCACTAAGTACCAAACTAAAGTTTAAAGTATTACTGCTAATTCATTAATATAGTGAACTTCTGTCACTGAGTTACATGACATGTAGTCTACCTAAAGATAATGTAAAATACCCTCAGCAAACATTTAAAACACATTTCAGAAAAAAAATTCTCATTAAAGAAAATTTCTAAGAAATTGCAGCAATGAGTCCTAAAGAGAATAGTAAAACCTGGCTTAAGGGTATAGATCAGTGATAGAGCATTTAATTGCAGAATAGTAAAACTTTAACTAAAACTACCTGTTTTAACTAAAACAGGTAGACATATGTTATCTGTAGATGTATTATACAAGCAAAGCAGTTTCATCTGTTTCAGAGCTGTTTATTTCAAACATATTCCCAACAAAACACATTATCCTTTTATCTCCCTTACTTTCACTTTTTTCTCTGACACTATGACCAACTCCTTAATTTATCACAAATTACCATACATGTTATAGTTTCTGAATAAAAAGACTATATCCTACTAAGTAAAAAGCATTGAAATTCAAACCCAGAAGACAGAATAAGAAAAAAGACTAACCCACACTGCCTTCTTGATTGTCAGTTGTTTCTTCATCAGTTCTTTGAATATCTTTTTGTTTTCCTCTTGTGTACATATTAAGATTCTCCTAAAAATGTTTAAATAAAATCCATTATTGTTTAGTATGTTTATCTAAAATAAATCCAGTAGGACCTTCCAACCTTACTTAAATAATGAAGATATTTCCAGTTATAAACTCTTACAACTCCAGTAATAACTCTAGTGACTGATAAAACAATTGCTGACTAAAACGAATAATTTAACCAAAAAAAGGATACAGACTACAGAAAAAAGGTTAAACTGGAGATTATGAAATCATCCCCTTAATGGAAGAATATATTTACTTCTTCTGTTTCATTAAATACTTCCAAGTCTTCAAGTTTTCTCATTCGCCGTCTACGCTGCTTCTTCATATCATCCATTTTTTGAAGCACAGCTTCAGCAGTGCTTTAAAGAAAATAATACAAACATAAGCTAAAATTGTAAAAGAACAGTATATATATATTTTAAAGAGTAGTATATTTTTAAAGACTTAATTTTTCTTCCATTGTATTCTTCAACTGCTGGAATTTTAATTATCTTTATAAGAAGCACTGATTTACTACTATAAAAATTTTAGCTATTCTTTATAAGAATTTAAATACAAATACAGTTAAATGCACATACAGAATTATTACAAAGTCCTCTAATGATCACTTTATACTTTACATAAACGGAATGCATTTAATATTCATGCTAGTCAAAATTTAGTCCCCAACGAAAAGTTTTTGTCAGCTAAATCATCTTGATCTAAATGATTTTTACTTACTTTGTTATAAGTTTGTCAAATAGTACAGACTGGTTCACACTACCATAGCGGCTTCTGATTCTACAACTCCGGCGAACTTCAACATCACCATTCTCTTCATGCAAGTGTTCTGCTTTTTGAACTATGTTTCTAGTCCTCAAGGACCGAGTAACTGCAATTGCTTTGTCTTCACAGACGTGTACATAAAAGTAAATATAAAGATTTGAAATAACAGCATTTATAAAACAATTCTAAAGTGAACAACTGAACAGCTACACTTCCATGTAACAAAGTTTTAGTTTCTTGAATTTACCCTTATCTTATGTAAAAATAAACAACATACACCTACCATAAGTCTGATCATACCCACTCTCAAGAAAAAACACACATATATAAATAATACAAAGACATATACAGTGTTCGAAGCTGTTTTGTGACAGCCCCCCAAATGGAAACAACCAAAACAAATGTCCATCAAAAGACAGACAAACCAATTGTGAGAAACAACCTAAGTGTCCACCAAGAGGTGAATGGATAAAGAATATGTGGAACTGGGAATTCCCTGGTGGTCCAGTGGTTATTACTCCACACTTCCACTGAGAGGGTCTGGGTTCAATCCCCAGGCCCAGGTTGGGGAGCTAAGACTTCACAAGCTGTGTGGCATGCCACTACCCCCACAAAAACAAACCCAAAAAACAAAAATCTCCCACAGAATATGTGGAATATACACACAACAGAATAGTGTTCAGTCATAAGACAGAGGACATCCTGCCATTGGCAGTAATACAGATGGACCTTGAGGGCATTATGCTAAATGAAGTAAGTCAGAGAAAGACAAATACTAAATGACATCACTTATATGTGTGATCCGGGAACAGAGACTAGAATAATGGTTACAAAGGACTGGGTGGGGAGTAAGAGAAAGGGAAAGATTGTTGGTCAAAGAATACAAATTTTCAGCCATAAAATGAGTAAGTTCTGGAGCTCTAACATACAGCAGACTGATTATAGTTAATAATACTGTACTGGATACTTAATGTTGCTAAGAGAGTGCAGCTTGAATGTTCTCAGCAATAAGAGAAATGGTAATTATGTGACATGATGCAGGTGTTAGCTAAAACCATGATAATAATCATTTTGTAATACATAAGGATCGAATCAACATTCCTTGTACTCCTTAAATTAACACAGTTATATATCAATTATATTAAAATAAAGCTAAGGAAAAAAACTGTGGAATATCCATATAATGGAATACTACTCAGCAACAGAAAGCAACCCTGTGGATGATTCTCAAAGAAATTATGTTGAGTAAAAGAAGCTAGACAAAAAGAACACAGACTGTATAATCCCGCTGATATAAAACTCTAGAAAATACAAACTACTCTACAGTGGCAGAAAGCAGATTGGTGGCCACTTAGGAACCTTGGGGCATGGAGGGCATGGAGAGGAGCTGGGAAAGCCAGCAGTGATTATAAAAGGGCCTGAGGAAATTCTGGGAGGTGATTATCTTTACTACCTTCTCATGGTGATGGTTTGACAGCACACACTTGCATCAAAACCAAACAAATTGTATACTTTAAATATGGACAGTTTATTGTATGTACCTCAGTATGTCTGTAAACAAAAATTGAATGCTTAAGAAACTTTAAATGCCTTTAACATTACTTACCTTCTTTACACTCTTCTTTTTTTTTATCAGCCTGCTGTCTGGCCAACTGCCTATATTAAAAAACATATTAAATAACTCAAGATAATTGACATAATTTTAAATCCTGTATTTCATAATATTATGAACTAGGACAATGAAAAACTATGTTTATATAAGTTATGGCTAAACAAAGGCTAAGAACCCTGTTGTGAAATTCAATGATATACAGTTGTCCCTCAGTGTGAGGAAGGGATTGGTTCTAGGGTCCCCCGTGGATACCAAATTCCAAGAATGCTTAAGTCTCTTAGAATTTGCATATAACACATGTCCATCCTCTTGTATACTTTGTCATCTCTAAATTACTTGTAATACCTAACATAATGTAAATGCTACATAAACAGTTGTTCAGTTCAGTTCAGTTGCTCAGTTGTGTCCAACTCTTTGCGACCCCATGGACTGTAGCACACCAGGCTTCCCTGTCCATCATCTACTCCTGGAGCCTGCTCAAACTCATGTCCATTGAGTCAGTAATGCCATCCAACCATCTCATCCTCTGCTGTCCCCTTGTCCTCCCGCCTTCAATCTTTCCCAGCATCAGAGTCTTTTCCAAGGAGTCAGTTCTTCGCATCAGGTGGCCAAAGTATTGGAGCTTCAGCATCAGTCCTTCCAATGAATATTCAGGACTGATTTCCTTTAGGATTGACTGGTTTGATGATCTTGCAGTCCAAGGGACTGAAGATATCAAGGGAACATTTCATGCAAAGATGGGCACAGTAAAAGGACAGAAATAGAATGGACCTAACAGAAGCAGAAGATATTAAGAAGAGGTGGCAAGAATACATAAAGGAACTATACAAAAAAGATCACAATGACCCAGGTAACCACAACAGTGTGATCACTCACCTAGAGCCAGACATCCTAGAATGCAAAGTCAAGTGGGCCTTAGGAAGCATCACTACGAACAAAGCTAGTGGAGGTGATAGAATTCCAGTTGAGCTATTTCAAATCCTAAAAGGTGATGCTGTGAAAGTGCTGCACTCAATATGCCAGCAAATTTGGAAAACTCAGCAGTGGCCACAGGACTGGAAAAGGTCAGTTTTCATTCCAATCCCAAAGAAAGGCAATGCCAAAGAATGTTCAAACTACCGCACAACTGTACTCATGTCACATGCTAGCAAAGTAATGCTCAAAATTCTCTAAGCCAGGCTTCAACAGTTTGTGAACTGAGAACTTGCAGATGTTCAAGTCGGATTTAGAAATGGCAGAGGAACCAGATATCAAATTGCCAACATCCATTGGCTCATAGAAAAAACAAGAGAGTTCCAGAGAAACATCTATTTCTGCTTTATTGACCACACCAAAGCCTTTGACTGTGTGGATCACAACAAATTGTTTTTAGTGAGTGGTAAATTCAAGTTTTGCTTTTTGGAACTTTCAGGAATTTTTGGTTGGAAAATATTTTTGATCCACAGTTGATTGAAACTGCATATGCAGAACCAGTGGATACAGAGGGTCAACTGTATGCATTAAGTCTTAGCTAAACAGAATTAATCAAACCATAGTATCTTACTTAAAACATGAAATGAAATCCTCATCCTAGGTATTTAGGTATAACTGAACTGAGTAGTATAACTGAACCGTGAACTTCCAGATGTTCAAGCTGGTTTTAGAAAAGGCAGAGGAACCAGAGATCAAATTGCCAACATCCGCTGGATCATCAAAAAAGCCAGAGAGTTCCAGAAAAACATCTATTTCTGCTTTATTGACTACACCAAAGCCTTTGACTGTGTGGATCACAATAAACTGGAAAATTCTGAAAGAGATGGCAATACCAGACCATCTGATCTGTCTCTTGAGAAACCTGTATGCAGGTCAGGAAGCAACAGTTAGAACTGGACATGAACAACATACTGGTTCCAAATAAGAAAAGGAGTACGTCAAGGCTGTATATTGTCACCCTGCTTATTTAACTTATATGCAAAGTACATCATGAGAAACACTGGGCTGGAAGAAGCACAAGCTGGAATCAAGATTGCTGGGAGAAATAGCAATCACCTCAGATATGCAGATGATACCACACTTATGGCAGAAAGTGAAGAAGAACTAAAGAGCCTCTTGATGAAGGTGAAAGAGGAGAGTGAAAAAGTTGGCTTAAAGCTCAACATTCAGAAAACTAAGATCATGGCATCTGGTCCCATCACTTCATGGGAAATAGATGGGGAAACAGTGGAAACAGTGTCAGACTTTATTTTTGGGGGCTCCAAAATCACTGCTGATGGTGATTGCAGCCATGAAATTAAAAGACGCTTACTCCTTGGAAGGAAGGTTATGACCAACCTAGATAGCATATTTAAAAGCAGAGACATTACTTTGCCAACAAAGGTCCGTCTAGTCAAGGCTATGGTTTTTCCAGTGGTCATGTATGGACGTGACAGTTGGACGATGAAGAAAGCTGAGCGCCGCAGAATTGATGCTTTTGAACTGTGGTGTTGGAGAAGACTCTTGAGAGTCCCTTGGACTGCAAGGAGATCCAACCAGTCCATCCTAAAGGAGATCAGTCCTGGGTGTTCATTGGAAGGACTGATGTTGAAGCTGAAACTCCAATACTTTGGCCACCTCATGCGAAGAGTTGACTCACTGGAAAAGACCCTAATGCTGGGTAGGATTGGGGGCAGGAGGAGAAGGGGACAACAGAGGATGAGATGGTTGGATGGCATCACTAACTCAATGGATATGGATTTGGGTAAACTCCAAGAGTTGGTGATGGACAGGGAGGCCTGGCGTGCTGCGATTCATGGGGTCGCAAAGAGTCGGACACACTGGGCGACTGAGCTGAACTGAACTGAGTAGTGGGCAAAGAGAAGACAAGGTGTTTTATACCACAAGAATATAGTGGTCCCACATCTTTGAGGACCTATGAACACATCATAGAAATTAGTGACATGTTAATTTCCCTCTAAGAACATGTGCTGGCTACAATCTTCACACGACATGCATCATCATTCACAGGTAGAAACAGTCACATTTGTGAATCAGATACCCCATCTACAAACTGACATACAGAATCTGCTGGATTGGAAAGAACATCTTCCAAAGGCTTAAAAAAAGTATCTTCCTCTCATTTTTCCCCAAACCCACTGAAGCAAACAAAGCAGTATGTCTCATTCACTTATTTTTAGGGATTCAATTTTCCATACCTGGATAGGATATATATTCCCTGATAGCTCAGTTGGTAAAGAATCCGCCTGTAATGCAGGAGACCCCGGTTCGTTTCCTGGGTCAGGAAGAACCCCTGGAGAAGGGAAAGGCTACCCATTCCAGTATTCTTGGGCTTCCCTTATTGCTCAGCTGATAAAGAATCTGCCTGTAATGCTGGAGACCTGGGTTTGATCACTGGGTTGGGAAGATCCCCTGGAGAAGAGAAAGCCTACCCACTCTAGTATTCTGGCCTGGAGAATTCTACTGACTGTATAGTCCATTGGGTCTCAAAGAGTCGGACAGGACGGAGCGACTTTTCACTTTCATTAATCAACCTATAAATCAAGCTATCTGAAAGTGGGCTGGTTATATCCGTGGAATTTCAAATGTGACACTTTAAAACGAAACCATCTTATCCTAAATCATTTATCCAGCTAACTCCATGCATATCTTCATAACAATGTAAGTCATCATTATACTTCCTTAACTCTTTTGGAACACACATTAAGAATGAAGAACAAAAAGAAACACTTTTCAGCAATCCATCTACAGATCAAGGGCTAGTTTGTTGACAGGTTCATAGAGTTTCCCCATAGAAGAGACCCTGTCTCCATACCATGTAGGTCTACACTTCTACAAACAAGGCCCCCCTACTAGATGCTAGGGATACAAAGACTAAAGCAATGTCTTTTTTCTTTTTTTGTCTGTAGGGGAAGGGAAGCAATTTCCTACTTGCAGGGGTTGCTATACCTTTTCTTAAACAGCTAGATAATAAATATTTTTGGCTTGTCAGCTGTATCATTTCTGTCATAATTACTCATGCAACTCTAACATTGAAGTAGGAATGCAGCCCTAGACAGAATGAATGGGCATGGCTGTGCTCCAATGAAACTATTTACAAAAACAGGTGTCTGGACTTTTGTCAGCTCCTGAGAATATGATGAAAGCTATGGGTCTTTTCTCCCTAGAAAACTGCATATACACATGTAAGTTTAAACATTATTTCAGAGTTTTCATATGCTGCCTGAAAAAACACTATTAGTGGACCCTATTAAAGAACTTTAGGACCAAATATATAGTCTTCCCTCAAGTCATAGTTACTCAAATCTTTCTGTATTATTTTAACAACCTTGGTTCCCTGGTCTTTGAGTCCCAAATAGACTGAAAACAAAGGGTTAGTGGGTAAAAACACACAGCAAGAAGTAAAAAGATTATTATAATCAGGCAAACTGGCAATAGCGAACAGTCATCCTGGTAAGAAATAGGAAAACTAGATAAAGCAGAATTCAAAAATACTATAGGCCACACTATGTAAGTCTTGTACAAACAGATCCTGATGTTATCTATATAAATTATAGCCTTTGTAATAATGATCTGAATACAGGGAATTCTTTTAAAGATAGGAATTATTCTCCACAGGAGACATATAAACAGCCAGCCAACAAGCACAAGAAAAATTATTCAACATTATTAACCATCAACGACATGCAAATCAGAACCACGAGATACTTCATACCCACTAAAATGGCTAAAATCAGAGACAAACTATGACAAGCGTTAGTGAGGATGTAGACAAAGTAGGATCCTCATACAGTGCTGCTGCTGCTGCTAAGTCACTTCAGTCGTGTCCGACTCTGTGCGACCCCAGAGACGCCAGCCCACCAGGCTCCCCCGTCCCTGGGCTTCTCCAGGCAAGAACACTGGAGTGAGAATATAAAATGGTACAGCTGCTATGGACAAGTTTGGCAGTTCAACATTAAAACACAGTTACCATCCAACCCAACAATTCACTTCAAGGCATATACCCAAGAGCTAGAACTCTATGTCCACACAAATATCTGTACATCAGTGTTCATATCATTCAAAATAATCCAAAAGGTAAACAATTCAAACGTTCATCAACTAATGAGTGGATAAACAAAATATTCATATAATGAAATCTTATTTGACAATAAAATGAAGTGCTGATAGACACTACAATATAGATAAACCTTCAAAACATTGTATCAAGTCAAAGAAGCCATTGTATGATTCTGCTTGTATAAAATGTCCACAATAGGCAAATAGAAAGTAGATTTAGAAATCTAAATAGAGACAGAAAGTAGACTTGCAGTTCCCAAGGGCCTGGGGATGGAGGGATAATGGGCATTGGGTTTCTTTTTAGGGTGAAGAAAATGTCTTGAAATTAGATAGCAGCAACACTTGGACAATACCACTAAATATTCTAAAACTACTGAATTACACTGAAAAATCATGAATTTTATAGTATGTAAATTATATTTCAATGGTTATTTTAAAATAATAAAAAGACAGGAATTCAATATATTTTAGGAAGATTCTAATTTAAAAATACCAAGTCACTCATCTTTAAATCAATATTAAAACAGCATTTATTTTAATATATTCCTTTAATACCAAGCACAATGTTTCACAAACCTGAGTAACATACAGAGCCTTATAAAGATTTTGAGGATTTCCTATATTAAATTTTTTATGATTATGTATAAGCCAAACTAGATATAAATTCATTTAATAATAAGACTATAAAAACCACCATCAACAAAAATATTAACAGAATACACTGGAGGTTTTGCTGACACAAATTCTGCTTGCTGTGTAAATGTAATTCAAATTGCTATGGGTTTCTCTTGAGTTTAGCATGTTACCTATCATGCTTGCTGTGTATCTGGGTGACTCGATTCATCCACTTCTCTTATCTAAAGGGCTCCAAACCTTCATCTGAACAGCATGTTATGACATCACATCACACAGCTTTCTCTTGGAAGCAGATGCATTTATGTACTAAAGTCAGACTGGGTTCTTACCTCATGACCCTGAGATAACTAAAGCAGTACTACTTGGTGTCAATTGTAAACATAAATGTAGAGCCTGTAATTTTATGGCTGTTCTCTATAAGGCAGCAAGTTAGAGGATTTAGAACATTTATTTTTTTTCTTCAGATCATGAAAGAAACTTTAAATTCTCACTGACAATTTATGGACCCTCCCCTCCCAACTTTACCCTAAGGAGACAAGTTTTAGAAATAGTGGGGTAACTTGAATTGTGTTTCAGTGATTCTAAAAATTGTAACCCCCTCCTCCATTTTAACATCCCTGAAACTGGGATGTATAACTGATGGCACCTCATAGTTTTAATTTTCAGCGTTTTTTCCTTTCTTACTGTCTCATAAAATAATGTTGCATGTTTCTATTGTTGCTACCTTGGATTCCATGAAATACAGTAGTAGGTATTCCATGAATGTGCTCAGTCATGTCCAGCTCTTTGCGACCCCATGGACTGTAGGTCACCAGGCTCTTCTGTCCCTGGAATTTTCCAGGCAAGAATACTGGAGTGGGTTACCATTTCCTTCTTCAATTCCATGAACAGTAGATGAAATAAGATGCCGATTTAAATATATATAATAATAGACCAAGTAAATAATTGAAAAAGTAACAGTAACAAAAAAACAAACTTAAAAGGGCACAACCTCACTTATCTGGAGAATCAGTTACACAATATAAGAATAAAAAAATTCTACTTGAGAGTAAGCGGGCTTATATTCTTTATGAGAAGAATTAATGTAAAAATAATTATTTCATCAAAACAAATTTTATTCTAATTGGCACCCCCCCATTTGTATTAAGCCCACCAAAATGGGGAGAAAAATGAAGGTTCTGAGCTAATTAAAGTTAGATTTAAATTTTCCCTGGGCCAAGTAAACCCAAGCTCCATGAAGTACATACTTCCTAATTCATTGAAACTAATTCCTTGAGTATTAAAATGGGATTCATGCTATCTACCTCAGGGTTCTTGAGAAATGAAATTTAAATATATATAAAGCCACCTAGTCCCACTGAACAAGTCAAAAACCAAAAACAAAGAAAAAACATGTTCTGCCTCCTTTGTGAAGACAGTTTTAGAAGCATACCAACAGAGATATTCATAAATGACTTTGAATTGATGAAAAACTTGATAGCAAGCTATCAGAAATACAAATACTATCTTGAATAAAAACCTTCTGTATATGCTTCCCAGGTGGCGCTAGCGGTAAAGAATCTGCCTGCCAATGCAGGAGTTGTAAGAGACCAGGTGTAATCCCTGGGTTGGGAAGATCCCTTGGAGGAAGGCATGGCAACCCACTCCAGTATTCTTGGAGAATCCCATGGACAGAAGAGCCTGGTGGGCTATAGTCCAAAGGATCGTAAAGAGTCGGACGTGACTGAAGCAACTTAGCAACTATGCAAAGCATAGGCTCTGAAGCAGAAGCATATATCATAAGCAAGTTACAGTCATAAACTCTCTTTAGATTATTCAAGTACCCAGAACTGATCCTGTATCAACCAACCTTGTCAGCTGCAGTCACACACATAATAGATACTGCCTTTAAATAAGAAAATAACAAACCTAGTACATATTAAATTTTTAATTCAATAGTATTCATTTAGTACAATTTCATTTCAAATAAATTTCATTTTATAACTTGAACTCTTGATCAGTTAAGAACACACTTAAAAATTAAATGCAAATCCTAAATTAATACTTTAAAACTATTTTGAATTAACATTCAAGCATCTGGTATTACCTTGTAAAATGTCTGCCATTAGCATGTTTCTCCGTTATCACCGTATTCTTATCAAAACTAGAATCTGAAGAATTCCGTGCATTTTTCCTCAAGGACCTTAAAGTACGTGTCTGGTGGTAGGTTTCAACTTCCTTAACTGACGACCCATCCTTCAAAAAAAATATAAAAAGCCATTTAAGTTTTTCTTCAGTCAAATATCCCAGTTAAACTCCTAAGACTTCTCTCTGATTAAAAAGTTTGTAACAACTGCTTTTGGTACAGTATTATTTTTGCATCTCCGCAAGAAACTAAAATAGTTAATATCTAGAATAATTATTTTATGATAAACAAGTATGACTAACGTCTATAAGGTGGCTAACATAAGATTTATTAATGGTTTATAGTTCTATTTCATAACAAGTAGTCTAGAGTGAAATTTTCTACCACTGATAAAAAGTTGTAATAGTCCGTAACAGTAAGTACTCTTTTTTAAGGCTACAGAAATTAGAAAGATACACACACAAACCATGGAACCACTGGCGGCAACTTTAAACTAGACAATCAGAACTGCTATTTTGGCTTCACTGACAAAAAGGAGTCATTACTATCTCACACAGTTTCAGTCAGATAATGTAAAAATGAATTCAAAGACAGTTTAAATATGTTGGTTTTTCAGTTATTAAGTCATGTCCGACTCTTTATGACCCCATGGACCCTCCAAGCTCCTCTGTCCATGAGGTTCTCCAGGCAAGAATACTGGAGTGGGCTGCCATTTCCTTCTCCATTAAATATGTTAATTTCTTTTAAAAACCATAGAGCTCCATGTGACTTTGTTTTTGCTCAATAGAGACTCTCTAAGTTAGTGGGTTGGCTTCATAAGCTATAGAGGTTCTGTCATAAAGTGTTCAAGATTTCATACATGCCTCTTAGAAATCATATAAAGGATATTTTTACATTAGAAGAGAAGCAAATGTACCTAACAGCTCTATAATCCTAAACTTTACTACTCTAAAAATTTATAATTTTAGAAAAACAGGCATTTATTTTTTTTAATGAAACATCATCCCCTCCATGCTTCTTAGGCTGGCTTTACCTGGTCGTTTCATTATGTTTTATTAGGATATTTTGTCATTTAATTTTGTTTCAGGAAGAATGTTTGATTGCTCACAAGTAAGAATATTTATATCATAAGGACCTGTATAAGAAACTGACATGCTCTTAAAGGCATGAGAGGACAAGTTTAAAAAAATTAGGTTCTTCATATATTAAGTGATATGTCTGAGTTACACACTTTTATCAATGTGCCTGTATTTCAAGATGTTTGAAAAAAGAACACCTATACGTTTAGATAAATGCATTATTTTTAAAATGAATACCTACATTTTATACGGATGTGGTGTAACAGAAGACTCCAAAAAAAATTGTTTAAGGGTATCTATTTTCAGTTTCTCAACTTCCATATGTATTTTTTCTTAAGATGGATCTAAGAAAGCATCCTAACACAAGGCATCCTCTTAAATTTACCTTTCTCCCATTTTACAAGAGAAAGTCATATCTCTCACTCATTCTGAATCTTACTATTATGTGCTGCTTATTAAAAATCTTTGAAGAGCCAAACAAAGAAAAACACTAATGTAGGTGTTAAGAAAATGACTGACTATGCTAGGCAACAAATCCTTTCCTTTGTTAGATGGTTCCCAATTCTTCGCTTTTAACAAAATTGAAAGGAGACCTAATCAAGCTAAGAGACCATTAAAAATGTTTGGCAAGTGATTTTTTGCACATAAGCCAGAAAAACTGAGTGGCACTGCAAACAAAACTCCTTTCATTACTATCTATTTATTTATATGAACAATGTTTCTCAGCACTTACCTTTACAAAAACAATGAAACAGATGCCAAATCACTGTCCTCAACAATAAATAAGATCTATCCACAGATATGTAAGCTAACTGGGTGGGTAGGGAGACTTCAACCACATGAAATCCTAATAAAATATTACTTCCTATGTTTAATCATTTTAATCAAAATATTCTTTGTTGTTTTGATCAGTTGAATATTAATAATTATGATAATTCAATACACAAAAATTTTATTTCTTGGAGCTCTGTCATGGAAAAGTGGAAAAAATCCAAATTTTGTTTTACAAGTATGAAAGGATAATTAACAAATGACTTTCAAGCATGAAAATATATCAAGATAAAATGCTATTGGTTAAGTGGATGGGAAATAAAAATTAAAAGAAAAGAATCAAGGTAAAATTTCTGGCTGCTAAAAGAGCTTGTTCATGTGTTAACATTTAATGTTTCAAGATAGGTATCAAATAACTATGATTTTTAGATTCCAGGGGTTACTTATAAAAGTGTGATGCAATAGTTTTATTTTTTAATGTCAACTTTAAAAAAATGACAGAAATGATCTCCTTTGTAACTATTTAAACTGATGTGGGGGATGGGGAGGACCTTAGATGGCAGCTTAAAAATGTAACAGATTATAAAGCTAATAAAATTCAAAGACGCAGAAGAAAACATAGGGAAAACTATCATGATATTGGATTTGGCAAAGACTTCTTAGGACACCAAAAGCACAGACAACGAAAGAAAAAGATAAGCTGGACTTCATCAAAATTAAAAAATTTTTGTACAAAGGACATTATCAATAAAGTAAAATGGAAACGCCTGGAACTGGAGAACGTATCTGCAAATCATGTATTTGACAATGACAAAGGACTGATGCCCACAACATATAAAGAAATTCTATACTGTCACAACAACAAAAAGTTAAAAACAGGCAAAGGACTTGAATGGACATTTCTTCAAAGAATATACACAAATAGCCCATATACACATGAAAAAATGCTCAACAAAACTAGTCATAAGGAAATGGAAATCAAACCCAATGATGGATCACACTAATTAGGAAGGCTATTACCAGGAAAAAAAAAAAAGGGACAGAGAGAGAGAGAGAGAGAGAGAGAAAGTAAGTGTTGGCAAGAAAGTGAAGAAACTGGAAACCCTGTGTCAACTCGTACGGCAACTCAACCTGGGCCACGGCAGTGACAGCACGGAGCTCAAACCACTGGACTGCCAGGGGATTCCAGGGAGGGTTAATGTTTAATAAGGACAGAGTTTGTTTTGGAAGATGAAAAATTCTGGAGATAGAGACTGGTGATGGGTTACTGAATAATGTTAATGTACTTAATGTTGCAAAACTAGATACTTAAAATGGCTAAAATGATAAATTGTTATTTGTATTTTACTACAATAAAAAAAAAGTAAATGTCACCATATTCCTGGGGATAAAAAAAAAAGTTTGTTTCTACAGAAAAAAGGAGGGGAGTACTAAATACTGGGAAAAAAGATTCCCTGAGAAACTCAGAAGACTTAACCTCTAAGTGGTCTAAGTGAACCTGTGATTTGCAGAGACTGGCTTAGTTCATCGTCAGTAAGTAAGTACTAAGCATCAAGAAAGGCTCTCCTTAACAGCATGGAGAAAAAAAACAAAACAAGTGCTTTGAGAATCACCTGTACCCGGGCATACACTAGGGAATTTAAAAATGTAACTTTCAAAAATGTTCTTTATAAAAGCAATATAAAAATAAGAGCAATATGTGCCCATCACAAATGGAAAAATTAAGAAATTTATAACAATAAAACTATCACCCTCAATTTCAGCTATCCACAGATAGAAATGGGTTAACCTTTGGGTACACAAACCACTCTTTTCCTATGCATACACATTCACACCATTTTTAAATTGAGCTATTATTATTTATGCTTTGTAACTTTTTTCTAGTGATACAATCATTTTCCCAAGTTGTGAAGTATTATTCTAAAAATCTTTTTAGATGAATGAATAGTAATCCAGCCGTTACATGAATCTATTTAACAAACTGTTTAATAGTTACTTTACCAGGAAACCTGGCACACAGCAAGTGTATACCTGGTAGCTATCAGTATTATAATCTTTTAACTGGTCTTCCAAACTCCCAGATTTGTTGTCTATAATCCATCTTAAACACTATCTTGTCAGATCCCTGATCTAAAAGTTGCAACTTTTAAGCCTAAAAACAAGAGCCAGCCCAAAACAAACTGATAAAAATGAACTATCTATTATTGTTACAAAACAAGTATACTCTCAAATGCAGAGTAGCCAGCTCTAGGGAGTAACATTCACCACCACATGTCAAAATCTATTCATGCTTTGAGATACTTCACTGAGCACACACATTTTTCATTATGTTGTGATATGCTTCAAATTTTAAAAAATCTCCCATGGGTTGTATATATCAGTGTCAAGTTTGGGTTATCTTTCCAGATTTCTAAATAAACGTACATAAAAAAAACAAAAAAAAACCCAGTACCTTCTACATATTACAGTGTGTTTATTTTACCTAATAACATACAGAATAAAATGTACACAAACACAACCTAACCCTACTACCCATCCCTAAATGTCTCTTCAGCATGAGAAACAACCCTAACTTTAATGAATTGAAGAGACTCAGATCTGTGAAAGCCCAGAAGGACAATGGCTAGCCTGACGCCAAAAGAAAGGGGCATCCAAACTTATAAAGTTTAAGAAAATAAAATCAAAGAAACATTTAAAACAACAACAAAATATTTTCCGGGAACCCATACAGGTCAAGGGGGAAAAAGTCCTTAAGCCCAGTTGAGTGAGATCATATTCAAAACGTAAAAGCAAAATGCGGTTAATAGGTAACTTTATCTTTAGAACCTGGAGGTCAACCTCCAAGATCAGATGAAAATACAAGTTAACGAATATGAATAAATCCAACCATCTTCAAAAAGAAATCTACTCCAAGAAATGCTCTGTCAATAAAAGCATGAATGAGACGAAGAAATACTCAAATACAATGAGAGTGGATCAAGGAAGTTTCTGAAATGCATGACTGGGGTAAAAAGCAAGCTATAATCAAATCAAATCCACTGAATGTAAAGTCCTGTAATTAGAAAATATTCCAATCACAATGGTATGTTTCATTTTTTTTGTATTGGTGAACTTCCTCATCATGAATATGTTAACCCCTCAAGACCCAATCCCACGCTCACTAAATAACCCTCTGGTTACAATCTATCCTACGGAGGAATACTATGTCTCAAAAAGGTGTAATAATCCCTACTGGAAATCCTAGCCTGGAAAAAAAATCTTTTCTACCCTACTGACAACCAGCCAAGTGCTAACTGCTCGACCACCACATACCACTGACACAGCAAGACAATCAACAAAATATTTATTGCGCACCTAATATGCTCTCGGTGCTAGGAGTATATACTGCTGAACAAAAGTTCAAAATCCAAATCCCTATGGAGTTCCATTCTGATTTGGGGAGAGAAAGAAATATTTTAAAAGTAGGAAATTATACAATATTTAGAAGGTGGTAAGTGCTAGGGAACACAAGACAGAGCAGAGTGACCTGACAGGGAGCAGTTTGCAATTTTCAGTAGGGTTGTTAGGACAAGGTAGTCAGCAAACACTTCATACAGGCTACTTCATCCAGGTTCTCCTATGTGGGACTCACAGCTGTACTTCTTCATATAAAGGTGAACTGAGCAAGTTTTTTAAAGTCTGTGCCGCAGTCCTCTTACCTGTTAAACAAGGATGCCTATCTTATACAGGTATGAGGAGTGAGTTAATATTTGTAAGATTCTTGGAATACGTTAAGCACTATGAGTTCTAAGTTGTTGTCCTTGCTTTCAATTTTAAAAAAATGTAAAACGTAAAGGAACATCTGATGCAGATATTCAGAGAAAGAGTATTCCCAACCGAAGGTAGAGCGAGTGCAAAGGCTCTGGGATTCAATGAGCAGCTAGGCCAAAGTGGCTGGAATAGACTGGGTTTTTCAAAAGGAAGAATGGAAGAGGATGTCATCATAAAGGGAAGGGGGCAAGGATGTATAGGGCTGCTTCTCAACTTTTATTCTATTTAGATAGGGATTTTTGAGCAGAGTGATCAACTGTTACGACTTTTAAAAAGATCACTCTGTAAGCTATACTGAGAACTCAGACTTTCAAGGGAGGAGGGCATCATATGTAAGGGTGGCAAATAGGAAGGCTAGTTAAGAATCTATGTTAATAACCCATGGGAATTCACTGGTGGTGCTGTGGTTAGGACTCCGTGCCAGGGCCCAGTTTCAGTCCCTGGTTCTAAGATGCCATAAGCCACCCAATGCAACCAAAAATATATATATATATTTTAATAATCCAGGCAAGAGATAACAACAGCTTGAATCAGCAAGGGAACACTGGAGCAGCTGAGAAGTAGTCAGATTCTGAATATATTCTGATAGTGAAGCCAAAAGAATTTGCTAATATAAACTGAGAGAAGAGTAAAGGATGACTCTAAGGTTTTCAGCCTGAGAAACTTCAAAGAAAAAAAAAGTGCCCATTAAGGTTGACTGACGTCTTAACAGCTGACAATAACTGAGTCCTGTATATCAGCCAAGTGTCCAGGTAATTGCCTTACATGCATGATCACATTTAATTCTCATTATCCATGTGGTGGGTTTCACTCCCTTTCAAAAAGTACAGAAACCTGCTGATATTGGTAAGCTGATGTTCAGAACATTTTTTTTAAATTAATTTCTTAATTGCTGAAGTATAGTTAATTTACAGTGTTGTGTTAATTACTGCTGCACAGCAAAGTGACTCAGTTATACATAAACATATAAATTCTTTTTTATATTCTTTTCCATTATGGCTTATCACAGGAAGAACTAACAGTTGTTTTAAGCGCCTATATTACTTAACCACTATTCAATACATCATTACCGTCACAGGAACTGGCACTGTCCTGAAGATAATAAACACTCAATATTTACTGAAATTAATTAGTTCTTCTGAACAAAGGTTAATAAGTCAAGTGACCGAGTTCGTTGAAGAAGTGTCCAGCCTCCCTAGATCTCTAACAACTTCAGCCTGTGACTGGGAAACAGATCCTAAAAGTCAGGAAATTGTTTTTTCAATTCAGAATCACAATGTCAGAGACTAAATGGGCTCTTTCATTCCCCTCGGTTAAGAAGTAATTCTGATGAGGCCTCTACAAGAGATACTGACAATTTCATATCGCGATCTCTCTCTTAGCTATGTTTTTCACTCTCTCCCACCATACACACCTCCCCTCAGCCTCAGTCTGACTTACTAGTTCTAACCCTCTCTCCCGTCCTGTTTTTCCCACCCACATGATTACCCTTCGCTTCAACAGAACTAGACTACGTCCTGCTGCTTTAACTTTGCTATGTACTGTTGCTTCCTCAATTACTGTAACATTTTGTAAACGCGGTCTCCTCCATCTGTGTCTCTTTCAGCAGCTGGGGGTGGCAGAGGGAAGGTGGAGGGACTCTCTCCCTCGGACTTAATTAAATCTACCAATCAACATCCCATCTGTACATCAGACCTAGAAGAACTTTCAAGAAGACTTTACTGCTTCACCTCCATGGAAACCTACAGACCTTGTTTATAGCTGTTAACATGAAATAAGGGAAAGGGAACGGTTGTGGAAGCGGAAAATCCAAGTTTCAACTTTCGATCTACCACTTACTCGTTACCTTCTCGAATCCGTTTTTTTCATCGGTAAGATACTTAACTATCCATTCTCATGGAGCTGTTATGAGGCTTAAGTGAAGAAGACGTACATGAAACGTCGCTCTCCATCCCTCCACGTTATGCAACCTGGTGTTATTAACGGCGTTCCGATTACCGAACTTCTCCGGATCGTAAACGCAGGTCGGGGAACCTGAGTCACAATCTTTCTATCCCCTCGTGGCTCCTAAGACACTCGTTACGCACACAAGTAAGCGGTCGGTAAATGCCCGTGGCTCGCGATCGCTGCGAACCTAGGGCGGCAGCGTGGGCCATCGGTCCCGGAGGTGTGCGAGGTGGGGGGCAGGGCAAGCCGCTAACCAAGGTGGGACCCGAACTGCACTTCGGCTGCGGAGACCTCGGGTTTCCTCTTGAGTCAAACCAGGTTAACACACCCTTCCAACAGTCAGCCCATCTCTCCACCCGACCCACACACCCCTTCGGGCTCCGATCCTGAGAAGCCTTCCATTTTACGCGTCCTCGACAAATACTTCTCCCAACCTACCCCCCCCCTCATCTGCCCCATTCCCAGCCAACTGTCACTCGGATTCCACCGCCCACCCCCATCTCCCAAGGCCCTGCCGGACAGCGAGCAGCGGGCAGTCCCCCAGGCCCGGCCCCAGGGGCCCGCCCCAGGCCAGTACTCACGCCCGCGGCGGCCGCGGTGACGGCGGACTGATCAGCGGCGCCGGCCGAGCGGAGCCGCCTCCGGCCGATCTGCTCCAAACTGAGAAATTCACTGGACAGGTCCAGAGAGTCCGTAGCCGAGGCGGCGGGGTGGCTCTGCAGCTCTAGGCTGCTGCGAAGGACCACCATCTTCTCTCCCTTCTCGCCCTGCCGTCCGCGGCGGGAGACGCACCAGAGTTCGGGAAACAGCCGCTCAGGCGCTTCCGCGCTCCGAATTCTGGCGCCACTCGCGCCGCGCCGCCGGCCGCAGAGCGCGCTCCCGGAATCCCTCCGCCGCCAGTCCCGCCCACGCCGCCACCCTACCACGGCGGGATCGAAACTTTCTTCTCCGTAGCGCGGAGGGCTTTGGGCTGAATTTAAGCAGAACCCACACCGACGATATCAGGGACCCGAGGCGACAGTGACAGGAGACTGCTCACTCCTTTTTCTTAGATAATTCCGGCTCGCTGAGCTTGGCGGAGGGACACTGCGTATAGCGGTACGACGTCCTGTTTGGAATTTTGGCGCGTGGACGCCGGCGGGGGGGCGGGGGTGGAAAGGGAGGCTCCCGGCCTTTCTGATTGGCTGGCGGGGTCTGGTGGCCCCTCCTCGCCTCTCCCGACACCCGCCCTCCGCTTCCCGCCACGCGGGATTCAAATAGAAAAAGCCGAGTCCTTGACTGGGGCGGGAGAAAGCACTTGACTTTTGACAGGTTTTGACTTTGCTTCTTAAGGACTCTTTTACTGATAACCCAAACGAGTTTAAGAGACAGTGTTAGAAGCGAGCGGATGGAGTATTATAGTTAAAAGCAGGCTCTGTAACCCAGCGCCACCCGTTCCCGCGATCTTGAGCAAAAGATTCGCCCCAACGGCTCTTAAATCTCCTAATCTATAAATTAACTATAATTTTTAACACCTAAGGTTCTAAGATATTATTATGCCTTACGTATAAATGTTTGCTACTATTCCGGAAGGAAATACCTTATCTAAAATTAAAGCAGTTACATGACTACTTTGATAATAGCATGCTGAATGGTCAGAATGTGAGCGGCGTCCTAGCGAAATAGAAAGAAAAGCTATTTATTGATTTGGATGTCTGCGTTTTCTTAACTCGACATGTATTAGATATTTATTGAGCACCTATTACGTGCCAGGCAGTATTCTAAGCACTCAGAATGAAGCTATGAACAAAAAGCAAAAATGCCCTCGTGGAACTTAAATTCTGGTGAAAGGAGGAAGACTAAATACATGATATGTTTGTTACAAGGTAGTAAGTGTTACAGAGAAATGTGAAGTAGGGAAGGTGAAGGGAAGCGTGAGCTTTTAAATAGTGATTAGAGAGAGTTTCTTGAAGTTTAAGCAGAGATCTAAAGGAGGCTTTGTATATTTGGGAGAAGAGATGCAAGCAGAAGGGAGGGGGGACAGCGGCCAGTGAGATCAAAGAGGAAAATGCTGTTAGAAGCAGATCCTGCAAGGCCTCATAGGTTTTTTGCTTTTTATTATAAGTGAGATGAAAAGACATCACAGAGTTTGAACAGAGGAGTGACCTATTCGGACTTTTGGAAAGAATCTCTTTGGCTGCTCCCTTGAGAATACAATATTGGGGACAAACTTACGTTTAAAAAAATTGTTAATATGAAACTCAGTTTTAACTGAGTGTCCTGTATTTTTTGCTAAATCTGGCAGTTATAGTTAGGAGGGCACCAGGATTATCCAGGCAACAGATGAAGTGACACAGACCAGCATGAGAGCCGTGGAGGTAATGAGACATGGTCAAATACTAGGCATGTTTGGAAGAAAGAGCCAACTGAATTTGCTCATTAGGTGGATTTAGGCATGAGGGAAAGAGAGGAGTCGAAGATGACCCCAATATTTGGTTGCTTGTTTGCTTGAGCTAATGGCAAGATGAAGCTGTACTTAACTTAGAGAAAGCTATGGCTAAAGCAAGTTTGGAGGGAATATCTGAAATTCCTTTCCATTCACACTTAAGATACAGAAGTTATTAAATATTCAGCACTTAAATTTTGACCTTTTAAGAGTTTATAGAAATGTATGCACCGTGATATTTACCACAGCATTATTTATAATGTCAAAAAGCTGAGAACAACCTGAATGTCCCTCAGAGGATCGTTAAGAAGACTGCTATACAGTCAGTAAGAATTATGATGCAGGACTTCCCTGGTAGTCCAATAGCTAAGACTGTGCCCTCAATGCAGGGGGCCCAGGTTCGATCCTTTGTTAGGGAACTAGATCCCACATGCCACAACTAAAAAGATCCTGATCGCCATAACTAAGACTTGGTACAGCCAAATAAATAAACATTTTTAAAAATTATGATGCAGCTGTGTTAATTACATGGAAAGTTGTGCACAATGCATTGTAACTTGTTAAGAAAGTACAAAGACTTAGGTATCAGACAATTCCATCTTTGTTGAAAAAAAGGATATGTGTATATTTGTATATTTGCATTGGAAAAAGCTCGAAAGAAACTGCAACAAAATATGGTTAGTTGCTGGATGGCAATATTATTGTGGTTGTGTAGTTTCTTTGTACTTTTCTCAATTTTTCTTATTTTTTTTTGCACTAAATATGTATTTCTTTTACAACAGAAAAAAAAAAGCTTTCAGATGATTGTTTACCCAATATAAATGAAAGCAAAAAAGAACAATATTTAAATCAGCCTAGTCTCCCATTGTGATATGTTCCCTTTTCTTTATGCATTACTATACTTCGATTGTTGTTAAGAGTCGCTAAGTCACGTCTGACTCTTTTGCAACCCCATGGACTGTAGCCTGCCAAGCTCCTTTGTCCAAGGGATTTCCCAGGCAAGAATACTGGAGTGGGTTGCCATTTCCTTCTTCAGGGGATCTTCCTGGACCAGGAATCTAACCTGTGTCTCCTGCATTGGCAGATAGGTTCTTTACCACTGAGTCACCAGGGAAGCCCTTATACCTTGATAAGACTTTATAAAAAGATCTTCCACCCCAACAACATATGCATTTATGATTTTGTTCGATACTTCCAAATTGACCTCCACAGAAGTTATAGTTGTCATTTTAGGTTTTAGTTTTGTTTTAAATAAGCAATGAAATAAAAATTTCAGAACACCGAGAGACAGAGGCAGCCAAATGGTTTTTCTCTGTTCAACAACATTAAGAATTATCACACTTGCTTCAGCCTTTAGTTGATGTAGTGAGTGATCTGTGTACCCCAACAGGATACATCCAAGTCCTAAACTCTAGCATCTAAAAACATGACCTAATTTGAAATAGGGCTTTTGCAGATGTAATTAGGATCTTGAAATGATATCATCCTGGATATATGGTGGACCCTAAATCCAAGTCTGGTGTCCTAACAGAAAGGAAAGGAAGCTTTGACACACAGACTCAGAGAAGATGATGTGAAGATGGAGGTAGCAATTAGAGTCATGCCTCTGTAAGCCCAAGAGCACCAAGGACTGCCAGCAACCACCAGAAACTCAGAGAGAAGGACGAAGCATTCTCTCTAAGAGCCTGCAGACAGAACCAGTGGTGCTGACACCTTGATTTCAGGCTTCTGGCCTCCTGAACTGTGAGAGAATAAATGTCTCCCTGTGTGTGTGTGTGTGTTTAAGCCACATGATTTGTGGTAATTTGTTACAGCAGCCTTAGGAAACAGAATTGATCTGGAATTGGTCTTTGTTGTTGCTGAGTGGCTGTCTAGTCCAACTCTTGCGACCCCGTGGACTGTAGCCTGCCAGGCTCCTGTGTCCATGGAATTTTCCCAGGCAAGAATACTGGAGTGGGTTGCCATTTCCTACTCCAGGGGACCTTCCCCATCCAAGGATCGAACCAAATCTCCTGTGTTGCAGGTGGATTGCCTGGAACTGGTATTTAGCAAGTCATATTTCTTTTGCCGAAGTCTTAGCTATGGTTGATAGGAATGTCTTTAGGAAAAGAGGAGGGGGAGCAGAAACTCAAGTTCTTTCCTCCCCTCCCCACTGAATTCCTAAAGAGGGTCAGTGTTCTTAGCCCACATGAGACAGAAAAGAGGGCTGAAGTCAGAGCTAATCATAATTCCATTACCTCATTTGAGATGAGGTCATAGGTGGGACCCTTTCTGTTCTTTAGTAAGAATTAGAAAGTAAACATCAGTTTGAAGGATTTCTCTCAATGTTATAAATCTGATCTTATTTAAATTTGATAGCTAATTTCAGTGATTTCCCACAAAAGAGGAGAAAATCATTAGTCACGTGGAGGGTTGCAGTTAACGTTGTCCATTTTTCAGCTACTCCAAATTTAAACATCTCTGCTACATGAGAGATTTTCTCTTTGGGTGGGTTTGGGCAAGGCAGGGTCCACCTCCTCCTATGGGAATCACACGGGGATGGATACTTCATTTCCCTGTTGACCTGGCCTCCAGGGCTCGGCATGTTACCTCATCTCAATTACTAAGCCGCACCTACCTGAGACATTCATCACATCTTGAAGAAGTGACCCAGATGCAGGGACAGAGCTTATTCATGGTGGCAGCAGCACAGGCTGCAGAGGCAGGGGCATTTAATGGTGGTGTCCTCACCAGCCGATTCTTGGATCCTTGGAGCATTTTATCCGTGTGACCTGGCTGTGTTTCCCCAAGTCCCACCCCACTCTCCTCCCTATTCTTCTAGTAAATTTGATTTCCTGTTTAAGTCAGCCAGAGATGGTTTCTGGGGACTTTCCTAGTAGTCCAGTGGTTAAATCCTCGGGCTTCCAATGCCAGGGGTACAGGTTCAATCCCTGGTCGGGGGATTAAAATTTCACATGCCTTATGGCATGGCCAAAATTTTTTTTAAAAAAAGAACTCTGGTATAGAGGCTTCAGGTTAGAAAAGGGACTTTTACCAGTAGTTTCCTAAAAGGGGCACAGCATGAGACAGACACCCCTATCAGATGTGGATGAGGGAGGGCCAGGAGAGCGGATGTGGAAGTGAGCCATAAAGACACATAATTCTAGGATGTGGTTTTCAGACATTCTCTCTTTATCAGCCTCCTCTTAATATACTTGTTTCTCAGTTTGCCCATGTAAGGTGTGGTACATAGCCCTGAGGCATAAAAATGGGTCCTGGTACTATTGTCTCCTTCCCACCCATTCTAAGTAAGATTGGTAATAATAGTATTACCAACCCAGCCCAACTCCCCACCCTCAGTGATGAGGTGCTACACCCCCACCCAGAGCTCACATAGCACATGGCTGCCTTAGCATTTCTTGCTTTGTGTTAAAATTATCCTTTAACATGGGAAAGTCGTAATCAGATAAATGCAAAATAAATGACAATAGGCATGCCATTTTTTGCCTATATTTTTATGTTTTTTTAATAAACATACTCAATGTGATATTGAGGTAGAGGCTTGTTTCTTACAAGTACAGTAGCCACGTATATTAAGGGACCTGGAAAATATTTAAAGCTGTTAGTCCAGGAATTCTACTTCTAGGACTCCTTCCAAACATAAATAATCAGAGGTGAGGACAAAGGTTTATGTGCAAAGATGTTGATTGCAGCTTTATTTATAATAGTAAGATCTGAAAACAAACCAAATGTACAATAGGGGGAAAGTTGAAGCTGCACAAGTGGCTCAGTGGTAAATAATCCGCCTGCCGATTCAGGAACGCGGGTTCAGGGTTCAATTCCTGGGTCAGGAAGATCCCCTGGAGAAGGAAATGGTAATCCACTCCAGCATTCTTGCCCAGAGAATCCCATGGACAGAGGAGCCTGGTGGGTCACAGTCCATTGGGGGTCACAGAGTCAGACTGAGCGACTCAACAACAAGAGGAAGAGCTAAGTAAACAATAGTCTGTCCATATAGCTTTTTATATTGATGTTGATAACTTTTTTAGAAAAGTATTAAAAATTTATTAAAAAGTATCCCATGTGAAACATTCATGCAGTACAGAAATGTGAAAAATAAAGGTACAAGTCACTCTGTGTGATGGCCATGAGGAAAAAGTTTTCTCTTTCCACTAGGGTTGCCAAGCTTGGAAAATATGAATGGGGGCTGCCAGTGGCCATCCTCCTACAGCAAGAAGTGAAGTCACCTCAGGATGAAGCCAAGTACTGAGCAGACAGGGATGGGGAGCAAGGCCTGGGGGAAGTGAGTGCCACTTCTGGTCCCTTGAGACCCTGGTTTCTGCAGCTCACCTTTCAACTGTGAGAGCCACTTCGGTGTCCTTCCTGTTCAACAGACTAATAAACAGCCTTCCTGCCTTGACTTTTAACTGATGAGTCATGACTAATACAATGGGGACAGCTGCTTTGCTGGAATCAAATTATATTGCTTGCACTATAATCCTCTTCTAATGATCAATTAATTCTTCCAACAACATGAAATGAGGTCCATTTGGCATGAAGTGGGCTTGGGAAATCAGTAGAGGCCTCTAAATAATAACCGTTTTTTTTTTTTTCATGGTCACAAATCATTCTGGGAATAGACATCAAGTTCATCAGGGTGCAGTGTCTGGAATACATATATATATTTTTTCCTTTTATGAAACTGAAGACAGCAACTATTCATATTTGGTCTTATGTCATCTTTTTCCAACATACTTTCTCAAAGATCCATAAGAAAGGCTTTGGGGTCATAAACTAAAGCACTTTAAGTATGCTGGGATGTAACATCTCTGAGTCTAAAGATTTTTTAACCCTTTTAAGGCAACTTGGTGATTTCTACCACTGCACCTATCTTAGCTTTTTTATTTTTAATTTTTTTTCAGACTTTTTATTTTGTATTGTGGTAGAGCCGATTAACAGTTATCTTGGCTTTAATTTCTCTTACAGCTATTTTCTTTATTCTTTACAGCTTCAGGATCTTTTTTTTTTTTTTTTTTTGATAGAGAAAATGTTAGCAAAATAGACACTGGGTATTTCTGTTTTCTTTCAGTTGTCTGATCACATCATATCATTTGGTCTCAAGCAATGGGATTCTCTTCTTCTTCTAGCTCTTAATCCTGAGCATTACAATACTTCTTACCCTAATAAAAAATAAAAGCCCCTTTTGTTCTTAAACCTGACTGTATTCCTGAATCTCCCCTTTCACGTCTGTGGCCCTCTTTTGTATTTTCCTTTGTTGTGAGTTCCTCCTCCAAACCCCCGCCCTTTAACATCCTGATTTCTGGGTATTGACTTGTCTGAGTGCATCTCTCTTTTCTTCCACATCCACATCACTAGGGTTTGCAGGTCAGAATTTGGGTCTACGTACTTCCTAACTCCTCTGAAACCATACTCTTTTTAATAGACTTTACTATGAAATTGTGTGTTTTAAAAATATGATCTATTTTTTTCCAATTTAAAGATTAATTCCTGCTTTTAAGAAAAGGTTTAGTAGCTTAAAGAAAGCACATTATAGCAGAGACTTCTGACTCTCTCACTACCCATCCTTCCTTCTGCTTGAGATACTGTTATTACCTGGGCTGCCCAGAACCAACCCTACATTTCCTAGTCTCTCTTGCATGTGGATGTGACCTTGTGATTATCTCTTAGACAGTGGAATGTGAGCAGAAGTGATATGTACCATTTTGTGGATTTTTGTTCTTAAACCTTCTGTTACTCCTTTTTCCTGATTTTGCTGGCCAGAATGCAATTGCAGCAGATTTGGTCGTGAGCATTCTTCAACTAGGCTCAGCTGTAAAGAATCTGCCTGCAATGCAGGAGACGAAGGTGATGTGGGTTCGATCCCTGGGTTAGGAAGATCCCCTGGAGGAGGGCATGGCAACCCACTCCAGTATTCTTGCCTAGAGAACCCCGTGAACAGAGGAACCAGGGGGGCTACAATCCATAGGGTCGCCAAGAGTCAGGCACGACTTATGTGATTTTTTTCAACTATGTGCAACCAGGGCAACATTTTAGATATGGCCTTCCTTCCAGATCGCAGGCGCCTGGGTACAGACACTGTGGAGACAGTCTATCAGCTCTGGAATGTAAACATCCAGGGTGTTATATAAGAAATGCATTTGTATCTCCCCAACCACATTTTTGGGTTTGTGACAGTAACCTCACTTGTATCTTAGCAAAACAGTCGTTAATTCAATAGGGATTTATCCCAGTCACAGTGCTTATACTTTGTTCACAAAGAAGCATAATGATGATAATCATAGTTGCAAAACTTGGTAGTTGTTTACTACATAGGGTACTTCTCTGTTGTGCCAGGCACTATGCTCTTTGCACAGATCAGTTTATTTAATGCTCATGACAGTTTGTTAGGGTAGACACTCTACTTGTATCACTCTCATTTTACAAAAAAAATTGACACACAGGAAGATTGGTGAATTGTCCAAGGTCATACAGGACAGTTATCCGAGAAAGGATTTGAGTCAGTCTTGTCTGACTCTGGAGCTATTATTTTGTACTGTCTCAAGAGAAGACCATGTCATGGTGCTGCTCATGGCAGAGGCTGAGACAGGTCAAGTAACTTAACATGATAATAGTATTAAAGACATATGACTAAAATGTTGTGGCAAAACAGAAAAAAAAAAGCTGTGCAGAATTGGAAGGCAGCAATGAACTTTGCCCGGGAAAAGCTGAAACTGAGGAAAGTGAAAGAGCACACGTTAGATAGACAGAAGATACATGTATCTTCTGAAAAGGTTTATATGAGTAGTAAGACACTCAGTGATAGAAATTAGGATATATTGGAGATAATGGAGTGAAACTACACCACAAATCTGTTCATTGGAAGGGCTGATGTTGAAGCTGAAACTCCAATACTTTGGCCACCTGATGCGAAGACCTGACTCATTGGAGAAGACCCTGATGCTGGGAAAGATTGAGGGCAGGAGAAGAAGGGGACGACAGAGGATGAGATGGTTGGATGGCATCACCAACTCAATGGACATGGGTTTGGGTGGGCTCCGGGAATTGGTGATGGACAGGGAGGCCAGGCATGCTGCAGTTCATGGAGTCACAAAGAGTCAGACACGACTGAGCGACTGAACTGATACCACAAATCATGACTGCTACCATTTATCATTTTGTGTTGGGCTTCCCTGGTGGTTCAGATGGTAAAGAATCAGCCTGCAATGTGGGAGACGTGGGTTCGATCCCTGGGTTAGGAAGATCCCCTGGAGGAGGGCATGGCAACTCGCTCCAGTATTCTTGCCTGGAGAATCCCCATGGACCAGAGGAGCCTGGTGGGCTGCAATCCATGGGATTGCAAAGAGTGGGACACGACTGAGTGACTAAGCACATCATTATGTGTCAGTCCATATTTATTCTACCTTATATACATAAATTCAATCAATCCTCATAATGACCCTCTGAGGTAGGTGTTATTATCATTAACTTCATTTTAGATGAAGACACTGAGCCACAGAGAGGTGAAGTAACTTTGCCCAAGGTCACACAACTAGTAAGTAATGGAACCTACAAGTTTGGCTTCAGAGTCCTGCAGCAGTCTAGGTCCAATCAGAAGAAACCACATGGTAGGTTAAAAAGGGGATGTGAATTAACTAAGATAAAAGTGAAATGTGAGATAAAAGGAAACTATGGTATCTTGGGCTGAGGGAGCGTCCTCAAGGACAAATTTGAGAGGGGTCTGGATCTCGTTGGAGAAAGCATGGGTTGGCTACCAGGTAGCAGAGACATTTGCTCATTTAGCAGGTTGGAGGCAATCCAGGGTAGCCGGGCAAACAACAGAGAAGAGGGTGGAGGAGCAGTGATCACCAACCAGCCTTGCGGGGAGCCATGGGAATCTGGGAATCGGCAGGGACAGAAGACCTTTAAGACGCTGGGGGGGTTGGAGAGATGGAGGCAGAAGGACTGCTCAGTGTGCCACTCTGCCTCCCTCCCTGAAAGGCTTGCTAGGTGGTTGCCTGCAGCCCTCGCAGGGCTCTAGTTTCTGTGTCAAGAGGGCTGCATATGTCCCTTGCAAATATAAACATTCAGAAGGATACAAATCTAAAGTGAAAGTCCTCCATGCCATTCATTCACCAGAGATAAACACTTTTAACAATCCGGAGTCTTTCCTTCCAGACTGCTGGCAAATAAATATATGATTAACACTAAAAGGGCACAATGACGACTTTCAAAACTGTTCCTACTTACTCTGTGAAAGAATCAATATACCTTTTTGAGACAGTATATTTGGAATGAACCTCCCTCCACCATTCCACCATCCTCTTCGCTCCCCGCGCCCCCTCGCCCCTCTCAAAAATAAACCTTTTTCACACACAAGATCCTCTTATTTCACTTGCGCACGTGGAGACTTCCCAATCTCATCGGTCGCAGCTGGCAAGGGGTTAGAGAGTGTCAGACTCCTCCGAGACTCACGAAGCACCGTTTACCAACTCCAGGCCCTCCCCTGACTCCCCTCTCAGGCGGCCAGCCGGTGACGTCTTTTTTTTCCCACGCTGATCGAAACCGCGCTGTTCCCAAGCCTCCAGCACTCTCGGAACACCGCCGCTCTAGGACCACGTGCTGCGTGGCCCCGCCCCTGGCCCCCGACCCCACCCACCTGGCGGGGTTTCGCAAACCAGGAACCACACGATCCTCCACGCCCCTGGCTCCGCCCACTATGAACTCACGCCGCTCACCCAACCAGGATCCGCCCCTGTCGCTCAGACTCCAGCCTCAGCGGGCACTGCCACGGAGCGCCTCGAGCTCCGCCCATCTCTTTCCGCGCCGGGACTTTGCATCGCTCGCCCCGCCCAAGCTCCGCCCACCAGAACCTGCCCAGCCAATCCAGAGCCGCCCGAGTCCGGCCCCTGACAACTCTCTTCATTCCCAGCTCCACCCTCCCTGCCACAGGCATCTCGAGCTTCTGCGCGGGATCTTGCTCTTTCCGCCGCTCAGGCTCCGCCCACCCTGCCCCAGGCCCCATAACCCGGGGGCGCCACGGGCGGCCTCGAGCTCCTCCCAGTCCGCCCAGCGAACCAGCGCTGCGTGTGGTGCGCCGGCTCCTCCTCCTCCGAAACCCGCCGGCGGGGTCCGGTCCGTCCGCCTCTGGCCCGTGCCCAGGCCCGCCATGGAAGGGGACGCCCCTGTCGCCGCAGCCGCCTACTACCAGCCGGCCAGCCCCCCGCGGGACGCCTGTGTCTACAACAGCTGCTACTGGTGAGGGGGTGCTGGGGCAGCCCCCGGCGTCTCCCCGGCCCACTCGGCGGTGGCGACGCAGCTGGGCTCCGCCTCTTCCCGGCCCCTCCCCGGGGGGCGCTCTGGGCCTGGCTGGAGGGTTTTCCGGTTTAAGGGGCGGAGGGAGCCGGAATGGCAGCTTTAGCGTCTTGAGTGGAGCGTGGGTATTCGGAGGTTGTTGGGGGAGGGGGGTGGTGGTTTACTTCTGCCTGGCCTTTTCTCAGGGGAGCTCAGTGCTTGGGGGCGCCTGGAAGGGAGTTGGAGGCGGAGGGTGGAGGGTAGAGAGCCTTTGAAAATTATTGTACTAAATTAAAGCCCAAGTGGTTTCGCACTGATGTGAAGGTCATTTTAATTTTGGAAGAGAGTGAAAGCACAGAGATTTTGCAATAACATTCCCAAGGTCACTCATTAAAGGCATCCAGGATTCCAACTCAGGCCCCGTTGTACCAGAAACTAGGAGCTTAAAGACCACCATGTCGTTATCATAATAGTGGTTACGTTTACATGTGGTACTCAGTATATGCCGAGCATTGTTCCCAGACGTTTCAGTAAACGAATTTTTTTCTCCCCACAATTACATTATGAGGAAGGTACTGTTACTCCCGTTTTAAGGGTGAGCACGTCGAAGCACAGAGGGTTGCAAGAAATTTGCCTAAGGCCGCATAACTTGTGAGGGACAGGGAGGCCTGGCTGTAGTCCATAGGGTGGCAAAGAGTCGGACAGAACTTAGCGACTGAACAACAACAACGTAGCTTATAAGTGAAGGAATGTAGATTGGGAACACAGAATCCGCACACTGTACCCCTTTCCTAGGCCACTTCTGTGGTGGAATCACAACTCTTAATCTTGGTCCTTTTCACTCCCACGCCTACCATTCCCTTGCTTGAATGGAGACTTCCAGTCCTGCACAAGAAACCTCAGGGTCCTCTGAAACTGCCTTTCCTCCTTCAGCTGGTTACCAAACCAGTGCTACGAAGAGCTGGAGTTTGTTCAGCTCTGACTGCATGTCAGGCCCAGTGCCAAGTACTTCCTTTGAGGCTTAGGAGATAGTTATTGTCCTTTTTCTCATTTCCTTTACTAATGAAAATACTGAGCCACAGGGAGGCCTTAGTTTGCCCAAGGTCACACATCTAGCAAGGGCTTCCCTGTTGGCTCAGGTGGTAAAGAATCCACCTGCAATGCAGGAGACCTGGGTTCAATCCCTGAGTTGGAAAGATCAGAGAAGGGAAAGGCTACCCACTCCAGTATTCTGGCCTGGAGAATCCCATGGACTGTAGGGTCGAAAAGAGTCGGACAGGACTGAGTGACTTTCACTTTCACACACCTAGCAAGTGGTGGTGTTGAACTTGGAACCTCTGGGGTAGGTGCTTCTACACTTTATTTTTGCCCCTCCTCTCACCTCAGTCCTCTTAGTTCTTGTCTCTGAGATCCATTCATTGTTTTATTCATTCATTCAATAAATGTTTATGGAGAATGTGAAGTAGGATCCTAGACACTAGGGATACTGCAGTGAACAATGTAGACATATTCCCTGGTAAAATTTCATAGTTACATTTTTGTTGGGGGAAAGCAGACAAAGCAAGTTTAACCACACTTGGGTGTGTTAAGTGCTGTGAGAAAAATAGAACAAGATAAGAGATGGTGACTCACCATATTATTAGGATACTAAAAGACGTTGATAAAATGACATTTGAACAGAGAGCTGAAGAAAGGGCAGGAGCTTTGTGGATATTGGCAGGAGATTTCCTCCAGGCAGGGGGACAGCCGATACAGAGGCTCTCAGAAGGAAGCGGGCAAGAGTATTTGAGGAATGACAGAGAGGCCGACATAATAGGAGTGCAGTGATTCAGTGGAAGAATACTAGGAGATGAATATCTGTTCAGTTGATCATCTCCTCTTGGTTCCTTCAACCATAGGTCTGTCCCTCCTCGGGTCTGGCCATTGGGGCCTGTTCTGGTCCTTCCTAACAGGCATCTCTACCCAGCTCTCCCATAGCACATTAAGTCTTTAATTTTCAGCTGGCTTCATACTGCTCAAAGCCAATCTAAATTTGAACGTACCAGAAAACCACCTGGAGCTTATAGAATATGCAGATCTTAGGGTCCAACCCCAGAGAGCCTGGATGTGTGAACTTCACGGTAGAGGAGTCTGAGTCTGGCCCGTTGACCCCGTTTCAGGAGCTCAGGCCTAGACAATAAAGTCTATCTCCTGTGTATAGCAAGCACTCTAAAGATCTGGTCACCATCTGTTCCTGCGACCTCTTCGTGAACCTGGCTTCTCTGCTCTGCCCAAGGGTTTCTCAGCCTTGCCTCTGTTGACATTTTGAGCATGGAGATTCTTTGTTTGGGCATCTGTTCTGTGTAGGGCAGGCTCTACCCATTAGATGCCCACCCTCCCCCAATCTGTCAAAACCTAAAATGTCACCAGCTATTGCCAAATGTTCCTTGGGGGGCAAAATTACCTCTGATGGAGAACCAGTGCTCTATCCTGTCTGAATGCATCAGGCTGGTGCACCTTTCTACGTTTGCTCCTGGGGATTCTTTGAGCTTGGAATAAAAGCCTCCTCTTGACTTCTGTTAGCTTCTGTCAGATGTCACTTTGCTTTTAAGACCCAGCTTAAGGATAATAGTGGTATCCAATATTTGTGTTTCTGTGCAGTTTGCAAAGCATTTTTTTAAAAAATTATTTATTTGGCTGCACCAGGTCTTTGTTGCAGCATGCGGGATCTTTAGCTGCGGCATGTGAACTCTTATTAGTTGTGGCATGTGGGATTTAGTTCCCTGACCAGGGCTCAAACCCAGGCCCCCTGCGTTGGAAGCACAGAATCTTAGCCACTGGACTACCAGGGAAGTCTCCTGCAAAGCATTTTTGATTCTGTTGTAATTGTTTCGGATTTTTCAACTAATTGTTAAGCACTTGTGTCCCAGGGATCCTCCCCTTCTGCATGCTTCTCTATCAGCTCATCACCAGTCACCCCTGCAGAATCCCAGTCCCAGTACTACTTTGTCAGTGTCTCTGCTACCCAGATACTCAGCTGACAGCCTGGGGCGTTATTGTTATCACCCTCCCCATTTTTTTAAACCAATTAAAAGAGTTGCAGGACTCACCTAATCTGCGTCACTTTCTATTCCCGTGGTGACTCCCAGCATTTCCAAGGATGAGGCCCTCTTTGTTTTTTCAATTAGCATCAAAAGTTTCATGAGATCCTCCTTCATGATATTAGTTGTACTCTTGAAAATTCAGTAACTCTTAGGTTTAACTTTTTTCTCTGTGTAATATTCACTCATTTGAAAAGTAATAAGCAAAATATGTCCAAGCTACATGTGTATTTAGCCAACCAGTAGTGCTCATGGTACATATGGATTCGAGGACTTTTGGGGTTAACTTTGTGTCCATTCTTGGGAGGGGAACGGGGAACACACAAGGAGAGCCTGCTGACCTATTTCCTCCATCATCCTGTATCTCTCAAAATGAAGGACTCCCTCCTCTGTACTTGCTCTATGCATCTTTTATGGTCTCCTGCGGTGCTCGATTATTTATGGATATGCGTGGCTCCTCTCATCGTCTGTGACTCTGATTTATCATTCTAAACTCCAAGCTTTTAGCACAGTGATTTGTACATCACTGGCTGTTGTTGATAGTCAAGCTCACAAATGTCTCTAGGTTGGAAAGACAAATGTCTTCTCAAAACTCTGTCTGAGAATGTCCAGATTAAAAAAATTTCAGCTACTACATGTTATGTGTCATGTTATATGTCATATTGAAACAGTTAACATTTTATTACTCCGTGCTGCACATCCTATAGAATTATTAGCATTCTCCTGTTGGTATCTCTGCCACCATTTTTTTTCCCATAAGACTTCTTAGATATTCTAGGGAAAAACAAAATCATGGGAGAAAAATATAGACACTTCAGTACTTTAAGTTTGGTTATAAGAAGTGTTGAGACAGGTGGACAAGGGCAAGACTGAGTGAAAAGTGTGTCTCTCACAGAATTGTGCCAGTTCTCAGTGCCATTTCCTGGTTGCATGGTGTAGGTGGCTGGAATTAAGGTTTTGACAAATTGCGTCACTGTGTGAGCAGAATATCGGCGTAGCTCGTTTTGAGCAAAGGTGCTGTGTGCCCCATTAGAAGACAGGAGCCCAAAGCTTGGGCTGTGAATACCGCCAGGAGTGCTGGGGCTTGCCCGTGCTGGAGTGTGACAACATGGCTTGGTTTGATGCATTGGGCGTTGCTTTACTTCGGTGGTTCTTGCCATTGCTTCATAATAGCTGAAGGCCTCTCATATAGAAGAGAGATTCATCTAGGGCAGGAGTATAAAAAAGATGGATTTCAGTTCAGCAAGAGGAAGAGCTTTCTAAAAGTCAGGACCTCCTCCATACCAGAGGGGCTTGGGGAAGAGCATTCACAAGAGGCTCCCTCCAGAAGAATTCCTGGACATATCCCATAACCGTCCTGATCTTTTCCAGTCAGGAGCCCTCCTACACAATACCCATCCTGCCATTTCCAAAGGGGAGCAGCCAACCAATGTTAACTCAAGATTTATTGAGTATTGATGGTATGATTATGCCCACTTTACAGAGAAAAGCAGACACTCAGGTCAAGGTGTCCAAAACTTATTACCTTGTAAGTGGCTGAACTGGAATTCAAGTCCCTGGACTCAGAACTTTTAGAATATTGATGGAGCATTTGAGCAGTTAGAATGCTTCTGTGTTAACACTGCTGACAGGCAGTGAGCTCTGTGTCTGAAGAGGGGTCCACTCACAGTTCAGGTTGGTAACAACTGTTGCTGGGGTTGTTTCAGAGGAGGTACAACTGTTAGCCAGTTTTTGGAGGAGGTGGTGTTTAAGGTCTCTACCAACTTTTTTTTTTTAATGTAATAATTGATCTTTTGTTCAAATTTGAAAGACACTGAGTGTTCTTGCTTAATTATATTGCTTAAACAATTATTTTATTCCAGTGAAGAAAATATTTGGAAGCTCTGCGAATACATCAAAAACCACAACCAGTATCCTTTAGAAGAGTGTTATGCTGTCTTCATATCTAATGAGAGGAAGATGGTAAGTTGGGGAGTGATTGCAGAAAGAACACAAATTCAGGATGACATTTAAAGCTAAATAGAGGATGGGTTTAGCTTATTCTAAAATGTGCTTTATAAAATATGGCAACAATTCAAAGTTTGTTTTTGAATCAGGTATTTTTCCCTACGAGGATGTAGTTAAGAGTTTAGTTCAACTGGCAGGTAGGGAAATATGTGATGGTATGTTTATGCAAATTTAGTCCCCTTTCTTTAGGTATTAAGTTAGAGCTTTTTAAAATGCTTAGATTAGAAGCACATATGCTCAGGTTTGAAGGAAAAGTTTCTTTCCTGAATTTTATGTAACTACAGTAAACTTCTATAAAGTATTAAAAAAAAAGTAAGCTCTTCGTATTTTGTAAAGCACTTTTGTGAGCATCATGTTGTTTATCCCAATGGACACCTTGTTAAGTAGTCAGGGTCTGGACAGCTGTTTCCATTTTGTAGATGAGGCAGTAGAGACTCGGGAGGGTCCCATGAATAATTAAGTGGGAGAGCAAGAGGTGAACCTGCCAGGACTTCCGATTCCAGCTTGGGTCTCTTTCTACTCCTCAGAGAACATCTTAACAATGAATTATTGCTCCTTCATCATTAAGGACCCTTGGAAAGATTTGGATTTCTTCTTATCTGTTCATTCTTCCACCTCACTTGTTGGTTGTTTTGAAATATTTTATTTTCCATGTGTGTATTGCCTAAAAGAATTGAGTGGTGGTTGCTCTGTAAAGTTGTGACTCAGGAAGTGTATTGTATTTGTAGATACCTATCTGGAAGCAGCAGGCAAGACCCGGAGATGGACCTGTCATCTGGGTAAGATGGTCAGCACAGACAGCCTCTGATGCAGCAGTACTTGTAATCCAGGAGTGGTCTTTGTGTTTTGGTAAAGCAGAAATGATGGGGTGGTAGAGAAAGACTATGATAGTTATTAATAATTTGACCTTTGGACGACAGATGTTATTTGGTCTAAGGCAGAAGCACTGACGGGCATGTTTTCTTTTAATTTTGAAATTATTATAGAAGTAATTTTAAATGGCTGATGTAGCAGATATAATTGTTGTCTAGACTCTTGTCTATTTAGCACTGGAAGAAACTTGCAGCAGCATCTAGTCCATCTGCACAGTAGAGTTATCCAGAGACTGTGTGAAAAATACAGGTTCCTGGGAATTCCAGTGTTTAGGACTCAGGGCTTTCACTGCCGGGAGCCTAGGTTCAATCCCTGGTTGGGGAACTAAGATCCTGCTTGTTGCCTGATGTGGCCAAAAAAAAAAGAGGTTTCTAATCTAGTTGATCTAAAAGTTCAGGAATTTGTGTTCTTAGCAAACTTCTTAGCATAACTGGCATTTGAAAAACACAGATCTGTTCCAACCCCTTCATTTTTCAGGTGAAGAAACAAGCCCAGAAAGGCAAAGTGACTAGCTCAGGGTCACCTGGCTGATAGGTGGCAGAACAGGGTCCTTTCCAGCACACATCCATATGTCACCTTAACCTGGTGCCCTAAAGAATGGAATTGTTTGTGCTAAGAAACATGGAGATAAAAGAAAAACTCCATTCATGATAATGTAACAAACATCAAGTTTCCAATGCATATTTAGGATAAGACAGCATTTGAATCGGCTTCATTCATTTATTTAACATATGTATTGAGTGCCTGTCATATACGAGGCACAAAATAGACTAAAACTCTTGGCCTCATGGAGCTCACACTCTTGCTTCCTTCACCAGCAGGAGAGTCGCTGCTCTGAAGCCAGAATCCAGCAGCGTTGGGTTGGGAGCACAGGCTAAGTGAGGCACGTTGGGGTTAAGCCTGAGTCCCCCTCCTGGTGGGCTGTGTGAGCTGGACAGGTTAGTTACCGTCTTTCTTCGGTGTCCTCCTCTAGTCACCGGAGGCCTCGGAGCTGATGCATTTTTGAAGCATCACCCTGGTATCTGTTAGCGATTTTTGTTAGCAGAGCGATAGAACCCCAGCTGTGGACTGTCCATCTTCCCTAGCATCAGGCCCCTTGCTGAAGTGCTCAGCTTCCGGTCTTCAGGGAATTTGCAGGGAAAGGACCTGTGGTCGTGTCCTCCTTACACAGCAGCTTATGGCAGCTCCCGGTGGAGAACCCTGTTTCAGGAAGTCTCCCCACAGACTTCCTGTGTGTAATACACTTCTGGCAGTTGATCTGTGCCTCACTGCTGTTCTGTTGTAGGTGATGGGTAAGCCTCCCTCAGTGGGTGGAGACCAACCCCTGAGGAAGAAGTCACTTTCTAAGTGGGCACTCCTGCCTCTAGCCTGCGGTGTCTTTCCCAGGCATTTGGACAAGCTCTTCACCTGGTTCAGAGAATGAAGCTGCTTCTCGAGTCTGTACTCCTTGGTCCCTATCTCTGCCCCTCCTCGTGGAGGTGGCCTGCTTTCCCTCTCGAGTTCATTGGCCATCTGCTATGTAGGAACATAGACCTGAGCTAGCCAGAAAGATATTCCTTGCTTTATGACTTTTCTTTTCTTTTCTTTTTTTTAAATTTTTTTGGCTGTGCAGTGCAGCATGCAGGATCTTAGTTCCCCAACCAGGGATCAAACCTGTGATCCCTGCGGTAGAAGAGCAGAGTCTTAAGCACTGGACTACCCAAGAAGTCTCTGTTTATGCCTTTCCACAAGCTATATCCTCTTTCTGGAAAGCTCTCCCCTTTAGGCAAGTTGCAGCCTTTCCTCAGTGAAACTCCCCTTATTAGTTGGGTCCCCGTCCCCCTTGTAGGCCGCCCCCGCCCCCACTTTGGGTGGTTTTTAAGAAGGCTGAGTATTTACATAATAATCTCATTAATTCTGTCAGTAACACTGTGAGTAATACTATGAGGTAAACACTACAGTTGGGCTTCCCTAGTGGCTCAGCTGGTAAAGAATCTGCCTACAATGCAGGAGACCCCGGTTCGATCCCTGGGTTGGGAAGATCCCCTGGCAAAGGGAATGGCTACCCACTCCAGTATTCTGGCCTGGAGAATCCGTATGGACAGAAGAGCCTAGCAGACTACAGTCTATGGAGTCACAAAGAGTCCGACACAACTGAACAACTTTCACTTTCAAACACTACAGTTATCCCCATTTTACAGAAGAGGAAACGGAGGCCGGTTGGTGATGGGGCTGAGGTTGAACCGGGTGATCCCACCTCACATGCCCTAACCTGCAGGCTCTCCTGCCTCCTGTCTTCCCTCATCCTCTCCCTCTTCTGCCACCGTTGACTTGCTTTCCCACTCGCTTCTCCAGGAACTTCTTGAAGGTTTGGACCTATCTTTCTCATCTCAGTATCTGTATTTTAATAGCCCGGTTTCCCGCAAGTAATTGGGAGTATGTATTTAAAAAAAAAAACCAAAAACATAACATGAAGCAGATGTCAGGAGAGAACCAGATTTGGGATATGGCAGAGACAACTGCTGGCAGGGATGGGAGAAGATCAAAGGTGGACTCCTGGGTGGGGAAAGCATTGGAGCTGGAGCTGGAGTGATGAATTGGGGGAGAGCGGTGGAGTCAGCAGTGCAGGTGGAGTGGAGTAACACGAAGAAGCCCAGGGGGCCGAAGTCGTGGACTGTTACAGGGGAGGGTTGGATGCATTAAGGGGAGGACAGGGGAGAAGCGTTCATTTCTGATGCTGTTTCTGCTTTCCTAAGATAGAATTGGAGCCAAAGGAAGCACTCTGGGCTCTGACGGCGCAATGTCTCCAGTCTCAATTAATTGTCTTCTCCCTACCTCACAGGGTCAAATGAAACATCATTTGAGAAAGTGCTTTGTAAGCTCTGAAGTTCTAGAAACATATGGTATTTCTAACATTATACTAATGTGATCTTTTTAATCTCACAATGCTGTTCTCTGCGCGAGCGTTTTTCTTCCAAGGCACTCTAAGCATCAGACTGCCCTCACATCCATTGATAAATCTTCCTGACATCCCTTCTAGCTCTTAGCTGGCTTGGGCAGTACCCCGTGTCTGGGGGTGAGAGTGAGAATTCGCATGCATGCTGGGACCCAGCTGTGCAGAAGAAGCTTTCTGTGTCTTTCTTCCTTAATGGCTACAGATTAGGGCATGGCTGATTGAAAATCAATAGCAACAACATTTTAAAAAATTTATTTCTTTAGCTGCACTGGGTCTTAGTGCAGCCTGAGGGATCTTTCATCTTCGTTGCAGCATGAGAACTCTCAATTGTGGCATGTGGGATCCAGTTCCCTGACCAGGGATTGAACCCAGGCCCTCTGCATTGGGGAGGTTGGAGTCTTAGTCACTGGACCACCAGAGAAGTCCCAGCAACAACATTTTAAAGTCCTTCTTCCCCTCTCCAGGCTGACCTCAGGCCGTTCCCCTTTGTTAATGGTTTGGAGGATATCCTTATCGACTTTTTCTCTGTACTCATATGCATGCATGTGTACTTCTGAACACACATATCTGTCTTTATATACACATCAATTTAAAAAATAATGTATAATAATCTGCAGTTCGCTTTTTCCATCCAACTGTGTAACATGGAGTTAATCCAATTTCCACAAAAGTTTACCTAATTCTTTTTAGCAACTGCATAGTACCCCATCTTATGGCTGCATCGTGGTTAGCCTTTCCCCTCTTGGTGGACTTCTGATTGTTTCTGAATCTTCACTGTTAAAAGTGGCACTGCAGAGATTTTCTTTGAATATATACCTTTACTTGCATGTGGCAGTTTTTCTCTAGGATGAATTTCTAATGGTAAAATTGCTGGTTGAAGGTATACATTTAATGTACATGAACATTTCCACTGTTTATGTAACTGTTCCCTGTCACTGGACATCGGGTCTGTTTTCAGGGTTTTGTGTTTGCTTTGTTATTTTAAGGAGGGCTGTATTAGTCTTGTATATGTTTTTGGTGGTGTATAGGCATTATTACTATAACCTTGGAATACTCCATCATAAGGTAACCTGGTTAACTTCAGCAACTTTTACTTCTAGGATTACCATGTTGTCTTGCTTCATGTTTCAAGCGGAGGACAGAGCTTCATTTATGACCTTGACACTGTCCTGCCATTCCCCTGTCCCTTTGACTCATACGTGGAAGATGCCTTTAAGTCTGACGAGGACATGCATCCACAGTTCAGAAGGTGAGGAAATTGAGGGTGGATTTACCTACTTTTCTGAAGTTAGACTTTGGCGATTATACAGTTACTTTGTTTGCGTGTTTGTTTCTGCATTGGTTTTGTAAAGATTGCTTGTCTTGGCTTCACCATTGAGTTGATACTTGTGAGTCATGTACTACACAGAAGATTCAAAATATTTTGAAGTTTTAAAGGTTGTCCGTCGTATGAAAGGCTGGCAGTCTTTAAAACTTTGTGTGATGAGATCCAAAACATTTTCTTCAAGTCAGTTTCGGAATGTCTCTCATACTCTTTATTTTTGGGTGTGTTGGTGGTAGGGTGGTGTGGGTTGGGGGAGCCGGATGCCATATGACCCCAAAACTGAGAGGACTGTGATTGACTTCCCTGGTAGCTTAGATGGTAAAGAATCTTCCCACAGTGCAGGAGACCCAGGTTCAATCCCTAGGTTAGGAAGATCCCCTGGAGAAGGGAATGGTGACCAACTCCAGTATTCTTATCTGGAGAATCCCACGGACAGAGGAGCCTGGCGGGCTGTAGTCCATGGGGTTGCAAAGTGTCCAACACAGACTGAGTGAGTAACACTTTCATGATATCAACACCTGAAAATTATGCCCTTGGCCCCTGATATATTCATTGAGTAAGTAAAGGCAACTGGATAGATTTCCATGCCTTTGTAGTTTGGAATGTCAGCTGCTCAATTCTCATGACATCTTTAACAGGTGTTAAAGCCACATATCTGTTTGTGTATCACTAATAGTGGAGAGGGAAATGGAAGCTGACTCCAGTATTCTTGCCTGGAGAATTCCATGGACAGAAGAACCTGGTGGGCTACAGCCCATGGGGTTGCAAGAGTCGGATATAACTTAGCGACTAAACTATCTGCCTGTCGCTAATAGTACAAAAATGCCTGCCTAGTTTCGTGCATGTCATAGAAAATGAGTCTGTATAATAACTGAGTTAGAATTTCAACTGTTACACAAATGAATGTTGGTTTACATGCAGGAAATTTAGAGTGATCCGTGCAGACTCATATCTGAAGAACTTTGCTTCTGACCGATCTCACATGAAAGACTCCAGTGGGAACTGGAGAGAGCCTCCCCCGTCGTATCCCTGCATCGAGACTGGAGGTAAGCCAGGGACGCCCTCTCAGAGGGGTTTCCCATCCGTGCGCCCGGGGAGCGAGTTCCCTTAACCAAGGACAGGAAGTGCACTGTTGTTTGGATAAGACTCCTGGAGTGGTCAGGAGGTGAGAGGGAGGGTAGTTGTGTGTATTTATCAGACTCAGAAATGGAGGCTCAGAGAGCAGGATTGGAAGGTTTCATGGGAGAGGAGAGGCTTCAGGGAGCCAAACCACAACACTGTTGCTGGAATATCAGCTGTCCCTGCCTCTGGTCCACCAGACTTGGGGAGAACTTTGTTTGTCCCACTTTACCATGGGACTTGTAGAGCCTCCCCGTGGTGGGGTTTCATGTTATGGTAAAGGGAATCCCCTGGTGCCTCTTTGAGACCTGTGAAATCTCTGTAATAAAATCTGCATTAGAAAGGTAGTTAGGGCTGGCAGGTTTTATTGTCCCACTCATCTCATTTATGTGCTTTTAGGCATCAGTCCAGTTAATAATTTCTCGAGACTTAAGTAGATCAAGGGTTCTTCACCATATTACTGTTGTCTGGCATTCACCTGGGTCAATTTACGGTGGGAAGTAATTCACAAGGTTGCCATTAATTGGCAAAAACCATCCCCTGACGAGGATGATGCTGTCTGAGTCAAGATGCTCTGCAGGCTGTAAAGGAGGCCAGAAAAATAGGACACTAGAGTTCAGAGTTCAGCAGGGAGGAAAGTAAAAAGTGTGTTTGGTATATTTGAAGGGAGTGAACACTGAAGGAGGATTCCGTCTCTGATTTTTGAGGCTCTCTGTGGAAAACGCTCACGATTTTTAAAGTTCATATTGGCGTTGCTTTGGGTCCACCAACCTGGTTCCCAGGCTCAGCATCAGAACTGGGCTAGCTTAGGTCAAGAGGGCTTCATGGGTCTTGCTTTCATCTCACACACCCTGCTGGGTGTGGTCTGGACAGTGTCTGTGTGGCTCCCCGTGTCTCTTCCACATGGGAGCGTTGACACAGAGGCTGACAAGTCATAAGCCTTAAGTAGACTTTGTGAGCCCCTGTCCTCTTTGAGTTGTTCCTTTGGGATTTGGTGACTGCTTCCCAGCAGGTGTTTGTGCAAGCCCCCTCCTATCTTATGTTCATCTCCTCTTCA
Organism: Giraffa tippelskirchi; assembly: GCF_054371585.1. NCBI lineage: Eukaryota > Metazoa > Chordata > Mammalia > Artiodactyla > Giraffidae > Giraffa > Giraffa tippelskirchi. Next base: position 60,871,127 of record NC_137280.1, read on the forward strand.
CTTGGCAGACATGAACACTGGAGCCCATGAAGGTCCAGCCCTCTGCCTGCCCCCCCGGACACAGTGGGGCAGGGTCTGTTACCTCCCTGTGCTCGAGAGCAGGGAAGGGGATGTCTTTTTTTGCCCCTGTGTAACTAGCTCGTCGGAGGCCTCCTGAACTTGAGGTTGGAACTCAAAGGAATCTGCTCTGAAGTGTGGGGTAAACATACTGGTTTCTCATGTAGTAATTGAACCATGTGGCCATGTTCTCTTGTGTGGTCAATCCATTAATTCAAGCCCTGTATTTATCAATTGAACCGACCCAGGAATGGAACTGGGGTCTCCTGCATTGCAGGCAGATTCTTTACCAGCTGAGCTACCAGGGAAGCCCCATTTATCAAAGGAATGTGTTTGAAGCTAGGATGAGGGGGAATTACTTTTAGCTCAGTTGTGTCTGACTCTTTGCAACCCAAAGGACTGTGGAATTCTCCAGGCCAGAGTATTGGAGTGGATAGCCATTCCCTTCTCCAGGGGATCTTCCCAACCCAGGAATCGAACCCAAGTCTGTACTGCAGGTGGATTCTTTACCAGCTGAGCTACCAGGGAAGCCCCATTTATCAAAGGAATGTGTTTGAAGCTAGGATAAGGGGGGATTACTTTTAGCTAATTAATATTGCTTTATTTTTTTTTTTAAAAAGAAAAGGTTCAAGAAGACATCAAACTTTCAATCAATGCCTGTTTTAGATACTTTCATAGCAGCTTTACTTGGTTCCCTGCATTTAGTTATGGAATTGGCCCTTAGGGGCTTAAAATTTACCACATTGCATACATTGCACATTATATTTTGGCCCCAACTTTTAATAATTGTGGTGGACATGAGTCTGCAGGCCCGCTTTTTGATTCAGTGTTTAGTGTATTTTAAATGAAGGAAACTACCCCCTCTTTTTTTTGCTCGTCCCCGATAAGAAGGAAACCAAGATTCACAGTCTTGCAGCCTTGCCCTAAAGGCTCAGTTCCAGCACCAGCCTTTAATGGCTCAGGTTTTAAGGACCTTTCCCAAGTCTTGGACTAAACTATAGGGTACACCATGACTGTCCCTTTCTCTTTCTAAGCCCTTTGCTGCCTCTCGTCCTTTCGTTTTCCTGTTCTCAAATGGAGTGTTACAGTGACACTGGCTAATTTGAGCCCAGCTGGAGGACCAGTGTTATATGTAAATAGAAATGTTGCAGTGCCTCTTAGGGAGATACAGGCAAATGCTGATTTGTTATATATTGATCTTTAAAAATTTTTTAATTTTATTTTTATACGCTGGTAGGTGTTGAATGCCTGCAGATAATAATCATTTTTTATTTAATTGCATTAAAAAGTCCTAGAAAATGAATACCACTGTATTTCGGAACTTGAAGTTTCCTTTAGCCATTTGGTAAAGATTTTAGCTGACTTACATGGAGTAAGTCAGGTAAGTACATCTGCCCCAGGTAAGCAAGAACTTTTACCCCTTCTTTCCTGGAAGGCGCCTGTCTTTCCTTTGTTTTGGATTACTCGGTCATCTTGCATCCCTGGCTGTCTGATCACGTCAACAGAAGTCCTGGTTTTGCTGATTATCTAGCTTTTTTGTTGTATGACTGTTTCTAGTGTTCTGTATCCCAAGTGTTTACCTTCACTTTTGAAAAGATATATTTGTTAGATAATATACGCTAGTTTTACATGTTTTTTCTTTCAGTTTTTTTAAAGGTGTCTCTCTCTCGTTTTCTGCTTGCTTAGTTTCTGATCAAGGAGCATGCCATTGTTCTTGTATTTGTTTCTCTAAATGTAGTGTATCTTTTCCCCCCTCCCCGGCTGCTTTTTAAGGTTTTTTCCTCTTTATTTCCCATTTTCAGCAATTTGATTATGAGGGACTGTAGTTTTCTTTAGATTTAGTCCACTTCAGGTTTGTTCAGATTCTTAGATTGGTAGAGTTATAGTTTTCATCAGATTTGGAAACATTTGGCCATTATTTCTTCAAATGTTTCTTTTGACCACCACCTCTATCTCCCCCTTTAAAAAAAATTCTTGTCCTTACGCATATGTTAGATGCCTTGTTCTTATTCTCTTAATGATCACTTTTTTTCAGACTTTTTCTGTATGTGTTTCATTTTGAATAATTTGTCTGTAAATTCATTCATCTTTTCTGCTGCATTAATTTGCTGTTAGTCCCATCCAGTGCATTTTTTTTCATTTTACATATTATTTTATCTCTAAAAATTCCACTTGGGGCTGATTTAATATCTCCCATTTCTCTCTGTTGTGCCCACATTTTCCTCTACCCTTTTGAATATACGGAGTGTGTTTATAATAGCTGATCCTTGTCTGCTGGTTGCGTTATCCCTGTCATTTCAGTCTGTTTACACTGATGATGTTCCTTATGTTGAGTCGCGTTTTCTGTTTCTTAGTGTGATTCATGTTATTTGGTTGGGTGCTGGACTTCGTGAATTTTACATTGTTAGTTGCTAGATCTTGAGGTACTTTTAAAAACAATATTGGATTCGGTTCCAGCATACGGTTAAATTACTGGGGTCAGGTGGGGCCTTTCAAGGCTTGCTCTTTCAGTATGGGCCTCCCAGGTGGCACTAGTAGTAAAGAACCCACCTGCCAATGCAGGAGACATAAGAGACACGGGTTCGATCCCTGGGTCGAGAAGATCCCCTGGAGGAGGAAATGGCAACTCACTCCAGTATTCTTGCCTGGAGAATCCCATGGACAGAGGAGCCTGGTGGGCTACAGTCCATGGGGTCACAGAGAGTTGGACACGACTGAAGCAACTGAGCATGCAGTGCAAATTCTCAGCAGCCTTTCACCCTGCACTCATTTAGCCCTGCTACTCGAGTGTAACCCTTCTGAGAATTCTGCTAAATGCCCATGTGTTACGAATTCTCTGCCCATTGGCTGGTGGGGACTGTGGAAGTTCTGGGAGTTATTAGACCAGCTGCTTTCTGGGCTTCTTTCCTGGGTTCATGAGTTCACTCCTTAGGCAGACTTGGGGGTAGAGGGTGAGTCCCCTCTGCAGAAATCTAGAGCACTGTCTGCGTAGTTCCGTCCTCTCCCATGCTCTGTCCCCTACACGTAGCCGCCATGCCCTCCTGGACTCAGGTCTCTGTCTTCCCGTGGGCAGAACCTCCATGCTGTTCGTGTTGCTCCTTCTGGGCTGTGGTCTGGAAATGGTCCCTGGGCAGTGAACTGGAGGATCCTAGGGCTCCCTCCCTTGTTTGTGCTTTCTTAGCAGTCAGTTGTGTTGCCCATTGTCTGGCTTGTGGAAATAGTTGCTGAATATACTTTGTCCACTTTCCTGACGATTTATGATAGGAGTACAGTTCTATAACTTTTCTTTAATGAGGGCAAGAAGAAATGTGTACACACTTTTAAAAAATGTATGGTATGGAAAATTTAAATCATAAAACTAGACAGAAAATTAGACTTTCAACAGTTATCAGCTCATGGCTGATAGCCCATCCACTGTCCCCCTTCTTATATTATGTTGAAGTGAATTCCAGATATTATGTCCTTTCAACTCTAAATATTTCAGTATGAATCTCTAAAATATAAGGATTAGTTTATTTAAAGTATGACCACAGTGTCATTATTACAGCTAAAAAAAAAACCAGTTCTTTAAAATCAGCATTTTCTCTCTAGTCAGTGTTTAGATTCACAGTTATCTCATAAAGTCTTAATCTTTTTCCTATAGTTCATTTATTTGAATTATTATCCCAATAAAACCCTACCTTGTGCTTGGTGGTTATGTCTCTGTGGAGTCTTTTTTTAATGTGTAGAGATTCCTAGTCCAGCTCTTTTTTTCCTTGTAATTTATTTGTTGAAGAAATGAATCTGGGAGATACAATCTGCGGATTGTATTTCTTGTATCCTCTGAATTTCCTATAAATTGGCAGTTGTATCCAGTAGATCGGCAGTTTATTTGTGCATTGTTTCATCTAACTTTTTATTTTGACATAACTTCATATTGCTAGAGAATTAGGTAAAACAGCACAGAAAGTTCCTTTGACCTTTAACTCAAATTCCAGGGTATCTGAGAAAACCATGGCGTAATCATCTAAAGAAAGAAAATAATAAATCAATACAAAAGTATCAGTGCAGCACTGTTCACTTCCAGACATTATTATAGTTTGTGACTTTTACGCCAATTTCTTTTTTCTGGTCCAGAATCTAACCCAGGATGTTACATGTAGTTGTCATGTTTCCTCACACTCCTTCAATCTGTGACAATTCCTTTTTTCCTTTACTTTTACACTTTTACACTTTTGAAGGGGCTTCCCTGGTGGCTCAGCGGTAAAGAATCTTGCAGAAGATGTGGGTTTGATCTCTGGGTTGGAAAGATCCCCTTGCGATAGAAATGGCAACCCACTCCAATATTCTTGCCTGGGAAGTCCCATGGACAGAGGGGCTTGGTTGGCTATAGTCCATGGGGTCACAAGTCAGACACAACTTAGCAACTAAACAACAACCTTTTGAACGATACTGATCAGTGACTGTGTATGGTGTCCCTCAGTTTGGGTTTGTGATGTTTTTCATGATTCAGTTGGGGTTATACATTTGAGACAAGAATACCACAGAATGATACTGATCCCTTATGAAACCTCTGAATAATTTTCCCTACTTTTGGTCTTTGGGGCTGTTAAACCAGAATTGTGTCTTCAGTGGGCATTTCTTTTGTGTATTTTTTTAGATTCCAAGATGAACCTGAATGATTTCATCAGCATGGATCCTGAGGTCGGATGGGGAGCTGTCTACTCACTGCCTGAGTTTGTACATCGGTTTAGCAGCCAGAACTACTGAACTTGACCTCTGGATGTTGTGCTGCAGAGAAACACTAGAACCTGAACAATCCACTCCTTCATCTGAGACAGCAAACATTATGGTACATTTGGCTTGGAATTATGCTTTCCCCTTTTAATTCAGTTGAGTTGAAAAGAATAGATAGAAACCATTTTTTTGATATGTCAGGTTGAAACTTGATGTAGTTGCTCAGATATTCCTACTTTTCCTTTGTTAAAACCTGTGAAGACTTATGCCAGTAATTGCTTTTGTTATGATATTGATATGTGGACTTTGTGTCTCTTTTGGATGTATCATGTCTCTCCAGCTCCACCGTAAGCTCCTTGAGAGCAGGGCAGTGGCCCATTCCTTTGTGAATCTTTGATGCCCATAAAAGATGCCCGTAAAATGTTTGCTAGTAACTGTGCTGCTGCTTGAAGAGGGCTGCCATTGTGAGCTGAATCAGCAATAAATGTTAGTCTTTTGGGACCATTATGTTCTTAGAACTAAGTTTGCAGCCCTGTCAGGCTTAAGTGTTCTTTGGCCTATTTATATGTTTTTAAATAAAATTGACTTAATTTTGTTTTGAAGATTTTGTGTCCCTCTTGATAATCTGGGATACACAAGACTGTCTCAGTTGTAGACAGGAACCCTTGCCTCAAAATGCATTGATCATTCTTCCTTCTTGAAGATGTGTTTGGAGCTTTGGCTTTCATTGTCTCAGTTCAGTCACTCAGTCGTGTCCGACTCTTTGCAACCCCATGAATCGCAGCACGCCAGGCCTCCCTGTCCATCACCAACTCCCGGAATTTACCCAAACCCATGTCAATCGTCCTGTGCATGCCATCCAACCATCTCATCCTCTGACGTCCCCTTCTCCTCCTGCCCCCAATCCTTCCCAGCATTAGGGTCTTTTCCAATGAGTCAACTCTTCGCATGAGGTGGCCAAAGTATTGGAGTTTCAGCTTCAACATCAGACCTTCCGATGAACACCCAGGACTGATCTCCTTTAGGATGTTCATCGTCTAATTCCCAAATAAAATATGTTTGGCATTAAAGCAGCATATAGCGATAGTTCTCATTCACATACTCCATGGTTCTGTTGTAAAAAAGAGCACATTTCTTATAATAGGGCTATGCAAGCTTTTGCTCTTAGGTGTGTTTTCTGCTTACTAAGAAACTTCCATTCACATCCCCTGCCTTGTGCTTTGGAGGGACACCTGCAGTCATTTCCTCGAGAATCAGTCTCAGGAAATACCACGTATCCAGCTGGTTCAGCTGACGTGGAAGATGCTGAGAGAAAGTGAATCAGCTCTGATAAGAGGAATATAAATACAGCCTAAATTATGTTTATAAATTAGAGTTCAATATAGATACTATACTTGGATGACTTTGTTGAGTTTCAGATGGTCATTTAAAAAGTACATGACTACAATAAAAAAAATAAATTTTGGCAGGTTTGACCCCAGAAGTACTTTGCCTTGAGCAGAAACATTCAGAGGGAACAAAGGATTGTGATCTGATTTATAAATTCATCTTTGGAGGGTTTTTTCCCCCTGCCAGTTAGTGAGCAACTTTCCAATCTGGTATTCAAAATTATGTCTGGTGCAGACCAGTCAGACAATCTGTGTGTGTTAAGTTTGAACTTCCCAGCCACCTTGCCTTGAAATTGAAAACCCCCTACTTCTAACCAGTGTGGTGAGCAAGGTTTATAGCTTGTGTCAACATATCCAGTGGCCATTAGTATGACTTGCTGGAGGCAGTAGAGAACATTTGTTTTTTTCTACCTACCACTCCTCCTACAGTGCCCTTTGAGAAACTCTTCTTCGCATGTTTCGTAAAGTCCCCATGGCCATAAATAAAGGCACGTAGCCTAAGCTGGACCAGGCGTGGACCCCACCCCTGGACAAGTCTAAGAGTGACCTGTCCCAGGGTTCTCTGGAATCGCTCTGTTGACATTCAGAGAGAGAAGTTCTCGCTCCTTCAGGACTACGGGGCCAGGGGCCTGGGAGTTGGGGGCTGCTGCGGGGCATGTCGACCGCAGTAGAAGGACCTGCCTGCTCACTGCAGCCCAGCAGAGCAGGCGCCCGGGGCATCTCTCAGTGCCTGCAGCTTTCTGTGCTTCAAGCCAGCCCCAGCCTTGGAACTTGCCGGTTACACAGACCAGAACGTTCCTTTTCCTCTTAAGCTTGTGTAAGTAGGAGTGCTGTTACCACTAACTGACGGGTAACTTCCTTCGCAAGATTTTTCTTCAGAACGGTTGAGTTTATCAGAAAACTGTTACCATTGTCTCTCTGTGCTTTTACTTTTCTCTGAGGTCAGATTCGCTTTTCTTCATCCTTAGCGTGTGTGGGAGAACTGAATAAATACTGATACATGCTGTGTGGAAAGAGGAGCTTTCAAGAGATGTAGGAGACTAAAGTAGAATTTGTAGTTGACTCTGAAAATAAGAGAAATAAGGCATCTCTGAGAATCTTAACAGGGAAGCAATTACATGATATAAAATGGCTCCCAGGTCAGTAGAACTGACTATAGCTGATCGTGGGTATTACCATGGCTTTTACAAATGATTGTGTCTTTCAGAAGAAGGGCTCATTAGCAGTGGAAGTAAAAAACAAACTGTGGTGTTTCTCAGTTTAATTTTTAATTGTTGTTTAGTTGCTAAGTTGTGTTTGACTTTTATGACCCCATGGACTGTATAGCCTGCCACGGTCCTCTGTCCGTGGAATTCTCCAGACAAGAATACTGGCCGCCCCCGCTGCCGCTAAGTCACTTCAGTCGTGTCCGACTCTGTGCGACCCCAGATGGCAGCCCACCAGGCTCCCCCGTCCCTGGGATTCTCCAGGCAAGAACACTGGAGTGGGTTGCCATTTCCTTTTCCAATGCATGAAAGTGAAGTGGGTTGCTATTTCCTTCTTCAGGCTAACTCCCTGATGCAGGGATCCAACCCAAGTCTCCTACATTGGTAGGCAGATTCTTTACCACTGAGCCACCAGGGAAGCCCCTCAATAGCTTTCTTGAGATGGAATTCAAATAATACGCAATTCACCCTTTTCAGGTATACAGTCTGACGGCTTTTAATTGAGCCGTCAGAGTTGTGTGTCAATTTCAGAACATTTTCCTTACTCCTGAAAGGATCCCTGCACTCTTGAGCTGTCCCTCTCCATTTCCCCTCCCTCCACCCCAGGCAGCCACTATTCTTTTTTTTTGGTCTTCGTGGATTTGCCTGTTCTGGATATTTCACATACATGAAATAAGATACTGTGTGGCCTTTGGGGACTGGCTTCTTTCACTGAGCTTCATGGTTTCAAGACTCGGTCATGTTGTAGGTCAGTGCTTCATTTCTTTTCACTGCCAAATAATTAATTATTTTAAAATAGCTGATACATGCACATTGTACAAATCCAAAAGAGAGGGAAAAGGTATATGATAGAAAGTACTCTTCCCTCCCATTCTCACCTTTAATTTCCTTCTGATTTCCCTACCCAGAAGTAACGTGTTTTCTGTTTCTTTTATATCCTTGCAGGAATTTTTTAGTGCCTATGTAAGCATATATGTATTAATGTATTAATTATTATGTATTAATTCTGGTTTTTATTTTCTTCCACAAATGGTAACATTCTAAAAGTACTGTTTTGCATCCTACCTTTAAAAGTTAATATATTTGGATATTTTCCAGTCAGTACATGTTGAACTTCCTCATTCCTTTTAAAGGATATATTGTAGTCTGTGGTGTGCATGGTTCATAATTTAAGAGTCCTAAAGTTGTTTTAGTCTCTTGGTACAACCAAAACAAAGAAAGTTCAAGGAGTATTTTTGGCCATGCATCTTTATAGCAGTTTTTGAGATAAATTTTGAAAGTGTAGACAGCTAATTGTCCCACTGAATCCATTCTTTTTTTTCTAGAAAAGGGGATACAAATGTTTTCTATTAAATATAAAGGGCCAAATAGTAACTATTTTAGTTTTTGGGAGCTATAAGGTCTCATCCGCAACTAACTGCTCGGCTGAGCCTTGGCCTTCATAGCAGGTAAGCAGCCATAGACAGCGTGTAAAATCTGGGGGCTCTAGGATTTGACCATTAGGCTATAGTTTGCTGTCCCCTGTTCTAGAGTCATAGAGTTGTAGCTGGCACTGTGGCTGTTCTGCCAGAGACTACATTTCCCAGTGTCCTTTGCTGCTAGGTGTTGCCATGTGACCAGATTCTCACCATTGGGATCTAAGGGGAGGGGTGCATGCCACTTACAGGGCTGACTTGTGAAACATTGTTCTCCCCTCCTTCACATCTCTCCCCCTTGCCTACTGCATGATATTGAAGGGTTGTTGCTAAACCACGAAAGATGCCGGGATTCTTGGCCTCCGGAGGAGAAGAATTCAATCCTGGGCCAATGAGACTTGATGGCTCAGAGCTTTTGTGTAATAAAGTTTTATTAAAGTATAAAAGAGATAGAGAAAGCTTCTGACATAGACATCAGAAGGGGGCAGAAAGAGTGCCCCCCTGCTAGTCTTTAGCCATATGTTATATACCTACTGCTGCTGCTGCTGCTAAGTCATGTCCGACTCTGTGCGACCCCATAGACGGCAGCCCACCAGGCTCCTCTGTCCCTGGGATTCTCCAGGCAAGAATACTGGAGTGGGTTGCCATTTCCTCTTCCAGTGCGTGAAAGTGAAGTCGCTCAGTCGTGTCCTACTCTTTGCGACCCCATGGGCTGCAGCCTACCAGGCTCCTCCGTCCATGGGGTTTCCCAGGCAAGAGTACTGGAGTGGGGTGCCATACCTACTAGCAGTCTGCTAATTAGAGAAAGGAAATGTCTCAAAACTCAGAGAATGACACCAGGCCCCTCACCCACAACATGCATTGAAATAACATTGACACCAGGTGAGTCATCCCAGGCCCCCTGGCCATAAGATAATTGACATGAATCTTGAAGAAAGGCAGATTTCCAAGCAATATGTAGTTTCATTAACATAGATTAGGAGAACAATATATAAGTAAAAAATAGTGGTTTGTCAAGTCAGTTCTGAGTCTTATGGAGAACCAACTTGAAGACAGAGCCTAGGGTAAATACATAGTACATTAACATAGCTTAACTCAAACATTTCCATAAGAAAAGCGCATTGGTTAGCTCAAGGTTTGAGAAAAGTTAAGTTCTGGTGGAGCCTGATGTCGTTATGGCAACACAGAATTTTAAGAGAAACCTCTTTTTAAATTTGTGTAGAGAAGGGGAAAAAAAATCTAACACTTGTTTGTTTCCTCCTGCCACTTAAGAGACAGATAAAAAATGTCTGACACTTGCAGTTTGTTTCCTTGGCGACCCCTGGCCTTCCTGCCTGTTACCCTCTCGATATGATGGTGACTAGAATGACCTTGGAAGCCACTCACTGAAGATGGCAAAGCCACCATCAGCCTGGATTCCTGAATGACCCCATGGAGCTGAGCTTCGGGCCTGCCTGAAAAGTGTATTGTAGCACACTTCCTTAAGAGACACACTTGTGTATTTTTTTAAGTCACAGAGTTACTGGTGCACCTTGATTTTGCAGTTTAGCCACCACCCCCGCTAATTAATACAGAGCCCATTCAAGACTTGTCAGGTATTTCTACGGGGTTGGAAATAAGACGGATATTCCAGGTGGAGTTAGATCCATGGTGTTCTCACGTGAGCTGCCCCTTCAGTGTCCTACAGTGTTTGTGGGATTATTGCCCTTCACAAAATGTTCAGGAACACTGCCGTCCATCCATACCTTTTGTTTTGCATGAGGTTCGAGAGCCTTGTGGGAAGGAAGCCAAGTGAATCTTGTCTTTATTTACAGTTCTGATATGTGCAGGCTTGTCTGATGGACTAGGAGGCCTCTGAGCCATCCTAACTAGAAGAAAGGAAGACAAGTTCCTGAGAGAAAGTCACTTGGAGTGAGGAAGACACCTGGCTGAGTGGACCAGACTGGGCAACGAGGCCTGGTGGTTAGAGGGTCCACGGGTGGCACGGACAGCACGGGGTGTGCTTCCTCATTGCTCCCCTTCATGCAGCGCACCCTCGGCCCCACTCCCACCCTCTTGAAAGCCCTGTCCTCTGGGAATGAGGGGAACGAACTGTGTCACTAGGGGCCCAGTTCGGCCCTGGGGAACCTTGAAAGTAGCTGGTCTTGGGCGTCAAAGGAGAACAGTGGAGGCCAGTGGCCTGACAGGCTGGGATTTGAGTGGTTGACTCAGAGCAACAGAATAAAAGCATGATAAAGCCTGAGGCTGTGGCTCTTATTTTCTGTGAAACTCTGTTTCATCAGGCCTTTTTAGGGAGTTACTCTTCAGTTCAAATGGACATCTGTTGAGCCCACATTAAAAGGGGGCATAAGAGGCCCCTCTTCTGTCTGGGTACAATTCCTGCTGTTCTGTTTGTCTTCATACTGTATGTCTCACTACTCTTTTTTTGCGATTATTCAAGCTCCTAGTAAGGAGTGGTAGGCTTGTTCACAGGCTTCCCTGGTAGCTCAGCTGGTAAAGAATCCCCCTGCAATGCAGGAGACCCCAGTTCGATTCCTGGGTCAGGAAGTTCCCCCTGGAGAAGGGATAGGCTACCCACTCCAGTATTCTTGGGCTTCCATGGTGGCTCAGACAGTAAAGGATCAGCCTGCAATGTGGGAGACCTGGGTTTGATCCCTGGGTTGGGAGGATCCCCTGGAGGAGGGCATGGCAACCCACTCCAATATTCCTGTCTGGAGTTTGCTCCCAGTGGACAGAGGAGCCTGGCAGGCTACAGTCCATGGAGTTGCAAAGAGTTGGACACAACTGAGTGACTAAGCACAGCACAACACGGGTTTGTTCAGAGCCTCAGAATCTCTGTAGAAAGTTGTGGTTAGTAGAGTGATGGTCACAGCTAATGGAGAATCTTCATTTTTTGAAAAAACAAAACACTGAGCCAAACTTGTTTCTTCTCATGAAGATGCTGGCTGGGTTCATCTGGGGGTTCAGTTATGGGTTCTTTGGAAAACTCAGCAGTGACGTCATCATAATCTCCTTCAGAGTTCTCTGTGTGAAGAGAATCGTAATCAGCGGTGGCCTCAATAACTTCTTCAGAACTTGGGGTGTTTAATTCCACCTCAGTAGACAGAGTGAAAAGTCTGTGTTCTCCATGTATGAGTCAGCGGTTGTTTCTGCCTCGTCAGTGAAGCCTTGGTCAGTGGTTCAGACTGGTCAGTCAACGATTGACTCTAGGTCGGTGATGAATTTTGGGAGCTGTGTGAGGAGGGGCATAGCTGTGGTGAACCAGGCGGAAAGGAGTGGGGTCAGTGGGTGCTAGCAGGGAGTGGGGGTCCTTGTGAGGTTGAGGCGGCCAAGGACGTGTCCACCTCTTCAGGACTTTGAAGTAGAAAATGACCTTACATAGGATTGATGAGCTAGTGGGGGGCTTGCATACGTTCAGTTTATAATAGCAAGAACCCCTGACAATGCACAGAAATTCTTGGTGGAGAATGGTTATTAAAAAGCTGGACCTAGTGATGGTGAATATGTACCTAAATCATCAAGATTTGGGATTACTATAAAAGTGACAGGTTTGTGGTCATTGAAGGTTGGAAGCCTGGGACATACCAGGTACTTAACCATCCAGGGAAGAGGAAGTCTCAGTCATTTGCCTTGAATACATTTTGGAGAACAGAGTTTAGAAGTTACAAGTGGCAGGTTCCATCCCTCCTTCCATTCCTCCATCCATCTATCCACCCACCCAGGGTGTATTACATGCCTGCCATTTGCCAAGTAAGGCCCTGATGAATAAGACAGAACTGCCCTATAAGAGAAGACATGGAGAATGCTCATGTTCAAGGGACAGAACTTCTGTCCTTTTTTAGTATGTCTTTTATTACCTTACTCTCATTCGCTTGTAAAGCAGAGGGTGAACCTTGGAGGAGGCTGTTGTATAGAAATCTTTTGGTAAAGACTTGGCACTTAGAGATTTCATTTCAAACAAACATTGCATGCAAGCCAAAATGAAGAACTTTTCTGTAGTTACTTAAAAGGATCTTAAAGGAAGAAGTGATTATTCCAGTACAAATGTTACAGAACCAGAAAATTTGGAAACACATGAGCATCCCTAGGACCAGAAAAACAAATCCAGACTGGACCAGAATCATTCACTTGGTTCCCCTGGTTAGGGGTTACCGTCAGCTCTTCAGTGGGGGAGAGCTGGAGACTCACATTAGCACCGCTGCCTCTTCTGTGTGGTGCTTGGTTACAGGTGTACAGTATTTGAAAGTGAAAGTTGCTCAGTTGTATCTGACTCTTTGCGACCCCATGGAGTATACAGTCTATGGAATTCTCCAGGCCAGAATATTGGAGTGGGTAGCCTTTCCCTTCTCCAGGGGATCTTCCCAACCCAGGGATCAAACGCAGGTCTCCCGCATTGCAGGCAGATCCTTTACCAACTGAGCTGATTCTATACTACTCATTCTGGAGGCTAATGACAATTTCTGTAAGCAAGTCCTTTTGTCGCCTTCATGGGACACCGAGTGAAAGAAGCTGTCTAGTTATAACTGCAGTATGGTGTTGAGGCTGTATTGTAACTATTCCAGATCAGCTTCTGATACTCAGTGTGGACAAAAAGTGCTAAGTAGTCCCCCATACTGTTTGTCTTTCAGCGTGTGGCGCACAATAGATGCTCCATGAGCATTTGCTGCATGAATGAATATATATTTATGAGGTTCTCTCAGTGTGTTTCCACTAGGACTACTCGTTATAAAATCAATGAAATGGTGTGTAATTGTGCACATAAAGCAGCCACAGCTGGTCGATGAGGTTGAATTTGGTTGTGAGACAAACAAATGTTACTACTGTTTTTTTCTCTTGGCAGAGAAATAACGGGAATGCTCTGCGGGAGGGATTATCTCAGCCTATTCTTTTGCCCTTTGTCCCCCTGTTTTCTCTCCCGATCCTGTTTGGACATGATTGTTTGTGCCATTTCTGAGAAGAGTGTTCAGAAATACCCTGACTAATGAGAACATTTTGTCAGAATATCTATCAATACTTCCCTGGGTGCCTTGACTGAAGAGACGTAAAGAAGGAACAATATCCCTGTATTTCACCCTGGTGAACCGCATAGTAGCCTTAGCCTGTTGGAATTCAGAAAGGATGCTATGGCCTGAATATCTGTATCTCCTCCAGCCCACTCCCTGAATTCATATGGTATAATCTTGACCCCCAGAGGGGATGGTATTAGGAGGTGGTGGCATGTATCTGTGTGTATGAGGGAGATTAGAGATTAGGAGGGGGTGGGGGGACTTCCCTGGTGCTCTAGAGACTAAGATTTTGTGCTTCCAATGCAGGGAGCCTGGGTTCAATCCCTTGTTGGGAAATTAGATCCTGCATGCTACAATTAAATATCCTGAGTGCCTCAACTAAAAGATTCCACATGCCACAAGTAAAGATTCCACATGCTGCAACTGTAGATCCCATACGCTGTAGTGAAGATCAAAGACCTGTGTTGCAACTAAGACCTGGCACAGCCAAATAAATAAGTATTTTTTAAAAAGATTAGGAATGTGTGGCCCTCATGAAGGGGATTAGTGGCCTTATCAAAGAAATCCCCTAAAGTGCCCTAGCCCCTTCTGCCATGTGAGGATACAATGAGAAGCCTGCGACCTGTGATTTTAGCCAACCATGCTGGCACCCTGATTGGACTTGCAGCCTCTAGAACCGTGAACAATAGATTACTGAGGCTTATTAACTGCCCAGTCTGTGGTATTTTGTTACAGCAGCCCGAATGTACTAAGGCAAAGGGTCCCTAACCTGGAGTCCTAACACACACTGAGTGTGTATATGAGTGTGTTTTTCTGGAGGGAGAACCCCTAGCCTATATTATCTGTTTATTCATTTAACAATCTCTAGGGACTTACTCAGAGAAGGCAATGGCACCCCACTCCAGTACTCTTGCCTGGAAAATCCCATGGGTGGAGGAGCCTGGTAGGCTGCAGTCCATGGGGTCACGAAGAGTCAGACATGACTGAGCGACTTCACTTTCACTTTTCACTTTCATGCATTGGAGAAGGAAATGGCAACCCACTCCAGTATTCTTGCCTGGAGAATCCCAGGGACGGGAGAGCCTGGTGGGCTGCCGTCTATGGGGTCGCACAGAGTCGGACACGACTGAAGAGACTTAGCAGCAGCAGCAGCAGCAGCAGGGATTTACTTGGTGGTCCAGTGGCTAAGACCCTGAGCTCCCAATGCAGGGGGCATGGGTTCAATCCCTGGTCAGGGGACTAGATCCCATATGCTGCAACTAAGAGTCCTCACACCGCAATTAAAATCCTGCATGTTGCCACAAAGGGTGAAGATCCTGTGTGCTGCATTTAAGACTCAGCACAGCCAAGTAAAGTAAATATTAAAAAAACACCAATGTTATGGGTTTTACCTATTGAGGGTCTACTCTATAACCTCGGGCTCCAGGATAGATGCTGGTAACCGAAACCAGAGTAGCTTCTGCTCTCCTGTAGCTTATAGACTCATGATGGAGAGTAGCAGCAAACAAATGACTGTGCAGTTGCAGCTATGAGAGTGCTGTCAAGGAGAGGTAACTGTTCTGTGAGAGCATGTATTAGCGTGTGTGAGTGCTCAGTCGCTCAGCTGTGTCACACTCTTTGGGACCCCATGCACTGTAGCCCTCCAGGTTCCTCTGTCCATGGGATTTCCCAGGCAAAAATACTGCAGTGGGTTGCCATTTCCTTCTCCAAGGGATCTTCCCAAGGACTCAGGGATCAAACCTGCAGCTCCTGCTTGGCAGGTGGGTTCTTTACCATTGAGCCACCTGGGAAGCCCTATGAGAATGTGTAATGGGGGAAATTATCTGGTTAAAGGGGACTGGGAGGCTTTCTTGAGGAAGTGTTTCATCCATTCAGCAAGTAGCTCTTACTATGTGCCAAGCAGCATTCCTGCCCTGGTGATTGATCAGTGAAGAAAACAAGCTCCTGCACTCACAGAGCCCACATTCTGGTGGAGAAGACGGACAATGGACACACACTGTGTGTGGAAGAAAGGTTGCTGTTTACTGAGTTGGGGCAGATGGTAGGTGGAGAAGTCTTGAGGAGGAGGAGTGTTGAAGGAGGATCAAGAGATTTATTTTGGGCATCTTAAATTTGAGATGCTGGTTAGATGTCTAAGAAGAGATGTCAAATAGTTGGATAAAGGCATTCAGGGGAGAGGGTTCAGACTGGGAATATAAAGTGGGGAGAACTCAGTTAATAGTATTTAAAGGCACAGCTCTCAATGAGATCATTGACTGAATGAGTGTAGATTGAGAAGACGTGGGGGCCCTAGCCCTGGGAGCTTTTACACTTAGAGGTCAGGAGATGAAGAGACTCCAGAAAGAGGATGGAAGGAGGGGCTGGTCAGGGTAGGGAGGGGGAGAAGACAGGAAAGCTCGAGAAGAATAATTCAAGAGAGAGTGAGGGTTCCCTCACGTCAGATGTTGCCGATCAGTTGAGTAAGCTGAGGACTGAGATGACCACCGGCCTCAGCAAATGTCTTCAGAGCAAGTTCAGAGGAACGGTGGGGACGAAAGCCTCCCTGAAATGGGTTTAGGAGAGAAAGAGGCAGGAGGCAGAGTGGTCTGATGAATAGAGAAGTGGGGCTGTCCTGAAGGCGGATGTGGGTCAAGAGGGGGCTGCTCTGATCGTGGCCATCATCCAATTCTTCCTTCATGATGAACAAATTGACCACTTCTAGCCCTCCAGAGAGACCTCTAGGGACATCAGAGACCTGTCCTCCAGGCCCACTGTTCTCATTCAGGGCGAACACTTCTGTGTTCTTGACTAGATCCATCCATCAGTTCATACTGCCTTCCTTAGCCTCGACTGGAGGAAAGAAAGTTGGGTACTCCAGAGGGATAGTCATCCTTTGATACCCATGGGGGATTGGTTCCTGGACCCCTGTGGATGCCAAGCCCCATGGATGTTCAAGTCCCTTATATAAAATGGTGCAATACAGCCAGCCCTCAGTAACTATGGGTTCCACATCAGTGGACTCAACCAACCACCGAGGGAAAATTGCAGATTGAAATCCACAGATGGGGAACCCATGGGTAGAGTGCTGGCTGTGTTTCATCCAGGTCATAGAGAAGTCTAGGCACCATCCCTAATAGACTCCCTGCTTTTTCCCTTGTCCCTTTCCCACCTTTCAGTGTTTTCTCCACAAAGCAGCCAGAGTGATCTTTTAAATCTATAAACAGATTAGCTCACTTCCTTGTTTCAAAACAACCGCCACTACTAGAACTTCACACTAGCTTCAACATGTACTTAAGATAAAATCCAGGACTTCCCTGGTGGCCCAGTGGTTAAGAATCTGCCTGCCAATGCAGGGGACACAGGCTTGATCCCTGGTCTTGGAAGATCCCACATGCCATGGAGCAGCTAAACCTGTGCGTCACAACTACTGAAGTCTGCTCTCTAGAGCCCCTGCTCCACAACAAGAGAAGCCCCCACAATGAGAAGCCCCCACACTGCAACTAGAGAGTAGCCCCCATTGCTGCAACTAGAGAAAGCTTGTTCACAGCAACAAAGACCAACGGAGCCAAGCATAAATAAATAAGTGAGCGTGCTTAAAAAAAAAAAATCAGTGTTTAAAAAAAGGGGAAAAGATAAAATCCACCCTTCTTACTCTGGCCCACAATGCCCTGCAGGGTCTGGACATGACTGTCTCTGTGATTCCAGCACCCCTGCTCCTGGCCATTTCCTGTCATGCCTCGCTGGTGAGTTTTCTATGCCTAAGAAGGAGGAACTCATTCCTTCCTTAGGGACCTCACATGCTATTTGCTCTAATTTGACCGCTTTTCCACCCCTCCATATTTTCTCCTGGCTGTCGGCTCCCTGACAGTTCAGCTAATCCTTTCCTGGTCACGTGTCAGAAGCTGCCCGCCCCAGTCAGTATCAGACTGCTTCACCACTGCTCCCTTCACTGCAGTTATCACTTAACTGAAGTGATTTGCTATATTTATTTGTGTAAAGTCTGTTTTTATCTCCCGTCACTAGACCGTGAGCTCTCTCTGCCTTGCCTAGCATGTCGTCTGCCACTGTGTAGGTGCCCAACAAACATGCCTGGAACATTTAATGAAGGAGCAATCCCTGCTACCTCAGGGGTCTGGAAGATCAGAGTCCTCCCACCCCCTGATCTCTGGGTAATGCCAGAAAATTGCTGCTAAATTCTTGCTCTTTGCATTCTTCCTTTTGACCAGGTTCTGTTCCATTTTCAGATTGTACTGTCCTTTTGCAAACGGTACTGTACTGTTTAGGAGAGGTATATAATTCTTATTTAGATGGTATTGTCCTTTTTTCTTTTTCAGTCTCTCAAGCCTCCACTCAAGCCCTACTACTCTTTCATTTTTTGGTCTAGAAAGGACATTACAAATGGCAGATAGCAAAGATTATTGTTAGTTGATTTAATCAGCATCACTCTCACACTCTTGGTGGGTTCTTCACTCTAGTCTCCTGTTGTAAACATATACTGAAAGCACCTTGTCCTGTGTGTCTGCTCGTGACAGTTGGGGAAGGCATTATTTTTTCCTTCTCTCCTCTAAACTTGACCACATAGCCTAGCATCAGAGGGTTATTTCTTTTCGCCCTGTCAGTCCAAAGAGAATGTGGCTCTCGCCATGAGCTGTAGCAGGCTTCCATTTGAGCCAGGCTTTTAATAGCATCCGTTTGTTATCAAGGGAGCAGTCGTAGCAGCATCACACGTAGAGTCAATAGGCAGTCTTTCCAATGGTTTCCATGGGGACCTGGAGTTTTAGAGCAATTTCGGGGAAGAACGTTGGAAAGAAATTGAGGGTAAAAATGTTAATAAAGTCAGACTGTTCTGACAGACACCATTTCTAGAAACATGGGTGATATATGAGTCACTTTCCACTCAAGGCCCATGGGGTACAGAGCTGTGTGTGACCTCCTTGGGGCCAGGTACAGAGGAGACCTAGTGCCTGCATTCAGAATACAGGAAAAATCAGGTTTGAGTCTTTAGTCCCCATTATAATTGTGCTTTTGTTAGTCACTTGCTGTGTGACCTTGAGGAAGTCACTTAACCTCTCTGGGCCTTCATTGCTTCACTTAAGAAAGAGTTATTTTGTACTTCTCTGGTGGTCCAGGGGTTAAATATCTGTCTGCCAATGCAAGGGACAACAGTTAGATCCCTAGTCTGGGAAGATCCCAAATGCCACAGAGCAACTTAAGCTCCCGTGCCACAACCACTGAAGCCTACACACCTAGGGCCTGTGCTCCGCAAAAACAGAAGCCACTGCAATGAGAAGCCCATGCAGCACAACTGGAGAGTAGCCACCATTCACCACAACTAGAGAAAGCCTACACACACACATACACACACACACATATATAAAAGGCTGATGTTCAGAGCCCTCTCTGAGAGGTGTTGATTCAGTAAGCATACCAATCAGGCTTCAGTTGCAGATAACAGAAATCATTCTTGCTGCATGAAGCCAAAAAGGGTTTGATTCAAATCACAGAGAAAGGAGGCAAACATTTGGAGAGGGGATCATTGGATGTAGCGGCCAGAGATGCTTCACAGGTATCCTTTGGTGCCTAGATCCGGGAATTCTGGCAGCACCGTCATGGCTTATTGCATCCTTTAGGACAGGAGGTCAGCATCACCAGGTGGTGTCTCTCAGCTGGTGCTGTGCCTAAGCCTTCAACAGGCCATTTATTCTACCTTCCAGAAGATCAGCTACTTCTGGGTTATGAGGAGCATGGTAAAACCAGAGAATCCTAGGGCACCAACTCATTGACTTACCCCTTTTGCTGTAGGTGGATTCGTGATCAGAAGTAATGTTGGCTTTGGGACTTCCCTGGTGGTCCAGTGGTTAAGAATCCACTTTGCAATGCAAGGGATGTGGATTTGAGCACTGGTTGGGGAACTAAGAGCCCATGTGACATGGGGCAACTAAGCCCACAAACCACAACTAGAGAGCCCATACACTGCAAGGGAAGATCAGCTTGATGCAGTGAAGATTCTGTGTACTGCAACTAAACCCAAGGCAGCCAAATAAATAAATAAATGCTGCTCTTGCTGTTTAGTTGCCCAGTCATGTCTGACTCTCTGCAGCCCCATGGACTGCAGCATGCCAGGCTCCTCTGTCCATGGAATTCTCCAGGCAAGAATACTGGAGTGGGTTGCCATTTCCTTCCCCAGAGGATCTTCCTGACCCAGGGATTCTGCGTCTTCTGCATTGGCAGGCAGATTCTTTACCACTGAACCACCAGGGAAGCCCAAATAAGTAAATAAATAAATATATACATATACACATATATGTATATATATATATAAGTAATGTTGGCTTTAAGTAAGTCACTTCATTTTTTTCTTAAATTTTTTTTAATGGGAGGATAATTGCTTTATAATATTGGAGTAAGTCACTTTAACTCACTGTACTTATTTACAGGAATCTCCAATGCCAAATTCCAGAGGCTGTGACATTCCATTTCATAGTTCCCTATAATCTGACAGTGGTTATATTTCCAGATAAACACTTCAGTTAATAGTCAAGCTTATTCCTGATGCTCTTAAATGTCAGGAGAACTTACATGTTGCAAGGACTTTTATTTCAAAACTTGGAGCACAAGATGCACTTCTTAAATACCTAAAGCATTAGTCATTTTTAAGTAAATGGAATTACAAAGAAGTGTTGCTGAACTTGATTACATAATTACCTCATTACAGGAAATAATTATTTTGATCAGTTCTGAATAACATCAACCCTTACAGGAATTATGCCAGAATAAAGTATGTACCTGGACTCTTTACCAAGTATTGAAGGAAAAGCCAAGAGCTGTTTTATGCGATTACCTCAGGGTGAAACAAAAAATGATACTTAGCTCATCCTTTAAAAAAAATGTCACTTTAAAGCGATGATCCTTTCGCTTTCTCAACCTCTTATCTCTGTAACTTAAATGATGTTGCCACCTATTAAACTTCTAGGCATTTTGGAAATTTTCAAAAATAAAAAAAATCAATTTGTTTCAAACTCTGTGGAAGGCAATCCCAAATCACTGCATATGGTGAGTGTAGCCATGAAATTAAAAGATACTTGTTCCTTGGAAGAAAAGCTATGACAAACCTAGACAGCATATTAAGCAGAGACATCATTTTGCTGACAAAAGTCTGTATAGTCAAAGCTTTGATTTTTCCAATAGTCGTGTACAAATGTGAGAGTTAGACCATAAAGAAAACTGAGGGCCAAAGAATTGACGCTTTCGAACTGTGGTGCTGGAGAAGACTCTTGAGAGTCCCTTGGACACTAAGGAGATCAAACCAGTCAATCCCTGAATATTCATTGGAAGGACTGAGGCTGAAGCTCCAATACTTTGGTCACCTGATGTGAGGAGCTGATTCACTGGAAAAGACCCCGATGCTAGGAAAGACTGAGGGCAGGAGAAGAGGGCGACAGAGGATGAAATGGTTGGATGGCATCACTGACTCAATGGACTTTAGTTTGAGCAAACTACAGGAAATAGTGAAGGACAGGGAAGCCTAGTGTGCTGCTGTTCTTGGAGTCACAAAGAGTTGGACACGACTTAGCGACTGAACAACAACATGGAAGAAAACATCGTGAAACTACGAAAACAAATGAAGCTTATATGTCTTAAGCTGACTGGTAGTGTTTTTACTCTTTATCTTAAGTTTATATTATATTCTTTCACATGTATTAAATATTTAGTAAATATTTAGTAAAATGAAATTAAAAGAATAAAAAAGGGGGGCTTCTCTGGTGGTCTAGTTGTTAAGACTCTGTGCTCCCAGTGCAGGGGCCTGGGTTTGATTCCTGGCTAGGGAACTAGATCCCACATGCAGCAACTAAGAGTTTGCATGTTGTAACCAAAGAATTCCGCATGCTGCAGTGAAGACCCAGCACAGCCAAATAAATGAATAAATATTTAAAAATAGATAAAAGTCAATCCATCTTTACTTTGGAAGGACCCTAGAACATATATGAATCTGCCACCTTTGTGTCTTGGTTAAAGAAAAAAAAAAAGAGAGAAAATAAGTATATATTTGCTTGTATTTGTACAGAATATCTAAAAGAATATTCAATATCCCGAAGAAACTGGTGATAGTAGTGGCCCCTGGAGAGGAGAATTGGGTGGCTGGCATCAGAGGAAGAAGGGAAACTCCATCACATATCCTTTTGTGTTTTTAAGAGTCATGAGCCTCCTTTGCTGTACACCTGAAACTAACAGAACATTGTCAATCAACTTGTTACCGAAAAGTATGCATGGGGGTCTGGCTGCTCGCTGTGGCTGCTCACCGCAGCTGCTTGCCGCTCAAAAGCCAATAAACAGGCCAGGTTGGTGGAAAGGAAAGTTTACTTTATTTCAGGTGCTGGCAACTGGGGGAGGGGTGGCAGACATCTGTCCAAAGGCTGACTTCCCCCAGCCCCCACTACACCTCCCCTGACAAGCAGGAGGTGAGAGCTTTTATAGACAGAGTAGGGGAGTTTACATGCAGAAACAGCACAGTCATCTTTAACAGTCATCTTCAAATTGGTCATCACTGGTCTGACTAGCATCATCTTGGTTGTTTTAGGTACAGTTAATCTTCAGTTCTGGGGTGCACTTGTTCCCATTTCCTTGCAACTAAAGAATTCTGCATGCTGCAACTAAGACCCAACGCAGCCAAATAAATGAACAAATATTTTTAAATGTATTGTGGCAGCTCATATCCTGGGTACAATCTGGTCATCATGTAGTTAACTTTTCTACCTGGTGTTCTAGTATCTATAGGACAGCTCACAGGATATAGATCAAAATATTCTCTATAGCCCTTGAGAAAGAACTAAAGATCCTTGAATGTGCTTAATGACATTACTATTATTTAGTCTCCTTTGACTGTTTTCCTTTGTTTCCACATTTCCAACATTTCTCATTTCTCTGATTAAACTTATTCTTTGACTAAAGTTTTCCACAGGCAAAAGGCATGCAGAGGACATGGTGGTGGTGGGGGCAAGGACCATGTGGTCCTGCCCCATTTCAAACTGTACCCCTATCAAAAACAAAAAAGTTGTGAGCCCCATCAATAATTTTACTCATTAATAAATAAATAGTATTTTATTTAAAATATTGAAAATAAATGAATAATAAATAAAATATATAAATATATAAATCACACCTTCCCTCATTCACACATTAACCCATATGACCTTTTTTTTTTAAAAAAAAAATAAGCAAAAGAAGAGCTTTTAACAGTTGCATCCTCAGGTGTTCTCTGGAGTGAAAGCGGGGTTGACCAACAGCATGGGAAGCCAGAATGTGTGACACACACTTAGAGAACTTGACAGCAACGTCCATATGCTGAGAGAGACTGAGTAATGAGGAAACATGCCTCCAATTGTTTTCCTATTATACCGATCTTAGCCTTCTGTTCAGTAGTGCTAACCTTTGATTTGGCTGCTGTGAGTAAAGGTGAGACCTTTAAAGGGTTTGTGCTCATGAGGAATGTGTTTTGGTGCCTTATATGGCTTTGAGCTGTAGCCTGCGGGCCTAAAGGCTCAGAAAGCATGAGCTCATGCAGAGAGAAAACCTTCTTAGTAGATAGATCACTCTTGAATTTCTTTTAAGGATCTTAAAATAACCCCTTGTGGGAACCCGTCATGATAGCCAACGTTTATTGGGCTCTCAGTTTGTACCAGCGTGGGTCAAAGCTACTGCTTGTGTATGAAATGATTCATCCTCACAACAACCATATGAAGTAGGGATTATTATTATCTATGTCTCAGAGGAGGAAACAGGTGGGGGCAATGTTCCCTAATGAGCACAGTCAACATGCAGATGAACGTCATCTGAACCTGGATCTGACTCCAGGATTGCTACCCCCTGAGATGAAGATCCAGTCACGTTGGAATAAATCCAAAGGTGGAATTAGAGCATTGCTTCTCCTGCTGGTCTTGGGACTGAGATGCTGAGTGGATTATAGAAGTGAGAGTCTGGGGAAGTAATGGGGTGGCCTGTCTTTGGAATGTGGGGTGTCTTTACAATGTGAGAGCCTTGAGAGCAAGGTGAGATTTAGGGCTTAATCATTTTTTAAAAAATTTATTTGGCTGCTCTGGGTCTTAGCTGTGGTATGCAGGATCTTCTGTTTTTGTTGTGGCAGGCAGGATCTTTAGTTGAGGCATGTGGGATCTAGTTCCCTGACCAGGGATCGAACCTGGGCCCCCTGCATTGGGAGTGCAGAGTCTTAGTCACTGGACCACCAGGGAAGTCCCAATAGGGCTTAATCTTATAGTAAAAAAAAAGGGGGGGTGCTCTGGGGGCAAGCTGTTAAACAGGGGAGGGATGTGGGGAAACTAGCATTGTGTAGGATGTCCTTGGACTGTGATTGGCAGGCGGGGTTTGGCAGAGGGGAGACCAAAGGAAAGAGGCTTCTGCATGCAGACAGAAGAGGGTCAGGACTAGGGAGGCCATCGTGGAAATGGGAGGAAGAATAGATCTGGGAGATATTGTCTTGAGGACTTGGTGGGGTTCATACCAGTTGAAAGCTGAAGAGAAAGCAAGGCGATAAGAACGTTCTTAAGATGCTCTGTCATCCAGGGGTCGGTGGAGGAGATGCTTCATCCTGCTTTTACATCCACGTGCATTTAATGCTTCTGTTCAGGGCTCCCCGAGTTTCTCATTTGTCTGCAAAACAGTTCTTCTAGAAGGTGTAGCAGCTGCTGTCAGTCCCTCCCTCCCTTCGAGTGCCCATTTCCCCTTACTCTTTCTCACCTGAGTAAAGCCCTGGTGCATCCATGAAGGGCTTTCCTTGGTCCTGGTGCACTTGACCCTGGCTCGGGCGGGCTGGATACAGGAAGGAGCTAACACGCCTGGAGCAGCCTTCAGCCTCTGCTGATGTGCCTGAGCTGGTGGATAAAAGCTTCTGCTTTCTCTCTTCTCAAAGGGCACAGCTCCGAGTGGGGTGCTGCACCTTCTCCCAGGGGTACTCAGCAGAGTGAAGCCCCCACTACCTGCTCATTGCCATCACAGTAACCTGCTCCCTTGCCTCTCCCACCTCACTTCTCCACTCCGGGCCGCTGCTTGCTAGGATCACCTCTCAGATAAACCACCTGTACCCCAGCCCCCATCTCAGTTCCTGCTTTGGGGGGACCCAGCGACTTAGCAGCAGCAGCAGCAACCTAAGACAGTTGAGAGATGGTATGTCGAGGTCGCTCAATCATGTCCGACCCTTTGTGACCCCATGGACTGTAGCCCTCCAGGCTCCTCTGTCCGTGGGATTTTTCTGGCAAAAATACTATAGCGAGTTGCCATTTCCTTCTCCATGGGATCTTCACGACCCAGGGATCGAACCCAGGCCTCCCTCATCGTAGGCAGATTCTTTACCATCTGAACCACCAGGGAAGCCCAGAGAGGTTATTTCACTTGTTCAAGCTCACAAATCCAGTCTGTAGGAAATCTAGGATTTTAATTCAGCTCTCCTAAACCCAGTGAGCTCCTGATGTTCTCTGATGCTAACTAGGCTTTTTATCCACTGTAACGTCACCCTGTGTCTTTTTACATGTCTGGCTTTCCTACTAGAGTCTGGCCTATTAGACACCAGTATAAACTCATAAAAGGCAGGAAGTATGGTCTGGATAATTTAGTACCCAAGACCAACAAGACTTGTGTCTTTTAGAGATAGATGCTCAGTGAGGATTTGTTGAAAGGAAGAGACAGAGCAAAAGGAGGAGGAGGCGGCATAGGCACTTGGGTACCTGACACAGGAGCATGAATGAGAGCCTCCAGGCATCTTGTCAAGGGGCTCGAGAGTGACCTGCCTTAAAGGAGACAATGGTTAGGCTGTAAAGCAGAAGATCCAGAGGAGGCACAACGGTGAGCAGCAAACTTGGTAGAGAACTCAAAAATCCATTTTCTTGGAAATCACTGATGAGGAAAGCTATCCCTAATGAAATAGTGCTTTTCAGTGTATGAATCTCTGAAGGAGAGTTTTGTTTTTTTCTTATTTGTTTATTTTAGAGCACTTTATTTATTTAGTTTTTGGCTATATTTAGTTTCCGTCGCTTTTCTCTGATTGCAGCGATCGGGGGCTACTCTTATTTGTAGTGTGCGGGCTTCTCGTTGTGGTGGCTTCTCGTTGTGGTGGCTTCTCTTGTTGTGTAGCACATTCTCTCAGGTGCACGGGCTTCAGTAATTGTGTCAGGTGAGCTCAGTGGTTGTGGCTCCCTGGTTCTAGAGCACAGGCTCAGTGGTTGTGGCTTAGTTGCTCCGCAGCATGTGGGATCTTCCTGGATCAGGGATCGAACCCATGTCTCTTGCATTGGCAGGCCAATTCTTTACCATACCTCCAGGGAAGCCCTATATTTTGTTTTTAATATAAGATGAGTAATGTTAGCTTTGTAGAAAAAACATAGGATGGATTCTACCCAAGAATAAATTCTGTGAATCAGATACTCAGGGCAGTATTTTTCAAATGATGCTCTACAAGGCAGTAGGGCTTCTAAGGAACTCTCTTAGAAGCCTCCTCAAGAAGAGGTTAGATCATAATAATGATTAATACTTACTGAGCTTTAAATCTTTTTTTTTTTTTTTGCCATCCCATGTGGTTTGTGGGATCTTAACTCCCCAAGCAGGGATTGAACTCCAGTTCCCAGCAGTGAAAGTGCTGAGTCCTAACCACTGGACTGCCAAGGAATTCCTAATACTTGCTAAACTTTATTAGAACATGGGCCAAGCCCTAGGGTGTGTCTTGGGCTGCATTATCTCAGTTAATTCTCCCAGTTGCCCTTTGATAGGTACTACTGTCATCCCTGGCTCACAGATGACGAAGCTGATGCTCAAAGAGGTCACTCAGCTAAGTAAGACGAGTGGGATTTAGCCCCCGGGCTATTTGACTCTGGAGCCCACGACCTTCATGGGCAAGGCTATAGGTACCCTCCTTCCCACCCCTTGGCCAACCATATGCTCCCTCCTTCAGAACTGAAACTCAGACTTTGACCTTATGGGGCACAACCTGGGGAACAGGAACCACACTGCTGGTTGGCGGTTGGGAGAGAGTGCATTACAGTGTGCCACATTTTGACTGCCTTCTCTACAAGTCTTGGAGCTTTGCTTTCCTATCGTGCTGGGGAGTTTTAAAATGCATTCTGATGAATGCGATCTGCTCTCTTGGTACACAAGGGGGAGCATTTAGCACAAGAATGGGAATAAGATCGCTACAGGGAGTGAGTTCTTGTTCTTTGCAAGAAAGAGTTTCTCTTTCTCTCTTAATAGGATTTCCTAAGAACGAAGACAGTTTTCTACCTAATCCCAATATTGTTATAATGATGTCCAAGAAATTAATATTGATGAAACCACGTAATCTATATGTAACATTATCTATATCCAGATTTTTCCAAATATTGCCAAGATGCCTTTTATTGCTTTTTCTCTTTTAAAAATTTTTCTGTTTTCTTTTTCCCCCCCAAAAATATGTTTATTTATTTGGCTGCACCAGCTCTTAGATGTAGCATATGGGATCTTCGATTTTCATTGTAGCATGTGAGGTCTAGTTCCCTAATCAGGGATTGAACCTGGGCCCCCTGCATTGGGAGTGCATGGAGTCTTAGCCACTGAACCACCAGGGAAGTCCCTCTTTTTCTATTTTTGATCCAGAATCAATTTTGTATTCTCTTAATCCTAGACCATAGTCATTTTTCTGAAATATTTTGGTGCAAAATGTTCGTGATTTTTCCTATTTACTATTCCATGAAGCTGATTTGCTGTGATTTATTAATAAATTTCTCTTCAGTTATTCCTATTAGAAGCATAACATGATGTCATGTGGGACTTTTCCTTTCTCAATTTTGACTCAGGTACCGATTCAATAGGTATCAGATTGCAATTATATGAGACCGATAATCATATATGGAATTTGTCAAGTATCACAGATCAGGTTGCCTGATGGAGATTTTTGTACAGCAGGTTTATTGAGAGTACTGGAGATCAACACCTATGGAGGAATAAAGGAAGTGGGACTGGGCCGAAGGAATAGTTGAACTTCAAAGCAGTCACTACAAAGGCCTCAGCCGGCCCTCCACTGGCTCTGGAGCTGAGATTGTCTTGCAGAATTGCTCTGTACTGGGGCGAGGAGATTGGGTCTTTTTACCTCTACAGGGACCAGTCATTGGATGTGGCTTACCT
This sequence comes from Giraffa tippelskirchi, assembly GCF_054371585.1. Classification (NCBI taxonomy): domain Eukaryota; kingdom Metazoa; phylum Chordata; class Mammalia; order Artiodactyla; family Giraffidae; genus Giraffa; species Giraffa tippelskirchi. The sequence goes on from NC_137280.1 coordinate 60,899,053, forward strand.
CTGGGGAATAGCCATGACCTTGGGTGAGCTTAGACCAATTTTCAAAGAGACTCAGGGTGACAATGAGGGCCTCAGTCCTGTGGGCAGACATCACAGCATCCACTACACGAGGGGAATTCTCATGAATCTGTCATGCAAGTCCTAGATTCCTGCAGCCAGACTGAATACACAGGTGTGTGTGGAGATGGGAGGAGGATGGGAGGAGAGGGAGAGAGCGTTCCATGCTGGGACTCTTCCCTCCATCCCCAGAAGAAAGACCAGGGTTCTACCTCCTTTCCTGAAAGTATATGATGGGGGCTTCCTCAGGTCCACATATTGAACTTGAAGCACTTTTTTCTCTGTAATTGGAGACAAAGAAAACCGGTTGGGTGGCCTGTGGCCACAGGACACAGAAGGTGGTGTTTGGTCCTGCCCTCCCAGGGTTTGTTGGAGCAAAGGATGAGCGAGTGTTTCCTAGGACTCAAATGTTGAGTCACTTGGGAGAGAACTAGGCTAGAGCTATTTAAAAAAAAAAAAAATATATATATATATATATATATTTTTAAAAAGCCTCTAAGACTTACAAGAAGTTGCAAAAATAAAACAGATAGTTCCCATGTGCCCTTCACCCAGTTTTCCCCAGTGATAATTGCATTTTCAAAACTAGGAAATTGACATTGGTACAAGGCTATGAACTAAACTACAGACTTTTTTGGTTTTCATCCATTTTCACATGCACTTGTGTGTGTGTGTGTTACTAGGCAATTAAAAAAAATTTTTTTTTGATGTGGACCAAAGTCTTTTATTGAATTTGTTATAATATTGCTTCTGCTTTATGTTTTGGTTTTTTGGCCCCTGAGGTATGTGGGGTCTTAGCTTCCTGACCAGGATTTGAAACTACGAACCCCTGCACTGGAAGGCAAAATCTTAACCATTAGACTGCCAAGGAGGTGGGAAATTTAATCACCTACAGATAGATTTGTGATTTGTGTATCACCACCACAATCAGGATACATAGTTGCTTCTTTACTAGTAAGAAGCTCTCTCACCCTACATCTTTTAGGTCAGACCCTTCTGCCAGCCCTATTCCGTGGCAATCACTGATCTAGTCTCCATCACTATAAATTGATCATTTCAAGGGTGTTACATAGTAGGATCATGCAGTATGTAACCTTTTGAGATTGGCTTTTTTCACTAGCAGAAATAACAGCTTTGAGTTCTAGCCATGTTGTTGCTTGTATCAATAGTTCTTTCTTTTTTATATCTTAGTAATATTTTATCATATACCTATACACAGTTTATACATTCCCAGCAGGAGTCATGTAAGTCCTGCCCATTGGACTTTCTCAGGGGGTGAGAGCAACTCAAATGATGAAGTTTGAACAGAAAGGATTGTCAGGGAACCAAGGGGGCAGTAAGTAGTGGCAGCTGGGATGGAATGCTTCGTACGTCTCCCTTGTCCTGAGAATTAAAACTGGAGCGGTCCCCAGAGATGGAGATCTCCAAAGATCCCATGAAAAAGTGCACAAGCAAGAAGCAGTTTATAGCTTCAAAGTCCAGTGAGCTTACGACAGTGCCAGTCACAAGCCAATTAAAGTATTTCCAGACATAACCATTTACCTCTGTCACTTTGCCATGGGATCCAAAACAGCAGCTAGTGAATGGGGGAGGCAATGCAGCAGAGTAGTGGTAGAGAGAAGAAATTGCATAGGAGACCCCCCTCCTCCCCTCCACCTCACACTGAACTGCTGGCTCTATCTGGGAACGGGAGAAAGTGTTGGGACGAAACTGAACTGTTGATTAATATAATGACCTGACACATTGAATTACTCTATTAAGACCATGTTTGTGACTTGATGTGACATCAAACTGTCGTTACTTGGAAGTGGCCAGAGCAGGCAAGGTCCAGCAATAGTTGTCATCTAGGGTCAAGGACAAGCTCCTTTCTTTCTCCGACTGCCCCTCTCCCCAAATGAGTTCATTTTAGAGGGATGGTGGGAGAAAAGCAAAATATATTTTGATTATGTCTGCCAGCAGTTACATAAATAACTTGGAAATAAACATCTTTTATACATAAGCCATTTTTTTTCTTTTATAGTATAATTTCTTTCGAGCAAATTCCTGGAAATGGGATTTGGATATTTTTATGGCATGGGCATGGATATTTTTATGATTCTCAAAACATATTGCCAAACTGCTTTTCTAAAGTTTTGTACCAACTTACATTCCCACCAGATAATGTGTGGAAGTTTAGTATCATTGGATGGTTAGCATAATGATGTTTAAATGCTATTTCATGTTTGAAATTTTTTTAATAATATATTCTGGATATTAACTCCTTATCAGATACATGGTTTGCAAATGTTTTCTCTCATTCCACAGGCTGACTTCTCACTCTATTGATTCTGTCTTTTCATGCACATAATTTTTAAAGTTTGATGTAGTCTCATTTATCTGCTTTTTTTGTCCTCACCTGTGCTTTTGGTGTCATACTTAAGAAGTCATTGCCAAGTCCAGTGTCATAAAGCTTTGCCCCTGTGTTTTCTTCTAGGAGTTTTATAGTTTTCATTTTTTAGATCTTCAATCCATTTTGAGTTAATTTTTGTGTATGGTGTAAGATAAGGTTCTAACTTCATTCTTTTCCCTGTGGACATCTACCTTCCCCAACACCATTTATTGAAGAAACTCTTCTTTCCCCTTTCACAACAAACTGTGGAAAATTCTTGAAGAGATGGGAATACCAGACCACCTTACCTGCCTCCTGAGAAATCTGTATGCAGGTCAAGAAGCAACAGTTATAAGCAACAATTTAGAACTAATGGACTGGTTCCAAATTGGGAGTACGTCAAGGCTGTATATTGTCACCCTGCTTATTTAACTTATAGGCAGAGTACATCATGCAAAATGCCAGGCTGGATGAAGCACAAGCTGAAATCAAGATTGCAGGGAGAAATATCAATAACCTCAGATATGCAGATGACACCACCCTTATGGCAGAAAGTGAAGAGGAATTGAAGAGCCTCTTGATGAAAGTGGAAGAGGAGAGTGAAAAAGCTGGCTTAAAACTCAACATTCAAAAAACTAAAATCATGGCATTTGGTTCCATCACTTCATGGCAAATAGATGGGGAAACAATGGAAACAGTGGCAGACTTTATTTTCTTGGGCTCCAAAATCACTGCAGATGATGACTGCAGCCGTGAAATTAAAAGACACTTGCTCCTTGGAAGAAAAGCTATGACCAACCTAGACAGCATATTAAAAAGCAGAGACATTACTTCATCAACAAAGTTCTGTCTAGTCAAAGCTATGGGTTTTCCAGTAGTCATGTATGGACGTGAGAGTTGGACCATAAAGAAGGCTGAGCACTGAAGAATTGATGCTTTTGAACTGTGGTGTTGGAGAAGACTCTTGAGAGTCCCTTGGACTGGAAGGAGATCTAACCAGTCAATTGTAAAGGAAATCAGTCCTGAATATTCGTTGGAAGGACTGATGCTGAAGCTGAAGCTCCAATACTTTGGGCACCTGATGTGAAGAACTGACTCATTGGAAAAGACGCTTATGCTAGGAAAGACTGAAGGCAGGAGGAGAAGGGGACGACAGAGGATGAGATGGTTGGAGGCATCACAACTCGATGGACATGAGTTTGAGCGAACTCTGGGAATTGCTGATGGACAGGGAAGCCTGGTGTGCTGCAGTCCATGGAATTGCAAAGAGCTGGACACAACTGAGGGACTGAACTGAACTGATTAGCAACCTTGTCAAAAATCATCAATTGTTGTTATTTTTTAATTGATGGAAACAAATGAATAATAACCAGAACACAGAATTCTTTTGTAAAGTAGACTTGGGGACAAATAATGACTTTTTGAATGAGGTGGTGAGATCCAAATAAAAAAAACGAAAATGTGAATAAAACTCAAGACCATTGGATGGAGACCTAGTAACTCCTTTTCTTAAGTTGTCATCAGTGCCAAGGGGAAAGTTGATTGACAATCTAATTCACCAAATTAATGATTACTGAGTGCCTACTATATAGGCATTAACCAGGCCAAGGGAATACAGTTGTGCATAAGAGAGCAGTCCCTGCTATGTGTGTTTCTGTATAGAATCTCATTTTCCATTAGCAGCATCAAGAAAAATGTGTGTGCCTGCCCTCCCTCTGCTAGGAATTTGAAGAGGTAAAAGAGACTGTGAGATGCTGTCCATGCTCTTAAGAGCCCATGTGAGCTTGTTCTTACCAAGGCCCCAGATCACCTTCATGCCCGCTGCTCTTTGCTAAGGGCTAATACCTAGTGAAACTGACGCATTTTGCTCGGACAATGAAAGGGATGAGGGCTTAAAGGCTGGGGCTTGTGTCCAGATGTCTGAAGGAGTCCGTGTTGCATCTGAAGCTGCTCTCCATAGGGCTATTTCTTAGGGTCTCCCCAGACACATCCCACTCTAGTTGAAACCAAAATTTCTGTCATTTCAATAACCTAATGTTCCATTCAAGACACACAGGAAATAGGGTGAAAGAGATATTGCTTCTGCAAGCCTCAGACTAGCAGATTGAGACATTCAATAGCACTCTCATTTGGGCTGAACAGTGGTGATTGTGTGTGAGTTAGCATAATGCTTTGTTTTGCAGTTATTTGGCAGGTGTTTTATTTCTTCCAAATGGGATAAGTATGCATATATGAATTGAAATCTCTTTTGCATTGCTTGTTCTCCTAGTACAACTTCTCTCAGCTCTGTATGATGAAAGGTTTTCAGTATCTTTGGAGAGGAGTATCAAGTTTATATAAGAAACTCAGTTTGTAATCTTCACTATTGTAAACAAATTATTGATGCTTAAGTTTGCTGTCCCTTAACCTGTATTTAGTTTCCACTCGTAATGTAGGTCCAGTCACTTTCTTGTTTAAAATAAACTTTTACTTTGGAATGTCTTGGATTTACAGAAGAGTTGCAATGTTCCCATATATCCCTTACCCAGTTTCAGTTTCCCCCGATGTTAACATTTTGTATTATGATGCATGCTAAGTGCATGCTAAGTCACTTCAGTCGTGTCTGACTCTTTGTGACCCTGTGGACTATAGCTCGCCAGGCTCCTCTGTCCATGGGATTCTCCAGGCAAGAATACTGGAGTGAGTTACCACTTCCTCCTCCAGGGGATCTTTCCAACCCAGGGATCGATTCTGCGTCTCCTGCAGCTCCTGCACTGCAGGCAGATTCTTTACTGCTGAGCCACTGGGGAAGCCCATTATCCATGGTACCATTATCATACTTTTATCAAAACCAAGAAACCAGCATTGTTGCATTACCATTAACTAAACTTCAGGCTTTACTTGGATTTCACTACTTACTCCATTAATGTCTTTTTCTCTTCTACAGTTCAATTTAGGATACCACCACATTGCATTTAGTTGTTGTGTCTCTTTAGTCTTCTCTGGTCTGTGACAGTTTCTCAGTTTTTCTTTGTTTTTTATGACTTTGACAGTTTTGAGGAGAATTAGGAATGTATTTTGTAGAGTTTTGGGTCAAATCACTTAAAATTTTATTTTATTGCTATATACCCATACATTGATTTACAATAGTATAATCACTTTTAGTGCATTATTTCCTGGTCTTTCTAGAGCCCAGAGTTAAAGCACTTCTATTAATAAAGGTAATTTTCTAGATTGGATAGACCTGAATAGACCATTGCAGCTGATACAATAATTTTAAAAAATCCAGCACCCAGAAGGGAAGACTGTAGGTATGTGTCACTGTGACACGATCCAGCATTGGCCAGGTTTATATCTGGTTTCATAACATGGCAATTCTGTTAGTCAAGGTTTTGGAAAGAAAATCTAAAGTACACTCAGCCAGGATTTTAAAGAGGATTTAATGTTTACCCAGGTGAGTCAGTGTACTAGCTGGAACTTCTATAAAAATGTCACAGATCAGGTGACTTAAAAAGCAGATATTTATTTCTCATAGCTCTGGAGGCTGGGAGATCCAAGACTAGAGCCTTGGTCAAGGTGTTTTTCCTGGCTTGCAGATGGCTGCCCTCTTCCTCCTCACATGGAGAGAGCGAGAGCTCTGGTCTCTTTTTCTCTCTTAAAAGGGCACTCATCCCACCATGGGGGCCCCACCCTCATGACCTCATCTACACCTGATTACCTCCCAGATGCCCCACCAACAAATACCATCACATTGTGGGTTAGAGCTTCAACATAGGAGTTAGGGGTAGGGCATAAACATGCAGTCTGTAATAGGCAGGGATAGAGGGAACTGATAGGGATGTTGAGGCTCTTTGGGACTGGAAGCAGAGGGAACTCCCAACGGATGAAGGAGCAAGGGGAGGAAATTGTACTCCGGGTCTCAAAGCTGCAGATGGTGGCTGGGAGTTGGGCATGGTGCCTAGCAGGAGCTGTAGTGGTAGAGAGAGGAAAACATAGCCAGAATGCAAGGCAGAGAGAGAGTGAGAAATATCCAAACTTCTCCTAGCCTCCAGTTCCCAGTTGTTGTCACCCACTGGCCAAACTCAACCAGAATCCAAGGCAGGGGAACCTGGACACTGCAGTCTTTTGGGATCAGTGCTCCAGGCCGCACAGAAGGGTGGGAAATGGAGGAGAGCGTGTGTAGATAGTGAATAGCCAGCACCGACACTTAAAAGTATACCTATTTGACTCTATTTCGTAACATAAATTTTCCTAGGGCAGGAACATCCTCTTTTTAAACTTAGCCTTGACAAAGCAATTGTATACATTTCCTGGACTTCCCTGGTGGCTCAGTGGTAATGAATCCACTGGCCAATGCAAGAGACACAGGTTTGATTCCTGGTCCAGGAAGACCTCCTGGAGAAGGAAATGACACTCCCTCCAGTGTTCTTGCCTGGGAAATACCATGGACAGAGGAGACTCGCAGGCTACAGTCCATGCGGTCGCAAAAGAGTTGGACATGCACTTAGCAAATGAACAACAACATACATTTCCTAGGACTACTTGCGTCACAAAGTACCACAGACTCAGTGGCTTAAAACAACAGATGTGAATTCTAGCAGTTCAGGAAGCTTGAAGTCTGAAATCAAGGTGTCATCAGGGCCACACTCCCTCTGAAAGTGGTAGGGGAGAATCTTTTCTTGCCTCTTCTAGGCTCCTTGGCTTGTAGATGCATCACTCAGTCTCTGTCTCCCAAGTCAAACTGTTGTCATTTCCCTGTATGTTTCTACTTCCTCTTCTTATATGGACACTAGTCAGTTGGGTTAAGGGCTCACCCTATTCCAGTACGATCTCATCTTAAATAAACTACATCTTTAGTAACTCTATTTCCAAATAAGGTCACATTCTGAATGGGCATAAATTTAGGGGGACACCCCAGTACACTTACTACAATTCTTTTTTTTTTTTTTCAGTTGAGGAGAAAGAGGCAGAAAGAATAACTTGTCCAGGTTACAGAAAGTGACTGAGCTGAGTTTAGAAGCACATTTTAAAACTATTAATTAGCCAAAAACGTCTTCCTCCTTCCCATCGGCTTGCCCCTTCGCCAGCCACCACTCCTGGACTTTTGTTACTTATTTCCTCGTTCAACGACACCTTGGGTGTTAGCTGATCTTAATTTTGATGGACAGAAATGACCGGTGCTGCTGTCTGTTGGGCAGAAGGATGGGATGATGTGTGGGGAAAACAAAATCTCTGTCTCTTGGAGATTTAGTTTTCTTTTTGTTTATAAAATGGCAAAAATGACACATCTCATTTGGTGGTTGTGAGTATTCAGTAAAATCAGAGTGAGAAAGCTTGGCAAAAGTTTCCAAGGCATGCTTGCAACTCTAAGGAATTTTTTTTTTTTTTCAAATCTAGAGTTTTTATTGTCTCTTTAAAATATCAGAACTGAGTCCATAGAACCATCTGCTATCTTGTCATTTCTGCAGCGGGATCACTGAGATCTTATTCATCAGCCTGCTGAACTGTTCCTTTTTCAGAAACATAAATACCGTCCAAAAATTATCTGATATCCTTGTTTTTAACTGTGGTGGCTTGCTGAATCAAAGCTGCTGAATTTGACACAAGTTCAATGTCATTTCCTTCAAGAATCAACTCATCTTTCTGGGCTTGAGATACTGAACAGGCAACCCCTGGCCTCATTCAAACCCTGCGTATGTATTTTTCACCCAAAAAATTTCGGATTTCCACAAGAGAACCATTCTCCTGAATAACAACGTTGATGGGGAAGTGGGCATACACCGACCTCATCTTGTAACGGAAGCCCAGTGTAACACCCTTGATCATGTTCTGTACGTGACTACAGATTGTGCGAACAGTGGCCAGTTCCTTTCTGTTTCCCCACCATTTGTCAACAAGGATCCTCTTCATTTTCTTTCCAAGGAGACTGAGTTCTACATTGATGTGATTGAAGTCCCTCTGCAGGGTGCCTCTGGGGCCCTTCACAATAACTGTCCGTCCCTTCAAGGTAATGTCGACATTTTCTGGGATGTCGACAGTCTGATTGCTGAAAATGGTCTTCATTCTCACAGTAGATGCAGTAAATAGCAGGAATTTTTATAGACAAATTTTCAGGGAGAAAAGGGGACATTACTCATGTAGGGTATTGATTAATTTATATTTTTGAATCTCTAAATTGTTGACATGCGTTTAAGTCTTAGATGAACAAGAAACAGAAATAGTGTAGTATAGATATTCAGCATTGCCTGTAATTTTAGGTTGCTCAATTTAGCCTCTTTCAAATAGTAAGTAATTTCCTTTCATTGTTTTTGCTAAGTTACAGCATAAGTTGATGTCATAGCTCTTGCCACTGACCAGTAGTATAACTTTGGTCATGTTGCTTAACTTCATCTTACATTGTGAAGGTTAATGGAAAATGCACACATACACATGAGCACGTACAAGCTCCCGCTGCAACTCCTGGTACATTAAAGATGGTCAGGAAGTGAAAACTTGAAAAAAAATTATCACATTGCTGTTATTATTGCTATTAACATTATTAATATCATTGGTTTTCACAAGCACTGAGTTATAAATACTTGGCTAATGAATCTATTTTTTTAACTTTTAAAAAATGTCAACTAATTTTAGACTTAAAGAAAAGTTAACAAAAATAGTACAGAGAATTCATATATGTGCTTCACTAGCTTTCCCTAATTTTAATTTTCCCCTAATCTTTTAAAAAATGTTCATTTATTTTTGGCTGTGCTGGGTCTTCACTGCGGTACGAGCTTTTCTCTAGTTGTGGTGAGCGGGGGCTACTCTTTGTTGTGGGGTGCAGGCTTCTCATTGCTGTGGCTTCTCTTTGTTGCAGAGCATGGACTCTAGGATGTTCAGGCATCAGTAGCTGTGGCACGTGGGCTCAGTACTTATGGCTCCCAGGCTCCAGGACACAGGCTCAATAGTTGTGGAGCAAGGGCTTAGCTGCTCTGTGGCATGTGGGGTCTTTGGATCAGGGATATCGAACCTGTGTGTCCTGCATTGGCAAGTGGATTCTTTATTACTCAGCCACTAGAGAAGCTCCTAATGTTAACATCATTGGCAGGTGGATTCTTTATCACTGAGCCAACAGAGAAGCCCCTAATGTTAACATGTTAATTAACCACAGTCTGATGATCAAAACCAAGAAATTAAGATCGATTCAATACTATTAAGTAAACTACAGATCTTACTTGAAATTGCATTTTCCTGTTGAAGTTTCCAGTTTCCTATTGCAATGCAGGGACTTTATGGGAAGATTAGCTTAGTCTTCTCCAACTTAGATTTTTTTAAAATTGTGTTTTATGATCTCAACACTTTTGAAGAGAACTCATCAGTTACTTTGTGGAATGTCCTTTAGTTTGGGCTTGTCTGTGTTTTCTTTGATTAAATTGAGGTAATGCAGTTTAGCAAGGATACCTCAGAAGTAATGCCATGTCTTTCTCCATGTACCATTTCAGGAGGTACACAATGCCAATGTATTTTATAACTGGTGTTCTTAACCTTGACCTCTTGGTTAAAGTAGTATCTGTCAGGTTTCTTGAATTTACTGTTTTTCCTCTTGCAGCTAACAAATATCTTGGGGAGATACTTTGAGACCATGAATATATCCTTTTTGTCATACTTTTGCACACTAGTTTTAGCATCTATGCAGGATTTTTGCCAGAAACAATTAATAATGTGGTGTTTGCTTACCAGAGATTTTCTATTTCTTTCATGCCTGTATTTGTATTGGAATTCCTCGGTAAGGTAAAGTTGTTTCTTTTCTTCCACTTACTTATTTGTATTAGAATGAGCTAATACATATTTATTTTATTCTATGGGTTATAATCTAATACTATCATTATTATGATCAGATTGTTCCAGCTTCGGCCATGAGGAGCTTAATTAGGTTGGCTTCTGTATTCTTTCAACATGCTCCATCCTTCGTTAGTATCGGCACTGCCTTCTTTTTCTAGACTTGTCTTTCATTTCCTTGCCCCAACCCCCCTTTTATCTCCCCCCAAACACTAGTTCCTTTTATTGGAGAATGGATTTAGAGACTATGATCTTGGTGGTGGGTGTGCTCATTGCTGCTGGGGTATCATTGCTTCTAGGTCCTCTCAGTGGACAGCGCTAGGAAATATGTTTATGTTTACTAACACACACGTATCAATTTTTATTTCAGTGAATCTGTATAGATTTCTTTTTGGGTTGAGCTGCTTGGCTTGTGGTGTCTTAGTTCCCTGCATAGATGGAACCCATGCCCCCAGAAGGGCGGACTTCTAAGCACTGGACCATAAGGGAATTCCCTATATAAATATTAAAAGCCATAATGAATACATTCACTCTAAAGAAACTGCAGGAGTATCTACAAGGCAGGCTTCTATTTGTCTGCCCCAGATAAGGAGAAAAGTACAATATTTCAGAGTCAATGGTACTAGTTTACTTTCAATTTTGTGTTATGATTCATATAGCCGAGGTTATTAGAGAAGGGACCTAATCTCAAATAATTCTGAGAACAGAAAAAAAAATCATAGAGGTATCCAATTCATGTTTCCTAAACTGGTATTCCATGGAATACTGTTTTGGGAAGTGTTAAATGTTTATCATGATGAAAGGGCTCTGTGGTCCAATAAATTTGGGAAGCGTGTCATGGTAGATCCCCCACACTTATGTAACACTGCTCAGGGATTATTAAAGGAGTTTTTAAAAAATATGTTTTTCCAGAAAAATTATATAATATAAACAAAATATTTATCAGACCACTTTATGGAAGCAGAAGATATAAAAGAAGAAGAAAACACATCAAATTTAATGTGATTTTTGTGGTATAAATTTATTTGGGACTAAATGTTGGTCTGCACAATAACATGAAATTTTTAAAGTTGTGTGACCACATTCCTTGTTAAGAGAAGCTGCTATAAGGTATGTCTTCATATAGCTTTTAAAATCTACGGGGAAAACTGCACTTGCTTTTCAAGGGGCAAATATATTCTTTAGAAAAAATACATTCTCTACTCCTGCCATCGAAATACAGCTCAACAGAACTTATGGAAAAACTAACAGCAAAGACGAAACATCCCATTTCAAAGTAGTCATTTTGTGGATGAAGGTAGAAACCTACAATCTTTCCTCCACCACAGCATTTCATATTTAAACCTTCTATTTTTAACCTGATGGTGGGATTCATGGCTAATGCTTATGAGATCTGTGTCTAGACAGTTGAGAAAAACAGGAAATGAGTTACATTGTTGTAGCTTAAGAGAATTTAACCTTTTGTCTTCTAGCTCCAAGTTCTGCCTGCTTTAGAAAAACATTCCTTCTCTCTTGAGGATTTCAGGGCATTTAAGGAACTATAATAATCCAAGGCCTCTTCAGGGAGCAGAGATAGCTATTTTGGTGGAAAAGGAAATGAGAACATGGGTTTACTGGGCTTGGCCCATAAAATGAACACAGCCATTTGGAGGAACGTGTTTGCTCTCTTCTTTTGAATTCTGTGTGTTCACAGCTGTCTCGGATGGTGTGCTTCTGAAGGGCAGGAACTCAGCCTGGCTAACTCCCTCTGTGCTAGATGCAGCCAGTGATGCTGTAGGACATACAGTGCCCCACTGAAGGGCAAGTTAAGAAGAAGCAGCAGATGGTATCTATGGAATGCTTTCTTTGTGCCATGCACATCACATACATGATCTCATTTAATCCCCTCAACAACCCTAATAAAATATAGTTACTACTATTACCCCCACTTTACCCATGAAAAAATGGAAGCACAGAGAAGCTAAGGAACTTTGTAAGAGTACCAGAAGGCTTTCCTGGTGGCTCAGTGGTAAAGAATCCGCCTGCAAATGCAGGAGACGCAGGTTTGATCCCTAGGTTGGGAAGATTCCCTGGAGAAGGAAATGGCGACCCACTCCAGTATTCTTGCCTGAGAAATCCTATGGACAGAGGAGCCTGGTGGGCTACAGTCCATGGGGTCACAAAGAGTCAGACATGACTTGATGACTAAACAGCAAGAGAAGCAGAACTGGCATTTGAACCCAAATAAATATGATTCTAGAATCTATGTTCTTGGTATTTTATACCGTTTAGGGCTGTTTTGACAATTAAATGAGATGATGTACATAATTTTTTCATGGTTTCTGGCCCCTAATATGCATTAAAACTAATTCCTGCTATTATTTGTTTAAGTAAAATAATGCTACTTTTCATTACAAGTGGATGATGACACTCCCACGACCCCTCCTTGTAAGATACACAGTGTGTAGTGCTTGTAAGTAGCTGTTGAACTGAGTGTACTGAATAGTAATGGTAAGGATTTGTATTTAATGTATTACCTGCAACATTATTGTGGGGCTGGAGATACAATGATGGCAACAGCTGGTCAGGTTCGAGCCTTTGAAAACAAGTAAAGGAAACTGGCTCACACAGCAATCAAGTCTACAATTTTGACTTTATTAGCCATTGTTTATTAGAGTCTAAGAAATGGCCACATACCACATACAACAAATACTACATAGACTGAACAAATATCACTTTCACTTTGTCACACTCAAAAGTGGTAGGGATACACTATTAGGGAAGACAGAATCCTTGTGCTCCTGGATTTACAATCTAGTAGAGAATACATTAAAAAACAAGCATGTGAAATCCTTACAAACTGTAATAGGCACCACCAAGGAAATAGTGGAAAGGTTGAAATATAGAATAATGGAGTTGGGATGGGGAAGGAAGCTCAGATCTTACTTTGCATGGAAGATAAAGGAAGACTTCTTTGACTAGGTGACATTTAAGCCCCAGTGATAGGAAAGAGCCTGGGAAGAAGGAATAATACAAAGGCTTTGGTGGGCGGGGGCCGGGGGAAGAACTTGACAAGTTCAAGGGTTTGAAAGAGAGTTGAGTGTGGCTGGAGCATAACAAGGAGAGTGGGGTGAGATGAGGCCAGAAAGATAGGCAGGACAGGTCATGGAGGGCCTTACCAGCCCTTGGTAAGAAATTCAGTTTTATTCTAAGTGTAATAGGAACCCACCAAAGGGTCCTAAACAGACAAGTGACATTATCCGATTTTCTGCTGCGTGGAGAATGAAGTAGACAGGATGGGAATGCTGTTGAGGGGACTTCCCTGGTAGTCCAGTGGCTAAGATTCAGCACCCCCAATACAGAGGACCCAGGTTCGAACCCTGGTCAGGAAACTGGATCCCATAGGCCATAACTAGGAGATTCCATGTGCTGCAACTAAGACCCAGCACAGCCAAACAAACAAATAAATAAAAATAAATATGAAGGAAAGAATGCTGTTGGGATTGTCTGTACAAAAGATAGTAGTGACTGGGACTAAGCATTCCTTAGGAGGGAGGATGGATAGAGACAGAAAGAGATGTGATGGTAGAAGCAGAGGTCAGAGTGACGTGGGGCCAAGAGCCTAGGAAAGCAAGCAGCCTCTAGAAACTGGAAAAGGCAAAGACATGGATTCTCCCTGAGAACCTTCAGAAGGAACCAGTGCTGCCAACACATTCTAGACTTCTGACCTGCTGCTGCTGCTGAGTCACGTCAGTCGTGTCCGACTCTGTGCGACCCCATAGATGGCAGCCCACCAGGCTCCGCCGTCCCTGGGATTCTCCAGGCAAGAACACTGGAGTGGGTTGCCATTTCCTTCTCCAATGCATGAAAGTGAAAAGTGAAAGTGAAGTCGCTCAGTCGTGTCCGACTCTTAGCGACCCCATGGACTGCAGCCTACCAGGCTCCTCCGTCCATGGGATTTTCCAGGCAAGAGTACTGGAGTGGGGTGCCATTGCCTTCTCCAAGACTTCTGACCTACAGAACTGCAAAATGAGAAATTTGTGTTGCTTTTCACCTCTAGGTTTGTGGTCCCTAATTACAGCAGGGAGGTGCTGGCAGGAATAAGTAATCTGCCTTCCACCCTGCCTCACCCTCCAGAGCTCTTTGTCTTCCTTCCATTGGCCGGATCTAACCAGAAGCCACAGGTGAGAGATCCACAGATGCTGTTCACACCGGCCAGCCTTTTAGGTGACAAAGAGGATGGAGGGGAGAGGAGAGTGAATCTGGAGCAGCAGAGAGAAAATGTCCAGTGCAGCGCAAGCTGAGTGGTTTGCTCTTCATCTGGAGCCTATAATAAAGTAAGACGTTTGGCATGCTGCCTTGGCTTATCTCAGCCCTTTCTTTGGTGAGTTCTCTCTAGCACAGCCTTCGAAAACATCTTTGGTTTTGCCTCATACCTTTATAGTGCAGATAAAGGATGTCAATGCACCTGTTTCTAATATCTAATTCACCCGTCAGTGGGATGCAGCAAGTTTCCAAAGCAAATGATATGAATTAAAGTTAATCCACCATTTACTGTAAATATAAGAAGAAAAAGCTGGTTGACATTGCAGTATTGTGAGTGAATTTATCCCAGCCTTTTTCCTGTTTTCCCATAAAATACAAATCTCAAAGCACCTATCCTTGGACCAACTTCATCAGCATTCCCAGGGTGTTTTAAGCTTTTACAGATTTAGGGATTCTCATTTAGTTGGTCAGAATGAGGACTGAATATCTGTTTTCTTTTAAAAATAAGCTCCCAAAGGGAGAAGGGATACATGTATATGTATGGCTGAGTCCCTTTGTTGTCCACCTGAAACTGTCACAACATTGTTAATTGGCTATGCTTCAATATAAAATAAAATGTTTAAAAAAATAAAAATATGTCCCAAGATATTATAAGGAACAACAGTGCCTTAGACAGAGATTTTTTCATTTTTGGACAGACTGACGATAGATTGACTAGCTACATATGATGTGAAAGCAGACTTTTTGTTAGTCTTAAAACTACTTCCTCCAAAAGCTTACCCAGTTCCACTTCAGGTCAGCTGGATTGTGACTGGAATTAAATTTACCAAACACAGTTGGGTGTGAACAGAAAAATCTATTTTGTTAGTTAATTATACTGCATGCTTGTAATAAACTACTGTGATTTGGCAGCCACTGAACTATGCACAGTGGATACAAAAATGAATGAATAATAACACAGATTTTCAAAGATTTAGCTTATTGGGAGGGACAGCTCTGCCAACAAGTAATTATAATACTGTGAGATCGGGGCTGTGATGGGACCATGGACATAGTGCCTTAGGAATTGGGAGGCGATGCTCAAAGAAGTCTTTATAGAAGAGGTCACATTGGAGCTGGGTCTTGTAGGGAGAGTTGGAGTTTATGGAACAGGGAAGGGCATTTCAGACAGTGGGAAGAATTTACAACAGAGGCATGAAAGAGATGGCTAGTTTAAGAAGTTGCCTGTGATTTTGAGGACCAGGAGCAGAAGGTATTTATGTCTCTGAATGTGGCTTTAGGGGATGCACGGACTATATTATCACTAGCCCTGCTGCCATGACACTGAGCTTGAGTGTTAGATTAGTGTTAATGGGAAGCTTCGGAATAATTTGAAAAATTATTATAAAAATGACAAAAGTAACTCTTGCCACACTTTGGAACAAGCAAGAATAATTTTACAGTTAAAGAGTGAAAGTCCTCTTTCACTACTCTCTTCTGGGTCCATCCAAATCAGTTCCCACTCCCCGCCGACCCTGAGGTAGCCATTGTGATAGTTTGGGTCATCCTCATTGATGTATTATACATTTTATTATGTATGCTTTCAAATCTACTCCTATGGGCTGAATTGTGTTCCCTCCTAAAATTCACATGTTGAAGCCTTAACTCCCAACGTGACTGTATTTGGAGATAGGGTCTTTAGAAGGAAATTAAGATTAAATGAGGTCAGCTGTCCATCATGTGAGGCCACAGCAAGAAAATGGATGTCTGCAGGTCTAAGAGAGCTCTTACCAGAAACTGGACCCTGCTTGACCTTGATCTGGGATCCTCTAGCCTCTGAAACTGTGAAAAAATAAATTTTTGTTGTTAAAGGCCCCAGTCTGTGTTATTTTGTTGTGGCAGCCTGAGACTAAGACACCTTCCCAAAATTAGAAAAAATAGCAAAAAGAATCTTCATTGACCTGTTATCCAGATTCAATGATTATCTATTGAATGATCATAAACAGGGAAGTGGCGAGGTTAGATAATGTGTTCTAGAAAGACCTCTCGGGCAGCAAAGTGGGCATGTTGGAGGGGTTCAGGCTGGAGATGGGGAGACAGGCTAAGCACCTCTTGTAAACTTCCTGGCAAGCGATGCTGAGGGCCCTCATTGTGGGAAGGCACTAGAGAAGGACTGGAGGGGCTGACCAGAGAGGAATTTAAAAGTAGAATCGATGGGCTACAAGTGTTTCAATCGTAAGTCTGTGTTTCATTATATCTAAGATGCCATGGATTGTTAAGATGCAGCCTGAATTCAAAGATATAAAAAATGGAAAGACTGCTAATCTTAGGATTGATGAAAGGCCCTAGAATTGAAAGCTGGGACCACCAACCCCTCATGGGAACAGCAGACATGGCTCATAATTTAGCGTGTAAAAGAGAAGCAAGATTTTGATATCTGGAATCCTGATGCATAGCATAGGTTAATGAACTTAAAAAAAAATTACTTCTTAAGTTGAACTCTTCTTTTTTGCTGTTCTTGATTAAAGAACATGTTGGAGGGGCGACTTTTGTGGCTGGGAACTTTATAGGAGCCTCTCCATTTTAACAAAATGCTACCCAGATGAGATGATGTCATTTACAACTTCACAGTCATGCTCAGTTTGGGGGCAGCCAAATTCTGTCTATTTAATAAAAAAAGGATGTTTTGAATGGGGGTGCTAGGGGATTTGGCCTGCTGATTCCTTTTCATGGTGCTTTCTTGGGCTTCCAGACAGAGTTTGGACTCCACAGGCAGATGGAGCTCTTATCCATGTTTTCTCTCCCCAGTGACAGGCCTGCAAGCCTGTCATTACCCAGTACTGGCATCTCTCGTCTTGGAGCTTGGATGGTTACATAAACACTGAGAGCAACACAGCTCATCCAGGCTACACTTCGAGGACCTGAATTCCCCCAAAGGGCACTCAAGTCGAAGCAGGCCGAGGGGCAGGACGCCGCTTCCCCACGCAGAGCCAGAGGTGGGGTTGACAGCAGGGGCACCAGGAGGGACCCCGGCCACATTACCCAGTGAATTCATGTCTGCACATCCGGGACTCCACCATGATTTTTGCCTTTTCAAATTTAAAATTGGATCGAAAAATGTGTGCGAGTGTTTTTAAAGAGTTCAGAGCCAGACTTCTTTTTTTGTTGCAAGTTATTTTAGGACTTATATTTTATCGGTTGCTGTTTTGGAAAAAAAGGCTTTCGCCTCTGCGTTCCCGGAAGTGCCCAGAGAAGTGAGTGTGCGCTCTGGATTTAGACAGCCCGGGTTTGAATGCCAGTTCCACTGTGTGTCTCTGGCCAAGCTGCTCATCCTTCTGAGCCTCAGTTCTGTCTATAAAGGGGGGCTAATAAGTAGTGCCTATTCCATAGAATTGTTGAGATAATCAACCATTTCACATGCTTAGAACAGTGCCTTGCTATTCAATATACAAGTAGCAAAAATAACCACAGCTAGAAATATTGAATACTAGCAAAAGTGTTTTGCTTACTCTGTGCCAGGTACTTTTCTACATAAAACAGCTCTCTTTATCCAACCAGCCATCCTATAAGTAGATGCTGTTATTATTCCTGTTTTATAGATCAGGAAACTGAAACATAGAAAAGTCTATTCAGTATAAATATTCTTGTGTCTCTGTCGAACCTCATATAAACCTGGTTGTAGAATATTAAAATTATTGATTTATATGCCTGGCTCTCCTCCATAAATATGTGGGCTACTCAAATATGATAACTCTAGCTGTCTTTATTTTTTCCCCCTGGGTGAGGTTCTCATTAGTTATCCACTTTATACATAGTAACTGTGTATATGTCAATCCCAATCTCCCAATTTATCATAGATCTAGTACCAGATACACAGTAATAATGTTAAATAAATTGGGAAGGAGCTTAGTGGGAAGTGTCAGTTTGGGACATCAAAATGAAAGTACGTATTTTTTCAGTATTGGCTCCCGACCATTGTTATATGGTTCTTTCCGAGGCTTCATGGGAACAGCTTCCTTGATGACCTTCAGGCCAAATTATGCAGTTTTTCATTTCCCGCTGGTTATTAGCAGTTTCATCCCAGCACTGGGCCTCAGCCTGGTTTGTTAACGCCTCTCTCCGATTCCCTCCGTAGCTTTCCTCCCCTCCCCACCAGTGCAGCTGGGACTGCAGTCGCTGCTGGTCTCCTTGTGGCCGTCCCTCCTCCCGGAGCTTAGGTGTGGGTGGGCGGTAGGAGGGTGACTTCAGGGCGACATTTGCCTTACTTGGCAGTCCAGGGTGAGGTTTCCGTCCTCTCTACACGGACTGTTGCTGTCTCTGCAGCTGGTTGGTAGTCGGTTCTCTCTCGGGGGCGGGTGCTCAAGGCTGGGTCTTCCACGGTGTGTGAGGGCTGGTCCTTTGCAGGCCCTTTGGGAATCTCTTCCTCCCTGACACACTCCCCAGCTCCGAGAGCTGCCTTCAGTTGCAACCTCTTCCCCTGACCCTACTTCAGTTCCTGCCTCTTCCATGGCTGCTGGGGCCACTGACCTGGGGGACACCCCCTTTTGAAATGTATTTTTTTTTTATTGTGGTAGAAGTCACATAAAACATACTATTTTGACCATGTTTAACTGTACAGTTCAGTGGCACTCAGGACATTCACATTGTTGTGTGACTCTCACCATTGTACATCTCTAGAGTTTTTCACCGTCCTAAACTGAAACTCTGTCCCCACTAAACTGTAAGTCCCCATTCCCCCTTCCCACCCTCCACCCCTCAGCCCCTGGCATCTACCAATGTACTTTCTGATTGTGTGAATTTTTTTTTTTTTTGCAAAGAGGCTGGGATCTGACTCTATGAATTTGACTATTCTTTGTCATTGTTGTTCCATCGCTAAGATGTGTCCAACTCTTTGCGACCCCATGGACTGCAGCACGCCAGGCCTCCCTATCCCTCATTATTCTAGGTACCTCATATAAATGGGAGGAGAAGGCAATGGCACCCCACTCCAGTACTCTTGCCTGGAGAATCCCAGGGACGGGGGAGCCTAGTGGGCTGCCGTCTATGGGGTTGCACAGAGTCAGACACGACTGAAGCGACTTAGCAGCAGCAGCATATAAATGGAATCAAACACTATTTGAATGCATTTTTAAGGTGAACTTAATATATAGAGGGGTGCTCTTTTAATAAGATGCAGAGAAGATGGCTCAAGCCCAGTTACCTTCTTAGTGTCCACTCCACCCTTGGGAAATGTGCACACCCTTGTGTGCCTCTGGGGACATTGCAAGGTGCCTCACTGCCCCTCCCTCTCCCAAACCAGTGTCCTCTCCAAGTCTGTCTTCCCCTGCCCCAGTTAACAGTTACAAGTAGGGAATAAAATGCCGGTCTTCTAGATCATTAGAACTCCTGGACTTTATGAATGATTCTCCTGAAGTCCCAGTAGGGGAGTGGGGGAGGATATAGGCTCTTCCTGTGAACACTGTCGGAGAAGACAATGGCACCCCACTCCAGTACTCTTGCCTGGAAAATCCCATGGACGGAGGAGCCTGGTGGGCTGCAGTCCACGGGGTCGCTAAGAGTCAGACACGACTGAGCGACTTCACTTTCACTTTTCCCTTTCATGCACTGGAGAAGGAAATGGCAACCCACTCCAGTGTTCTTGCCTGGAGAATCCCAGGGACGGCGGAGCCTGGTGGGCTGCCATCTATGGAGTCGCACAGAGTCGGACACGACTCAAGCAACTTAGCAGCAGCATTAGCAGCATGAACACTGTTCTCTCTTCACTCTTCCTGTTACACTGACTCAGAGGGTGGAGGGAATTCAGTTGCTTCTGACCTCTCCATAAGCCCTTCGGGGTGGTGGCTGGGTCCAGCTGTTGAACTTATAAGGTCAAACTACTCAGTGCCATTTGTCCTTTGCACTGGGTTTTATCTCAAGTCCTGGGACTTCACTGCACCTTTGTTGTTCACAATAGCCAAGTCACGGAAGCAAACTAAGTGACCATTGGCAGATGAATGGATAAAGAATATGTGATATATAAATATATGCATATATATGTTATATTATATATTATATATAAGCTGAAGCTCCGCTACTTTGGCCACCTGATGCAAAGAGCTAACTCCTTGGAAAATACCCTGATGCTGGGAAACATTGAAGGCAAGAGGAGAAGGGGAGGACAGAAGATGAAATGGTTGGGTGGCATCACTGACACGATGGACATGAATTTGAGTAAACTCTGGGAGTTAGTGCTGGACAGGGAAGCCTGGCATGCTGCAGTCCATGGGTCGCAAAGTTGGACATGACACAGTGACTGAAAGACAAAATAATATATATAAATTCATACATTATATATAAAATATATTTTAATATCCTATATTAAAAGTATGTAATGGAATATTATTCAGCCATGAAAAGAAAATCTTGCCATTGGTGACAACATGGATGGACCTTGAGCACACTATGCTAAGTAAAATAAGTAGACAGAGAAAGACAAATGCTGGACAATCTCACTTATATGTGGAATCTAAAACAGCCAAACTCATAGAAATAGACAGGAGCTGGGAGATGGAGGAAATGGAGAACTGTTGGGTAAAGGGTACAGACCTCCAATTTTTTGTTTTTTTTTTTTATATATAGTATATAATATATTTTAATAGCCAATAAAGACCACCCTTGAAAATATATTCAAAATCCACTGACAAGGCCTCCTTCTGCCAAAATTTGTACAATTGATCACAGACTAATGAAATAGGCAAATAGACAAAAGTAGCTAATTGTGGCAGGTCAATGGGAGTGAAAAATCTTAATTTCATAAATTATATAGTAATAGATACTGACTTTTAAGATGTATTTCACTACTGAATGAAGTTTCATTTCTAAATGTGTCGAATAAGAGTTTCCCAAAGTGTGTTCCAAAGAACAGTCAGTCTTTACATAAACACGGGATTCTATGTTCATCAGTCTAGTTACACCATTCCTCTCCGAGTTCACAATGTATATTAGTGTCTTAGCTGTTAGGGCTATTATAACAAAATACCACAAACTGAATAGCTTGCAAACAACAGTTGTAGAGGCTGAAATTCCAATGTTGGGGAGGAAAAAAATTTCCTCTACCCTCCTAGATTCTTCTGACTGATCTAAGGGTTACACTGACATGAGACAATTAACAGGAGAAAATAGAATTTAATTTTTATGTACGGGAACCCCACATACATGAGAGATTCAGAGATAGAAAGGTAAAATGAGGTGTATGTGTCACGTTGAGCTAAGGAATAGGAAAGGGGATTGGGGCTTCCAAGGACAGGAGGATCATTCACAGGATAAGAAGAAGAGATACTTGGTATTAGATGTTTGCCCTGCCATATTGATGGGGCCACTTGGATAAAAATATATCTCTGGAAATAATTCTTTTTTGGGAAATGTCGCGAGTGTATGCTCCTTGGTTCTTGTCACGTCACAACAAAGATTTGGAGTGACGGACATTAGAGCCCTCGGCGGGTCACGGCTCTCGGGTCTTGGACAGACCCTTATAGCTCTCAGGTCTCAAACAGACCGTGTTATAGCTCTTAGACGAATCAGTGTTACAGCTCAGTGTTACGGCTCTTTTATTTAGATAATAGCAGGAAAAATCCGTCTTTGAAGCATGAGGACCTGCCGACCGTCGACCCAAAGACACAAAGAGAAGAACGCCCCAGCACGCGGGAGAGGAAAAAAGGGAGAGAGCGCGCTTTGGCTCCGCTTTTTATATGTTTTTTTCTCCCCCTGAGCCTGCCCTATGTAAATTGGGCTTAGCCAGGAGCACTGTTCTACCTGAAGTTCTCACTCCGGTCCTAGGACCTTCCTTTGTTTCATTTTCACGGGCTTTCCCCTTCCTTGTCTTTAGCCACCGCCATTTTGGACTCCTGTTTCCTATTCTAACTACCTAACATTCCCCCCTCAAGAGATGGGAGGCCCAATTCTTCGGGAATAGGGGCGTCGAGGTCTCTCTGGCTACTTCCTGCTGAACTGGGACAGCGAGGGGCATTGGGCCTCCCCCCTCTTGCTAGTCTCAGGCCTCAAGAGTCCTCATACCGGTGTCCATCAAGGGTGAGTGATATCTTCCGTGGTCGGCTGTAGTTTTATATCTTTGTTGAACTGGCACTGCATGTTGTAGTTTGTCAACCTTAACCGGAGGTCTTCTGGAATCTGAGACTGAGGCGCGTGAGCTTTCTGCTGTCCCAGTTTCCAGCACGATGGGCCTCTTGCGCTGGGTTTTCTTCGGGTTCCGCTTCTACCGCGGGAGCTTTCTCCTGAGGTGGGCGCCTGCTGTGCTTGGCCTCCTCCTTGCGGGGGCCACGCCGCCAAGGCTGTTTCAGTCAGGTTTTATCCGAGTCATGGCACCATAGATGTCACGCGAGTGTATGCTTCTTGGTTCTTGTCACATCACAACAAAGATTTGGAGTGACGGACATTAGAGCCGTTGGCAGGTCACGGCTCTTGGGTCTTGGACAGACTGTTATAGATCTCAGGTCTCAAACAGACAGTGTTATAGCTCTTAGATGAATCCCAGACCTCCAGTTGTAAGATGAATAAATTCTGAGGTATAGCCTGAGTTAACAATGTATTAGATACTTGAAGGTTGCTCAGAGAGTAAATCTTAAATGTTTTCACCATAGACATCTAAAATGCTAATTCCGTCAGGTGATGAAGGTGTTCAGTTCAGTTCAGATGCTCAGTCATGTCCGACTCTTTGCGACCCCGTGGACTGCAGCACACCAGGCTTCCCTGTCCATCACCAACTCCCAGAGTTTACTCAAACTCACGTCCATTAAGTTGGTGATGCCATCCAACCATCTCATCCTCAGTCGTCCCCTTCTCCTGCCTTCAATCTTTTCCAGCATCAGGGTCTTTTCCAGTAAGTCAGTTCTTCACATCAGGTGGCCAAAGTATTGGAGTTTCAGCTTTAGCATCAGTCCTTCCAATAAATATTCAGAACTGATTTCCTTTAGGATTGCCTGGTTTGCTCCCCTTGCAGTCCAACGGACTCTCAAGAGTTTTCTCCAACACCACAGTTCAAAAGCATCAATTCTTCAGCACTCGGCTTTCTTTATAGTCCAACTCTCACATCCATACATGACTACAGGAAAAACCATAGCTTTGACTGGATGGAACTTTGTTGACAAAGTAATGTCTCTGCTTTTTAATATGCTGTTTAGGTTGGTCATAGCTTTTTTCCAAGGAGCAAGTGTCTTTTAATTTCATGGTTGCAGTCACCATCTACAGTGATTTTTGAAGCCCCCCAAAATAGTCTGTCACTGTTTCCACTGTTTCCGAATCTATTTGCCATGAAGTGATGGGATTGGATGCCATGATCTTAATTTTCTGAATATTGAGTTTTAAGCCAACTTTTTCATGATGACGTTTAAGCCAGCTTTTTTTGATGAAGGTGTTAACTAAGCTAATTGTGGTATCATGTAATTATATTGGGTTGGCCAAAAAATTTATTAATATTTTTCCATAAGGTGTTACAAAAAATCACAACATCCAATGTATCAAATCATTATGTTGTATACTTTAACCTTACGTGACATTGTGTTGTTGTTGTTTAGTCACTAAGTTGTGTCTGACTCTTTGTGACCCCATGGATTGTAGCCTGTCAGCTTCCTTGGTCCATGGGATTTCCCAGGCAAGAATACTGGAGTTGGACATGACTAAACAACAACAAAAACCACAGAAAGGAATGAAATACTTCCATTTGCAGCAACATGGGTAGACCTAGAGATTATCATTCTAAGTGATGTAAGTCAGACAAAGACAAATATCATATGATATCACTTATTAACAATACAACTGAACTTACTTACAAAACAGAAACACAGACATAGAAAATAAGCTTATGGTTACCAAAGGGGAAGCGAGGGGGAAGGATAAATTAGGGGCAGGGGATTAACAGATACACACCCCTATATGTAAAATAGATAACAATAAAGATTTACTGTGTAGCACAGGGAACTATATATTCGATACGTTTTAATAATCTATAATGGAAAAGAATCTGAAAAATAACACATAAATATTTATATACAACTGAATCCCTTTGCTGTACACCAGAAACTAGCACAATATTGTAAATCAATTATAGTTTAAAAATCACATTCATGTCAAAGCACTTCGGAGTTGTGAAATGCCTAACTAGAAAGAGGGGCAGATGTTAACTGGGAGAGGGGAGGAGGGAATGGGCTCAGGGCTGTTCTCTGTGTATAATCTTCTCTCGTCTACTGGGGCAAGGCTGTGAGCACAAGCCAAGAAGTTGTTCAGTTACTTGTTGGCAAGTCTTCCTCTAAAAGACCATTCGGATGTCAAGGCTAATGAGGCTTAGCCTGGGGACCCTGGGCACCTGGTGCAGGAAATATTTCACAAAGATTCTTCACAATACTAGGCACTGTGTGGCAAAAGGAGATGCAGAGTCATAAAAGGACACCAGGTTTAGGGTCAGATTTGAGCTTAGAACCTATCTCTGTGGTTTAGGAACTGTGTGATCAAAGTGTGTCATAGTAAATGTTTAAAAGAATTAGCTCTCCAAATAAGAAAAGACAGTTTTTTCTTTAAGAAAAAAAAAGTTCTGATTTGTAGTTCTTGCTGATTTCTGAGATGGAAATATTCCCACTATGGTTGATTGTAAGTTACTAACATGCTACTGAATGTGGAGTTGAAAAAAGGTGAGTGCATTTAGCTCAGCTCTCATGAGCCATTTCCAGCCTACCAGACTCTGTGATTTTGGACACATCATCTAATGTCTCTGAGCCTCCCTGGTTTCCACACTTGTGAAGTAACGATAATATTCAATACTAGTATCTCCCTTACAGGGCTGCTATGACAGTTCAAAAGAATAATACATTTGAAAGCATTTGGCCAAGAGTAGGATTCAGTTTATTATTGATGTTGCATCTGGGCTTTCTCATTTCTTATTACCTAGGAGTTTATAAAACTGAAAGGATTTTCATCCAAGAAAAATTCTAACTGGTGCAGGGTGTGTAAATGTCTGTTGTGGAAGTTGGGGAGGGGATGGAGACACGGTTGAAGAAGCAAGAAATAAAAAGACAAAATAAACTAGTTTCATCTGAACTAAGGCACTGGCACCCCCACTCCAGTACTCTTGCCTGGAAAATCCCGTGGACAGAGGAGCCTGGTGGGCTGCAGTCCATGGGATCGCTAGGAATCGGACACGACTGAGCGACTTTCCTTTCACTTTTCACTTTCATGCATTGGAGAAGGAAATGGCAACCCACTCCAGTGTTCTTGCCTGGAGAATCCCAGGGACGGGGGCGCCTGGTGGGCTGCCGTCTATGGGGTCGCACAGAGTTGGACACGACTGAAGCGACTTAGCAGCAGCAGCAGCAGAGATAGCTAAACCAACCCACCTTCCTTCCTATTATAGATGAGGAAACTGAGTCCGAGAGTGGAAGTGGCTTCCGTCAGGTTTAGCCCAGCTGTGACGGAGCCCTGAGTAGAAGCCGGCTCTGCTGGCTGGCTATTCGGGGCTCATCTGTGAGTCCACTTCTTTTCAGCTTGTGTTTGTTGGCATGAGCAAAGAGTGATGGAAATCTCAGGCTTCCTTTCATACTATTCAGGAAAAGTGATTTGACTCAATTATCAGAACAGTTCTTTAAACCAGTGGTCTCCAAAGTGAGAGGCTGGTAGACAAAAACCTCAAAACTACTATTGATTTTTCTATTAAAGAGTGAGACGTTAAGCAGTTATCTTCTGCCAGGGAATAATCTTGTGTTTCATTGAAGGAATTACTCAGATAGGTGTGGGCAGGGTTAAGGGAACACAGAAGATGCTGAGGCCCCCAGAGATGAGCAACAATGAGAGTTACTTCTCCCAGGTTTGGAGAGAAGCCTAGGGATGGCTGGAACCGTAAGGAGGAGGGATTCAGTTTCTGCCAGGGACCAGGGACCAGGGACCAGCCAGGAGAGAGCAGGCAGGAAAGACCCTGAACTCTTTCTCTGCTCTGGTCTCTGCCAGCACCTCCTATTGGACAAATGCAAACAGATGCCAACTGGCAAGAGAGTCTGGGGGATGTAGGGACCTTTGCAGTCAGCCTCCTAGGGCACTGAGCTGGGCAGAGAAGTGGAGAATGTATCTTCAGGGTCAAGCAGAGAACAACTAGCACAAAAGCCTTAAAGATGTTTAATGTCTGGGTTGACAGTGGTCCTTTCCATCCATCCATCAGACATCATTCAGTACCCAAGGCACTTTGGTCCTAATGAGGAGTGGAGGCCAGTGGAACCCAAAGTTGACCAGTGTACTGTGACATATTGCAACTTCTGTATGCCCGATTAAATGGATTTGTGGATTACAGTATCTAGTTTGAAATAGGCAAAATCTCACAAAATGGAAAAATGCTTTAAGAAGATTCCTAGTTTCTTGCAAAGAAGCAGCAGAGTGAAGATACTGTTGCAGATGCCAAGGAACACGAAAGTGTGAGCACTGACATTGCTCTTCACTAGCTGCATTAGCTCAGTGATAAGCTAATGAAATTGAATTGAAAATTAACCCAAAAGTTCATAATGGTCGCATTTACTTGGAATGTGGATTTATGTCCATTATTACTAATAACGAGTCTCCTCCTGTGTGTGCACTATGCTTTGAAATATTAATTAATGATAATAGTGCCTGCCAATACTTCATAAATGGATAAACACACGTATTTTGGTTTATGCTTAAAAAATATTTACTGATGGGATGGTTGGAGACCACTGTTTTAAACAATAAACAAAGGTTAGAATTGCCGGGGTCATTGATGTAGTCATTGTGCTTCTCTTTAGAGACAGTGAAGGCTACATGGTTTTTCTGCCTAGAAGACATAATACAAAAAAACAAAATAAAAGGGAGAGTGGGCTTGTGAATAATAGTAACAAATGTTTATAAGTAAGCTTATGTGTTAAGCACTGCTCTAACCACACAAAAACCATGTAAAATGCATCAACTCAATTACTCCTCACAGCAATTCCATGATGTGGGTACTGTCATCATTCCCATTTTACAGATAAGGGGACTGAGGGAGGTCAAGGTTTTAGTACAGTGTTCGGTATAGCCAGGAAGAGGTAGGGTGGGGTTCGAACCTGGGAAGTTGACTTCAGATTCTTTTCTCTTGATCTCTAGGCCTTGCTGCCTCTTTGAAGGAAGTAGGGGCTCCATGGAGTAATTTTGAAATTAAGAAAAAAAAAATTGCAAAGTAAAATTAAAACAATTGAATACAAGTTTTAAAAGTACAGAGACAGGAGAGTCACTCAAATGCTCTTATGTGGGTTAAGAGTGACTGTTTCCTTGTGCTCTTTGGCATCTGTCAAATATGATTTTTCAGGATGTGGTAGCTGGCTAACTGCCTCTGGTAGCCACTAGATTCCGCTCTCCTCTGGGTTTTCCCTCTTGCCCTCTGAAGCCTTCCTCTAGACTTGCCTTGCCCTGTTCTCTTTCTAGGAGCTCGTATTTTTTAGGGTTCTCCAGAGGAATAGAACCAATAGGAGGTATTGGTCTCTCTCTCTCCATATCCCTCTATAGATAGTACCCCCTCCCCCAGATATATTAATAGATATGTAGAGATGGATTTTATTCCTTAAAATATTTTGTTCTTTAAAATCTATCTATACAGATTTACTTATTCATTTAAAATTCATGTGACCACTGTTTTTCGATTTTCTTCAAACCAGTCAATCCTCAAGGAAATCAGTCCTGAATAATCATTGGAAGGACTGATGCTGAAGCTGAAGCTCTAATACTGATGCTAAGAGCCAACTCATTGGAAAAGACCCCAAAAGACCCTGATGCTGGGAAAGATTGAAGGCAGGAGGAGAAGGGGATGACAGAGAATGAGATGATTGGATAGCATCACCAAACTCGATGGACATGAGTTTGAGCAAGCTCTGGAAGTTGGTGATGGACAGGGAAGCCTGGTGTGCTGCAGTCCATGGGGTCACAAAGAGTTGGACACAACTGAGCGACTGAACTGAACTGAATATTTATTTAAAATATTATTTATTTATTTGGCTGCAACAGGCCTCAGCTGTGGTACACGGGCTCTTTAGTTGTGGTGTGCAGACTCTTAGTTGTAGCATATTGGATCTAGTTCCCCAGCCACGGATGGAACCTAGGCCCCTGCATTGGGAACTCAGAGTCTCAGCCATTGGACCACCAGGAAAGTCCCTGAGCTCACAGTTCTGATTGGCTGCTCCAGTGCCCAGGACATTGCTGCTTCATAATCATGGCTTATTTGCAAGAATTTGAAATGCTGGGTCTCTGTGATGCTTCTTGGGCAGAAGCGTGATTGGCATCAGCCTCAATGAAGCCTATGTAGAGTGGGAAGGAGGCAGCTTCACACCTGCCCCCAACAGGCGGAGCCCTACAGTCCGGCTTTCGCAGGTCCATGTATCAGGGCGGCCAGAGTAACTGGCTGCTGACTTAAGCTGTGCCTTTCATGGCAGACAGATCCCCACTCAGTGGGTGACGGGGGACATGGAGCAGAAAGATGAGTGGGAATTTATCTGAAGGGGCAAAGCTAGAGTGTCTGCTAGGTTCTCTGTCTGAGCTTCCTGTGTGGCTGTAACAAGTTACTACAAACTCAGTGGCTTAAGACAACACAAATTCGTTAGGAGGCCAGAAGACTGACACAGGTCTCTCTGGGCCAAGGTCAAGGTGTCAGCAGGGTGAGGTTCCCTTCTGTAGGGCGCCAGGAAGTGAAGTTGCTCAGTCGTGTCCGACTCTTTGTGACTCCATGGACTGTAGCCTACCAGGCTTCTCTGTCCATGGGATTTTCCAGGCAAGAGTACTGGAGTGGGTTGGCATTTCCTTCTCCAGGAGATCTTCCTGACCCAAGGATCAAACCCAGGTCTCCTGCATTGTAGGTAGACGCTTTACCCTCTGAACCACCAGGGAAGTCTGTAGGCTCCAGGGGTGGATGCTTAATCCTTGCCTTTTCCAGGTTGTAGATTTTGATCTCGTTCCTTGGCTCTGGGGGACCATTATTCTGCCCACCATAGTACTTATGCTTTCCATTTTAAAATAAGCTATTAGTATAAGATACAATTTTTAATGGAAAGGTATAATAATTTCACTAATTTTAAGAATGCTGAAGTTTTTCTTTGAGAGAATTCGAGATATATTTATGTTTAACTTACTAAATTTATAAATTATTAATTAACTTGGGAATGTTTTGCTTATTAGGATTTAAGCTTCTGTGAGCAGGTATTTGAAGTGCTTACTTTAAAAAAAAGCAAATGCATTAGAGTTATAATTGCAGTTTTAAAACGTTTAAAAGGATTTTTATCGTTGTCAAAGGGACTTGTTTAGTCTGTTCAATGTGAGTTTCTCAAAGAATAATAAAAGGCCCTCTTATTTCGTATAAAAATTTACTAGACTTATATTTACTTGAACTTAAACTTTAATGAACACTAGGTCTCCACATTTGTTACTTTTTCAACTACCATTAATTTATAACCAAGATGCTATAAATAGGTCTATGCACATCAACTCAGGCTGATTCTTATTCTAGTCCAGGATAAGTCTGTGGTCCTAAGTGAGACTTTCAGAAGCATTTTGTGAATGTATGTGTGGATTTATTCATTCATTTGGCCCAGGCACTATGCTAGGTACAAGTAAGATTACAGTGTAACAGAAAATATAGTATAAGTCACTGAGTCCTGTCAGACTCTTTGTGACCCCATGGACTGTGGCCCTCCAGGCTCTTCTGTCCATGGAATTCTCCAGGCAAGAATACTGGAGTGGATTGCCATTCCCTTCTCCAGGGGATCTTCCTGACCCAGAGGTCAACCCCTGTCAAACCCTGTCAAACCCGTGTATTGCAGACAGATTCTTTACCCATCTGAACCACCAGGAAGGCCAAAAAAGTGATACCAGAAGATGAGATTTACTCAGTTGGAGAAAGCTGCAGCTAGGAAAGGGCCCTAAGGAGCAATGGATAATTATCAGACAGAGGGGCTGGGAAGAGTGTTGTAAGAGGGTGGAACGGCCTGAAAGAAGACTGCATGGCATGTGTAGGGAACGGTGAGATTTTGTGATCCTGTTGGGAGTTAAAAAAAAGTTCTAATTATTGTCAGGTGCCTTTTATATCATTTTCTGATGGAGAGTTAGTGTCAGGATCAGGGCACGTTCCAGAGTAAATGTGTCGAGTAAATCAGTCACCCCTGAGTTAGTCACCTGAGCAATCACACATAACTAACTGGGAACACAGTGCAATTCCTAACCTGATTCTCTCATTGCTCAGGGAATCATAACTGTTAACATTTATTGAGTTCATATTATGTGCCTGGCTCCAGGCACTTTGTAAGTATTAGCTCACTTAACCCTCATAGCCATAAGAAATAGATTATCAACAGAGTTGAGGAAATTGACACAGGGAAGGGTTAAGTGACAAAAGTCACACTGCATGTGAATGACAGGACCGTGATGTGAACCTTGCACAGGCTGTTTCCCTTTTCTGCAATGCTCGTGCCTCCATGTTCTGAAGCCAGCTCTTCTCATCTTTCAAAATCACTTCCTCAGATGGCCCATTTCCGCCCCACACCTTGTTATTCTGCACCTTAGTCCCTTGCTTTTTCCCCTTCATAGCACTTATTACAAATTAAATTTGTCCCCTACTTACTTTTTTTGTCCCCTACTTGGACAGCAAGGAGATCAAACCAGTCAATCCTAAAGGAAATCAACCCTGAATATTCATTGAAGGATTGATGCTGAAGCTGAAGCTCCAATATTTTGGCCACCTGATGTGAAGAGCTGACTCACTGGAAAAGACCCTGATGCTGGGAAAGATTGACGACAGGAGAAGGGGATGATAGAGGATGAGATAGTTGGATGGCATCACTGACTCAATGGACATGAGTTTGAGCAAACTCAAGGAGATGGTGAAGGACAGGGAAGCCTGGTGTGCTGTGGTCCATCGGGTTACATGGAGTTGGACACGACTGAGTGACTGAACAACAACTTGTTTTTTTCTTTCCCAATAGAATCTAACTTCCATTAAGATATAGATTCCATCTGTCTTGTTCACCATCTTATGCCCAATGCCTTGCACAGAGTCTATCATGGAGTAGCTGCTCAATAGATGTCTGTTGATGAGTAAATCAATACTGACTTTAAAGTTCATTATTCCCTAAGCATTCTATTTTATGAACAGTAATTAGGAATATCCCATTTAAGCATAATACTGTATTTCTGATTCAGGTTGGTACTCAGCCACAAGCTTAGTTTTCTGTGTATTCCTAGAAAAATTTTACAACAATGATAAGTTTCTGAGAGAAGGAATATAAGCCTCACTCAGCAAAAGGTAAACATACTCAGTTTGATAAAAAACCAACTTGAATTGACAAGCACCAAAAATGCACCAGTGTGTGTTGTTGGAAAAACATTTATTGCAATTCAGTGTCAAAAAAATTTTACAAAAATATGCCACTGTCTGGTACAAACAACTATAAAAAAAATCAGTTTGTCATGCAAGAAGAGAGTGCAAATAATTTATACAGAAGGAATCAGTTCACACAATATTAAATAAACATCTCTGCATGTAATTGGTCTAACCTTATACTTTTAGTTAAAATGTTCAATCCCCTATAGCATTTTTCATTAAAAAAGTACTTGAAAGCTTCTAAGCTTAGAATATGGACTTTCACATACACCTCCTCTAGCCAGGATTGGCAGTATCGGCAGAATAAAGATGGCGCCAAGTATTCTCAAGTGCAGAGCACAGCTTGAAGCCTTCTGTTTAACAGCCTTGTATATCATTAATTAAATAAACATTTCTATACTCAAAGACAGAAAAAGTCATGTTCAAACTCCGGAAGTAATGTTGCAGCAGATGGAGTTTCAAGCCGTTCAGAGTTTTGCAGCAGCCATCCATTTTTGGCCAAATGGAGCAGGGCCTGAATTTTGAGAGCTCTCTCAGAAAACTTTGTTTGCTGAGTTCAAGGATACTTTGAAAAATGTCTAGCAGACAAAGTCATGAATATCCTGGTCCCTTGCTCCTTGCCGCCTCATGGACTAATCCCCCTTTGCTTGTGAGGTTTAGCAGAGAGTGACCTTCCACTGGTAGAAGCTCATTGGGTCTCATAGCAGGTACTAGAGGACCGGGAGATGGAAGGGATGGGGTAAATGTACCTCTTAGTCTAAGGGGAGGGGAAACACCTGCTTGGTTACCATCAGAATCTCAGTTTCTATAAAGCAATCCAGGTGCTCAGCGGTCATCTGTCTCAGGGGCCACCTTTACAATTAAAATCTGAGTACCTAGGGAAAAATGAATTTGTCAACATAGGCTGCTAACTTTATGGCAAGCAGGTTGTATTCCCAAGTATGCCGTGTCCACAGCAGAGTCAGAGTTAAAAACATTAAGAGGCTCCTTAACTTCTCCAGGAAGAATCAGGGACTTCAAATGTTTTAAAAAGTTAACAGCCAGACACCTAACACTGGACCACCAATGTGAAAGTCTTGAGAGGAATCAACTCTGGTGTCACGTGTGTCCAGCCACAACAAAAGGTCTTGGGGTAGGGGACACAAAGTCAAGGCTCACGAAGTCCCAAGTTTACGCTCAGGACCACTGCTGAGTATCAGCTGGGTTGAGGCATGTCTCCCAAATATTCTGGACCCACTACTTCATCTGGAAAGGCAGAAGGAATGCCAGACTCCATCATCTCTAACCTTCCTCCCAGCACTAAAGTCTAGGAGAGGAGTTTCCTTCCTCTGGAAAACCACGAGACTTGACTCTCCTTAACAAAACAGAGAAGAAAGAGTCTACAGAAAACGTGGAGTTGAAAGGAATTACGATCTTGTTTGTTGAAGACATCAAGGGCCCAAGCTATATCAAAGAGCCCCATCTCTGCATTTGCCTAGAGGTTCAGGGTGTTTCTGAGGTCTGTTTAAACACTAATAGGATTTTAGGCCAGCATCCAGTCAGAGGGATGGTTCACAGACTCTGAGAGTTGGAAACAGATTAAAACGAAAAAACACAAAAAACAACAGATGTCAACATGGAAAATGATGATAGAGTTTAGTTTAAAAAATTCACACATAAAATTACAGTTAAAAAAATTCACACATAAAATAGTGTTTGCATAGCAAGATGTAATTGCCCTACAGCCTGGCAGAAATATATAAACTCAGGTGCATATTTTATGATAAACATTGTATTGAACACTAAGCATGATATACTGTTGAAATGACTGAACTTCTTGCAAATCACACTTGTTTAGACAAATCAGATTCCAAGCCCCTTCTCTTCTCTCACATAAAAACAATGGAAACAAGGAGCCTCTGTTAATTGCAAGCTCCCAAACAGTTTTTGAAGAGAGAACTGTGGCAATAAGGTAATCACACTTGTCACCTTCCTTCATCATTGCCAAGTAAAGCCCGTTCTTGCCTTGACAGTTTTGCAGTGTAAATCCAGCCCATCTAAAATATCTCCTCTGATCTACTTCAATATAAAATGGATCATGGCTAAACAGAGGTCATCTCACAACCCTTTTGATCTCAAAACTGGAGATGTTTTCACATTGTCGTTTCTGCCGCCATCTTCCCACGTGACTGGTCCATCTGCTAAAAGTAACAGTGTTGAGTCATAATGTGATCTACTTTAAAATGTCTGGATCTTGCTATAAATTGAGTCATACGTAAGCTTCACATATGTTCCTTTCCTCAAACGCTGTGCCTTCTTCTCAAGAAACTCTAGGATTGTTGTTCAGAAATGTTTGCATTGAAACAAATCATTACACTCGTGTGGATCAGCTTCTACTGTCCTGGACAAAAACTCTTTCCTTCTCTGGAAGTCCAGATTACTCTCATATTCAACATCAATTTTGAATCCTCCTTTCCAGAGTTGCGGTGGGGATAGGTAGGTACAGCAAAGACAGTAGAGCATTCTATCTTTTCCAGCACTTTCCACCATCATGTCCCTTCTGGCTTTTTAGGCCAGCAGTTCTGAGACAGAGATTCTTTGTTTTTTGTTTTTTAGGTCAGGTTGTCCTGGGAGGGTTTGCCAAAAGAAATTCTATAGACAATCAGTGCCCAGGGAACAAGCATTTTCTTTTAAACTTTATGGTTTTACTTATATGAGAGGCTCTGGCCACACTTCAGAGGTACCCCGTGTCACCAGCAGAGACGCTCATACTGCTGTGCTCTTTGTCCCCCCCGCCCTTGCACAAACCACAGCATCAAAGACACACCACTTCTATTCCTTCCCCTCTCCCTCACCACCTGCCATTTCTTTCCTTATTCTCCTCTTCCAAAGAAAGGGAATCACAAGTATTGGTTTCTTCTTCCTTTTTTTTTTTTCCTTAAAAATTTTCCTTGACTCTCTCTACACCACCTCCAGTGATGTCAAAGGAGATGGGGCGAGTTTGGAGTCACGATCTGGGTAAACATTTCAGAAAACTGCAAGCTTGTCCCTTGTGGTAGGGTCGTTTTGCATAGGTGTTCTTGCTGCCTGGGGCCTCCTGTGTGGTCTTGAGCACCTCGGACAGTCCAAGTGACACTGGTTCCCCAGTTTTGTGCTGACAGTCAAAGCAGGTGACATTTCTGGAACTGTGAACCTGAAGGTGCTGAGGAGTCTGTTTACTCCATCAGCATGAAGGCACTGAGGACATGAGTTCGGGGGAAGATGTGAAAGGCCATGAACGCCCCAAATTGCCAGAGTCAAAGGTTCCAGAGCCCTCATAGCAACAACAATCTCAGCTCCACTCACATCTTTAAGGAGGCTGAGACCTCGGAGAGAACCTACCTGAATTAGGGCAGAATGAGCCTTTGATTCCACAATCTGGACCTGCATTCTCAATGTGACCTTGACTGGGGTGGGGAGGATCCTGTTAGGTGTCACAATGGTTTGTGACCCTCCAAAGCTCAACCTTAACCAACATGATCTTATTCTTTAATATTTACTTTCCCTCAAAACTGAAATACAATTTACCTTTTTCTTCTTGGGGTGGGGGGTGATATGAAAAAAAGATATTGAGAAACCCACAGGCACAGACCTTGTACAGTGAGGAACATCAACTAGTGGTCAAGTTCTTTTCCAGATACTGGTACTTGGGTTGCGCTTTGAGAGAAGGGCACGAAGGGGTCCCTCATCACTAGCTGGTCCCTTGGCTTATTTCTGTACATTCTTAACCATCTCTCCCCATTTCAGGTCACCCCCAATTCAATCCCTAAGAATACACTGTTGCTCAACATAAATGTGGACCAAGTTCCTATTTCTGCTTCACTTATTGGCCAAGATCATGGAGGGTGCCCACTTCACATACAAGAAAAAAAGGAAAGCAAATACAATTGCAAAAATATATACACTGTTGTAGAAAAGCAAAGTTCAATAAAAGGTAAAAAACAAAAACATTCCCCCCTCCCTCCCAGGAATATTGACTCCTTAAGTCCTGAGATTTCCTTCTTCCACATATAACTGTTGGTATTTGTCTAGCAAGTTCCCCTGGGGTTGAACTCAAAGTACCTCCATCCACTCCCTGTCTGGCTAGAACACCAGACTTTATCAATCTCATAAGAAACCCTAGCTCAGGTTGACTAAATTTTGGTGCTAGATGTAAAGAAAACTCATCACCCATCAAGAAGAACAGCAGCTGATATGTAAAACCTGTCCTACAAGTCTTTATCAGGCCTCTGGCTCCAAACAGTCCCCAGAGACAGGCTTATCCATCAAGATACCCTAGGAAGCCCAGACAAGTCAAGAGGTTAAACAGGAATAAGAAAATCTTCATGGCTATTGGGTGACTCATTCCATCTTTCTTGCAGCAGGATTTCCTCAGGGACTGCTTTTAATTGGCCTTATGTTGCATGAAATAAGCTACAACGTGAAAGGGAAAAAGGCATACGTGCCTTGGGGTTTGTTCTCAAAAAGAAGAAACCCCAAAGAGTGTCCCATTCATCTAAAAGGGAAGCCTGAAGCATGAGGAAGGATGCCTCCAATCTCTCTTCCTGTTTCAAATCGCTTTTGATGAAGACACAAAACAGAGACCATCTACTGGACCATGCGGTTTGTCAGAGCGAGCGCTGCAGCTTTCCGAGGTAGACTATTGTGCGGTGTCTTCGGAAGATAAGGCCCTATCTATACCCACGCGGGTTTAGGATGAGTGGTGCTTCCACTGCCTTTGCCAAACAAACCCCAAATCAAAACCCAAAGCCCAGGGGTTTCTCACATGTAGTTTTTCTTCTTATTTCTTTTTCCCCAACAAATTTTCACATTGTAAACAAAGAGCGTTCTATTTTGTATTCGAGTTTTGCCCTCTCTTCCACAACTCTAGGGAACTATCAAGGAGTTGCAGTGAACTTCAAGAGAATTCCATTTTCACCGATGCAACAGAATTCCTGCCTTCTAGTCTTGCTGGCAAATCGTTAGGAACAAAAGTTTATTTACAGGATTTCTGTTTTCCATACCAATTCTAATGAGAAGTCCATATGCTTAAACTTCCAGCCAGCAGCTGTATCTCTCCCCTCCAGTGTCCCTTATCTCAGAAGTTTTGAGCCAATGTTTAACATGTACACTATTTACAAATGAAGTGTCCAAACTCTGGATTCCCAACCATCCAATCATCAGGGGAACCCTTCTGAAGTGCTGTCATGTGCTGGGATTCAGAACTTGAACAAGTTGATAAAGTCCTGGGGTGAAAGTGAAACGGAACAGCTCTCTGGGTTATTGGCTGTGCACGGGTGATCGGTGCCCTGGAAAGGAACATCATGGTTAGGTGGGCATTCTCCACAGCATCCCATTGGCTTGTGGTACCCTAAGGAATTGCTGCTGCCACTGTTCAGTCGCTCAGTCATGTCTGACTCTTCTGCGACCCCATGGACTGTAGCCCATCAGGCTCCTTTGTCCATGAGATTCTCCAGGCAAGAATACAGGAGTGGGCTGCCATTTCCTTCTTCAGGGGATCTTCCTGACCCAGGGATCGAACTCGTGTCTCCTGCATTGGCAGGTGGGTTCTCTACCACTGAGCCACCAGGGAAGTCCTATCCTAAGGCATTGCCCAACCTCAAAACAACATTCCTCTCTCAAGAACTCCCTGTGTTATGCAAAAACTAAAGAGTGCTGTGTGTGTGTGTGTGTACCTGTGCACAGAGAGATGGGGGAATTTGGGGGCGCTGCAGGGAAAGTTGACACAATGGGGTAAAGGAAATGAAAGTCTTTGAAAGTTTCTCTCCCCAGGGCCTGCATCAGTCTTACCTTCACCTTCACCTGCGGGCTACAATAGTGAAAGAGCAGGAAAGCATTTGGCAACACAGTGCGGGTGTCACTGGCTCTTAGGGGCTGGGGGTGTGTGGCCACCACCTCTGAGACACATACCTTCCAGGAAAGAATGTGGCAGTGTCTGCAGAGCTGAAGGGTGTCTCCATACTGCTCTTTCCGTGGGTAGCATCGCACAAGTTTAAAATACATCTTCTTCCAATCCAGCTGTCCTTTGTCGGACAAGATTAATCGCTTGCGGATCTAAGTATCAAACACATAAAACTTGTTCTGAAAAGTTCTGCTCCTGCCCCCTTTCCCCACCTTTTTCATCTATACCCTGATGATAGCCAGGGAAAAAGTAGCAGAGATATAAAAATGTAGCTTCTGATCTCTACCCAGTGAAAGAAACAATAGCTTTTAACCAGTCTTTAAAAGAAACAGGTGGCTGGTGACATCTTCTGGTGTTGAAAGTTTAGGTGATCTCCATAAACAACTTCAATCTTTTCTCTGCTACAGACTTGAGTGATTATTTCCAGGGAAATGCAGTGACTGTTTGGCACAGTGGCTCTATCTTATATCTAAATATTAGTGGCTTTGTGAACAGACCCTGTTGAACTCACACTTCTATATAAAGAAGTTGGGGAAAAAAAAATCCGAGGCAGTGTGCAGAGGGGAAAAAGGCCTAGAGCTGGTGTCCAAAGACCCAAATTCAAATCCAAGGCCATCTTCCTCACCTGGAAAGCACGCCACTAATTTGGATATGTCATTTAGCCTCAGTCCCTCTGTCTGTTTAAAGTGGGCATAATGTGCTCAGTCACTAGTCGTGTCCGACTCTCTGCAACCGCATGGACTTGCAGCCTGCCAGGCTCCTCTGTGGGATTTCCCAGGTGAGAATACTGGAGTGGGGTTGCCATTTCCAACTCCAGGGCTACCTTTCCCTGGGCTATCAGCATAAAATGAAATAACATCAGGAAAATCCTCTAGACGTAAAATGTCATAAAAATGTAAGTTACTTTGTTATAGAAAAGAAGGGCTATTGCCAATTTATGAATTGTTTTCAGAGCAAGCTGTAAAATGGGAACAGGTTAAAAATATAAGGTATTTTTTCCTTCTTGACTCACATAAAAGAAATCTCACAAGTATTATTTAGAAACTCCTTGGACTGCTTTCTAGTCAAACTAGGGAGCCCCCCAGGCTGGGTTTGAGAAAGATGCCAAGGAAGCTTGAGGGTGGTGGGCAGAGTGGGAGAGAAGGAAGGAACAGCCGGTGGGCCACACTGACCTGCCGCTCGGAGAAGTGGTACTGGCAGAGCTTCTTCCATAAGAGCCGGTCCTCGCTGAGCACGTGCAGGTCGGGGGCCACCTGGCCCAGGCTGACCAGGTCTCGCCCGTCGCTCAGCCTTTGCATGATATTCAGTTGTAAGCACAAAGGCAGGTCTGTGAAGGTGAGGCCTTTGAAGGCAGGCTGCGGGGAGAAGGATGGTGTTAAGTTGCAGGGCAGAGAGCAGCCAGGCATCAGGTGACACCCCTCCAAGGATGCAGCTGTCCCCTTGTCCTTCAGCCTCAAGCTGGTTTATTGATCAGAGCAGCCATTCTCCCTGCCCTGAGTACAAGACAGGACCCATGACCGAGATGCACAAAGATCAGCCTGGGGCAGCTCCAGCCAATGGTGCCAGAGAAATTTTCTTAAGTTGCACAAAACTTTATGCTTAAAAAAAAAAAAGGAGATGCAGCTTTGACATACACTATCATGTTAGTTTCAGGTGTACTACATAGTGATTTGATATTTGCATATGTTATGAAATGATCATCCAGTAAGTCTAGTAACCGTGTGTCCCCATATAAAGTTATTACAATATGAGTGACCATATTCCTTATATTGTATATTACAGCCCCAGTGGCTCATTTGTTTTATAGCTGGAGGTTTTTCTTAATTTCATTCACTGATTTACACTTTTACTATGAAGTGCTAAGTTGCTTCAGTTGTATCTACCTCTTTGCAACTCTAAGGACTGTAGCTCACCAGGCTCCTCTGTCCATGAGATTCTTCAGGCAAGAATACTGGAGTGGGTTGCCATGCCCTTCTCCAGGGATGAAACCTGTATCTCTAATGTCTCCTGCATTGGCAGGCGGGTTCTTTACCACTAGCACCACCTGGAAAGATTCTAATAGCACGAGTTGGATTCCTGTGCTTCACTCAGTTACAATAGTCCTGAAGGACTCACTGCCCTGGCAGGGCACCCCCAGCCTCAGATCTCATGGCCTGTCACTTTGTGACCACTGATCTCCCCAAACAGTCTTTCTCACTGGCCCCCAAACACTGCCCACAAGGCTGTCGCTTTGTCTAGGCCTCTGCTCATCCACAAGTGACTCTTCTCAGATCAAGTTCAAACTCGTGCATGCTAAGTCGCTTCAGTTGTGTCCAATTCTATGCGATCCTATAGACTGTAGCCCATTAGGCTCCCCTGTCCATGGCGATTCTCCAGGAAAGAATACTGGAGTGGGTTGCCATGCCCTCCTCCTTCAGGGGATCTTCCTGACCCAAGGATC
Organism: Giraffa tippelskirchi; assembly: GCF_054371585.1. Lineage (NCBI taxonomy): Eukaryota > Metazoa > Chordata > Mammalia > Artiodactyla > Giraffidae > Giraffa > Giraffa tippelskirchi. The sequence continues at coordinate 60,939,239 of NC_137280.1, forward strand.
AAACTTGTGTCTCTTAAGTCTACCTGCATTGGCAGGTTTTTTTTTTTTTTTAACCAGTAGCACCACCTGGGAAGCCCCTGTTCAAACTCACCTCCTCTGAAAACGGCTTTGTGTCTCCCTCAAGTCTTAGGCCGGAGAAGGCAATGGCAAGCCACTCCAGTACTCTTGCCTGGAAAATCCCATGGACGGAGGAGCCTGGTAGGCTACAGTCCATGGAGTCACCAGGAGTCGGACATGACTGAGCAACTTCACTTTCACTTTTTACTTTCATGCATTGGAGAAGGAAATGGCAACCTACTCCAGTATTCTCGCCTGGAGAATCCCAAGGATGGAGGAGCCTGGTGGGCTGCCGTCTATGGGGTTGCACAGAGTCAGGCATGACTGAAGCGACCTAGCAGCAGCAGCAAGTCTTAGGCACTGCATCTTCCTAGAATTCCTATGATCTCTTTCAGATACCATTGTATTTTTTGGCTGCACCAAGGGGCATGCAGGATCTTAGTTTCCTGACCAGGGAATGAACCCCAGCCCCCTACACTGGGAATGTGGAGTCTTAACCACTGGAACACCAAGGAAATCCCCTCTTTCAAAACCCATCTCCAAAAGAAAGCTTAATGGAACATTCCTGCTAGGATATAAGCTCCACAGAGGCAGAAATTTTTGTGGTTTTTCATTGCTGTATCTAGAAGAGTCTAGAAGTGTGCTAGCATATAGTAGGCACTCAATACATATTTGTGGCATGATGAAAATAAAATCATTAAACAGGTAAAAACAACCACAACAGAAAGACTCTGTACTAGCGTGTGTGTGTGTATACACATGTATGCACACTTTGGGAAGGGCTGGTCAAGAATCTTTCAGCCTAAAGATCCATCCGTTCAGGCATCTCTATTGAACCTTAGGCTCCATGGAACATTTTGAAAACTACTGATCTGTGGAGTACACATTGGCAATTAATCGTGAGCTCCTCCAGAAGCTTCTATTATATCCTTGCATTTATATTTAAGCCGTTTATTGTTTAAATTTGAATGAGCTTATGTTAGCCTATCCAGACCTAGATCCTTGAAGCCGAGGTCTAAGCTTGTAACCCTTGCAGAGTAGTCTAGCACAAAAACCCTCTTCTGGTGCTGGAGTTGCTGCAAGGGCGAGAGACCCAGAAACATAAGCAAATCATTGGAGAACAAAGGTTAAACGCCACCAAGGAGACAAGCACCCACTGCTATGGGAACTGTCTGTACAGAAGGTCCTCAGTAGTACTTGTTGCTATTTCTTGAACAGCAACTAGCTTCTGCCATCTGGATAAGAAGTCAGCACAAATCGCTCGAGACCAAGACCGTGGTTCTTTGTCCTTCCCATGCTAGTCCTGGGTGAGCTCTTGAACTTGAACTAGTGACATTTTTAGCTCAGTGTTCTATCACCTCTGGAGGTCACAAGAGAAAAAGAAAAAAAAAAGACACAAACAAACAGGATGAAGAAACGTTTTCTCAGCTCAGGGGAAAATATCCTGGGAATGGGTATTGAGTTCCCTCCTTGAAATTTTAGCTAACTAAACCCTGTACGAGGCATGTCAAGGCCGGAACACACGGGATTCCACGGGGACACACAGTTTCAGCAATCCCCTCTCCCGCCTCCGCCCCCGTGTCTTTGCAAAGCAGGACGGGCATGTAGAGGGAAGGTGGGCAGTCGCAGGGTGCCTTGGGATGTTGGATGATGGAGAAGAACAGGAGGTGGCGTGGGAGGAACACGGGATGGAGAAGCAGCAGATTGAGATCCCATGGCAAATCTGGGTTTCAATTTCTGTATGTCTGGTAAAGAAACTGCCTGCAATGCAGGAGACACAGGTTCGATCCCTGGGTGGGGAAGATCCTTTGGAGAAGGGAATGGCAAACCACTCCAGTATTCTGGCCTGGAGAATTCCATGGACAGAGGAGCCTGGCAGGCTATAGTCCATGGGGTCGCAAAGAGTCGGACACGACTGAGCGACTAACACTTGCTTTCATACTTCCTTCGTGTCCAAAATGAGCAGGCTTAGAAGTCTCTGAAGATCCCCTCCAGCTCCAACCATCTCAGACTTGGAGTAGCATCAGCCTCCTAACCCGTCAGAAGTGTCTCTGACTTGACAATTTATATTGTTCAGGCTGCTGGGCTGAACTTTCAATTGTTTGCAGAATTTAGGACTTTGCTGGATTGCAGAAGGTCCTAGACCTATTTGTCATTTATCATCTGCGGCTGATCGTATGAGCCAATAAAACTGCCATGAGATTTTCTTTTTGTTTCCAGCACTTCAAAGCATCTACTTTTTTGGTTAAAACTCCCAGGCCAATTATTACATGAACTCCTATTAAAGTCCACTTGGCAGAATTCACTCTCAAATTTTCAAACCTGAACTTTTCCAAAATCCTTGCCCAGACCCCATGCTGAGCCCTTACTCCTGATAAATGATTAACTGCTTGCGTACCTTCTTCTATTTGAATACAAACATATTAAAGAAAAAGAAGTCACTCTTGCTTCCCCTATCAAGTGTTTGGCTAAAAATCCTTTTATATTCACCCTGCCTTCCCCACCCACCCCCGACGCTTCCAAACTCTGACTTAATCACAGCACACTGTGATTCCCCCCACCCCCACAAGCCAGTTCTCTTCGTTTTTCTCCCATTTATTATTTACTATATTAATTATTTTGCCAATAAAATTTGGCTCCATAGAATGAGACAGGAAATTCTGAAAGAAAACAAGATTATGTGCTGGGGAGATACTGATAGAACTTTGGCAAACAGAAAACAATGACTGTCAATGTCACCTTAACATTTTCATGTAATAACATACTTCTCTTTGGTCCAAACTGTTAAAAAGTTTTAAAATACAGTCCACACTGAAGTAATTAAGTCCCTTGGGCTTCCCTCGTGGCTCAGATGGTAAAGAATCTGCCTGCAATGCAGAAGACCCAGGTTCGATCCCTGGATCAGGAAGATCCTCTGGAGAAGGGATTGGCAACCCACTCCAGTATTCTTGCCTGGAGAACGACATGAACAGAGGAGCCTGGTGGGCTACAGTTCATGGGGCCTCAGAGTCAGACACAACTGAGCAACTAACTTTTTTCCTGCCCAGCCCCACTTTCTCTCTCTCTCCATCTTTCTTTCCTCTGGAGACATGGGCATTTCTGTGACCAGCACTTCAGAGCTCCGTGGGTTCCCAGCACTGCTGTCAGAATAATGTAGCTCAGAGCCATGGAGGGTTGGGAAGGAGGGCATGAGGGAGCAGAGACTGATGGGTATCTTAAGCCTCTGCAGACGGGCCTGGGTTCAGCCCATATCCTACTGGTGGGGAGGCCCCAGGCAGATTATTCTTAACCACTCAGTCTGATTTTTCTCCTGAGACAATGCCTGGAAGTACTGAGCACAGTGGCCAGTTAATATTAGCTTTTATAATGACCACTCCTTACAATTAGTCACTAGATGAGTTAATTAATACATTAGAGGACTTTGAAGAGTGCCACAGAGAGAGCCCCTTATAACAATAATAACAGCTGATGCATTTACAATACTACATGCAAGGCTCTGCTCTAAGTGCTTTCTATATATTAACTTATTAACGCTCATACCAGGGCTATGAGATAGGCATGATTGCTCCTATTTCCCAAGTGAGAAAAGTGAGGCACAGAGATGTTGAATACCTATCCCCTACCTGTCCTGCAGTTGGCAAATTTTCATCCTCATCTGTAATACAAGGCAGTATTTTGCAACTGTATTCCTCTGAACACTGAGCAAGTTCTTTAGGTAGGTGTTGGGAGGAGAGCTGCCTTCAGTCACTCATTCATTCAACTAATGTCTACTGACTGCCATCTGCTTTGGTCCAGAGACAGGAAACAGAGCAGGGAACTAGATGGTACTGTCCTTTCTTTGTGAAGTTTATAAGCCAGTGGATGAAACAAGAAGGTGACTATATGTATGAGATAATTTCAGTTCATAATAGTGGCTCTGAGGACAGTAAGATGATAGAGGCTTCAACAGACTGGATGGTCAGAGGAAGCAGCTATCTTCAAAGCCCCGAGGTAGGACCAAGCTGAGAATAGCTTGGCCTGGCGGGGGTGCCATGAGCAGAGGGGAGAGTGAGATGAACTTCAGGGTCTGATCCATCCTGTGTGAGATTTCATTGGATTTAAAAGGTTTGCAAAAAGCTGGATCACTGAATACACAGTTGGAAGAAAGCTGGATTGAAAAAATTTTGGAAACCACTGATGCTAAAAAGCTTTGCCATTTTAGGAATAAGAAGCTCAGGGTTCTGACCTCAGCTCTGGCCTGACTGCTGTGTTACTTGGGAAAGTCACTGGGCTTCTCTGATCCTTCCTCTCCCCTCACTCCATGAAAGGTAATAGTGACTACAGTGGGTACCTCCCAAGAGAGTCTGTAGATCAACTAGGAGGGCTTTGGGGAAAGTAGATGCATGAAAGTGGGCAGATGTGGCCAAGGGAGGGGGCGGCTCCTGTAAGGGAGACAGAAAGAACAGAGGCAAGTGGGACCATCTAAATGGGTGTTCCAAGTTATTGGAGGGAAGATGCCCTTGAGACTAATGGGATTTGCTCATTTATATCATTGATTAGGTATCATGGGTATCTATGTGTGTAGCATGTAGTGTGTGTGTGTGTGAGAGAGAGAGTGTGTGTGAGTGTGTGTGTGTGTAGTGTAGCCTACATAATTCTAAGGAAGTCATAGAACTCTGAGGTTTTAATTATTCCCTCTGTTTCCGAGTTTAAAAAAAACCCAAGACACAGAGAGGTTATTAGCTGTAAAGTCAAGGACACTGCGTTTTGCAAGCTTCATATAGTGAAACACTTAAAAGAGGTCAAAGAAGTTTTTTTTTTTATGTTTCATTCTCAAGAGACGAGGCAGACCCTAACTTTATCAGCCTGGGTCCCGGAACCACTTAAAACAGCCGTGGTGAGTGATTAGATAAGTCAGCCAAGTGCTACGTGAGTGGCCTAAGTGTGTCTGTCCATTAGGGAGCCTTGAGAGATTACACCAACATCTTTCTCACATTTTTCGTGTGTCTTGGTCCTTCTGCTCACTCTCAAGAGGACAAGAGCAAGGGGGCAGCTTATGTTTTAAAAGCCAGAAGAAACTACTGGTAGTAGTTTAGCTAGAAATGTGGGGGGTTTTGGTTTGTTTGCCTTGACTGAGACTTGCCCATCTCTTTCCCCACCTGTATGTTTACAGTCTTTACTCAAAGGCTTCCTTTCCTTCCAGTTAATAACTGGAACTAGAGTTTTAAAAGGCTGGTACCACCAGTTCTCCAAGCCACCACCATCATAGCTCCTTTGTATTCTAGGCAGCATCTTAAAGCTATAAACGAACTTGTACTTTAAGAGGAAATGGGCAGAAATCTCCAGATCCCACTGAAGATTTCAGTGGTATAGCCAACATCTGATCCAAAGGTCAAGCTTCCAGTTTTTCCCACCTTTCCATTGGTCGTCATCCTCCATGTGCTTTGATCCTGCTCTGCCAAGTTCTTCCCACCCTCCCTTTATCAGAAAGTCCCCAGCCCACCCTCAGCACCCCAGAGACAATATCTGAGCACAGCTGACTAGACTCTTCCATCACCGGAGCAGGTTTAAAGTCCTGGTGAGGCTGCCCAGCATCTTAGCAAAGGAACTGACTGCAGAGGGGTCGTTCCTGCTGGGAGGAAGCTGGGGGGTTCCCGCTTACCCTGGTGATTTGGATGTTATTCAGCTGCTGCTGCCAGTGCAGGATCGTCTCCATCCGATACACCCACATGTTGATGTTCCCCACCAGCACAGACTTGCCGACTCTTTGGACCAGTGTACATAAGGACGTGTAGAGGGTCTGCAGGAGTTCCCTTATTAGTCTAATGTTTTGCTGGTCTTCAAGGACTTGAGTGGGGGAACAAAAAAAGTGGGAAGAGTTTATGAGACTAGAACACTCCATAATTTTACAAGCGGTCCTTTCTTCTGCTCTATGGTGCTCGTGTTACCCGGGTACACCCATGGGGAATATGGTCTTCTTTCTCACTGGTGTTTATTCTACACTTGGCTAAGCTTCTGCACTCGAGGGTATGGGGTAGAATTTCCATTATCTAGGTCCCTCTTTGTTCTCTTCTCTCCGTTTTCTACAAAGACTGTTTCTCTTTTCACTGGTCCCGCCAGCAGCACGGGCTCACCGGATCTGAAAGCGCTATCTCTTGCCCAGCAGTGATGTGTCTTTCAGATGATCAGTGGTAGAAGCACGGGTCTGGGGGTCAGGAACTTGGATTCGCACCCAGTCTGGCTGCCTCTTTGTGTGATTGTGGATAAACCACTCTTTCTTTCATGTATACAATGAGTCAGTTGAGCCAGAGACGTCAAGTTCTTTCTAGCTCAGAGAGTCTGTGAATCTGTTCTGCCTTGCCCCCTGCTCACTTTTCTAGGAATGTGGAATCTAGAGGTTTGGTAGCCAAGGTTGGAACACGTGACTACACGGAGAAGCCTGAGAGGCAGAGAGCAGGACAAATGGATGATTCCAGTACAAGGACAGGACAGTGATCGTCTTACCCTTTGTCATGTGCACAAATGGCCCTCCTTTCTCAACTGGAATCTGGCACCCATGAAATGCATCTGGAGTCATTCATTTCTATCCACTCACATTCCCTTAAATCCAGTGACATGCCCACTGCATTGGAAAATCCATCTGCCCAGCCCCAGGCCTATAAAAAGGGGTGAGAGAGTGGGAAAGAGCTCACCTTTCAGTACCACTTTTTCCAAAATGTTCATGAAGTTCTTCTGGGCAATGCCACTCAGGGATGTGAGCTGTGACTTCGCTATCAGTTCCAACAGCTGTGGATAAAAATAGAAGTTGCCAAGCTTATACTACAGAGATATTTTTCTCCTCTAATCTTCACTTTTGAGTCACGTGACACGTAGATACGGATTGACGGGGAGAGATAAATGGCAGAGAGGGCCACAGTGCAATAAAAAGCAGATGCTCCGAGTGAAAGACAAATGGGGGTAATTCAAAACCTCGGCATCAGGCTGAATATTTAATGGCTTTTTTTTTTTTTAAACATAAAGAGTTTGGATTCAGTCAGGGCTAATTCATTCTACTTATCCTACTTCAACAAGTGAAGCTGAGGTTCTTCAAAGGGAACAAAACCTCCCGTGACCATGGAGTTCCATATAATCACTCCCAGAGGGAGTTCTTCTACCCCGCCTTGAACTTCTCCCCACTGGCTGGGACTGCTCTCAAGGCACCTAAAAGCTCAAGTTCAGTAGTGATGTGCACTTTTCAAGAAAGTGGCAATTCTTATCCAGATATCTCCTGCTTATGCAGTGCTCAATAAACATGTCTATTAATTAGAATCTTTCATCTCACTTAACTTTTGGTAGAAAGATGCCAATGTGTGACTGAATCCCTTTGCTGTCCACCTGAAACCATCACAACATTGTTAATTGGCTATGTGCGTGCGTGTGTGCTAAGTTGCTTCAGTCATGTCTGACCCTTTGGTGACTCTATGGACTGTAGCCCACCAGGCTCCTCTGTCCATGGGATTATCTGGGCAGGAATATTGGAGTGGGTTGTCATGCCCTTTTCCAGGGGATCTTCCTGCCCCAGGGATTGAACGTGCATCTCCTGCAGCTCTTGCATTGCAGGAGGATTCTTTACCACTGAGTCAATGGGGAAGCCCCCTAATTGGCTATACTCCAATATAAAAGAAAAAAACAATATATGACATAGTAACATTCTAATGAAAACTTGTAGAGTGAAAAAAAGAAAGAAGCTAATAACAGGAAGAGAGACCTTCAAGGATGTATAGTGTATACACATCTTTCTACCTAGAGGTTAGGATCCTTGTAGCTCTTAGAATTATGTGCAAGTCTTGCTCTGACCACTTATTAGCTCTGTGACTCTGGGCAACTTCCTGAATTTCTTGGTGCCCCAGGTTTCTTCATCTGTATTTGTAAGACTTACAGTCTTCAAGATTGGTAAGAGTGTTAAATGAGGAAACACATATAAAGCCCTTAGCAGAGCACATGGCATAAATTAGGTAGAAAATAGAGGTTGGTCGGTTTATTGTGGGAGTATGGTCTATTCCCACCACCCATGTTATCACCAAACAAAACAAAATAAAGGTAATAATTTAATTTGGTGCACCCTTAGCATAATCACTCTTTCCTTCAAAAGCAAAATTCTTACAGATATGGCAAGTCTTTTTTTAAATCAAAAATTCTGTCGTTGAAAAAATGAAAATTTAGACTGAAATGGGGTCTTGGCGATCATACAGTTCAACCCACTTAACAGATGAGCAAAATGAGGCTCAAGAGACTAAACTTCACCAACTACATCACAAAGAGTGAAATGGATCAGCAGGATCTTCTTAACACACCTCATGCTTTCACAGTTATTGAACAAGAGGTTGATAAAAAGGGAAAGTAATTAACTGCACCCAGAACCCCACCAGGCAAAGGAAAACTGACTAGCCTCACAGCCAGTCAATTAGATTTAGAGAACCAAGACTCCCCTTTATGTTAAAGCTTGAATCTCTGCTCCTAGGAAACTTTCCAAAGAAGTTTCATCTCCTGGGCCAGGCCCCTGCCCAACTTTACCTCAGGTCAGTAAACACCAAGTATGACACTGTGCTAGGTGCTGGAATCCAGGCTGAGGGAACTAGCAAAGTGACATTTAAAAAATTGGGCTGTAGAGAAGAATTGAAACTTTTGGATCAAAGCCCCAGGCAATTCAAAGAACCTCTGCTTCCCAGGCATTTGTTTAAAAATTTTGTCCCCATGAAGCTCCTTAGGAGCCCATTGAACCATGCACAGGCTTTTAATTTCCTGAAAATAATTTTGCTTGAAGTTAAAAATATACTTGTGCCACCTGATGCTAAGAGCCAACTCATTGGAAAAGACCCTGATCCTGGGAAAGACTGAAGGCAAAAGGAGAGGAGGGTGGCAGAGGATGAGATGGCAGAGGATGGCATCACTGACTCAACGGACATGAACTTGGGTGAACACCAGGAGGTGGTGAGGAACAGGGAGGCCTGGTGTGCTGTAGTCCATGGGGTCATAAAGAGTCAGACACGACTTAGAGACTGAACAACAACAACAAGACCCCCAATCTTTCCCTGCCTGGCTTAGGTATCTCTCACACATGCTGGGGCTGGGGGAGGATGGTGAAGAAAGGCTGAGGCTGGTTTGCTAAGATCAGTACCGGGGATCCAAGGCTGGATATCAGGAACCAAACCAATGCCCATGAGGAGAGGAAAGAAGTCAACACGTCAGCAGAGGGCATGTCCCTGGGGGGTGACCAGACTGGATGTCCTCTGCATGTCTAGTTCAGCTCTGTCACCAACCAACATGTGACAGTCAAGAGAGGAGTGAAAAATGGCACAAAGGGACTGGCCAAACTTTTCATTTATCTCCCTGACCAACAACAAGATTCAGAAGGCCAAGACCACAGTCTATTAATACCCTGAGCCTCACATGACCAGCACAAAGCAAGATGAAAGAAAACAACAGTCTTGAGGCGGCTCTGGGAAGGGCAGTCGGCTGTGCGCCATGACTCATCACGGGGTGGGAGGTGGGGTGGAAGGAGGGTAGGCAGAACTCTGCCTGAAATCCATCCAAAAGCCCCATTCCATGTGACTGCCATCTCACGAGGGCGTCAGCTTCAATCTTGTCTAAAATTGCACCAATCCCAAGAATGCAAAAATTCTCAAGGCTATGACTGTGCATTTGAGGGGAAACAAGAAAAACCCTTTGGCCTGACTGAGATGATCTCTGACTAAGGAAGAGCAGCAAGATACAGAAGCAAAAATCAGTCAGTTGGCAGAAGAATAACAAGTCAACCACCCTCTGTTTATTCCTGTGTCAAAAGAAAGTCCTTCTTTTCACTGCCAGGCAGCCTGGGGGTCACGAGAGAACCCTGGAATAGGAGGAGACCAGATGCTCTAGCTGGGTGACCTTTGCAGCTGTCAATCACTTAGCAAGTATTTTCTGCATGTCAATTCTGTTCTAGTGTTGTGGTAGGTGACGTGGATTAAGACACACAATCCCTAGACTCAGGGGGTTACCGTCTAGTCTGTGATGTAAGTCATTTAACCTCCCAGAACCTCAGTTTCTTCATTTCTGAAGTGGACATGAAAAAAAAAAGACTACCTGGGACTTCCCTGGTGGACCAGCAGTTAAGAATCTGCCTGCCGATGTAGGGGACATGGGTTCGATACCTGGTTCGGGAAGATCCCACATGCCTCAGAGCAACTAAGCCCGTGTGCCACAACTACTGAAGCCGGGGAGCCTAGAGCCTGTGCTCTGCAACAAGAGAAGCCACTGCAATGAAAAGCCTGCACACTGCACCTGGAGAGTAGCCCCGCTTTCTGCAACTAGAGAAAGCTTGTATGTAGCAACAAAGACCCAGTGCAACCAAAAATAAATAAATAACTTAAAAAAAAACCTACTTCACAGGGTTGTAATGAGAATTAAATGAGATCAGTATATAGAAACCAAATACAGGGCATCATTACAATAAGGCATTATTTCTTTCCCTTGCAAATCCCAATCTTTTAGTGATGTTTAAAGTTGATATCAAGGGTTATCATTTCCATAAAGCTTTTTCTGTAAAGGGCTAGATAGTAAATATTTTTGCCTTTGGGAGCCATAAAGTCTCTATTGCAATTACTTAACTCAGCAATGGTAGTACAAAAGCAGCCCTGGACAGTATGTAAATGAACAGGTGTGGCTGTGTTCCAATAAAACTTTATATATAAAAACAGGCGTGGGGGGGCAGACTCGGCTCTTGGGCTACAGTCTGTCAATTTCTGATACAGTATGGAGTTTGATATATATATTTATCACAGAGTTCAAGAGTGAGGGCTCTAGAGCCAAACTGCCTGCCTCAGTTTCCCTAGCTTTAAAATGTACATGGTAACAGTACCTACTTTAGAATTGTTGTGACGATTAAATGCATCCATAAAGCACTTAGAACAGTGCCTGATGCCAAATACATACTCAATAAATTATTATCATTTGTTTTTATCATAGCACAGAGAATATTACTAGGTAAAATTATTGCCAGGGAAGGCATAGTGAATTAGTAGGGTAAAGTACAGCTGGTTTAAAGACCTTTAGAATCGTTGTATTTCAATTTTATATATTGTTAACCAAATGCTTAAATTCTTTCAAATTCTCATACTCCTTTCTGTCATTTTTATTATGGTTCTGATACATTTAATAGCTTCTCATCTGATGATAAAAGTTAATGTTGATACATTCTATGACTCACATAGTTGCATCTACCATGAAGTCTCATTTTGTTAACACTAATGGGTGGTTGCCAAATGCCAGTGACTGTGCTCAGTACTTTACATGTGTGGTCTTATTTCACCTTCAATGGCAACCCAATGAACTGGGTTCTCTACTAGTCAAAAGAGGATTCTGTGGCCCTGAGAAATTATGCAACTCATCTAAAGACATACAGCTGTATCAAGTGGTGGAGCCTGGACTTGGGCCCAGATATGTCTAACAGAGAACATGTTATTTATTTTTTTTAACTTTTTGGCTATGCCAGGCAGCATGTGGGATCTTAGTTCCCTGACCAGGGACTGAACCTATGCCTCTTGCAATGGAAGCACTGAGTCTTAACCACTGGACCACCAGGGAAGTCCTGAGAACAGGTTTTTCTGATAGTTTAAGGACTTCAGTTTCTCAAGGCTAATCAAGTTTGCATCTAGGGCCAAACTTTAAAAATAGTAGTAATACCATGTATTGCTATGTTCTAGGAAACAGAGTCTGAAAACATATCAATATTACCCTGTGACAGGTTATCAGCTTGTAACATTAAGGAAGAAATAATATCCAGAAAGGGTTAATAACATGTTTGTGTGTGTGTGTGTGTGTGTGTGTGTGTGTTAGTTGCTCTGTCATGTCCGACTCTTTGTGACCCCATGGACAGTAGCCCGCCAGGCTCCTTTATCCATGGGATTCTCCAGGCAAGAATACTGGAGTGGGTTGCCACGCCCTTCTCCAAACAACACATTTGTGTGTATGTTAGTTGCTCAGTCATGATGAGGCAATGTCTGTGTGTGAAAGTTGCTCAGCTGTGTCTGATTCTTTGTGACTCCATGGACTATACAGTCCATGGAATTCTCCAGACAAGAATACTGGAGTGGGTAGCCCTTCCCTTCTCCAGGGGATCTTCCCAACCTAGGGATCGAACCCAGGTCTCCCACATTGCTGGTGGGTTCTTTACCAGCTGAGCCACAAGGGAAGCCCAAGAATACTGGAGTGGGTAGCCTATCCCTTCCCCAGCAGATTTTCCCAACCCAGGAATTGACCAGGGTCTTCTGCATTGCAGGTGGATTTTTTACCAACTGAGCTATCAGGGAAGCCAATAGCTTTAAGTAAATCACGTAGTCTACTTTCTACATCAGTATAACTCTACAGATCCAGAACCAGTATTGTATGAAACTAGTGGCAAGCAGGACAGAACTGATTAATCTTACTTGTGTCAAGAGAGCTGTGTGCCTAGGGGTATAGAGCTGTATCTAGCAATTTATTTACCAAGATGATTTAGCCAGTTGGATTCTTTGCCTCTGGCCACAAGAGAAAAAGCAGAGGAAAACGGACTATTTGCGACTATTTGCAAATGGCTGTTTGTTTTCTGCTGGGCAAATTTTAGTCCAGGTGCCAGTAATTTGTGGCTGTGTTTAAAGAGAGGCGGGGGCGGGGTGGGGGTGAGAAGAGGGTTCTAATTCCAGGCTATCATTACCACGGGGCCGCCTGGGGATCCAGTAGGATCCTCAGTGACTAGCTCTGCAGTAACAGGACCGGTTCTGGGCTCCCGGAGGAAGGGCTGGTGGTCACCCCGTGCCGAAACCACATCCTGCTCTTCGGCTTTGACTCATGCTAGTCTTAGACACACTGAGAAGAAAAATCTAGTTGCAAGCAACATCCTACAGCCAATCTCGGAAAAGATGCCAACCACAGCTTGAAGGGGTGTGTGGAAAATGAATGGGCAGAAAAGAGACTGCCCTCATATCTCACTTTGCCTGCAGAAAAAAGCAGGTTTCTATTGTCTCTTCCATTCAGTTCATCATAGCATTCAGACATATTTTTTTTTTTAGCATTCAGACTTAAAAATAATTTGCTCCAGTCACCTCTCTGCTCAAAACCCTCAAATGCCTTTCCTTGGCCCTTAGAAAAAAATTCAGCCTCCTTACCATGACTGGCTAGGTCCTCCCTGACCTGGTCTTCACTCCTTGTCCAGCCTCATTGTGCCCAGTCCTTCCCCAGCTCGCCGCGCTCTGGCTCCACAGCCGGCCTCTGGTTCCCTGATCAGCCTCAGCTAATTCCCACCTCCCAGGCTTTGTCCCGGCCACATCTCCACAGGCAGCTCCATCCCATCCCTCGGGTCTCGGTTCCAATGTTGCCTACTGAGAGCTCAGAGAGCCCTTTCTGGACTATCCTAGATCTTACTATGGTTTCATTGTTCTTTATCATTCCATTTGTACATGTCTGAAATGATCCTGTTGACTTGCTTGCTGACTATCTAATTGGAATAGAAACCTCAAGACAGAAAGGGTTGTTTTGTTTACCACTCTACCCCAACCTGCTGGAGAAGACTCTTGAGAGTCCCTTGGACGGCAAGGAGATCAAACCAGTCAATCCTAAAGAAAATCAACCCTGAATATTCATTGGAAGGACTGATGCTGAAGTTCCAATACTTTGCTACCTGATACAAAGAACTGACTCACTGGAAAAGACCCTGATGCTAGGAAGGATTGAGGGCAAAAGGAGAAGGGGGCAACAGAGGATGAGATGGTTGGATGGCATCACTGACTTAATGGACATGAGTTTAAGCAAATGCAGGGAGATACTGAAGGACAGGGAAGCCTGGCGTGCTGTAGTTCACTGGGTCACAGTGAATTGGACATGAATTAGTGACAGCAATACATGAACCATGAACTTCCAGATGTTCAAGCTGGTTTTAGAAAAAGCAGAGGAACCAGAGATCAAATTGCCAACATTCACTGGATCATCGAAAAAGCAAGAAAGTTCCAGAAAGACATCTATTTCTGCTTTATTGACTATGCCAAAGGCTTTGACTGTGTGGATCACAATAAACTGTGCAAAATTCTGAAAGAGATGGGAATACCAGACCATCTGACCTGTCTCTTGAGAAACCTGTATGCAGGTCAGGAAGCAACAGTTAGAATTGGACATGGAACAACAGACTGGTTCCAAATAGGAAAAGGAGTACGTCAAGGCTGTATATTGTCACATTGCTTATTTAACTTATATGCAGAGTACATCATGAGAAACGCTGGGCTGGAAGAAATGCAAGCTGGAATCAAGATTCCCGGGAGAAATATCAATAACCTCAGATATGCGGATGACACCACCCTTACGGCAGAAAGTGAAGAAGAACTAAAGAGCCTCTTGATGAAAGTGAAAGAGGAGAGTGAAAAAGTTGGCTTAAAGCTCAACATTCAGAAAACTAAGATCATGGCATCTGGTCCCATCACTTCATGGGAAATAGATGGGGAAACAGTGGAAACGGTGTCAGACTTTATTTTTTTGGGCTCCAAAATCACTGCAGATGGTGATTGCAGCCATGAAATTAAAACATGCTTACTCCTTGGAAGGAAAGTTATGACCAACCTAGATAGCATATTGAAAAGCAGAGACATTACTTTGCCAACAAAGGTCCATCTAGTCACGGCTATGGTTTTTCCAGTAGTCATGTATGGATGTGAGAGTTGGACAGTGAAGAAAGCTGAGTGCTGAAGAATTGATGCTTTTGAACTGTGGTGTTGGAGAAGACTCTTGAGAGTACCTTGGACTGCAAGAAGATCTAACCAGTCCATACTAGGGGAGATCAGTCCTAGGGGTTCATTGGAAGGACTGATGTTGAAGCTGAAACTCCAATACTTTGGCCACCTCATGCGAAGAGTTGACTCATTGGAAAAGACCCTGATGCTGGGAAGTACTGGGGGCAGGAGGAGAAGGGGACGACAGAGGATGAGATGGCTGGGTGGCATCACCGACTCGATGAACATGGGTTTGGGTAGACTCCGGGAGTTGGTGATGGACAGGGAGGCCTGGCGTGCTGCGATTCATGGGGTCGCAAAGAGTCGGACACGACTGAGCGACTGAACTGAACTAGTGACTGAACAACAACTACCCCAACCTAGCACATGGCAGGACCTCAACTATATATATATATACTTAACACATCTGTCTTTTAGACTCAAGGAGTGGTATAGCTGGAGGGGCCCTGGATAACAGTTTATGCATATTACCTCCTACTATAGAAGAGGAGGCTTAGGGGGGTCAAATGACATGATCGAGGTCAACAGTAGATGGTCTGGACTGTCAGGCTGGTATTCACATGGGGTCCGTTCCCAGACTGATGCCCCAGGAGTAAATTACTTATAATGCAAACACGTCACTAACACTTTGCAGGAAGGCAAGCAGCTGAGATTTAAAGGAACATGAGGCAACTGGGGCTTCAGATGCACAAACAGAAAGAGCAGCTACTCGCCTTGTTGGTTAGAGGTTAGCCATGCAGCATGCATACCCAAACATGCTCTGTCTTGCATAGAATATTGTTAAAAATGTAATTCATCCCTAAATTCCTCCTTTTCCTATGACAGTAGGCTCTGCAGTTTAAAGGACATGCATGTCTGGTTAGAAAACATGCCAAAGGATTCTCAAAGGTAGGAAAAAGCTTTAAGAAGCTTGGAGAAGCCCCTGCCATTTCTCCCATGCTCAGTACCCCAAGCTGGGTGCCCATAGGAAAATTATGTCTTCTGCAATAAACCTTTGGTTATACCAGGCAGTGCCTGTGTACTTCCAAGATCCTTATTTATTCAATGGACAACCTAGATTAGAACCTGGAAAGTTTTGTCCTGATTTTGAGCCTGAACACTGACAGGTTGGAAGAGAGAGCATTTTGGCTACATTAATAATCTCCAGGCATGTCAAGATTGGGTAAATATTATTTGCAAGTGAAACATCTCTCTAACTGAGGGCCAAGTTTATACAAATCAATTGTATTCTCAGCCGAGAGCAACTTGCCTCTCTGTCTTCTATCCATCTGAGAAAATTCTGAATTTAGAGCGATGCCGTGTTCCCTGTTGCATTGATCTGAGCACCTCTGTTTGCCACAATGATCCTGGTGAAATCAGGCTCTCTGTCTACTCAGCCTCTTTACCTCCACCCTAGGATTGTACCAGGTTCATTGTCACACTGCCCTTGGCCCCCGGCCCACCATCACTCTCCATTTCTTTTTTCCATCTCCAGTTTGGGGCTCATGCCCCGAAGGCAAAGCCTTCTACTCTCTCTCCACCTGGCCAAATCCTGGCCTTCCTTCAAGGAAGGAGACTCTCAGGTTCAACCTCTTCCAAGAATCTGCCTCCAGTGTTTCTCCATCTCCAAAGTGGGATGGGAAAGAAAATCAGGCAGAAAAATCATTAAAAAGTCAATCTCTAAATTTTATTTTATCTTTAATTTCTATTTTCATATACTTTCTAATGCCTAATTACAACTCTAAAGATGACAATAGTTACAGCAACAATGGATATACTGGACACTGTTCAAAGGCATTTCAAGTGATTAAATTCAGTTTAATTTTGTAGCAACGGGACAGTAGGTAACATTATTAGCACCTTTTAGAGGTATATGGGGCTTCCCAGGTGGCTCAGTGGATAAAGAATCCACCTGCAATGCAGGAGATACAGGAGACATGGGTTCACTCCCTGGGTTAGGAAAATCTCCTGGAGGAAGGCATGGCGATCCACTCCAGTATTCTTGTCAGGAGAATCCCATGAACAGAGGAGCCTGGAGGGCTATAGTCCATAGGGGAGCAAAGAATCGGACATGACTGAAGCAACTGAGCACGCATGCATGCATCTGTATATGATTTACAAATGAATTTACGAATATATTTAAGTTGAGAATATGTGCTTAAATTATTAATGTACTGTCAGGCGTCCATGGTCAAAAACACCATTATTCTGGTCTTTCAGCCTTCCTCCATTTTGGGGGGTGCCCCCACTTTGGTGGTATTCTATTACTTCTGCAAGTATTCTCTTACTTCTGTCATTGTGTGGGCACCCCCACTTCTTCAGGTAGCTCCCTACTTCTGCATGTACTCCTCCAATTCCATGGTCATACCCTCAAGGTCTGTGAGTGTCCCCCACTTCTGAGGGCATGATCTGAAATTGCATAATCTGTTTGCCTAAATGCTTAGGACAACTGAGAAAGCTAGGAATTCTGAGATGCAGCACTGCTTGGTAAAATTGCCAGCACCCTAATCAGCATTCATTTTAAGATTAGCTCGGGACCCTCACTGGTAATACTCTACAGTGGATTCTCCCAGTTCCCAACCACTTCTGCCATCATTTTCAAATGGGCTTAGGGCTCTGCTCCTTTGATTTTGTTGCCATTGGGAGGGCTGGTCTCCTTCCCTCCATCCCAGTTTCTCAGTCTTAAAGGAGATACCACCAGTTTTAAGACCCAGGGGGCAGGGCTCGAACTTTAAGCAAAGGAAGGGTGTGCACCACCAGATTAATCCAAGGTCACTTGGGCAGAGGGACCTAGTGTAGGGCCCAACTGCCCGCACACATCATGACCCACCAGGGGCTTGGCAACAGCACGCCCTTTAATTGAAGGCATTGGGTTTAAATTTGAGTCATCATCGTGCCATATTTCAGCCTTTCGTTTGCCAAACCGCCAGTCAACTTAAACTAAAACATGTTTTTGGAAAAAGATTTTTAGGGGGTGGTAAGAACGCAGTAACTTGCTGGAAACATTCAAATGGACTTAGGGCTGTAATGCAGAAAAAAATAAAAATGTGCATCAGTTTAGGTTGTGGATGTTCTCTGTGGCAGAGGAACAGAGAGAATGCGGTTGCAAACTTTTTGTTTGTCCTTCCCCAACTGTTGCACACAAGGGGCAATTCATTGAGGTCATGTGTGCGTGCATGCTAAGTTGCTTCAGTTGTGTCCGACTCTGTGTGTCCCTATGGACTATAGCCTGCCAGGCTCCTCTGTCCATGGGATTCTCCAGGCAAGAATACTGGAGTGGGTTGCCATGCCCTCCTCCAGGGGATCTTCCCGACCCAGGGAATGAACCTGCATTTCTTATGTCTCCTGCATTGTCAGGTGGGTTCTTTACCACTAGCACCACTGCCACCTGGGAATCCCCTTCTTTAAGGTCAGAAAATTGCTATTCAAGGTTCTTCCTGGTTTAAAGACAGCATCTAGAGTTACCAGGTACTTGGCCACATTCTCATGCCATAGAGAGAGCTGGGAGGACCAAAGATCATTCTGGCATTAAAGTGTTAAAGTCCTCTCTTGCACTCATGCCTCAGTGTGTCTTATTTAAAAACTTATTATGCAAAATATAAGTTGGGCTCCCAAGTGGTTTCTGGGCTGGTTGGCAAACTTGAAAACACGCTACCGTCAACTGGTGGATAAACTTAAGTAGCAATGCCAGGGTACCACCTTCAGCTGATGAACTCGAATGCACTAGAGGTGGGCTTCCTAGAGAAAAAAGCTTCACAGGTGATTCTAATGTGCAACTGTGCATCTTCTGGAGACCTACTTTCTCTGCTGGCCTCTCTGTGCCCTGGATGGGTTAGTCAGCACTTGTGTTTTCCTGGTTACAGTTCTAACCCCACCACTGGCCCATCTCTTGGAATCTTCACCGGCTCCCCAGGGGAATTTCCAAAATGTGTTGGTCTTGAGGCATGTGTAAACCCATTTTTTAAAAAGTGACCTTTCATAAGTGGGTAAGTTGCTGCTTTTAGAGATTTTAAATCATCTTTAAAAACCACAGTTAAAACTGTGTTTAGGCCATTGGTGGTATGGAGAGAAGTGGGTAGAGGCAATGAATGTAGCCTAAAGCCAGTTAAACAAAGGTACAAACGTTATATAAAAACCTCTCCAACTTATCGTCAAATTTCTGATTCTAAAAGTTCCAAAAAATTTTCATGCTATCTGATAAAAATCATAGCATTGAGATAGGAGTGTTGGCCATCTTTTTCATTCCCTCTGCCTGTCTCTTTTATGGAGATTGATAAGCCAGTGTGAACACGATACGTTTTAAAAAATGTACTTTGTCTTTAAAGAGGTTAAACAAATTTGAAGGCTTCAAAGTTGATTCTTCTGGTACTGAGGAATCATTGTAGTATTAAGAAACCATTAGGCCAAAGCAGTAAGATGAGGATAAAACACTGGCAAGCTACTTTGCAAAGTTGCTTTAAGGATAAGAAGACTATTTGAGAACAACTTAAGTGTCTTAAGTTCCTTAGAAGAAAACCCTCAAAATGTGGTGCCTATCATTAAAATGTTTTAAGCTCTTTATAAAAATAACATTTCTCAAATTACAGAGGACTCTAACAGTGAAGAGGAAAAAAAGATTATTCTTTCCAAAATAGATATTTCCCCCCTCTTTCTGAACCTAATAACAGAAAGCATTCAATAGTTTCTTTAACTTCAAGGTTAGGAGATTGTGCTCATACTGTTAGACACAAGTTCTTCATGCTGAGTTTTAATCAAGAGCAAAGGGCATGATTGTTTAGGTATTTTTTTTTTTTAAGCAGAAAAACATTTTTTTTAATCAACCAAATTAAAAAGGACTTTCAGGAAGAATAAACAATAATTTTTCAAACACACAAGAAGATTTAATAGTCAACAAGTCTAAAAATTAAGTCTGGAAAAGCTTACCAATTATAAAATCTTGTCATTATAATCAAAAATATTAATTGAATTCCCAGAAATAAAATTTCCTGTGTGATCAATTAGAGTTGACTTTTGTAAACAGTAAGCTTGATAGGTAGATAATAACAAATATTAGTATCTGACTTTGACTAACATATTCCGGTCTGCAGAAAATTTCCATGTATGTTACTGAGTTTCACAGCTACTCTGTGAAGTTAGGTTATTCTAAGTCCTTCTTACACTTGGGAACGTAAAGGTGAAACAACATGAAAGAAGTGGAGCTGAGATCTGACCGCAGGCCATTTTACTTTCAGTCGTTTGCTTATATGGAGCTCCTCCTTGTAGCAGCTAGAGTGTGGACTTTAACTGCTGGTTTCAGATCTGGGTATCTTCCCTTATGTAGCTTTGTGACCTTGGACAGGTCATTTTACCTCCCTGTACCAAAGTACCTATGCTTTACACGGTTAATGGAAGGCTAAGAGGTGTTAGTGTACATAATTGCTTGAAATGGATTTCTACAATTCAACTCCTTGTTCCTTTGCTTTATCTTATTTCTTGTGGAAAGGAGAACAGGTAGAAAGGAGGACCATCTAAAAACTAAGAATATGCTGATCAGTTTGGGATCAAGACATCAGATCTGGGAGACTGGAAACTATTCATCTTCTTAGTGACAAGTTCCAGGTCTTCCCGGGCCTGACTCCAACCAGTATGCACTGGGTTGTGGGCTGAAATGATCTCCCAGAGTCAGCAGAGTCACATTGAATGACATGAACATTTCATCAGGAAGGTCTCTGATTGTTATCCCTTCTGGTCTGGAATAAGGGCTCATCTGAAGAGCAGACAGATCTGATCATGGGCTCAGCTCAGAGCTTCTAACCTACAAGAGGCCTGGGTGTGTGTGAGTATGGTATGTGTGTTTTAAAATCAGGTCAGTTGGGACAGCCAGGCCTGTATCTGCCCAGATGACAGGTGAACGATCCAGGCCTCAAGGGGGCTTGAATGTCATCGCTCTGGCTGAGCCTTTGCAATCATCTGACTCATTGACACGGCACTGAGAAGCACAACAACCCAGGAAAAAGAAAATAAAAACCCGACCAACACCCATAGGGGGTAAACTGCCTCCTACTTCTGATCCTAAAACCCAAACAGCTGCTACCTCCCGGATGGAACCGCTGATGACAACACACAAGGGAGCTTAGGGGGAAAAACAGCTACCAAGCAATTAAAAAGAATCAGTGACTTGAAGGTCATGGTTAGGCTTAACTTGTTTTACTACCTTCATCATTAATATTTCGCTAAAGCTCATTAATTTTTTTTTCCCCAACACAGGGTTTAAAATAGGAAGCAACTGACCCAAGCAGGTAGTTTCAGGCTTGCAGTGAACCTGGGACTGAATATTGTCATCACGTGGTGGTGGAGGGGTGGGAGAAGGGAGTCAGGGGAACAAGGTTCCAACGTGCCTGAACAACCAGCTTTGAGGCTTAAACCGAAAATATCTTAGGTTCACCCAGAGTCAGCTAAAGTTGGGCAAGAAGGAAGGCCAGTGAGAACGACCAGAGGGGCATAAAATTTTTAAAACAAGCCAAGGTGCTTTACAACTTGTTTTCTGCTAAATTCTCTCTAGCTAATGTTGCTGCCAGAGCCCATGCTGCCCGCCCTGTGGCTCACGTGAGGGATTATGGCAGTCCCTGTCTGGGGGCGCCAATCGCAGGGACATCCTAACAGGATCCATATGGGAACCGGAAGTCCATTCAGGAAAGGGGAAGTTGAGGAGTCCATTTTCTGCTTTCCTCAAGATGCCCAGGGTCCTAAAAAGTTACTTTTATCGTGTAGGGGTGGGGGCTACTTCAAGACAGCCTAAAGAGACACTTCAACTTGAGAGTCTGGGTAATCTACAGAGACTTACCCGTACAACGTAGTTAAACCTTCTGGAATCCAGAATGGCAGTTGAGAAGTCCAGCCTGTTGAAAGCTTCCCCCAGAGTGCAGTATCCATGGCGCTGAATGTGAAAACAGGGGGTGCACAGGTCACGTTCTAGAATGATCTGCTGCCGGACTCTGCCGACCAGCTGGATGGCTGTTTCAGGTAACCTGCTCCTTTCCTGCACCATGATCAGCTCTTTCTGGGAAACTCCACCCCCCCACCCCTCACCCCCATGGGCCACAAAGATGGGTGGTTCAGCAGGCAGTTGCTTTAGTCAGTAACTGAAGTCGTGACGTGTACCCTGTGGGCCCTTGTCCTCTGCATGCACTTGCTTGTTGAGGAAGCATTCGGAGATGGATATGTGATGTATGTTGATCACGGGAACATACTTCTGGGGGGAGGATTAACCCCATGTGTGCTAGCTCTGTCTGCCACCCTGCCTCACGTTTCTAGGGCTTTTCTCACTGTGATCATAAGAAGCGTTTTCAAGGCTTCATGAAGGAGCCAGAGGAGTTTTGGTCTTTCCCCTGTGAATGCACAAGGCACTGAGGGTGGAAAGCCCTGACTCACAGTCCCAGCTCTACTCCTAGCACCTGGGTGGTCTCAGGTATATCACTGTCTCCCTCTCAGGGCCTCAGATCACAGAGGCAACTAGTTCTCCGAGGTCCCTGACAGTGATAGAAATTCTATCAATCTGCCACGCAAATGTAGATTATTACAATGTCGTGTTCTCTTCTGCATCTTGTTTGTAAAATGTCGCACCAGGCAGGCACAAAAACTTCTGCTGTATTTAGTAAGTAAACCACCTGGGCTAAAGTGGACTGAGTTGAAGTCTAAAAGTGATGTTAGAACAAAAAGGAGGCACTGTCCTGAGGGAAAGGCTGAAACTTTATAACAGTACATTTGAGATGGGAATATTCATCTCCGTAAAGCACTTTTACAGTCATCATCTCACTGAACGACTGGGGAGTCTACCTAGTAACTTTTGCCTCTCTCTGTGTAGCCCCAAACTCTGATGGTCGGCTAGGTAGTGGGCTGCAAGCTACCACCACCCACACCCAAGGAGACAGTGCTGTACTCTCCTAGGGCAGGTATAAAACTAAGCATTCTCCTTAACAAACAGATGAGTGCTCACCTCTTTAGTACTTCCTTTGTGAACATAGATCCATTTTTCTTGGTGGAAATCTAAAAAGATAAACAAACAAAAAAAACTCCATAGCTTTAAAATTTACAACATCCGCAAGATCTTGCATTTATTTTTCATTTATTCCAAAGTGTTAAAAAGTTTTGACAGAAAATACAAAGACTCTACTGACAGTCTAAGGGGATGCAAATGCCTAATTTCTGCAGTATATAAATACCAGAGGTATAATTTACTTTGTTGAAGGCATTTCAAGTCTTTGATACTCAGATCGAGTATACCAATGCTCCAAATTAAAGAAAAAATTCTACTACCCAAGTACAAGTTTGTGTTAAATGCCATAAAGAGTAGAAATAAAACATAACATGAAGAAGCCCTGCAGTACAGATGGAATCAACTAAAGATCTGTAATTCCTGCTTATTAACAGAAATTTAGACTCTCTGTTCATACATCCAGCATCTAGAACTATTACTAGTATTTATACAAGGAAAGAGGGGAAAAAAATTTACATTCAAAGCCTCAAAACCCAGTTCCAAATGAAAGCACACACTGGTGGTTCAGCTGACCATATCACTGAATAATAACTAAACTATGTCAAATATAAGTGACACGCCGGGAAAAAACACCCCAACTAGCAACTGACTTATAAACACAACTATAAAGAATACATTAATCTCACTCATAAAATGCACAACCAGGTTTCTGACTGCAAAGATCCCTGTAACCTCTGTCAATGACAGTCAATGTGAAAGCCAATGCCAAACAAGTGAGGTGTGATTCCCCCGCCCCCTACTGCCCCTGCCCCCGCGCCCGCCCCCGCCCCAAGAACCAATCAAAACGATCTACAGACAGCTTTCTTTCTTAAGTTCAAAACAAACGGCTTACACTGAGTTTTGGTTTTGCTATTCAGCATGTCCTTCTTTCTCTTCTTGGCTGCAACGTCATAGTTCAGGCTGTTGAAAAGATTCTCCTTATTGTATACTTCCTTGCTGCAGTAACTAGGAATAACAAGACCAGAGGGGATCAGCTGTAACGGTTATACTTTAACATGAGCTGTTTCTATAAATAACTCACTGTAGTTATAAAACTCAATCATATGTGCTCCTCAAACAAAGCAATAAAATAATCACTCAAAAAGAAGTCTGCACAGGCCCAGACTTGCCTCTTTTAGGAAGAAAATAGTGTCACATCTCTATGGAAGACAGGGATGGGGGCTGCTACTTGTTTTGAATGCCCAACAGTGTTTGCCATTGTATTAGATACATAGCTCTGCACTCTTTAAGAGCCACCCAGGATACAGCAACATTATTTTAAGCAAAAATTTTGAATGAGTGGGGAGGGAGGGAGAGGGAGGGCTACTGGTATCACTATAATATACAATATTTTCATTTTGCAAAAATCATCCACCTCAAGCTGCTTTTAAAAAAATAGCTTTATGGAGATACGATTCACATACCATGCTTTGACCTATTTATTTTTAATTAATTTATTTTTTAATTGAAGGATAATTGCTTTACAGAATTTTGTTGTTTTCTGTCAAACATCAACATGAATCAGTGATAGGTATATATGTATCCCCTCCCTCTTGAACCTCCCTCCCATCTCCCTCCCCATCCCAAGCTGCTTTTAACTAGCATGCTCCCCTCATGTCTTTAAAACATTTACAGAAGTCTGACTTATAGACTGTATTTCTAGGAGGTGTTCAGCGTATAGTATTAGTTGTTTAGGTTTTATATCATTCCTTGACTAACACTAGGCATCATGTTGTGAGATGAAGACCTTGAGACCTAAATGAAACAAGCTGAATTTACAGTTCACACATCTATTAGGGCTGAAAAGACAGAACTGGGCAATTCACAGGTCACTAAACAAGGCACAGTTTCAACTTGGGTTGGGGCGTATTTCTTTCAGTAAGCTTAGCTGTCTTTGGGGGGCTGATGGAGTTCTATTATGTAATGGGACTTGAGAATAAATCTCCAAAGAGTTTCCGCAGAAGGAATGCAGGAGAAATATTGAGAAGATACAATGAAAAGATCCCCCTACCCCCACCTCCCAACCCCCATGGAGTATGCATATGCCAGGCAGGATTTTTAATCTTTTCAGGCAAGGTTTATAATGTCAACTAGTAAAACATCAACTAGGTTTTTTTTTTTTCTTACATCAACCACATATTAGAGCCCTTTAACTTTCTGAATTCTTTTGCTGAATTTAAAATATGATTTGATTTATATCTTGTTTGGACCAACATCTGTTGGATAAGAGGAGGTACACCTGCACTTCTCCATGTTATGAGTATTAAGTAAAAGAGAAAAGAAGGGCTGAAAAACAATTTCCAGTATCCTATTGCTATCAATACAATGATCTCTCCAGTACTTCAATAAGTACAATAAGTATCTTGCTAACATGCTTACACGTGACAGCACCAACAATATACTCAGTGTTTCTGGACCCAGAGGGATAGGCTTGATGGATAATCAGTCATTTGTTAATCCTCCCTGAGAAGGCCAAGCTTAATACCATTTATTGAGCTTCCTAATATCATTAGCCCTCTCCTTCTCATTCCGGGATACAGGATACTTTGAGGTTTCAGCGGGTTTACTGTAGAAATGCCCTGTCTTAAGGAACACTGAGTCTTACTGAGCCCAGGGTGAATGTTTTGGGCCTGGCTTTGTATCACACATGAGTGTGTATTTGCTTGCACAGCTCTAGGGGCACAAAACCACTGAGCAGCCAGCTACCCTGTGCCAAGTTCAGCAGGATAAGAGGGGCAGAAGAAACGGAGAGCAGAATTCAGAGTCCTTAGAGCTAATTTAAGAAATTTCTGTCAACGCTGAGGAGAAGGGAGGAAAATGGAAAGTCACTTGACTGGTCCATGATGTACCAAAGCTGAGAACGGCTTTAGAAAACAAAGTTGAGGCCATTTTGTGTAAAAATATCACACGAAGACTTATTTTTAAAGGAAACACACACTGGCACCATAAGCAGACACCTACAGCCTGAATTCCACATACAGAGCACCACAAAATGAAGCTGTCTTATTCTCAATGACACATTTAAGGTTTAGCAGAGCATTTTCGGAGCCTGGGCCATAGATTGTGACCATTCCTTAGCAATGTTAAATATTTATCTCTCATCTTATTCTTTTCTAATTGAAAACATTCCTCAAAGGAATTTGAGCACTTGCTTTCCTCACAGAAATAACAATAACCTGCTTTAAGCCTGAGTGACTCATTTCCAAAGCTAGTTTAAGAAGAATTTGACATAATTGATGACGCTCTCCCACTGGAGAATGTAGAAAAGCTTTAACCAAAGAGAAACCCTGCACTTTTCACTTAGGTTTTGGACTTCAGACGTAGGGCCTGGAAGGAAGGACTATAGGGTTTATTTGTGTTGCCTGCTTATATGTTTTCTTTTAAGCAATAATATATTCAGTTAGAGGCTATTTTGAGAGTTCAATTATGTCCATTTCAAGAAAATGCAAAGCCACATCTGAAATTTTGAACAAGAAAAGCCATCATCATTTAGGAACCACGACTTTTTTTTTTAATAAGCAAAACTATTTAATGAGGCTGTCTTCTTCATTAAATGCAGTAGTAACCTGTAACTTGCTATTTTATAGTCAGTTCTAACTAATCTTGATTATAGGCACAGGCCTAGAATAAGAAAAAAAAGACCTCTTCCAGCCCTGTACTGTCATCACACACATACCAAGATACATAAAGACAACTTTAGAAAAAACGAAAGATTTCAAAATAAGTGCATTTGGCAGCAGAGACAAAGGGAGGGAAGAAAAAAAAAAAGAAGTCCTATTTCTCATTTCATTTGTAATAGACCATTTGGAGAAAACTGTGGCCTACTCCTAAGGGCTTAGTTGTAGATGAAGGCCAATGAGAGTTCTAGGCTAATTTGCTCCAATACATACCCAAATTGTCAGACTCACAGGGCGAGAATCCCATTGTTGTGGCAAAACAAACAGCCTAGTGTATGAAGCCCTGAGAACAGTGCCTTGCACACAGTAAGTGCTCATAAAAATCTTAACTATTATTTTATTTGCTTATTCACTATTTTATTTGCTTGTTTTTATTTGTGCATCCAGGGCACCAGGGTAAACTTCCTGCTTCCGGTTCAGCCTTAGCTGTACTTTTGGAGTTCAGAGGCACCACTGCAGGCTTGCAGAAGAGTGGCCCAGGCTCAGGGAGCTGAGATTACTCATCTAGGGGGTGGGGCGGGGCGGGGCTGGGGGTTATTGGTGAGGGGCACTGCTTGCGAGGTGGCTCAACCACCAGTTCCTTGAAGCCTTCTTGGATCACCCTAATTCCTGCTGAACTCTTTCTTTGAATTTTTTTCATCTGCCCACTTGCCATTCCTCTTAGGTAGTTTCAACTTTTTCACAAGGCGCCCTCCTTGAAGCTTATCTGAAATCCTTCCTTGATCTCAGTTCAGGGCACTTAGCTGTGATGGGGTTTTGGAACATTCTGCTGCTGGAAGAAGACAGGGCCCAGGACACAGAGAGAATGGCCAGCAGGGTCCAGAGAAGGTGCTCTGGGCAGAGAAGCTGTGGTCCACACACAAAAACCACCATGGTCCCCAGGCTGCCACACACACCAAGCATACCCTCACCTCCCCCGCCCCCCCACTCTTGTCCAGGCAGCTCACAGAAAGGGAGGTGGAATCAGACTAAGTGCCTGAGGCCTCTTCCGCAGGCCTCTGTTGCACATCCACCCCCCTCCCTCTCTTTCGAAAGGGCCTGCCTTTTGTTTTCTCCTAACAGGAGAGGCATTCAGCTTCACCTGAGTAGGCAGGCTGGCAGCCCAAACCTGACATCACAGGGCAACATCACCAGGACTGAAAACAGGAGGGATATTTGAGCCTGCAAACCCGGGTCTCAGAAGGCCAACGGCTTTGAAGAAATTGGCAGACTTCTCATGTGAAGTAGGGAAGGGATTGTTTACAATTGCTGGGGGAAAAAAGCACTCTGCAAACAAACAGGCAGCTGCTTTGCTAGGAGCTACCAAATGAGTCCTCAGATCTGACTCATCCAAGAGCCCCAAGTGGTCACTAAATGGATCACGATTTGTGATGATGGTGGTAGGGTGGCAGTTCTAGCTCAGATGGCCTGAAAAGGGAGGAAAGAAAGGAGGTTCAAGAGGGGGACAGAGGGGTGGGAAGCTAAGGGTAAACTTTCATGGTAAGGTAAACCTGTCTCCAGGTCTCCCCCTACTATGGAGAGAGAGGCACCACTATTCTAAATAGGAGTGACACCAGCTTATCTCCCAGAGCAGATTCAGTGTGAATGTTTATGCCAAGCAGAGCCTCTGATTTGGAAACTCTCCTGCTGAACCCACTGGTCTATCTCCCACTGAGGAACATCCTACGCTTGTATCTGGGTGAGCCGCTGGGACACAGCTGAGCAGACCATGGCTGCACCTCCCTAGGAAGAATCCAAACTGTCACCTCAAAATAAAGTCCAAAATATTAGATCCTCACTTCTTAGGAATAAGGAGGAAGGAAAGAAGCAAGGAAAGAAGCTTCTATTCTACTATATGAAAAAAGAAGCTGTTAGTCCAGGGAGAAAAATTGAGGCCCAATGGGCAACTAGAGTCCCTAAAAGAGTCTAGCGATAGCAGATGGTCTTTTTATTTTTCTGTAAATTTTCTGAGTTTCCATAAGTAAGATTTCTTTAGAATGCTCCCCAAACTCTCCAGGGGCGACCTCAAAGTGTCTTTAAAGTAAAGGTCAATATGCTCTTGTCTTCCCTGGCAGACCGCCAAGATTAATTACTTTTTTTTTTTCCACTGGAAAACAAAAAGTGATGCTTCACAAATCACAAACAGGTGAGGGGCCCTGGAGGTCAGGACACTGAAATAACCATATTTCCTTGATAGATTTTGTAAAATTGAGTGCCAGGGGCTCAGCCAAACAACCACTGGTAAATCTGAGTGGGAGGCTGGCCCAGGTACAGGACTCTCCACTGAAGTCAGCGTAAGGGCTGGGGGTCCTTACGCAGTGGTTTTCACCAAAGGCCACGGGTAAAGTCACCCAAGGGTGAGCTGGCTGCACTGATCCCCTCTGGGCCAAATGGCAGCGATGTGGATGCCAACTGTGGTGATGAGGACTGACAGACTCCAGGACATCTAACTTCTTAGTCACTGCTTCTGTGTTATTAACCGGGGGGTGGGAGTAGGGGTGGGAAGGCAGCCATCAGGCTCCTCGGAAACTCAGATTTTCCACCACACTGATAGTTCAGGTGGAACTTGACTCCAGAGGCTCACCCAAGCCAGGTGGACTTTCTGCAGGGGATGGGAATCATTTAAAATGGGGGCGCACTCACTATACAAAGAAAACGACGGAAAGGGGCCACTGAGGAAACAGGTGCAAAGACCCGGTCCTCCCAGAGGCCGAGGGTTTGTGGGAGTCTCAGCCCACCTCCCTCCCCTCCTCCGCAGCTCTGCCTCGTCTGGTCTTTACCGTCGCTCCACCAGCACGGATGCCCCAGGGACCATCTGGTCGCCCCTTCCTGGTTACTCATCCTCCCTGCCTACTCTGTGGTCGCCTGTGCGTGGGAAGAGCCTGGAGGCGCGGCGGGCGGGACCCTGTCCAATCCCGTCTCAGACCTCTGCTCAGAGCCCGTCCACCCCAGGGTGAAGGTCATGCGGCCCACTCGCCGGGGTGAGCGCCGGCTCCCACCCCCCACGCAAATCGCACGACGCTGGTGTCCTTTAAGGCAGTGGACCCCTGAAGTTTGGTCTAAGTTTTAGCGTTTGGGGATAAGATCAGTTTCTCAGAGGGACTAGGATTCTGTAAGAAGTGCCCACTTGGAGACGCTGACCTTGAACAATAAGAGAAACCAAACACCCGTGTTCTGGCGACATCTCTGCAGAAACCCCGGGCAATTCACTTCCATCCTTCTGGTCCGGGGCTGCCTCCTCACCCTGTTCCGGCCTGCCTGCGTCCCATTCACCCGCCCCCCACTCCGAGAGGCCAGCCTGAGTCTGTCCACCGCAGATGAAGTTGGTGGCGACCCCCTCACCTGCCGAGGTCGCTCACGAAGCTGCCGCTCTTCTCGTCCAGGAAGCGTTTCCAGCCATCCGCCGTCTTCACCCAGCTCTGCCCGGGGGACCGCCAGTCCTGCCCGAGGAATGGCATGGCACCGCTGAGGGACGCGACGGATGGACGGGACCGACTGATGGACGGGGACCTGCCCGGCGGCCTCGGGGGCGCGCCCGCCCTGGGCGGCTGCTCGGGGTGCTTGGGGGCCGGTGAGGGAACGGCTGCGGGATCAGGGGTCTGCAGCGAGGTCGCGGAGCGCGCGGTGGAGGGTCGCGGGGCGCGCGAAGCTCACTGCAGTGCAGCGCTGCGGTCCGGGCCGCGGTATTTATCCCGGGCCGCCGGCCGCGGCTCTTTGTTGCCGGAAGAGCCGCCTGCTCTTAGCCCGGCCCCCCCGAGCCCGGAGGCCACGTGGCTTTGTTTATAGGCGCGACTTGTTTTCCGAGGCGCCCGCGGCTCCTGCTCCTCTGGCTGTTGCACAACCGCTCGCCGATGGAAACTTGAAGCCGCGCTGCGGGGCCGGGGCTCCCACTGCCCCCTCCGCCTCGGGCCCCTCTGCGCTCCCTTCCCGCTCGCAAAGGGCGCAGCTGCTGCGGCCCGAGCGCGAGGCCGGGCGCTCGGGGAAACTGCGCCCCGTCCTCCTGCAGCTCCCGGCCTGGCGAGGTGCGGGGAGGACTAGGCCCGGGCGGCGTCTGTATCGCTGCGGAGCGGGGGTGGGGAGAAAGGAGGCTCCCCGCCTCCCAGCCCCGAGCTGTCACAGACGAACCCTGCGGTTCCGAGCGGGCTTGCGGGAGCCGACCCGGCACTGCGCGGCCCGGAGCCGGGTAGCGGGGCGCAGCTTCCTGGCCTCTCTCACTGCCTAGACCGATCTCCTCGGCGGAGGAGGGGACCCGCCGCGAGGCGGGGATGGGGAGGAGGGACTGTCCTCCACCTCCCTCTGCCCTCGAACTGTTGAAGAGTCTGCTGTCAGACCTGTCCCCCGGGTGGTAAAGGAAGGAGAAGGAGGCCGGGCGGAGGCTGGTCCCCGCGCGGTGGGAGTGGAGAGCAGGGACCGTCCCCCACCCCACTCTGCGCGCCCTAAGCAAGCGGCGCTGGCCGCTGCGGCGCCCGGCCCAGCACAGCGCAGCTAGGGAGCAGGTTAGACAGGTCCCAGCTCCATTCACTGCCCGAGCCTCCCTCTAGGGCGCCGGAGCGTGGGCTTTTGTTCTGAAGAACCGCTAAGCCCCTTCCCCTTCCTTGCTGTTTGGTATCCTCTGGGCTATTAGGCCCTCCTCCGGGAAAATCAGGCCAGGAGTTTTGTTTTAGTTTTGGTAAGAGTTTCCGGAAAGCCCCTCCGTCCTACTGATGGGGGCTGAAGGAAGTCCGGTCAAAGCCCACAGTGAGGAGGCAATGGCCCTGGAGTCCTAGACCCTCACAGACCTCAGTTTATTCACCTGATCCTCCTATCCGCGAGCAGGGGGCCCGGTCTGGCAGCGATCCAGCCCCTGAGAAAGGTTAAGCCTGTGACTTAGCCAGGGTCACAAGGCTTGTTTCTTCACAACCCACTGTACAGTCTGAAATCACTCGGTTTGCTTTTTGCTAATAAGCTACTATCTGCAGAATGTAAACTCCGCGGGAGCTCCAGCGTCTTGTATGGGGAGCATCCCAGCTCCAGCACTTTGCCAGGCTTGGAGAAGGCCTTCCATAACTATTTGTCCTATGAGTAGGTGAATGCATATGGGAGACTGCTGACTTCAGGCTATCATCTTGCTCTTCATGACTTCTAGTTATGGTGCTTTACAATCTGTTCCGGTGCTTTACAATCTGTTCCGTTTGGTGATTGGATTGCAAAGAGTGGTCACAGCAGAGTAAAATCTCTATGCTCAAGGGGTAGCTTCCACTTGATTCCTTGATACCTCCACAATCCCTCCTCTGCAGCCACTAACTCTACCATCTTTAAAGCTCAGAGTAGACAGATTGTGTGTGTCTTGGGAGGGGTACGTGTTGGAGGGGAAAGGAGATGTTTTTAATAAAGTCTGTTTTCAAGTAGCCAGAGTTTTCTGATTCAGGTTTTCCACCATAAATAATTTATTAGTGTAGTAATAGTGAAAATAGCTTGTAAAAACACTGCAGACGGTCCCAAACAAATGATAGTCACTATGATCCGGCTCATAGATGAGATAGTGTTGGGTCTGGCCTTTGTTGGAGAGAACTGATACCTGCAAGGGAGCATAATTAAGGGATGTGATTATTAAAGATGCGTGCTAGTTACATGTCAGTGAGCTATAGCTCTGTAGAAACTATAGAAGGCAGAAGATTTGAATTCTAGTTCTGCTAGAGCAACATATTGTCTGTCTGACCTGGATGAATGACAAATTCTGGAGGCTCAGTCTTCTCAGCTGTCAGGAAAGAATAGAGCCTATAAATGTCTACCTTTCAGGATTGTTTAGAAAGTATTTTAAATGGGATTATTGTTACCAGTTCTTTTCCCTTTGGTTGTGTAATGCACTCACGTGGCACACAGCCTCTTAGTAACATGTAATTCTCTGATTCTTTTTTAAAAGTTGAAATATAGTTGCTAAGTTGCTTCAGTTGTGTCCGACTCTGTGCGACCCCATAGACAGCAGCCCACCAGGCTCTGCCGTCCCTGAGATTCTCCAGGCAAGAACACTGGAGTGGGTTGCCATTTCCTTCTCCAAATATAGTTGACTTACAATATTATATTAGTTTCAGGTGTAGAGTATAATGATTCAGTATTTTTATAGATTATACTCCATTTAAAGTTATTACAAAATAATGGCTATAGTTCCCTGTGCTGTACAATATATCCTTGTTGCATATCTATTTTGTACATAGTAGTTTCTATCTCTTAATCCTCGACTCCTATCTTGCCCCCCCACTATTATCCATTACTTTGTTCCCTCTGTTTTGTCTGTTTCTGTTTTGCTATAGATATTCATTTTTATTTTTTAGATTCCACATTTAATGATAACATAAAATATTTCTTTGACTAATTTCACTAAGCATACTATTTTCTAGATCCATCCACATAGCTGCAAAGGGCAGATTTTTGTTCCTTTTTTATGACTGAGTAGTATTCCATTGTGTATATACACCACACCTTCTTTATCCATTTGTCTGCTGATGGATACTTCTGTTGCTTCCATATCTTGACTATTGTAAATAGGGCTGCTATGAACATTGGGGTACATGTATGTTTTCGAACTAGTGTTTTCATTTATTTTGGATGTATTGCCAGGAGTGGGATTGCTGGATCATATGGTAACTCTATTTTTAGTTTTTTGAGGAACTTCCATACTATTTTCCACAGTGGCTGTACCAGTTTATATTCCCACTAACAGCGTACATCCATATCCTCATCAACATTTGTTATTTGTAGACTTTTTGATACTAGCTGTTCTGATAGGTGTGAGTGATATCTTATTTTTGTTTTTGTTTGTATTTCTCTAATAATTAGTGTTGTTGAGTATCTTTTCATGTGCCTGTTAGCTATCTGTATGTCTTCTTTGGAAAAATGTCTACTCAGATCTTCTGCCTGTTTTTTTTTTTTTAATCACGTTGTTTGTTTTTCTGATATTTGAGTTGTATAAACTGTTTACATAAGTTGGGTATTAATTCCTTGTCGATCTTATCATTTGCAAATATTTTCTCTCATTCAGTAGGTTGTCTTTTCATTTTGTTGATGATTTTCTTTGCTGGGAAAAAGTTTTTAAGTTTAATTAGGTCTCATTTGTTTATTTTTGCTTTTATTTCTTTTGCCTTAGGAGATAGATACAAACAATCTTGCTACCGTTTATGTCAAAGAGTGTTCTGTCCATATTCCCTTCTAGGAGTTTTATGGTTTCAGAGTTTGCATTCATGTCTCTAATTTTGAACTCGTTTTTGTGTATGGTGTGAGAAAATGTTCTAATCTCTTCTTTTACATGTGGCTATCCAGTTTTCCCAGCACCACTTATTATTGAAGAGACTCTTTTCTCCAATGTATATTATTGCTGCCTTCGTTTGTAGATTAATTGACCATAGGTGCATAGGTTTATTTCTGGGCTCTCTATACTGTTCCATTGATCTATGTGTCTGTTGCTGCGCTAGTATCATGCCGTTTTGATTATTGTAGCTTTGTAATATAAACTCAGTACTTCCCTTATTCTTAACACCGACCTTGGCCATGTAGCTCGCTTTGGCCAATGGGATGTGATGTGGATGTGATGTGAGCAGAGGATATCATGTGTGTGCTTGTCTGATTGGGCTTGTCTTCTTGTACTTCTACCAAAACCATGGCAAGAGAATACTCAGGGTAGCCACTGGTTCTCAAGCCTTGGTCCTAGGATGCAACACATGGAGCAGACACCCCACCTGTCCCACAGATATGGTAGCAAGAAATAAATATTTATTTTTGAATGCCACTGTGGTTATTGTGGTCTTTTATTACACAGAATTCTTGTCTAAGTTGCTGACTAGTTGAGTAGATAAAACTGTGGAAGTTTTAATTTCAAAAATTTAAGCACAAGTAGGAAATCACAATTTTGGGGTCCTTGACTTTTTGGCTAAGAACTAATCTCAGGAAGCTTCAGTGTTTGTCTCTAGTCCTTTGGCTTTCTCCTCCTGTGACTATCATATCTTAGCTCTGCCATTACTAATGTATGAGTGACTGCTTTAGATTTCCCACACCATTAAAAATCCAACTTGACACTTTTTCCAACACATGGTTTCTAACCGGGAAGCCTTGTAATGCTGAGCCCTTCAAGATAAAGAATGTACTCGGCCATGTCTAGACCAATTACCTTGACTCTGCAAAGGCTGTGGAGTTGGAATCCTTATCATGACTGAGCAGTTGAGAACCACAAAGACAAAATGTCAGTGTGATGCCTGTGGACTCAAGATATAGAAGCAGAAGGATGCTCTGAGAATTTCCCAAGGCCCAGTCTGGGTAGGACCAGCATGGCCTAGGGGCTTGAGCGGTTCACACAATGCAGGTACCATGGCTGTGTCCACTGCACAGATATTGAGCCTCTGTCTCTGCTGATCAGCTTTGTGCAACAGACTGACCAGATCACATGCTGGGTGTTCGGTTATTTATCTGTGCTTCTCCCCTGTGGGGCTGGGAGCTCCTTGTTGGCAGGGCTGTATCATCATAGTGCCTAGCATAGTGCTTGGTACATGACAGATAAACCATAAATAACACAGTGAATGGTGAGCTAACCATGGGAGGCTGGTAGTGCCATGTCTTTACCTACTGACACCTTATTATTTCTAAGGACATGACAGAATAGGGAGGTGGGAGAGTAACATTCCCTAGTCCTGCCCTGCATATCTGAATTCTCCAACAGTGATGCCTTACCAGTTGGTGAGGCAAATAGAGAAGGTGGTGGCTTCCCTCAAAATGATGTTTTCATGTGCTTGTTACCTTGATGGCAGATATTAGCCATACTGTAAATAGTGTGCCAAGACCTTTGCAAATGTAATCCTGTTCAACAATCCTCACAAAAGCCTGTGAGCTAGGTACCATTATTTCCATTTTATAGATGAGGAAACTGAGGCTCAGAAGAGTTAAATAGTCTGCCTAGGATAACACACCTAGTATGTGGTGGAACCCAGGCTGGTACCCAGATCTAACTTCAATCCCAACTGAAGCCAGATTGACTGGATTCAAATCATAGTTCCCTACTGAAATAGCTGTGTGACCTTGGGCAAGTTACTTAACCTCTCTGTGCTACTCTTTCTTCATCTGTGAAATGAGAATGATGACAGTACCTACCTCAGAGGGTATTGTGAGGATTTATTGAATATGTATAAAGTACATATAATAGTGCTAACATCAGTAGTAGTTATTATTATCATCATGAAAAATTTGCTTAAGTCCATTTATGTTTTCCCCACCAAATTTTAAGTGTTGAGGGTGTGGAGCACAGCTCACTTAGCTGATTTCCAGATATGAGACAATGTGTCTATTGGAGCAAATTGTACAATGAAATGATAGTTTATATGTTGTTAGTTATTATTTATTGCACTTGAACTCTGGAATTGGGCCTTATTCTGTTCCAAAGATTGCATTTTCAAAGTTAAACCTGGCACAGTTGTAGCCTGATTACTACCATGTAAGGCTGTTTAGAGAAATTGTTTGTAGAAAGAACTGTGAAAAACTTGATAAGTATAATAAATATGATAAATATGTTTCTAATTCAAAATGACATCTTTTTATAGCTTTGGCCGAGGGACTGACTTCTTCTCACTGAAATGTAATGATATTTTGTTTTTTCATAGTTTCTCTTTCTAAAAGGGTGGTTTTTTGTGTGTGAAAATACTTATCAGCAGTAATTGTGAGTTAAAAATAGCTTGTTGGGTTGGGCAGGGGCTGGAATCAACAAGTCTGTTGGCTCAGCCTGTTCAAGTTAGAGTAACTTTTATAAAGGAGGAGTTAGTGTATTTTCAACCTGCTAGTGTTGTCACGAGGAATGTATGTTTAATGCCACAGAAATTTGCATATGACCTTGTGCCTTGGCTGTCTAGGGTAGGGCATCCTTGAAACAGTGTGAAATATGTCTGTTAGGTGTGTTTGAGCAGGAACTGCCAGCTGTGTGTTATTTCTGGGTCTCTGGCTGCCAGGAGTCCTGCCAACAAAATTAAAGTTGGTCAGACACATGTCACTGCAAACATTCTCATTACTTTAATGAGAATCATTTGCTGTTCCTCAAATGGGGGCTTGGTTCTGTTTCTGAGAGAGGGTCAAGGACATTTTGCTATAATCCATCTTTTATAGGTCAGCTTTAATGGAAAATTCTTTTTTTTTCTCTTGATAAGTAGCAGAACGGATTTGGAGACAAACTACTAACTTTTGTATAATATAGGGAAATAAATAAAACTGCAACATACCTCAGACTTCTAGTGTCTTTTAAAAAAAAATCCACAGATTTAAAATATGTGAATGTTAAATTTTGTTAAAGTTTTATGTTACATTTGTAATGGATATAAAGGTTTAAATACAGTATGAGTGCTTGGATTGGTTAAAACTGTCTATAATTCTTCAAATAGTATCTTGAATGGTTCAGTAGCAAATCTGAGTTCTGAGATTTCTCCTATGCAAAAGTAGCTCAAACTAAAGCTTGCCTAGGCTTTGTGTCTTGTGGTTTACTTACTTATCAGCACTCATGTTCACATAACTTTGTGAGGTATGTGATTTATTCCGTGAATCCAGATGAAGATGAAGAAATTAATGACCCAGATGAAGACACTTATGCTTGGGTATGTTAACCACTTACTTGAAAGTCTGCTTATAAAAATCAGAGCCAACTTTTAGAGGTTACCTAGTCCACTTCCAAAGAAAAGAAACTCACTCAGGAACACAGAACTAGTTAGTAGCCGTCCTGGGAACTGAGAAACACGATACCAAGCCAATAGGGTTAGAATATTCCATTAACCTTTCCATACTGATCACTGTCCCTGAGAAAAGTAAAATTTGAAGTAAAATTCAAACCTTTGCACATTCCAATGATTGGATTTTATTAAGAGTTTCATTAATGAGTTTGGTCCAAAGAATAGAAGAAAAACGGTCACAGGTATTTGAACCCTTGAAGAGATTCCTCTTCAAAGTTAGGCTCCTGGAGAAACAGCAGATTTGAAAAATCAAGTGCCTTGGAAGTCCTTACTTGACCATCAGATTGAATGCAGATGTATAGCTTGTAGTATTTTGACAAATTGTAATCACTGCATGTTTGGACTTGTGAACCCTAGTGATTGGAGAAGGGGTTTATGAATTATGGTGAGTGTGTTTCCTCATATGAGTCAGCTACTGCTTTGTCAAGTCCTGGAGAAGTCACTTAACCTGTTTGGTGTTCAGTTTTCACATTTATGTACACATACCTCAAATAGACATGGTTATACAATTCTATGACATCATTGGTTGAAATGTGATCAATAACAATCATTACACATTTTCATTGGGAAATAGGAAAACAATTCTCTGCTGTGCTTTTTCTTGGGTCAGTTGTCTTCCTCTGCCTGTCGTAGCCATGGTTTTCCCCAGAAAACCAAAGTCTGTAAGTGAATTTTCTTCTCTGATGTGTGCCCGATGCCTGGCGCTTAGGAGGTCTCTGTGTATGTACAACTGAATTTCTAAGTTGTAGCCTAGAACTGTGGTCTCTGAACTGAAAACCATTTTACCGTTTGCCTCAGGTGATTCAATAAAAATAAAATGAACCCATGATTTCTTTTAAACAACAGTACATTCATTTCAGGAAGAAGAAGGTAATTTTAAAAGAAGTACAGAATGTTCATCTTTCCCGTTTTGACTACTGCCTGAGAAATTCAGTCCCTTAAGAGACATAATATTTTCAACTAGGATTTACTGTTGATAGTAATTTAAGAAATAATTTAGTCTTTTAAACATCTGCTTTGCTAAAAATGGTATTCCATAAAAGCTTTTGCTAAACATCTTCAAATGGTGTGTTCATTAAAGAGATGGTACGTAAATTAGATTGTTTCTTCTATCAACTAAGTAAAAGGAGTGGTTATCTTTCTTCTGCTTTTTGATCATCTTACAGGCTGTAGAATTTATTAAAGAATGTCACTCATTCATTGTTGCAGCAAGGACGCATCACATCTTTGCTATGTTCCTGGTCCTTTTCTATCTAAAGCAGCTTAGAGAATACAGAGATGACCATTTACTCTCAGAGGGTGTATAGGCCATAGGAAAAGAGAGACAGATAAAAATACACTCCTAAAACTGTGTGATATGTGCAGTGATTGAGGTTTGCGTGGAAGTCATTGGGACAGCCACAGGGAGGGATAAAGCACTGAAGCCAACCTGGGACAGTCAGGCAAGGCTTCCGGGAGTGGCTCTTGGGCTGAGTCTTAAAAGATGAGTAAGAACTGATGTGGGAATTCCCTAGTGGCTCAGTGGTAAAGAATCCACCTGCCAGTGCAGGAGATGCAAGTTTGATCCCTGAGTTGGGAAGATTCCCTGGATAAGGAAATGGCAACCCACTCCAATATTCTTGCCTGGGAAATCCCATGGACAGGAGCCTGCTGGGCTACAGTCCATGGGGTCGCCAAAGAGTTGGACATGACTTAGCAACTAAACAACAACAAAGAACTGATGAAGCAAAAGGAGATAAAGATGGGAGTGGGGTGGCTACGCAGGTGGGGGAGACAGACCAATGACAAGAGGAGGGGGAATGGCACTGGGTGCAGTGAAGTTCCAACTGTGAAGCAGGGAGTGAGAAGAGCTGGGGATGGAGAG
Organism: Giraffa tippelskirchi; assembly: GCF_054371585.1. Taxonomy (NCBI): domain Eukaryota; kingdom Metazoa; phylum Chordata; class Mammalia; order Artiodactyla; family Giraffidae; genus Giraffa; species Giraffa tippelskirchi. Next base: position 60,978,292 of record NC_137280.1, read on the forward strand.
GTTGGGGGCGGGGCACATGGCAGAAAGCTCAGTGAGGATTGTTGGAAAGCCTGGGCTTGCTCTAAGCTGTGGGAACCAGGGAAGAGCTGTAGGTACGCATCTCTTGGGTGTCGGAGGGATTAAAGGAGAAGCACGTGGACAGGAGACGGGGGACAAATTAGGAGGATGTCTCCAGGCAGCAGCTGATGAGCATCAGAGCCAGGAGAGAGGCAGCTGTGGCGATGAGGAGGGGATGGACTTGAGATGCGTGTAGGAGGCAAGCACTGCAGGATTTGGCAACAGATTAGATGCAAAGGATGAAGATGGAAGTGCTGAGGAAGGCTTTCAAGATTCTAGCCTAGGTGAAAGGAAAAGTGAATGCTTGGATGGGAGGCTGAAGACTAGAGTCTCATTGTTTGAATGAGGCCTCACTTTCACTGGTTTAAAGTCGAGAACAGAACGAACTCTGTGTTTTCTCTGTCTGGGGCTGGGTAGGGGAGGTTGCCTGTGTTGCTGGAAGGACCTTTTCCTACTTGCCCAGACCTGCCCAGAAGGAGGCAGGAACTGTCTTTGGAACAACATCCAGAGGGGCTCTTCTCTTTTGCCCTCCCCAACCTGGTCCATCTGAGATGGCTCTTCTCTGCCAGTGGTTGCAGCACACAGCCTTGAACCATGAAATGAAAAGCTCCCTTTTCACAGGCTGTGAAAAATGTTGCAAATATATATGTAGTGCTATTTCTCATTACAAATAAGTTCTAACAAACTTTCTTTTAAAAAATAAGCCAAGAATTATAAAATGCCTAAAACCGAGTGAATGCATGTGTGTTGAAAATTTGTTGTGTGTATGTGTTTACCATCTGGTTAGTAGCACTCTCCTGCTAGCTTCCTGATTTAGGGGGGATACCCCACTGTGTCTTGGTGGGAGGTAGTGCTTATTTCCAAATATAGGACCTGAGGGGACCAGATTTTCTCACTCCCTGCTGTGGTCGGGCCAGGGACAGACATGTGACTTAGACTTGACTGATTACAAACACTCCCAGGAGAATGATGGAAGGAAGTTGGTGGTTTCTTGTTGGAAGACATTCCTGGCCAGCATCACTGGAAGGGGTGCTGCAGCAGCTTTGCCATAGTCCTTGGGCTGTCTCGGTTCCCACCTATTTTCCACACCTGTTTCTTAAGTCTCTTGCTGATGCTATGGACCCTGATAGTCTTCCAATAAAAAAATCTTTGTGCTCAAGAGAAATCAACAGGGTCGATTTCTGTTGCTTGCAAATAACAATCTTGACAGTACGGAACTCCCATGTAGGATTCAAACAGTGGGTCTCACACAAACACACCCTCTCCCCTACACTCTGCACTCCTTTAAGCCCTGTAGTCTCATGTGCTTACGTGTAAACTGGGGCCAAGGGTTGAGTTAGACCAGAGGATGATTTGTAAGTATTAGGGCTTACCAAAAGAAATCATCTGCTTAGAAAACTGGACTCAAGCCCAGACAGGGGATTTTGGTTTGCACAAAACTGGCAGATTTAGAAACATTGAGACAGAGAAGAATGCTGAGCTGGCCATGTGTGAAAGAAAAAGCTGCAGAATTGAAAAGCCGAAAGCTGTAGGTTTTTCTTGTAAATCCATGCCATGTGCATCATCAGGGCAGCAAGACCGAGGCAGAGAAAATTCAGCGGGTGATATTTTATAAGTTTCCTTAAGGTATACATTTGGTTATAAACAACTTCTAAAATTGATGTTTCAGGTGTGGGATTTAGCTTGAAGACAGGAGGGAGGGATGAACATTTATTAAATGTGTATTGTGTGCCTGACTTTTAATCTACATTAGTTTATTTAATTCGCCCTGAAAATTGCAAAGTAAGTGTAATATCATGATTTTATTCACAAAGAAACTGCATAGTTAGACTTGCACAGCTTATAAGAGGCCGAGTTGGGATCTGAATCTGGGTCTTTTGACTCCAAAACTTATGCTCTTCCTATGACACCATTCTGCCTTCTGAAGTTTACATGAAACCAACAGGAAGAATAAAACAGAGAGTAGGATACTAGACCTTAGGAAGAAAATTCTTCTTCATGTAAAGGAGAGTTGAGAGCATAGCTGACTGGTTTGTAACACAGCTGCCATGTGGACTCGGGGAGGGGGCCTCAATTGTCTTGGTGTCCCATACCATCTTGCCCCTAAATAACCAAGAAACTCACTTTACAGAAGAAGAAATATAGCACTGGCCTGTTGTTGACAAAATTAGCTGATATGACTATGTGGCCCATCGCTCAGGGGCTTGATAGAATCATAGAATGACCTAAAGGCTGCTGGGAAATAATGTCCTAATGGTTTGAGGCTCCTGTCTTAAGAAATAGAGTAAATATAGTGTTCTGCCAGATTCAGAATACAAGATCTTGGAACCCAGGGGGAGGTGGGAGTACCTCCATTTTGTTTTTAGATTATCACACCTAACAATGCACTTAGAGTGTTTTGGGGCTTTCCATCCCTGAGATCTTGGGTTGGTGGATTTGGAGGTCCTGGTTTCTGCTGCTGCTGCTAAGTCGCTTCAGTCGTGTCCGACTCTGTGTGACCCCATAGACGGCAGCCCACCGGGCTCCCCGGTCCCTGGGATTCTCCAGGCAAGAACACTGGAGTGGGTTGCCATTTCCTTCTCCAATGCATGAAACTGAAAAGTGAAAGGGAAGTGCCGGTTTCTACCGGGGACCATAGACATAGTTCCATTACAGCTGAAACTGAAAGTGTCCCTGGCCATTTGAGGCTCCTCACTGGCTTCCCAGGTGGTGCTAGTGGTAAAGAATTTGCCTGCCAAAGCAGGAGAGGTGGGTTTGATTCCTAGGTCGGGAAGATCGCCTGGAGGAGGGCATTCCAACCCTCTCCAGTATTCTTGCCTAGAGAGTTCCATGGACAGAGGACCCCGGCTGGCTATAGCACATGCGGTCCCAAGAGTCAGACATGACCTAACGACTAAACCATGGTCCCAAGAGTCAGACATGACTTAACGACTAAATCATCACCACCATGCCACTGGACCAATAAGCAGTCGGAAGGTTACTGTGTTGGCTGGAGAGATTGATTGATCCTCATTATCAAGGAAAATTAAGTTACTGCCACCCCACAAAGCCAAGAAAAAAACCACATCCAGAGCCCAGAAGACTCACCGGGTCACTTCTTAGTGCTCTCACATACAGTAATGATGATTAGTGAAAAACCATGACAACCCAGTAAATATTGGGTCACTAAGGGCTCCAATCTGATGGAAATAAGAGGTTGACTCATCTATCAAGTAAACAAAACTCCAGTCCTCTGCAGTGCTGAGAGTGGAGAGAAAGTGGATTGGATGATGGAAAAAGGAAGTTTGGTTGTTGATTTCAGTTCCTTGATCAGCAGCTGAGGAGTGGATGGTAGTTGCTGTAGGTGTCTTATCTAATCAATTACAGTTTCCTGTTTCTGCTTGCCTTTCTGCTACCTCTAGCAAAGGGTGGGTTACAAGTTAGGTTCCAGGTGAGAATGTGACTGTTCTATCTCCTTTCCATGACAAGGCAGTTTGTGAGACTTGGTGTCTCAATAATGTTGGGAATGAGAGTTTCTTCATCTGAGTGAAGGACAAGATGGATGCTGAGTGGATGCAACATGGTGGACCAGGCAGATGACTCTCAGCATCTCTCCCTTCCACTTCCCCATAATCATTTTCTGTCCTTCTCTAGACCTAGGGGCTTCCCAGCTGGTGCTAGTGATAAAGAACATGCATGCAAATACAGGAGACATAAGAGATCCAGGTTCGATCCTTGGATCAGGAAGATCCCCTGGAGGAGGACATGGCAACCCACTCCAGGATTTTTGCCTGGAGAATGCCATAGACAGAGGAGCCTGGCGGGCTACAGTCCATAGAGTTGCAAAGAGGTGGACACGACTTGGGTGACTTAGCACACACGCACACACTCTAGACCTAGGGCTGAGCCACCTCACCTGGGCTCCCTTGCCCTCTGGTTTCCATTTGGGTTTGGTCAATGGGAGTTACGGGCAAAAAAATTAGAGGGTGGGAGAAGAGAAGTCAGAATATTTCTTCCTCTTTGCTTCAGCACCTTTGGCCCAAGTCTTCCATGACTTTGGTTCCTGCCAGGCAGCGCCTCTGTCTCGATTTCAATCCTCATTGGATTCTGCAGAATTGCTTTTCTCCCCTTGCCCTTGAAGACCCAGAGGTAACAACAGCTTCCTACGGCCCTAGTCTTTGAAAGCTCCCTTAACTCTATCCACACCTCAGTAACTTATACCTTCATTAAAACCTCTTACATTAAGGCATTGGAGCAGAGTTTTGTAACCTGCTGGGCCCATGTGTGATACAAATTGGGAGCTGATTTCATTTCATTGAAGCAGAATGTTTTCATTTTATTGAAGCAATCTTCATTTTCCCAGTAGTGTTTCTTGAAAAAGAGTTTCTACAATATTTAAATAAATTTGATCTACAAATGTTTGATTTACATGCAGCCATGCCAGGAATCATACAAAATAAGAGGAGGAGAAGTGCTGTTTTAAAAGTCTCTTTTACCTAAGAAAGTTAGGCAGACATATTTTCTTTCTTTTAAATTTTATTTTTTAAATTGAAGTATAGTTGATTTACAATGTTGTGCCAATCTCAGCTATTCAGCAGTGACTCAGTTATACACACATAGACGTTCATTTTTAAAATATTCTTTTCCATTATGGTTTATTGGAGAAGACTGAGTATAGTTCCTCGTGCTAGGCTGTAGGACCTTGTTGCTTATTCATTCTATTATAAATATAATAGTTTACATCAGCTAATCCCAAACTGCCATCCTTCCCTCCCCGCCTCCCTTCCCCTTGGCAACTACGAGTCTGTTCACTACAGAGATGTACGTATTTTCTTCCTAGTATTTCTCATGGTGAGCTACATCATTTCTATGCCATAAATGAGAAGATTGATTTCTATAGACTTGTGGTAGAATTTAGCTGTTACTCTACTTTTTTTGATTCATTGTTATCAAGTTACAATCCTATGGGATATGCAGTAACCAAACATTCATTTATTCCTTCTCCAAGATTTTATGTTGTACTTACTGAATGCCCCTTAAAGTCCTGCCACTGGTGAAACAAAGATGAATGAGGGATTGTTCTCAATCACCAGCACAGTTGGGCACAGTGAGAGAGCCATGGGCAAGTCCAATCAAGTCTTTACTTTTGAGTGTCCTTATTGGTGAAAATGATACTAACATTTATTCATTTAAAAATTATTTGTTGCTATGTGCCAATGCTAGGCACTGGAAGAATAAGACTGAAAAAATGCACAGAAAAGAAACAAATGCTCCAAAGCATACAAAACAAAAGCCAAAACAAGGTGAAATTAAAAAACCCCAAAGCCAAACAAAAAACCCCCAAGCATGTACTCAGATAGTCTCTGCAGTAATAACACTTATAGTCTAGGGACCCATGCAGAGTTCTTGTGAGAGTTAAATGAGACGTTTGTGGTGCACCAGGCACATAGTCGGTGCTTAATAAATGTTTGAGATTATGATCATCATTTGGGGAGACGGACCCATTGTAATAAAATGTCATGTATGGTACATGTGTGCAAAATAGTCAAGGGGCACAGTTGGAGGAAGGAACGTATTCTTTTATGGGGAAATCATGAATGGTTCCATAAAAGAGGTGACATTCAAAAGACAAACCTCACTTCACTGGACGAAGTGAAGTGAAAGTCACTCAGTCGTGTCCTGATTCTTTACAACCCCATGGACCATGACCCACCAGGCTCCTCTGTCCATGGAATTCTCCAGGCAAGAATACTGGAGTGGGTTGCCATTTCCTACTCCAAGGGACCTTCCCGACCCAGGGATTGATCCCAGGTCTTCTGCATTGCAGGCAGATTGTTTACCGTCTGAACCAACAGAGAGGATCACTCTCATTTATAAATTTGTAGATTTATAAATGAGGCCTAGTAAGAGAGTGGGCTTCCCTGGTGGCTCAGATGGTAAAGAATCCACCTGCAACGTGGGAGACCTGGGTTCGATCCCTGGGTTGGGAAGATCCTCTGGAGGAGGGCATGGCAACCCACTCCAGTATTCTTGCCTGGAGAATCTCCATGCACAAAGGAGCCTGGAGGGCTACAGTCCATGGGGTCGCAAAGAGTTGGACATGACTGAGCGACTGAGCACACACACAGTAAGAGAATATCCCAGTTGTCAGCATCACTACTCTTGCACTTTGAGGCTGTTATTTTTTATTTAAAAAATTTTGTGTTACACGTATTTTTAATAAGTAATGTATACACACACACACACACACACACACAGAGCACAAATTTAAAGTATACAATGCATTTCCCTCTGATTCCCATCCCCCCAGATACCCAGTCTCTTCTCTGGAGATAGGCACAGTGACAAGTTCCATGGGCATCCTCCAGAGATATCCTTGCAAAACGTGCAAATGCTGGCAGGCCATGTTGGCCATCCTGCACCCTGCATTTCTGCACTTACTGATGTATATTAGAGATACACATCAGTAAATACAGAGCTGCCTTATTCCTTGTTATTGTTTAGTTGATAAGTAGCATCCAATTCTTTTGTGACTCCGTGGACTATAGCCCACCAAGTTCCTCTGCTGTGGGATTTCCTTGGCAAGAATACTGGAGTGGGTTGCCATTTTCTCCTCCAGGGGATCTTCCCAACTCAGGGATTGAACCTGCGGCTCCTGTGTGGCAGGCAGATTCTTTACCACTGAGCTACCAGGATGGTGAAGCCCCTTTCCTTGAGTAAGTCTTATTGTATTATGGAAGCATTATAATCTAGTTCACTGATCCCCCATTGGCAGCTGGTTTCCAATCCTTTGCTCTGACCATGTCATTGTAATTAACCTGAATACACACCTTTCCCCCACTTACCAAAATATTTGTTGGTTAGGTTCCTGGGAGGATAATTTCCAAGTCAAAGGGTGTAAAAATTTTAAATTTGACAGGGATTGTCCAACTGCCATCCAGAGAAGCTTAATCAATGTGCACCCCATCAGTAATGTGCCAGGGTGTGGGGCCATTATTAAGTAAAATGTCAGTTAAACACAAGCATGCAATACCATGACAATCGATCTGATGATACCCAGACAGCTACTAGGGAGCTAAGGGATGGGATACGCTGGGTGAAGGAATAATTCACATCCCAGGCAGAATGGAGCAGGATGATGCAAGATTTCATTGTTGGCCTTTTTACCTGCAGTTCTACCCGCCCAGTTCAAACTTGTGTTGTTCATGAGTCAACTGTATTATGACCTGTGATTTGTTACCTCCACCTGTAACATTCTTCCTCAGGTATGGATTTTATCTCACTAGTTGCTACTCATTCTTTAGGTCTTAACTGTGTTTAGGAAGGTTTTTCTGGCACCCAAAGAACAGACTTGGTTTCTGTAGTGATCATGGTGAAGCAGGTCAGATGGTCAAGCACACTATCCCATCCCCACCTCTTTTGGTAACAGCTACTCCTTTCCTTTGGAGGAAGACTTCCCCCTTATGTGGGTTCTGGTGGAGCTGATAATCACAGAGCCCACTTCCCACCACAGGAGTTGCCAGGTAACCAGGCTGAACCAGTCATAGTCCTTACTGATACCTCCCCCACCCCCAGTGATTAGCCTATCCATGGTCATGTGACCTAAGCAGAGCCCATCAGGGTCTTTCAAGAACTGATTTCAAGAGACCTGGAGAGAGTGAGGGCATTTGTTTCTTATGGGGCTGCTTAGCTAGAAGCCTGTGCATCTAGGAATACCAGAGGCTTATCTTTCTCAGCAGTGTTGAGAAAAACTACCTGCATTTGGAGAGAAAGAGGATAGGGCACAAAGGGAAGACAGAGATGAGGAGTGGAGTAAGAGTGAGAGCCCTCTTTAGAGATTAGTTCACCTACTCTAAAATTCACCCTTTTAAACTATACAATTCAGTAGTTCTTAGTAGAGTCACAGATTTGTGCAACCATCTCCACTGATAAACTATCTAATTGTGGAACACTTTTATCACCCCAAATGAAAACTGTCACCTTTCACAATCACCCTTGATCTCCCCTCCTGGATCCCCTGCCCCTGGAGACCAACAATCTACTTTCTGCCTATCCAGGATGTTTCATATAAATGAAATCATACAATACGTAGACTTTTGTAGCTTGCCTTCTTTCATTTAGGATAATGTTTTCAAGGTTTACCCATGTCTTAGTGTATATCAATACTTCAGTTCTTTCATGGCTGAATAGTATTCCATTGTATGGATATACCACATTTTGTTTCTCCATTCACGAGTTGACAGACATTTCGCTTGTTTGGGGGCTTTTATAAATTATGCTTCTATGATTTTTTCATAAAATCTTCTACAACAGTAATAAATTATTTCTGTTAGTTTATTAGATTAACAAGAAAACTTGTTAATCTCTGTCTTTCCCATCAGACTCTAAGTCTATGAGTGTAGGAGAGCTAGACAGTGCCTAGATCCTAGCAGGTTTTCGGTAATTACATATTTGCTGAGTGAATAAATGAAAGACATAGGAGTATGAGCCCTATTTTACAGATAGGACGGCTGAGGGTCTGAGAGATTAAGTAACTTGTCCAAGTCACATAACTATTACATCCATCAGAGTTCCTAATTATAAACAACAGAAATCAACTCTGGCTGATTTAAGGAGAAAAATATTTTACTGGCAGACTATTGGGGAGCTCATAGAATTATAGGAAGACCCAGGCTTAGAAAATAAGATGGAACTAAGGGAGGCAGCCAGGACTAAGGCCAAAACCATGCCTGAGAAGCAGCCTAGTAAGAACACTGCTGAGATCTCCCCTGAGCAGAGCATATTCCCAGTGCACTGCAGTCACCATCACTGTCCCTGGATATCAGACATCACTGCTCTGCTGCTGGCCTCACCAGAATGCCTTTCTATTAACCTTACTTCTTTGCACCACCAGTTTCTGATTGAAAGCTCATGGACCCAGCTGATTGAATGTGACTTAGCTGCAAGGGAAGCTGGGAAAGTGAGTATCTTTTAGGCCTCTGTAGTGAAGATGGGCTCTGTCTAACCCTGGAACTCTCAGTGGGGAATTTTCTAGGGTAGGAAGATTTAGAATTGGATAGAAAAAACATATTTTTTTTAAAAATTCTAATAGTAGGTGGAAATCTAGGTCTCTCCAAATTGAACGCATTGTAGTTGTTTGGTAGCTTCTGACAAAATGCCCAGTTCTCTGAACATTTTGAGTCAGTGAAAAGCTTACTGTGTTATTTCTCATCTACTCCCCACTCTCCAAATGTCAGGTGTCAAAACTTTGACAGGTCATCATGTACTCAAGAGGTCTGTTAATTTCTTATCTATTCCCTACCTTTTATTTTAAAAGCAAATGCTGCCAGAACACAGTGCCCTTTTAAATGTAAACTGAAGTGAGTGCCTTAAGAAAAGAAAAAAACAAAACAAAAATACCCAGAAAAACACTAGGGCTTCAGCTTCTGATCTTGCCATGTGATTGGGGAGTTCCCCTGCTGCTTTGACCTTGAGAGGTGTGACCTGGTGGCCGTGTCTGTCTCCCATATGGCTTTTCCCTGGGGTGATGTCCCCAGGACTTTTCATGGATGAACTCCCCATGTCATTTCCTCAACATCACATCAGGGGAAGCCAGCCCCAGACCATCCATCAGGTGTTCATTAAACAGAATTGTGACAAGGTCCTAGAGGCTTCAGTCTGAGTGAAGCAGGGTTTGATTTGTTGTTCAGTTGCTCAGTCGTGTCCAACTCTTTGTGACCCCATGGACTGCAGTCTGCCAGGCTTCCCTGTCCTTCACTATCTCCTGGAGTTTGTTCAAAGTCATGTCCATTTAGTCAGTGATACCATTCAACCATCTCTTTCTCTGTCACCCCTTTCTCCTCCTGCCCTCAATCTTTCCCAGCATCAAGGTCTTTTCTGATGAGTTGGCCAAAGTACTGGAGCTTCAGCTTCACCATCAGTCCTTCTGATGAATATTCAGGACTGATTTCCTTTAGGATTGACTGATTTGATCTCCTTGCTGTCTAAGGGACTGTCAAGAGTCTTCTCTAACACCACAGTTCAAAAGCATCAATTCTTTGGTGCTCAGCCTTCTTGGGCTTTGATTAGATCAGTGTAAAAATGCACCCCGTCTCCTCTGCCCTTGGGCACACAGATAATTAAGCCGCATAGTTGTTTACAACCACTGTGGAGGTGCCAACCTCCCTGTATTAAAGCCAAGAGACTTCAGCTTTGCCAGATGTAGGGGAAGAACATTCCAGAGAACAAGGCCATTTCTCTTTATCACCTTGGATATTCCAGCTGGGGGTTGGAGCAGGGAGAATTCAGAGAGAGTCTGGTTCACCCTGACCATTTTACAGAAATTAGGCTGGAAGAGGTATAGTGCTTGCTTGAGCTTACATAGCTCAAAAGTAGTAGGGCCAACATAAACTTCAGTTCTCCATCTCTAAAATGGAAGTGATAAAAATAAGAAAATATTTGGGACTCCTTTGGCCATCCAGTGGTTAGGACTCTGTGTTTCCATGGCAGGGAGCCCGGGTCTGATCCCTAGGTGAGGAACTAAAATTCCACAAGCCATGTGGTGTGGCAAAAAATAAATTAATTAAAAATTAAAATAAATGAAATATTTGTGAATCAGAAGTTTGCTATGGCATCAAATAAGAAAATATACGTGGAAGCAGTTTTACACAAATAGTACATAAATTTAGCACACCCTGAACAAGTGCTTAATCTCTTTGTACCTCAGTCTCATCACTTGTGAAATGGGAGTAACATCATCAGTCCTGAGTCACCCCCTGCAGTGGGACACCAAATGCTAACCACTGGACCACCAGGGAAGTCCCTGTGCCATCTTTGTGAACATGCAGCCTCAGGGTACTGTCCTGGGGGCTGAACTTGTTTCACAACCTGGCTCTGTCAGTGCCTACAGGCTTCCTTTTTTGGGGGACATCCATTTCCTTGATTGTAAAAAGAGGAGGGCAATGGGCTCTTTTTAGTTTTAGTAGGAGGTGTAGATATTGAAACTGAATTTACTCATTTCCTAGAGTAGTTAAGCTTGTGGATTCTAGAATCTGAGTCCTGGGTTCGAGGGCAGTCTTGCGTGACTGGGCAAGTAATTTAACCATGCTGAGGCTCAGCTTTCTATCTGTAAAATGTGGATGAAGAGGGTACTTCTTCAAGGGTTGTTGTGAGGATGGAATTAGACAGTATGTGTGCACTACTTAGCCTGGTATCTGGCACCCTGTGAGCTCCTGGTAAGTACTGGCTATAATATTAATGTTAGTCACTTAGTCATATCTGACTCTTTGCAAACCTGTGGACTGGGGCCCACCGGGCTCCTCTGTCCATGGGATTTCCCAGGCAAGAGCACTGCAGTGGGTTGCCATTTCCATCTCCAGATAGTATAAGTAGTAATAATATAATATTAATAATCACAGCTACTGGAATGGGGTTTCTTTTCTGATGCGGACCATTTAAAAAGTCCTTATTGAATTTGATACAATATTATTTGTTATATGTTTTGTTTTTTTGGCCATGAGGCAGGGATCCCCGACCAGGGATCAAACCTTCACCTCCTGCATTGCAAGGCGAAGTCTTAACCACTGGACTGGCAGGGAAGTCCCATGGAAGGGGGTTGTTTCTAAAGCTAACTCTCTAGTATTAGCTTCTTTCCTCCATGTACTTAGTCTTTTCCTTTGAAGTCAAGTTCAAAGTTTTGGTTAACCAAGAGTTCCAGTTGATTGAATACTGGTTAATCGAGTTGGCTCCCCTCTCGTTTGGTGGTTTATGCCTATTTATGGATAGAATTTGTAAGGAGCTTGGTGGGCATCAGGAGGTGCTTGTCTCAAGCACATTTATTCTGAGAGAAGGAAATAGGTATAGGTTCCCACGCAGGGAGAACCACCCTGAAACCATGAAGGCAAGCGGCCTCTGGGAGATCCAGGTTAGACAATCTCTTACCAGAAGTAGAAGCAACTTCTTCTGAAAAAGAAAAAATATATCTAATATCATGTTTTGTCTGAGTGCCACAAGGAATGCATTTGTCTTGGAGATAAATAAAAAAAGAAGCAACTGCCCTGTCCACACGAAAGTAATAAACGGCAATAAAATCTCCTGTGAACAGCCACTTCTTAGAAACCTGGACCCAAAAATGTGGGCTCAAAGTCAAGGGGTAAATAGATATTACATGCACTGCATAAAAACACGAAGAACGTGGGGAACTGGTTATGGATTTATGACATGTTTATGAAGCTGAATGTTTGCTTTTTAAAAGTCTCCTTCCCATGGCTTTGCAGAGAGAGGAGGCTCTGGGGAGCATTTCCACTCGGCCTCCAGGAGAGCGATGGGGGGAAGAGGTAAGGGGAGACAGAGGGGCTGTTTATCTGTTGATGGAAGAGCAAGTGAGCAAGTGAAATTTCTCGAGGCTCCACCTCTTTGCACAGGAAGTCGATTCAAGGGTCTTGGTTTTACTCAGCATCTAGACAAGTGGTCCTTCTGGAAGGGAGGTCCTGTGGGGGTTCTGCCTCCAGCCAGCCCTTGGGCTCCAGGCCATGGCGTCCTTGGAACGGTGGCAGTGGAGCCATTTGTCTTCCGTAACACTCATTTCTTCCACAGTTTCTGGTCCACTCTGCAACCTCTCTGTCCCTTGCACCTTGCTGTCTGGTGACTTCCGTCCCACTGGTCACCCAGTCCCTATCAGCCCCCTCTCCTGGGCCTTCTTTCGGTGGGTTCTCTGCTCTCACCATCCTCCCATTCATTAAGCCCGTCACTCTGCTCCAGATCAACCAATTATAGGACCTAACTACTAATAAAACCAGGCACTTTCTTTATACTCACTGTGAGGCACTTTACAAATATCTCAAATCCCTACACAACTCCAGAGAGATAGGTATTCTGAGCTCCATTTTTCATATGGGCAAACTGAAGCTCAGCTTGGTGAGTTAACTTATTCAAAGGTGCATAGCTAGTTAAGTGGCACAGCCAGAATTTAATCCCCAACCTTCTTTCTTTTGATGAACTGGGTCTTTCTGAAACTCCAGTGGTTTTCAACTGATGTGTCATCGTGTGATGTTTTTCGGAACCAAGTCACATGGAAGAATATAAATAAAGGTGGTGGTGCTCCATGGAGAGCAGGGATGAACACGCCTGTCGGAGGTTGACAGCTGTTTGAGTTAATTGCTTAGTAAATTTTATTTATTAATTAATTCATTGGAATTGAGCTCTTCTGAGGCACATACCTTCTTGAAAGCGAGTTCCTGGGCAACTAACTTGTAAACCGGGGATAATAAACCTCCTGGCAGGTTGTCGTTAGGTTTAGTGGAGTGTCTGGTACAGGGGAGGCAATGATTGTGGCAGTGATTATGATGAGTTCACACGCAATTTTAGTCAAAATACAAGCCAAGATTATGAGGATTAATTTCTCATTTAATGGATGACCTAGGAGGGTGCCGATTTCTTTAATGACACCAGAACTCCTTGTGGCAACTCAGAAGGGCTCTAATTCTGGCCTCAGCTGGCTGGGGATGGCTGTTTTTTCTAAACTCCTCCTCCATGGCTGGATTCCCTGCTTCTGGTTACATTTGAGTATTTATTGTATGCATTATTTATTTGACTGCATGGGGTGTTAGTTGCAGCACACGGGCTTCTCTCTGAGGGCTCAGTAGTTGCAGTGTGTATACATGTGGAATCTTAGTTGCTGGACCAGGGATCGAATCAAAGTGCCCTGCATTGTAAGACAGATTCTCAATCACCGGACCACCAGGGAAGTCCCCAGGTTACATTTAAAGAAGTATCTTTTGCTTGGAGCTGAGCCAAGAGCTGGACGGTGGGGAGCGGGGGAGGGACTCAGGCCAGGAAAGCTGTGCGTGGGATGGGGCTGTGGGAGAAAGGAATGAACTATAGGTTCTCGCAGCTATCACTCAGAGAAAGAAAGTGGTCCTTTCCCTCTTTCTTCTGCAGCCACATGTTTCCATATGGATGCCCTGCAGGAGCTATGCCTGTCTCTGGTTCCTGCCGGACTATTAGTTAGCATTCCCAGAAGATGCAGAAAGAAAAGAGAAGTCAAGGGACCAGGAAGGGCCCCTGGTTGCACGGGTGTTTCCCAGGCAGAGTAAATGACTTGGCAAAATCTACATGCCTTTGGGCTGAGCCACGCCGAGAGAGGCCAGGTGTTTGAGGGTCTGTTAGGGTACAAAGAAACTGAAGGGCCTCCTGGGTCCTGCTCATTGGGTTAGCGTCAGAAGAGCTGGGATGCAGGAGACTCTCCAGGGCTCTGGGAAGTTGTGACTTGCCCCAACAAGTATATTTCTTGAGCATATTAGCCAAGGCACTTGGCTGCAAACTCAGATCAGTTGAAGGAAAAAGAAAAGCACAGAGGGAATGTTTTGGTTCAGGAGCATTGAAAGTCCATGGGTGGCTCTTGGGCTGTGGGCATGACTTGAGGTCCCCCGTGCCTCTCTGTCTCTTCCCCACACCACCCACCTCGCCCCATTATACATTCTTGCTCATCTCTGCAATGGCTTCAACACCAGGCAGGCTTTTCTCATCAGTGACGAAGATAGCCATTGGCTCCTCCCAGCTTCCGTTGTCCTCCGAGTGGATTATCTGAAAAAAAAAGAAGAGCATAATTCCTCAAATTCCAGTCTAAGTACCAGGAATGACACGATTGACCTGGCTTAGGTCACCTGCCCATTTCCTGAAGCAACGCTCCACCTAGGAGCATTCTGATTAGCATTGTCTGAAGCTCAGAGGCTGGGAGCCAGCCCACTTGGCTGCACATAGGGGAGGAGTATCCTTCAGAGATGCTGGGCAGACAAGAAGGCTTACCTCCTCCACAATGGGCACCTCCCCTGCCATCAGCACCTTAGTGAGCACCCATGATCCAGTTCTGGCCCCAAGAAACTCATATTTACCCTGGCTCACTTCCCCCCACATCCTATCCAGATGGAGGTAATAAGAATGCAAGTTGTAATTAGCTTTGAAGAGCTTGTCTCTAGGTGTCTGTGTGTGACTTCAGAGCAAATCATACTTACAGTAATTAACATGTATTGAGCACTTACCATGGGACAGAAAATTGATTATGTGCTTTATATTTTAACTACATTGAATCCTCAGAAAAACACTGGGGGATAGGTACTGGTGCTATCTCACTTTACAGGTAAAGGAGCTGAAGCTGATTTGCCAGAGTTTAAAAATTTGTCTGAGGCCACTCAGTATATAAAGAAGCCTGTTGGATTTCAGAGCCCATGCTGTGATACATTAGGTGGCTGCCTCCTAAGTCCAGCTATGCTGTATTCTGCATAGCATTTCACTGCAAATGTTTAGATGATCGTGAGTAACGGCTCAGGGCATCAGGCAGGGCTGCCATGTAAGGTTGTAAGGACTATGCACTGCACAACTCAGGAGGGGCCATACATATTGTCATCTATGTAATTGTAAACACTGGAGTTGTGCAGTGGATCGCCTGCACAAATATATGTGGCTACTCTGAGGCCTTGGGGCCTGCATAAACCGAGAGACAGAGGTCACATGGAAATGCCAGGAGCTCAGTTGGGGAGCTATTAAAAACTGTGCTTGGGAGTTGGTGTTGAGAGTAGGAATCAGGGAAACAAGCCAAGGTAATGGGAGAAGGAACGCGGAGGACTCTAGCTGGGGCAATCTGACAGAATCTGCTGGATGGTTTCTTTCATACCCAGACCTGCACTAAGTGACTTTTTAAAAAGGGGGGAGGGACTAGTTTCATTGCATCATAGAAATAATATATGCTAATTGATGAACATATGGAAAATATAGAAAAGTTTAAGTATGAAAATAGTAGTCCCACATTATCCATGACCCAGAGAAAACAACTGCTAATATTTTATTGGATTATTTCTAGGCTCTCCTCTCTCTGTTTCTTGATGGGTGATATAGACAGATAAATAAATAGATATAGATGTCTGAAAGTGAAAGTGTTAGCCGCTCAGTCGTGTCCGACTCTTTGTGACCCCATGGACTATAGCCCACCAGGTTCCTCTGTTCATGGAAGTCTTCAGGCAAGAATACTGGAGTGAGTTGCCATTCACTTCTCCAGCGGATCTTCCTGACCCAGGGATTGAACCTGGGTCTTCTGCATTGCAGGCAGATTCTTTACCATCTGAGCCACCAGGGAAACTCTGTATATAAACATATATATCTGTATTTATCTAGATATCTGTGTGTGTATATATATATATATATATATATATATCTGTATCTATATATAGGTAGATAGATATAGATACAGAAATAATATAGACGTTGATTTGTACATGGTTGATCATGTTAAGGGCTTCCCTTGTGGCTCAGCTGGTAAAGAATCTGCTTGCAATGTGGGAGACCTGGGTTCGATCCCTAGGTTGGGAAGATCTCCTGGAGAAGGGAAAGACTACTCACTTCAGTCTAGAGTGTTAGCTCATACTGTTTGCATAGTTTTCCCCAGGTCCTCTGGAAATGGTTCAGATGGGATAGGACTGACTCTTGCTGATCCTGGAGCATCTCCAAGGCCCCACCTGACTGCTAACACAAGCTTTTGAGCAATTATTTCAAGAAGTAGTGGGCCATAGAATAGAGAGGCCGTTAATAGAACCGATCCTTAAGCTGGTGTCTCAGACGGTAGAGAATCTGCCTGCAATGCAGAAGACCAGGGTTCAATCCCTGGGTTGGGAAGATCATCTGGAGAAGGAAATGGCAACCCACTCCAGTATTCTTGCCTGGAGAATCCCATGGACAGAGGAGCCTGATGGGCAATAGTCCATGGGATTGCAAAGAGTCAGACACAGCTGAGTGATTTTCACTATACTACTAGAACTGAAGGGAAGTAGGAACAGTCATTGGAGTGAGGAAGAATATGTCACAGTCAAACCCAGGGGTGCTGAGTGTTGACGGGCCACGGGAACCCGTGGGCCAACACTCAGAGTCATGAGCCAGCTAGTACACCAGGGCACTTGGTGACCCTGCAGATCATGGACTGGTCTTGCTGAAAGGGACCTTTGAGGTGATGTGGTCCAGCTTCCCCTCTCCTCCTCATCACCTTCCTGCTCCATCTTGAACACACAGACACATTTTCTGGATGAGGAATCTAAGATCTAGGGAGGTGCCCTGCCCTGCTTGAGACTGTAGAGTGAGTCGGTGGCAGAATTCAGGGCTCCGGACTTCTTTTCAAGAATCCAGAGTGTCTGAAAATGTGTGTGGGGAAAGGCCAGACTTACCATATACTCTGTAATAAAGAAGTGTTCCATGGTTGAAGCAGTGCTTCGGTCAAAGGCTGCATACTGTAATCCTCAGCGTACTAAAGGCTCTGATAAGGCCTGCAGCTAAGGAACCTGTTGAACTTGGTTCAAGGGATTGTTTCCTGAACTTGTGAAGACAAAGAGCTCTTTTCTCATGGATCATCTAGTCATGTCTTGAGGTACATACTTGGGGGAGGAGAGGCTGTTTCATACTCACTATGTGGCCTGTCCACTTAGGCCAGCAGAAAGGATACCTGAGGATATAAGAAATGTCACACTGGGTCAGAGTCACAGTCCTTCCAGCCCAGGAATGTGCTCTGTGATAGGGCCACCACGAAGAGTGTCGCAAGAGCCGTCTGCTGAGGCCAAGCATGGAAGCTGGACACTGGATTTTCCTTAATGGCCTAATAGCTCAATAGGACGCTGTGGTCCCCAAATGGATTTAAACTTTAGAAAATTTCAAGTAGCTCACAGTAAATAAGTTCCATGGGAGCAAGTTCTTGTGTGTCTTGTTCTTTTCTGTGACCTTGATGCCTGTGCCCAATACATAGTCAGCATATTCAGCAAGTAAAGACTTGCAGAATAAATGGAATTAAATTTCCAATGTCCTTTTTTAAAGAAAGGTCTTTTTGATGTAGACCATTTTAAAAAAAGCCTTTATTGCATTTGTAACAATATTGCTTCTGTTTTATGTTTTGGCTTGTTGGCCCTGAGGCATGTGCGATCTTAGCTTCCAGACCAGGGATCTTAGCTCTCTGCACCCCCCTCATTGGAAGACGAAGTCTAAACCACTGGGCCTCCAGGGAAGTCCCTCCATTGGCTTTTGAGGGCTGCAGAATTCTGTAATCATTTTTCTCTGAGTGACATACAATCTTTAACTTTCCTCTTTCAGACATGGAGACTTACAACTTATGATTGAGATTTAACGAATACTTATTGAGTGTTTAATGTATGTGAGTCCTGGGCTAGACGTGTTCCCATATAAGTAAGATCTTAATATTGTCAACGACCCTGTAAAGTACTCTAATCTCAATTTTTCAGGTGAGGAGGCTGAGGCTTGGAGGTGTCAAGTGATGTTTTTAATAAGTGGCAAAGCTGGAATTTCAACCCAGGTGTTCTTAATAAACAGCAAAGCTGAGCTTCATGACCAGCGCCAGGTGTAGCTTATTCATGGACTTCACGTGGGATGATCAAGATTGATGTGAGATGAATCAGCAAGAGGTAGGTCCCGGATGAAGGCTCCTCCGGATTATAAAGGAAGGCACTTCCTCTTCTGAAAAGTTGTTTGCGGCAAGGCCTGGTCACCGTGGCTTTCCTGGGGGCTATGTGGGGACCCGAGGCCACCTGTCATGTGTCTTTGTGGAAAGTAATTCTGCCTGAGGCAGGGTAGCTCTGAGAGATGAGAAACATGAATAGTTCACAGCTGATGGAACAGCTGAAGCCCTAAGCCTCCCAGCCCTGGTTACAGGAACACAAACTGTAACATGCCAGCCTGCCTCCCATTGGCCTGTCCACTCAGCAGGTTGATATTTTCCATCCAACCCGTTGAATGCCCGGGCATTGATCTTATTAGCACTAGAGTAGTAGCTTTTTATTTTTTTTCAGTTCAATTTAAAAATTGAAGAAAGACAACTGTTATTAACTCCTGCCTGCTCTCTGAAAATTGTCTGTTCCTCTGAGCTGGGTCACAGAGTGGCTAATTAAACTGCCTTCAAGACAAAGTGTGTATTTGGATGGGAGGCCTTGGCGGATGGAGGGTTATGTCTCAGTAGATTCATGGGATGTCCGAACTGGGCGCACGCTGGAGGTCATTGGGTTCCTCATCTTACAGAAGAGGAAACAGAGACTCTGAGGTCACCCGAGGTCATGTAGCTCTTGACCGGGAAAGCTGGATTTCAAACTCAAGTCTCTTGATTTTTGGTGCAGTTTTCTTTAATCTGCAGCATACTGCTATCGTGAATACGATCTTGGCTTCATTGTTACACAACTATGTAGCCTCTCTGATCTTTACCCATCTGTTAAGTACAGGCAATCATAGTTAGCTACCTCGTGGATTTATGGTAAAACATAAAAGAGATTTTAGCTGTAAAGTACTTTTCCCATGGGCCTGGTACACATAATTGCTTAGTAAATTAGAATTTTAAAAATTTAACTATAGGATCATTATTGTTCTATATTCTAGAACAGCATCATCTCCCGAAGTGGGGGAACTGTCTTGTGAGGAGGAAGGGGTACCTCTGTCTGCCTACCCTCTGCAGCCTGGGAGTGCGGCAAGGACACTGAAAGATATTGTATTTGTGGTGCATCTTGCATGCTAATTTCCATGCTTTGCCATACATGCAGTTCAGTTCAGTTCAGTCGCTCAGTTGTGTCTAACTCTGCGACCCCATGGACTGCAGCACGCCCAGCTTCCCTGTCTATCACCAACTTCTGGAGCTTGCTCAAACTCATACATAAGGTGTCATTGTGAAACTTGGGGCTTTTCTTGCCACTGAGAAAAGCGATCTGATAAATCCACTCATATGAAGGGTCATTGATAACGTTTTGCTCCTCTCAGAATGGCTCGAGGCTGATACTCAATGCAGAGGAATTCATTTCTGAGGAGGGAATCTCAGGTAGTGGTGCCAGGTGAATAGGAAAGAGAAGCGAGTGGCCTTTGGGGCTTGAGCTTCCCGAAGCCCCTCCGGTTAAAGTAGAGGAGGTAGTTGTTTGCTCGGCCCATACCTGGGCCTCAGCCTACAGGCCTGTCCCCGTCATCCTATGATATGCCCTCACATGGAGCTTCCTGTCGGGGAAGCTGGTTCTGGGTGGTGGGAAGGCAAGGGCTGACCTCTCACCCAAGTCAAGGTGCCCAGGATGCGAGCTGCACTGCATAGGCTTGAATGTGCAGCTTGTCCACTGTCATCTCCTAAACTCTTCTTGAGCTCTGGGTTCAAAATCAAAAGCTTCCTGGTCAACCACTTGTAAAAGAATGAAACTAGAACACTTCCTAACACCGTACACAAAAATAAACTCAAAATGGATTAAAGATCTAAACGTAAGACCAGAAACTATAAAACTCCTAGAGGAAAACATAGGCAAAACACTCTCTGACATAAATCACAGCAGGATCCTCCATGACCCACCTCCCAGAATATTGGAAATAAAAGCAAAAATAAACAAATGGGACCTAATTAAAATTAAAAGCTTTTGCACAACAAAGGAAACTATAAGCAAGGTGAAAAGACAGCCTTCAGAATGGGAGAAAATAATAGCAAATGAAGCAACAGACAAACAATTAATCTCAAAAATATACAAGCAACTTCTGCAGCTGAATTCCAGAAAAATAAACGACCCGATCAAAAAATGGGCCAAAGAACTAAACAGACATTTCTCCAAAGAAGAAATACAGATGGCTAACAAACACATGAAAAGATGCTCAACATCACTCATTATTAGAGAAATGCAAATCAAAACCTCAATGAGGTATCATTTCACACCAGTCAGAATGGCTGCTATCCAAAAGTCTACAAGCAATAAATGCTGGAGAGGGTGTGGAGAAAAGGGAACCCTCTTACACTGTTGGTGGGAATGCAAACTAGTACAGCCACTATGGAGAACAGTGTGGAGATTCCTTAAAAAACTGGGCATAGAACTGCCATATGACCCAGCAATCCCACTGCTGGGCATATACACCGAGGAAACCAGAATTGAAAGAGACACGTGTACCCCAATGTTCATCGCAGCACTGTTTACAATAGCCAGGACATGGAAGCAACCTAGATGTCCATCAGCAGACGAATGGATAAGGAAGCTGTGGTACATATACACAATGGAATATTACTCAGCCATTAAAAAAAAATACATTTGAATCGGTTCTACTGAGATGGATGAAACTGGAGCCCATTATACAGAGTGAAGTAAGCCAGAAAGAAAAACAACAATACAGTATACTAATGCATATATATGGAATTTGAAAGATGGTAACGATAACCCTATATGCGAGTCAGAATAAGAGACACAGATGCATGGAACAATTTTATGGACTCTGAGAGAGAAGGTGAGGGTGGGACGTTCTGGGAGAATAGCATTGAAACGTGTATATTATGGTATGTGAAACAGAACACCATTCCATGTTCGATGCATGAGACAAGGGCTCAGGGCCGGGGCAATGGGATGACCCAGAGGGATGGGATGGGGAGGGAGGTGGGTGGGGGGTCCAGGAAGGGGAACACATGTAAACCCATGACTGATTCATGTCAATGTATGGCAAAAACTATTACAATATTGTAAAGTAATTAGCCCCCAACTAAAATAAATAAAATTATTAAAAAAAAAAAAAAGAAAGTGAAAAAAAAATAAATAAAATAAAATAAAAAGCAGAGACATTACCCTGCCGACAAAGGTCCATCTAGTCAAGGCTATGGTTTTTCCAGTAGTCATGTATGGATGTGAGAGGTGGACTATAAAGAAAGCTGAATAGCAAAGAATTGATGATTTTGAACTGTGCTATTGGAGAAGACTCTTGAGAGTCCCTTGGACTGCAAGGAGATCCAACCAGTCCATCCTAAAGGAGATCAGTCCTGGGTGTTCATTGGAAGGACTGATGTTGAAGTTGAAACTTCAATACTTTGGCCACCTCATGCAAAGAGCTGACTCATTGGAAAAGACCCTAATGCTGGGAGTGATTGAGGGCAGGAGGAGAAGGGAACAACAGAGGATGAGATGTTTGGATGGCATCACCGACTTGACGGACATGAGTTTGGGTAACCTCCGGGAGTTGCTGATGGACAGGAAGGCCTGGCGTGCTGTGATTCATGGGGTCACAAAGAGTTGGACACGACTGAGTGACTCTACTGAACTGATCTTCTGTTGGAATCTACATAGGTCATAAAATTTCACATAACATAGGTCCTATTTGCGAACACATGTTTTCTTTCAATCAAATAAATTAACTACAAAATATCATAAAAAAAAAAAAAAATCAAAAGCTTCCCACAAGTGAGATTAGCTAAGTGAAAACTTGGTGCACTTTCTAGAACTATTAAAAAACCCAAACAGAGAAAGTATTACGTTAGCACTATTAGTAGGAACAACCCATTTATTTATTTATTTTGAAAGCTTTTTGTTTCATACCTTGGTACAGCTGATTAACAATGTTGTGATAGTTTCAGGTGGACAGCAGAGGAACTCAATCAAACATATACACGTACCCATTCTCCCCCAAACTCCCCTCCCATCCAGGCTTCCATATAACTTTGAGCAGAGTTCTCTGTGCTATACAGTAGGACCTTGTTGGTTGTCCATTTTAAATATAGCAACAGTGTACAAGTCGATTCCCAGCTCCCTAACTATCGCCTACGCTAATCCTTTCCCCGGCAACCATAAGTTCATTCTCGAAGTCTGTATTTATTTTGTAAATAATGAATAACTCATTTAAGTAATGTAAATGTATTTCAGTTTTATGACATTATGCTAATTTAATTCAACATTTGAATCAATATACATTTTTGTACAAGGTACAACTCTGTGCTAGACAGAAACCCAGAAGTGCTTCTATGTCCTTCTTCTGCTCTATCCCCGTTTTAATCTGGCATTGATATACTTATAAATTCTCTTGAATCCATCTTTATCCCTCCATTATTGCCATTGTCACTCCATCCTCACTCCATTCCATACTGAAGTGGCTTCCTGTATGTCCTTACTGGATCCTTCTTGTCTAGACTTTATTGCAATGTCTCCAAAACTTTGCATACCATGTGATCCGTTGGGGTGCAGGCAGAAAATACTAGAATTTTTCTTTTTATTAACGTTAGGAATAAAATTTTATATATATTCAACAAATGGCTTTACCCAGGCTCCTTGCCCCAACCCTTGTACCAGACAGCCTTGTGATTTTGGTTTGACAGGCATACTGGAGGCTCCAGAACATGGCAAGGCTCAAGGATGCCCTCATGGCTTTCTGCTTGTTGGTTTTTTTTTTCCAGCTTTATTGATGATTACAAGTTGTACATATTTAATATGTACAGTTTGATGATTTTATGTACATATACATTGTGAATATTCACAACAATCAGCTAATTAACATATCCATCGTCTCATTGGGATATGCTTTTTTTGTGGTGAGAACCCTTAAAATGTACCGTCTTAGCAATTTCAAGTATACAATACAATATTCTATAGTCACATTTTTGTAAGATGGGATCTCTAGAACTGATTCATCTTGCATCACTGAAACTGTACCCTTGACCAACCTCTCCCCATTCTCTAGCTCCTGGTAACCACCATTCAACTGTTTCTATGTCTGACTATTTAGATTCCACATGTAAGTGAGATCATGCAATATTTGTCTTTCTGCATCTGGTTTATTTCACTTAACATAATTCTTCCAGGTCCATTAATGTTGTTGCAAATGGCAGGATTTCCTCCTTTTTTAAAAAAAGACTGAAAAATATTCCATTGTAATACGGGTGCCACACTTTCTTCATCCGTTCATCCATCAGTGGACATTTAAGTTGTTTCCATATCTTGGTTATAGGGAATAATGCTGCAGTGAACATAGGGGTGCAGATACCTCTCTGAGATCCTGAATTCATTTCATTTGGATATACTTCTGGATATATTCCAGAAGTAGAATTGCTGGATCACATGGTAGTTTTTAATTTATTGAGGAACCTCCATACAGTTTTTCATAGTGACTGTACCTATTTGCATTCCCACAAGTGGTGTATGAGGGTTTCCTTTTCTCCACATCCTCATCAACCCTAGCTACCTTTCATCTTTCTGATCATAGCCATCCTAACAGGTGTGAGGTGATCTCTCACTGTGGTTTTGACTTGCATTTCCTGATGATTAGTGAAGCTGAGCATCTTTTCATGTACCTATTGGCATCTGTATGCCATCTTTGGCAAAGTCTATTCAGGTTCCCTTGCCCATTTGTTCTCAGTGTCCTAGAATGTGCTGCATTTTGTATCTTTTCCAGGAGAAGCCGTTTATGAATTTTATTAAGTAACTTTAATTAAATGAGCTTTCAAAAAATGGACAAGCAACTTAAAAGGATTCCTGCCTTATAGCTGTAGATTGAATACCTAAAGCAAGCAAGAGGGAGTGAAAGGCTAGTGGCTGAGCCATTACATCTTGAATGAGTAACGACAATGATCAAGTCTTTGGATCTAATCAAGTCAGACACCAAGTTGGCACCCGAATTCAGAGTGGTCAAAAATATCACATGAAGGGACTTCCCTGGCAGCCCAGCGGTTAAGACTCTGTGCTTCCAATGCAAGGGGCAAGATTTTGCTCCCTATTGGGGGAACTAAGATCTCACCTGCCCCACAGCATGGCCAAAACAAAATATCATGTGAAATACGGGCAAACATCTATTTTTGTTGGTAACAAACCTCACCCTAAGTGTACATTGTGCTTTGAGATATTAATTAATGATAATACATAGTCATCACCATAATTTTGAAGATTTAAAGAAAATCTTTTCTTTGTGCTCATTTTTAAGCATACACTGATAGAAAATATAGTAATGAAACTCCATGTACCTACTACTCTGCTTCAACAATTAGCATTTTGCCAAGACAAGACTTTGAAAACTATTTCTTAGTTGCCTTTAAAAACTTCTATATTTGTATGTTTGATGTACACAAACTATACAATATATATGAATATACAAATATACAACATGTAAAATTACATAAAACATTTTTACTCTTAAGGATGTATAATCCAGTGTTTAGAGAAGGCTGCTCCACCTAGCAGGTAGGAGACCTTTTTGATGTGCAAACCCTATGACACTGCATACGCCTCAAGGCCTTCTCCTTGCTTTTAAGGGAAGTTTTGCAAAGATCCATACAAGTCTCTTGCCGTGCTCCCTTCTAGCTCCCAGTCCTGTCTCTGCTGTGGTCCCAGTTCATCGACAGTGCAAACTTTTGCACGGTGCACATGTTGACCTGCTGTTCCTCCCACCCAGGGCCTTCCTGACTTCTTCCTCTGTTCTCCTTCTCAGCCCCAGTGCCATTTTCATAGGCAGTCTTTTCCTTCTCTCCAGTCCAAATCGTATTTCCTAAATGTGATCCATTCTCATTGGATTGAATTCTTTGCCTTCCTTTTGCTTGTCTCAGTCTGTAATATCTAACTATAGACTCATTTGGGTGAAGGCTAATGTTTGTCTCTATTGACTGACGTCTCCCGGAAGTCTACCCGCCACAATGTCTAATGCAGTGCCCAGGACATAGTAGGAATTTGACACATTGTGGACTAAATGAAGGCTATATTATAGCACAAGGTTAAAACAGTACAAGGGTGAGAGGTGTGTGCTCAGTCACTTCAGTCGTGTCTGACTCTGCCACCCCATGGACTGTAGCCTGCCAGGCTCCTCTGTCCATGGGATTCTCCAGGCAGGAATATTGGGGTGCCCTTCTCCAGGGGATCTTCCTGACCCAGGATTTGAACTCAGGTCTGCCTGCGTCTCCTGCATTGCACTGAGCCACCTGGAAAGCCCCAAGGGTGAGAGGTGATCCCTATAAATCCCAGCTGGTAGATGAATCATCATTGCATGAGAAGTCCAATCCTGGAAGAGATTATGAACAATGCAAGACAGTGGTTCAAGTTCATGGACAGTGTGTGGTTAATTGCCAAACAAGCACAGTGGGTGTCAAATGCCCCACTCTATGGGGTGGGCTTGGCTACTTTCTGAAGGTATTATCTTTTGAAATATAAAATTCACATGTGAACAAACACATATGGACATCCTGGAAGCTGAAATCTTTGTGTGTGATACTGTAAGTGTAATTTAATTTTGATATACAAGAGTCGCCAATTCAACCCCGAAGACATAATGATAATGTCATCTTCCCAGATCATTCCAGCGTGAATGAATCTGCCCTTTTCTCAGGCTTCACATCTATTCCTGCCTTGAAGATGAGGCTGTGGTTTATCAGCAGCAACATCTTTCCTTGGGTATTGCAGCTGTCTTTCCCAGTTTGACTTTTGACCGGGGCTCTCACATGGTGTTTTCTGTGGTTTTGTAATAAGGGGGCTTATTTTTATAGGATCTGGTAAATAGAGAACCAACTTGGTATTAATTTAGAAGATTGGAAGCTGATTTGTGAAAGTCAGCCTGACATTCATACAATCTGAGCTTGTTTTTGTCCAAAAGAAGCTCTATTTGCATCTGTTTTTTCTTTTGGCATGCACTTGTTTATTTTCTTGGTTTCTTGCTTGTCCCTTGCCATTAAAATCTAACCTTCATGAGTTGTTGTTCAGTCACTAAGTCGTGTCAGACTCTTTGCAACCCCATGGACTGCAGCATGCCAGGCTTCCCTGTCCTTCACTATCTCCCGGACTTTGCTCAAACTCATGTCCATTGAGTCAGTGATGCCATTCAACTGTCTCATTGTCTGTTGCCTCCTTCTCCTCCTGCCTTCAATCTTTCCCAGCATCAGGGTCTTTTCTGACGAGTCAGCTCTTCGCATCAGGTGGCCAAGGAATTGGAGCTTCGGCTTCAGCATCAGTCCTTTCAATGAATATTCAGGGTTGGTTTATTTTATGATTGACTGGCTTGATTTCTTTGCTGTCCAAGTGACTCTCAAGAGTCTTCTGAAGCACCACAGTTTGAAAGCATCAATTCTTTGGCACTAAACCTTCTTTATGGTCCACCTCTCACATCCATATAGAGCAAGGGCCTTAATGGTCCCCACTGTAACCTCAGCACCTAGAAAGGGCCTGGCACAGAGCAGGTACTCGATAAACATTTATTGAATGAGTGACTGTAGGGTGAAGTTCTGAAGGAGAGGTTGTGTTTGAAAGCACATTGGCCAGAAGGCTCTTTACCATTATTTCAAAATCTCTCAGTCTTGTAATTTGAGGGAAGAGGACAATTCTCTACCCCCTCATTTCTATATTTCCTATGACACTGGCTACTACCAGGTACTGGTTCATAGTAGATCTGAAGACATCAGCTAAATACAATCTATAGAAATTCTATTTAGTCATTACAGTAATGGAGAAGGAGGAGAAGGTGGGAGCTCTTGAATGAAAGGAGCTGGAGTGAAGTCCCAGTTTCCCTTCTCACTCACTGAGCAAACTTGGGTGAATCACTGGATTGCTCAGCCTCAGTTTATTTATCTGTACAATGGGTATCTTAATAGCAGTAGTCTTTGTCACAGGGCCATGGGAAGGCTGTCTATCTGGGAAGGGCCCTGTAAACACTGAAATGTCCAGAGATATGAGTTGCAGTAGACTCTGGCCAAGGCAATTAGGAAATGCTGGAGATGCCCATAGGACTGTTGGCAGTGCCCTTGGCCTTCAGATGGACACTGGGCTCAGAAGCTGAACCTGCTGGGTCCAGATTTCCAGGTCTTTGCTTCTATAAGCTCCTCTTGTCATCACCTTCTTTTTTACCCTGCTCTCCCCCATGGCTTTTTCCTCCCTCCCCCACTTCTGGTCTCTTTTTATGCTGGCTCATCCAGCTGGTCTGGATTGCCAGGTGAAATGTAACTTGATAGATAGCCTGAGTTATCTAGAATTACATTCCAAAAACATCTCTGTGTTTCCTCGGCGGGGGGAGGGGGTGGAAGGAAAACAGGGACCAGGGCACAAGAGGGTAGAGAGGACACTCTGTAGCCATGGTCTACCTTTTCTTTTATGAAATCTGGCCATTGGTTTCCTAAAACAATTTCCCCAAACAGTGCCAGCCCTGTAGGTAGAGAGTCTCCTGTTGGGTATGATTTGAAAGGAATTAGAAGACCCTGCCCTGATCTCTCTTATTGGTCTGACATTCTCCCATTTCCTGCACTTTTGATTCTGAAGCCAATATATTCCCAGTTGAAGATCATAATTTTTATGATCTCTTATTATCATTTGGCCTCCAGTTAGAGCTATCTCAGACTGCAAGGACCTGGAACACAGAAGATAGGAAAGACATGATTTTTTGATAGAAAAGACACGGTCAGGAAAGTGCAACCTGGAAAGGACCAGAGGGAAGGAATTCAGAGTTGTGGAGCTTTAAGATCTGAACTGGGGGAAGGATGGAAAAATTGAGAGGGAGGAGCAGGGGAAAGGGCTAGAGGTACTCAGAAACTGACCTGCACACGGTAATTCTGCTCTGCCTTGGAAATTTTAAGCCTTGACCAACTGGTTCATTATTCATTATCACGAATTAAGGTTAGTGGAAGTATTATTATGTTTCATCCCATTTTAAGGTGCTCTTAAAGGTCAGGATGAACATAGTCCTGTTGATCTTTTAGGGTTTCTTGATAATTTTAATCTCTTCATCTCATAGTTAAATTATAAAATCATGTGGAGAGGGACTTCCTTGGTGGTCTAGTGGTTAGGACTCGGAGTTTCCAAGGCAGGGGGCAAGAGTTTGATCCCTGGTTGGGGAGCTAAGATGTTACATGCCGAGTGGCACAGCCAATAAGTAAAAAAAAAAATTGAGAACATTTCAATTAGAAGATAATAATAACGTGGAGAAGACTGTGAACTCCGGAGAATGGCATCTGATTTCGTGCCTGAAGCTTCCTCCTCAGGCTCATGTCCCACTCTTTCCTTTGTCTGTGTCACCCCTGTACTTTTCGGGCTTCCCCCCCTTCCCTGGAACTCCCTCACTCTCCCTTCCCCTGTGCCTACTGCAGTCCCTCAAAGACGAGCCCCGACTTTATCATCCCACGAAGTTTCTCACGATGTCTGTGTCAAGGGCTGAGCCGCACTCACTTAGTTGCCTCTCATGCACCCACGTCCCTCTCCCGTCACAGAGGTGAGGGTGTGCCTGTTTCTCCCCTCTGCTCCCGGCCCTGCCCCTCTGGCTGGGTGCGATACACAGAGTAGCCCTCAAAAGGTGCGTAATACTGTCTGTTGAATTGAACTGTGTGCAGCTGGTACACAATGCGTTTCTGCAGTGATTTTAGGAGCCTCAGAGAGATGATACCCAGCTCTGTGATTGAGGACCGAAACACCCTCTCTCCCTTACAGTCCATGGAAGGCTCTCCTCTCATTTTCTCTTCAAAGGAATGCTTACCAAAAGGTACATTAGGTTTCCAGCTTTCCTGGGGATATATATATAGATAGATATAGGTATAGATTTTTTTTTTTAATTTGGCTGTGCTGGCTGTTAGTTGTGGCACATGGAACCTTCAATCTTCACCGCAGAATGTGGGATATTTAATAGCAGCATGTGAACTCTTGATTGTGGCTTGTGGGATCCAGGTCCCTGACTAGGGATTGAATCTGGACCCCCAGCATTAGAAGCACAGAGTCTCAGCCACTGGACCACCAGGGAAGTCCCTCTCCTGGGAATATCTGATCAAACGTCCTAACCACAGAACTCTAAGGTGTTCTGTATTGAAATATAGACAATTTCTCTAAAAAGATACACTGTATGGCATATAGTCAATATTTTATGATAACTTTAAATGGAGTATAATCTACAAAAATATTGAACCACTATGTTGTACACCTGAAACTAATATAATATTGTAAATAAACTATTCTTCAATGAAAACGAGTTCACTTCAGTCACA
Organism: Giraffa tippelskirchi; assembly: GCF_054371585.1. Taxonomy (NCBI): domain Eukaryota; kingdom Metazoa; phylum Chordata; class Mammalia; order Artiodactyla; family Giraffidae; genus Giraffa; species Giraffa tippelskirchi. The sequence goes on from NC_137280.1 coordinate 61,008,038, forward strand.
CAGTCATGTCCAACTCTTTGCAACCCCATGGACTGCAGCACGCCAGGCTTCTCTGTCCATCACCAACTCCTGGAGTTTGCTCAAACTCATGTCCATCGAGTTGGTGATGCCATCCAACCATCTCATCCTCTGTCGTCCCCTTCTCCTCTTGCCTTCAATCTTTCCAAGCATCAGGGTCTTTTCCAATGAGTCAGTTCTTTGCATCAGGTGGCCAAAGTATTGGAGCTTCAGTTTCAGTATCAGTCCTTCCAACGAATATTCAAGGTAGATTTCTTTTAGGATTGACTGGTTTGATCTCCTTGCAGTCCAAGGGACTCTCAAGAATCTTCTCTAACACCACAGTTCAAAAGCATCAATTCTTTGGTGCTCAGTTTTCTTTGTGATCCAACTCTCATATCCATACATGACTACTGGAAAAACCATAGCTTTGACTAGATGGACCTTTGTCGGCAAAGTAATGTCTCTGCTTTTTAATATGCTGACTAGTTTTGTCATAGTTTTTCTCCCAAGCAGCAAGTGTCTTTTAATTTCATGACTGCAGTCACCATCTGCAGTGATTTTGGAGCTCAAGAAAATGAAGTCTGTCCCTGTTTCCATTGTTTCCCCATCTATTTGCCATGAAATGATAGGACCGGATGCCACAATCTTAAGTTTTTGAATGTTGACTTTTAAGCCAGCTTTTTCACCCTCCTCTTTCCCTTTCATCAAGAGGCTCTTTAGTTCCTCTTCCACTTTCTGCTGTAAGGGTGGTGTCATCTGCATATCTGAGGTTATTAATATTTCTCCTGTTCTAAAAAAGAGTAGAATGAATTAAAAAATTAAAATACACACTGTGTTCCACATACTACCTAGAGAGGTAGTATAATAATCAATTGAGCTTGGGCTTTGCTACCAGCCTGTTTGGGTTCAAACCAGTTGCTAATCTGTAGAGTTCCTACCACACAGGGATGTTGTGAGATGAAATATGTTAATATTCATAAAGCAAATGGAGCAGAGCCAGACCTGTGGTTGGTGCTCAGCAAGTGGTGCTGGTATTATTATGTTATTATTATGTGTTATTATTGTTATTTTCCATCTGCTCCTAATGTGACTGGGCCCCCTTGGGCAGCCCCTTCTCTCACTCTGTACCCACCTTAAGACCAAACTCAGCACATTACTGGATCCCTCCTCAAATCAAATTGAATTCCAAACGTTTTAGTGAAAAAAAAATGCAGACTTTACTCAAGATTACTTGGGGGAAATCTGGAAGATGATAATGCATACTACAAAGCAAAACTTAAAAAGAATTCCCCTTTTAAGCATCTTTGTTCTCTTTCCAAAGTTCCACTGTCAACACAAGCAACTTCATCTCTCCTCCCTGCCCAAATATTCTCCACGACTTTTGGTAGCTTCTCCAGCCGTCCAGACACATCTTTTTTGGGATTCATGTTCCTGGGGAGGCAGGGAGAGTAGAGTACAAATAACCTTCCCCTTACCCCCCCACATGTAGAATGTTAATTCACAGATAGTGCTATTAATTATTATTAATATATATGGCAAAGATTAAGTGTGAATGTTAAGCACCTAGAGTTCCTGGATGCCCCAGGCTGCAAAACCCACTCAGGTTACCTGGCTGCCCAGGGGCATGTTAGGGCTGGTTCAAGAGTGCCAATTGTGAGCATTTCTTCCCAGCTCTGCTTCTGATAACTTGAAATCAGCCATGATGGGAGTATTTACACCCCAGAAATGGGCACACGCTAGTGACCAGGGCTTTCCCCTGAGAGTAGTTGTTTAGCATTGGCCAGCACACCACTGCTGCCTCCACTGGCACACATCTTTCTCTGGCTTTCATGCAAGACTTTGGGGGTACCCTTGTTTGGCTTTCTGCCTCCTATGTTCCTGGTATTGTGTCTAGGTGGCCAAAGGGAATTGATCTTAGTTATACCCCTGTCCAGCCATCTTCGCTCCTTCTCTTTCTTACCTCTGTTTATTTTCCCTGGTATTTGAGCTCTTCTTCTCTCTGTGTTAATGAACCTAGGTCATGCTTCAGATCACTCTCCACTTTTTTGTGGTGGGGAGAAGTGTGAGTTTTCAGCACACACCATAACACTGTGTGTGTGCTCAGTTGCTCAGTTGTGTCCGATTCTTTGCGACCTCATGGACTGTAGCCCACCAGGCTCCTCTGTCTGTGGGATTTCCCAGGCAAGCATACTGGAGTAGGTTGCCATTTCCTACTCCAGGGGATCTTTCCGACCAGGGATTGAACCTGGTTCTCCTGCACTGCAGACAGATTCTTTACCTTCTGAGCTAAAGGAGTCATTTGAACTCAGCGTGCGTGCGTGCTAAGGCGCTTCAGTCATTTCCAACTCTTTGCAACCCTATGGACTATAGCCTACCAGGGTCCTCTGTCCAAGGGATTCTCCAGGCAAGAATACTGGAGTGGGTTTCTATTTCCTTCTCCAGGGGATTTTCCTGACCCAGCAGACACCCCAAAAGGTGCACCATAGCCTATACATAGACTTGCCACCAAAAATAAAAGTTAATTTACAAATGGTGATAAGACTGGGAGAATGAGAGAGAGAGAGAGACTAGTGGGTCCAGGTAGCTAAATGAGCTCAAGGAGTTCCCACCAATCAATAGGGGAAACGGTGGTTAGCTTGTCTCCCTGGACCAGAGTTTTATACTTTAATCCCAAGGGCCTGGAAAGGCCAAATATTCCCAAGGCTGATTTTCTGGCTGCCTTTGGGCCTCTCATGCCAGTGAAGGGGAGAAAATCACTTGGACTGGTGCCCAGTCTGCAGCGAGGAGCTGGCTGGCTCCGGAGCGGGTTGGCATTATCCAGATCCCATCTGACTAACATGGAGTTGTTGACGATGAGGGAGGGTAGACATTCCTAAAAGAGGGAGCGAGACAGCCATAAGAGGCCTGGGGCTCTCAGGGTGAATGTGCTGTGGAATAAACATCCTGGGCTGTGAGCTTCCACACAGTGAGCCCTGAGAGGGCAGGGCTCTGCTCTTGTTTATGATTCTGTAAATGACCACCGGTCAAGTGCTTGTCGAGGCCAGGGGATATACCGGCAAATATGACGTAGCCTGTGCCATCATGGAATGTAGTGTAACATAATGCAACAGAAAACACAATCAAGCTATTACAGGACAGTGTGGTTGGTGAGTGCTCTCAGAGGCATCAAGTACCAGGGAGGCACATGGATGGGAGACCAACCCATGGGTGTCAGAGAAGACCTCCTGGTTGCTTGTGGTTGTGTTAGTTGCTCAGTCGTGTCCGACTCTTTGCAACCCCATGAGTTGTAGCCCGCCAGGCTCCTCTGCCCATGGGGATTCTCCAGGCAAGAATACTGGAGTGGGTTGCCATTCCTTTCTCCAGGGGGTTTTCCCGACCTGGGAATTGAACCCAGGTCTCCTGCATTGTAGATGGATTCTTTACCATCTGAGCTATCAGGGAAGCCTGAAGACTTCCTGGAGGAGGTGATATTTACATTATGACAAAATAAATAGGATTTAGCCAGGCGAATGAGGTTCATGTTGGGGAGAGACACGAGGAATAGGATTTCAGGCAAAGGAAAGAGTATTTACAAAGTCTGCAGATGAAAAGTGTGTGGTGTCACCCAGGAAGTATAAGTGGTTCAGAAGTCTGGAGCCCTGACCAGCAGCTCCTCTTGGGGTGGGCCTGTGTGTGTGGTGCTGTTGTCTCATGGTTTCAAGGATGGGAACCTTGTGTTCTTCATCCATGGAAGGCGTACGCCAGTATCACGGGCTTTGCCTTCATGAGAGCAGGGCATGGGGGATCACAACGTCTGAGTTAACCTCCTTGGGCTGTGGTTGTCTCCTCTGTAAGCCATCTGGGTGGGACAAGAAAGCAGTTTTCAAATGGAAGGAGATGTCACTATTTCTCTTACCTTCTGCAGTTCTGTGTTTTTGTTTCCTAATTTTTAAATTTTGGCTGCACTGGGTCTTCACTGTGGTATGCAGGCTCATCACTGCAGCACGAGGGCTCCTCTAGTTTTGATGCCTGGGCTTAGTTACCCTGCTGCATGTGGGATCTTATTTCCCCAACCAGGGTTCGAACCTGCCTTCTCTGTATTGGAAGGTGGATTCTTAACCACGGGACCACCAGGGAAGTCCCTGCAGCTCTGTGTTTGAGGCTGTACCATTGATACTCTTTGGATGATTGAATTGTTCCTTTGACCAGATCTGTTTTCTAGGGCTGGTCCCCACCGTCCTGCCCTGTTATGTACATGGCCTGCTCAATGAGTACCCTTGATGGTATTATCAACCATTATGATAATGGTTGATCATGGTATCATGGTCTCCTCACCATCCCCATGACCTGCCAGGAGATTATTCTCACAATTCTGAAAACTAGGTACACTGGAGCTTCATTCTCTGGTGTGGGGGATAGTTCACTGGGGCATCAGTGACCCCATGGATCAGGGTTGATTGGCTGGGCAGGTGACCCCACTCTCCCCTGCTGCTCTGTCCGTGCCATCTCTTGAGCTATAGGACAGACTTAGGGAGAGCCTAGGTGAAAAAAGACAACCTCCTTGACTGAGGTAGGCACAAGCTGTAGTCAAATTTGAGAGAGGAGTTGTGTTTTGCATTAGTATCTTATCACCTCCCCGGGCCCCAGCTTCCTTATCTGTAAAACAGGATATTAGATGATGCTGTCTGACTTGTTTGCCCACCTCCTGCCCATGAGTCCAGACCAGATGGGCAGAGGCCTCCCAGGTATAGGAGGGGAGGTGCATGGGTAGGGTGAGCTGAGAGTCCTGCTGTGTGCAGACCAGAAGGACAAGTCACAGGGATCAGGGTAACTGAGGGAAGTGGAGTGTGTCCCAGCTGCTCCTAGATGGGGCCTGGGCTCTGCCGTTTGCCATGGTGTCCTTCACAGCCCTCCCATGACTCCTGTGTTCCATCTGGCCTGCATGGTTGAGGATATACCGTCAACCCTTTGGCTTCAGTTTCCTGCCTGATGTCCTTGTCATTCCCTCACCCAGTTTCCTCATGCCCTGGCTCTGGGAATTTCCCCAAGTCCTCTGAATCATAATGGTTGCCTCCATTTGTTGAGTAACTTCCATTTGTTGTGTCTGGTGCTGCACTAAGATTTTCCACACTTTATCTCATTGAGTCCTTATGAAATACCCTCTGAAGTAGGTTCTGCCTGAATGTGCTTCTCCTCCTCTTCACGTGGCTGGTTTGTTTCCATCCTTCACCCATCAGTCAGCTCTTTGTTCGAATGTTTCACTCTCCCTCTTTCTCCCACCAATTTCTGTCACGTCATCCTGTTTGGTTTTCTTTATAGCGTTTGTTACAGAAAGCATCATCTGTTTTTCTATATTCTCATGACTCCTCCCTGGGATGTAAACTCCCCAAGAGCAGTGACCAAGAACATTTTGCCCTCCATTGACCCCTCCCCACGTCCCAGCATCTAGAAGAGTGCCTGATGTATACCAGGTATTCATAAACATTTGTTGAATGAAGCAGGGCTATTGTCACCATTTCACGTATGAGAAATTAAAGCAGAGAGAGCCTAAGTAACTTGTAGTTAATACAGTGGCAGAGCTGGTTCAAACCCAAGTTGCCTATGTCCAAAACAGACATCCTTAATCCTCAGGTGTTTCTGGCCCCATCCCGGTATGACTCTTTTTTTTTTAAAGACTTGTTTTTGATGTGGACCATTTAAAAAAAAGTCTTTGTTGAAATTATTACAATATTGCTTCTGTTTTATGTTTTAGCTTTTTGGCCAGGAGGCACGTGAGATCTTAGCTCTCCAGCCAAGGATCAAACCTGCACCCCTGGGAAATTCCAGCATGGCCTTTTTTTGGTCTGATTTCTCCTTCTAGGCTGAAGTGGACTGGGTTACTTTTCTACTCTGACATACCACCTAATTCATGCTGGTCCTTACTTTTCTTTACATGGAACTCCTTTTTGCAGAACTGTGCTTCTCATCTCTCCCTGCCTCCTGTCTGTGTAAATAGTCCCTGGTGTATGAGCTTTTTTTCCCTTTGGGCCTAGAAATTGCAGGAACCAATGCCTTGCTTATCTCTCCACAAAGCTAACTTTCAAGAGGATTTCCAATTACTAACTAGAATAAGGATGGAGACTTGAGTCTTTGAAAAATATTCTGAAGGGAAGAAAAGGTGAAGATCCATGGCCCGTTTCTCTTAGTCATTTTTCAGGGAAATTGTAAAAACAGAAAATCTTGTTCTACCAAGAAACTATTAACGATGCTGCTGCTGCTAAGTTGCTTCAGTCGTGTCCGGCCCTGTGCAACCCCAGAGACGGCAGTATTAACGATGAAAGTACATCAAAATCACATATAGAACTGGCAAGGGAGGCAACAGCAAAACATGATACTTCATCCCAGTTCTGGGAAGAATCAGAGGAAACGGATGTGACTAGTTTGGTCCTTTTTCAGATTCTGTATTTATGGCATATAAATACAGAAGGGATTGGATGAGGAGAGATGGGAACAAGAAAAAAGAATGTAGGCTTCCAAATGATACTAAAGGGAGGTTGGTGAAGTCATGACTGCAACCTCAAAAGTGTTTGTCTCAGAACATCTTAGACCTGTCCCAGACTGCAGGGGCCAACACTGTGACTTGAGAACAGACAGAAGGAGCTGAGCATTTCCTGAGCAGCTCCCCTGCTGTGGTTCTTCTTCAGCCATGAGTCCTCCATCCCCTGCAAAAGTCAGTCTTGACACATGCTTTAAATGAGCCATGATTGAAATATACTATATTTAATCTGCCCTCTGACCCCACATTAAAACATGAAATCCCTTAGATAAGAGAAAATACAATTCCAAGGAAGTCTGATTTAGAAATAGAGCCTCCCATATCCCATCCTCCCCACCCCAATTTCTTTCTTGCTAAGAGAAATTTCTATCAAAAAAAAAAATCTCAAGAAGCAATTATTGCTTGAAGTGAGTTACTCGATTATCTATTTTTAAAAAAAATTGGTTTATAACATTTTATATGTTTGATGTGTACAATATTATATTTTAACTTCTATATACACTATAGTGTGCTCATGAAAGGTTTAGTTTCTGTCACCATACAATTGACCCTCTTTAACCATTTTTCTCTTCCCCCCCATGCCTGTTCCCCTCTGATAACCATTGCTCTGTTCTTCATATCTCTGTGTTCATTTTTGTGCAGTTTGTTTTGTTCACTTAGCTTTTAAACATTTTATTTAAAAATTTTTAATATTCACACATGAATGAAATCATACAGCATTTGTCTTAACTAGAATTCTACCGGAGACAGAGAAAGCTTAGCATGTCATTTTCTAGTCTGTGTTGCTGTTGGAGCTCAGCTGCTGCAGAGGCTGTGAGCTACTCTGTACAGGTGACCATGAAAAGGCTTTCCTTGGACCTGGGAGTGTAAACAGTACACTTGTGGAGGTCAGATAGATGCACAAGATGCCCTCAAGAAAGAAGATTCCCCAAGCAACTTTGAACCTTTTTCAAGCCCATGGAAATATTCTCCTTGGATGAGACGAGGGAAGAGCAGGAAGTTGTCTATCCTTTATACCTTGGCAGGTGCCTGGGAGAGGATGAAGCCACAGGAGAAACTTGTGTAGCTTCCCAAAGTTTGTTGTTGTTGTTCAGTTGCTAAGTCGAGTCTGACTCTGCGGCCTGTGAACTGCAGCATGCTAGGCTTCTCCTGGAGCTTGTTCAAGCTCATGTCCATTGTGTCAGTGATGCCATCCAACCGTCTCATCCTCTGATGCCCCCTTCTCCTCCTGCTCTCAATCTTTCCCAGCTTCAGAGTCTTTCCTAATGTCAGCTCTTTGCATCAAGTGGCCAAAGTATTGGAGCTTCAGCATCAGTCCTTCCAGTAAACATTCAGGGTTGATTTCCTGTGGGATTGACTGGTTTGATCTCCTTGCAGTCCAAGGGACTCTCAATAGTCTTCTTCAGCACCACAGTTTGAAAGCATCAATTCTTTGGTGTTCAGGCGTTTTTATGGTCCAACTCTCATATCCATACACTATTACTGAAAAACCATAGTTTTGATTATACTGACCTTTGTCAGCAAAGTGATGTCCCAAAGTTTACTATTTAGGATTTGGGAAATGTATTTGCTTTTTGTTAAAATAAAAACATACATATAAGGCAGAGCAGGAGGCAAAATCACATAGAGTGTTTTTTTTTTTTCAGATTCTTATCTAGATTTGTTTTTTTAATTGAAGTATAGTTGCAAACTCACATGGAGTTTTAAGATGAAACAACTTCAAAGCAAGGATGCGATTGTGGTGGGGCATTTGGAGCTCTGTTGCCCTCAGAGTTCACCTGCTTCTGTGGGTTTACACTTCCCTGTCATTCAAGGTCATGGGTCTGTTTAAGGAGTGTTCACACAATGGACCACATTGGTTTCTCTGGGGGGAAAAAGTGCTGATCAAAGGGGAACAATTAGTTAGTGTGGGTCAGAGGGGAAAGAGCTCGCAGTGCCCAACCAAGGTAACTGTCCAGGAACAGAGATTCCTCTGGAGAGTGTGAGGCTATCCCAGGTCAAAGTCATCAGATATTTAAATCATATTTTCTTTCTTTTTTTTTTAAACAGCCTTTGTTCTGGCTTCCTGCTCTCCTAGCAACCTTCCGCTGTAGTTTGGTTGCCCTTGTCATTTTCCTGCAGCGCAGCATCTGCTTTCCTGGCAGTTACATTTCTCGCTATAAATCAGTGGCTCTCAACTGGGGATGATTCTGGCAACACCCCCACAGGGGACATTTGGCACCATCTAGAGACATTTTTAGTCATCATAATTGAGGGAGAGATGTGATACTGGCACCTGGAGAATAGAGGCCAGGAACGCTGCTACACGTGTCATGATGTCACCGCCACACACGACAGTCATCCAGCCCCCAAAGTCAATAGTGCAGAGGCTGAGACACCTCACTGTAGATGACAAGTCCATATTTCTCCATCAGTCACCAGTGAGCTTAGCTAGTTTGAATTTGCTGCTGGGAGGTTAAACCACTCTCAGGTCTGGTATAACAAAGTCTACTTAGCTTGTTGGGCTGAAGACCAACACCTGGACTGTGCTGAATTCACCACTTAGAGTTCTGGGCAGCCCACTGGTCTCCCTTGACTTACAAATTCTTGGGACTTCCCTGGCAGTTCAGTGGTTAAGACCACGCTCCCAATGCAGGGGGAACGATCTCTGGTCAGGGTAGATCCCATGTGCCACATGGCACAGCAAAAAAGAGAAAAAAAATTCTTTCTACTTTCTCATGTCATATTTTAAAATACTCTTTCTTTTACTTTAAAAAATTCAATAAGTGAAATAGGAATTTTAAAATACTTTTATTTTTCTTTCACTATAAAAATTCAATAAGTGAAATATTTATACATGTAATAAAATTTTAGATAACAAGGGACACTTTCTCTGACACTTGCATTCATGCAAACATATATATATATATTTAAAAACACAGATCAGATCACCCCCTGTACTTTTATGATACTTGCATTCTTCGCTTGTCATCCTACCCGTGACAAGACAAAGAGATCTGCCCTATTATTTTTAATTGTTGCACCTGGTATTCCCTAAGATAGATATGTTGCCATCAATTTAACTGTATCTTCATTGATTGTCATTTCAGTTGTTTAACATGTTCTGCTATTACAAGCATCCACATTAGCATTTTGTCCATATATCTTTCTGCAAAGATGTCCTTGTGAGTTTGTCAGTTGTGGGTTTGCATGTGAACTTTATGGAGCTGCTTCCACCTGTCCTCCCAAGAGGTTAAGCCAGTTTCTACTCTAACCAGCAATGAATGGGTGTGCCCTTTATCTTGCACCCTCAACAACATAAATTTGCTCAGTCTTTAAAAATTGTGCCAATCTGATGAGCAGACAATGGAAGCACCAGATTACTGTGTCACTGGTTACTAGGGAGGGTTCCATAACTTTCATAAGCACGGGGTGGTCTATATGCCTCTTGTTTTCAGAAGCCCCCAGCTCCTAAAAAAGAGTAAGACTCACTTGTCAGCTCAGATTTCCGGGGATCTAGGCTCTAGGGAGACTCAGAAAGTCTTCTAGTTTCCTGGCTCCTAAGATTACCCGGCTGTAGAGAGGCAGAGTGAGGGAAAGGATTTTTTTGTGTCTGGATCCCTGGCCTCTGCTTTGGCCTTGATCTGGCAGGATGACAAATGGGGAGAGCTGAGGTGGGTGTCTTTCGGCTCCCAAACTTCTGGACAAGTGGAAGTAACTTCAAACTCTCTGCCTTCCAGACACTTCCCCTCTCCACCAAGGAAGAGCTCACACCTGTGATTGATGCTCCCTTTGGCATCATCTTGATTCCTTGAGCTCTTTTCTTCAGTTTTACCACTTACTGCATTTGTGTTGTCGTCACGGTTAACCAGTTGCACTTTTGACCTTCATCTTAATCAGAAACCCTTGGAGTTATTCGGCCCTGCATCTCGAGGCCTAGCCTTGCCTTCTGGTAGTTGTAGCTTCTCTGTAAATGTCAGTGGAAAGGGTGTTTTTATTTCTTTATCTAAATAGAAGGATCTTTGACTAGAAGTTTTGAGTCATTCTTTTTTTTGGAAAGCATGCAGAAGTTGACGAAGTGAAAATAGGTACCCATATGAGCTTTACAAACCACCTTAAGGAAAAAAGAATATTTGAAAAGATGGATACATACATGTGCATATATTCATGGTAGGCATGTTTCCATGTATACATGCACATGTATACACATATATAGATAGACATATACTATATGTATATATACATTATTGTAATTTTTGGTCATTTTATTTTTCTATTATAGCAATAATAAAAGACCCTGATGCTGGGAAAAATTGATGGCAGGAGGAGAAGGGAGCAACAGAAGATGAGATGGTTGGATAGCATTATCACTCAACAGATATGAATCTGAGCAAACTCTGGGAGATAGGGAAGGACAGGGAAGTCTGGCGTGCTGCAGTCCATGGGGTGGCAAAGAGTCAGACACAACTGAGTGACTGAAGAACAACAGCAATACCTATTCCTTGTTTAAGATTTCAAATAGTATAGAAGGTATATGTGAGATAAAAAAGCTTTTTGCTCTCTCCTGACCTCACCATCCACTTCCTAGAGGTGCACATTCACCCATATTTAAATGTTAATTTTTATAAATTAACATTATGGTTATAATCATAAACCTAAATGTTGTCACATGTTTATTTTTTGACTTATCGATATCTTATCAATTGGACAATAGTTCTTGGCATCTTACAATTGTAGTTGAAATTTAGCAATCACATGACCTACTACATCTCTTTTCCTGTCTCATTCTTCTCTTTTCAGAGTCACTTCTTGATGGTTGCCACTTTCATCACAGCCAGACCTAGGAGGACAACCCTTTGAAAGCAGACAGAGAAAATTCCTGGCCGGTTAAATCATTAGGTAGAAATTTCCATGGGTTCCCGTTTCCTGAGCCTGAAAAAGTGGCAAGAGCACTAGTTTCTGTTTTGATTTGTTTTGCTTTCCCTGGAAGATAACTCAAAAATATCTTCTTTAGTAGACTGCTGCCAACAAACCAAATTCCACCATGCATATTCTTGGCTTCATTAATTTTTTTCCCATTTATTAAAATAATATTTACTTGACCATGTACCCAGCTCCTAGAACGATTCTAGTCTGCTTCCTCTAGGTAGGCTTTTTAAAATTTAAAAAAATTTTAAGAGAGGGGATTCAGCACTTAAAAAACTTTCTAAAAAAGCTAAAAATAATGCATAAGAATAACATTAGAAAATGAGATGGATACTGAAGTTGAAAAAATGAAAACACTGGAGACATGAAGGTGTGAGGTTTTAGAACAGTTAATTTTGAGTTGCAAAACAGAGAGAATCTTAGAATACCAAAAGCAGAAGTTCAAGAGTGCTGTTTGTTGGGGATGTTAAGAACTACTTCTCTTTTGGAGACACAGTTGGGGTGATGGGATAGAACCCGTGACAGGGGAAGGGAGTACACAGGGTGCTCTGAGAAAGACTGCCCAGCTCCACTATTATTAGTTGTGTGATTTGGGGTAAGTTGTTTAGCCTCTCTGTGCCTCAGTTTCTGTGTGGGTTCTTGTGAACATTAAAGGATATTATGAGTTTGGTGCGGTGCTTGGCACATAATAAGCCATTGCTATTATATTATAAATGTTATTTTTACTGAGGCAATTAACACTAACAGTCTATTTTATGTACAATTTCAGAACAAGCGTGAGCAGACCTGATGAGTAGTTGAACTTGGCTGTATAATAGTTTAGTGACAAGGGTATTTAATTATATGAGCTTTGTTCTAACATTTATTGCAAGAAGAATATGTTGTTGCAAGAAGAAACTGAGATTAATGCAAAGGTTGTGATGTTATACTGAGTAAAGAGCAACTACGTATTTGATGAGGAAATATATTAATTCTGTGACAGGATGTGCATAGCTGTTTCTCCACGTTAGATGTGCTAAGGTGCTGGACCTGTGAGTGAATAAACCTGTAGTAACTCCTCAGAGTTCAGAGAGAGGGTCTAGGTGGAACTGATGCGTCTTGCTAAGTCATGGGTTGTCATCCCAAAGTTTTCAAGTGGTGGATAGTTGTGACACATGCTACATGTCCTAGTCACTGAAAATGGGTTATTTTGTCGCATCCTTTTAGAGACACACCTACCTGAGAGAGTAGCTCCTTAGAAGAAGCGTCACCATGGACCAGGTTGATGAATCCATACTAAAGATCTGAGAAGGTGGAGGTGAAGTTGGGGTGAGAGAAACAGACTAGAATCATGAGGGGGAAAGAAGGGGATTATGTGCCAGGAGATGGCAGAAACTTCCTTTCAAACTTCACCTGAGAGGAAGGTGGCAGGTGGCAGGTAAAGTGATTGGGCAGAAGGTAGGGCTTCTTTAGCCTCAGAATCAACCTAAAAGCTCTGACTTATATGCAAAATATGGGGACTTCCCTGGGGGGTCCAGTGGTTGGGAATCCACCTGCCAACGCAGGGGACATGGGTTTGATCCCTGGTCCAGGAAGATCCCACATGCCACAGGGCAGCTAAGCCCATGTACCACAACTGCTGAGCCTGTGTTCTAGAGCTTGTGCTCAGCAGCAAGAGAAGCTATAGTGAGAAGCCGGCGCTCCACAACTAGAGAGGAGCTCCTGCTCGCTGCAACCAGAGAAAGCCTGTGCACAGCAGCAGAGACCCAGTGCAGCCACAAACCAAATTAAAATAAATAAATAGATAAAATAATAAAAAACCAGAAAACAAAATATGGCTTAGGTGATCTAATTTCATTTTTAACTCCAGCATTTTACTGTATTTCCTTTTCTTGATCAACAAATTAATATTGACCCATTGTAGAAAACTATAGAAAGTTACATAATTCCATTATGTAGAGACAAACCCTGATAACATTTTGATCATTTCTTCTCAGTCTTTGTTCTCATATAGGTATTTTTCTTTATTTGTGACCATGCTCTAGTCATTATTTTGCATGCATCTTTTCTTTATTAAATTTTATTACTTTTAAAGTTGAGATATAATTGACATACAATATTATATTAGTTTCAGGTGTACAAGGTGATGATTAGACATGTGCATATATTGTGAAATGAGGAACACAATCAGTCTAGTTGACACCCATCACCATACATGGTTACAGTTTTTTTCTATACAATGAGAACTTTTAAGATCTATACTCTTAGCAGCTTTCAAATATGCAACACAATAATATTATAGTCAGCATGCTGCACATTAAAGCCCCCTGACATTTATTTTATAACTAAAAGTTTGTACTTTTTGACAACCTTCATTCATTTTGCTCCCCACCCTCACCTCTGGTAACTACCAATCTCTTCTCTATTGATGAGTTTAGTTTTTTTTTTTCTAATTTCACGTATAAGTAAGACCATATGGTATTTGTCTTTCTCTGTCTCACTTATTTCACTTAGCACAATGTCCTCAAGTTTCATCCATGTTGTTGCAAATGGAAGATTTCCTTCTTTTTATGGCTGAATAATATTCCATTATAAACATATAGCACATTTCCTTTATCTATTCACCCAAAGATAAACACTTTGGTGGCTTCCATGTCTTGGTTTTGTAAATAATGCTGTGGTGAACAGGGGGGTGCATATATCTTTTTGAGTTACTGTTTTTGTTCGCTTTGGATAAACACCCAGAAGTGGAATTACTGGATCATATAGTAGTTCTATTTTTAGTTTTTTTGAGGAATCTCCATACTGTTTTCCACAGTGGCTGTACCAATTTACATTCCCACCAACAGTGCACAATTGATTTTTTTTCTCCAAATTCTTGCCAGCACTCGTTATTTCTTGTCTTTTTGATAATGGCCTTTCCAGTAGATGTGAGGTGATCTCAATGTTGTTTTGCCTTGCATTTCTCCAATGATTAGTGACATTGAGAACCTTTTCATGTGTCTATTGGTTATCTGTATGTCTTTGGAAAATGTCTATCCTCTGCCCATTTTAAAGTGGGATTGTTTGTTTTTGCTATTGAGTTATATGAGTTCTTTATATATTTTGATCAGTTCAGTTCAGTCCAGTCGCTCACTCATGTCCAACTCTTTGCAACTGCGTGGACTGCAGCTCGCCAGACTTTCCTGTCCATCACCATCTCCTGGAGCTTGCTCAAACTCTTGTCCATTGAGTCAGTGATGCTGTCCAACCATCTCATCCTCTGTCGTCCCCTTTTCCTGCCTTCAATCTTTCCCAGCATCAGGGTCTTTTCCAATGAGTCAGTTCTTCACATCAGATGGCCAAAGTATTGGAGCTTCAGCTTCAGCATCAGTCCTTCCAGTGAATATTCAGGACTTCCTTTAGAATTGACTGATCTGATCTCCTTTCAGTCCAAGGGACTCTTAAGAGTCTTCTCCAGCACAACAGTTCAAAAGCATCAATTCTTCGATGTTCAGCTTTCTTTATGGTCCAATTCTCACAGCCACACATGACTACTGGAAAAATCATAGCCTTGACTAGATGGACCTTTGTTGACAAAGTAATGTCTCTGCTTTTTAATGTGCTGTCTAGGTTGGTCGTAGCTTCTCTGCCAAGGAGCAAGTGTCTTTTATTAACCCCTTATCGGATATATGACTTGCAAATATTTTCTCCCATTTGATAGCTTGCCTTTTCACTTTTTTAATGGCTTCTTTGGTGTGCAGAAGCTTGTTACTTTAAGGTAGTCCTACTTGTTTATTTTTGCTTTTGTTGCCCGGGCTTTCAGTACCAAATCCAAAAAATCATCACCAAGATTGATATCCAGGAGATTGTCATTTATGTTTTATGGTTTGAGTCATTTGAGTTTTATGGTTTCAGATATTACATTCAAGTCTTTAATCTATTTTAAGTTGATTTTTGTGTATGGTATGAGATGGTGGTCTAATTTCATTCTTTTGCATGTGGATTTCTAGTTTTCCTAACTCCGTTTACTGAAGAGATGCTCCTTTCCCATGTCTTTTCTACATAACAGTATGTCACCACATTTTCTTGAAACTTTCACGACCCCTTTGTGAACATTATTTTTAACGCCTGCCTAATGTTCCATTGCATTGAAGAGATATGTATTACTCAACTATTTCCTTAATGTTGTTTTTCTATAAATGTTATTTTTCTGGTTTGGGAAAAATGTTATTTTTCTATAAATGTGTTTCTATAATGTTATTTTTCTATAAATAATATTAATGTGATGATTCTTATACATAAAAAAGTGCCCATATTTCTTTTTACTTTCTGGCCATGTGGCATGTGGGATCTTAGTTCCCAGACAGGGATTGAACCCATGCCCCCTGCATTGAAAGCATGGAGTCTTAACCACTGGACCACCAGAGAATTCCCTGTTGTCCATATTTTGTTTTTATTTTATTTTATTTATGGCTGCTCTGGGCCATGGTGCTGCTCTTGGGCTTTCTCCAGTTGCTGCAAGAGGGGGCTGCTCTCTAGTTGTGGTGCACAGGCTTCTCATTGCGGTGGCTTCTCGTTGCAGAGCACAGACTTATGGTGCTCGGGCTTCAGTAGTTGTGATACATGTGTCCATATTTCTGATTGCTTCATTAAGATAGATGCTTAGAGGTGTAATTACTGGGTCCAAGGGAATGCCAGAATGATTTTTGGAAAACTTATTTATAGTCTCAGCTGGTTTTTATAAAGCATGGGAATATTAAAAGCTCTATTTATGTGCCTTCCCAGAATCTCAGCTCTTTTTTCTCCCTCCATAGTCACACAGGTTCTACTCCTTCCTTTCCTTGCTTTCCCTGCTCAGGGAGTCATATTGGAGTCACTGTTTTACTTGGCTGTCAACTTATTGCCTGGAGGTTGTTGAAAGCTAGTATTCTCAGAATTTGGGATGGTACATTTTCTCACACTTCTTAAGGACTCCCAGATGCAGCCAGTGAAGAGGGAGGAGAATTCTAGTGCTAAAAACAAACAAAACATAACCCAACAAAATAAAACAACAAAACAAACAAACAGCACAAATCCCACTGAAGCTCATATATATAGAGCAGTCCATAATTTCCCAACCTTTCTCTCCCTACTTCCAAGCTCGCCTGAGAAGTTGCCAAAAGTCAAAAATGAATAAGAATGGCTGTCTTTCCTTCCTCTCTCTCCCCTCCTTCCCTTGCTTCCTTTCTTCCTCCTTTAATTCATCCCTATCACATTACCTGTTAGCTGTCAGGCACTCTGGGCTTCCCTGGTGGCTCGGTGGTAAACAATCCATCTGCCAATGAAGGAGACATGGGTTCCATCCCTGAGTGGGGAAGATCCCCTGGAGAAGGAAATAGCAACCCATTCCAGTATTCTTGCCTGGGAAATAGCATGGACAGAGGAGCCTGGTGGGATACAGTCCATGCGGTCACAAAGAGTTGGACACGACTGAGCCACTAAACAACAGCAACAGCAACCAAGCACTCTATTAGATGCTGGAGTTAAGGACAGGTAACACACCAGTTTTGGCAGTCAGAGTTCTTAGGTATAGCCCAGAAACTGATTCTAGTAAACTTATTAATAAGAGGGATGTGTCAGAAGGCTACTGCTCACTTCTCTGAGTGATGGAGAGCAGGAATTGGGCAGCAGTCAGGGTCAAGAGAGCCAGGTTGCAGAGATCACAGCCCAGGGCCTACCCCAGGGACAGTCTGCTGGTTAGGACTCACTGCCAGCGCCACCCTGCTGGGACAGCCCCCACAAAGGCTGGAGCACGGAAAAGTTCTGAGTGAACCTACCTCTTTGCTTTCCTCCCACCAGATTGTTATTCCCAGGGAGGAGGCCTCTGATTGGTTGGAGCCAAGTCATGTGATCATGACTGCAGGGAGGGTACGATGGCTCCCTTGACTTCTGTTGGGGGAGTCAGAGGCCCGGCCTTTCACCGTCTTTCACTTAGTGGAGGATTTTCTGCAAATAAGAAGGGAGTATTCGGATTCTGGGAACTACCTACTCTACCACCACCCCGTCAGGCATACAGATAAATGTCGGAACTTGAGGGCTTTGCTGTCACACGGCTGATTCCTGAAGCAGAAAGGTCAACAGATGACTATACTGCAAAAGGAATGATGGTGCCTCCTTCCTCATTCTAGGTGAAGGAAGAGAAAGCTGAACACATAAGAAATATTAGGAAGATTAGAACTTGGGGACTCATTGAAATTGGGAGGTGATAAGAGAGCAAAGGAGATTCAAGTGATGCCCAGATTTCAGGTCTTAGCAAGAAAATGGGTGGTGGAGAGAGCCACCAAAATAACGATCTCAGGTTTTGAGGGAAAATCAAGTGTTTGGTTTTATACACGCTGAGTCCAGGAGAGCCCAAGTGGAGATGTCTACACATGGCTGCGTGCAGTTCATTCATTGATTCATAGATTAATAAACAGGCATTTATTAATCACTGATTATGGTCCAGAAGCTGTTCCAGGCGCTGGGGACATAGCAGAAAACAGGAGGTGACTGCCTTTGCTCTCATGACGCTTGCATTCTCTGGGAGCTCTGCTCAGGAGAACAGGAGGGCGGGATGTCTGGGCTTGGGGTTCACCCAAACAGGGGTGAAGTTTTGGGACAACATGGAAGGGTGTAGAATGGAAGAGAAGAGGGCCTTGGATGGAACACAGGACACACAGGACTTAAGGAGGAAGAAGAGACTGCAGTGGAGCTTGAGAGTAAGCTGCCGTCTCCCACCTGTGGCCTCTCCAGTTCTGAAAGCCGTGGCTGGGATCTGTCTGGAGTTGTTGAGGAAGAGCCGTGAAACAGTCCCAGAGCATCCAGATGACAGCTGGTGTGGGGCAGGTGCTTCTGATGCTGTGGTCTTTAGATGAGTTTTAGTATCAGTCTGCTCTCCCTCCCTCTTCCTTTCCCTAGTTCTATCTCGCAGAGGCAGGCTCTTTGTCTACTCTGCAGCAGACACTCTGCTGTACAGCAACACCTCATCCATCACAGTAAAAAACAAACAAACACCAAAAAACCTTGCTTCCTGCCTCTGGGGTAACAGTGTCATAATGCAGCGAGTATCTGGGGAGGTCCTGACAGTGGATGGCAAACCCAGTGGGCTGCCTAACATCCCATCTTGGATTCCTCTTGGCTGCGTTCATATCAATTTATCTCTGTCCATATCCCACAGTACGTAGTGTCCCAGTTCTGGAACTACTGGTATTTATTGCTGTGCCGAGGAGGCCCATTGCATAAGTCCTCCTGAAAGAGGACATTGTCCTGATCATTTTGACATCCCTGCCCTGGGGAGCCACAGCCTGAGAAATGGGCCCCCAACTTCCCCTCTGCCACCAGTCGGACTCCAGCATCTTAGAACTAGAAAAGAGTTTGAGGGGGATGTATTAGTTAGGGTTCTCTAGAGAAACAACCAGTGGGGTGTATACACATACTCATACATATACATATTATATATAATATAGACACACACATATATACATATATACTTAAAAAAAAGAACTGGCTCTTATAATTATGGAGGCTCAGAAAGAGTCTGAAATAAATCTGCAAAGTAAGCTGGTAGGCTGGAGACCCAGGAAGAGATGAGTTTGAGTCCAAAGGCCATTTGCTGGCAGAATTCCTTCTTGCTTGGGGGAAGTGAAACTGCTTTACTCGAAGTCCATTGTGCCACCTGGGAAGCCCTATTTTATATATAACAGTATGTATAGGTCAATCCCAATCTCTTCCCAATCCATTCCATACTCCCCTCCCTGCCTTGGTATCCATATGTTTGTTTTCTATCAAAGTCCACAGATTAAATGTTAATCTCACCCAGAATACCCTCACATAAATATCCAGAATAATGTTTGACCACATACCTGGGCACCATGGCCTAGCCACATTGACACATGAAAATAATCATCACAGAAGTCATTGATTTCAGCCCCTTCACTTGGCACATAGTGAGATGGGAGATGGCGGCCCAGGGAGGCTCGGTGATCTGCCTGTAGTTGTTCAGCAGTTCAGTGGTGGAGGTGGTGGTGTGGTTTGCCAATGGAGAGGCAGGTGTCCTGGCTGTGGTCCTGCCCTCTTGCACTACTTCACTCACTGGGTTGTTTCCCCACCGGGGCAGGGTAGAGACCAGTGCACAAGGAGGTTGCTTATTGCTTTGGCACCAAATAAAGGGGAGTCCCACCACATCATCATTTAGTTGCCTTGGATTGGCTTGTTTACAGAGCTGCAGTGTATGTGTTAGAGGAGAGCACATTGGAAGATTGGTATATAGCTTTGGGGATCTTCCAGCTTAGTACCTCAGTTAGAATTCCGGGAAAGTGAATGGCTGAGACCTGAGGATGTTTTCCTGGAATGAATGCCTTTAATCAAGCCATAAATCCCCTCTGCAGGATATATCTCACTGTCTCCCTTGTTTAGCAGGGGAATTTTACAGTACAATTTTGAGCACTTGCCATGTACCTCAATAAATACTTGTTGGGTGATGAATAATGCAAAATTCATCTTGACTTTCAGCCCAGGTTGGGAAGATAGGGTGTGATTCTTCACCATGGCTCTGACTCATCTTCTGAATGGTCAGTCTAAGTCCCGCCTCTTTCTTCATGTAACCTATCAGGTACCTGCTCACTTACCAGCACCTGGGGTTCCCCTCCCACCCTGGGAACACATCATGTCAGGAGGAATCCTGATCTCTAAGTCACAGAGGGTGGGTGGACTTGGAAGGACAGGGCTTGTCTATCCCTTTGTGGAAGAGCTGAATTTAGAAGTGACAACCACTGTGTTGTATACTGATAATGGTCATGATCCTGGTAATAACAGTGGCCTTTCATTGAGAGACCACTGTGACCAGCCCTTGTGCTAAGTAACCACTATGTTAAGTTTCTCACATGTTCACATTTCTCTGTCCTCGTGGGCAATTGTGGAACCTGGTTCTCAGAATTAGAAGTTTTTCCATTGAAGCAGAGTGGAATACCCAGGAAATGACCCAGAATAGTGAGAATAGTGTTAATATGACATATGAGACATATGAAACTTGGGATTGGTCCAGGGGGACTATAAATATGGTATCATAAGGAGGAATCTCTGAGAAGCATTTTTGAGCTATGTGGGACTAAGAGCCCCTCATTTGCTGATTGTGTTGGTGAGAGAGCTCATCCTTAGGTAGGTTGATAAGGAGTCCAGGGCCCTCGAGAAAGAGACAGGGGCCTGGGGTTCTCAAAGAGAAGAAAAGGACAAACATTTTTTGTCTTTGTCAATATAACAATGTATCTTGCTCAAGGACATGTTTCTCCTTAACAAAAACCTTCTGACTAATCTTGTTATCTTAAGACCTATGTTGTGGGAGTGGGTCTGGTAAAAAAATATAAGGCCTTGCTAAGACTGACAGAGCCATTTCCTAGGCAGGTTGGTAAGAAGTCTAGGGGTCTCCAAGGAGAGACGGGTCTGGAATTCTCAAGGAGGAAGAAAGGACAAACTTTTTTTCCCCTCTACATTCCTTAGGATTATATAACAATAATGTATCCTGCTTGAGGACAGTCTCTGGAAAAAACCTTCTGGCTAATCCTGTTATCTTAAAATGTAAATTATGGGAGTAGGTCTAGTGAGTTCTTTACAACCATTCTTTTGATTCACTGTAATAACTAATTGGAGAGTATATAACTCCATTGCTAACACTAGCAAGGGGGTACTCTTTCTACCCCCTTCTGATGCCTATGTCAGAAGCTTTCTCTATCTCCTTTATACTTTAATAAAATGTTATTACACAAAAGCTCTGAGTGATCAAGCCTCGTCTCTGGCCCCAGATTGAATTCTTCTCCTCCGGAGGCCAAGAATCCCGACATCTTTTCGTGGTTCAGCAACAACCTTTCAAGACTAGTGAGTGGGGCACCCTCCGTCCCCCTTCTGATGTCTATGTCAGAAGCTTTCTCTGTCCCTTTTATACTTTAATAAAACTCTGCCACAAAAGCTCTTGAGTTATCAAGCCTGGTCCCTGGTCCCAAAGCTAAATATTCTTCTTCAGAGATCACGAATCTGACATCATTCATTGTAAGCTATCACTGGGTCCTTTGTAGAGGAGGACTTTATGGAAAATAATAGGGGAGCTCAACATTACTCTGGATGACCTGGTCTAGAGTACTGCCTCTCATAATGCTCAGTTGGTGCTCAGAGATGTGGCTCCCTGCTCCAAGTCAGGAAAGGAATAATGATGGGAGCTTGGAATAAATGCTAATAGACAATATTATTGAATCAATTAAGGATGCTTTAGGTTGTGTGACAACTGATTTTTTTAAACTTTAAAAAATATTTATCTATTTGGCTGTGCTGGGTCTTAGTTACAGCACATGAGATCTTTGATCTTTGTTGATGCATTTGGTATCTTTAGTTGTGGCATGTGAACTCCTAGATGGAGCATGCAAACTCTTAGTTGCAGCGTGTAGGATCTAGGTCTCTGACCAGGGATGGAACCTTTCCCCCTGCATTGGGAGTTCAGAGTCTGAGCCATGGACCATTAGGGAAGTCCAGGGGCAATTAATTAATAGTGGCTTAAATACACAAGCATTTATTATCTCACTTAAGGACTCTGGAGGAGAGCATTCCGAGGTTGGTTCATCAGCTCTAGGGTCTTACCAAGGATCTAGGGTCAATTCTTCATTTCAGCTTTTCTGTCTTTAGCTTTTGACTGTTGCCTTCATATTTTTCACTTCATGGTCACAAAATAGCTACCACAACTCCAAGCATTTCATCTCAATTCAAGGAAGAAAGATGAAAGAAAGTGTCTGTGTGTGTGTGTGTGTGTGTGTGTGTGTGTGTGTGTGTGTGTGCGCATGTGCGTGCATATGCAGGTTGGGGACTCTTATATGTATTATATCATGCCTGCCTCCTTTATAGGAAACCAAAAAAAAAAATTCAGAAGCCTCTCAGATGACTTCTCTTAATCTCTCATGAGCCATAACAAGGTCAAATAGACATTCTTAGGCACAAGGGAGATTGGGAAAGTCAGTATCTAATAGAGGAATAGGATTATCTTTCACTGAATGTTTGGTATATACCAGGCACTTTGCTAGGCACTTTACATGGATTTTCTTAGTTAATCCTTATTGCAGTTCTAGGAGGTACATGCTACTGTTTCCTGATTACATGACTGAGAAGACTGGGGTGAAAAGGTGAAGGAACCTGGCTAGAGTCAGCCAGTGATGGAAAGTGGCTTGGAGGCCAGATCTGCCTCCCGCCGCTACCTGAGTTGTTCATCAGCAGAGCACGTGGTTCCTCAGAAACGGACCCTTATGTGGGTGAAGATTGCATGAGAAAGTCATTCCCAGGCTTTCCTATGTCTTATCTGTACTCTGTCAAAGAAGCAAACAAACAAACAAACCCCAAACCGGGAGCCTATCATGACAGATTTAAAAAAAAATTGTTTTCCCAAGGTCTTTCATATCTTTATAGATATTAAAAAATAAGTTTTAAAAGCAAATAAAATGCTATGTCTTGTAGTAAATTCTATTACGTAGCTTTAAAACACAAGTGAAAGTAACAACTGCTCTGGCAGTTGAAGATGGTGGTGATGGTGAGCGTGACTTGTGCTACTGTTTGCACATACTTTCTTGCTCAGCTTAGGATCCGTGATCGCTGTGTCAATCAGCCCTTGCCCTCTCTCCTTCTGTTAGATGGCAAAAGTCCACCTCACCTCCTCTTCTTGTCTTGTACACCAAGTGAGCTGAATAAGGCTGGGAGAAAAGCACTCAGTAATGTTGAGTAACCTCACTTCAAATTGGGGACCATCATTTTTAAGAGGGCTCTCAGACACACACAGCCTTTCCACTTTATTTCTCTGGATGACTTTTGTCCCATTCTCCCAAAGGGTGATTTTACCACCTGTCTTTTCCAATCTCTCCCATCTCCTCCCTCATCCTCACTTTCATGGAGAAAACAGAAACAGTTAGAGGAGAACATCCTCTTCCTTTCCCTGCCAAGTCTACAAAGCTCCCAACAATTGTTCCCCTCTGCTCCAACCCTCTGTGGTCCTTCTCCCTGGCAAGACCCAGCCTTGCAATCACACACACCGAGTCCAGCTCCCACCACCGCCTCTAGTACTTAGCCTTCCTAATTATTTCCTCTTCCTTCTGCACCGTCATGTTTTCTTCTTCTGGATGATTCCCTTTATAGCACACATTCATTGTCATATATACCTATGTGCATGCTCAGTTGTGTCCGACTCTTTGCAACCCCATGGACTGTGGCCCACCAGGCTACTCTGTCCATGGGATTCTCCAGGCAAGAATACTGGAGTGGGTGGCCATGCCCTTCTCCAAGGGATCTTCCAGACCCAGGGATCGAACCTGTGTCTCCTGCATTGGGAGGCGGGTTCTTTACCACTGAGTCACCTGGGAAGCCCCCTTCCTATATATGTACCATCTTAAAAAAACAGAAGGGGAGGGACTTACTTGGTGGTCCAGTGGTTAAGAATCCAGTGCAGGAGGGCACAGGTACAATTGCTGTTTGGGCAAACTAAGATCTCACATGCTGTGGGACAACTAAACCCTTGCCACAACTAGAAAGAAGCCTGGAAAGAGCCCACGTGTCTTCAAGACACATCCTGCACCTGGATTCTGAAGACTGATGCTTTTATGTGTTTGCCCACCTGGTCTCCTCTTCCCATCTTATAGATTCCCATGTGGGAATGCCAGGCATTTGACACTCATACACTCATAATAATCCTGCGAAATGGATTTTATTACTCTTACAAATGACAAAACTAAGACTCACAGATTAGGTAACTGATTCAGACTTGAAGTGTCTGACATCAGAACCACATTCCTTCACAACCCCCTTCGTTTTCTCTGTTTTGATCACCCTGCAAGATCAATGTCTCTTCAACAGTTATCCAAATTATCTGCCCCAGAATCACCTGGACTGATGTTTGGAAGAATCACTGAGTCAGACCTCTGGAATCAGAGTCTCTGGCAGTGGAGCCCACCCCTTGTCTATGTAACAAGTTCTGCTGGTGATTCTCATGTCATTCATGCCTAACCCCCCCACCCCCCCACCCGTACCTTCTGGCTGATTAAGCATGCTTGCATGCTTAATTGCTCAGTCTGACTCTTTGCAACCCCATGGACTATAGCCCACCAGGCTCCTCTGTCCATGGAATTTTCCAGGCAAGAAAACTGGAGTGGGTTGCCATTTTCTTCTCCTGGGAATCTTCCCAAACCAGGAACTGAACCTGCATCTCTTGTGTCTCCTGCATTGCAGGAGGATTCTTTACCTGCTGAGCCATCAGGGAAACCCAGTATCTGTGAGACTGGTCCAATTTCTAGGATTAATCTCAAACATTTCTGCCACTTGCTCTGTACTCTCTTACAGGAGAAGAATGAAACAGAGGAGCTATGGATCGACACTTTCTGGGTGGCTGTTTTAAATTGAAAATAGTCAGAGCCCAAGCCGCAGAGTCACCCAGACAGGACATGGGCACTGGGCACTGTACCATCTGGAGACCATTTTTGCTGTTGTCCCTGTTTAGAGAAAATGCTACACACACTCAAATTGGGTTTTAAGGATCATTTCAGAGCAAACTTTGGTCTGTAGGTGTGACTATTGAAATCATTCATCGAAACTTTCATCGAGTGTTTTCTATCTGCCAGACACTTTGGTGGTGCTAGTGGTAAAGAACCCTCCTGCTGATGCAAGTGATGTGGGTTTGATCCCTGGATCAGGAAGGTCCCCTGGAGAAAGAAATGGCAACCCACTCCAGTATTCTTGCCTGGAGAACCCCACGGACAGAGGAGCCTGGTAGATTATAGTCCATGGGGTTGCAAAGAGTCGGACATGACTGAAGCGACTTAGCATGCATGTAGTTGCAAAGTACTTTAATTGTAGTATTATCTAACAATGCTATGATTGGGGTAGTAATATGTAACAGCATAAATCAGACTGTAACACAATTTATGAACTTTGCGTGATAATCATATGTCAAAAATTAATTAATTATTATGAATGTACTACTTTGTTGGGAAACGTTCATAACGGGGGAGTTTGTGGGGAGGCGGGAGGAAACTGTCTATAGTTTCTGATCAGTTTTGCTGTGAGTCCAAAACTACTCTAAAAAATTATTGTCATTTAGTCGGTAAGTCACGTCCGACTCTTTGTGACCCCATGGGCTGTAGCCTAACAGGCTCCTCTGTCCATGGGATTTCCCAGCCACGAGTGGATTGCCATTCTTATTGTCATTTGGCTGCTACAGAAGCTGAGGCCTAGAGAAGAGGTTGAGCTCAAGGTCACAGAGTTCATAAGTATTGGAGCCAAAACGTAAACCCAGGCTATGGTATGGACTATTCAGTAGCTGTGTGACTCTACTTCAGGATACCAAGTCTTGGGCTCAGGGAGGTGAACTGTCCACTGATAGTTTTGGCTAAAGGGATCAGTGGACCTTTGGGACATTTAGCATTTAAAGTTCCTGGAGCATGGGACTCTGCTAGGTGCTGTGGGGACCCTCACAGGGTGAGAAGAACAGTTACTGCCAGAAACTCACAGTGTAGTTAAGAGAACAACTTGCAGGCAAGAACCTCTTATGACTCACGTGGACTTGCTGAGAGTTTTGTCCTGTGTGTCCCTGTATGTGAGAGTCTGTGTTAGTGTGAGTGTTTATGAGTATGTGTATATGCGTACATGTGTGTAACAGGAGCAGGGGTGTGAGAAGAGAAGGCGGTGGTAAGGAGGTGGGCGTAGGAGAAGTGATGAGGCTGCAGAACCCCCTTCAGGGGGCTGGGAACCCAAGGTCCTGCCTGGATGGTGAGACAAGCAGATTCCTTGTGGAGGTGACACTCGAAGCTAAGTGACAGTACCCTGGACTATCTGGGGAGCTTTTAAAAATATCAGTGCCTAGTAATTTCCTAGTGGTCCAGCAGTTGGGACTCCTTGCTCTCACTGCTGAGGGCTTGGGTTCGATCCCTAATTGGGGAGCTAAAATCCCACAAACTGCCTTCAAGTTGCATAGTACAACCAAAAAAAACAAACAAACACAATAAACCCTGAAATCCCCAAAATACCAGTGCCTGGGCCCTACCCACGTGCTAAGTCGCTTCCATTGTGTCCAACTCTTTGCAAACCCTATGAACTATAGCCTGCCAGGCTCCTCTGCCAATGGGATTGTCCAGGCAAGAATACTGGAGTGGGTTGCCATTTCCTTCTCCAAGGGATCTTCCTGACCCAGGATCGAACCCATGTCTCTTGTGTCTCCTGCGTTGGCAGGGGGATTCTTTACCACTAGCACCACCTGGGATACTCTACCTACAGAGACTCATTTAATTGGACCAAGCCAGGGTTAGGAGAGAGACAAGTCATTTTTAGAAGCCCTCTTCATAATTCTGCAAATATCTGGACTGAAAACTGTACAAGTACATACTTTCCCAGCATCTTCCAGACCTCTCTGTTTTGAATCCAAGCTGCAGATCTTTCAGTAGACTCCCTGGTGCTGGACCTTCTTGTTCTCTCTTTCCTGTGACTGAGAGGTCGGATGACCATGTAGACGCCTGCTAGGCAAGGCCACCACCTGCTGCTGTAAATCTGACGCAGTTGCATCATCGCTCTGCCCCACGTATCTTCAGTATCTTGTATCTACATCTGTACGGACAGTCTGTTGTTTCTGCTTTGTAGCAGTTTGTGCAGTCACAAGGGGACGTGTGCTGTGTGCTATTCCGCTGCTGGGGCTTTTGTCCTGTAAATATATGCTGGGGTGAGTTTATTTATAGGAAATGACGATGGTTCCTTTTGATTGTTATTGACCAGAGCAGGTTTTCGTGTGTCTCAACTTTCTTTAATTCACTGTTGCGGAAAGATTTTCAAAGAAAGACCAAATGAATTCTAACCACTTCAGGGAAGTTCCACCTATGTCGGGGCTTCAGTGAGGCCTGAGGAAATGACCAGAAATCACCCCAGAGTAATCAGAAGGATGGGAAGTCTGGGAGAGAAGAGCTTTGTAGATGTATTTGACAGCACACGAAGGTAGTGGTTCTCAATCTTGGATGAGATATTAGAATCTTCAAGGGAACTTAAAAAATCAAAAGAAACACAACAAAACCCCTAAACCCCAGATTGCATCTTGGAACAATTGAATAAGAATGTCTGGGACACAGGACCTAGCATCAGTATGTTTTAAAACTCCTCAGATGGTTCCACTGGTAGTCAAGTTTAGGAACCACTGGGTGAAGGGATAAGAATGCGACCCTCTGGACTGTAGCCCACCAGGCTCCTCTGTCCATAGGAGTCTCTAAGCAAGAATACTGGAATGGGTTGCTATGCCCTCCTCCGGGGGATCTTCCGGATCCAGGGATGGAACCCAGGTCTCCTGCATTGCAGGCAGATCCTTTTTACCATCTGAGCCACCAGGGAGGCCCTAACAAAGAAGAGGGGGCCCTAATATGTTGCAAGAAAGAAGAGGAAGAAGGCAAGATGAGGAAACAGTCATCTACAGCAGCTTTGGAATGTAATAGTTAAGTTCAGCCAGTTCCAAGAACTCAGTTTAACTTTAAGAAACTGATGGCCAATCTCTGAACATCCTTGCAATCCTTACTTCACAAGCCATTGGCATCACGAGGCCCAGGCTAACAATGAAAAGAATATCTTGCTGCTTCTGTGCCCCATGGCCCAGGGAAGAAGAGACTCCAAGATCACTCTGGTTTTCCACGCAGCCAGCGATCCAAACAGATAACTGCTAGAGAGGGTTAGGAAAGTATGGGTGTGGGGATGATGGGATTGCTCTTCAGGGGCGGGGTCAAGAGAGCCTCTGGCTTCTGCCTTTGTGGTTTTGCAAGTCCATCATCTATTGAACAGGTGTGGTCTGTCTGCTCAGTATAAGCAATTAGCTGGGGATACTTCAAAAGAATTCTTTTATTTGGAGATAATTACAAACTTAGAAAAGAGTTGCAAGGAGATTACAAAGAACTTTCTCACCATTCATCCAGATTCACTAATTGTTAATTTGCAACCACATTTGCTTTATCACTCCCTCTCTCTTTAGATGTATATGAATTTTTCTGATTCATTCAGAAAACCTTTTAGTCCTAAACTCTTCATTGATATTTCCCATGAATAAGGACATTCTCTCATGTAATTGCAGAACTGTGGGAATAAACCAAGACCCACCAAATGAAAAAATCAAAGGCCGAAGAAACCAGAACTGAAAGAGACGCGTGTACCCCAATGTTCATCGCAGCACTGTTTACAATAGCCAGGACATGGAAGCAACCTAGATGTCCATCATCAGACGAATGGATAAGGAAGCTGTGGTACATATACACAATGGAATATTACTCAGCCATTAAAAAAAATACATTTGAATCGGTTCTACTGAGATGGATGAAACTGGAGCCCATTATACAGAGTGAAGTAAGCCAGAAAGAAAAACACCAATACAGTATACTAATGCATATATATGGAATTTGAAAGATGGTAACGATAACCCTATATGCGAGACAGAATAAGAGACACAGATGCATAGAACAATTTTATGGACTCTGAGGGAGAAGGTGAGGGTGGGACGTTCTGGGAGAATAGCATTGAAACATGTATATTATCATATGTGAAACAGAACACCATTCCATGTTCGATGCATGAGACAAAGGCTCAGGGCCGGGGCAATGGGATGACCCAGAGGGATGGGATGGGGAGGGAGGTGGGTAGGGGGTCCAGGAAGGGGAACACATGTAAACTCATGGCTGATTCATGTCAATGTATGGCAAAAACTATTACAATATTGTAAAGTAATTAGCCCCCAACTAAAATAAATAAATTTATTAAAAAAATAAATAAATTAAAAAAAATAAAAAATAAAATAAAAGAAAAAAAAAGAAAAAATCAAAGGCTATTTATGCTGAGTTTACTATAGCAAGCGAGTTGGTTAACATCACTTGAATTTTGGCAGAGGTGCAAAGGCAGGCAGAGGAGTGGGAAAGCTTTATAGTGGGGATAAAGGAAGGCTTCCGGAGAAGGCAATGGCACCCCACTCCAGTACTCTTGCCTGGAAAATCCCATGGACGGAGGAGCCTGGTAGGCTACAGTCCATGGGGTTGCTAAGAGTCGGACGACTGAGCGACTTCACTTTCACTTTTCCCTTTCATGCACTGGAGAAGGAAATGGCAACCCACTCCAGTATTCTTGCCTGGAGAATCCCAGGGATGGCGGAGCCTGGTGGGCTGCCGTCTATGGGGTCGCACAGAGTCGGACACGACTGAAGCGACTTAGCAGCGGCAGCAAAGGAAGGCTTCAAGTTTACCCTGATTGGAGGCTGTTGGCAAGGGGATGCTGGAGGTGGGCTAATTAGAAGTGGGGGATCCATGTGATTGGTTATGGGTGCATGATTGAATTTCTCTAGTTGATCCTAAGCTGGGAGCAGGAACAAGCATTAGGAAAGTTGTCCCTTATTAATCAAGTCCTGGCCATTTGGGACCAATTGTTACTGAATGATTGCTTAGCTTCCTGCATTGTCACTAGAGAAAGCAATCTGGCTTTCTGCAAGTCTGACTTATAACAGGCTGCTACCTGGGCTGTTTATTGTAGATAAGGGATTGGTTTCCTGGGCAAGTGGCTACAAGTTGTGGGTCAAAAAAAATTTTTTTTTAACAGTATTTGGCCTTATCAGATTTAACTTTAGGGTAAAACACTGTTAGCTAACACACACTCCATATTCAAATGTCAGTTGGCCCAATTATATCCTTTATGGTAATATCCATCCCTCCCCCTGCTCTGGTCCAAAATGCATTGGAGGATCATTCATTGCATGTAGCTGTCATGCCTCTTTTATCTCCTCTAATCAGGAGCAGTTCCTCAGCTTTTTTTTTTTTTAATCTTTCATGACATTGACTTTTCTGAAGCATACAGAAAACTCTTGAAGACACACGTAGCTCAGCTGACAGTGAACCTGTGTCAACAGCCTGGCTCCAGGCCTTTTTCCTTGACTCCTGTCCTGGAGGCTCTGAGAATTGTTTGGGTTGATGCAGCTCAGGTAACCAGATAACCAGCCCTTCAGTGAGGACACAGAAAGTCACGTCTCCATGCAGGGCCGAGGAGTAGCTTTGTAAACAGAGTGGTACCCGCAGTCGTGGCCTTTAGCAGCTAATCCTTCTTCAGGCCGAGAGAGTTTGTGAAACGTGTTTTGGTTCCATTTGTGGAAATACGTTCTCTCGTTCGTCCAGCTTCTCTCTGCGTTTTACAGACGTGGACACTAGTTTTTGTTTTGTTTTTTCCACTCCTCACCTCTCCTCCCTGCCTCCTTTTCATTCCAGTTTCCCATCTCAGGAAAGTGCCAGAAGCATTTTCCAAGGGAGGGTCAGGGTGCTGTTCCACAGGCTGGGGAATGGTGGCCGCCATTTGTCCGGGATGGTTGAAATTGGTCTGCTGTGCTTTTTAAGAACATCAGGGACACAGAGAAGGTTTTGTTTGGGGGCCTGAAAAGCTTTGGGGACAGGACTGTCACTCCAAAAACATTCACCCCTCTGTCACTCCGAGCTGCTGTCAGAGAGTGATCTCTGGATCTGTCAACAGCCTGGATCATAGCTCAAATCCCCTTTAGCTTTATCCGTCTTGATACACTGAGCAGTAACACGCTTTTATTTATGGGAGACTGGACTAAGATAAGTTTGCTTTATATACTGGTTAGATCATGGTCTTTGGTGTCCGATTGTCTGGCTCCAGTCTTTGCTATATAACCATATGTCCTTGGGCTCATTGCTTAACTTTGGGTTCCATAGCAGTAAAATGGGCAAATATTAGCTGTTCTATAGGCTCCTTGGCCTGTGGAATTCTCCAGGCCAGAATACTGGAGTGGGTAGCTAATCCCTTCTTCAGGGGATCTTCCTGACCCAGGGATTGAACTGGGTCTCCTGCACTGTAGGCGGATTCTTTACCGTATGAGCCACCAGGGAAACCCATAAGAGGCAGTAAGTAATAGACAATGAATGTGTCTGTCTTTTCAGGGAATTAATTCGTATTTTAAACAGAGACCTTCAGTCTTGGAATCCTAGATATTTTAAGGTGAAGAGAATTTCCAAGTTTTGGATTCTTCATTTTTCTGTTAAGTTCAAAACCCCATAGTGAGCGGCAGAACCTGGGTTAGAAGTCAGGTCTGATTTCTTGTCTAGATTTTTTTTTTTAATTTTAATGTGAAAAGAGAGTCATGGAGGAAATCTTGGGGTCTAAGGTAGACAAGTTAGAAAATTAGCTTTGGTCAGAGGAACTGATCAGTGTCCCCTTTCCTCCATGCTAAGCAGGGCTGAGGGTGGTGACGTGTCTTGAATGTAAACCACCCACAAAAACAGGCCATGGAATCAGCCAGTAGAACCTTGGGAGGATGAGTCTCAGGTTTCCATTTCTTTAAATTTAATTTTTGAGTGGGTTTTATTTCCCAGATTAAAAAAAGAAGTTTTGTTAATTTGCATAGGGAAGAATAAATAGATTCTAAGTTACAGGAAAGGTCATTTTTACTCCAAAAATCTGGACATATTCAGTAACATCCTCATTAAAAATGAACTCTCCTTGCTTCAGTACCCAGGACCCTGCAACTCCCTGAGCCTCTGAGCTGGCTTAGTACAGAGAAAGGATCATACATTGCCTTTTTTTCCCTTCAAAGCCTTTTTTTTTTTTAATTGACACATATATAGTTGTTGTAAATGTTATATGTTATAGGCATATAATGTAATGATTCCAAATTTTAAAGGTTACACTCCATTTATAGTTATTATAAAATACTGGCTACAGTCCCTGTGTTATACAATGTATCCTTGTAGCTTATTTTATACCTAATTATTTGTACCTCTTATTCCCCTACTCCTATCTTTCCCCTTCTCCCTCTCCTCTCCCTATTGGTAACCGCTAGTTGGTTCTCTATATCTGTGAGTCTGCTTCTTTTTTGTTAGACTCACTAGTTTGTTGTATTTCCTAGATTTCACAGATAAGTGAAGTCATACAAAGAGAAGTATTTGTCCTTCTCTGTCTGACTTGTTTCCCTCAGCATAATACCCTCCAAGTCCTTCCATGGTGCTGCACATGGCAAAATTCCCTTCTTTTTAATTGCTGAGTGGTATTCCACTGTGTTTGTGTGTTTATATCTTCTATATTGTACCATATCTTCTTTTTGATTCATTTTTA
The DNA here is from genome assembly GCF_054371585.1 of Giraffa tippelskirchi. Lineage (NCBI taxonomy): Eukaryota > Metazoa > Chordata > Mammalia > Artiodactyla > Giraffidae > Giraffa > Giraffa tippelskirchi. The sequence goes on from NC_137280.1 coordinate 61,040,568, forward strand.
TTGGAGTATGGTTGCTTTACAATGTTGTGTTAGTTTCTGCTGACAGCAAAGTGAATCAGCTCTATGTTTACATACATTCCCTCTTTTTTTGGATTTCCTTCCCATTTAGGTCACCACAGAGCATTGAGTGGAGTTCCCTCTGCTATATAGCAGGCTCTCACGGGTTAACCACTTTATGTATAGTATCAACAGTGTATACATGCCACCCTATCACCTCACTGCAGTGAGCCTGAAGCTTTAACTACTAGTTTACTCCCAAGGGATTGCTTCTTTGAGGTCCCTATAAATTGCAAAACCAAAATGTGAAGGATAATAATAAAAATTCTCTTCTATTAGAGCTGCCAAAAGGATGAATTGTCAGATTGGTGAGGCATGGGGAGGGTCTAGAGGGCATGGATATGGGGAAGTTATGTTTTGATAGAGGAGGTGGGCTGATGGAAGAACAGAGAGGAAGACACTGCTGGAGCTTCAGTTACTTCCTAAAGAAGTTACTTCTAGGTGGGGAACCTAAGTGTGGGGAACAGCTGAGGAACAGAGGGCAATATGAAGACAGAGGATAAAGCAGGGAGAGGTAATACCAAACACAGAGTTGGGAGAAGGTTGCTGAAGTAAATGTCACCTGCTTTCCAAGTTTGCTAACATTGACCCCACATTTGAAAACTCCAGGCTTGTCACTTTGAGACTTATCAAATGTCCTTTACATAGTATTTGCCTCTTTGGACTGGCTGTGGGAAAAGGTGAACAGTCCACAAATTTAACTTACAGAGATTTTTTTTTCTCTCTTTTTCTTGTTTCCAAATAAACCTTCAAGCAGGAAAGAACACACAGACCTTGACCCGATTCGTGTCTGACTAGAGCAGGACTGTGGGAGTCCACTGCCTGTAAATCGTCTCTCCTATCTGAACTCCTCAAAGAAAATCTTTCCCCAAAGCAATTGCCTCAGCCAGAGTTCACGCACACTGACCAGCCCTTTGAAAATTCTGTCTGCAGATAATGCCCGTCACAGCCGGCCTGTCTTACTGAGAGAACCCTGTTGTCTGTGATATAACCCAGAAGAATCCCCAAGGTGGCTGATGAGATCTGCCTTTTGGAGAAAAGAAAAATATAAAGCATTTCACATTACAGTTTAAAGAGGCCTTTAATCTCACAATCATAGATATTTTAGGATTCTAAAATTAGGAAGATGATTAAGTCTTCAAATTCAATTTAGAGAGAACTGTGGGTTAATGAGGATTCAAGCACCATCATCTCCTCTACTGAGGTTTTTTTTTTTTTTTAATTGACACAGGCTTTTGTCAATACCCATGACCTTGAGATCCAACCCATTTTTAGGCTACAAATAACTAACACTGGATTGTTAGGGGCTCAAGTCAAGGCCAATCTGGGGACATAGGGGGAGGGAAAGTCTAAGTGGATGTGTGTGTGTGCTGGTTCTCTAAGTTGTTCATCCAAATCATACTTTTAGTCCATGATATCAGAATCAGCTGGGATGCTTGCTTAAAATGTTTGCTGAAAATATTCCTAAGTTCTACCTAATCTGACTAGAAATTTGGGGGAAGGGTGGTAGCCTAGAACTTTATACATTTCATACAGTTTTTCCATGTGATTCTAATGCACACCAAGGGTTGCTTTTAATGAGACTCAGCTCCTAAAACTTCCAATATCTGTTTAACCTCAACTGAAATTTCAAATTCTTGGGAGAGAGAGAGAGACTATGGTTAGCTTCATGTTTGAGTGATCTGTTGCTGAACAACAAATTATCCCAAAACATAGTGACTTCAGACAATAATTTTGTTTCATCTTATGATTTACAGGTCAGGAATTTGGGCAGGGCTCAGATGTGTAGCTCATGCAGCAACAGCTGGTGCTGCTGAAAGATCCACTTCCAAGATGGTGCATTCACATGGCTAGTAGGTGGTTCCTGGTTGTCAGCTGGGAGCTCAGTCAGCCCATCGATGGGGAGACCTCACTTTCTCCCCATGTGAGCCTCTTTATGGGGCTGCTTGATATCCCTACAGTGTAGCAGTGGAGTTCCAAGAGCAAATGTTCCAAAGGACTAAGATCGAAGCTGCAAAGCTTCTTCTGACCTAGCCTTTGATGTCAGATAGCATCACTTCTGCCATAACCTTTGGTCAAAAAATTCACTAAGATCAACCCAGATTCAAGCATAGGTGAAAATAGACTTCTCTGGATGTGAGGAGTCGCAAATTCACAGGAGGAAAGGAATAGATGGTTTCCATCTTTGAAGACTTTCTGCTGTACCCTACTTGGGTCAATTGTCAACCCCTGGATCAATCAATCATGAACACAGGCATTGGAACACAGTACAGATTCAGCCCCTAAAAATAGTCTCAGGTCAGTTTTTGATGTCATGATTTGCTGCCAAATGAATTTGCTGCAAATATACAAAATAAAGAAGCAACAAAACAAAACACTTAGGTTTTCAGAGATTTTTGGATTTTGGAATTGTGATAGAAGGTTGTTGATTTGTATATTTTTTATCATCCCAAGTTGACTTTTTCCCAAATGTTAGCTCCCTATCCTATCTACTTGGTCTCTGGTTATCTTTTTCTACTTATTGAGATTATAAGGATGAGACCAACATAGTCTCCATCACTGCTTGGAGATTCAGGGAGTAGTAGGTTGAAGCACTGGAAAAACCAGAGTTCCAGCTAGTAGATCTTTCTCCTTATGACTTTAGTTCTCATTTCTGGGTCAGCACCTGATAGTCATGATCCCAGAGGAGACCAGTGAATCATCCAGTCATGGGGTTTGGAGGTGATTCAGCAAGATTGAAGTGGTGTCAGGAGTGTTTTTGGCTTAAGTTCTTGAAGGTACTGATTACATATCCAATTATGCAACTGGCCATGGAAGATCACATTGTAGTACACACTGATTCTCACCCAAACTAAGCGTGTGAGACAGGGCCCTCACCTGGTAGGGCATGATCTCCTGGTAGATCTCAGGCCCTTGGAGCCCAGTAAAATTGCTCCTGCCAAGATGGTGTATGTTCCTTTCTTGAGAGAATGGGAGACTCTGAGCTACCCTCATCTACATTTATCCTCCCAATATTATCCTCTTCCTCTGAACCAAGGACATAGATGATTTGGGGAAAAACCAGAGGTGATTCCCGTGTTATATTCTCTTGATGTGTTGTCTAACTTTATGGTACGAGAGAGGACATCTCCAGGTTGAACCAGTTCCTAATGTCCAGCATTCAACAATTAGAGACTCATTCAAATAGGATCAAACTTTGTCCCCTGTTTTTATAGGCAGAATAGTGTATTAGAACTTGAAATCATGAATTTGGATTCAAGCCCCATTTTTGCTGCTGACTTGGCCAATTCACTTTATCTTTCTGAGCTTCCTTTTTGTCAGTCAAGTGGGATGATGGTGGGAAGCAAGACAGAAAAACATAGGAGAGACTCCATTAGCTTTAGTATTCTGTTATCCTTGAGAAGGCTATCTGAATTCCTTCCCTTTTATTCTCTATTCATCCAATAAATATTTATTGTATACCTACTGTGTACATTGTTCTAGTTGAAGATACACTGACTGTATCTGCTCTTAGTTTATATTCTCGTGTGATAAGGCCAAAATCTTAAAACAGGAAATGGGAGGTAGTGATAAGTGCTTTGAGGAAAATGAAGCAAGATAAGGTCCCAGGTGGTGCTAGTAGTAAAGAACTTGCCTCCCAATGCAGGAGACATAAGAATCACAGGTTCAATCCCTGGGTAGGGAAGATGCCCTGGAGGAGGGCATGGCAACCCATACCAGTATTCTTGCCTGGAAAATCACATGGACAGAGGATCCTGGCAGGCTATGGTCTATAGGGTTACAAAGAGTCGGACACGACTGAAGTGACTTAGCTATAATGGTCTAGAGAGTGAACGTGGGGTGATGGTCGTGGTGTGGAGTAATCTTGACTCACTTGATGGTGATCAGGGTAGGATCCTTGGAGGGATGTGACATTTGACAAGGAATCTGATAATCACTCCATAATATTTGTTGAATGTATGAATGAGCCAGGCAGAGTCATTCATGGTTTGATTTGAAAGAAAACATTCTAGACAGAAGAAACAGAATATACAAAGAACCTGAGATGGGAATGGCCATGGCATATCTGAAGACTAGAAAGAACCTGGTGGAGTGGAGGAATAGTGAGTAGAGGGAGAGGTCAATGAGAAAGTCAGAGGTAGCCAAGGCCTTATGGGTCAAGCTGAAGAGTTAGGTTTTATTCTGCATGCAAAGCGAAACTATTGGTGGAGTAAGATAATCCAGTTTATACCTTAAAAATATCATTCTGCAATATGATGCCACTTCCAACCCACCAAAACGGCTAAAATTAAAGACAGACAATATCAACTGTTGAGATGTGGAGCAACTGGAACTCTCACACACTGCTGATGGGGGAGAGATTGGTGTGAATACAATAATTGGGAAACTAATTGGCTGTATTGCTAAAGCTGAACTTATATACACCCCGTGACCCAGTGATTTCATTCCTAGATATACACTCAACAGATAGGCACACATATGTTTGCCAAAAGGTATGCACACAAATGTCCATAATAGCCCCAAATGCTCATCAAGAGTAAAACAGATACATGAATGTGATATTGTCATGTAGTTGAACACTATAGGGAACAAGTATAAACAAATTATAACAACACATAACTATGTGAGTGAATTTCACATACTTAGTGTTGAGCAGAAGCCATGCCAAAGAGTTCAACTGTCTAGTTCCACGTACACGAACATCATAAACAGGTCCAACTAATATGAGGTGTTGGAAGTCAGGATAGTGGTTGCCCCCAGAGATCTAATGATTGGAAGGAGGTGAGTAGGGGCCTTCTAGGGTACTATCATATCCTGTTTCTTGATCTGGATACTGCTTACACACATCTGTTCAGTGACTTTCTTTAATTAACTCTTTACTCTTGCTTCCCCAGGCCAAACGGGCCTTGAGACTAGAGAGATGAAGAGTGTGGGAGAGTCTTGATCCCTGGCCACTAGAGCATGGTCAGCTTTTCTACTTAATATCACAGTCTTCTCAGGAGTGTTGAGCAGATGAGATTCATCCATTTTACAGGGCAGAACTTTTTTGTTAAGTGATCTACCTGAAGTCCTGTGCCCTCATGGGACCCACCATTGTTTCCATTTCTCCATGTTGCCTGTCTGATTTGGAACAACTGGTTTCACAGGCCCCTTTTTAGCTCCATGACTCCAAAATATTACATTTGCATTTGAGAATTTGAATTTTGAAACTAATTTAAGAAAATACAATGCTTTGACCATTATCCTTATTTATAGAGTCTTGTAACTAATTATAATTTTTTAAAGCAATGTTGCTGATTAAGGGGATAAGTATTATAAGCAAAAAAAAAAAAAAGAGAGAGAGAGAGAGAGACTGGAGGCCCTTAAACTCTAGTGGAAGAAATGGTGGTTTTCATTGTCAGATTTTCTCAGCCCCACTGCATGGACATATGGAACTGTGTGTGATATTTTTACTCTAACCACAAAATTTCATGAATTTTCAGTCACTGAATAATAAAATAAATCAACATTCTAGGTGAAAAGATGGAAGCAATTTTGAGGGCAAAAATATTTCCTTGAAAATTTCTTGAGAATCTAAGACTTTGACCACATTCGCTGGGACTGAGCCCTTAAGAGTGAAAGAGCAGGTCACTGTGTCTCCATAGGCCATAGGATGGGGAAGCAGTGGCCAACAATCTGATACCTATTTAGTCAACTGCAGCTAATAGCTAAACATTGTTTGTTAATAGGCAAATAAAAGAGTTCTCTTTCTGCCCTGTTGAAGAGAATAGGAGTGTCGGGGCATCAAGGAAATTAGCATTGGCTGAGTACCTCTTGGGTGGGCCCTCTGCTATCATGTTATTTGTTACCTAAACAAGTAGAGGCTCTTTATTCTTACACATACAAAGGACCTTACGGGTATGGAAATGGAGTTTGACTTTCTTCCTAACTATGCAAGAGATTGAAGAAAGGGAGTGATCCGGTCAGATTGATTGACTGATTTTTCTGTGAAGAGCTCCTTTATTGCCTGAGGAACTCTGGCTCCACACTGAAGAAGGGGTTTATTGGGGTGAAGGGATCGGTGGCTTTCAGTTTCAAGCTCTGGTTCTCAGTCTTCGGGTACCTGTGCATGAATCGCTGCAGCGAGGCTGGGCCAGGTTAGGGCCCCCGCACTTTGGCATCGGACCAAGGATAGATGCCAGGCCCCACAGGGTGAAGCTGCTGAAACTGGCTGTGGCTCCGATCAAGCGGTTGAAGTCCGGATCAAGGGGTCGAAGTCCCGTCCCGCTCCAGTGCCTCCGGGGTTTCCACCAGTTCCTGCTTCTCTCGCTCGTGGTCATCCTGCTTCCCCAACACCTCTGCCTTCTTTTCTGTCATCACGTATCCCACGAAGCCGGGCAGCAGCACCACCTCCTCACCACATAGACTGCGGCCCCGAAACAACGCTTCCAGTGCGTCGGGACCCTGGTGGAGGGCTGGGCCGAAGAAGCGCCCCGCGGAGGTGGGCGGGTTAACCCGGACCTCGCAGGGCAGAATGTGCAGCGAGATGAGGGCGGGATCGGCAAGGGTATCAGGTCGTAGGTGGACGCGGCGCTTGTCCATGGCTTCCTCGTCGCTGCTCTCCATAGTCCCTCGCGACTCCGTAGCTCGCAGGCCAGATTTATTTTTTTGAAAGATAAATGGATCTATTGTTCCCCCACTTCTGCTAGGAGTGTCGCTCCAATCCTGACTCCTGGTGGCAGGGCAAGAGTGACAAGAGGAGAGAATGGAGCCAGGAAGAGTCGTTAGGGAGCCCCTTTGCATAGTCTGGTGAAAGATTCCCATCCAGTACACCCATGAAGCATCATCATCTCCTTCCTCCCGTTCTTTCTGCTATCATCGTCATTTACAGTGTCACTGTACATTTAAATTTCAAATGGCATTGACATTCTTAATGTCACTGCATATTTTTACTTCTCTATGTGTTACTACCTCCACCATTCGTGGTTACTATTTTTGCTTTCAACATTTATATGGTCACCTTAAGTGCTTCCTTCTCATCAAGCCCTGAGAAGGAGGAGGATATTATCATTCCTAAAATATAATTTGGGCAGTCATGTCTTAGTGGGGTTGAGTAGCTTGCCCAGGGTCTTCTTTCAGACTGGAAGATCTGGAGGGTGACTGCTCAGGATTCTGTGATCTCATCATCACCTCCAGTTTGAAGATGGGGATAAGGGCAAGTGCTCACCATCCTCCATGATGGATATAGAGATATGAAGACCATTCACTGGAGACATCGCCCATCATGGATCTTTGAGATGATGGGCAGAGGTAGAAAGAAAGAGAAAAGGAATTATTATAATATGGTCCCATCTTGCCATGTGAGGGAGCTGAAGGGTGAAGGAGCTGGCAGAAGGCAGCAAAAACTTGGACACCTTTATTGCATTTAAATTCTGATCTTACAGGTGGGGGGACAAAGGTCCAGAGAAGGGAGGTAAATTATAAAAATGTTGTTGCTGTTTAGTCGCTAAGTCCTGTTCAACTCTTTTGCAACCCCATGGACTGTAGCCCACCAGGCTTCCTCTGTCTGATTCTCCAGGCAAGAATACTGGAGTGGGTTACCATTTCCTTCTCCAGGGGATCTTCCCTACCCAGTGATCGAACCAGCATATCCTGCATTGGCAGGCAGATTCTTTACCACTAGCGCCACCAGGGAAGCCCTTATGGATGTTATCTCTTCTAATTCTTGCAGGAATCCTATGAAGGAGATACTGCTTTTCTGTGGGTGCTATAACAGTCCCATGGTCTGAAACAATAGAAATGTATTATCTCAAGTTCTGGAGTCCAGAAGTCCAAAATCAAGATATTGGCAGGGTTGCTCCCCTTCTAGAGGCTTTAGATGAGGAAGGACTCTTCCTTGCCTCTTCCGGTTTCTGATGGCTTCAGGCATTCCATGGCTTGTGGGCTGTGTAACTCCAGTCTCTGCCTTCATCTTTGCCTCTGTGCCTCAAATCTCCCTCACCCTTTCTCTTAAAGGACACTTGCCATTTGATTTATGATCTGCATAGTTAATCCGGGATTATCTCATCCTGAGATCCTTTATATAACTGCATTTGCAAAGATCTTTTTTTTTCCAAATAAGGTTTTATGTTTTGGGGCCATGATTCAACACACTACAGTGAGATAGCATCATCATCTCCATTTTACCACAGGGGACCCTGATGCTCAGAGAGGTTAAGAGATGTCCTCAAGGCCACATAGCTACGGATGACTCTTTGTAATGCATCATATTTAATAGCAGAAATGATATTAACAGTCAACCCACAGATAGCACTTATGTATATTAATTCAGTTAATCCTCACAAAAACTCTATGAGAGGAGGAAACTGAGAAACAGAGAGGTTGATTAATTTTCACAGAGCCACAAAGCCAGGCGCTTTAACTCCATCTATGCTCTCATCCACTCAGAAACTGCCATATAGCCTCCTCTGCAGATGCAAAAGGTCAACCACACAAACCACTGTTAGAGATGTTTTCAGTGGTGACTGGAGAGTCTCAAAAGGGGGTTCTGAAAGATGGGTGCCTAAGATCTAGTGGGGGAGACAGACTATGTGGTCAGTCACTTCAGTCGTGTCTGACTCTTTGTGACCCCCTGCACTGTAGCCCACCAGGCTCCTCTGTCCATGGGCTTCTCCAGGCAAGAATACTGGAGTGGGTTGCCAATTCCTTCTACAGGGGATCTTCCCAACCCAGGATTGAGCCCGCGTCTCTTTCATCTCCTGTATTGGCAGGCAGACTCTTTACCACTGCACCACCTGGGAAGCCCCAGACAGACAGACTGTAGGCATGATTACAGATCCATGGGGCTGTGGCAATCCTGGGGTACAGAGGACACTGCTCTGGACATGGGAAGCCTCAGTTCCTGTCTCTGGCCTCTCACCTCCTGGCTAGCGGTCCCAAGGCGAACCTCCCTGTGCCTTTGTCCTGCACTTCTCTGCTGATGGCACAGTCATCCTGAGAGTCAGTCAAGCTAGCAACTCCGTGCTCTCTCTCTTCCTTGCTCCCCACCTCCTCCCCTTTGTGCATCAGTTAGTGTCCAGCTCCCTGTGGATTCTGTTACCTTATTTCCTAAGTCCTTGCTGCTCTATTAACAGCTGTAGCTCATTGTGGGATGGGAATAGCAGCACGTCTAAACTCTCTGGATTCCTCCATCCTTCCCCTGGCTGCCTGCAGAGCAGTCTTCCTGCAGCCCTCCCCTGGAGGGGTTGAGAAAGTAAACCTGTGTTGGTTACCTTCTCTGTGTCAGGAACCAAGGAGACAGATGTGGCCAAGGCAACCCAGTAACTGTCCTCATGGGACTTCCATTTGGGTGAGGGCATCAGCTAAATAAAGTCAGGAAAGCAAATTAAATAATAAACAGTTATGATTAAGGGTATGAAAGAAAGACAAAGGGGTGAGAAAGAATAATGCAGTGGATGGGGTAGAGGCTGTATTTTATTTTAGACAATTGATTTTTTTCTTTTTTTTGGCTTTACAGCATGCAGGATCTTAGTTCCCTGACCAGGGATGGAACCCTTATCCCTTGCCTTGGAAGTAAAGAGTCTTAACCACTGGACTGCCAGTGAAATTCCAGAAAATATTTTATATAGGGTTACAGGAAGGTGCTGAGGAGAATCTGGAAGAGTCTTGTGATACCTGAGCCAGGTAATGTGGGTACAGTGCTTAGTAAGGGGGCAGTAAATGTTAGTCATTGTCGTTCATGGATTACTTCACTCAGCAAACATTTTCTGAAGGCCAATTGTTATACTGGCTTCCCTGATGGCTCAACAGGTAAAGAATCTGCCTGCTAATGCAGGAGATGTGGGTTTGATCCCTGGTCTGGGAAGATCCCCGGGAGAAGGAAGTGGTAACCCACTCTAGTATTCTTCCCTGAATAATCTCATGGACAGAGGAGCCTGGCAGGCTACAGTCCATGGGATCTCAAAAGAGCTGGACACAACTTTTCAACTAAAAAGCAATTGTTACACCTGTGTGCACAGACCCTGGTGGTCTCAGTCTCAAGTGGAGAATGATCTGGGCCCTCTCAAACCCAGTAGCATTCTTAGTTTTGCCCTGCAGATAAATTAAGTCAAACACATCTATAGCCAAAGTGGGGATTAATTCTGTTTTCTTCTCCAACACTTCACAAAAGATAAGTGTCTCAGAAGCTCCACTAATGAATTCTACTATTTTCTCCTCAGTCTTATCTTGAGTATAGATGTCTCCACGTTGCCTCACTTCCAGGCCATCTCAGAGGGTTTTGATTTTGCAGTTGACCTGGGGTGGCCTCTGGTCTCTGAACACGAGGAGAGCCAGAGGGTCTTTTGAGGAACTTGCAGAAACAGCCTCCAATTTTGAATAGGACCAGGCTCTTGTGCTTGCATCTCCCTAACTTACAAACACTTGGGATTCTTGAATCTCTGTCCTCAAATCACCATTTTCTGGACCACCAACTTATTCTGGGAGCATCACTGGGGATTTCTGGACTGCAGACCCTGGGATCCTAATTAAATCAAACAAGTAAAATGAAGAGGAAAAGAGACTCGTGGACATCTTTAGGGAAAACAAAACCCAAACTCCCTGCACAAAGAGAATGACGTGGTGTTTGAACAGGAGATTAGAATTCCTATAAGATTGCGTGACAGCTGACATTTCAGCAACCAGACCCCTCCTTCCAGCCCCCTCAGCATTGGCTTCTGCGTTAACATGCAGCCTCTCACGAAGTCACCCCAAAGGCTTATGTTGGCTAGACCGAGAGTTGGACATGGTGGTGACATTGTGCTAACAGATGGGTTCTCTTAGATCGTTTCTCACGCCTGATCCTGGGCTTCTCCTCATGGACCCTAACTTCTTCTTGATAGGCATTTGGCAAACGTTGCTCACCTTGGGATTTTGGGAAGCTGCTTGAAAGCTATATCTTGTATACATTGACTGTAGAGTCCATTAAAGAGTTGCTAGTCCCTGTGAAATGGTTTGGTGGTGGTTTAGTCACTCAGTCGTGTCCAACTCTTTGACCCCATGGACTGTGGCCCACCAGGCTCCTCTGTCCATGGGATTCTCCAGGCAAGAATACTGGAGTGCATTGCCATTTCCTTCTCCAGTGAAATGGTTTAGTTCAGTTCAATACACATTCACTGAGTACCTTCTCAGACATGGTCTCCACCCATGAGATGCCCCTGATGAAAAGGGAAGATGAGGAGGAGTCTGTCGTGATGGCCCAGCCTGAGACCGAGGATGGTGCGGGTCATCAGGATGCCTTCTTGGGGGAGATGTTGTCTACAGTGGGATAGATAATGCCTCCTCCCCAAATTCATGTCAACTTGGAACCTCAGAATGGGACCTTGGTTGGAAATAGGGTCTTTGCAGACGTAATAAGGTAAGTTTCAAGTTGGGATCATACTAGTTAGAGTAAAGCCCCAAGTCCAATAAGAGATGGAGGACGACATGCAGAGAAGGTTGTGTGATGATGGAGGCAGAGATTGGAGCAATGCGGCTGCCAGCCAAGCAATGCCAGTGTTTTCCAGAAGCCCCTAGAAGCTGGAAGAGATGAGGCAAAATTCTTCCTTAGAGCCTTCAGAGGGAGCCCAGCCCTGCCGATATCTTCATTTTGGATTTCCAGCCTTCAGAACATGGGAGAACAAATTTCTGTTGTTAGAAGCTGCTAAGTTGGTAGAGTTTGTTATGGCAGCCTTGGGAACCCATGGGAGCCAACACAGTGTCTGAGCTGAGTCCTAAAGGAGGTATCAGAGCCTTGCCCTCATTCCCACACTCTTTTCCCAGGTTGGAGCACATGCAGTTGGGAAAACTCCATTGGTCTGTGACAGCAGGAACCTCATTCACCTCCTTACCACTGTGCCTGGCATGTAGGGGTTTCTGCTCAGTACTAGTTGAATGCATAACAGCTTATAAGTAAATGAATGGAGAAGAGAGCAGTGCTCTCGAAGGAGGATCAGTGAGCAAGAGGCAGGAAATGGGTTCTCAGGTGTGAGAAACTGTGGCAGCCAGAGGGGAGGGGCTGTTGAGGATTATTTGTGTCAATTGCTTCTCCTTGGTCCAAGTGGGTACTGAGTGAAGTTTTTCATGGGGGACGTGCAGACTGGCTAGTGAAGAAGACAGAGAGAAATACCTAATGCAGAGGAAGAGAAGGGAACTTGACTGTGTCCATTGTCCACTCGGTGTCAGACACTGTACTGTGTCTCTTAATGGCCATCATCTGCCTTGTCGTTCTCCAAACAATCCCTCAGGTAGGTAAAAGTCCACCCATTTTCCAGATGTGGAAACTGAGGCTCAGAGAAGTAAAGTAACTTGTAAGAAGTTGCACTGCCAGGGAGTGACAGACCCTGAATCCAGGCCCAGGTCTCTCCTGCTCCCACATTTCTGAGCCTGCTTCCACAAATAAATAATTGTTGGTAAGGGAAGGTCATTGGGGTCCCTGGGGCTGGGGAAGGACTCAATGCTGTCCAAGTCCAGATGACTGGATTGGGTGAGGGGAAAGGGTAAATTCTCTGAAAAATGATCCAGGAGGGCATGTGGAGTTCTGGGGACCTGGATCACCTGAAGGCCATCAGCTGTGCCATTTTGAATAGTGTTCCTGGGGTTAAAAATCAATGTCATTTTCTTCCCCATCATATTTCATACTGCTCTAGTCTGTGTTTTTCATTGTTCTCAGGTTGGTCTGCAATAATAATTTTTAAAACTTAGGCATCATTGGGGTTCATTCCTGACTTAAAGCCCAGTTCAGTTCAGTTCAGTCGCTCAGTCATGTCTGACTCTTTGCTACCCCATGAATTGCAGCACGCCAGGCCTCCCTGTCCATCACCAACTCCCGGAGTTTACCCAAATCCATGTCCATCGAGTCAGTGATGCCATCCAACCATCTCATCCTCTGTCGTCCCCTTCTACTCCTGCCCCCAATCTTACCCAGCATTAGGATCTTTTCCAATGAGTCAACTCTTCACATGAGGTGGCCAAAGTATTGGAGTTTCTGCTTCAACATCAGTCCTTCCAATGAACACTCAGGACTGATCTCCTTTAGGATGGATTGATTAGATCTCCTTGCAGTCCAAGGGACTCTCAAGAGTCTTCTCCAACACCATAGCTCAAAAGCATCAATTCTTCGGTGCTCAGCTTTCTTCACCGTCCAACTCTCACATCCATACATGACCACTGGAAAAACCATAGCCTTGACTAGATGGACTTTTGTTGGCAAAGTAATGTCTCTGAGACTTAATGTATCTGATAATTAAGCCCTAGTTCTCACCCACAGCAGCTTGAACACCCCAGTGGGGTTTAGGGCCTGTTCGTTTGTGCAGGCACTCACTCATTCCATAAGCACTTCAGCGTCGTCTTTGTGCCAAGTAGTGATTGAACTTGGCCCAGGGGTTTATAGGGCACTGAGACTCTGTCTTCGCCTCCATGAAGAGCACCCCTTCTGGTTTCATTCCAGATCTCTATGGTACTATAACACGAAAGAGCTGGAATAAAGGGAGAGGGGGAGGTGGGTAGAAAAGTTGGAAAGGGTTCCATGGAGGAGGCAAAGGCCAAGTAAGAGTTCAGTAGGTAGGGCTGGGGAAGGCATTGGAGCAGAAGCAGTAGCCTGTGGAAAGGCACGGGGGTGTGTCGGAGCTGTGTGGAGAGGGTGGTGTCAGACGTATTGAGAACACGTTTGAGTAAAGCCAGTTATCGTCCTAGTCAGGGTGTTAGAGAATTTTATTATAGGCAGCAAAGGTAAACAGCCTCCGGGGGTACTTGGTTTTAAAATGTGGATATTTGGGGCTTGCTTTTGTTCATCAGACAGAGAATGTGCTCATGCTCAGTCACACAGTCGTGTCCGACTCTTTGTGACCCCATGGACTATAGCCCACCAGGCTCCTCTGTCCATGGAATTTTCCAGACAAGAATACTGGGGTGGATTACCATTTCCTCCTCCAAGGATCCCTCCCACCCAGGGATCGAACCCACGTCTCCTGCGTCTCCTGCATTGGTAAGCAGATTCTTTACTACTGAGCCATCTGGGAAACCCTCATCAGACAGAGTGGATATAAAGGAGGATGAAGCAGGATTATAAGGAGGAGACCATCTGGAGGGGAGACTGGACCCTCCAGGAAGGGGCTCACCTTCTGAGTCACCACTGCTCATGGGGACGAGAGTCAGGAAGGGTCTGCATGGGTTGGGGCTAGGATGCCAACAGCTGTCTCTCACTGGGGCCATGTAGCTCTGCCAGGGGACCGCCGATGTAGTGTCTGCTGGTCATTTCCTGGTCAGTGGGGAGCCTGATGGTGGTTTCAGCACAGCAGACCTTCTTACAAGATACCCTCTGGGAGTCAGGGCTGCCGGGGGGGCATGTCTCCGTGCGGAAGCTGGCAGCCCCTCCCGCGCCCCACTTACTGCTCCCCTTCTTTCCTCCAATGCCATTTTCTCTGCTAGTCCCTCTCCTGCTCCCTGGTGTGTGCTGGGACAGGGTGTTTGATGTTTTTGTTGATGTTTTCTTGCTTAGCCCTCACTCTGCTTCATTTCCCCCTCTTCTCTTGCTGCCTGTTGAGATGATTAGTCAGCCTCGTTGACATTTTTCTACTTAAAATGTTTCACTGCTCCTGGCTAAATATATTTTGACCTCAGCTCTGGACCGTGACTCTCTCCTCAACCAGCAAGACTGAGGACACTTTGTGCCAAAACCTCTCTCTTTCGTTTTGGTCTGAGTTTATCCTCAGCAGATTGGAAAGGATTCCTCGGGTCCTGAGGGTCATTTTGCAGCCCAGTTCAGATGTGGAGCTTGACCACAGGAGGCCCAGGTGTGTGGCATGCACCTGTCACAGAGGCATCTGATTTGACGCATGGAGCTGCCCTGTGATGTGTGTCCTAATGGGTTTGGCTCTGGGACATCTTTCTTTATAAATCCCAGCAGGCAATTTACATAGTTTTGTGCCCCAGGGAGACTTCGACGAGCTCTGAGTAGCCACAGACTCTGGCAGCTTATTAAATGTTGGATGGAGACGAAGGGAAAAGAAAGTCAAAGCATTAGCAAGTCTCTGACAGAAGGATTGTTGGAGGCCACAGAAGGAGTTTATAGATGGCAAGACGCCCCCTTCTAATTCCAAGCAAATAGGGCCCTCTGGACAAAGCCTGCAGGCTTGACTGAAGTAGGCTGTGCCACCCAGAGTCACCAAACTTGATTTAGGAGGGGAAAGGAGAGGGAAAGTGGGAAGACAGAGTGTTCCCTTAGCAGAGGGCCTGGGGGAGCTTAAAGTAGTGCCTATGCATACTTACCTCTGAGCTTGAGATGGAGATCCCAGAGATGGTGTTGATGCAGCCTCTGTGTCCATTTACTAATTCTTTCACCCACTCATCACATGTTTATTGAGGATCTACAATCCTTGGGGCAGACGCTGAGCCCAGCCAGCCCTGGCTCTGAGAATGCAGAGGAAAATGGGACAGATATAAGACTATAGAGGGGAAGATGATGATCCAGTTATCATCATAGGGTGATGATAATTATCATATGGTGATATTATCACAGTGTCAAATTATCATGGGGTGAGGGTTTCAAAGGGGGTCATATCAGAGACAAGGGGGGTCATTTAATAGGAGAGTTGACCCAGGCTGGGGTGGTGGGGGGCATGGAAGACCTCCTCGATGCAATGACTTTTAAATCTGGAGTGTCAAGTATAAGTTTAAATTATGTTAGGTGAAGAGATGAGGGAGGTGGTGTGTATTAGGCTGGAGCAAGAACAAGTGTAAAGGCCCTGTGGCAAGAGAGAGGAGGGGGACTAGGAAAGGATGACTGAAGCAGAGATGTCTGTAGGGAGCAGGGGAAGCAAAAGATGAAGTCAGAGAGACAAGCAGGGGCTGGAAGGGCCACGACTGTGGTAAACTCTGAAGGAATTTGTTGGCTTTCCTTAGGACAGCAATTCTTATAACATTTACCAAAATGAAAATCTTGATAAATTCTGCAGGTTTATAGCTCCCCAGAGGCTGGAGAAAAACATCACTTGGCAGCAGAAACACACTTTATTTTTTTTGTGGTAGTGCAGATAATTTTGCAAATACTAGATACCGAGTTTCACATTCTCTTCTGGCATTCCAATGCACTAGATCCTAGAATGCAGAGAAATAGTGTGTGGATGTGTTTAGTCGCTTCAGTTGTATCTGACTCTTTGTGACCCCATGCACTATATATACCATACCAGGCTCCTCTGTCCACGGGATTCTCCAGGCAAGAATACTGCAGTGGGTTGCCATTTTCTCCTCCAGGGGATCTTTCCTACTCAGGAATCGAACCCACGTGTCCTGCGTTGGCAGGTGGATCCTTTACCTCTGAACCACGTGGGAAGCCCACAGAGAAACATAGTCAAGGACCATTGTTCCTGATGCCCCCTGGAAGAAGGGCTTCCAGGGACCCTGCTGGGTGTTTTTGCTCTCTCATTCTGAATTTCCAGGATGTCCTGGAAAGATGTGACAAAGATGTGGTTTTGTCAGCTCACCATTTATTTCTTGCACTGGGAAACTACTTCTATCCATTATGTGCAGTTTAGATAGGTTGTCAGCAGCAACTGTTAACCCCACCTTGGCCTGTAGAGACACGATCCAGGACAAGCCAACTATGGTAGCACAGTCACTGGAAATGGTCATTGGCTCAAGAGGGAGTCTTGGAATTCAAAAAGGGCCAATCAGCATCATTTTGGGGGAGCAGTTATATGGATAATGGTAAAGTTCTTTTCTGAAGCTAGAGAGTATGGGTCTGGATTTATCAGTTGCCATTGTTCCCCCACTGTGTGGATAAAGAAGCCTACAGATGAGGTAGAGAAGGAGGGAGGCAGAAAGAGAAAGAGAGAAAAGACACAGAGAGACAGAGAGACAGAGTTCTGTCAGCAGTATACTTGGTCCCAGGCCTCCAGGCTCTGGAACTTTCTATCTTGTTGGCTTCCCCTGCACCCTTCTAGGGTTAAGCTTTTTGGAGCTGGGCTCTGCCTCTTGCAACCAGAGCATCTTGACCAGGACAGATGACTTCTCAGTTTCTCATGGGACTCAGGGGATGGTGGAGTGGTGGGGGATGCCCTGGAGGGTGAGGCAGGCGTGGTCAAAGAGCTTGTGAGGCAGCTGCCCCTGGGAAGTCCAGGTGTCTGTCTCAGGGTCGTAGCAGTCGAAGGAGGCCGAGTCCTCGATGCTACAGTCCGTGGTCAGCCGCCGCCCCCCCGTCACATACAGCTTGTTTCCCATCACTGTGGCCCCATGGTGCATCCTCCGGTCTTTCATGTCCGCGCATTTGACAAATTTGTTGGACTGAGGGTCATAAGCAAGGATCCTCCTCGTGTAACCTGAAAACCAAATGGCGTATCGAGAAGGTCAGCGATGATTATTTGGGACTGGAGGTGGACAGTCCGGGGACCTGTCTGATCTCTGCCATCGCCTAACCCTGAAGCTGTACTTTGAACTAAAGCATGGAATGTTTCATTAAGCTGGTATCTGGACCTGGATCTATCTGACTTGAGTCTCTGCATCTTTTTTTTTTTAATTTTATTTTTGGTCATGCTGCGTGGTATGTGAGATCTTAGTTGCCCAACCAGGGATTGAGCTTGTGCCCTCTGCAGTGGAAGCGTGGGGTCTTAACCACTGGACTGCCAGGGAAGTCCCAAGTCTCTGCATCTTAACTCAAAGTGAAGGCAGCACTCATGTCATTCTTAAATTGAGAAGAGATTCCAGTGGTCTCTAAGCTTCTTTAGCTTTTTCATCTTTCACATATGCTCCTTCAAGAGCCTTAACAATTCCAAGAAGGAGCTTTGGGAACTCAGAAATGGGTCCCCACAACAGCCTTATCTGGTGGGTACTTTTAGGACCCCCATTTTACAGATCAGCAAACACAAGCACAAAGAGATTAAAAACTTGTCTAAGAGCATATAGACAGTTAGTAGCAGAGTCAGGGTTTGAACCCAGGTCTATCTGCCCCAGCCCCTCCAAACCAGCCCTCTTAACTGTAACATCCTGCAATTGCAGAGAAATTGTCCCTTAGCAGCTAGTCTTATTTACAATAGCAATTTTTTTTTTTTTTTTGAGTTTTGGCCTTGAGCCTGGGATAGTGCTAAGTAGTTTAGATAGGTTAGCACATTTTATGATCACAACTCTATAAAATAGGTATAACATTATTTCATTCCTTTTTTATAGGTAAAGACAGAGAGAGACTTCTGGATGAGAAAATAGCTTTGTCAAGTCGTCCACACTCCCCTAGCTGGATAGATGTGCTTTTACTTTATTTCCTTACTTTTTAAATTTAATTTTTATTTTATATTGGGTGGGGTATACTTGACTTACAATGTTGTGTTACTTTCAGGTGTACAGCAAAGTGGTTCAGTTATGTGCTTTTAAAAAGGCTGTCTTATAGGATAACACCTGTCTATCAGTGACCCTTTTTCCATGAAAGATGCCAGGTTCATGTCCGGCCTCGTGATGCTCTATTCAAACTTACCTCCCACAATGACAATCCGCTCCCCAAGCACCACGGCAGGGGCACACACATTCTTGATCATTCTCGTCTCCATTTTGAACCATGTGTTTCTGGAAATGTGATAAACCTGAGGGAGAAATATAATCATGGCACTGCATTTTAAAGTGGTATATGTTTTTAAGAAGTAGAAGTAGTAGTTAAGAGGGTAGAAGAACAGCGATTTCTCTTTCTTTGCATTTTTTTCTCCGGTTCTGAAAATATAGGTATCTTACCATCAATAAACAAAATATAATTATATAACAGAATGAAGAAACTGTTACCAGAAATTGGTCTTTATGTGGCCCATGAGATCAGTGGCTGTCCTTCTGTGGAATGGACTGAGAGTTATGCGTTTGAGCTGATAGTATGTGTTTGCTTACCTTGCTCGGAACATTTCTTTCTTTTCAGTGAGAAATGGGGCAACTTGGACTTGCATAAAACCAATGATCTTTGAATCATTTTTATTTCTGGCTCATGTTTAGATTTCAACATGTTCCAGTGTATCTGAGAGGGTCTTAGGGCCAAGAATAAATTTGGGTCTAAACGAGGAAGGCTTTTGAACAGGTCATGCCTGAAAGTCATTAGAATTGTAGGGGGAAAAAAAAGGAAGCATGAGAAAAGGAAGAAAGAGCAAAGAGTTGGGGGCAGGATTTCTTGGCATTGGTATGAAATAGAGCAGCAAATCATGATTCTCGTGTGTGTGTGTGTGTGTGTGTGTGTGTATGTGTGTACGTGCTCAGCTGCTTTAGTTGTGTCCGATTCTTTGCGACCCCGTGGACTGTAGCCTACCAGGCTCCTCTGTCCATGGGATTCTCTAGGCAAGAATACTGGAATGGGTTGTCATTTCTTCCTCCAAGGGATCTTCCTGACCCAGGGATCAAACCCGTGTCTGCATCACAGCTGGACTCTTTACTGTTGAGCCACTGGGGAAGCCTTCCCAGACATGTGCTCCTGTTAAATACCTCAGTTTAAAGTTTAAATATCAAATGTAAATTAGTTCATGAGAGATATGAGATGGACCTCACGTAAGAAAAGCAGGAACAAAAACATTTCAATATTCTTCACTGAAAATTCTTTCTGTGTGAAATATAATCACCACCATATTCAATTCAGTTCAGTCGCTCAGCCATGTCCAACTGTTTGCAACCCCATGGACTGCAGCACGCCAGGCCTCCCTGTCCATCACCAACTCCCAGAGTTTACTCAGACTCATGTCCATTGAGTCAGTGATGCCATCTAACCATCTGATCCTCTGTCGTCCCCTTCTCCTCCTGCCTTCAATCTTTCCCAGCATCAGGATCTTTTCCAAGGAGTCAGTTCTTTGCATCAGGTGGCCAAAGTATTGGAGTTTCAGCTTCAACATCAGTCCTTCCAATGAACACCCAGGACTGATCTCCTTTAGGATGGACTGGTTGGATCTCCTTGCAGTCCAAGCGACTCTCAAGAGTCTTCTCCAATATCACAGTTCAAAAGCATCAATTCTTTGGTGCTCAGCTGGTAAAGAATCCATAGTGTTTAAAGATATTTAGTAACTGTATTTTTGGCCACACCATGCAAAGCATACTGGATCTTAGTTCCTCAACCATGGTTCGAACCCATGCCCCCTGCAATGGAAGCTCAGAGTCACTGGACTACCAGGGAAGTCCCTTTTGTAGGTTTTTAAAAATCAAAGTATAGTTGATTTACAATATTGTATTAGTTTCAGGTGTTGTTGGTTATCTTTTTTATATGTAGTAGTGTGTATATATTAATCTCAATCTCCTAATTTATTCGCCTACCACCCCAGCTTTCTCCTTTGGTAACCGTAAGTTTGTTTTCTATGTTTTTGTATTGTAAATATGTTCATTTGTATCTCTCTCTCTCTTTTTTTTAAAGATTCCCCATAAAAGTGATATTATATGATGTTTGTCTTTCTCTGTCTGACTTACTTCACTTAGTATGATAGTCTCTAGGTCCATCCATGTTACACAAATGGCATTATTTCATTCTTTTTTATGGCTGAGTAATATTCATTATATATATGTACCACATGTTTATTCATTTGTTGATGAACATTTAGGTTGCTTCCATGTCTTGACTACTGTAAATAGTGCTGCAATGAATATTGGAGTCATGTATCTTTTTAAATTATGGTTTTCTCCAGATATATTATATGTCCACAGGTGGGACTGCAGGATCGTATGATAACACTATTTCAGTTTTTTAAGGAACTTCCATACTGTTCTCCATGGGAATCCTTGGTTGTGCATCGGTAAAGAATCCGCCTGCAGTGTAGGAGATATGCATTTGATCTCTGGGTCAGGAAGATCCCATGGAGAAGGAAATGGCAACCCATTCTTGCCTAAGGAATCTGATGGACAGAAAAGCCTGGCAGGCTACAGTCCAAGGGGTTGCAAGAGTTGGACATGACTTGGCAACAAGACCACCACCACCAACAGCACCGCCATACTGTTCTCCATAGTGGCTGCACCAATTTACATTCCCACCAACAGTGCAGAAGGGTTCCTTTTTCTCCTGTGTGGGTTTTCTTGATAGAGGCTTTTGAAACTGAAGCTCTCTTGAAGTCTCTGTCAGTTCTCAAAGTTGGTGAAGCATGAAAGAGGCCACAGCTAGAGACAGGGGCAACCACAATGGCTGGCAAGCCTTGTGTTTTAAACCGTCTGCAAATATGCAGGTGACACTCTGAAAAATGAGATCCTTGGAGGAAAGCAAACACTGATTGCTTTTGCTTGAGTAACTGCCTCCTGGCTTGCTCTTCTTTTTCAGTTTTGAGGATGGTTTCAAAAATAGATTAAACATTTGCTCACAGTTCTCATCACACCCTCAGAGAGGCTGAAGCAAGGACAACAAAGGATGTTTTGTGACCCTGGAGGAAGTGATGCTGTGTTACAGTAGAGGGTTTGCTTAATGCCCTCCAGCGATAGGAGTGGAAAAAAGGCCAGGTGGAAAGGTATATCTACATACACAATTTGCACAGCAACCCCCCCCCTCCCCCGCCGGCAGTTTAGTCCTTTAAAAGAATGCTTTTGTGCAGGTAAACCATCTGATGAAGAAATCTTTGTCCCTATACCTGAAAACCCAACCTACCCCATCAAGTAACCCAAGCATTCAACCTGAACTATATATCTGAATGAGTACAATTTCCATGACAAAGCTAAATGCTAAGTAGATAAGAAGAGCTTCCAAACTGATACTTTTCCCATTTTCCTCTTCTCCGGACTGCAGGGTAAAAGGATCACTCACATGTTAGTGTTTTGGGTTTTGGTTTTCAGTTTTTTAAGATTCTTGTTTGATTGTCTTGTGCATTTCTGGATGAAGTAACTTATCAACTCTTTTGAGCTTTGTATTTATTTTTAATAATTGATAACAATTTTGTAATGTGAAAATCATCAACATATTTGTTGACTTTATTTTGAAAAATAGTTTGGTTTTTTTTTAAACAGGAGCGGCTCTAGCTTTTCATAGAAGCACTTTATTATAAATCTGAGTGGTGTGGCCAGAGTTTGGAGGGGTGCAGAACGTGTCTCTCTTGACTTAAGTACACGAGTGAAATCTGGAACAGGCTTAGAATCTGCCTAGATGGTCAGGGAGGAGTGGGAAATATGGGCTGGGGAAGTGATGGGAAGAGAAAAACAAGGAAAGGATTGAACAGAAATGATCACTTTTCTCTGTCGTCACTGTCACCAACTTAGCCCAAGCTGCCATCGTCCCTTGCCTGGACCTCTAGAAAGATCTGCTAGTTCTCCTTCCTTTGTCTATTCGGACCTCCTCCAGTTGCTTTTTCACGAAACATATAAAGGAAATTCTAAAAATGTGAATTCGACTACTTCACCTGCCCTGCTACTCTCAGGATTGAACCTCAATTCCTTGACGAGGCCTGGAAAGCAGGATCAGCCTCATCAACACAAACACTCATCCCCCAGGAATGTTCTAGAATTTCTGTAGGAAGGGCTCAGGGGCAGCAATCTGGGTAGAGGGAGTTGCTCATTATGACCTGGGAAGGGGGCTGATGGAGATTGCAGGGGGACTGACCACCCCCAGCTCCGCCTTGGTGCACAAACTTTCTGCCCCTTCTTCTGTGTTACAGCCATCTTGTCAAGCTTTTGGTTCCTTCAGGGGATGGGCTGCTCCCCCTTTCTGCTTTAGGGTCTTCTGCCAGCTATCCCCTTACCCAGGAACACCACCCCTCCCTCAGTAAACGAGTCGGACTCCTGCTCCAGACGGCACTTGTCTGCCCAGAGAAGCTGCCTGCCTGTCTCGCTCCACGTCAGAGTCCTGTGTCCACCATGTGTCCTCTGCCTCTTTACCCTCCATCCTCACCTCCTTCTCCCTTCTCTTGCCTCTCTGCTAAAGTCCACTTAAACCAACCTCACAGAGTTCCCGCCAAAGCCCTATGAATCCTCACACCCTCCTAGATTCCCTCCAGACTGGTTTAGGGGGCCCCTTAGAGCACCCCTCTATTCAACATCTGAATCACAGTTTTCTCCTAAGCTCCTGGAGAGTAAGTGGGATTTACAGCTCACGCCCATGTCCCCAGGGTGCCCAGTGTAACTCCTCTAAATGAACAGAGCAGATCTCAGGGGCCTCCTTGATTATCTTTAGGAAAGGGACTTCCCTGGTGGTCCAGTGGTTGGGACTCTGTGCTTCCAATGCAGGGGGCTTGGGTTCAATTCCCTGTCTGGGAACCAAGATCCCACATGCCACATGTGTGACCAAAAAGTAAAAAAATAAAATAAAATAGAGGCCTTTTATTAAAGGTGAACTACAGAGATTAGAATGTGCATAAAGTTGGAAAACACCCAATATTCTGACATTTTGATCTTTATTAATAACACTTCTCAGGGAGCTTGTAAGTGAAATTGGCATCTACCTATCATTTAAGGCAGGGGTTCCACAACCTGGCTGTGCCTTAGAATCTCCTGTAAACTTTAATAACAGTGAATGTCAGGATCCCACACGTGGAAATTCAGATTTTGATTCAGCAGATCTGAGGTCTGGCTCCTGGGCTTCTGGTAACAGACTATGGACCAGGGTTTTGGGAATCTTCTTTTAAAGCCTTACTGATTTGGGTTAGAAGTATCTGCAATATTTCTATTCTGTTGTTGTTTGGTTGCTCAGTCATGTCCAACTCTTTGACCCTGTGGACTGTAGCCCACCAGGCTTCACTGTCCATGGAATTCTCCAGGCAAAAATACTGGAGTGGGTTGCCGTTTTCTACTCCAAGGGATCTTTCTGACCCAGGGATTGAACTCATGTCTCCTTCTTGGCAGGCAGATTCTTTATCACTAAGCCACCTGGGAAGCCCTATAGGATTTCACTATCTGGCATTTGATGTGTTCTAGCTAGATCCTTTAGATGTATCTGATGTACCTTTGTATGTATTAATCTTACACAAAAGAATTCATAAATGGATAAAATCTTGCTGAAATTAAACTTTCTTCCTCCCTCCCTCTCTCCCTTCCTCCTTTTTCCTTCCCCTGCAACTAACAAGTATGTATTATATGTATGTATGTATATATGTGTACACATGTATTTGTGTATGTACACGTGTGTTTGTGTGCGCACGTATATGCATGTGTACCATGCACACACATGTACATGTGTGTGCGTGGCGTGCACACACGTGTGAGTATATGTGCGTGTCTTATATGCATTTGTACATATATGTGTGTGCATGCATGTATGTGTAGGTGTGTGTAGACATAGTGGGAAGAACCATTTACCTGGATACATGCATGCATATATACATGTATACTTGTGTGTGTGTGTGTGTGCATGCACACAGGTATGGTGGGAAGGACCATTTACCTGGATATATGCATGGATACACGTATACATGTGTGTGTAGGTGTATGAGGTGTGGTGGGAAGGACTGTTTACCTGGATACATTCATGCATACGTGTGTGTTTGTGTGCGTGTATGGTGGGAAGTACTGTTTACCTGGATAAGGCGCACAGGGTTCTGCATGATGTCTTCTCCCCCAAAAAGGTAGAGTCTCTGGTCTTTCACAGCGACTGCAGGGTGGAGGACCCCCACTGGCATGCTGGCCATCCTCTCCCAGACATTGCCGACACTGTCATATCTCTCCATGGAGCCCATGACCTCGTTCCCCTCTCCAATCCCCCCGATGGAGAAGATGAAGTTCTTGTGGGCAGTGCTTCTGTGGGAGTAGCGGGCTGCCAGCATGGGCTGCCCTGGACTCCACTGATTGAGTTTCAGGGAGAAGACGTAGACCTTGGCACTGGGCACGCTCTTCCCCACAGCCATGCCCCCCAGCATGTAGATGCTGCGGTGCAACGAGACGGCCGAGGCCTTATACAGGCGGGCCGGGAGTTTGGCAAGGCTCTGCCACCGGCCAGCCTGTCCGTCGTACAGCAGGACATCCCTGGTGGTCTGCTGGTTGTCCTTCCTTCCACCCAAGAGAATGAGGAAGTCTTGGTAAGAGTTTCTTGGCGGGACATGCCACAGAGGTTGGAGGCCCGCGGAACTAGTGGCGCTGTGCAGAGAAAACAGCTGCCTCTTGGCGGTCTCCAGGATGGTCTGGCAGGGGGGCGAGGACTGGAGGAGGGCGTCGTTGGCGATGAAATGGTGGAAGAAGGCCGGGTGGACGTACTGCAGCCTGACCTGCTTGAACAGTTCCTGCACGTATCGCTTCCGGGTCTGGAGGTCATGCTTGATCCAAACCATGAGGGCCTCGAACACCTTCTCCTCCTCCCCACACAGCCCATCGTCCCCCAGGTAGTCTCTCAGTTCCAAGGCACAGAGCTCCTTCAGGTCAGCCGACGCTGCCACTTCTGGGAAATATGTCAGGGCCACCTCCCTGGCTTTCTTCCGGAGGGTCTCACAGCTGAAGATTTCAGAGAGTCTGGTCATGCCCAGGCAGTTGCTGGGGGTCAGCTGGCTCTGGAGGAAGGAGGAGCAGGCCTCGAGAAGCTTTGGGTACTGCAGCATGGATGCGGCCTCCATCAGGGGCAGGACGCTTTCCGCAGTGATATGCGCCTCACCCGTGTACACATACAGGACGATTCGCTCCAGAGTCGAGGCATCGACGCCTTTCAGCTGGACCTTGGCCTCTTGGCTCTCCCGGAAGTTGCTGCAGAACATGGCCCTGAAGTAGGGGCTGCTGGAGGCCAGCACATTGCGGTGGCAGGGGACCTCCCAGGCCCCAGCGCAGATGCTCACATCGGTCAGGATCCGATTTTGCCTCAAGTCATTGAGCTGCCTCAGCAAGTCAGAGGAGAAGTCATGGTCTTTGAAGAGGAGCCCCTCTGATGACTCCTTGTCCATCCTGCAAAGACGAGAAGTCCCAAGAGGGAGGTTGTCCTGGAGGGTTAAGCTGTGGCAGCTCTGAGACTTAGAGCACGTCTGTCCATTCACTAAGATGTTTGTGGGTACCACCAAGAATACTGCTTAGTGAAGACTGGAAAATGGGACCACCTAATGCATGGGCCTCACAGCGAAAATCTCTCTATTCGGTCATGATTATTCTCAAAGGTAACAGAGAAATAGCATCTGCAGACAATCTGAAAAAAAGAAAAAGGAAAGAAAAAAATTTTAAAAGAGAAGGTGGTTGGGTAATTGGGGAGAGTTGAAGGTGGCAAGTGGTCACAGGAGTCGAAATGTTAGCTCAAAGCAAGATGACATTCTGTGCATTTGAAGCAGAAGTCTGTGAACCTTTCTCTGGATTCTCAGCATATCTCTTACTTAGTAAACTTATCCAAACATCTTTCCGGGTGTTAGTCATTCCCCACAGATGTCATACTGGGGGCGTGGCCTCTGGTATCGAGACAGAAATGAGGGATGGAAATGGACCTTTGCGATGTTTTGTTTTTATTTTTAACATGACCTCACGGAGTCTTGTGGGTTTTGCTTTTAAAATGAGATAAATAGAAAGCAGAGACCAGACAATACCCGGGGCAGGGTTTATTGGATGACATCTGGCCACCCGTCCACCTACAGAAGAATTAAACATTAGAGCTATTTACCTCGTTTTCCTGCAGTGACAAACCACCGATACCTGCCACGGCTGGTCCCTCCGGAGACTTTCCACCTCTGGCTCCAAGTGAAACCATAAACCCAGGCCTTTCCTTAAGTTGGCAAATAATTTGTCCTGGGAGAATTCTGGATTTGTTTATGCTGAAGGCACTTTCACAGTTTTCTAGAGCTTTGTGAAAGAACTGCTGGGCAGAGAGACCGTGTATACATTCCAGGGCTAAGAATAGTTGCGTATGTACTTTCCACTGTTATGACATGTGACTTTCCATTTGCCTTTTGCAGCAACCCGAGGGCCTGTGGGGCCGGCGCATGCCCACATGCCTTGTTTCCTTGGCAAATGTTTACATGGGCAGAAATAGATTTGGAGGAACAGCTTCTCTTAGACAAGACTTTGCTGCCCACTTGGACACATCCCGAGTCCCTTGTCCTAAAAGTGCCTGGGAATTCTAGATGTCTGTAAACAGGTTGCTGTGACCTGGGAAAAGTCGCTGAAGATAGTTCTGGGTGAGTTTAAGGTGGCAGATGGTCACAGGGAAGCCAGAACATGGGAGCCCAAGGGCATTGCTCAGTTAGTCTCTATTTCCTACTGTCTGCGGGCAGGATTGTTGGAGAAGGGCTGTGAGTTCCTCCTCTAGGCTCCAAGGTGATGGTCTCTGTGATGAAAATTGTTTTAAATATTTGTGGAGCACCCTCGGGGTTTCCAGACTTGGGGAAGACCAAAGCATCATGGATCCTCCTTATCACAGGGGCTTCTGTTTTAAAGTGGCCAGGGCAGTACTCTTGTGGGTCACACCTGCTTCTCACAAGAGCCCTGCTGACTGTTCTTCAGTTTGTTCTTTTTTTTTTTTTTTAATAGTTCAGGCTTGCTTTTCTGTTTTATTTTTCCATTCTTTCCCATCAGAGAGGCTTGAGCTAGAGGAAGGAGGCAAACTATTTTGCTCCAGGAGCAGGGTGTGGGCAGGAGACAGAGAGAGAGAGTGAGGATGAAAGGAAAGAGAAGAAAGAGGAGGGGGAGGAAGACGAGGAGGAGAATGCTGATGGTGATGGAACAGGATACAACCTCCAAATATAAGAATTAGAGCCATGCTGGAGGGCTGTAGAGCCACCAGGGTGAGTTAAAGGGACCCTGAATCTATGTGCCTCTGCATCCAGGGAGGTCATGATTGAGGGTACCCGCAGTAAATGATGGCAGGGAAGCTTGGCTTTCTCTCCTTCTCAAGTCTTGCTGGGACTATTGCAACAGTCGCTCCTAACCCTCTCTCCTTGTCTCTCCCTCCAGTACATCCACCCTGTCACCACCAGGGTCACCCCAGAGAAGCCAATCAGAATCTGCCTGTCCCTCAGCATCATGCCCTTCAATGGCTCCCACCGCCCTGTCTGCAGGATAAAGTCCAGATTCTTTAGCAGGAATCAGATTGGCCCCCTGCCCTCCAGAACCATCTCCTGCCACTTCCCTGTCCCACTTACGTTTTTCACGTAAGTGAAAAGCTGTCTGGTTCCCTCAGACAGCTTGCAGACCCTTGTAGGTGTCTGGCCCCTGTTGGGGAAGCTGGGCTGGGCTGCCTTTAAGGGCACCACGGAGCATGGTGGGGGGTTTGTCTCACATAGTTGCACATCACAGAGTGGAGAATGCCCAGAAGAGTCTAGAAAATCAAGATCAGGAAAGCATATCCATCACAGGTCACTGGGCCCAGGTGCCTAGAGGTCAGAATTAGGAGCCAAAGATCTGAGCCAAGGGCGGTCAGAGACCCTGGGAGGTAGAAGCAGGGGGCTGGAGAGAGCAGCTGTCAGAGCTGGTGGCTGTTCTTGCACTTCTGCCAATGAAGAAACTGCCTGCCAATGCAGAAGATGCAAGAGATATGAGTTTGATCCCTGGGTCAGGAAGATCCCCTGGAAGAGGAAATGGCAACCAGTTCCAGTACTCTTACCTGAAAAATTCCATGGACAGAGGAGCCTACAGTCCATGGGATTGCAAAGAGTTGAACATAACTGAGAAACTGAGTACACTTGCTCTTCTGAGCTATGCTGGGGATAAATGAACGAGTAACCAAATTCCTTCAAGGGCCTGAGGTCCTTCTATTTGTGCTTCTGGGCCTTTGCACATGCTCTTCCTTTTGCCAACCTTTCCATTTTCACTTCTGAACTCCTATTCATCCTTCAAAACCTTGTTTGTATATAAGCATCTCCATAAGTCTTCCTTGACCCTCTGAGTACTCAGTACTCCTCTGTACTGTTTCCATGCCCTCTACACACTTCTAACAGTACCTGCCTCACACCCTCATTGCAATTATGTTTTCCTGTCTCTGTCCCTTTTGTTAGAATGGAAGTGTCTGGATAGCAAGAACCTTATCTTAATTGTCTCTCTATCTGCAGTGCCTAGCACAGTGCCTGGCACACTGCGGCTGAGTTATATATAGTTCCTGAATTGAGCATAACAAAGGGGAGACTGGGGAGACAGAGCAAGTTCTGCTGGGTGCCCTTCATGCCCCCTGTTTGCCATATAGGTTTAGTGGGGCTGCCCTGTTCAAGGCTTCCCTGATGGCTCAATGAGTAAAGAATCTGCCTGCAATGCAGGAGACACAGGAGAGGAAAGTTCAATCCCTGAGTTGGGAAGAGCCCCTGGAGGAGGAAATGGCAACCCACTCCAGTATTCTTGCCTGAAAAATCCCATGGACAGAGGAACCTGGTGGGCTTCAGTCCAAAGGGTCTCAGAATCAACTGAGAGACTGAACCCATGCATGCACAGCTTGGTACATGTCCATTAGAACACAATGTAAGCAATGCTCTGGAGCAGTCCCGGATGTCCCTCGTTTTAATCAAATCCAATAACATGGTGAAGTGAAAAGGAAAATGATTGCTTTATAACACAGAGCAAGAGTTAAGTTCAAGTTTGGGAACCGAACTGTGAAGTCTTCCCAACTCCAAACCCAGTGCTTTAGTCTTTGGCCTTGCAGTCAGCACAAGGAAAACAATAATCTCCTTATTGCTCTGCGGTTCCTGTATTATTTCTCTTCCAGACAGTGGGCAAGCTAAGATTTGGTGTGAGGGCAATAGGTAGGGATTTCTGGGTGTGAACTAACATGGCGCCACCCATTGGTAAGAATCTTGGAGTGTCTCCTACGTTCTCTAACTAATTAGACCTTCTGGGATCCAGCCCTGTCAAGTGTTCAGATGAGCCCTGGTATGCAACGTCAATGTCTGACCAACTTTAATAAATCTTTTGGATTTTAAAGTTTTAGAAAAAACAGGCCCCCTTCTCTTGGCCTGCCTATGAGGAAAATTGCCTTTGCTTAGTCACTTTAGTTATGTGAAACTCTTTGGGACCTCATGGACTGTAGCCCACCAGGCTCCTCTGGCCATGGAATTCTCTAGGCAAGAATACTGGAGTAGGTTGCCATGCCCTCCTCCAGGGGATCTTCCTCACCCAGGTATCAAAACCACGTTTCCTGCATCGGAGGTGGATTCTTTTACTGCTGAGCCACTGGGGAAGCCTACTAGGAGAATTCTACATTAAACATTCGGAAAAGACACAAATAGAGTCTTGGTGTTTACCTCCTAGCAGTCATACACGTATAACACTAAACCCAACCCCAAATGTGTATCTACTACTCCCACCCCTGTGTAACCCCAATTGGCTAATTTCAAGTCATGAATCTATTTGTGTCCAATAGTCTTATGCTCTTTGTCTTAACTTTATTTCCTGACCGTTTCTGGGAGATGTCTTAGTTTAGGATCTGAACATATGGGAACTTAAGATAAATTAGCACATTCAGCTCCTTGCCCCTCCTTGTGATGAAAATCGGTGTCATAAGGAGTCAAGAGTCAGGCTTCAAAGGCATGAAGACTCAGGAGAATCTTCACATCTCCTCTCGGCATCTACGTGATCTTGGGCAGGTAGCTTATTCTTAACTGAAGTATAATTAGTTTACGATATCATATTAATTTACTGCATAGTGATTCAGTATTTTTAGATTGTACTCCATTTAAAGTTACTATAAGATAATTGCTATAATTCCTTGTGTAGTACAGTATGTCCTTGTTGCTCATCATCTGATACAGAGCAGTTTGGATCTCTTTATCCCATACCCCTAATTTGCCCCTCCCCTTCTTCTTTGGTAACTACACTTCCAGCCTCAATTTCTCCATCTATTAAATGGGGATAACTTGATACAGAGAAATAGTGTATGGGAAGCATCTAGTAAAGTGCCTGGCACAGTGTAGGTTCACAGGAAATAGTGGCTAGTATTATTCTATTACTCTGAAAATAATCTCATGAGATCTCAATATTTCCTGTACTCAGTTTTCAGCATCTAATTTAGTCTCCTGCTTGCTGTGGCTATTTCCTTTGCCCTAAGCAAGTGCCATGTTCCCTATTATCTAGTCATCTTTCAGGAGTCCTGGATTCCAATCCAGGCTCTGCCAAGGTCAGGCTGTATGTTTTTAGACCAGTCATGAAACCTCTTTGTGCTTTGTCTCTTGGCCAGGAAGGTATGGGTGGGTAACTTCTGAATCCTGCCTCTCTCAGCTCACCCTGTGGTTTGTGCCCTGAAAAGACCAGAGAAGGGACTGCTAGGACCTGAGCCTCAGCAAAGGGGCCTTGTCAGAGCTTCTGCACATCTCTGGCCTGAAGCCGCAGCTCTGGCCTCCATACTGGTCAAGCTGCCAGCTAGTACTCTTTATTATTTTGCCCATTTAAGTAAATTCAGAAAGCTTTCCGTTTCCCGTGGAGTTTTGCATCGCTATCACTCAGACTCAGAAGGTCTCTGTTTCTCTCCTGTCTTGAGCTGGGCCTGGATTCTCGTGGCAGGGCAGTGCTGCTGACTCAGGTCTGACAACTACAGGCAGGGAAGTCACAAAATATGCTCTGCCACACGTGGCCAGTCCTCCTAACACCGTTCAAGACAAGGAAGGTGTTACTAACCTGACACTAACCAGGGAACCGTGGCTGGGGCAGTTTCCAGGACCTGTGTTTCAAGAAGGGACATATGTACACTTAAAGGCCTAGGAGCAGCTCCTTGATACCTGGAAGACTGTTCTCTGTTGACATCAGCGTATCTCCAGCTTCCTCACTCTGCAGGTACTGGAGAAAAGTGAGGAGCAGACAAATGAGGTTTCAGTGATCTGGATCATCCAAAACTGTAAGAAGGAACTTGCCCCTTGCAAAGTGGCTTTTAAACTTTTCTGTGTCTGTGAGTGCCTGGCTATCAGCATCTGTACCTATCTGACTGGGTATGTTTTTTTGACCAGCTTGTGGAAAGCTGAACAAGGACTTTGTGCTGCAGACAGTGGCCAAAAGGCACCCTGCTTCTTGATTCTGGAGTTGCCATGACAACCATCCTCTGAGAGCTACAAGCCCAGCTCCTTTTACTAGGCCAGTAGTGCAAACGACTACATTCCCAAATCTTCCTCCATCCTCTCCCACTGCCAGGAAATATTTTATACTTTCTTTCCCCTGGAGAGAGCAAGGGGGAGAAAGGGCCGACAGAGATGACGTCAGGACTGCTAGGGGTTTGTTGGTATATAACTCGGCTGTCTGGTCCCACTTCTCCCCACAAACTCAAGTCTGACCTCATATATCATTTATGTCACAGGTCAGCTTTCTGGGCTCTAAGTCAAATCGGGAATAAAGAAATAGTATGATCAAGGATACATTCTTACTCTCCCATTTTAGCACTGTGAGTCACAAAAAATAATACACTGCCTTGGTGTTTCTGTTTCCTAGGGCGGGTGCTCCCTAATGGGGAGATAGCAATTTAGGCAGGAGCATCATTCCCTCTAGGCCACTGAGGCTTAGTTTACCCTCCCATACCTTCTTGGCCAAGTGACAAAGCACAGAGAGGTTAGGTGACTGTTCTAAAACGCAGAGCCTGTCCCAGGCAGAGCCTGGATTGGAATCCAAGACTCCTGAAGTTTGGCAATTTGCAGCTGTGGTACAGAAGGTGGATGACCTACAGAAGAAGATCTGTTGGGAGGGTAAATTTTAATCCTTTAAAAGTTGGAGTAATTAGAATCCCCAGGGCAAATGTGAATTGAACAATGTAGGAGAAGGCGACAACAGAGGACAACGTGGTTGGATGGCATCACTGATTTAATTTATGGACAAGAATTTGAGAAAGCTGCGGGAGATGGTGGACAGGGAAGACTGGCATGCTGCAGTCCATGGAGTTGCAAAGAATCAGACACAACTGAGCGACTGAACAACAACAAAGGGTCTAATTAACTAAGGGTCCATCCATCTGTCTATCCTACCATCCATCCATTCATCCATCCTCCATCCATCCCTGGACTACCAGGGAAATTCCTTTTAATTATATGTTTGATTACTGCTTCTACTGAAGTTTTGTTTCTTCATGAACATCGGTACTTTTTTTAACTTGGCCTCCTCATTTAAATTATTATCTCTTGTAAAATACTTACTTGCTTGTCCTTCCATTCTAGAATACCAACCCAAATTCACCTTTTATACCATTGGTGTATTATTCCATGTGGTTAGTTTTCCTCTTTGCTGCTTCTAGTGCAGAACTGAAATATGTTCCTGCATTTTTATTCCTCCAAAATAATCCCATAGTTCTTCTAGCTCTCTTCCTGTCTCAATCTGATCATTATGGACTTCTGCCTATTTTATAGAAGGAATGGCATTTTTCTTTCTTTTGATGCTGAGGGTTTTGAAAAAGTTTCTTCTGGACATACTCTTGAGTCTTCAGAGTGGTGCTCTTTTTTCTTGTCCTGCAGTATATTTTCAGTCTGTCTCTTTTCTTTATGTATTCATCTTTGAATGAGAAGATTTATCCAGACCCGGTGATGGGGCAACTAACAGACTATACAGCTTGCCTTTGGAACTGTTAACTATCGCCTCGGGTGCTACTTGAATATCCTTCTTACTTCTACAATTGGAAGGATAGCTGATCATTCTTCTCACTTCCTAGCTCCATTCTCAAGAGTTTAGTGACATCCATGAAGTTTGGCCCTGCTGGACTGAGGAGTGATTTTCTTCTATCTGCAATGTATTTGTGAGTCTATAACCCCAACTCTCTAACAAATGCCTCCAACAGACTTTTCTTTTCTCCCTCCATGGCTTTCAAAACTTTATGCCAACTGCACTCCACTTTTGGGATGCAAAGGGTCCCTGGCAGGGACTTACCCCACCATCTTCCACATCCTGTCCTATTGGTTGCTTGAGAGTTGCAGTCTGTAAAAGGATAACGAAAGCTTTTGTGGGAGGCATGTGTTGTGAATAAAATTGAACTCTGGCTGCCTCAAAAGATATCACTTGTGTAATAGTGGATAACTGGTCAGTTTTTTTTTAATTTATTTATTCACTTTATTTTTGGCTGTGTAGAGTCTTTGTTGCTGCGCGTGGGCTTTCTCTAGCTGCAGTGCCTGGGCTTCTCTTTGCAGTGGTTTCTCTTATTGAGGAGCAAGGGCTCTAGGGTGCTAGGACTCAGTAGTTGCGGCTTAGTGGCCCCACGATATGTGGAATCCTCCCAGACCAGGGTTTGAACCTGTGTCACCTGCATTGGCAGGTGGATTCTTAACCAATGGACCACTAGGGAAGTCCCTAGCTGGTCAGTTTTAAGATTAGTCTAGTCTCTGGGTCTCTGAGTCAAGGAGCAGGAGCGTCAAAGAAATGAACATTCTCTTTAGTGACTTTCAAAGAATTGAATCTCCTCTCTTTCATGAGGTAAAGCATGAATAGGTCACTCACTGTTTCTCACAAGCCAACTGTATCTGCTTTTGATATTGAGTTGATTCTGATATTGGGTTATAATCAGTCCTACCTTTCTGAGGTTGTGGTGGGTGTTCCCCATTCCTTGTAAATATTTTTTGGTGGGAAATAGATGCTACCAGAGGGACACTTGTATATTAGCTTTGCACAATGTTTTTGAGGTTCGGTTCTCAGAACCTATGAGGCATCAGGAGCCCTCTGGGTAAAGTCTTCTCTTGTCAGCTCTTTACTTTCTCCTACACCTGAATAATCAGAAGGTAGAAAAAAAAAGAGTGAGCAAAGACAGATGCAGTTGATTTGGTGGCTCATACAATTAAGCATCCACCTGCAGTACAGGAGACCTGGGTTTGATCCCTGGGTTGGGAAGATCCCCTGGAGAAGGGAATGGCTACCCACTCCAGAATTCTTGCCTGGAGAATCCCATGGACAGAGGAACCTGGTGGGCTACAGTCCATAGGGTCACATGGTGTCAGACACAACTGAGCAACTGAGCACAGGGTTACACAGGATTGTGCTTGTCCAAGTTTCCAGGGCTTTGGGTAAGGAAGAAGGAGGTATCTTCTTGTGTTTTCCACTCCAATGGGCAGGCCAGCACAGGCTATGGAGTTTCAGACATGAGCTAGAGGTCAGGGAGTCTGCTATTTAAACTTTTCACAACATCTAGTGTGTTGTCGGTTGCCCAAAGGCATTACACAATATTGGTAGTAATCATAGCAGTCAGAAAGCTGCCATTCTACCTGGGAGACATGTACATTTTCCTATTGTCATCTCCAGAATTTTCTTCAGCACAAGTACAAGAAAGGAAACTTTCTCTGTGGCTCCCAGAGAAGAACATTAGACAGTGGATGTGGGCAACCAATGACACGACCAAGATTCCCAGTTGTTAGTGGGTGTTCCTCCAGAATAGATTGTGTAAGAACAGTAATGAGGGTGATCTTTTCTGAAATTAGGAGAGGCACCAGGGCACGCTACCTGATTAAATCATCCCAACACAAAATGATTGAACGCCTACTGCACACCTACTATCTTCACTGAAGACACGCAAAGATCTCATTTTTACCAGGCCACACGGTAACCCACTCTTCTCCCTGAAAAGCATTACTTACCCCAGTTAGAGCAGGTTACGAATTAGACAACAATGGGGAGAAAAGTGCAGGGGAGAAGGGGAAAAGATTGTTCCAGAAGATGTTTGTTGCTGTTGTTTAGTTGCCTCTGACTCTTTGTGACCCTATGGACTGCAGCCCACCAGGCTCCCTTGTCCTTTGCTATCTCCTGGAGTTTGCTCAAACTCATGTCCACATTAAGTTGGTGATGCCATCCAACCATCTCATCCTCTGCCACCTCCTTCTCCTCCTGCCCTCAATCTTTCCCAACATCAGGGTCTTTTCCAATGATCCAACTCTTCACATAAGTTGGTCAAAGTATTGGAGCTTCAGCTTCAGCATCAGTCCTTTCAATGAATATTCAGGGTTGATTTCCTTTAGGACTGACTGGTTTGTGTGAATGATCCCTAGAAAGAATGTTCCAGCCTCGTGGTTAGTTTGTCACACAGGATTGAGGGTCTGAGAAGCAGCCCTTTGGACAAGTAAACAGAGCAGTGCCAAACCAGGGAGGAGGGGTAGGAGGTGAAGGTGGTGCTTTTCTTAGAACTACGAGGGGATTGCTGGGTAGAGGGGTGGCCAGACTTGGTATTACTGCTGAAAAGGCAGAGGAAAGAGTGGTGAAGACAGATGTGTTGCCTTCCCAGCTGTGCCTGAAGTTGTCTGTGAACCTTCATGCAAGGTGCCCGGATGTTCTGATTTAGGCACAACGGGCCTTCCCCACTGACATTTTCCCATACGTTTTCTTCATGGGTCTTCCCAGGTCCTGTTTCTCTCCTTTGCCTCCACTCTCCACTATCTCCCCGTCTCATTTTCTCCTCTTGCTCAGCCAAGTTATTTCTATCTGCAAAACTTCTCTCCTGTTATCTCTTCTATTATCATTTCTCATGAGGCACTTTTCTGGACTTGACTGGTTTGGCCACTGGATTCTACCCTTTGCCCCTGCTTTCCTTGGGGGCAAAGAGAGAGCAAGAGAACCTCTCCTGCAGAAAGGAGCAGTGTTTTCTCCTGGTGAATTTGCTTATTCAACAGTGAGTCAGTAATCCATGGTGGCCATTTTTCTGTTTTGCATGAGGGTCCAGGGCAGAGTTTGTCTGCCAACTCTGTTATATAAAGGACAAAAGGCCGTCTTAGAACAGACCTAGTGCTGTCCTTCGCCACAGTCAGGTATCTTTGAGAACTTTACATCTTGTGTGTTCTTTACTTCTCATGATAAACCTGGCAGGCACGTCTCGTTAAGCTAGGGTTTTCAGCATAAGTATGTCCCAAATATTGCACAAGACATAGTTATGCTAAAATACATTCTCATGATTTGAAATTCAAATTTAAGTGCGCTTCCTGTCTTTTCATTTGCTAACTCTGGCAACAGTAAAGTCCAAACTGTAGAGGAGGTAATGTGACTTGCTCCAGGTGCTTGATCATGTTACCTTCTTACTCCTGTCCTTCCCCATGTCCACCATTCAAGCTGTCCAAAGAGAGAAAAAAAGAAAAGAAATATTATGCAAAATGAATGAATATTCTCCAGCCCTCTGCCCACGGACCATTTCATTAAACACTTTCATCTATTATCAGCAGCAGCCTGGCAGCACGGAAACTGACTGGAGGGCACAGTGATGATCTGATACTTTGGCTGAATCCTGAACCAGAGTTTTGACCTTTCTGAAAGGGACGTGGCAAAGCAGAAGCCCGGAGGCCTTGGCATCCACAGCCGTGAATAATTGCCCTGGCTTTGGCACCCACTGAATCTATGAACCAGGCCACCTCTGTTAATTCTTTCATGAGTTTTATTTTCTTTGTTGAAAAGTTGAGAATGAGACTATTGACCTGAATTCTTCGCAGGACCAGTGCAATTCAGCAGCTGGTACTGGACGGACGTGGGTTTGAATCCCAACCCTGCCACTTACCAGCTATGTGACCTGGGGCAAGTTACTTAATCTCTCTGAGCCTTGACTTTCTCACCTGTAAACTGGAGATAATGTGAGTGCAAAATAGACTGAAGACTGTGAGGTCTGGAGACAAGGTTTACTAGTGAACTCTTGCATTCGAACAGGCACTGAATTGCTAACAACCTAATCAAATCCTCCATTTAGAGCGTTGGTCACGGGGTATGAATGAATGCTTAGCTCTGTGCGAGGAACCACTAGGGATACAGGGGAACAGAAAACCTGATTTATGCCTGGAGAGACCAACAGTCCCATGGGAGGAGACCAGTTGTACCTAGGTGAAACAACAAGACAACAAAATCAAGGGTGTGATGATTCAATGCAAATCAGGCAGAAGGCTCAGGAGGTGTGAGTAGCAACAATCGTGTCTTATGCTTTGGGAAGCCACTCGCCCTGCAGTTCATCGGGAGCATTCATAGACATATCAGGTGAAGTAACGGGCGGTCAGAATGTGGAGGGGTCTGGACCCAGGAAGCTACTTGGAGGAGGGAGTTCTTTCAGCAGTCATAGATTTGGATCGGAAGATGGCATTTCTGATAGGACGAATCCAAAATGTGAAGGTGGGGAAGCTGGTGGCCCCCAGTGGACAGCAGAGGCGTTGAAGTGGGCCTGCAGGAGACTGAGGCTGGGCCTTTGCACGTATTTCTCTCTCAGGGAGTCACATGGCTGGCTTCTCAGTGTTCAGGACTTGGCTCATATTATCCCATCACATGTATCTTCCCTGGCCACCTGAAGTGGCTTGCATCCCCTCACCTGTTGATGTCATATCACCCTGTTTTATTTTTTTATCATACTTTATGTTTTATGGAATTATTCTATTTATTACATTTGATTATTTATTCTGCCTCCCCTAGCAGAATGAAAGCCTCATGAGAGCAAGAACATAGAACACATAGTGATGCTCAATGAATATTTGTTGGATGAATGTACAAGCAGGTGGAAAGATGGCTCAGAATTCTAGCTTAAGGAATTGGGATTTTATAGGAAATTATGAGGACTTCAAATAAAACCTATATTGAGGTACGTTCTATGTCCCCAGAAGGCCCTTTTGTAACAAGAGTCAGTAAGTGGTCCTTCCCTTTCCTCTTTGCTTAAAATTAGTCTGGAGAATGATGCAAGTTTCTGGGAGTATCTGTGGGTGAAGACCGGGTGGGTTGCGGAGTCATCAATCTGCAGCTGTGTTAGGACAGTGGTTCTCCCCCAAGCTTCCCATTAAAGCCCTGGGGAAATTAAAAAATTCCCAGTTCCCAGGCTGCACCCCTAAAATCCAGATCTTTCAGACTGGGGCCCAGGCTCTGCATTCTATAAGCTTCCCTGGCAATTGTACTGTGCAGCCAAAGGTGGAAAACACTGCTAGATCCCACTCACGTCACTTACAAACTCAGGCAGGATCAACTAGCCTGTCTTACTCATATTAAGATGTCCAGTAGAAACTATAACTCTTCTTTTGATCTTCCTTACAGACACCCTGCCCAGAGGTGAAGTGCGGCTAGCAAGCTTCTTGGGTACATTTGTATATTTGATAACCTGTTTGGAATTAGCCATACATTTCCGTCTGCTGGGGCAGGCCAGTCCTAGCCAGAACTCATATGTCCTCTGATGAAACATTATTTTGGGGACTGGTGGCTGGCAACCCCTGACCTGGCTTCTGTTCTGCTGGCCCCATTGGCTGGCTCAGTTCCAGCCTCCACTTTCTCTGCCCTTGTGGTGGCCACATGGTCCAACTTCTACTTGTCACGTCTTCAGCAATGCTGGGGACCTGGGGTAACTTAACGGGGTTAATATTCATTTCATGTCACATGGAAGATGCCAAGCCGACATCACAGCAAATCTCATGTCCCTACTCTCTCCAGCTGGCCCAGGTTGAAGGGCCTGGAGAAGGCCAGGTTACCTGAGGTCTCCCTCTTGGAAAGGGGCTGTTGAAACGCCTTTAAACTTTTTTGGCCTTGCCTTTGAGATCTGTTTGGCTGAGTGTCATCCCTTCTCTCATCCTCTGTGTGCCAAGATCTATGTTAATCTTCCTGGGCTGCATAGGCCATGTGACCTCTGATGAAATCAAACATCTGGGCATTTAATCGACAGACCTGTTTCTAATTGGACTAATTGGCATGGAATTGGTAGAGCTGTAGAGAGACCTGCTGCTTCTGTCTGGGCTCTCAATGCCAAGCAAAAGAAGCAGCCAGTCAGTCCTTCAGGCTGTGGATGCCCTGGAACAGTTGAAGACCAAGTTTGCTCAGTAAACAACTGTCTACTTGCCTCTTTTCCCCTCCCCTTCCCCCTCTCTGCACCAACATGTGCTTCAGAATGTGATTTTCATGAATCACGTCCATGTGTCTTGTTTTGGAAACCATGAGTGACTGCTGTAAACATAGCAACGAATGCCCCTGCTCTTTGGGTATCCTGAGATATATAGTGGCCACAGTGGCTAATCAATTAACAGTCGTTCATTTAACAAATGTATTGAATAAGCCCGTTGTGAACAGATCTTTATTGAGCACCTAGTATGTGTCAGCCACTGTTCTAGTCACCAGAGATACGGTGTGGGAGGCAGGTAATGTTAATAGATAAGCAGAACAAATAACTGAGTAACTAGAGATGAGATGATTTGGGATGATGATAAGTGCTACAGAGGTGGCACTGCATAGAGAAGAGGGTGGAGGAAAAGATTAGATATGAAATAATCTCGTGATCAGGGCTTCCCAAGTGGCTCAGTGGTAAAGAATCTGCTTGCAAAGCAGGAGCCACAGGAGACGTGGGTTTGATCCCTGAGTTGGAAAGATCCCCTGGAGGAGGGCATGGCAACCCACTCCGGTGTTCTTGCCTGAAGAATCCCATGGACAGAGGAGCCTGGTGGGCTACAGACCACAGGGTCCCAAAGAGTTGGACACGACTGAAGCGACTTAGCATGCAAGCATGTGTGATCAGGGCTGGCAGGGCGGTGAGAGATGTAGAGAATTGCTGGGTGGGTTGGGCCTGGAAGGCTGAGGAAGATGTGGTCCTTCATCTCATGGATCTCCTGGTCTAGTTGGGGACGTGGACAAAGAGAATGATGAAGAATAATACATTAAGGGCTCTGGTGGAATTGTGTAAAAGGGAGAGTTTAGAAGAGGGTACTGGCTACATGAAGGTGGGGCAGGCAAGGCAAGAGTGTGATGCTACAACAGAAAGGAAAAGTGGAAGTCAAAGGATAAAGTTGGGGGCCTTCCCTGGTGATCCAGTGATTAAGACTTAACCTTCCAATGCAGGGGATGCAAGTTCAGTCTCTGGTTGGGGAGCGAAGATCCCACATGCCTCACAGCCAAAAAAACAGGACATAAAAAACACAACAGAAGCAATATTGCAACAGATTTAATAAAGACTTTAAAAATGGTCCACATTAAAAGTATTCTTAAAACACACACACACACACACAAAGGATAAAGTTGGCTGGAAAAGGGGAAGAAGGAAATTGTGCTAGGTATTCACCTCTTTCTGGTAGTCATGTACTGGATGTGAGAGTTGAACCATAAAGAAGGCTGAGCACTGAAGGACTGATGCTTTCAAATTGTGGTGCTGGAGAAGACTCTTGAGAGTCCCTTGGACAGCAAGGAGATCAAACTAGTCAATCCTAAAGGAAATCAACCCTGAATATTCATTGGAATGACTGATGCTGAAGCTGAAGCTCTAGTACTTTGGCCACCTGATATGAAGAACTGACTTCTTAGAAAAGACCCTGATGCTGGGAAGGATTGAAGGTGGGAGGAGAAGGGGCCAACACAGGATGAGATGGTTGGATGGCATCACTGACTCAGTAGACATGAGTTTGAGCAAACTCCAGGAGGTGGTGAGGGACAGAGAAGCCTGATGGGCTGCAGTCCATGGGGCTGCAGAGTTGGACATGACTTAGCGACTGAACAACAACAACCAAGTCCCAGGCATTGTTCTAGGTGCTGGGGTTACAGGAGTGAACAACAGAGAAAAAATCCCATCCCCCACTGGAGCTTATATTTTAATGGGGGAGGGTAGACATGAATATGTAAACAAATAAGAAAACTGTGGATGGTGACAACTGTTATGAAGACAAGATGCGATAATGTTGAAGGAAGAATTTGGGTGTGTTTGGAGGGTAGTGATGGGAAGGGGACTTGATAGGGTAGCTGGTGTGAGCCTCTGGAGGAGGAGACGTATGCTGAGATTGGATCACAGGATGGTCTGGGAGAAGGGGAGTTCTAGGTGGAGGAAACGACAGGTACAGAAGTCTCGAGGCAGGAGGAAGCCTGGCAAGTTTAAGGAACAGAAAAAAGGCCAGTGTGACTGGTGCCTGCTGAATAAGGGGAGAGTGGGTCAGTTCTAGAAGGAGTCAGAGATGAAGCAACCAGGGAAGCAGAAAACACAGATATGAAGCCATTGTAGCAATTCAGATTAGAGAAGGTGGAGGCCTGACCTGGAGTGAGAGCTTTGGAGGTGGGGAAACATGGAAAAGCGACTATATTTTGAGTAATAGAACTATCACAATAGGACTTCTGATTCTTGGCCCTTGAGGACTGAGGGATGGAATGAATCAAAGATGACATTGGCTTGAACAACTGGGTAGTTGGGCGTGGTTACCAAGATAGGAAAGACCAGGAAGGGAACTGGTTTTGTGGGAGAAATCAAGATTTTTCTTTGGATGCCTTTAGTATGAGATGTTAGTTAGACATCCACCCCTGGAGAGGAAGCATAAAGACTTGAGGTATAAGAGTAGCAGACCATTCTGGGAACCTGGGATCAGTGTGGGGGAGAGCTGTGGTTAGGAGCGCTGCAGTGCTGGCTGTGGGATGAGACAGCCTGGAGGAGGGATGTGACTGGAGGCGGGGAGACCACTGCAGTCTGTCTTGTTAGTCCAGGTGGGGAAAGGTGGGAGTCCTGAATCCATCTGGTATTTGCAACTTAGATTCCCTTCCTCGTGCAACAGACTCCTTTGTGATTCCATTTCAGAAATCATGGCCATTTAGTGCAGAGGATGGGGTGACTTGGCTAGACAAAAATTCAGCAAGCGTATAGGGAGCTCGTGTGATGGGTCCATCTCTTTGCTAAGGCTTTCTGATACTTTATCTCATTTAACCCTCACTGAGATCCTACCGGGTAGGTTCAGCTCCTCTGCATACGCATGAATGAAGTTGTTGGTGATGTTTTTGGTAGACTCAAAATGACACTGAATCAGTGACCTCTGAAGACATCTCTTGTTAGCAAGGATCTCTGTTGCCTTGTTTGTCTTGGAGGTGTATTGTTCTTGTCTATGAAGGCTTTTCTACCTCTGGTCCTTAGAGAGGGAAGCTTCTGAACTGTTATCACCCCCATTTCACAGAAGAGGAAACTGAGTCTCAGGAGGGCGAGTGGCTTCCCAAAGCAGCACAGCCTAAGAATGGAGCCTCCTGGAGCCTCTCCCTGGTCTTTCTCTCTCCTCAGCCCCTCCTTGCTCTTAATCACTGCACAGGGGGTTAGGTATCCGGAGAAAGAGAAGGCAGTGTTGATGCCTTGGAAGTCTCTGACCAGAAGAAAAGCCTGTGTGATCATCATGGACAGATTAGTGCTTCAGAAGGAAGAAAAAGTACGTACCGCGTGGAAACCCTCTTGTCTGACACACTGGATAAGGGCAATAGGCCATTTT
This sequence comes from Giraffa tippelskirchi, assembly GCF_054371585.1. Lineage (NCBI taxonomy): Eukaryota > Metazoa > Chordata > Mammalia > Artiodactyla > Giraffidae > Giraffa > Giraffa tippelskirchi. The sequence goes on from NC_137280.1 coordinate 61,083,494, forward strand.
ATTTAAGCGGAAAGCAAAGAATCATTACAATGAAACATACATAATTTTATTGTTCATAAAAAGCATTCAAATATACATTGATTTATTGAGAACTTTTTCTTCACAGATGAGCCACTGATGGGCATCAGTGCTGTTGTTCATTCTCTTTATTTTAAATGCAACTCACCTTGATCTTTCCAAAGTATTTGATTTAACTTTTCATAGAAACAAGTCTTTCTTTTTGAACTCATAGTTGATTGACTTCTTTGATAATGAATTACATTATGTAGTTATAGTAGTGAGTACAATAGGTATAGACAGGTTAGGGAGCAAATACAGGGCACTCTTGCAAAAGGCATGATCCACAGGAAGGTAGGGCTTCCTGCCCAGTGCCCTACCAGCCACCAGTCTTCAGAGCATCCAGAACCTCCACCAATAGACGCTATAGAGAGGATGGGGCATGTTGCTTAATGTGGCAAATTGGTTAAGTGAGATTCAATTAAAACATCTCCTACTGATAGAAATACATATACAGTGCATATTTGTATTCACCAGACACTTGAAGTGAACGAGATATTTGTATAGAAATGATTTTGCTTTTCTAATTTTTGTTTCTTCTGGCTCTACCATTTCCAAAGACTGGTTCTAATTTGAACTGGTTCAGTAGGATTTTAAAAACAACAACTTTGATTTTGTTTTCAGTGCAGTTAAAAAAAAAAATTAATATGTGGGTTGGGTTCAGAGTTCAGCCAATTAGTGTGTCCATTTTGGTTTGTGAGTCATATTATCTTGGTCCACATTACTCACAGTGAGGAATGATTCAAAACCAGTGCTTTTTTCCTTCTAGCCCAGAGTCTAAAAATGCTTCAGGCCTCTTTTGTCCTGAGACATCCTTTTTCTAAGGAATTCTGAAGTTACATTTATCAGGGAACAAAAGTCATTTACAGGAAGAGACTGGCATGAAAACCCACTGTCTTATGATTCTGACACTAAAGATGGTCTTTGTTTCCCTTTCCTTTGAGTTGTATCAGTATTGGCTGAACACATTTTTTTTTTTTTTGGCCACACTGTGTGGTATGTGGGATCTTAGTTCCTCAACCAGGGATCAAACCCATGTCCCCTGCATTTGAAGCATGGAGTCTTAACCACTGGACCATTGGGGAAGTCCCAGCTGAACAGATTGAGCTCATTGAAAGTTGGTTACCTTAGGAACAGAAGACTTCTGGTTTAGTGTTTTCGGTTTAGTCACAAAGGAGCCTTGGAGCATTGTCTTCAGAACCTAAGGACAGTTCCTTGGGTACCTGGTAGGGGAGGTCCAAGAACCACTCTGCCATGGGCTACCCTTTCTCCTGAGATCTGGGCACAAAGTCTGCCATTCAGAATGGAGATCCACTGAAACAGTGGCACATGCAGGCCACTGTGTGGTTTTCTTTGCTTCTTCCCATGGTTTCTTTTTCTAGGAACTTCCCTCCCAAAGAAAGGAAAGTTTGATAAAAGAAGGGTGAGTCCAATGCTGGCTTCCTGGGTGTGCAACCAGTGATTCTGAAAGATGCTAATTATGTGTCATTGTCTCACAACGTTTTCAAGATGTCAAAAATCAGACTTCCTTGGTGGTCCAGTGGTTAAGACTCTGCCGTTCCACTGCAGGGGGAACAGGTTTGACCACTGGTGGGGGAAGTTCTGCATGCAGCGTGGTATGGCCAAAAAAAGAAAAAAAACTCAATGCCATTTCTATATGTTAACAATATACTTGTGGAAAGCAAAATTTTAGAAAACACAATACTGTTTATTATTTTTAAAAATGTCAAATGTCCTCCTAGCATGAGCAATGTGGTACTGAATGAAAGCTGAAGACATGGTATGAACTCATGTTTAGCTTAATGTGGTTGCAGGTGGATTTATGTCTATGTCTACATCTACATCTATACCTATGCAGCTATATTATCTATCTACATGTATGTAAAAATAGATATATGGGTGCATACCTGGGTTAGTACATGCACTTATATTTCCAAACTCTGCCTACTGAGTGGGCCTGGAAGCAATGAGCACATTCTGTACCCAGACTATGGTTTCTAATAACATTCTCCCATAAAAGGAACAGGATTTCTTGGAGAAATGGCAGGTTGTAGGGCTGGGAAGGGAATATGCAAAATGAACATGGAGCATCATATAGTGACAGAAATAAAAGACATATTCAAGAAGCAAAGCAAGAGGGTGTGTCAAGGGACATAGGAGCAAACTGCAAGAGCTCCCAATAGACAAAGATGGAACAATTTGAACAATGAATAGTATAGTCTTGAATTATAACCCAAAGTTGTTATTGTTCAGTCTCTACGTTGTGTCCTACTCTGCGAGCCCATGGGCTGTAACCCATCAGTCTCCTCTGTCCATGGAATTCTCTAGGCAAGAATGCTGGAGTGAGTAGCCATTCCCTTCTCCAGGGGATCTTCCTGACCCAGGGATCAAACCCTGGTCTCCCGCACTGCAGGCAGATTCTTTACCATCCAAGCCACCAGGGAAGCCCATCTTTGGTTATAAATTGTGACAAATGTACCATATAAATGATATTTTTGGGAAACTGGGAGGAGGATATACGGGAACTCTAATATAATTTTACTTTTCTGTAAACCTAAAACTTATAAAATAAAAAGTTTGCTCTGAAACCCTCCTCTCCCCCAGCCACTTTCCTTTCTCTTGACCCGATGTCTTTAAACGTACTGGTCGTCACTCTGAGTCCTGGTCACGTAAGAAATTGTAGTGACACAGACAGGCAGCCTTGACATCTGTCTGAGCTCAGTGTGGCAGTTCTTGCTGTTGGTATGGAGAGGCGAATACCATTTCCCAGCACTGTTGTTTCTTGGCTTATCTAGCTTCTGGGGGCTTATCTGAGGTATTTTTATTGGCTGTAGTGTGATCTGAGAAATAGTTTGCTGCCTGGAGGAGTCCTGGGCATCGCTCTTTTGCTGCTGAAGGAGCCGCTCTGTACCACTGACACAGGATCACAGTGTCCTCTGGGTGAGGATGGTGGGGTGTACCAGGGGCTGACTCGTCTGGCTCTGATTGGGCTGATACCCTCCTGAAGGCAGCCTGGGTATCCCTTTCTGCTTTAGCATCTATCTCTGTGTATGTGATAAAACCTCTGTCTCATCTTCTGGATTGTTGTTCTCATCTTTTTCTTCTTAATCTTTACTTTTAAACACTCTCCTTAGATTTATAGGAATTGATTATATAACTATGTGGGGTGCCAAGAGTGGCAGAGTATAAATTTTTTTTAAGAAGCTGGTAGAAGTATTTTGTCCAGGGAGGAGTCTCTTGATGGCCTCTCATAGGTAAAATAGATTACTTACAGTTCCAGGACCAGTCCATATGGCACCTCGGTGAATGTTAGTGGAAGGCGCCCTCTCTAGGCAGCTACAGTCCTAGGGCTGGATTTTAGGTCCTAAACATTCCCTCCGTCAGGCAGCCTTGTGCAGTAGACAACATACACAACCATCCATTGTGTCCCTAAAATGTATGGTAGGTAGCAACCCAATGCCATGACGGAAGAGGATAATCACTGTTCAGGATAATCACTTCTTATGCAGGTACCTGGGGACAGGGTATGAATTGTCTCAGGAGTCTTCTGGAAGAAATGGGATGGAAACTCACAACAAATGGAGTGCTAGTGTTGGCTCCTATTGGTTCATGGAAGCCAATTGTTAATTTTTCACAAATTTGATGAGCTGGTTGTTAATCACAGTCACTGTTAAAAATTATATTATGGAAACCTACAATTAAATTGGGGCTTCCTTGATGCTCAGTGGTAAAGAATTCACCTGCCAATGCAGGAGACGTGGGTTCGATCCATGGTCCAAGAAGATCTCCTGGAGAAGGAAATGGCAACCTACTCCAGTATTGTTGCCTGGGAAATCCCATGGACAGAGGAGCCTGACAGGGCTACAGTCTATAGACTTGCAAAGAGTCAGACACCACTTAGTGGCTGAGCAACAACAAAAATTATGTTGATAACAAGTGTAATAGATACTCAGAATTTATTACTTTCTAATTATTTACTACATTTTACTTGCATTCGTGCTCTTGAAGTCATTTGCATCTATTGTATCTGTATAATGGGAAGACTATATGGGTATGCACTTTTCTGTATCCTATGTTCAGTAACATTAGTAATTTGAAATTGGCTACGGTGGAGTATTTACACCACGGAAATCAGCAAAGGCTACAGATCAGCTACCCTTCCCCCAAGAGAGTTAACTGTTAAACATTTACCAACACACCACAGGCCTTCAATGTGATCCAGTGGGATCCAGCGTTTCTAGAAACTCTGCGACATGGTCACATGGTTCTAAGTCACTTTGTGGGAAGGGACACCAAATCCTCTAAGAGAAACTGCACACTGAGAAGAGGGAGAGTGGGCTGTCCTGGGACTGTGCTTGGGTGATATCACCCCCCACCCTGCCATGATCCCAGTCATATTGGGAACCCAGATCTGCCTCTTAACCACAGAGCTGTGGATAGGAGGTGGAACCTCCGAGCTTGAATGTGGGGCTCCCTCAAAGGAAAGACACTTGGAAACAGACCCAGACACCTTACCGTGTCCTGAGGATCCTGTTCCCGCCTTGCTGACCACTACTCACTCTGCCCTCACTCACAGAGCATCAATCACACTGGCCAGCCAAGGCTTTCCAGACCACTCCTGCTCTTTCCCATGTTGTCCCAAGTGGCCCTCATCTGTCCTGGTTGCTGAATCTCTTCCACCTGAGATATGGGTTGTTGTTCACTTGCTCAGTCATGTCCAACTCTTTACAACCTCATGAACTGCAGCGCTCCAGGCTTCCCTGTCCTTCACCATCCCCCGGAGTTTGCTCAAGCTCATGTCCATCGAGTCGGTGATGCCATCCAGCCATCTCATCCTCTGTCGTCTCCTTCTCCTCCTGCCCTCAATCTTTCCCAGCATCAGGGTCTTCTTTTCCAATGAGTCAGCTCTTTGCATCAGGTGGCCAAAGTATTGGAGCTTCAGCTTCAGCATCAGTCCTTCCAATGAATATTCAAGGTTGATTTACTTTAGGATTGACTGTTTGATCTTGCAGTCCAAGGGACCCTCAAGAGTCTTCTCCAACACTACATGATATTGAAAACATCAATATGGGTGATTCTCTGTTATTCCTTAGGTCTTAATGTTCAATGCTCCCTCCTCTGAGAAGTAGGTCCCAGCTGCTACGTTTAAAGTGGTTCCCTTCTCTGTCCCTCAAACCCAACTATCACTATCCATCATAGCAGCACTTCATTCCTTTAATTGTTGGTATCATAATCTATGATTATTTGCTCTCTTGGTTTGTTTACCTGGGCTCTCTGATGGCTCAGATGGCAAAGAATCTGTCTGAAATGTGGGAGACCTGGGTTTGATCCCTGGGTCGGGAAGATCCCCTGGAGAAGGGAATGGCAACCCACTCCAGTATTCTTGCTTGGAGAATTCCATGGGCAGAGAAGCCTAGTGGGTTAGTCCATGGAGTCGCAAAGAGTCGGATGCGACTGAGGGACTAACACTTTCACTTTGTTTACTTGGTAAACGTGTGTCTCCCCCTGGACAGGAAGCTCTCTGAGGGCAGAACCAGGTGTGACTGACTCACATTTGCATCCTCACGGCCCAACACTGCACCCAGCTAGTGGGAGGTTTTCTGTTCCTGCTCGTGTTGCCTGATTAGAATAGGAATGAGTCAGTTGCCTCCAGCCCCTTGCCTTTGATGATCCTGAGTCTGGGTGAGGGAAGAGCCAAAATAAAGAAGAGAAAAATGGCAAAGGGTGAGGCTGAGTCAGAACCCAGAGGTCTGGTTAGGTGGAGTCGCCAGGGCAGCAGATGGCAGTCTGTGGGTGTTGATGGAGGCGGGTAGTTTGCTCATTTGATGTGATTAAGGCTCATGCAGGATCCCAGCAGCCTGAGCTGGCTCTGGTCTCCTGAAAGGAAAAGAGATAGGAGGCCAGAGGAAGGTAAGAAGGCAAGTGGCCATTGCCGCTCAGAATGGCTCATGGAAAGGATTCCCTGCTCTGGGCCCCTCTCTCAGGGAAGATACCCTGTCCTCCCCTAGCTGTAGTTCTCCTGTGGGGTGAGGGTTGCATGGGGCCGACGAGACACACTGACCTGCAGCTTGAAGCCCCTTCTCTAGACCTTGTCTTTGTTGGGGCCCTGAGATGGCTTCCAGGCAGGCACCAACCTCTCCCCAAGGTTCACGGCAAGGCCGTGGACAGCAGTTTGGTGTGTGGGCTGCATTGTTCCCACAGAAAGGGAACATCAAGGAAGTGGGCTGAGACCCACAAAAATTGAGAGTGGGCCTGCATGAGGGGCTCCAGAGCCCCTGGGAGGAGCGAGTGGCCAGGGGAGCACCCGTGGTGGGTTGCGGGACTCCCTTTGCTCCTCAGGGGGAACCTCAGCTTCTTCCCCGCTTCCCACAGGCAAGCGTCCCAAAGTCTGCCTCACCAACCAGCCATGGCCAGGTGAGTCTCTGGGGCTGAAGCTGTCAGGGCCCGGAAGGGAATTTCCTGAGGAAATGGGTGGTGAGTTACCCCGTGCACCCATGGGACCTGCCTGCTCTTCCTGCAGCCCCACAGGAGGGATTCACACCCACTCCCCACCTCCTCAAACTCCCTGGGTGGCAAGAACTAAGATGTCCCCAGTGAGCGGCCCCAGGGGAAGGGAGTGGGGTGGGGGCAGGGGGAGCTGACAAGGCAGGGTTGCCTGCCCCCCACTTCCTTCTACCTTTGTCCTCTCCTTCTTCCCCATCCCCCCTGGCCGCCCCGCCCTCGGAGAGTGGGGGCTTGGGGAGCAGGGAGGGGGAGCCTGGACAGGGCAGGGGTGTAGGAAGGGAAAAGGAGGGAATTCCTGACCAGAGGACTGGAGGGTGGGGCACTCAGGGGACAAGCCGGATGGGAGTTCTCTCTGAGGCAGCCCCCAGGTCAGGCACAAAAAACTGGCTTCTGCTTGTGAGCATGAGTGGTGAGCAACATCAGGGAGGTGCCTTGTGCCTTGTGCAGCAAACTTTGGGGGAAACCCCGTGTGGACGTGAGCTCGTGTGGCAAAGAGCTCAGACATCAGGATCAGAAGGACTTGGGTTTGAATTCTGGCCCTGATTCATTCTTCTTATGTGTGACTTTTTTTTTATTGCAATGTCTTTTATTTTTTTTAATGCCATATAGTATATATAATTATACATATATTTATAAATTCACATATAAATTTATAAATAAGTGTATTATATAAATTTTATAAATAAATAAAATTTCTATTTATAGACATTTATGTATGTAAAATATTTATATAATATATATTTCTATTTGTATATGTATTTAATTTTATAAGCAGCTCATACAGCTCAGTATTAGGAAAACAAGCAACCCAATCAAAAAATGGGCAGAAGACCTAAACAGACATTTCTCCAAAGAAGATATACAGATTACCAATAAACACCTGGAAAGATGCTATGTGTGACTTTGAACAAATGACTTTGGTTCTCCATCTTCCTCAGCCTGCTTCCTTCCCTGTGAAATCCCTTTCCTCTCTTCACGTCAGTCGCGTCCTTCAACCCTCTCCGAGGATGGCCGTTTTCAGTAGTTTTTCATAGATCTCTTTGTAGCCCGTTGGTTTTTCTGTCCTTACTATTAGCTCAGATCCCAAGAACTGGTTATTTTTTTGTTATTACTGTCTTTTTAAAAAGCAAAGGCCAGCTTTGACAACAAGTAGATATGAGTATGTTTTGTCACCAAACCATTTTACCTGTTAGAGCTCATAGTGACAACAGTGACTGGCAGGTAGATGAATGGGTATGTTGAGGATGGGGATGTTGATGTAAGTTCTTCATTTGTCGATCACCCTTTTACCACCATTGGAAAGGGGCGGCTCAGTATGTTTGGGCTATATGCTCTGTGTTGAATACACCAGCAAAGTGACTTCCCAGGCCCAAATCTGATCATGTTCTCAGTCACTCAAACATTCCTAGTGACCATCATTGCCCAGAGGACCAAGCCTACACTTGGGAAGCAAAGCCACAGCAAATGTGGCCCAAACATACAGCTCGGCAGCTTCACTGCCTGCCTCCCCAACCCTATCCTTCTTCTGCCCACGTGCAAGCCCCAGGGGAATGGAGTCACCGCCTCCTGAACGCATCATGTGCCATCATGTTTCCAAGCCTCTACACACATCATTCTTCGTTTTTCTGGAGAATTTCTATGCATTCAAACTGCAGCACGACTGCATCTGTGTGAAGCACACCCCCCAGTTCCCCCACGTGGAGCTCCGTGTTCTCTTCTTACTCAAGGGCAGAGAGCTTTACATGCCCATATTAATGTACTTTGGGCTTCCCTGATGGCTCAGTGATAAAGAATCCGTATGCAATACAGGAGACGTGGGCTTGATCCCTGGGTTAGGTAGGTCCCTAGAGAAGGAAATGGCAACCCATTCCATATTCTTGCCTAGGGAATCCCATGAACAGAGGAGCCTGGCAGGCTACAGTCCATGGAGTCACAGAGTCAGACACGACTTAATGACTAAACCATCATTAATGGCTTCAACCATTAATGTACTTACAGTGTCTGGTGAATATTGAGGCATCTGTCAACACCAGTGACCTGGGAATGAGGTGCCCAAGGTGTGGCTAGCATTCTCTTTATCTTTGTATCCCCAGAACCCAGCAACAGTGATTGGCAAGCAGTAGGAACTTAAGCAGGTAAATGAATATAGACCCATTTCCATGTACTATGTGTTATTTTCCCAAGAAAAGCAGCTACTAGTGTGGGTTCTGGACTCAACCACCTCTGAATGCAAATCTCAGTTCTGTCACTTGTGAATGAATTCAGCCAGGTTGTTGAATGTCTCAGTTGCTTCAGCTAATAAATGGGTAACAATATTAACCTTAAAGGGATGTTGGAAAGATTAAATATGAAAGTAAGCTACTTTGCAGTGCCAGGCACAAATAACCATCCAATGAAGGATGGCTATAATAATTAGACCAAAGTGCCCATGTTCTCATGACAGACCCCTTTATGTGGAGCTGCACGTGGCTATGAGACAACTGTCTTGGAACAGAGATGCTATTGGTACAGAATTAATCCATTTAAGAGTCAGACCATTAACCTTGATCCTAATGGCACTGTGCCCAGCCTAATTGTATTTGAAGATCAGAGAGAAGACTCAAATGGGTCAGTTGTCTAGAGGAGCAAGAAAAACCATTTAAACCAGGTAGCAGATCAGTGAATTATACCCTTCATTACATTTTGTATCGACAAGTCCACTGTTTCCTTGCTGTTGGCCTTGATGTTTGTCTTTGGTGATTATCCATAAACGTAACTGTTCACATTTTCCAAATATGTTTGAATTCACAAGTCATATATTTCCAGGACAAAAGCCAAAATGAAATCAACCCAGTCTTTGAAAAAGCAGCTGATGAAGGCATAATCCACATCTTTAATTAACATTGAGGATTTGAGACTGAGTACACAGAGGGAAAATGAATGAATTGCTTAATTTTGTCTTTCTTGTACTTCACCTAGTCTCTCTTTACCCAAAACATCCATACCCCTGTGTGACATATTCTTCTAAAGGTTGTATTATGAATGCATAGGTTTTTCATCAACTGAAGACTTTATTTGTGCTTAGAAAACGTTCAGTTATTACCCTTAAGGAAAGTTAAGAGGCTGCCCAGATACTCACTAAGCCAGCATTCAGGGTGATCAATTCAAGCATCTCAAGGTTGCTGCCCTTAACTTAAGCAGCTTGGCCTGGCCACTTGGCTCAAGCTGCCAAGGAAGTAAACCAGGACCCTTGAGGGTGTTTCATGCTGGAGTTGTATTTGCAAATCTGGTTTGGGAGAGGTTTTCAACAAAGGTTCCTTCCTCTGCTCCTGCTGCGCTGGCTTGGTTCAGTGCAAGAGGGCGACCAGAAGCTTCTGGAAGTCCCCAGAGGTGTCTGAGCGAATCATGTCAGAGAGAGACTTCTGGTACTTCTCTTGGAATCTGGCTTTTATCCCCTGAAGGTCCACCTGCAAGAGAGATGATAGCCAATGGGACGTTTATAGTGTTTTCACCATAAACACAGGCAGCCACTGTTCTGAGCACATTATTCTCACTTGCTCATTTATGTCTCAGAGCAACCCTTGGAGTTGGAGTTATTAGTCTTCCTATTTTGTAGCTGAGAATAAGAAAGCTGAGTTCAGCTCCCCAAAGGTGGCAGAGGTGTCTGTGTGTATGTTCCAGTACAGCTTGGTTTATGGACACTAAAACTTGAATTTCATATGACTTTATGTGTTACAAAAATATTATTTTTCCTTTGAGGTTTTTTTACAGTTACTTTAAAATAATCACTTTCAGATAACAGGGCTGTATAAAAATGAGTGGTGAGCCTGATTTGACTTGCAGGCCACACTTTGCTGACTCTTAGTATAAAGTTAAGAAAACTGTCAACACAGTTTGAAATGAAGGCTTTTTTTAGGTCTCTTATACCCTGACCAGCAAGGATATTAGTGCCAAACAACAAAATTCAAATCATCATCAATTTGTAGGACTTCATTTTGAATCTACAATTGACCCTTGACAACACAGGAATTAGGAACACTGACTCCCGGGCAGTCTAGGATCTGTGTATTGCTATCTATGACTCATGCAAGGGCAGGAAACTGAAACAGTTTGAATAGAATCAGGCCTCAAACCTTAGTTCTTTTGATGCTACATATTGTGATCTGTAATGGAACATAAGGGCTTCCCTGGTGGCTCAGTGGTAAAGAATCTGCCTGCCCATGCAGGAGACCTGGGTTCGATCCTTGAGTTGGGAAGACCCCCTGGAGAAGGAAATAGCAGTATTCTACTGCCAGTATTCTACTCCAGTATTCTTGCCTGGGAAATGCCCTGGTCAGAGGAGTCTGGCGGGCTACAGTCCATGCGGTCGCAAAAGAGTTAGACAACACTTAGTGACAAAACAACAGGGAAATACAAACTTTTCCTCACACTTAGTTAATTTAAAGATCCGTAAAATGAGAACACAGGTACTATAATTTATTGAAAAAAACCTTCATATGAGAGCACCCACACTGTTCAAATCTGTGTTGTTCAAGGATCAATTGAAAAACTTGAAAAGGTACCTCCTAGGTGCTGGAGGTGGAGAAAGGACTTAAGAACATGAATAAAAAGATTGTTTTGCTCTAAAGAGTCTTACAACCTAGTAAAGGAGATAATAGTTGTGCCATGGAAGATATAATTCCAGATAGAACACAGGGAGTCTCATAAAAGAAGCACAGAGCTCTCTTTAACCAGGAATTTTTTTTGGTTTTTCTTTGCAATTTTGTTTGTTATCATGATTGTTTTTAAATTATACTATATCTTGCTTTCTAGTGTTTGTTCAGTCGCTCAGTCGTGTCTGACTCTTTGTGACCCCATAGACTGTAGCCTGCCAGGCTCTTCTGTCCATGGAATTCTGCAGGCAAGAATACTGGAGTGGGCTGCCATTTTCCTCCTCCAGGGGATTCTCCCGACCCAAGGATCGAAACTGTGTCTCTTGCATGTCCTTCATTGGCAGGCAGATTCTTTACCATGAGCGCCACCTGGGAAGGGCTTTCTAGAGAGACCCACAAACCATTGCTCAGGTTTCTGGTTCTTTTTTTCTCCTACCCCAATTAGAGGACCCAACAGGAGACAGAAAGGTGAGAACAGGAGAGGGTAGGAGAGTGAGGGATTGTTGGAAGTGGATGCTGTGCAAGAGATCAGGCAGGTGGCCCCTTTCCCCTGCTCCCTTGGCTGGTAGGCTGCTTGGCTGGGCGAGGGGGGTGAGTGCAGGGACGGGATGGGGCTGAGCTCTGTTCTAGTATCAGTATGCTTTGGGGGACTAAGTGATCTGGCCAATATAACTGTCTGGGCCCGAAGCATTCAGAGGGAATGGTCTCCATGTGGAGATGACCCAGGGCCTGTGGTCAGCGCTGAGCTAGGACAGAGCATGTTGGAATAAAAACTCCGCAGTCCATGCATGCTGGAGTGAACATGGCACCCTAAGTATCACTTGGAGAGCTCCAACCCCTGGGGTCGTTAGCATCCTTGCTGGCCTTTGTCACCAACCTGCTTCTAGGTGTGTCCTAGGATCTCCAGAGACTCTGGCTGGGCCTGAGATACTAAGAGACAGAGAGACAGAGAAGGCAGAGATCTGGAGAGATTAGGGAAAGAGATAGATTCAGAGGAACCAAAACAAAGTGAAGAGAGTGGCAGAGAGACTTGGGGAGGGAGAGAGGAGGAGGAAAGGACAGGGGCTTTGGGAGAGAAAAGGAAATATGAATCAATCTTGGAGGAGGAGAAAGAGAGGGAGGAGAAATTCCAGGAATAGAAATAAAAACGAAAGAACGGTCGTGTTGCTAAGTTATGTTTCAAAACAGTGTCAGATGTTAAGTATTATTTGTCAGAAATATGGGGGCCAGAATTTGGGTTGGTGTCTCTTCCCCATCATTTAACATGTTTTTGAGGGAAGATGTCAGTGGTTTTCAAGTTCCACTTCACCCTCCAAGGTCTCTCTGCTGTGGATGAAATGCCACTTCCCCTCTCTTCTGTAATTCCTCCTCTCTGTGGCCCTGTATTCCGAATATGAGTCTTGACAGTTGTTTCCAAACTGTTTTGGTTATTCCTCTCCCTGGGCCTTTGTTATGCTCAGGCATTCTCAGAGGGGGGCGATAATGCTCCCCAAAGGGGCAAAATTGGTTCTTAGAGGCTGAAAAAAATCCATGTCTTTTAATGTAAATGTAACTATGTATATACGTAAGGAACATAAACAGGTATACAGTGTATGCCGTGTTAACATTTCTTGGAGGGGAATAAGTATTAGGAAAAAATGAGGTCTAAAAAGGCTCCCTTCTGCGGGGATCGCTAATTTTAAAAAGGTTGAGAAACCTTGCCTTGTACTGACATGGTTTTTGTGCAGAATTGTGCTTTGGGGGTGTGTTTAAGGAAATAAAGGCCTAACTAAGGCGTCTGGAAAGGACTTGCTGAGTCTCTGCTGCTGGGTGACCTGTCTGTTGCCAAGTGGAAATGTTAGTCGCTCAGTCGTGTCCAACCCTTTGCAACCCCTGGACTGTAGCCCACCAGACTCCTCTGTCCATGGAATTCTCCAGGCAACAATACTGGAGTGGGTAGGCATTGCCTTCTCCAGGGGATCTTCCTGTCCCAGGGATTGAACCAGGGTCTCCCACATGGCAGGCAGATTCTTTACCATCTGAGCCACCAGGGAAGCCCTTAAAAAGGAGCTGCCCTACCCAGACTAGCCCCTCCAGGTCCCTTCCAGGCACCACCCCGAGCTCTCTGGAGGCACTGGTGGCAGAAATAGAAGCTGCCGACTTCCCTGGTGGTCCAATGGTCAAGACTCTGCACTTCCACTGCAGGGGGCATGGGTTTGATCCCTGGTCCAGAAACTAAGATCTCACATGCCCCACAGTGCAGGAAAACAAAGACAAAAAAAAAAAAGAAGACATAGAAGCCGCTATCGTTATTGTATTTTTATAAAAAGAAACCGACTGGAGCACAGCACAATGTCCTTCCACAAAGTCTGGGAAAGCAAGGGCCGTCTCTGTAGGTTGACCTTTAATAAAAATGACCTGTTGATGACATCCGTGGTGGCAAAACAAGAAGGTGGCGCCAAATGCGTCTTACCTCGGCCCGGGTCACAATGATGTCAATGAGGGTCTCCTCGTCGGTGCCCGCACCCTTCATGGACTTGTACAGACGGTCAGCAAAGTAGCCTTGGAGGTCCCGGGCGCTCCTCACTGGGCAGGACAAAGGGAAAGAGAGCATGAGGCGGTCATGTTTTGTTCAGTAACAGAGAGACGCTGGGAAGGAACAGAGCTGGCTGCCCTTGGAGCGGATGGAATCATGAGGTTTGAAAGGAGCAGACTTCACACTGTTGGTAAAGGGTCTTGAAGATTCCCCTGGAGTCAGGGCACCCGACTCTTTAACGAAGTCCCCTTCAGACACATAAGAACCTCTCCTATTCCCTGAAGACCCTGGGGAGGAAGAGGAGCATTGTGGGCATCCTCAGGCTCTCTCTGCAATGTTCACGATTCTCACCAGCAGAAATGCCTTCTCATCTTTAGGAGAAATCTCTGATGCCAGAGTCGGGTCTGGAGGGGAAACACAGTGGTGGTTTAGTCTCTAAGTCATGTCCAACTCTTGTGACTCCATGGACTATAGCCTGCCAGGCTCCTCTGTCTGTGGAATTTTCCAAGCAAGAATACTAGAGAAGGTTGCCATTCCCTTCTCCATAGGATCTTCCTGACCCAGGGATCAAACTCAGGTCTCCTGCATTGCAGGTGGATTCTTTACCGACTGAGCCACCAGGGAAGCCCCTGAGGGGGAACACAGACTGACCGGCAACCTGTCCATAATAAAACTTGGTCATCTTGAAGACTGGCTCAGTTGCACTGTGACCCTCCTGCCTGTCGTGCTAAGCAACCTTTCTTCCTTCATTTTTCATCACTGGGTTTTAGGTGTGAGCTTCATCTCTGAATCTTTTCCAAAGTCCCCACAACCTTCATTGTGTGTGGTCTTGTATGTGGGCTTGATGAAGTGTTTGGTCCTGTCTACAGAGCATCTTCCTGTGATGCAGCTAGTTGCTCTTTTCAAGCCCTGCCCCAGTCAGAAATGAATGAAGTATGAGCTAGTCCACAAATTAACAAAGTATGGTCTCTCTTCACCCATCAGGGGATGGGGTGCACCTCTGCTCCTGGGGATAAATCTTGGTTTGTCCCGCCTCCTCCCAGGCTCAAAGGGGTCTAACACTTTGGGGGAATTAACTCTTTTCTGTTTATGTTGTTGATGTTTTGCCTAGAACAATGAAGATTTTTGATGTTAGGGATTAGTAATAAGTAATAAATTCAGCATAAGTGTGGAATGCACATCCTTACCATGTCCTGTAATGAGAACTCTTGTTTTCTAGATTGATGCTTACAAGCCAGAGGGAGGAACAGAACTGGGGAAGCAGAGTCTAGACTGGGGGTCTGTCTCCTTATTTTTTAGGTTATGTGGTAGTCACCAGAGTGTCAGTGGAGAAGCCCAGACCCAGCTGTCTGAATCCACAAGCTGCTGAATTGATGGTGGTTTTGGGGGTGAACCTGGCAATTTGAGGAGCAGTGTATCTGAGACTCACTGTTGCACCCCCCTCCCAGGCATTCTGAGCTGGTGACCTCACAAGATTTTCCTGAGGACCCTCTACCATGCATTTGTATTAATTGATGTTGAAATAATCATCTGCCTGATGTCAGTGTGTTCTGAGCCTACACTGGTGGTGACTTCTTCATTGAATTCCTTCTTCCTGATATTTTGGGGAGAAAATTTTCAACTTTGCTGCTGTATACAGGTTATGCCTGGTGAACAAACTCTGCTGTTCACAGCTGCAGGAATGCCCCCAAAAGTTTGGATGAGGCTAGCTTGGGAGGATTTCCCAGATGGCTCAGTGGTAAAGAAGCTGCCTGCAAAACAAGAGTCACAGGAGATGCGGGTTCGATCCCTACATTGGGAAGATTCTCTTGGAGGAGTATGTGGCAACCCACTCTAGTATTCTTGCCTGGAGAATCCCATGGACAGAGGAGCCTGGTGGGCTACAGTCCATAGGGTCACACAGAGTCAGACACGACTAAAACAGCTTAGCATGAATGCTCACACAGCTCAGGAGGATATGGGAATAAAACTGTTTGTGGTTGTGGGTGCAGGGCAGCCAGATGCTCTGCTGTGTCCCCTGCTCCTCTGGGCATGCAGAGCAGGGATTCTCAAACTCTAGGGAAAGTAAGACAACCACTTGGAGAGCTTGTAAAGGTGTGGCTTTGGGCTGAATTCCTGCAAGTTTTAAGTGGGTGACCTGGACTGGGACTCTGAAAATTGCATTTTCACATTCCCTTCCCCCAGATGGTTCTGATGCAGGGTGTCATCAGACCCTACTTTGAGAACAGCTGTTCCAGAGACTGTGAGCAGCGGGAACCATTTGGTCTCATAAACACCTCCTCCTCAATTTTAGCTTCACACTGGCATCTTTACAAGTTAGGCAGGAGCAGGGTGGGAAAGTGTCTGGAGAATTTAGTTATGGAATCATGTTCCACTCTCTTCACGGTTCATTTTCAAGGTCTTTTCTGATCTCTTTTTTATTTGCTACCAGGGGAGTCCACCTAACTCCTGCCTTTCATGGTCCCCCAACTGTAGGGCTGGGCCCTTTCTTTCCTCTGTACTTGCTTTGCTCTAATTGCTTTTATCTGTGTGCATTTGTGCTTGCGCGTGTGTGCTCAATCGTGTCTGACTCTTTGCAATCCCATGGACTGTAGTCTGCCAGGCTCCTCTGTCCATGGGGATTTTCCAGGCAAGAATACTGGAAAGGGCTGCCATTTCCTTCTCCAGGGGAGTCTTCCTGACTCTGGGATCAAACTCGCATCTCCTGTGTCTCCTGCTTTGCAGGTGGATTCTTTACCTGCTGAGCCATCAGAGAAGCCCGTTTTTATCTTTACTATAGCTCAGTCCGTTGATTTATGTGTATTTGTCCTGACCTTGATGCTTCTTAAGAAGAGGAACTGGACCTGTTTCCCACTGATTCCCATGCCTGGCCCAACCCCTGGCCCAGGCAGGTGCTAAGTAAATGTTACAGACTTGAATGGTTTTATTACCATTAATACTTAATATCCATAAGGATTGATATTAACCTTCTGACTGAATTCTGGCATTTTCCTAATTCTTTACAACTGCAAGTACAAAAAGGGTTTGGAGCCTTGTAGCTGGGCCATGAGTAGATCTCTCTGTTTACTTGAGACAGTCATCCTTAAAACCCTAAGGACAGTCATCTGTGTGTCTCCATCGTGGGACAGGAGCAACATTAAGGATGCTCAGGCCTCTGTATCGGATCACAACAGCAGAGCTGCTAGTTTGATGCAAAATGTTGATGGATTAAAAAAATAATCAATTGCTGACATTGCTCCCAAAAGTCTCATAAAAAAAATAATAAAAGGCAAAACAAAAGAGTTTGGCAGCAAGAGGACATTTTTTAGCTTCCCGGGGCTGCTTTTTTGGTTCTTCCTCTTCTTCTGGGGATATTCTCTCCTTTTCTTGTGCCATTTGGGATGCTGCCCTGGCCTCTGCGCCACCGGAGTGTGGAAAATGGACAATGGACAATGCCTTCCTTCCAGAACTTGCAAAAACGAGAAAGGAGCCTGCCAGTCACAGCGCAATACCCATCTCTCTGCTATTTCCTGCCTTACGGGCAACAGCTGGAGAGAAGGGCCTGGCGTTTGCTTGGCATGGCCATGATCTGGTCTCCTCCCCCTTGCTTTCTAAACAGACCTCATTCATTCCAATGTTGAAGGGAAACAAACGGAAAAGGTCACCCTCGAGCCATCAGGCACCTGCGAGAACTTGTCATGGATCAGAACCTGAGTGCTTTCGAGTGTGTGTCATGTGAACCCATGCTGCCCTGAGACTAGACAATGGTCCCAGGCCGTTGATGGTTGCTGCTGGGGACCCACAATCTTAGTGGGACTGCAGTGGATGCTGTGGTATGTCCCAAAGCTTCTGTCTTCAGGACTGTGGCACTCAGGCAAAGTGTTACCTGCTGGCTGCTCACAGCTGAGTCACTTCTCAAGAGGGAGGGAGTGACGGGGTCATACGCGTTAGGAGTCAAAGGAGGGAGCTGGCTTCCCCAAGGTTGCACGTGCCCCGTGGATGCAGCCAGCCAGCTGCTTGATGTGGGGTGTAAAGGCCTGGGACCCTTGCCTCCACTTCAGACATCCTGACTTCAGGGCTTCCTGGGGACCAGAAAAGCTGCTGTTGCAGCTGCATCACACCCATTCTCTCCCCTCCCAAGGCTGTTTAGATGTGTTGTGGTTCCCAGACTATTCCCTGAAGTCTTCCTGCACACAAACCTCTGTCTCTGAGTCTGGTTCCAGGGAGCCTGACCAAAGTCAGGGGCTCTCCTGGCTTTACTTACCGAGTGTTAAGTAGGCCTTCTGCATGTCTCCTGATGTTTCTGCCTCGATGGCCTCTTCAATGTCTTTGCCGATGAGCTGGAGAGAGAAAGTCTAGCTGTTGGTCCAGCTTTTGTTCTTGGCCGTGGTGCACTGGGGGCTTGTTCCTCCACGAAAAGACTCATCCAGGTTTGGTCATGCAAGGACCAAGGGAACTTTGAAACTCCCACCTGGCCTCATCCCTTGCAGGGCTGGGGGTGGTATCCCCCCCCCACCCCCGCATTTGAGTGGGGATTTTCACGGCCGAGGGAGATTTGACCCCTGACCCCAGGCAAGACCATCCCCTCGGCCTGTTTCCTCCTCTGTAAGAATCAGGGAGTGGAAGAACAGTGAATAATACCATACCAAATTCTTTGTGTTTCTATAGTACCTGAGTTTCCTATGTGTTTATAAAAATTGTTTCCGTTTCCAGTTTTTCAGGAGGCTGTGGTTATAATCATCTCTGTTGTAAACTGAGACTGGGAGCTCAGGAGGCTACAGTCTGGGCAACATAGGTAGAGGCCGTGAAGTTCACAGCAAGGACTTGGTCTAATGTTTCTGATACGATGGGGCTATGTGGGCTGGGAGCAGGGTGGGGGACGTGTAGGGGGGCTGACCATGTCAAATGCCAATTTCCTTCCCTCTGGGGAGACTCCGAATGATATAGTCACCCCCAGCTCGCCCATCATTCTGCTAGCATTACACGTTAGGTTTCCTTCCAAATATTTATAGAAGCTGAAGTTTAGAGTAAATTGTGACCACACTTAGCACAAGTACCGCCTGGGCCAAGCTCAGGGAAGGCATATAAAGAGAAAAGAGAAGCTTCAGGTTTGGGAAAGGCAGTTAAGCATTAGAAATACTGAAACTTCTTTCTTAGAAATTATCTTTTGAGGATATGACATAACTGTGACTCTATAAATAACTGGGGCCTTTGAGGACACACCAGGGGAGTTTATTCTGAAAATCCTGGTAAACAACATATTCTTTGTGGTGGGAGCACAATGGATACGGGGGAGGAGGGTCTGAATTTAATGAAACCCGTCGCTTGATCTCGTCACTATAGTTGGCCCATCTAGAGGTCTGGTGTGGAACGGACCTAGATAAGATGGGAGTTGAGTTGAGGGGCTTTCAGTCCTGTCCCTTTCTTAGCTGTCCTCAGTTGTTTAGGGGTTGGATGCGAGAGCTAGTATTTCAGAAGAAACTGGTCTCCCTTTCCCATGAACAAGGTTCTTGTTCTGTAGACAGAGGTTGTGTTACAAAAGGAGATTGTATTCACACAGGTCTGTGTTTACTTAAAAAAAAAAAAATCCTCACACTAAACCAATTTCTGTTTTTATTGTTAATACTGGGCCAGAACAGTGTTTTTAAATTTTCTATAGCATCTCAGTCTACACTACAGATAAAAGCAGGAAAGCAGAGCTGTTCTAGGGAGGCGGGAGAGGGGTTCCTGACCCCAGCCCTCGACGCCAGGTTCCCCTTCTCTCAGAGTCTCATCGCTGCCCATCTCCAGGGGGCGCTGTTTATGAGCTACAAGGAGATGACACTGCCCTTTCTTCTCTGCCTGTCTCTTGACCCTATCCCCTCCTGATAGCTCCCAAGGCACCTCCAGAGGCTCCACTGAACACAAATGGAAAACAATCCACTGGCCCAAGGTACTAGGACTCTCCTTTGTAAATGGCATGCTTCCCACTGGAACACTTAATTCTTAGAGGGCTCTTTGGACAAAACCAGGTTTTGTGATCTCGGTACAAAAACACATTGCCAGGGTGGATACCAGACAAGCCTCAAAGGCTTCTAGTTTACCAGGTAGCACTGTCTGTGGAGAGATTATTAGAAGAATAGGGGAGACATTTCTTTCTTTAAAAACCGGTGCCTCTGATTGACCACATGCCCACAGCAGAACCATAGGCACTCTGGTTTTAGTTATAAAAGTTAAAGGGATAAAGGCTCTGGAATGGGCTTAGAAAAACTTTGTAAGGGGAGGGGAGATGTGATGAGGGGCCTAGTGGGGAGGAAGTGACCTGGGGCTGAGGGTTTGTGTACCTACAATTTATACTGAGCCCTGTTTGGGAACATCATAACTCTATAAGCCTCTCATGTTTGGTAGACTTGTGAAGAGTAATAACTTTTCACGATGCAACACAGTTGGGAAGCTTTGTTGTTTGGGCTGGGATTTCTGAGAGTGTCAGCAGTTAAGACTCAAGTTTAGAGGACAAATCAAGGGCAAAGTTTTTGTGCCAAAAATTAAAATCCAACTCTATGCCAGCACAACCTATGTCACATAATAGACTTCAATGATCTTACTCTAGCATCTGCTTTTAGCCAGAGACCATGAGAAAATTTATGGAGCCAGATTCCCAAGATCATGGTCATGGTGAACCCTCAAAATCAGTGATAAACATCAAGATAAATGATGTTCCAGCAAGGTTTTTGGAATAGATGAATAGGTATTAATAGCATTTTAAAGCTGGTCATGTAAAAACATCCTCAGATCAGTAGATTATCTTATTGTCCATTTGAGTTTCAGCTGTTTTTTGATGCTGTTGGTTCACACAGGGAGATTCCTACCAACTGCTAATGTTAGCTGAGCACCTACTGCATGCCAAGCACTAAATGCTTTAAATCTGTTACTCATTTAATCCTTACTAACTCTGTGAAGCAGGTATATTATTATCCCTGTTTTACAGTTGGGGAAATTGAGGCACAGAACCCTTAGTATTTTGCCCAGGGTCATACAGCTAGTAGCCTAGAGCAGACTTCTTAAACTTTAACATGCATCAGGATCCAGAAGATTTATTAAAACACAGATTGTAGGACCCCAACCTCAGGGAATCTGATTCAGTTGATCCAGGGCGGGGATTAAGAATTCTTGTGTTAAGCATGTTCTCAAGTGATACTGATTCTTCTGATTCAGGATTAATTTTAAGAACAATTGGCTTAGGGAGTATCTTTAGATTGTCAGTAACTCATGTGTACACACAGGCACACACGCTCACATATGTGTGTTTCTATAGGGATGCCCAATGACAACCACCCCAGAAACTCCATCCATGGCCCCTGTCTAATGGGAAGAGGCTCTAGTCATGGAGAAGGCTTCCAGCTCAGTCTACTCAGCTCCAGGCCCAAAGGCCAGGAGAGTTCAGGGTGAGCTGCCTTTGATCAGGACTCTGGGCACGATTTGAAAGCAGAGGGCCCTAAAGGCTTATATACAGTAATGATAAAATTCCAAAGCTTTCTTGTCTTTTCATCTGCTGGCAACACGTCAGAAACGCTGTTCTGAGTGAGGAGCGGCCAGCTCTAGCCGAGGTAGGAGCTCAGGCTGGGGAATCTTGGAGCTCTCATCCACTTTCTGCTACTGACTTGCTGTGTGGTCCTGATAAGTTACAGATGGCTCCTTACTCATAACAGACTTCCTTGTCCAGCAATTGTGGGTAACAATGGCTGTTCGGCCTACATTCGAGTTACAGTATTGTTGTGAAGTTGAAATGAGACACAGGGCACAGATGTGCTTTGAATAGTTAAAAGCACTCCACAAATAAAATATACTAGACAAAAGAATATCTGATATTCCACAAAAGCCTTCCTGAAATTAAAGACTGATTTTCAGGGAAGGACTAACTACTAAGTGTCTTGAAATAGCTAACTCACCTTGTTGGCTTAAAATCATCATCAGATTAAAAAATAATTGTATAAAAGCAATTTATACACATCTTTTCAGGAACATATCTTTGAGGTATTATTGTATCTGTCTCAGGCACTGTTTAGCCAATTGTCAATTGGAATAAAAATAAGGGCAAACATTTGTATGCTTACTACAAGCCAGACACTGTCCTAAGCCTTTTATAGTCATCTTGTTTACCTCTTAAAAATAATCCCATGAAGTTGGGAAGATGATGTTCAGGGTCTCTTTTTACAAATGAGGATGGAGATGTCTGGTCCCTTGTTACAGTAAAACCAGGATTTGAACCTGGGCCCTCTGATTCTAGGGCTTTGCTCCTAAACTTGACCTGCTGTCCTAGCCTCTGCTGCAAAGTGGGGTTTCCCAGCCTCAGCACTGCTCTGGAGCTGAATGGTTGCCTGTTGTGGGGAATTGCTGTTCATAGTGAGATGTTTAACAGCATCCCTGGTCTTGACCCTCTAGATGCCAATAGCACTGCTCCCCCCGACACTCCTGGTTGTGACACATTTCCAGACATGATCAAATAATCCCTTGTGTGTGTGTGCTCAGTCATGTCCAACTCT
The DNA here is from genome assembly GCF_054371585.1 of Giraffa tippelskirchi. NCBI lineage: Eukaryota > Metazoa > Chordata > Mammalia > Artiodactyla > Giraffidae > Giraffa > Giraffa tippelskirchi. The sequence goes on from NC_137280.1 coordinate 61,105,702, forward strand.
CTGTGACCCTATGGACTGTAGTCCACCAGGCTCCTTTGTTCATGGGATTCTCCAGGCAAGAATATTGGAGTGTGTTGCTATGCCCTCCTCCAGGGAATCTTCCCAACCCAGGAATCAAACCCGAGTCTCTTGCATCTCCTGTATTAGCAGGCGGATTCTTTACCATGGCACCACCTGGGAAGCCCCAAATATCCCTTAGGGTGTGCAAGATCATCTGTGATTGAGAACTACTATTGTAAAAGACATCCCCCGCCCCCGCTCCCACCGCTCAGGTCCATATCCCAGATCTTGGCTTCTTTTGGAAATAACTTGAGATTCTGTTACAGTGTGAATTCCTTGCCTTAGTGCTGGATCACTTACAGTTTGGTAGGCTTGAAAGGTGGCTCGTAACTGCTTGTGGCTCCTCTTGGCCAGGAGTTCATTGAAGGCAAGCTCGTCCGTGCCCCAGCGGCCTTCCCCTGCCTAGAGGGCCAAGTGCAAACATTTTGAAAATGACTTTTGCAAAAAGACCAAATATACACAGCTGTGACCAGGCCTCACTTACAGGAAACAATAAAACACTCGCAGAACAGAAGCCAAATTGACTGACCTAGAGCTTTCAATTTCTAACCCACAAGTATACCTCATCTATCTATTTATATTATTTATACATCCCCTTATTTCAAAATGGATCTGAGTTGGTTAACCCCAGCGTACAAGAATAGAATAAACAATTCTTTTAGGTTAATGAAGACTGTATGGATGAAAAATACTTTCCAAGATCATACCTATTTCCCAAGTAATTCCAATTCACATAAAAGAAAGACATACTTGTTGAAAATCGTGTTAAATAAAAGAAAACCATTTGCAGAGACTGGCACGCCTGAATACTTACATCATACAGCTCTTTGGCATCCTGCCCAGCTAGATCTTTGTCCACATTATCTCCTTCATCACGATTAGCCTAGAAAAATCAACACATTGTTATTAACTTGAGTTCCTGCTTGACCACAGAAAACAAAAAAGGGAAAGTCCTCGAAAAGGGGTGATTTCAGAGTGGTGGCCTGAAAATTAGACTCAGCCTGGCAAAGTGGCAGCACTGCTCTTTGCTGCCATCTTTTGGGCACAACTGATAAACAGAGTAGCTTCTATGACAACACGTTTTTCCTTTTTTTTTTGTAGAAACCAGGGTCACTCACAACCCCCTACCCCCCCAGCTGACCTCTAAGAAACCTCATAATGTCCCCTAGAATGAGTCTGTTGGGAAGCTATGAGACTTCCTTCCAAAATATCAAGTTGCACTTCTCAGGGTTCCCATCCTGAAAAGCCCTGGATGTTGGTCATGGAAGGTTTTGGAGGTCTCACTTAAGCCCTTAGTGGCAGGTGGAATTCTAAGGTGACCCCAATGGCCCACATTCTTGTCTAATCTTCTCCCTTTGAGTGTGGGCAAGACCTGTAAACATGGTGAGATATCACCCCTGTGATCGAGTTATGTTTATGTGGCAACAGGGATGTTTGCAGATGTAATTAAGGTCCCTAATCAGTTATCCTGGGTAGGTCTGACCCAATCAGGTGAGCTCTGAGAGGTCAGAGATGGAAGAAGTCAGAGAGATGAGCTCACACTGGTCTGGAAGAAACCATATAGCCATTCTCTGAACTCTCTCTGGGGCCACATGACAGGGAACTGTGGGTAGCCTCTAGGAACTGAGGGTCTTCTTCGTTGACAGCTAGCAAGAAAACAGGAACATCAGTCATACAGCCACAGAGAGCTGAAATCTGCCAACAGCCAGTGAGCTTAGGAGAGGACCCCAGGCCTCACAGGAGATGGCAGCCCTTGATTCCAGCCTATTGAGACCCTGAGCCAAGGACTCAAATAACCCGTAACAGGAGCCCTGGCCCATGGAAACTGCTAGATCATAGATCTGTGTTGTTGCTAAGTCTGCAGTAGTTTGTTTTGCAGCAGAACATTTATATGGTCTTCCTGCTATAGCTCAAGCTTACTCTGTGCTCTCTGCTGTCAATCTCTCCACATGGAGAGTAATCAGAGGAAATACGCAAAGCTCGGAAAGATGGGTGTGTCAATGAGAAGGCAGATGCCATCTGGCTGGAGGCCCAGGGGCTGCGTCCTCGCAGGGACAGTTCTGAAAACCCTGCTTGCCTGGCCAAGCAGTTCCTACAGGCCTAAACTCAGGGTGAATCCTGGAAGTTAGTTGTATCATAACAAGGACCCTACTTGGGGTCAGATGAATTGGCTCTTGCTCCCGGGCTGTGTCTTACTGTGTATACACCTAGAGGTTCCTCACTGGCAAAGTGAGATGGCAATGCTTAGTGAGATGACTCACTAACAGAAAGGGATTGTAGACTGCAAATGACAAGGCAGATTGTTATGAGGGGGAAAATCTCCACTGAATAATTTCAGAAGAGCTGGATGGACATAAGACAGGTTGGTGGTCCCTCAGTAGCAATTTAATAAGAGAAGGAAATGTTTATTATCTACATTGCCTTTTACATCATAGTCGCATGTTGCCAAGGGCTATTTCTCAAGATCATAAAACAGGTGAGACCTCTTTACTCTTACCTGTAGCAGGGAGACCAGAATTCTTTTTAGGCTTCCACTTGTATCACCTTTGACATCTGATTCAAGGCTCTTGTCAAACACTTTAGGGGAAGAAGAAAAGAAGAGAGGAAGCAGATTTAGTTTCCCAGAGGTAGTTTGCAAGAAGCATTCTTTATCTAAAGTCAGAACAAAAGGTCACTTACACCTTTGGTAGGCCTCTTTAATGGCAATGATTTCCTAGGAAAGATAATAAAAAAAAATCAATACTTCAAGGTGGGGTTCATCAATAAGATAGGCAGAGACCAGCCGAGGTAAAAGGCAAAGCCCGTCTCTGGACACAGGATGCCTTCGTGACTTCCTCCAAAGGGGGCAGTCCCTGCAGGTCAAGGTCCAAGCCTAGAGCAAGTCAGCAAGTCCCTGGCTGTGTGGAGTTAAGGGGTTTCTCTGGTGCCTCAGATGGTAAAGAATCTGCCTGTAATGTGGGAGACTTTGATCTCTGGGTGGGGAAGATCCCCTGGAAACGGGAATGGCTACCCACTGCAGTATTCTTGCCTGGGAAATCCCACGGACAGAGGAGCCTGTTGGGTCACAGTCCATGGGGTCACGACTGAGCAACTAACACACACACACATACACATCCTTAGTTGAAAGTGAAAGCATTACAGCTAAGCTGATTTATTTTTTAAAGCTTCCTCGATGCGGATCATTTTTAAAGTCTTTATTGAGTTTGTTACAATACTGTTTCTGTTTTATGCTTTGGTTTCTTGGCCAGGAAGATCTTAGCTCCCCACCCAGGGATCAAACTCACACCCCATACATTGGAAGCCAGAGTCTTAACCACTGGACCACCAGGGAAGTCCCTAAGCTAACATAGTCGTTCACCGCCTTCTTGCTCCATCTCACTCCCCATCCTCCCCCCAGGGAGCCAGTGTTAGAAATTCTGTGCATATTTTCCTTTTGCATTTGTACATACATGCTTGTGCTACTGAAAATATATAGAATTGTATTGTGTATGTGTTTAAAAACTGGAATACTGTATGTATTTGTTCGGCTTGATTTTTTCATTCAGTAATAGGTCTTTAAGGTCCAGCTATGCTTACACACTATTAGTCACCTAGCATTTTTTTTTAAATGGAGACAAAATGTTCCATCCTACAGTAAGCCCCAGTTTATTTAGCCAGCTTCTGACTGATGGACATTTAGTCTGTTTCCAATTTTTCTCTACTTCAAACAAGGCTGCACCCAGTCAACAATTTGCTATGTGCTGCAGAACAAGTCTCTCTCTAGGGTGTGTGCTGGGAAGGACTGCCTTATAGGCACATGCCACCCTGATAAAATGAGTGTCATAATAAAGTGAACTACATGAATCTTTTGGTTTCCCAGTACATACAAAAGTTACATTGATGTATATGTACAGTTGAGTCCTTTTGCTGTCCACCTGAAGCTATCACAACATTGTTAATCAGCTATAATCCAATATAAAATAAAAGGTTAAAAAAGAAAAAGAAAAAATTATGCTGACACTCTGCTGTGGTCTATTAAGTGTGCAATTGTGTCTAAAAAAACAATGCACATACCTTAATTTAAAAATACTTTATTGCTACAAAATGCTAGCCATCATTTGAGCCTTCAGTGAGTCATCATCTTTCTGCCAGGGGAAGGTTTGAAATATTGTGAGAATTGCCAAAATAGGACACAGAGACAAGAAGTGAGCAAATGCTGTTGGAAAAATTACGCTGATAGACTTGCTCAAAGAAAGGTTGCTGCACACACTCAGTTTGTAAAAATGCAATAAAGTGAAGAGCATAAAGCTGTGTATAGCTGTATATGTCAATGGCTTGTCCCGAGGGGGCCACTTGGGAGCTGCCTCAGTTTACACTTGAACCAGCAGCATATAAGAGCCAGTGTCTCCCCACAGTGTCTCCCACAAACTGTTTAAAATGAAAGGCAAGAGGCAGCGATGGGGAGAAGGGAGTGGGGCTGATGGAAGATGAGGAGCCAGGCTGGTGTTGCTGTGGTGGGCAGGAAGGGAGTGGGAGGCAGGTGGGGGCTGAGCACCTGTGACTCTGCAGCCCCCTCCCCTTTCTCCTCCTTCCAACACACTACCAGGATATGCCTGAACCTGTCGCCTGCTCTCTCCCTGCTTTTCTCCTTTTTACTGTCAGATCTATTTGATTGGGGGAAAAAAAGCCTTGCTCATTGTTTGAGACCAGGATCCAAAAGAAACTAGGTTGAGGGTGAACCACATGGGGACAAATGTGATTAGAAAAATAATGACCAAATTAACCTTCTGGCCAAGGGAGGCTGCCCAGATACTAGCTGTCTGCTCACTGGCACTTTGGTGCTTCTGGAAAGGATGGAGATACTGAGTAAGGAGAGTTGTGGGGTTATTGGACAGAACCAAGGCCATCCGCCTGTGCTAACGCTCCTCTAAGCCACCATCTTAACCCCAGATAGAGGGGTTTTATTATCTATGGGAAGAAGAGGAGTCCAGGGATGTTCAGAAAAGGGGTTTGCTCCTGTAGCCTGGACCTCGGTGCTCCCTTGGGTAATGGGCTGGACAGCACAGCCTGAGCAGAAGGAACAAGCCTGGGTCATTGACATTTGGGGCCTCAGTATTAAGAGCCCAGCAGCATCAGAGCGCTGGGGTGGTTTTCCTCACCATCTGCTCCAGGTGCTGCTTCTGTTTCCTCCCTGGAGGAATCAAAAATATTGGGTTTTCTTGGCACTTTCCTTGCTGAACCTCCCCACTCTACATGACGGATGTTGCAGAAGAGGGAGGACACCTCCAAAGAATGACCTGGGGACACTCTTTACTCTTGATGAAGTCCATGGTCCCTGGACTTCCCTGGTGGCTCAGATGGTAAAGAATCTGCCTGCAATGCAGGAGAGCCAGGTTTGATCCCTGGGTCAGGAGGATCCCTTGGAGAAGGGAATGGCAACCCACTCCAGTATTGCCTGGATGATTCCATGGACAGAGGAGCCTGGCAGGCTACAGTCCATGGGGTTGCAAAGAATTGGACATGACTGAGTAACTAACACACACACACATGGCCCCTATGGGTTCTGGAAACAAAGATGAATGGGCCTTCACAAATGTCCTTTTTAGCTCCTGAGATGATGGCATGTACCCAAGGGATGAGGGGAGAGGGCTGCTGATAGAAGGACATGGAAACCTCTGGGGAGGTGATGGCAGCCCCGAGTGTTCCCTGGGATCCCCTTGGCACTACCCACCCCACTCCCTCGTTCCTTTGCTCCCTGCATCCACACTTGGATTGATAATTGCAGTATTGGTGCTAGGAGACCTGCAAAGTCAGACTGAGCAGGTAAAGTAGGACTCATATTCCACATATGAAACTGTGCATCTCTTTAGAAAAATAAAGCTGGATAGACACAGCTCTTCTGGAAGGCTCTATCCGGTCAAGCCAGGGGCAGTAACACCAAAACTGACCATCATAAGATTGGAAGAGGCATCTCTCCAGTGTGAATCAAGCAGGCACATTGCTTGCCCAGATACTTGCTTGCCACAGGGGTGAAGGGCTAGGAGGACTTTCCTTTCTGGCTGCTGTAACCCTCTCTGACGGGCATGTGGACACTCCCTCAGGGGCTCAGCTGGGACTCACCTTATTGGTTCTCGTGCACAGGACCTCGATGAGCACTGCCTCATTCGTGCCCAGGCCCTTCATGGCCTTCTGCAGCTGCCGGGCAGCATACTCATCAGGGCGATCCAGCAGGGCCAAGGCTGTCTTCTCAAAGTTGCCACTCAGCTCACTCTTGAGCACCTCCTCCAGGTCCTGTGGGAAGACGGCAGGAGTCTGGACTGAGAATGGCCTGAGGGCAGAGGGACAGGTATCTGCTTTCCGCATGGCATGGCCCCAGGGGTGACTGGACACCTGCCGTGGACACCCAGGGCACGCTCTAGACAGGAGCTCTACACTGGTGAGCGGCCTTCTCTGGAGGACAGTGGTCACCCAACTGCCCATCCATCTGCTGGAGACACTGAAGATGAGTCACAATGACAAGCATTTGCAGAACACTTTAGGGTTCAGAGAGCATTCTCATTGATCCTCAAGATAGCCCTAAGAGGAGAGGTATTTATTGCTTTATCCCCGTGGACTGAACCTCAGTAAGATAAAGGACTTGTCTCCAAACATTTGGCTAGAGAGGACTAACACAGGTTTGTCCTCTCCAGGAGACTGGATCACTCATTGGCCAGATGGGGGTGTTTTTGAGAGTGAAAGCACACGCGTGCTCAGTTGTGTCCAACTCTTTGTGACCCCATGGACTGTGTCCACCCGACCCCTCTATCCATGGAATTTTCCAGGCAAGAATACTACAGTAGGTTGCCATTTCTTTCTCCAGGGAATCTTCCCAACCCAGGGATCGAACCTGTATCTCTTGTGTCTCCTGCGTTGACAGATGGGTTCTTCACCAGCTGAGCCACCAGGAAAGCCCTGAGAGTGAAAGCGGGGCACTACTAATAGTTGTCCCCTGTTGTCACAGGGGAACAACAGGAATAAAGTGAGACTGTCCTGGGCAAGCTCCATGTATAGTCACTCTAGTGTTTTGTTAAATCCTGAAAGGGGCACATGTGGGAAAGATCTCAAGTAGGGGAAGCGAAGTTCATGAAATTCTCCCTGGCATCCTGTTTTTGGCAAGCCCCCTCTAATCACGAGTAGACTGCCTGTACCTACCTGCCTCCCTCTGACTAGATGGCTTAATGAGAAAAGGGTCAAGAATGAACATTCAGTCCAGCTAGAGTTGTCGATATCCCAACTGAAATGAAGGACCTCAAAGCAGGACTTTCATGCAGAGAGACAGCTCCGTGTGGATCAGACTGGAAGCCAATAGACCAAGCTACAGCAGAGTGGGCCTGGCTACTCAGCTCCATGCATGATGGCTAACAACACAGTCATGGAGTTCTGTGACCTCGAAATGTGCTTAATTTCACCATCTCTCAGTTTCCTTCTCTGAAGAATAGGGAGACTCGTTTCCTAGGGTTGTTGGGAGAATTAAATGAGACAGTCCTTGTAGACACTGAACACAGTGCCTGGCACATTTTCGATGTTCAGTCGGTGATTATCGTTGTTGCTGTTATTATTATTCTATGTTGATGAAACTTTCAGAGAGAAGGCAAATCAACTATTTCTCAAGTGAACCTTTGAGTTCCAGATCTGGGAGAAAAACCCAGAAGATTTTTGTCCAAGGCCCTCGGATCTGCTGCCTCAGTAGTGGGTTGTGATGTTGATATTACTGGCTCCATCCCATGGCAGTTGCTGCATCTAACCCTGACCTTGTGAAGACAGGTCTCTGGTCAGTGCTCTGGTGTGGATTCACCCAAAGACTGGAAATCTTTTTTCAAGTCAGACGGACATTATATGGGACTGCAGAGAAGAGAGATTCCAGCTGCCTGTTCTTAGAAGCCACAGGCATGAAAACAAACCCCTGTGTGTTTACATTCTATTTGGACACAGGAGCCAGCTCAGGATACCTCGGCTCTAACCCTGGTTTCCTGCTAACTAGCTGTGTCCCCTTGGGATGCTTATTCTCTTTGGAGCTCAGTTGACTTGAGGATTTAGATTTGTTTGTCTCTAATGTCTTCCAGGGCTTCCCTGGTGGCTCAGTGGTAAAGAATCTGCCTACTGATGCAGGAGATGCTGGTTCAATCCCTGGGTCAGGAAGATGCCCTGAAGGAGGAAATGGCAACCCTCTCCAGTATTCTTGCCTGGAGAAACCCCATGGACAAAGGAGCCTGGCAGACTACAGTCCATGGGGTTGCAAAACAGTTGGAGATGACTGAGCAACAGGAAAACAATGACAAGGGATGTCTTCTAGCTTTGTGATATGATTCTCAATCACCTCTTTGGTGGTCTCAGCCATCTGATACACAGCTGAGAATTGGAAAGTAAAAAAAAAATGATTGGCAGATGTAGGTATTGCAGATTTTGTGCTAGAATATGCCCACTTTAACAGAGCCCTAGGTTCTGATTTTGAACCTGTTTACTTTTATTTTACTGCTTCCTAAGTGGCACAATGATCAAGAATACTCCTGCCAATGCAAGAGACACAATAGACACAGGTTCAGTCCTTGGGTAAGGAAGATCCTCTGGAGGAGGAAATGGCAACCCACTCCAGTATTCTTGATGAAAAATCCCATGGAGAGAGGAGCCTCATGGGCTACAGTCTGTTGGGTTGCAAAGAGTCAGACACGACATAGTGCACACACACACTCTTATTTTACACCAAAGCTGAAGAAGCATGTGTCTGACTTTCCATATTAGCAGGATAGAAGTAGACACAGTGCTTGAGGGGCTGCTACTACAGTCAGCACACTGACAAGGATGAAAGTTCAATGTCATTCAATTCCATTTAAAGCAGCTAAACTGAAGCTTCACTCATCTTCACCAGTGTCATCAGTGAATGACATTGACAAGCCTCATTGTGAGGAGAGAAGCAGGAAAAACTACAAAAGCACAGCTGTCTGGACCACTTAATGTAGAAATAAACTGCTCCTCTTCTTATGGCAATGGATTCTCCAGAAGTGATGGCTGGCCCTGGAGATGGAAGACTTAGACTCGAGGGCTGGTTCTTTCTCTTACTAAGTGTGTGGTTGTGTATCAGTCATTTAAGTAGATGAGCTCCACTTTCCTCTCTGTAAGATGGAAACAGCCATCCCTATCAGGGCTTCCCTTTGCTAGAAGGTGCCAGCATTCCCCCTGCCTGGTTTGCCCAGCAACCTGAGAAGGGAGGCAAATTTATCATTGTATTTGTGAGGAGACCAAGCCTGGAGAGAGGGTTGCCCATCCCCCACAGTGACAAATAAGGAAGAAAGTCCATTTCTATCTCTATATCTAATTATACATAGAATTATTGACACTGTAAAGATTTTCTAAATTTGGAATTAGAATGCACCATAATTAATATTTATTTTGTAAACTGATCATTCTAATGACATTAAGAAAGTGTTCAATTTTGTTCATGATATATTAATGAAGAAAATACTGTAGAAAGGCTAATGTATTCTTAAAGATTTCTGTACATAACACTATCAACAATAAGAATAAAAGAAATGTAAAGAAAGGAAAAGGTACTGATGCTTAATGAAACAGAGGGTGTTTTCGCTTTTTGGTTTTTTAGTTTTTGTAACAGTCATTTATGAAGAATTCTTGAAGACACCTGAATAAATGAAGGATTCTTATATAAAGACCCTCCCGCGAAAATGGATTTTCAAATTACTGGTCTATCTATAAGTTAATGTGTGGAATTAGTCCAAAAGAATGGGGGAAAATGACTGAGGGATTAATTTAAAAAGAAGTCAATTGAAAAAGCAATGAGTTAATATTGATTTTACAGGCTGTTAACAAGGCCATTTCAGTTTTTCTGAAGTCAATTAAAGCTCTAAATAGTTGTCTTATTTTGTTTCTCCTGGGCTAACTAGATAAAGCTTTAAAGGTATCCCTCACTGTCTTGGGAACATAAAGGAAGCAGAAGAGACAGTTAAGACCAAGGCCATGTGCACGTGGCTGAAGACCCTTGGCATCACCTTGCCATATGTTGTCTTGTACTTTTGTTTTATTTGTTGCCTCTCATTCGATGTCCTGCTTGATAAGATTTCAATGATGGCGGCTTCATCAGTTCCTAAAGTGCAGGAGAAAGAAACAAAACCATAATGAGCAAGAAACAAGATGGAAGTTTATTTTAGTCCAGCTAGAGAAGCCAGGGTAGAGGTCACAGACTTTGGTAGAACCTAGATGGACCCTTTGACTTTAATAATCTTGTGCTGATAACTGTATTCTCTTTATTCACTTAACAAGTATCCACTGAGGTCTCACATTGCATAAAGCACAGTACTAGGCATTGTAGTGGAAAGAGGACAAATACGGTGTATCCCTTAATTTCATTCCTCAACATAAGTGTAAGAGAAATGAAAACTTATGTCCGCACAAAACTTGTATTCAAATGTTCACAGCAGCATCATTCATAATGATCAAAAGGTGCAAACCACTTGAATGTCCAACAGTGGATAATGGATAAATGAACCGTGCCATATTCATTTGGTGGAATATTACTTGGCCAGAAAAAGGAATGGAGTACTGATACATTTGACGATATGAATGGACCTTAAGCCCGTTACGGTAAGTGAAAGAAACCAATCACAGAAGATGAAGTATTATGATTCCATTCGTATGGAAGTCCAACATAGGGAAATCTATATTAAGAGAAAGTAGAACAGTGGCTGGAGGTGGGGTGGGCAGATGGGTTATAGCTCAAGTGTAGAAGGTTTCTTTTTAAGGTGATGAAAATGTTCTAAATTGACCATGGTGATGGTTTCATACATCACCACATTAAAAACAACTGAATACATTAAAAACAACTGAACTGAACACTTTAAATGGTTGAAATGTATGGTGTGTGACTTATACCTCAAAAAAAAAAAAAAAACTGTAAAAACAAATATGGTATGTTCCTTGGCCTCCAGGTACTTAAAATGGAGTGGAAGAGGTTGAGATAAAAGGCCCAAATTGCTACAATATCAAACCTATTCATAAACTTGTTAATTTCAGAGAAAAGTCCTAATCGGTAGCTTGAGGGGGTAGCTACCCCTTAAACTCATCTGAACCACACTTTTCCCCTGGTGCTCAAAGTAATCCTTGTTCATCATAGGTGAAAGTGAAAGTTGCTCAGTTGTGTCCAACTCTTTGCCACCCCATGGACTGACTATACAGTCCATGGAATTCTCCAGGCCAGAATACTGGAGTGGGTAGCCTTTCCCTTCTCCAGGGGATCTTCCCAACCCAGGGATTGAACCCAGGTCTCCCGCATTGCAGGCAAATTTGTGATCAATACCAAAACAATAATGACTAAGAAAGAAGGACAGTGTATCCTTTTTAGAACCTGGACACAGGATGGGAAGGGGCTTCCCAGTAGTGGCTCTAGTAGTAAAGAACCCTCCTGCCAATGCAGGAGACATAAGAGATGCAGGTTCAATCCCTGAGTGGGGAAGATCCCCTGGTGGAGGCACGGCAACCCACTCCAGTATTCTTGCCTGGAGAGTCCCATGGACAGAGGAGTCTGATGGGCTACGGTCCACAGGATGGCAAAGAGTTGGACATGACTGAAGCAACTTAGCATGCGTGCACGCACAGAGTAGGAAAGATGTCCCAGGGGTTGCAGGTATGGGAATGAAAAAGACTATTTGATCAGCAAACCCTGAATTCAATTTCTTCAGACTGTATTCAAATCCTGGCTCCACCCTTAAACCACACGACAAATCATCAGATTCTGGAGCGTTCCTGCCTGTTCCTAGCCCTCCTCTCATGCCCACTGCCCGCGGATAGCGTGTGCTGGCAAGGACTTGAAGTGTTTGACTCTGGCACCAGCCCTCCTCGCTCTATTTGGAAAGTCAGTGCCGGGACTTAGACTGCACTGACCCAGGGGGTGGAGGGCTGTGTGCTGCTTCTAGGAAAGCCACAGCTCTGTGTCCGTGGACTGTTCGTGTAGTCTCAAGGACTAGTTCCACCTTTACAATTCCAGGAAGATCTAGCTCTTTGATTTCAGCTGGAGAAACAGAAAATTTTAGGATGAGCTCACTTGCAAAAATAGCGTTCGCTGCCTGCCTCATTCCGACTCACTCCCAAAGCTATTTCTGCTGTCCCTCCTCATTTCCTCCTGCAGCCTTGCGTCCAGAATATGTATGCAGTTACTTCCTCTGCGACATGAGGTCTTTTTAACCTCTAAGTGCCGGAAATCTCATCTCAGGAGGGATTTTTTTTTCTCATAAAAAAATCTCTGAATCTAACCCTTTCCTTTTTTTTTCCACGTGGGCTGTTCCATGGGGATCCTGCCTTACTCTTACCTTTTCTGGTCAGAATTTGCTGTCCTGAGTGGCCTTTCTGCTGAGCAGATCAGCCTGCTCACCCTTCTGCTTCAAATCATTCCATCTAGGCCCCTTTAAATCCAGAATAACAGCCTGGACTCGTTCCTCTGCCTGCAAGCCCTTATGTTAGCTTTGTGCCCCTCACCTTCACTCCCGTTCCTCCTTCAGAACTCAACTTGCTGGACTCTCCTGGGAAGAGATGGACACTCCTTTCTGGGTCCCTCCTATTGCCCTTCCTCCTCCTCTGTCCTGTCTCTGCCACCCCTCACTGCAAGTTCCATGGGAGCAGTGGGTGCTATTCATTGCAATCTCCACACAGAAGGCTCTCAGTATTCATCAGACCTGACTTGCTCAGTGAAGGAATGTTTAAATGCATGGGGACGTTTGCACTGCATTTTGACAGAGCTGGTCTCTGCATGGGTGTAAAGCTGTGTACTCTACTCAGGCGCTCCGTACGTAGCAAGTGATGTGATGTGTGTGTGTGCTTGTGTTGGACTCTTTTTGACCCTATGGTCTGTAACCCACCAGGCTCCTCTGTCCATGGAATTCTCCAGGCAAAAATACTGGAGTGGGTTGCCATTTCCTTCTCCAGAGGATCTTCCCGACTTGGGGATCGAAACCGCGTCTCTTGTATCTCCTGCATTGGTGGGCAGAATCTTTACCCCTCAGCCACCTGGGAAGCCCGTACGTAGTAGAGACCAATAGGAAATCCTCCGTTCTGATGCTACAGTCAACCCACATGTGCATAATTCAGGACAATTGAGTTAAAATTTTAAAAGTAAGGTTTTTAGGACTTTCCTTCCTGCAATACTTTTTAAAAGGAGAGCGAAGCAGTCTGGGGCTGGCCCAGCAGCAGCCTGGAGGTGGCAGGGAGCGACTGGAAGTGACTTGATTTCCCTCAAGCTCTTTGAGTCCGGGCATCGGGTTTATCTGGGGAACTGTTTCCTCTGCTGGACCAAGAAGCGGTTTACTAAACAGTGACCTCATCTTATATTTCACAGTATGTGTGTCATATAAGCAGTCTGTGCAGGGGAACAATTTCCTGTAAACATTTACAATGGTTTGAGGCACCAGGGCCAGTCCCCAGCGATTCTGGGAAAGACTTTTTTTTTTTTAATGAGGAAAGACACAGTAATTACACAGTCAAGGTCAGAACCCGGTGACCATCAGCCTCGGAGGGCCTCGGGCCTCCTGACTTTGGCTTTTCCAGCAATTTTCTGGGAAGACATGGAGCTGAGTTTCAGCAGTATGGTGGGGAGCTGAGTTTCTGCTGGGTTTGAAGCAACCTCCCTGTTACCCTCCCTGATGAGTGACCACTTCTCAACAGGCCCCAAAGTCAGCTCGAGCCACCCTCCAACAGCTCCATGGCAGCTTCTCCCTCCAAGACCCGTTTCTGTATTTTTCGGAAGGAGAAATGGCAAACACCCTTTTGCACTTCTGAGAGGATAATGAATGTTGGGGTCTGTGCTCTATTAGATTAAGGCATTATCTTCAGGAAGGCCCTGCTGGGATGGAGGTTCACAGAGCCCTGAGAGGAAGGCCTAACAGAGGGTCAGTGTCAAGGGTTTTGGGTTAACCAAGACCCAGACCAAGGGTCCAAGGTACTTAGGAGCCAGGGAAGCATAAGCACCAAAGAAGTGAAAAGGAAATTTGCCAGTTTAGCGTTATTTGGAAAAATCAATTATTATTTTATGGTATAGCATTCTTGTTTTTTTTATTTTAATTGGAATACAGTTGTTTTACAATGTTGTATTAGTTTCTTGTGCAGAAAAGTGAATCAGCCATACATATACACATATCCCCTCTGCCTTGGATTTCCTTCCCATTTAGGTCACCACAGAGTCCTGAGCAGAGTTTCTGTGCTACGCAGTAGATTCTCATTAGCTCTCTGCATTATATTGTTGTGTATATATGTCAATCCCAATCTCCCAGTCCGTCCCACCACCCCTTCCCTGCTTGGGGTCCATATGTGTGTTCTGTATGTCTGTATCTCTATTTCTGCTTTGCAAATAAGTTCACCAAAGGAGATCAGTCCTGGGTGTTCATTGGAAGGACTGATGTTGAAGCTGAAACTCCAATACTTTGGCCACCTGGTGAGAAGAGCTGACTCATTTGAGAAGACCCTGATGCTGGGAAGGATTGAGGGCAGGAGAAGAAGGGGACAACAGAGGATGAAATGGCTGGATAGCATCACCGACTCAATGGACCTGGGTTTGGGTGGACTCCGGGAGTTGGTGATGGACAGGGAGGCCTGGCGTGCTGCGGTTCATGGGGTCCAAAGAGTCGGACACGACTGAGCGACTGAACTAAACTGAACTGATAGCATTTTTCTAGAATCCACATATATGTGTTAATATACAATATTTGTTTTTCTCTTTCTGGCTTGCTTCATTCTGTATGACACACTCTAGTCAATCCATGTCTCTACAAATGGTCCAATTTCATGCTTTTTTATGGTTGAGTAATATCGAATTCTTATTATTTTGACTTTCATAGGTGGGTGAATGAATGGGAACACACATAACCTTTTTGATGCCTAGGGCCTCTAACCTCTCTCTATGCAATATAGTGGATGCATGTGGCTATTGAGGATGCAAAGTGTTGCTGGTTCAAGTTGAAATGTTCTAAGTGTAGAATATATATAGTCCTTTGATGACTTAATGTCAAAAATGGGATGTTAGGTATCTCATGAATAACTTTGATATTGGCTATCTGTTGAAATGATATTTTTAATACAGTATTGAGTTAATTAAAATATATTGTTAAAATTAATTTCACCTGCA
The DNA here is from genome assembly GCF_054371585.1 of Giraffa tippelskirchi. NCBI lineage: Eukaryota > Metazoa > Chordata > Mammalia > Artiodactyla > Giraffidae > Giraffa > Giraffa tippelskirchi. The sequence goes on from NC_137280.1 coordinate 61,120,898, forward strand.
TTTTAAAATTTGGCTTCTCAAAAATTAAAAATGACCCGTATGTCTCACCATGATGGCTATTGGACAGCATGGCCCTAGACATTTAAATCCAGCCCTGGCAGGGCTGGTATAGCAATAAGACAGGTACGTGGTCTTACAGATGAGTTTGCCAATGATACAATTTTGCTTGGACTTACTCTTACTAATAGAGGTTGGAATTCTAGACCTTTATCCAAATGATGGTTTTTCAGGGTGGCTGTAGGTCCAATCACCCCATCCTCATTTCATAACTTTTTGACTTTGGGCAAGTATTTAACCTCCGAGACTTGGCATTCTCATCTGTTAAGTCATTACAGTACAACTTTACAGGGTTGTCGGGAGGTTACAAAAGATGATGTGTGTGTGTGGTACCCAGTTGAGCACTTGGCATGTAGAAGGGACTCTCCAACAGTCACCAGCACAAGAGTAGTCCCACCTCGTGGCCACACCCAAGTGGAGGGAGGAGGAGAACACAGCATGACTTTGACGTTCAGTAGGTGCTGCATCTGTGCTTGGTGAACTAAATTTGTGTGGTAGCTAAGATCTCAGGGATTTATCATAAACCACAGCTGATTCATCCCACACCCACTTCAGCCCCTGTCTCCAGCCCACATCCAGATGTCAGGCCCTCACTCAGGAGGCAGCAGGGAAACACCTGTGAGGCTGGCTCAGACCCTCAGAACTATAAACATCCTGACACTCGCAGGCAAGCATGCCTCCTGACAGCTGTTGTCCGAATATAAGATCAGCCAGCCAGGAAGTGAGCAAGGACCAGCTCCTCTCTGCTGAGCTTGCCTCCGATGCCCCCAAACCAAACAACCTGGTTGTCATCTTTCATTTCCAGCCCTCCCCCCTGATTTATTCAACAATACTTACTGTGTAGAAATCCCTTCTACTACTTCCTGCCACACTGTCTCCAACCCCAGCTCCTTTGAGACTTCAGCGTTTCTTGGGCAAGGTAGACTATTCAATAGTTGGATAGTTCCTTCTACAGAAGCAAAAGATGTCTTCCTAGAACTTCCACTGTGGATCCCAGGTCTTTCCCCTGGAGTCACATGAAAAGTTTAAACGGCCGTCTTCTACCACAATACCCATTCCTAGGAAAGTAAATCTCCACTAATTTACTTCTAAGTAAAATCTAGCACTTGTCTTCATAAAACATTATGCCAAGAGAAAGAAGCCAGACACAAAAAGCCACATATTGTATACGGTGAGTCCCCTACAGATGAACCTTCAAGTGTCGAACTTTCTAAGATGCGAACATGCATTCTATCGACGTCAGGTGTGAGTGAAATTGCAGCCTGCCCTCCGTCTCCTATTGCTGATGATCCTCCAACTCTACTGTCTCCCATCTCATCTCCCTCCTCCAGTCAGTATCTTTTCTATCCTGTTCACTCAATGCCCAGTCCCTGGATGCCGGCTCTTGTACTGTACTATTGTACTTCGCAAAGTACTGTAAGGTTAAAATGTTTTTCTTTATTTTTTGTGTTTGTTTTTATGTATTATGTGTGTGAAAAGTATTATAAATGTCTTACAGTACCGTGTAGACGATTGTGTTACTTGGGTGCCTAGGCTAACTTTGTTGGACTTAGGAACAAATTGGACTTATGAATGCACTCTTGGAATGGAACTCGATTAAAAGTAGGGGACTTACTGTAATGTTAGGTGCATGAAATGTCCAGAATAAGCAAATCCATAGAGAGAGAAAGTGGACCAGTGATTGCCTGGACCTGAAGGTGGAGTGGGAGTGGTTATGAATACATGTGGGGTTTCTTTTGGTTGATGAAAATGTTGTGAAATTAGAGGTGATGATTACAAAACCCTGTGAATATTTGAAACCCCATTAAATTGTACACTGCAAAAGGGTGGATTTTATGATATAGGAATTATATCACAATAAGAAAAAGAAACATTTGATAAAGCAGCTTTTGGATTCAGATGGTTTCTACCAGCTGTGTCTTCTCAGGCCTGACCCCACCCGTGGCCGCTGTGTGGCCGAGGTGGCTTAGCTGTGGTGTCTCTAAATTGTTGGCACTTGGAGGCAATGACAGAAATTGGTTCAATCCCAGGGCTCACTGCTTACTGGTGTTGTGTCTTTGGGTATGTTACTTAACTTGTCATGGCCTTTCCCCTCATCTGAAAAATGGACTTTTGTGAGAATAACTTAATGAGATTTTATATATAAAGTGCTTGGCTCAATGCCTAGAATATTAAAATCTTCCCAATAGGTGTAAGAAAGAAAATTGAGGAAATTCATCAGTCTTGCTCCTCTTTTTTCTCCCAAGCTATTGCTGTTACTTCCTTGTTCTCCTGGAACCCTTAATCAACAGGATCAACCTCAATGACTTCCTTGGGTTCCAGAGCCTCCTTTCATGTCCCCAGCACTAGGCGCTCTTTCCCTCATCCCACTTTGTTCCTGGGTTTGCCTTTCTCCTGATCTCTTGCTTGTTGTTGCTATTTAGTAGCTAAGTCATGCCCAACTCTTTTGGCACCCCATAGACTGTAGCCCTCCAGGCTTCTCTGTCCATGGGCTTTCCCAGGCAAGAACACCAGAGTGGGTTCCTACACCCTTCTCCAGGGGAATCTTCCTGATCCAGGAATTGAATCTGCATCTCCTCCATTGGCAGGCTGATTCTTTACCACTGGGCCAACAGGGAAGCCCAATCTCCTGCTTAGTCTCCCATTCTTGGCCTTGCACTTAGACCTGGATGTAAATAGCTGCTCCAGTGTGGCCCCTTGATTCTTGACCTTGGCCACCGTTTTGTCTCCACTTGTTCTGCTTCCAGATGAAGCTCCAGGTCCCTAATTCAGTTGTCAGAAGCCCCGACTCCCCACCATCTCCCATGAAAGACATCAGAGGGTTTAGATGACATTAGGATTGTAGAAACTACACTTCTCGTGAAGTTTCCCCCAACTCAAGTTCAAATTAAGTGTCATAATTTTCAATCTCTAGCTGTTACGTTGAATCCTGAAATGTAATAGGATCTGATAACTTTGAGAGCTTTTATAAAGGGAAACTTAAAAGCGATCAACTTAGCTTGAAAGATATTAATACGAGATAAGTGGGAGGTCATCTTCCTGAGATCGTTGGAAAGTCAGACATGAGATCAAGTTTAATCGGCTTCAGAAGTGAATGAGAAAGCAAAATATCTTTCATACCCATTCCTTTGCAGGCTTTGTTCAGCTTTTTGGCATCTCGATCGGCATCAAAATGCTGATGACTTTTTGCTTTGGTATCTCGACCGGCATCCAAGCCCTGATGACTTTTCCCTTTGGCCTAGAAGAAAAAATAATTGCAAAGGTGAGTGGACAATTTGTTGTTGTTGTTCAGTCATTAAGTTGTGTCTGACTCTTTGGGCATTAAAAATGATCTCTGGCTGAAAGTGGCAGCTAAAAGGAAGACCAAGCAGACACCCAGATGAGGGAACAGCTGCCGCTGTACACATGGGTACATGCGGAAATCAGCTGGGGAAGCTCTGGCCACAGAGAGACGGCTGGTACCTCCTGGAGCCAGCTGGACTCGGATGCCCACAGAGAATGCGCCCCTTTGTTCTCAGGGACAATCAGCCTGCTCAGCTCTGGGAGGAGCAATTTTCTCATCAACTCCTCCTCTGTATGTCTGTCTCTGAAACAGAGAGTAATACAGTGGGCCATTGTCTTGGAATGCTGGTTTTTCCCCTTTGCCTTGAGACACAGCCTGTCTAGGGAAGAGTTGCTGCCTGCCAGAAACTGAGGATTCGAGGATCTTATTACAGATCCATTTTGTAAGCTGGGCTAAAGCTTTACCATTCACACAATGAGAGACATACTATTTAATTTGTCAGAGATAACCCCATGGAACAAAACAGAGGTATAGGTTTTTACTGATCCTGGGGAAGAGAAAGTTCTGTATATATACTAATCTAATGTTTCCCATATTTTAGTCATTGGCATAGTATATCCACTAAATGTCCGCAGCTATTTAGGTCTACATTATTATTATTTGTGTATTATTTTTCTCTCAATTGACCTAGTTTGTTTTGCTTACAATTATTTTCCAGAAAGAAACTTTCTGTTAGCACTGAAGTGGAAAACCAGTGTTGCTTGCTTAAACAGAAGGTAAACATAAAAAATCAGTGCATCGCTATTAAAAATTTAAAGACATGAGGTTCATTGCAGTTATGCCATGAGTAGCTTTGAACACACCCTGGGTTTTCTCAGCTCTTTGTCTCTCCTCAGAGACCTTCTTTAATGACAAGTGTCACTTATTTGCCATCTTTCCAGGGAAGTTGACTTAAGTGTTACTGTCTACACTCCCCAATTCTCCTCTCCCTCCTTTCATTTCTGTGGGTGCCTATTGGGAATGAGCAGTGAACCACATAAAGCACAGAGGAGGAGTTGCATTCATCTGCCTGGCAGCCCTGTGTCCTTTGAGGATTTCCCCTCCCCTATTTCATGCAGTCTCACTGGGGCTGGCAGTCATGAGGCTTGAGCCCCATCGTCCTGCCCTTGGGTGGACACACACCCTGTCACTCAGGCAGTAGTGACTGGTTCCGGAGTGGGGATATAATCCAAGCAGGATCAGTTAGAAATTTTCCTGGTTTGATATATAGATATTGGGAGAGAGATGTCTCTCCCTGCTGCATTTGCTAAGCTGACTGAGCGTGAGTATAGGGCGTGTTGGTGGCCATGTTGTCCACTCCAGGAAGGAAGCATGGGTTTGGTATGAAGCAAAGCAGAGGCAATAATAGCGGAAATACGGAGAGAGAGATTGAGACTATAACTAGGGACTGGAGGAGGGCTGACTTTTAGGTTTTGGTTAATGGAGAATCATATAATTTTAGAGCCAAAGGGATATCAGGGCCCCCTATCACCCCATTGCCTTTTGGAATGTAGTGTATAGCCCATCTCCCCCCCCACCTATTTTTTGGCAACCCCGTGTGACATGAGGGATCTTAGTTCCCTGAACAGGGATCGAACTCATGCCCCACTGCAGTAGAAGCACTGTGTCTTAACCCCTGGACCTTTAGGGAAGTCCCACCTGGCCCATCTTAAAGTATCTATTCCTGAAACAAGCTGGAGAGGGACTCATATTTCTTGACCAACTGCGACATGCTAGATAACTCCTTCACTGCCAGACCTTTTTTCATGGGGAAGAGTAGGCGTTAGTCATCTGATTTACAGAGAAGGAAGCCTGGGTTCAGGCAGGTCAGAGCATCTATCTGTGGTCTTGCAGGATGCAGGTGTGCACCAGCTCAATTTGTCTCCTAAAGCCCATGCTCTTGTGTCTCCTGCACCACCTTCTGTGTGTGCGTGCTCAGTCACTTCAGTTGTGTTCAACTCTGTGCAACCCTATAGACTGTAGCCTTTCAGGCTCCTCTGTCCATGGAATTTTCCAGGCAAGAATACCAGAGTGGGTTGCCATGCCCTCCTCCAGGGATCTTCCCAACTCAGGGATCAAACCCATGGCATCCCCTGCATCTTCTGCATCGCGGGCAGATTCTTTACTGCTAAGCCACCTAGGAAGCCCTGCACCATCCTGCCTCACATCTAATTATGACTGGTACCGTCACATTCAGTGGAGGGATGGTGTGTCCCATTTTCCTTTCCCAATCTTTTGTTAGCTGTAAGAAAACTATCTGGCACTTAGGAAGGCTTGATGGCACGACCAGAAATATAATTTGTGGAGCTCAGTGCAAAATGAAAACGTAGGGCTCTTTGTTCAAAAGTGATTGAGAATTTCAAGTGCCATCAAAGCATTAAACCAAGAGCAGGGCCTTTGTAAGTGTGGGACCCTGTGCAGCTGCACGGGCTGCACACTGACCAAGCTCACCCCGCGCTTTGATCACATTCTAAAAGGACTGGTTCTCTGGGTGTGGGAGTGTGGGAAGGAGCAATCTCAAAGAAGTAAATTGTGTCTCTGCTTTTCATCAGGGGTATTATGGGTGGCTCAGGAAGCGAGGTAGAGTTGAACCAGAGCAGAAGAAATCTCCTAGTAACAAGCTGATTCATAAACAGTTCTGTAGGTCACTTTAGCTTCATCCGTGCAAGAATTCAGTGGAACTCTTATTATCTATCCCACTTCCCAACTGACAAGTTGAAACAGAGACGGGGGCTCTGTGAATGGTTCTGGTTATGCCTGAGGGTCCTGGCCGAGGGGTGGGGATGGGGAGGCGGGGCGGGGTCCAGGTGGGTTCACGCTTGCCCAGCTCTGTGCTGGCAGGCTGCTTCTCCCCCAGGGGGAGGCTTTTTTCCTCATTGGCACAAAGATGCTGCCAGGGCTTGCAGAAGCCATGAGGAGACTTGTTCAAGATCCCCTGGCCAGGTAACTGAGGAATTGGAGCCAGAGCTTTAACCAGGACTGTCTGGTAGTCAGCTATAGAATGCCATTTGGTCTTTGTTTTAGTAAGACAGTTCCATGATACAAATATCATGGAGTTCTAAGAGCAGAGGGATGTGAAAAGGAACCTCTGAACAGGGGCAGTTTGTTTATCCAAGACCAAAAAAGTAAAAATAAGTGTCCTTTAGGCCAAAATAATATTAATGTCTGAGCAAGGTCAGGGAACATGGTTGGGGGGAAAGGAGGCTGGTGGAGGGTGCATTGGGAGAGGGTTGAGCCACATGTCAGGAATAAAGATGATGTTGAGACTTCATTTTTTCCTTTACAACTAATGCAGTGTGTAAGTCTCTGTCAGACGTACGACTCTCAGCAAGGCAAGATAAAGTAACTGCCCCCTTCTAGGAATGACTCTTAGCCATCTTGGTTATCTTTCCTTATCAGAAGAGAATTCCATCTTATTCCTAGTTGTTTAGTCGCTCAGTCATGTCCAACTGTAGCCTGCCAGGCTCTTCTGTCCATGGGATTCTCCAGGCAAGAGTACTGGAGTGGGTTGCCATTTCCTTCTCCAGGAGATCTTCCCAACCCAGGGATGGAACCCATGTCTCCTGCATTGGCAGGCAGATTCTAACAGCAGGATGGGAAGGAATTGTGTGATGTGATTTTAAAAAGAAAAAGAAAACAGTCTGTTTGGAAGGAATCTTCCCCTCAGCATGGCTGGGATTGCATCTACAATGGCTGTATTCATCAGCCATGGCCAGTGTTGATGCAAGGGCTGTCCTTGGCTTGTTCCGATGAGCTGGGTAACAGCTTCTCTGGAATGTACACGGAGCAGACATTGGTCTTCCATGGTTCATTGTTAACGGGCAGGGCAGCTGACTCTGGGGCCTCGGGCCAATTTGCTCATCAGAAGATTTTGTTTTGAAACCTGAGGCCACTGAGCAGAACTTCCATACAAAGCAGGTCTGCAGGAATGTGAACCAGACACAAAATGGCAATGCAGGAGACCCCAGGATGGGGACGGAAGGTTGAGTTTGTGAGGACTGAGGCAAACACATGGTTATTCTACCTGCTTTCTACTACAAGGCATCAAAGAGCTGGGGCAACATTCCTTTTTTGTTTCGTTTTTTAAATAGCATTTGCACTGACACTCAGGAGACACATAAAAAAGACATGATGCTAGATGTTAGTAAAAATGATTACAGAGTCTGGGTTTGAGGCCGCATAGATTCAAGTTTGAATGTGATCCTGTCCCTTTGCAGCCATGTGAACTTGAGCCAATTAAACTCGAAGCCATTATTTCCTCATCTGTAAAATGGAGGCAGTGTCTGCCTTCTGAGATCAGAGACTTACTTGAGATAACACTTCCAGTGCCAGATAATTAGACAAGCCACAGACATGTTAGTCCTGTCTCTGCTACTTTGGGCAAACTCTTTTTTTTTTGGCTTGTAGTGATAGTTAGACTTTCAATTCAGTGTATTTTGACTTGGCAAATTTGGAAGGTATACACATATTTTCTAAACTTGAAATTATGAGATTCTATTATCTATTTATTCGTCCATCCATCTATTATCTATCTTGCAATGCCCCAGAAGACATCATGTTTATAATAGGTAGCCACTGGGGATATGTTAATGGGCTTCCCTGGTTGCTCAGTGGTAAAAAAAAAATCCTCCTGCAATACAGGAGACACAGGAGACACGGGTTGACCCCTGGGTTGGGAAGATCCCCTGGAGGAGGACATGGCAACCCACTCCAGTATTCTTGCCTGGAGAACCCCATGGACAGAGGAGCCTGGAGGGCTGCAGTTCATGGGGTCTCAAAGAGTCGGACAAAACTGAAATGACTTAGCACACATGTACAGGGATATAATAGCCAACTTTAAGAACACAGCTTTCTAGTCATACTGGATTTGAATCCCATGGGGACTGCTTATTTCCTCTGTGACCTTGGGCAAGTTTGGGAAACTCTCTGTGCTGTGACTTCCTCATGGCAAAATGCAGATAATATCGCCTATCTTGTAGGTCTCCTGTGAGAGTTCAAGTAAGTCATTCATGCAAAGCATCTGAAAAGAAGCCTAGCAGAGGGCATGTGTTCAATAAATGTAAAAAATATTTGTGGAAGGCAGATCAGCCGTGACCTTTCTAGAACATTCTAAACCTTTCCTGCTTGAGGGGTTTTCACCTTGTAAATGGCTCTCTAAGGGTCAGTTTTTCACTTATCACCTGCAATGTGGCCCCAGAGTTCTAAGCATGCACTTCCCTGGGGGCAGTAAAGTGGTTAAAAATTCAGGCTGTGTGGAGTCCAGGTGATCTGGGCTGACACCATAAGCACATTCTGGCCAGCATGACAGTTTGCACCCACTAGTGTGAAGGTCCCATTGAGATACAAGGCTGGTGCAGAGCCAACCATTGCACTGCTCAGGCCAGGCTCAAAATGAAGCAAATACTTCTAACACTACAGACAGCACTGCCTGGTACATGATTCCTATGGGAGATTTTTGTTTTTTTCTTTCTTGTCTACATGTCACTTTTCTGTGTTTTCATGTCCTTGCATCTAAAACAGGGACACCAAGGATCCATTTTTCTGGAGGAAGGATGCAAAGAAAGAAAATCGATTCTAGGAGCCTAGGAAGCAATGCCACCTGGGCAGAAAGAATGTTGAAAACATCACTCTGAAATGACTCAGGTTTAGCACATTGATTGCCCAGGAGGAAAGGTAGCTCTCTATTGAGTTTTGACTTATTTATCAAGTTTTGATATCTCTATTGAGTTTCCATAGCCTCAGCCAGAAAGATGGAAGGGAGGAACAGACACCCAAAAGCTTCTGACCCCGTGCAGTTCAAGCAAGGCTTAACTCTTATGATCAAGAGGTAATATTTTATGAAATCTTCCTCTAGCTCCCAGTAAACTCAGGCGATAGAGCGTGTTAAAACAAGGGATATGGTTTGCAAATTGGTTGCTCTATGCATTATATCATAACTAAGATTTTCCAGATAGTTCACCCAGCCTGAGTACACTCATATTTAAATACACTCCTACTCATCAGTAGGTATAACCTGCTTAGGTGACCTGATCTTCTCTTTGGTTAACATCAAGACTGGAAAATAAGAACACACTGTCTCATGAGAGACATGTGAATTCATTAAAAAGCAATGTACTGTAGGCAAATTAGACTATCCTCTAGTAGTTCCTCCCCTTTCACCTGCTTCCTTGCCTCCCTTCTCTTTTTCCTTTTCCTTCTTCCCTTTTCTCCTTCCTCCTCCGATTTTTCTTCCCTCCTCTTCCTTCAACAAACAAGTGCTGAAGATCTATTATGTGGCAAGCACTACCCCAGGTGAGGGGGACTCAATGGGTCTATTAACTGTAGTCCCTGCCCTCAGGGAAATAAACACAGAAATAGATCAATGACCATTGCCTTATGATATGTAAGCACTTTGGCTGCAAACAGCTGAGAGGAGAAAGAGGAATTTCTATGGAGAAGTGGACATTTGTGCTGGCTCTTCAAAGATGAATAGGAGTTAGGCAAGCGCAAAAAGGGGGGAAGGGGAAGGGTGGAAATGGAAAAAAAGGGGCAGTCCAGGGAGAAATTATAGCATGGTGCTTCCTGGGTCTGTGAGCATGCGTGCTTCCTGTGACCTGTGACAGCGCTGCTGCAGAACAAGCATGATCTGAATGTGACATAAAGACAAAATGTGAACTTGGGAATCAGTCCCACTGTGTTCAGTTACGCTTTGCCCCTTGCTAGTTGTAGGCCTGCAAGCAAGCTGACACCTCTGTCCGAGCCTTTCTTGTCTCATCTTCACAGCGGGGCGGCACCAGCTCACCGTCGCGCAGCGGGGCGGCACCAGCTCACCGTCGCGCGTGCTTTAGCTGTGGTCATATTCAGGGTGCAGTCGCACCATACCAGGTTACAGTCAGCACACGGACGGTGGCACGTAGGAGGTGGGGTGCTGGGTGACAGAAGGATGTAAGGGTCATTTGTAAACTCTGAAATATTATCAAAATGTAATGGGAGTGGCATTTGGATTGTTTGCTCTTTCCAGCGCTGTTCTCCAGAAGCCTTTGCTGTCTGCAGTCTGCTGGGTAAATATTTAAAAGTGGTTGCTTGGTATCGAGACTCTGAGACAGGAAGTCTCCGAGGTAGAGCTGGGGAGCAGAGGGCAGAGGGCTCACTGTACACTGATCTGAAGAGGCCTGCTGTGTGAGCTGAGGTGGAATCAGGAGGGGATGGGGAAGATTAGTAACAAGGGGCGGGATTATGGCCTGTGCTTATTAAACAGGAGCAAAATGAAGGCTGGGTTGGGGAGACCCTCAGACGCGCCTGCACTCTCCTCAGCGTTAGCAAGACCATTGCCATGCTGGTTTACGATACCTTGAGTGGATGTTGGCCATTTGGGCTAAACTTGCCTTGTACAGAGTTGGGGCAACTGAGGTTCACTTTGGGTCAGAAACTTCCTTCTGATCACATAGGCAACCGCTCCACCGCCCACCTGCTTCAAGATATCTGCCTTTGAATCTGATGTGATGCGGGTTCTCTCTTTATCCTTTCAAAGTCTCTGTTTTCCCATCTGCAAGATGGTAATAATAGTTCTCTCTCTTGTGGGTTGTTAAGAATATGGGTCAAAAGTGCTTAGCAGGATACTCAGCATGTGGTAAGGGCTCAGTATTATTTTTAGCACTTTCTTCTATCTTGACCTGATTCCTGCTGTGTTGAACAAGCCCCTGACATGGTGCTTTGTATGCCAGCTTTAAAATAGCTCATTACATAATTTTGTCCAGAAACCATTTTGTACTTGTAGCTAAGTAGTAGCAGGAGCTGAGAGTTTAAGAGAAATTTATGGGAGAAACATTTCAAGTTGAGAATGACAGCTGAATATAACATACTTACTATATGTCCAGCACAGGTCCAAACAATTTACATATACTCACTCAGTCTTCACAACAACCCTGTGAGGTAAGTATTGTTACCTCCTATTTTGCAGATGAGGAAACCAGAGTACAGAGAGGTTAATTAATTGCCTGAGGTCACACAGCTAGTAAGTGATGGAATTCAAACCTACAGAGTCTGAATCCAGAAACTCTACTTTTGACTTCTCATCAACCAATTTTTTGTCCCTGTCAAAATTGTTTATTTTAAAAAAAGTTTAATGGTAGAAAAGCTCATTTCAACTCTTAAAACGCTAGTTTTTAAAAGTAGAAACATCAGTGGAAACCTGTGACTGGTCAGCTGACCAGGGAAGCTGAGGACCATGTGCATGGCCATGGGGTCAATAAATGTTCCTGATGATGAGTCAATAGGAAGTGAAATGAAAAATAAAGGCCAGTTATCACTATTTGCAAGGCAAAAGGGAAAGCCTCTCCCAGGGCAAAGTGTGTGTGCAGGCCAGACGTTATTGTCAAAGTCTGCTCCCAATATTCCTTCTAAGTCAAATGGAATTGTATTTTCAGCTTCTTTTCTGTAAAGTGGAACCAATACCTACCGTACCCAGCAGAATCTCAGGAAGACAAAATAAGACAAATGGTGTTCACAGTGACAATGTGAATATCATTCACCATAGCCAGGATTTAGAAACAACCTATGGGGCTTCCCTGGTGGCTCAGATGGTAAAGAATCTGCCGGCAATGCAGGAGACCTGGATTCAATCCCTGGATTGGGAAGATCCCATGAAAAAGGAAATGGCAACCAACTCTAGTATTCTTGCCTGGAGAATTCCATGGACAGAGAAACCTGGCAGGCTACAATCCATGGAACTGCAAAGAGTCAGACATTACTGAACGATTAACACTTTCACTTTTCATGTGTCTGTCAGTGGATGAATCGATAAAGAAGATGTGGCAGATAGCTAGCTAGCTAGCTACCTAAATAGACAGACAGACTTGAGATATTATGTCAAATATATGTATATATATATATACATATATATAATGGAATATTATTCAGCCTTGAGAAAGAAGGAAATCCTGTTATTTGCAACAACATGGATGGATCTTGAGGGCATTATACTAAGTGAAATAAGTCAGAGAAAGATAAATACTGTATGATATCACTTATATGTGGAATCTAAAAAAGCTGATAGAAACAAACACTAGAATGGTGGTTACCAGGGACCAGGGGAAAAGGAAAGAGGTTAGCTAAAGAGTACAAACTCGCAGTTGTAAGATGAATAAGTTCTGGGGATCTAATGTATAGCATAGTGGTTATAGTTAAATAATATTGTATTATATACTTGAAAGCTGCCAAGAAAGTATCTTAAATGTCCTCACAACGAAAAAGAAATGGTAACTACATGCCATGCTGCAGGTATTAGCTAACGCTATGCTGGTAATCATTTTGCAATATGTAAGTGTATCAACTCAACACATGGTACACTTTAAACTTACATAATGCTATACATCAGTTTATTTCAATAAAGCTGAAGGGACTTCCCTGGGGGTCCCGTGATTAAGACTGTGCTTCCACTGCAGGGGGCACAGGTTCAGTTCCCGATTGGGGAACTAAGATCCCACATGCCACCATGGCATAGACATAAATAAATAAATAGCAAAGATTATGTTTTTAGAAAAATAAAACTGGGGAAAAAAAGAGAACATGTGAGGACTGGGGAGAGCGCTTTCATTGCAGTGATGAGAGTTGGCCAGGGAGGGACTGACTTTTCTGACCTGCTCCAACAGGCTCCCAGGACTCTTCCTCCTCTCCCCTTCTCATCCCAAGTCTTCCAGTTACCCCTTTTCCTGCTAATAAGACATCTTGCCATAGGGATCATCGTTGAAGGACTACAGTGTGCCAGGGAACTGAATTTTAGCAGAGGCATTGTGAAGACTGAGAAGGCATGAGGCCAGCCGCAGGACCAGTTTCTGATGTTTACCCCCTTGGAGTGACTGCTTACCAGCCTGATGAATTATCAGACATTGTCACAGGTAAAATGTCACTTCTCTCTGCCTGACAGAATCTGCAAAAACAACTGCTGGTTTGTCTTACTCGCCAGGGGCCTGTCCATGTGAGGCAGGGGAAGCAGAGGGTGGATGCTGTGATGGATGGGTTCCTCCCTGTCCTGCCTGAGCCTGCAGAAGGCCAGAGGAGCTTAGAGATGGACAGCAGGGAGCCTCGTGTCCCTTTGTTTTTTAAACACCTGGTTGCCCACCGTTGATTCTATGGGCAACAGAGGAGAATGGATCTACTTAAGGAAATTTACTAAAGCCTCATCTTCTCTCTGAAACTGTCCTGACCCTCCTGGAAAGAAATGAGGATTTTCTGCCAGTGGTGGGCTGGCACTGAGGCAAACAACCGTTTGACTGCCCAAGATGGAGGGTTTCCTGGGAAATTTGGGTTTTCAGTGCTAACACTGGGACAGTCCAGGTGAACCAGGATAGGTGGTCACCCTAGCTGAAACTGACTGTGCAAGTTTGCAATAGCCAGCATGTGCACACACAAATGACTGAGTCCTATTAAATCTGAATCATTAAGATATATGTATATACTAGGTATGGGCTTCCCAGGTGGCTCAGTGGTAAAGAATCTGCCTGCCAATGCATAGGAGACGTGGGTTTGATCTCTGGGTTGGGAAGATCCCCTAGAGAAGGAAATGGCAATCCACTCCAGTATCGTTGCCTGGATAATCCCATGGACAGATGAGCCTGGCAGGTTGCAGTCCATGGGGTTGCAAAGAATCAGACAGGACTAAGTGACTGAACATGCATGCAGATATACTAGGTATAGGTATTTTAAAAACTCTCCAGATAATTCTAATATGCAACCAAGGATGAAAACCACTGGTCTCATAAAAATTAAGAAATTTCCAACTGACGTTTCAATGAATGAGAAAGCTTTAAAAATATATACACTGAGTGTTTGTACAAGTAAGAAATCCTAGACTTTATCCAGGGTGCAAAAGATAAAGGGAAGAGTTTTATCAGAGATTCTTAGGGTAGAAATTCAACCAAGGGTTTTTCAAAGTGGATAACATGAAACACTGAAGATATTAAAACCCACTGGATTTCCAACTAGGAGAGGAGTTCCTTTTAAAATTCTCTCTAGATTCTTGTGAGTAGTCAGTCTTTGTCTGGTAATAGTATGTTTTTCATACTTTTCCAGTCCAGGAGCTGGCAAATTATAGACTGGGGCCAAATCCAGTCCATTATCTGTTTTTATAAATAAAGTTTTACTGGGACATAACCAACCCACTCATATCCATTTGGTCAATGATTGCTCCCGCACTACAATAGCAGAGTTGAGTAGCTGCAACAAAGGTTGTAAGGCTTCCCTGGTGGTTCAGCGGTAAAGAATCGGCCTGTAATGCAGGAGACACAGGTTCAATCCCTGGGTGGGGAAGATCCCCTGGGGAAGGAAAACAGCAACCCACTCCAGTATTCTTGCCTGGAAAATCCCATGGGCAGAGGAGCCTGGTGATCTATAGCCCATGGGGTTGCAAGAGCAGGGCACGACTTAGCGACTAAACCATTACCAACAACAAAGATTATGTGGCCCAGAAAGCCTCAAATAGTTACTTTGCAAACACCTTCTCTATTTTATAAAAACAAGTGTTTTTTATCAGAAAACAAAGGACAGAATCTGAGCCTTTGGATGACAATAGTATTTAGTTTGAGTTTAATACACTCTTCTCACTTTTTGTATTTATGTCAACTGATACTACTTTCCCATTTATGGTATCAATACACAGTTTCTTTTTAAGATAAATTTGTGTCAAAAAGATGAGTGGATTTAAAGAAAATAGTTAGAACTATTAATAAAACATGTGGCACAAGTATTTGGAAATATTCCAAAAGGTCACACTTAAGTGTGAAGTCTGGGAAACATTGTTCAATGTATCCAATCACCTCATTTTACAGATACACTGAAGCTTGGTGGTGAAGTCATCTGCCCAGAGTCACTTACTCGATTGTGGAAAAAAACTGGATTCCTCTGTCTAAGGACAATGTTCTTTTACCCCTAACTGGCCACTCATTTGTACTTTGAAACCAGTTAGCATGAATGCAAAGTATTGTACTATTTAAAGTCAATGAATTTAGAGCTGGATACTGTCTTGGTGACATTTCCACAGATGCATTTAGTAGACACTGAGAGGCAATTTGAAACATGACAGAGGGGTCATTCACCTCTTTACACACGAATCTTGGGTGATTAGTGGCATATTGTTTCATTAAGTTGATTGCTTCTTGGCCATGGTTTCCTTGAAACAATAAGTTTGAGTAAAAGTCTTGCTTTTAAATCAAAATCCACTTGAATATTTGTCAGAACAAAAAGTTAAACTATTAAATAGAAAAAAACATATATAGCAGTGTACTATGTTGAGTATATTTAAGCACAGTTTCAATCTTACATGAATATTTGGTAATTTTTGCCATGCAGCTATTCCTCCATTTTAATTAGGACTTGCCGTGGTAAACTTTGAAGGGTGCTGAGAACCAGGGAGCTCTTTGTTCCTATTGATTCTCCCTTTCAAAGATGGAGTTTTAAAGTGATAGGTGTGACTATTAAAGGTTTGGCCATCACTCTGTTAGTGTTAGTCTCAGTCATGTCTGACTCTCAGCGACCCCATGGACTGTAGCCCACCAGGCTTCTCTGTCCATGGAATTCTCCGGGCAAGAATACTGCAGTGCATAGCCATTCCCCTCTCTGAGGGATATTCCCAACCCAGGGATTGAACCCAGGTCTCCTGCATTGCAGGCAGATTCTTTATCATCTTTACCATCTGAGCCACTAGGGAAGCCATCACTCTGAATGAGTACAAATATTTGCAGACTGGTCAAGTAAGGCTGAAAATAGAAAAAGCATCCCCTGGGATCAGATCTCAAAATGATATATTTACACAGGCTGTGTGTTCTGAAAAGTAAGTGAAACTTTTTAGATTTAAAAAGTGATCTTTCTCTTAAATTTGGGGTTTCTATAAATGTAAATTTTATAGATTGGCATTTTAAGAACACCATTTAATGAAGATTGGCATTGTTAGGTCATTTTCCAGAAAGACAAAATTTCTTAGGCTATGCTCTTTGAGTTATACATCTCAATGTAGTATTTACCATCAAAGGTGACTATGAGGTTGAGACTTGACCTTAGGGAGATGTGAACTCAAGACTCATCAAGGTGGTGGGTGCCATTGTTTCCAAAGGTACTAGCAATACACTCAGAAATGCAAACAACGTGAGAAGCCTACCACGCCCTGTCTCTGGTCTTGAAAGTCTTGCTTTTCAGGAGTTTTAAATCCAAATCCACTTCTATGCTTGTCAGAGCAAAAAGTTAAACTATTATTAATAAATATAAAAAATACATTGCAGTGTACTCTATTGGGTATATTTAAGTACAGTTTCCATCTTACAAGAATGTTCGGTAATTTCACCATGCAGCTACTCCTCCATTTTAACTAGGACTGGCCAGGGTCACACTGACCAGTAGCAAAGCTGATTCCTCCGTTCAGGAGGAGATTGATTGGGGCAGCCCTTTGAGGGGGCTCCACCCAGAGGAGAGGTGAGCAAACTGACTCCTGATTATTTCAGACAGTGCCTTTCCAGATGAGCAGTGTTCATGTAGGCATGAAAACCAGTAACATGGCAGTCTTGTTCCTGGGTATTTCTGCAGGGAAGTTCTTTGCATTCTGGCTATCAGAACTTAATGAATGAGCTAATGACCTTCAGAGTGGGGGAAACCACTGCCTCTCTACTGCCGATGTCATCAACAAGAGGACAAGGGTCAAGGTTCAAGATGAGTTGGCTTTTGCCCTGTGATAAGAGGGGCAATCAGTGGGAGAGAAAGCCTGGGCCAGAGGGGCAGGAAGGCATGATTGCTGGTGGAAGCTCAGCCAGATAAGGACATTATGAGGACTTCTACTGCCCAGTAGCCTTGCTTTCCCATTTAAGGTCTGTGTCTCATGAAGTGGTTCTCAACCGACAAGAAGCGATTTTGCCTCTCTAGGGACATTGGGCAATGTCTAGAGAATTTTTGGTTGTCACAAATAGGGGAGTGTTGGTGATATCTAGTCACACAGGCCAAGGGACTATACTAAACATCCTACAGGGCACACAACAACCCCCTACAGCAAAGAATTACCTGGTTCCAGGTGTCAGTAGTGCTAAGATCTGATCTCTGAAGGGTCTACGGCCCTGATCGCATGGCTGTGACAGGTCTGTCAACATGTTACCTGAAGGTGTTGGGAAGGCCGAGCTTCTGGTGCTAAATGACACCTAGGTAACAAGGTCCCCAGTCACAAAGAGGGCATTGCTGTGGTTACTTAAAAGAGGGGATTAGAAGTGGATCATGGTGTCTTTCTCTCTTTGATTTTCTTTCAAAGGAACCCAGATGACACATCTGAAAGATGAGTACTGGGATAAGGTAAGTAGGAGGAAGAGTGCAAGTTAAAGTTGGTCCCAAGAGAGAAGCCTATTATCCCCACCTGCTTCTTTGTCTGAATCACAGCCTCAGCTGACAGCCCCAGTTGGCAGCTCCTTTGGGAGGACCTTTAGTACTGTGTTGGGCTGGACTACTCCAAGTTTCTACTAGAGGCAGAACAGAATTAGTGTCTCAAAACTAGATTTTGTGTCCTGGGGGAAATGTCTGCTTTGAGGTTGTCCACAGATTGTTTGGGGATTTAGAGGCCTCTAAAGAGTGTTAAACCTTCAGACAGCCGATGACTGCTGTATTGCCTTAACAAAAGTGCACTTGGAGGATAAGGTGGTGATGGGGAGATGATGGCTATTTCTCAACTATGAAAGGAGCCATGCCTTCAAGAATGATGAAAAATGAAGCACTTTTCTCATTAGAAAAGAATTGTCCAAAGGCAATTCTTCTATTGCCAAAGGCTGTTTTTTTTTTTTTTTCTTCTTCCAATTCAATGAGCATACAAACTTGGGATTCATTGCTTACAGGAAAAAAGGAAGCGAGTGTGCTCTGGGATCCTCCAGAGCCAATGATAAGTGGGCAGATGGAATTGAAAATTGAAAATATTAGGGGCTGAGCTGAGCCATTGCAGCATTGAATAGTGCTGTGTATTAGGGCATAACCAACATTTTGTGAACAAGTTCAGATTTGCTGAAAAGGAAACAAGGTGAAAGAGGGAAATTTGCTTTAAGCAGATTTTTGACTCCTCTAGAATCAAAACAATGAATGCTATTCTTTCCCCTGGTAAGAGAGTTGAAATATCATTGGATCCAAACTTCTTAATTATTTTTCTAAAATTCTTTTCATCATTTTTGTCTTCCTTTTCATTCCCACCACAATCCAAACCCACATCACCAGAAAGGTGATTTATTCTACTGCCTTCCCATCTGACCTTCAAATCTTCATCCTCTTTTTATTTCATATTTGTAGTCGTAGTAATATTAATAAAAAACTATAGTTGGGAGTGGGAGGGAGGCTCTAGAGGGAGGGGATATATGTATACATATAACTGATTCCCTTTGTTGTACAGCAGAAATAACATTGTAAAGCAACACAACATTGTAAAGCAAGTATACTCCAATAAAAAATAATATAACTATGACTCTACATTTAAAAATAAAAAACCAGTGGTTATAAGAAAGCAACGCTGATAAAGCAATGCCACCCATCCCTAAGGATAGGTAAGGCCAATCTTGGCTACAGTGGTAGTCCGGGAAGTAGGTACGTACCCAAGCCAATCAGAATTGTCCTTGGCATTGTATGTATGGACGCTTAGAGAAAGCTCTTTTCCTTAGGGTAGTTAATCTGGAGCTGTGTGAAGCTGTGGAATTCTCTGTGGTGCCTGAATTGTCTGTGGCCAGGTCTCCCTCTCATCAACTCCTTTTGCCTTCCCCACTATTCAAAAGGCAAGGTTCCTTTTCAATAGGAGAGAATGAGGCCAAGACACAGAAAGAAGAAGAGAGTGTGTGAGAGAGAAAGAGAGGGAAAGAACGCTTACTGACAAGACGATTTCCCCAGCGCTCGGGATAAATCATGATCCATCACTGTGCTCTTCGTCTTTGTCGGTCATTGGTCTTGGAGTGGGCTTTTGACCAATTCCGGCCAATGTGACACAAAGGGATGTCTGCCTGGGGTTTCCCAGAAGATTATCCTCACTGATAGGGGACTGTTTACAGGAAGAGAAACCCACTTTTTCTCTATCCCTTTCCTTCTTACTTGTGACCCTATCCTGTGAGATTGTGAACCTGAACACACACGTGGCCATTCTCTTGCCTCCATGAGTGGAGATGTTGCCAGTACCTCGAGGGTGGCAGAATGGATAGGCAGAGGTACCCTGAGTTCCTAATGATGGGACTGCACTGCTGAACCAGCCCTGGGGTTCCCTGCATTCAGACTTCCTGTTAGAGTTAATAATTTAAGGTCTTTGTTATTTAAGCCACTGTTAGTCCAGTAGTTTGTGAACAAATACGTATTCACTTAAAAATAAAACGAAACCCCCCCAGAGTTTATACTTACAAACCACCTCGACTCCAGACTTCTCTCTTGAGTTTCAGATCCAGCTATGTTAGGTATAATATCCAGATATTTCAAACCCAACAGATCCACAAACCAAATTCATCCTTGCACCTTGCAGACTTGTCCTCACTCCCAGGGTGTGCCACCATCACCCACTCGCATTCACAGCCAGGTACCTGGGGGGCCCCGTGGAGTCTTTCTTATCCCCCACCTCCCATATCTTGTCAGTCAGCAAGTTATGTCCATTTGACCCTCCCATCTGTCCTTTTCTCTCCAATCCCATTGTCACTGTTTCAGTTCAGGGCAGGAGTTCATCCTCTTTCTCCAGGGCCACTGCCTTTCAAGGACTTTACTTGCCTTTGGTCATGTTTCTCTCCAAACCTTTCTCCACCAGCTTCCAGCATGGTCCATTCATAATGCCCACCTTGTCATCCCTTTGTCTGAGATCGACTGGGGCTTCTCTGTTGCCTAAGATAGTAGTTCTTCAGGTGTGGTGCCTAGACAGAAGCGTCAGCATCACCAGGGAGCTTGTCAGAAATGCAGATTCTCAGGCCCCACTCAAGAGCGTTTACTGAATCAGACTCTCTGTGGATGGGGCCCAGCTCTCTGTTTAAATAAGCCTTCCAAAGAAATCTGCTATGCAAAGTTTGAAAATCACTACTAGCTTAAGGCAATGAAACCCAATTTCCTTGGAGTAGTGGGTTGACTAGTGCCCCTGAATTCATGTCTACTCAGAATCTCAAAATGTGACCATATTTGGAAATTGAACCTTTGCAGATATAATTAGTTAAGGAGTTTTAGATGAGGTCAGACTGAGGGAGGGTCCTAAATCCAGTGATTGGTATCCTCATAAGAAGAGGAGACTTGGGTTCGATCCCTGATCCAGGAAGATCCCACATGCCACAGAACAGCTAAGCCCATGCACCACAGCTACTGAGCCTGTGCTCCAAAGCCCAGGAGCCACAGTGACTGAAGCCCACATGCCTCAGCTCCTGAAGCCTGTGCGCTAGAGCCTGTGCTCCACAACAAGAGAAGCCACTGCAATGAGAAGCCCATGCCCTGCAACTAGAGAGTAGCCCCTACTCTCTGCAAGTAGAGAAAACCCAAGCAGCAACAAAGACTCAGCACAAAAATAAATAAATAAATAACTATAGTGGAAAAAAGAAAGAAAATGTAGTGAATTGAATTCATTCACATTTGCTGTGTGCCAGGTATTGTGTCGGTACTGGGGATGCTAAGACGAACAAGACACAGTCCAACCCCCAGGGCAGTTGAAGCCATCAGTCCAGTTCTGTCCAGTGATGTATAAATAGTTCCAGAATCACCTGGGAGAGAAGTGATGGCATTATACACAGAATATTATGGAAGCACTATAGAAAAGCATCTATTCCAATGTGGGGATGAGGAGAGAAGGAGAAAGCTCAGGGATGGGGTAAAGACATAGTGAAGTGATAATCCTGTTCTGTAGTTGTAGAAATCCCAGTTGGTTAGCTTCTAGTTAGTGTAATAGGAGCCCAAGACATAGTGTGAAGAATTCCTACCCAAACCCTAATTCATGTTTACCTCTTATTAGATATATTAATGGAGAAGGCAATGGCAACCCACTCCAGTACTCTTGTCTGGAAAATCCCATGGACGGAGGAGGCTGGTAGGCTGCAGTCCATGCGGTCACTAAGAGTTGGACATGACTGAGCGAATTCCCTTTCACTTTTCACTTTCATGCATTGGAGAAGGAAATGGCAACCCACTCCAGTGTTCTTGCCTGGAGAATCCCAGGGTTGGGGGAGCCTGGTGGGCTGCCGTCTATGGGGTCGCACAGAGTCAGACACGACTGCAGCGACTTAGCAGCAGCAGATATATTATACAACCTCGGACAAATAACCTAACCTCTCTTTGCTTCACTTTCCACAATTTTAAAAGAGGACTAATAATAATAGTACCTTACTATTAGAGTTGCTGTGAGGACTGACACTTGTATATATGGAGTGTTTTGCAAAGGGCTCAAATTTCGTGGACCACTGTGCTCAAAGCTATTCACTGTCTAGCAAGAACTTAAAAAATGTCTGTTGTCATTATCATCATCATCATCATTTTAAAAGGCCCTTTTAAACCTCCAGTGATGCCCATTATTGCTGAGCGTTGGGGTCAAGTTGCTGTGCTGTAGAGCAGAGATGCTTGGCTGTGTTGGGATGTGCTCAAATCCATCCTCTACTCCAAGTGCCCCAGGCTCCTATACCTTCAGAGTTCCTGGGTCAAGTTGGTCCTGGGTCAAGTTTTCAGTTTCATGTTCTCCTTCTATCAGTGTATTTGCCCTTCCCAGTCTTTATCCTGCACCTCTTTTAAATGACTGCTTTTAATCTATTATAGCCAAGAAACCTCCAAAGCCAAGATCGTGTAATTTTGCCTAAAACGTAGCTAGACTTTACGTGGGAGAGTTGTCATTAAATAAAGCATGCTTTAGTGCATGTCATGTTTTGATGGCAGAGGTCATTTTTGTTTCCTCTTCTGGATGGCGATGATCTAAAGGACTAACTTTCCAGGATAAAAGTTTTCCTGACAGGAGAGATATTCCTGCATAGTCTAGGCTGGTTTCTATTTGGGGGTCACTGTGATTCTTTGAGTTTGGGGATCACATTGAAAAGCACTCTTGGTTGAAGCCATACTTACTTTTGTCTCAAATTCCCTATCACATTTCAGCTGTCTTTAGAGCCACGCTTCTTTTCTCAGGAATCTTGACCTAGGCCCCACCTGTCATGTATCTCTTGGGTATTCACAGTCCACCACGTAGTCTCCATTTCAGACAATATTTGTGTTGGCTAAATATTAGCACAAGCGAGTCATAAACGTGGCATCTTGACAAACACCCTGGGGATCACTGAGCAGATGTTCTGACATTTACGAGTTGGTTTTCATTTCCAGGCACTCACAATGACACTTCGTTCATCAGCAGTGTGCTGAGCTGATCTCGCCAGGATTGCGTGGTGTGCGGTTCACCATTTCCCAAACTCTGTGCTCATCAGCATTGCCCGGGGAGCATTTAGAAATCCCAACACCCAGGCCAACTACCAGACCAATTAATTCAGACTATCTGGGGGTGGGACTCAGGCCTCACTGGTTTTTAGAACCCCCAGGTGACTCCAACATCCAGGCAAGTTGAAGAACTTGTTCCCTGGTCTGGTACTTCTCAACTTCAACGTGTATGGGAAACACTTGGGGATCTTGTTGAAGTGCAGATTCTGATTAGGTAGGTCTGGGTGGGCCTGAGATTCTGGATTTTTTTTTCTTTGTCTGTTTCTGGTCTTAGTTGTGGCACTTGGGCCCTGGAGTGCAAGGGCTTCAGGAGTTGCTGCAGGCGGGCTCTCTATTTGTGATGTGAGGGCTTAGTTGTTCCTCAACATGTGAGATCTTAGTTTCTCGATCAGGGATAGAGCTCGTGTCCTCCACATTGCCACTTGGATTCTTAACCACTGGACTACCAGGAAAGTCCCAGATTCTGTATTTCTAAAAGCACTCAGGCCATGTGGACGTTGCTACTAGCCCAGGGTCCATGCTATGAGTAGAAAGTCAGTAGTACTTTTTTAGCACCTGTTCATTATTCTGGAAAAAATTTTCAGAAATCAATAGTCCTCTTGAGTTTGTGATGATTTCCACATTTATCCATGGCATCCCTAGATCTTGCTCCCTGTCTATGACTCTGCCTCCTGCAGCCATACTCTTGTGACTAAGTCATCTCACTCTTTTTCACAATATTCTGTTTTCCTCCAAATGGTTATTCTCTTGAAAATAACTCACACAGTGGAAGAGTCATCTGGCTGAACCTAGGCTTTGTTCATGAGGATCTATTTTTCTGTCTGCACAAAGCTCATTGAGCAGAGACATGGCCTCTAGGCTAAGCAGACTCTGAACACTGTGTGTTTCAGCAATTGATGATAATATACCAGTGTCAGTTCTTACTGCTCCAAATAGGTTAGGTAGAAACACTATGTCTAGAATTCAGAAAAATCAGTGATGATGGCAAAAGGACTGGAAAAAAACACAAAGGAAAAAGTAATTTTCAGTTTTCAGAACTGACTAGGATTCCATATCAGAGTACCTTGGAAAATATGATTTCCAACTTTCAAATGGCTTTAGACCAATATTTGTCAAGCAGTTATCTGTGGACATATTTTTAGTGATTCAGCTTTCCTAGTAGGCTTTTTGAACTATGGTTTTGGAGAAGACTCTTGAAAGTCCCTTGGACTGCAAGGAGATCCAACCAGTCTATCCTAAAGGAAATCAGTCCTGAATATTCATTGGAAGGACTGATGTTGAAGCTGAAGCTCCAATACTTTGGCCACCTGAAGCGAAGAACTGACTCATTGGAAAAGACCCTGATGCTGGGAAAGATTGAAGGCAGGAGGAGAAGGGGACGACAGAGGATGAGACGGTTGGATGGCATCACCAACTCAATGGACATAAGTTTGAGTAAGCTCCTGGAGTTGGTGATGGACAGGGAAGCCTGGCTTGTGGCAGTCCACAGGGTTGCAAAGAGTCGGACACAACTGAGCGACTGAACTGAACTGAACTGAGTAGGCTTTTTATATAGTGTCTTTAGTGCTGACAATGAGACTTCCCAGGTGGCGCTAGTGGGTAAAGAACCCTCTTACCAATGCAGGATACGTAAGAGACATGGGCTTGATCCCTAAAATGGGAAGATCCCCTGGAGTAGGAAATGGCAACCCACTCTGGTATTCTTGTCTGGAGAATCCCATGGACAGAGAAGCCTGGAGGGCTACAGTCCATAGAGTCTCTAAGAGTTGGACATGCTTGAAGCAACTTAGCACACAGGCAGTGCTGATAATAACTAATATATAAAAACTGATGCTGAAGCTGAAACTCCAATACTTTGGCCACCTGATGCGAAGAACCAACTCATTGGAAAAGATCCTAATGCTGGGAAAGATTGAAGGCGGGAGGAGAAGGGGACAACAAAGAAAGAGATGGTTGGATGGCATCACCATGCTATGGACATGAGTTTGAGTAGGCTCTGGGAGTTGGTGATGGACAGGGAAGCCTGGCATGCTGCAGTCCATGGGGTTGCAAAGAGTTGGTCTGACACGACTGAGTGAGCTGAACTGAACGGAAAAACTAGTATGAAGCATGCTGGCTCATCAGGTTGAGCAGGCGCTAGCACATGATTTCAGTGCCTGTGTTTGTGTTTCTATTTATAAAGCATGCCAAATAACATTCTTTAATTGTTACAAGCTCATGATAAAAGAACAAAGAACAGAAGGAGGTTTAATGTAAAAAGCCTTCATTTTAGCCAAGAGAATGCCCATTTGTCTTACAGGGAGTCTTATAAACAAAAGTTTCTCAGTAGTTAGGATAGAGAAACGTGATGGGAGAACTAAGAAGTCACACACCACATCATATTTCAGAGATGCTGTAACTCAGAAAAACCACATAATAGCTATCCGTGCCATTTTTGCATTGAGTCCAGCATTTAACCTCAGCACAATAACATTATCTATTACACTAAATCAACAACATACTTTTGCACATCATGGACTTGTATTTTGCTAACATTTAGTTTGCAAATGTGTTTTGGTTGAGTGTTTGTGTGTATGTGCTCGGTCACTCAGTCGTGTCGACTCTTTGCAACCCCATGGACTGTAGCCCACAAGTCTCCCCTGTCCATGAAATTTTCCAGGTAAGAATACTGGAGTGGATTGTCACTTCCTTCTCCAGGTGATCCTCTTGACCCAGAGATTGAACCTGAGTCTCTTATGCCTCCTGCATTGGAAGGCGGATTCTTTACCACTAAGCCACCACCAGGAAGTATAGTTGCTTTAAAACCATAAGCATCTTAGTTTTAAGTTTGTCATTTTCTAATGCAGTCATTTGTCCTTGAAAAGATTTTGCATTTACTTATCTAGAAACACAATCTTAGAACATATTATTCTTTACACATGCTTAATTCCACTAATATTTTCTACGGTGTCACAGGAGCATAGTGTAGGATCACATTCCCTGTTCCTGGGCACCATTAAGGGACACTGTTGGGAAGGGAAGCTCAGTTCCTAGATTAAATTTTCACCTTAGCTGCAAATATGGTAACAAACATTTTCCAGGGAAAAATGTTCCTGCTTGGAAGCAATGCCTCATGGGAAACTTTTCAGATTGGAGGGTTCAGCATGACAAGTCACTGATGAGTAGTATGAGGACCATGAGAAAGCCTGGTCATACCTATGATTTGGAGGGAAAATAAATGCTTACAGGCTGATGGGACTCTGGCTGTCCACTCCCTGATGGGTGGCTGAGAGGCTGCAGGTCTGCCGAGGGTAGGGCCTGCCCTTTGGGCAACTGTTGACTGCCTTCTGACAGGGAGTAAGATTGGCTCTGAGGATTCAAAAAAGAAATACATAAAATGCTAGACCATTCACACAAGCCACGGCCCCACGGGGTTGACTTTCAAGGGATGAAAATATCCTCTGAAGCAGCTAAGGCAGGGGCCATTGATTTTTCCTGAGGTCCCCTGCACAGATCAGAAGTATCTTATTTTATTTATTAAAAAAATCTTAAAAAAATTTTTTTCTTTTGGCCACACCACACAGTTTATGGGGATCTTAGTTCCCCGACCAGGGATCAAACCCATGCCACCTGCATTGGAAGCTTAGAGTCCTAACCACTGGCCCACCAGAGAGTTCCCAAGATCAGGAGTATTTTAAAAGTAGGTTTCAGTTTCTCTGAAAGACAAACTAAATGGAAGCCTCATAACCTTGGCTAGTATGATAATGGTATTTACAGATGATTTTAAAAATAATGCCTCTCTGAAGACAATGCTTGTAGGTTTGCAACCATCTGAGTGTAAGTCTGATGCAAAGCAAAAGAGAAATATCTTATAAATAAAGTTTTACTTTACAGAAAATTTTGGATTTTTGTTCTCTTCATTCCTAGTGTACATACAATAAATCCTTCTTCCTGTGGGAAGTTACAGTAGGTGCAGCAAAACCTTACTAAAATTCTTATTGCCATAGCTTTGGGTATACCTTTTTCACTGTAAAAAAAAAAATCAAGATGTAAACCTGAACTGCCTTGTGCCTAGTTGGTTCCAAATGGTAGTACTTTCATCAATTTTTAGCCATTTATAATTTGTGGACATGCTATTCACATGAGCCTAGACATTCAGAAGAAAAGTAACGTATTAAATCTATTCTGTGAATATTTACAAATACCTGGTTGTTTGGTACTGGGATATTTTCACCTTTCAATCCAAGTTACACAGGCTTGTGAGAATCCTTATAGCTTTATCTACTGATATTTGCAACATGAACCTGTATTCCCAAAACATTGATGGCGACATCTATGAAGATTTGTGTAGCTTTGCTACAAACTAACAGCTTTAATCACACATTCCTTAAATACCATTTTAACCACTTGCTCTCTTCAAGGCATTGTTTTCCACCTTGTTCCAAATACTTCTCTTTCACCCCTCCTAAAATATTTCTGACTAATGGAAAAAAAGAAAAAAACATTCCAAATGCATTTTCAAAGCATAGTTTGCTGTTGTGAAAACCAACAATTAGGAGCGATCACAATGATAAAGTATTAAAGTATCAATCATGATTTCATAATTTAAATTTCTCCACATGTTAACCAAAATTAGAACTTGGTTTGAGTCCCGAAAGCAATAAATACTTACATGACGATTGCCCATTTTCGTTTCTTCAGAGACAGTTGTTCTGTATTTCATGAAGAGATCAGTTCTCCTAAAGGCCAAGTTTATAATGGTTTTCCCAGGGCATAATATCTCTTGAGTTTAATAAGTAACCATTGGCATTGCATTTGAATACATTGCTGGGGATGGGTAGGGAGTGACTCCAGCAACAACTGATCTTAACCTGCCCATGCTGCCTTGGTTGGCCATCTTTTTAAAAGTAAAATATTTTTTTAAAATAAATTGAGTGTAGGCTTTTAAAGTTGATCTTATTCACAACTAAAGGGCTAAACCTGTCTCACTCATGAATTATTGAAAGCATTATTCTCTTTTATTTTAGGTGTTCATTTAAAATTTGATACTTTGGAGTGATAAAGCATTAACCAAACAAGACTGAAAAATCTTTTTATTTTACTAACATCACCATTATTGTTACAGAGGATCTTTTTGAAGGCTGCATTGAGTTATGTCACCATCATTTTTTATAACCTAACTAGCTTCTAAATTTAAAAATAATATGTGCAGATGGTACATTTTCCCCCTAATAATATGTAAAGGCACCATGAAAAGTAAGCCTACTGACCACTCAGTCCCTCCCTTCTAAGATTTGAGTCCTTACAGAAATGGTATGCATACACAGCCATGTTTATCTGTCTGTCTATCATCTGGCTTCTTTTTCTCAAAAAATGGGTTTGTGCATTGCCTTTGTTCCATGCCTTGTGGGCTTCATTTAGTAAATAGATACAAGACATTGGCACATTTCTTTTTTGGTGGCCACATGTTAGTCTACTCTGGGTATGAACCAAACCTTATTTAATCAGTCCACTATTCAAGGTCGTTTAGATTATTTTGGTCTTTTGCATGACTGTTTTCATTTATGCATATTTGCATATGTGTGCTTGTTTATCTGTAGAATAAAATCTTAGAATGCAATTGTTGGCTAAAGAGTTCTGTTCAGTTCAGTTCAGTTGCTTAGTCGTGTCCAACTCTTTGCAACCCCATGGACCGCAGCCCGCCAGGCTTCCCTGTCCATCACTAACTTTCTGAGCTTGCTCAAACTCATGCCCATTGAGTCAGTGATGCCATCCAACCATCTCATCCTCTGCTGTCCCCTTCTCCTCCCGCCTTCAATCTTTCCCAGCATCAGGGTCTTTTCCAACGAGTTAGTTCTTCGCATCAGGTGGCCAAAGTATTGGAGCTTCAGCTTCAGCTTCAGCATCAGTCCTTCCAATGAATATTCAGGACTGATTTCCTTTAGGATGGACTGGTTTAATCTCCTCACAGTCCGAGGGACTCTCATGAGTTTTCTCCAACACCACAGTTCAAAAGCATCAATTCTTCGGCACTCAGCTTTCTTTATAGTCCAACTCTCACATCCACGTGCTTTAAAATTCTGAGAGATGCTGCCAAGTTGTCCTACACACAGACATAAAAATGCTGAATGACTTTCAAAGACCTGACTTTCAACACAATGTGTATACCCTTCTACAGTTATATGCCAGTGCTTCTTTCTCCATATATTGACCAGCACTAAAGATTATCAAACTTCTTCATTTCTGCCAATTTCAAAGATAAAAAATGGCTATCTCATGATTAATTTACATTCCTTTCCTTTGATATTCTTAAAATAATATATCCTGGTCCTTAAAAGCCATTTGTATGAATTTTACAGTGTTCTGCTTGTTTATGTCCTTTATTTTTATTTTGAGTTATTAGAGTTTTTATTATTTACTTGTAATAACATATATAGTAAAATCCATGCCTTTGTCAAGTATGACAATTATAATTCCCCAATTTATCTTTTGATTCTGTTTATGTTTGGAACGTGTATATATGTGTACATGTTTGTGAAGGAAGTGTTAATTTTTCCATATATAAATATATCCATCCTTTCTTCTTTGGCTTGCTTAGAAAAAAAGTCTCTGCATTAAGATTATTAAGACTTCTTGTACATCTTCGTCTTCAAGTTTTTTTTAAATGGCTTAATTTTTTTAAGGTTTATATCTTTGACTCATTTGGAATTGATTTTGATGTAGAATAAAGAAGGAATGGATTCTGCTTTAGTTTTGGTTATTTAATCGATCATAGATGGTTATTAATGAATCCATCTTTCCTCCTCTGGTCTAAGATGCTGTCTTTATTTTATGCCACCTGCCCATGTAACTTAGGATGAAAATTCGTATAGGTTTATTACCTCTGCTTATATTCTCATTCTTTTGTTCTTTAACCTTTATCTATTGAGTCTCCTGGATGGGCTGATCACTGGGACTACAACAGTGAACAAAATGGATATGAATATTTTCTCTTTCAGGAATGTACGGCCAAGCTGAGGAAACGTACAAAGAATTATTACAAACTGTAGTATGGACTGTGGTAGAACCAAACAGAATGCTATGATGGAAGCAAATGCGTGTGTGCACCTATATGCATACATGTGTGCAAGGGTGTGTATAATTTACTCTAAATAGAAATAGAACTCTTTAAAAAGCTAGCATTTAGGCTATGAACCAAAGGATGAGAAGAAGGGCATCATTTGAAATGAGAAAGTCTTCCAGATCAGATGTTTTAGTTTTATGCTATGGCTCTAGAAACAGGAAAGTGAAGTCCTTCATTTGTGTCTGACTCTTTGTGACCCCATGGACTGTAGCCTACCAGGCTCCTCCGTCCAAGGAATTTTCCAGGCAAGAATACTGGAGTGGACTGCCATTTCCTTCTCCAAGAAACAGGAAAGAGCTTTGCAAATGGTAGGAAATGAAAGATGGCCAAGGAGACTGGAGTCTATTATGTCTCAGATGGGATGCTGGGTGCTGGAGATACAGTGGTAAGCCAAACACTGACTCTCCTCTGGGTACCACAGTGAAATGGGGCAGAAGGCAAGAAGACTTACGTTAACAACTAACATTTTGACTGTTGATGATTATTTTGTCTTTAGTGTCTAATTTGTGTTCTATCATTCACTGCCTCCTTTCCCATCCCCTTACTTCTTGGGGCCAATCTTCCCTGCCCCACCTCTGTGCTGGCTTTGGAATCGACCTCTGTGTTACTAACCCCTCCTAGAACCCTTGATCAATGACAGTCTCCCTCCCTCCCTTCCTCTCCCACCCCAGGCTGTTGAGGCTCAAAGTTCAGGAGGAACAGGGCAGTTCGACATGCGGTGCTCAGTGTGGAGATAAGTTCTGTTCAAGAGTGCCCAGTTACAGAGCACAGGAAATTCGTCAAGAAGAGATACGGTTTATGGCTGCAGGGAGGTGAAAGATAGTAAGCTTAGAGGCCAAAGAAGAAACCAACACACCTCATTTTTCAAGCTCACCACCACTCTAGCCACCTCTGGATGATTGAACTGCATCCACAGTCAAGTTTGATCTGAGCTGCATCAGAACTATTTCTAGTATCATCTCATCCTTTTCTCCTTCCCCAGCTGGGTGAGGATGTGGAGAGGTGGCTGGGATAATCTCAGGCAATAGCAGCAGGGGGAGAGGGAAGGGAATTCCTATAACCCCATGCCATTTCCGGAAGAATGTCAGGGCTGGAGGTCCAGAGGGCAGAAAAAGAACAGCCTGGGAAAGAAGAATGAGCAGACTTGATAGGGGCAAAGAGGGCACAAGTGGGATGATCGGAGAGGTTTGGGGATTTTTCTTTTTTGGTATCATAAATACTTAGTGATTCTAAATTATTACAGGCACTGCATCTTTCTCAGCTAGACTGGGCCTGTTTATTTACATCACATATTTGGTGGTTCTCAAAGTGGTGATGCCAGCCTAAATTCTAATCTCCTAACTTTATCAGAGGCTTTCCTTCTGTACTGCCCACCAAGGTTAAGTTTCTGACACTTGTTAAAAATGTTAGTTATATATCTTATGGGTTTAAGATAAGATATCTTATCTTATATATCTTATGTTACGGGTTAAATTGTATACCCTCCCCCCCAAAAAAAGACACACTGAGGTCCTAACCCTCAGTACCTCTGAATGTAACTTTATTTGAAAATAGGGGGCTTCCCTGGTGGCTCAGTGGTAGACTCCGCTTGCCAATGTAGTGGACACAGATTCGATCCCTGGCCCGGGAAGATCCCACGTGCGGCAGGACTCCAAGCCCGGTGAACCACAGCTCCTGAGTCCAAGCTCTAGAGCTGGTGACCCGCAGCTAGTGAAGCCCGTGACCTAGAGCCTGTGCTCAGCAACAGGAGAAGCACTGCAATGGGAAGCCCACGCACCTCAATAACAGAGTAGCCCCCCCCAACACCCCACACTCCCGCCACCCAACTGAAGAAGACCCAGAGCAGCCATAAATAAATAGTAAATAAACATCTGTGTTTAAAAAAGGAAAGACAATAGGTTCTTTGCAGATGTAACCAAGCTAAGAGGAAGTCATTGAGATGGTCTGGAACCCATTGTAAATGGTGTCCTTTTAAGAAGCAGGAAATGCCATGTGAAGACTCCATCACACAGGACAAGGCCCTGTGATGACACAGACAGAGACTGGGGTGATCGAGCTGCAAGCCAAGGAACGTGAGGGACTGGTGGCCACCACTGGACACCAGGAAGAGGCAGGGAGGGATTCTCACCTACAGATTTCAGAAGGAGAGAGGCCCTGCCAACATGTTGATTTTGAACGTCTAGAGTCCAGAGCTCTGGGAGAATATACTTCTGTTGTTCCAAGCTGCTCAGTCTGTGGTACTTTGTCATGGCAGCCCCAGGAAATTAACACAACATCTCAGAAAACAAACAAAAGAACCTCATCAGTTGCTACAATCCTTGCAGCAAATACATTTGGCTGGAAAATTTGTATTTAATAAAACGTCCATTTAGAAATACCTTGGGAAAAGCTCATGTGATAATAAGACCACAAGTATTTCAGATAATTTTGTAGCCATATGGTATTCAAAATAAGAGAAACACACAGATGCCGATTTTCTAAATGTAATAGTCAAGTTGAACACTTTCCTAACATCTATTTCTGCAGAGAGAATTAATAGTATTTTCTTTATTTAGTATAATTTAATCAAGACCCAAAAACTATAGTTGATTTTTGGACTGATGATTTCTTCCACATAAACAAAAGCAAAATGTTAATATTTTGTCATGTTTGTTTATATTTTTTCTCTAGATAATAAATATAGATGTTAATAAACATTGTTATATTAAGACAAAAGGACCAAAATCTGCAGGAAATGACTATGGTTTCTGAAAACAACTGTATTTTTATACTTCAATATTTTTTTTCAGTAGTAAAAACCCTGCAAGTAACACATTTCATCTTTCAAGCATAAAATTAAAAATCTCACAGAGAAAAATACCTTCTTAACTCACTGATTGGTTAGCAAGAATGCATTGTATATTTGCATCATGTAAGACATGATGCTACCCAATCAAAAAGTTGGCAAAGAACTAAACAGACACTTTTCCAAAGAAGACATACAGATGGCTAACAAACACATGAAAAGATGCTCAACATTACTCATTATCAGAGAAATGCAACTCAAAACCACAATGAGGTACCGTTTCACACCCGTCAGAATGGCTGCTATCCAAAAGACTAGAAGCAATAAATGCTGGAGAGGATGTGGAGAAAAGGGAACCCTCTTACACTGTTGGTGAGAATGCAAACTAGTACAGCCACTATGGAGAACAGTGTGGAGATTCCTCAAAAAACTGGAAATAGAACTGCCATATGACTCATTAGTCCCACTGCTGGGCATACACACTGAGGAAACCAGAATTGAAAGAGACACGTGTACCCCAATGTTCATCGCAGCACTGTTTATAATAGCCAGGACATGGAAGCAGCCTAGATGCCCATCAGCGGACGGATGGATAAGGAAGCTGTGGGTACATATACACAATGGAATATTACTCAGCCATTAAAAAGAATACATTCGAATCAGTTCTAATGAGGTGGATGAAACTGGAGCCTATTATACAGAGTGAAGTAAGCCAGAAAGAAAAACACCAATACAGGATATTAACACATGTATATGGAATTTAGAAAGATGGTAACGATGACCCTATATGCGAGACAGCAAAAGAGACACAGATGTAAAGAACAGTCTTTTGGACTCTGTGGGAGAAGGCGAGGGTGGGATGATTTGAGAGAATAGCATTGAAACATGTATATTATCATATGTGAAACAGTTCACCAGTCAAGGTCTGATGCATGAGACAGGGTGCTCAGGGCTGGTGCACTGGGATGACCCTTAGGGATGGGATGGGGAGGGAGGTGGGAGAGGGGTTCAGGATGGGGAACACATGTACACCCATGGCTGATTCATGTCACTGTATGGCATAAACCACTACAATATTGTAATTAGCCTCCAATTAAAATAAATAAATTAATTTATATAAAAAAAAGAAAGATGTCTCTAAAGGTCAGGAGAAAGGGCTGAGAGGAGAGAAGGGAGAAGTAGATCAGATGGAGCAGAGCCTCGAGGGCTGTGGTGAGGGATTTGGAATTTACTCAGAACTGCAAAATCACTAAAGAATTTAAGATAAGAGTAAGATAAGAGAGCCTGATTAAGTGTTTGAAGGATGGCCCTTGCCGTGTGTACGTGATGGGACTCAGAGAGGAGGAGCAGACGAGTCAGGCAAAGAGGCTTTTGCTGCTGAGCAGGTGAGTGACGCAGGTGGCCTGGATGCAGGGGCGGCGTTTAGAGGTGGGCGCTGAGCTGGAGGTGGAGCCAAGAGGATTTGCTGGTGGACTGGATGTGCGGACAGAAGGCAAAGGAAAGTTGAGAATGTCTCACTCAAATTTGAGGCTCAAGCCCCTGGGTAGAAGGTGGTGCCAGTAACTCGATGAGGAAGGCTAGGGTGGAAGCAAGAGATCTCCCAGCAGGAGATCAAAATTTTTGGCTTCGGTCATGTTGAGTTGTGAGATGCTTATTAGACACCCAAGAGGTGATGGCAGACTGGCAGTTGGGTATGAATGTTGCCTGGGTTAGAGAAACCTTCAGGAATCGTTGACACATGTGAAGTCATAAGCTGGTTGGAGATTATTCATAGAGAGTGTGAGGATGAAGAAGAGGAGAGAGAAGGAAAGAGAAACGAAGGCCCAGGACTGAGCCTTCCCTGTACCATCACTTACCTGCTGGACAGAGAGAAAGAACAAGGCAGTGAAGGAGCTGTGAGTCAGAGCAGAGGAAAACTGGAAGAATGTGGTGTCTAGAAAGACAGGATAAGAGAGTGCTTCGAGAGGAAAAGCAGTTAACTGTGCTCAGTACCTCTGGGAGTCATATGAATCAAGCAAAGTATCTGAATTATGTGCTATGCTTAGTCACTCAGTCGTGTCCAACTCTTTTTATCCTCATGGACTCCCACCAGGCTTCTCTGTCCATGAGGATTCTCCAGGCAAGAATTCTGGAGTGGGTTGCCATGCCCTCCTCCAGGGGATCTTCCTGACCTAGAAATCAACCCGGGGCCTTCTACATTGCAGGTGTATTCTTTATCAGCTGAGCTACCAGGGAAGCCCATCTAAACTGTATTTGATGGTAAACACTAACCCTGCAGGTTTTCAGGAATATACCTATCACATGAACAGAAGCAATCTTTTCTCAGATGGCTTTATTTTTTTTCATTACAAAATTAATAATAAGCAAATTTTATTTATTTTTTGAAATTAGTAAATTTAATTTCATTAGTGTAAAGAGATCTGATTAGAGTCAGAGTCTGCTTGATTGCCATGAGTTAGATCAGGTCACAGTGTACAAGGTCACTGCAGGACGTAGGGGTCTCCCTGGCCACCTCAGCCACAAGATGCTCCGCACCATCTCATGTTTCTGTAATTAGCAGATGACCATACCCAAGTCCCTTTCTCTTTATGTGCTTCCATTACTTATAATTCTAAAGTGAAGGGGGTTAGACCAAGTACCTCGTAAAGTTCCTTCTGTTTTAAGATGACTTGGATTCTATAACTCCACCTAGGAAGATTTATCCAGACCTCTCTTATTAAAATGTACTAACATCAATAAAAGGCTTTTTCGATGTTGTTGTTCCAAAAATTTGCCCAAGGCTAACATTGCCTGTGTTAATGTGCAAAAGAATACTTTTATTTCTGACTTTTCATTTCATGATTCTGGGCAAAGCAGAGTCAGTAGCAAGATGCAAAATCCCAAATTTTAAATTCCTATTGCTTTTATGGCGTCTTAAAGCCTGACTCATAAATTAAATTCTACTTTTTAAGGGTACACTATGACTAAGATGTCTGAGATAAGAGCTCCAAGCCTTTTGAACACCCCCACATTTTGGCTCTATATTATTGGCAGACTTCAAGGCCTGAACTCTCTATAAAGAAGGTACACACTGAAAGTTATTTTTTCTGAGGCCTTTGCTCTCCCAAGGACCACCGCATGTGTGGGCTCCTCTCAGGAGTCTGATTAAGCGTTATTTGATGAACCACACATGGCAAAAGGTAGACTAACTCTTGCAGTTCTGTAACAATCTTTTTTTTTTCAGCCTGCATTTCAGATCTCATGAATATTCCCAAACTGTCTTTAAAGAAAGGCTGCAGCAAATTGTAATGTAAACCATACCTACTGATAACAGATAAATAGTTACTACAACAGAAAGTTAATAATCACCTGCTGACCAATATGCCATTGAAAATATAGTTGCCAAAGGGTGAAGTGATGAAGGTTATGTGTCATATTTTAACAGATTACCAGGCTTCTTTATCTTTCCTGATAGTCAAGACTACTTTCAGAGATAGGGTTCTTTAAGTAACAAATGGAACTGAGCATTACTAGGAGTTTAATTCATGATTTAGAGACAGTGACTTATTTCATTTTCCGCAATTTATGTTTTTAAGTCCACCTTTTAGCCCCATTCTTATATTTTTCAGCCCCTGGAGAAGGAAAAATTGAAGATTTGGCGGTTGATTTTTGGGATACACGGTCTGTGGCTAGAAAATAGGAAGCCTTTTAAAGTATCAGTGAGGGAAGTGATCTAGCTGGGTGCTGTGTACCCAGATCGCTAATAAATAGCTGAGTAAACAAGCAAACACACAACGAATCATTACATGCTAAGTGGATGCAGAAAATAACAAATGAAAAGAATTACAAAAGGCAATTTTTCCCCTCTAACAAATGCAAAAAATCCCATATGGATGGAGACTCCTTTTCTATATAAAAATGCTCACTTGTTGTTGATTCAGTATCATCAGGGAATTTTTGGGGGTGGAGGGAAACTCTGCTGGGGCAAGTGTTGAAAACTACTTAGCGCAAGAGTGACCATTAAAAGGAACATTTTTTTTATTTGGTTGAAAAAATACACAAAAACCTTCTTGTAGAAAAATCAACAGTATTGTTTAGACTTGTGAACATCACTCACAACCACAAGAATAAAATGCCTATAGTAGATATTATACACACTGCAGAGGTTTTAATTTGTGGAGTTTTGTCTAGAGCAACCACCCAAGGCAAGATGGTCCTGTGGGACTTGAAGATAATCTAGGTTCCTGAAAGGCCAGAGTGGGTGGGAGAGGCCAGAGGAAATAGGATGGAGAGCACGGCCAGAAGTCCATACACCTTGGACTGCTAAGTGTGCCGGTTCTCAGGTGGGGCAAGTGGTAAAGAACCTACCTGCCAATGCAGGAGACACAAGAGACTTGGGCTCAAACCCTGGGTCAGGAAGATCTCCTGGAGGAGGAAATGGCAACCCACTCCAGTATTCTTGCCTGGAGAATCCCTTGGACAGAGTAGCCTTGTGGGGTATAGTCCATGGGGTCTCAAGGAGTTGAACACGACTGAAGCAACTTAGCATGTGCTTTTCCAGGCAAGAGTACTGGAGTGGGCTGCCATTCCTTCTCCAGAGGATCTTCCTAACCCAGGGATCAAACCCGGGTCTCCTGCATGGTAGGCAGATGCTTGACTGTCTGAGCCACCAGGGAAGTCTTTGCATGCAGCACACACACTGGTTAATTTTATGTGTCAGCTTGACTGGGGAAGGGGATGCCCAGGGATCTGGTGAAACATTATATCTGGGTGTGTCTGTGCGGGTGTTTCAGGAAGAGATCATCATTCTGTTCAGCAGACCAAGTAGAGAAAATCCACTCCCACCGATGAGGGCAGGTACCACCCAATCCTTAGAGACCCTAATAAAAAGGGTCTGCTCTCCTTCATGTCCTCCCACCCTGGGACTTCAGAGCTCCCGGTGCTCAGGCCTTTGGACTCAAGACTGAATTACGCAGCTGCCTTTCTCTGTTCTCCTGCTTATAGATGGCAGATTGTGGGACACCTTGACCTCTGTAACTGTGTGAACCAATTTCTATAATAAATCTCCTCATGTGGTCGTGTCTGACTCTTTGTGACCCCATCGCCAGTATCCTGCCAGGCTCCTCTGTCCATGGTATTCTCCAGGCAAGAATACTGGAGTGGGTTGCCATTTCTGTGTCCCGGGGGATCTTCCTGACCCAGGGATAGAACTCATGTCTCCTGCATTGGCAGGCAGATTCTTCACCTGGGAAATGTGTGTGTGTGTGTGTGTGTGTGTGTTTATGTACTATGTACTATATTTGTCAGGGTTCTCTAGAGAAACAGAATGAATATATACCATATGTGTGTGTGTGTGTGTGTGTGTGTGTATATACACGAATTTATACCATATATATATGAGATATATTTTCATTTTGTTTCTCTGGAGAACTCTAATATAGCAAGATTTGTTAAAGCTGTGGTGTTGAGTAGAAAGGTAGATTTTGGTATTTCAACATGGTTGTCACTGACCCCTGGGTTTCATTCCACTTGACAACCTCTAGATGCTTTATAGATATCTGCCAAGCTAAACCAAACTCACCGACCTCCCTTCTATGTGCTGGGCAGTGTGTAAATGCTAAAGATAAGAGTGATGAGGATGCTATTGGTGTCACTGATCATGTCATTGTTGAAAAAGTCCATATGCATCATTTCATGTGATGGGGAAGTGCCACGGGGGAGGCAGGCCCACTGATAGGCCTGTGTGCACACAGACCCTCATTCTGGTGTGAGGGCATCACTAGCCCACAGCCCAAATTTTGACAATGGGAGGCTGAAGACAGGACAGAGCCAAAACATAGTTTGCTCACCCCTTCTGTTCCCCAAATAACTGGTACAAGAGTTTCATACTGCATCTGAGAGGCATCTCACAGGACTCAGCAATCAACTGTGTTTTCTGGGGAAGAAGTGGCCTGCTGCGGTTCATGGGGTCGCAAAGAGTAGGACACGACTGAGCGACTGAACTGAACTGAACTGAGTGGCCTGCTTAGGCACATAGACTCTTATTTTTGCTTTTTGTCCCTTCTCGATTCACGCTGTTTCCGCCTCACTCTTGTTGCCCTGAGATTGGATCCCCTGATAAAGTGTTAGCGTGGAAGCCTTGTCCACCTGTTTTCTAGAGATTTGGGATGAAGACATTTTTTTTTTTTAAAGTTTGGAATATTATCTCCGTGTTTTATGGGGTCCCTAACCTAAGATGGCTGTATGGAGGAGGAGAAAGTAGGAGAGGAAATCAGGAGAAGCTTCCAGGAGGAAGAGTCGTGTTCGACTCTTTGCGACCCCATGGACTGTAACCCGCCAGGCTCCTCTGTCCATGAGATTCTCCAAGCAGGAATGCTGGAGTGGGTTGCCATTTCCTACTCCAGTTTGCTGCGATAGCATGGCATTATTTTATGTGCATTAGGAAAATACAGTACAGTTAAGACATCAGACAGCAAAGGACAGGAAAAGTTTATAAAGAGTATGAAGGGTTACAATTTAAAGAAAAATCTTAACAGTAGTTAAGGTTTAATTACTTTAAACTATTTTAAGTAGTTAAAAATGTAAACAGTAGTTTAGATGATATTGGAAATGATAAAATTATTACTCAAATGACTGCAGTTTTGGAAAGTAGATAAATACAAATCTTTATATTTGCCTTGTTCCAAGTAATGATTATGGTGATCATAATGATAAAATTGATACTAATAATACAAAATTTTACATTTATTTAGCATTTTGGGCAAGACTCTGTTCCAAAAACTTTCCATTGATTTGTTTACTTACACATCATATCAACTTTATGAGATAGTTACTATTATTTTCCCAATTTTACAGACAGGGGACCTAAGGCCCAAAGGGGTTAAACAATGAGAGTTTACTCAGTAAATAGTCAAATGAGGATCTGAATTCAGGCCACTACTCTCTACCTGACGACTGTGTGATTTAGGGTGGATGTGGATTCCTGTACAGCAATTGCACCAAAAAGCTGCAGAACTGCTCTAGGATTTGGAGTCAGAAATTTGGGGATGAGTGCTTTTAGAGTACTCATTTTCATGCCAAAGAGACTGCTCAGCCTTGGCACTATTGATATTTTGAGCAAGTAATTATTGTGTGTATGTGAGAAGCTGTCCTGTGCATTTTAGGGCAGCATTTCAGGCTTTCACCCACTAGATGCCAGTATATCTTCTTCAGCTGTGACAACCGAACATGTCTCCAGACATTGTCCAGCATCCCCTGGAGACAACATTGCCCCCAGTTGAGAACTCCTGGCCTAGAGAATTCTGAAGTCTTTCAGCGAGAAGCCTAGGAATAATTACCAACATGATAAAATGATGTGACTAAGTTACCCTGGTATGATTTTCCTGGGTATTCTTCCACAGTATCATGTCATTATTCATTAATAGCAGGTGTGTCTCATTTCTCATATCAGAAATAAATACACAGTACCAGCTTGTACCAGCTATTGGTTTTTAACGCAATAGGTGGTGAATCTTTAACTTTGTGATTTACTTATAAAATGAACAACCAGCTTCTCATTTTTCTAGAGTCCAGTGGCTGTACATTTGGCAAGAAGTGACAAGTGAACTCAATCTTTTAAAATATTTAAGCCAGTACCTGTTTCTTTCCTTGACTTGTTGTTTGGTCATGTCAAGAATTTGTGTGTGTGTGTGTGAGAGAGTGTTCTATGTAAAAATAGGATAGACTATAAATTATGTCCATTCTCTGTATTTGAATATGGTTGGTAGGATTTTCAGTACGATGATCAATACTATGTTCATGATGTAATAATACATCATAAAACATTGAAGAGCTTTGAAAGGACAGATCATCTCTCAGGTGGGGCTTTCTGGTCATTAAATCATTAAATCTTACTAGACACCAGAGTCTAGCAATAGCATCACCTAGTTCTTTTTATTTTACTGTGCCTTGGCCTCCATGGCATCTCCCATAGCATTCTCTGCCAGCCAAAACCTTCCTTCCAATCCCTTCAGATCTATTCAAGCATCAAAGCCCAGCAAAAGTCACCTCCTCCATGATTGCCTCCAGAAGTTGTAATCAGGAGAGCCACTTCCTTCCCCCGACCCCACATGGTATCTATTGCCCATCTTTGTATTCTTTATATTCCATCCAATTAAGTGAGGGACTAGCCCTCCAGTCAGTCTTGTTCCTTATCTCTTCTGCGCAGAAAATAAGTGAGCTCAGATTAAAAGCTGGCAGTTATTTTGGGGTTGAGAAGGTTCATACATGACCATTCATATTGACAAACACTGTAGCTGCTTTATTTTTGAAGGTGGATCAGTTCATCCTGACACTCTCACCCCACTGGGTAGTATGTGTGCAGGGGGCAGGGCCTTAAATCTACCAGTTAAGATAGTCTTCTTTAAAAAAATTAAAGTAGAGTTGATTTATGATAGTGCTAATTTCAGGTATACATTACTCCTGATTTGGTCTCTTTCTGTTCAAACGCAGCCATCTCACATGGGCTACGGTTTCTATTTGGCAACCCTCCACCTGGAATATTTCGTCTTCCTATTCCATTTCTCCTCAAGATATGCCAATAGGAACTAAAATAAAAATAATTCAGGAAACTCTTTCTCAACAAAACTTGTTTTTCAAGACTGTTATCTTATTTGGACTCAAAAATTCCATTTTTTAAAATTTCAAAAAATGAATCTTGACTTTCTTTGTAATCATCCTTATTTGCTCAAAGGCAAATGGATGATCTTGACTTTTTGATTAATTTTTTTCCTGAATTTTGCTTTCCTGGGCCTATCTTTCACCAGATACATGATTCAGTAATATTTTCTAAAAGAAAAAGAAAGAAATTACTACGCGTTGAAGCTATACAAATTCTAAGACGATATGGTCACTAATGACATTGAATTAAATCTTTGCAAATTTTTAAAGAAAGACAATTTACTTCTGTAAAGTGAGAAAACAAATGCTTACATAGATGTGGGCCAAGAAAGAACCAATTTCCAGTTTTCCTGGGATCAGCTATAATGAGAGCCAAGAAAGTATCCTATCTCACACTGAGATCTCATTTACAGAGGTCACGAAACAGTCATATTATACTTAATTTGATCCTTCATCACAGATCATACTAGTAGACAAACTTGTATTTCTTGTTGGACAGTTAGATTATGTGTTGCTCAAGGTGTAAAGTTTGAGTGACACGGTGTAGAAGGAAATAAAAATATTCCATTTCAGCCAAGTTCTAAGCCATTGTGACAATATACCCAAATAAGCTAAAAAGATCTGAGATGGACACATACCATATATGTAACACAAACTCAGATAATTTCCATATTACCCCAATAGCAAGAAATTCTTCATTTATCTCATGGTTCTCCCAATGGCTATCAAGGGGTAGAGAAATTATTTCCCTGACCTTGTTGATTCAGTCGCTAAGTCGTGTCCCACTCTTTCGTGACCCCGTGGACTGTAGCCCACCAGGCTCCTCTGTCCATGGGATCTTCCAGGCAAGAATACTGGAGTGGGTATGTTGAATAGATGCCTGCTTATTTCTTGTATGGAAAAATCTAGATTTGGGGGATTATTTTGTGTATGAAAAAATTGTATTATGATTGGGCATGGGATTACTGAGCTGTAGAGTTAGAATGGACATTAGAAGTCATCTTTGTTAGCCTCTTCATTCTACAAATTTATTCTAACATGTGCTCATTGAGTGCCTGAGGCCCAAAGAAGCCTGAGAAGTGGTTGTCAACATTGTGCTTTGAGTCACCAGGGAATATTTAAAAAAAAAACATGTATTTCCTGGGCTCCAGCTAAGGAATTCTGATATAATTGCTCTGGTGTGAGGTCTGGATCTTGGTAAATTTAAAAGACTTCTCAGGTGATTTTTCATGCTCATAAAACTACCCTCTCCCTCCATTAAAAAATGACATTAAAATTTTTATTCTGTATCTTATCCACTTACTTAATTTGATGAAGTAAAGGGGGAAAAAATGAGAGAAACTCTCCAGATATTTCCTCATTTCTATCGGCTTTTATAATCTTGTCCTTTTTACCTCTAGAGTTATTTTTCCAGCTAGTCCAACCTTTTTGGGGCTTCCCAGGTGGTGCAGTGGTAAAGAATCCACCTGCCAATGCAGGACACTCGAGAGACACATGTTCGATCCCTGGGTCGGGAAGATCCCCTGGAGTAGGAAATGGCAACCCACTCCAGTACTCTTGCCTGGGAAATCTCATGGACAGAGGAGCCTGGCAGGCTACAGTCCATGGAGTCACAAAGAGTGGGACACGACTGAGCGACTGAGCACACACAGTCCAAACTCTCAAAAAAAAAAAAAAAGTTGAATGCTTACTGAGAAATTCACAAATCCTATTCACTTGAAATGTGATTTTATTCCCCATCATGGATATTGTGAAAGTGTTTTCAATGAAGGATAAACCGTGCCTTGTAGCTGACTGACTTTACCATGTCTGCCTGAGGTACCAAGGAACACAGAACCTGAGGCTCAGCGATGACCCTGAGACTCACAAACCTCAATTGGACCGCTGCTCAGCAATCCGAAATCCATCAACTTCCAAGGAAGTATTTGGTGCTATCAGATACTGGAGACAAATTAGAGAAAGAATTGCAGGAACTTTAAGGCCTGAGAGAATGGTTTGCCTAAAAGTCAATAGTCAGAAATGGGAAAGTGTAGAAATTGGAGGTTGTAGGTGTAGAAATGTTGTGTGAGATCAGCCCCTAGTGGGCACCTTAATGATTACAATTGTTCAGCCTTGGAGTTGAGATGACGTGGCTTGATGCTGGAACAGTATTCATGGCCTAGTCAGACCACAAATATTCTAAACACAGACTGCAAATGGCAGAAATTTAACATTCTCTTTATTATATATAAACATATAATATTAATCTTTTACAGGGTATATGGCAAAGGATCTCTGTGCTTCTCTCTAAAACAGACAGCTCCTGTTTTCCATCACTTGTAAAAGAGAATGCTAGAAACTCTTCAATGCAGAGAACAATGGTCCCATATGATGGTGCTTCTTCCTACCTCTCCGTCCTCACCTCCTGATTCTTCAGTGTTCCATTCACAGTGTCAGAACGAGAAGGTTTTCAGGCAGATAAGGAGGAAAAGCATTCTACACAGGGGTGTTCTGCATGCAAAGACCCAAAGGGAGTAAATGGCATGGCATGTTTAGGGAATTCTAAGTGTCTTGATATTTCTGAAATCTATAGTGCAAATGAGGATGGACAGCTGGTCTTTCAAGTCTAGTGTTCATTTCCTTCACTTACCACTTGCCACAGAGACAAGCTTAGAGAAATAGTTCTCTACCGTGAGATAACGTACAAGTGAGATGGTTTTCACAACTGACAGCATCCTATCAGTGGCGGGGGGGGGGTGATGGAGAAAGCCCACGTTCTGTCAGGAAGCCTGTCCTCAGCTTCACTGACTGGTGTGGGAATGGGGGTTTAATGCTCTGGGATTTAACGCATTTTCAAGAGAATCCCCAAATCCCTTTTTTTTTTTTTTAAATTTTAATG
Organism: Giraffa tippelskirchi; assembly: GCF_054371585.1. Lineage (NCBI taxonomy): Eukaryota > Metazoa > Chordata > Mammalia > Artiodactyla > Giraffidae > Giraffa > Giraffa tippelskirchi. Next base: position 61,165,071 of record NC_137280.1, read on the forward strand.
GGATTTCTACTCCCTCGGCCATATTTATTCATTTATTCAATACTAAGTGCTGTTCTAAGCCTGAGGACACTGCTGAGAACAAAGCAGATAGAAGCTCCCACCTCTGGGGTGCTTCAAGTTCTAATTGAGCAGACAATTTTAAAAACTAAGAAAATTATGAAATAAACGATAATAAATGTTATGGAGAAAAATAATGTAAAAGGTGGCTAAGGAGGACTGGAGATGTGTTATTATTTATTTATTTATTTTGATTGAGTGACCACCCACAGGGCCTAGGACTTTTCAGCCTCTGCTTTTTAATTTTTTTAATTTATTTTTGATTGGAAGATAATTAAATGCTTTACAATGTTGTGTTGGTTTCTGCTGTACAATGTGAACGAGCCATAAGTATACATAGATCCCCTTCCTCTTGAGTCTCCCTCCCACCTCCATCCCCATCCCTCCTCCCCGAGGTTATCACAGAGCACCGAGCAGAGCTCCCTGTGCTATACAGCAGCTTCCTACTAGCTGTCTATTTTACAATGATCATCGATCTTGCTCTCTCAATTTGTCCCCCTCTCTCCTTTCCTCACTGTGTCCACAAGTCCATTCTCTACATCTGCAGCTCTATTACTGCCCCGCAAATGGGTTCATCAGTAGTGTTACAATCTTAAATAGCGTGGTTGGGGGAAGACTTAACCGAAAAGGTGACATGGGAGAGCTCAGATGTCGCATAACTGATTCACTCATTCAGTGTATTCAGTGGCATTTACTGAGTGCTTCCTATGTGTGAGGCATGAATCTACATATTGGGGATAGACTGATGAACAAGACAGACAAGCTTCTTTCTTCCATGGAGATTATATTCTTGCTGGGGAGACAGACAATAAGCAAGAAATCACGCAGGATAATGTCAAAATAGCGATTCTTTGCAACAGAGAAATAAACCAAGATAATACAGTGGAGAGAGAAGGGGGAGAAGTGGCTAGGTTGGACAGAGGAGTTGGCAAAGGTCACTCTAAGTGACAGTGGGTGGAATGAAGGGAACCTGCTGCACAGAGGTCTGGGGAAAGGCATTCAAGGTCAAGGGAACAGCAAGGGCAAAAGCTGTGGGGTGGGAACAAGCTAGGCCAGGGGTGATGCCTTGGTTCATGGAACAGAACAAAGCACATTCAGGAGTCAAAACCATGGCCAAGACCAGGCTCAGACAAAACTGTGAAACAGAATGTTCACAGTGACTTCCTCTTTCCTTTCTTTAGCTACCTTGTCCTCCTCTACTGGTGGTTCCCTGGCCTCATTTAATCCTTGGGCTCTTTCTCTTTCAGATTGTCTCTCAGAAAAAGATGTGACAGGGACTTCCTTGGTGGTTCAGTGGTTAAGAATCCACTCTCCAGTGCAGAGGACGTGGGTTCGATCTCTGGTCAGGGAACAAAGCTCCCACAGGCCACGGGGCAACTAAGTCCATGTGCCACAGCTACTGAGCCTGCACGCCACAACTAGAGCGAAGCTGACACTTGGCAACGAAGACTCAAAGCTGACAATAAATAAGTAAACAGATAAGTAAATATATATATTTTTTTAAAAGATGTGATAGCTTGTCTATAATAAAAAATGATAAGGCTAAAGAGGTTTTATTCCTACTAGCAGTATTTATGTGTGCCTGTGTACTCAGTCATGTCCGATTCTTTGTGACCTATGAACTGTAGCCCACCAGGCTCCTTCGTCCATGGGATTCTCCAGACAAGAATACTGGAGTGGGTTGCCATTGCCTCCTCCAGGGGCTCTTCCCAACCCAGGGATTGAACCCGCAGTCTCTTGCATCTCCTGCATTGGCAGGCAGATTCTTTACCACTGTGCCACCTGGGTAGTTCCAAGGGTATTTATACTTCAACTAAAATGATTTAATTATGAAATTTGATGCATCAGCTGCTTGAGTGTTGGAGTACTTGATTGGTGTGGGAGGATATTAATTTCCTATGGACGTGGTAACATATTATTGCAAATGTAGTGGCATAAAACAACACAAATGCATTATCTTAAGAGTTCTGGAAATTAGAAGTCCAAAATGAGTTGGCAGGGCTAGGATCTTTGGGGAAGCTTTGGTGGAGAGTTGGTTTTTCTTTTCCAGATCCAAGAAGGTGTCCATGTTCCTTGCCCTGTGGCTCTGTGTCACTACATCCTCTGATTCAGTCGTCACGTCTTCATCTCTGACTCTGGCTTTCCCACCTCCCTCTCCTAAGGACTGGGATTACATTGAGCCTGCTCGGATAATCTGGGATAATCTCCCATCTCAAGATCCTTCTCTTAATCACATCAGCAAAGTCTCTTCTGCCTGGTGAGGTTAACATATTCTCAGGTTCCAGGAACTGAGACACGGACATTTTGGGAGTCATTAATCTATCGACCACAGTGAGTGATATTCTCGAGACTGGGAAATTAGACCACCAGATAACTCCCTACTTCCAGGTTGTTTCTGCTCCTTATTTTTGTTGAAGTTGTGGGAATGAAATAGTTCTGTAGTCTTTCTAAAGGGCAGCTGCTCAAGACACCTGAGTAATTTTCCTTAGTCCACATTGGTAAAGCCAGAGAAGACCGAATCTCATTGCACCTGTAATTTTAAACATATTGTTTACCCATAAAGTTAATTTGAATGGTAGCTTCTGGGATGGGGCTTCTAACACTCTGCAGTTTCTGACCTCTCTGAAACTTGAATAGCAAAGTCTTACTGAAGCAGAAATGACTGGAGGCCTGAGTCAAGGACCCTAAAAGGACGGACATCACTGTTTACCAAGGCTCCATGAGGACTTCTCTGATGGTCCAGTGGCTGAGTCCTAGTTCCCAATGCAGGGGGCCTGGGTTTGATCTCTGGTTGGGGAACCAGATTCCATACGCCACTGGCAACCAAGAGTTCACATGCTGCAACTAAATAAAGATCCCACATGCTGCAATTAAGAAGACTCAGTGCATGCCTGCGTGCTCAGTTGCTTCAGTCATGTTCAACTCTTGACTCTTTGTGGCCCTATGGACTGCAGCCTGCCAGGCTCCTCTGTCCATAGTATTCTGCAGGCAAGAATACTGGGGTGAGTTGCCACTTCCTCCTCCAGGGGATCTTCCTGACTCAAGGATGGAACCCGTGTCTCCTGCATCTCCTGCATTGGCAGGCAGATTCTTTACCACTACGCCACCTGGGAAGCCCATTTGTTTCAACTCATCAGACATAATGAGGTCCCTGCTATGTGTTGGAGTGGCCAGCTGCTGAGCTGTGCCCTAGACATCATAAAACTTTCTGAGTTATATATCTGGCACGTGTGTAATAGAATATTATTTAAAACCATTGTTTAAACTGAAATGTAGTCACAAAAATACTGAACTGGTCTATGGCTACTTGCCAGTAACAAAGGTCATGAATTTGCTAAGCCAGTGTAACAAATTCTGGAAGAAAGTGTTCACAAAGATCTTCCCAATAGAACTGCAAGCTGAATAGGCTGAATTTCTGCCTCTTAAAAGTGACTCTGGAGACATTTGTAAGGAGCAGAGCGGCTGTATGCAAGAATGTTTATCTTAGATTCCCTCCCAGCCTCTCCCACATCAGCACCAGCTGTTTAACCTTCAGTTCCCTGAATTACTACAATGTAAGAATCTGGACCTTTGTGGGAACTGCTTGGTGGTCCAGTGGTTAGGACTCTGTGCCTTTCACTGCTGAGGACCCAGGTTCAATCCCTGGTGGGGGAATTAAGATCCTGCAAGCTGCAGGGCAGTCCGCAAAACAAAACGAGAATTCGGACCTTTGAAGGAGAGCCCAGTTGTTTCTCTTGCACAAGATGCAACAACTACCAGTTGGAGATGAAGGATCACTAGCCCTTTGCTATACCACTCCACTGTGGGGACAGCTGTATTACACATTCCTTCATGAGCTTGGACCTCTTCTCCCGGTCTCGGTTCAGGGTTGGCTATTGGGGGGCCCCCGGGACCTCACCGCTCTTGCACTGTTTAAAGTCGACTATGGCCCCCAACCCAAGTCTTTCCTTCTAGCTATCCTTCCCGAGTGTCTGTAACCGCCTGCTCCAGGGCCACCCGGGCTCACATTTCGGGAAAGTGAGTCATCGAGCGATAGCACTACAAACCCAATTGATTCATCCAGAGATTAACAGAGGAATACGGGGCTCGCGGGCAGGGAGTCACTATCCGGGTCTCACCCGGCTCCACCTGCCAGGTCCACTAGCGTGCAGGGGGCTGGGCAGCAGGCCAGTCCCGGCCCCGCCCCTCGGCCCCGCTCCGGCGAGCGGAAGTGACGCACACCCGAAGCCATTTCCGGCCAGCCCGAAACTAGGAAGAAACTTGGAGCCGCCGAGGTGTCCGGCCGCTTGTCTCCGCTGCTCCCGTGCCCCGTGGCCCGGGCCGCGCCGAGCTGTCGGGAGCCCAGGCCATGGGGCAGTCCTGGCCGTCCGCAGTGTGAGGCGCGGGGCCTCCCGCGGGCTCCCCGGACGGGCCGAGGGCGAGCAGGCGGGAGGCGCCGTTCCAGCGGCGGTTCCGGCCGCTGCCGCCCGCCCAGGCTCCCGGCATCATGAACATAGACGTGGAGTTCCACATCCGGCACAACTACCCCTGGAGCAAGCTGCCGGCCAACGTGAGGCAGGTACGGAAGCTGGGGACCCGGTCCCGCCCCGCCGCCACCTGCTCGCGCGCCTCTGGGCTTACTCCCGGCCTTGCCCCCGCTAAGGGTCTGGATTTAACAGACCCCAAACCCGCGGGTGGGGAGGGGATGGCCCTGGGGCCACAAGGGCAGGATGGGGCTGTTGCGAAATGGGATGGAATGGTATCCACTGGACTCGCCTGGCGCCTTCGCACGCGGTCTCCGTTTCACCAGGCACTGGGCTAGACACCTTGGAAACAAATTTGAAACACAGCTCCTGATCTTCAGAACTTGGGGATGGTGGCAAAGGGACGAGAAACAAATGACTGCGTTACAGGCTGATAGCTGCTCACACGAACCAGCATCATAGTATAAGGGAGCGCACAGAGGAGGGACTCAGAAACTGTCAATCTCCAACTGGTAGTTGTCATCAGGAGGATGTGTAGGAGAGGCATTTAAAATGGGTTTTAAAAGATAAATAAGAGATAGCTCTAAAAGAGGGGGATTAAAGATTTTCCAACGAGAGAGAAAGTCATTTTAAAAAGCTTAGACGAGTGAAAGACTGCTTTCACAATCTGGAGGTGGGGCTTGGTTAGTGCTTGGGGGTGGGAGCTGTCAGGGCCGGATTTTGAAGAGCTCTCCTACTTTCTTTTGTTGGACTTTAGCCTCCCATACGAGGTGGGTTTATTAGAGATGTTGCAACAAGAGAGTGACAAGGAGGTTTGGTCTTTTTTTCCCTTCAGAAGTAGTTTTCAAATGCTTGAGTGTCATTTTTACTCAGTTTTCCAGATATCTATTGAGCACCTACTATGCACTATGCCTTGTTTTAGGTGCGGGTAATTTGCAGCAGTCAACACAAGGAAAGCCCTGTCTTCATGGAGCTTACATTTTAGAAAAGAAAGACAGTAAACAAATGAATGGCGAGTGGTGGTGATGCTTATGAAGGGAGTGATGAGTGCTGTATAGAAGGCACTGTTTTTCTCTGATCATTGGTTGACCTTCAAGTTCCCACCATTTTACTTGGTTGGGAGTGAAATTCTGTTTTCCATTGGTTCTGAACACTGGCATATTTGGAGGGTTTGGGATGGTGGTGGTGATGGTATAAAGATTGTTACTTTGCTGCAGCTCTCAGCTTGGGGTCTTAGTTCCAGGAAATGAATAATTTAAGGTTCTGACAGTGTATCATGTGGCAGAGAAAATGCTTTCACTTCAAGATACCAAAAACACAAGAAAGTGGAAAGATAAATTTAAGGAACTCCGAATTCTTGGGTGGCAGTGGCTGCCCTTGTGACATTAATCTTGAACAGAAAGAAGAAAGCTCTAAACCTGGGGGAATAAGTTTCTCTTGTTAAGTTTGAATGAGGGCCTTGATGGACACTTTCTGTTTTTAGAGTTTTGTGGCATATGGCAAGACAACTTGAAGAACCAGTAATTCTTTTGTTTCCATGTTTACTCTTCCTTTCACAAAAATAAATGTAGCTTAATAGACAAGAGATGGATGATTCCATTGTGTCCAGCAGAAATAATCGATCTTAATTAGTGTTGGCAAAGCTTTTCTAAACCTTAGTCACAACTATTAAAAATAATCTCCTAACAGTGTTATAATCTGGTACAAACATGACATTAAATTAAAACTTCTTTTGGTAACATCAATTAAAAGAATTGATGTTTTAGCTTAGGATAAGCTTCCACTTGTTGAAGGTGTTGCAAAACCCCTCTGTACAAGTTACTTCATGGACTTAGCCTTGCTCTATTTTCCTAGGTCAGGCTCTACCTTGGTTTACTTCATCAGCTTTCTCTCTGGTCTCTTGCCTTCAGGAAAAGACCCTCCTATCCATTCCTCACACTATACTGGGGTGAGGTTTCTAAAATGCAAACCCAGCCCTTTTACCACTTGTCTCCATAGATTACTTGTTGCTTCTTCTTGAATCCAGATGTTATCTCCTCCAGGAAGGTTTCCCTGACCTAAATCTAGAGTAGTTGACCCCCAGCACTGTATTTCTCGTCTATAGGGCTGTAGTTGTCTTACAGTAAATATTTTTGAAGTGAAGGAATGATAGCATAAGTTTGAGATTTTTTTTCCTGGAGCTAAAGCTCAGTCAGTTTAAAAGTGGGGAATAGTCCTTGTGTGAAAAGAATTTGGATTTTATTTTTGATGTTAACAGATGCTAAATACTTTGATAAGAGTTTCCAGTAAATTTTGAGGCATTTAATTTGGAAGTGATTCATTTCTGAAAGCTGGGGAAGGTGATTCAGATTTTTATTAATTTTTTAAAAAGTATTTAAAAAATTTTTATATAAATAAGGTGAAAGGTTTTTTTTACTTGGTGTGAGCTATACTCGACTTCCAAGAATATATTAAAGAGTTGTGGATCACACCATTGTTTGAGGATTTGGGGGAGATTTTTGAGGATTTGAGGATTACTGGTAAAACTATAGGTTTACCAGTGTTCACTGTTCAAAACAATTCATAGTTGTTTTATTTGAAGGGAGATTTTATGATGTGGTTATGTGTGATCCAAGGAGAGTTAATTAAAAAAAAATACTATGTACTTCTTTGGGGGGGGATGCACATTGGGATGGGATTTGTGGAGCAAAAGCTGTAGAAAAAAAATGCCTTATGCTAATGTGATGCACAGTGGATGTTTTACAGCCAGTTTCTGTGGCACTCCATCTGTTACAGTTCCTTTTATATGCAGCCCAGCTTCATTTGTCAGACCTGGTTGGAATTTCTGCAGGGTCAGCACTGTCTCAGAGTAAAATGACCTTTCTTTAGTTGCCTCCTATAGAGGCAACAGTGTTTTAAAATGTGAATGGTGGGAAATTTGGGGTAGGAGTGGAAGAGAAGGCAAAGAATCTTTGTGAACAAAGCAGTTAATATTTTATGTACCAGGGTAGTGAAGAATAGAATCAGCTTTTAGTGTAGCTTTTAGTTATTTGTGTGTGCACAAATGTATTGATCAGGACCAGTCATTACTTAATGACTGTGGCAAAGACTTAGATGTTTAATAGCTCTATTCTCTAATTAGCTTACAAATAACAGGACCCTTATATTTTGTGTAAGTGGTTTGATTTACACTTTTTATCCTGGACTTAACCAGGAACAGAATTTTAAAGGAAGAAAATGGTTGTAAGTTAGGATAAACTTAGGGATTTATTTTGAAACAGAAGAGCAAATCCTCGAGTTTGAGAGTTGCTAAGATTTTAGCAGATTGTCTGCTGTGTGAGTGAGGTAGTGAGTGTGTGTGTATCTGTGTGTATGTGTGTGAGTGTTTTGTGTTCCTTGAGAAAGAGACTTTTATTTGGCAGTAGAGCTAGAGGAGATCCTTTAAAAGTTTTACAGAAAGCCTGATATTTTGAATCTCCTAAATATTTTCAGTCCTGAGATTGTCTTTGGGGCTGCATCAGAGATGGGAGAGCGGTTTCTCTATGATAAACTTTCACTTCTAACTACCTGTAATGTTAAAGTGGATGAAAATAATGTAAGCACATACATTTCAGCATTTTAGTTTTCTCACATTATGTCCCTTTTTTCTTAAAATGCTACGCACCAATAGTTCCAGTTATGTACGAGTTAGATGTGTTTCATCTGTTTATGAAGATGACTTTAAATGAAAGTATGTATGTATGTGGACATTTACCTTGGCTCTCAAAAACCTACAAGTAAGAAGTATAGTAAGTGAATCCTCTGATATTTTCTGTCATTAATCTCTTCAGTTCAGTCGCTCAGTTAGTCACATCTGACTCTTTGCGACCCCATGGACTGCTGCACGCCAGGCCTCCCTGTCCATCACCAACTCCCAGAATTTACTCAAACTCATGTCCATTGAGTCAGTGATGCCATCCAACCATCTCATCCTCTGTCATCCTCTTCTCCTGCCTTCAGTCTTTCCCAGCACCAGGGTCTTTTCCAGTGAGTCAATTCTTCGCATCAGGTGGCCAGAATATTGGAGTTTCAGCTTCAGCATCAGTCCTTCCAGTGAATATTCTGTTAATCTCTTAAGATGTTTTTTATAGTGTGTTGGAAAGATCATGGCTAATAATTAGAAGGGGGATAGCAGTCACATCGGAGAAGGCAATGGCACCCCACTCCAGTACTCTTGCCTGGAAAATCCCATGGACAGAGGAGCCTGGTAGGCTGTAGTCCATGGGGTCGCTAAGAGTCAGACATGACTGAGCGACTTCACTTTCACTTTTCCCTTTCATGCACTGGAGAAGGAAATGGCAACCCACTCCAGTATTCTTGCCTGGAGAATCCCAGGGATGGCGGAGCCTGGTGGGCTGCCATCTATGGGGTCGCACAGAGTCGGACACGGCTGAAGCGACTTAGCAGCAGCAGTCACATATTAAATGAAGTTTATGGTCTCACATTGTATGTAAGACCATCTTATACTTTGCTTTCATGAAAAACCAATTTTGAACTTAAAATACTAAGTGCAATACTAAGAGAAAGTATTTTGCTCATTAAAAAATATGTTAGAAATTTAGACAACTCTATTTTCTAGAATTGTCTAAATGTTTTCTAATGAGACCATTAGATGACGTTTTTAAGAAATAATCTTATTTAGAGGTACATTTGAAATATACATTCCCCAGAAATCTTAATTTTTAATAATCATAGCCTTCAACTGTAAGTAGTTATCAGAGGATCTGTTCTTAGTGGCCATTCTTAAATTTAAAAAAAGGTAGGTGCAAGAAACCATTCATCCCCATTCACACAAATTGGAAACCGGCTAGAAGGAAATTTTTTATTAGTAGAATTTAGTTTTTTGTTAACTTAAGTGCAGTTATGTTCTCTGACTGCTCTTTATACATATATATTTATAACACACACACACACATATATATATGTAATACTTTAGATAGTGTCAGTAAATCCTTTTAGAAAGGCAGACTGAAGATAAACACATTGATTTTTTTGCTCTAATACCATTGCAGAAAAGTTTGTATGATAAAATTTAAGAAAACCTTTACTCAGTTCTTGAACTTAGAGATTCCAGGATAAAATTGGGGGGCATGGTATTGAAATTTTAAGGAGGGAGAGTGCTGTTGGTTTAGTTATTTAAAATCTATTTGAATTTTTTTTTTTAGAGTCTTGGAAATTCACAGAGAGAATATGAGAAGCAGGTTGTCCTGTACAGTATCCGCAATCAGTTACGATATAGAAATAACTTAGGTAAGTAGAGACATTTTTACATTGAGATAGAAGTGGCTGTTACTGAGTTATCATTTTCATAAATCTCTCCTATCTTTTCACCGTATTTCAAAGTACTGAAATCATTCATGTAGAGACTTCATGAAATTCTATAATGACACATTACACCTAACAACAATTTGCATTAGCAAGTAGATTTTTCCTTCTAATTCCAATGAAAATTATTTTTTAGTCTTGTTTATAGATTTATTTTACCTACAGAGTACTAATTTTGATTCCGATGTCCTCTTTTTTACTTTATGTGAGAAAATATGCCAGGGAGAATTACATTACTTCTTGATTTTTGACTTTGAGTTTTTGTTTTGTTTTCTATAAATTTTCCAAATAATGTAACTTTAATGAAGCCTCTTTCTATAATAATTGTAACAAATTTTAAACATAACTGGCTCCATTTTTTTTGAACTTCTCTTTTTTAGTGTTTGGCTTTTATTTGTCAGATTATTCCATTGCCCTGCTGATCTTCCCTCCCATTTGTTACTCTTATTTTAAACATAGTATATCAGAGAGAGGTTTTCTATGTGAAGTGTGTATTCTATGGAACTCAGAGGTCTTTTTACATTTAAAGCACAAAGACCAGCAAATACTTTTTAAAAAATAGACTTGATTTCATAGAAAGCTGCCATTCAGATTGGCTGTTTTGTAAAGTATCATAGTAAGGAATTGGATGGATTATAGCTTATGTTTTGGAGGGGAGACATTCCATGCTCACTTTCTTTGCTTTTTGATTTGTTAAGAATTACTTTTATACTTATCTGTCCCATTATACATTTTATACTCGCTGAAGTCTGTTTCTCGTGGCATAATTGTTTCTTTGTTCCAACTTAGGTTGTTTTATTTGTTCTCTTCCAGTTTACATATTTTTCTTTTTAATTAGTACTAGCTTGTAAAGAATTTAACATTGCATTTACAATTATATGTAACTATTAAGACATCAAATAAAACTGGAGAATTTCCCTTTGTCTCCCAGTTAAACACGTCAAGAAAGATGAACGCAAGTACTACGAGGAACTGTTGAAGTACAGTCGCGATCATCTCATGCTGTACCCTTACCATTTATCAGACATCATGGTGAAGGGCCTGAGGATAACACCGTTCTCATATTATACTGGGATCATGGAGGTGAGTTTACAGGATATGTGAATCTAGGGGAGGGATGAGACTTCATGCCACAGACACTTTGTGGATGATGACCAGCTTTGTGGCACTCAGCCACAGTGGACATTGTTTCTGAACTGATAGTGTAAAAAGGACAGTTGTTTACAGGTAACTGTTGTGCTACAAGTAGTTGTCCTTAGCAGTGTTTTCACAGTGGCAAAGTATCTATTCTTATTCTGTGTTCTTGAAGATGTTGTTGACCTCTTATGCTGTTGTAGGTTAATCAGTCATTTATGTTAGCACAGTTTGTATAAAATTCATTGCTTTTAATACATGGTTAAGGTTGAAAATGTGGCTGACAAAATTGAACATTAAGCTTCGAAGCTTAATGTATTTAGCTGTTTACTAACTGTAGAAAGAATCATTGATGATATAGACTCAACATTATATAATGCATGTGTCAGAAGAATAGAAATATATTACTGGTTCTGGCTGCTAATCTTTCTGTGATTATTAACTTCTAGATGTTAGCCTTTTTCCAAAGGCAGTGTTTAGGCTTGTGTTGAATAGCCTTAAGTACTAGTTTAAGCGAGCTTTATGTAAAGATGGGCAGTATTTATCCAGTATTCATTGGTGACTTAATTCTGTTTGAGTGCTGCTGTTCTGGGCTCACTGGCCCCTTGGAGAGCAGAGGGCACATGGAACTGAAGGAGCTGGGCGCCTGCAGTAGCGATGAGGTTAGTTGCCCTTCGGATAAGGCTGCCTTCACAGGAGCTCCCTCTACCTGTCTCCTTAAGCCCCCTTTTCAAGACACTGCTACCGCCCGGTGTCTCCTGTGTCCTTGTTTTGAAGGAAATACAAAGTAAAGGTTGAGGCCTGGCAGCTGGGTTTCTGTCAGTCCTTTTCCTTGGAACCAGGGCAGCATAAAGAAGGTGGCAGCTGAGCAGTACGTAGAATAGTTGTTGCTGTCTCTCTGATTATTTTCTTGGTGTTGTCCACAGGCTTGGGGGAGATAACAGAGGGAGATTTTGTCCCAGTTTCGAGCTTTCAGTTGCATCCATATGCTTGCTATTCTCTGGTTTCTGTTCTTAAACCATTGGGTATAACTCCTGGGTTGAAAATGGGTCTTATCCCCACAGTAAACAGCTGGTTTATTACTGGAGAAACAGATGAGGGTTGGAAGAAGCCAGATACTGACGTTGTGTTGGTGGTTGCAACTTGGAAGAGCAAAGACTACTGAGTGGTTAGGTATTGGTTGGCAGTACTGTGACCCACTGTCAGGCCTCCTCTTGGGATTCTCTCTTATCCTGGGGTAGGAGTCTAGGATCAGGTGTGAAGTGTGGAAAGCCTGCAACCCTGAGCTGGAAGGGAGGTATTCTTTGCATAGCCTCTGCAGGGCAGAGGTTGCAGGGCAACTGTCTGGGCTTCATAGCATTGTGAGGACCCCAGACCTGAAAGCCTGACCTTCAGTTATTAGACAAGAGACCACATGGTACATGCCACTGTGTGACATGTGTGCACTGGGTTGCCAAACTCTGATCTCAGTGTTTTGTGTAAGGACAATTTGCATTTAACATTTGCTTTTTTTTGCTTTTTAAAAGGACATTATGAACAGTGAGAAAAGTTATGATTCATTGCCTAATTTCACTGCTGCTGACTGTAAGTATTACTCTGAGCCAGGTAATGGTTAGTGTCTTTGCGCGTGTGTGCTCTTGTCTGTGTCGTAATGTGTGGATTTTAACATGAAAGATGAGAACATAAGCAAGATTATTGATAATTTTATCAGGTGGTATGAGTCAAGTAGATTTAGTTTTAAATGTCTAAGAGAGGGATATTTTGGAGTGGCAGAATCAGACAAATGGGACTAGTCTCTTTCTAGACAGTGAAGTTCCTTTTCATACTTGGGCTGTGGTGTATTCTAAATGAGGAAGAAAATTCACTCACGGGATTTTTGCAGCATAATACATGATTTTTACTAACAAAATTCGCTGCTTTTTTTTATTATACTTATTTTAATGAAGTGTCTATTTGAAATGTGACATAGTTCTGTTGTGTTAAGAAGAAACTTTTGCTGAGAAGTACATTTTGATTTCCTGGAATTGGGAGGACTTCTGCTTTTAAAAAATTTTCTCATTTAGCATTGTCAAAAGTGTCAGCATGAATTTCTCTCTCCCAGTTGGTTTTCTTTTGTATTTCGTATGAAGACTTCTTTTTAATTTGATCCTAATTGTCAGTAATAATCAAAAGAGGAATGAAAGTCAAACGTTTTTTTCCTTAGTAGACTTGTGTGTGTACTGACTTTTCAAGATGTATTAAATGATTTTAAAAGAAAGACTCTTTCTTTTAGGTCTAAGGCTTCTTGGCATAGGAAGAAACCAATACATTGATCTGATGAATCAGTGCAGATCATCAAAAGTAAGCTAGTTGTTTCTCTTTCTCATTTCTTGTCCCTCTTATCACCTAGTCTTGTTAAATTTTTAAGTAGTAGAAATAATGAATTGTGATTTCTTGGATCAAATAAGATATGCTTAATACAGAAATAATACAAAAACAACTCATCAGTATCTCCAGGTTATAGCTCAAGTGATTATTGAATTTAAAGTATTTAAGGCATAGGATGCTTCATTTATTTTTAAAAATCTGCTCCATTGATTTTCTAACCTAAGTCATTCCACTCCCAGGGTTCAGTTTATGAGTGAAATTGATACACATTTTCATCTGGGCTTCTTTTGAATATCTGGATTTAGATTCAGATTTAATGATAGTGTTTTGAAGTATTTATTTTGAAATAATTTAAGAATGACTTTCTCCATTCGGTATATCTAAAATACCTTAGATTTTAAAATGTGAGAATTTTAAAAGGTATTTAGCCTGTTAGAAACGATCTTGTTATAGCATGATTAATAAAAAAGAAAATAGTAATTTTAGATTGATTGCAAATTCTCAGATATTTGAACCATTGCAGAAATTTTTCAGAAGGAAAACGGCGCGTGATCTTTTACCAGTAAAGCCAGTGGAAATTACCATAGAGGCCTGGTGGGTGGTGCAGGCTGCATATATCACGGAAGATGACATAAAGGTAGGTATCTTTAAAAATGAAGCATTTTTATTTTAAAAAATTGTATTTAACTATAGTTGCAGAACTTTTTTAAAAAAGTGACACTATTTGGTGTTCCTGAAGGAAATTAAACTTAAATTCAAAATTGTAAATGATCTCAGTAGGCGAGAATATTGGTAAGTTTCGAAAATACTCTTTATTAATGAGGGAGACGACGTGGTTCATGTACAGTCATCTGGGGATTTAATTAGATGGATGTTTCATGTACAGTTGGCGTGACGCCGCAACTATAAGCGGTAGCATTGATAACACTTTTTGAGTGCTTGTGTGCTCAGGGTGCCAGGCACTGTTCCAAGCGCTTTTTATATTGTCTCATTTGATTCTCATAATAACCCCAATGGTGTGGGGTTGTTTGTAGCCTATTTCACTTGTGAGGAAAATGAACACAGAGAAGTGAAGCAATGACTCCAGTCACAGTGGAGTAAAGTCCAGGGTTTTAATTCAGACAGTTTGCTGTGCTCTTAAATGACTGTGTTGAAATGCTGTACTCAAGTGTTAGGTGCTTGATAGAGTGCTAAGGTCAAGATCAAGGAAATGCTATTTCCAGCGGTCAGACCACGTTTGTTACAAGCTGTATACATTTAAGAAGAGATGTTGATTTAGAGGAAGGAGGTGGGGCAGTAGACAAGGTGCCTAGAGACCAGTCATATCCCAGTGGCTGAAGGAAGTAAGTGAGCATGTGGACTTCTGTTTAATTTGCATTTCATTTTACTTCCAAGGACAGAATAAATCCAGTGAGTGCAAAGCTTAGAAATTCTGCTTCAGTGCATTTACTTCCAAGCAAAGATATCAGACTGTTTCATAAGATAGTGATCTTGTCACTGATAATAATCCTGTGGCATGTGAATTAGCTTTTGATTTGAGAGATTCAGAATCAGTATGTGGATCAGATTCCAATTCAAAAAGGGAGAATAAATATTAGTATTTATTAGTGAACATGTTACTTACCAGCAAGTATTGGCACTTAAAATTACTTTGTTTTGTGAGTTCCGTTGGTAGCATACTTTGGCACCTTAGTTGATGGTTATGTGCATAGCCTTTTCTGTTTGAATTCTAGAATAAAGAATGAATATAACAGGTAGTTCATTTAATTAATGACATATAATCATTGGTTTAAATGTAAATAGATTTGAGGAGACTTATCAATTAGTTAATTTGGACAGAACTTAATTGAAAATATTTTGCTTTTCCTAGATATGCACTTTGCCTGAGAAATGCGCTATTGATAAGATCATTGATGCAGGCCCTCAACTCTCTGGATCACTAGATTACAATGTAGTCCATAGTAAGTGGTTAGTAGAAATGGTCTTCTGTCAACATAAAAACTTATTTTTAAGCCATCAATAATTAGTAGCAATTATTTATCAATTAGGTAAGAATAGTAATATTTCCTAAGGCGTGGCATTGTTTGAAATGTAACCTTTGTCCATTGTTTTCCAGTGTGGCTGTAATTAGTCACAGATTAGAAATTTATGTGAATGAATCATAAGAAAAATTTTGCAGTTCTGAGCATTTGAGGGAAACCAAGATTTTTGAAAGCTTTGATAATTTTTCTTCTGTCTTATCTTTTGCACATACCATTAAGTTGTAAGAATCTTTATGGAAAATCAAGAATAAAGTTTTTATTTTTTTTAACTACTAATATTTACTGTTTCATCTAAAACAAGATACTTTTGCTTCTATAGGTTTATATAACAAAGGATTTGTTTATCTGGATGTACCAATATCTGATGACAGTTGTATAGCAGGTGAGTATGTGGTGATATTTCTCAATGTTTTTTGAATGGCTGCTAGGTGCTGGGCACTGTGTATCACCCTAATAAGTGAGACACACATAATCCTGGGACCTTTCTGTTAGAATTTTTCAAAGAAAACCATTTCTTCCTCATTACATTACAGCACACTGTGGTGATTTTACTTAAATTCCTTCTTTTAATTTTTATCTTATGGTGGTGTAAACACTGTATTAAAATAGAGATCCAAGGTAAATTTCTTACAATCCTAAATCAAATCAGTGTCTTTATAAATTTATGTCACCTTTTAAACCTTGTTCACTGCATAAGTTTCTACATGTATTCAGTAATATCATAGAATTGTATGTTGTTCATTTTTACCAGACATATCTGTGTCTTATTTTCTCATGTAATGACCATCTTTTTTGACTTATCTCTTTCTCCCTTCTTCACTCCCTCCCCAAGTTAAATCAATATTAAGACCCTTGTATATTTCAATTTGGGGCTTCCCACGTGGCTCAGTGGTAAAAAATCCTCCTGCCAGTGCAAGAGACACAGGTTTGATTGGAGAAGGAAATGGTAACCTGCTCCGGTATTCTTGCCTGGGAAATCCCATGGACAGAGGAGCCTGGCCGGCTATAGTCTATGGGGTTGCAAAAGAGACACCACTTGGAAACTAAACAACAAACGAGCAAGAACAACAGTGTTTCAGTTTACTAAACCATTCCTCTGTTGCTGGTTATTTAGATCATTTCCATATTTATTTATTTTGGTGATGTGGTTAACATCTTTGAACACAGTAGGGCTTTTTTTCTATAGGTTAGATTTCTTACCAGTTTGTAGAAGCACTTGTTATGTTAAGGTTATGTGTTGTAAGTGTGTTTTCCATATCTTTTAGCTTTTCTTGTTTTTGATATCATCTACATTCTAAGATATTTGTGTAATCAAATATATAAAGTGTCAAAAAATTCTAGGGACCTTACTGTTAACAACTGAGTGATAGGGCTTATTACAAAAATACTCGCTCATACCAGGTTGTCATGCTCCAGTGTGTCCTGACCTTTATGTTTTATTTGTGTTTATATATGTGTATGACCAGGCCTGCCTTGTCCTTTATTGTTTTAAAAAATAATTTTCTTTGCTATTTCCAGGTATTTTTCTTTATTTTAATTAATGTCTTTTTGAGTAGGCGATAATTAGGATTATAAAATACTAAACTTATAAAAGAGTATAAAAACGTCTGCTTCCAATGTCTGCCCTGAGTTACTCAATTTCTCTCTTGGCCACTACTGCTAAGTTGCCTATATACTCTCTCACAAACATACTATGCACATATATATCCTTTTTTGTGTGGTTTTTTTCTTACACAGATGGTGTGTCCAAGGCATACTTTGCTTTTTAAACTTAATATATATTGAATACTATTCTCTATCTCTCTATGTAGAGATAAAAAATTTCTCATTCTTTTTGCCCAAATGTAAATTGGGTATTTCTAACCTCTTAGTGCCTCGGTTTCTTTATCTCTAAGATAGGGTATAGTTTTTAACAACTCTTTATGTTAAGAGGATTAAGTGAAATTGTATATATAAAGCAGCTAGTAGTATAGTCTGGCACTTAGTAAGCATTCAGTAAATTTTGACACTTCTTATTCACACAGTTGATAGTGTAGGAAAAGAATTAATTACGTTAAAAAATGGGATTACTGAAATATTTCTAAAAAGAAACCTTTGATCCTTAACAATTCTTGGGTCATTAGAAATAAAGTAGCAACAAATCAGAAAATGCCAAAAGATAGAGCTGTAACTTGGGGAGCCTACCCTTATGTGTACATTGTGGTTCTTTACAGTGTCTTCATTTTGCTCACTTGAGTTTTGTCTTATAGCTCTCTGTTGGGAATACTTTTAGGTTTTGGGTGCATTGAGGTAGTGTTAGGGTCAGAGGACACAGGGACACCAAATCCTGTGATGTAGGCACACATCTTCTTCCCAGAATGCTTTTAAGGGAAGTGTGCACGGGGGAGACTGGCAAAGGCAGGCATAGTGCCTCTTTATTATGGTTGGGAAGAGCACCCTAGTAAATTGGAGTAGGGCATCTGGACCAAAGAGATGGAGAGAAGTGAGTATAAACTGCCAGGTGGAGAGCAGCGACTGGGCAGCCCCTTGTGCTGACAGAGGTCTTGACCCTTTTCCCATTAAGGAGGATACAGAATAGAAAGCCCCAAAGAGCAAATTATATCAGTGATAAATGTGGCAGTCGCACATCCGGGTTCCCCTCTTTTCAGGATGGAGCGGAGATGATGGGAGAAGGACAGGGAGCTGATACTTTTTGTCCCCCTGGTTTTGTATAGCATGGCAGCTCGCAGCCCTTGTTTCTGTGCTTCAGACCAGGCATCCTGCTGCCTGAGACCCATCAAAAACATACCCTTGGCAGGCTTCCCCATTCTGAAGCAACCTCAATCCCCCTGCCTTTTTACTGAGTCCACGCCTGTAAGCACTTCTCTGCCTCAGTAATGCTGAGAGGTCCCTGGGAGTGAGATTACTTTTATGGATTTATGCTTTCCCATCAGAGTCCACTATGTGTAGACAGCATTTTGTATATGACCTTTACTTGGGGAGTTTTAGAAAAACTTGCAGTGGAGTTGGTAAAATGAATCAAAAGCTGAATTCACTCCCTAAGTTAGAGGTCTCTTTTTGAATAGATATTTGAATTAAACTTTCTTCTTTTATAAAATTAAACTGCTGAGAAACATCTGTTTTGTTTATTTTAGTTCCTCCTCTTGAAGGTTTTGTAATGAATCGAGTGCAAGGTGATTACTTTGAAACTCTGCTCTATAAGATATTTGTGTCAATAGATGAGCATACCAATGTTGCAGAGGTAAGTGTGACAGCATTTTATGAAAGAATTTAGCCTCAAGATTATAAAATAAGTTTGTGTAAAGTAGAGAAAATTGTTTAATAACTAAAATATTTTTAAAATCAGTACATGGTTAGATCTTAGACTATTAATATACTTAAGTCACTATTCTTAAATTACTTCCTGCATATGTATATAGTTATAATTTGGTTGAATAACTTTATATGACTTTATAGTGAAAGCATTGTAAACTATCTAGAATTTTTTCATTTTAAATGAGAGAAAAATTAAAGCTAACTAATTCTAATTAAAATTCTAATTAAAGTAGCTCAAGTAATTATAATTCACGCTAAGTTGTTTGGGTCACTGCCTGAATTTGTACTACTCTTAAGTGTCTTAAAGATATGGAAAGAAGAAAATTCTGCTTATCAAATTTATCCAGTATTTCCATTACTAATAATTTAAATTTTGCTGATGATGGATAAGTTATCTATAACTGTTTATTATGATATACTGATAATTCTTAGGATGTAAAATAATTTTTAATTTTATTTTCCAGCTTGCAAATGTTCTTGAGATAGACCTGTCTCTGGTTAAGGTATGTAATTTTCCTACTCTTATTCGCTCGTGATACGAACACTGAATGGATTATAGACTTTTGTCTCGATACTGAGAAGCAGAAGCAGTGAGATGCTTTTTAGCTGTCAGAGGAAGTAGAGCAGAGCAAGACCAGGACCCTGAAGCAGTATCCCACCCCAGGGAGTGAAAGCTGTCCTCACCCGTCTGTGCCCAGCAGGGAGCAGCCTGACCAGTGCCTTGTAATGAAGTCACAGTGTCTTGCAGTGACGTCAGTTAAAGCAACAGTCCCCACTTCTTTGGGGGTGGATCTAGGGAGGGCCAAGCCAGAGGGTTGGAGGCTTTCCCTCTCCTGCCTATGTGGAGATCTTAGGGGAAGACCAGGCCTACTGAAAATGGTTTTCTCTGGCTATGGGATGAAAATACTTGAGGATCTCTATAAACGTAGTCCATAATATTTTTTTCTGTCTACAGACATTCTGACATCTAGTTTATTTCAGATACTCGTTTCCTTTATATTCCTTTTAGAATGCTGTATCAATGTACTGCCGATTGGGGTTTGCCCACAAGAAAGGACAAGTAATAAATTTGGATCAGCTTCATTCATCGTGGAAGAATGTTCCATCCGTAAACAGATTAAAGTAACTCATTTATTTAGTATGAGAGTTTTTTGTTTTGGGGAAAAAAATTCAATTTTATGTACAAAATTTTATTTATTCAACAGATTGAACCTATATATTAGTGGTGTTTAATCTTGTGTGTTTTGGAATTTTTTTTTTAGAATCTGGTGAAAACTATGACACTTTCCCTAGAGAAAAGCTCATACTATATGTTACATACAATTTAAAAATTTTTCTCAGATTCCCTGAAGCCTGTCCATGGGTTTAGTAAAGAACCTTTGCTGTGGGTGCAGAATATTTTAGGGCTACATCTCAGTTTGGGGCCTGAATGTAAGAGTCGATTTAGGTGAATGTTTGTAACCTCAGTACTGACTTCAGTGGGTGTTTTTGTATATGGTCATCTGTATGGTTTTTCAAAAGTGACTGTTTTCTTCATCAACAGGAGTACTTTAGATCCACAGAAGATGCTCCTGTCGTGGGATGGTGGGGAAAGTAGGAGCCCTGTACAGGAAGCTTCATCAGCTACTGACACGGATACAAACAGTCAAGAAGACCAAGGTTAGCGGTGACTCAGCTTGAGCCTGTCTGTAAATAAGCCGTGTGTTTGCACATACACTCATAAAGCTAACTCTCCAGGCTTACGGTTAATCTGTGATTTGGTCTGGATTTTCTTCATTCAGTATGTATCTTTGAGTACTTACCCATATGCTGCTAGATCTTAGGGGTATAAAATTGATAGGAAATACAATCGTTTCCTTCCAAAAACTGAGTCTGGAGAGTGTAGCCATAAGAACCACCACAGTGTTAGAGACACTGTGGTGTTTGTGGGGAGCAAAGAGGAAGAGCCCTCCTTCTGCCCAGAGGGGTTTAGGGAGCCTTCGTGGAGAAGATGGTATTGGGGCTGAGAACGAATAAGAGAGTGCCAGCTGGCGAGTGCAGGAAGACCATCGCAGGAAGGCCTCTAGGTACAGGGGGGCACGAAGCGTAGTGGTCGAGGGGCTTGCACATGGCTGTGTGGGAAGGGGAGGGGGCACAACCAAGTGGCTTCTATTCCTGCCCTCGGTAGCTCTGTTCCCTGGGCCCGGCAACTTGTCTATAGAGGTTAAGCTAGGTAGTCATTTTGATCTGACAATGATCAAGTCTTGGTTTATTATTGACTTTCAGAAAATTTACTGCACAAGTGAATGGCTTAAAAAAATTTTTTTTTTCTTTCTCTATGTTGGAGATAAAGTAAAACTGGGACCTCTTATGACTTACAGTATTGCCTATATTTAATTATGTACTTTTAATTATTAAATAAAGCTGAAATGAAATACATTCTCACTCCAAATGATAAGTAATGAACAGTTTTCATTTACTTGATTTTTAAACTATGATTTTTATCCCCCCAGCAGACACAGCCAGTATAAACAGTTTGAATCTGTCTACAGGATACACAAAGCGTATTGCGTTCCTATTTGACTCAACACTTACTGCCTTTTTAATGATGGGAAACCTTTCACCAGTAAGTCAAATTCTTACTTAAATATGAAAATGTTTAACGGTTAGGTACATCATAATTCAGTGTTCTTATATCTTTTTTTAAGTACTAAATTTATTCCTGAAAATGCAGCCAGCTTTGTTTTATATTAGTGTGGCAGCTTTTTAGTGAGGGCTGCTTTTGTAATTAGAAAAATCAACTCTTTATGCACACTTGAGGTTAAATATATTGGAAAGCATAGTATAAAGATAAGATGCTTAGCATTCAGAGGGAAAGCTAGAACTTATTAATAATAGGCTCAAATAAGGTACATTTCAGTTTTGTTTTTGTTTCTTTATTGCAGAATTTGAAAAGCCATGCAGTCACAATGTTTGAAGTTGGCAAACTCTCAGATGAGTCTCTGGACAGCTTTCTTATTGAACTAGAAAAGGTAAACCTAGGTAGCTTATGGGATATCAGGGCGTTTGGACTCTTTTCTTGCTTGATAAAACATCAGTTGTTAGTTATGTAGATTTTTGGTATATTCTTGCTCATTCCCACTCCATTCCCACCCTGATACTGTGGCAGTCATTTAGTTTTAAACATATTGAGTGGATGAATGAATTCTGTGATTTTAAGAGAGTCATTTACCTCATCTAAGCTCTTAGCATAATTTGACTTAATGAGGAAATGGGGTACAGAAATCTTAAAGTCTAGGTGCAGTTTTTATGCACTTTTCTAAAATAGCCTTTAATTTTTGTTTTTTCCATCATGACTCTTAAAATCTACTCTTAAGCAATTTTATTTGAAATTTTTGTTCCACTTAGTCTGGAACAATGTCCCTGGGTATCGTATTTATGTCCACTCTCACTATCCCTTTTAGCAGCTTGAAGACTTCAGCCATATTTGTTTTTAACCATCTTTTTCCCCGTGAGTACAGCCTAGTTTTCCTTAACTCTAAATCTTGATCGCCCTTTGGTGTGTCTCATTCCCTGAGTGTTTTATTCTGTCCTCTGTGCTTCTTCAAGCAAGTAGTTTGTGTGCCTCATCTGTTTCTTGACTAATAATCTCGGTACCTTCCTTGCTTTAGTGATGAACTCGTGTGTTTAGAGAATGTTTGGTAATTTTGTACTTCCTTTATATCTCAAAAAAAAAAACAACAAAAAACCACCATGACATTTTTTTCCTCCCCACTTTCTCCATAGGATTTTTACTTTTTTTAGTGCCTGAGATGATCCTTGTTATGAATTTGTCTCCTTAACTTTTGTTTTTATATTTTCACTATTTCCTCAATGCTTTTAATATCTTGTTTAGCCCCATTTCTTATTGTGTATCATCTTTTCCAATAAATTTTTTATATTCTAGCACATTTTAACATGTTTTCCAGATTTTTATTTTTCTCACCTCAGCTGGTCTTTTATCAAGTATAGCAAATTGGAAGAGCTCTTGTACGCTTTATATATCTGTATTCTTTTTTGCCACATAGACATTCTTGGAAAAGCCCTTTAGTCTGAAGTTTAGTTTTTAAAAATAGTTTCTTAGCTATTTTTTAGGAAGCTTCATCTTGATCAAACTTAATTGGCTGATCTTATTAATGTAATGCAGATATAATTAGTTATTTCCCCCTGTAGACCTGGGCTTCTATTTTCTCTGCTGCTTCTGGAATGTGTGTGCTTTTACATATTAAACGGGTGACTGACTCAGTGTCAGAAGAGCATGCATTAAAATGTAAACCCAGTGAAGGCAGGAGTTCTGTTCACTCCTCTGTCCTTACATCCTAAAGAGGTCATAGCACAGAACAGGGGCTCAGTGAATCCTTGTTGAGTGATTTGAAGCTGTATGTTCAGTGATATTTAACAGCTGTATTGAATCACATACTCTGTTGTCCCTTGCAAAGTTATGAACAGGGTGATAAAATAGTGGCGTCATTGGTAACCATGGATTAGACTACTTTTCTAGACAAAGCAGAATATACAGATCTTAGAGTTTTTTGAGCACCCTATTTGAATCATATATGGAACATATAATGTTATAATTTGGCATTACTTTGTTGCTGAAGTTGTTAGTTTTACTTTTTGGGATAATTTCTGTCACCTTCCAAAGTGTAGTCAAATGAAAGCTCAACCAAGATTGAGGTTAATACGTGTTTCAGTATTGCCTGGACAAATTTCTGATTGGCTAATTTTTCAGTTCAGTTCAGTCGCTCAGTTGTGACCGACTCTTTGTGACCCCATGGACTGTAGCACGCCAGGCTTCCCTGTCCATCACCAACTCCTGGAAGAACTCAAGAACATGCTCAAACACATGTCCATTGAGTCGGTGATGCCATCCAACCATCTCATCCTCTGTCGTCCCCTTCTCCTCATGCCTTCAATCTTTCCCAGCATCAGGGTCTTTTCCAGTGAGTCAGTTCTTCGCATCAGGTGGCCAAAATATTGGAGTTTCAGCTTCAGCATCAGTCCTTCTAATGAATATTCAGGACTGATTTCCTTTAGGATTGACTAGTTTGATCTCCTTGCAGTCCAAGGAACTCTCAAGAGTCTTCTCCAACACCACAGTTCAAAAGCAGCAATTCTTCAGTGCTCGGCTTTCTTTATAGTCCAACTCTCACATCCATACATGACTGCTGGAAAAACCATAGCTTTGACTAGGCGGACCTTTGTTGGCAAAGTAATGTCTCTGCCTTTTAATATGTTGTCTAGGTTGGTCATAGCTTTTCTTCCAAGGAGCAAGCAGAAAACTAATTTCACAGTATGAAAAGGCTGATTTTTAATAATGTCTAAATATTGCTACTTTATGGTTATAAACTAGCATGAATGGCATGGGAGTGGTTTTTGTTGCAACCCGTATGTTCTCTTGTTTCAGGTTCAGAGCACTGGTGAAGGGGAAGCACAGAGGTATTTTGACCATGCGCTCACTCTGAGGAACACAATACTCTTTCTGCGTCATAATAAAGATCTAGTTGCTCAGACTGCACAGCCAGACCAACCCAGTTATGGTATGATAAATATACTCGATTTTGAAGACATGATCCTATGGAACTTCTTTCTAAGAAATTAAACAAGTCATACTCACTTATTTAATGGTCACTTATTTAAAAACATTTCTTGTTCTGTGAATTTCTTTACTTGTCAGCTGTTTCTTATGTTACTTTCTCTCCTCTCTTATGTGCTGCTGACATTTGTATCTAAATTTGTTTAGCTATCTGCAAGAAGAGTGGGAGTGTTAATTTGTTTAAGTAGGTGGATGGGATGTAGGCATCTGTAGATGCCTATCTACAGATGTGAAATAGGCATCTGTTTTGAGAGGTGGACAAACGACAAAATTTATTTAGGAAGCATGAAGCATCAAGAATGAAGAATTCATTTTATAAAGGTAAGAAACAGGGCCTTCATATTCAAATGCTACTGTAGTATTTACTGAAGTATTTTACTTGCTGCCCTGGTGTGCCTTCTTAGTTTTGTGATAGAAATGGGTTCCCAGACTTTAGTTGAGTTGATGTAGTAGCTCCTGAGTTGCAGAGTGATCCCAGGAGTGTGTGCTTTTAAAAAGATGCAGCAGCTTGGGCACCAGTGTAAGAACATTACACTGTGAATGTAATTGCACCCTGTAGTCCTTGGACGTTCATGGGAGTTGCATTTTGGGGGCCTTGTGAATTTTGGCACCACTATCACATTTGATTTCACTCATTCTTTCATTTACCTAAAAGTTCTATTTTCTGGCCAAGAACCATCATTTTCTTAGTCATATCCATTTTCATTCTACTTCTTTCACCAGCATCTGCCTTTCTTTTCAGCTCAGTTAAAAACATTTAGGATGGAATCATTTGTCACTCCACAAGAGTTGTTGTGGAGGGGAGAACAAAACCTCTGGGTAGTTCAGCTGAGTGAGGCTAGACACGCAATGCCTGGTGAGCCACTGCTTCGGCTTTAGAGTGTTTGGTTCAGAGTTATGCTTTAGCAGAATTATAAATGATTGCATGCTGGAGGTTATTCATAAACGGTTGAAACTGAGTATTAAGTCACCAAATACCGAAAGACTAAAGCTCTTTTTGATAAACGTTTGTTGATAGTAACCATTTTTTGGTTACCAAATATTAAATCATGTGACCTAGCAGTGAATGCCACAGTCTTGAATATATCTCTGGATACACAAACCCTGGAATTTCTTGGACTTTTTAGTGATTTTCGGAGATAATGGGTTAGAATATTTGAACTGTCCTACTGCCCATCATAGAATCCAAGAATGTTACAGAGTGCTAGTGACCAGCCAGGGGTAACTCATTTTATAGATAAAGAAATTCAAGCTTTCTTGGTTAAATCTCCCGTGCATTTAGTCATTAAAGCTCATATGATTCGTAAATGGAAGAGCTGGGGCTTGAATCCATGTCTCTTGAATATTTTCCCTTTGCTCTGTCTCTTACATTATCTTCTCTTGAACACTAAGGTTTTTATTGATTTATTCATGTACAGTCTATTGCTTAATGGGTTGGGTTAAACTTTTTCACATGAATAAGGAATAATCTATGTATCATCAACTAAATGTAAAGTAAAGTATAATTCTAACCTTTAAGCACATTTAGTAGTTGACTGTTTCTGGAGCTTTACTGATGTGGCTCCAAAGTTAAAATGTAAGTAACTTCCTCCCTTCCCTTGAGACCAGATCTGCGATTGTTTATGAAGTTTCATTCTTCTAACCAGCCGTTCTTAACTGGGGCTCCTCATTAGAACCACAGAAGATGATTTAAGTGACTATTTTCAATTTTTCTAATAATGGTGTATAACTAGTACCATTTTAGATTCATAGAAAAGAAGGCTATTCATTCCAGATAAAGAATTAACTTTTTATTAGGGCATTAGGTCTTAATACCCTCCATGTTAAGAAAGGTAGCTTTGTGTAGGTGCCAGATGGGATAACTCAATCTTACTCATTTTTAAACAAGAAACTCTGTAGTACTGGTATTTAAGCATCTATTTTTGAGTAGAAAGAATTTTCTTTTTATATCATTAGTAATTTGTAGTTTGAGTGTATCATGTAGTACTTGATATTCATTGTAAAGCAAAAAGCCTTCTGATGCTATCATAGAAGCAAACCTCTGATACTGTGACAGGACTAATTTCATAGTAATCTTTGGGTTTTAGACAGCTTGAGGCACTGCTTGAAAAATGAAAACATTGTGTGGCCTAACTTAGTTAAGATCATAGGCACTTCCCTTGTTTATTTGTGAGTGGCCAGACACAAACAGACCCTCCAGAATCCCTTTGCCTCATATGCCGTTAGCTGGACTGCTTGTACCCCTGATCATGCAGAACAAAATGCTTGCTAAACAAACTATGAATAAGCTTCTGTTCTTGTGATATTAGCGAATTTTGATCACCCAGCTAGTGTGTTTTCTGATTTCTACATTGTATAGTCCACTATTTTTCCCCCCACAATAAGCAGTTTGTAGGGGGAGACACTTTAAGACCATGCAAATATCCTACTCGATCAGTGTTTCCTCCTAGATTTAGCATTCTCTGTTGATCCTTGTCTGAACCATTCTTTACTGTGATGGCTGCGAATTGATCTTTTTTTTTCCCCAACTCCACCATTTCTTCCTCATTTAACGTTTGGGACCAAGCTTTCTCTTATATTCTCAATATGGATTTATCAGTTTTTAGTTTTTTCAATGATTTATAATCAGTCATTATTGTCTCTAATTATTTTTTTTGCTACAGTTGTCTCAGATTTTCCCAGTGGACTCCTCTTGTCGTGCAATGCCTCTTTTTTTTTTTTTTTTTAAATTTGGTGGGGAGTAATTCCTTATTTTCTGATAAAGCTATCTTACTTTGTGTTTCTGCTCCAGCGCTGGAATCAGCCTTCTCCCCTAGGAGCCTGGTTTCTTTTACTGGTGAATGGTGTTAAAGACCAAGATCTTAAGTGCCAACTGTACTCAGGGCTTCTAGGTTCTTTTAGCAAGCCATATACGTTGTTAGATTCATTTTTGCTTAGAGGGTTAACTTGATCTTCTGAAGTTTCCGTGATCTCTTTAGCAGCAATAGAATAGGAATTTTCAGAAGGATTAAGAGTGGGTGCACTTAACATTATTCGCACGCTGAGCTCATGCTTTATGGACCACAGTTTAGGGCATGTGTTTCTAAATAGAAATTCTTGCCCCTCTGGTCAGTTCAGAATTTGGCTGTGAAGTTTTTATAGAGATTGAAAATTGGGGGAGGGAAGGATACAGCTTTCCCATGGCACTTAGGCTTTCATAAGATGCCCCTGCCATGATGGAGAGGAAGTAAGGTAAAGCAAATGTATTTTTAAAGTGAAAGGTTAGCTTGAAGAAACACCAGTAGACAGTTATCTTTCTGGATCAGAATAAAAACTTTTAGCTTTAAATCTTAGAAAGTCTTAGTTGACCTCCTAGGAAATAAAGTGCTTTTTAAAAGATATTCTACCTTATTTTTAAAAGTTTAAATTTTTATTTAAAATATTGAAGGCAGTTCTCAGTATTTTCATCTTCGACATTTTTGTTTCATGTTGTCAGTCTTTGATTCTGTGTATGTGGTTGATCACAATTCAGGTTTTCCTCTGGATCTCTTGCGCTGTGAAAGCCTTCTTGGGTTGGACCCTGCAACGTGCAGCAGAGTTCTAAACAAAAATTACACATTGCTTGTTTCCATGGCTCCTCTCACCAACGAAATCCGGCCCGTCAGCAGCTGCACCCCTCAGGTAAAGAAAGACCCACTGGAAAGCCTGCTCTGGCATTATTTTCTTTGTCCTCATGGCAGCTTGAAGGGGAGGTTTAACAGTCTTAGGTATTGTTTCTCAAATTATAGATAGCAGATACTAAAATCATCAACTCAGAAAGCAGTTTTGTATGTATTGCTGTTGTAAGATGTTCAATTTGTGAGGTATAATTGGTACTTTATATATATGTGTGTGTGTGTGTGTGTGTGTGTGTGTGTATATGTTGTCTAGTGCCCCTAGAGAAGGAAATGGCAACGCACTCCAGTATTCTTGCCTGGAGAATCCCATGGACAGAGGAGCCTGGTGAGCTACAGTCCATGGGGTCACGGAGAGTTGGACACGACTGAAGTGACTAAACCACCAACCACCATTGTCGAGTGATTAATGACACATTCGATTACAGTTTTATTCTTGAAAGCAGAATTTCAAAGAGAATGTTTTCGGATGCTCTAAGAAGGAAACCTGGATTGCCTTGAAGGATAAGATAACTTTAATGAGGAAAAAATGAAGTATTTAGGAAGTGGGGCTGTGATGCTGAATAAGCTGACAAGGAAAGATTATACTTGAAAGATAGAACTCTAGTTACCTTTAAAAAGATGACTTCTGGTCTTTTACTTTTTGAAAATCAGTTTCATATATTTGTATTCTTAGCAAGGCGTGTACCATTTTCAAAGTGCGAGGATTGTGCTACATCCTGCCTGGTTTCCTCAGTGTGCTGTGTCTCATGGTGTAGAAAAAAGGAAGGGATTCTGGTACATGGATGATTCTGTTGCCTGTGCAGATCTAGCTGCTTCATGAGCACACTCCCCTCTTAGCCCAGTTTTGTCCTCTGTTCAGTGGGAGTGGGTTTAGATTTGCATTTACTAATCTTTGTGTTCATTTTGTAATTCTTTGTGTCCCCTCCCCTCTGCCACACATACATACTTCCTTCTACTCTTTAACACAGCCTCTGGGCATAGTAGGAATCCATGAATTGAATGAGTAGTAAGATGGATGCAAGGATAGATAATCTCTCTTTTGAGAAAAATTATTACTGGTAATAACTACCACTTTGATATAGTGCTTATCATGTGCTGCCAGGTACTGTTGCAAACTTTTAGCAATGTCCTGAAGAGGTAAGTATTTTGTTGCCGTGTTACAAATGAGCAAAAGGAGGAACAAGAGACCTTAAGTAGTAACCTGCGGCGATATGGCCGAGGGCATGAAGCCAAGTTTCAGACATAAGCCAACTGCTCCAGAGTCCATTCTCTTAACTGCAGTGACAAGAACTGCTTTCTCAATTCCAGGATATATTTGAAACTATTTGAATGGGTATTTAACATTTATCCTCATAAGGCTGAGAACAGTTAACACTTCCATGAGGCATTAGCTGTAAGAGTATACTTAGTCCCTTGTGAAATTTGGCTTCGTTAGATAAGTATTTACAGCTTTATTTTACCTGTTCTATGATTTTAGCACATTGGACCAGCTATCCCAGAAGTCAGTTCTGTCTGGTTTAAACTGTACATTTACCACATCACCAGGCAAGGACCACCATCTCTTTTGCTATCCAAAGGGACAAGACTTCGAAAACTGCCAGATATATTCCAGGTATGTTTTTGTGGGTTTTTTTAAAATCATTTTTGAGAAAGATAGAAACTGGTAAGCACTATTCTAGATAACTTTCTTAATTTTTTTTTAAATTCCTAAATGCCCTGGTATGTTTTATTTATTTCTTTCCTCTAGGGTTATGATCGATTACTAATAACGTCTTGGGGTCATGATCCTGGGGTGGTTCCTACGTCTAATGTGCTCACAATGTTGAACGATGCCCTGACACATTCGGCAGTTTTGATTCAGGTACCTTCAAATAAGTTACCTTATTTGAAACAATCAGTTTTGGATTTTAATTTTAAAGATCGTAATTTGTTTGACTCTCTGCTGAGTCTCAGTCAGACATCAGTAATTTGACATTTGTCAAACTGACACATAAAGAACCAGAGATCAGGATTTTAGTCCTGGCCTTTGTCTTGCAGGTTGAGAGTGGTGGAAACAATGTGGGCTTTGAAGTCAGACTCAACTTTGAGTGCCAGCCTCAGCTTTCACTACCTGTGTGGCCCTGTTTTTGTTGTTTTTTTAAATAGTAGCTTTAAAATTTAGATATGATTCACATACCATATTCCCCAATTGAATTATGTGATTCAGTGCTTTTTAGTGCATTCATAGATGTCTGCAGTCAGCACCACACTCAGTGCTACAACATTTTCCTTTTCCTGTAGGTCTCACTCCCCTATGCCACTCTCACGCCACCCACCCACCCTCGACACTTGCTGTCTCTGTAGAAGGCCTGTTTGGGGCATTTCAGATACATGGAATCATATACAGTCTTTTGTGACTGGCTTTTTTCCTGTTGTCAAGGTGGCCATGTTGTCACTTTGGGGTATAGCCTTAGAAGTGGAAATGCAGAGTCACGTGGTAGCTTTATGTGTTAACTGTTTAAGGAACTGCTGGGCTGTTTTCCAAAGTGACTTTACATTCCCTCCAGCCCTTGGTATTACCTGATTTCTTAATTATAACCACCCTAGCTGGTGTGACGGAGAAGGCAATGGCATCCCACTCCAGTACTCTTGCCTGGAAAATCCCATGGACGGAGGAGCCTGGTGGGCTTCAGTCCATGGGCTCGCGAAGAGTCAGACACGACTGAGGGACTTCACTTTCACTTTTCACTTAAATGTATTGGAGAAGGAAATGGCAACCCACTCCAGTGTTCTTGCCTGGAGAATCCCAGGGACGGAGGAGCCCGGTAGGCTGCTGTCTCTGGGGTCACACAGAGTCGGACACGACTGAAGCGACTTAGCAGCAGCAGCAGCAGAGATCTTTTTCTTCTTTCTTCATAACTAGTTCCCTAGTGCTTGGAATAGTGCCTGGCTCACAGAGCTTGCTCAATGAGTGTTTGTTGAATAAACGAACAGGAATATGAAGTGGGAGCATGTGCTTGGACTTGTGAGCTGTTACGTCATCTTGAGGGGTGGGCTGCAGTGTGATGGATGGTGATCAGAGATACATCTGGAGCAATAGGCAGGCCTTGGAGGGCAGTGGACCTTAATTGTCTTACTGTAGTGCTTAGACTTTCCCTTTAGATCCGTGGTAGTTAGTGAAGGGTGCTGAGCAAGGTATTAACATGGTCAGTTGTGATTTAGAAGGTCAGCCTGAAGACTGTTGAGAATGACTGAGTGGGAGAAGATAGGATTAGCTTTCAGTCTTGGAGACCAGATAGAGATGAGGACAGCCTAGGTTAGGGAAGCAGTAATAAGAATGACTAGACAGCATATTAAAAAGCAGAGACATCACTTTGCCAAAAAAGGTCTGTCTAGTCAAGGCTATGGTTTTTCCAGTAGTCATGTATGGATGTGAGAGTTGGACTGTGAAGAAAGCTGAGCACCGAAGAATTGATGCTTTTGAACTGTGGTGTTGGAGCAGACTCTTGAGAGTCCCTTGGACTGCAAGAAGAGCCAACCAGTCCATCCTAAAGGAGATCAATCCCGGGTGTTCATTGGAAGGACTGATGTTGAAGCTGAAACTCCAGTACTTTGGCCACCTCATGCGAAGAGTTGACTCATTGGAAAAGACCCTGATGCTGGGAAAGATTGAGGGCAGGAGGAGAAGGGGACGACAGAGGATGAGATGGTTGGATGGCATCACTGACTCGATGGACATGAGTTTGGGTAGACTCCGGGAGTTGGTGATGGACAGGGAGGCCTGGCGTGCTGTGGTTCATGGGGTGACAAAGAGTCGGACACGACTGAGCGACTGAACTGAACTACAAAATAAATAGAACTGATCAGATATCTGAGAAGGAGGTGGGAAGAGGAAGGATGATTCCTCGGAAACCTGGCTTGTGAAGGTGGAAGAATGGTGGCACACACTTGAGAACACAGGAGGGAGAGCTGGTTTATGGGAGCAGATGAGGGTGGCGTGTTTGGAGCCTGTGGGACATTTGAGTGGTAGAAATATCTAGGAGGTAATTGAAAATATTCTGAAATTCAAATGAGAGATCGAACAAGAGAGATTGGCTTGAGCGTCAGCATCAGCACACGGGTAGTAGTAAAAATCGTCAGAGGATGCGTTAGCCCGGAGGGCAGACATAAAGTGTAGGGGTGGTGGTGGAGATAACGGAGTAGAATGAGCTAGACGTGAACTGAGGGGTCAGACTGCCTAAGTTCACATCTTGATTCCACCACTTATTGGCTAAATGGGTAAGTTAACTAACTTCCTTCAACTTCAGTGACTTCACCTGCAAAATGGAGATAATAAAAGTTCTTACCTTTATATGATTGTTGAAAAGAATGACTGAGATGGGAGATCTACATAAAATGCTCTAGACCTGTGTTTAGTACATCGGAAGATCTCAAAAAATGTTCACTACAGTGGCAGTGGTGGAAAGTAGAGTGAGAGGAGTTTTAAACTGTTTGTTAAGGAGTTTTGCCTTTTCTAAAAAAGAATGTCTCTTTTATTAAATTTTATGGAAAAAAAGATTTACCTTTATTGGAACTTAAAACAGCAAAATTAAGATTTTTGATTAAAACCATGTTCTTATAAATAATAACCATCTTGTTTAGGATTGAAATCATAAATGTATCAATGGAATAGAAGCAAGATATTAGAAACATATTCAAGTTGTTATGTGAACCAAGTAAATGAATATGATTTTTTTTCCCCTGAAATTATTTTTTTCTTTTACATCGCAGTATCTTGAATTTGATTAATGTGTGGATCTTCTTTAGAGGGAAAGAATGTATAGATCCCCAGTGTTAACTTTTCTATTAAAATGATTCTATATAAGCATAGAATGAAATACCTTATGTTTATCATTCACAACTGTAATTATTTGAATGTGAGGAATAAATTGCTGTTTGTAACGTGGGACTGAGGTGGGTTAGATTCATAGATTTTTTTCATGAATTGATAGTTCACATTTCAAAAATAAAACACTATTAAAAGGTGCACAGAGAAAAGTATCACTGCCCTCTGAACACTCTGTCCAGTTGCCACTCCTTGACTCTCCTCCAAATCAGGCAACCATATTTGTTTCTGCTGTACCCTTCTAGAATTTATACATATGCAAGCAGTTACATACAGACATGCCCCATGCTTTTTCCACTTAGCAATGGAAGATCTTTCTATTTCACTTTGTACAGAGCGTCGTTTTTTTTGCAGATGCCTTGAAAATACACACATCGATTTATATCATCAGTCCCCTGCTGACAGGCATTTTGGTTGTCTCTAATTGTATACAGTTATAGTGCTGCAGCAAGTCATTTTGAGTACATGTCATTCAGTGCAGGTTTTTGAGATTTGCACTCCTAATCCACAGTGTGCCAGGGGACTTGGGAGATCCTCCATCACTTTCCTTTCTCAGCACTATAGGTAACCCTCATGAGTGCACGGGATCTCATTCAGGTTTCACTCAGCAGACACCTGATTGACCTGTTTTTTCACTAACCCGTACACTCACTTGAGACACATTGCCTTAATAGGTTAATAAAGATTTAAGATTATGTTTACTTGCTGGAGAAAAGCAGAGAAGTATTGAGAGCATTTTGATGGAGTTTTAAGGTGGAATACACCATCATGAGGCACAGTTTTAATTGTCATTTGAGTATCTACTGTTGGAAATACAGGTTTCACATATACCTTTCAACTTGTGTTTTTTCATGTTTAGGGACATGGTTTGCATGGGATAGGAGAAACTGTCCACATACCTTTCCCATTTGATGAGACAGAACTACAAGGAGGTACCTTACTTTCAAATTGTATCCATTTGACTTCTTTTTAATTAGTCTTGTCAATAATTCAGTGGAAGCACAGCAGGAAGTAAATTCTTAAACTTTTTAAGTTCTAGGGTCTTAAAATCATTCTGCTTTTAAAGAGTATTGGGAAAGGTAGTTTTCTGTCACGTGCCTTTTCCCACAAAGAACTAATAGGATAAGACTCATTTAGGACCTAGGACTAGAAGGAATACTAGTCTGTCTTGGAGATGAGAAGCTAAATAGGCAGCTACTTAGATGGAAGATTAGGTTTTCTGTATGTTTAACCTTTTAGTTTCCTTTTATTGTTTGTTTGTTTGTAGGTTGGCAGAAAATTCAAGTCACAGGGAGGATTTTATGCTTAGAAAGTTGATTTTTTTCCCCCCAATGTTATTACAGTCTTTTTATTTTATTTTTTTAATGGGGCTTTTATGGACACTAATGAGCATTTGTAAATTAACTTATAGTTTACAGAGAACTTGCGTATTATTTCCTGTTTCAGCATTTGTTTTTAGCAAAAACAAGTTGAAATTTTTTTTTATTAATGGTCAATGTGTTTTGATTTAAGTTTGTTCTATAGTATTACAAGTTCCCAGTCTAGAGTCCTTAGAGAAAATGAGAAAACACTTTAAACAAAACCTAGTTTAAAATGAATAAATAATTTTAAATTGTTTTTAAATTTTATTTTTCCTGCTAGAGAGGACTTGAGTGAATTGTAGAGTCTGAGCTAAATTAAGCTGATTCTAGGTTCAAGGGTGAAAAGGCCTGTTTAATGTTACTCCTTTCTAGAATTGTGAGCTGTAATACATTTGATGAAAGATGCTCAGAGAATTTCTGTAAAAGCAAATTCATTCTTCATTTTGTTTAATGTAAAACATCTCTCCTCTGTTGATTATTAAGAAAGTATATTCAGCACCTGTGTTTCCTGCTCCATGCAAAATTGCCATTCTATAATCTATTTTTCTTGTTCTTAGAGTCATATTGCTTGGAATTTTAGAGAGCAATGAATCATTCAAGTAATTTAACTTTTGTTAATTCATATAAGAACTTTTCTTCCAAAATGTTAGTCACCATTGTCCCTCCTCCCCCAAAGCAGGGAAGAAGAAGAAGATTTACATAGGTATTTTTTTCCTTTTCACATGACTAGGCTGTAAATTTCACATTTGAAATTAAGTACTCTCTTTTGGCTGTTGTGAATAAATGTGTACAAAATTTGGAGAGGAGAGTTTTCTCCTTCAAAATAGAGCCCCTATTCAAAAATAAGTATTTCTCTGCAACTAAACTTTGCCAGTTAATCCTCTGATACTTTATAAATTCTGTGGACAAATTAATTGTTCACCAGGAGATACAGGATAGTGACAACAGGATTTTAAAAATCATAAAATCTCGAGAACTGATCAGTTACTCTTTTGCCTTTGGAGATGATTGTGAGAATTCTAAAAAAGAGAAATATTCATATTTGGCTATAGAGCATCTTTCTCTTTTGTAAGTTCACATATTTATGAGAACTTGAGCTGATACTTAAATAATTTATCAGGGATATAATTTCAAGTACATTGTTTGCTTTAGTTTCAATAAAAATACTTTTACTGTTCTTAAAAAATAAAAACTGGGTATTCAATACGGAATTGCCTGGTAGAAGCCCACTAAGTAAGTACTTAAGGCAGAATAGAAGTACAAAGAGAAGCCTAGAGAATTTGCTATTGACAGGCCATGTTTTTTTACTTAGAGGGTAAATTATTTTGTTACAACAATTGCCTTCTGAGGTCTATAAGTATGTTGTATATGTACAGCATCCTTTTACATTTATAGATATTTATTCATTGGAATCAATCTTGATAAAATATAAAAGTAGTTCGAAGAATTGTTTGATGTTAACAAAAGGAAAGTATATTTAAGTTTTTGGTGTTTTGTTGTAAAACTGTTGACTTATAATTGATGTCAACTCTTTGTTCTTAGAGTTTACTCGTGTCAATATGGGTGTTCATAAAGCATTGCAAACATTGAGGAACAAAGTGGACTTGCAGCATTTTTGTGGATACGTCACCATGTTGAATGCTTCTAGCCAACTTGCAAACAGAAAACTCAGTGATGCTTCTGATGAGAGAGGTTAGCCAATAGTTGTGTCCTTTGAGTTAAGATAATTGACATTGAGTGTATCACAAAATTAATATTTAAAAAGCATGGGGACTTTGTGGGGATGTTGACTTATTTAATACTTAATGTTTTTCCACTGAAAATACTCTGTGACGTCATTGGGACAATTATCAGTTATTCAGATGGAGAAAATACTAAGTGCATAAGTAAAGAAGTGATGACCTGGGGTTGGAGTGCAGAATGGTTATTGTGTTTTAGCCCTTTACTGTCATATTTCTGTTTATAGGCATTAAATTAAGTTCCTTTTTGGGATAATGGCTTCAAAACTTCAGTCTTTGTAAAATTATTTTCAAACCAGGGTAAATAGTTTTCCCCTTCAGCTTTCCTCTTTCTGTCAGAGGCCCCATTGTCTCAGTTACGCCAGCCTTAAAAATCATGTCTTTGTCTCATCCTTCTCCTTTCGCACTCAGCCTAGTTAGTTTCCAAGTTCCGTGACTTAGTCTTAAGAAATGTCTTACATTCATTTCTTTCCCTCTCTCTCTAATTCTCTGTAACTACCATTCTAGTCTGAGTCTTGATATTTTACACATGTTTTATTGCAGCTATTTCCTGCTTAGTCTTCCTGGCCTCATTCTTCTTTCTGTCTCCAGCCCATCTTGCATATTGACAATAGCTAATTTTCCTTAGATACCTTTCTTTTTAATTTAAAGATTCATTTTCAAATCACCTTCTCATTACTAATTGTTTTCTGCTCTGGCATAATTTTGGCTGTATGTGGCTTTGGTTGCCATGATGTCACCTGTGGTCCACAACTCTAGGGAACTTTTTAATTCAGATCTCTATCGTCGATTGACTGTATTCACTGAACCTCTTCCTTTGAAATCCTGAGAGAATAAGATTAATTGCTAGCCATCTAGTTAATTGAATTAGGTATTCACTCCTGGTCCATATACCTTTGGCCAAAGGAGCTGGGTAACTTTCAACAGTTGACTGCCAGGTATCACAGGAGTATTTTTAGAAAAGAGGGCTGTGGATTAGTCATTTCAAAGAATGTCTACTAGAGCTGTCATGTTTTATTTCATTCATTCTATGCACATTTACGAAATACCTGCTTAAGTGCTGGAGATATTTCTATTACTAAGACCTAAGGAGTAAAAAAACCCTGGGGGAGAGACAAGCAACTGAATCAGCCTACTGTGTAGTGTTAAGAGACTAAGATACAAGGGTCTGCTGCTTAACGTGCTAAAGTAGAACAGGAAGGCCTATCTCAGCCCAGCTGAGCTATCAGACCCTCTCAGAGAAGGTAAAGGTTGAACTGAATTTTGAAAAATGAGACGTTATCTACACATAGATGATTATTGTTTATTTGGAGGGTAGCAGCTTTAGGCAGAGGGAATCAGGCAAGAGAGTAGCTCATCTTGGCCAGAAGAGTTTGATGGGCTGTAGTAGAAGAGAGTAGAGAAGTAATAGGTAAGATCTAGAAGATCTCAGAGGATGTATTATGCTGAAAGACATAGGGAATCAAAATATTTTGAAAGGGAATGATGTAATCAGACTGCATATTTCCATGGGAACAGAAATGACTTTAGTAATGAACTGAAGGTCTAAACTTGTGTTCTGCCTTGTGAATCCTTGTTTTTTTAGGCCAGAGCTTCACAACCTCAGTACTATTTATGTTTTGAGTTGGGTAGTTCTTTGTTCTAGGGGACCATCCTGTGCATTGTAGGATGTTTAGGATCCCTAGATATCAGTAACATCCTTGTCCCTGTTCATGGCGACCAAACCATGTCAAAATTGCCAAATATCTCCTGCGGGACAAAATTGTCTCCCACTTAACAACTTCTCCTTTAGGCTAAAGACCGTTCACTATTTTCCATTGTTATTTCTGTTAGGACTGACTCATCAACAACATATACCAACTTCTAGAGTCCTAATATTTATTGTGTTTGCCCTTCAATTATAAGGGGAACCTGATTTGGCTTCAGGCTCAGATGTGAATGGGAGCACAGAGTCATTTGAAATGGTCATTGAGGAAGCAACTCTAGATTCGGCCACAAAGCAAAACTCTGGTAAGGCTTTAAAAATTATTTACAATCTCTGACTAATTTCTGAGGTTTAATTCTTTTGCAGAGATACTGTTGGAATATCATTTGCTCTTATTATAATGGACCTTTTCATAAGTATTTTCTAGGAAACATTTTTATATACTTAGAATAATTAAAATATTATAAAATGTGACATGAAAATAAAAAATGTTTCATTTTTCCTATGTTAATTCTCTCATCTTGTAGATGTTTTGAATTCGATTTTTTTTTTCTGGTAAAAAGCCACTTTGAGCATCTGATGGAAACTGTGTGCCTTCTTCCCAGAAGCATGTACATACTCAAAAAACATTATTTCCTGTTTCAGAGATTCACTGACACCCTTCTGA
Source organism: Giraffa tippelskirchi (assembly GCF_054371585.1). Lineage (NCBI taxonomy): Eukaryota > Metazoa > Chordata > Mammalia > Artiodactyla > Giraffidae > Giraffa > Giraffa tippelskirchi. The sequence continues at coordinate 61,203,398 of NC_137280.1, forward strand.
GTCCTCTCCCCTGCTAAACCCACTGGTGGGTGTCAGTGGAAGCAGGAGGATCTATGAAAATCTCTGGATCTCTGACCAGAGATCAGACTGACGGTTAAACCCTGGTCAGTCGTAATACATGAAGTATACATGATTAATAACTTGTGTACCCTTTTGTAGTTGCCACAACAGAAGCAGATTGGGTTCCTCTCGAGTTGTGCTTTGGGATTCCACTGTTTAGTTCTGAATTAAACCAGAAAGTCTGCAGAAAAATTGCTACCCATGGCCTTTGCAGAAAAGAGAGGTGAGGGTTTATGTTTGCTGTCGTCTTCTCATGTATGAAACTTTTTAAGCTCTCAATATTAGTTGCTGTACCTTACTTTCTGTTATTTCACACATGCTTGTTCATTGATTGAATAAAGATGGCTCATTTAAAGGTTTTGCTCTGTATTTTAAAATTAAAGTTCAGTCCCTCAGAAATTAGGCATATGCAGATATTTTGGACACAACGTTTTGGTTAATAATACTGACTTAGTTTCTCAGATTTGGTGGGAGTATGGTTTAAATGGGCATACTTATATGACTGTGTGCACCTAGCTTTTTTTAATATGTAAATATCTATAGAAATTTCCCTTGTGCACGTCTCTCTTAATATACACAACTCAAGTTATGTTAGTAATGATTGTCTCTTAGAGTAGAATTGTAGCTGACTTTCTAAATTTTATTCAGTTGCCACATTTTCTAAATGAACATGCATTACTCATCAGATGTGACATGTAGGTTTTATCTTGTATGCTCACTCTGATCGGTTGGGAGCGGCTGCTGAGAGGCAGTATGGTAAGGGTCCTGAGACTGGTTAGCAGAGAAGAGTATCACTAAATCTGATGATCACGGTGGGTGGCTTAGAGAGAGGTGATATCTACAGACCTCCTTGACATTGTTATTTAGGAAAACAAAGTAAGGTAAAAATACTATATAGCTTTAATGATTGCCACTATAATGCTTACCAATTTACAATTGAAAATATGTTCCTACATTTTTATTTTTAAAGTGTTCTTGCATTTAACATTTATATTTGGTAGTAGTTTAAACTTTTCCTTTTAACGGTAATTTTCTAATTTTGGTTGTACATGATGTTTTATTTTGAAATGGTCTTTTTAATGCATCTTTACTCCATATTATTAAAACAAGCAGAAATTTCATTGATGAGAACCATTGCAATTGTTTTTTAAAAATTATGTGATTAATTGAGATGTATATACATATATTAACATGTTTATTAAAATTAAACTCTCATAAGATATTAGTTCTTGTTATATTTGTTTTAAACTTTTCCCATTTTTTTCAGCCTTCAAAACCTCTTACATTCCAGTAGAAAACTGTCTCTACAAGTCCTTAACTTTGTTCACTCATTCCAGGTAACAAAACCCAAAAAAACCCAAGGTGTATTTGCATAGAGCTTTTATAGTGTCCAAAACACTTCTGTGTTTGTACTGAGTCTCCACAGCGGTAAGACATGAAATAGGTTGTAATTTTAATGTATAAATGAAGATACTGAAATTCAGAAAGTTAACTGACTTATATGTGATTTCAATGGTCAGGTCTTTAGGAGGCTTGAACTGTTCCGTGCTGGTGCTTCATTTAACAGAATGTTTTAAGCATCTGCCATGGGCTGTGTACCATGCTAGGTGCTGGTTCTTGGGTCAGTTGTTGTTTAGTTGCTATGTCACGTCAGACTCTTTGTGACCCCAAGGACTGTAGTCCGTCAGGCTCCTCTCTCCAGGGGATTTCCCAGGCAAGAATACTAGAGTGGGTTGCCATTTTCTTCTCCCGGGGATCTTCCTGACCCAGGAATTATACCTGCAATTCCTGCATTGGCCGGCAGGTTCTTTACCACTGAGCCACTAGGGAAGTCCCCTCTTGAGTCAGTACACTTCCATTAATAACTGCAGTGATTCCCCAGTGCAGTGATTAATGAGATGGGACTGACTGTTACGGTAGTGAAAGCCAGTGCTCTAGACCTTCTGTCTTACCCCCAAGGAAAGAATGGATACCGTAGACTTTATTGGTAGATAAACTTTTAGAATGGAATATTTTTTGTTTGAAATATCTGTTCTAACATTATGAAATTAGTGTTTTGGAATTTGGCTTCATTCATTCTCTGAGTAAATACTTGAGTCAGCTCTGTGCCAGAGTCTTTACAAGGTGCTGGGGAAACAGTACTAAGACACTAATAGAGCTTAAGTGTTGTGTGAGAGCTAGTCAAGGAGACACTGAAATATATAAGTAGTTACAGATTTCAATATGTGTGCCTTAAAGGAGCCAAACCCCTTCAGATATGATAGAATCTAAAGGCAGACCGAATTTAAAAAGGTAGAGGTGACATATAAGCTGCAATCTAAAGAATAGGAAAAAGTATTCCAGGCCGAAGTTAGTAGGTACGTAAGTCCTGTGTCAGGAAGGCACTTAGCCTGCAAGGAAACCAGAGGACCAGTGTGGCAGAAGCCTCGTGAAAGTTGGGTAGGGGCAAGAGGTGAGGTTGATGAGGAGCGCAGGGCCTTCTAGAGTATGTGAAAGAATATGTGTTTTATGCTTACTGCAAAGAGAAACCGTTAGTATTAAAGACTTATAACAGGGAATGACATTATTTCTAATTGACTTTTTTAAAAAGATTAGTTACTGTTTAGAGAATAGATTAAAAACAGATAAGCTTAGAAATAAGACAAGTTTGGAGACTATTGTAATAACTGTAGTGAGAGATATTGATGGATGAACACCCTTTTTCATTTAAAAAAAGTTTGTATGTATCTGCAGTAAAGGTTTATTACACGTTTGTTTATTACAGGTTTGTTTATTACTGCTATACCTGTAATAAAATAAATTGTGTATATTATAAAACATACACAAAAACAGAAATTTTATTAGATGCAATAAATAGATACAAGAAATTTTCACCCTCCTGCAACTCATTTTGGTGTGAGGACCCCACTTCATTGGAGACTGGTGGCCTTGGCTGTGGTGAATGAATCAAGTAAACTCCTTTGGGATACATGTTGGAGGTATATTGAGAGAACTTGGTGGTTAAATAAATGTGAGGAAAGATTGAGGGTGTGGTAAGGAAGGGAAGAATGAAGATGATTTTCATACTTCTTGACTAGCTTAGTGCATGGAGTAGGGGAAGACTGGGAAGGACCCAGTGGGGGAAAATTTAAGTTTGGTTATGGACATGCTAAGTGTGGAATTTATGATGAACATCCAAAGATAGATGTTGGATAGGAGGAAATTGGAGCCTGGAGTTACAAGAAGTCTGTGCTAAATGTGTGAATTTGAGAGCCTTGGGAGTGGATGGATTATTGTAGTGCTTAATGTTGCATGAGGGGTTTTGTAGATTATCTAAGAACCAACTTTTTCTTATTCTCATAGCCTGTTACTCCTCTTTATTTCAAAGTACTTATCATCATCTGAGTGTATTTGTCATTTCTGCATATGTTAACACCAGTCATTGATTATTTGGGGTTCATGAGGTACATCTTTGCCTCTCCTATAGTGCTGTGCATTCCATAAACATTTCTTAGGTAATCAAGGTCTTGATTTCTCATAAGCTGAATTAAGTGGTTTGGTAAAGTGTTGAATAGGATTTTTTGTCTTGTTTCTTGCTCTTTCTAGGAAGGTGCTTCAACACTGGACGTTCACACTGAGGCCAGTTTTCCAAGTTTGCTTTCCCAGTCATCCTGTGCTGACATGGGAGTCCCCCTTCCTGCAAAGAACTTAGTATTTAAAGATGGTATCTTAACGGAATGGAGTGGACGATCACCCTCGTCACTTCTTATTGCTAATCTCCATTTGCAATAATTTGGTTACATCATTTGTTGCCCACCCTCTCTGCCTGTTTTCTTTCTTAACGTTAGCTTTATAGTGCCAGCCACTAAAAAGCTTCCTGCTGCTGCAGTGCAATTCATGCTTAACTGATGTTAAAGTTTGGGGAACTCGTTCATGTTTTCGGAAGTTTTCCCATTCCTGCACCTCCTAATGCAACAAAGAGCTTTTTAGCAGCCTGCACTGTATTTTTTACCTTGAGACAATCTGCATTTCTTTTATAAAACTGAGGATATACTTTATAGGCTTTATGATGACTGTTATGTTTATAAGCAGTCACTATGAATATTGCAATGGTAATTTTATATGTTAGTTTATCAAACATAAATCTTGTTTAATTTTATATTTTGTTACCTACTCTTTAAGGGATCACCGGGAGAGGTGGAACTCTTCCTCTGAAAAGGCTTCTTGGTATTTAAAGTAGCAAAACTATAAAACTGAAACATCCATTATTGAGAGATGATCTGATGGGGCATTAAGAATTGCTGTGGATGTTTGTAAATTATGTATATCAATTGAACATTGTTGAAGGTATGCAAATCAGCATAGTTAGGTATGGCTCAACGTTGACTTAGAAGATCTTAACGCAGACTATGACTATACATTGACATCTCATAAGAAGCTTGGGAAACATTCTATTTTTAAACAATGTTTATATGTGGACTTGCGTTGTCGCTCATTTGGGGCTTTATATTTTCATAGAGTCTTTATGGAAAAATAGAATTTATTTTCCACTCTTGTAGCTGTGGCTGCTGCATGTTTTCTCCCTGATTCATTTACCCATGAGTTGTTACAGAATTGAATTTGAGGTTTCAAACCAAGGATTTTGATTTTAGCTTAGAATTACATTTAGAGGCATTAAGGCTATGTCTTCTGATCAAAACATTTTAGTGACAAACCTGCTGTGAGGACACATTGTTAGGCAATTTGGATCTTAAATTTATGTGACTAGTTTTAGACAAAATGATAAAGAAAAATCGAGTAATTTCAAAATGTTTTCTTGAGTCCTTGATTCTTTTAGTATCGCAAATGTTAATTAGAATAATTGGAATCACTTTTTAGATTTTTCAAGTTACCTTCCTTGGGAACTTTGTGCAGTGTTATAGTTTAGCTCTTCTCATAGAATAACGGTTTGCTAGTTTAAAACTAACCAAACTAACTGGTCAAACAGCATACATCTAAAATACTTAAAGCATTAGAAAATTTGGGAAGGTTAAACCTAAACATTTTTGCTGATAATTTTTGTTATTTATAGAACTGACATTTGTGTATTTAACGTACTTCTGGAAATATATGTCTTTCTTAAAACTGTTAACATAACCATGCATTCAATACCACGGCCTACCTATTAAATGTTTTGAAGCAGGTTACCTGTGGCACAGTCAGTGCTGTGTTTGGGGTAAATGCAGTAACGTTTAGTATTCTACTTTGTCTTATATGAGGTGGAAACCAAGTGTATGTTATAAATGTTTGTCTATAAAAGGAAAAATACTAATATTAAAATATTTCTTATAACTGTGAATCACTCATTTATTTTTCCAATAATTGATATTGTACATTCCTAGTGCTATTAGGTATGTATGTAACTTTTATAGTTTTTCACCTGATTGTTTTAAGTATTTCATTTGATCAAGGCTCTTTAATCTCATTTGCTTTGTTCAGATTAACTGTAGTTATTTTATTTATTTCTGTATTAACAAGCTAAGCCTTTGGTGATGACATGTACACTAATAAAGCATTGAATGTTTGTAGTTGGTAGTGAACCCTGTTGTCGGTGAATTTAAAACTTAAAATATGGGAGTGATTTGCTGCTATATTTCCTTTGAGGGATAATAGAGGAAGAAATGGAACCTAATAATGATCATGAATTTTAGGGAAAGTACAAAAAAAAGCACATGGTCACCTCTGGTTTCTCATGTGAATGAGGAAAGATTCCACTTCCAGCTGAAGACCTTTCATACTTTTAAAGATGGAGAATCTGCATTTTTAGAGCTGAAATTAGCAAAATGTGAAAGCCACTTTTATGCTTTACTTTATGGATTTGGTTTTGTTTCATTCATACATTAACTCATGTCGAGATGCATTGCTTAAATGTTATGTGTGGATCCTATTCAACAAAAAAGGTAAAACATAGAATTTATTATTTGCCAAAGAAAATTTATGAAAGAATTTTTATCCAGTTTTTCTGCAGATGTATAAAGTAATTTCATTTGGCTTTGTGCTCCCTCCCCTCTTTTTTGTCCTTAATGTAGCTTAAACCATTGGCAAACTTCAGAAACCAAGAGAAAAAAGAAATATAAAAAAAGGACATAGAATTTAGTATGGTACAATTTCACCTTTCACATAGGTCTGAAGAAATGTAACTTTATGTTGTTAAGATCATCTGACTTCCTTGATTCCTTTTTTTTCTTTTAAAATTGTAATCAGATGATTGTGGTTTTTTTTTTTTGCAGGAATAGTGCTTTCTTTTACTTGTTTCCACTTTGCCATTTGTGTTTCTCTTTTATGTTCAGTGTTTCAAATACAGTTTGTATTTAAAGATTTTAAAATACCAAAACTGTAACTGAGTACAGTGGATTTTTTTCTGGTATGTTAATATTATACAATGAAATGTATAAAGTGTTGTCAATTTGATTATTGACACTATAATATGTTTACAAATAAACTGTGGTGTTGATCAAGTTGCTGTGAAAATGCGTATAATCTTCTGTTAAGTTCCCTTTCATAATGTTAAAATACAAGCATGCTTTCAGTGCTGAGGCTTCTATCCTATACTTTAAAAGAAAAAACAAAGACAAACTAATTTTATAATAATTTCAAATTAGCAGAAAAATTGCAAAGGTAGTATGGAGGTATTCCCTATACCCTTCCATAGGCTTCCCCTAACGCCTTATATAAACTATGATGCATTTGTCAAAACTCAGAAATTAACATTGGTACCATACTATTTACTAAAATACAGATTATGTTTGATTTTCACCCATTTTTCCTCTGATGTTCTCTTCTGTTCCAGGACCGTGTCCAAGGTACCATGGTGCATTTATTTAGTCATCGCTGCCTCAGTCTCCTCCAGTCTGATGACAGTTTCTCAGTCTTTCCTTACCTTAAGACTGTGAAGAGCACTGGTTGGTTATTTGGTAGGATGGCCCTCAAAGTGGGTTTATCTGGTGTTTATCAGATTGGAGGCTATACTTCATTAGGGAGGATAGCACAGACGTCATGTGCCCTTCCACAGTGTCTCATATTGTGGGGTGCATAGTTAACAGGTGTTCCTAGTGATGTCTCTTCATTGGTTAAAGTGATGGTGTCTGCAGGTTTTTCCAGTTTCCATACTCTTTTTTTTTTTTTTGGAAGTGAGTTACTCAATCTAGCCCACACTCAAAGGGAAGGAGCAGTATCTATATGCTTTACAAATTTTCTTTTAAAGATTTGTTCCTTTCCTCTCTTTATTTGGTCATTTGTTTATATTAGTATGTAATCATGATTATTTTATACTTTTGAGTCAAAATCCAGTACACCTGTTATTTATTTTGTTGTGCAAATTGTTTAGTTTTGCCTATTGGGAGCTCTTTGAAGTTGGCCTCTAAATCCTTTAACGTACCCTCATTTTTTTTTTTTTAAGACTAATCTTACTTTCTAGCACTGTAGGTGTATCTGGATGCCAGCCCTAGTATTAGCTATTTCCCCAAGGAGCCTTGGTTCCTTTCTTTGGAGAATGGTATTTAGAAACCAAGATTGGGGTTTAGGTGTGCTTGCTGCTACTGTGTCTACACCTTTTCGGTGAAATGACCTGAGAGATATAAATATGTATACTAACCAGTATATGGGTACACATGTCTGTATGTTTATATCTATCTGTAGGTATATTAAGTTAAACTGATTCTCATTCAGCACTATAAGTTTCATTCTGCTTATGCATCTTTGCTTGTTCCTAACTTCTTTCTCTGAGAAACCTGGCTTCTTTTATCTACAATTTATTTGCTTATTTGTTGAACCCTGGAATACTTACATAGTGGTTTCAGAATAACTATGTTGTACCCCTATGAGAAACAGATTGACCAACTAGGGTATAGTGTTCTTTTAAGTACTTTTTTTTCTTTAACCTTAAATAGTATCCACTCAAAACATTTTCCGAAGTAACTTAGTACAGCTCATTGTTCCCTTCATTGAGGTTATAAGACATTTGCAGAACAGATTCATTTGTCACACTCTGCATTCCATCTGGGATCCCTTGACATCACAAACCCAAGGTGCAGTTTTCATTTTCTTTAGAAAGTTTTATATTTTTTTCACATAGTAAAATTCACTCTGGCAGTTCTTTGACAAATGCATAGGATGTGTTTGCCCACCATCCCTGTACTATCCAGAATGGTTCCATCACCCTAAAAATTCCCCTTTGTACTCAGCCCCTCACCCTACACCTCACGACCACTTACCTGTTCCTATAATTTTGCTTTTCCCAGAATGTCACATAAATGGTGGAATTGTACAGTTTGTAACCTTTTAAGCCTAGCCACCTGTGCATAATAAAATGCGTTTTAAATTCATACGTGTTGTGTGAGTCAATAGCTCTATTTCTATTGCTGAGTACTTCATTGTATGGACATACCAAGGTTTGTCATTTAAAATTCATGTGCAAGTTTTAATATAAACACAGTTCATTTTGCTTGGGTAAATACCTGGGAATGGGATTGCGGAGTCATTGGTAAGTGTGTATTTAACTTTATAAGAAACTGCCGAACTCTCCAAAGCGACTGTGATATTTTACATTACTGCCAGCAGTGAATGAAGGTTCCCATTGCAATGGTATCTTATTGTGGTTGAAATAATTCATTTTCCCAGTGAAAAATTATGTTGGGCATCTTTTCATATGCTTATTTGCCATACATGCGCCTTCTCTGGTGAAATATCTGTTCAGATCTGTTCCTCATATTTTAAAAATCAGGTGTACTGAATTTTAAGAGTTCAGTAAATATTTGAGTACAAGTCTTTTATCAGATACGTGCTTTGCAGGTGTTTCTCCCAGTCTGTCTTGTCTATTCATTCTCTTAATAATGTCTTTTAAGGTAAAGAACAAAAGTTTTAAATTTTGACAGTATCTGATTTGTTAGTGGTTTTTTTTTAATGGATTGTGCTGTTGTTGCTGTTATCTAAAAATTCATCACCAAACCCAAGGTGCAGCATTTTCATTTTCTTCTCAAAGTTGTATAGTTTTATGTTTAGGTCTTTGACCCATTTGAGCTAATTTTAATGTATGAGGTACATGTTTATCCTTTCTTTGCTGCATTGCCATTACACCTTTGTCAAAAATCAGTTAATGGGGACTGCTCTGGTGGTTCAGTGGCTAAGACTTCATGCTCCCAAAGCAGAGGCCCTGAGTTCAATCCCCCATCAGGGAACTAGATCCCACATGCCACAGCTAAGACTCAGCACAGCCAAATAAATATTGAAACAAAAAAAATCAGTTGATAGGCCTATAGAGACAAAAGTAGATCAGTAGTTGCCTGCGGGGGAAATGAGGAGTGACTGCAAATGGGCATAAAGCATCTTCTTGGAGTGCTGGAAATGCTACAAAAGTGGATTGTGGTGATTGATGGTTGTGCAACCCAAGTTTTCCAAAAAATGCACTGTACACTTAAGTAGATTTTATCATGTAAATTATACTTCAATAAAGTGGTTTTAAGAAATCAATTGACTTTTTTTTTTTGTCTGGGTCTATTTCTGAGCACCCAAGTCTGTTTCATTGATCACTGTGTCTGTCCTTTTAATACCATGCTGAAATTGGATACTGTTAGTCATCCAAATTTACAGGTTTGTTTTTTTTTCAGAATTGATTTTGGCTCTTTTAGTTCCTTTGTCTTTCCATATAAATTTTAGAATCAGCTTTTCAACATCTACACACAAGCCTGGAAAGATTTTAATCAAAATTATATTGACTCTATATTTCAAATGGAGGAGAACTGACCTAACAAATCTCTCTATATAATTTCTTTGATTTTTGTTGGGTCACTGTTCTGTAGATTTTCTCTTTTTTTTTGGACATGTTTTGAGCTCCAAATTAAATTTCTATAATAGACGTATTCAGATTATTTATGTCTTCTTGAGTGAGTTTTGGTAGTTTATGTCATTCAAGAAGTTGGTCTGTTTCCTCTATATTACTGAATTTAAGGGTATTTATTTTTCATAGTGTACTCTTGCTGTCCTTTCAATCTTGTGAGATAAGAATACAAAAAAAATGAAGTGACATCAGTTCCAAAGAGAAAATGGCCAGGAATAATCCACAGCAGATGAAAGATGGGAATCCAGAGATACAGGAATCCAGTGCATAGTATTTATCAATAGTGTTAATCAGTAATGAATTCAGAAAACAATTCAATTACATCATCAAAGTACTTAGAGAAAATGACTGTTGACCCAACTATTGTGAATCCAGCAAAACTATCTTTCAAGAACAAGTGTGGAAAAGACATTTTCAAATACAAAAAGACCAAGTTTATCATTAGATCAATCTTAAAAATTTTTTATTTCACAAGGAATGTCCGTTTTATGAGAGGAATGCTAAGCAAAGATGCTGATTAACCTTAAATTTCTTTTCTGAATGAAAATAATATATTTAATTTGGAAGAGTAAAAAAATAGGACTAAAATCCTAAAAAAGTTACGAGAGTTATGATTACACAGAGTGAAGCACTCTTAGCTCACTGTATTTAGAGGGTAAATAATATTCTTTCATTTGTACATTCAACACTTCCTGTAGATTTACTAAATGGCAGACATGGTACTAGTTTAGGAAACAGATGGATCAGTGAATAAGAAATTCTGGTCTTCGTGGAGTTTACATTTTAGTTAGTGGAGACAGTAAACAAATTGCATTGCAGGTTAGAATGTGGTAATTGCTATAGGAAAAAGTAAAATGGATGGGAAATATTAGGAATTGGAATTACTAATTATCAGTAGCTGGTCAGAGAAGACCTTAATGAGAGGGTCTTAAGCAAAGACTTAGAATGTGGGCCAAACATCTAGGGAAGAGTGTTCAGGGGGAAGAAGTAGTCTGTGCAAAGGCTAACTGGTAGAAGCATGCCTGGCATGCATGTCCAAAAAAAAAATTGATGGGACTGGGGTAAAGGGAGCTAGGGTAAACTGTTATATATATATTAGAGGCCCCCAACCTCCACGTCCTAATACCTGATGATCTGAGGTAGAGCTGATGTAATAATAAAGAAAGTGCACAATAAATGTAATGTGCTGGAATCATCCTGAAACCATCCCCCCCCCGCCCCAAACACAACTCCCTCCCTGGTCCTTGGAAAAACTGTCTTGCACGACACTAGTACATGGTGCCAAAAAGGTTAGGGACCATGAGAGAGAACAGCAGCAGTCTGCTTTTGTATGTTTTGCGCATGAGGAAAAAAAATATATGGATAGCTTTCATTTTCCGGGCAGGCATCTGCTGAATGCCAGGCAGGACAATCAAGTTGAAACCCACGTTTAGGCCTTTCCTGCTATCTTTTGAACACCACTGGAAATTTAGAATGCCCAAAGGGAGCAGCTGCCCAATTAAACTTTTCTTAACTTCATCTCTCAGTGTTTTTATTGCTGGTATTTCAAAAGTCACTGTCCGGGTCCCTGTGGGCAAAGAGGCGGAGTTGTGTTTAAAGCTGGAGTCCAGGCAGCTGAGGGCTGGAGTGGTTTCAGTAGCTTCCTTGCTTACAGGCTTTTCTCTTCCAGTGGGTGGCAGTGTTTCACTTTTTAATCCTCCTTTCTCTGAGGGGCTTCACTTGCATGAGGACAACAGTAAGTGGCATTCATTTACAGCCCCCTTCGCCATCCACTGCCTCCAGTCCCGTTAATCGTGGACTGAGTTTGCTTGGATAACTACTTTGAGAACATCGGGACTTATTCCTCCGGTTGATTGTCCTGTAATTGGTCTAAGAGTGGCTGTGTGACCCAATTCTGGCTGATGAAACAGCCTGGGAGGTCTGTTGGGGAGGGCACTCCTCCCAAAGGGAAAATATGAAAAAACTACTGGACGATGAGGGGAAGTGAAACCCCATCCATGGTCTTTGGATCCTATCTCATTGTTTTCTGAGACCTTCTAGGTCTAATATTTAGTGGTTGGGTAATGGTGGCATGTTTACATCCTTAAGTTAGGTCAATTTGGTTGATAAACATGAGACCTCATAAGAGCGTCAGAAGAGAGCAATGAGAATTTAGTGAAGCTTGGAAGATAATGTGGGAGATCTGTTAGCAAAAGAGTGTGGGGCGGGGTGGGGGTCCGGCTGCTCGCTCCTCGAAAGCCAATAAACAGGCCAGGTTGGTGGAAAGGACCAACATGCAGAAATAGCAGTCATCTCTAACAGTCATCTTCAAATTGGTCATCAGTGGTCTGACCAGCATCATCTTGGTTGTTTAAGGTATAGTTAATCTTCAGTTCCAGGGTCCATATGTTCCCATTTTCTTGAGGCCAATTCTCGAAATTGTGGCAACTCATGTCCTGGGTATAGTCTGGTCATCATGTAGTTAACATCTCCACTTGATGTGTCTGTAAGACAGCTCACAGGATATGGCTCAGAATATATAGTCCTTGAGAAAGAACTAAAGGTCCTTGACTATGCTTAATGACTGCATTATTATTATTTATTCTCCTTTGACTGTTCTCCTTTATTTCTGTATTTCTCATTTCTCTGATTAAACTTATTTGACTAGAGTTTTCCACAGACAAAAAGCAGGCCAAGGACGTTGCGGGGGGGTGGGCAAGGACCATAGAGTCCTGCTCCGTTTCAAAACCACATACCTGGGAGCAAGAGAGGAAATGGTGAGACAGCCCCAGAAACGCTCATGCTCCTGCAAAGATGGTATAAGCGGGGAAGGTGAAGACGAGTCATTAGCTTCTAGTAGGCAAATGTGAGAGGATTAGATTGGAGCCAGGGGACATCTGACACAATACTAATTACTGTATTGTTAAGTATCAGGAATAGCAGTGAGTATTCCTATTGTGCGGGAAGGGTTTCTAATTTTCTTGACTCCTCTCATTAGGCACAGTGAAAGCATTCAAAAAATTCTCATTAAATGAATTATTCTCTTATTAGCACGGGAAAACCAAGGTCTTTTTCTGAGGATAGATAGAAACACAAGTTTGGTTTTTCCAGAAATGGAGCAATTATCCTTCAGTTATGTGTGCAATAATTGGACAAGACACACTTCTTAAATTTTCAGAGGTAGAGAATTACATAAATGCAAGGCCACTAATAAAAAATCAAGGTCATTATCCATGGCATGTGCAGAGGACCCTGAGATGAATGGGGCTGTATGCTCCCAAAGGCGTCAGCCAAGCAGAGAAAGTACACACAGAATTGACCATAATACAGCGAGGATGGGTAGTATCCTATGGCTACTTAGAAAGAGGTGTGGAACACAGAGGAGGGTATTGTGCTGAGAGGAAAGGAGAAGAGAGTCAGGGTGGGGTTTATGACAGGCTGCTGTGAAAATTTAATTGGAGTGGGGCTTCCCTGGTGGTCCAGTGGGTAAGACTCTGTGCTTCCAATGCAGGGGAGATGGGTTGGATCCCTGGTTCAGAAACTAAGATCTCACATGCCTCATGGCCAATAAATAAATACAACACCTAATGCTGGTTCTGAGGCTCTTCAGGAAACAGTAAAAAAAAAAAAAAAAGAAAAAAAAATAATAGGAGTTTGCCAGACAGGGAGTGCAGGAGTGTATATCCTATGCAGAGGGGTTAACATGAATGGACACACAGGAGCAAGACAGTGTTCAGCATTTTAAAGTAATGGCAAGTTCTCTGCGTTTGTAGAGCACAACCATGACCGATGCTATAACAGAAAGATAAAGAGAACATTGCTTTCTGCAATCAGGAGAAAGCTGAATGCCTCTGGTCATCTTATATACCAGAAATAAGCTGAGTCACCTAAGTATTCTGAATGTCAGTAGAATCTTTGTTGCTTTTGTGTTCACATCACCCAACTAAGGGGAAAATTTTCGGGTGAGGCTTGTGGCTTTAAATCTTGACATCCCACCGGATAGCTGAAAACAGTGTGGGAGGATTGCTCTGTGAGCTCTTGGAAGGTAACCGTGAAATGAATCTTACTCATTCTAAGGTTGTGTGGGCTCATGGTGGGTATGACTCATGACTGGTGATCAAAATATAGGTGTTGACTTGATTCAAATGCCGTAGATTACTGTAAAAGCAAAAAAGATGATAAGCCCTGTCTCTGAAAAGGGAAAGTATGACATTGGAAGTATGAGTCTCTTGGAGAAGAGAATCATATCTTTTTTTTTGGCCGAATGGCATGTGGGATCTTAGTTCCACAACCAGGGATTAAACTCACACCCCCTGATTTGGAAGCAGAGTCTTAACCACTGGACTGACAGAGGTCCCAGGAATCGTCTTTAATTACAGGGAAAATGAAGTAAACGGCTTGGATCTATAAGTATTTTGTGTCTTGAGATTCTATGTTCTATATTCTTTCTTTGAATTTTCTTGATTCTTGCAAGGACCCAGGCAGGCTACACAAAGAACCTACTTTATGAATTAATCAACTTGAGACAAAGTTCTTATAATTAAAAAATCATTTTCTTCCTTATTTTCCCTGACATTTTCTCTAAAGAGATAACAATTCTCTTGTCAGATTGTTTCCTTTCAGAGTCCATCTCTTATCCCTCTGAAATGTAAACTTCTCTGCCTGATGGATAATCTAGGTCTGTGGAGAAGAATTCAAATGTTAGAATCATAAAACAAGTCTAGTGTAAGAGATAACGATTGTGACTATATTCTACCCATTGTCAATCTCTTTAGTTGTATGTAAATAATGAAACTGGACATTTGGTAACAACAAAAAACTACTTTTCTTTTTACTTTTTCTTTTCTGTTTAGAGTTAAATCATTTGTTTTGTGTGCTTAATAAAACCTCTGGTCTTTAAGAGAGATATTTATATTTATAATTGCTGCTTCATCCTGCAGAGGTTTTCAACAAATTTAAATTACATAAAAGTGTTTTGGACAGTTCCTAAGTTTAGACATCTTGCCAATTGTCATTCATCTATAGTACTCCAGACATTCTTGCTGAATTTTTATTTGTCTGAATTTGATAACAGGAGCTACAAGAAAGAAAATTTAAAAACCTGATATTTGTGGTTCAACCATAGAAGAAGCTGACCAGAAGAATATGAAATAGCCAATGAAAAAGAAAATCAGGCATTTAGTGTTTATCTAAGGCTCATTAGGGCTTCCCTGGTAGCTCAGCTGGTAAAGAATCCGCCTGTAATGCAGGAGACCCCGGTTCAATTTCTGGGTTTGGAAGATCCGCTGGAGAAGGGATAGGCTACCCACTCCAGTATTCTTGGGCTTCCCTTGTGCCTCAGCTGGTAAAGAATCCACCTGCAATGTGGGAGATCTGGGTTCGATCCCTGGGCTGGGAAGATCCCCTGGAGAAGGGAAAGGCTACCTACCCACTCCAGTGTTCTGGCCTGGAGAATTCCATGGACTATATAGTCCATGGGGTCGTAAAAAGTCAGACACCACGGAGCAACTGCCACTTTCACTAAGGCTCATCAAGAAAACAAAGCAGAAATACCAGTACTGACTCTGGTTGTCATGGTGATGATCTTTCCAAATCTTAAATGTATGGAAGCCCAAGAAATGCTTCACAAGACACATGATCCAAGGACTCCAGGCTCTCTGAGGCAGTAAAATTTATGTTTAGGAATTTTGATTCAGGTGAGACAAGTCTTGTTTCTCTTTGTACCACTATCTCTGCATCTCCACATGTTTGCCACCCAAAACCAGTCCTTTTGGTTTTATTATGGAGGTTTCATTACACAGAGCTTCCCAAGTGGCACTAGTGGTAAAGAACCCAGCTGAACATCAGGTCAGACTGGGCTCCCCTGGTGGCTCAGATGGTAAAGAATCTGCCTGTAGTGCAGAAGACATGGGTTTGATCATGGGGTTGGGAAGATCCCCTGGAAAATGGAATGGCTACCAATTCCATGGGCAGAGCAGCCTGGTGGGCTACAGTCCATAGGCTCTCAAAGAGTCGGACACAACTGAAGTGCCTTAGCCCCAGAAAATGACTCAAGTGAAAGATCTGATTCATTCCAAAGAAAAACTATTACTATGAGTGACAGTTTTTCTTTGAATTAAGATCAGAATGAAGAAAGAACAGAGATAGCAATCTATAAGACATACCAGTTGTGCATACATTTTTGGGGTTTTATAAAAGCCCTCTTATTCTTTTTTTGTCTCGAAGCATGGTATATAGGATCTTAGTTCCCCCCCTAGGGATGAACTTGTGTTAACCACAATGTGGAGTCTTAACCACTGGACCACCAAGGAAGTCCAAAAGCCCTGTTATTCTTTTCACCAAATTTAAACCAAGACCTACGGCCACTTCTACTGGAAGATGAAATTTTATACCCCATACATTTCTCGCCTCTTAATCTTGGTAATTCTAGAAGTAGGTTTGCCAGATTTAGCAAATGAAAATACAAAATGTATGGTTAAGTTTGATTTAAAATAAATAATAAATTGTTCGTAAAAGTATATGTTCCATTTATCCAAAACTCAAACTGGGTATCTTGTATTTTACCTGGCAAGCCTATTTAGAAGACATCATGTTACCCTATCCAATAAACTTTTTCTTTCCTGGCACTGAATGACCTGATTTTGTTTGGAAATCTACTTCTTAGGTGGATTTACTTCAGAAATTAATCCTGATTGGTCTAAGCGAGCCATAGTAGTTCCATTCTCCTTGAGAGTGATTGGTTTAGACGCAGTATATGGTTCAATCCTTGACAATGGGATTTGAGAACAAATCTACTGGGGTAGGGATTCTGGGAAAGGCTTCTTTGCTAATTGAAAGAAACATAAAAAGAACTGACCTCTCTCATGCCTTTGGATTTTGTCCTGTCTAAATGTGACACCTGGAACAGTGGCAGCAATCTTGAGACCATCACAAGGGCAGACGAGACTGTAGGACAAAGCTAACTTTTGGAAGATGGCAGAGCATGGAATTGGGAAGAACCTGGATCTCTAATGATGTCACTGATTCACTGAATCAGTGCCTGATACCTGACCTTGGAACTTCTTACTTGATAATAAAATTTCCTTATCTTTTAAAAAATTAGTTAATTGTTTTGGCCGCACCATGCACCTTCCTTCTCCCGGGATCTTAGTTCCCCAACCAGGGATGGAATCCAAATCCCTGCATTGCAAGTGGGTTCTTAACCACTTAACCACCAGGGAGGTCCCCAAATTTCCTTATCTTATAAGGCATTTTGATTTGAGTTTTCTATTCCATGTAACCCAAAACATCCTAAATGATAAATGATTTATTAGACTGGAAACCCAAAGCTCAAATAAGTGAGATAAGTTATCCAATGTCACTGAACTAGGAATTACTGGGGTTGAATTTGCACGCAGAGCTGTCTGACTTCTCTCTGTTATATCAGTTCAATCATTTCCCTGGAGTGAGGCTTTGGACAAATTCTACCACTTCTCTGAACTTTGACTTCCTTCTCTGTAAAATAGAGATGTACCTTTTCCCTTTTGTTGTTGTTTAGTCGTTAAGTTGTGTCCGACTCTTTTGTGACCCTATGGACTGTAGCCCACGAGGATCCTCTGTCCGTGGAATTCTCCAGACAAGAATACTGGAGTGGGTTGCCATTTTCTTCTCCTGGGGATCTTCCCTACCCAGGGATGGAACCCCAGTTGCCTACATTGCAGGTAGATTCTCCTCCTCTGAGCCACCATGATGCATTAAAGATTTAAATAAACAGTGTGAACAGAAAGGTCAGCATGAAGATACCTAATACATTTCCTCCTTCCTTGCCCAATTTATGCTTTTATTCTTAGGAATATTTCTTTGCTCCTTACTGTTTGAGGAGATGAATAGTCCTTTCATTTGCAAAGGGCTGGTATACTATAAGGACTTAGATAAGTAAAGTTTCCCATTCCATGAAAGTACTTAGACCCTTCAGTCTCACTATTCATTGGACTTACTGAAGCTCATAAACTCAATGAGTTCTTCAGACTATGGGGATCACTCACAGTTGTGTCTACATGCTGGAGCGTTTCCTTCCATCTTGTTATAGTTTTTCAGTCCAGCCGTCACTCATCCTGAGTTTTCATGCTGTGGATTTCACAGTGGGGAACAGCCCCCACCAGGAGCCAAGATGTAATGGTTCTCAGAATCATACTTTTAAAAAAAATTATTCTTTTGTGGATCTGGAAGCCAAAAGTTCTAAATCGAGTTATCAGTAGGACCATGCTCCCTCCCGAGGTTCCAGGGCAGGATCCTTTCTTGTCTTTTCCTGTTTCTGGTGGCTCTGGGCAATTTCTTGGCTTGTAACTGCATCATTCCAGTCCTCCATCTTCCTGCGACCTTCCCCTCTGTGTTTTCCTCGACGTGTGTCTCTTGTCAGGACACTTGTCAGAACCATGCTTTCTAAAAACAGAGGCTGGGACATTGGTTTTCAGGATACCGGCTAAGCGAACTTGGAAAGGTTGCGTAATCATTCTGAGCTTTACTTTTTTTTTTATCAGAAAAATGGAAATGATAAGACTTAACCTTGAAGATCGATGCCAGGGCCACACAAGGTAAAAAGTGAGAGCTCCCGATGTCTAGAAGTTGAACAGAGCATCATCATCTTCAGGGAGTCCTGCCAAACACACACCACTCAACATTCTGTTACTATCATTACCTCTGCAGTTACAGTGTCACCTGCCAAACTGTTCTCCTTTACAAAAAAAGACTCACGAAGAAGGGTTTCAGCCTTTCAGTCACACATCATTTCTCTTTAGAAACTGAGCAGTAATCAAATTTCCAGACCTTGTGCGAACTGCAAGGGCACCAATGGGTCACAGCTCAGACAGATCCTCCAAACAGTTCTGACGCCTCACCAGCATCTCTGGTTTGAATATAAATGGGAAAAACTATGGGACTCTCTGAAAGCCCATGTTTGGGATTTGAGTAACTTGAAACCTGAGCAGATAATTATATTCCTTCTGATACAGTCCTCCAAATTAACTTGTACCAACTGAACTCACTCAATCCATTTCAGAGGCTAAGAAAATTGACAAAATAAATCATCTTCCTAGAATCGATATACAATATGCTTCTAGTGAGAAGTTACAGAGAAGATAGACTAAAAGAACCTTGGCTAGTGACTTAGTCTAGATTCTACCAGCCCTAAATCATTGCTCCGGCTAGGCTGTCTTTCTGGAATAGCCCCTCAACCCTTCTCTGTCTCTGCCCTCTTCGTGAAATCCGAAGACTCAAATATAGTGTGTGTGTGTGTGCGCGCGCGCGCGCATGCGTGTGATCTAAAATAAACATTCCCAAAGCCCTAGGAAACTCTCTTGCTCCTTCCAAGCTAATTCCTTCCCCCACAGAGGTAACCAGTATTCTGACCTCCATCACCTTACTTTTGTGTGACCTTGAACTTCACATACATGAAAACATGAAATTTGTACCCTTTTGTATTTGGCTTCTTTTGCTCATCAATATGTTTGTTGCATGATCCATATTTTTGCTTATAGCCTTAGTTTTTGGTTTTGTTTTTCTGACTGTGCCATGCAGCATGCAGATCTTAGTTCCCCAATCAGGGATTGAACCCATGCCCCTTTCAGTGGAAGCGCAAAGTCTTAACTACGGGACCTCCAGAGAAGTTTCTAGTTTTTTTTTTTTTAATAGAATTTATTAGTAGTTTTAGGCTCACAGCAAAATTGAGTCGCTTGTACAGAGATGTCCTATATACCTCCTGCCATCCACCCACAAATGTAACTTCTCCCATTATCTATATCCACACAAGGCTGGTGTTTTGTTACAATCACCATGTGGCACAATGGTTTTCAACCAGGGCAGGGCACCATCCTCTTAGGAACCACACAGGTGGACAAGTGTGATGCTGTCTTAACTGTGACAATCACTGCCTCACTACTGGTGCGCAGTGGGCAGGGGACAGGAATGATAAACATCCTGGACTGTGCTTTGCGGCCCCACAAGAGAATGATTAGCTCCACCTGTTTGCTTTACAGGGGAGTTAAAGCCCAAGCGAAAGATGCTAGTCTGAGGTCACGTGGGGTGATGTGAGCTATTAGTGCCCCGTTCTGGCTCCAGTGCCCTCACTTCTCTGACATAAGATGCAGCTCTTAAGAGGATGAGCTCTGGAGTTCCGATAACCTTGGGTTCAAATCCAGAGTCCAGTGTGTTCTGGGCAAGTTGTGTGATGCTGGGCAAGTTACTTATACAAGCTTCAGTTTTTTTATTTGTAAAATGGGAATAACCTTAGTATTTGCCTTGCAGAGTAGTTTTCTGAGGATAAAAATGAGTTAATTTACCCACAGTGTGCTCAGAACTGCCTGGTCCATGGGGGATGCACTTTATATGTTGAATGTCAACTATTTCTCACAATATTTGGATGTGGTTGTTTTTGTGAAGATGACTGTATGTTAGTTGCTCAATCATGTCTAACTTTTTGCAACCCCATGGACTGTAGTCTGCCAGGCTCCTCTGTCCGTGGAATTCTCCAGGCAAGATTACTGGAGTGGGTTGTCAATCCGTTGTCCAGGGGATCTTCCCAACACAAGGATCGAACCTGGGTCTTCCGCGTTGCAGGCAGATTCCTTACTGTCTGAGCCACCAGGGAAGCCCCGGTGGGGTTCATACTAGTGAAGATGGCTAGTATTTTCCTTTTTTAAAAAAGCTTTATATTAACAACCTGGGGCTTCCCGGGTGGCCCAGCGGTTAAGACTCGGTGCTCCCAGTGCAGGGGGTGCAGGTTTGATCCCTGGTCGGGAAACTAGAGCCCATGTGAGCTCCCAAGTTGCAGCTAAGAGCCCACATGCTGCAATGAAGATCCTGCAAGCGGCAACAAAGATGCTATGTGCCACAGTGAAGACCCGGCACAGTCAAAGAAATAAAATAAAAAGCTCACATATCACAGTTCAGTTCAGTTGCTCAGTTGTGTCTGACTCTTTGTGACCCCATGAATCGGAGCACGCCAGGCTTCCCTGTCCATCACCAACTCCCGGAGTTTGCTCAAACTCATGCCCATCGAGTCGGTGATGCCATCCAGCCATCTCATCCTCTGTCGTCCCCTTCTCCTCCTGCCCCCAATCCTTCCCAGCATCAGGGTCTTTTCCAATGAGTCAACTCTTCACATGAGGTGGCCAAAGTATTGGAGTTTCAGCTTCAACATCAGTCCTTCCAATGAACACCCAGGACTGATCTCCTTTAGGATGGACTGGTTGGATCTCCTTGCATTCCAAGGGACTCTCAAGAGTCTCACATATCACAAGTGTGCAGATTAATGAATTTCTGCCAACTGCACTGATCCTATGACTAGCACCATGATTAATATACTGGACACATCACTGGTACTCATATAACCCCTTTTTCTCCCTACTTGTCACTACTCTCCACAAAGAGCAAACCGTGAGTCTAAATTCTAACAGCTTCGATTCTTTCATGTCTATTTTCACACTTTGTATAACGGAATCATATCACATGTACTTTTTGTGTGTGTCTGGCTTCAGTCACTCAACATTGTATCTGTAAGTTCCGTTCTCCCCCACCTCCCCCTTGTCCCCCTCTCTCCGTTTATTGGAAAAGAATAAAGTGCCAACACAGAGGGAAAATATATGAGAAGGTGACTTAATAGAAATTTTTAAAGAGGAAAACTTGCTGCTTAGATTAGTTAAAGGGATTGGGTGAACTTTGCTGCCTTGTTTAAATCCTGACACTTAAGATTCCCAAGTGTGGTCAGAAGAGCCAAGTAGTGATTTGGGCTTTGAGGAAGGGATCAAAAAAGAAGAGTAATGATAAATAAAAACTTACGTAGCATGTGCTCTGGGGCAATGACTCAAAGCAGGCCAGTTGCTAGATGAGACGTCTGTTCAGTCACGCTCTTTCTATAATTTTTCCCAGGGATTTTATATATCATAACTGAGGTTCATTTCTTTATATAATGAAAACACATTCTAAGTATCGCATGTTGCCCATTCCTAGAAGTGATCTCTGCTTCCTGCATACGTTTGGGGAGGTGGCCCCCAGTCAGCACACTGCTTCTTTCCCTAAGCACTGCCCTGTGGACTTGTTGGCGTGTTTGTGCAATAAAGAAGTAAGTCTGTTGACTTGAATTGATATTCATCTTTATTTTTATACTCTAGTAGGAGTCATTGTCTGCTTAATTTCAGGAGATAGAGGTAATCATTTTTCTCTATCTTTCACCAGTTGAGCTACAAAACAAATTCTGAGCTATTGGTTTCACAAGGCAGGAAGTCACCAAAGAGTTGTCAGACATTTCAAGAGAGGCATAATAGGAAGACATCAGGAGCATAGCTCTACAGAAAGCGCCATCGGTGATTTAATCAATGATTCAGACAGGGAGGGAGAGTTGTTCGCTGTCACCTGCCAGGTGAGCCTGAGTGATGCAGGGACCTGTGCCTCACCTCTGTCACTACCACTGACCCAAGCTAGTGTTGTCTCCTGTCTGTTTTAGGAAGTCTCACTGCTGTCCCCTCATGTTCTCTATAGTCTAGTCTCCATTCAGAATCCCGAGCAATCCATGAAAATCGTAGGTCAAATCTGGCCTGTCTGCTTCTCAAAGCCCTCCAGCGGCTCTCTATTTCACTCAGAGGGAATATACATATAAAAGATTTTATATTCTTATATATATATAATCTTTTATATTAATATATGATCTTATATACACATATATCTTTTATATATTATATGCAGATGCTAGGGGATTTTGTGCATAATGTGTGATAGAGTTTCTTATCATTGTAAGACTTTCTTCTTAGGTATGGACCAATTCTTCCTTCTCTGCTTCGTAGCCGTGACACCTACCACAACACTTGGCACATAGAAATGCTTAGTGAGGGACAAAATGATATAACTTATGTGAAAGCAACTTGGCACACCCTCACCCAAGAGTCATTCTTTCATATAATTTTTAATTACAGTTGATTTATTGGACTTGTCTGCGATTGTTAGCCTTCTTTTTGTTCATTGCCAAGATTTTATGCAACCTCTGTCTATTTAGCATACTTTTCCATGTCTCATTTCCTCTGTGCTCCCAAAATAGCACTATAATTTTCTCTGATTGATGCTGTTTGTATAAACTGGCCAAGATCCTGGGTTCACACACCTGAGTTCTCTGGCTCATGTGGGTTTCAGCAGGACGCTTGGGAGTTCAGCCACCAGCAGCTGGACGTGTTTGGCATCAAATGAGATGAAGTGGGGAGAAACAGCAAAGCACTTTAGAACGGCAGGCATGGTAAGGGCTATTGTTATGCTGCTGCTGTGACAGGCAGTTTCTGGTCCTGTTCTGTGAGTGTTCTCACTGGTGGCCTCATGTCGTTCCAGCCTAAGTCGCTCAGGCTTTGAATTAGCATTTTCATCAGGTTGTTCCAATGACAGGAAGCACCATCACATATTATGCAAAAGATTCTCTAGCATATGCATGTGAAAAAAAAAAGCCTTTGTTTCCTTTACCTGCCCCTGCAAAGAAAATGAAATTATTATCTCTAGTGAGATTGATTCTTCCCTAAAAAAGTTGTTACCATCACGAAAAAGAATTACCAGCCATAATAGAGGCCAACAAATTATTATTATTATTATTTTGGTTAGGCACATTTTTCATTACAAGAGAGAGAGTAAGCTAGCTCTTCATAAATCTTTTTGGTATTGTAAAGAATTTGATGCTCTAATTGTTTTTTTTATGAACACATTTTTGCCACCTGTTAAATGTTTTAATTTTATTTTTAGTATTTTAATTAATTTAATTTTTGGCTGAGCTGGGTCTTTGTTGCTGCTGTGAGCTTCCTCTGGTTGCAACAAGCGGAGTGTGATGGTGTACAGCTCTCATTGCAGTGGCTTCTCTGTGGAGCACAGGCTCTAGGCTGTGTGGGCTTCAGTAGTTGCAGAGCACAGGCTCACCATGGTGCACGGTGCCATGTGGAATCTTCCTGATCCAGGGTTTGAACCCGTGTCCCTTGCTTTGGAAGGCAGATTCCTACTCACTATACCACCAGGGAAGTTCTCTACTTGTTTTATTCTTTTTAAAATAAAATGGAGCATCTTCTTTAAGAAATCAGGTTTAAGATTTCTGAGCTATCTTGTGTCACTTTCCCAGAGCACGAGTCTTAGAGAAAATTAAAAGCAGCTGGGAGAAAGGGTTGGGGTGGAATAGAGTAACATGATATGTTCCAGAACAGGAAAGATGAGAGACAGGAAGAAGCTGGCTGTGTCAAGACTGCTGAGAATCAGAGCAGGGGAAATCAGGAGACTCACTGGTAGCATTTTGCTTCCAAATCCACTTTTTAACTCATGCATGGCCAAGGATATGCTGAGTTCCTGCAGTCAAAGTCGTAAGGAGAGCCTGGAGCAGTCTTTGGATGGGAGTAAGTTAAATACAGGACAGTTGGTCAAGACCTGAATTTCACCACTTGTGGCTCAAATGTTAAAGAATCTGCCTGCAGTGCAGAGACCCAGTTTCAATCCTTGCGTTGGAAAGATCCCCTGGAGGAGGACATGGCAACCCACTCCAGTATTCTTGTCTGGAGAATTTCTTGGACAGAGGAATCTGGCAGGTTATAGTCCATGGGGTTGCAAAGAGTCGGACATGACTGAGTGACTAAACAACAATGAAGTTAAATACAGAACAGTTGATCAAGACATAGTTTTCATTATTATCGCCCAAGCCTTAACCTGCCACCTCCCAGAGAGCCACTACCCTCCCCTGCAATGTTTACTGACTTCTGTCCCAGGGACAGAGCTCCTGGGAGAGGCAGGAGGTGGGAGCCACCAGTCAGGACCCCACCCTGAGGTCTTCATTTCAAGCCTTGCCTGCACTAGCTGTGTGACTGCCAGTTACTTCACCCATTAGGCTCATCCTAGAGATAACTGAGTTAATGTTTGTGAAACATTTAGCATAGTGCTTGGCACATAGCAAGAACATTGTGAACATTAAATAAAATACTTTTTTTTTTTGGCTTTGTCCAAATACTTTTTTTCCTATTCATTTTCTATAAAACTTTTACATGTAACTATATCTGTTTTAAAAGGAAACTTTGTTACTAATAAAAATGGAAGGCCATGTTATAAAAAGAAGGTAACTAAAAATAAAAATGCGGAAAACAAAACAATGTTATTAAATTCTAGTTATATTCTGTTTCCTGTGTCAGGCTCTGAGCTTGAGGCCTCTCTCTCTCTGTTAAAAAGTGAGATTTGCCAAGCCTTGGGCATAAAAGATACAGTAACACTAAAATGAAATTTACCCTTTGTTGTAATCACAAGAATCAAGGGAGAAAGAGAGTTACAATAATTTTATTATACATTTCATTATATAATGAAATCTATATTATTATATAGATTTATTGTGTATATATTTCATTATATATACAATTTTATTGTATAATGTATAATACACTTTATTATACAATTTTATTGTATAATGTATAATACACTTTATTATACAATTTTATTGTATAATGTATAATACACTTTATTATACATTATATAATATATAATCTCATCTAAAATAATTTCAGGACCACCAGGGAAACACACGGTACACACACACACTCAAATATGTATTGGGGACTTCCCTGGTGGTACAGAGGTTAAGCATCCACCCGCCAATGCAGGGGACATGGGTTCAATCCTTGGTCCGGGAAGATCCCACATGCCACGGAGCAGCTAAGCCTGTGAGCCGTTAACTAAGAAGCCCATGCTCTACAGCCTGTGCGCCACAAGAGAAGTCACCACAATGACAACCCCAAACAGCACAACTAGAGAGTAGCCCCTAGTCACTGCAACTAGAGAAAGCTGGGACAGGGCAACGAAGACCCAGTGCAAAATAAATAAATATATAAATAAGTAAGCACAGAGCTTCTGTGCAGCCCCGATTTTCAAAAAAATAAAAATGTATTTGGAAAAATGGAGGTTTATCCTCACATCTCTCCTGCCTTGGGCACTTGTAAATTGCTTCACCATTCCCAGCTCTGCGGGAAGCATGTGCTATCGGTTGTCACTTGGGCTCCCCAGACTCTCTCCCTCATTGCATGATGCTTCTCCATGGACACCAGTGTCAGTTAACAGCTTCTGTGCGACAGGCTGTACTTCTCCTTATTGTGTTGTCCTTCTTCCCATCGTTACCAGGTGTAGATTAGATTCTACTGAAATATATGTGAGTCTCACCTGGGTCCTTTGGCTGTGAAGGGCAGCCTTGACACAACTGGTGAAAGTTCAATATTGGTCTAAGGATGAGATCACAGTTTCTGTATGTCTGACACACGTGAACTCATTTTCTCTTCACAACAACCCCATGAGTTAGTAACTTAATTTACAGATGAGGCAGATGAGGCTCAGACGGGTTAAGTAACTTGCCCAAGATCACACAGCTAGTAGGCAGTAAGAGCCAGGATTGTCTAGGTTCTGGAGTCTGGGATTTTGCCCCTGCACTGTACTGCCTGTCAACAAACAAACAATAAACAAACAAATGAGATAAGTATATTGTGGATCAGAGAGTGACCTATGCTAATGGAGAATACCAAAGGAGGGTGTGCAGGGGGCTGGGTTTTCACTGAAGTGAGTAGTCAGAGATGACGTCTCTGACCAACTGAGGATTTGAGCAGAGGCCTGATGGGGTTGAAGGAGGAACCTTGAAAAATCATTCATTTCACTCATGAAATCAATCTTAAGGATATATTAGCTCTGATCTTGCCCACTGCTCAGCTCACCGTAATAAGATACTCAGAATCAAATTTAGGAAAAACATTATTACGTTTGGTGCCGGAAAACAGAGACGAGATCAAAACAAACAGATGAGAATAAGGATGGATTCCTAGTCTTCTCCATGCCTGGTTCGAAGTGAGGGCAGGATTATACAACACACGATGCAGGCTCCTGGGGGTGAAGCTCACAGGGTTGTTGTTGTTGTTCAGTCGCTCAGTCGCGTCTGACTCTTTGAGACCCCATGGACTGCAGCACACCAGCCTCCTCTGTCCTTCACTAGCTCCTGGAGTTTGCTCAAACTTATCTCCATTGTGTTAATGACACCATCCAACCATCTCATCCTCTGTCATCCCCTTCTCCTCCAGCCTTCAATCTTTCCCAGTATCAGGGTCTTTTCAAATGAGTTGGCTCTTTGCATCAGGTGGCCAAAGTATTGGAGTTTTAGCCTCAGTGTCAGTCCTTCCAATGAATATTCAGGGTTGCTCTCCTTTAGGATTGATTGGTTTGATCTCCTTGCAGACCAAGGGATTCTCAAGAGTCTTCTCCAACACCACAGTTCAAAAGCATCAATTCTTTGGTGCTCAGCCTTCTTTATAGTCCAACTCTGACATCTGTACATGACTGGAAAAACCATAATCAGGCCTCCAAGGGGCCAAATAAAAAGAGGGCTTGTTTTGGAAGCAACTGCTCTGGAAGGAGCAAGTACTGTCCTGGGAGGGGAGAGGCAGGGGTGGTGGTACAGAGCATCGTCCTGGGAAGTGGCAAATGAGGGAAGCCAGCCAGGGTTACCACGGAGAGTGGAGGGGCTGTTGGGTAAAAGAGGGGAGCACGCTCAGCTCAAAGGCCTCCAGATTCCAGTTCTAACAACACACTCAACTTCATGTGCTATTCCTTCCAAGTAGGATTTTAAGTCCCTTTCGGAGCAAAGGTACCGAGGTGTTCTACTGCGTTGGCTGAAAAGCTCGTAACAACTTATGCAGAAACCTAAATGAATCTTTTGTCCAATCCAATATGTTTTGCTAATTTGCACATGTGAGAAAGCCTGGCTTCTTCCTTACTTCTGCTCTGCAGAAAGGTAAAATCACATGGATTTTTTTTTTTCTGTTATTGTGGTTACATGTTGTATTATTCACAAGAGCTCTGAAGCTGTGCTGATTTGACTCTCCTGCAAGGAATCTGCCTGTCTGCTTTGAATCTGGAAAGATTTGGGAAGGATGTTTTCTTGCTAGTGATTTGTAACTTTTCTTTCTTTCCTGAAAGGTCGTGAGTTTCTCATTTTAAAATTTCTTTTTTCTTTTATCTTGATGTCTTTCCCCCTTCCCCATTTTGCTTTTGAGTATTACCCTGATTGGCTTTACCTTTTTAAAAACCTAAGTTATATTTGTGGTTCTCACTGTGTAAAAATAGTACCCGTATTAGGTAGAAAATAATGGCTTTCAACACTGTCTATGTACTGATGATTTTCAAGTTTATGTCTCCAATTCCACCCGTTTCCTAAGCTCTGGGTTCAAGAAAAGCTGGAAATCTTTCTCTTTTTTAATATTTTGTTTATTTATTTGGAAAAGACATCAGTTTGATTCCTGGGTTGGGAAGATCCCCTGGAGGAGGAAGTGGTAACCCACTCCAGTATTCTTGCCTGGAGAATCCCATGGACAGAGGAGCCTGGTTCACTACAGTCAATGGGGTAACAGTGAGTCAGACACAACTTGGTGACTAAACACCAACACCAACATCTATTTATTTATTTATTTATTTATTTATTTATTTATTTGATTGCCTTCGGTCTTATATGACTCTACATGACTGCTGGAAAAACCATAGCTTTGACTGTACGAACCTTTGCTGGCAAAGTAATGTCTCTGATTTTTATTACACTGTCTAGGTTTATCATAGCTCTTCTTCCAAGGAGCAGGCGTCTTCTGAATTCATAGTTGCAGTCACCATCTGCAGTGATTTTGGAGCCCAAGAAGATAAAGTTTGTCACTGTTTCCATTGTTTCCCCATCTATTAATGGGCTTTTTATTTTGCTTGCTCACTTCCCCCATCTGTGTTCTATAACAGAACTTGGTCTCCAGATCCTGACAGGATGGTTATTTTGAGACTTTCCAAAGTCGTATTCCTTTAGACTGCCAGGCTCCTCTGTCCATGGGATTCTCTAGGCAAGTCGGCATGCTCTCTTCCAAGGGATTTTCCCAAGGATCTGTGTCTCTTATGTCTCCTGCATTAGCAGGTGGGTCCTTTTACCCTAGTGCCCCCTGGGAGGCCCTGTCTCAACACTTCATCTCTCAGTTAACTGGCCTGTCATGCAGCAAGTAGGGTGAGCTTGAACTCAGTAACATGAGGATGCTATAGAGATTCAGGGTGAAAACTGATGAGGGTCTGGACCTGGACTAAAACAGGGCCAGCGAGATATATGAACAGTCAAAAAATATTCATGTTTGGCTAAAAATAAAGGTTTCTTTTCATTTCTTGAGAGGTTGATTTAGGAGACTGAGGTCTAAGTCACAGACAGACCACTGACTAGTTTTGCGGCCTAGGGCCAATCATTCCTTTTAAACTTTAGCTTTTCTTCTGCCACGTGGTGACAATGATAACTGTCCTGTCAACTCAGGATGCTGCAGCAATCCAGAAAAGCAGAGAGCCTGAAAGAGCAACCATCACTATAAAGGACTGTGTCCATGGAAGTGATCTGGGGATATGGGGATGGGCATGCGAATTTATTTACAAGCACAAGCTATGTAGGAAAGGACAAGATTACAAGATTATCATGGAGGTGATTTTTATTGGTGTCATTTTGGCCAGTTCTGGGATTCCACATCAGTTAGGATTTTAAAAACATAAGGAGACATGAAAAATTATTATTTAAAAGAATGATGATTTTTTTTTTTTTTAATTTATGTGAAGCAATAGCAGCGTCTGGAGAGGAGAGACTTCCTCTGTCACTGTGAGTGGTGACAATCACGGAACATGCTGAGTCTTACAGCCACTTCTTGTTTCAAAAAAATTGTTATTTCTTTGACTGCACTTGATCCTAGTTGCAGCAGGTGGGATCTTCATTGAAGTGTGGGGGCTCTTTTAGTTGCAGAATATGAGATCTAGTTTCCTGACCAGGGATCAAACCTGGGCACCTTGCATTGGGAACACAGAGTTTTAGCCACTGGACCACTAGGGAAGTCCATTTACAGCCACTTCTAAGCAAAAGGGACCCACTAGCCTAGTTGAGGGCTCAATTCAAGGCAGCTGCATTTGACACCTCGAGCTACGTCTGACCCAGCAGCAGCAGATACATCGGTGGTCTAAGATGTGTCCTTGTGTCAAAGAGACTCTTCCAAATGGGAATAATGGTAATTAACTGAGCCAGGAGGGTAATTTCTATAGGAAATTTGAATGAGAAAGTAAAGCATCCCATCTGTGGCATAAGGACCATGGGGTAGACGGGTAACATGGCAGACCCCTAGGGAGAAGGGGGGATGATGGTAGAAGGAAGATGGTAGAACGCTAGGGAGATGCTCCAAGATCTTTTACTTCTAGCATTTCTGGAGTTACTTTAGGTCAAGAATCACTCTTCTGCTGTATTTTCCACGAGGCTATGTTAACTTTCATTATTTTGTTCTATATAATTCCATTCAGTGGTAGTACTTAAAATAATCTTCACCATTCACTTGAGTTAGCCAAGCTTCCTGAAACCAAAAGGCTATATAAAAACACTGCACCCATTCATCTGAACTGAGAATAATCTTTTTTGAGGTGTTTGAATTTAAAACAGAGGTCATCTACAATTTGCTTAAATGGTAAAGTTAGACGGTATGTGACTGGATAGACTCAGAAGTTTAGGTTAAACATCAGGAAAATGCTATATTTCAAATTCCTCTTTTATTGAAGGGCCATTTCTTTTAAAAAGGAAGATGTCATAAGACTAGTCATGTCAATGACAGTGAGAACAAGGCTGAATTAACTCATGAAGTTGATGGTGGAGTAGAATAATCCTGGACTTCAGTCAGAAGCCTTAACTTGAAGTCCAGATCTTATGACTTCCTGGTTTGGTGGGCATTGAGGTCATAGGTAAGTCACTCAGTCATGCAGGGCCCCAGGTGTTGAAAAATGGAGATGTGATGGTGTTGGTCCTTCTATAACAACGATGATGATGATGATGGTCTCACAGGAGTCCAGGAGATAAACTATGCAAAGTTCCTCATAAATAAAACTAATCGGTGTTGTGAAAGTAAGAAATTAGAGACTTCCCTGGTGATCAAGTGGCTAAGACTCTGCTGTAGTGCTAGGCTCCTCTGTCCATGGGATTCTCCAGGCACGAATACTGGAGTGGGCTGCCACGCCCTCCTCCAGGGCATCTTCCTGACTCAGGGATCTAACCTGGGTCTCCCACAAGGCAGTCTGATTCGTTATCATCTGAGCCAGCAGGAAAGTTGGGAAGAAAGATTAAGAGGCTTGATCAAAGTTGAACAGCTTGGGATTCAAACCCAGGTCTTTTGGGCTTTGCATTCCATGGGTGATTGGCTCATCCTAGGATGCTGAAACAGATGGGCTGCCATGATCCTTGCAGATTACCCACTCTAGGCCCTTCTTTTGGGAGAAAAGGAATCTGAGGTCCAGGGCAGTGAAGTGACCTGCCCAAGGGCACACAGCTAATTACTGGTGAGATCAAATTCTCAGACTTGGGGCTCTGACTCTCACAGCAGTAACCTATCATCTCTACTAGGTGATGTCTCTGGTGTGCAGCTATTTTGAATTTCCATGTGCGTCCGTAGATAGGCTGTTGAGAATTACAGGGAAAACTTACCCTTCCTGAGGGAACAGCTGGCATGCGTGCTGTGCTGTGTCTGGAACGGCCCCACACCCTAGGTTTATGGTGTTTTGCCTCTGGCTTCTCCTGGCAGCGGGTAGCTGTGGCCCAGATTAAACAAATAAGGGAGTTCACTGAAAATCAACCCCTTGATTCTTGTGGATCAGCCACTTCTAGCACGAATGTCACATGGTACCACACCTGGAAGGGAGGAGAAATGACACATTAATATGCTCACAATAGCCAGTTTTGATGGAGTTCTCATCAGGTATCAAGGTCTTTAATTGTCATAGGCTACCAGTTAGTCAGTTAAACCCATTTAACAGATGAGGAAATGAAGACCCAGGGACATAAGAAACTTGTCAGTGTTGAAAAAATAAAAAAGCTCATGAGTACTGGAGCCAGGTTATAGCCTTCATTCTCTGCTTGATGAACTGTGTGGCCATTGTAACTTGGCTGTTGTAAGCCAAGAACACATTGGCTCTTTCTTCTGTGTCCTGCTTGCTGTCACTGAAAGGAGCCCATCAGTCAGTCAGTTCAGTTGCTCAGTCATGTCCGACTCTTTGCAACCCCATGGACTGCAGCCCGCCAGGCCTCCCTGTCCATCACCAACTCCCAGAGCTTACTCAAACTCATGTTCATTGAGTCGGTGATGACATCCAACCATCTCATCCTCTGTCATCCCCTTCTCCTCCTGCCCTCAATCTTTCCCAGCATCAGGGTCTTTTCCAATGAGTCAACTCTTCACATGAGGTGGCCAAAGTATTGGAGTTTCAGCTTCAACATCAGTCCTTCCAATGAACATTCAGGACTAATTTCCTTTAGGATGGACTGGTTGGATCACCTTGCAGTCCAAGGGACTCTCAAGAGTCTTCTCCAACAACACAGTTCAAAAGCAGCAATTCTTCAGCACTCAGCTTTCTTTATAGTTCAATTCTCACATCCATACATGACTACTGGAAAAAACACAGACTTGACTAGATGGACCTTTGTTGGCAAAGTAATGTCTCTGCTTTTTAACATGCTGTCTAGGTTGGTCATAACTTTTCGTCCAAGGAGTAAGTGTCTTTTAATTTCAAGGCTGCAGTCACCATCTACAGTGATTTTGGAGCCCCCCAAAATAAAGTCTGTCACTGTTTCCATTGTTTCTCCGTCTATTTGCCACGAAGTGATGGGACCAGATGCCATGTAAGGAGCTCATAAACCTGGTTTATTTTTAAGGTATTTTTTTGTTTTATTGCTTGTGTCTGGGAAGATACCCATAGGTGCTAACAAGCCCCACAAAGACTGGGGAATTTGTAAAAGCTTCATAGAAATCTTGAAGTTATAGGGCTAGTTCTGTTTTTTCTCATATTCCTTTCTTAGGTATATATAGGTAATTATTTATCAATTGATTTCTCTTTGGTATTACAAATGTCTGCTTCTTTAATTCCTCAAAATCTTCAAAGAAGGATAAGAAGAGAGATGTTTCAATTTGGCCAGCTGTATTTCCCCAGTGGGGCTTCCCTGGTAGCTCAGTGGTAAAGAATCTGCGTGCCAATGTAGCAGACGTGGGTTCATTCCCTGGATTGGGAAGATCCCCTGGAGAAGGAAATGGCAACCCACTCCAGTATTCTTGCCTGGAGAATTCCATGGACAGAGGAACCTGGTGGGCTACAGTCCGTGGGGTCGCAAAAGAGTCAGACACAACTGAAGTGACTTAACAACAGCAACAATTTCCCTGGTGAGTTTCTTTTCTTCTGACTTTGTGACAGCGGAAATAACAGTGGTCTGGCCAATGCCATTGGTTATTAGCTATGTGATTTGGG
Organism: Giraffa tippelskirchi; assembly: GCF_054371585.1. Classification (NCBI taxonomy): domain Eukaryota; kingdom Metazoa; phylum Chordata; class Mammalia; order Artiodactyla; family Giraffidae; genus Giraffa; species Giraffa tippelskirchi. Next base: position 61,236,618 of record NC_137280.1, read on the forward strand.
CTCCATTTACTCTCTCTCTCAAACTAGGGCTACATAAAACCACTGGTTTGCACACTGAATTGTGCACTCTCAGAAATGGTCATCATGAGTTATGGAATTATTGGAGAAGTTCTGGAAATTCGTATGTTAGACAAGTCTGAAGGCTGAACAAAACCATGCCTTACATACATCTATTACATGTGTATAAGGATGCTGTTGTAAATTATGAAATGCAATTTAAAGTATTACTGAAATTTTACTAATTTTGGCCACTATGCTTTTCTTAATTAAAATGCCATTAAAACTGTTACTGAATATTTACTGATTTTGATCATTATGATTTTCTCAATTAAAATGTAATTTAAAATGTTCTTGAATGTTTGTTCATTTGGGTTATTACAATGTTCTTAACAAAAGATACTACACATTCTGTTAATATGAGGAAGATCTGAATGCATCTTTAATATTAGGAATGGGTCTCCCAAATGCAAAGGTTTGGAATCACAGGTCCAGATGATTTATTGGGTTCTTTCCAGGTCTAATATTTTGGTATCCTAAACTGCAGTCACCAAAACAGTAGCCATTAGTCACATGTAGCCATTTAAATTTAAATTAATTTTAAAAAGTGTACACAGTTGCACTCCCCACATTTCAAATTCTTGGTAGTCACATGGGTTAGTGGTCAGTGTTGATAATAAAACATTTCATTGTTGAAGAAATAGCCTTTTCTTGGAGAACTGAGTGGTTTATTTATTTTTTTGTCTCACCAAGCAGCTTATGGGATTTTAGTTCCCCAGCCAGGGCTCTCAGCAGTGAGAGTGAGAAGTCCTAAACACTGGACCACTGGGGAATTCCCTGAGTGATCGTAATAATATGTTGTCTTTGCAATTAGATGGTATGTGTGCGTGTGTACTCAGTTATGTCCAACTCGTTGCGATCCCATAGATTGCAGCACACTAGGCTCCTCTGTCCATGGGATTCTCCAGACAAGAAAACTGGAGTGGGTTGCCATCTCCTCCTCCAGTGGATCTTCCCGAGCCAAGGTTGAACCTGCATCTCCTGCATTGGCAGGCGGATTCTTTAGCACTTGAGCCACCATGGCTTTAAAACATAATTCTTAGAAGAATATGAGTTTGAGGCTTAAAGGCACTTAGCCTTTGGTTCTGTCATTGAACGGAATTAAGACACTTGCCACTAGGTGTGTCTGAGGGATGGGCCCACTCTTTGTGGGACAGTTTCCTTTTGCATCTTTGATTACACTGGGTAACATGATGCTCAAGAATAGCCGTGCACGCCAGTGAGTGTTGATTCAGCCACACCCCAAAGAGCCTCACCCACTAGATGACTGTGAAACTCAGAAGCCTGTGCCCAGGATCTGGATAAAGCCAGACACCAGGATTTTGCCAGTTCCTAGCCAGAGGAGCCACCAAGAAGAGGAAGAATGGAGAAGCCATCCAAAGCCAAGTAATATATTTCCTTTTGCTAACAAGATTTCTGGGTGTGGCCAGAGCCAAAGGGTCGGGAGCTGGGGGAGGAGGGCCTCCTTTCAAAAAATCCTCAAAGATTAACTGAGACTTAAGTTCATGGGTCAGAAAGGACAGCTGAGTCTGACCATGCATTTAAGGAGCTTCCTAGGCAGCTCACGTGGTAAAGAATCCGCCTGCCAATGCATGAGACATGGGTTTGATCCCTGGGTCAGGAAAATCTCCTGGAGAAGGGAATGGCAACCCACTCTGGTATTCTTGTCTGGAGAAGTCCATGGACAGAGGAACCTGGCAAGCTACAGTCCATGGGGTCACAAAGAGTCAGACATGACTGAGCACATACATGCACCTAAGAGACAGAATTTTCCCCTTCTGATGAGAAAATATATCATATTCATTGTAGAAAATTTGGAAAATATAGAAGCTATGAGGATTTTAAAAGTCACTCACAATATCACTGGAGATAACCATTGTTAACATTCTGAACATTAAAAAAATTCCTTTAGCTCTCCCAACTGAGCCATAAGGTGAAAAGTGAAAGTAAAAGTGTTAGCTGCTCAGTCCTGTTCGACTCTTTGTGATCCCCTGGACTGTAGACCATCAGGCTCCTCTGCCCATGGAATTCTCCAAGCAAGGATACTGGACTGGGTTGCCATTTCCTTCGCCAGCGGATCTTCCTGACCCAGGGATCGAACCCGGATCTCCTGCACTGCAGGCAGATTCTTTACAGTCTGAGCCACTGGGGAGCTATAAAGGGTTAATATTAAATGTTTTGTATTTTGGGAAACCAGGACCTTTCCTGATGTAATTGCACTAACCTATAAAGCCAGCTTAAACTTGTGGTTTCTTTTCTCGCTCTGGCCATCTCTTGCCTCAAAGTCTCTTCTCTCAGTTTGTAAATAAGAAGTGGGGTCTTTTGAGTCCTATGGTCTCATTCCTAGACTTGCCTGGGGAGTTTTGCTGGGGCTCAGTCTGCACCCCTATGGCCACAAGGGCCTTGGGGAATTTAGTCGTGTGTTTAGAACAAGCCTTGGCTCTTCATTTTGCTTGGGGCCGGTGAAAAGGGGTCTAAGAACATTTGTATCGTTTCATCTACAAAGCAACTTGGTAGAATTAGCTGGGCACATCGTCACCTCTTCTTGGGGACAGGATTGGGGTAATGGTATACAAATGGGTTGCTGAATCATTTTTGAAAACTCAATCTTTTGTTAAGTATACCTGTTATGAGTACAGCTCTTTACTAGGTTCTGGGTCCACACACATGGATCACCCAGATCTTCTCTCAGAGCACGTATACATAAGTGGTATTGATGACTAGCAAAATAGACGACTATGATGTGGGTGCTGTGAAATTATGATAGAAGTAGGAACCTGGGTGGGAAGAGAAATTTCATCCATTTTGGAGGGTCAAGGAAGGCTTTTTGGGAAAAGTGCATCTAAGCTGAGAAGTGGAGGGTGAATGGTAAACAACATTCTTGAATGTGGAGAAGGTGAGAGAATGTTCCAGGGAGAAGACACAGCGGGAGTAAAAGCTGGGAGATGAGCAAGCATGATAGCTCTGAGAGGACAAGTTCAGTAAAGTACATGCGAAGTCTGTCCTGCGTATTTTGCTGGGAAAAGCCTTGAACGATGACGTTTGTTTCCAGAATGGCCTGAGTGATGGCACATTTCCCTTTTTCCTCAAGTGTTACTGTCACAGTTTCTCAAGAAGACCCAGGTGGGGGTCACCTTCCTCAGGCAGCCCTCCTAGATTTCCTCTGGGGGAAAGAAACTCTCTCTCCTCTGAATTCTCACAGTGCTCTTGTCCTCTCTCACTTTCCATTTATACAATAGCTACTTCCAATGTCTCTCTTGCTGTTTCTGGAACTCTGAGCAGACTAACGTCAGGGACAGTCTGTCTTCCAGAATCTTACCTGGTGCCCGGAACAAAGTTGCACATACACAGCAAATGTGTGTCCAGGGAGAGCTGGACTCAAGCAAGGACTGGTCTTCTGTGGGGCTGTCTTGTACTTTTTGAGATTTTATTTTATTTTATTTGCCACACTGCATGGCGTGTGGGATCTTAGTTCCTTGACCAGGGATTGAACCTGTGCAGCCCTTAAGTGGAATCTTAACCACTGGCCTGGGAAGTTCTTTTTTTGAGATTTTATCACATCCTCTCTCCCATTATAATCATTCTTTCCCTCTGTAGACCTGCCCTGATCCTCTGCTATGGCCAGGCTCAGGAAAATTTTCAGAAGAGGATAATGACATTTGATTTCATTTGTGCATGCAAATTGTATGTGTCTGGATGAAGGTTTCAAGCGGAGTTATAAATAGTGCTCAGAGCAAGGGCCGTGCTGTGCGCAGAGAGAGAGTACAGCTTCTCACTTGGGGAGCAAGACTTTAGTGTTGTGGAGGGTTTTTGGCAGGGTTCGTATCCAACCATTATACATGTGTTTGGCTGCATTTATTGGTAAAATAATGAAATACTTCTAAACCAGTGGCTGAGTGGGCTCCTATCTTGAACCCAGTGAATGTCCTGACACTCAGGATCCACTGACATCCAGCAATTAATGGGTTAATGCTGATCAAGGCAAGAGGTCTCCAGGGTCCTGCACCAGTGCCACTTTGACAAGTCAATACCCATGCCATTGATATTTTGAATATCACCCCTGATTATCAGATATATGTCTGTCAGTGATAGTGAAGAGTTTCCTCCTAAAGAAAGATTTGGGGTGGGAGTGGCTTTTGATAAAAGAGAGCTGATTAGGAAACCACATACAGGAGTGATTCCAACCCTTGAGTTAATAATTGACTAACAGTATCACCCTAGGGATGTTGCTTCATCTCTGCTTCTCTGTTTCCTTGTCTGTAAAAGAAGGAAAAGAATTCATTCCTGTTATCCATCCATCCACCCATCCATCCAGCTACCCGCTCGTCCAGCCAACAAACGACTGTGCATCCCCAGCCTGGAAATGTTGCCTGATGGTGGCCAGATAGACATTTAGGGAGTTCATTTTGGGAAACTGGTCACAAATCTAGTTTTGAAGGATGAATGAGATGTTGAAAGCACAAGCCTTTCAAAACTGTGGAGGATTTCACTGATGGTGAGTCCTCATGACATCAGTAGAAACGTTACTTCTGTGGTGTTGACTCAGGCGGCAGACTAGGGCATTTTGGTGCAATTTAGCAGTCGGGAAGGCCTTTTAGGTCTTCATCTATTCACGTCATTTGTATAATCCTACCTGTACCAAAAGGCTATGAGTCAGTTTCCATTTAACTAGTATTTGATAAGAGCCTTCTTGTTACAGATAGTTTTTTTTCCCAAAATGAAAAGAACCGTACAATTTTTGTTGATTGTAAACATAATGCACAACCTTTATAAAAATGTAAAACGCCACAGTAAAAGGTACAAAGATGAAAGTAAAATTACCCCAATCCTGCCTCCCAGAGATTAATACTCATCTTTTTAATGAAAATCCCTTCAGGCATCATTCTATGCTTATATGCATTTTTAAAAACATAGACTACATTGTATTATACATGCCATCTCTAACCTACTTTTCCTCTGAATATTATCAATATGCACTGAAAATTCCATTATCCAGTGGGTGATTGAAAAGTGTTTAATATTAAAAAGCACTGTGACATTTATGGTTTCTTTTCTCATATCATACCAAGATTCTGTGAGAGTTAAATCCTTTTCTTGCATTTTCTTCTTGAACTAATCAAGTTTGTGCTTGGGTCTTGTATGGTGGTTCTTTTTCAATTCAGTTAGTACATATTGCCCTGTCATTGTTAATGAATACCTGGTACTCCACTGTATATAAAAAATACATTTATTTAATTAGCCTCCAGCTGATGAATATTTGAGTTATTTTCCATTTTTTGGCTAATGTAATCATTCCATAATAAACATCCTTGTGTGTTCAACTTTGTTCATTGGCAAAGTTGCATGATAGCATCCTCAGGATAAATTTCTAGAAATGAGAACCTGGCTGAGGTCAAAGGTTTTTAAAATTTAACCTGCATTTGTATCAGGGGCTATTATGGGGCAAGAGAAGTTGCAGAAGCTTGAGGCTTAGCTGGGTTGATGGGACTTCAAACTCATGGCACAATCATAGAACAGTCCAGAAAGTAGATAGCTGAAGAGTGAATGCTTTTGGGTGAAATGGTCACTGAGTGTTGGAAGCAGTTTCAGAGAAAGTGAGTGAAGTGACCTCACTTTGGAGTTCTTAAAAATAGCTTGGCCTTCATCACTGAGATTACCTCTTAGAGAGCTCTGGTTAAAGGCAGTTGGATTAATAGCTTCTTTTCATTCAACAAATACTTCATGAGTGCCCCTTCAGTGTGAGGCACGGGGCAAAGCCAGGGCAGCAAGGGGTGGTCAGTCCATGGGGGACACAGGGTGGCCAGTGTGAACTGCAGCTCAGGGTGTGTGTGCTCCGGCCAGTTCTTGCATCCTTCTGTGACTCTGCGGCTTACTGTAAATGGATGTGCACCGTCTGGCCCCTGAGGGTTGTAATCTACTTCAAAATCGAGGATTCAGAGGTTAACGCTGGGTTGTCATGAAGAACCAAGACTAGGCCCCCAGAGTTGGGAGGAGAGATGGTGGCGTGGCGGCTCTGTCTGGGAGTCAGGGCTGAGCAAGGAGCACTCATGGTGAGTCTGAATGACCACATCGCTGCTGTTGGGTAGAGAATTCATGCTTTCTACAGGAAGACACACTGATTTGAACTTGGGGCCTCTTCCTACTCTGGGACTTCATGATTTCATAACAAAGTTTTAGGCAATGTAGTATTCATTCATTTACTCACTCAACAAACTCAAATGCCAGGGACTCTTCTAGGTACTGGAGACAAAAGATAGATCAAGTCAGATGTCTGCCACTGAGGGAATCTGTCTATCAGATCTAGTCCCTTAAATCTATTTGTCACTTCTACTGTATACTCATAAGGGATTTGATCTAGGTCATACCTGAATGGATTAGTGGTTTTCCCTGCTTTCTTCAATTTAAGTCTGAATTTGGCAATAAGCAGTTCATGATCCGAGCCACAGTCTGCTCCCCGGTCTTGTTTTTGCTGACTGTATGGAGCTTCTCCATCTTTGGCTGCAAAGAATATAATCAATCTGATTTTGGTGTTGATCATCTGGTGATGTCCACGTGTAGAATCTTCTCTTGTGTTGTTGGAAGAGGGTGTTTGCTATGACCAGTGTGTTCTCTTGGCAAAACTCTATTAGCCTTTGCCCTGCTTCATTCTGTACTCCAAGGCCAAATTTGCCTGTTACACCAGGTATTTCCTGACTTCTACTTTTGCATTCCAGTCCCCTATAATGAAAAGGACATCTTTTTTGAGTGTTAGTTCTAAAAGGTCTTGTAGGTCTTCATGGAACCGTTCAACTTCAGCTTCTTCGGCATTACTGGTCAGGGCACAGACTTGGATGACTTGATGAACTATGGACAGAGGTTCATGACATTGTACAGGAGACAGGGATCAAGACCATCCCCATGGAAAAGAAATGCAAAAATGCAAAAAAGCAAAATGGCTGTCTGAGGAGGCCTTACAGATAGCTGGGAAGAGAAGAGAAGCGAAAAGAAAAGGAGAAAGGGAAAGATATTCCCATATGAATGCAGAGTTCCAAAGAATAGCAAGGAGAGATAAGAAAGCCTTCCTCAGTGATCAATGCAAATGCAAAGAAATAGAGGAAAACAACAGATTGGGAAAGACTAGAGATCTCTTCAAGAAAATTAGAGATACCAAGGGAATATTTCATGCAAAAATGGGATCGATAAAGGACAGAAATGGTATGGACCTAACAGAAGCAGAAGATATTAAGAAAAGGTGGCAAGAATACACAGAAGAACTGTACAAAAAAGATCTTCATGACCCAGATAATCACGATGGTGTGATCACTCACCGAGAGCCAGACATCCTGGAATGTGAAGTCAAGTGGGCCTTAGAAAGCATCGCTACGAACAAAGCTAGTGGAGGTGATGGAATTCCAGTTGAGCTATTTCAAATCCTGAAAGATGATGCTGTGAAAGTGCTGCACTCGATATGCCAGCAAATCTGGAAAACTCAGCAGTGGCCACAGGACTGGAAAAAGTCACTTTTCATCCCAATCCCAAAGAAAGGCAGTGCCAAAGAATGCTCAAACTATTGCACAATTGCACTCATCTCACACGCTAGCAAAGTAATGCTCAAAATTCTCCAAGCCAGGCTTCAGCAATACGTGAACTGTGAACTTCCAGATGTTCAAGCTGGTTTTAGAAAAGGCAGAGGAACCAGAGATCAAATTGCCAATATCTGCTGGATCATCGAAAAAGCAAGAGAATTCCAGAAAAACATCTATTTCTGCTTTATTGACTATGCCAAAGCCTTTGACTGTGTGGATCACAATAAACTGGAAAATTCTAAAAGAGATGGGAATACCAGACCACCTGACCTGCCTCTTGAGAAACCTGTATGTAGGTCAGGAAGCAACAGTTAGAACTGGACATGGAACAACAGACTGGTTCCAAATAGGAAAAGGAGTACGTCAAGGCTGTATATTGTCACCCTGCTTATTTAACTTATATGCAGAGTACATTATGAGAAACGCTGGGCTGGAAGAAGCACAAGCTGGAATCAAGACTGCCGGGAGAAATATCAATAACCTCAGATATGCAGATGACACCACCCTTATGGCAGAAAGTGAAGAAGAACTAACGAGCCTCTTGATGAAAGTGAAAGAGGAGAGTGAAAAAGTTGGCTTAAAGCTCAACATTCAGAAAACTAAGATCATGGCATCTGGTCCCATCACTCCATGGGAAATAGATGGGGAAACAGTGGAAACAGTGTCAGACTTTATTTTTTGGGGCTCCAAAGTCACTGCTGATGGTGATTGCAGCTATGAAATTAAAAGACGCTTACTCCTTGGAAGGAAGGTTATGGTCAACCTAGATAGCATATTTAAAAGCAGAGACATTACTTTGCCAACAAAGGTCCGTCTAGTCAAGGCTATGGTTTTTCCAGTGGTCATGTATGGATGTGAGAGTTGGATGGTGAAGAAAGCTAAGCGCCGAAGAATTGATGCTTTTGAACTGTGGTGTTGGAGAAAACTCTTGAGAGTCCCTTGGACAGCAAGGAGATCCAATCAATCCACCCTCAAGGAGATCAGTCCTGGGTATTCATTGGAAGAACTGATGTTGAAGCTGAAACTCCAATACTTTGGCCACCTCATGCGAAGAGTTGACTCATTGGAAAAGACCCTGATGTTGGGAAGGATTGGGGGCAGGAGGAGAAGGGGGTGACAGAGGATGAGATGGTTGGATGGCACCACCGACTCGATGGACATGGGTTTGGGTGGACTCCGGGAGTTGGTGATGGACAGGGAGGCCTGGCGTGCTGGGATTCTTGGGGTCGCAAAGAGCCGGACATGACTGAGCGACTGAACTGAACTGAACTGAGGGACTGTTTCCTTAAAAGTTAAAATAGAATTTAAAATAGAAAAGTCATACTACCGGAGTCCAGCTCCAGCAGGTCCAGGGGTTCCCTCAGGATGGACGGCGTCGGCGATGCGAATGAGAAGACACAGCGAGTCTCGGTGTTAACAAGTGTCTCCCAAGTGTCTTCCAACTTTATTATTTTTAAGACAGCTTTTATATTTTTAGTGGTACATAGAAACAAATGTAAAGTATAGAGTCATACCAATTCAGCTTAGTGGGCATACCAATTTAGCTTAATGGGCCTATGAATTCAGCTTAATGGGCCTATCAATTCAGCTTAATAGGCCAGCAGTTTTGACCTTCATCGAAACCGTTTGCATGTTTTCAGTTACCAAAAGCCTCATTTTGTTTACATCATCTTCCAGCCTGGGGGCCTGCTAACATCTTGTGACTCTCCATTGATAAGGGTTGATCAGTCAGAACACTTTTGTATCAGGCACAGCAGGGAAGAATTCATCAATAGAAAGTTTCAAGGTAAAACCTGTTTTTGGTAATTTACTCTACGCCTTGAGCTTAACAGAAAAGAATGTTGTTCCATAAAGTCAAAGAACAGCAAGTTGAAGTTCAGCTTTAAGTAAGAATCATCAGTTAAATCAACAATTGTCTTATTATTTGTATTAAAGCTAAACTTTTATTTATATAAATTTTTAACTATTATGCTTTCATTATATAGGCTAAATACGTTAAGAGTAAAAACATAGTGAGTAAATATAGACTAAGTAACAGTTCCACAAAGCACTATTTTTTGTATTTCCTAACAAGCCTTTTTTCCCGCGAAGGGTTTTGTGCCCATAGGGGCTTTCTGTGCGGAGGCTCTCAATGCTGTTTTATTACTAGGGAGCAGTTATGCACATTAGCTCCAAAGGCACAGGTACATTTATTAAACAAACCAATATGTTAGCAAAAGGAATTTAGATCAGCATACTCTATACCTCAGATAATTTTATTTAGGGTGCTACCGTTCAGAGGCCTTGTTGATTTGAGGTTTCAGAGCGATCTGTTTTAGAAGGAAATCAGTAAAGGCCTTTTGCCTAAGTCATAGAAAATAAGAAGAGGTTTTTTATAGTAAACATCAGAAAGACAGGTATCTTTAAGGTGAGTGCTGAGGCAGCCTTCAGAGAATCCCTGAGGCCTGAGAAGCCGTGCTCAATCGTTCCTCTTTCTCATGACTCTGTCATGGGTGGGATCTCGTGAGCTGGCTCCTGGCAGCATACTACAATATTTACCATCTTAACCATTTTTAAGAGTATTCAGAGGTGTTAAGTATATACACATTGTTGAGTAAACAATCTCCAGAACTTTTTTATCTTTTGAAACAAACTCTGTACCCATTAAACACCAGCTCCCAATTTCTTCCTCCCCTGCCCTGATAATCACCATTCTGAGTTTCACTGCTTTTTAAATTTTTTTTATTTATTTATTTTAGTGGGAGGATGATTACTTTAAATATTATATTAATATTACATCAACATGTTGACTACTTTTGATATCTCATGTGAGTGGAATCACATAAGATTTGTCTTTTTGTGACTGGTTTATTTCACTCAGTATAATGTCCTCAAGGTTCATCCATGTTGTAGGATGTGACAGGATTTCATCCTTTTTTAAGGCTGAGTAACCAGGTGGCTCTAGCAGTAAAGAACCCACCTGCCAACACAGGAGATGTAAGAGACTCAGAGCCTGGACTCAAGAGAGCCTGGAATCCTTCTCCCTATGCCCTTTCCTTACCCTACTCCCCTCTGCAAAAAGAAATTGCCACGCTTCTAGATTCCAAGGGTCACCTTTGGATCTACATGTTGAACTTGTGTTGTAGCTTATAATTGTGTATATGATTTATATGTTAGTGTCCCCCTACAATTTCCCCAGCCCCCGAAAAACTGTTTATACGTTGGTAATTATCTTTCTATATTCTACTTAATCCCACTGGCTCTTACAGCAGCCCAGGGAGGTAAATATTAAGAGATGATGTAGCTAAAGACAGAGGGGCTTCCCCGATTAATACTTTGCCTTCCAATGCAGGTGGCACTAGTGGTAAAAAACCTGCCTGCCAGTGCAGGAGACATAAGAGACAAGTTTGATCTCTGGGCTGGGAAGATCCCCTGGAGGAGGGCATGGCAACCCACTCCAGTATTCTTGCCTGGAGAATCCCATGGACAGAGGAGCCTGGGGGGCTACAGCCCATAGGGTCACAAAGAGTCAGACAAAACTGAAGCAACTTAGCATACTCCAGTGCAGGGGGGGTGTGGGTTTGATCCCTGCTTGGGGAGCTAAGAACCCACATACCTTGTGGCCAAAAAACCAAAACAAACTTGGAAGCACAATATTGTAACTGAATCAATACAGACTTGAAAATCGGTCCATATTAAAAAAAAAAAAAAGTAGTAGAGTCAGCTTTGAACTCAGACCGACTCATCCAAAGCTCTTCTTTTCCTCTGAATCATGTGTCCTGGCTCTGGTTTCCAAAAACACAACAGCTGTGATCTCTTGCCCCCTCATTCTGTCTTGCTCTTTTTGTCCTCCTCTGGCCGTGTCTGTTCCTGTCCTGGGGAGGGGTTGCTGCGCAGTGAGTTTCTACTCTCTGAGCCAAGAGTAGTGTCCCTTGGCCATCATCACTCCAACATGGGGATGGAGGAATTAATTTGCCCCCAAGGTTTATTCCAAAGCTGGTGAGGAAATGTCTGGTAAGAAAGCGAGTCCGGAGAAGTTTTACAGTTTGCCTAGAGTCATGGATAATCAGTAAATGGCAAGCAGTGAAAAAGACAAGCTTCTTGGGAGCTTAGTTTTATATCGACAGAAGTGAGTCAGACATCAATAATGAGACTTTAACAACCAATCTCATTTTGGGGAAAATCGAAGATTCAACTCATGGCTTGGCTGAAAGATTGGGCTAGCCATCATAATAGTGAGTCTAGTTACTCATGAGATAAGAGAATGGATGAAAAAAAATTTCTAGGTCTCTATTGGAACTGGTTAGCGGAAATGAAATCTGTACTAATCCTTTGGGAAAACCAAGTGAACTCTGAGTGGTAAGGATTCAATGATAGAAGTCACATTTCTTTATTCAAATATCTGAAGGGCAACCTAGTTTTTATTTGTGAAACTGAATTTTTGGCTTTGACTGTAATAAGCATCCTATGTTTTGAAAATCTTCACACCGGCTTTTGTGGAAGCACCGTTCATTTCTGTAGCGATTTTATTTTAATGCTTTTTCACAAGTTGTACTTCTGGTTGGTAGATGGGTGGGCTGTCTGATACTATCTTACTTTACTAATGCCTGCATTATTCAAGGCAGAATCCCAAACGCGGACAAAATAAACATAGGTCACATCTATGGCTTCTCCATGTTCTGCAGTTACCTTGGCAAGAGAGCTGAGTTACTTTAGTTTGACAGGATTTGTTCTTTATGAAGCTTTACTGACTGCTGTCTTACCCCTTTATATATCTCTGTTTCTAAAGTTGTTGTCTGATGAGATTTCTTCTCCCTGTTTCTTTTTCCCTTTCTGGAAACGTATGCAAAGTTCATGTTGTGAATAATGCACGGCTTTACTTATGTAATTGCTACAAATGATGATAAGGGTTAGAGAGGAATATTAATTTCTCTATTAATACTTGAATATGAATCAAAGGTTCATTGATTTGTAAATTACCTTTTAATGGAATTTGAAAAAAGGCTTCTCATCAAAATTTCTCCATAAATTCTCATTAAATGCTTACCTTTGCATACAAAGGATACAGATGAATTCACTGATGAATATTCCAACATGTTCAGTTTTTTAGAGCAAACAATCATATTTGGATTAACCAATATCACTGCTGCCTGGTGGTGATTTATTGAAGTTATTTATTGTTGGTGGAATGAGACTATGTTTTTCTTTTCGACTGCTCCACATCTTTAATCTTCTTTTCCTATCCGTAAATTCTTCCCAAGGTAAATTCTCCCCAAGGTAAAATCCTAGCTGCTTCCCTTGCAGCTAGCATGCTGACATTAGACTCCAGCTGCACAAGTCAGATGCGTGCACTTGAGATTTTTGAATTGAAAGCTAGTGACACAAATAAACAGGTGCAGCATAGAATGATTCTGGTGAGGTGAAGGGCAAATAGCCTATTTTCTTATTTTTTATTTATTTTGGCTGTACCAGGTCTTCACTGCAGTATGTGAGATCTCATTTTCAGACCAGAGATCGAATCTGGGTCCCCTGCATTGGGAGTTCAGAGTCTTAGCCACTGGACCACCAGGGAAGTTCCCAAATATCCATTTTCTCAGAGAGAGCAGTACCAGAGGTTCTGGCAGTACCTCTGGTTTCCAGTGTGGTGGATAAACTGAAATATCTGTACCCAGAGGTGGGGTCTACTCAGGGGCTGTCTGTGATGTGTGAGGCATTGCTCCTGGCTTTGTAGTCTTCAAAGTTTTCCCAGTTTTCCTGAGAATCTTGTGCTTCCCTTGTGGCTCAGACAGTAAAAAGTCTGCCTGCAATGTGGGAGACTGGGTTTGATCCCTGGGTCAGAAAGATCCCCTGGAGAAGGAAATGGCAAACCACTCCAGTACTATTGCCTGGAAAATCCCACGGATGGAGGAGCCTGGTGGGCTACAGTCCATGGGTTTGCAAAGAGTTGGACACGACTGAGTGACTTCACTTTCCCTTCTCAGTTTTGAGAATTTGAAACTGTCTCATATCCTTTAACACATTCCTTTTCTAGTTAATCTAGCCAGGGAGTGTGTCTGTAATTTGCCACTAAGAAATCCAATGGATACAACTGGAATATGAAGAAAAAGAAAAAGAAATAGGATTCTTTCACATGTATCTCATTTCAGCTGTAGAAAGACATCAGTAGAACAAGACTTTTTGTCAGGTTTTCTTCCAGTAGCCATCATCTATTTCAACTGATTCATGTTTTAAAACAGCAATCTAGAGACAGTCATGCACACCCAGACAGGGTGTTTCTAAGGGAAATGGAGGGTGTTTTCATGCCAGTGAATGGCTATGAGTTTGGGACTCACCAGTGGCCTTTTAGTTGTTGTTTAGTCACTAGGTCATGTCCAGAGGCCTTAGGAAATGGCTTTAAAAGATGAACTATGAAGGGATCCAGGATAGAGATCTTCTGGAAAGGCTTCAGATTCTTAGCTTGTGAGGTATTAGGAGTTGGTTGAAATAAAAATACAGTTTCACTGGAGGCCCATGATTTAATTCTTCCACCCATTCATCCAACTATATTTATTAAGTATCTATTCTGTACCATGCACATGCAAAAATATCAGTATTAAGGAGATGGTGGTGAACTAGGCAGAGCTACACAGGCCTTTATTTGATGCTCCGAGGTTTCAGAGTGTTTCCATATATACAGGAAGGAAGGACGATGGGCTTTAGTATAACTGAAGATGATGAACATTGGAGAGGTCGCATGATTTATCCACTAACACATAGCCAGTAAGTAGTAGAACTGAGAATCAAATTCAATTCTTCTGGTTCTAGAATCTTACATTCTTTCCAGGATGCCAGCCCTCCTTACCTGCTAGGTTCACATCAACAGTGAGAGACAGGTGTGAAAATAATACTTTTCTTGTAAAGGAGTCTGATTCAGAGAAGGGTTAAAATGGTAAATATAGAGGCAGGACCTCACTCTCTAGGGCCTGTGATCTTACTTCCACTCTGCAGTTGTACTACCCCAGACTGCCTCTCTCATTTATATCTTGATTATGAACATGGTATTGAGAGATGCCCTTGATGGATGATATTCAGTGAGGAAGGGAAAACATCCGACATCTTTGGGATGAGGGTCAGGTAGCTTCAAATATAGTCAAGTGTGAGAACTAGAAAGAGAGGGAGTACAAGAAAGGGAACTCTACCTACTTAGCCATTTCCTCCTAGGGCTGTGATTTTATAAAAGACATGGTCCCCACCCTCACTGATACCACGGTCTAGTGGGCAAGATAAGCATGTACACACTGAGTCATTTCTATCCTCAGGCCTATGCATATACGTATCCTACTAGGTGGCATTATTTTCCTTCTGTTTTTTTAATCGAAATTTTTATTGAGATGATTGTAGGCTGTTGAGAAGTGAAGATAACACGCGATTATGGGAAATAATACAGAGGGATCTCATGTACCCTTTACCCAGTTTCCCCAAAGGTGACATCTTGCAAAACTATAGTACAATATCACAACTAGTATATCAACTTTGAAACAATCCACTGATTTTACTCAGCCTGCCTAAGTTTTACTTGTACTCATTTGTGTGTGTGTGTGTGTGTGTGTGTGTGTGTGTGTGTGTGTGTTTGGCTCTATACCGTTGTATCACCTGTATTGGGTTGTTATCTGACACCACAGTTAAGATACAGAACTGTTCCGTCACTATGAGGATCCCATGTGTTGAGCTTTTGTCTTTTTGTAACCATATTTCCCTCCCTCCCTGGTTTTATATTTTGTGTCTTGTGTACCCTTGGCATCTATAAAAAATCAATGAAGGGACTTCCCTGGTGGTCCAGCGGCTAAGGCTCTGAGCTCCTAATGCAGAGGGTTTGAGTTCAATCCCTAGTCAGGGAACTAGGTTCCACAAGTGCTGCAACTAAAGGTCTGCATGCCACAGCTAAAGATCAAAAATCCTGTATGCCACAGCAAAGACCTAGTACGGTCAAACGCGTAGTTAATAATTTAAAAAAAAAACCCACAACACGAAGTATCATAAAAAAGGACATTTGAAAAACTCCTAAAATAAAGTATTTCTTAAAAAAGAATAAATGAACTAACAATACCATAAGAGATTGTATTATGTTTATATTTATATTTGTGTTTGTATTTATATATGTCCTCTGAAGGAGAGGAAGAAGCCATTCATTTGAACAGAGCCTTGAAGTCAGAGAAGGAGGCAGTTTCACAGCGAGTGAGGGACACTCATGACTTGGACTGGAGGGCGTGGTGACTAAGCTCGTGGACTGCACAAAGGCCTGGCCGCCCGGGTTTCCACCACTTACTGTCTGAGTCATCCCCACTAGGCAGATCTCTAGGCCCCCTCAGTTTTCTCATCTTTAAAACAAAAAGGACATTGTACCCACTTCAGAGGTCACTTGGAACAAGCTGCAATGGTGCACGTATAAGAGTGCCAGGAAAGTGGTAAGACTCACCTCAACAAACAGACGCCATTCTTACTAGTCTCACTTTTAGCAATTTGAGAAGGTCCTTTGGTGACCCGGACTGAAGTCCTGTCTCATTCTGCCTTTGTGAAGGGGTGCAGATTGAGCTTCCTCCCTGAGGCTGATGTGGGAGACAGTTCTCAGATGACCCCCTCTCCCACCCCCCGCCCAGAGTCCTTCTTGGTTCTCACCCTGGTGGTCACCCTCATTGAGGATCCTGAGGCTTTGCTAGCATTTTCCCCATCTCTTCTTAAATGCATTCTATGAGGAAGTTGTTTTTTTAAAGATTGTTTGTATTTTTTTAATTTTTTAAATTTTAGTTTTGACTTTTCCGGGTCGCACGCAGATCTTCTGTTGTGGTGCCCGCGTTTGTCTCTAGTTGTGTTGCACAGGCTTTCTAGTTGAGGCACTTAGTTGGCATGTGGAACCTTAATTCTCTCGCCAGGGATTGAACCGGGACCGCTACACTGGCAGGCAGGATTCCTAACCCCTGGACCACCAGGGAAGTCCCAGGAAATGATTTGTTAAAGAGCATTTAATCTGGGAATCTGTGAACTTCCTGAGGGGCTGCTCTCCTGAATAACCAGAGCTTTGTGTAGCAAAAGCCCCACCTACCCTTTGCACACAAGGTCAGTGGGCGAGTTTGACCCCAGTCTGACCTTCTTCCTAACAAAGAGGCTTGTAGGAAATAATTCCCAAGAATCAGCTCCCTTTTCATCCACTTCCTCTTCATGTGATTGAGAGAGGTGTTTACTGTGGGTCTGTTCTGTGGGTAATGTGTCTGGAGCTCTCTTGGTTCCATTGACATTCTTTTGTTGTGTACACACCTGCTGTGAGAAAATAAATCTTGTGTTACAAAGACAAAAGGCAGTTAGTAGAGCAGGATTTGGGTTAAAAACTCTTTGTGACTCCCTTTGCCAACTGTCAAATCCACTTCCAGAGGCCATCACAGGGAAAGGCCTGTCTGAGGAGCTGCAGAGACAATTTTTTTTTAAGGATGAATTTGAAGAGCACCTAGGAAGGCACTTTCCATCCACAAATTTTACATGGCGTCCTCAACAATTCATTGTGTGCTATGACATATTACTGTCTTTTTCTCCCCTTAGAGATTCTTGCAATCTCAGTAGAGCAGGGACTTAACCCATTAAGTGTGGGCAGTTGTGGAGAGGAGAGTAGTGAACTGTTTCCTAGTTACAGACACAGGGTGCATTCAGCAGGCTGGTGGGATAAGCATACATTTAGGCAACATGGGAAGAGGTTTTAGCCTTCAATGATGATTCTTAGCTAATTAGTGATCACTCTAAGGGTGAAAAGACTTCCCTGGTGGCTCATACTGTAAAGAATCTGCCTGCAATGCAGGAGACGTGGGCTTGATCTCTGGGTCAGGAAGGTCCCCTGGAGAAGGGAATGGTAACCCACTCCAGTATTCTTGCCTGGGGAAGTCTATGGACAGAGGAGCCTGGCAGGCTATTGTCCATGGGGTCTCAAAGACTTGGACACGACTGAGAAACTGAGCATGCATGCTAGGGATGAAAATCTTATTTTCTATTATTACTCTGAATATAAAAAGAGATTTCCCCTATCTCTTCTTCATCTAGCCCTTCCCCTCTTCAGTATTAATATGGGTTTTCAGATTGTTATCCAATGTGTTATAATACATTCCTGGTATTGATTTTGATACTCAAATTATCTCCTATTTTTCCAGAGAAAGCCCCGTCAGGTTGGCTCCTGTGTCCTTTCCACAGGCCCCCATCAGTTTTTTGAGCAGTTTCTTTCTTTCTGGAATGAGACTTTCCAGGTTCCTATCTAACCTCTTGTGATTATGTTAGAAAAGCAGGAAGGTAAAAATCATTTCCCAGCTTCAACACTGGCAAACATATCCTAGAACTTTGGCAAAAACCCAGTAGGTTCTGGACTGGTCCTATTGATCACTGAAGCTCCAGAAATGGGTCATAGGAAAGTCACAGTTTTCTGTGAGAGGTGGCTGAGTGTAGATGCTGCTGGTAATAGGCAGACCTGTGGACTCAGGCAAATGGAGATTCGTGGACATCTGGTCAACATGACCCCTGGCACGTATCCATGGTTATGGGAGATGGGAAGCGTATGGTAATTAAAACCACAAGAAAAACGATTTCATCCAGGGATTTGAACTCTTGTTTCCCAAATGACACCACGAGAGCAGCAAACCAGTTATAAAATTATCTCTTTGCTTTGCACCAATTTAAACAGGTGGTGCTAGTGGTAAAGAACCTGCCTGCCAATACAGGAAACATAATGAGATATGGGTTCAATCCCTGGGTCAGGAAGGTCCCCTGGAGGAGGGCATGGCAACCCACTCCAGTATTTTTGCCTGGAGGATCCCATGGACAGAGGAGCCTGGTGGGCTACAGTCCACAGGGTCTCAAAGAATTGGACACAACTGAACCGACTTAGCACACAAACGTCTTCTACTCTCATATCTGTAGAGATGAGGATCCACAGTAAATGAAGACAGTAAAAAGATAATAGAGAAGATGATGAGGTGAAAAAAATCTCCCAAACTGGCTGATGCAAAAAAAAAAGAGTCAAAGGTCAAAATATTTCATCAAGGCAGAGACATTTTGGGTCAGAGACTTCTAAACAGTTTGTATGTCACTTGGCAAGCATCCCTTAAAGAACCGTGCAATGCCAGTTGAGTGTGTGGAAAGAAAGCAATAGACCTGTGTATGAGGATGGGAAGAAGAATAGCCACTTGGTTGGAAGGGGCCAGTGGCCGTGTCACCAGTGACCTGATATTACACTAGAATGCGTGCCAGTTGGGATGTCCCAAGTCAACTGCCCACATGCTTTAAAATTGCTCTGAACCCTCCCAGTTGTTTCAAAGACAGAAGCTCAGAAGTTGGCCCACACTCCTCAGGAGTCAAGTTCGATGAGAAGGCTAGGTCCTGGGAAAGAGATGAAGACCAGCTAGTTTCAAGCCCATAGTGTGGTGCCCTACTTTTTCACCATAGAGGCTCAAAGCCCTTTAGTATTATTGACTTAGTTAATTATGATGTTGCCCTTTGAGTCTGGAAAGTGCATTGATATTTTTAAATAAAAGTTGATTGCAGCATGATCTTTCTAATAAATAGTGGTGAATTTTCTAAGCAAAATGAAGGTGCTGTGACATCCATTCACTTGGACCCAACCGCCTCACATTTTCTGATCTTCCCATTGTTAGGAGAAGAAAGTGACTATTAATAAAACAGATGTGTAGTGTTCAAGCTTTAGAAAGTCAGCTTCCTGGGGATATTCAGGAGTTGAGTCAGCAAACACACACACTACTGTTCTCCTTTGTCTTGCCTCTTGCAGACACAGATAATCTATCAGAGTTTCAAAACTTTCCATATAATAGTAATTGGATGTCTATACTGGATGGGATGATGGGGCAAGAAAAGTAAAATGTATCTTGTCTCTCCTCCAAGAGCTTTTCAGTATGCTTGGGAGAAATCAAGGGTAATAGCAACTGTTCTCAAATGCACTTTCAATCTATGAGAATTTTAGTTACATGGAGTCAGAGTCATCCATTTTTCACTGTACAGCAGTAGCAGAACGAGGATGGTATGTTTCCCCTGGGTCTCCTACAATGTAATAGTATTTTCCAGAAAGACACTTGTCCTCTAGCCAGTTTTGGTTATGATTCCCCTCTGCTGTGCAGTCTAACTGTGACTTGGGGTTTTTTTTAATTGCACAGAACACACCCAGTGGTGGAATATGCCTTATGGATATATCGAATATGGGATAGGGAAGCAGTGAAGTGTGGATGTTAAGAGCAAAAGTTCAGAGTCAAGTCTTGGCAGGATGGCTGATCCTGGGCAAATCAGCTTAAGCTCTCTGATATCTGTTTCTTT
The DNA here is from genome assembly GCF_054371585.1 of Giraffa tippelskirchi. Classification (NCBI taxonomy): domain Eukaryota; kingdom Metazoa; phylum Chordata; class Mammalia; order Artiodactyla; family Giraffidae; genus Giraffa; species Giraffa tippelskirchi. The sequence continues at coordinate 61,256,552 of NC_137280.1, forward strand.
ATCTGTAAAATAGAGACAGTGGTAGATACTTTACAGAGTTGTTCTGAGGATGAAATGAGATAAGAGTATAAAAGTGTTTGCCACAGTTCCTGGCATATCAAAATGCTCAAATTAATAATTGCCATTATTGTTTTTAATTTTTTTCTTTTAAATATTTATTTATGCTACTGCTTTGGCTCACAGGATCTTCATTTGTCGTGTCACGTGGGATTTTCATTGCAGCACAATGTTGGGGCGTGGGGGCTTATTTGCTTCATGGCATGTGGGATCTTAGTTGCTGTACCAAGTATTGAACAGGTTTCCCCTGCACTGCAAGCCAGATTCTTAACCTCTGGACCACCAGGGAAGTCCCAGCCATTATTACTTTTTAAATTAAATTTATTATTTTTGGTTGTGCATGGCCTCTGTTTAGTTGCAGTGCATGGGCTTCTCATTGTGATGGCTTCTCTTGTTGCAGAGCACAGGGTCTAGGGGGTGCAAGCTCAGTAGTTGCCCTGAGGCATTTGGGATCTTCCCGGACCAGGGATTGAACCCGTGTCACCTGCATTGGCAGGTGGTTTCTTAACCCCTGGACTACCAGAGAAGTCTTTCCGTTATTTTTATCTTTATTCTTATCACTATTATTACATGTGGAGTCGATTCCAGCAAGCAGCCTTGCCGATAAGCAGAAATATAGACAGAGCGTCCCCCGCCCCCCTTTAGGGATGGGAGCATCGCTCAGGAACTGTTGCTATTCAGGGTTCCCATCAGCCCCTGGACATTAGGAGGTTTCCTCTGGCTCTTTCTTGCTCCTTCACTTTGTAGACTCATCTACTTCATCTCTGCTTCAACTGATCCCTGCTACCCTGAGCTAATTTCTCTATATTCCTCCACCTGGCGACTTCTGTTGACTCATAGGTTTCAAAATCGTGTTTCTGTTTCCTATTTCCATGACAGGTAATCCAAAGCAGTTAGTTGGTTTCCCCTTTCTGTCTTGCCAATAACATTTTCTTTCCATTACTGTACATCTCAAGGAGGGAGAAGAAGGAACACTTGTAGAATTCAAGAAGACTGAGTCCCACGTAGACTCATGTTAGGTCTCTTGTCCCTCAGGGACTCTAATGTGCCCTTTTAGATGACTCTTACCTAACTGTTTACACAGGGAACACCTGCTTGGTACATAGAAATCAATATCTTTTCCTACTAAGCTTCCAATGTACTGAGCTGCTGCATCTCCAGGAAGTTTACAGAAAAACTGTAGCACAATTTGTAACAATGGATTTGTTTCCTTTTCATTCAGTTGTTGAATCATGAAGGGGTGAAGTAAAAGTCGCTCAGTCGTGTCTGACTCTTTCCCATGGACTATACAGCCCATGGAACTCTCCAGGCCGGAATACTGGAGCCGGTAGCCTTTCCCTTCTCCAGGGGATCTTCCCAGCCCAGGGATCAAACCCAGGCCTCCCACACTGCAGGCAGGTTCTTTACCAGCTGAGCTACCAGGGAGTTGAGGTACAATTACTGACTTTCAACATTGAGCGGAAACATTTGATATCAATTAAAACAACAGGGTAATACCCAAAATAATAGGTCCAGGATTAAGATCTATAGATAGTTTAGAATTGTATATTAACACATATATGTGGAATCTAGAAAAATGGTACAAATGAACGTATTTCCGGGGCAGAAACAGAGACATGGATGTGCAGAACTAACATGTGGACACAGCTGAGGAAGGGGAGGGTGGGACAAATCGGGAGAGTACCATTGACGTATTTACACTATTGTGTGTAAAGTAGTGAGTGGGAAGCTGCTGTACAGCACAGGGAGCTCACCTCTGTGCTCCGTGATGACCTAGAGGGGTGGGATGGTGGAGGGTGGGGTGGGAAGGAGGCTCAACAGGGAGGAGATATATGTATACATGTAGATGATTCACTTCGTTGTACAGCAGAAACTAACACAACACTGTAAAGCAATTATATTCTAATTTAAAAAAGAAAAAAGAAAGTTATAAAAAAAAGAATCCACTGCTTATGTTTCTTATTTTACTCAGTTCACCCATCTCTTAAAGATGACACCTATTTTAAGAAATCAAAATCATACTATTTGCTAAAAATAGGTGCAAAGCTTTAATATAAAGGATAATGAATTTCCTACTCTTCCAGGGAAGATTACACTGTTTGAGGTTTTCTTAAGTCCCTTGCTTTTTCCTCCCACTTTTTGTTATCCATTTGGGCACAGCAAAAGAAGAGAATATCAAACCATCATTTTGAGGCTTTTTAATAATGCTGAGGAAAGAATAGGTGTCCATTTGTTGGAGGGTGTCTACTTATTAGCAGGATTTCTCAAACTGATCTGAGTTCCAATGTATCAGTCACCATTTCAGGGAAACTGACTTGAAAAGTTTGCTGTCAAATCAAATTGAGAGCTACTCTGTAGTTCTTTTGTGCTTTTGAGGAATCTTATTTCATCTAAGTGTATTATTGAATCTAAGTCTTGTAAAATGGGTCACTGCAGAATTTTCCAAATGTATTTCAAAATGAAATCTCTTTATTTGTGGAAGGTCCAGTTCTGCATGATAAGATCTGGATTTAGAGTCTGTCAGAGTGGGTCCTCCAAAGAACAGATTCCAAGATGGCATTGGTGTGATCAAGATTTATTTGGAGAGAGAATTCTCTGGTGGTCCAGTGGTTAGGACTCTGAGCTTCCACTGCAAGGGGCTGCTGTTCAAGCCCTGGTCAGGGAACTAAGATCCTGCATGTCACTTGGTGTGTCCAAAAAACTCCCATTTATTTGGGAAACATATGGGAAAGATAGAGCTTCCCAGGTAGCACTAGTGGTAAAGAACCCACCTGCCAATTCAGGAGACATAAGAGACACAGGTTTGATCCCTGGATCAAGAAGATCCCCTGAGGAGGGCACAACAACCCACTCCAGTATTCTTGCCTGGAGAACCCCATGGACAGAGGAGCCTGGTGGGCTACAGTCCCTGGGTTACAAAGAGTCGGAAACGACTGGAAGCAACTTAGCATTGATGCATGGGAAGCATAAAGAGGAAGGAGTACCAGAAGGCAGAGAGTTTTCAGACTATGATGCAAACCTGACTCCTGTGATGAAGAGCAAGAAGGAAAGGGAATTGGATAGGAAGAATCTTCCAAAAAATTTTTCCTCCAGGCCAATAGGGACTCTTGTGACTCAAGTCATCCATTAGAAGAGTACCATGTCTTGTAGGACTAGCTCACTTATGGTGCTTAGTCACTTGCTGGGTAGCATGGTCTCAGTGTGACACAGCAGTGAATCAGAGGTACAGAAGCTGGGGCTGTCCGTGAACTATGCTTCGTGCAGCCAGAGATCTGAGTGGCACTTTTTCATGACTACCATGGTTTCCAGCTTTGGCCATTTTTAACTGTGCAAACTTGAGTAAGTCATTCCAGGTTCTGGGGACTAAATGGTTAATCTATCAATGAGGAGGGAAACCTTTGTATGTCACACAACTGCTATGACACACAGCTGTATGTAAAAGTTCTTTGTAATCTATGAAGCACTCTAGAAATAGAAAATAATATTACGATGGAGTGATCGAAGCCTTTTCAAATGTATTAGTTGTTAAAAAGCCATTGTGCTCCTTGACCACAATGCATTGTCTTTCCCAGATTGCTCTGTATTTCCCATAGGCCCACTGCAGTGCTGGGCATCTAATAGGTAATGAGTAGATGTTTGTTGAATCATGATAACAACTTTTGAGAGTTCTCCAAGGAAACACTCCATGACTGAGACGATATATGGAATAACGATTATAGACACTGAAATTTATTCCCTCTGGCAGAAGGCTACATGGTAGGAGGCAAAGCATGGGGAAGGGTGGAGGATGATTTCTGTTGATATGATCTGCCCTTGTATTTGGAATTGACATAGCAGCTTCATGCAAAGAGCATTATTCTTCCTAGAGTGGGGAAGGTGGAGGAGAGTTTAATAACCTTCTGGTTTTGCAATATAGCCTTTCTTTTGAGAATTTCTGAAACAATTCTGAAGCTAATTGAGTTAAGACAATTCCCAATCTTCTTTTTAGATAATTTTACAGCATCACTCCTCTAAAGTTGATTTCCCAGAGTTGTCTATCAGTTACATTATTGAACCCTCTGAGTTTTACCAATTTATCCTTTCCCCCTTTTGGAGAAGAATCAGTTGGGGCTAAAATGTTTAAGGGGCAAGCACAGGAATGAGGGAAGTGGATAGTAGGGGTGAAGTGTGACTGGGTAATTTCTTAAGGAGCTGACTGTAGCTCATCTGTTTGGTTCTATTTCCTGAGAACTCACAGTTTTGTCTGTTCCTTCTTTCTACATTGCTTTGTACCAGCTCAGGATTTTCAGCATTCAATTGTTTGTGGAATGAACCAATGAATGAATTAGATGTGCTGGGTGCAGGAATCAACTGGAGAGAGTTTCTACCTTAATGGAACTTTTGGTCTAAGGGATGCTTGTGAAAAAAAATCATGTAAAAATAAAATGACAAACTATGATAAGTGTTGAAAAGAAAAAGCATGAGAAACACGAGGAACTGCTGAGGAGGAGGAGAGGGGGTAGTATCTGGGATGTTAAGTGGCATCCTTCTAAGGGGCGGGATGGAGTCAATAGGGTGAAGAGGTGTGTGAGGGCATATGGATTCCAGGCACAGAGAAGACCATGTGCAGAGACCCTGAGGGAGGGTCATGTTCCAGTCAAGTTGCCAAAGGAAGGTGGTCAGAGCAGAGAGAGAAAGCAGCAGAGATAAAGCTCTGGGTTTTTCCCTGTGACGAACAATCAACAAACCTTTATGACTGTCTACCGTGCAGCCAGCTGACTTCTGTTGTTATGATGTGTACTTGTATCTGAGTCAGACATAATAGCCACATGGCAAGATTGACATTCTGCAAATAAGGAGGAATAAACTTAAATTCTAGAAGGAGAAATGTGAGTTTTAGCTAGAGAACCCTTGAGGGCCCCTGAGACTATTGAGCTCAGATAAGAGCTGCTATGAATCTTCTTTTGTGAAGAACAGATCAGACAAGGGGAGGAGGTTTTGCTCCCTTGAAAGGATCAGGGGTCAGGAGGTGAGGTTCCAGCTCTGATGGTTCCATGACTGGCTGTGTGACCTTAAAGCACATCATCTTTTTAGTTGTCACTTTCCCCATCTATAACACCTGAGGTTGGGGCTCGGGGATCTCTGATATTTGCTTCTGATTGGGGTCAAGTTCACGATGAGCAAAAAGGAAAGAAGGGGTGCATCAGGAAACCTGTGCCCCATCTGTGAACCCCTGAGCCACCGGCCATTTCTTTGGGGACAATGAGGGCTCAGCTGGAGCTCTCGAATGAGGTTGCCTTGTGAGTTACTATGTAACCGGCTCAGTCCTCACTTGCAAAACATTCTCCCTACCCCTGTCTTTCTGTCTCAGTGTCCTGTCTCTTGGAGGCTCTTATACAACTGCCTGGTCCATAGGCATCAACCTCCTAGCCTTCCCCAAGAGGGCTCAGTAGAAAGAACCCAGCTTTTTTCTCCTTTCCTGTGGCGCCATCAAGAAGTGCAAGAGGGGACTTCTCAACGGCTAAGACTCTGAGCTCCCAACACAGGGGGCCTGGGTTCCATCTCTGATCAGGAAACTAGATCCCACGTACTACAACTAAGACCCAGTACAACCTAAATAAATAAATTTTTTGTTTTGAAAGTGCCAGAGGAAGTAACAAAGGGTGGCAGGTCAGTTCCTTGGGGTTGCCATACAAATGACCACAGACTGGGAGGCTTAGAACAACAGAAAAGTATCCTCTCCCAGGTCTAGAGGCCGGAAGTCTGAATTCAAGGTGCTGAGAGGACCATGCTCGCTCTGAAGGCTCTGGGAGAGAATCCTTCCTCTTCCAGCTTCTGGTATCTCTAGGTGTCCCTTGGCTTGTGGCCACATCTCTCCAATCTCTCTGTCTTCACATGGCCTTCTCTGCGCGTCTTCTCCTTTCCTGTTTCTTGTAAGGACACTTGTCACTGGATTTAGTCCCCACTCTCAGGTGGCGCTAGTGGTGAAGAACCCTCCTGCCAGTGCAGGAGATGCAAGAGACATGGGTTCAATCCCTGGGTCAGGAAGATCCCCGGGAGAAGGACATGGCAACCCACTCCAATATTCTTGCCTGGAGAATCCCATGGACAGAGGAGCTTGGCGGGCTACAGTCTATATGGTCCCAAAGAGTCAGACCCTACTGAAGAGACTTAGCACAACACAGCGTGGGGGTAATCCAGAACTTAATTACATCTTCAAAGATTCCTTTTTTTTTTTTTTTTTTGAGAATAAGGGCACATTCACAGTTTTCAGAATGCAAACATATCTTTTGGGGAGCCACCATTCAGCCCACTATAGGCCATGACTTCTGAGACATTTGACCAACCAAAATGCCTTCTTTTTATTTTTCTCCTTTCTAAACTTGACTTCTTGAAATAACATCATACTATAAGTGCCAATGAAATGCCACAGAGAGGAGACTGAAGAGCCTGAGAGCATTGGCTCTGAGGGTAGGTGGTGGTGGTGTTGTTCAGTCACTAAGTCATGTCTGAATCTTTGTGACCTCATGGGCTGTAGCCTGCCAGGCTTCCCTGTCCTTCATCATCTCCTGGAGTTTGCTCAAACTCAAGTCCATTGAGTCAGTGTCAGTGATGCCATCCAACTGTCTCATCCGCTGTCACCCCTTCTCCTGCCCTCAATCTTTCCCAGCATCAAGGTCTTTTCCAATGAGTCGGCTCTTCGCATCAGGTGGCCAAAGTACTAGAGCTTCAGCTTCAGCGTCAGTCCTTCCAGTGAATGTTGAGAGCAGGTGGCCTTGGTTCAAACTCCAGCAGTTACCAGCCCCTCTGTGACTCAGTTTCATCATTCATAAATTGGGCACAATAACAGTACCTACCTCTGAGGGCTATTGTGGGACTTAAATAGGATAATACTTGTTAAAGTATCTAGAACTGGCCTCAAGTAAAGCGAACACTTTACTTGTGGGAGTATGTGTGGTAGTATGTGGGAGAAGGGGGCGACAGAGGATGAGATGGTTGGATGGGATCACTGACTCCATGGTTATGAGTTTGAGCAAGCTCCAGGAGCTGGTGACAGACAGGGAGGCCTGGCGTGCTGTGGTCCATGAGGTTGCAAAGAGTCGGACACGACTGAGCAGCTGAACTGAATTGAAAGTGAAAAAACATATTACAAAGGAGTAGGGGATAGTGAAAATGACTAAAAACCCAACTTGGATGGCTAGATCATGGCTAGAAAGTATCCAGGGCTTTGGCACTGTCTGGCGCTGGGGTTTCTTTGAGCCTCGATCCACCTGTGGCTACCTGACTTGGAATAAAGCATACCACTGGCCCCTCCCCTCAGGATCTGCTCTGAGCTGCTGTGTTTGCAGATCAGTGTCTTGGGCTCTGGCGGCCCGGCCAAGCAGCAGGCACTGGCTTTCAGATAGGGAGCTACCAGGTGGACACAGTGGAAAGGGCATTTCTGGGGAGATGCCTGCCCCTCCAGAGGCAGTCTAGTAACCTCCTCCATGCTAGAGGGAGCTTTTCTCCTCCCAAGACCAGTTCTGGATGCTGTACCTCTGGCCTTGCGTTGAGTCCAAGAAGATAGCACGAGTACTTCCAGGCACGGTCAGAAGCCCTCAGTGGTCAAGGTGAGACTGGTTGCTCTTTTTCTTATGACTGAGCAGGACTCAGTTGCAGTCTGGGCTGTTGGGAGCCCTCTGGGATGTGGCTCCTCTGTTTGTGCTTAGAGACCTGGCTCATGATGGGTGAGGTCTCAGAGTGCAAAGAGGCTGGGCTTCAGCAATGGACACTGTGTGGCTGTAGGCAAGTTTCCACACCTCTCTGAGCTGTGGGGTTTAGCACCTGGGAAGGGAGGATTGCACTCTTGTTAAACCTGTGGCTCTAAATGGTATTTGGGAGGAGGTATAGAGTGGAGGTTGGATGGAGCTTGGTTGCAGCTTAGAGCTGTGGGATCTTAGGCAGGTTACCTAACCTCTTACACTTTAGTTTTCACATTTGTGAAAGGGATTGAATACTGCTGTCAGATGGTTATTGGGACAACTAAATGAAAAAAATGTATGCAGGACCTTAAGCCAATGCCTGACTTATCCTACATGCTTAATCAGGTCAGTTCAGTTGCTCAGACGTGTCTGACTCTTTGTGACCCCATGGACTGCAGCATGCTAGGCTTCCTGGTTCATCACCAACTCCTGATACTTGCTGAAACTCATGACCATCGAGTTGGTGATGTCATCCAACATCTCATCCTCTGTTGTCCCCTTCTCCTCCTGCCTTCAGTCTTTCACAAGCTTAATGAACAGCAGCTATTAAGATTTCCCCAGAGCCCTTTGAATAATGACAGTCAATAATGAAATGGATGACTCTATCGAATAAATTAAACACTGTACAATGGATAACTCTTTAATCCCAGCATGGTCTAGAAGGAAAAGCATTCAGCTGGCCATGGGAGACTCAACTCTATCCCTAGCTTGGCCAGTTTATAGCTGGGTGATTTTGAGCAAGTTGCCTAACCTCTCTGAGCCTCAATTTTCTTGGCTTGAAATAAGAATCATAGTAGTTATTTTCTTTTGTTTACCAGGAGCTGAACTAAGGGCTTTTCATATCTAAACTCAATCCTTGTTACTTTGTGAAGTAGATATTTTGTATTATCTATTTTACAGATGAGGAAATGGAGGCATAGAGAAGTTATGTCATTTGCTTCAGGTTGCACGGATTATAAAGCAGAGGCCAAGGTTAGGTATGAGCCTGTGTTCTTCCAGGATGCCATGGAAAGACTGCCATGCTCTGTTCCCTCACAGAGCTTCTGTTAGGGTCCCACATGTGACAGAGTGCTTGGGGGAGGGAAGAGCGTCATCCAAGTAGGACCCAGAGTCCCCACGTACCTCCTCGGGTCTGGGCTCCACTGCATCTTTGTTTTATCCGTGTGATATTCATTACTGTGTAAACCGGCATTTCAAGCAGGAATAAGTAGAGGCTTCCCTGGTAGCTCAGTGGTAAAGAACTCACCTGCCAATGCAGGAGATGTGGGTTCGATCCCTGGGTTGGGAAGATCCCCTGGAGTAGGAAATGGTAACCCACTCCAGTATTCTTGCCTGGGAAATCCCACGGACAGAAGAGCCTGGTGGGTTACAGCCCATGGGGTCACAAACAGACACAACTAAGCAACTGAGCAAGCGCACACCCAGGTAGAGATATGTTGTGATCATGTGTGAGTTCAATACAATCTTCTCCACTTCTGATGTTGCTCCTAGACAGGATTGGAAGTAAATGAGTTTTTCTTCATTGTTTACATGGAAAAATCTTTACTGAGAGTCTCAAGTTTGGGATCAAGGACTCAATATAACTTTAGACCTCTTCTATTGAGTGTTTCCAGGTGGAGACTGGGAGGGACAGAACTGGGATGCCCCTGCCAGTTTGGGACTCAATACATTTGGACCCTGAACTGAGGCTGAAACCCCAAGGACAGTTACTCCTGGAGAGGGTTTTTTCTTCCCAGCCAAGAAGCTCAATCTTCAGCTTTTGCAAAAGTAATTTCAAAGGAAACCCAGCAGAGCCTTCAAGAACGTCTTGGCTGAGTGCCGGAGAGACAGTTGATGGTCTTCTGTTGTTCCTGAGACCCTGTAAATCTCACACACAAGACTCCCTCGAGATGAGCTGTTCTACAAAACCTCTCCAAAATGCCTTCAGTGTTATGTCTGGTTGCGTGAGTTGATAGATGACACTTCAGGTTCATTTCCTTCTATGCAGGATATCAGTGAAAACAGAAGCAATGAATTTCTGGTGGGGATTTTTTTTCCTTTGTGATCTATTCGGGGTCTGGCTGACTGGAAGCTGTTTGTGAGTCATTGCATTGACTTGCCTCACTATATTTCAAGTTTTAACTGACAAGAGAGCTTCACTCGACTGCTCTAATTAAAGTCCTTACTTTGGGAACTCATCAGCTTGAGTGAAGTAGGTTTTCCCTCCTCATGGTTGCAGAAGCCATTAAAGAAGTCAAGCATGTAAAGGAGATGGGATCCTATGGAGGTTGTATCTGAAGTACCGTAGCCTTTCATTTTCAGCCTTGATTTGCTTTTGCTTTTATCAGTTGTGAAATTCTTTTCATTTGACTTTTTAAAGTAGACAGAGAAAAGTGGTTAGGTTATCGTAGTTGACCCCTTGGAATGTTTTCTGTAATCCACAGGAGTTCTGAAGGAGAGCTCTGTGGAAGAATAAAGGCCATTTTTTTCATTTATTTATTTTTAAGTTAATTTTTATTGGAGTATAGTTGCTTTACAATGTTGTGTTAGTTTCTGCTGTGCAGCGGAGTGAATCAGCTCTACGTACACACATATCCCCTCTTTATTGGATTTCCTTCCCATTCAGGTCACCAGGGAGCATTGAGTAGAGCTCCCTGTGCTGTACAGTAGGTTCTTCTCGGTTACCTATTTAATGCAGGTGTGGCCTGTTATCAGCTTTTGCCCCACCTGTGTTTGGAGAGGAAGGGCTGTGGAAGTCCACACTTGCTGAAGTCTTAGCATTCCTGGGGGGTAAACACGGGAATGAATGGGTACCCAGAAGCCCCAGCAATTTCAATAAGCAAATATGACCTTGATCTGGTTCCTAGGTCCTAGCTTTTTTTCCTGGGTCTTAGTTTCCCTATTTGTCGAATAAGTAGGCTAGTCTTGAAGAGCAGTTTTCAAACTTGAAAAGTTTATTTATGCATTCCTTGAACTCCTTAACACAGAAAACAGGTAACGATGAAGCCCCTCAGATTGAAGGGATGGAGGGAAGGGGGCAGATTGAGCTATCTTGATCTTTCCTTACTTCCTCCTACCTCGACCCCCTGGGTAGACACCCCAGCTTGAGATCATTGATAACCCCTCCCATCAAATACCTAGAATTCTTTTTCCAATCCCTCCTTTCACTCAGCATCTTTACTGTAGTCATTCTGCCCAAAGATAGATGTGAAATGACTTTACTATTTCATCTCTTCCTGACTGAAATTGCATAGTCCTATTATAAGTCACTCTGAACTATTCTGTCTTGAAAGAACACATATAAATTTTCATCTCCCCCTTGAATGTTTTGAAAGTATTTGTAGTCATCAATTTGTGAAGTAGTAAACTCCTCATCACTGTAGTCTTTGAGGCTAGGGTTGGCTTCTCAGCTGAAAGTCTTATTTATTAAATATTTTATCAAACAAATACCTCTTGAGGACCTAGTGTATGCAAAGCACACACGTGTGCCCCAACCTTGCCTAATGGGGAGGACAGACACACATATAAGCAATTCGTAAGGGAATGACTGGCTTTACCAGCTTAGGTTACAGTAAGTCACGTTGTCTCTCATCATTCAAAGTCATTGCTTTAGTAGGTTTGAAGAGTGGTCAATTTGTCTTTGGTAAAGACAAGCTTTCCTACTCTTGTTTCCCTGGGAGCATAAAGCACAGTTTTGCTTTTAAATATTTTTGTACCTTTAAAAAAATGTTTTTGACATGTACACACTGCTTTATTTACTTATTTATGGCTACAACAGTTCTTCATTGATGCATGCAGGCTTTCTCTAGTTGTGGAGAGCAGGGACTACACTCTAGTTGCAGTGCACAGGCTTCTCATTGTGGTGGCTTCTCTTGTTGCAGGGCACAGGTTTTAGGCAGGTGGGCTTCAGTACTTGTGGCACAGGGGCTCAGCAGTTGCAGATCAAGGGCTCTAGAGCACAGGCTCAGTGGTTGTGATGCTTGGGCTCAGTGGCTCCACGGCATGTGGAATCCTCCTGGACCAGGGATTGAACCCGTGTCTCCTGTGTTGGCAAGAGGATTCTTATCCACTGCCACCGAGAAAGTCTGTTTTTAAATATTAAGCAAAGAGATAAGTTTACTTACAATCATAGATTTTGCTCCCATCACTCTGAACTGTATTCCTACTGAAAAGGAGTCCTTCTCTGATAAAGGATGTCCCAGGCCTTCCCCATGACTTTCTAGTCTTGGTATTGGGCACTGGTCAACAATCTAGATTCAGTCATCCTCATCATGAACCCCCTAGGCATCTGCAGTTCCAGCCACACTTCAGTGCCTCTAAGGCTAAGGACCTTGTTGGATTTATCTTTGTACACCAGCACCTACCTGGGCAACAAACAAAATCCATGACCTTTTGTTCAATCACCTTCAATCACCCCCAAGGGACCAGTAGTAGAGAAAGAACCAACCGATAAAAGATATTCAAACATGATAAAGAGAGAGAAAAAAAGAAATGCATTGAAAAAGGGAGTGATTTTAAGAAATGGATGAAGACCAAGGCTGGGTGACAGCCAGGGGTGATGCACCATTTAACAGAGAACAAATGGTTTATCAGGTACCAGCACCTGATACCTAATTTCCTCTTTCTCTCCAGCTCCAAGGTGAGTATTAGGATAAGGCTTAGCAACTGACTTTTGAGATTGTTCTCTTCTCTGATTATGCTCTGCTCTGATTATGGTCTTAGATCTTTTCTGTCTGATATGATACATTTTTTTAAATGCATTTTTAAATTTTTTGCCTGGGATGGGTCATTGTTGCTGCACGCAAGCTTTCTCTAGTTGTGATGACCTGGGGCTGCTCTTCTTTTCAGTATAAGGGCTTCTCGTCATGGTGACTTCTTCTGTGGAGCGTGGGCTCTAGGGTGTGGACTCAGTAGTTGTGGGGCACGGGCTTAGCTGCCCTGTGGCATGTGGGATCTTCCCAGATCAGGGAAGAGCTAGTGTCCCTTGCATTACAAGTTGGATTCTTAACCACTGGACCACCAGGGAAGCCCCTGATACTTTACTTTTTAAAACAGAGACAGAGAGCTTCCAATGATGTGGCCCTTTCTCTATCTGCCCATCTATCTGTCTGTGTGTCCTACAGGAAATTAGCCTATGCCAGGCATTATGAAGGTACAGACATAAAATAGGCATGGTTATTGCCTTCAAAATTTCAGCATCTAGTAAAAGAGAATGATATTTTCAAGTAACTCTCATGATCTCTATCATAAATGATTTCATATTATAGAAATAAGGGCAAAGGTCCAGTGGAATCCAGAGGAAAGAGTGACTTGATTCTCACTTACAAAACTAAGAACTGTTCACATAAAAGGAGGTAGCTGAACTTTCCTAGAAGAAAGATGTGGGTGTTGACAGTAGAGATGGGAGAACTAACCTTCAGTGAGGCCCTGGAGTGAGATCAGGTTCATGGAGAAGCGTGTGATGAGTTTAGGAGGAGCTGTCCACTAGACTGGAAAACAGACTACGGGAAGTCAAATACTGGATTAGTGGGCTGAGCCTATAATGTGGAGAGCCCTAAGGGACATTCACAGAATGTCGATCCAGTTTTTTCATTTAATTAACATGTTTAGGATATGGCGGGTTTCCGTAGTGGTTCAGTTCAGTTCAGTTCAGTTCAGTCGCTCAGTTGTGTCTGACTCTTTGCGACCCCATGAATTGCAGCACGCCAGGACTCCCTGTCTATCACCAACTCCCAAAGTCTACCCAAACCCATGTCCATCGAGTGGGTGATGCCATCCAACCATCTCATCCTCTGTCGCCCCCTTCTCCTCCTGCCCTCAATCTTTCCCAGCATCAGGGTCTTTTCCAATGAGTCAACTCTTCGCATGAGGTGGCCAAAGTATTGGAGTTTCAGCTTCAACATCAGTCCTTCCAATGAACACCCAGGACTGATCTCCTTTAGGATGGACTGGTTGGATCTTCTTGCAGTCCAAGGGACTCTCAAGAGTCTTCTCAAACACCACACTTCAAAAGCATCAATTCTGCGATGCTCAGCTTTCTTCACAGTCCAACTCTCACATCCATACATGACTACTGGAAAAACCATAGCCTAGATGGACCTTTGTTGGCAAAGTAATGTCTCTGCTTTTTAATATGCTATCTAGGTTGGTCATAATTTCCTTCCAAGGAGTAAGCGTCTTTTAACTTCATGGCTGCAATCACCATCTGCAGTGATGTTGGAGCCCAGAAAAATAAAGTCTGACACTGTTTCCACTGTTTCCCCATCTATTTGCCATGAAGTGATGGGACTAGATGCCATGATCTTAGTTTTCTGAATGTTGGGCTTTAAGCCAACTTTTTCACTCTCCTCTTTCACTTTCATCGAAGGGCTTTTTAGTTCCTCTTCACTTTCTGCCATAAAGGTGGTGGTCATCTGCATATCTGAAGTTATTGATATTTCTCCTGGCAATCTTGATTCCAGCTTGTGTTTCTTCCAGCCCAGCGTTTCTCATGATGTACTCTGCATATAAGTTAAATTAGCAGGGTGACAATATACAGCCTTGACATACTCCTTTTCCTATTTGGAACCAATCTGTTGTTCCATGTCCAGTTCTAACTGTGCTTCCTGACCTGCATACAGGTTTCTCAAGAGGCAGGTCAGGTGGTCTGGTATTCCCATCTCTTTCATAATTTTCCACAGTTCATTGTGATCCACACAGTCAAAGGCTTTGGCATAGTCAATAAAGCAGAAATAGATGTTTTTCTGGAATTCTCTTGCTTTTTCGATGATCCAGCAGATGTTGGTAATTTGATCTCTGGTTCCTCTGCCTTTTCTAAAACCAGCTTGAACATCTGGAAGTTCATGGTTCACGTATTGCTGAAGGTTCAGTGGTAATGAATTCGCCTGCCAATGCAGGAGTTGTGGGTTCTATCCCTGGGTCGAGAAGATCCCCTGGAGAAGGAAATGGCAACCCACTCCAGTATTCTTGTCTGGGAAATCTCAGGGGCAAAGGAGCCTGGTGAGCTACAGTCCATAGTATTGCAAAGAGTCGGACACAACTTAGCCACTAAATAGCAATAACAATACGATATAGCACTTTAGTGTTTACAAATAGAATGTCATATGTTTTATATCATTTGATCTTCATGACAGCTATCTAAGAAAGGCATAACTTATCCTCTAATTTATAGATGAAGAAACAGGTGCAGAGACTTCTCTGGCAGTCCAGGGGTTAAGACTTCACCCTCCAGTGCAAGGGGTGTGTGTTTGATCCCTGGTTGGGGAGCCGAGACCCCACCTGCCTCAGGGCCCAAAAACCAAGACAAGCAAACAAAAAACAGAAGCAATGTTATAACAAATTCAATAGACTTTTTAAATGGTCCACATCAAAAATAAATAAATAAATAAAGGATCTAAAAAGGAAAAGAAACTGAGGTGCATAAAGCTTAAAGATTGGCTCAAGTTTCCATAATTAGCAGGAGGCTGAGCTGATAAGCAAAGCCAAGACTTTGTATCCCAAAATCAATGTTTTTAAAAAGTGAAGCATTTTGTTGAAGCATATTGTTGTTCTTTAGTTGCTAAGTCATGTCCAACTGTGCAGTCCTATGAACTGTAGCCCACCAGGATCCTCTATCCATGGGATTTTCCAGTCAAGAGTACTGGAGTGGGTTTTCATTTCCTTCACCAGATGATCTTCCTGATGCTTGACATGTATACATAAAATACACACACAAATTATAAATATATGACTTGAAAAATTTCACAAGTGGGTAGAGTAAATAGTAATCTCTATTAAGTTAGGGAGGTTTTACATCTTTCCAATACTGCATTTTTCCATCTATGTGTGTGGAGTATCCTTTCACTGATCTTCTTTTGTAATTTCTGGTGTAGAAATCTTGCTCATATTTCTTAGGTTTATTCCCAAGTTTTTAAAGTTTTTGATGCTTTTATGATATCTTTTATTTATAATTTTAGTTAATACTTTGTTATTGGTGTGGTGGTGGTGGTGGTTTACTTGCTAAGTCGTGTCCAACTCTTGCGACCTCATGAACTGTAACCCTCCAGACTCCTCTGTCCATGGGATTCGCTAGGCAAGAATACTGGAGTGAGTTGCTGTTTCCTTCTCCAGGGGATCTTTCCCATGCAGGAATCAAGCCCAGGTCTCCTGCATTGCAGGCAGATTCTTTACCAACTGAGCTATGAGGGAATCTCCTTGTTATTGGTATAGAAAGGTACAACGGATTTTTTAAAAATTGACCTTGTTTCTAGATGACCTACTGAACTCACTTACTAATTCAATGAATCAAACTTTATTTATTTATTTTTTGACCAGCCACATGGCTTGTGGGATCTTAGTTCCCTGACCAGGCCCTAAGCCTTGAAAGCAAGGAGCCCTAACCACTTGACTTCAGGGGAATCCTTCACTTATTAATTCAACTAATCAAACTTTATGTTTGATTACTCAATATGCCAGCAAATCTGGAAAACTTAGCAGTGTCCACAGGACTGGAAAAGGTCAGTTTTCATTTCAATCCCAAAGAAAGGCAATGCCAAAGAATGCTCAACCTACCGCACAATTGTACTCATCTCACACGCTAGTAAAGTAATGCTTAAAATTTTCCAAGCCAGGCTTCAGCAATACGTGAACCATGAACTTCCAGATGTTCAAGCTGGTTTTAGAAAAGGCAGAGGAACCAGAGATCAAATTGCCAATATCTGCTGGATCATTGAAAAAGCAAGAGAATTCCAGAAAAACATCTATTTCTGCTTTATTGACTATGCCAAAGCCTTTGACTGTGTGGATCACAATGAACTGTGGAAAATTATGAAAGAGATGGGAATACCAGACCACCTGACCTGCCTCTTGAGAAACCTGTACGCAGGTCAGGAAGCAACAGTTAGAACTGGACATGGAACAACAGACTGGTTCCAAATAGGAAAAGGAGTATGTCAAGGCTGTATATTGTCACCCTGCTAATTTAACTTATATGCAGAGTACATCATGAGAAACGCTGGGCTGGAGGAAGCACAAGCTGGAATCAAGATTGCCAGGAGAAATATCAATAACCTCAGATATGCGGATGACACCACCCTTATGGCAGAAAGTGAAAAAGAACTAAAGAGCCTTTTGATGAAAGTGAAAGAAGAGAGTGAAAAAGTTGGCTTAAAGCTCAACATTCAGAAAACTAAGTTCATGGCATCCAGTCCCATCAGTTCATGGCAAATAGATGGGGAAACAGTGTCAGACTTTATTTTTCTGGGCTCCAACATCACTGCAGATGGTGATTGCAGCCATGAAGTTAAAAGACACTTACTCCTTGGAAGGAAAGTTATGACCAACCTAGATAGCATATTAAAAAGCAGAGACATTACTTTGCCAACAAAGGTCCATCTAGTCAAGGCTATGGTTTTTCCAGTAGTCATGTATGGATGTGAGAGTTGGACTGTGAAGAAAGCTGAGCGTCGCAGAATTGATGCTTTTGAGCTGTGGTGTTGGAGAAGACCCTTGAGAGTCCCTTGGACTGCAAAAAGATCCAACCAGTCCATCCTAAAGGAGATCAGTCCTGGGTGTTCATTGGAAGGACTGATGTTGAAGCTGAAACTCCAATACTTTGGCCACCTCATGCGAAGAGTTGACTCATTGGAAAAGACCCTGATGCTGGGAAAGATTGAGGGCAGGAGGAGAAGGGGGAGACAGAGGATGAGATGGTTGGATGGCATCACCAACTCAATGGACATGGGTTTGGGTGAACTTTGGGAGTTGGTGATGGACAGGAAGGCCTGGCGTGCTGTGGTTCATGGGGTTGCAAAGAGTCAGACATGACTGAGCAACGGAGCTGAATCGAACTTTATTGAACTGTTTAGGTAGGACCTCATGTCCATTGTTGAATAGAAGGGTTGATAGCAACCATATTTTTTTTTTCAATTGGAGGATAATTGCCTTAAAAGGTGTGTTGGTTTCTGCTGTACAACAATGTGAATCAACCATAAGTATACATATGCTCCCTCCCTCTTGAGCCTCCCTCGCACCCCTCCCTCATCCCACCCCTCTAGGTTGTCACAGTGCAGAGTTGAGCTCCCTGTGTTGTACAGAAACTTCCCACTTGCTATCTATTTTATATATGGTAGTGTATATGTTTGAGCACTACTCTCTCAATTTGTCCCACCCTCTTCTTCCACTGCTGTGTTCACAAGTCTGTTCTCTATGTATTGATAGCAAACATCTTTGCATCCTTTTTTTTAAATCTTAGAGAAAGTCTTTTAATATTTACCATTGATGTGATATTAACTTTAAGATTTAGGTAGATAATCTTTATCATATTAAGGAAGTTCTATGCTCTTCTAGTTTGCAAAGATGGCTTCAGAGTGGAGACTAGTTTGCAGGAAGGAGAAAGAAAGGACCCAGAAAGGGCAAGTTAGAGTGAGGTCTGTATGAGAGTAGGAAGAATGTGGCTGCAAGGAGGGAATGTGAGGGAGGGATGCTCTGTGTTCTCTTCCTCCTCAAAGGCTCTTACATGGTAACTGCTCATCTCATAAAGATTTCAAAAGAGAAAAGAGCACTGCAAGTTGCCAGAGTTCATTTCTCTGGATGTCCCAAATGGTGCTGTTTATTATTAGATGTTTTGTGATAAAGATGTGGTCCAATTCATTTAGAAAAAATCTGAATACTCTATCACTCTCTTTGGAAAGTCATGATGAAGGTCAGCATATTAAAGGCTCTGAGAATCCTACAAAGGGAGGATTTAATTTAATTATTTAATTTAATATAGCACCCATCCTTCTGTCTTTGATGCCCATTACACCAATAAAATGAGACTCAAAAGGAATTTTAGAGATCCTCTCCTTACCCATTATGGAGTTGAATGATACTCACTTATAACAAAATCTTTATATGTCAGTCTATCGGATTTCTTAAAGTTATAACTGTATATTTCTCTTTCCCTGTTATGTTCAAAACCATTGAGAAATAGACCCATGCAGCAAATTGGGATCAACATATCACCTTTATTGCTGGCAAAGGTAGATTGGAAGAAGCTGAATGGAGTGGAGTCCAGATTGGTTTTCATATACTTCACTGTGAATCAGAGGGACTCGCCCACCCAGCTGCATGCAGGGATAAGAATCTCTGCCTCAGTGACTTACTTCCACCTGTAGTGGGAGCAGAAAGCAGAATACAAATGTTCTGTGGGAAAGCTGACTCAAAGAAGGGAAGACCACATGGGAACAGAAACCTTTAACATAACCCAAGAGAAATATGCCAACCAGTGGATGCCACACTGTTATCACTGTGCCAAAAGATACTCAGGGAATAGATGTGAAAAGGAAATTTTGGGGAGTAAGAAAAAGACAGAAGTCTCAAAAGAGTGGAAGCTTGAAGACTGATTTATGCTGGGATATAAGGAGAGAGAGATGCTTGTTCTAAATAAGTCTATTTGGGACTTAGAGATTGATCCTTTTATCTTTAAGAGAACAGATATCAGGGCTCTGATTAGCGAGAATATAAAGAGGATGAAATAAGAAAAATGAACATTTTCTTAGGGACCCAGAAAAGAGAAAGCTTGGGGCCAGGGAGTCTAGCAGCTCTAAATATACTGAGTCAATGACATGACCTGCTGATAGTTGTTTCTCTATTTTCCTTGCTCTCCAACCAACTGGGTCATACACTGATCTTAGCTAGAGAGGAGGAGGAACAGGAGAGGATGGAGGCCAGGGGCCATGGGTTAAAAAGACTCCTCCAACCCTTGGAAGATGGCCTCAGTAGTGGGCGCTGTCAGTGTGCTGCAGGGTGGGTGAGAGGCATGCGAGGAAAAAGCCTCCATTTTCCTGGAACAGACCTACCATAGCACCTCCTACCACTGTGTCCTTGAGTTTTTGGCAAGGGTTTCTGAAGGTCTATCAGAGACTGGCTTAACCCAGGATGGTTCTACCCAATGTGACTCCAGATTACTCCCAAGTCATGCTTGGCTCAGAGAAACCACAGGAGGGAGGGTTCATTAGCATCCTTTGAGGGGCATTTCCTAGACTCTGGCAGGTGAAACAGCAAGGTTTTCAGTGACAGTTTGTTGATCTGGTGATATCTGAATCTCATTATGATGACTGATGGGGCTGGAATATACAAAATGAGGACCTACCAGAGAAACATCCATTTACCTTAATGAGGTGGGAGATTCCATATTACAGTAGGCAAAAATGGAGTGTTTCCCACCAGATTGGGAATCAATTCTCCATCTACTCAGGCTTCCCAGGTGGCGCTAGTGGTAAAGAACCTGCCTTCCAATGCAGGAGACATGAGACACGAAGTTCGATCCATGGGTCAGGAAGATCCCCTAAAAGAGGGCATGGCAACCCATTCCAGTATTCTAGCCTGGAGAATCCCATGGACAAAGGAGCCTGGCGGGCTATAGTCCAGGGGTTGCAAAGAGTTTGACATGACTGAAGCATCTTAGCAGGCATGAACACACTACATCTACTCAGGTCATTGCCTGGGACACCTCAGACCCAATAGAGGACTGACCCTTCTCTCTTAAACTGAAGGACTCAGTTGCATCAAGACTGAGCTGATCCCATGCAGAATTAGAGCAGACAACCAATTCTATGGGCTAATTGTTGGGATGAAGGTTGAGTGGAAGAGGAGTTGAGGTTGGATAATAAAATTCACGTAGACTACCCAAATAAACTCACTAAGTCCTCTGAATTTCCTAAATGATATTGTCCCTGCTGCTTAAAAAATTATCTTTGAACTTCCTTAAAAAATACAAACCTTGTCTCTGAGAACACAGTTCATTGGCACTAATAACTTAGCCATAGGAGTTTGAAACCCTGCTGCACTTCAGAATCACCTGGGGAACTTAAAAGACTACTGTGCCTTGGCCCCACTCTGACCAATGAAATCAGACTCTCTGGGATGGGATCTGACCATAGTGTATGAAAGAGTTTTAGAACGCCCTTCAACAAGAACCTGATGTATAACTGAAGTTGATCATCATTGCTCTGAACAAATAGGATATGATCAGGAGAATAGTAATGGGCAGATCATAGGGAGACAGGAAGAAAAGTTTCAGAGTCTCAACAAGGCAGGATGTCATGTGGATTTATATTTTCACAATCTTCTGTCAAAACCCACATTATAGCTATCTGTGTTTGCTGGTTTGCCTTCAATAAATCTATGCAGTCTTAGAAGTAAGATGAGTATACAGAGAACATATACCCAAGAAGGTATTTCCAACAGGCAGCTAGAAACTTACTCAAGGCTCTATGGATAACCTCAAAATGGTGATGAAGCTTGGTTTTGTTTTGTTTTTTAAGATAGACCTGATTACCTACAAATTCATTCTTTTGATAAAGGAATTTTATTAAGCATTAATATATTAAATGTAATATATTTTTCAAGTACATATTTTAAAACATTTTTAAGAGTTATATAAATAAACTCACAAATCAAAAAAAATTTTTTTCTACACTGGATGTTATGACTGTGTTTGGAAGGTGAGGTGCAGAGG
Organism: Giraffa tippelskirchi; assembly: GCF_054371585.1. NCBI lineage: Eukaryota > Metazoa > Chordata > Mammalia > Artiodactyla > Giraffidae > Giraffa > Giraffa tippelskirchi. Next base: position 61,277,789 of record NC_137280.1, read on the forward strand.
TGATCTGAGTCCTCTTAGATGGAAGGAGAGTGGGAGGGGCCTGGACTGGTCACACCCATTGATGCAATTAACTTAGTGTTTGGCCTCTTGGCCTGAGATGCTTCTATTCTGCACTGAAGGTAGAAAAGATGATTCTAGAAGAGGAATCTGGTGACACAAGTGGAAAACCACATAAAGACCACGGTTGTGAGCCATTTCCTAATCCCGGCTCCCCTGAGCTATGGACATGACCATAAAGTAGTTATTTGTAGAACAGTGCAGCATGAGAGTTCAAGGAAGTCACACACACAGCACCCTTGTGAGAAAAACAGAGTGAACTTTATCACCACTTACTGCAGAAGAGGAGTCTGGAGCTCAGAGAAGTCCCGTGGCTGGCCCCAGAGACATAGTCAGAAAGTGACATAGATGAGACCCGAACTCCAGTTGCCCGGCTCCTCTTTCTGTGTGCTGAGCTGGCTGCTTCCACGCCTGTGTGAGCCCTGGGGTCCACGTGGAGCGACACTACCTTGAACAGATGAGCAGAAGCATGTTAAACACACACACTGTTTAATGCTCTCGTTGTTTGGACGCAGATATCGGAGTCATGGTAGCTTCCACCCTGAGGAGACCAGGTGGGTATGGACATTTCTATGTGTCTCTTGATTTATCTTTGGGTGGCCCTGGGAGGAGATTCAATAAACCCTAAGCCAGAGACGCGCATCCTTTTTCAGAAGTGTATATGGTTGGGTGCCCGTGCTGGAAACCTTGGCAAACTGGAGGGGGGTGGGTGATGGCAGCAGCCTTGAAGACTTACCTGGAAGTTTTTCCTGAGTTACTGGCTGATCCTAATATATTGACTGGAAACCACTGGCATCCTATTTTTTAAAATTTAGTTTTATTTGTTTTATAAATATATCTTAAACTGAAGTATACTTGCTTATTGTAAAGTGTTAATTTCTGCTCTACTACAACATGCGTCAGCTATATGTATACATATATCTCCTTCCTCTTGAGCCTCCCTCCCTGCACCCCACCCCTCGAGGCCCCTGACAATCTCTTGTTTGTAAAAATGGGTAATAACATCACCTGTCTCATGCATGGTATATTTCGGGGATCCTAAGAGCTAATGTGTATAACCTGGTATTTCATAGAACACTGTGAGTGTCAAAGTATGTTTAAAAAATTTTAAACTCAGGAATATTGTAGCATGTTTTCTTGTCATCAAGAAAATAATAATCATCTATAGCACATTTAGGGCTTCCCTGATAGCTCAGTTGGTAAAGAATCTGCCTGCAATGCAGGAGACTATTCGGAATAATTTGATTCCTGGGTCGGGAAGATCCACTGGAGAAGGGATAGGCTAAGCACTTCCTTATTCTTGGGCTTCCCTAGTGCCTCTAGCTGGTACAGAATCTGCCTGCAATGAGGGAGACCTGGGTTTGATCCCTGGGTTGGGAAGATCCCCTGGAGAAGGGAAAGGCTACCCACTCCAGTGTTCTGGCCTGGAGAATTCCAAGGACTGTATAGTCCATGGGGTTGCAAAGAGTCGGACACAACTGAGTGACTTTCACTTCACTTCATAGCACATTTTGCACTGTGGAAAATTCCTAAAGAGATGGGACTACATGACCTGTCTCTGAGAAACCTGTATGCAGGTCAGGAAGCAACAGTTAGAACTGGACATGGAACAACAGACTGGTTCCAAATAGGAAAAGGAGTACGTCAAGGCTGTATATTGTCACCCTGCTTATTTAACTTATATGCAGAGTACATCATGAGAAACGCTGGGCTGGAAGAAGCACAAGCTGGAATCAAGATTTCCAGGAGGAATATCAATAACCTCAGATATGCAGATGACACCACCCTTATGGCAGAAAGTGAAGAGGAACTAAAAAGCCTCTTGATGAAAGTGAAAGAGGAGAGTAAAAAAGTTGACTTAAAGCTCAACATTCAGAAAACTAAAATCATGGCATCCAGTCCCATCACTTCATGGTAAATAGATGGGGAAAGAGTGGAAACAGTGTCAGACTTTATTCTGGGGGGCTCCAAAATCACTGCAGATGGTGATTGTAGCCATGAAATTAAAAGATGCTTACTCCTTGGAAGAAAAGTTATGACCAACCTAGATAGCATATTTAAAAGCAGAGACATTACTTTGCCAACAAAGGTCTGTCTAGTCAAGGCTATGGTTTTTCCAGTAGTTATGTGTGGATGTGAGAGTTGGACTGTGAAGAAAGCTGAGTGCTGAAGAATTGATGCTTTTGAAGTGTGGTGTTGGAGAAGATTCTTGAGAGTCGCTTGGACTGCAAGGAGATCCAACCAGTCCATCCTAAAGGAGATCAGTCCTGGGTGTTCATTGGAAGGACTGATGTTGAAGCTGAAACTCCAATACTTTGGCCACCTCGTGCTAAGAGTTGACTCATTGGAAAAGACCCTGATTCTGGGAAGATTTGGGAGCAGGAGGAGAAGGGGACGACAGAGGATGAGATGGTTGGATGGCATCACTGACTCGATGAACATGAGTTTGGGTAAACTCTGGGAATTGGTGATGGACAGGGAGGCCTGGCATGCTGCGTTCATGGGGTTGCAAAGAGTCAGACACGACTGAGTGACTGAACTGAACTGACTGAAGCATTGTTTCCTTTTTAAACATCACCCTGTGGTTAGATAAGAAATAATGTGTTATATGTGAATGAAACAAGCTCATCTGAGTTAAAAGTCCAGCTCCAAATTCTAGAGCTAACAGGTGGGTTCAAGCTGGGCCCTGAGCTGGATCCTGTGTCTTCAATTTACCCTCTGCTGCCCGATCTGCCAGTGACTCAATCTTTCTGGGCTGGCGAGTTGTGTCCTCTCTCTACTGTGGATGTCATGGGGCTGAGGAGGAGAAATCAGTTGTCATCAAGAAGCCTTTTCACACTGGGCATCATGCTGGGAGTGCCTCGAGGACTGACTCAGGGTTCCAGGCAAACAACCTTGTGTGTTTGAGAAACAAACATCAACCCCTATCCAGAGAGCAGAGTGGGTTGTCAGTTCTTTGGACATTACTAGAAGAGTTCTGGCTTCCTCTGCAGGGGGTCTGAGCTGTGATCTTCTCAAAACGGATTCTTCCCCTAAATCAATTAAAAATTTCTGAAGGTGGTTCCGGATGCTGGCATATTTCAAACCTCCCAGGTGTGTCTAATAGACAGCAGAGTTAAGAGCTCTTGGTTTTAAGGCGTAGGAGTACCTGTCTCAGGCAGATTCTTTACCACTGAGCCACCAGGAAAGCCCTAAATTGGATATTATAATTAAATGAGTTCCAGGGATTTTTCAGTTTTCTAATGCATCTAAAAGGTGTTCAGGGATTCTCTGGTGGTCCGGTGGTTAGGACTCATGACTCTCACTGCTAAGGGTCTGAGTTCAATCCCTGGTCAAGGAAATAAAATCCAGCAAGCTGCGTGGTGTAGCCAAAAAACAAAGTGGGGGGTGGGTGGGTGTTTATACTATACTGTAGTGTGCAAAACATTATGTCTTAAAGAACATATGTACCCTAATTTAAAAATATTTTATTGCTAAAAATAATAGTTTATTGCTGAAAAAAGATGCTGAGCGTTCAGCGAGTTGTAATCTTTTTTTCTGGTGGAGAGTGTTGTCTCGATGTTGATGGCTGCTGACTGCTCTGTCAGGCTGGTGGTTGCTCAAGGTTGGGGAGACTGTGGCAATTTCTTTAAAATAAGACAACAGTGAAGTTTGCCACATGGATTGCCTCTTCTAAGAGGTGGGACACCACTTCCTCCTCCTGTGCCCACCATAGCAGCCTAAGGCATGCCCTGATGCCTCAGTCCCCAGCTGCCCCGTGGGAGAGTTCAGAATGCTGAGGCCATCCGTGATGAACACTTCTGCTCCCTAAAGGTATATTCAGTCTCCCTCTGGTAGGTACTCTTATTTATTGGTAGCAACTTCCTGTAACTGAGTGGAAATAGCTCAGTCTTCTCAAGTCATCTGAGAGCTCACTGGCCAGGTTCCCAGGAACATTGCTTCTGCCTCCGTGAAATGATCACAGGCAGTGAGCCCTTGGGGACCACAGTGGCAATTCAGGGTTTGGAAGGCACTGGCCGTGGTTACCTCTGCTGGGTAACTCTCCTTTGAAAACAGGAAAGGAAAAACTATTATTGGAAATTTTCTTCAAGACTTTCAGAAAAGAAGGATTTCCCTTATGTAGCTAAGATTCCTGGGAGACGTAGAAGGGTGTTCTTATCACAGCTGATGGCAAATCCAAGTGGGAAAAATACTACCTCCAAAAAGGGTATGTTTTAATACTGTCTGTATTCTGGACACTGTCCTAGGTATTTTGCTTACTTACCCCTTTTTATTCTTAGAACAATCCTGTGAAGAATGTACCTTGTTATTTATCTCCACTGTACCCTGGGGGAAACTGGCTCCAAGAATTGCTGTGACTTGTCCAATCCACCCATGTCTGGGTGGTTCTGGAGCCTATTATTTACATTTTACTGTATTTCAGGGTCTCAAAGGATCACCGCCCCCACCCCCCCCACTGCCTCCCACGGTCCCTTAGGCCAGTCCTTCCTGCCACCATCAACTTTCGATGTTTGCCCTCTCTACAACATCCTCTACTAGTGGTTCTCAGGTATCTGCTTGCACATGTCCAGGAACAGGGAACTCACTCCTACCCAGTGTAGTTCATTCACTGTTCAGACAGCACCAACAAGAAAGGCTCCTTCATCCCTCATCTGGATCAAGGCAGGATGTAAAAAGAATAAATAAGCAAATAAGTGAATGGAGGGGACATCTGTCGCCTAGTTGCTTCTTCTCTTTGGTCCTAACTTTATCCTTTCAAATAATGAGAATAACTAACATTTACTGAGCAACTAGTATGTTCCAGGTACTGGGCTAAATGCTTTATGTTTGTTGTCTCATTTACACAAGAGGACCCAGGAGTATAGAGAGGTTAAGTGATCTGTTCAAGGAGGCAGAGATGGGCTTAGAACCCAGGGAGTCTGGTTGTGGAGGCCCTAAACTTGGCCACTGCAGTCCACTGCCTCATGAGTCCTAAATATGTCAGTGAAAGGGAAAGCTTCCTTGGTTCCTGCATTGTCCTTGTGTTGCTCCAGGACTGCAGGATGATCCCTGAAAGGGTCTGAGCTTTGCGGCTCTCTCCTCCCTTCTGTCCTTGTTCCTCTTCTTCCCGCCTATGGGCCACCCCATCAGCCTGCCTGACGCAAGGCCGGGACTTTTTCTGTCCTGCCGCCCTTCCACGCAGCTCCAGAGAGGGCTTCTCTCAGGAGGCCAGCAGAGGGTCAGGATGCTCATGGCATCAGCTGGAGACAGCAGACTGGGCCCTTTCCTGGGTTGAGAAAAGTGAAAGTGTTAGTCACTCAGTCATGTCTGACTCTTTGTGACCCCATGGACTGTAGCCCATCAGACTCCTCGATCCATGGAATTCTTAGGCAGGAATACTTGAGTGGGCAGCCACTCACTTCTGCAGGGGAATCTTCCTGACCCAGGGATTGAACCCAAGTCTCCCTTGTTGCAGGCAGATTCTTTACTAGCTGAGCCAGCAGGGAAGCCCTGAGTTGAGAAGGAGGCCCCCACATGGATTACTGCTCTTGGCTAATAATAATAATAATGATAGTGACTGACATTCTGGGCATATACCATGGCTCAGCTGAGCTGTGCACTTGTGGTGTGACCTAAGTAAATCCCAGGGCTGCTTGCCCTTGGAAATGGTCTGAGAGCTTGGCTGTGGAGAGGGTGTTTTAGTCTGCTCGGGGGGATCAGCAGGCTCAGGCTTCTCAGTGGTTACAGTCTGGGCTCTGAAATCAGGCAGACTTGGCTCCAGGGGTAGCACTGATACTTAGGGGCTGTGTGACCTTGGAAACATTACATACTCTCTCCGAGCCTTGGTTGTTCATCTGTAAGATGGGTAGGAGAGGGTTGCCGTGATGATTAAATGATATCGTTTGTTTTGAATGCCTGGCGTAGGTGAGTAAAGAGAAATGGAGGTAAAAACAGCTAGTGCTATCTTTTAACTGTGGTTCTAGGTGGATCTCATGGTTTCTCTTCAGGTGGGATTTTCATGGTTTCTGCAAAAATAGACCTATCTGGAGAGTGTGTTGGGCCATCCTGACACTCGTGGGTTTTATTTCTTCGGCTGTGCTGCACAGCTTGTTGGATCTTAGTTCCCCAACCAGGTATCGAACCTGGGCCCCCGTAGTGACACGCTGAGTCTTAATCACTGAACCACTGGGAATTCCCTTGACACTTGTCTTTTGATGCCCTTCCAGGATGGATGAGGAGGATGGTCACCTTCCAGAAAAACTCAGTGTGTATGTGTTTATTTTCTCTTAACGTGTCGGAATGAGCCAAAGTTACTATTACTGTATTTTTCAGTTTTTCTTCCTTTTTTCTTTTTTTCCAGAAAAGGGATGTTTGGGCTAAAGCTGAAGAAGAAGAAGAATAAAGCAGAGAAGGGGTTAATCCTAGCCAACAAAGGTGCCCAAGGTGAGGCTTTTGGGAGCTGGGGAGGGACCACTACCCTGGGGCCTGCGGGTCTCCAGCGTTGACCCCTACTTGGCTGAGAAAGGGGTTCACTCTCCGTGGTAGTGAGGTGGGAACTGTGTCTTGGTCTTTGAACCCTGCCAACCCCAAGTGTGCCCCACAGTGATCCCCATCAGTGCTGGGTCATCTGGTCGCTGAGCCAAACGGGTGGGTGGACACCTGCTGGGCCATGAAAGGGCCCCAAGGAGGCGTGATAGAAGAGCTCAGGTTCCCGGCTCTGTTCTGATTTGCTCTGTGCCCCAGGATAAATCACTCAGCACCTCCAAGCCCCAGCTTCTCCCTTGGTTAAGTGTTTGGAGTGTGGGCTCAGCTGACTGTGGGGGTCATGGGGAGAAGCAAGTGAGATGACGAAAATCAGCAGGAGGGCAGCAGCTGCTCTGGGGGAGGCTTTCCATCCACGGACTCATTTAACCCTTCCACCATCCTGCCAGAAGGTACAGTCATCCCAGTTTCATTAATGAGCTCGCAGAGATGCATTGAGAGGACATGAAGTGTGGGAAAGACCAGCTGCAGGATTGCAGGGCTCAGTGGAAAAACCAAAACGCAAAGCCATTGTCAAGAAGTTATTAAGAATAGCTGGATGGTGATTGCAGAGCACTAAGCCAAGGACAGTGAAATCCTTCTAATCACAGGGCTCAGCAGGCTGAACAGACCCATGAAGCCAGCCTTGAGGGGGGGGGGGCACAGAGCCAGGAAGCACTGGCATTGGGATGTAAATCCAGACTCTCGGATATTCTACATTTAGAATGGGCTACTTCTTTCTCCAAAAGCAGAAGATTCCAAGTTACAAGGTGACCCGTGGCAGTGGAGGCCAGGCCCCGAATCAGGGAGACAGTCAAGTGTATTGAATCAAAGAGGATCAACTCCTTCCAGTGGACAGGTCTGGGGTGATCCCTGGAGACTTCTGCTGGGTGGCCCTGACAACAGCCAGTTCAAAGTCAGCTTTCTGGACCGTTTCTAAACCAAAATGGTGCAGTGGATCTGCTTTATTTTCACCCTCCTTGTCTCCTTGGAGGGATCCATCATTTACCCTTCAACGCTGTCCCCTGCAGGTGCCCTGTAGCCTTATCTCTGCCCTCCCCCACCCCAACTCCACTCCTCACTCTCATGTAAAACCCAATCTTACAAAAGAAAAATACAGGGACTCATCATACTGAAGTGCTAATAATAATAATAATAATTAAGTCATTCTTGGATGGGACAGGAGAGGCATCACATTTTAAGTGGAGACAAGGTTTAAAGCTCAAGAGAAGTACTTGCCTATTGGGTGAAATAGAAGATATCAGGGAGTGGGTAGAAAAGACTCTAGGGTCCTTCCTGATGTCCTTGAAATTACAACCCTGAGTAGGACCCTGCAGTAGTCCTAGAGGTACAGGGTTGAAAAACAAACAGTTCCTTTCTTCAAGGACCTTATGAAAAATAATATCTCTGACATACTGAAGAAGCCCCTTCTGCTTTTGATTTGACATACATCATTCATGACTCTGAAATGCAGATTCTTTTCCCCCCATTTTATAAGAGGTTCAGAGAGGGTAAGTGCTCAAAGTCACACAACCAATAGATGGAGAAACTGGCTTCTGAGGCTGGGTTAGTCTTACACCAGAGCCCAAGCTTTCCTACCACGTGGGTCAGCCTCCAGTGAGGAGCCCTTACTGATTGTGCAGCAGGGAAAGAATAAGCTGGTGGAGATTTAGGGCAGCTGACCACAGGCGTTTCAGAGGACCTAGCTCCCATAGCTCATTCTAGTTAGAGTCTTCAGCCCACAAAGCAAACAGGGCAAAGACGAATCAGGCCTCTCCTGGAAAGTAAATAGTGTCCGTCCTGCTGGCCAGGGCCTGACCCTGCAGATTGACAAAACAAAGTCTATGGAACTGAGTACAAGTTGGTCTTTCCTTCTTGGCATGACTGGGGAAGTTAGGACTTCTCTGGGTGAAATGTTTAGAGATTCTCAAAGTCTGTGGCTCTTACATCTGTGTATTTTGAGACCTAATGGCTATGCCTTAATTTTGTAAAATTCCAGGTACCTTGACCCATCCATCATTAGGGCTTCCCAGGTGGCTCAGTGGTAAAGAACCCGCCTGCCAATGAGGGAGACATAAGAGACGTGGATCTGATCCCTGGGTTGGAAGATCCCCTGGAGGAAGAAATGGCTACCCTCTCCAGTATTCTTGCCTGGGAAATCCCATGGACAGAGGAGCCTGGCAGGCTGCAATCCATGGGGTCTCAAAGAGCTGGGACACAACTGAGCTTGTAACATAAGCACGTACCCATTAATTAGTTACCCAATAAGTAGTTGTTGGGTACCTTCCACGATCATCATTCATTCAACAAATATTAATGGCATGTCTCCTAAGTGTCAGATGTTGTGCCAGATTCTGGGTATATAGTGGTGACATTGGATAGTTTAGAGGGAGGACAGTCCTGTGGGGGATCCTTGTACTTGTCCCAGATCTCTTCTCCACCCTTGTTCATCTGTTCTCTGTCCTAGGAGGCTGACCCCACTGGATGCACGACCCAGGTCACTTCCCCAGTGGTGCACCCCAGCACGAGGTCTGGGGGAGGGAGGAGAGGGAAGTCAGGACATGTCCCCCAACTGGAGGATGATTGTCCCTCCTTCTAGGGAAGCCCACTGGACCTGACCTCCTCTTTTCTCAGGTTCTAGTAACTGTTCTCTCCTCATCTGGAGGGTCTCCAAGTGGTATCAGCTTGGCTGCCGTGAGCTCCAGATACCTCTACAATCCTTTGTGGTTTTCCTACACCCACGTCTTTGTGAAAAGTCCTCAGGACATCCTGTCCTGGTTGGGCCATCTGTTATCCATGGTGGCCCTGATGAGGAAACTGCCTTACAAGGGGGGAAAAGTGCTGAAAAGAAAACAGGCTATGTGCTTAAGTGGAGACTATTGGGGGATTTCTTTTAGTGTGGTTCGAGAGGGGCTCCCTGGGGGGAAATATTTAAGTTACAACATCAAGGATGGGTGGGAGCCCACCAGGGCAGGGAGAGCAACTCAGGCGGAGCAGCCTGTGAGGAAAAATTCCAAGCAGGAGGTGGCTTGTTAGAAGGGATGGGAGTGAGTAACTCTAGTTACTAGCAATGAGGGCAGGACCAGAGGGGCAGGTGGGCCAGGAGGAGATGGCAGTCAGGTAGGTAGGGAATTAGAGTCCTGTGTGGACTTCAGATGTATTCTAAGTGCAGTGCGAAGCCCTGGAGGGGTTTTCAAAAGAGAAACATAATCTTTTTTTTGTTTGTTTAAAGAAGGTTACAGTGGATGCAGCTTGGTAACTTGATTGGAGAGGACACAGTATTTCAGTGAATGAATGAATGAGTGAGTGAATGAATGGATGAATGAGTGAGTAAATGAATGAATGAATGAATGAGTGAGTGAATGAACATTGGCTATGGATGAAGCTTCAGCTGACTGCCTTCCCACCTCCAGGTCGGTCTCACTCTCCTGCGTATAAACCCCCTCAGGGAGGAGTCCATGTTTTGCTAATTCCTCCATCTTGCACATCTAACATAGCCCAGATTCTGGCATTTGTATAAGGTTCCTAAGAATGTTCACTGGAAACCTGACTCTGTAACAGGTGCTCCTCATTCCTGAGGCCCTTGTGGTCAAGACGGGGAGCAAGGCTGAAGTTTATCTTCACCCTTCAAGTTGCGCAGTTGGGTGCTGGCATTCCTCTGGGGTCTCTGCAGGCTGGGCTTTTCTTTTGTTCCTGAGGGACAGAAGAGTCAGACCAGGCAGCACATGCTCAGTCATCCTTTCTATAACTACTGGACGCCTATGAGGTCCGTGTCCATGAGCTCCTGTGGCATCATGGGCTGCATTATTGTCTTCTGGCTCGGTTCTCTTTTGTTGGTTCACTAATTCAAATCAGAGAATCAAAATGTATCAAAGCTGGAAGAGGTTTAGAAGCTTACCAGTTTCCCATAGAGCCCAGGGTTCTAAGAAATGGCTTCAGGGGTGCCTGAAGAGGGTGATGGTGAGGCTTGGAGAAGGTCTCTGCCCTGCATTCCACCCCATGGCACATAGAACAGCTTGGTGTCAACAGACTTGTGTTGTATATTGAGGTTCAGTATAAAATTACATTTATGAAAAGGGACCAGGGTCTGATCTCTTTGGGGTACATTATTCAAGCTATGACAAATTGCTACTCAAAACTAGCCCTCAGACAGCAGGAATGGCCTCACCAGGGACCTTGCTTTTTAGAAATGCAGTCTTGGGCCCTACCCCAGACCTACTGAATCAGAATCTGCATTTTAACAGCTTCATAGGTGATTCTTATGCACATGACATTTTGCTAATGAGACGCAGAGGGAATAAACTAGTTGTCTAAAGTCTAAATGTGGCAAGGTTGTGACTTGAAAGTGCATCTTTAAATTCATGAGCAATAACTCCACAACACCAGACATACAAATCTACCCTTTTGGGGGGGGAACAGAAGATGTATAACGTGTCTGGCCTTTCTGCCAGTAAAATGTTAAGGTCCATGAGGTCAAGGACTGTCTTCTGGTCTCCTTGTGTGTCTGTGGTGACTGGCATAGCGCTGGACACAGAGTCGAGGCTCAGATCACCGTGGTGTGTCATATTTAATAGACTTTTCCCTTTGTTTGCTTCTCTAGATGGTCAAGCTGAAGCAGAAGCACCACAGGAGGGACCTTCTCACCAGGAAGGCCTGGGAGGAGATTTGATTTATGACAATACTTCCATCACTTCTGTCCCCTCATCTCCCCCAAAGAGAAGGTACAGTGTTGACACAGGCAATCAGCCTACCCCTACTGAGCACCTCCCTTGTGCCAGATACCCTGCAAGCTCTGGGAGAATAACACCAGTCCCTGTCTATGAGGAGCTGAAGGTCTGGGGCAGAAAGACAGAGTGCTGTGTCCCCTCCACTTTCTCTATGGCAGTGCTGACCGGGGCTCTACCAGTTTCTAGCTTTAAATCTTCATGTCTCTCATTGTTCAGGAATGACAACAGCAACAGGAGACAGAATCAGGAGCTGTCCCTCACCCATTTTTTAAGTCATTAAGATGCTAGATGTCTTAGCTTTGTGTTTGTCCCAAATGAGAAAGTGGTTCTTTTACTACCCAACAAAAAGTCAGAAGAGACTGACCTTTTGCATGCAATCTGTTCTATCAGTTAGCTATTGGTGTGTAACAAATAACCCCAAGGCTTAATATAAGAATTCATTATTGCTCATGAGTCTACAGGTTAGTTGGTTAGTTTTTACTGGTTCCAGATTGTCACAAGTACATCACTCATGTTTCTCTCATCATTTGGCAGCTCTGTTGATTTTAGTTTGAGGGTTGGTCCATTGTGTGCTGGCCTAGGATTATTTTACCTGGGGCTATGAGGCTTTTCTCACTATAGTATTACATGCTCTAGCAAGCTAAGCTTTTTTTTTTTTTTTTGGACCACACAGCTTGTGGGATATTAATTCCCTGACCAGGGACTGAACCCATACCCCCTACAGGGAAAGTGGGGAATCTTAACCTTTGGACCACCAGGGAATTCCCCCCAAACTTTTTCCAGTGGGGCTCATGCCAGAGTTCTGAAAGAAAGAGTAGAAGTATACACAAGATCTCTTGCACCTAGGCTTGAAATTGGCAAAAGTCATTTCTGCTACATTCTATTGGCCAATGCAAGTCACAAGTCCAGCGCATGTCACAGCAAGAGCAGACTACAATTTGCAGAGTAAACAGTCTGGATATGAGGAAGCCAATAATTGGGGCTAGTGCTTCGATTTGTTTATGTCCATTTCTTATCTACGATAATTCCTCATGCCATCCTTTCCTTTTCCACTCAAAGTTATTACTATCAGTAGAGCAAATTAGTGCTTCCCTGGGTGGCAGGAAGATCCTGAAATGTTATTACTGGGCTGTGACAGGATGCACAATATATGTGTGTAAGGGTGGGGTAGAGGGGGCAGAGAGAGATGGAAAGCAGAAAAGGTGATAACTCAGAGATTGACTCTTAAAAGAAGGCATGAAATTTGTATGCTCATACTCACTGTAATATCTCCTTCCCCCCTACACTGCACCATGACACCCACCCCCTCCCAAACCCCAGAATCAGGATTTCAATTATTTTTAATATCCTTTAATGGATCCTTTGACATTTATTTTACTAGGATAATAGTACTGAATTGGTGGAGAAAGGCGGGTGAAAGAGAAGAAGTACTAGCCTTTTCCTTTCTCCTTGGTCAGTGAATTTTCCATCACTTAAAATTCTACCCATCCACCATTGCTCAATTCAAACTTGACCTCTGTAGTGACATGTTTATTGCCCAGTTTGGCTCTCACGAATATTTTGGTTCTCTGAACTTCTGTCACGTTTTGTTCCTATGACACATTTTGTACTTAATAGTTCTCTCTATATATTCTGGTCCTCTCTCCCTTGGATAGATTGCTAGCTCTGCAAGGACCAAGATGATGGCTTGTTCATGTTTGTTTTCTCCCTGAGACTAGCACAGAGTTTTCACATAGTAAATGCTCGGTACACATTTGCCATTTTATTAAAGAACAGATACCCTTTGATATCTACCTTTTCCTACATGCAATATTTCTTTTAATCCATAGAGCTACCCTATGCAGTAGAAATTATTTCTATTCTTAGATGAAGAAATTAAGGTTAATGTCACAAAACTGGGGAAAACAAATATTCTAATTCAGATCAGTCTGACTCCAAAGCCTTGAGATTCTTATTAGTTTATTCTCTACTAGAGTCAGTTACAATCAGCAGAAATAGAATGAAATCAGATGCAGTGTTGTTAGAAGGCACAAGAATAAAATTCTATAAGAACTCGAGCTCTGTTTTTTTCCCCACCCATTGCTGCTTCTGTGAAAACTGGGATTCTTCCTATCTTTCTATTATTATCCAATCTCTAAATGCCCAGGTGTTGCACATCTGTTTTCAATTACTCATGACAGTCCAGATAAATGAAGTCCCCTGAAAGTGAAATCTCACTAAGATGGCTGGTTGTTCCTTGCAATTTTCTTTCTTTTTTATTTTTTTTACCAATTTTTTTTTTCCCTAAAAGCAATCATGAAACCCAGAATTGCTGTATAGACGAGAAATGGCAAAGTGGTCATCTGGATAGGACCAGACAGCAGATAAAGAAGATGCTTTTTTAGACCCAAGTCTGCCACTGATTTGCTGGGGCATCTCAAGTTCTTTTTCTGTAAAATAAGAAATAAATGATACTGATACTCATATTCACAATAAGAGTTGACATTTAATCTTGCCAGATGCAGGTTAAATCTTTATATATGTTACATCTTTTAATTGTAGTAATCAGTCCATGTGTATGGGTTATTATTAGCTCTATTTTTTTTAAGATGGGAAAACTGAGTCATAGAGAGGTTAAGTCACGTGTCCATTTACACTTATCTCCTCCAGAGAGGGAGAGAGAATATCTAATATAAATAAAAGCACTTAGAGATATCTGGGAAAATATTATCATGGCTTATGGATTTAAGGTAGGTTCTCTCTCTCTTTTTTTTTAAAGAACAGTAATTACATTTTTTTGAAGAAACATTATTTATGGTTTTTTTTGCATATAATTGTTTTACAATTTTGTATTCGTTTCTGCTGTACAACGAAGTGAATCAGCTATATGTATACATATATCCCCTCCCTCTTGGACCTCCCTTCCCCACCCCCCTCTAGGTCATCACAGAGCACCGAGCTGAGCTCCCTGTGGTATACAGCAGCTTCCCACTAGCTATTTTGCACATGGTGGTACACATATGTCAATGCTACTATCTCAGTTTGTCCCACCCTCCCTACCCCATCCCTGTGAAAGTGAGGTCGCTCAGTCATGTCCGACCCTTTGCGACCCTATGGACTGTAGCCCTCCAGGCTCCTCCATCCATGGAATTTTCCAGGCAAGAGTACTGGAGTGGGTTGCCATTTCCTTCTCCAGGGGATCTTCCCAACCCAGGGATCGAACTCAGGTCTCCCGCATTGCAGGCAAACTCTTTACCATCTGAGCCACCAGGTAACTCTAAAGAAAGTGAAGTTGCTCAGTCAATTCGTCTATTTTCTATATCTGCATCTCTATTCCTGCCCTGGAAATAGGTTCATTTTTCTGGATTCCACAGGTAGAGTTTTCCTTAATGAAACAAATGTGTTAAACTTTCTTTCAATAGATCAAAACTGTTGACTAAGATCCACGATGGGGAGGTCAGATCCCAAAATTACCAAGTAAGTGATGAGTCCTTCCTACCCAGCCTCCACCAGCTCTTCTTCTTTTTTAAAAAAATAGTTTTATTTATTTACTTATTGTTGGACGTGCTAGGTCTTCGCTGCTGTACAGGCTTTTCTCTGGGTGTGGTGAGCGGGGGTTACTCTCTAGGTGAGGTGCATGAGCCTTTCATTGTAGTGACTTCTCTTGTTGTGGAGCATGGGCTCTAGGGTGCAAGGGCTTCAGTGGTTTGGTTCCCAGGCTCAAGAGCACAGGCTCGGTAGTTGCAGTACATGGGCTTAGTTGCTCCTCGGCAGCAATCTCCCCAGACCAGGGATTGAACCTATGTCTCCTGCATTGGCGGGCAGATTCTTTACCACTGAGTCACCAGGGAAGCCCTCCCCCAGCTCTTCTTGTGTGAATGAGCAGCAGGGCCCAGAGTGTGTGCACGCTGCTTTGTGTTGTAGATTGCCATAACCATCACGGAGGCCCGCCAGCTGGTGGGTGAGAACATAGATCCGGTTGTGATCATCGAGGTCGGGGATGAGAAGAAGCAAAGCACAGTGAAGGAAGGAACCAACAGCCCATTTTACAACGAAGTAAGTCACGGGGGTCACCAGCTTCCTCTCCACCAACATGCTCTTCATCACACGGCAGCATTCTTCAGCCAAATAGAAAATCTGTGCTCCTCCTGACTGCTTCCCATCCCTCATCTAAGCCCAAGGAAAACTCGCTGAGCCTCCTTAGGAACAAAATTTAACAGACAATGGACAGTCGAGGCAAGGAAGTCCTCCTGATTTTAAATTCATTGTTGTTTTCAATAGACCCATTTTCTTATTATTTAAAAAATATCTATCGGAGTATAATTGACTTACAATATTATATTAGTCTTAGATGTACAACTTGTTAATGCAGTTTTTTAATACATTATGAAATGATCACCGTGGTAAATCTGATTACCATCTGCCACCACACAAAGTTATTATAATACTCTTGACTATATTTTCTGTGCTCTAATTTACATCTCCATGACTTATTTACTTTGTACCTGGTAGTTCACACCTCTTACTCCCTTTCACTCATCCCCTCAATACCCCTCCCCTCTAGCAACCATCAGTTTGTTCTCTGTATCCATGAGTCTGTTTCTGTTTAGTTACGTTAACTGATTTGTTTTGTTTTTTAGATTCCACATGTAAGTGAAATCATATGTTATTTATCTTTCTCTGTCTGATTTATTTCACTCAGAATGTTCCTCTCCAGGTCTGTCCATACTGTCGCAAATGGCAGTATTTCATTGTTGTTTTTTTACGGTTGAGAAATATTCCATTGTGTATATATATCACATCTTCTTTATCCATTCATCTGTTGGTGGACAAATTTTCTTCTATATCTTGGCTATTATAGGTAATACTGAACATAGAGAGGCACATATCCTTTCAAATTTGTGTTTTATTCAGATAAACACTCAGAAGTAGAATTGCTGGATCCTATGGTAGTTCTGTTTTTAATTTTTTGAGGAACCTTCATACTGTTTTTCATATTGGTTGTACCAATTTCTTATAAATTCATTTTCATCCATCATAAGTTCTGAGTATATATTCAATGAATGTGTTGGCTAGTAAGAAGATAAACATTCATTCGCAGAGCAGAAACACTGAAAATTTAATTATTAATTTTGACATAGTCATACCTATTTGGAAAGTAAAGCAGTAGTATTTTTCTAAGCAGCATAATTGTAAAGGAAAACATCAAAGAGAGACATAGATCTTCTAAGTTTATACACACTAATTCTTGTTTCTAAATAAAAAGATTACACAGTTTTTAAAAACTGTCAAAGATACGAAAAGTATAAAATGACTTATGAGAAAATATATACAGTATATGTGTTTTCCCTGATCTTTGATCTTTAAGTCCTCCTCCCTGGAGACAGACTTTCTCAACAGGCATTTGTGTATTTTTCCAGAAATATTCCAGGTGTGCATAAGATTGTGAACAAATATTGTAGCCAAATGGTAGCGTTCTACACACACTGTCCTGGACCTTGGCTTTTTCACAAAATGATGTATCCTGGAGATTAGTCTGTATCAAGACATCTAGTTCAACCTCATATTCCCTTCTTTGCTGTAGAGTTTTCCATTGCATGGACTTATTATAATTTACTAAACCAGTCAGTCTCTCATCGATGGATATTAAAATTTTTTTCAGCCTTTGGA
The DNA here is from genome assembly GCF_054371585.1 of Giraffa tippelskirchi. Taxonomy (NCBI): domain Eukaryota; kingdom Metazoa; phylum Chordata; class Mammalia; order Artiodactyla; family Giraffidae; genus Giraffa; species Giraffa tippelskirchi. Next base: position 61,294,723 of record NC_137280.1, read on the forward strand.
TACCACTTATAATAATATTTAAATGGCATAATTGGGGTGAAGAGTATATGCATTTAAAACTTGATATCACCACATTGCCCTCCAAAGAGGTAATGATTTACATTCCAACTGTGTGCAAGAGTGCTTGTTCCTCCCAGACACTTCAACACCATGAATTGTCAAAAAGTGCAGTCAACTCTTAATTAATTTTTTAATGAGAGTGGAAATTGAAAAGGAAGTCAGGGGGACTATGCATAATAAAATCAACAGAAAATTCCCAAATCCCATTTGAGCTGTTAACTCCTTTCCTCTTTATCCACTCCTGCCTTAGGGCTTTTAACTATTAGTTAAAGTGGCAGTGTCTCCTTCCTGTTCTACTCCCCACCTCCATAGCATTTGAGCTGTTAACTCCTTTCCTCTTTACCACTCCAGCCTTAGCGCCTTTTACCATGAGTTAAAGTGGCAGTGTTCTCCTTCCTGTTCTTCTCCCCACCTCCATAACATCTTTCAGTGTGAATGCGATGTAAAATAACATGTGTGGAAGTGCTTTAAAACTGCAAAGCTCTACAGATTTGTTAATGAGTGTAAGTATTTGCTTTATGCAAACAAGTCTTGCATCTAAGTGACATTCCATCGGGCTAAACATAATCATTGGGAAATCAAGTGAAAACATAAAAGTTGAATTAAAAGTCTTTCTTACAGATTTGGACTCTAATTTTCAAGCCTAAAGTTCATCAAATGTTGAAGGAATCAGTTAGCAGAGGCTGGGCAATCTTTCCCAGCTAGAAAAATGTGTTTGGCTTCAGAGGTCCGGGGACCCTATGTGAGACAGTTGAGTCTGAAACATGTGAAACTCAGTGGAAGGCAATAAATGTTAGAGCTAATTTTCTGGGTCCAAAGGAACCCACAGCATCTCATATACCAGAGAATAAGAACTTCATGTAAATGAGTTTTGCCCATAAAAGATTTTCTGAACACCAAAACTCTTAAAAAGTTTGAACATATATATGAAAAATTTCCTGAAATGTTATACATAGTTTCCTATTCTCTTAAACAGGAGACACTGAACATAATATAACTTTAATATAGCTTTTCATTGATATTGCAGGACTGCCACGTTGAAGGTCTCTTATCCCAGTGTATGATGACATCTTTGGTTTTTCTTCCATGTTTTGGTTTTTCTGTTCTGCCGTTAAGAACGAGCTGTTAGTGATCACTCCTCCCTCTCCCACTGCTGTCGTGTTCATCTCTAATGTCTTTGTGACATTCTTCTGTCTTGCAGCTCAAATACCAAACAATCCATGAAACAACTTCCTAGTTCTGATTCGGCTACCACCTTCAGTCCTTAAAACACACAGTCTGTAACAATGCACTACGCCAGCTTTCCACATGAGGAGCATCCTACCTCACTTTGGGAACTTGATAAAATTCCAATGGTGAAACATCTAGCACTTGAATTCCTTTTATGATAACTTTTGGAGAACTCAACTCTGGTCCCTGGTTCAGCAATAACTAGCTATATGACTCCAGGCGTGTCTTTTAAATTTTTTCATCTTCAATCTTTATATGTAGAATATGGAGACTAGTCTATATATTTTCTTTAACTCTAAAATTCAATCACTTTCTTCAAATTAGAAATCTTCCTTCCCCATAATTTCTTTTTATTATTTTCCTGGTCAGTCTTGGGAATTTCACAAGGATGTTTGAAGCTGAAAAATCCCAAGAAAATGAAATTTTAATCAAGTTTACTCTAAATAAAAACTACAATGAGATACATTTTCAGTCATCATTATATGTAAGCAATAAAGACGAATATATAAGAGAACTGACAATTCAAGGGTTAGCAAGGGAATGGAGAAATGGGTATTTTCATATGCTGCCAGTGGGAATGTAAAATGTTCCTTTGGAAAAAAATTATGCTAGCTACTAAAAATTTACATGCACGTAAACTATGATCCAATAATTCCAATTCTCACGTCCATTTTAGAGGAAAGCTTACGTATTTGTTGTGAAAAGATGTAATTGGTGGCTTTTTTTTTTTCTATTTAAAAAAAATGAAAGCAAATTAAACAAGTTTTGGTGAAAATAAATTAAACAAGTCAATTAATTGATGATAGAGTTATGCCATTGGGAAACTTGCAGCAATTGGTTAAAACAATGTAGAACTAGAGGTATTGAAGAACAGAGTTCTTACATGAAAGTTCTTACATGCAGAATGAACTTTATGTTTTACAGTACTTTGTCTTCGACTTCATTGGGCCCCAATTGCATCTTTTTGACAAGATCATCAAAATCTCAGTAAGTGTATCATTGGTGGTGGTGGTGATGGAGGTGGAAGAGATTCTAGGCTTTGGGAAGTCTTGAAGACTTCCTTGCCTATCTTTATCACCGATTCAATCTATATTATATTATATTATACATAAGTTCTGCATTAAGGTTTAGGTAATAGTGGAATCTTGCTTGGGAGTACTTAAAGAATGTGACTCTTGAAGAATGAGAAGTCACCAGGTGCCAAACATTCTTCACATGTGAATTTCAGGCATGCTGACAGGTGGTGAGAAGATATTTCGGGACCTGGGACATTGCCCAGATGTTGTCTCATTGCATCACTCAGACAACCACCTGTTTGTGGGATCAGCTTTATCACAGGCTCTGAGAGGACTGTCTAGAGTTCAGAGAAATAGTTAATCGCTAGGTTTTATGCAGCATCATAGACAAGGGTCATGACTCTCTGTGGGGCAAGTGGATATTTAGCAGAGGATCAAAGCAGGTATTGCCTAGCTCTGTTTCTCTAACTTGGAAGAAGAAGGTAGAAAACTGTCCTTGAATCAAGGATCTCATAGAATTTTACAGTTAGAAGGAAGCTCAGAGGGCATGTAGTCCAACTTTCAGCCAGTACGGGAATCCCTCTCCACCACTTCCATGACACATGACATGGGGTTCTTGGGCACTACTTGATTATATCTAGCAACAGGGAGGTCACTACTTCTAGAGAGGCCCATTCCATTGCTGGAGAGTTCTGTTATAAAAATTGTCCTTATAGTAAGCTGAAATCTCTCTTCCTGCAGCTTGAGAACTGCAAAGGGATCCTATATCTGCTTTTAGATGGCAGTATTTTCAAGAGTGGAAGACACCTGAGTTACTGTCACCCTTCATCCATCCACACCCTCAGTTTTCTCTTTTCTGGGTTAAAGGTTAAACTAGTCCTGATTCTTCAGCACTTTTGTGGCTTCTGGACCCAGACCCAGCTTGCCAGCTTCCTGTAGACCTTCCTTATCTTAATTGCATTTAGAATGAAAAATGTTCTGCTGTAAACAGCCAGCAGTGTACTGACTTATCAGACAAAATATTGAGGATGACAGTCTCCTTTGTCCTGACTACTGTATATGTCTAAAACTTCTCAAGACAATAGGGATGGGAAAGTTGTGAGCAAAACATTGTGGGATTTTAAGAGAGAAAGGGAACATGTTCAGTTGTGGAGGATCGGGGAGGGCTGCTTGAAGGAGGCAGCCTTTGCTCTAGGCATTTAAAGATGGGTAGAGTTGGGACTTCCCTGGTGGCCCAGTGGTTAAGAATCTGCCTTGCAGTACAGGGGACATGGGTTCGATCCCTGGTCAGGGAACTAAGATCCCATATGCTGTGGAACTACTAAGTCCAAGTGCTGAAATTTACTGAGCCTATGTGCCACAACTGTAGAGCCCATGTGCTACAATGGAAGATCCCTCATGATGCAAGGAAGATCCTGAATGCTGCAGTTAAGACCCCGTGACAAAGCAAAAAAAAAAAAAAAAAAAAGGTTGGGTAGAGTTTCTAAACGCAAAGATAGATTTGAATGTTGGGCTACTCTAGAGCTCATTTTGACTATAAACAAACAAAAAACAAACACCTTTTAGGTGGTGAGATTTGATGGGTGTCCCTCAAAGGACAGTTAGCTAAAATCCTGCTAGAGGGTGAGGTACAGCTGTGATTCTTTGGCCACCCTTACAGCCAGTCCTGAGGTTCAATAACCAAATGTCAGTGTGCTCCAGATAAGAGTGAAGGCCAGACAAAGTTCAAGGCCTAGAATCCTCTTTGATGGGTTTGTCATAAGCCCTTTTCACAGATTTATACTCAAAGAGAAATCTAATGTTGCCAGACTCACTGCTCCATCTCTCCCAGGTCTTTCACCACAAGCTGATAGGAAGTATACTGATCGGCTCCTTCAAAGTGGACCTGGGGACCGTGTACAACCAACCTGGTGAGAAAGTATTGCCTCCCAGTCTCTCTTACTCTTCTTCTTTTATTCTGACACCTAGGACTCAATTCATTTATCCCTTTATTCATTTATCCATTCATTCAATACATTGAGCATCAGTTATGCAAAGTGGTATAACTGTGTCTAACTCTTGGTTCTCTTCTTCAAAGTTTTCAATCTAATGATAAAGCTGCCTTATACATCTATATGCTGTATGCTTAGTCGTTCAGTCATGTCCAACTCTTTGCGACCCCATAGACTGTCACCTGTCAGGCTCCTCTGTCCATGGAGATTCTCAAGGCAAGAATACTGAAGTGGGTTGCCATGCTCTCCTCCAGGGGATCTTCCCAACCCAGGGATACTTCTGAGCAGTTTTTAAAAATATTTTCCCCAGTTCTGTCCAATTTATTGCTGTGAGAAACAAGAAGGAAAGGTGGAAGTTAAGAATGTGGACTCTGGGGCCAGATTTGCCTGGCTTCAAATTCTACTCTGCTCTTTCTTAGCTGTGCAATCTTGGGTTAATAACTTGACTTCTCTGTGCTACAATTTCCTTATTTGTAAAAATTGGGATATGAGAGCACCTCCTTCATAGAGTTGTTGGAGGATTAAGTAAATATATATGTAAGTGAATATATACGTAAGCATATATGCATAAGCACTTCATAGGATCTAGCACAAAATAATGACTATGATAAGTCATACACTAGTTTGCTGGGATTATTACTATTATCCCTGATTTTTCAGAGGTGCTAGGCAGATTGTCCAAGGTCAAGAGTTAATAAGTAACAGAACCAACAGCAAACATAGATCTTCTAATCAAAGGTTCCTTCTCTTCAACAGTGATTGCAACTCACATGACCCCAGGGGGCCAGGCAGTGGGCATCACTGCTTGCAGGACTGGGTTTAATGCAGTGGGAATTGAGGGAGGCTGGGGGAAATGGAAGTGGGGGTACATAACGCCTATGGAAGGAATAGCATCTACTCAGCTCCTTTCCTACCTGCCACCATGTGGCAATGTGGACTATGTATTGCCAGATCGAACAGGTTTTTTTTTTTTAAGGATAAGCTTAAAGTCTAGATTTTGTGAGAGCTTTTGAAGTTTGGGCTCACTGTGTAGGCCAAGCAAAAAGATCCAAGAGTGGCATTTGTGGCCTGTGAAATTGCATGTGGCTTCTTCTTTTTTGGCTACACCATGCAGCATATAGGATCTTAGTTTCCCAACCAGTGGTCCCTGCAGTGGAAGCACAGAGTCTTAACCACTGGACCCCCAGGGAAGTCCCTCATGCATGGCTTCTACACTGCATTCATGTCCTTTTCTCCGGTCAAAACTAGACTCTAGTTCAGGCATTTTCCACTCGGTTAAGGGTTTCCCAAATCCCTGTGGCAGGTTGGGGAAAAAGACGGAGAAGCGAGTGGGAAGAGAAGAGAGGAGGGGGAGGAGGAGAGAGGGGCAGCATGAGACTTGGAATTAACTGTGATGAGCAAGCCTCTCCTGGGGAGCAGAGGGTGGGGAGGTTTGTGTTGGAAGAGGAGTAGGTGGAGCATCTGGGTGCATCCATGCAGGGTATCTGAGCTGTCGGGATGTCTTGCAGGTCATCAGTTCTGTGACAAGTGGGCCCTGCTCACGGATCCTGGCGACATCAGGACTGGCATGAAGGGGTATCTGAAGTGTGACATCAGTGTGACTGGAAAAGGAGATGTCTTAAAGCCCAACCCCAAAACCTCCGATGCTGAGGAGCAAATAGAAAAGTGAGACAGGCCCATGGAGGGCCATTCAAGAGAAATGACATGTCCCTATTTCCATGTCTTTTCCCTCTTCCTGAGAAATGCCGAGTTAAAAAGGCCTGTCCCCTGGAGACTCTGCTCTGTCAGGGACACCATGATGTGTCTTACCAAAGGCATCACTATCCTTTGGGAGGTCAGCTTCTAGAACAAGAACAGTTTGTCTTCCTATACTAACCCATAATAGATAAGCTATTCCTAAGCTTATCCTATTGATCTGAATTGAGCTGATTTTTCTTTGAAGGGAGAATAATTTCAGCCGCTGACTTATGAAATGGAAAGATTTAATGCACTTCTTTTAAGTGTTTATTCTGTAATTCTGGGACCTGAACCAGTTTGCTGCATTCATTCTATTCATACCCTGCGCTGTCATTCACACCAGGAAGAAAACTCATTTTAGCGATGCATCCTGATCTCTTCAGAGTTTTCTCCTGTATCAGGATGCTCCTTTCTGCCTCTAAATTGCCTCTATCTTTTCTTTCTACTCTTTTAAGTGAAACAGCTCTTTTATATTTCATTTTTGTCACCTGCAAGGAACCTTCTGATCCCTCAAGGGTTTCCGTCGGAGAGGCCCTGGGCCAGGTTCTATGTGAGACTCTACAAAGCCGAAGGGTTGCCCAAGGTGAACTCCAGCATCATGGCGAATGTCACCAAAGCGTTTGTGGGTGACAGTAAGGACCTCGTGGATCCCTTTGTGGAGGTCTCCTTCGCTGGGCAGATGGTAAGCTTCTGTTGTCCCAATCCTGGCAGACCTGGGGCCAGAATTCTGCTCTTTACCCCAGGACATTGCTGGATAAAGGACATTACGTTAAAATCAAAATCAAGGCGTGCTTGGATGGAGAAAGCTTGTCACCCAAAGGCCTTGCACGTGGCAGGAAAGTAGGGGAGAGTCACCTACTTGCTCTCACCTTCACCTTCCTGGAAGGTTCATGGAAAGAAACTGGGGGGGAATCACCATTCAGGACCCAGGCAGGCAGGCCTCCTTCCTCGCCTCTGGCTACTTCTCTGAGCTATTGGTCATTTCCCAGTTCCCAGAGAATTACCACCTCCCTTTCCATCTGCTCCACAATCTACCCAGCTTGTCCTTATTGTATGTAAACCTGGACATCCTTGTGTCTAGCTGTTTCCTGCTCAAGAGCCATTGGAAGTGCCAGGAACTGGGCACATGGTCAGAGCTTCATCCTGATTAGTTGGACTCAGAAGCTTCAGCTAACACACTTGTCTCTACCCAGCTCCTCCCCTTGGCGGGGTGAACCTTGGACAGCTTTTGTCTTGGGTCCCATTGGCATATATAGGGCATATATAACCCCCATGTAGGACATCACCTCCATTGTATGATGAAGAAACTGAGGTCTAGACTGGGGAAGGGATTTGCACCAGGTCCTACTTTAAAAAGGGCTTTCCTGATAGTTCAGTTGGTAAAGAATCCGCTTGCAATGCAGAAGACCCCGGTTGGATTCCTGGGTTGGGAAGATCTGCTGGAGAAAGGATAGGCTACCCACTCCAGTATTCTTGGGCTTCCCTTGTGGCTCATCTGGTAGAGAATCTGCTTGCAATGTGGGAAGATCCCCTGGAGAAGGGAAAGGCTACCCACTCCAGTATTCTGGCCTGGAGAATTCCATGGATTGTATAGTCCATGGGGTTGCAAAGAGTCGGACACAGTTGAGTGACTTTCACTCACTTCACTACTTTAAAAAAATATTTATTTATTATTTATTTGACTGTGCTGTGTCTTCATTGAAGCACATGTGATCTTTTATCTTCATTGTTGCACACAGGGTCTTTTAGTTGCAACATGTGGGATCTAGTTCCCTGACCAGGGATTGAACCCAGACCCCTCACATTGGAGCATGGAGTCTTAGCCACTGGACCACCAGGGAAATCCCCGGTCCTACTTTTATAAGACACAAACTCAGGGTCTAATTGTATCTGCTGTCTTCCTGGAAATTCATGGAATGCCTTCATAACACAGGTGTCAGTTTCACCTCAACCCACTGTGATGATGAGAACTTTCTGGGGCAGGACCTGTGACAACCCTCCTTTTGTCCCAGATGCCCAGCATGGTGTCTGGCACAGAGCAGGACACTGGTTATGTTCATGGGATGTAACTGATTTTCATGGGTGCCTGGTAGAAGCAGGTTCATTATTTTGGGCAACTTACTTTGTATTTCCAGCTGGTGTGAAGAGTTTTCTTTAGTCGGTCAAGGGCCTCTTCCATTTCCTTCAATGGTTCACATCCTCCTGGCTTTGTGTTTAGGGGCGAACCACGGTGCAGAAGAGCTGTGCTGATCCCGTGTGGCATGAACAGGTGGTCTTCAAGGAAATGTTCCCTCCATTGTGTAGGAGGGTAAAAATCCAGGTGTGGGATGAAGGCAGCATGAATGATATAGTGCTGGCAACCCACTTCATTGACTTGAAGAAAATCTCCAGTGAACAGGATGGAGATAAAGGTAAGGCCTCACATGTCTGACTTCAAGGTAGGGTCTTGAAATGATTCATTTAGAGCCTCATCTTCAAAACCAGAGGATTGGAGCAGGCGATGTGTTAGGCATTTTCCATTTCTGCGTGGTCTGTGGCTTGGGTTGATTTAGAGTAGTGGACAGAGCCAGACTCTGGGAACCATGAGGCTTGTTCCCCATCCCAGGCCTTCCAAGAACACTGCTGTGTGTTCTTGAGGAAGTCCTTCCCTTTCTCTGGGCTTTATGCTTCTTAACTGGAAAATGAAGAGTTTAGATTAGATCAGAGGTTGGCAAACTGTGGTCCATGGACCACATCTGAACTACCATGTACTTATGTATGGCTCACAAGCTTAGAATGGTTTGACTGTGTTTAAATGGTTCAAAAAATATGATTCCCTCAGATACTGATGGAAACTCAAGAGCATGAGCTGACTGCAGAGAACCAGGGCAAGAATGGAGAGTCCCAGCTAATTCACTGAGTCAGTCCAAAAAGTTTTCACCCTGGATAAAGCTCTTTACAGTAATTCCCCTACATACAAATGAGTTCCATTCCAAGTGTGTGTTCATAAGTCCAATTTGTTGGTAAGTCCAAAAAGTTAGCCTAAGTACCCAGCTAACACAATCAACTATACAGTACTGTACTATAATAGGTTTATAATACTTTTTATACAAATCATACGTACATAAAAAAGAAACACAAAAAATAAAACATTTTTAATCTTATAGTACAGTGCCTTGAAAAGTACAGTAGTACAATACAACAGCTGGCATACAAGGGTTGGCACACATTTGCATCTTTTTGAAAGTTTGCAACTTATAGGTTCATATGTAGGAGACTTACTGTATTAGCAAAATCTAAATTAATAGCTGATAATTCTCTAAATATCCCAACCCACCTTCCCTTTATTTAAATCCCAAGAGAATCTTTCTCTGTGCTACAAATTTGTGTTAATTAATGTATCTATTTGTGTATAAGTATGTGTATACACATTATACTGTAAAAGGCTTGGCTTATGCAGAGAACAAGTTTTATACATTTTTGTGCCCTGCACAAGAGTGTCATCATAGAAAGGCCTTAATAAATATATACCATTTAACTTCCCATGTTGTGGAAACATTTGCCCCAGATTGCTTTATGTAAAAAGCACATTCTGCCCATCTATAGGATTTCTCAACCAGACATAGACATGTTTCACTCACAGCTTTTCAAAATCATTTTGTTGGGTTCAGGGAGATGTATAGCAATAGTAAAAAGTAGATATCATGGGCCGTAGAATCTTTCTACCTCTTTTAACACAATATCACTACTTCTTAGAGTTTATTCAAAGGCAGGATAGAATCTAATCCATGGAGGAATGGGGCAGAGGGTGAGGGGATGGAGAGAGGAAGCTTTCAGGTATTAAAATTATTGATAACAATAAAGCATATGGCAACTTTTTGTCAGCAAGAATTGTTAAGCAAGTTATGATACATATTGATTCCTGGGTCAGGAAGATCCCCTGGAGGATGTTTTGGCAACCCACTCCAGTATTCTTGCCTGGAAAATCCCCTGGACAGAGGAGCCTGGAGGGCTACAGTCCACAGGGCCACAAAGAGTTGGACACGACTGAAGAGATTTAGCACCCATGCACTTATTAAGAGTAACAGCTAATATTTTAGAGCATTTCCTAAAGACTTCAGTGAAGCACTTAATATCTCTTTTAATCCTGATAGATTAGATTATCCCGATAGATAATCCTGAGATAGGTACTATTAGCATCCCCATTTTACAGTTGAGGATACTGAGGCATCAGAAAGTTAAAAGACTTCTTCAAGGTCACACAGCTTGAAAAATGGCAGAGCTGAGCCTTGAGATCTGAACCCAGGAAGTCAAGCTCAGGGCCACCATCCTGTACTGCTAGTCAAAATGGAACATTCTGGGAATTTCCCTCGTGGTCCAGTGATTAAGACACTGAGCTTCCACTGCAGGGGGCCCAGGTTCGATCCCTGGTCCAGGAATGAAGATCCTACATGCCACAGAAAAGAAAACAAAAGGAACATTAAGTTACCAAAGAGATGTTTGCATAGACACTTTTATTTTCCCAGATGCTATGGCTCAAGAAAGGAAATGACTTATGCTAAGAGTAAGTTAATATCACCAGGTCTTTTCAGTTCTACGTTTAGAGCACATTTCAGACCATTTACTTCTCTCAATTCCACTACCATCACCCTGGTCCAAGCTATCTATGTCTTGAATTTTAATGGTGAAGGAGTCTTCGAACCAGTGCGCTCACATCCGTTCTTATAACCCTTCACATAGCAGCCAGAGTGAATTTAAAAACACACATCTGAGTAGGTCACATCTTTTCTCAAACTCCTCTAAAATATTCCCATAATTCTTAGGATAAAGATGGACCCACTCACCTCTCCACACTCTTCTCACCCGCTCCCTCTCTGGACTCCAGCCACACTGGTTTTCTCTTTCAGTTCCTTCTGCCTCCAAGCTCCTTTCCAACTGCCATATGCTCTCTCCTCTGCCCAGAACTCTCCTTTCTCTGCCTAACTCCTCTCCATGCCACATCAGCCTGTTTTTTGTCCTTGCAGCACAAGATATAGCTCCTTCATAGCATTTGTAATGTGAATATTTGTTTCATGTTTGTATCTGATTTAATCTCCATTGGGCTGTATGTTTTGTCTCTAAAATGATGCCTGGCACATGTTAGGAGTCCATAAAAGTTTGATGAATGAAAATGCATGTCAGCATAGTCTTGCTGAAATTATGGACAAGTCTAAACATATACATGGAAGAAAGACTAGAAGGAAACAGCAAAATGCCAATTGTGATGGCATGTTCTTTCTTTCTTCAATTTTATTCTATTTTTGGTTACCATGCATGGGCTTTTCTCTAGTTTTAGAGAGCAGGAGTTATTCTGTAGTTGCAGTGCATGGGCTTCTCATTGCAGTGGCTTCTCTTGTTGCTGAGCACAGGCTCTAGGTCCATGGTCTTCAATAATTGTAGCACACGGGCTCAAATGTTGTGGCGCATGGGCTTAGTTGTTCTGTGGCATGTGGAATCTTCCCAGACAAGGGATCAAACCAGTGTCCCTTGCATTGCAAGGTGGATTCCTATCCACTGTATCACCAGGGAAGTCTGGGATGCTCTGTTTTGTTTTGTTTTTTGACCGAGCTTCATGGCTTGCACGGAGAAGGCAATGGCAACCCACTCCAGTATTCTTGCCTGGAGAATCCCAGGGACGGCGGAGCCTGGTGGGCTGCTGTCTATGGGGTCGCAGAGAATCAGACACGACTGTAGCGACTTAGCAGCAGCAGCAGCAGCATGGCTTGTGGGATCTCAGTTTCCCAACCAGGGATTGAACCTGGGCCGTGGTAGCGAAAGCCCAGAATCCTAACAGCTAAGGCACCAAGGAACTCCCCATGATGGGATATCTGTAAATATTTTCTCTTGTCTTTTCTTTATACATTTCTAAACAAATGTGTACAACTCTCATCAAGCAGTAACCAGCTTGAAAGCATAACCAGGCAACTAAAGCTTGGGCTCTTTCCAGGCTTCCTGCCCACATTTGGACCTGCCTGGATTAACCTGTATGGTTCACCCAGGAACCACAGTCTGATGGATGACTACCAGGAACTGAATGAAGGCTTCGGAGAAGGCGTGTCATTCCGGGGCAGGATCTTGGTGGAGATTGCTGTGGAGATCCTCTCAGGAGGGGCACAGGAGTCTAAATTTTCCAAGGCACTCAAGGAACTCAAGTTGTCTCCGAAGGACAAAGACGCCAAATCTTCCAAAGGCGCGAGTAAAGACAAGGGTGACAAAACCGAAGATGGCAAACCCCAGCAGGCTTCAGACAAAACCAACTCAACAGAGGTCGAGGTGGAGCCTTTCGATGTGCCCCCAGAGGTAGGTCTGAGCGCTCTTCCACTGAGACTGTGCCCTGAGCCCAGGGCAGAGACAGCACCTACCACGGGCCCCCAGAGACCCACAGAGGTGTTGCGCCCCCTGCAAAATGTGTGTTGACTCAGCCCTGTATTTCGGGGCTGATCCTCTGCCTTTTCCTGCTCACATCATAGCCATCTGCTCATGTTACATTCTGTCTGCATCCCCCCTAAACACAGATTCCCATGGAAACCAAAGTAAAATAAAATTAAAGCACTCTGGAGGAGCTGTTGGGAGTGGGTGGCCGGGTGATGGACTGAACTTTGTCTGGGGCCTAATTGTGTTTAGCTTTGTTAGCTCAGCGTACATTTTGGATGAGATAATGTGGGATGAAGAATGAAGAGGAGGAATAGTGGGTGACAAGCTGGGACACAAGAAACCGAGACACCTGTTCCCCTGCCTCATGCCCGTGGGGAAGTCACTGCTGGAGGGAATGGTTATCATTGCTTGTGACTCAGCAAAAAGCAGAGTAGCATCTTCTGGCCCAGTTCTGTGTTAGGGGTGAGAGATCTGGGACCCCAAGAGGAATATAAACCACGAATATCTTCTCAGTCATTAAGTTCAGCAATAGTACTTTGTCATTGCAAACGAAGGAATTTTATATTTTGGTGGGTAGGTTATAGCTTGATTCTGCTTCTGGGAGGGTGTTTCTCAGGTCAACCAGACTATAATTTCAGATGGGAAAGGGATGGGGTAGCCAGTCTCCTAGAGCTGTCCATTCCTGGTAGAGACTAGAACACAGAAGGATTTTTAGTACGTGGGTCACCTTAGCCTTGGAAGAGCCACTTAATTTTACTGCTGGGCTTTAATAAATCTGGCTTCTGCCAGAGTGGATGACCCAGAAGAGAGCAAGGCAGAGACTGCAATGTCTTTTTTGCCCAAACCCATGGAAGTCACACAGACATTTATGCCACATTCTAATTGTTAGAAATGAGCCACATGTCCAGCCCACATCGAAAGAAGATTGGGGAATGAATGAGGCTTCACCTTTTGAGGGGAGGATTTTCCAAGAATTTGTGGACATAATTTAAAATTACCCCACTGGAGCTTTTACCTTCCCCAGAACCTCAACAGCTCAGAGTTTGCCCTTACCAACATGGTAACATCTATTTTTTGTAGCATCTTCTTGTTTAGCTCTCCAGGGTCCCCCAGCTCTAATCTCCCTTGCTGTAGCCTCGCTCTCATTGTAAATCTGGACAAATGAGGTCCCATAATGCTGGCTTTTTAAACTCACTGTCATCACCATCAAAGCTTATGTCCATTCTGTCAAACCTTGTGTTCATTTTTATTATTTTTTAAAATTTATTTTTATTTTTTCTTGTTATATAATTGCTTTACAATGTGTTAGTTTCTGCTGTACAACATTGTGAATCAGCTATAAGCATGCATATATCTCCTCCCTCTTGAGCCTCCCTCCCATTCTTGCCCACCCCAGCCCTCTAGGTCATCACAGAGCACGGAGCTGAGCCCCTGTGCTATGCAACTGCTTCGTACCTGCTAACTATTCTACACATGGTAGTATATATATGTCACTGCTACTCTCTCACTTTGTCCCATCCTCCTCTTCTCCTCCCGTGTCCAGAAGTCCGTTCTCTATATCTGCATCTCTATTCCTGCCCTGCGTTCATTTTTAAATCCTCAGCATTGGTAGGAATAAAAATAGAGTCTGACTGCATGAAATTTATGGTATAGAAGGGGAGATAAGACATACAAAATAAATGTATAGGAAGCAGAATGTGATAAAGTGCCTTAAGCGGGTAAAGATAAAGTCATATTATTTCCTGGGGAGAGTGCAGTGTAAGGATTAAAATATTGGGCTCCCAAGTAAGACAGCTGGGTTTAAGATGTGGCAGTATGGTGCAATGGTTACCATCCAGTCTCTGGGCTAGTATCTGTTTGAGTCTTTGGGCAAGTGATTTAAGCTCCTTAGGTTTATTTCCAATAATAACCTCTACTTCATAGGCTTATCATGATGATTTAATGAATTAATACAACAAAGTGCTTATTAGAAAAGAGCCTGGCACATAGTAAGTGCTCAATTACTATTAATTATGTTCAGTAACTATGAACAGATATCTTAATCTTTCATGAAGCTACAGTTTCTCACCTTTAAATGAATAGAATAGAAAGATCCCTCTCATAGGATAGTTACAAGAATTACATGAGATAATACAGGTAAAATTCTTTTTTTAATTTTTGTTTATTTATTTAAAGTGAAAACATTTATTGAGGTATAGTTGATTTACAATACCATGTTATTTTCAGTTGTACAACATAGTGATCCAGAAAGTTTAAACGAAAGATAATTGCTTTACAATGTTGTGTTGGTCTCTGCCATACATCAACATGTCCCCCATCAATATGTCCCCTTCCTCATGAACCTTCTCCCACCTCCCACTCCATCCCACCCCTCTAGGTTGTCAAGAACATCAGTTGAGCTCCCCGGGTCGTAGAGCAAATTCCCACCGGCTATGGTAGTATATATGTTTCCATGCTACTCTCTCCATATCTGACACACAATAAGCGTTCAGTAAACACTACCATCATTGTTTTTCTAGCTCAGGGCATCAGGGGAGGCTTCCAGAAGAAGAGGCATTTGGGTTGGACTTTGAAGGGTGGATGGGATTAAGACATGAATTATAATCTGTTGAAATACTTATGATGACTCCACTCATGGCATTGGCATGTGTAGGCTTTATCCTAGGTGCTCCACATGGATGATCTCCTTCCTTCCCCATGTAGGTCCTGATATGATGCTCATTTCACAGACAAGGAACATGACACCTGAATAGTGGACACGGCTTGCCCAGTCAACAGCTAGGAAGCAGCAGAGTTGGGATTTAGAGAGGGGATCACCTGGCCTTGGAACCTGTGGTCCTTCTTCCAGGTTCCATGGCCTCCATTCCCTTCAGGTCTCTGAGTGATTTTTAACCTCCTCCCAGACAGTAAACTTGGCCTCAGGAAGGTGTGATAAGAGGCTGGCTTACAGCCAAGGGACACAGTGGCGGCAGGTGGGAGCAGCACGTTCTGGGACTAAGAGTCAGCGCCTGGCCCCCAGCCTGTCCCACACTTTCTGGTCAATAGAAACATTTCCTGCTGATGCCAGCAGCACAGGGGGCTTGTGTGTGAAGGAAGAGTCTCAACAAGAGAGAAGGGGACTTCCCTGGCAGTCCAGTGCTTAACACTCTGTGCTCCCAATGCAGGAGGCATGGCTTCGATCCCTGACTGGGGGGACTAAGATCCCTCATGGCCAAAAAAAAAAAAAACCAGAGAGAGAGACAGAGACAGAGACAGAGTTAAGAGCTCTTGATTGAATGGGGCTCTTAGCCTCTGAAACTACAACTGCTTTATTTCCTTCAATGAACCTTACTGCTTTTTCAGTTGGGCTCAATAAATCCAAGGGTAGAACCAGAAAGCGCAGAGTAAAAAGCTCCAGCTCATTCAGCCTCCTCACTCAGAAATGTGATGCTGTGTCACCTGGTTTCCTTGAACCATCGATCTCTTAAAAAGATACATATACCAAGCTTACCTTTAAAGTAAAAGGAAATTTGATTGTAAGGTTGAGACTACATCATTGCAAATGGCTGAATTGGGATTTGCAGTGTGCAGTCTGATTAGAGTGGAAATGATGTATCGTATCAGGCTGACACCAAGACTCAGGTTTCTATAAATCACCCTGGACCAGGTTGGCTTCACTAATTCAGTTTCCTCCTACTATAAAAAGATCCAGGCCTGTCTAACGTATTTTTTTTTCTTTCTATAGATTGTACCAGAAAAACATGAGGAATTTTTACTCTTTGGAGCCTTTTTCGAAGCTACCATGATAGACCGGAGGATTGGAGATAAACCCATTAGCTTTGAAGTTTCTATTGGTAAGTGCAGACAAGCATAGTGCCTGGCACATGGCATGAACTTTATACCTCTTTCTTAAGTAAATGAATCAATGCCTTACATGCAGATGGTAGCATTCTGTTGGAGGTTTGCACCTCAGGAACAAATGACTAACTCCTTGTCCAGTCTAGAGTCAATATGTAAGGGATAGATTTATTTTCATAGTTTTAATTAAAAATATATATATAAGTAAAAAATGATAAAAAATTTTAAAATGCACACCTATGGCTGATTATTTTTGATGTATGGCAGAAACTAACCCAATATTGTGAAGCAAGTATCTTCCAATTAAATATAAATTAAAAAAATATTGAGAGTACAGTTTGCATTCAAACAGACTTGGACTACTAATCCTGGTTCCCTGGCCCTAGGATCATTTAATTTCTCTCGGTCTTGCTTTCTTCATCTATAAAATGGGAATAATGATAATTCCTTATGAAGCTATGGCAAGAATTTAATGACTTAATGTACATGACATGCTATGCATATAATAGATGCTATTGTTATAACTCCTAGCAATCTTCCTGGACTGATGTGCATCTGGGAAAACCATTCCAAGAAAGAGTATTCCATCAGAGAAGGTCTTGATTTACATTTGGGAAGTTTTTGAGCAGAAAAAAATGGAGATGGAATCCAGTTAATCTGTAACTTAAGTCATTTTTACAAAAAAAGACCTTAGGATGAAGGCTAATGATGGCTTAGTATCATTGCTAATCTTATTTCTTTGAACTGACCATCATCCTACCTTCATGCTGACAGCTTATTTCCCCACCCTGGGAAGACATAAGCTTGGATCCTTTCTGCCAAGCAGCCTGATTCTGCTTATTGACATCTGGCCCTTCTCCCCTTGCTACTGCCTCTACAGGTAATTTTGGGAACCTGATCGATGGAGGGTTGCATCACAAGAGTAGGAAGAAGTCAGCTGACTCAGCTGAAGAAGACGCTTTGCCACTGCTGCACGAAGGAGAAGGGGACGCAGCCCATGATGTCGCCATTCCCCTGGTCTCCACCACTCACCCAGAGAAGCCACTCGTGACAGAAGGGAACAGGTAGGAGACACAGCTTCCCCGATGGCTTTCCTGATGGCTCAGCAAGTGAATGCAACGTAGGAGACACAGGTTTGATCCCTGGGTTGGGAAGATCCCCTGCAGAAGGGAATGGCAACCCACTCCAGTATTCTTGCCTGGAGAATTTCATGGACAGAGGCGCTTGCTGGGTTACAGTCCAGGGGATTGAAGACAGTCAGACACGACTGAAGTGACTGAGCACACATGCACAGGAGCCCCAGGAGGCAAGAGTAGCCAAGATTTCTGACTGTGGAAACTTGACCAATTTCTATGACCGTTTGATTCAGTTCTTCCCTAAAACTAGAAACATTCTGTATCTTAGTTATGGGTGCAAGATGCAAACTAGGCCAACAGGATAAATGCCACTCTCCTAAATTCTCATGTTGACAATTCTCCGAATGACACATCCTGTTAATTCATTCAAGGACAGAGTGATGATGATGGTTCTTATTACCATATCTGAAGCTCTCTTTATCCTATAACTTTGAAGCATAACAAGATAGGAAGGTCAGAAGTAAAAATTTCAATCCAAAATCCTATCAACAGTTATTACAGTCATCTGAACATAATGTAAACTCAACTTTGTGGAATTATTAATTACATCATTTCTTATCTTATTTTGGGCAAAACTGAAGAACTCAAAAATGATTCTTAGCCATCAAAAAAGACCATTTCAGAAAACAACTGGGGCATCTACATGCACCCTCACCAATCTTTAGTCCACATGGCATTTCAACATGCAAAGAGAAGTGAAATTATAGAACTTTGTCTTAAGACAGTAATGTCAACCAAGTGTCTTATGAGAAAGGAAAGCCACACGTAGTGAGAGTCTTCTGTGTTCTGAGCTTTGTGCTAGGAGTAAAAAAAAATATGATCTCATGGGATTGTCATAAGAGAGCATTGCTCATTACATGTGAAGGGATTGGAACCACATCACTAGTTCTCATCAGTCTCTACTCTTCTGGATCTAGACAGTCTCTCTGGGCACGAACCCATGGCTTACTGACCACTGTTAGAATAATAAGAACTCTCACATCTATTTCCCCAGATGGCCTTCTTCCTGAGCAGCAGATCTAAACACCTCTACTTGGGTGTTCCCAAGTTAGTCATCAGACTCATTGTCTTCACAGGCAACTTTCCCCCTTTTTCTATCTTTCCCATCTCAGAGACTGGTCCTACCACTCACTGCATCCTCTGCGCCACAAATTGGAAATCTGTCAATTGTTCTCTTTTCCCTTCCTACCCACATCCAATCAGTGATGAAGTCTGGTTGATTCTAGTTCTCCAGTGTGTTCTCTATTGCCATTTCTTTAATTTGGCCAGTTGGTATCTTTGGCATAAATTATTTTAAACATCTCATACTTGGCTTGGACCAGGATCAAGAAAATCACCAAACCATCCATCTGAACTCCCCATTCCCTCAGTTTGACGTTATCCATTGGCTGCTTGTGGCTTTTAAAAAATAATTAATTAATTAATTTTTGGCTGTGCTGGGTCATTTGTTGCTGTACACAGGCTTTCTCTAGTTGCAGTGAACAGGGGTTGCTCTCTAGTTGAGGTGCTCGGGCTTCTCATTGCAGTGGCTTCTCTTGTTGCGGAGTACAGGCTCTAGGGCATTCAGACTTCAGTAGTTGTGGCTTGAAGCTTCTAGAGTGTGGACTCAGTAGTTGTGGCACATGGACTTAGTTGCCCGGTGGCATGTGGAATCTTCCCAGACCAGGGATCAAACCTGTGCCCCTTCATTGGCAGGCAGATTCCTAACCATTGGACCACCAGGGAAGTCCTGCCTATGCCTTTCAGGATTAATCTCAGGGGCCATATTTTGTTGATTTGATACCCATCCACTTCTCTATGATAAACTCCGGTCATTCCCCAAATTCCACCAGTCCTCCAGTGCCATTCCCCAAATGAATCCTGCTGTTTGCTTCATCTGGACCTTTGAACACGCTCTTGCCTCTTCCAGGCAACAAGTGGATCCTCAGAATGGTTAGCTCCCATTACCTTTCAAGAGTAAGTTCAAGTTCCCTTCCCTGAATCCCAAGGCTGATTTGGACTTCTCCACTCAGCTCCATCAAACACTGTTCACACTGCATTCAGCTGTTTTTATTCGTCTGTCTCTCTATTAGATGGTGAGCAGTCAGAGGGCAAAGGACTGTCTTGTCCACCTTTGTATCTGCTCATCTCCACATCGGGCATGTAGTAGATACCTGTACCTGTTTTTCAATGTGCTAAGGAAGTGCTATAACCGGGTTGGGCACTGGGTACCATGGGGGTAGAGAGAGCGAGAGGGAGGAGGTGAAGAGTTGGCAAAGGTCACAACAAAAGTGACACCCTAAAGAGAGAGAATGAGTTTAAGGATGGAAAGTGATCATCTGGGACAAAGTAGGAAGGAGTAAGTGAAAATAACCCTGGGTGCGTGTCTTCTCGCTTCTGAGCATGGCTGCACATTTTCTAAATCCTGTCTCTCCCATGGACCATCTTCCCCCTCCCATGGACCACCTTCTTTGGGGTCTTTTTTGGCTCCCTGGCAGCCATGCTTGGTGGCCCATCCTCCCTTACATGCACCAAAAAGGACCCCAAACTTCCCCGTCCTTTAATGGTTTCTCTGTCCATGCTCAAACATGAGGACATCAATGAGCAGGATCTGCAGCTCTGGGAGGTTTTTCTGAGGCTCTCAGTGGTACTCTGCATCCTTTCGCTGGGACCAGACAGTGAAAACATCCCCACCTTATTAGCCCGTTGCTGATAGTGGTGGTAATATCAGGAGATGTAGCGTGGGAAGGGCTTAAGGGGAGATGAGAGCTCTACAGAACCCTCCAGTGGACCACACATTAGTACTAACTGACTCACTCAAAGAGACCAAAATAAGTCATGCTGGTGTTTGGGGGTCTTCTGTATATTCCTATCACTATATTGAAGCTCTGTCCACATAGTGGCAAGCCAAGAATGGCAGCATCTGATTAGAAGATTCTATAATAGAATATACCCCAACACACTTGTGCATGCCCCCACACACACATGCCTATGCACCCACAGTGTCCACACCCATGAGCACACATACAACTTATTTGTCTGTTGCCTCCATTGAAATACCACCTTATAAGGAGTGGTTTAGCGTGACACTTGAAACATCACCTTGGGTTTGCTCTGGGCTTTCCAGTTTTCTAAAGCATGTGCATTTACATATAATTTACATATGGGGCTGGAGTCCAAGAATGAGACTGGAGCACAAGCCCAGAGTCAGATCATCATTTGATTCTCAGGGTTCCAGGCCTACCCTTGCCTAGAGTCACAAGGCTGATGCACAACAGGGCAGCCATTCAAACTGTTAGGCTTCTCTTCCCGCTGGCAACGTGGGACCCTCCCATCTGCTGTTCTCCATCTGCACGGTCATTTGCCTGAGAAAATATTGCATCCTGAGCCCTGTAGATCCAGTAAGACCTGGAGGACCTAGGAGCCCAAGACACAGAGGCTCTGAACACCGTTAGCACAAAATCATCCAGAGCAAAGAAACCTTGGAACAAAGCACAACATCAAGTAGGAATTTATTTAGTTGCAGGATTCTCAGTGCCATAATTTTTTTAAAAAATTGTTTATTTGAGTATATTACTTTGCCTGGAGAATCCCATGGACAGAGAAGCCTGGTGGGCTATAGTTCATGGGCTGCAGAGAGTCGGACACAACTGAAGCAACTTAACACGCATATAGTTGCTTTACAATGTTGGGTTAGTTTCTTCTGTACAGAAAAGTAAATTAGTTATACATATACATATATCCCTTCTTTTTAAGATTTCCTTCCCACTCTGCTCAATGTGATGTGGCAGCCTGCATGAGAGAGGGGTTGGGGGGAGAATGGATCCATGTATATGTATGACTGAGTCCCTTCACTGTTCACCTGAAACTATCACAACTTTGTTAATTGGCTGTGTGCTAAGTTTTTTCAGTTGTGTCCAACTCCTTGCAGCTCTATGGACTGTAGCCTCCAGGTTCCTCTGTCCATGCAGTTCTCCAGGCAAGAATACTGGAGTGGGTTGCCATGCCATCCTCCAGGTGATCTTCCCGACCCAGGGATCGAACCCTTGTCTCTTACATCTCCTGCATTGGCAGGCGGGTTCTCTACCACTAGTGCCGCTAATACAAAATAAAAAGTTCAAAAGGAAAAATAAAGATTTCTTTCCCACTTATGTCATCACAGAGCATTGAGTAGAGTTCCCTGTCCTATACAGTAAGTTCTGATCAGTTATCTATTTTGTACATAATAGTGTATATATGTCAATCCAAGTCTCCCAATTCATCCCACCCCCACTTCCCTCACTGGTATCCAAGAGTTTGTTCTCTATGTTTGTGTCTCTATTTCTGCTTTGCAAATAAGTTCATCTATATCAATTCTAGATTCCACATACACACCCTATTATATGATATTTGTTTTTCTCAGTGCCATCATTTTTAACAAGATAAAGGAAAGAGCAGTTTCTAACCTTCTTTATTTGTTAAGTTTTATTTTGTTCTCCTGCTATAATCATAACCTCAGTTTCTGCCAAGGATTTATTTGGCTTCTCTTTGAATGGCCGCCTGCTGGTTTGTTTTCTTCAGAGCAGACCACAGAGCATCTTTGCTAACTTTATGGCCTCTAGAAAAAACTTAGGTTGGAGAGCTAAAAAGAAAAACCATGCATTCTTTCAGGCTGAAGTCCCCTGTAGCTTTTGGAATGTAGCTTTTCTCTTTTACCTCCCCTCCATCCCAACCTCTATAAGCTCATGACTCCTAACATTGTCCACATTAGGGCCTCTGTCCAACCAATGCCCATGACAAGAAATGTGTTCTTTCCTGCATTCCATGTTTCTCTTCACACCAACCCAGGTGTTTGTGGGAAAATTACAGGGCGCTGGGGGCAGAACTGGGTAAGAATATAGCTGTCATTAGGCAGGGGACTTCAAACTTTGACTACATCTCTCCCATCTTACCTGCTTCCACATCCACATCCTTGGGAACTGAATTCTACCAGTTAGTTCCTTCTTTTCTGTCTTCAGTCTCATCCTCTGAACTATCTTCTTCTCATCATCATTTAAGCATATCCAACCATCACCATCAACCATTCTCTTTGGCTCCATGTCCCCTCTTCCAGCTACTTTGCCATCTCTCTGGTCCTTTCTTAGTCAAGTGGGTCACCTATCAATATATTATTGGCACCAATACCCAGCAACAACAAACATTGGATGGATGGATGGATGGCAGCCATGGAATGTTGAAGTTGAGTTTGAAGCACATGACTTCATCCTCATTAATATTATTACCTTCTTACAATTCTCTAGCAATTTCAGTTTATAAAATATATTCACCTCTGTTATCTCAGTTGATCCTTACACAGTCAGTTCCTAGCATATAGAATTAAAGGAAAAGGAAAATGTTAGTTTTTCTCCCTTCTCTCTTCTCTCAATTAGAAAGAGAATTTTTCCTTGAAGAGGGCTTGCCTATTAAATTCTGCCTTCTGGTGATTATTCTAAGCTTTGCCCTGGGTCAGAGGGTGTTAGCCATTACTCTCCATTGTAGCCATATAACTGTTCATTGCTTAGTGTTCATAGGTCCCCAAGTAGAGGCTAAGGATAGAATTAGTAGTGTGACTATTTTGTCACCATCCTTCCCCCAGTCCACCCAGGATGTACAAAACATGAACATGTGACTGGAATTGCCTGAAAAACACTGATTGCCAACTAACTTCCAGACCTAATGTGTTTTCCCAGGAATTACAACTATTTGCCATTTGAGGCCAAGAAGCCCTGTGTCTACTTCGTCAGTTCTTGGGGAGACCAGACGTTTAGGCTGCATTGGTCCAACATGCTGGAGAAGATGGCGGACTTCCTGGTAGGTGACTCTGATGGGTGATGGATTCAAATATGGGGAAGCTGGAGGCAAAGGGGATCTTTTCCCACCAAGTAGAGGGTCTTGGCCTCAGTTTAAATACCAAAGAATTGAGACCTCTGCATTTGGATGATGCATGGCTCCTGCCATGTGGACCCAGGGACATGAGAATACATTTTGCAAAATTCCTCACCTTTAAATCAAACTCTCCAAATTCAAATCCCTGCCCTGCTTCTACCTGTTATAGCACCTAGTATGATCCATGCTAAGTCATTTCAGTTGTGTCTGACTCTTTGTGACTCTGTGGACTGTAACTCTGTCCATGGGATTCTCCAGCTAGAATACTGGAGTGGGTTGCCATGCCCTCCTCCAAGGGATCTTCCCAACCCAGGGATAGAACTCGCCTCTCTTAAGTCTCCTGCATTGGCAGGCGGGCTCTTTACCACTAGGGCCACCTGAGAGGCCCATAGGACCTAAGGATAGACCATTTTCCTCATCTCCAAAGGTCAGGGGTGGACAACATTCTCACAGAATTGATAGATCTTAACTTCAACTAGTATAAAATCCTAAGTCTTTAACAAAGTAGATAATTCCCTCCAAAGTCAAGCCCTGCCACCTCTCCAGTCCTGTCTCTCACAAGCTCCTCCTCTTTACTTTATTCTAAGCCAGTAGTCTCCTTTCAAGTGTCTCAAAGAAATCAAGCTCCTTCGTGCCTCCTAGCTACCTCCATGCTCTTCCCTCTGCCTGGGCTGCTTTTCCTCATCATGTTTCTCCAAGGAAGCCCGGTCCACCTCCATAGCTCAAGTTCAAGCACTTCCTCAGAGAAGCTTTTTGACGTTTCCTCTCACCCTCTCCCATCATACCTTGTTCTTTTCCTTCAGAATTATTTGAGGAATTGAATGTGTGAAAGTATTCAAAACAGTGTGCATGCATGCTCAGTTGCTAAGTCATGTCTGACTCTTTGCGACCCCATGGACTGTAGCCCACCAGACTCCTTTGTCCATGGGATTCTCCAGGCAAGAATACTGAAATAGGTTGCCATTTCCTCCTCCAGGGATCTTCCTGGCCCAGGGATCGAACTCCTGTCTCCTGCATTGGCAGGCAGATTCTTTACCACTGAGCCACTACATGCAATAAATGTACGCTGTTCCACCCAAGCCTCAGGGGTAAAGAAAACCAGGGAACCTGCTGCTTTGGTATCTTGCACCTTGCCTTTGTGATTCCTTTTTGTTTCCTCTCACATTCCCCTTTCCAGCTCACATAACTCATGGACTCCAGCTCACATAACTCACATAACTTGATGTCCTCTCTTGCCTCTTTCCTGTTCAAAACAAAATATGAGCTGAATATAATTTCTGTGAATGTTAGAACCAGTGCCTCCATGACAAAGTTTCATTCCCATCTCTCATTGCTCCACCTCCATGGTTTGTTTTCAGGAAGAAGGTATAGAGGAAGTAAAAGAACTGATTAAGATTTCAGAGGAAGCCCCAGAAGAGAAAATGAAGACGGTGCTCAGTGACTTTATCGGTCAAAGCAGGTACTAGAGGGACAGATGGCATCTGGGGAGCTGAGCTGTATGGAATCAAATTTTACTTACCTTAGAAAATAGTCAATTTTACATGCAGTCAAATGAACATTGAATAGTGTTACATCCATCTTAATTTTGTTCAGTAATTTAGCTGCTGTGGGCTCACTATTGCTTTGTGATACTTAACTAAAACATAAAGCAAAGGGGGGAAAAAAGAAAAAGGGAAGAAAAGAAAGACTTACTGCAGAGACTCTTTTTGAAACAAGAAAATTACTAGCAGTGTTAGTATCCAGCATGCTTCTTTGCATTTGGTAGGTACTCAACAAATATTTGGGCTTCGCAGGTGGTGCTAGTGATAAAGAACCTGCCTGCCAATGCAGGAGGCTTAAGAGTTGCAGGTTTGAAACCTGGCTCAGGAAGATCCCCTAGAGGAGAGCATGGCGACTCACTTCAGTATGCTTGCCTGGAAAATCCCATGGACAGAGGAGCCTGGTGGGCTAGTCCAGAGAGTCGGACGCAACTGAAGCAAGTTAGCACACATGTAACAACTGTTTGGCAATTGGATGGTGGTGGTGGTGGTTTAGTTGCTAAGTTGTTCTTGAATTTTGCGACCTTATAGATGGCAGCCCATCAGGCTCCTCTGTCCATGGGATTTCCCAGGCAAGAATCCTGGAGTGGGTTGCCATTTCCTTCTCCAGGGGATCTTCCTGACCCAGAGATTGAACCTGCATCTCCTGCACTGCAAGTGAATTCTCTACTGCTGAGCAACCAGGGATTCCCCATTAGATGGATAAGTTGTATCAAATGCTACTTAACAGAATTTTTTGCACACCACACTACTAAGCACCAGTTAATGACTCTTACTTCAGAAGGTAGACAATATAATAAAAAAATGAATAGGATATGTTGGGTATGTAGGGTATGTTACTAATTGCAGAGTAACAAATAACCCTCAAATTTAAGTGACTAAAACATATTTATTATTTCACAGTTTCTTGGGTCAAGAATGTAGATGTGGCTTAGTTGGGTCCTCCGCTCAGAACATATCCCAGGCTGCACTCAAGGCATTGACTAAGGCTACAGTTATCTCAGGGCTCAGCTGGGAAGGACTCACTTCCCAGATCACTCACGTGGTCATTTGCAGAATTCAGTTCTTTATAAACTGTTGGATTGAGGAGGATTGAGGACTGCAGCTCCTTGCCAGTTGTTGTTTGGAGGTCATCCTCAATTCCTTGCCATATAGACCTCTCCACGCTGCCTCTCACAATGTGGCAACCGGCTTCATCAGAGTGAGAGAGAAGAGTTAGAGAGGACATGCCAGTAAGATGCACATCATGGTCTTTTATAATCTAATCTTGGACGTGACATCCCATCAGTCTTGATGGGTTCTGTCAGAAACCAATCCCTGGGACTAATGCATATTCAAAAGGGAGGAATTATATGATGGCAAGAATAGCAGGAGGTGGGGACCATGGGGACCATCTTAGAGGCTGACTCCCTTATAAGGAAACAACTTGGATTAACTTTTGAAATGAATCAGTCAATACTGGAGGAACAGTGAGAATCTGTCACAATAAAATGAATGGAAAAGGAGTGGCATTTCATTTGATGGAAAGAAAAAAACAAATAGACAGCAGATAGCTAAATTCCTGTGTTCTGCTTTGTAAGTTTTGTCTTTCCTAATCTCTCAACTACCCAAGCATTTTTACTTTTTTTAAAAAAGGAAGAAAGCAGAGAAATAAATGTGTTTTTTCTATCTTGATTTCTCTTCTGTTTTTCATAGAAGCAATATGAATCAGTGCTACTCCTGCTGTGAGCTAAGTGCCACCTGCAATTCCCTTGAAGCATCTTTTAAAAGCTTCCTGATCATTTTTAGAAATTGTGGGCAAATTAATAGCTTGAAAATTTTTCCTTACTAAGAGGTTGCTTGATGTGATAATCATTCCTCTTTCTTTTCTGCAAATTGAAAACCAACTGAAAAAATATACATGAGGGTCAGACAGAGATCAGACATTTGTTTATATTTGGTAAATAGGGATTTGAGAAAGCAGTTTGGACCTGAGGTCAAGGAGCCTTTGTGGTTCCCCACAACCGTTGGCGGTTGAGCAGCTTGACTTTGGGGCTTCCCCCTAGAAGGGCCAGACCACCTGCCATGTGGAAGTGAGGAGCCTGCCCTCAGCTCACAGGTGGGCTGGGTCTGAAAGATGAAGAACGATCAGAGTCATGAGCCAAAGTCATCTGCCCCTATTCTGAGGGGAAAATAAGCTATTTCTCCCCCTGTGTGGAAGGGAGAAAGATTAGAAGCATCCATCATGTTTCTTAGAGCTGATCCATGCTGGGAGTGGAATGGATTCCTTCTGCCTCTAGGAAAGAAAGGTAGACATGTGACAACAAGACTTCTTCCACAAAATAGAATCCTTTTATTCTTCTTAAAAATTAAGAGAAAATGCAATGACTAGTATGCCCAAAGAGAATTTCTGGCGAAGCTTCCAATTGCCATGAGGCAGAGCTTCTGTGTGGGACCCTGAGCTGGGAGATTTGGCATCTTACCCCCATTTTATTCCTTTGTAATTGATTCTTCTCATCACAGAAGTACCTCGTGCTCATCTCACAATGACAACAAAACACAGGATGGGTAGGGTAAAAAAGTCCTCAACTCTCTCTTCAATCCCACTCAGACAGCAGAGTTTGATTGGTCTTTCTGGGTTTTTTTCCTGTGCATTTGCAAACATACACATTCATAAGAATGCTCTGTTTCTTTACAAATACTGCACACTTTGTTCAGCAGCTTGCTTTTTCACTCAACAGTGTATCACCAGTATCTTTCTGCAGTGGTAACTAATAGTTGTCCCCACTGTTCAGTCATGTGATATATGTCATGTAGTGTTTAACTAGCCCCTGATATTTTCATTCTGATTTATTTTGCTACTATAAAAGGTGCTACAATAAACATTAGTATATCAACATCTTTTTTGCAAGAACTTTCAGTTATTTTTGAAGGATAGAATTCTAGTATAATTTTTGGATCAAATTATATGGACATTTATGTATTGAATGCTACTGCTACTGCTAAGTCGCTTCAGTCGTGTCCGACTCTGTGCGACCCCAGAGACGGCCCCCACCAGGCTCCCCCATCCCTGGGATTCTCCAGGCAAGAGTACAGGAGTGGGTTGCCATTTCCTTCTCCAATGCATGAAAGTGAAAAGTGAAAGTGAAATCGCTCAGTCGTGTCCGACTCCCAGCGACCCCATGGACTGCAGCCTACCAGGCTCCTCCATCCACGGGATTTTCCAGGCAAGAGGACTGGAGTGGGTTGCCATTGCCTTCTCCAATGTATTGAATAAATGCTGTCAAATAACCTCCTAAACATTATAATAATTAACACTCTCCTATTGTAATAGAGAAGAGTGACTTTTTCCTCTCAAATATTATCAATTTTGAATACTATCCAGTTTTTAATAAGAGAAATGGCACCAGTTTTAATTTGCAGTTAAGTTATTGCTGATGAGGGCAGTATCTTATTTTCCCATGTTTGAAGCCATTTCTAGTTCATCGCATTCATAACCTTTTTCTACTGAGGACATTTTTAACTTCATCTCTCAAAGTGTTACTGTTCAGTCCTTCGTACATTTTTAAAAATATGAGGACATAGCCCAGTTTTGAAACTAAAATATTTGCTTGACATACAACTTTTTAGGAACCTTTTGGTGTGTGTTAAGTTTGTAAAATAAAGGAACATTGCATTATTTTGTGTTTGTTCTTATGAACTTGTATAGCCAATCACATTAGGCATATGCCAAAAGAAAGTGGAAAAGCAAGCAGTCCTGAAATCAATGTGGGACCTGGGCATTAATTACATTCTCATTTGTCTCTTAGAAATAGTACAGGGACTTCCCTGGTGGTCTAGTGGTTAAGACTCCAAACTCCCAATGCAGGGCACCCAGGTTTGATCTCTGGTCAGGAAACTAGATCCCATATGCCACAACTAAGACCCAGCACAGCCAAATAAATAACTAAATCTTTTAAATAAAGAAAAGAAACGTTAGTGCATTGTTGCTTAATCCTAAATAAAAAATCTTGGCTCCATGGCTTCATCAACTTTCCCATTGCATTGTAGAAAGTATACTTGCAAATCTCTGAAATTATAGAAATGAATTATCACTAAGTAGGTTTGAAAATTGTTTTTCTTCTCTTCTAGCGCCTTTATCTCTGAAGCAGAAAAGAAGCCCAAGATGTTGAACCAAACCAATTTAGATAAGAAACGACTTACGCTCTGTTGGCAGGAGCTGGTATGTGAAAATCTATTTATACTTGGGAAGCACTAAAACATGTGCTTTAAAAATAAGCCTCATAGATGAAGCATGGTCATAGACCACATGAGGATAAGGTTCTAAAGGTTATACATTTGTGTGATATAGAGGAATGAGTGGGAAGGGAATAAACAGATGAGTGCGCTGGAGAAGAGCTAGCATGTATTGAATGTTTATAAGGATGAGCTAGAGGCCCACCAGCGCTACATTCTATTCTGATGTAGGGCTTGTTCATTTTTTGGCATTTGTATTTTGTCAGAGGCTGTGGATTCTTGCATCTAACCTTCTGCCTCCTGAGCTGAGAGACAAAAAGAAATAACTAGGCTTCTTCTCCTCGAAGTCCTCCCTTTATGAATTATATGAAAAGCTGTGAGCACTACCTGAGGGCAGGGTAGGGCGGTGGCTGGTCCTTGTCTACGTCCTGTGAACCCTGCACAGGGCTGGGTGCCTGGGAGTCGCTCAGTCCCTGTTGAATGAGTGACAGCTGGGAAATGCCAGGCCAAGTCAGACCCTGAGTATCTCTCCCTGAAACTTCAGTTCCAGCCGTGGCACCAGGGAGTGTCTTGTATGAAGTCATGATAATTCTGCAAAATGAAATTCCTCAGTGTTAGGGAGCTCAGCTTGGTGCTTTGTGATGACCTAGAGGGGTGGGATGATGGGTTGGGGTGGGAGGGAGGTTCAAGAGGAAAGAGATACATGTATACATATAGATGATTCACACTGTTGTATAGCAGAAACTAATACAACATTGTAAAGCAGTTATCCTCCAATTTACAAAAAAAACTGACTCTGTTTGGCCAGGGACATTTTAAAGATGTGAATGGGGCCTGGAGAGATGGACCAATTTTTTTTTTAAGGTCATAGCTAGTTAATTATACTCCAGAGACTAAACCCTGAGTCTCTGAACACTTGACTCATCCTTCTTTCCAGAACAATAAGTGGTTTGTGTTCTCCCACACTCCCAGGGAGACCAGATTCCCACCATATATAAAATCTTCTTCCTACTCCGTTTCTTCCTCAGCCCCTATGACTGCCCCTCCCTGCCTCTGAAATATCCATCCCCTATGTATCACCCGCCGAGCTCTCTTGTTTTCTGTGTCTGGCAGTCCTTGTCCTGAAAAAGCCCATCATGTCAGTGCTTTGTACTTTCCTCATCTCCACGCCTGTGTTTCCAGCCTCCTAGTGGACACGTCAGCTGCTGCCTCATTGCCCCTCTGATCCAATATACCCCACTCAGCCCATTATCTTTCCACCTAAGCTTGTTCCCCATCCTGTATTGGCACCACCAGCCTCCCTTGTTGCTCCAGTCAGAAACCTAAGTATCAACTTTGAATCCTATACCCGACCCTAAATGGTCAGTTTGACCCCAGGCCAGGTCGAGTCCCTGGCCTTTAAAGACTCTGGCCCTTACTCTATTCTTCATCCTCTGAACCACTGCCTAACCTGAGTGCCTTAGCATTTCTGGCCTGGATTATTGCAGTCATCTTCCTCCAGTCCACCTTCCAGAATGATCTCCAAAACACAAACCTGCTTAGATCTCTCTTCATGAAAATATCACTGGGGTCTCTCAATTGCTCCAATACTTGGGCCACCTAATATGAAGAGCTGACTCACTGGAAAAGACCCTGATGCTGGGAAAGACTGAGGGCAAAAGGAGAAGGGGGTAGCAGAGGATGAGATGGTTAGAGAGCATCACTGTGTTGATGGATGTGAATTTGAGCAAACTCTGGGAGATAGTGGAAGACAGAGGAGCCTGGGAGGCTACGGTCCATGGGATCACAAAGGGACTGAACAAGAATAACAGTGCAGTTGTTCAGAAGATAAAGGCCAAATTCCTTTGTGCATGACATACAGAGCTGCTCAGCATCTGGGCCCAGCCTAGTCTCCCAGTTCTAGCTCCCATTTCTCCCTTCCTGTATCTAAGCAGCAATAATTTTGAACCCTTACTGATTATGTGTCTTCATATGTAGTTGTTCCTTCTGTCTGGACTGTCCTTTTCCTTATCGTCTGATCAAGTCAATGTATTTTTAAAGATTCAGCTAAAATATCATATTTAACATTATTCATAAAACCTGGCTTTGGCCCCTCTAGTCCTTTGATGTTTTTATACAGTTTAGTTATTTGCACGTACTGCTTTCACCTCACCAACTGTCGCAGTCTCAGGGAAGAGAAACTTGTGTCCTACCCCTGCCCTAGGCCTTGGCTCCTGAGAGCGCCTGGTCCACAGCAGGTATTCAGGTCCTCTAATCAGGGGCTTCCTAGGTGCCAGGCCCTGGGTGCAGGGAACACGAGGCTGTAAGTACTTGGTGCTTGTCCCCGATTTATTGACTCATCTGTTCACTCCACAAACATTTATTTAACACCTGCCATGTGCCAGGAACCCCATCAGACACTAACTTCTCTTGGCCTCAGCTTCTCATCTGTCAAATGAAGATGAAATAATATTTACTCTCTCCATATTCCTGAAGTGAAAGAAAGTGAAAGTGGCTCAGTCAGGTCTGACTCAGCGACCCCATGGACTGTAGCCCACCAGACTCCTCTGTCCATGGAATTCTCCAGGCAAGAATACTGCGGTGGGTTGCCATGCCCTCCTCCGGGGGATCTTCCCAACCCAGGGATCAAAACCAGGTCTCTTGCATTGTAGGCAGATTCTTTACCATCTTAGCCACCTTCTTCTTTTAATGGGCAGCGTGCAGACCCTGAAACTGCCCTCATGAGTGGCTCAGTGTGGAGCTTACAAGCACTTTGACTGTGCTTCTTAACCAGATTTCTAGAAAGATCTACTCTGACTCTTATTTTGTTTTAGGAGGCGATAGCCAAGGAAGCCAAGGGGCTCACTCAGCAGCAGAAGAAAAAGTTATCTCTTGAAGAAATGATACAGACAGCCCAAAACTTTGTGGAAAAAATCCGCTTTCTTGTGGATGAGGTAATCAACTCTACGGGCAAAGCTCATTTGAAAGATTAGACTGAATAGGTCTTCCTGGGGGGTTTGAATGTTTGCTAAGGATGAAAGATGGAGCTATGTTTTCTCTCAAGTTCTGCTGAGCTGAGGAGGCAGTATTCGCTTGAAGGGTGAGAGGGCAGGTTTTTAAATTAAGTCAAACATGTATGACTTTATGGATTTTTTTTTAACGAAGCCTGAGTAGTCAGCAGAAATATAAAGCGCATTCCTAAAACAAAAACAAACAAAAAAACCACACTTCTTAGTAGGCTCAAGAAAAGTCAAAATAAGCACAAGAACTTTGATAGATTTTTAACTGAGAAAACTGAAATTGAAGCTCATGTTCAGTAAAAGTTAAAACAAATCTTCTCATTTTAAAGTTAGTTGTAAGCCATCATTAATCGGCTATACCCGAATACTAAAAAAAGCTTAAGCTTAAAAAAAGCAAAAAAAAAAGAAGAACAGGAAAAGGGAAAAAAATTTAGTTGTAAGTAGTATCTTCTGGTGACAACTAGAGTGAGCTTTACGAAGTCCTCATATTTGCTTCTGTTATAAAAACCAGGTTTCGGGGGGAAGGTTTTGGGGAGAGGTACAGATTTACAGCTTCTGTTGTTCTTGAAAGTTGTTTTTCCTGTTGCAAATCAGTCATTCACTGGAAGCATAAAAAACCCTGAGACAGTCACTTTGGAATGCAGGAATTTTAATAAGCACCCAGAAGGTTTGAAACAAGGCTGTGATTAACCAACCCAGTGGCTGGAAACCCTTCCTATGAGTGTCCCTGTTTCCATGTCAAGAGAGAAAGGGTACCAGTTACACTCGAGGGTTATGGGGTTAGAAAGAGTATCTGCTTACAGTCCAAGGATGTCAAAAGCTAGTTTATGACAATACACCTCCCTTTAGTTTTGGAAGCTATGTTGGCTCAGAAATGTGCATTTCAAACACTCGCAATGTAATGGATCTCTTGGCAGGGAATTCTGTAATTCTTATCTTGATTAGCTCAACTTTAAAGTCTAATTTTCCACGCAATTTAGTGCAGTTTCTCCTGAATAAACACCTAAAACGGAGTGAAAATACTTAACAATCATATTTTAGGTATAAAGTCCCTTGTAAAATTGTTTTTCCTTCCTGAAGATGGAAAGACATCCAAGGACATTCATGGATTTTTGTTTTTGTTTTTTCATTTGAATGTTCTGGAAATGTTACCCGGCTCCTAGGAGGTCCAGTGCTTGAACCTAAATCGTGCTTACAAGAGTGCAAAGAAAAAATTCCATGGGAAAGTGTAGAAAGTGTTTGTTCTGCAGATGGAGAAAAGTAGGCAAGCAAAGATGCCGAGTCATGGGTCTGACTTGTGTATCGTCAAAGCGTGATGAACAGTTTGGCGTGTGGGGTTTCCATGACCTAAGACTTTCTTAAAGAAGCCCTACTTAACTTGCTTGGTTGCACAGGTGTCTCAGTACTCAGACAGTTTAAGTCACAGAAATTTTGCAGAAGGGGGTTGTTTCGAGATAGGAGAACCCTGGAAATGCCCGTGTAAATATCCACCTATCACATCCACCCCCTCTGCCCCGACAGCCACAGCACACCATCCCTGATGTCTTCATCTGGATGCTGAGCAACAACAAGAGGGTGGCGTACGCCCGCATCGCCGCCAAGGACCTGCTCTATTCCCCCATCAGGGACCAGATGGGTCAACACTGCGGGAAGATCAAAACTCATTTCCTCAAAGTAAGTCTGTACTATTTTTGACTCGAAGACAGGAAATCTCTGTTTTTCCTGGGTTACAAAGAATTCCTAGTATGTGTCCAGATTTATGACTCAATCCTAAGACTTTCAAAAATCCGAGGACAACTAGAACATCTTGCCCCGCCTTGATTCAAGTTATGTTTAAGTAGACCATCCTAATATTTTCCATTTTTCCATTTCTTTTTGTTTTAAATCTAGTGGATGTACCCTAAGGTTATTTTAAATTTTACTTCTTTGATTACTGGGAAGGATGAACACTTTTCTGTTAGTTTTCTCTCTACCTTTTCTCTTGGGTAATTCATCCACAGCATCATCTCACAAGTTCATCTATATCTTTAAACTAGATTGCAAAGAAAATTACAAGAGGAGAGGCTGATATTCCACAGAACTAGTTCAGGATTCCTGATGGCTTTACACTGTAGAAATATGATAGTCTTTTCATCTTGGGTCCCTGCACCCTTTGTGGGTTATAGGCATAATCTCTGGATAGATTCTACTGTCTTTAAATCAAGATTTAAGCCTTTCCTGGAGACCTGGGGTATTTTAGTTCTACTACAAAGAAATTTCTATCCTGGAAGTGGACTTGGGCAAACATGGAGAACGAGTGGACCCAAAGGCTTGTGTACATGTGTGCAAAGCTGCTTCAGTTGTGTTCGACTCTTTGCAACCCCATGGACGTAGCCCTCCAGGCTCTTCTGTCCATGGGA
The DNA here is from genome assembly GCF_054371585.1 of Giraffa tippelskirchi. Taxonomy (NCBI): domain Eukaryota; kingdom Metazoa; phylum Chordata; class Mammalia; order Artiodactyla; family Giraffidae; genus Giraffa; species Giraffa tippelskirchi. The sequence goes on from NC_137280.1 coordinate 61,329,157, forward strand.
TTTTCTAGGCAAGAATACCAGAGTGGGTTGTCATCTCCTTCTCCAGGGGATCTTCCCGACCCAGGGATCAAACCTGCATTTCTTGCATCTCTTGCATTGGCAGGTGGGTTCTTTACCACTGAGCCACCTGAGAAGCCCTGAGCCCGAGTTGGGGGAATATTAATCTAGAGGAAACAAAACTGTGTCATCTGAAGACATAGCTAGGGAATAGTAAATCTGGAAAGGCCATCAGGGTTTGTGGTTCCTGTTCCAAGATCTTTCTTTCTTCCGAATTTAATATTCACAACGCTATTAAAATTGCTGGAACAGAATTTGCAGAGCTCAGCCCAATCCACCACCCAGAGTTGTGTTCTGAAGCAGAGTTCTCCTGCTTCAGTCTCAGAAAAGGACACTCATTACCCAAAGCAAGCTCTTCCTATGAGAGGAGCTGGATGCACTTGCCAGAGTGGGGAGCCTGATCTTTTTCTTTTCTCCCTTGGACAACTGTCAATGCTGAGTCCACCCCTTCTCAGTCTCGTCTCTACCTCTATCCTGGCTTCTGCACCACAGCCCTGAGTCCCATCTCTTCCTCTCAGGTCTCTAGCTTTTCATTCAGCTTTTCCTTTATTGTTGTTCAGCCTCTCAGTTTTGTCGGACTCTTTGTGACACCATGGACTGCAGCATGCCAGGCTTCCCTGTCCTTCACCATCTCCTGGAATTTGCTCAAATTCATGTCCATTGAGCTGGTGATGCTTTTCCCAGGATGCAGCAGAAAGTGGTGGCTGCAGACACCCTTCCAGGTCCTGCCACAGAGTGAAGTCTCTACCATGCAAATACTTCTTTCTCTTACTAATACTGATGGGCTAACTTCAACAGTTTGTGTGAATGACCGTCTTTCTTCCCTTTTTCTGACTGGGTATGCTTACTCTTCTTTGTAAGCCAGTTAGCTGGCCTTTCACCAGGACCCTGGAGGGAGGTGGGTGGGTTATGGAAGAAGCTTAGACTTTAGCATTCTGTCTTGTGAAACTTGTACACGTTGGTGATCATAGTTTTTTGATGCAGATTTGCATTCTTTAATTTTTTTTTTTTTCTTTCCCTCCTTGCCTTGCCATGCTAGTCATAAAAGGAAAGAAGCTGCTCTGGTTGGTCAGGCTTCGGGAACACATGAGAGAAAGGAAATTGGGGAAGGGGGAGCAGGGAAGACACAGCCCAGGATAGAAATGCACATGAAATTAAATATGGGGTGTTGCTTCTATGAGTACTTCAGAAGGTGCTCAATGACGTTGCGTGAGTTACAACTTGAATTCCTAAGTGAGAAACTGTATTGTCTTGCAAGCAAGTTTAATGTGTGTATTTTAAAAAATTTATTTATTTATTTAGTTTTTGGCTTCGCTGGGTCATTGTTGTGCTAAGTCGTGTCTGACTCTTTGCGACTCCATGGACTGTAGCCTGCCAGGCTCCTTTGTCCTTGGGGTTATACAAGCAAGAATACTGGAGTGGGTTGCCATTTCTTTCTCCAGGGAATCTTTCCAACCCAGGAACCAGACCCAGGTCTCTCGCATTGCCGGTGAATTCTTTACCATCTGAGCCACCAGGGAAGAGTCTTTGTTGCTTCATGAGCTTTTCTCTAGTTGCGGAGAATGGGACTTCTCTCTAGTTATGGTGCACCGCCTTCTCATTGTGCTGGCTCTGTGTTGCAGGGCATGGGCTCTAGGGCACTACCAGTGGCCTTCCGTAGTTCCGGTAGTTGTGGCTCTTGGGCTCCAGAGCACTGGCTCAGTAGTGTGGAGCTCAGGCACAGTTGCTCCATGACATGTGGGATCTTCCCAGACCAGGGACTAAACCCGTGTCTCCTGCGTTGGCAGGCAGATTCTTTACCACTGAGCCACCAGGGAATTTTTAAAAAGATGTGTAACCTACAAAGTTTAGGCATGCGGCCATGGTCCTTGAATAACATCACAAGATATTAGCTGAGTGTAGGTTCTAACCATGATTCACACATACAGGTTGTTTTCAGAGCAACAGAGATGTAGGCTGTTTTGTGGTTTTGTTTTAAGAAGCAAGGGATATCAGTCTGGCTTGAGGCAATGCAATATAGTAAATGAAGAGTCTTGCTACTCATTAAAACAGTTCCATAGATCAGCAGGGTCAGCACTAATAGGGAGAAATGCAGAATCTCAAATCCTATCCCACACCTTCGGAGCCAGAATTTGCATTCTACCAGATGTCCAGGCAACTCACATGCATGGATACACATATCAGTATGTGAGGAGCACAGGTTAAGAGGATGGGCTCTGGAGGCAGGTGGAGCAGGTTTATGTCTTGGCTCTATTCCTGCCTCGCTCTGTGATGTTGGACAATTGTCTTAACCTCTCTGAACCTCCACTTCCTCATCTTTAAAATACACAGCATGAAAGAATTTGTTTTATAGTCATCATGAAGAGAATGATAACCTATGGCTTGTTAATAGTATGCAAGTAATAGGACCTTCTGTGTGTAGGAACATTCGACTAGGGCCTGGGACAATGTAAGTGCTCAGCACATGTAAAATATGAACAGACCAAGAAACAGAAGATTCAACAAATATTTACTGAGTGCTTCCTGGGTACCAAGTACTCTTTTAGGCATTGAGGACATCACTGTGATATGACAGAAATCCTGCTGTTGTGAATTGAAGGCCTGTGTTGGATCCAGATGGCAGATTTTTTTGTTGCTTTTATGACAACAAAATAACCATAGGCTCTCAACAGCTATTTGTTGAAATGAACAAGTGCTCAGCACATTTTAGCTATTGTCATTATTACTGTGGGCTTCCCTGGTGGCTCAGTGGTAAAGAATCTGCCTGCTCCGCAAGATATGCAGCTTTGATCCCTGGGTCAGGAAGATCCCCTGGAGAAGGAAATGACAACCCACTCCAGTATTCTTGCCTGGGAAATCCCATGGACAGAGGAGCCTGGCGGGCTCAAACAACAATAACAATTATTATTGTAGAAGTGATGAATGGAGAGTTATTTGTCTCATAACTTTAAAAATTCTGAGTTACAATTATGATTCTCTTTACTAACAGCAAAATGACCTTATCTGTCTTTTTAAAGCTGAATAAACAATGACGTCCTACTCCCTAAAGAATAAAATCTAAACTCCTCCATATACTCAGCAGGATTCTGCAGCCTCGTCTGTGTCATTCTCTGTTTCAGCTCTTTCTTTGCTGAAAGCTTTCAGCAAATCCATCCCTGGCACAGTGTAAGCATTCAGTAAACGGCAGCCCTTAGCATCACTCTTAGTTCCTGCTCTTGTAGCTTTGTTCAGGCACTTTCCTCTTCCTGGGATGCCTTCTCTATGATCCAACCCCAAAGTACTTATTAAAACCCACTGGAATATGTGAGTCTTTTTTTTCCCCTCCTGGTTTTATTGAGCTATAATTGACATAGAGCACTGTACAAGTTTAAGGCATACAGCATAATGATTTGACTTACATATATCTTGAAATGATTATCACAATAAGTTTAGTGAACATCCATCACCTCATATAGATACAGAATTAAAGAAATAAAAAAATTTCTTTCTGTAATGAGAATTCTTATGATTTATTCTCTTGACTCTTACGTAACACAGCAGTGTTCATTGTATTTATCATGGTTTACATCGCATCCCTAGTATTTATTTATCTTTAACTGGAAGTTCGTACCCTTTCACCTTCATCCAATCCCCCTAGCATACCCCCTGCCTCTGGTAACCATAAATCTGGTCTCTTTCTTTTTTTCATTATGTACATATGTATTTATTTGACTGTGCAGGGTCTTTGTTGCTTTGCACAGGCTTCTAATGAAGTGGTTTTTTGTGTTGTAGAGCACAGGCTCTAGGCACTTGGGCTTCAGGAGTTACAACATGCGGGCTCAGTAGTTGTGGCTAATGCACTCAGTTGCTCTGAGGCATGTGGAATCTTCCCAGACCAGGGATCGAACCTGTGTCCCCTGCATTGGCAGGCAGATTCTTATCCACTGTGCCACCAGGGAAGTCCTAATCTCTTTTTCTCTATTTGTTTTTGAAGTATAATTGACCTACAATACCATGTTAGCCTCTGTTATGCAACATAATGATTTGATATTTCTGTACATTTCAAAATGGTCACTATGCTACATCTAGTTATGATATGTCACCATACAAAGATATGGAATATGAGAGTCTTAAAGAAAGGGTGGAAATGCCTGCTGTTTCTTCTCTGGTCCAATGGCATCTTCTCTCTTACACTTGACTTTGTATATGAGTAAGCGAACGCAGGTAAGCCTGCTTGTCTAGATGTGAGCGCTTGGAAGAGGGACCCAGGACTGTCTCTCAGTCTTTGTGATGCCCTTCTGGCCTTGCTCCTTCTGCAAGGTCTGGTGACACTTGGTGGCAGTTGGTGAATTGGGTTGCTTAGACTCTTCCTGGGGAACTCACAGAGAAAGATAGGAAGGCAGGCAAACAACCAGGCACAATTTGCGTTCTGGTGCTTTCCATGAGTGCCTGGGAAATTGTCAGAGCGAGTGGGAGCCTCTCCTAGTGGGGTTTTGTGATTCTCGAGGAGAAAGAAGTGGTGCAGAAGAAAGAGGAATTGTGTATTGATGGGAACGCCTGAGAAACAGAAGAGGCACTTAGAAGTCAACACAATCTGAAGAGGTAGCCACTTTCAGAACACAAGCCTGGCCGGAAATACTGAAGGTGGCCGAGTCTGGGGCCTGGGACTCCCTAGATGGGATGTTGGTGATGGTTTAGTCACTCAGTCATGTCTGACTCTTTGCCACCTCACGGACTGTAGCCCGCCAGGCTCCTCTGTCCATAGGATTCTACAGGCAGGAATACTAGAGAGGGGTTGCCATTTCTTTCTTCAGGGAGTTCCCGCCCCAAGGGATCCCCTAATCCCAGTGGCGGAAAAATAGAGGAGCCGCTCTACATTGAGCTGTGTCCTTCACGTTTTGAGCACACATACACCCATCCACAACATGTATATTGTGTACACACACCACTCAAACTAGTACACACATAAACACACAAATCTGAACAAACGTAAATATAAATATTATACAAATCTGAGTACATTCAAAAAAGGGAAAACAGGGTAGTGAGGGAATTTGAAATCACACTGTGTGAAGAAGGGGTGAAGGAAGGAGAGGTGTCCAGCCAGGTAGAAAGGACGTGATAAGGCAGGAAGGTTCCTACAAGCCCACAGGGGCCTGACCTATGGAAGAAGCATCTGAGTTCTTCTGAATGAAGCAAAGAGGCGGAGGCTGTGGCTGAAACTCTGGGCTATTGGAAGCTCTGGGAAGGGAGATTTCAGCTCAGTGTGGGCAGAGGCACGCTGTGTGGGTTCACGGTCCAGAGCCCAGATCTGATTTCATCTCCCCTGATTCAAGTCCTGGCTCCGTCACTGAAAACCTGAGTGATCTCAGCCTCTAGAAATGGCTTGCCTGAGTAACCCAAAAGATTTGGATCAGCTAGTCAGTTAATTGGATCCAGGACACTTTCTTCATGAATGATGCATAAGCCAATGATGGATACAAAGAGATTTGCTAAGTCTGTTGATGTTTAGTGTGTAAGACATTGAAGATTTTCAGTAAAATGAATAAAGACTCTTTCAGTTAAAAAAAAAATAAAGAGCTGTATTATCTTAGGAACTTATTGTAGTTAGCCTTTCTGAGCCTGAGTTTTCTCATCTCTAAAACAGAGGCAATAATCACACCTACCTGTTAGGTTTAAATGATCCAGGACTTGGAAGTTCTTCATGCAAGGCCTGTTTAAGCTTCAGGGCTCATTAAACCTGGGTCCTTCTCTAAAATTGTGTGTTGTGCCAACTAGGGTTATTGGTCTCATTTTAATACGAGCCCCAGGGAAGGAGCTCAAAAAGTGAGGCCCATTTGGTTCCTACTAATGAGGCAATCTTCCTTGTAACCTTTCCCCAGCTTCCTGGAAAACGGCCGGCTGGTTGGTCGGTACAAGCAAAAATTGACGTGTTCCTGTGGCTGGGCTCCACCAAACACTCTAGCGCCATTTTGAACAACTTGCCAGCAGGCTATGAAGCAGAAATGTCCTCCAAAGGGGCTGGCACCCATCAACCACCAGCCAATCTGCTCTACCAAGGTATGATGCCCACTGGGCCAAGAGGGTCATGAGCTGTCTCTGGTGGGCTTCTGAGAAAACAGTAAGGAGGGGTGACATGCATGAGTTGCTTGCACAGGATCAACTTATTTGTCTCTCTTAATCCAATATCTAAATTTTCTTTCTGACCTTCCAATGTCCATTTAAAAAGAATGAAGTCGTTAAGCATATCTAGAGTAAACATTTTTCTGTTAATAGAGTGTAATATGAGCTTCTTTGTGGGTGGATGATATAGATTGAGTTTGTATTTTAAGCAAAAGATGTCTTTTAAAGAAACATCAGTAAATTCTTGTGCTCATAGGATCTGTGGAATTAAAACAGATTTCCCTTTACATGGCACTGGGGTTTATACTCAAAAAGAGCAGGCATTTACGTTTTCCAGTAATTACCCAACAGGAACTGGTACCATTGGGGTCACTCGTGTTTCTCTACTTTGGTTCTTTACTTGGCTACTTTTAGAAATTCTGCATGGTTTATGTAATCCCTTATTCTATATAGATATTTTCAATGAGTGCCATCATGTTTACATTTTCACATAATTTTTTTCCATTTTTTTATTGTGGTGAAAGTCACATAATATAAAACACACTATTTTTTATCATATTTAACTGTACAGTTCAGTGGCAAGGGCTTCCCAGGTGGCTCAGAGGTAAGGAATCTGCTGCCAATGTAGGAGACACAGGAGACAGAGGGGTTTGACCCCTGGGTTGGGAAGATCCCTTAGAGGAGGAAATAGCAACCCACTCCAGTATTCTTGCCTGGAAAAGCCCATGGACAGAGGAACATGGGGAGCTATAGTCCATGGGGTAGCAAAGAGTTGGACATGACTGAATGAGTAACATTTTCACTTTACCCAGCTAGTAAACTATCTCCAAACTCTTCTTTCTTTCCATTGCTTCCCATCTTATCTTTAGAGAGTTTTCATCTTTGGGTGAAAACATCCACATCAAGTTATCTTTTTATTTTTATAGATACTATCTCTAGAGACCCAAAGTACCTGGACATATTTGCTGTCCCAGCTATTCACAATTCAGAGGAGAAGAGAGATTTTCCCCAAAGCTTTCTGATCCTCTGCAGCATATTCTTTTCACAGAGTGACCTAATAAACTCTCTCTGCTGTGCCCTGACATTGATGGCTTTGGCCGCCTTCCACACCTCCTGGAGAATTTGGTCTCTTCATTAATTTAATGCTTCAGAACACATCCATTCAACCAATAATACCAATAATTAGTTTGCCCCTGCATATGGAAGGCACGGTGAGAAAACTAGTGAGGGGATGTAGAGCCAAGTGAGAGGTGATGGCCTCTGAGGGAGCCATCAGACATGTCTTTAATAACCACACGTGGAAAGTGAGCCATAGCCCAGAGGTGGACCAAGTATGAAAGCAAAGAGGAAGCTGATTTTACTAGTCTAAGGAACAGAGCTGGTAAGACTCAAGGTTTCAGGAAAACAAAAACCTAGACTAAGTCTGTGGTGCCCCCTGGAGTTGTGCAGTGTCCTGCCTTTGTGGCTGCATTGGGAGCTCTGCTAACATTCTGGAGTTCAGGCACTTCAGGGGGAGCTGGTGGACATTCTCAGGGGATGAGCCATTCTCAAGTTCACTCCCAGCTGACAGATGTGTCCACTGATGTAGCGTATTAAGGAACGCATGGGCTCTGTCTTGACATACTCCAATCAGGAAATTCCTAAACCATCCGCTGAACACTTCTTTGTTTACTGTCCCTTTTAAGGAGCTCTGCTGTGTAAGAGAGTTAAAGGGAACAAATGAATATAAAAAAACAAGAGAGGCATGTGTCAAGGTCCATTAAGTCCATGGACCAAGGAATATGATTAAGTCATCTCCTCCTTGGGGTTCCCCCACCGTCCCTTGGTCTGCACCCCCCGCCCCCTGCCCACAGCCCTCTCTCTGCTGCCCATTCCATCAGGCAGGTGTGCTCACTCCTGCCTTTCACCTCCCACGTCCTCTGCCCATATCTCCTGCAGGACACTCAGCCCTGGCTCCTGTCACTAGAATTGATGTACTTGGCTTATCGTCTGTCTCCTCCCTGGAGCTCCCCAAGGGTGGGGGCTCTCTTAGCTGCTTCAGAATCCTCAGAGGCTAGAACTGTACCTGGTACACTGTAGGCACTCAAAATGCTATTGGCCGGCTAAATGGGTGGATGGATGGCTCAAGACTTTATTGAGTTGAATTTTTTAAAGCTTTTTATTTTATACTGGACTATTGGGCTTCCCAGGTGGCACTGGTGGTAAAGACCCTGCCTGCCAATGCAGGAGACATAAGAGACACGGGTTCAGTTCTTGGGTCGGGAAGATTCCCTGGAGGAGGGCATGGCAACCCACTCCAGTATTCTTACTGGGAGAATCCCATGGAGAGAGGAGCCTGGTGAGCTATAGTCCAGAGGCTCACAAAGAGTCGGGCACAACTAAGGCAACTTAGCACACACTTACGCATAGCCAATTAACAATGCTGTGATAGTTTCAGGTGGACAGCAAAGGGATTCAGCCATACATGTATATGTATACATTCTTCCCCAAACTCCCCTCCCTTATTGAGTTTATGGAAGCAAAAACAATTTGTGGAACCATCCCTTTCTTACACACACACACACATACACACACACATGCACCAGTGGAAACAGGAGAATTACTAAGAGGTAAAATGTGGTACTTTATTTTTTAATTGAAGTATAGTTGATTTACAGTATTATATCAATAGGTGTACAGAATAATGATTCAGTATTTTTGCTGAATTACATTCCATTATATTATTATAAAATAATATGGCTATAATTCCTTGTGCTGCACAATATATCCTGTTGCTTATCTATTTTATACATAGTAGCTTGTATTGGTTCATCCCATGGTCCTCATTTGTCCCTCGCTCTGTCCCTCTCCTCTTTGGTAACCACAAATTTGTCTTCTATTAATATATCTGTGAATCTGTTTCCATTTTGCATATAGATTCAAAAAACCATGATATTTCAGAAAGAGATTTGGAATTTGTAACCTAAAAGAAATGAAATCCGGGCTCGGCGTTAGCTGTGCAACCTTGAAAATGTATCTTAGCCTCTTTGTGAGCCATTTCCCTCATGTAGAAAATGAAGATACTGATGTATATTTCACGAGTTGTTATGAAGATTAAATCCCAAAATGTGGTGAAAGCAGCAAGGAGAATGCCTGTCTCTAAAGAACCCATGACCACGACCTCTTCCCCCATCTTCCCTGTGACCATTTCGGTCTCAGCAGCCGTCGGGGCCCATGGTTTCCCTCATCTGTCTCTGGATGCACCCACAGATGCACAGCGCACACAGGCACCCACCCACTCACGCTCACCATTCCTAAGAAGCCCGCTAATACACACCCCTTCCCATTATTTGTCCATAGATCGGCACGTCTTTCAACTGAGAGCTCATATGTACCAAGCCCGGGGCCTCATCGCAGCCGACAGCAACGGACTCTCAGACCCTTTTGCCAAGGTCACGTTCCTTTCCCACTGCCAGACCACAAAGGTAACCAGAGAAGCCCACCTGCTTTCTCCTTGCAGTCCACTGCTGAGCCACAGCAGTCCCCAGGAAAGAAAAGGAAAAAAAAAAACAAAAAACAGGGGCACATTGCAAATACTTGTGTCTTTGGATGCGTAGGTATTTTAGACCCAAAAACATGGGCTCAAGGAAGGACAGACATGAGGAAGGTCTACTGATCTAATATGATCTGTTGCCCTAAAGCCAAGAGGTCAAGTACCCGAAGCAAAGGCAGATTGAGGGAAGAAAGAGGAATGAGGAGGGAAGGGAGCTGACATCCTGAGAACCTCCTGGAGTGATGGGCATCACAGAGGGAAAACAAACAAAGGAGAAAACAGCGCAATCGGTGAGGCTTGTGCTGTAGTCTCTACTGAGGGGTCTCGGTGGGGAGGAAAGCTTTCCTGCTTTGTGGTTGGGAAGCCCTAGACTTTGTATTTCCAGCTTGGGGGTCTTGGCACACTTTAAACCCCTCTTCAATTCAGTGTCTCCCTCTAGAAAATACTGCTTCCTGATGGATGCTATAAGGATTCAAGGAGATGGATCTATACCTGTTTCCTCTGATTTCTTCCTTTCCTATGCACTGAATGCTGACATGTGAAAAGAAGCCCTAATCAGTACATGTCCAACAGGCTGCTTTTCTCATGAGATCGTGTTCTGTAAGGGTTTACTCTGTTCTCTGAGGATTCACTGTTTTGAGGGAGGGGAGCTCAGTAAAGGCTTTGCCTAATTCTGGGAGTTAAGACAGAATTAGGACATGGAGAGCCCTGAGCTTACATTCTATTTCATCTACTCTCCAGCTGCCTTTATTCACTAAATCTCCATTCATCCTCTTAAAATGGGGCTGTTGAGAAGAAGCAAAAAGGTAAGTGTACAAAGAGATTGATGAGTAGCAGCCATCATTGGCTTATATTAAGAGGGCTGACATTTCTCCCCAAATTGAGGCTGTAACCTGGGAGACTGTGTTTTGATTTATGACACAGATTGAGATCATCATGTGAACAAGCATCTTGTCCATTTCACCACAGCATCTTGTCCATTTCACCAGCTCCAGAGGAGTGAGGAGCGATTTCTCTGAGCCAGGCTGTGCTCAGAGGAGCTGGGGCACCAGACTCTGAGCTTGCACAGTATAGGATCTGGGTGTGGGGCTGGGTAGTTCTTTGGCAGATGAGTTGGCTGCACTATGCTAAACCCCATGGTACTGGACCCCAAGAGCCACATGGAGAGAAGGGTTGGCTCTGCCTGGAAGGGAAGTCAGGAGAGACCTCAGAAGGAAGGTGACTTCATCCTCACTTAGTGAATAATCATGAAAACCTAAAGACTTCAGACTCCTTTCTCTTCACTGTGTTTTGAGAGGCAGTATGTAGTATAGCAATTAGAAGTATAGACTCTAGAGTCCTTGATTAAAGGCAGGAGGAGAAGGGGACGACAAAGAATGAGATGATTGGATAGCATCACTGACTTGATGGACATGAGTTTGAGCAAGCTCCAGGAGTTGGTGATGGACAGGGAAGCCTGGCGTGCTGCAGTCCATGGGGTCTCAAAGAGTCAGACATGACCAAGCAACTGAACTGAGAGCCCCAGTGCCTGGGTTCAAGCCTGAGCCCTTCCATTTATGAGCTGTGTGACCTTAAGCAAAATCTTCTTTGTCCTCAGTTTCTTCATTTCTGTATTTGTTTCTGTAAAGTAGGGATGGTGGTATTGTATCTGCCTCCCAGAGGGTGCATCACCCAGGACAGTGTCTTGTTTATAACAGCTCCTGGGTAACTGCTTGTTAATATTGCCATTGAGGCTTGCCACCAGAAGCAAGGGAGATTCTCAAAAGGGGGCCCCCTGGAAGCCTTCTCTTCCTGCACAGCTTGGAGTTCCAGGTCCTCAGAGGTGATCTCAGGGCTGGGGGGGAGGGGGGCAGGTAGTTTGCGTGAGTTCCCTCAGCTGATGTGTAATTCTCCTTCTATTTTGCATCTCTGTACGGTCTCTTCATTTGATTTAGACTCACATCTCAAAGGGCTTCCCTGGTGGCTCAGACAGTAAAGAATCTGCCTGCAGTGCAGGAGACACAGGTTAAAATCCTGGGTCAGGAAGATCCCCTGGTCTACCCATTCCAGTATTCTTGCCTGAGAATCCCCATGGACAGAGGAGCCTGGCAGGGTACAGTCCATGGGGTTGCAAACAGATGGACATGACTGAGTCACTAACACTTTCACTTCTTTTCCTAAAGGGACAAATGACATTTATTTATCAAATAATCATTTGAAAGGTGTCAGGCGAGTGTATGCTTCTCGGTTCTGTCTCGTCACAACAAAGATTTGGAGTGACGGACATTAAAGCCCTAGGCGTGTCACAGCTCTCGGGTCTTCGACAGACCATGTTATAGCTTTCAGGTCTCGAACGGACCCTGTTGTAACTCTTAGACAAATCAGAGTTACAGCTCTATTTTATTTAGATAATAGCAGGAAAATCTATCCTCGAGGCGTGAGGCCATGTAGACCGTCAACCCAAGACACGAAGAGAAGAAAGCCTCAGCGCACGAGAGAGAGAGCGCGCGTTTTGGCTCCTCTTTTTGTATGTTTTTTTTTCCTCCCCCTGGGCCTGCCCTATGTAAATTGGTTTAGCCAGGAGTGTTGTTCTACCTGAAGTCCTCACTCCGGTCTTCGGACCTTCCTTTGTTCTATTTTCATGGGCTTTTCCCTTCCTTGTCTTTTAGCCACCGCCATTTTGGACTCCTGTTTCCTATTCTAACTACCTAACAAAAGGGAAAACAGGTTCTGTTGAATCCTGGTCTTTGCCTTCATACTTTTGAACCAAGTACCTAATTTTTATTAATAATAATAATAGCTGTTGTTTATTAAACACTACGTCTGTGCCAAGCACAATGCTAAGCATTTTATATGCATTTTTGTCTACATCTAACTGCAGCCCAAAGGTTTAGGATATTGTTAGTGTCCTCAGTCTGCAGGATGGGGAAGGTAAGGCTTGGAGACTCTTTAATTATTAATAGAAGGTGGTAGAGCCAAGTTACACTGGGAGCTCAACTGGTAAAGAATCTGTCTGCAATGTGGGAGACCTGGGTTTGATCCCTGGGTCAAGGTAGTCCATGGGGTCACAAAGAGTCGGACACAACTGAGCAACTTTCACTTTGGCTTCCCAGGTGGTTCAGACGGTAAAGTATCTGCCCGCAATGCGGGAGACCTGGGTTTGATCCCTGGGTCTGTAAGATCTCCTGGAGAAGGGCATGGCAACCCACTCCAATATTCTTACCTGGAGAATCCCATGGACAGAGGAGCCTGGTGGGCTACAGTCCATGGGATTGCAAAGAGTCGGACACGACTGAACAACTAACACCTGTGGAGCCAAGATGGATACCCAGGTTGGTCCAATTCCAAAGTCATTTTGCTTAACCACCCTGCTTCCATTTTGGTAAGAAAGGGTTCTAGATTCCCTCTGCCGTTTCAGTGTGTGCTGCCTCCGTGGGACTGGTCTTTGTGTGACATGCCCAGCTCATGCATTCTTCAAGGTGGAGAAAGCTGAGCTGGGGGGCCCTACAGTCATAGCTGAGCTGGTCCATCATTCACCTGGAAGCACGTGTCTGAACGTGTTGCTCAAGGAGAACTGACTCTGAAGGGTGTGTTCTTCAGCCAGTCCTTTATAAGTGACCTTCCCAACCCAGGGACCAAACTCACATCTCTTACACCTCCTGCATTGGGAGGCTGATTTTTTACCACCGTGCCACATGGGAAGCCCCTTATATGTGACTTACTGGTACAAAATAATTCAGAAGGGGAATCCAGCTATTCCAGACACCACCAAGGACGTGGAACTTGGAAATCTTGTGGTGTTAGACTAAAGGGATTGAGAGACAGCTTCCAAAGAGAAAGACTTTGGGGATAGAAAAGGAGGGAGACTGCGTGGCTAAGATGGAGGCTTGGAGGAGAAGGACAGGGGATCTTAGCACATGGGGAATATGGAAGCTGAGATTTCAAACAATCAGGTGGACGCTGAGTCCTGAGGACACAGGTGGTCTCTTATTAGATGTGAGTTACCCAGTGACCAAGACTGGCATGCGGTAGGTATTCAATAAATGTTCACTCATTTATAAACATGTGTGGCTGGGGTTGATTGCGGTGGGCAATAAGCACTTATTGAGCACCCACTGTACGCCAGACAGTTAATAAGCTTTATCTTAGACAATGGTCATAACAACTCTACAAGGTTGGTACTAACTCCATTGAAGTGAGTGAGACTAAGGTTCAGAGGGGTTGAATCACCTGCCCAACTTGGACTTAGGCAGATGGTGAAACCAGGGCTCCATTCCAGGGGTGTCTTTGAGACTAAAGCCACACTCCAGCCATGACATCTCACTCCTTCTTCAAAGAGTTAAACTTCAGTTCAGTTCAGTTGCTCAGTCATGTCCAACTCTTTGTGACCCCATGGTCTGCAGCACGCCCGGCTTCCCTGTCCATCACCAACTCCCAGAGCTTGCTCAGACTCATGTCCAATGAGTCAGTGATGCCATCCAACCATCTCATCCTCTGTTGTCCCCTTCTCCTCCCGCGTTAAACTTAAATGTTACTAGAATCTCTCCAGCAATGTCATTGAACCAGTTTTTAAAGCATAACCTCTGAAGGAAGCCCCGAGGAAGTGAGGTGAGTTGTGCTCACTTTGGCAGAGAAGTTGTTATGGAGTCCAAGCTGGCTCTGCTCACTGCACGACAGGCCAATGAATCCTAGAGACAAAGGGTTGAGGCAAAGAAGAGACTTTAATCGATGAGCCAGCTGATGAGAAGATGGCAGTTACCACTTCAAAATAACCCTCTTGTCAGGGCCTGGTTGCCAGGTTCTTTTATGGATCAGAGATGGGGAAAGGTGAGGAAACAAAGTAAAAAGACTATTCAATCCTTGCAAATATCCCCTAGAATGGCAAGCCTCAGGCAGGGGGATCTATTAGTTTCATTTCCTTACAGTCCTTGCCAGGTGCAGGGCTCAGGTTATCTCCCTGAGGCAGGCCATTATGTATGTTTATAATAACAAAAAAGGGTTAAAGTCAAAGAAGCAGATCCAGTGGAAATTTAAATTTAACCTTTCCTGGTTACAAAGTGGGAGAATGTGCTTTTGCTCAGGTGAGCCTTTCAGTACCTCTCAAAGGTGGCCACATGTCCTTTCACTCATGGGACAAGCCAATACCCACTCATTAGTTCATGCAAGTAGCTATCCAACACCCGCTCAGCACAGGATGCCATGTGACACCGAACACTGTGCCAGCACTTTGAAGGAATAGATATATAATGAATGAAAGATTGAATGCTAGCCTCTGGAATCTTACCAAGTGGCAATGATAGCCCCAAGTGCCAAGGAAGCCATCAGAACATTTCTGTAGGAAAGATGCTGTGAGAATCATAAATTGCTTTGGTATCACACTCTTGGGGGCAGCCTGCAAAAATGATCACATTTTTATTTTCAAAAGCAACCTGAAAACACTTGGTTATTGTGATGTCAGTCACCTTCACAGGGGAACTTTGCATTGCAACACCATAACTTCTGTTCGTGAATTGGTGGAAGCAATTCTTTTCCTGTCCAAAGAATTAAGATTTTCTCTGGAACATAATGTTCAAAACCTCACTGTGTGAGAGGCATAAAATACTCCAAAGGCAAAAAAGAAAGGAAGGAAGGAAGTTGTGGAATGCGCGGTATTTTTATGGCTCACATAAAAAAGAGCAATAAAAATATTATTTTGTGATCACAGTGCAAATGATTTAAGGCCATGACTTGAAATGCCTCTTGATGTAAAACTCTGAGATGACAGTTTTATTTGGACCTTGGAGCCTAAGCAGTTAGTTAGTTCAGGCCAGAGGCTCTCTCTAATCCCTCCTAGAGAGAGTGGCATGCAGTGGAAATTTCCTCAGGATCCAGCAGCCGCTGTGTGGTCTGCATTATGCTGTGAAATCGTCCATTTGCCTGCACAGTCTGGGAGGGTGTGACTGTGGCCTCTTTCCAGTACTCACATATGAATGCGACAGTTTTTGCCTAGTTGCAAAGTCCACCCATCCTGCAAGCGGGCCTAGCTTCTAGCTCTGTGAAACTGGCATGTTTCCAAACATCCAATAAAATAGAGGATGCAAGTCCATCACACCCTGCCTTCTAAAGGTACTGCTTGAATGGCCTGGCGGGGAGCTCTGAGCCACTTCTAGGTGAGACATTCATGGTTCTGTACAAATTATGTAGTTTGGTTGTCCTTTGGTTTCCCATCTGCATAATGGGTGCAGCTAATTTCCACACTCACAATTTGCTATGGAAGAAAGAATGATGTCATGCAAAATTTTGAGGATTATTTTGAAGACCCTAGTCAGTTCAATACAGTCAGATTAAGTAGTCAACAGCAGTAGAATTCCACAGGAATATTAACTTGAGAATCTGCTTTTGAGTATTTGATGACACAATTTTATTTGTTAACAAATGAAGAATCACTAAATCTCCCTCATCTTCAGTTTAGCCTTTCATTGGGCTTCCCAGGTGGCACAGTGGTAAAAGTATCTGCCTGTCAATGTAGGAGATGCAAGAGACACAGGTTTGATCCCTGAATTGGGAAGATCCCCTGCAGGAGGAAATGGCAACCCACAGACTTCCCTGGTGGCTCAGATGGTAAAGCGTCTGCCTACAATACGGGAGACCCGGGTTCAATCCCTGGGTTGGGAAGATCTCCTGGAGAAGGAAATGGCAACCTACACCAGTATTCTTGCCTGGAAAATCCCATGGACGATGGAACCTGGTAGGCTACAGTCCATGGGGTTGCAAAGAGTCAGACACGACTGAGCAACTTCACTCAGTATTCTTGCTTGGAAAATTCCATGGACAGAGGAGCCTGGCAGACATGGGGTTACAAAGAGTTGGACATGACAGCACAACAACAACACCAAATGGAGATAATATTAGCATCTACTTGGTGAGGATGGATGAAGTTAGCAGTTTGGGCCAAAGGATCCAGGTTAAATCCTGGTTCTGCCACATGCTCACTCTGGACAAGTGAGCACTGGTTTGTGTTTCCACCTCCCAGAATTGTTGGAAAGTTTGAGCAAGACAGTGTATGTGACGCACCGCAGCCAACACACAGTACATGCTCAATGATGGGTAGCTGGTGTCATGATGGAAGCGAGGGTTAAGCTGAAATTATGCTTGCAAATGCCTTCCCTGGTGGCTCAGATGGTAAAGAGTCCTCCTGCAAAGCAGGAGACCCAGGTTCAATCCCTGGGTAGAGAAGATGCCCTGGAGAAGGAAATGGCAACCCACTTCAGTATTCTTGCCTGGAGAATTCCAAGGACAGAGGAGCCTGGCAGGCTACAGTCCATGGGTTCGCAAAGAGTCAGACACAACTGAGTGACTTTCACTCACTTAAACTCATGCTTGCAAATAGGGTGACAATCAGGTGGGGTACTACTTATGAAACTTAGGTAAACTCCTCCAGGGTAGGGAGTCTGTCTGCCTAGCATCCGGTACTTAGTAGTATGTTAATTTCCTTTGTTGCTTGAATGTTGAACGAGCGAGCAATGAAGATGTGGATGTGTCCTCTTTACCCTTCCTGGAGCCCCCTCCAACTCAATGGAATGAGTGTTGGCTTCTCTCTTGGCCCCACCTTACAGGTCATTCCCCAGACCCTCTCCCCCACCTGGAACCAGATGCTCCTGTTCAATGACCTGGTGCTGCACGGAGACCAGAAGGAGCTGGCAGAATCCCCACCCTTAGTGGTGGTGGAGCTGTATGACAGTGATGCGGTGGTGAGTGTCTCAGGGCTGTGCTGACCAGGGTTCACCAAAACACTCTGTTTTCAGCCACTTTCCTTTCTTTAACCCACCTGGGACAGTGCCTGGACGCAGTCCTCACCTGGGAAAAACACTGATTTTATAGAACTAGGGAAATCGGTGACGATCATTTGTTTTACTACAAGTTTTTTTTTTTTTTGCTTAGATTACCCTTTGGATTGCAATTAAAATAGGATCTGATTCACAAAAGTTCAATCAACATTCACTTCTTTAGGAATATAATTTAATTATTAAGGCCACTCACAGTTGTCCCCAGTCCCCAATGAGCTCTATATTCTATTGCTGCTAGTAAAAAAAGTCCATGCCTTTTGAAAACAGAAGGTCTTTACTGACCTCCCTGGCTAGAAGCAAATGGATGTACTGTCATCGATTCAGCCTTGTAACTGGAGCTTCTTATTTTGGTTGTTGCTTACAAGCCCTGAAACAATGCGTTTATCTCCATCTCATTTCTGTTATGATATTAGCCAGACCACTTCCTCTCCAAAGATGTCTGTGATATGAAATGTTGGGCAGATTCAAAAGCTTACTGGAGGATTTTTTTTTAATCACTGAAATAAATCTTTTTCTTTTTTAAACTAAGAAGTCTAAAGGGAAAGGCAAAGGCTTGTTTTAATGTTTTCTTTAATGTCTTTACCTCCTCTGGAGATTGCAGAAGCACAAATATATTAAGTATAAGAGTTGTTGCAAGAAACCTTCCTAAAGCCTCCTCACCTCCTCAGAGCAACCTGGCAGCTCCGACCTTCATCCAAGGTCAGGAGGAAATTAGAATGGGAGAACTGGAGAGCATGAAGCCCCTTCTGGTTTTGCAGGAGAGGAAACAGAAGCCCAGAAATGTCAAATGCCTTGTTCAAGGTCACAGCTGGCTGGAGGCATGGCCAGAACTTGAATTTAGCCTCCCGTGTCCACTCTTTCGGAGAAGGCAATGGCACCCCACTCCAATACTCTTGCTTGGAGAACCCCATGGACGGAGGAGCCTGGTGGGCTGCAGTCCATGGGGTCACTAAGAGTCGGACACGACTGAATGACTTCACTTTCACTTTTCACTTTCATGCATTGGAGAAGGAAATGGTAACCCACTCCAGTGTTCTTGCCTGGAGAATCCCAGGGACGGGGGAGCCTGGTGGGCTGCCATCTATGGGGTCGCACAGAGTCGGACACGACTGAAGTGACTTAGCAGCAGTAGTCCACTCTTTCCTGCACAAGTGGAGTGGCCATTGTGACTGTCTCCCTTTAGACATACGTATTCAGCTTCTCCTTGTCACTCTCTGGACTCCATTGCCCCATCTGTAAATTTGGGCTAGGTGGTATATTTATGGGCTTCCCCAGTGGGTCAGTGGTAAAGAATTCTCCTACAATGCAGGAGCCTCCAGAAACGTGGGTTCAATCCCTAAGTCAGGAAGATCCCCTGGCGGAGGGCATGGCAACCCACTCCATAGACGTGTGTTCTGCTGTGCCTAGAATATAGACTTTCTGTAAAGAAGGTCACAAAATAAGCACCTTTTTAATAGAGTCCATAATAACATGATTCCAATCTTAAGTATTTTTATTTGACAACAAATAACAACAATCAAGGGCTGCCCAGGTAGCTCATCAGTGAAGAACCCACCTGCCAATGCAGGAGACATGGGAAGTGCAGGTTCAGTCCCTGGGTCAGGAAGCTCCCCTGGAGGAGGAAACGGCAACCCACTCCAGTATTCTTGCCTGGAAAATTCTATGGGCAGAGAGAGGAGTCTGAGGGGCTACAGTCCATGGGGTTGCAAAGAGTTGGCTACAACTTAGCATGCACGCGCACACACACACGCACACATAAATATACACAACAGCAATCAGTCATCATTAAAAACTGAGACCCACCCACTGGACTACAGTGGATTTCCCTTTGTCTGTTTGCTTTTCAGACCCTCTTCTAGATCTCCATTCATTGATTGCCTTCCTGGGCCTCACCCCAAGCCAAACTCTGTCCAGAAAAGCAAGCCTACATTCTCACATCTAAAGGAAAAGAAAATGTAGGATAAAAAGAAAATATGAACTTTTTTTTGCACTTTCTTCCTTGAGATATGTGT
Source organism: Giraffa tippelskirchi (assembly GCF_054371585.1). Taxonomy (NCBI): domain Eukaryota; kingdom Metazoa; phylum Chordata; class Mammalia; order Artiodactyla; family Giraffidae; genus Giraffa; species Giraffa tippelskirchi. The sequence goes on from NC_137280.1 coordinate 61,348,665, forward strand.
TGATGTGCAAAAGATTCTGTTCACACCCATGGGCAGCAGCCATCACAATCCCATGGTGATGATCAAATTTTAGATTCTGACTCCCCAGGACCTGGCTTCCAGTCTCAAGCTTTCTCTCGTTACCCAGTGCCTGTGCCCTCATTCAAGTCTGCCAGCTCTGTAAGAAATGAATTTGTATTTGGCATGCAGGTTGCTTGAGTTAATGTTTACTCTTTTGTTTCCAGGGCTCGTTTTAAGTTAGTTTTTCTGAGCTAGGATTATGGACAAAATAATTATGCAGCAGATCATTCATTTCATATCCAGCTGCCCTAACTCCACTCATCCCCAGAACAGGTCTGACAGTACCATTGGATATCAGCAGGCAGCTTCGTTGTTTGTTTTTCCCCTCACCCACTTCCTTTTACAGCCGGGAATGCAAATGCTGGTTCATGAGTCCAAAGGCAATGAAGCAGCACAGGTGTTAAAACCCAGCCTCAGCCAAAGAGAATATGGGCACTGTCCTTGGACTTGGAGGTCATTTATCCAAGAGTGAAAGCTCTTTCACTCTTGGATCAAAAAGAGCTCGGATGAGTTCCTGCCCTGTGCCAAGGGAACATAAGTGAAAGTGAAGTCGCTCAGTCGTGTCCGACTCTTAGCGACCCCATGGACTGTAGCCTACCAGGCTCCTCCGTCCATGGGATTTTCCAGGCAAGAGTACTGGAGTGGGGTGCCATTGCCTTCTCCGAGGGAACATAGCAGTGAATAAAATAGGCAATCCTGCCTGCCTGGGGCTTATATCACAGCAGTTCTTGAGATAAACAGCAAAGCAGCCCCATGCTCCAACCCCAGGCTGCTTGGGGTGGAACCAGAACTGGGAGCAGGCACTAGGAAAAGACAGGAGATACACCATCAAATAGTTCTTCAAGAAACTTACATACAAAGCCATTCTAATACTCTTTTACTACCAAGAACAATCGGGCAGAATTGCTCTATTACTTAAACATGCTGATCTTTAATCACCATCATATTACTATGTGTGTGCTGTGCTTAGTTGCTCAGTCATGTCTAACTCTTTGTGACCCCATGGACTGTAGCCCACCAGGCTCCTCTGTCCATGGGGATTCTCCAGGCAAGAATACTGGAGTGGATTGCCACTGAGCACTGACTGTTTACCAGCTGTTGTGCAAAGCACATACATTATTACATTAATCGTCATGGCCCTATAAACAATGTACCTTTTTTAAAAAAAGAAATTCAGGCAAGCCTTTACTGGGGCCCCTGCTGCAGCAGTATGGGAGTGAGAATCAACAGATTCCCTTGATGACTTGCTCCCTGAGAAGGAGGAGTGAACTTGTTCCTTATATGGGGAGAGGGTAAGACTGTCCTTAGGTGGTTTGCCCATCCCTTAGGTGATGTTGTGTGCAGGGAACATGCACAGTACCCTACTTTTGCTCTCAAAACAATGTACTTTTAACCCCTTTTTAAGCATGAGAATCAAAATGAGTAAATGGTCCAAGACCAGAGATTTAGAAAGTAGTAGATTTGGTGTCTTCGACTCATGTTTGCCTGGACTTCAAACTTGTGTTCTCAACCACAATGGTGCCCTGCCCTAGAGATCTTTCAGAATGTGTGCTGGCACTTTATTTTTCTTTTCCCTTTCAGTCTACCCTGGGTGATTATCTTCATTCCACTGAGCTCAATACACTGAGAAAAGAGATAACCCTTAAGATGGTCTTGAGCCAGGAAGCCCCTGAGATGACCTTAGAGTTTTCCCTGGGAGCCCAGATAGATTCCATTGCCCCCCGAGCCTATGGAAAGGGACTAGAGGGGCTTAGCAGAAGAAGACAGTGAGACAGTAGTTGGAGGAAGACATGAGGTTGACAGTTTTGTGAAGATTAACTACAAAATCACACCGAGGCACCAGATAGGTGACCACCAGGGACAAAAATTCTTATCTTTTCTGCCCTAGGGGAAGCCAGAATATTTGGGTGCCACTGTGGCTGCTCCTGTGGTGAAGCTAGCTGACCAGGACTACGAGCCCCCCAGGTTGTGCTATCACTCCATCTTTTGCGGGAACCTCTCTGGAGGGGACCTCCTTGCTGTATTTGAACTCCTGCAGGTAAGTGAACCAGAAGTGACATCTGCACTAGCCGTCCATCTAGTCTACCTGGCCAGAGAAGCAGCCTCACGAGAGGTGCACGTCCATCACTCTGTGCCCAGTCCCTCCCTGCTGTCCTGTGTCTGGAGACAGCTCCTTCTGGGGATCCGGGAGATACCACTTAAGAACTCAGGTGACCAGCTATTCCCAGAGCCCCTGTGCTGCAAGTCAGAGTCCCAGGATGAAAGGTCCTTGTGGATTTGGCCAGCAGAGCTTGAGAAGCCCTATGCTCCATACAAACCATATGAGGATATGAAAGGGGAAGGGAGCAAATGTTTGTGGATGCTCCCATGTGCCCCGTGTTGTGGTTGCTGCCTTACATCCCTCTCATCACACTGAAATCTCCCTCAATCCTGTTGAGGTAGGGATTATGATTCCCATTTTACAGATGGTAAACTGAAGATTAATGTAATTGACTGACTTACCTCATCAGGCCGCTAGTCGGTGGTTGAACTGAGAGCCGAACTTCAGACCTTTAAAGCCTTCTGCTGCTTACACTGTATCACAAAGTTTCCCAAAGACCTCAAGTTCCTAATCTGTCCTACTAAGACTTTGGGGAATTTATGAACATGCATCTAGGGAGAACTTCTCAGCAATCATAGGCAGGATACTTCAGGAGGGAAGCTGAGTCTGGTTGAATCATCAAGGACCAAATGGGACAGAGAGAGGACCTGGGAAGAAATGACCCGGTGAGCCTGCATCAGAGAGGTTTCTCTCCCTGACCATCCCATTCACTGGGGGGAGATGGTACCTGCCCTTTGGATCAGATCAGTCCCTCTCTAGGAAAGCCTGTTTTCCAGAAATCCCAGTGTTAGAAAAATCTCACCTGGTGCAGAAACTAGGAAGCAAGCAATCCTAAGACACAGCAAGCGAGTAAGAGGGAGGGTGTTAGAGGTGGATCCCATGGGTATGGATCTTGTTCCCATCACTTACTACTGTGCGACCTTGGGTTAGCCACTTAGTCTCTCTCTGTTTAACCTGCAAAACTGGAGATGATAATTAATCTCCCTAAAGTGCCTGGTGTGAAATCAACATGTAACAAATGCTACCTATTTTATTATTATTAATATTATTATACCATGGAATAGTAAAGCAGAATATCTCAGTCAGTTCAGTCGTTCAGTCATGTCCGACTGTTTGCGACCTTATGGACTGCAGCACACTAGGCCTCCCTGCCCATCACCAACTCCCAGAGTTTATTCAAACTCATGTCCATTGAGTCAGTGATGCCATCCAGTCATCTCACCCTCTGTCATCCCCTTCTCCTCCTGCCCTCAATCTTTCCCAGCATCAGGGTCTTTTCTAATGATTCAGTTCTTCACATCACAGGTGGCTGAAGTATTGGAGGTTCAGCTTTAGCATCAGTCCTGCCAATGAATATTCAGGACTGATTTCCTTTAGGATGGACTGGTTGGATCTCCTTGCAGTCCAAGGGACTCTCAAGAGTCTTCTCCAACACCACAGTTCAAAAGCATCAATTCTTCACTGCTCAGCTTTCTTTATGGTCCAACTCTCACATCCATACATGACTACTGGAAAAAACATAGCTTTGACTAGATGGACCTAGTCTAGTCCCATCTATTTCAGGTGAAGAAAGTGAGCTGGATAGAAAGGCAATGGCTTACTTGATATGGCAGGTTGGAGCCTAGGATCCAATTCCCCGAAGAGCTGGAGGGACTGGAGAGTATAAAAGGAAGGGTACAGCTACTGGGTTAGACACATTTGTACTCAAATCCACACTGCCCACACGTGCAGCTTGGGAATTGCTTAAGACTATAGAGATGAGCTCTGAAGTACAGCTAATCAGACTTTGATTGTGGTCTGGTTTTTGCTCCATATAAGGATGAACTTTTTAATGCTGTAGTGGCTGCCTTGGAGAAAGAACAATCTATCTGTCAGGGGAACTGAGACTAGACAAGCTCTTAAAGGGCCACAGTAGCAGAAACCCAGGCATCAGCTTCAGTTCTGCAATGACTGTAGTCTAGGAGGGGAGGAGAAGAGGGCTGGTGAAATCTTTGTGTTACAAATCTTAGGCTCTAGGATTCCAGGATGCCCAATCAGATGAAAGTTTAATAGAACCAGCTCTCAGCAGATAGATGTGTGCTGCGCAGAAATGTTAACTGCTGTTAGCACTGAACGAGTGACCTTCAAAACCAGCTAGTCCAGTCTTTCCTCAAGTGAGGGTCCAGGTGATTTTAGGCTGTCCATGAGTGATTTTAGGTCACAATCCAGTAAAGTATTAAGTAATGTTGAATTGATATTGGTGGAGTTTTGCTTTTTTTTCCCCCAGGTTTTTTGATATAATTGACATATTACTTTGTGTAAGTTTAAGATAGACAATGTGGTAATTTTATATATGTATGCATTGCAAAATGATTACCACAATAATGTTAATGAACATCATTTCACATAGTTAACCTTGTGTGTGTGTGTGTGTGTGTGTGTTTGTATGAGAAAGAGAGAGAGAGAGAGTGACAGAGAGAGAACTTTTAAGATCTACTCTCATAGCAATTTTCAAGTGTACAGCACAGTATTGTAACCATAGTCACCACGCTGTGCATTAGATCCCCAGAACTTACTCATCTTCCAACTGCAAGTTTGTGCCCTTTGACCACCCTTGCTCACTTTCCTCACCTCCCCACCCCTGTCAATCTACCAATCTACTCTCTGTTTATGTGGTTTTTAACTTTTTAGATTCCATGTAAAAGTGATGTCATACAGTGTTTGTCTTTGTCTTTGACTTACCTCACTTAGCACTGTGCTCTCAAGGTCTCTCCATGTTGTTGCAAATGAAACTGTGCCTGTTTTGATCCTTCTAACTACTTTTAGAAGAAAGTCTCATGCCCATCTGTGTATAATCCCTCTTTCAACTTGCAACCTTCCTTTTTAAGGAAGCACAGGCTTCAGTTTCAATGCCCCTAAAAAAAACATCAATATTATCTACAGGAACATTTCCCTGAATCTACTTGTTGGAACAGCAGCCCCTCCAGACAGAGTGAAAAAAAGTTTAAGAAATACTACACATGACATATTCCAATAACATTGTTTTGTTTTCATTGATTTTCTTTTTAAAGTTACTTTCCATTGATGGCCAGTGGCTTTTGTTTTACTTAGCAACCTGAAGTTTCTTTTCTGAAAATGAAATGATATCTAATGAAAATGTTTACTAGATAACAGCACAAATGATAAAAGTGGTAGCTATTGTTGTTTAGTCATTAAGTCATGTCTGACTCTTTGCAACCCCATGGACTGCAGCATGCCAGGCTTCTCTGTCCTCCACTATCTCCTGGAGTTTTCTCAGATTCATGTCCATTTTGTCAGTGATGCTATCTAGCCATCTCATCCTCTGTTACCCCCTTCTTTTCCTGCCCTTAATCTTTCCCAGCATCAAGGTATTTTCCAATGAGTTGACTCTTCGCATCAAGTGGCCAAAGTATTGGAGCTTCAGCTTCAGCATCAGTCTTTCCAATGAATATACAGGGTTGATTTCCTTTAGGATTGAGTGGTTTGATCTCCTTGCAGTCCAAGGGACTCTCGAGAGTCTTCTCCAGTACCATAATTTGAAAATATCAATTCTTTGGAGCTCAGCCTTCTTTATGGTTCACCTCTCACATCTGTACATGACTACTGGAAAAACTGTATCTTTGACTCTACAGATCTTTGTCAGCAAAGTGATGTCTCTGCTTTTTAAGTGGTAGAAGAGGGACTGATGTGAGTAAACCAGCTCTAGTATAATGCTCTCATTTTACATGCAGAAAGCTAAGGTTCAAGTCTGGCTGGATTGGATTCAGTCAACTGCTCTTTTCACTGCACAAATCTTCCTGAAGGACGTCCCTTAATCTAGGAGTCCCCCAGTCTCCCAGACCATAGACTAGTACCTCCTGTCAGATCAGTGGTGGCATTAGATTAGAAATAAAGTACACAATGAAAGTCATGCACTTGAATCATCCCCAAACCACCCCCCCCATCCATGGAAAAATTGTCTTCCACAACAAAACCGGTCCCTTGTGCCAAAAATGTTGGGGACTGCTGCCCTAATCCATCAGTGAGGGCTGGACCAGCGGATCCCCACAGGTTCTCTGAAGGCTGGGTTTTCTCCCAATGCCATGGTCCCACCTCTGATCCACCCTCCCTCCCTCCCTCCGCGATGAGCCGGGTGGACTAGTGCAAGATCCTACTGCTTCCTGACAGCAGGGTGGATGGAGGCAGCCTTGTCAGAGGCAAGCAACCTAAGCGACACAATTCATTAGGGTTTCATTAGGACTTCCTCTCAGCTGATTCCTTGTCCAAAAAGTAATTTGATCATCAACACAACTGTCTCAGCAGGTGGGTCTCATACAAGCGGAGCAGGCAGGAGCTGGAAAATTCCTTCATTGTCACCTGTGGCTCTCAGTGTCTATCTGTGAGTGGTTTACCTCCAGCCTCTCCTTCTCCATTACTGAAATGCTGCCCTGTCTCAGAAAAAGGGTTTGGTACCTGGGTTCTTCGAAGCCCCAGACTGAATTCCTTATATCCATTTTCCTCCCCTACCCAGCTAGCTGCCCCGTCCTCTCAGTCCTGGCCCACTCCCCCCTCCCTCCCCATTCTCCCAGACTCTCTGCTTTGAGAATTCGGACTCAAATATAGTTCTTCACTCTGGGTCTATATCCATGCCTAGGCCAATTGTTCTAGCCAGATGATTGTCCCTGGTTCCCATAGACCCTCCTTTTCATCAGGATTGTTCCACCTGCCTCTTTCCTGGTCTCCTAACCTACTCCTCTTTTCTTGTTCACTCAATTCTCCACATTCCTTCAAGAAGACAATTCCCTATACTACTCTCCTCTTAAGAAATGATCAATGTCTGTCTGCTTCTCACCTCCAAGAAACTTTCCTGAAGTCTGTATTTTTGGAACATGAGTTCCTCTGCTGCTGCTGCTGCCAAGTTGCTTCAGTCATCTCCGATTCTTTGTGATCCTATGACCCCTAGCCCGCCAGGTGTCTCTGTCCATGGGATTCTCCAGGCAAGAATACTGCAGTGGGTTGCCATGACCTCCTCCAGGGGATCTACAGTTAAAAGAAAGTTTGAGAAATTCTTCATTGTATTATATATGCCTCTTGGGGCCTTGAAATGCCCATTACCATAGTGAAGACTCTGAGAAGTCAGCTACGAAGAAACTTTTGAAATGCTTCTTTGAAAATCCAATGTTTTTGAGTAAAAAAATTTTTTTTTGCATGACAACTCTTAATATTTCATGAAAAGAAAATGTAGCCCCTAGGAGAATGTCAGGTGTCCATAGCTTGGCATTTAAGCTCTCCCCAAATTAATTTATCTTCAGACTGCTTTTTCAGTCTCACATGTCAGCACAGTTACTCTGCACATACTGTGGCCTCTTTACAGCGGACTATTCTGAATTCTCAGACCTCACCACACAAACATCCTCCTCTGTTTCTAGCCACACTGTCATCCTGTTCCGAAATGTTTCCCTACTCTGCCCATCTGGACCCCTGCACTCTACTTACTATTTAGGAAACTGATCATCACCACCATTCAGGACCAGAGTGGCCTCCTCCAGGACGCTTTCCCCCTCCCCCACCTCAATCGAATGTTTTCTTCTCTTCCAACTGATGTCACTTTGCCTCTTTTTCTGTTTAATCCAGGCTTTGATAAAGTCCATTGTTTACAGGCTTGTCTCCCTTAATCTGTAGTTTTTGAAGGCAAGCTCTACTTCACCCATTCATTCGTGCACTTAAGTAAATATTATCGCGTATCTATTTTGTCCCAGAACATTCCTAAGAATTCATCAATGAATAAAACAAACTCCCTGACCTCATGGGACTTGTATTTTAGGGAAGGGAAGATAATGGACAACACTATGTAAATTGTAACATAGCAGCAGTGTGGTAAATGCTGAAGAGAAAGGGAAAGCACAGGAAATATGAAGCAGATGTGGGTGTTGTGGGAGGGGGCAGAGTTAACACTTTAGGCATCCAGGGAAGGCTCCCTGAGAAAGTGGCATTTAAGACAAGACCTGAAAGGGGATTTAAATATCCTTCTGGGATAGTTTCAGGAGCTAGCAGTCCTTGAGCACCTGTGTACCATTGGAGACTAAGATGATTGAAAGTTGAGCCTTAATCGTTGCAAAGGTCTGTCAATTTCCAGTTTACTTTTATTCCCACAGAACTTACTATGTGCCAGAAAGCATTGCCAAGTGCTTTGCATGCTGCCTCATCCATTCTTCACAGCAGTTCATGAATCAGATATCATTATCTTTACATATGACAGAACTGAGACTCAGTGACACTGTGTGACTATTTCACATTCCACAGCTGATAAGTGATGACACGCAAGACTTGTATCCAGCTATTATACTGAATGAGGGATAATGGAGGTGTGGATGATGGGCTGGGGGAGACAGAGAAAGGAGCAAGGCTTCCGAGCATCAGTGATTTTTCAGATAGGCAGGAACTGAGACTAGGGTCCTACACGACTCCAAGTGTGGCACCCCCTTAAAGTCTGTGCCTGGGTCCCCTGTCCTGTCCTGCAGCTGGAACTCCTTCAAGGTCCTGTTTTGTTAGATATGTCCTGGGATATTAGAACAGTCTGGCTTTTGGACCAACTTATCCTGATCCTTTGCACTTTGCCTTCGTAACAGTTCTTTATCATACCCTGGTCCCAGGTGCTGAGTAACCGTACACTATGTGGTTTTATAGGCCCGCAGCCAACCCATTTCACTCTGAAAAACCTGGGAGCAAAGTCACTCAACCTCCACCATGCTGTGGGATCCTTCAAAGTTTTAGTCGCTCAGTCATGTCTGACTCTTTGAGACCCCACGAACTGTAGCCTGCCAGGCTCCTATGTCCTTGGGATTCTCCAGGCAAAAATACTGGGGTAGGTAGCCATTCCCTTCTCCAGGGGATCTTCCTGACCCAGGGATCTAACCGTGTCTCCTGCATTGCAGGCTGTTTCTTTACTGTCTGAGCCAGCAGGGCAGCTTAAACTCTTAAGGGCATCATTGAGGTGCTTCTGGAATGAGCTTCTTTAGGGCATTTCCCAGGTCGACATCTCAGCAGCCCCAAAATGACCATACACATGGTACTTTTCAAAGCGCATGTAACAGCACCATCCTATGCCACCATCATAGCTGTTCTGTGGCTTTATCTTTGGAACCACAGGAATATTAGCTTTGTCAGAGAGGTGATGTTTTGCAGCCTGGATAGCTCACCACCAGGCAGTGTTCACATCATCTTTTCCCAGCTTCTTTTTCTGGTCTGGCTCATTCTGCAGCTTCATTATCTTGAGTCTACTTGGCATTCCCAGTGACTGCTGCCTTTTTTTTCTGGGCTTCTTTCTAATTAACTGATCCGCATCTGCTGTTGCCAGCTAGAATATGTCTGCAAAAAAGAAATGGTGATATGTTTGTAGTTTGCAGGTTTTGATGAGCAATTAGACTTTTTCGAGCATATGGAGCTAATGTGTCAGTCAGCCAATAAACATTTATCAAGAATCCATTAGAGTTGGAGCATCACTTGAGGGTCTGAGAAGGAAACTCAGTAAACAAAGGCTTCCTCTTGGCCAAGTCAGACAAACTCCCCTATGAGGAAAACCTCCAGCTCCAAAGCAAGGGTCAGCTGGTCCAATATCTGAGGCCCAGAGAAGGGAAAGGACTCAGGCAGGGTCACACAGCAGAGCCTGGTTTCTGGACTCAGTACACTAAAGTCTGCACTCAGCCTACTGAGAAGACACACTGTGTGCCAAGGACTGAAGGGTAGAATGGCTCTGTGTGTGTGCTGTGTGCTAAGTCACTTCAGTCATGTCCAACTCTTTGTGACTCCATGGACTGTAGCCCACCAGGTTCCTCTGTCCATCGGATTCTCCAGACAAGAATACTGGAGTGGGTTGCCATTTCCTACTCCAGGGGATCTTCCTTGCCCAGGGATCGAATCCACGTCTCTTAGGTCTCCTGCATTGGCAGGCAGGTTCTTTACCACTAACGCCACCTGGGAAGCCCCAGTGGCTGAGACCAAATCAGCGGCGTCTTCTTAAAAGATGTGTGCGCTGAGCTGGGTCTTGAAGGTAATGCACGGTGGCTCACCCAGGGAGAAGGCCCTTTCCATAGGAGACTTTCTAATTCCTTTGTGTGAGAGTTCAATAAAGCACAGTGATTGCCTTCCTGCAGTTTCATTCACTCCAAAGGCACAGGAAATGACACCCTTCGTCCCAGAGGTCTGCCTCCAGAAGACTTCATTTTCTGTTTCACTGATTATGATGTAGTGTCTGTGTGGTTGACTGAATCTCCTGTAGTGCATACTAGGGGAATAGTGAAGTCTCAGAGGTTGGAATCCTATCAGAGTCCCTCTGCCATTCCACAGCTGGAGTTCCCGTGCCATTTGATGAGGTTATGAGGCTCCATCTACTTGTCTTTTTTGCCTCCCTTCTCTACTGTGAGCTCACTGAAAGCTTATGAACCTATTAACTCCTGACACATTTTAAGTGCTCACTAAATGCTGGATTACCCTCATGAATGAATGTGTTTGTTGAGTAAGAAACTGTGATAAAAATGCATCGTCTTGATTTACATTTTAAGCCAGAAATACTCCTTTGGTTAAAACAGTGGCAGTCTTTCTCATGAGGTGAGTTTGTGTGGCAGCATTCATTTTTCTTGCCTCTCCTGATTTCTAACCAGCCTTGATCTGTATGGTAGGTCCCTGCGTCTGGGCTGCAAGGGCTCCCTCCCTTAGACCCACCCGATGTCACCCAGACCTACCCTGTTCCTGCCAGCATCCGGCCAGTGCTGAGTAAATACCGCGTGGAGGTAGGGGGCTGGGAAGGATTGGGCTGTTCTTTGGGCCTAAGGGCACTGGTGCATTGCGATCACCGCTGTGTTGTGTGAGGGGACTGGTGGGGTCCGGGGGGAGACACAGCTGCTCAGAGAGAGCCCTCGAGGAGCCGCACCATCCCTTCCTGGAAGAACACACTGTGGTTCCCGGGCTGGGGCACCTGACATTCCTACCCCTGAGCCACAGCTGCTGACCCCTCCCCGGGCCTTTGAGTGACAGTCCTAACCGTTCTCTCTTCAGGTTCTCTTCTGGGGAGTCCGAGAAATGAAGAAGGTGCAGCTCCTCTCGGTGGATCGTCCCCAGGTCCTCATCGAATGTGGTGGACGCGGCGTCAAGTCCTGTGTGATCCAGAGCTACAAGAACAACCCAAACTTCAATGTCCAGGCAGATGCTTTCGAAGTGGTGCGGGTCCCCTCCCCCTACCCCCAGGCCCCTTCATGCTCACTCCCTTCATTCCCTAAGATGTAACTCGCCCCTTCATGAATTTGGGGGATGTTAGAGTTTCAGGTGTCCACTACTCACAAGAAACAACAGTCTAATTCGGTGAAAAGCCGGAATGTCAGAATGAGATAAGACAGACTTTTGTTGTCATTTTGTTTTTAAAGCTTCCAGGTGTCAATCATTTAGTAAATCAAAGCAGGTTGACAGTGGTTCCTGAAGTGTGGCCCCTGAAGTGTGGCCCCAATTCATCACCATCACCCAGGAACTTATTATAAATGCAGATTCTTAGGTCCTGCCCCAGGAACACTGAATCAGTCTGTTAGGGGTGAGCTGGGGCCCAGACAACTCTGGTTTAACAAGCTCTGTAGGAGACTCTGATATACACTGACATTTGAGAACCACTGGCCTGGAAGATACTGTCACAAAACTTACTGTCAGATGTTTTAAAAATTATTTGTACATAGCATCTCACCAGTTTTCATTTGAACTTACGCTTCTAAAGTGATATTTGATACCTGTGCTTTTTGTTTATTTCAGTACTGTTTTATGCTCTGATTTGGAACTAACTGTGAAGTCAAAGTTTGCTTTGTCTAACCCAGTCAGCTCCAATAGACACAGATTTTCTATTAGTAGAGTGTTTGTCGCTCGGTCATATCTGACTCTTTGCAACCCCATGGACTATAGCCCACCAGGCTCTTCTGTCCATGGAATTCTCCAGGAAAGAATACTGGAGTGGGTAGCCATTCCCTTCTCCAAAGGATCTTCCTGACCCAAGGATTGAACCCAGGTCTCCTGCATTACAGGCAGATTCTTTACTGTCTGAGCCATGACTAGAATTAAAGAATGGGTACTGTGTTTTCGAACCTTCCACACCAGGCTTTGTTGAGCCTGGAGTGGGGGAGGTCACCAGGGTAAAGAAATGGATGGGACGCTGGTCCCTCAGCTCCATCTTAAGTGGCTCAGCTTTCATCTGTTTTATATCCTGGATCTGTATTTCTCTGAGATGAGAATTTGGATAAACAATGACAAAGAGGATTGAAGACAACTGCCATAGAGACTTGGGGAGTGTGTGATCTTTGCAGTTTATTTGTGGGTTGAATTGTTAGTGCCATCCCTCATATGTTGCATAATGACTCTCTGACTTGAGAAGACAGTGCTCCAGACTCTGGACAGCTGCAGGCGTGACCCGGAGGGATAGGGCAAGGCAGGCTCAGAGGAAGGATGGGTGCCTGGTTGGCTTTGGTCCTGCTCCCAGACAGGTCAGCTCAGGTCATACCCCATTTCAGCCTCATCTCTCCCTGCAGGAACTGCCTGAGAACGAGCTTCTGCACCCACCCCTAAGCATCTGCGTGGTGGACTGGAGAGCTTTCGGGAGGAGCACCCTGGTGGGCACTTACACCATCAACTGCTTAAAACAGTTTTTGTGTAAATCCAGGGAGTCCCTCGGCCTCACCTCACAGGTGGACGGAGCCCAAGGTGGGAAAGGTAGGAAGATTCTAGATCCTGGAGCTGCGGGCTACAAAGTTGTGGTACCTGTAGGTGCCCACTTGGGACCCCAGCACAAAACAAATGCCCCAAGGTCAAATGGATCTTTCTGAAGAATTTGCTCCTGTGGTTCCCTTTGATTCTTACCTGCCAAGTTCTGACCTGAAGCCTGACATCAGGGTCAACTCTTCTAAGGAGGGTTCTTTGTGACTTGAACTCCCTTCTGCCCCTGCATGTGTGAGTGCTAAGTTGCTTCAATCGTGTCCAACTCTTTGAAACCCCATGGACTATAGCCCGCCAGGCTCCTCTGTCCATGGGATTTTCCAGGCAGGAAGACTGGAGTGGGTTGCCATCCCCTCCTCCCCTCCTGCCCCTACTCCCTGACATTTTCTTTGCTTGATATTACTGGAATTTCTTCTGTTTGGGATCCAGGTGCAGGGTCGAGTCCATTGGGTGATATGGTTCTTGCTGTACAGGCATCACTGGTCTCTGCAAGATTGCTCTCATTATATTCACTGGCCCCTCCATGCTTTATTCCCAGCCTCCTCCCCACTGCGTTTCCCCCACTGCCGATGCTTGTAAAATCTAAATCTATTTAATTAACATATATTATATGATAACATATATTATATAATATTCACGTGGTTTTCCACTTTCATCACTCAAAGCTATGTTTTAAGATCTATCCATGTTGCTATTGTTACTTTCACTTGTTACCCCGATCTGGTGCATCTACCCTACATTGGTTTCATTTTCCCCTCATATTGGACCGCTGGGCTGCCTCCAGCTCCCCACTTCTGCAACGTTGTGATGGACATCCTGTGTGTGTTCACTGAGGGAGAATCCTGTGTAGTAGTGAGATTACTGGCTCCCATGTAATTTTATTAAGTACTTCCAGAGTGTGCTCCAGAGAGCAGTACTGGTTTACATCAGTCTACACTAGTCTATGCCAGTCTATTCAAGTATACTCCAGTCTATATCAGGCTCCCTATTATGCACATGCACTCATGTGGCCAGAGTTCTGCCAACACTTCGGGAGTTCACAGACCTCTGGAGTTTCTAAGGTTTCCCCTGGTTAACACAGTGGGAGAGGGTGATCAACACAGAGGATCTGTCCACTAAATCTTGATAAATATGACTCCTATAACTGCGGTTATTTAAAATTATTCTGAGGGATTAATAATAAGTACAATCATTTGTTGATGACCAATTATGCCCCAGACACCTTACATCATGATCTCATTTATTTCCCAAAGACATGGATATTTTTACTGTCCTTTTATAAGTATGGAAAATGAGGCTCAGAGTTGTTAGGAACTTGTCATATTTGAATCCTGATCTGTCTGATGGCCAGTATTGGGTCCTTGAAATGATCACCCTGTATTGTTTGTAGCCAAGTTGCCTGATCCAATGTCCTTTCGTTTCAGATATTTCAGATTCATCAGTTGACACTGAGCCATCTGAGACCCTCAGCTCCACTCAGGAGCAACCAAAAGATCATGTCTTTGTGGATATTGAGCCGCCTCCCACAGTGGTACCTGACTCAGCCCAGGTTCAGGCAGCCAACCTGACTGACATCCCTGACTCGTCCCCTATGCTGGAGCCAGAACACAAACCTGCAGCCCAGGAGCCACCAAAAGATGGAAGAGCTAAGGTCAGAATGTTATCCGTCTTCATATATACAAGGCACATTAGAATTTGCTGACGAGGTTCTAGATACTAATCCTCCCACCTATTAGTTGTGTGACCACAGCAAGAAACTTCACATTTCTGAGCATTAGTTTCTTCATCTGTAAAATGGGGACACTGATACCCACTTCACGGCATTGTCGTAGAGTCAGATAAGTCAGTGTATGTGAAATTAAAGTGTTAGTCAGATGTGACATCGTATTTAATTGAACAGAAATACTTCTCTACTCATTGGCTTGGAAAGAAAATGATTTCCTCATCTAGGCTTATTCCACAAATATTTTGAACCTACAACCTACTTTGTATAACATCTCATGGGACCAAAAAGATGCATCTTCTGGATTCTAAATAGAAATGAGACTTATCCTCAGTTAGCTGAGATTCTGGAAGGGGAGATAGATAAGTATACAAGACCATAAAACGGGGGCAGGAGTAATCTTTTAAGTCATAATTTTGAATGCAAAATCCTTTTGTATCTACCAATTGACTCAAAGAAGAAAGCAGTTTTGAGAAAGTCCTAAGAGAGGGCCCACCCAGCAAATGGTAAAAGCTGAAATAAGAGGCAGAGTGAGATAGATGAATTGATATTTTCTCAGAATCTTCCCATCTCATCCAGGCTCATTGCGACTCTCTGACAACCCACAGGGTTCTCTCCATCCCACCAGCATTGTACCTATCACTTGTGTTGCAAATCTCAGTTGAAGTGTTTATGCCACCATAAAACTGTGGGTTTCACCAGTTCAAAGATGATTTTAAAAAATATCTCTATCATGATGAGGTTTGACAGAAAACAACAAAATTCTGTAAAGCAATTATCTTTCAATAAAAAATAAATTAATTAAAAAAAATATATCTTTGGATCTGCTGTACCAGATAGAGTGCCTGGTACATCGTAGGTAGCCAGGAGACGAGAGCAAACAAATGATGCTTACAATGTCATGATGAATCTTCCCTGACACAACTGTCTTCTCCCTAAATGCCTACTTTCTGCTGTATGTACATCACACTGCCTCTCCATCTCCCAGTCACTTATGTTGTAGGTGTCATGTATTTGTACCTGTTCCGATCAGAAATGATGCTAAAGGGGGATTATCTACATTATGCCACTTAATCCTCATGACAGTGAAGTGAGCAGGTATCATTGTTCCTAGCTGAGGAAACTAAGAATCACAAAATTTCTATTTTTGTTTATGTTGTGTTTAGAAGTTCATTCGCTTTCCACTATACCACGTTGTATCATGTAGCTTGCTTGTCTCTTCCACTCAAGTCAAAACTTCTCAAAGGTGGGGATTGTGTCTAACCCTTAGATTCCCATATCATCCATGTTATATATCTCATAACTACTCAATAAATGCCAAATGAATGGATGACAGATTATTAAACTTTTATTTATTAAGGGGAACGGGGAGCTGTAATCACAAAACCTGCCGATACCTCCATCCATCTCCTGAGGGTACCCATGAATCCTCTTCCTTAGTAAACTGCTCACCCACCAGCATACAGATTCTTGCCACCGAACTAATAATCCATCCCTCATTCCTTGACAGGACGCCAGGAAACCTTCCCGGAGGTCTACTAAAAGGAGAAAGAGGACCATAGCGGATGAATCGGCCGAAAATGTCATTGACTGGTGGTCAAAATACTATGCCTCCCTGAAGAAAGCACAGAAGGCAGGTTCTTTCTTGGCTGTGACAGTCATGTGCTTCGATAAACACACAGCACCCTTTCCCACCCCCCTCTAAAATCCTGCATTAGTCCCTCTTTTCGGTTCCACTCTAGATCGGCTCTACTTGGGTGTGGTTCTGTTAACTGCTGAAGGGTACAAGCCTGGAAGGACCAGGATCCAGAACTGCAAACTCCTTACTTTCTGGCTGGAGCTGGCCCTAGGACACAGGCTCTGCTGTAGATGCTGGCAGGATGTTATGTCTATCATGGCATCCAGAGAATCTGCCCACCTCAGGCAGGTCCAGCCAGGAGAAATAGGGTCTCTAGACAGGTGGGCATTAGTGAAGGGGGCTTCAGGTTCACCTAAAGACACCCAAGTTAAAGCGTTCTCCAGCCAGATTCTAAGTTCATGGGGGAAACTATCAAAGTAAAGGCTGGGGTCTTGGCCTTAGCAAATGGCAATAATCAGCAGAGCCTCATGCACTTGGAATAAGAAAGGAATTGAGTTATAAAGTCAGAGAACCAGTGGGGAGTGGGTCTGGAGATTTAGGCAAAAGCTCAGTGGCTGAATTTGGTAAGACTTCTCATCCTTGAGTGAAAATGGAAAGGAAATTTATTCTGATGTTATCATCACATTCTATTGAATAGGAAGTCTTCTGATTCTTTATTTGGAAAGATCGTATTTCTTTTTTTCCCATTTTTTTTTTTAGAGTATAATTGCTTTACAGTGTTGATTTAGTTCCTGCTATACAACAATGTCAATCAGCTATATTGTTGTCATTCAGTCGCTCAGTCACATCTGACTCTTTGCAACCCCATGGACTGCAGCACACCAGGCTTCCCTGTCCTTTACAATCTTCCAGAGTTTGCTCAAACTTGCTTAATCAGCTATATGTATACATATATTCCCTCTCTCTTGAACCTCCCTCCCACCCTCCCCATCCCACCCCTGTAGTTTATCACAAAGCACTGAGCTGAGCTCCCTGTGTTACACAGCAGCTTCCTGCTAGCTATCTCTGTTTTACATATGGTAGTGTACATATGTTAATGCTACTGTCTCAGTTTGTCCCCACCCCCAAAATTCCTGCACTGTGTGTACAAGTCCATTTTCTATGTCTGAGCCTGTATTCCTGCCCTTCAAATAGATTCAACAGTACCATTTTTCTAGATTCCATGTATGGGTTGATGTTGTTTTGTTACTAAGTCATGTCCGACTCTTCCTGACCCAGGGACCAAACCTGCAGCTCCTTCATTGGCAGGTGGGCTTTTTACCGCTGAGCCTGCTGGGAAGTCTTATATATATAGTCAATGTCCAACTCTTTGTAACCCCATGGACTATACAGCCCAGAATACTGGAGTGGGTAGCCGTTCCCTTCTCCAGGGGATCTTCCTAATCCAGAGATAGAACCCAGGTCTCCTGCATTTCAGGTGGATTCTTTACCATCTGAGCCACCAGGGAAGCCCATATACATATATACATTAACATACAATTGTTTTTCTCTTTCTGACTTACTTCACTCTGTATGACATATTCTAGGTTCATCTACATCACTTCAACTGACTCAATTTCATTCCTTTTAATGACTGAGTAATATCCCGTTGTATATATGTACCATATCTTCTCTATCCATTCATCTGTCGATGGACAGTTAGCCATGTCCTGGCTGTTGTAAATAGTGCTGCAATGGTATGGAGGTCCCTTAAAAAAACTAAACATACAACTACCATATGAACCAGAAGTCCCACTATGAGGCATATACCCTAAGAAAACCATAACTCAAAAAGACACATGGACCATGTTTCTTCATCCAGGACTCTCCATGAATATTGATATACAGTTAAATAAATAAACAACCAAATGTTAGTCCCTGCCTCTAAACTCCCTCCTTTTGCTGGAGTGGGCGCTAGCCCTTTGGGTGAGTGTGCAGCCCTTTCCTCTTTCTCTGTTAAGCTCCGCAATCCCAGCACAAACCCAGCAACCCAAAATGTCAGCAGGGAAACTCACAGATGCCGATCGGGGTGATGCTCCAGGGATGTGGAGGAACAGCGGGCAGAGGGGTTGCCTTTCCAGCGGTTGAGAGGAGACTACACCTAGAGGACAAGGACTTTGACAGGCTTGGTGGCCCTGGTCCTGGGTGTGTGGGCACCTCTTCTCTAAGGCAGGGCGGCTCCCTGCACTTAAGTCCTAGGCCTTAACAGTGAGGCTTCCTCTGGGGGCTACTAAGGACCATTTGCATATTCTTTTAAAATGCTGAGGGCTGAGATAATTCAATGAGAACTGTTAGCAGTCTGGGTTAATAAATGAGATGTGAGAGTGTCATCATCTTGTTTCCCTCTTTTCTCAAAGGAAAAGGAGAGCAATTCCAAGGAACAAAAAGCTAACACAGGTGAGTGGCTGTTCTGGGGACTTGTAAATGCAGCATAAAGCCATTTAAGTGAGAAAATGATAAAACGGGAGCCATGAGAGCAACCTTGGAGCCCAATGCCCTCATTTCCCAAGTGAGGAAATAATCCTAGGAAGATGACAGCGCTTTCAAGAGGTTGTGTAGCTGATTTGAGCTGGACAGAAACCAGATCCCAGGATCTCAGGTCTCCTGAGTTCAGTTCAGTGCTGAAGTAGATCCATTGGCTCAAGTCTCTACCTTAAAGTCTTCATGCAGAAACAGCAGGGTAAAAATAGAAACAAACTGGGATGGCAGGCCAAAACCAACATGATAAACTTTAAGAGAGGTGACCTGGATTGAGGTTCCAAAACTCAGCTGACAAGGATTGGATAGAGCTGGTTTGGCAGAAGCTCAAATGAAAGAGCCCTGGGATTTGAAATGACCACAGACTTGATGTAAGCCAACAGTAGGTCTTGGCCTAAAACAACAGGAACACCGAGTGCTGCTTGATAACACAAAAGAAGACCAGAGTCAAGTTCAGTTCCTCAGGCCACTCCTATTAGCATATTTAATTCTAAGACCAACCCCAGGACATAAGCAATAGTATCTTGGTTTGCAGATAGTAAAACAGAAGTACAAAGAGGTTGTGCAACTTGCCGAAGTTTATCTGGCTAGAAAATATCAGAGCTAGAAGTCTGTCTCAGGTGATTTTTCTCCAGAACTTGCTCCTAAAAAATTACCAAATAATCTCTCCAAGTACATTTGTGACTTTGTGTAAGACTATTAACCTATTTGAGTTTGAAGATATTTTTTTAATATTTATTATTTTTATTTATTTATTAGGCTGCACCAGGTCTTACTTACAGCATGCAGGATCTTTGATCTTCATTGTGGCATGTGGGATATTTTTTTAAGTTGTAGCATACGGGATCCAGTTCCCCACCCAGGGATCAAACCCAGGCCTCCAGCACTGGAGAGCAGTCTTAGCCACCGGACTACCAGAGAAGTCCTGAGACTGAGGTTGCTGAACTAGACAATTCTCAAGGTCCTAAAGAGACCTGAGGGGGAATGTATCTCAAGCTTTGGTGTCACTTTATCCTGGGTCTGTTTTTTACTAGCTGGGTGACTGGGCAAATTACTCACCCTCTCTGTGCCTAGTATAATGATTTCTTGCATGTGGCAGGAAGGCCAGCACATTGCTAGCCCCAGGCATCTGCTGACATTGCCCTGATACTTGAGTGGAATCTCCTCTGCTCCTGCAGTGCATGGTCTGTAGGACTCAGGGCAGAAATCCTACAATGAAATGTTACAATTTCTCCTTTTTTTTTTTTTGCTGTGCACCTAACATGGGGAAATCTTAGTTCCCCAACCAGGGATGGAAACTGTTCCCCCTGATTAAACACTGGGCCACCAGGGAAGTCTATTCCCTTTTTAAAAGAAGGGTCATACACATGCCAGAGCAAAGGAAAAGAGGAAGCTTGACCTTGTCTCTTCTCATCTAAACAGCCATAAGAAGTCTAACCATTTCCACTAAATATCCACAGAGGCGAAACCAGATGAGGTAGTGGTAAATATAGACAGCCCAAAGAAGAAGAAAGACAAAATACTCAAGAAGAAACCCAAAGAAGATGAAATCCCCAACCTGGCCGTCTTGCAGGTGTGTGGACACAGCCACCTTGGCCATGGTTAGGGCGGGAAACTCAGAAGGGGGGTCCTTTTAGTCCTTCAGTCAACTTCAGAATGCCTTTGTCTGAACTGACTTGCTTTGTCTTTGTTATAATCACTGATGCAAAGTAACAAACTGACGAGCATGCAAGCCAAGATAGTAGAGCTTGTTCTTCTTCTGTTTTCTGCATGCCCATACTGAGAAGGGGCATAATTTATATTGGCTAGCCTGGATCCAGCAACGTAATTTACAGTGTGTGAGTTCCCCTGGGCTCACTTCTTGGGGCTTGACATCATCATGCAGATGTACACAGACTTGAAATAGCAAGAGTTTTAGCTCTTACTAAAGTCAGCTCCATCAGACCAATCCTAACATTAGCCAGAGGTTGTTAGCTAGAGGCAAACTGATGGATATGAAAATTGGGAGTACGAAAATTATGTACCTAGATACTGAATTTAGCTAAGTTACTTTGATGGGAAATTTGAAGAAGTGATCCAATTATATCACTAAACCAAAAACTCAATTCAGTTTTCCATTTCTAAAATATACATGTAATTTTCTACTTGGAAAATTCACGGCTATATGCATTATAATAAAAGCAAATATTCCATCACTTCATATGCTTTAAGAATGAAATGTTTAATGAACAGTTTTTAATTTGAATATCCTCAAAATATGGCAATCTGTATCTGAAAATCAGTGACATCAATTAGCTATAAAACAGTTTGCCACATTTATACTTATATATTACATTTTTTAAAAACTTTGATTTAGCTATAGTTCTTAGAATTTGAAAGTTTATTGGAAATGTTTTATATATTTCAGAGTGGTAGCTAGTTCTAGGAATGTCAAGTCAATCATATTTCTTATTTTGCTAAAGATAAATTAACAGTCCCTCTTAGGTTTTTCCAAGAGGTGTATAGGAAGACTGGTTTTGGAGAATCTTGACATTTTTCCATTAAATCAATCTTAGGCTTTCCTTCCTCTAAGCACTCTCTCCTCCCTTCTTCCTATAGATATATGATGGGGATCTCGAGAGTGAATTCAACAATTTTGAAGACTGGGTGAAAACCTTTGACCTGCTCAGAGGCAAGTCTATGGAAGATGACCAAGGCCTCGATGGAGACCGAGTCATAGGAAAGTTTAAGGCAGGTTCCAAAGTTAACTCTTTTATTTGGCTTTCCTGTCTATAAATATCAGATATGACTTAATTCTGTGGGACTGTGGGGTGCAATGTGTGTAAGGAAAATCCTTGATCTCTCTGCAAGACCCTCCCTTTCTAGAATTCCACAACACCAAGCTCTAGTCTTTTAAACTATTTGATTTGTGGCCGGTAAAGTGGATTGGAGCTCAATCTGTGGAACATGAGGAACCAGAGTCATTACCTAAAAAGATCACTGAGTTTTGCTCTCCTTTCCCCACCCCTGGCCTCCCAAATATTTGATTGACACAAACCTACCAGCTGAATGATTAAACTGATCAAACAACACAAGCCCTTCATCTGGCTGACTTATGGTGTCAGCCTCACAAAGTAATAGGTGACACTTGCTATGAACCTACTGCATGCCTGGGCCCTTTATATGAAAGAGATGTGTTGGAAATCACATGGGCATTGCAGCTTGCCAATCTGGACTTTAATTCCTCATTGTGATACCAACTAGCTTCATGATCTTGAGCAGTACTTGACCTCCCTGAGCCTCCATTGCAGCATCTAAAAATAGAAATACTGCAGTCGGAATGGAATGAGATAATGAGAGAAAATGCTAGCTTAGCATCTTGCATGTAAAAGGCACTCAGGACCCCATCTGATGCTCCTATTCATGTTTCTCATATAACAGCCCACTGAGAAGGGTGTTGCTGTACCAACACTGATTCACTGATGTACCATGAAGAAGTGCAGATGCAGGGAGGTTATATGAACTGCCCAAGGACACCCAGGGGCAAGGGTAGAGCTACCCCAGGTCCTGTTGGGTCCCAGGCTGTGGTTCATTCCCAGCACTATGCCCTGTATGGTTTTCAGTGGAGCATATCATCATCCTGTTTCAACCGGTGGTGCTTTGTGGTTCCAGGGCTCCTTCTGCATCTACAAAAGCCTGGAGGATTCCAGCATCGAGGACAGCGGACAGCTGAGAATTCAGCAAGGGATTCCACCCAACCACCCTGTCAAAGTCCTGATTAGGGTGTACATTGTTGCGGTGAGGCATCCTCCTTTACTCTGAGGGGTTGTCTGAATCTCCAAGAGCTGTCACAACAAAGTATTATAGACTGGGTGGTATAAACAGCATTCCTTTTCTCCAGTTCTGGAAGCTGGAGGTCCATGATCAAGGTGCCATCAGAGCTGGTTTCTAGTGAGGTGTATCCTCCTGGCTTGTAGATGGCCACCCTCTTGCTGTGTCTTCACAAGCCTTTCTTTTGTGTGTGCGTTTGTGTGTGTGTGTCTGTGTGTGAGGGAGAAAGAGACACACATACAAAGAGAAGGAGAGAGGCAGAGAGAGGAGGGGAGATATGTTGTTTTCTTGTTCTTGTAAGGTCACTGGTTCTATCAGTTTAGGACACCACCCTTAGGACCTTGTTTAACCTTAATTAGCTCCCTAAAAGCCATGTCTCCAAATGCAGTCACATCAGGGGTTATGGCTTTGACACAGGGATTTTGAGAAAACACAACACTGTCCATAATAAGGGGTATAAAGTTTGGTTGGGCTTCCCTGATGGCTCAACAGGTAAAGTCTACCTGCAATGCAGATGATGCAGGTTCGATCCCTGGGTTGGGAAAATCCCCTGGAGAAGGAAATGGCAACCTACTCCAGTATTCTTGCCTGGGAAATCCCACGGACAGAGGAGCCTGGCAGGCTGCAGTCCATGGGGTCGCCAAGAGTCAGATGTGACTTAGCAACTAAATAACAATAGAGTTTGCTTGGTAACATGGACATTTGCTGGCTTTTCACTCAGCGAAAATATTCCCAAGCTGACAGGACCACTCTGTGTAGCTTTGTTTGCTCTCTGTGGTTGGATGCTAGCTGAGAAGAGAACCAAGTAGCACTGAAGCAGGAAGCTCACAGGCAAGTCAGCCAGTGAAAAGAACCAGGGCAGAACAGGGCAGCCGCCACTGCTCAAGCCTCCTGCTCCCACCCAACTATGCCTCTGCTCTGCTTCAGTCAGACATTTCATTTCCAGTATACTTCCAAGAAAACTATTATCTGCCCTAGGCTTCCGTTCTGATAGTGAGGGCACTGATATTTCGCTGTGAAACTTCTTAGCCTGATTGCCAGGAAGCCTGGGGCCAAATTGGGTGCTTGATCAAAGTGACCGTGTGCTCGACTTTCATGGTTCGTGTATTTGTATTGATCTCCTGACCTTGGAGTTGCTTTATAGCCATCTTATTGCATATTAACTTTTTGCTTACATTGCATAAAATATTTTTAAGAAACTGAAATGAAACATAAAACAAAGATGAATTATTCTTTAATGCTAAGGTAGAATGAAATGTACCCTTTCCATCATGCAGTTCTCATGTTTCCCTCATTATTAGTAGCGCTGTCATCATCACCATGACCACCACGTGTGAGGCATGTTCTACTCACTAAGGATGCTGTGATGGGAAAAAAAAACACAAACAAAAACAGTCCTTGCCCTCAAGGAAGTCACAATCTAGTTGGAAAGATGAGAAGTACTTGTAAAGTGTTACTGGCAATGCCAGTGGTCTATATTAAACACTCAGCCACAGGAGAATTTAGATAAATCTCAAAATTTTGTTCAAGAGATCACTCATGTCTTGGGAGAGATAATTAATGTGCATTCCTCAGGAAACAGACCATGCATTCAAATAAATTTGAGGAAATATTGTGCAAATAATAATTCATTTCCCTTGTCCAAACCCTGAGATACATAAAGCTCATTAGCACGCTGAATGCTCTGAGAATTACAGAAGCAAAGAAATTGATTTAACAGCTTGATTCTTTAGCAGCATTTTCAAACCTTACTGCCCACACCTATTTTTCCTCCCTACAGAAAACCCTGCCATCTTTTTCATGAATCAAATAGAACACAGGATCTGTATAGGAGGGAGGAGAGGGAGAGATCTCTTGGATCACAGAGACTGGAGAAGATTGTGATTGGTGTATTCATTTAGCAGATACCTGCCTCACGCTTTTATGTGTATACATACGTCCATGCATATGTGTATGTATATATCTATATTTATATACAGGGACCCTCTAGAATGCAGATCAGGTTCCTGCTCAGGAAACAGCATGGAGGAAGGAGGGCTGGGGCTGAAACTTGAGCACAGGCGGGGCTTGAACAAATGAAGAGTCAGAGAGTGTCAGCCCTGAGTTTTAGGGTGTAGGATAGACTATGGACAGCCTATGTTTTTCCTTGACATTTCCAGTAACAGTGATTATGTGTGGTTTGCTTTCTCACACTGATTTAATTACCTAAATAATTTAAATCTTGAAATCTCTTAATTTAATAAAAATACCAAAGAAGTAAAAAATTATACTACTTAAAAGTTGCATGGAGAAAGAAATCAAATCTGCTCAATTCTGCAATTCCATCCCCAGAAATAGCTTCTTATCCAAACACATCTCTATGTATTTACATTTGTCTACAACTACATCCAGGTATATATTTATATGTATATAAATATATAAATCCAGGTATTTATTTATATATATCCCACTTCATGCATTACATGTTGATCTTATATTTTCTTTCTTTAGTTAGTAATGTACCTGAACATTTTTCTAGATCACTTCATATAGGTCTTTTTCATTCCTCTTAGTAACTACCTAGTGTTTTACTGAATTAACATAGTATCCATTCATTTTCACTCATCAAAATTGGGAAGACCCTATCTTAAATCCTGGAGATAATGTAATGAACAAGACAGATAGTACTCTTGCTCTCATGGAGATAACTAGCTGGAGATGATATGAGGATTAGGAGGGTATAAAAATAACCACAGACAGATAAATAAGCAAGATAAATGTTAGAGATAACTGCCACATAAAGAATTAAAATTGGTGATGTAATCAACTATACTTCAACAAAAATAAATTTGGCGATGTGATGAGAGTAAATGGGGAAGGGCCAATTTTGGATTGAGTTTCTGCCTAAGTAATTGACATATAAGTTGTTCACAATTTTTCATCATTAAACAATATTCTAATGAACAACCTTGAAAATATGGCTTTGTGTGCTTGTGCCTTTCTGTCTGTAGGATAGAGTCCTAAAAATAAGACTGTTTCTTATCCAGCTCTCAACTCCGCAGTTTCTCCATCTTTTCCATATCTTTCCTCACCATCTCCCTACCCTGGTCCTCCCTGATGGAAATGGATCATTACTCAGCTGACCAGTGCTCAGTGCAAGACTGACGGGCTCATGCATTTCAAAGCCAACTGGTTTTAGGAGAAGCTTTTATGTCTAGCCCATAATTTTACAGACAAATCTCAAAGAGATGACTTGTTTTCTCCAAGATCACATGACTGCTTAGAACTGGAACTCAGATTCATGCCTTTTGCCTCCTCATCCAGGAGATTCCTCTTTACTCTGTGCCAACCAGTGCTTTCCATTGGGGAGACAACTCCAGAGAAAGCAGGACTTGAGCACAGCTGGAAACTTTTAACAGCCGAGTGGAAAGGCTACACGGTGGTTCCTAAACTTGGCTGAATCATCTAGGAAGTGTCTAAAAAATCTCAAAGTCCAGAAACAATTAAATATCTGGGGATAGAACTCAGTTCAGTTCAGTTCAGTCACTTAGTCCTGTCCAACTCTTTGTGACCCCATGGACTGCAGCACGCCAGGCCTCCCTGTCCATCACCAACTCCCGGAGTTTACTCAAACTCA
This sequence comes from Giraffa tippelskirchi, assembly GCF_054371585.1. Lineage (NCBI taxonomy): Eukaryota > Metazoa > Chordata > Mammalia > Artiodactyla > Giraffidae > Giraffa > Giraffa tippelskirchi. The sequence goes on from NC_137280.1 coordinate 61,374,793, forward strand.
TGTCCATTGAGTCGGTGATGCCATCGAACCATCTCATCCTTTGTCATCCCCTTCTCCTCCCACCCTCAATCTTTCCCAGCATCAGGGTCATTTCAAATGAGTCAGTTCTTTGCATCAGGTGGCCAAAGTATTGGAGTTTCAGCTTCAGCATCAGTCCTTCCAGTGAATATTCAGGACTGATTTCCTTTAGGATGGATCTCCTTGCAGTCCAAGGGACTCTCAAGAGTCTTCTCCAACACCACAGTTCAAAAGCATCAATTGTTTAGGATAGAACTCAGGCATCAGTATTTCTTAAAATTCCCAGACAGTCCCTGTGCACAGTGTTGAGAACCAATGGACTGAAGGATTTTTTTTTCCCCTCTTCTCCAGGCATTTAATCTTAGTCCAGCTGATCCAGATGGCAAATCAGATCCCTACATTGTGATCAAGCTTGGCAAAACTGAAATCAAAGACCGGGACAAATACATCCCTAAACAACTGAACCCAGTATTTGGAAGGTCAGTGGCCATCTGAGTCTCATTGCACTGTCCTCTCTGCATTTGCTCCTGTGGTGTTTCTTTGAGGGTGGGGTTGGTGTGTAGAGCTGTGTGGGTCTGAGTACACAGTGAAGATTAAATGCTGGCTCCTGGTCATGATAACAGCCAATCAAGCCAATATTCATGGGGAAGGGCCGGATTCTTTCCTTGGTCTCCTTAGCAGTTTGGTTGTGCATGATCTTCATGCCCATGGTTTTCCAATAATGATTTTCCCAGATCTCAAATGTAAGAGGCCCCTTGAACAGTCATCAGGTTCAGCCTCCTGCCTTAGAGAGAGTTCCTTTTTACAGACCAGATAATCGAGGCCCAGAGCAGTTTAGAAACTTGTTCAAGTTCACACCACTCATAAGTAGAAGAGAAGGGGCCAGATGTTTAGTGTTTGTCTGTTACCAAAGGGATTTTTGCATCATATCATTTTGCAGTTCATTAGGGCTTCCCAGGTGGCACTAGTGGTAAAGAACTTGCCTGCAAATGAGATACACGTAAGAGATGTGGGTTCAATCCTTAGGTTGGGAAGATCCTCTGGAGGAGGGCAGGGCAACCCACTTCAGTATTCTTGCCTGGAGAATCCCATGGACAGAGGAGCCTGGCAGGCTATGGCCCATAGGGTTGCAAAGAGTCGGACAGGACTGAAGCCATGTAGCATGCATCACACTGCAGGCAAAAAGTTGAATTGCACTCCCAGTTTTCCTGCAAAGTGTTTACAAGGCATTGCATTTGTGTATGTTTAGGTGAGCCAGGGATTCTCCAGATCTCAGCAACCCTCCTCCAGGCCAGAATACTGGAGTGAGTAGTCTTTCCTTTCTCCAGGGGATCTTCCCAACCCAGGGATCAAACCCAGGTCTCCTGCATTGCAGGTAGATTCTTTACCAGCTGAGCCACCAAGGAAGCCCTTCAGCAACCCTATCACCCCATTTATCTTCTAAAAGGGTTGTGTTTGTGAGCCTGACTGCCATTAACTCTGGAGTCAAGCACACCCGAGTTTCACTTTGCCACATCATGCAGATGGCTTAACCTCTCTGATCTGTAGAGCAATAACAGTGACACTTGACCCTCATACGCCTTTAGAAGATTAAGTATGACAAGCACCCAGCATTGTCTACGACACTGCATAGTAGCTACTCAAAACGCATTAGCTTCCTTCCTCTCCACCTTGATAATGATTTTAGCAATGTACACATCTTAAGTGTATCTAATTCCTTTTATCCTGGAGTCCCAAGGACCATGGGATGAAATCTCTATCCACCTCATTTAAATTCATTTACACAATTGTGGTCGCTTTGGAACTTTTGACATTTGATCAGAACCAGCCTCTTACATGTTATTGCTCCCCAGGAAATACGACAATAAACCATCTTGCTTGTTCAGATTAAAGAGAATGATTAAAACGATGTGCTAGGGAAATGTACCCTTGCTTCCCTGATCCGGAGATGACCTTTATCATTACCTGCCGTTTATGTAACTGACACTTCATTTTGCCAAATGCTTTGTAGTCACTTTTTATGAGCTGCTCTCACCACAGTGCCATGAATTAGACTGGTTTTATAACCTCCATTTATGACCATTGTAAACAAAAGAGAGGCTGATGGGATATTCCTTCCTACCTCTAGCACTTCAGAGCCTCTTCCAGAAGCCTTCCAGGTGTAGATGCTTTGTTAGATGTGTATTTAATTGTTACTCAGGGAAAGATGCTGCTGGCTCAGTCTTGCAAAGTTCCAGCAGGAAACTTTGTGCCCGGCCTTATGGAGGGCTCTTGTGCCTGGGCTGGGATCTGGGGAACCCCTCTTTGAGACCCTTATAAGAGGATGTCACAGGCTCCTCCCCTGATGCCCTGTCCCCTGACCTGCCTTAGTTTTCTTCATAACCTCTAGCATGCATTGGTGTTTTTACTGTGTGTTTATGGTTGTTTCCCATCTCCCCACTAGAATGTGAGCTCCCTTCCAATGGGGACTCGGTCAAGTCTGTTCAGTGCTGTAACCGTAGTACCTAGGACAGAGCATGGCACAGAGCAGATGCTCTTTGAGTATCTGTAGAATTATAGAATAAATGAATGAATGAACAATGGACAAACAATCCTTCAGTCAGTTTTCAATGGGATTTCAGGGGACCCCGTTATTCTGAGGGGGTACACATCTGAAGAGTTGGAGATTCCTCATTTTCTTAATAACCGCAGTGCCTGGTACACATGGCACATATTATGATGTCTCATAAATGTCAAATGAACAAATGAATCAAAAAAAGAAGGAATAATTGGACAAAGAAACAATAGAGCATCTTTTCTCTGAAGATTCACAGTACTGAATGTTTCTATAAGGCTCAGGTTTTACCCATTTCATGGTGCATTCTCTTTTCTCACACCAACGTTGTATCTAGAAGTCGTATCACATTGACACCCACATTCGTATAAGTCTAATTTCCCCCCTGAGTGACTGGAAATCCAATTACGGCAAGTTGCTTTTGGTAGTTTTCCTAAGGAGAGCACTAATGAAAATTCAGGAGAGGTGAACCAGTGAGCGCCCAGCACACCATTTTGAGAGATGGATCAGAACATGTGAGCCCTCTGCCCTCTGTCATGGTTGCCAGGGGCAGCTAAACACTTAAGTCTTTCCTTGGTGGCAGAAGCTTGGTGATGGCTAACCTCAGAGGTGGCTGGGGGCTTTCTGGTGAGATGCCTCTAGAATATCCTTTACAGCTTCAAATCCAAATCTTGGAAACCCAGGGAGGCAATGCTATGTCTTTACATGGAAGAAATGATATCATTTTCTGCACAGCTGTATCCCTGGCCTGCTAGAGCTGCCTCAGTCAGTTACAGGCAAGGAGCTGTCCAGCATCTCTGCATTCTTCTCTCTGGGGAGGGTTAATTGGCTCTAGGCTATGCTGTGATTGCTCTCCCTACCACTCTGGAGAGTGAGAGTCGGGCTAAGTAGGCCTGACCTTGAAGGCCACAGCCCAGACAGGCCTGAGGACAACTGGGGAAATAATGGGCCCTCTATTCTCCTCTCCTCCCTGCCTCCTCTCTGTCCCTTGCTCCCAGACCAGCCCTCCCCACGTTGTCCCAGAGCAGAGTCAGGAACAGCTGGGGAAACATTGGTGTTTTAAGAACACATCTGCCTAAAATGCAGGCCTAGACTCCCAATTTAATTCTTAGTTACCTTCTCTAATGCTCAGTAGTACAGATAATGCATTGTTACAGGAAATCCGACATCATGCTTATTCCTCTCAACACTGCATTGGGGTGGGATTGTGGAAGGAGCATGGAATTAGGAGAAGGAAACTGATACTTATCTTAGTTTGACCTGAACTGTGATCTTAGGCAAGTCCCCTGTGTTCTCTGGACTTTAGTTTCCTTAGCTGTAAAAGGAAGCAATTGGATATGGTGATTTCTGAGATCCTGCACAATTCAAGGAAACATTTACTGTGTCTGCTTTCTGCAGCTGAAGTACAGGCTCTAACAATGCAGAGATGAGGAGGGCAGGTCTCTGTTCGCAAGGGGCTCAGAATCTTGTAGAGACACATCCCAGTCCTGCAAGTCTATATTTTCATGGTTTTCCATTGTCAATAGGATTTTCATCTCAAATAAACCCAGCTGATATTCCCTGATGAATCCACAATGGAGGGGAGAGGAAATGGCAATTTATTGGGCACCAATTGAATGCCTGGAAGTAAACTCTGTGCTTTATATAAACAAGATCCCATTTAACCACTATGCTATATTGTAAAGAAGACATATTTATCCTTGTGTACATGTAAAGAGGCCGAAAGAGTTGAAATAACTTTCCCAATGTTTTACAACCAGGAAGTGGCTGATTCAAAATGAAGATTAGAAATCAGTCCTGTTTGAGACCAAAATCTAAGGACTTTGCTCTTCCTCTTGCTGTCACCCTAGTTGAGACTATAAGATGTGACCCATGAGAGAGTAGATGATAGGCTACTGGAAATTGACAAAAGGGTTGGAAATTGTTTACATCTCATTGAAAAATTAGACTACATAAATATCCATTAAGTAGTAATTGGGTTGCTCAGTGTTTAGTGAGTTCCTATGGACTATAGGCCAATACTTGGTCACTTGATGCAAAGAGCCAACACATTGGAAAAGACCCTGATGCTGGGAAAGATTGAAGGCAGGAGGAGAAGAGGGCGGCAGAGGATGAGATGGTTGTATAGCATCACCGACTCAATGGACATGAGTTTGAGCAGGCTCCAGGAGATCGTGAGGGATAGGGGAGCCTGGTGTGCTGCAGTCCATGGAGTCACAAAGAGTTGGACATGACTTAGTGAGTGAACAACAACGAAGGACTGTAGGCAAGCTAAAAGTGAAACAGGAAAAAGTTCTCTGCAGCTCCAAATGCTGTTGATTCCTAAAGCCTCTGCTTGGACGGCAGGTCATTTGAGATCCAGGCCACGTTTCCGAAGGAGTCCTTGCTCTCCGTGCTGATCTACGACCATGACTTGATTGGGACGGACGACCTCATTGGTGAGACCAGGATTGACCTGGAGAACCGCTTCTACAGCAAACACCGAGCCATCTGTGGCTTGCAGAGTCAGTACGAGATGTAAGTTCTTCCTCCTGTGGAGACACTGTTGGTGTCTTGAGGCTGCAGCCCAGGCACTGGGAAGACCAGCTAAGACTCAATTTTAATATCTCATGGGCTCTATGTCAGCAGGGCTAGTTTGGGGAAATTGCTCACTGCACTTGAGGGTATTTGGGGCTGGGGAGGCAACGCTGATTTAGAACCCAGGGCAAATTCTTCAACAGTCGAGAGTTGAATTGTATTTGTTCAGTTGATTAGCTGGGCCTGGTGGACTGAGTTCTCAGTGAGGAATGATGCTAGAAGAGTGATTAACATAACACAAATGTCAATATCCTAGTTAATTACAACCAATGCTCACGAGTATTTACAATATACCATGCATGGTATATCTAATTCAGTTCTCCTCAAAACTCATTGAAGTTTTATTCCCATCTTACACATGAGGGAAAAGTGGATCCAAGTCTCTCTCTTTAAAAAGGTTTTTGAGTTCTGCTTAATTTTAGGTTTCTTTTTTTTAAGCATGGCTTATTTGATATCTTAAAAGAAAATTCTTATAAATATCAGCTAGGAAAATATATTAAAAAAGGAAAATATAAAAACATCTATTAGGCTTCCATGGTGTAATTTTAGAAATATTTTTGAATATGAAGTAATATATATATTCCTTGTAGAAAATTTAGGAAATACAGAAAGTACAAAATGATGCTCAAATTATTTCACTCATAGATAAAACTTACATTAAAGAGTTATATGTATTTATTTTAGTAGTTTTTCTATGCTGCGTGCATTTATAGTTGCTCAGTTGTGTCTGACTCTTTGAAACCCTTTGGGCTGTAGCTCACCAGGCTCCTGAGTCCATGGGATTCTTCAGGCAAGAATACTAGAGTGGATTGCCTTGCCCTTCAGGATATCTTCCCAACCCAGGCATCGAAACTGTGTATTCTGTCTCCTGCCTTGCAAACAGATTCTTTACCCATTGAGACATCGAGGAAGCCTTTTTCCTATGCTATTTCCCCTCAGAGTTGGAGTCATATTATCCATGCAATTTCCTAAGCTTCTTGTTGCACTTATACCTTATATCATAAGCATTCCATGATGTTATTAAATATTCTTTAAAATCATTATTTTAACAGCTCTGTGGTATTCTCTTATATGAATTTATTATACAATTATATAACCAATTTCCCTTCTTGAATTTCAGGGCATTTACATTTTTCTTCTTTATTCTATTAGAAATATTGCTGCTATGAGCATTACCATACAAAAGCCATTGCAAACCTTTCTGATAATTCATTCAGTGTTCATCCATAGACATGGATTTATTCCATTGAAAGGAATGCACACTTTAAAGACTTTTAATAATAACGTCCAGCTGCCTCTCCAGAAGGGGTGGACCAATTTAGGCTCTCATTAACATAGTCCAAGCATCTATTTCCTCCATGGAATGATTTTCAGACAAGTCTCTACTGCTGGCCTGTTCTGTGAGCCAAGAATGCCAGTTCAGTCTGGGGACTTCAGTGAATGTAGAAGCCTTCTGGGGTATTTACATCATTCTCAAGTCCCTGAGAGGGTACCATTCAGAGAATGATTAGCTGTGCACTGTGAAGTCAGTAAAGGAGACCACAAGCAAACGTGGTGTATCTTCTGTTCAGAAGAACTTCCTGACGGTGGAATTACCAGGTATCAGAATAGTTTAGTCAGGTAAGTTGTTCACTGAAGTCTTAAAAATAGACAAGAACACCTATTTCTGGGAAGGTCTATGTATGGTTCTGGGCCTGGCTTGGAATCTTTTTCAGGATCCTCATATTTCTGAACCAAGGTAGAAAACTGTTTTCCAGCCTTTTTTTTTTTCCTTCAGTGTTTAAGTGGATTAAATTCTGATGAATCCCACATCCCAGGGAGCAGAGAAATCCAAGCTTATCTCAGTCATGGTTCCTAGGAAGCATCTCATTGCAAGTTAATGATTTTTTTTTTAACCAAATAGCTTGTTTTTAAGGAAAGAAGGGGTTGGAAAGATCTAGAAACTCACCGCTAGGAAATGACTGATTAGAGAAATGGCACCTCAAGACTTCCTGCCCGGGATGTGAATCTACAATATGATTTTGGAAGAGGAGGAGAAAGGAGGGAAGAAGCAGAGAAACTGGAAGAATGAGCTTGGCTTTCTTCTTAGAAGTAGCAGCAGCCAAGTAGCTATTCTGCTAGTGACAGGACAAACTAAACCAAAACTACCTGCAAAGAAATCCGTAGAGACAGAGAGCACATTGATGATTGCCAAGGGCTAGCCTGGGCACGGGGAATGAGGAATGACTGCTTAAGGGGTAGCGAGTTTTCTTTTGTGGTGATAAAAATTTTTTTTGGCACTGGATAGAGGTAGTGGTTGCACAATATTATGAATATACCATATCCCACCAAATTGGTCAACTTTAAAATAGCCAATTTTGTTATGTGAATTTCATTTCAGTTTTTTAAAGGATCCATTTGTTTAATATGTATATATATATATATATATGAAGCTACCTGAAAAGAAATGTTCTGTCAAGCTACTCAGAAGTTCTGCCTTTCATACAAGCACATATATGCAGAGGTATTGACCAGAAAAGGGAGAAAACAAAATAAACAAAAACACTATCCCTAAGCATGTAGAATGTCAAGTTAAAGCTAAAGGACACCACACAGGTCATACTTAGGTGGTCCTTTCACAGAGATCTTGGGGGGCGGCTCCTGAGGAAGCCCAGATGTCACCCTCTGTCCTTCGTCCACTTTTCAGAGAAGGATACAACGCCTGGCGAGACACATCCAAACCCACGGAAATCCTCACCAAGCTCTGCAAAGACAGAAAGCTGGATGGCCCCTACTTCCGCCCTGGGAAAATACAGATAGGAAACCAGATCTTTTCTGGAAAAACAACCTTTACCGAGGAGGACACGGGTAACTCCCCACAATGTATCCTGCTGAAGTGGTTCTTTTGAAAAGCCTGCTGTCAGTGGTATTGATGACTGAAGGCAATGGTCATCTACTGTAAAGTTAATGCATGGAAAAGTAATGAGGAGGATGAAGATCACTTATAATCCCCAAATTCAGAGATAATGATGGTGCATGGTGGTATATTTCTTCACAGTGTGTGTGCAATATGCTACATTTTTACATAATTTTAAATATGCCATATATATATATATATAGTTTTGTCCTCTGCCTATACTTCCAATAGATTATGATAATTCTCCTTTGTTCTTTGAAATGATCCTTGAAAATTTTCTATTTTATGGCTATGACATTTCCATTGTGTCCATTTTTATGGTGTCACTTAATGCTTCCATGAACCTTCTTACACATATTTGTGCATATTTCTGATGAGTCTACAGTATATATCATAGAAGCAGAATTGTGTCAGAAGATAGACAATATCTTAAAATGAATATTATATAGAATAAATACTTGGACACAACTCACATTACCCCCATAAGTGTTACATCAACAACTCTCCTATTCCAACACCAAGAAATAGATTTTTCCATGTGAGCAACATAGAACATATCAGGAGGACCCCAGAAAGCCTTTCATAAATTTAGGGTGAAAAAAGAATCCACTTTAAGGATGTAAAACAATTCCTGTACTATCACACCTATCCATTTGATGCTTTAAAATTACCTATATATGGTGCAGTGCTTTTGATGCAAAAAACCCAATTATGTACATGCTACAGGGTGTTTTGATACTCTGTTGATCCCACCACTTTAATGCCAAGATTTCTTTTTACCTTGTTATTTTGGTCTCAAGAAATTCTAAGAGGTTTTTCTCATGCAGAGTAATTGACATTTAGTGTATTAATGATATAGATGAATTTCTGTGAGAAGAATACTTTTTCACAATATACTCTATTAAGACAATTTAGTCCCTTGGTCACTATTCTACATCTCATGATTTGCCCACCAAAACCCTGAAATTATGTTCATCAAGATCAGTTCTTGACTGATTAAACTTTATGACAAAGATTTAATTCAATTACTTGCTCACTCTATCGACTTTTACTGACTATAATTATTGCTGTTGTGAGATTCTCTTGGTAGCCTTTTATTTCTTTGTTTAAACCAAGTTCAACTTTCCTGTGTCAAATTTGGCCATTCTAAAGTTTGTCGAGAAGATTTTATTTTTTCAACAATTTTTGTCTTATTTGGCAAGTATTTTTTCTACCAATAGTTTTTATCATGAATTACCTTTTTCAAAAATAAAATGATAGATCATAGTATCTTTTCCCTGAGTAGGTGTTGGTAGGAGTGAGAGATCTCAAGCAATAATGAGAAGAATCATAAGACATCAGTGAGCACATATTATGTCTATTTCACCACCTTGTTTAGGGCCACTCTGGCTCCCCAGGCCCTCTCCCACTATAGTGTTAGCAAATAGCTTTATAACTCCGGAAAAAGTACCCTCTCTTGTCCCTTGAAGCCAAGTTTGTGATTCATAGACTGAAGGAATCTGATTCAAGGGGTGAAGGGAGTCCTGTACTCCAAGACCCTGTCCTGTGCTCTGAGTCCTCTGATCAACCCATCTCATTTCCCAATCTCTTAACTTTTTTTCTTAATTAATTAATTTTTTTATTGATGTATAGTTGATTTAAAGCATTGTGCCAGTCTCTGCTATACAGCAAAGTGACTCAGTTATACACATATTTACATTTTTAAAGTATTCTTTTTCATTATAATTTATCCAAGAAGATTGGCTATAGTCCCTTGTGCTGTACAGTAGGACCTATTCTAAACATAATAGTTTGCATCTACCAAATCCAAACTCCCAGTCCATCCATCTCCCTAGCCCCCTCCCCCTTGGCAACCACAAGTCTGACCTTTATGTCTGTGAGTCTATTTCTATTTCAAAGATAGATTCACTCTTAACTTTCAATCTCTTTCCCCCTCCCACCACTCTACTCCCACCTCTTTCCATTTTATTTGTCTTATTTCTTTTTTGCTATCTCTTCTCTCTACCTGTATATTTTCTCTCTACTTGCATGTTTAAATAAGCCTTTCAAACACTTTAAGGGAGTGTTTGAAAATGTATCTGACAGTTCATCACTGTCCCCTTACAGGAACACGCATCTGACAAGTCTCTTTATTTTTCTCTCTTCCATGCAGATGAGACGGTGGAGTCATATGAGCACTTGGCCCTCAGGGTTTTACACTCTTGGGAGGATATTCCAGAGGTTGGATGTAGGCTGGTTCCTGAGCACATAGAAACACGGCCACTGTACCACAAGGATAAGCCCGGAATGGAGCAGGTAGTGGCCCGGGAATGTTCATTCCCAACGAACGAGACTTTTGCCCTAAAAGTCAATCTTGTTTGTGCCATATAGTAATGGTTCTCAACTAGGGACAATTTTTCCCCCTCCTAGTCTGGACATTTAGCAATGTCTGAATTATCAATATTTTTGGTTGTCTCATGTGGGTGAGGGTGCTACTGGCTTCTAGTGGGAAGAGGTCAGAGATGCTGCTAAACATCCGATTTTGTACTGGGCAGCCCCCCACAACAAAGAATTATTCAGCCCCAAGTGAATGTTAAGATTGAGAAACTCTGCACTAAAATCAGAGTTGGATTTATTACTCTTTCCTTTTTATGATTTGAGTAATCAAATTCTTTCAGAAGAATATTGACATTTAAGAAAATTCAAAACCCATTTGATGTACCCAAGAACTTGTCCAAAATCTATCAGTAACCACACAGCCTACTAGTTTTCCCAGAGAGGCAATAGATGGAGACTTACCTTGAAGAATTAGCAAAAACAAGCTGTGTGGAAGATAACTAGAGATCTGGGTTATGAGTTGGAAGGGAAAAGGAAATAACTTTATTAAGAAACTTTTAATGTCCTAGACTCCTTGTGGAAATAATATTACTCAATTAGGATAACTGTGGATATATTTATCCATATTATGGCCATTTTGAGAGTGAAAGAGGGCATTATCAATAATTAAGCTGCTACAAAGGGCCCACGCCAGGGTTTTCCTAGACAAACAGAGGCGTAGGGGTCACCTAAGCCTTATTTCTTAATATTGCCTCGTGATGAAATTATTAGGATCCTTACTTCTAAGAAATTGAGGTTAGGAGAGTTTAAGTAGCTTGCATAAGGTTACTCAGCTGGTAAACAACCTGCCTGCAATGCAGGAGACCCCGGTTTAATTCCTGGGTTGGGAAGATCCCCCTGAGAAAGGATAGGCTACCCACTGCAGTGTTCTTGAGCTTCCCTGGTGTATCAGATGGTAAAGAATCCACCTACAGTGCAGGAGACCTAGGTTCAATCTCCAGGTTGAGAATATCCCCTGGAGGAGGGCATGGCAACTCACTCCAGTATTCTTGCCTGGAGAATTGCCATGGACAGAGGAGCCTGGTGGGCTACAGTCCATGGGGTTGCAAAGAGTTGGACATGACTGAGCAACTAAGAACAGCACAACACAGCTGGGATTTAACCCAGACAGCTTGAGTCCCTAGTTCTGTCCCAGCTCTGAATTCACTCACTGTGTAGCCTGGGCAAAGCAAGTGAGCTTGACTGTAATGGGGCAGGAAGACCCACACTGCTATCCCAGCCATGGTGGAATATAAACCTAGTGATAGCATGTGTGTGGGTGTCTGAAAAGAATACACTTCTATCAAATATAGAAGCTTATGGTTATTTCTTAAGATTTACTACCAGATCTTTGAAATCTTTTGGTTACTGGTATCCCTCATTTTGCCTGTCAGATGTGGCTTCTTTTTTAAAGGTGAATGTTAATGTCTGTTGCCTGGAAAAGTCCATGGACAGAGGAGCCTGGTGGGCTACAGTCCAAGGGGTTGTGAAGAGTCAGACACAACTGAGTGACTGAGCACGTAATGTCTCTTTAGAGACCCTAAGAATATAATCCTTCATTGAATTGGAGTGGGTAGCCTATCCCTTCTCCAGGGGATCTTCCCAACCCAGGAATCGAACCAGGGTGTCCTGCATTGCAGGCAGATTTTTTACCAACTGAGCTATCAGAGAAGCCCAAAATTGGTTCCTCACTTCCTAAGTGCTAGCTCTTCACTTACATTGTCCCTTCCTCTGGAAATCCTCTTTTTGTCCCCCTAGCCAAAGCTCCTCCTTCACCCAAATCCTACGAATCCTCCCCACTCTGTTGACAGCCCCACTTACTTCATATAAAATCTTCCCTGACCATCCCAGCCTTTGCTGATCACTCACCTTCTTGCCTGAGCTGACAGAGCACTTAGAGTACATACAACAGAGCTGAACATAGAATCCACTGGACCTTCTTCCCACCTGGGCTTTCACATCCCTTGAAACAGGGTAAATTTTGGTGTATGGAGTCCAGAGCAATGGATGGAAGGTCCTATTCTATCACTAATTAGCCACAGGACTTCGGATAATTTCTTTGTCTTCTCTGAACCTTCGTTTCTTGTGGCTAGGGGTGAGCATTTGTGGAGCTAGTGGATGTTAAGGTACATTGGAGGCAATGAAGCATGGTACTTCTGACAGATAGTAGAATCTCTGTAATCCTTAGGGGTTGGTAAGAAAAGCCATGTCTCTATAGAGTCAGCAGATAAGATTTGAATTCAGGCTCTGCCATATACTGCTTGTGTAAATATGTGCAAGACATTTCTCATCTGCCAAGTAGGAATTTCTACCTAGTGGAGATATTGGAGGAATTAATGAGACAATGCTTTCAATTGCACAGGGCTACATCTACCACATAGTAGGTGCTCAATAAGGTTTGCCCTTCTCTTGATATATGCTCTAATTTTTAATAAAAATGTAAGTTCTGTCTTTGTCAACAAATATTCTAAATATAGTTTGGATAATATTATTATATTATATTTACCTAATAACTATTCCTAGTAAAGTGAAAGTGTTAGTTGCTCAGTCATATCTGACTCTTTGCGACCCCATGGACTGTAACACACCAAGCTCCTCTGTTCATGGAATTCTCCAGGCACAGATACTGGAGCGGGTTTCCATTTCCTTCTCCAGGGGATCTTCCTGACCCAGGGATTGAACCTGAGTCTCTTACGTTTCCTGCATCGCAGGTGGATTCTTTACCATCTGAGCCACCAGAGACTCAACCCTAGTAAAGGGATCTGTTAAAACTGTTAATGGTCAGTGTCCATGTGGTAACCATACTTTCCCCCCAAAAGCTAGTGTCTTCTTTTCTTAACAAGGGCCGTCTGCAGATGTGGGTGGATATGTTTCCTGAAGATATGCCTCAGCCTGGACCTCCTGTTGACATTTCGCCAAGGAAACCCAAAGGGTAAGTAGTTGCAACCTCATATTCAAGGAAAGAGACCATGGTGGCAGACTAAAAGACCTGGTGTCCTGACACATTACATCAATTAGCTGACACCCAATGATCATGCCTCACTTTCTACCTGGTCAATTACATCAGGAGGTGAGTGGTGGTAGTAATAGTAGCAATGGGGATCAAAATGGGGGCCCCTGTTTTATGGTAAGAGACCTGAGTGTCAACATTCTTCCATATTCTGAAAAATGTTGGCTAATGGAAGGAAGATCTGCTCAGAGAAATTCATATTTTTGATGATTCCAGCTGGGACACTTGGTTTTGATGGAACGAAGTCTTTTAAGTCTTAATATTTTGAACTCGGTAAAGTGGAGGAAGCTTATAGACTCAAAACAATACCAGAATCACATAGACACCAATCGACTCAACCTCCAGGGTCTTCAACCTACGTCTCCCTTCCCTTATCCCAGGTATGAACTGAGAGTAACCATCTGGAACACAGAAGATGTCATTTTGGAGGATGAGAATATCTTCACAGGACAAAAATCGAGTGATATTTATGTTAAAGGGTAAGACCATCAGCAAGCTCCATCCACCCTTTCCTTCTCCTTTTCACCCCTTAACCCCCAACCAAACTATGCCTCGTGGAAGGCACTCCACCCACACCCCACAAAAGGAGGCTTTCTTACTCACCTTGTTAGAAAAGTCACTTTCTTTGTCAAATATTTGGTCATTTTACTAAGAATGATTATCTCATGAAATATTTTTGTGAAGAAATTTTGTTTATATAAATGTCTCTTCCTGTTAAATGTTGACGGCCTAAACTTTTTGAATGACATTCAAAATATGTTTACATCAGCAGGAAGTAGTGAGCTATAGTGCTATTGATGAAAAATTAAGTGTTAAGATTATAAGCATGCATGCTAAATTGCTTCAGCCCTATCTGACTCTTTGCAACCCTATGGACTGTAGCCCACCAGGCTCCTCTGTCTATGGGATTCTCTAGGCAAGAATACTGGAGTGGGTTGCCATGTCCTTCTCCAAGGGATCTTCTTGATTCAGGGATTGAACCTGAGTCTCTTATGTCTCCTGCATTGGCAGGCAGGTTCTTTACCACTACCACCACTTGGGAAGCCCACAGTGAAGTGAAGGTCTCTCAGACGTGTCTGACTCTTTGCAACCCCCATGGACTACACAGTCCATGGAATTCTCCAGGCCAGAATACTGGAGTGGGTAGCCATTTGCTTCTCCAGGGGATCTTCCCAACCCAGGGATCAAACCCAGGTCTCCCACATTGCAGGTGGATTTTTTACCAGCTGAGGCACAGCCTAACACAAAAGTTGGAATTTATACCTTTTCACTTGCTAGTTTTACTGATGAAAAGGATACCCACCTAGGACCTAGGAAACTAAATATTTTGCATTTCTCTCTTACATCTTGGCTATGACACAAATGCCTTTGTAGGTTTCCTTTAGCCCCTAGTCAGGGAGGGAAAGTAGGTGGAAGGTAGAGAATCAGAAACAGTATGACTTAAACATGTACCCTAATCAAGAGGGAGGGGACATATGTATACATATAGCTGATTCACTTTGTTGTACAGCAGAAACTAACACAACATTGTAAAGCAGTTACACTCCAATTTAACAAATAAGAAAAGAATTGTGGTTCTTTTAGCAGGAAAATTTCAAAGAAACAAAAAATAATTTTTATCTCCATAAACTCTGAGGAAGTTAAGAAATTATTCAGAGGTTTTCAAAATAAATATTGCATAACCTAAGGCATTCTATGATTTAAAAAATTAGAATAACTATCATAATAACATATAGAAGTTATCTATAATAATAACTATAGATAGCTTCTCATCCAAAATCTTCTCTATAAACTACTTGTCTTCAAACAAAATATTCAGTATACTCTCAAATGCAAACAATAAAGCATAAATATTATTGTAATAAAGTGTACCTATTTTTTAACAACAACAACAAAAATGTGTCCTCAGATAAAACTCATCTCAGAAACAGTAAATTTATCTCAGCTTTATCTCTTTGTTTTCCCCCAATAAGAAACTGTCTTCCTCATTGACACTCTCATTTCTGGTATGCCATTAAGTGAAAATGAAAGTCACTCCATTGTGTCCGACTCTTTGCGACCCCATGGACTATACAGTCCTTGGAATTCTCTAGGCCAGAATACTGGGTGGGTAGCTTTTCCCTTCTCCAGGGAAGAGAAGATCTTCCCAACCCAGGGATCGAACCCAGGTCTCCTACATTGCAAGCGGATGTTTTACCAGCTGAGCCACAAGGGAAGCCCAAGAATACTGGAGTGGGTAGCCTTTCCCTTCACCAGGGGATCTTCCCAACCCAAGAATTAAGTCGTATTCATTTTAGGTCCCAAATAGCTGTCAGCAGTATCCATTCTCTTCATCGTCACCACATCATCATCATCATCTTTTCTTTTTCAATAATTTTATATATTATTTAATTTTGGCTGTGCTGGGTCTTCATTCCTGTGTGGGTTTTTCTCTAGTTGTGGCAAGCCAGGGCTACACTTTGTTGCAGTGTATGGGCTTCTCACTGTTGTGGCTTCTCTTGTTGCAGAGCACAGGCTCTAGGACATGTGGGCTTCAGTAACTGTGGTTCCTGGGCTCTAGAGCACAGGCTCAAGAGCTTCAGAGCACAGGCTTAGCTGCTCCAAGGCATGTGAGATCTTCCTGGACCAGGAATTGAACCCACATCTCCTGCTTTGACAGGAGGATTCTTTACCACTGAGCCACCAGGAAAGCTCCACAATCATCATCTTTTCCTCCATCATTTCTTGCTGGGGTCACTGAAATATCAATACTATCTGAATTGGTCTCTCTATATTCAGTCTTAACCTCCAATAATCCATTCTCCACATTGAAAAATGAGTTATCTTTTAAAAACACAATGTGATCACATCAGTCCTGTACTTAAAACCCTTTAATGACATCCTATTTTCTCTGGACAAGGATCTAAAGTCTCTCATAAGTCCTAAAATATCACATATAATGAGCTGCTACCTATCACCTCACTGGATCAGTACACTCCCTTGCCTTCTCTAGTCACACTGAGCTTCTCTCCTGTCTTAGAATATGTCCTTACTTCTTCCATAGGGCTTTTGCATATCCCTCACTGGTGACTTCTTCCACCCCATCCTTTTCCCTCCATCCTCTCCCCTCCATGACTGTGGCTCCACAAAGGCAAGGATCACCTCTGCTCGCTCCCTGTCACCCCCTAGCACCTAGCTCAGCCCTTGCCTCATAACAGATGCCACACATACATTGATTGGCCGAGCACCATCTTTAACTAAATAAAGGTACCCTTAGGGCTTCCCCCATAGCTCAGTTGGTAAAGAATCCGCCTGCAATGCAGGAGACCCCAGTTTGATTCCTGGATTGGGAAGATCCACTGGAGAAGGGATAGGCTACCCACTCCAGTATTCTTGGGCTTCCCTTGTGGCTCAGCTGGTAAAGAATCTGCCTGCAATGCGGGAGACCTGGGTTCGATCCCTGGGTTGAGAACACCTCCTGGAGAAGGGAAAGGCTACCCACTCCAGTATTCTGGCCTGGAGAATTCCATGGACTATACAGTCCATAGAGTCAGAAAGAGTCAGACAGACTGAGCGACTTTCACTTTCACTACCTAAATAAAGCTACCCTTACCTAAATAAAGATACTCTTACCTAAATAAGGGTACCCTTACCTAAATAAAGGTACCCTTACCTTGAGTGGTACCACTCTTCTCAGAAGAGAAGGATCTTTATCTGCTCTGGGGTAGTTTGGGATAGAGGAAGGGATATTTGCTTTCAGAAAGTAAGTGATATGGCATTATCAATTAGTTTGAATTAAAAGTACCTATTTTCTCAAGAGTTAATTAGCCATGGATAAAGTACTAGAGTCAAATGTATTCATTATAGCTTACTTTATACTCAGCATGGAGGAGAAAGACCAGATAATACTAAGAGGAAATAACATAATAGATCATTTGGATCTATATATGTTCATAAAGCTCTGGACATATATTATCTCATGTAATTCCTCAGAATTCCCATGAACTAGATTCTGTGATTGCTTCCATGTTCCAGATGCAACAAAGGCACAGAGAGTTTAGTTAACTTACCTGTGTAATGGAGTAATGTAATATAATGTAGTGTAATATAGGGTGCAGAAATGCCCCTTCCCCCATAAAGAAGTCTTCCAGGGTGAGAAGAAACTCATATTAAACTTTCATTTCACATTTCCTGAGTTTTCCCTCTTTAGTGCGTGGGGCTTCAGATCTACCCAAGAACTACTGAAGACAATTCCCCAAACTGACTTAGAACGAGAGTCTTCTTTCTGTTCAGACCCGTTGATCCCTATTTATTGCTTTCAGATTCAATGGAAATTTCCATCTGAATCTAACTATATCATAATTTTAAAACTATGATCAGTGACCACAATGAAACTACTTCAATCACTCTTGGTGATGCTGATGCATGAATAATATGTTCAGAGTGTTTAATTCTTTCTCTGTCTTCATTCAGGTGGTTAAAGGGTTTGGAAGACGACAAGCAGGAGACAGACGTGCATTACAACTCCCTGACCGGAGAGGGGAACTTCAACTGGCGCTTTCTATTTCCATTTCAGTATCTCCCAGCAGAGAAGCAAATGGTCATTTCCAAGAGGGAGAATATATTTTCGTTAGAGAAGATGGAGTGTAAGACACCAGCTGTGTTGGTGCTCCAGGTTTGGGATTTTGAAAGGCTGTCCTCAGATGATTTTCTGGGTAAGGTAGAGACTTCATCAAAGTCATATTAATGTTGAGGGTTTTATCCCAACTTCTGGAGAGCTTAGTCTTAGTTTGCTCCACAAATAATCATTTCGATGCTGTTTAATAATTTTGATAGCAAAATATTGGAACATTCCAAATAGCCCTAATATAAGGTAATTGACTCAATAAGTCATGGTACATCCCTATGTAGAAGATAAATATTCAAGTAACCTTAAATTGATCTTTGCTCCAATGCCAAGAAGCTGTTAAATTTTGAGCTAATTACTGGTCTCCTCTGTACCTCAGTTTTCCTCGGTTGTAAAATGGGGATAATAATATTATATACTTCAGAGGGTATTGGGAGCTATATATTTGATAATCTAAAAGCAAAGTACAGAATTTCATACATAGTAGTGCTCAATGTAATAACCCTGCAGCCATTAAAATATTAAAAGTTTTAATCAGTTGGATAGTTAGTCAAGGTGCATTAAGTGAAAAAACTATGTAAAAAAAAATCCTCTTGTGGTAAAAAGTATGTTTGTTTGTATAGCAGAAAGAGATAGTCAGAGACAGCCAAAGAGACAGAAAGACTGACATGAGGATATAAACTAATAAGTAGGGCAGTGGTCAACTTTTAGGAGGTAGGATTATGAAAATTATTTTTTTTTGCTCATGTACACATTCTAAGTGTCCACAGTTAACAAATATTACTTTTGCAATAGGAAAGGTTATTAAAGAGAGAAATATAATATCATCTCATGGCATTTTCTTATTATGACTTATATTTACTTGTTGAAAACTAGTGAATGCAACCAAATAGAAGCAGACTCATAGATACAGAGAACTGGTGGTTACTAGTAAGGAGAAGGCAATGGCACCCCACTCCAGTACTCTTGCCTGGAAAATACCATGGGCGGAGGAGCCTGGTAGGCTACAGTCCATGGGGTCGCTAAGAGTCGGACACGACTGAGCGACTTCACTTTCACTTTTCACTTTCACGCATTGGAGAAGGAAATGGCAACCCACTCCAGTATTCTTGCCTGGAGAATCCCAGGGACAGAGGAGCCTGGTGGGCTGCCATCTATGGGGTCGCACAGAGTCGGACACGGCTGAAGCGACTTAGCAGCAGCAACAGCAGCAGTGGGGAGAGGGAAGGGAGGAGGGGCAACCCAGGGGTGGGGGTGTGGGAGGTACAAACCATTGAGTGTAAGATAGGCTCCAGGATGGATTATACAACATAGGGAAACACAGCAAATATTTTATAACAACTGTGAGTGGAAACTAACCCCTTAAAGACTGTATACAAATTTTCTTAAAAGAGAAAATTCATTGTTGAGAACCCACGAAGGTACTGGAAGAGTAGCTACCAGGACAGTAAGACTTGGTTCCCAACCTGGAGGAGTTTAATGAACTCAGAGAGAGAGGGGTGGTGAGGGGAGGAGGTTCTTATAGGCTAATCAGTGCTAAGGTAGGGAAAAGCTCAAAGGATAGACACAGAATCTAGATCATACTTGGGGAACAGAGAAGAGGCCCAGCAGATGACATCAGAAACTGAGGCTTGAAATTTACATATGGTATCTCTGCCTTGGTCTTCTACCTGCTGCCACATTACTTTCTTTTATTTAATACTTTTTTTTTTTTTTAATGTGGACCACTTTTTACAGTCTTTATAGAATTTGCTACGATATTGCTTCTGTTTTATGTTTTGGCTTTTGGGCCGTGAGGCATGTGGGATCTTAGCTCACCGACCAGGGACTGAACCCACACCCTCTGCACTGGAAGACAAAGTCCCAACCACTGGACCACCAGGGAAGTCCTGGTGTGCTGCCGCATTATTAATGCTTTAAATGCAACCACCATGTCTTGGTCATATTTGTGCCCTATCCAATTGGATACCTAGCACATGCTATTGATCCCTTGTGGTCCTGATTGAATGACCAGTGAGAGGATAGATGAATGGGTGGGTGAATGAGGATAATGATGGATTTTAAAGCCCTTCCCTAACCCATTAAGGGCATCTCTTCACAGGCTCCCTGGAGATGAACCTCAATAGTTTCCCCCGCGCAGCGAAGTCTGCCAAAGCCTGTGATCTCACCAAATTTGAAAATGCAAGTGAGGAGAGCAAGATTTCCATATTCCAGCAAAAGCGGGTGCGAGGCTGGTGGCCTTTTGCTAAAAGCAAAGAACTCACAGTAAGTGACGGCCTTAGAAGATGGGGTGGGGGTGGGGCAGGCAGAGGACCCATGCTTTTTAAATGAGTCATTTTGTAAAAAGAAAAATGACTTGAAATGACAGAGAGCCCTTTAGGGCAAAGGTTCTTCTGAGAAGCAAGAATTCTGAAAAGTTTATAAATGCATTAAGCCCTCTGTATTTCAGCATGCTTGATTTAATAGCAATCTATGTCAGGGTGGGTTTCCATCTTCTTGGCTTGAATATATGCCCCTGGCATTAATTTTTTTTGACATCTCTTGAAATTATGCATAAATTCCTGACGAATGTGCAATTTTAATGCAAATGCTTCATCCCTTCACCTTCAAACGAAAAATTCAATTTAAAAAGCGATCCATCCTTTTAAAACTTGCTCCAGAGGATGCTGGCAGAAAGGAGAGCCATTCACCCCTTTCCCAACTAGCCAGCTTGCTCCATACTGTGTGGCACACACTGCAGGAGTTCAGACATTTTGCAAGTAGTGGGAAGAAAGTTTCTCTTACCCTTTCTTTGAGCCCCCTCATCACTCCTCTGTAAGGGAAGACAGAGGACTCCAGTGCTCAGTGAAGTCGAGAAAAGGGCCAGGACTGCATGGATGGCCCCCTTTTGCTTCTGTCCTTGTCTTGGGGTGAATGCCCAGAGGTCAAAGCAAACCCAAGTCAGGACCTTTCAGGTCACAGGTCTGGATAGAGACTGAGTTCTCAGCCTCTCTCTGTTCTACGGGATCAGTGGGGGCAAGACAAGGATTTCTTTGAGCCTAACTGGGTAAATGGCAGCTGCTGACCTGACTCCATGGGGTCTAGTTCTAGTGTGTTTTCTTGGAGGCTTTCTCTTCCCTCCATTCTCACTTCAGTCTCCTCTGTGAGATGGGATCAGAAGAATGAGGATTCAAGCAGGCTCCTTCTTTCCTGTCCCCTCAAGTATGCACTAAAGTTTTACTATGTGGCAGCCTCTGCACGCCATTTCAGGCTTCATGGCTTAGCACATAATAGATGCTCAGTTAGTGAACTGATTGATGAATGGATGAGTTCAGAAATGAAGGTTCATAGCAATGTTATTCATAATACCCCAAAGTGGAGCCATCCAAATGTCTATCAACTGATGAATGGATAAACAAATTTGATATGTTAATAAAATTTTCAGAAACACAGACTTGATTGAAGTAAAGAGGCATTTATTTGGGGTTTGTTAGGACTATAGCAAGAGAGAGGCAGATTCAAGAAGCACTTGAGTTGTGTTCTGTTCCACTACAAAATGAGGGAGCCTGGTAAAGGTAAAACACCACAAAGTTAAGCAGATTTTTTTTGGTTACAAATCAGAAACCCAGCTGGCAAGAAGGGTGCTTGTTAAGCAAGGGTTGGTTGGGGTTTGAAATGATTACATTGTTGCAATGGTGGGGGGGGGCGGGTCTTTGAAACTGCAAGGTTGCAGGGAGCAGCTGATGGCAGATACTGTTTTGAAGATGGCCAGTGGTGTCTTAGAATTTGATACAGTTCAGAAGGTTGAAGTTCTCAATGATTTAGGAACTTGCATCCACAAAAGCACCCGGCTCCATTTTGGATGCCTGAACCATAGTCACTCCATTTTGAGTTTTAATTGGCTTTAAATGTGTCACCATCAGGTATATCCATACAATGGAATAAAATTTAACCACAAAAAGGTATAAAGTGTTGATACATGCTCCAACAGTAGACTGCTAGCTATTTCTCCAGCAGAAACAGGTTATTTGGGATTAACAAAAAACTGCAATTCGAGGTCTGCAACCATGGCTAGCCATGTGCAAATCCCCAGCAAAAAAATGGATAGAACTCTTTTATGGAGGGAAAAAGGAAGCTGAGAGTGCTATAGTTAACAAAGAATCCATAGCTTTTCATTGGCTGAGTTGTGACTGTCTCTCATTGGATGAGCTGTGGCCAGGTTAGAAGAGGAAGTCTTTCTTCTTCCTGTTAGGTTCTGCTGTCCACATAGGGCATGAGAGCCCCCTTTTCTGATCTCTCCACTCTATTTTATTGTTTTTTTATTTTTTTATTTTTTCTCCACTCTATTTTAATTGAGATTTCTGTCTACTCATTTTTACAGTTTCCATGTCTGTAAAATGAGTAATTTAGACTGGGTGCCTCCAAGATGCATTTCTAGCAAAGACATTATCTATTTCCAACTCTGTGTGAACTCTCCTCCTGTGCCTTGAAGCCAGCAGTCAGAACATCACTGTCCTCTTATTCCAATTACCAGCAGCCAGGAGGGGTTTGTTTATGGGCTCTGCCACCTGCCAGGCTTATTTTTAAAGCTGCTTATCTGTACATCCAAAGGGTATAATTGAGAGACTTGGATCACACAGCTCCTAGTGTGGAATATGGATAGTGAGTGAAAAACAGCTCCAAATGCAACTGCAAAAGCATGAGCATCCTTTGGTGAAGGAAAGGAAATATGTATAGAACATGTTTTTCATTAAACACATTGCATTATACATCTTATTATCCTGCTAAAAGCAACCTTCAAAGAAATCACTCTTTTAGGAGATGGAGATTAGGAAGTTTCTTTTATAGGTTAATCTTGTGAGTCTACAGGTAGGTAGCCCAGATAAGTTCCAAGAGCATAATAACTAAAATTAAAAGAGGGGTTTCTTTGCCTTCAGTTTAGTGCGAAAAAACAGTTGTCAGCATTTACTACAACTACATACTCACACACTAGGCACTAAAGGCTCGGCAATCAATAAGACACATTCCTGCCATATGGAAATTCACAGTTTAGCTGAGGAGAGCTGTAGACAGACAAACCATTTGAAAAGTACATGGCAAATTCAGATTCTACAGGAGCAGAGAGGGGAGATGTTTTTCACGTGAAGATCGTTTTTAAGACAAACTATATTATATGCATTTATGGAAAATTCAAAAGACACCAAAATGCAGAAAGGAAAAAATAGTGCACATGTGTACATTACTCAAAGAAAACAATTGCTAATACATATTGTTATTCCTGATATATATAGATTTTGGTTAATTTTATGTAGTCGTGATCATTCTATGTTAAAAATAATGCCTTGTTCATTTTGTTTTACTCAGTGTTATAATAAGCATTCCTCTACATAATATTATGAATATGATTAACTCTTTATATTTTCAAAATAGAAATGCCATAGTTAAATCATGTGTTTTTCCTCAACATATGTTCATTTAAAAAAATTTAAGCATGCAGAAAAGTTGACTAGGGCAAGGATCAGCTATATACCCACCATCTAGATTCACCATTTGTTGATATTTTGCCATATTTATTTTGCTTATATATGTGAATATATATATATATATATGTATAGGTATAGATATACACACACACATACATTGGCTGAGTCATTTAGGAGTAAGTTGTAGACATCCTAACACTTTGCCCCTAAATACTTCCATGTGCATCTCCTGAGAATATGGGCATCCTCCTACATAACTATAATGCCATGATCACATATAAATTAATAATATTGCCTAATATAACTTGATATCCATATCATATTCATTTCTCCTTCTACAAAAAAGATACCCTATTGTTCTTAAATGTATTTTATAGCTGGTTTGTTTTATAAACAAGATTCAGTCATAGTTTATTATATTGCTATTTATTACTATAGTATTGCTATTACTTATCTTTTTGAACTATTTTATTTTTGAATAGGCACCCAGCCATTTTTATCTATCATTTATCTATCTGTCCATCTATGTATTATCTAATTATATCATTGTTTTTCATTTATTGGTTGACATTCATGTCTTAAGAAGAGCTTTCTCTCATCAAATGGAAATATATTGTAGTCACCATCTCCCCTAAAAAAATCAGATAAATGCTTAATTCTCTCCATTCACTACCAAGTTTTTGAATCAAGAATTAGTGTAAGATGCATATCTAGTGGTGGTAAATGGTATTTTTTTTCTCTTGCTTTATTTCTTTTGTATCATCATTGACTCATGAATTTAAAAATATTTTTTTCTAACCCTGTTCACCAAAAGAACCAAAAAGTATAATCACTCAGTAGCAAAAATGATCCCTAGAACCCTGACACTTGTTTCTAAATACAAATTCCTGCAAAAGAATCCATATATCTTTGGGGAAATGGCTGACTCCAGGTCAGGGGCGGATAAATGCAATGTGAGCCTGAGGCATCTCATTGTAACAAATAGGGCAATTTGAATATCCAAAAGAATGATGACTATGTGTTTTGTGTTAAAGCTTTTTCTGAGTTTTGAATTATTTCCTTAAATTAGCTATCGAGAAATGGAGTTCCTAGGTCCAGAGTATGATCATATACTGTAATGCACACACACTCACACACACATATATACGTGTGCATGTACATACATATGTATATATATGTGTATATGAGGGCTTCCCTTGTGGCTCAGCCGGTAAAGAATCTGCTTGCAGTGCGGGAGACCTGGGCTCGAACCCTGGCTTGGGAAGATCCCCTGGAACAGGGAAAGGCTACCCACTCCAGTATTCTGGCCTGGAGAATTCCATGGACTGTATAGTCCATGGGGTTGCAAAGAGTTGAACACGACCGAGCGACTTTCACGTATATATGTATGTATTATCTATATGTGTATTCCTCTTCCTAAAGGACCTTACCAGCATACTTTCCCACCATTCATGTGTGAAAACGCCTCATCTCATACAAGTGAGAGTTGTGTTTAGAAAGCAATCATTATTGCTGAAGACAGCATATCCAACCTCAACAGAATCACTCCTCGGTCTCCCCCAGCATCCACCCTCCGGGCTCAGTGAAGTGTGAAGCCCATAAGTGATGGCCGTGATACCACAAATCTAGTCTTGTCAGGACCTATCCTTATCATTTTCTTCCATCCATAGATGTCATTAGGTTAACAGATAGTCTCTCAAAGTGTCCAGTTTTTCCAACTGATTTAAAATTAAATTGGGAAGATATTATTAGCTTAAGACCTATACTTGGTACTTGGTTGAATACTGATGATTGAAACAGGACATGGCCTCTGTGTGGAGAGATATGGACTGAGGAGCAGCATTTATCAGGCTACGTCAGTAAACACCTTCCCCCTGCTGCCTTTGTGATACCAGATAAACGCTTCATGCCCACTCAGGCAGGGCAGTGAAGCGGGGGCGAGGCTCTTCATAATATTAGCTGATGACTCCTATGCTTTGAGCAGAACTCATTTCATATCCTCTGCCTCCTTTTTTTTCTCTTTAAATTTTTTTTCTGTGAGAATATGGGTCCTTCGGACTTCTTTGAGACGTTTCTGAATAAGCAGAATATATTTCTTATTAAATTATGCATTTCTGTCCATGAAGTAATGTTGAAGGTAAGAACTATGATTTTTTAAGAGCTTGATATTCACCAAGCACTGAGGTGAGCACTGTATAAGTGTTATTTATTTTTCAAAGCAACTTTATGGGGTACCTGCTATTAACATCCCCAGATGAGTGAGACTCAGAGCAGGCAGCTAACTCACCCAATGTTACACAGCTAGTAAGTGGTAGAGTCTGATTTCAGATATAAATTTGTCTGCACCAAATCCTACTCACTCAATTCTTGGGCTGTGTTATGCTATGCCTTGCTCTGCTATTCCCTGTTACTGAAGGCCAGCCATTAGATGGAAGTCAAAAACATGTTTTTCTTTTCTTTTTAAAGCCAATTTTATTAATACATAATATACTTACATACAGAAAAGAGTAATATACATTCTAGAAAAGTGTACCAACCATGAATTTTCACACACTAAACACTCCCATAGGTACCTAGACAAAGAAGCAGAACCTCTCCAGTGACCCAGACCCCTCATGCCTCTGTCCTGACCTCTATCCTGACCTCTAACCTCATCAATTGACCTGTTGCCTTCTTTAGCTAAATGAAATCACACATAGTATATTATTTTGTATCTGGCCTCATCTGTGCAACATTTTCCCTCTTCATAGCAAGTGTGTGTTTTTCAACATTTAACATCAAAAATATATTCTAATGCTAGGGAATGGCAGTGATTGTGAGATTCTTCCTGAACATTTCAGAAAAGACATATTGATTGATTGTTAAATAAATAGGCTGGTTCACCTCTTCCACAAAATGAAACCACTTGGACACATAAAATAGCAGATGTTGCTGTTGTTTAGTTACTCAGTCGTGTCCAACTCTTTGCAATCCCATGGACTGCAGCACACCAGGCTTCCCTGTCTGTCACTGTCTCCTGGAGTTTGCTCAAACTCATGTCCATTGAGTCAATGATGCCATCCAACCATCTCATCCTCTATCACCCCCTTCTCCTTTTGCCTTCAATCTTTCCCAGCATCAGTATCTTTTCCAATGAGTCGGCTCCTCACATCAGGTGGCTGAAGTATTGGAGCTTCAGCATCAGTTCTTCCCATGAATATTCATGGTTGCTTTCCTTTAGGATTTGACTGGTTTGAGCTCCTTGCTGTCCAAGGGACTCTCAAGAGTCTTCTCCTGTGCCACAGTTCGAAAACATCAATTCTTTGGTGCTCCGCCTTCTTTATGGTCCAACTTTCACATCCATACATGACTACTAGAAAAATCACAGCACTGATTATATGCACCTTTGTTGGCAAAGTGATGTCTCTGCTTTTTAATACTCCAGGTTTGTCATAGCTTTTCTTCCAAAATAGCGGAGGATGGGATTTGGTGTCAGAGAACCTGGTTACAAATCCTAGTTTTGTGACATAGGTTAGCAAACATCATCAAGCCTTTGTTTCCTGGGCTGTAAACTGGGAATAAAAATGTCATCTATTTTGTCAAGCTGTCAAGTGGTTTAAATGGAATAATATACCACCATGCAAGTTATACAGCACTCTGGCTAAGCT
The DNA here is from genome assembly GCF_054371585.1 of Giraffa tippelskirchi. Lineage (NCBI taxonomy): Eukaryota > Metazoa > Chordata > Mammalia > Artiodactyla > Giraffidae > Giraffa > Giraffa tippelskirchi. Next base: position 61,401,918 of record NC_137280.1, read on the forward strand.
TATTGTTAAGCAATGAAGAAAAAAAGGCACCTATGATCCCTTCACTCTCATACTCACTTGTTCTCCATTGGGTTTTGTCCTCTCTTCCAAACATTCTGGAGCCCAGCAGTTGGTTAGTGACTCTTAAACTCTGTCAAGTATAGGGGAGTTGAATGAGACTCCTAGCATATGAAAGTGTTGCTCAGTGGAGCCCAGATCATTGCTGAAAAACCTCTGGAAATCAGCCAGAGGGTCTTATCTTACAGATTGGAAGCCCTCTATGCCATGCATTGGGAGCTGGCTTCTTGGGTTTATTCCAGCCATGAAATCTTACACGGTTACCCTAAGCTCGAACTCTGCCTTTCATGAAACCTAGCAGTTAGAGCCAAGTTGCTTTAAAGAGCCTCTGGCCATTTGATAGATGAGGAAACTAAGGCCCAAGAAGACAAATGCGTTTAGGTGGCAATGATGAAGGCAATCATAGAATCATCTCATGTTAGAGCTGGGAAGGGTCCCATAAAAATTTTAGTCCAAGTATCTGGCAATTGGGAGGCAGCCTGCTATAAAGGAAAGAGCATGAACTTCGGAATCATACAGAGTTTGGTTCAGATTCCAGTTGGTTAGCTAATTGCCTATGGGACCCTGGGAAAGTTATTTGACTTTTATGGCTTTATTTCTCTATCAATATAAAGGAGACCTACTCTGCTAGTCACTATGATAGATAGATTCAGATAGATAGATTATAGTCAAAAAAACAAATCTAGGACAAAATGAGCATTCAATAAAGCATTGCAATTACAGTTAGAGTTATATTACTATTATTGTACTGTTAATAGATGTGTAGAGGAGTGAAAAGAATGGATAAAAGCTTTATATTCTTTCTTTCCAAGCATTTCCTGAGTGCCTTTATGTGCAAGTCATTGCTAATGGAGCCAAAATTTCTCAATAGGAATGAGTACAAGTATTTTTAAGGAATATTTCAGGTCATATGAATTTAGTCCCTTCTGAGTTGGGTCACAGAACTGGTCTAAAGAATGGATGAGACTACCTAGATTTGAACTCATGACTTCACTTGTAATAAAAGCCCACTGTGCTTCTTTACTAATTCAGACAGCCATGACACTACCTCTCTGTGCCTGCTCCAAAAAAGCGAGAAAAAAAAAAAGTGAAAGTGAAAGTCACTCAGTTGTGTCTGACTCTTTGTGACCCCATGGACTATACAGTCCATGGAATTCTCCAGGCCAGAATACTGGAATGGGTAGCCTTTCCCTTCTCCAGGGGCTCTTCCCAACCTAGGGATCCAAACTCACCCCAAATACTCTACTTCTCTCTAATTTCTCCCATGATTACATTTTCGTGGCTGCCAGCAACTAAACGTGTTTGTTAAGAAGCCCTGGCTTGGGCTTCCCTGGTAGCTCAGTGGTAAAGAATCTGCCTGCCAAAGTAGGAGACACAGGTTTGATCCCTGATCTGGGAAAAGCCCACATGCCAAGGAGCAACTAAGCCCACGGGTCACAGCTGTCGAGCCTGCGCTCTAGAGCCTGGGAGCCACAACCACGGGGTCCACGTGCCACAGCTACTGAAGCCCATGCGAGCTAGAGCCGGTGCTCCACAGCAAGAGAAGCCACCGCAATGAGACGCCTGCCTACCACAACTGGAGAAAAAGCCTGTGCAGCAATGAAGACCCAGTACAGACAAAAAATAAATAAATATAAATGAAATTTATGTATTTATATACATATATATACATACATATGTGTATATATATGTATATGAAGCAGCCTTGGCTTTTTCAGAGACAATAAATAAGTTAACACTAGCTCATTGGTTCATTAGAACCTTAGACCTTTTTACTGCATAGGAAATCAACCTCAGAAGTCAGGTAATGCCCCATCCACACGGGGTTCAGAAAGGCAAACTTTAACAGCAAACATAGGTGCTAAAATTCTTTGATGTTGCTCCAGTCTCCTGCCACTTCTGTGTCCCTCCTATCATCTTGAATCTTTTCTAATTTTGTTTTTTTGGCCACACCACACAGCATGTGGGACTTTAATTCCCTGGCCAGGGATTAAACCTGCATCCCCTGCATTGAAAGCATGGAGTCTTAACCACTGGACCACAAGGGAAGTCCCTCACCTTGAATCTTGATCCACAAACCCGAAGGAACAGGAGAGAGGGTCTCCTCCACCAAGAACAGGAGCTCTAGTAGATCAAGGATCCTATTTTTCTTAATCTTTAAGTCCCCAGGGCCTAGAACAGTGCCTGGTATACAGGGAGCCTCCAAAAGTAGTGAATCAACAAGAAAGAATGACTCTCACCTTTTACAGATGTCCTGTCTCATCCTTTGATAACCTAAGACTTAACATCCCTGCCAATAACTTTGGCACGGTGTTCTGAAGAAGCATATGATTCACAATTTTCAAACCAAAGAGACTGTTTCTCACTGAGGGAAGAGACGGGAAGAGAGTGCTAGAATAAAAGGATAATTCTAAAATACTTAGAGGGTACAACAAAAACAAGGATGGCAGAAAAGCCGTTTGGCAAATGTAGGTCCATACACACCCAGCTCCGCTTGAGGGTCATTGACAGAGAAGAAAGATGGTAGCAGATTCAAAAGGGTTTGCTACTTAAGTAATTAGTCCCCTTTTCTATTTTCTATAATTCATATTGCTTCTACAGATATTAAATGGTTACAAGTGAAATTTGTGTGTCTATGTGTACACCTGGGACCCCCTTGCCTCTCAAAACTCGAGTAACGTTATTTCAGGACTTTTATCGTCCATCATAAAAATGGCTTCTCCCAGGACCAAAGAGGTAATATTTCTTCAAAATAAAGCAGCTGGATAGTCAAAATCCTTCCTGGCGTTCTCCCACATGATAACACTTCTTCTAGAAAGTTGGCTTTGCCTTCCCCCACCACCCCCACCCCGCAGCTCTTGGTGACTAGACACTGAGAGCTTTGTCTTTGTGCAGGGCAAGGTTGAAGCCGAGTTCCACCTCGTGACAGCAGAGGAAGCTGAGAAAAGTCCTGTTGGAAAAGCCCGAAAGGAGCCAGAGCCCCTGGACAAGCCCAAGTGAGTGAAGCCGTGGGGGCAAGGGAATCAGATGTGGGGAAGGCCCTCTGTGGTCCCCATATCAGAGGATGCAAGCGTTTCTCCAAAACATCCCTCTGGGAGAAGTGAGAAGTGAGGAGGAGTCAATAGGTACTATCCAATTCATGTAGCTTTTTGGTTCTTTGTGTTTTGTGTGTGCTTAGTCACTCAGTTGTCTCCAACTCTTTGCAACCCCATGGACTGTAGCCCGCCAGGCTCCGCTGTCCATGGGATTCTCCAGGCAAGAATACTAGAGTGGGTTACCATTTTCCTCTTCCAGGAGATCTTGCCAACCCAGGGATCGAACTCAGGTCTCCTGTGTCTCCTGAATTGCAGGCTGATTCTTTGTTGGCATGGTCCTATAACTGAAAAATATTCCAAAAATCTTACACAGTATCCAGCAAATGGAAAGGACATTTTTTCATAATACCACCAAATAAGCAATTCCAGAATAATTTCATATATTTTTTCAATAATTTTGTATGGGAATGTGAGTTTCACATGAATTTTTTTCCTTGTCTTTCTCTAACCATGCATACAAAATTATCTTCATAATTCACTTATCCTTGGCTGAAAAATTTTACCTTGTTGCCATAATTGTCAGAGGATTTTTTTTAATGGCTGTGGAATTGTTCATAGACTCGATACCCATATTTAAGTTGGTTGCCATCCGATAGTTGTATGTTTAATTTACTTCTACCTTTTTCCATTATTATAATATGATAAAAATGTTTCCCCTTTATAAATTGTCACTTAAAATGAATTTCCAGAAGTAGAATTACTAGCAGCAAGGATTACCATGTTCAGTTTAAACCACGGTTATGTATCGATTAAAAAGTAAACATATAGGGCTTCCCTGGTGGTCCAGTGGTTAAGACTTTACCTTCCAATGTTGAGGGTGCAAGTTTGATCCCTGGTTGGGGAGCTAAGACTCCACATGGCTTGTGGTAAAAAAATCAGAACATAAGACAGAAGCAATATTGAAAAAAATTCAATAAAGACTTTAAAAATGGTCCAAATCAGAAAAACTAAAAAAAAAGTTAAAAAAGTAAACATATATATTGATAGATATGAAATATGTACACAAAATACTGTCTCAAATTACAGCTATCTTGTTCCTCCCTGGACCCCAAGTGTCTCCTGATGAGTAGGTTTTCCCTTCTTTGCACCTATATTTAATCTATCATAGTGTTGGGAACATAATTGTTGCTTCATTAATTCAAAATTATCTATTAAGATACTGCAACGTGTACCTACTAAAAAAAAAAAAAAAACACTTTGAAGAACACCAGAGAAATATAACATATAAATTCTGCCTTCCAGAAGCTTTCAGTCTGTTTAGGGAGAGCACACAGATTCATAAAATAGTTATCAGAGTGTGGAAAACACATGTTAGTTTCAAAAAGGGGGTAGGTCAAGCAATGAGTGAGGCAGAAATTCAGAACAAGAGGAATTATTGTGGACTGGGGTAGTCAGGGAGGGCTTCGTGGAAGAGGTGAAGCTTGAACTGGTTAGGGTAGGACAGACAGAGGGCTCTCAGTTCTCTGGCTAGGTTCTAACTAGGCTCTTGCCCTCCTCAGGACCACTCTTTAAAATGATGAGGAATCATTATCACATAAAAAGTTAGCTTGCTCCTGCTTGAAGACAACATGGTCTTCTTCCATTTTCAGGCCTCTCGTTGTGGGTCCTCGCAAAACTGAAAGTCAGAAATCCTTCCTGAGATCTTGAGATTCCTATGTGTTGACACTCTGGCACCTTCCCTGATCTTCTCTTGCTTCCTTCTCAGCCGCCCGAACACCTCCTTCTCTTGGTTCGTGAGCCCCTTCAAGTGCCTGTACCACCTCATCTGGAGGAATTACAAGAAGTACATCATCATTGGTTTCATTCTGATCATCCTCATCATCTTCCTGGTCCTCTTCATCTATACCTTGCCAGGAGCCATCAGCCGAAGGATCGTTGGGGGCTCGTAGAGGGTCATGGAGAATCCAGACCTTCCTTTTCTGCTGATCCCGTCTTCTTCCTCATCTGTAAATAGACAGGAATGTGTGCTCTGTGCAGGCACCATGCTGGGTGCTAAGCCGGTAAACCCAAAGACCTAAGAGCCAACCCCTATAACTAAGGACACATCAGCTCTTCTTGGAGGAAATGGGAGAGGAACAGTCCCTCCCTACTCCAACCCCTGCTACCCCCTTTTCCAACTGAAAAGCCTTAAGTCATGGTTTTGCCCATGGGCAGCATGAAATAATGGTTTCTTTACCCTATAGTAATCACTGGTGACCTCAAATTGACTTAGGTGAATATTTTCTTTCCATAATTGGTTTTATTCTGAGAAGTTTAATTCTAGGTCTCAGATATAATTGGAAACACTTTTTTTTAAGTATTAAGTAATTTTTTTTTTTACTGGAAGTTAAACTAAAAGCACTTAGCAAATTACTAGATGTTTAACCTGTGCCATATATCTTAACCTTGTTTTAATCCTTACAATTTACAGGACACATTCACTTATTCAAGCTGAGAAGCTGGCTTGGAATAAACTTTATATACACCACTTAAAATACTTCATTGTTGAAAGTCCCATCTAAAAATGAGATGTTGCTAATTTTCCATTAAATGCTTGTGGAACATGCTCAGTAGTAGTAGTGAGTTTTGGAGAAATTCATTTGTATTTATGCTAAATGGATTTAACATATGGCAATTTCCAAGTGGGAATTAAAATATGATTCTGGGTATTTGTGAATAGGACAGGGAACTCCATGAGACCAGTAGCAATTCTCCTTAGTCAGATATACAATTCCCACCAAATATGGTGCCCCCTAGCCCTAGCACCATGATGTGAATAACCATCCGTCGCATTATTCAGTCTTACCACCATATATGGTAGGTTCTGTCATGACTCTTAAGCACAGATTAATTTCAAAAGCAGTCTTAGAAACAATACCCAATACACTTGTCAGATGGGGTCAGTTTTTCTTAAATTAAACCTTTGATCTTCAAAGTAACACAGTCTAGATCTGCCATCCTATCTAAAGCAGGGAGTGGAAGTGAGGGGCTAGTGTTCTTAGGTGAAATAGGAAACAAAGGAATTGAAATGTTTGGCCTTAAACATGAATAAGTATGGAATCCGTTTTTTTCTTTCTTTCTTGACGGGCCATTTGGTGGTATGGAGGAAGCTGGATTGGGGTTCCCCTCTCGACACCAGAAGCACTGGGGCTACTGTTTGCTTTAGATAGTCTGACACATAGCTCAGCTGGTAAAGAACCTGCCTGCAATGTGGGAGACCTGGGTTTGATCCCTGGGTTGGGAAGATTCCCTAGAGAAAGGAAACACTACCCACTCCAGTATTCTGGCCTGGTGAATTCCATAGACTGTATAGTCCACGGGATCGCAAAGAGTTGGACACGACTAAGTGACTTTCACTTCACTTCACATGTATGTTACTTCTGTAAAATGAAGCATGTTACTTCCACATGAGAAGTCATTTAGAATGTTCCTGATTCAGCAAAGATTTAAGCATTAGTGTTGTTCCCTGAATTCTGGCCCTAGACACTCACTCCTTAGTGAACATATGTCCTATTTTCCTGAAGTGCTAAAAACTAGAGCATTTATAGCATTGATGATGTTTCCTAGTGTGATTAGTTACATAAACTATGGATCCTTCTTATTGTGAAATAACAGATATCAATAATGATATAGCTCAAATTACTTGATGGAATGGAATATATATATTGAGTACATTGTAAATTAAAATAAAACTGTATAGCATGATTTTAAAAGAAAAAATATGTACATATGCATAAATTAAATATCTGGAGGAATATTCCAAAATGTTAATAGTGGTCATCTTTAAATAGCAGTGGGAGAAGGAAATGGCAACCTAGTACTCCAGTACTCTTGCTTAGAAAATCCCATGGACAGAGGAGCCTGGTAGGCTACAGTCCATGGGGTCACAAAGACTCAGACACAACTGAGTGATTTTGCTTCCACTTTAAGTAGCAGTATCTTTTTTTTCCCTTCTTGTTTCTCTATTTTTCCTAAGACTTCTAAAATAAATATGCTTTATTTTTAATATCAAATGTTTAATAAGTAATTATAAATTAAAAAGTTTTCATTTAAAACTATTTATTGAGTGTCCCTTATGTGCCAAGCAGTGGGATACAGCAGAGGTAAGATAAACGCAGCCTCTTGTCCCCATGGATTTTGCATCCAGAACCTCCTCAAGATATTGTTTATCTTCAGATTATAGTTTGTCCAAGAAGAGCACTAAGTAAGGAATGTGTTTTTCATGGATGAGGTTTAGGGAAAAGCACAACACACATTTGCAGTGACATTGAAAAGGAAAAGAGCAACTTTATTTTTAGGACAGATTTGGGAGGACGGTATTATGCTTTCTGCTGGATTCTGGACAGTGAAATGCCAAGTCAGCTCTTGACAAAACAGTACACATTGTTCAAATCCACAATAAAACAGTAAAAATGGAAAATTCTTCCAAGTTAAATACAGCTCAATTTTTTTTTGATGTCATATAGAATGCTGAAAAGCAAAAGTATTTGAAACACCTTCAGGTCAGATTGTGTCATAAGAAACGTGTGAGGAGCAATGGTAAACGAGGATAATTTTGGAATCAGCTTTGTCCAGTGTTTTACACATTGATTATCATTCATGGCCTATCCTGTGTAGAAAATAAATAAAGTAATGTTCCAGGCCAACTGTGCAGAGCTAGCCTTAAAGGTACTATAGCTTAACAATTTAAAAAATTTAGGACTCCCCTGGTGGTACAGTGGTTAAGAATCTGCCTGCCAACGCAGGAGACAAGGACTTGATCCCTGGTCTGGTAAGATGTCAGATGCCGTGTAACAGTTAAAGCCCTGCACCACTTCTGAGCCTGCACTCTAGAGCCCTCGAGCCACAACTACTGAAGCCCATGCGCTTAGAGCCTGTGCTCCGCAACAAGAGAAGCCACTTCAACGAGAAGCCCGTGCACCGCAATGAAGAGTAGCCCCCGATCACCACAACTAGAGAAAGCCCACAAACAGCAATGAAGATCCATTACAACCAAAAAATAAAACAAATAATTTTAAAAATTAAAGCAGAATACCCATTTCCCAAGAAGCTGTTAGGAGTCCCTACATGTATTCTTCAATCGGATTAATTTAAATCAGAGTGGTCTTGCTTATATTTTTTTAGAAACAACATTTAAATCTTTCCCCTCAAACTAATTAAGAAAAACGGGATACCAGCAACAACATCATGAAACAACTCACGGGATATGATACCTAATTCTCCAGTAATAGAAACGGTCAGTGCCTTTCTTGCCCTTTTCCCTCAAAAGACACATGAATGGAAATTGGAAAACTAAACTGTCTTTGTCACAGCTGGGGCCAGTTGGTGTTTATTCATTCAACAGATAACTATTGAGGTCCATACTCATTCCAATTGTTGTGATCAACTCTGGGGACTCAAAAGTACACAATCTTCTAGATAAAGTAAATCTTTACTTTAAAAGAGCATAGGGTTTGATAGACAGAAGATATTAATCAAATAATTACATAAAACCAGAGAAATACAGCCTGATAGATTTAATAGGAGCAAAGTGTTGGGATCAGAAAGAGCATCTCAACAAGGACCCATAGCTAGTCTGGCAGTCAGGAAGAAAGATGGAGAGGAAGAGCACGCTAGCAGAGGAAAGCAGCATGTGCAAAGGCCCTGAGGTGGGAGGAAGCAAAAAACAGTGGGTACCAAGTGAGAGGCAGAGGGTCCTGAGATGGAGCTGAAAAGTCATGTAGGGGCCACACCCTTAAACGCTTCAGTCCTCACTTTAAGGTCAGTGGATAGTGAGGATTTTTAAGAAGTGGAAAAGAATGACTAGATTTTTATTTCATGTGGAGAACAGATTGGAGGTCATCCTTCTCACAAGAGAGAATGGCTATTTTCACTCAGCAATTGTGGCAAAGAAGGAAAGAGAAGGGATCTGAGATGATCACTCAATGGCTCCAGGGTGGTCTAACGGGGAATTGGGGGTCTGGTATTAACTCTGCTTCATACAGGCTGTGTGACCTAAGGCATCTAACTTCACATTTCTGATATACACTTTCCTAGTTTGTGTTATAAGGAGGTTTACATACATGGTGATGAAAGGACCATGGCATATTTTGGTGAAAAACAGGTGTTGGTGGGTCTATATTATGGAGCACGATGGATTGAACTCAGAATCAGACTATGAAAAGCTTTGAATGCCAAGCAAGAAGGTTGGACTTTTTGCAGCAGAAAGTGGGAACCCCTGGAAGAGTTTAAACAGAGAAGTGACAAGAACCAGTCAATGTATTAGAGAAGTTGCTCTCCCTGCAGTGCATGACAGACTGATGAAGATGAGATCCAGAGGCCAGGGGACCTTTCAGGAAGCAGTAACCAAAACTCTGGGCTTTCTTGATGGCTCAGTGGGAAAGGAATTCACCTGTGATGCAGGAGACACACGCGGGTTCAACCCCTGGGTGAGGAATATGCCCTGGAGAAAGAAATGGCAACTCACTCCAGTATTCTTGCCTGGAAAATTCCATTGATAGAGGAGGCTGGCAGGCTACAGTCTGTGGGGTCACAGCAGAGTCAGACATGACTGAGCACATTACACATGACACAAGACATGAGCTAAAACCCTGGTGGGAGGGCCAGTGTCAGGGCCATGGCCATGGGGACGGAGAGGAAGATCCAGATTCTGGAAGATAGGTGAGGTTCCCCAACCATCACCCCTATCTCTGGCATCCAACATACCTGCAAGGGAAGACAGGAAGGTTTGAATCCTGGCTGCATCCTTTCTACCTGGGCAGGTCACTTGATCTCTGAGTCTTAGCTCTCTCATCTGATATAAAGGAATGATTACCTACTTGGCAAGAGCTGTGAAGATCGGAGAAAAGGTATGTAACATGTCTAGCATGTGCCTGGCATGAAGCCAGTCCTCAAAGGATAGTAGCTAGTGTCATAAGTATTATCTCTACAGGTGGAACCAGCAGGATGTGGGGTCTAACTGGGCCTGGAAGTGAGGAAGGATGATCAGACTTATGTTTTAGAAATGTTCTGGCACATGGACTGAAAAACTTTCAACCCATAATATTCCCAAATGTATTTCTTTTGTATTGATTCTGTAGTAGATTACAACAAACCCAGCGGATTAAAACAGCACAAATCTATCACACAGTTTTGTAGGTCAGAAGTCCATCAGATTTAGTCCACTGAGCTAAAATTAAGATGTCAGCGTGGCTACCTTCCCTCCTGGAAGCCTAGGGGGTCAGTTCAGTCACTCAGTTGTGTTCAACTCTTTATGACCCCATGGATTGCAGCACGCCAGGTTTCCCTATCCATCACCAACTCCCAGAACTTGCTCAAACTCATCTCCATCGAGTTGGTGATGCCATCCAACCATCTCATCCTCTTTCATCACCTTCTCCTCCCGCTTTCAATCTTTCCCAGCATCAGGGTCTTTTCCACTGAGTCAGTTTGTCGCAGCAGGTGGCCAAAGTATTGGAGTTCCAACTTCAGTATCAGTCCTTCCAATGAACACCCAGGACTGATCTCCTTTAGATGGACTGGTTGGATCTCCTTGCAGTCCAGGGGACTCTCCAGAGTCTTCTCCAATACCACAGTTCAAAATCATCAATTGTTTGGTGCTCAGCTTTCTTTATAGTCCAACTTTCATATCCATAAATGACTACTGGAAAAACCATAGCTTTGACTAGATGGACCTTTGTTAGCAAAGTAATGTTTCTGCTTTTAAAATACTGTCTAGGTTGGTCATAGTTTTTCTACAAAAGAAGCAAGTGTCTTTTAATTTCATGGCTGCAGTCACCATCTGCAGTGATTTTGGAGCCCCCCAAAATAAAATCTGTCACTGTTTCCATTGTTTCCCCATCTATTTGCCATGAAGTGATGGGACCAGATGCCATGATCTTAGCTTTCTGAATGTTGAGTTTTAAGCTAACTTTTTCACTCTCCTCTTTCACTTTCATCAAGAGGCTCTTTAGTTCTTCTTCGATTTCTGCTGTAAGGGTGGTGTCATATGCATATCTGAGGTTATTGATGTTTCTCCCGGCAATCTTGATTCCAGCTTGTGCTTCATCCAGCCTGGCATTTCGCATGATGTACTCTGCTTGTAAGTTAAATAAGCAGAGTGACAATATACAGCTTTGATGTACTCCTTTCCCAATTTGGAGCCAGTCTTTTGTTCCATGTCCAGTTCTAACTGTTGCTTCTTGACCTGCATACAGATTTCTCAAGAGGCAGGTCAAGTGGTCTGTTATTCCCATCTCTTTCAGAATTTTCCACAGTTTATTGTGATACACACAGTCAAAGGCTTTGGCATAGTCAATAAAGCAGAAGTAGATGTTTTTCTGGAACTCTCTTGTTTTTTGGTGATCCAATGGATGTTGGCAATTTGACCTCTGGTTTCTCTGCCTTTTCTAAATCCAGTTGAATATCTGGAAGCTCACAGTTCACGTACTGTTGAAGCCTGGCCTGGAGAGTTTTGAGCATTACTTTGCTAGCGAGTGAGATGAGTGCAATTATGCAGTAGTTTAAACATTCTTTGGCATTGCCTTTCTTTGGGATTGGAATGAAAACTGACTTTTTCCAGTCTTGTGGCCACTGCTGAGCTTTCCAAATTTGCTGGCATATTGAGTGCAGCACTTTCACAGCATCATCTTTTAGGATTTGAAATAGCTCAACTGGAATTCCATCACCTCCACTAGCTTTGTTCATAGTGGGCTTCCTAAGGCCCACTTGACTTCGAATTCCAGGATGTCTGGCTCTAGGTGAATGATCACACCACCATGGTTATCTGGGTCATGAAGATCTTTTTTGTATAGTTCTTCTGTGTATTCTTGCCCCTTTTTCTTAATATCTTCTGCTTCTGTTAGGTCCATACCATTTCTGTCCTTTATTGTGCCCATTTTCCCCCCTGGAGGCCTAGGGAAGAATCTGGTGTTTTGCCTTTTACACCTTCCCAAATAGGGGTTCCCAAATCCCCAAGCTGTGGACCTGTATGGGTCAGGTGACTGTTAGGAACCAGGTCATACAGCAGCCGGTGAGCAATAGCGAGTGAGGGAGCAAAGCTTCATCTGCTGTTCCCCATCGCTCCCCATCGCTGGTGTTACCACCTGAGCCATCCCCCTCCACCCCATCTGTGGAAGAACTGTCTTCCATGAAACTAGTCCTTAGTGTCAAAAAGGCTGGGGACTGCTGTTCTAGACGATGCCTGCATTCCTTGATTTGTGGCCCCTTCTTCCATCTTCAAAGCCAGCAAGTTTACATCCCTCTGTGCATTTCTTTTGTAGAAAGAAATTTTCTTGCTTTCAAGGACCTGTGTGATTACATCAGACCCACCAAGATAATCCAAGATAATCTCCCTACACCAAGGTCCTTAAGTTAATCACATCAGCAAAGACCCTGTTGTTGCTCATACCTTTTGCAACCCCATGGACTGCAGCATGCCAGGCCTCCCTGTCTCCTACTATCCCCAGAGTTTGCCCAAGTTTGTGTCCATTGAAATACCCTACTGCTAAGTAAAGTAACATATTCATGGGTTCTAGGGATTATGACTGGACTTTTTTTTTTGCAGACAGAAGCACTATTCTGTCTACCACACTGAGCATTACCCTGTTATTTTGAAAAGTGAAAAGTGAAAGTGAAGTTGCTCAGTCGTGTCCGACTCTTTGCGACCCCGTGGATTGTAGCCTACCAGGCTTCTCCATCCATGGGATTGCCATTTCCTTCTCCAGGGGATCTTCCTGACCCAAGCATCAAACACGAGTCTCCCGCATTGCAGGCAGACGCTTTACCCTCTGAGCCACCAGGGAAGACCTAACCCTGTTATTTTAATTCAGCTCAATTTGAAAACCATTTCAACAGAGATTTGAAAACTGGTGGGGTGATTATATGGGTGTATGGAAAGAAGGAGGCTGGAAAGACACTTTTCTTTCTGGAACAAGATGTTTCCATTTGTTGTTCAGCCTCTCAAGCAACAACTGCTCAGGGAAAAAGGCAGGATTCACTCCATCGTTCCCTGACTCGTTAAAGTCCTTTCAAACACAGTAGATGAGGTGTGTTTGTAGCTGGCTCTGAAAGGACTCTGACATTTTCTCTTACATTTCTGCCTAAGGAGTTTCCAAATAAGCCTCTTACATTTAGCTTTCCTTTAACACAGCAGTAGTTCCTTCCAAATCTGGAGAAAACCTGTGTCTCGGCTCTCCGTAGTTCATAAAGGGCAATCTGAGAAAAAAGCACTCTATTTTTTACTGAATTGTTGTACTAGAAAGAAAAATGGGCTTTGGAGACTCAGATAATAGCACGTGAAACTTGGGCATAGACAGGAGGTGTGTGACCTTGAATGAGTTACATAGCAACTTTGAATCTTATCTTTCTGATACGTAAAATCTTATAAGATTGTTTGTGTTTGGGCATTTGTGGTGGTGGGTAGTGGTACTTTTTGAGGATAGAGGTAGAAGATTATGTTGTCGTTCATTCACTAAGTTGTATCCGACTCTGCGGATTTATAAAGGGGGTTATAAAGGGTCTAAAATATTGTCTTCTGGGACTTTCCTGGTGGTTCAGTGGTTAAGACACTGCACTTCCAGTGCAGGGGATGTGAGTTTGATCCCTGATCTGGGAACTAAGATCCCACATGCCACGTGGCATGACCAAAAAATAAATAAGATAAAATAGTCTCTTCTCCATGTCAACACTGACAAAACAATGTGACTCAATCGTCGTATCCAACTCTTTGTGACCCAAAGACTGTAGCCCGCCAGGCTTCCCTGAACATGGAATTTTCCAGGCAAAAATATAGGAGTGGGTTGCCATTTCCTACTCCAAGGGGATCTTCCTGACTCAGGGATCAAGCCCACATCTCCTGCATCTCCTGCACTGGCAGACAGATTCTTTACCACTGAGCCACCTGGGAAGCCCCAAAATGTGGGGCCAGGGAAAATAGAACAATGAGATCCAACAGTGCTTTCCATCGGAAGTAACACAAGACACTGCCACTCACACCTCATTGGCCAAAATAAGTCACGTGGACATCCCCAACTTCAAAGGATCAGGGAGCTATAATCCCCCCACCCTGTGCTCAATGCTTTCGAATTGTGGTGCTTGAGAAGACTCCTGAGAGTCCCTTGAATAGCAAGGAGATCAAACCAGTCAATCCTAAAGGAAATTAACATTGAACTGGAAAGATTGATGCTGAAGCTGAAGCTCCAATATTTTGGCCACCTGGTGCGAAGAAACAACTCATTGGAAAAGACCCTGATGCTGAAAAAGACTGAAGACAAAAAGAGAAGAGGGTGACAGAGGATGAGATGGATGGTTGGATGGCATCATCGACTGAATGGACATGTGTGCTAATTCGCTTCAGTCATGTCCGACTATTTGTGACCCTATGGACTGTAGTCCGCCAGGTTCCTCTGTCCATGGGATCCTCTAGGCAAGAATACTGGAGTGGGTTGCCTTGCCCTCCTCCAGGGGATCTTCCTGACCCAGGGATTGAACCCAGGTGTCTTATGTCTCCTGCACTGGCAAGCGGATTCTTTACCACTAGCACTCCTGAGTTTGAGCAAACTCCAGCAGATGGTATTGGACAGAGGAGTCTGGCGTGCTGCAGTCCATAGGGTTGCAAAGAGTCAGATATGAATTAGCAACTGAACAACAAAGACCCTGTGCTCAGAGACAGAAAAGAACTAGATGTTGGTGAACAATAGCAATGCTTTCTGCATGGGAGTATGATTACTTGCAATTTACATGTCAAAAAATTAAGGCTCAAAAGTTAATTATAATGAAGTTTTGTTTGGTTTTAAACCATCTTCTCTCCTTATTTCCATTTTTTTAAACCTGCAATTAGAGGTGTCACCACACATGTAGAACACAGGGACTTTGCTGGGGAGTCTGTGCTATTTTATTCCAAACCTAGAGTTTATCAGAGAAATCTTAACCATGGCTTTAGAAATTCAGCAGATTTCCACAGCAGTAGAGCTACAAATGTGGGGGTGGGGTGGGGCGGGGATGATGTCATGAATAGCTATTAGAAGGTCAACGAATGTGGTGGCGTTTTTGACATTGTTTTCACTCCTTCCAATATATAGTAAAGAGAATTTCTACTGGTGGCATAATTACATTATAGTATACTGGATATAGACTTTCTCCCTAAAGAATTGTCTAATTTTCTGCCTGTACCAGTCTTTGTGATGTTTATGATGATTTAATGAAATGGCTTGCTAAGTGTAAGCCAAGTGATTTTCAATAAAACACCATGATTCAGATGATGGTGAATCATTTTTACAGCTTTCCTGAGCTCCTTCACCAGAACCACTTACAGCTCTTAAGAGTCCACCTGGGGCCCTTAGGAAACACCCCAGTGGCACTTTACTTCCTTTGACTCAGGCAGCTCAGCTGGAGTCTTAGCAGTTAGGATCCAGGCGTGTAGAGGCAGCCACAGAGGCCACAAAGTAGAAGTCAATTTGCATTGATGCCAGTTCTTAAAATAAGCACCTCGCAAATCCACCATCCTCTGCTCATTCTTGTCCTGCTGCCTTTCCTTCTGCCAAGCCCCGGTGCACTTTGCTTGGACCTCTCCTATGATCCAGACACACTTTATTTAGCTCTGGGATCAATATGTACTTGTCATCATGCCTTATTCACCCCTGTGTACTAAGTTTCTTCAAGTCCTATCACCCTGATGTGTAGAAATGTAATGACAGTAACAATAATAACCCCAAAGTCAGGACTCTTTTAACCCAGTTTGATTTATAGGAACTCAGCCTCCTAAAAAGTCATATTCACTTACTCAGCCCCAGACGCTTTTAAATAAAACTTTAAACCATACCTAGGATAGTTCACCCATCCTCAATTCATCTCCAGCTATGGGGGCAGGAAGAGATATGTGGACAGAGGCAGAGACTAGGGTGACCATGGGACAGGTTACAAGTTTAGTGGATCTAACTGATGCTTACCCTCGGTTTCAAAGTACTGCTCTCAGTGTTGGGACCACTGGTAATTTGTATGTTCTTTCTGCTTCTATGTTTTTTTCCCCCCCAACTTGCTGCAGTAAACATCTGTAGCACGGGAATCAGGAAAAAAAAAAAAAACACTCCTAAATTATAGTTAAACAAAAGGAGTAAGAAAAGATCAGTAATTTAAATAATAAAACCTATTTTTAAAACGTGATCATTTTCTCATGTACTCTAGATGGGGTGTATACTCTGGGAGGCAAAGTTGTA
Source organism: Giraffa tippelskirchi (assembly GCF_054371585.1). Classification (NCBI taxonomy): domain Eukaryota; kingdom Metazoa; phylum Chordata; class Mammalia; order Artiodactyla; family Giraffidae; genus Giraffa; species Giraffa tippelskirchi. Next base: position 61,418,242 of record NC_137280.1, read on the forward strand.
TTTATCAACTGATGCAGAACAATGAGTAAGGAAAATGAAAAATACGTTCCAAATTTACCCTGGATAACCTTTGGATTATCCAGTGGTGGTGCTGCACTTTTTAAGGAGCTTCTGTTCCGTGACTTCCCCCTTCTCAATCATAATCAACGTAAGTATTTATCTGGATTATCCCAAAACATAGACTATGTTATTCTATTCCTTCCCTGTCCTGTTACCAAATACGTTCACTGACGAAAATGGGATTTAAAGTCACACTCTCCACCTCAGCAGCATTTCTCACCTTTTGAGCAAGAAGATACAATTACTCTACGGCCTAACTGAGGGGGAGATTCTAAAGAGATGGATTTTTGGTCTCAATTCAGGTACAATCTGAATGTATGTTCTTAAATGTTCCCAGGACTCAGGCTCTTCATCCAACGAGTGGAGTTGGAAAGCACATTCCTCCCAACCTTAAGAGTGCCCCCCAGGGATATCAATCACACACAGTGGATGTGGAACTGTGCTATATACTGTAGGACACTGTTTACATATTTGCAGCTAGCAACCAAGGGGTTGACTTTTTGCCTCAGGTGCCAGGAAACATAGAAACCAATTCAACTAGAAAATTAAAAATGTGTTTGTTCATTCATTTATCCATTCTTGTATCCAAAAGGCATTTCCTGGTCACCAGCATCATCTCAGTGCTTGGAGCTGGATGCTGATGAATAAGGTAGTTTATAACCTGAGCCTGAGTCTGAGAGGTAGAGTATACAGTGATCCTACAGGCTCCCAGACCACCTTCTACCCACCCCTATTAGGTCTGGGCTCTGGAACTGAGCCAAAGGTCCATATAGTCAAATGGGGCTTCCCAGGTGGTGCTAGTGCTAAAGAATCTGCTTGCTAATGAAGGAGATGCAAGAGACACAGGTTCAATCCCTGGGTCAGGAAGATCCTCTGGAGAAGGCAATGGCAACCCACTCCAGTGTTCTTGCCTAGAAAATCCCATGGACAGAAGAACCTGGTGGGCTACAGTCCATGGGTTCTCAGAGTCAGACACAACTGAGCTTGCATGTGTGCGTGTGCACACGCACACACACACACCACACACACACACATAGATTTTCCAGTAGTCATGTACAGATGTGAGACCATAAAGAAGGCTGAGTGCCAAAGAATTGACGCTTTCAAATTGTGATGCTGGAGAAGACTCTCAAGAGTTCCTTGGACAGCAAGGAGATCAAACCAGTCAATCCTTAAGGAAATCAACCCTGAATATTCATTGGAAGGACTGATGCTGAAGCTCCAACACTCAAGCCACCTGATGTGAAGGACAGGGGAGCCTGGCATGCCATAGTCTGTGGGGGTCACAAACAGTCAGACACAACTTAGCAACTGAACAATTGGGACTATAATGAGACAAGTCTGCTAGGATTGAAAAGCAAAGCTTCCAGCTACTTCTCCACTGCTAACTGAGAGAAAGTCACATTTTTCCCTCCTTTTACCAAAGACAAAAATAAACACTTTAAAACTGACAAAAGTCCTTCAGCCAGGAAACTGGACCCAGACTTAGAAAAACCAGACAGTAAACACTCAAGCTAGCAGGGAGAAAAGATCTTCTCTAAAGAGCTTCTGTGGGGCATGCACTGAAGAGGCTGAAAATAAACCCTCTGAAAAACAGAGCAGATTGGTCTCATTCCCTCCATGTAAGTTTATGACAAATTCCATCTCAAGCTTTGTCTTGGAGCAAAGAAATAATTTAACACACATAGGTAGACACACTCAGACAGAGGAATCTCCACTTCTTGAGGACTGAGGCTGAGGGAAGACAAGGGTGACTCTGTTCCCATGGACCAGATCTGCTTCACAAGCAGGCAACACCCCCATGGAACAAGGTGACTGCTGGAAGTCACCCAGCTCCCCAGATATCACATCTTAATTTAGCCCCTCCTGTTCCATTCACACCTGCCTTATGGGTATCTGAAACTCAGTATCATTGTAATTTCTTTCTTCTAGATTAAGACATTGTCCCTGGTGAGCTCAGCTTCTTGCTCTGTGATGACCTAGAGGGGTGGGATGGGTGTGGGTGGGAGGGAGGTGGCTGATTCATGTTGTTTCATGGCAGAAACCAATACAACAGTGTCAAGTAATTATCCTCCAGTTAAAAATTTTAAAAGTAGTACAAATAAAGAGTTTAGAATAGGGAAATTAAAAACAAAAAACAGAATTGGAGAGTGCAGATCGTGGATTTGGGGTATGATTTTGTAAAAAAAAAAAAAAAAAAAAAATACATGGAATTCTAGTTCATGGTCCCCATACTCTAAGAAAGTCTAGAATAAATGTATTTACCCTGATAAATACCCTAATGTATTTTCCCTGGTATATAACCCACTCCAGGTGCTGACAAAAGTGAGCAAAATTAGGTGAGTGAAATTTCAAGTATTTGCAGGAAGGAAGAAGTTAATAGTAAGTTGTCAGAAATCAGAAGCCCTCCCAGGATGTCTATTAGGAGAATGCTCAAGCCTGGTGGTTCTCAAATTTCATGTGCCTGAGAATCACCTGAAAGCCTTGTGGAAATCCAGTGCTCTTCCACCCTTGCTGATAAAGAATTTCAGGTTTAAAGGCACATATCCTCTAATAGCTTTCTCTTTGTTTTTAATATACACTAAATTCCTTGGCACTGCCAATCAAGTATATCAGCTGATATCTTCAATAAGAGCTTGGTTTTATGTTAGACAGCCAAGGTATTTTGGAAATTTTCCCAAGAATATTCTGAAGTCATGTACCTTAACACTCTTATGATATATTATCCTTGTTACACAATTATCTGAAGTAAGAAATAGCCTGTTAGTTTTCATATTTGTATAAAATAAGTCATAACATCATTTTATCATTAAAAAAACACCAAAGTACATATGCTCAAAACTCGGAGGCTGATTCTCCATTGTCTCCTGGTATCTGATGTGTTTAAGATTTCTCTACCTTATTTTAGTATGCTATTACATAATTTTACTCTTTTTAAAAAATTTTACTTTTCACATTTTAAAAAATTTATATGTTTTTAAAAACCAAAGTACAATTGATTTACACTGTGTTAGTTTCTGGTGTACAGCAAAGTGTTTCATACATATAACATACTTTCTAATTTTCATTAATTATATGTAAATATTTTAAAATAGTTTTACTATTTCTATGTGTTTTTGAAATGAGGGCATTTTCCCCCATGCTCATCTATCATCTGGAGTGAGAAGTACAACCATTTGCTCTCAACCCTTTTCTATTGCCAGAAGACTCCAGGAAGTCCATCTCCAAAAAGCCCAGAGATCAATTTGCAGAACTCCCTTTGCTGTCTTTTAGAGAAATCCCACAGTTACCGTTTCTTTATTCAGAAAGCATGGTAAATCCATGGTTTGTCTAAATGTTTCTTTATTTTCTTGGTTCTATTTAATACAGAGAGAAGAAAAGGAGGAGAAATGAAGACATCTGTTCAGGTTCTAATCTGAGGTGGATAACAGGGTTATTGATATTTCTCACTTCTCAGTCCCACACGGTAGCATATTTACCCCAGGAAAATCAAATCCATAGCTCAAATGGTCTTTATGTTCCATGGGAACAGGCTGTCGGTGTCATTCATGGCTGTATCACTTATACTTAGCAAGATGACTAATGTATAGTGTTATGTATTAATATAACCTGTTTATCAACTGAGTTGTCATCCCTAAGGAGAAAGTGAGACATATTTTAAGTCTATTTCCCATTTGAGGAAATTGAGGGTCAGAGTCACAGCCAAGCACCACAGGCAAGACTAGATGCCAGAATTTCTAAAACTGACCCAATTTAACACATTCCAGGAGAAACAATAAAATGTTGTTGATGATTTAGTCACTAAATTGTCTTATTCATCTACATGTTCATGTGAATACATAAAACATAGTCACTTGTTAGCTTGTAATTAAATGAATTAGTATGATTATATTATTATCCATTTGTTTCTTGATAGTTCACACTCATGGAATATCTCACAATTGAATAACAGCATTAAGAACCCTCTCCCCAGAAAAATACACATCTATACAAATGCACACAAGCACATGAAATTGTGCATCAGTTTCATCAGGTTCCCAGAGCTCCTAAAACTGAGTTAAACCTGAAAAATCTCTTCTAAAATCTTTAAGTTTTAGGGCCTAGGTAGGGCTTTAAAGATGATTGGTTTCAATTTCCTTATTTCTACAAATATGAGACCAAAGACCAGAGATAGGGAGTTACTGATAGATCGATTTTAGGGTGCGCACACAGAAGGCGTGGGATACCAACTGTTTGGGCATCCTCCTCAGAGTTAGTGAGGAAAGAGACGCTCCACCTTGTTAAGACCTGTTCTCCTCCCGAGTCTCACCCTCCTGAGCTTCCTATTGGCAGAAATGACCTGCCCAAAGCTTCACAGATGTTCAAGAGAAGCCCAGAGACTAGAACTCAGGTCTCCTAACTCCCACTCCATTGCATTTTCCATGACAAGTTTTTTCCCCAAAGTCTCTTTTTTTGTTTTGCTTTGTTTTTTGGCTGCGCTGGGTCTTTGTTGCTGCATGCAGGCTTTCTCTTGTTGTGTTGAGCGGAAGTTTCTCTTCACTTCAGTGCGTTGCCTTCTCATTGTGGCAACGTCTCTTGTTGTAGAGCACAGGTTCTTTGCGAGGGGGCTTCAGTAGTTTCAGCACACAGACTTAGCTGCCCTGGGGCATGTGGGATCTTCCCAGACCAGGGATCAAACTTGTGTCCCCTGCATTGGCAGGTGAATTCTTAACTCACTGGACTACCAGAGAAGTCCTGTTTTGCTTTGTTTTATTTTTTTTTTCTCTTCTTTTATTAAAATTGAGGTATATTCGTTTCAAGTATGCAACATAATGATTTGATACTTGATTATATTGCAGAGTGATCACACAATAAATCTAGCTTATATCCATCACCTCACATAAGTACAGAATATTTTTTCCTTGTGATGAGAACTCTTAAGATTTATTCTATTGGGAACCTCAAAGTCTCTTAAAATCTCTTCCTCCACCCTCTCAGCCAGCTGCTCCCCTCCCATTCTGTTTCTGAGCTCCATTTTCACTGACTGATTTCTTATGTAATGCATCCCTCCCCCTTTTCAATTAAAAAGGAACCTAAGTTTCAGTCCATAAAGTGATAAATAGTTCAAGGAGGATGATTGAAACCAAAAATTACTTAATTACTTGTATATTTCCAGTGTAAGTATCCTTAAACCAAACTCTTATAAATCAATCAATCAACTATGAGAAAACAACAAAAGCATAACAAATTGATGAGATAACAGATGACACTTAAAATTATGTCCTGAAAATGTCACTAGAGGTTTGGGTAAATCTTTATTATGCAAAAATAAATTGAAACTAATAATATTTGTGGAGCAATATAGGTACAGAACAGAATTAGGTTTTGCTGTCCCTCCACACTTTGATTAAATCAAATGAACTGATCCTTCCAGATAATAAAAATTGTTAATTGCCTTAGAAACTTAATTACATGATAACTGATGAAGCAGTTTCATTCCATAGAAAGGAAAAAATTATTAAACAACAACAATTCCTTTTCAAGATGAATTCCTGCCAGGCCCCCAATACACATGAAGGACAGAGGTTTCTGAGTGTTTGGCCAGTAGTGGAACCCAGATCTCAGGGCAGGGCAATGACTCACCCGAATCATAGAGCAGTAAGTTATATAGCTTAGATTTTCAGATAAGGCCTTGACATTTCTGAGTTGGCTTTTCTATAAATATTAATGGTGAGTTTTGCTATCATCAATGACTAGGACCAACCATCCCACTGAGGACCACAAGAAAACCTACACAAAACAGTGGTTATTTGAAGGAATCAAAGAGCTACCAAGGTAAAGATAATTTACAGGATTAAGATCCAGCAAAACCAGGGGAAGTGACACCAGAAACTGGAACTCCTTTACTACTAAGTTCAACTGTTGATTCCAAGGTTTCCCTAGTAACTCAGCTGGTTAGGAATCCGCCTCCAATGCAGGAGACCCTGGTTCAATTCCTAGGTTGGGAAGATACCCTGGAAAAGAGATAGGCTACCCGCTCCAGTATTCTTGGACTTCCCTGGTGGCTCAGATGGTAAAGAATGTGCTTGCAGTTAGGGAGATCTGGGCTCAATCTCTGGGTTGGGAAGATCCCCTGGAGGAGGGCATGGCAACCCATTCCAGTGTTCTTGCCTGGAGAATCACCATGGATAGAGAAGCCTGGTGGGCTACAGTCCATGGGATCACAAAAAGTCAGACACGACTGAGTGACTAAGGACAACACAACATCAAAGCTGAGCTTGAGAGTAGAACTTCTTGGGATTCTCATAGGACTAGAGGGAAATAAAATGGGTTCACCATGCTTCAAAGAGGAGGAGCTTTGAAAATTATGCAGAGATTTTAGTTGGGAAACAGGAAGGCATCCTAGAAGCAACAGTAAATGGGAAATGAAGTATCCCTCCCAAGGATAGAGGCTTCTAATCATTTCAATCCCTGATTTGATAAGGTGATCTTCCCAAATGGCTCCTGAAATGCAGGAGACCTGGGTTCGATCCCTGGATCAGGAACATCCCCTGGAGGAGGGAATGGCAACCCACTCCAGTATTCTTGCCTGGAGAATTCCATGGACAGAAGAGCCTGACGGGCTGTAGTCCATGGGGTCTCAAAGAGTCAGACATGACTGAGCGACTAACACTTTCACTTTCTTTCTGCCCTTAGCTTAATTTAGTATAGTTCCAACAGAGGGACAAAAAACAAATACAAAAAAGAAAAAGCAAATAGCAAAAAGTCAGACTGAAGTCCAGCCATATATATTTTGATATACGTCAAGGCTATATATTGTCACTCTGCTTATTTAACTTATATGCACAGTACCTCATGACAAATGCTAGGCTGGATGAAGCACAAGCTGGAATCAAGATTTCTTGGAGAAATATCAATAACCTCAGATATGCAGATGACAACACTCTTATGGCAGAAATCGAAGAGGAACTAAAGAGCCTCTTGATGAAAGTAAAAGATGAGAATGAAAAAGTTGGCTTAAAATTCAACTTTCAAAAAGCTAAGATCATGGTATCCTGTGCCATCACTTCATGGCAAAAAGATGGGGAAACAACAGAAAAAGTGACAGACTTTGTTTTCTTGGACTTCAAAATCACTGCAGATGGTGACTGCAGCCATGAAATTAAAAGACACTTGCTCCTTGGAGAAAAGCTATGACGAACCTAGACAGAGTATTAAAAAGCAGAGACATCACTTTGCTGACAAAGGTCTGTATAGTATAGTCTAAGCTATGGTTTTTCCAGTAGTCACATACGGATGTGAGAGTTGCACCATAAAGAGGGCTGAGCACCAAAGAATTGATGCTTTTGAACTGTGGTGTTGGTGAAGACTGTTGAGAGTCCCTTGGACTTCAAGGAGATCCAACCAGTCCATCCTAAAGGAAATCAACCCTGAAAATACATTGGAAGGACTGATGCTAAAGCTGAAGCTCCAATACTTTGGCCACCTGATGCAAAGAGCTGACTCATTGGAAAAGACCCTGATGCTGGGAAAGATTGAAGGCAGGAGGAGAAGGGGACGACAGCGGATGAGATGTTTGGATGGCATCACCAACTCGAAGGACATAAGTTTGAGCAAGCTCCAGGAGATGGTGAAAGACAGGGAAGCCTCGGGTGCTGCAGTCCATGGAGTCTCAAAGAGTTGATATGACTGAGCAATCGAACAACAATTGTCAAACTGGATTTAAAAAGCAAGATCCAATTATATGCCATCTTATAAGATATGTATTTTAAGTACAAGAGCACTGATGACTTGAAAACAAAAGGATAGAAAAAGATACACCTTGAACAAACTAAGCACAAGAGAGCTGGTGTGGACATACTGATAACAAAGCAGATGTCAGGAGAAAGAATTATTGCCAGAGATAAAAGGGGACACTTCTAAATAATGAAAGTATCAATTCATTAAGACACTACAATGCTGAATAAGTATATACCTAATCACAAAGGTTTAAAATACTTGAATTAAAAACTGATCACAACTAAAAGAAAATAAGGGAGAAATCCACAATCATAGTTGGATATTTTAGCACAATTTTAATGTTTTTTTTTAACTTTCAATATTTGATAGACTTATCAACTACTATTAGCTCTATCAACCAACTTGAACTAACATTTACAGAATTTAAAACCTGCTGAAAACAGCAGAATACACACTCTTTTCAAATGTATAAGAAACATTTACCAAGATAGACCATATGTATGTCCATAAAATAAGTCTTAATATACATGAAAGTTTAAAATCTTGCAGGGTACATTCTTGGTCAAAGTGGAATCAAAATTGAAATTATTAAAAAGTCTTCTAAAAACTCATCCAAGCTTCTAAAAACTTGGCAATGAGAACCCACTGCTAGGACTTCCCTGGTGGCCCAGTGGTTAAGACTCCTTGCTTCTACTGCAGGGGAGACGAGTTCAGTCTCTGGTCAGCGAAGTTCCACATGCCCAACAGTGCAGCCGAAAACAAAACAAAAAAACACTGCTAAACAATCATGTGCCAATAGTAAAATTAGAAAATATTTTTAACTGAATGATAAAAATATAACACATCAAAACATGTGACATGTAGCTAAAACAGTATATAGACAGAAATGCACAACATTAGATACTAATATCAGAAAAAACAAGAAAATTGACTCAAGATGAATTAAAGGCTTAAACATAAGACCTGATATCATAAAGCTCTTAGAAGAAAACAAGAGAAGTTCCTTGACATTGGTCTTGGCAGTGGTTTTTTGGATATGACACAAAAGCACAAACAACAAAATAAAAAATCAACAAGTGGGACTACATCAAATTTAAAAACTTTTGCAGAGCAAAAAAAAAAGTAACAAAGTGAAAAGGCAAACTACGGAATGGGAGAAAATATTTTAAAATATTGAAAATATCTAATAGGGGTTAATATTGAAATATGTAAAGATCTCATACAACTTAATAACAACAACAGTAAAAACTACAGGTGAATTGACAGCTATCTCAAAATAAAATTTAATTTTTAAAAGGCTGATTTTAAAATGGACCTAAATAGACATTTTCCCAAAGAAGATATCCAAATGAGAGACAGGTACATGAAAAGATATTGACATCACTAATCATCAGTTCAGTTCAGTTCAGTTCAGTCGCTCAGTCATGTCCAACTCTCTGTGACCCCATGAATCGCAGCATGCCAGGCCTCCCTGTCCATCACCAACTCCCGGAGTTTACCCAAACCCATGTCCATCGAGTCGGTGATGCCATCCAGCCACCTCATCTTCTGTCGTCCCCTTCTCCTCCTGCTCCCAATCCTTCCCAGCATTAGGGTCTTTTCCAACGAGTCAACTCTTCGCATGAGGTGGCCAAAGTATTGGAGTTTCAGCTTCAACATCAGTCCTTCCAATGAACACCCAGGACTGATCTCCTTTAGGATGGACTGGTTGGATCTCCTTGCAGTCCAAGGGACTCTCAAGAGTCTTCTCCAACACCACACTTCAAAAGCATCAGTTCTTCAGCGCTCAGCTTTCTTCACCCTCCAACTCTCACATCCATACATGACCACTGGAAAAACCATAGCCTTGACTAGATGGACCTTTGTTGGCAAAGTAATGTCTCTGCTTTTAAATATGCTATCTAGGTTGGTCATAACCTTCCTTCCAAGGAGTAAGCGTCTTTTAATTTCATGGCTGCAATCACCATCAGCAGTGATTTTGGAGCCCCCAAAAATAAAGTCTGACACTGTTTCCACTGTTTCCCCATCTATCAGGAAGATACAAATCAAAATCGCAATGAGATGTCACCTCACACCCTGTCCCCTAGTGGTCCAGGGGTTAAGAATCTGCACTCCCAATGCAGGGGGCACAGGTGCAATCCCTGACCAGGGAACTAAGATCCCACATGCTACATGGTGCAGCCAATAAATAAATAAAATGCACACTCCCATTTATCTAAAAAAAAAAACATTAAAATAAAAGACAAGACAATAGCCAGGACATGGAAGCAACCTAGATGTCCATCAGCAGACGAATGGATAAGGAAGCTGTGGTACATATACACAATGGAATATTACTCAGCCATTAAAAAAAAATACATTTGAATCGGTTCTACTGAGATGGATGAAACTGGAGCCCATTATACAGAGTGAAGTAAGCCAGAAAGAAAAACAACAATACAGTATACTAATGCATATATATGGAATTTGAAAGATGGTAACGATAACCCTATATGCGAGACAGAATAAGAGACATAGATGCATAGAACAATTTTATGGACTCTGAGGGAGAAGGTGAGGGTGGGACATTCTGGGAGAATAGCATTGAAACATGTATATTATCATATGTGAAACGGAACACCATTCCATGTTCGATGCATGAGACAAGGGCTCAGGGCCGGGGCAATGGGATGACCCGGAGGGATGGGATGGGGAGGGAGGTGGGTGGGGGGTCCAGGAAGGGGAACACATGTAAACCCATGGCTGATTCATGTCAATGTATGGCAAAAACTATTACAATATTGTAAAGTAATTAGCCCCCAACTAAAATAAATAAATTTATAAAAAAAAAAAAAAAAAGACAAGAGACAAATGTGGGCAAAGATATGCCCACAAAGATGTGGGGAGAAGAGGGAACCCCAATACACTGTTAACCAATGTACATCCCCACCAACAGTGTGTTGGGGTTCCCTTGGTTAAGCCTTTATGGAAAACAGTATGAAAGTTCTTCAAAAAATTAACACTAGATCAACCATAGGATCCAGCAATCTGGCTTCTAGTATATATCCAAAGAAAATGAGAACAGGGTATTGGAAAGACATCTGCACTATTATATGCAATATAATATTATATTATATGCAATTATATATAATAGCTAAGATATGCAAGCAACATGTCTGTCAACAGATGAATGGATAAAGAAAATGTGATGTATGTGTATATTTATATACATATATATATATGCAATGGGATATTATGCAATCATGAGAAGGAAGAAAATCCTGCCACTTGAGATGACATGCATGGACCTGGAGGGCATTATGCTGAGTGAGATGTCAGACAAAGACAAACATTGTATGATATAGTTTATAAGTGAAACATAAAAGCCTAAGCATGTAAAAACAGAGTAGAATGATGGTTACCAGGGGCTGGTTGTGGGGGCGGGGAGGGGAGGTGGGGCGGTGAGAACTGGGGAGATGTTTAAGAGCGCAAACTTGTAATTAGTGGATAAATAAGTCATGGAGATCTAATCCACGCCATAGTTATTGTAGTTAACAAAAGTTATTATAAACTTTGAAGTTGCTAAGAGACTAGATCTTAATTGTTCACACCAAAAAAAGAAATAATAATTATGTGATGTGATAGAAGGGTTAGTTAATGCTACAGCAGTAATTATATTGCAGTATATAAAGGGCATCAAATCAACTTCCATAATGTTATGTGACAATTATATCTCAATAAGTAAAAGGAGAAGAGTTTAAAATAGACTAATTTCTTAATGATTTAAATTATCTTAAAAATCAGAAAAAGAAAAGCAATCAAGGAAGGAAAATACCAAAGATCAGAAATCTGTGAAATAACGACAATGGAAAACAAACACGAGAAATGTTAACAAAGCCTGAAATAATAAGGAAAAACAGAGAAAACAAAATTGCTAATATTAGGAATTAAAGAGGAGATATAACCCCAGATGTTAGGAGGACAATAAGGCAATATTATCCCCTTCAGAGGTGGCACAAATGGTAAAGAATTCGTCTGCCAGTGCCAGAGATGCAGGAGATGCAGTTTCAATCCCTGGGTCAGGAAGATTCCCTGGAGAAGGAAATGGCAACCCACTCCAGTATTCTTGGCTGGAGAATTCCACGGACAGAGGAACCTGGCAGACTACAGAACATGGAGTTGCAAAGAGTGGGACACGACTGAGCATGTACCCACTAAGACAATATTACCAACATTTTTATGCCGATAATGTCAGTACCTGAGCCAGTTCTTTGAAAAACACAATTTACCAAAACTAACAAGAGAAAAATGAAAGACTCAAATACTGCTATGTCTATCAAAGAAATTGCATTCATAGTACAAAATGTCCCCACACAACCAGGTGGTGTCACTGGTAAAACCCATCAAATATTTAAGGAAGGAACAACAGCTGTGTGTGTCACATGGTTGAGGATTCAGCAGCAGGTCACTGGCCTTCACCGTCGTTGCTTCCAGGCCCACGAACCCCAGTCTCAGTCCCTTTCTTCCAAATTCTAGGGAAGAAATTTAATTAGCCCAGCAGGGTCAGGTGTTCACCTCTAGAAAAATTAAATCATCCATGGCCAGTCAGGTGCACAAGCTGTTACATAGTACTGACCAGGACACAGGGACTGGAGCCTAAGCACAGGGCAAGCGCCTGGACAAGAGGGATTCACCCTAGACAACCACCCCCAGAGTACCTGCGATGCCTACTGGCCTGAGAAACACTCAGCTCCTACAATTGGACACACACAGGCTGGGGGCAAAGAGCTAGAATACAAACTGCCTACATACAGACTGTGTCAACATTCCTACTCCAGGCAGAGGAACTTCTCCAGGGGTCTTCTCATTCTAGGACCACATGTCATCTGGCTCACATGGAAATCCAGTCCCAGTTAAAGCGAGGTTTAAGGTACAACAAATGGGAAAGTGTTGACCTAGTAACACACTGAGAAACTCAACCAGCAAATAAGCCAGGGAGTACAAACCAAGATAGGAGAACCTGTGCTTGGAACCACCATCATGTTTTCATAACCACTCCCCAAGCTCATTCGGTCCTAAAACAAACAAATTCCACCCAAAACAAAAACAGTGATCCACTGGAATCTCTCAAGCAGATTCTGAATTATACTCCCCATTTTCCACATGGAAAAGTTCACAGTTGAAAGAAGCAAAGGGGCCTGCCCCATCTGACAGTGGATCTGGGGTATCTTATGTTGCATGGGTCCTGCCTGCATGGTTTCATCACTTTAAAAGATAATTTGGGGCCCCTGTGGATTTCAGTTGGATGATGAAGCAGTAGGGTACACCCATTCAGGGAGAGGCCCTTGCGTTTCTTTTTTCTAATATTTATTTATTTATTTGGCTGAGCTGGATCTTAGTTGCAGCATGTGAATTCTTAGTTGCAGCATGTGGGATCTAGTTCCCTGAAGGAACTCGGGTTCCCTGCATTGGGAGTATGGAGTCTTAGCCACTGGACCACCAGCGAAGCCCCCATTGCTTTTCTTTTCCTCTTACACTCCCAGCTTCCCTGCCCTTTCCTGCTTTGCTGCCTCCCCATTTTGTTGGGATTATTACCAATGTTGAAATGAGAACAAAGATCATAAAGCAGAACTGCCAGGCAACTTGTGAAAGGTGACTGAAGAGGCCAAAACTATATATTTAAAGAGGTTCATTTTTTAAAAGACTGAGTGATGATTTCCTCTCAGAATAAAATTATGCAGATCCTTTCTCTGCAAGGAGGGGGAAAGATGGCCTTTGGAGAATGAATCTAGACTAATTTTAGCTCAATTGCATTTCTAGTGCATTAACAACTTCAATTTGGAGTGCGGAGGGGGAGGAGATTGGCTGACCCAATTACACATCTTAAAAGGAGATGGTGGCACTGGTATGTGATGAGCAGAATGGTCTTTTCAACAAATGGTGCTTCATCATTAAAATATCTGTAAGGGACAAAATTCTAACCAGACATGAAAATCAACTCCAGATAGACTGTGGCTCTAAATGTGAAAGGTAAAGCAATAGAACTATAAAAAGAAGACTTTAGTAGATACCTTCATGATCTTGTCATTAACAAAGATTCTTACATAGTATGCAAAAAAAAGTCCTGTGAAGACAAAAAATAATAAATTGGACGGTGTTACCAAAAAAATTAAATTAAATTAAAAAAAAAAAGAGGTGGGACAGAGCTGGGCTTGCAGATGCTGATGTTGGGTGTGATGGTATGGGCTTTGGTCACACAGCTTGCAGACAGAGGACATTCTCTGCCCCTGACCTTCATCCCTCATTGTCATCTGCTCTTCCCTGGGCCAGCCAACCTTTGACTTGAATGCACTGAGGACTCACAAGAGGCAGCATGATCGGGTAGACAGAGTGAGGGTGAGTTCCTTGTCTGGGACAAGTTACAGCCTCTTTCTTTCTGATTTTTATCTGTGGAATGAGAACTATTCATGATTCCTGTAAGGATTCCAGGTGATTATACATGTAAAGCACCTGACACAGTTGACTTTCAAGAAGGATATCATGTTGTTGTTCAGTCGATAAGTTGTGTTCAACTCTTTGTGACCCCATGGACTGCAGCATGCCAGGCTTCCTCCATCCTCCACTATCTCCTGGAGTTGGCTCAAATTCGTGTCCATTGAGTCAGTGATGCTATCTAACCATCTCATCCTGTGCTGCCTCCTTCTCCTTTTTGCCTTCAATCATTCCCAGCATCGGGGTCTTTTTCAATGAGTCAGGATACGATTAAATATGAGATAAAAGAAAATAGATGCTGGTCTCTGTCCCCAGTTGCTGGCACAGAGCTTCTGAAACCCTTGGAATTTCCTGGGTAATAAGAGCATCTTTTGTTCTAATGAGATGACTCTGGGTGGGCCCTTATAGCTCCAGGATGAGGGCTGCTCACCAGAAAGACCAAGCCATGATTCAGTTCAGACCAGTTCAGTCACTCAGTTGTGTCCGACTCTTTGTGACCCCACGAACCACAGCACGCCAGGCCTCACTGTCCATCACCAACTCCCTGAGTTTACCCAAACCCATGTCCATTGAGTCGGTGATGCCATCCAAACATCTCATCCTCTGTCATCCCTTTCTCCTCCTGCCCTCAATATTTTCCAGCATAAGGGTCTTTTCAAATGAGTCAGCTCTTTGCATCAGGTGGCCAAAGTATTGGAATTTCAGCTTCAGCATCAGTCCTTCCAGTGAATATTCAGGACTGATTTCCTTTAGGATGGACTGGTTGGATCTCCTTGCCATCCAAGGGACTCTCAAGAGTCTTCTCCAACACCACAGTTCAAAAGATCAATTTTTCTGCGCTCGGCTTTCTTTATAGTCCAACTCTCGCATCCATACATGAACACTGGAAAAACCATAGCCTTGGCTAGACGGACCTTTGTTGACAAAGTAATGTCTCTGCTTTTCAATATGCTGTCTAGGTTTGTCATAGCTTTCAGTGGCTTGGAATTTTATCCCTGTCCCCCATTCCCTTGAGAAGGGAAAATGACTGAAAAATGGAGTTAATGATCAATTGTGTCTATGTCTCTCTCTCTCTGTCTCTCTGTCTCTCTCTGTCTCTCTCTGTCTCTCTCTCATATATATATATATATATATATATATATATATATATATATATATATATAACAAAAATTTCAAGACCTTCCAGGTTGGTGAACACATCCATGTACCTGAAAGGTGATAGACCTCCTCTCAACAGAGATGGCAGTTCCTTTAATAAGCCGATAAACATATTTCCTTGAGTTCTGTGAGCAACATAACAAATTAATGGAATCTGAGGGGGGGGGGGGTTGTGGGAACTTCTGATTTTTATCCAAGTGGAACAGAAGACACGGGTAACTCAGGGATCTACTATTTCCCATTGGCATCGGTGGAGTAGTCTTGTGGGACCCAGCCTATTAACCATCCATCCAGAGAGTATCATCAATGGGAAGTTGTATGAAATAGATTACAGGGACACCCTGAAGTTCTGGAAGTTGATATGTTCCTGAACTCTTTCTTATTTCCTAAATTCTGTAAATCAAATGAAATTCAAAATGCAACTGGTACCCTTGCTATTTGTACATAGATAAAACCCACAGTGAATAATTTTACAGAGCAAAGACTCAGCTCTTCAAATCTGATTAATGAGCTCAGGTTTTCACACAGAACAATATACCCTCAAGATGGAAAAGGACTCAGGGTTCTATGCTCTCCTGGGAGACTGCGGAAGCAGAGGAAAAAATATACCCTTGTGTGGTTCATGCAGATTGGAATGAAACAAAATATCCCTAGCTTTTAAAAAAGGGAAAAAATCACCTCTACCTTTTTAATAGTGGACTTTGTCAAAGTGCCTTAAAAATATAAGCAATATCTAAAATCAGATGTTAGAGGAAACTTACCTTTTCTCCTTAGAAAGCTATTTCTTCCTTATTTCCAATATTTAGTTAACCTTTTCCCCTTTTGGCATAATAACCAAAAGTAGTAAGGCATAAGACTTGAAAGACAGAGAAATCAGAATCTGATTCCCAACTGTCATTTAACCTCTCTGGCCTTCATTTTCCCATCTACAAAATGGGGACATGATCCCACATGGTTGGTGGTGCTGAGTGTAACTGGTGTGCTGCATAAATGTGATGGTGCACTGCAATCAAAACACACTTCCACTATTGTTCTTACCTTTAAACTTCATTGGAGGTGGGGGAATGGTCTCCCCTTGCCTGTGAGTGACAAATCCTGCAGGCTTCTGCCTATTCCACTCACATTTGGTCAGTTGACAGACTAAAGGCTGCATTTAGAGCCCAATTCAGCAATTACAAAGTCCAGCCCTTTATAATGACCCTAAACTCTGAGTGTGTGACTTAGCTTGAAGAAGATATGGCATATATACAATGGAATACTACCACTCAGACATAATAAAGAATGAAATTTGCAACAACATGGACGGACCCGAAGGAATTATGCTAAGTAAAATAAGTCAGAGAAAGACAGATACTGCATGTTTTCACTTATAGGTGGAATCTAAAAAACAAACAAATGAACATAATAAAACAGAAACAGACTGTCAGACAGAACAAACTAGGGGACACCAGTGGGAATAAGGGTGGAGGGAGGGACAAGAAACGGGAAGAGGATTAAGAGGTACAAACTATTAGGTCTAAAATAGGATATAAGGGGCTTCCCTGGTGACTCAGTGGTAGAGAATCTGCCTGTCAGTGCAGGAGACATGGGTTAATCCCTGATCCAGGAATATCCCATAAGCTGCAGAGCAGCTAAGCCACAACTATTAAGCCTGTGCTTCAGAGCCCGTGCTCCACAACTTGCAAAACCCAAGCACCACAAAAGAGTAGCCCCCATTCTCCACAACTAGAGAAAAGCCCATGCAGCAATGAAGAGTCAGCACAGACAAAAATAAATAAATAACTGAATAAATAAAATTTAAAAAATATTAATAAGATACAAGGGTGTACTGTACAGCACAGGGAATATAACCAGTATTTTAGAATAACTTTGTAAGTAGTAGT
Source organism: Giraffa tippelskirchi (assembly GCF_054371585.1). NCBI lineage: Eukaryota > Metazoa > Chordata > Mammalia > Artiodactyla > Giraffidae > Giraffa > Giraffa tippelskirchi. The sequence goes on from NC_137280.1 coordinate 61,435,533, forward strand.
GAAGTCGCTCATTTGTGTCCGACTCTGTGTGACCCTATGGATTGTAGCTTGCCAGAATCCTCCATCCATGGGATTTTCCAGGCAAGAATATTGGAGTGGGTTGCCATTTCCTTCTCCAGGGGATCTTCCCAAACCAGGGATCGAATCCTGGTCTCCCACACGCAGGTGGACTCTTTACCGTCTGAGCCACCAGGGAAGCCCTATAATCTATAAAAATACTGAATCACTATGCTGTGTACTTTAATATAATATTGTAAGTAACTAAATTGCTTCAGGGAACAGTGGAGAAGGGGAAGCTGACTTTCCGCTCTTTCCCATACATCTGCTCATGCTCTTTCAGATCACCCAGGCCAGGAACCGAGAGGGGAGCTGGGGCCAAGGTGAGGGAAGAGGACAGTTCTCATGAAGCAAGTGATTTTGCACAATCTGACCATGCAGGTGGGTAGGATGTCAGAGAACACATTCCATGTTTCACTGGGCTTGAGGCTAGAAGGTGGCGCCTCCACTCTGTTTATAAATAACTCAGTCTTTCATCACGATTTCAAACCAGGTGAGGGCGTAGGTAGACACAGTAGGTCTTGTACACATTGGCTATCCTCATAACCAGCATCCTGATATGCTTGTGAAAACTAGGTCAAAAAGAGTCTGCTTGTCACAAAAAGATTGGAAAGAATATATCTCAAGTGGCTGGCTTATGGTAGGTGCTCGATAAATTATTGACATGGAGGGAGGGACAAGAAACGGGAAGAGGATTAAGAGGTACAAACTATTAGGTCTAAAATAAGATACAAGGAACAGTTCAGTTCAGTCCCTCAGTCGTGTCTGACTCTTTGCGACCCCATGAACCGCAGCACGCCAGGCCTCCCTGTCCATCACCAACTCCCAGAGTCCACCCAAACCCATGTCCATTGAGTCGGTGATGCCATCCAAACATCTCATCCTCTGTCATCCCCTTCTCCTCTCCTGCCCTCAATCTTTCCCAGCATCAGGGTCTTTTCAAATGAGTCGGCTCTTTGCATCAGGTGGCCAAAGTATCAGAGTTTCAACTTCAACATCAGTCCTGCCAATGAACACCCAGGACTGATTTCCTTTAGAATGGATTGGTTGGATCTCCTTGCAGTCCAAGGGACTCTCAAGAGTCTTCGCCAACATGGGATAATCCTTACTAATCAATTGCTTCTTTCAGCTGGCAGATGAGTGGGGACTTTGTGGGAAAATCCCCACAGATGCTATTTAAATGCATCAGAATCCTTTTCTAAAAATTTCTCTGTAGTCAACACATTTAGATTTCCCAAAGTCAATTTCTTGTTAAATCGTTCTACATTTTAAGACATGCCACCAGTAAAACCACATGATTTAGAGTTAAAAACTATTCAAAAACATCCTAAAGTTGGCACATCCAGTGGTTGCTGGTGATGTTTCAGAAGCAGAATTAAAACAAAAGGCTCCATGTGGGTTTGAGGTTCCTTTTAAAAAGTGTCATTTTCTCAAGAGTGAACATATTTATTCTGAAGGTCCACATGAAAGGCTAAAATACAAATTTAAGTCATAGTTTGGAAGTCCCACGGAAAATCTGCTTCCATCAGCTCTTTGGAAAGTATAGGAAACATGTTAATTCTGGTTCTACCACCTCTGAGCTTGGCCAAAAAAGAGTTGGACTATTTTCCAGCCAACCAACTCAATCAGAAAGCTTGAACCTTCCAGGAAACCCAAGACTACTAATTTTCCAGACCCTGGGCTTGTGCATATATGTGTTTCAATCTGGTACATTTGCATCCTGCTCCTTTGTGATGCTGTGGGCATTGAGGTTCCCCTGCTGAGAAAGCTGAACGTTTTGTTTTTCTCCCAGCAACCTCACGGAATTGCAACAGCTCTCAGCCGCCTGTAATGTGTCTGATTCCCATAGAAACAGCACCTCTTCCAAATCTGGAGATAGCTTCCGAAGCCAGAGGGAACAGAGGTGCAAATACCTTATTCTCATCTGAGCAAGTATTCTTGCCTGGGAAGTCCCATGGACAGAGGAACCTGGTGGGCTATAGTCTACTGGGTCATAAAGAGTAGGACACAACTGAGCGACTGAACAGCAACATCTGAGCAAGACCCTTTTGCACACCTGCTGAGGACTTGGGCAATCCCCTTATGTTATTTGGTTCAGGAAGTCCACCTTCCACATCACATGCATGTTCAGTTGCTTCAGTCATGTCTGACTCTTTGCAACCCTATGAGCTATAGCCTGTCAAGCTCATCTGTCCATAGGATTCTCCAGGCAAGAATATTGGAGCGGGTTGCCATCTCCTCTTCCAAGGGATCTTCTCCACTGAGGGATCGAACCCAGGTCTCCTGCATTACAGGCAGATTGTTTACCGCTGAGCCATCAGGGAAGCCCTTACATTACATTCAGGGGTTTTAATTGTACTTAGTGAGAGAAATAAGAAAAGTGTTTCTATTCCATCTTCCTAGGATCAGAGCTCTGCTCTATTGTTTTATAACCTTCTTTCAATGGATCATCTCTTCATACAAATAAATCTATCTCACATTATCATTTTAATGGCTGCATATTATTCCACTACATTGGTTTACATTGCTATAGTTGATTAAATCAATTGTCTGTAGTTTGGACAGACAAGGTTTTTTCTCCGCAACAAATTTCTTCTACTAGGAGTTACATCAGAGTGAACATCTAAGTAGCTAAATATTTGTCATATTCTTGATTATTTTCTTGGCCTAAGTTTCTGGACACAGCACAGCTAACCTAAAAGATACACACATGTGAAGGCTTCTAAAACAGGTAGCCAGTTGCTCTCCAGAGACCAGAAAAATTATAGTATATTATGCAACTATCATCAGCCTCTGTACCTTCAACATCACTGAGTATTATTTTTTTTAGTTGACAATTCAGTGAGCTAAAAATGGTATGTCTCTTTTCAAAGATTACCTTTACTTAGTTATTTGTGAGACTTATCACTTGGAAAGCAAATATAGGTAATCAATTACTACCGAATTTCTAGGCAGTAAGAGAGGGGCTGGGAAACTGAGATGGGAAGCTTGAAAGGGTCCCCCAGGTAGACTAGCCACATGGCAGGCTGTAGCTTACCATGGAAGGACAGCAGCCAGTAGGCAGGACCTGGGGTGCCAGGCCAGACTGAGAGGCACGGGACAGAAAAGTGGGAGGACAGTTCCATCTTATGTGACACCAGGTGTCCTCTGTCATTCAAGGGGTCATTTAATTTCTCTGGAATTCTTGGGCCTGTTTCCTCAAGAAGCAGCTGTTATCCATTAGAAATGGGTAGAGGTCATCACAGTGAAAGGACTGAAAGCATGATTTAATTTTGTTCCATAACTCCTGGCCTTATGTGTGTGCCTGTTAGTTGTTCAGTCATATCTGACTCTTTGCAATCCCATGGACAGTGGCCCACCAGGCTCCTCTGTCCATGGAATTCTTCAGGAAAGAATACCGGAGTGGGTTGCCATTCCCTTCTCCAGAGGATTTCCTGACCCAGGGATTGAACCCGAGTCTCCTGGCAGGCAGATTCTTTATTGTCTGAGCCACCAGGGAAGCATACACGAATACAAGTGTGTGCATACACACACACGCACACACACACACACACACAAACACACACGGGGAGCCCAGGCCTGTTCTAACCCTGGTCTCCTGTTGATGCCACTGTCACTCTCTATCCGACTATAATTAGCTTATGTTCCAGCAGGGACAGTCACGTAGGGTGAGTGTAAGATGATAGGGGCTGAGAGAGAGGCTTTCCTCCCAGCAGTTCTCAGCTCCTTCTTAGATTTCTCCACTGATCATCCTGCTGTTCAAAATTAACAATAATAAGTTGCATTTGTTTCCAAAGACTTTTAACCCACAAGTCCTTTAAGGCTGGGACTCTCCAGCTGCCTCACTCCCCAAATCTGAGCTAGCGACCACCTCATATAATTGCTAATTACTCCATTTCAATTTGCTGAATTGGAATCCATTCAGCATGGATTACTATAATGAATTCATTATAGTAATTATACTGAATTAAATTGCTTGGTCTAGACTTTGGAATAAGCGGTGGGCATCCCAAGATAACTAGTACTCAATACCTTAAAAATACGTGGGCTTCTTCACAACCTACACATCCATCAACAGAGGACTGGATAAAGATGTATTTATACAATGCAATATTACTCAGCCATTAAAAAGAATGAAATAAAGCCATTTGCAGCAACATGGATGGACCTAGAGAGTTTCATACTGAGTGAAGTCAGACAGCGAAGGAGAAATATCCTATGACATCCCTTATATGGTGGAATATAAAAAGAAATGATACAAACGAGCTTACAGAACAGAAAGAGACTCACAGCTTAAGAATGAACTTCTGGTTACCTATACACACTGCTATATTTAAAATGGATAATCAACAAAGACTTTCTGTATAGAACAGGGAACTCTGGAATCCCCTTGCTGTTCACCTGAAACTATCACATTGTTAATCGGCTATGCTGCTGCTGCTGCTGCTAAGTCACTTCAGTCGTGTCCAACTCTGTGCGACCCCATAGACGGCAGCCCACCAGGCTCCGCCATCCCTGGGATTCTCCAGGCAAGAATACTGGAGTGGGTTGCCATTTCCTTCTCCAGTGCATGAAAGGGAAAAGTGAAAGTGAAGTCGCTCAGTCATGTCCGACTCTTAGCGACCCCATGGGCTGTAGCCTACCCGGTTCCTCCGTCCATGGGATTTTCCAGGCAAGAGTACTGGAGTGGGGTACCATTGCCTTCTCTGTAATCGGCTATATCCCAATACAAAATAAAAAGTTTAAAGTATGGAATAAAAAAATACAGGGGCTTTTTCAGGGTATTTCATCTGGAGTCATTAGATTTCATCAGAACAAGTGCTATCAGACATGTGAAGGGGCAATCTGATACCTTGAGGTACATAAACCATGAAATGTCATGCAAAGACTGCACTCACTCCTTGAAGTACTGCTATAGATTTGGGTCCTACAAACACAAAACTTCTCATAAATTTTGTTCAATTCTCATCAATAAAAGGGAAAGATGCGTTTATAATTGCAAGCATTGCACTGTATAATTTCTTCCTGACAGGAGAGTACTTCCATCTTGACCCAGCATAAATGGAAACTGAACATGCCATGTACAATTTTGTACGTTTGACAACTGAAATAATTGCAAGCGGAGTAGCTTCTGGCTCTGTTTCAAACCTTGTTTCTCCACCACTCACATCCTCCCACTGCCCAGCACAGGAAGGCATGTTCCTGTAATGATGCAACCTCTAGCTCTTCCTCTCTGTGTCACTGCCTCGGAGCTGGCACAGTGGACGGCTGAAGGATTCCCAAGGGCATTACAACCTGCTCTTCAGATCTGGTGCCCAGGTGCACCGAGAGCTCACGTTTCCTGATTCCTGTCTGAGCAAGACCAGCCACAGTCTGCCTGTTCCATCTGTGACCAAACCATCTTGAAATTATCCATCCCTGGGACCTGGCGGATCCATTTCTGCAAGAGAGACATGCAGTCCTGTCACATTCTCCAACCGAGGAATTACACTTTGCACCGAGAGCTTTGCACTGAGGGTTATCCATCACTGTGTGGGTGTGTTAGTCACTCAGTCATGTCTGACTCTTTGTGACCCCATGGACTGTAGCCTGCCAGGCTTCTCTGTCTGTGGGATTTCCCAGGCAAGAATCCTGGAGGGGGTAGCCATGCCATTCTCTAGAGGATCTTCCTGACCAGGGATCAAACCTGGGTCTCCCGCTTTGCAGGCAGGTTCTTTACCATCTGAGCCACCAAGGAAGCTATTCATCACTGCTAAGTCACTTCAGTCTTGTCTGACTCTTTGTGACTCCATGGACCATAGCGTACCAGGCTCCTTTGTCCATGGGATTTTCCAGGCAAGAATACTGGAGTAAATTGCCATTTCCTTCTTCAGAGGATCTTCCGGACCCAGGGACCGAACTTGCATCTCTTACATCTTCTGCATCGGCAGGCGGGTCCTTTACTGTTAGCATGCACCACCTGGGAACTGGTCAGCTGTGATTTCCAGAGTTGGCACTGGATCCTACTCAGCTCCTTGGACTGCACGTTCATGGTTAGAACTCAAAATTAGGGGAAATGGGTTATTCATCCTATGACCTCCATCTTCACCAGGTTTTGATCATTTGACAGATATTTCAGATATGTAACTGAAATTCAGAGGAATCTGTCTCATGTAGCATCACCAAGGAATGTCAGGGAAGAGAAATGGGTATAGGCACTTGTCACTGTGTCTCCCCAACTCTCTGAACCCCTTGTCTCCCTGTTGGCAATTACTCACGTCATGAGCCCTGCCATTCAGAAACATCTCACATTCACATTCCTTTGCAGATAATTGTCCACATGTGACTTGGATCCCACCCATTAGATGCACACGAAGCCTGGGTTCCAATGTGAACACTCCAGGGAGGAGTTCACCTGCTGAGGAAGCAAATGTGCTGATGGAGATGTCTGCTGTCAAGGGCGATGCAAGGTGGACGTGTTGGAGGCTCGTCCTGAGCCCAGCTGGGGTCCAGAGATATTGCGGACCCTGGTGGGCCTTTCACCACAGCAGTTCTTGTGATGCTGAAACAGGTTCTGTAGCCTCAGAGATCACTGAGTCTTCCCAGATTGTGTATGTGTGTGTGTTAGTCACTCAGTCGTGTCTGACCTTTGTGAACCCATGGACTGTAGCCTGCCAGGCTCCCCTGTCTGTGGGATTCTCCAGGCAAGCATACTGGAGTGGGTTGCCATTTCCTTCTCCAGGGAATCTTCCCTACCCTCCCAGACTGTGGTACCTACCTAATACCTTTAAATAGATTATTTTCTTGCTTGATATAGAAACAGTTTCTTTTGTTATTTGCAACAGAAAACCTGACCATGGTTAACTGGAGCCCAGAATTTCTGATTCCCAAACTCAGAGCACTTTTCCTTGGCCTGCAGTCAGGTATTAGCTCTAAACTTGCACCTTATTGACTCTCTTCCTTTCTCCAGAGAAGAAACTGAATATAAAACATCCATAAAAAGAACTTTGGACTTGGGTGAGGTGACAGAGAGGAAAATTGAGGGCTCTAGATCTTACTAGGGAAAAGAAGGAGAGGAGGAGATCAAAAGAGAATCCGGAAGAAAAAGAGAGTATACATTTAACAAGCAATAAATTTGTACCTGGACGCATTATAAACCACAGCAGTCATAGCAACAAAAATGTACCTACAATAGGTATTCACAGCATTTCTTATCTCCCTACTTTCTAAGAAGGGTTCTTTGAGTTCATTAGCTTCTGATTTCTTTTTGTGGGAATAAGATTAATGAATAAGCAAAAGGAATGTCTCAGAGTTATGCATAGAAGAAAGACATGGGAGTGGGAAAAGGGGATTACAGGCAGGCAGTATGGCAGAGCTGGGTGCAGGAAGAGAGAGGTACAATTTGGAATTGTGGTTTTCATAATTCCAATTATGGAATTAAGGTATATGCCCAGAAATGGGGTAAAGCATTTTTCTAGTGGAAATCTAGAAAAATGGTACCTGAAAGTGAAAGTGTGAATTGCTCAGTAGTGTCTAACTCTTTGCAACCCCATGAACTATACAGTCCCTGGAATTCTCCAGGCCAGAATACTGGAGTGGGTAACCTTTCCCTTCTCCAGGGATCTTCCCAATCCAGGGATCGAGCTCAGGTCTCCCACATTACAGGTGGATTCTTTACCAGCTGAACCACAAGTGAAGCCCTGAAAAATGGTACAGATGAACCTAATTACAAAGCAGAAATAGAGACACAGACATAGAGAACAAGTGATTGGACACAAAGGCAGGAAGGAGGTGGGTGGGATGAATTGGGAGATTGGGATTGACATATATACACTATTATGTATAAAATAGATAACTAACGAGAACCTACTGTATAGCTCAGGGAACTCTACTCAGTGCTCTGTGGTGACCTGAATGAGAAGGAAATCCAAAAAAGAGGGGATGTATGTATATGTATAGCTGATTCACTTTGCTGTACAGCAAAAACTAACATAGCATTGGAAAAAAACTATAACTCCAATAAAAATTTTAAAAAGAGAGAGAGGTACCATCACGGGTGGGACTTTGGGGAGGGTGATATTTGAAAAGCGATTGGAAAGATGTCCTGGCATTATTGTTTTGGAAGCATCACCATTCTGGGACCAGCCTTAAGAAGGAACAAATGCATTGTCTCATTTGGCTTTCATTATCATCCTGTGAGATGAGCACTATTATGCTTTCTATTTCTCAGGTTAAGAATCTAAGTGTCAGAGAGGTTTTGTAGTTGATACAAAGTGGTAAGACTGATTTGACTCCAGACTTAAAGGATTCCAACACCCCTTCATAGGGGAAGATAGAAGTGACATACACTGACCTACTTCACAATCGGCCCCTTTGCTCACCCAGGGTGGTCACATGGATTTGGAAGTTCCTGAGCTGATGCAGGGTTCTGTCCATTACTTAGAGTTATAGCTTTGTTTTTTGTTTTTTTTGTTTTAAAGCTACAAAGTCCCATCAAACAACTATTACAAACACCTAAGAACAGAGCCTCCAAAACTATTGTTGTTGTTCAGTCACTAAGTTGTGACTCTTCATGACCCCATGGACTGTAGCATGCCAGTCTCCTCTGTTCTTCACTATCTCCCAGAGTTTGCTCAAACTCATGTCCATCTAACCATCTCATCGTTTCACACCCCCTTCTCCTTTTGTCTTCGATCTTTCCCAAAATCAGGATCTTTCCCAATGAGTCGGCCCTTCGCATCAAGTGGCCAAAGTATTGGAGGTTCAGCTTCAGTATCAGTCCTTCTAATGAATATTCAGGGTTGAATTCCTCTAGGATTGACTGGTTTGATCTCCTTGCAGTCCAAGGGACTCTTAAGACTCTTCTCCAGACTATAATCAAGAGTTAATGCAGAGAAGCTATTTGGAAAATAAAAATTAATTAAATTGAAAGAACAAAACTGATTTGCAACACGCCCGCCTTGGTCTGCCAGTAATACAGCTCATTTCTGAAGGTAATTAAGTTAATATACACTTTTTCAAAGTTTGAATGCGATTATCTCATGGTTGTTTATATCCATACAGACCAGAAATGATGACATGGGAGGAAAGTCACCTTTGTAAAATCATTTTACTCTAACGTGCTAGTGTTGGGTCTGGGAGAAATTAACAGCCTTGTGCTGGGTGAGAACATTACATATGGTACCTCTTTTATCCTCATTACACTCCTAAGAGGTTGATACTATTAGTCACATCTTATAAATGATTCAGTGGGGTTCCAAAAGGTTGAGTAATCTGCTCATTCTCACAGCTTCTGGTTTTAATTGGGAGACCATAGGTCCTGGCATGTCTCTGACAGTCCCAGTTTATAGCTGTTATCCCAGGGTAATTACTGAGTGTTTACAATTTCCTCTTTTATTTTTAAACTATTTCTTCTTTTTTGGCCACACTGCACAACATGCAGTATTCTAGTTCCTGAACCAGGGATTGAACCCACGTGGAGCCCTAGCCACTGGACCATGAGGGATGTCCCCACAACATAATTACAATGATCTTACATTGGTAGATTTTTCTATCATTTATAGTTTTTAACCAACATAATGACTATTATAAATACTATGATAAACAACTTTGTGCTCAGTTGTGTCCGATTCTTTGTGGCCCCATAGACCGTAGCCTGTGAAGGTCCTCTGTCCATAAAATTTTCCAGGCAAGAATACTGGAGTGGGGTGCCATTTCCTCCTCCAGGGAATCTTCCCGACCCAGGAACTAAACCCACATCTCTTACATCTCATTGGCAGGCAGGTTCTTTACCACTAGCACCACCTGGGAAGTCCCTATAAACAACTTTACATATACAAATTTTTTCATTTGCCTGGAGACTTCCACAGAATGGACCATTCAGAATCACTGAGTCAAAACACCATGAAATACCTTTAAGGTTTTGTCTTTAATGGCAAAATCACTTTTCAAGAAGCGAGTAGCAATGTCTTCTCCCACAAGCAGTGTATAAGTCTCTGTTTCTCTAGCCTTCTGATGCTAGAAATTAGTTTTTTAATCTCTGCCAATCTGATAAGCCAAAAAGAAAATGTATCTGATGTTTTGGTGAGCTTTTGATTAGCAGATAAGGATGGACATGGTGGCTTCTTGTTGAATGCTTGGCTATCACATAGCACAGGAAACTTCTTTCCTATTTGACTCAAACACAGGCTTGCAAGGCCCCTGAGCACCTGGCATGACAGACAACAGCCCTCACTACTTCTCCCCAGTTGATTAACTGACCTCATATGTCAGTGGAGTAAATTCTCCTCCTGGCCTGCTTCAGTGACAGCCCATTACTCACGCAGCACAAAAGACCCATATATTTCAACCGTCTGCCCAGCTCCTGGGTAGACATAACAACTTGTCTTCAGTTGGTTATTTTCAACCCTGGCTGCATATCAGAATCACCTGGGTAGTTTTTTAATCTTTAATTTAAATCTTACTTTCTTCTATGAGTAGGAAGTATATGACACACAAGCAAACAGGAAAAAAAATGGAAAGGGATATTCACTTTTAAATCTCCCTCTGTAGCCCTGGACCAGCCAATTCTCCTTCCTGGAAGCAAATGATGTCATCAATTTCTCTTGGATCTTTCCAGAGATATGGGTAGATTTTTAAGACATGCCCTTTCTGGGACCTCACACCTAGACCTTCTGTATCACAATTTCCAGGATAGAGAATCTACAAACTTGGATTTTATTTTAAAACCCACAGTACCATTGAATTACAGTCAGGGGTTAAAAAAAAATACATTACTATGCCACTCATTCATTCATCATTCATTCCTTCATCCATTCAACATGTATTTATTGAGCTTGGGCTTTTTTTCTTTTTCCTTTGGTTGTGCTGTTTTGGCATGTGGGATCTTGATTCCCCAACCAGGGATCAAACCCATGCCCTCTGCAGTGGAAGCATGGAGTATTAACCACTAGACCAATGGGGAAGTGCCTCAGCTTGGGCTTTTATATGCCAGACATTGTGCTTGGTACCGGAGGTAGTCATGAGCCAGTCACTACTCTCATGGAGCTTCGATTGCAGTGTGGAGGGAAAGCAGAAAAACTGTAATTATCAGAAAGTGAGAAGTTCAGGACAAAACTAGAGCAAGATGATGGAAAGTCTTTCAATTGTGTTTATCTCAACTTTAGCCTTCTCCTTCCTCCCCTTCCAGACTTTCTTAGCCCTTCCACTGAAAGGTATGTGGAAGAGAGAGAGAAAATGAGACAAATTTTGTCAGGCAGTTGGATTACTCCAAGGGTCCCAATTTAGAATGAGTTTTAAGCTCAGGCCCAAAGTCATTCCCAGGTGATATTCATCTCTCTTCATCAGCACAGATCATTTGGGTTCTTCATAATGACTTAGACATAATTCTGAGAAATGTCAGTTTGGTCCTTGCTCAAATAGAAAGTCTAATTTCTTCTTTCTTTCCTGTAATCTAGTAAAATCTACACTAAAGCATCATGAGAGTTCCTGAATACCTAGCTGATAGCTGAGAACTGGGGGGTATCACCAATGTCTCCCAAAGAGAAAGGGGCTGGGAGTCTCCTTGCCACTGACACTCACAACGTTCAGTCCAATTCAACAAAATACTGTTATCAACATGTTCCAGGCACTGCAGGCAGTACCGTTTTTATCCCACTTAAAAATGAGGAGGAAACTCAGACTTAGAGAGGTTAAGTAACTTATCCAAGTTATCCAGAGTTCAGACCTAGTAGGTTTATTGACGCCAGAAGTTGGTATACCCCTCAAAAGTCTGCCTCAAATTTTGGATGAGATAATCCATGCATTGTGCTTATGGTAACATCTGGTAAATGGTTAAGTCCTATTCCATTCTAAGAAAGCTACCTTCTCATTGCTGTTGTTCATCAGTTAGACCCTAAGATCTGACAGCTAAAGGCTCATGACCAACAATTTTGGAACCCAACTGGTGAGAAAGAATTAGGTGGGGAAGCATGAAACAACACATGCAGGAAGTCAGGGGGTGGGGGGTTGGAGCAGCCTGCTTGCTGCAAGCTGGGGGTGCAGCCCCTCCTGGTACCCGTGGGCCACACCGGGAGAAGTTCCTGATCCAGCCTGCACTGTTGGTGCCTCAGCAGCTACCTCATCTTCTCCTCCCTCTGACCTGGAAGCACTGGAGGACATACTCCTATTTGTATTCCCAGTGCCTAGGCTAGGGTCCAGCACATCATAGGATCCAAATGTTGAATGAATGAAGAAATAACTGAACAAGCTTCGCTCAAGTTTTCTCTTCTCCAAAGGTGGACACAGTCACTCTTCATTTTGCAATTTTCCCTGCAGATGCTGTATTGGACCCACTAGGAGTATTTTTGCTCTTAATTCTCACACCAGTCATTAGATAAGAGGTATTCACTCCACTTTACACCTGTGAACAGTAAAGTTAGAGTAAAGTTTAAGTGGTGGTCATGTGGTTTGGGGGCTTCCCAGGTGGCGCTAGTGGTAAAGAACACACCTACCAATGCATGGTGGGTTCGATCCCTGGATTGGGAAGACCCCCTGAAGAAGTGAATGGCAACCCACTCCAGTATTCTGGCCTGGAGAATCCCATGGACAGAGGAGCCTGGCAGGAGTCCATGGGGTCACAAAGAGTCTGAGATGACTAAGCAACTTAGCACAGCCCAGCCCAGCATACGGTTTGGAAGCAGCTGTGGTGCGGGCAGCCCTCATACTGCTCCCTCCCCTTCTTTCTCCATCAGCTTGCTCTAAGACCACAGAAAGCCTTCCCTCCATTCCACCCCCATCTTCGGTTCCTTGCCACCATTAGAGTTGCTGGTTTGGAGCCATTTCTTTGGGAGAGAGCCACTGTCATTCCTAACAACAAACAGATTCAGATCCGGCCGTGTTGACATGACTATACACGTCTGCGGGATTGCTCAGGCGCCATCTCTGACAGCATTGCTTCTCAGACTTTAATGTGCAGACTGATCACCTGGGGATAGTGTTGAAACATAGATTCTGGTGCTTCCGTCTGGAGTGGTGTCCCAGATTCTGCGTTTCCAGCAAGCTCCAGGTGATGCTGAAACTGCTAATCTGCGTGCCACACTTGAGTCATAGTGAGGCATGAATTCTCATTAGGCCCTAACTCAGGAACAAGTTCATTATGCTCTTGAAACATGTTATGTTCTTTGAGTTGAATTGTGTCCTCCAAAAAAAAAAATAAATAAAGACACAATGACATCTGAAACCTCCAGTACCTCAGAATGTGACTTTTATTCGCTAAGATGAAATCACACCGGAACAGGGTGGGCCCTTAATTTAATATGACTGGTGTCCTTCACAGAAAACAGCCTTGTGAAGACAGATACACAGGGAGGAGTCCATTTGAAGATGCGGCAGAGACTGCAGTAATTGCAGCTACAAGCCAAGGAAGGCTAAGATTGCCAGCAGCCACCAGAGAGGGAGGGGACAGGTTGTCCCTCAGAACCCTCAGAAGGAACCGGTCCTGCCAAAGTCCTGATCCTGGACTTCTAGCCTCTAGAACTGTGAGAGAAAAAAATTCTATTGTTTTAAGCTACCCAATCTGTGGTGCTTGTTACAGCAGCCACAGGAAGCTAATACACTCACAAACCCTGAGAAAATAAAAATTAGCCCAGAATAAGAAAGTAAAAAATCTGCCTGGCTGTTCATCAGACTAGACACAAATAAGATAAAAAAGACATAATAACTCTAGATGCAGATCACACTGATCAAATAATAAGATAAGAGACACAGATGAAATCAACTGCTGAGTGACTGTGCTTCCCAGTGGTGCTAGTGGTAAAGAACCTGCCTGCCAGTGCAGGAGATGAAGAGACGTGGGTTTCATCCCTGGGTCAGGAAGATCCCCTGGAGGAGGAAATGGCAACCCACTCTACTTGCCTGGAGAATCCCATGGACAGAGGAGCCTGGTGGGCTTCAGTCCCTGGGGTCACAGGGTCAGACACGACTGAAGCGACTTAGCACACACACATGCATGCTGAGTGACTAGGTGACAATATTTCTGCCCAGAACAGGCTGCTGCTGAGAAAACCCTCAAAGTGTCATAACATCCCCCTTCTCTGTGACCGCTTACTTTCTTACCCTGAACTACAAAATCATTGACTATCAGAAACTTGATTGTTTGAAGTTGTATTAGCAAGAATGAATGCCCCACCCTTGCCTGGAGAATCTAAGTCACTTTGACCCCGAGAAATAGACTCTATTTCCAGCCAGGTACAGAGTGTCTGATGAGGTTTTCTAGACACCAGTCCACACCTAGCCTCACTTTGTAGTGAAAATGTCTGCTTTGCATCCTGAGCTGATGTTGATCCTACATCCACAGAGCTGGTTTGCTTTGAGCTGATTAAAACTCTGTTTCATATACAGTTGATCCTTGAACCACATCAGAGCTAAGGATGCCAACCCACATAGTCAAGACTACGTAGGTCTAACCTTAGTCACTCCTCTGTATTCACAGTTCCACATTCATAGATTCAGTCAACCACTGATCTTGTAGAACTGTGTGCATTTATTTAAGAAACTCACATTTAAGTGGACCCTCAAAGTTTAAACCCATGTTGTTCAAGGGTCAGCTGTAAATTTTACCTACATGCCACACTTCCTCCAATCCTACAGTATCTCTATCCTTCGTTTGGCAAGAAATGCCATGGGTCCTGTGGTGTGTGACCTGCCTCATCCCAATGGACCAATTAACACTGTGTCAGACAATAGGGTTGCCTCAGTGGTCTTGGCAATGGCATCCCACTCCAGTACTCTTGCCTGGAAAATCCCATGGATGGAGGAGCCTGGTATGCTACAGTCCATGGGCTCGCAAAGAGTCAGACACGACTGAGCAACTTCACTTTCACTTTTCACTTAAATGTATTGGAGAAGGAAATGGCAACCCACTCCACTGTTCTTGCCTGGAGAATCCCAGGGATGGAGGAGCCCGGTAGGCTGCCATCTCTGGGGTCGCACAGAGTCGGACATGACTGAAGCCACTTAGCAGCAGCAGCAGCGGTGGTCTTGGAATGACTGGGCTGGGATACCCTCAGTTTGATTATTTCAGGGCTTATTACACAGTAAAGGACCCTTACAATTGAGAATATTCAGGTCTTCATTGAACTTCAGTGTTTTCATCTCTAAAATGGAACACTTGGAATTCCCTGGTGTTCCAATGTTTAAGACTCCTAGCTTTCACTGCCAAGGGCCTGGGTTCAACCACTGGTTGGGGAACTAAGATCTGCAAGCCATGTGACTAGGTCAAACAATATAGAGTAAAATGAAATGAAATTGAACACCGTGCTCATTCCTCTAATTAGACAGTGTCCATAGCAAACAAAATATAAGATGTGACAAAGACATCAACTCAGTGAATGCTGATTGAATAATCTTGCAAAAGATGCATGCTGGGACTTCCCTTGCAATCCAGTGGTTAAGACTTGGCCTTGCAATGCAGAGGGCGAGAGTTCGATCCCTGGTCAGGGACCTAAGATCCCATATACCTCACTGCCAAAAAACCAAAACACAAAACAGAAGCAATATTGTAATGAATTCAATAAGACTTCAAAAATGATCTATATCTAAAAAAACTTTTAAAAAATGCATGCAACAGGCAAGTACCTGAACATTTTTGCTACCAAACATCTACTTGACTTTAACAGCAGTTACTAGCTGATGGCAAAAAGCAATGGGGTGTTTGTTCTCAGGAACTCAGGACTCCATGGCACTGTTACAATGATATAAGACTAAATCGATGACTGCAAGGACATTTCCTTATACCCATAAGAAGACTAAGATCTAAGTTGAAGTTACAGCAGAGGGAAATACACCCCTTTTTTTGTAACAACTTTAGATGGAGTATAAACTGTAAAACCATTGAATCACTATGTTGTACACCTGAAACTAATATGCTATTGTAAATCAACTATATGTCAATAGAAAATAAATAAGAGGCAGTTCATTCTCTTTTAAATGCTGCTTGGACAGAAGAATGCTTCCATATTGTTGTTGTTGTTTAGTTGCTTAGTTGTGTCTGACTTTGCGACCCCATGCACTGTAGCCCGCCAGGCTCCACTGCCCATGGGATTTTCCAGGCAAGAAATCTGGAGTGAGTTGCCATTTCCTATTCCAGAGGATCTCCCTGACCCAGGTATTGAAGGGATCAAACCCATGTCTCCTGCATTGGCAGGCAGATTCTTTACCACTGAGCCACCAGGGAAGCTTCCATATGTTTCTTTATGTAAATCTTCTTCTCATTTGATCTCTTTGACAATTGATCCCTCCATTTTTTCCAGAATTAAAATGATCCGTCTTAGGATCCTTGTGTGCTATTTCTTAGTGGAAAGTGTGTCAAGGGGAGGGAGTGGGCTTGAGAGTCAGTAGGATGCCTGGGTTGGAAGGTCAGCTCCAGCCCTTACTAGCTAAGCAATCTGAACTCCTCTGAGCCTCAGTGATCATCTCTGTAAAGTGGGTATAACAGCAGTTCCTACATGATAGGGCTATTGTGAGGATACCGTTTATTTTGCAAAGCCCTTAGAGCAGTGGTCGTTCCTGAATAAACATTTAGGTTGGCCATCCTCTAATGTCTCCAGGAGCAAATACTTGGTTGGAACCTGACTTTCTCTGTTTTTGCATCTTATTTACCCTTTAACTTCATTTACTGAGCTCTATCTCTCTCTCCAGGTCCAATGTTTCCTTGTTCAACTTATAAGCAAACTCACCCCAGGAAGAGAAGAGAAAATTAATCCCCAATAGAGTGTGGTTGACAGAAAGTATCCTTTCCTTTGACCTCTTAATGAAGGATTTGTAGTTTCATAAGCTCTGAGCTTGAGACTTCTCTAAATACTGCCTAATACACCCCATGGGTCAACCAAACCGAGACCTCAATAGGAAGCTTTTAAAAATAAGAGACTGGCCCTATTGATGGGGTATAGCGGACAATGGCAGAAGTGGAAAGAAGTCCCAGTTCTCATGTGGCTACTCCTCATCTCTGCCTGTGGTTTATGGCAATGTGTCTTTGTGGTCCAGGGACTAGCAAAACGTCTGTGGCTAGTGGCAGCAGGCACTTTAGTGGCTCTGATGGACTAGTACTGGACTGGACTGAGTGTCTCCAAATAAAATCAGAGCCCCCAGGTTGTCTGAAGTTGTTATCTCAACAGGAAAACAGTAGGTCAACCTCAGATTCTCTGCCTCTTCTCCCTGCTCATCCCCTTAGAATCAGGTGGGGAGCTCTGGAAATCCTAATGTCCAGACAACACTCCAGACAGAGTGTTTAAATGACTGACTACTTTAAATGTTCCAGGAGTAGAAACCAGGCATCAATATTACTGCAAATTCAGATTCAACAGATCTGCGCTGGGGTCTGAGATTCTGCATTTCTGACAAACTCTCATTTGATATCCACACTGCTGGTCACAGGATTAGAATTTGGGTAGCAAAGTCTCAGACTGTCTTTTCTCCCATCCCTCCTGGCCATCAAAATTAGTGCTTGATGCTCATTGGTCTATTTCCCCCAAGGTTGTAGCATCAGAAACATCTGGTTATTTTATTTACTTCTGGACCTGGTCTGAGGAAAGAGAACTTATTATTATGGATTCACTGCATTATCTTGTTTAAGGAGAAGATCCTTAGAAAAATGGGAGTTTAAAACATTCTTGCAGTCATACCTTTCTGATCAATTCAATACTGTCATCCTCTTGCTTCTCGTCAGAGGGCTTTCAGCTTTAAACAGGTTCACACCACTTCTCTTTTCCTTCAACTGCTAGTTCCAATGATATTTTTAACAGCATCAAGAGTGAGGCAGAAGCATGCAGTGAACCTGAACTTGGAATTGGGAAACCCAAGCACTTGAGCAAGTCACATGTGTTCTCTGAGCCTGTTTTCTCTTCTGAAAATGGACCATGTGGTGATGATAACAGCTGCCATTGTGTGCTAAGTGTTAGCCTTAAAACAAAATATCTCCCTCAAACCTCACTCACAGCCCATCTACCAGTGGAAGTCTTGGGGCCCAGAGAGGCTAAGAAACCAGCTTAAGGTCACAGGGCTGATAAGCAATAGAACTTGGATTTACATCCAAGACTGGTTCTTTCACTGACTCACTGCTACCTGCCTAAGAGTGTGGTTCGGTGACAAATGAAGTCACACATGTGAGAACTTCATATGTGGAGGTGTTTTGTCATTTTTTGAGAGCTGAAATTTATAGCCTGGAAACCTAGCTTTCGGTCCTGGCTCTACCATCCATTTACTGTACAGACTTAGACAAGTGACTTATTCTCTCTGAGTTTCTTTCTTTGTCCGTAAAATGACTCCAGTATTGACCACTGACTTGTCTACCTCTCAGGGTGAGTGAAAATTACAATAACAACAGCAACAAAGCTAACATCTCTATGATGTTGAATATGCCTCAGGCACTGTTGGAAGTGCTTTTCAGAAATGTGAGCTAATGTTCGTGAACATAATTTTAAAGCCAGAAGGTTTTTTATTTTTTAAATTAACCTTAAGTTTTTCTGGTCAAACTGAAATGTCACAGCTGTTACTGAGATGCTCTGTTGTTTTTTTTTTCCAGGGGTTATATTCACAGTAGACAAATCTTCAAGTGAAAACTCAGGTTTGGGACTTCCCTGGTGGTCTAGTGCTTGAGACTGCATGCTTCCAACGCAGGAGGCACAGGTTCAGTCCCTGCTTGGGGAACTAAGATCCCACATGCCATGCTGTGTGGCAAAAAAAAAAGGAAGAAAGAAAGAAAGAAAAAGCAAACTCATTTTTTTACTCCAGTAATAGCTTCTCCAGCCAGCAACAAGGACTCCAGAAAGAGAATGTGAGGAACAGTATAGTAGAAACTCAGAGTGTTTATTCCTTCTCTCAATAAGTTATCACGGAGGCTTAGTCCCTCCTCAATGCTTGGGCTTACAGTCTTGAAATTTTGCCTATGATGATATAACAGTAAAGCCTGGCAGAATGCACCACCAACCCTCCAGGAGGTTTTGTCTCCTGTCCTGAGAACAGACAGAAGGACCCAAGTCCTAGGAGGCACTGCTTCAGTGTCCTCATTCTTCCCAAGGAGGCATCACAAACACCTCCACACCTGCCCTGCCAGCCAGCCCAGCTCCCTTTTCTCATTCCACTTCCAACACCCAACATTTCTGTCCGGCCTCACAGTACCTGAGAATCAGAGAGAAGTGTCTCTTCCATTCCCCAGACATGGAAACCTGGCCCTCGTGTGCATCACTTTCTTTCTGGAGAAACCAGCTTGGGAGGTGGACAACAATGGTCTTTCCTTATTAGAGAATCTCTAGCTCGTACATCCTCACCTCATGCAAATTCTTTCCCTCCACAGTCTCTCCTCACCTTCAACTTCCAAGTTTTTGTCATACTTGGATGCCAGCCACATTATTATTTACTCAGTAGCTTTCTTCAAATCTAGTCACTTTTCAACTGAAGTTCATTTCAAAAGGAAGCTGTACGTGACTATCATAAATGGAAAACTACTATTGGGAAGATCTTTCTCTGTTATTGTAATTCTTGCAACAACTGAGAGTTGCTCAAAATGACAACTATGAAAACAGAGCAATCTTATCAGATTCTAACTAAATAGTATTGCTTGCTGAAGACACTGCTAAGAACTGCTTTCTCTCGATATAATTGGAAAGGCTGAAAGAAAATTGAAAGGCGAATTGTTCCCTAACTCTGAGCTGATGAGGTTTCATGCCTTGCCTTGAAATCATCAATGGATTGAACCAGGAGTATACACCCTCTACCTTAGAAACACTATTTTAAGGGATGGAAGTCCTTCTACTTACTCTTCAAAGGGATTGGCCACAAGTGCTGGAGGGCCCTCAGAGAACACTCCCAAGTCCGTCCATCTCCCCCTGCCAACATCCCACCACCCCCACCCTTTGATCAGAATGTGAACAATCTTTCTAATAACTCTGTCATTGATTATTGCCAGGTTTGTGGTCCAAAAGGCTGTGGCCAACAGTAGTTATTCCGCCATCCTCAGGTTAAATGACCCAAGAAAAAGATGATTTCTGTCAAATGGTCTGACCCTCTCCTTTTGCATACATATGTGTTCCCCACCTTGGATTCAGTCTGTTGGGGGTTCTCTCCAGACTGTTGCTGTAACAAGAGTGAGGTGTGTTCCCTCCGAGAGATGCCCCTTCTCTAAACAGGTCTGGGATGATGAGATTCTGACAGCTCTGGTCTGTGTTTTGTGCACGTGTCTTTGAACACACTTTCTACCACTGAAGTAGCAAGTCACCGAGTGCTCAGGTGTGGCTGTGACACAGGGGAAGGACCATGGTGTATTCTCAGCCTACCTCCTCTTATGTCCATCACTTGGAATTCATGTAACCTGGATAAAAGGCAGCCTCCATTCTCCCAGGCCAGATCACCAGGGCATCACAGGACTTGGAGCAAATGTTTCAGTGTAATGAAAGCTTGTGCTGTCTGGCCTCATCCTTTATGTGTATATTAATATTTGCCTATGGTCACAACTCAGAAGGTTGGCATCATGGGTCTTTGTCAAATACCATCATCCCATCTGGGCAATACCAATATATAGAGAAAAAAATATTCAGGAGGCAGTACACAAAATGTTACTCGAATAGATTTTTTTGGATGGCAGGAGATTTTAGTTTTTACATTCAAATGAAGCATTTTATAAATATTTCAATTCCTTGAGTGGTTTTCATTTTCTTTTTCACTGGTCTGTATTTTCTAATTTTAGTGTCATAACTCTACTGAATAATTTGAAGTTGCAAAAAATTTTTCTAGCCACAACGTAGTGTACTAGCAAGCATAGGCTAATCATACACTGAAAAATAAAAATATATTCTTGGTCCAAAAATGTCAAACTTTGGTGAGACTCTGCAATTTTAACTCCACTTTTATTGCTTCATATTGTACATTATTATCTTATAGGTTCAGATAGGTCCATTTTTAAAATCCCATCTTAATAAATTTTAAAAAATAAAAAAATTTAAAATCCCATCTTAACTATTAAAATCTAACTTTTTTATCTTAGAACTCTTTTTCTATATAAGACCTAATAATAAGCCATAGAATTGAGTGTTCCAGCAAACACATTTTTGGAAAAATCGACCTGATCCATTTTTTCTTTCCCATTTTGCAGCCAGTAGAACTAAGGCCCAGAGAGATGAAGGGATTCATTCAGAGATGCTCATAACCATTAAGAAATCAAGTTGGAACTTTTTTTTAATTTAATTTTTATTTTTTTAACACGAAAAACATTTTGTAGTGGGGTATAGCCTATTCACAATGCTGTGGTTGTTTCAGGTGAACAGTGAAGGGGCTCAGCCATACATATACACGTAACCATTCTCCCCCTCCCCATCCAGACTGGCACATAACATTAAGCAGCATTCCCTGTGCTATACAATAGGTTTTTGTTAGTTATCCATTTTAAATATAACAGTGTGTACATGACCTTCCCATCAAGCTGGAACATGAACTGAGATCCTCTCTTGTAAGCCCAGAGCATAGTTGTATGGGTTTTGCACACTCATTTCCAGGGGACACCTGGCACATTGTCACTTCTGTGAATGACACCCCCTGGAGCTTCGCAAGGCACACCTGCCTGGCATACAGTACTCTTTCACATCATTATCATTAAGTGGAAAGGCCTTTTACAGTTTGACCGAGGCTATGATAGAGAAGAATCTGGAGACAAGTGAAGCATTTTCTGTTAATTGTTGGTGCATGTGAGCTCAGTTGTTCCAACTCTTTTGCAACCCCACGGACCATAGCCCTGCCAGGCTTCTCTGCTCATGGGATTCTCCAGGCAAGAATACTAGAGTGAATTGCCATTTCCTTTTCCGGGGGCTCTTTCTAACCCAGGAATCGAAACCTGCATCTCCTGCCTTGGCAGGTGGGTTCTTTACCAGCTGAGTCACCTCAGAAAAACCTTATGGTTGAAGGCAGTGAAATAATCTCATAGTTAATGGATTGAACTAACATAGCAAACTCCAGGAGACAGTGAAGGACAGGGAAGCTTGGGGTGCTGCAGTCCATGGGGTCGCAAAGAGCTGCACATGACTTAGCGATGACTGAATAACAATAACAAGCTTTCAGAAGGTCCTGAGACAGGAGACCTAGCAGTTTACTCTCCTATTAATTGTGGAGTTTTCTGGGTAGGATGCTGGCTGACTGGGGCATAATTTTAAGAATTAGAATATTTCTTTCTCCTTCTTTTCCTTCCTCCTTAAAAAAAGACCAAGTACCGAAGATGTGGACAAAGCACTGTGCTCTGAGACAGGCCTCATGGGCACTATTGAATCAGCCATTGCTCTTGGGACAGGGTCATCTAACCTGCCAAGGAATCCCATTTTGAAGACAGATTTTACTTCATTCCTTTTGTCTTCCCTGCTGCACCAACCTGGACGCACCCCCAACCAGCAATCACAACGCCAAGAATAATTTCGCATTTTCTTTACTTTCAGCTCACTCTTCCCTGCAGCAAAATGACTGCAGCACTCCTGGCACGAGTCCCCTTTTTCGTCCCACCATGTCAGCCAAGGCACGGAGAGATCCCTCCTTGCTTCTCTGAACTGGGAAGCCAGCTTTGATTCCTCTTCCCCACCATGTCTAACCCTTGAACAAGTCCTGGCACATCCAACTCTGACATTCCCTCAAACACTTCTCCTGCTCAAGGGCCGGGTCAAGGTGGGCCACCAGCATCCCGACCTTGTCTACTGTCATGTCCTCCCCTGAATGATCTCCATGCTCCCAACAAACACATTTCTGAGTCTCTGTTCTTTCCACCTGTTGTCAACCTTCCTTCTCAGCCTGCAGCACTTAAGCCAATACTTTACCCTATTCCCCCTTATTCAAAAATCCTACCATAATGCATAAATATCTATTTGTGACTGTGTGTTTAATTGTATAACTACCTGAATCAGAAAAAGCATTTGCCAGATTGCCACCATAGCCCAGTGTTTTGCATTATTCAGTTTAACTTATTTGCTCTGTGACTTTGAGCAATTTATTTAGCCTCTCTCTTTAACTAGAAAATATGGTGATGGAGCCCTATCTTACAGGTTGTTTAGAGAATTAAGTGAGATGGTTTGCAAAGTGTCTAGAATAGTGTTTGCCCTATCATTGGTATTTAATGCCAGTTCCCTTCCCTTTCTCCCTGGGAGGGGGAAGGAGGTGTGTGTTAGTCAGGACCCTTGATTATAAGTGACAGAAACCAAATCTGAGCTGAAACACAAAAGGGAAGTGATTAGCTGGTGTTTCTAAACCATTGGAGAAATAGGAGCTGAAACCAGGGACTCAAACATGCTCAGCTACCCACCTCTCTCTCTCATTCTCTCCCTCTGTGTGTGCATGTGTGTATCTTATCTCAGCTTTTCGCTATCACTTTTATTCTAACTGCCAGCCTTTCTGAAGCAGGGAACTTGTCTCTGCAGCCCAAGACAACGCCCTTCCCCATCATAGCTCCACTTCCGGAGAGAAAAGTTGCTTCTTTCTCTGAGCTCCAGTCAGAAAAATGCCAGGGAAGGACTCTGATTGTCCTGACCTGAGTCACGTGTGCATCTCCCCTGACCATCACTAAGGCTAGAGAGATGGAGACATAAACTCTTATTCACACTATGATAGACTGGGGGACAATAACCCTCAAAGAAGGAGGATGCAACGCCAAGGAGGAGAAGAGATCCAGGCAGACAGAACAATGGGTGGCCACCATGAGAAACACGATAGAATACCAAGCAGTGTATGTCACGGCACAGCGATCATTACAACTGCCTCTCTGAGCTACTTATGTATCTGTCTCCCTCATTAAATTCTGACATCCTGGAGACAGGATGCCTTAATTATAATGGTTTCCCTGCACCTAGCACCGTCAGGTGTACACTAGGCAATGAAGAAGTGTTTTTACCTGAATATATGAATGTGCAGGGTAAGGATCAGAGCTTCTTTCCTCCCTGGCAGTATTTCTCAGCTGCAAACTGCTTCTATGACCCTAGTTTGAGGAGACAGTTACATAATGGCCCTCAAAGCATCTTCAAGAAATCTGGCTCCTCTCTCGTTAGTTATTTACATCTTAGAATGCTCTTGCTGAGACTCACCCATTCTCCTTTGCCTTGCTTGGCTTCTTCTGTGAGTTTCCACGTTCCTATTTATATATCTCACTTGAGCCCAGTTCTTTGGAGCCTATTTCTCCTCCCCACCTCCCTCCTGCCCTTCCTCCTAGGGGCAGAATGCTCTGGTTAACCCGAAATGGCTTTCAGAGGAGGTATAGCTGTTCATACCAGTGTGTATGGCACCATCCAGCTCCCTGTCTTGATTTCCTGTTTAGCCCCTGCCTCAAGGACAGAAGGGTCGCTGAGCACAGCTTCTCCATTTCATGCTTGGAGAAGTCAAGAGGCTGTGAGAGGAAGAGACTGGGCCACGGTCCCAGAGTTCCAGATGAACCCAGTTCTGGGCTTTGCAAGTCCTAAGCCCTAGCCATGGCGAAGCCTGGGACCCCTGTTCTCAGCTCCTAAAGATAAAGTCAGCCACCATGGGTAGGAACACCCAGGCCCTGTGTGGGGTCCTGGGACTCTGCGATGACTCAGAGTAACTCCTGCCCTTGCAAGGCTCACGTCCACAGCAGACAACGGCGAAGAAAACCCATTACTACAATGGAGTGTGACATACCAAGGTCTCAGGCCATGAGTTGCACAACAGAGGAGAGATAACAAATGGCATTTTCAGCTGGAAAGACCTTGGCCTGACTCTGGAGAACCCTCCAGGGCTCATTTACCAAACACCAGCTCATAAAAACAAAGAAAAATCTTTTCTGTATTTACAGTCAGAGCAATTTAAATCTGGAGGAATCGTTATAGGAATCTGCTCCCAAATCCTGAGTTCACAAGGGAACAAGCCAGATGTACAATTATACAACTAAGTCATTGCCATGGTGTGCAAATTGCTACCAAGGAGGTCATCTTAATAATGCATATCATTTTCTGTTGGGAAAAGGAGAGAAATTAAACATTTACCCATGAGGCCCTGAGCTACACATACCATTGTCACATTTAATTCTCCCAATAATAACATAGGAGAATTAATTATTCCATTTGCAAAGGAGGAGATGGAAGCACAGAGATATTAAGTGACTTGCTCAAGGTCACACAGTTGGTAAACAATGGGTTAGAGATTTGAAAACTCGGGCTTATCTCTTTCCAAAGCCTCTCCTTGTGAATGGAAAAGCATAGAATTAATGTTAAAAACCTGGATCCTCTGGAGAAGGAAATGGCAACCCACTCCAGTATTCTTGCCTGGAAAAGTCCATGGACAGAGGAGCCTGGTGGGCTGCAGTCCATGGGGTTACATGACTGAGCACGCGTGCATGAGGGTGGAGGGAGATGGGTTGGTAGCAATAAACTGGTAGAACTAAAAAAAAAAACAACAAAAAAAAAACGTGGATCCTCTTCTTGAATCCACCGCTGACAAGTTATGTGAACTGGGGAAGGTCCTTCCATTTCATTGGTACTTAGATTCCTGTTCCGTAAACGAAGAGAACTGAGCTGGGTCAGCGATGCCAATGTGTGATCCACAAATGGGCACCATCCCATCCTCTGTATCAGACAGCCGTGACTAGCGACCAGGGCACCGTTTCCCCCTGGGCTCAAACTGAATGCGGAGGGTCATTCAACCACCCTCCTTCAGTCGCAATCAGCATGAAATACCATTGATTTGCCACCTTTGACCTGATGAACTCTCAGATCTCTTCCAACCCTATTTAATTCGCACAAACTCAGGTCCTGGATTTTGTCATTTCTCTGCAGTGCTGAAATAAAAATGGGAACAGCTTATCTGTGATTCTGCAGAACAGAATCCCGCCGGATGCAGAGCCCGACTATTCTGGCTGATGGCAGGACTGTGTCCAGTACTCCAGAGGGGCCTGCCATAACTCTATTCCTCACGATGGAAATCTTTCCTAGTGCCTGACATTTACTGGAACGTCACAAAGTTCTCTCATGAAATGAATCTCTATTGCTGAAATGGCTTAATGTCTATAATAAGGCAGCCAAAGTATATGGAAAAATACCACAGTCCTCATACGCTGATTGACATACAGGCCAGAGTAATGGGGTTGGGGGGTCATGGACTTAGAGTTATCTTTATGGAAAAGACCCAGAAATGCCAACATGTGTCAGTGGTTGAGCCTGGAACAGGAGGTGATAGAGGAATGGAAAATCAGAGCAAGGTTGACATCTGACACTGAGTTGACAAGTGCCATCAAATGCCATTCACGGAGAACATAAGCGGATCCAGGGGAACTGAGCGACCTGGCAGAATCAACAAGCTGCTTCCATCCAAACCTGATTGGTGCTCTTTCACACAGGTCATTCTGTCCTACCAACAGCCACCATGGGAAAAAAGTGTGGTCCATCCTTCAAGGGCTCTATTTGAGTCCAGTGTCTGGTTACCCCAGGTTGTCAGTGATTGCCCGCAGCC
The DNA here is from genome assembly GCF_054371585.1 of Giraffa tippelskirchi. Taxonomy (NCBI): domain Eukaryota; kingdom Metazoa; phylum Chordata; class Mammalia; order Artiodactyla; family Giraffidae; genus Giraffa; species Giraffa tippelskirchi. The sequence goes on from NC_137280.1 coordinate 61,462,026, forward strand.
CTGTCTCTGCTCCAGGAGGAGTCAGCCTAACTGGGAAGAAAACCCTGCCTGGCTCCTGGAGGGTGACATGTTGTGGGCAGGAACAGCCCTAATGATGTGTAAACAAGGAACCCACGTCCTGAGGGGCCCCAGGTCCCCTGACCTGCCTGACTCCAGACAGGGCTGTGTTTCAGAGGCTATCTCCTACCCCACTCTCAATTCAGGCTGCTCAACAGCGGTATTTCGGAGAAGGCAGTACTCCAGTACTCTTGCCTGGAAAACCCCATGGACGGAGGAGCCTGGTAGGCTGCAGTCCACGGGGTCGCTAAGAGTCGGACATGACTGAGCGACTTCATTTTCACTTTTCACTTTCATGCATTGAGGAAGGGAATGGCAATCCACTCGAGTATTCTTGCCTGGAGAATCCCTGGGACGGGGGAGCCTGGTGGGCTGCTGTCTATGGGGTCGAACAGAGTCAGACACGACTGAAGTGACTTAGCAGCAGCAGCAGCAACAGTGGTATTTGGTAGCAGGGCCCATGAAGATTCATTAGGTGACTCAGAGAAGACAAACAAACAAACGAAAACACTCTCCATGAAAGAGAAATTCATTGGAAACATCCAGGTCTGTCTGCCCCATTTCTTTAGCTCAGCGATGCTCCAACTGTGGTCTTCAAACCCGTAACTTCAGTATCTTTTGGCCATCACACCACTTCAGGAATGTGCATTTACTATCCTTCCAAGTCTAGAAGAGTCAACATAGATTAGTGACAAGAGCAAAAGCTCCGGAACTTGTTAGAAATGCAAATTTTCTGACCCCTCTCCAGATCTCCTGAATCAGAAGTGCTTGCTTGGGGCCCAGCCATGTGCCCTAACCAGGCTTCCAGGTGGTTCTAACGGCTGTTGGAGTTTGAGAACCACGTCTGCAGCTGAACAAGCTGACCCTCAGGGGCAGGGGGAATTCCTCCTTCTTTGCCTTCCGCCCAATTCCACTTTGCCATGGAAACCTCCCATCTGGTCCAGAGACTGCCACAGGAGAAAAAGGGTCTGGCCTCAGGACTTCGTTATCACCAGTATTGTAAGGGCAGGTGACTGCAGCCTGGGGCATAGTCCTGGGCTTGAAGTGGTAAATAAAACTGGCACTTAGGACGGGGGATGGCACAGACTGAAGGAAAATGAAAAATAAGTCTCTCTTCACTCCTTAATGTTCTGCTTCTTGAATCTCGTAATTACACTAAAGTGGTGAGCACTTTACACATATCAGCTCTCAGCAATTGTGGAGGGAATGTAGCTTTATCTGACAAAAGAAGATGCTGAGGCACCTTGAGATTAGACTTTGTGTTGGAGGGTATTCAGCTCTTCGGAAGTATCAGAGCTGGGACTTGGCCCCACATCTATCTGGCTCTAAGACTTGGTCATAAATGGCCTTAATCCAATAACCACTGTCCCTCACGACTTCCCAGCATGGTGGGTCATCATGGTTCGACTGAGACCAGGACTACACATTTTGTGGCACATGGCAGATGCTTAATGGATGGTAGCTCTCTCCTGAGCCTTTTCATAAACTCATCCTCTGTTGCCCAGTCCTCAAGAGGGTGCCTTGAATTACACTGATTCTCATTGTTACTGTTATTGTATGTGACTTCCCTGGTGGCTCAGACAGTAAAGCGTCTGTCTACAATGAGGGAGACCCAGGTTCAATCCCTGGGTCAGGAAGATCTCCTGGAGAAGGAAACGGCAACCCACTCCAGTATTCTGCCTGGAAAATCCTATGGACAGAGGAGCCTGGTAGGCTACAATCCATGGGGTTGCAAAGAGTCAGACATGACTGAGCGACTTCACTTTCACTTTCACTTTCATTGTTATTGTAGAAACTCACTCCTGTTTGTCCACAGTCCAAGGGGAAACCAGAGGCTTTGCCCTGAACTGGCTCTGTTGCAAATCCCATTATGACACCATCCCAGAGGGATGGTCTCACTAACAGAGACAGCAGTACACAGAGGCATGTCCCTTCATCAGCCTTCTACTGTCATTGTAACATCTCTGGATTCTTCTCTCCTTCCCCCGAGGGAAACCGAAGCTCTGAGCTATTGCACTACCTCCTGTGGTTACCAGGGCAACAGCAGAGCAAGGACCATTCCAGGTTTCCTGATTTCCAGCCACCCTACATACAGGACAGTCTCTCTGGGACGAGAGCCTGAGAGTTGTGCCACTGCCAGTGGAGGGCACAGCTGAGGGTCAAAACTGTCTCTCTGCCAGCCTGTGAGGCTTACAGATGGCTGAGCATTGTTCTAGCTGCTTCCTAATGAAAAGCAGCTAATGGCTGGAATGGCTGGACATGCTGGATCTAGAGCCAGGCATCCTTGGTACAAATATCAGCTCTCCTACTTATGAGTGGCTGTGTCTTTAGCCAAGTTATTATATAGCTTCCTGTGCCTCAGTTTCCTCACGTGTAAAATGGGGATAGTACCTTCATGAGGTTTTCATGAGCACCACATGCATCATACTTGGCTCTTTACATATGTTTTCCCACTTGATGTTACAAAACCACTTTGAAGTCAGAATTATCCCCACTTGCTTTTGAAGAAACAGACACACAGAGCCAAGAAGTGTCATGCCCAAGGTCTGAAAGATGGTAGTGATTCTAATAACAGTATCTAACATTTGGTAGATGGCTTCCCTAGTGGCTCAGACGGTAAAGCGTCTGCCCGCAATTCGGGAGAACTGGGCTTGATCCCTGGGTCAGGAAGATCCCCTGGAGAAGGAAATGACAACCCACTCCAGTACTCTTGAATGGAAAATCCCATGGACAGAGGAGCCTGGAAGGCTACCATCCATGGGGTTGCAAAGAGTCGGACACGACTGAGTGACTTCACTTTCACAACATTTGGCTGACTCTCATGATGTGCCTGGGGAGAAGGCAATGGCACCCCACTCCAGTACTCTTGCCTGGAAAATCCCATGGATGGAGGAGCCTGGTAGGCTTACAGTCCATGGGGTCGCTAAGAGTCGGACACGACTGAATGACTTCACTTTCACTTTTCCCTTTCCTGCATTGGAGAAGGAAATGGCAACCCACTCCAGTGTTCTTGCCTGGAGAATCCCAGGGACGGCGGAGCCTGGTGGGCTGCCGTCTATGGGGTTGCACAGAGTCGGACACGACTGAAGCGACTTAGCAGCAGCAGTAGCAGCATGATGTGCCAGGCACAGCAAAACCAGGCAGCTACAGCTGTCCTTACTTTACAAACAGTAAAAGCTGAGTCACAAAGAGACTAACTAACCTGCTAAGATCACAGAGCTAGTGAATGCTGCAGCCACAGTGTCAATGTGAGCAGCTTCAAAACCTGTGCTGTTTCCCCCTGAACCCCCAGCCCGGGCTCTGTCTACCACACCATGCTACCTACTAATGAGCTGTGAAATTGATCATTTTAAGAAAAAAAACATTCTTCTTTACCTTTCATCCAAGGAAGAGTTACAAGATAAATCACAAGGATTGTTGGATAGAGTCCTAATCTCACAAGTGCTGATTATCCACTTGGAGCCGAGTTTCTCTGTGGGGGCCGTGATTGGCATTTGGGGTGAGTCAGTTCTCCGTTTTCATGCAGTGAGTGAGTTCCCCACACGTTGCACGATGATCGGCCTCCCCACCCACGGAGCCAGGCCACCATAATACACCAGAATGGCCCACACAATGTTCACATGTTCTCTGGGTACAGGAGAGGATTCTGCCTCAGGTGAGAATCACTGAATAGATGATTGCCTGCTCCTCTTTCCCCTTTTCACTAATTCAGTTACACTCATGGAATTAGGAGGAAACTGTATCAAACGCAGGACAGCCAACAGTGCGAGATCGAGTGTAATAAGGCACCAAGTTCTTTAATGGAGTAGTTGCCAGGCATCAGAGCCCTGGTGAATGGACCCTGCCCAGGTGTGTGGTCAGGAAGTGCTCTGTGCTGAGCCCCCCTGTTGGACGTGGGAACCGAGGAGAAGGCAAACTAGAGAAGAAGATGAGACTCAAATGGGGCCACTCACCCCTCTTCCTGCATTCTGTTGGTGGAAAGGAGACCAAGGCAAGGGCGTGGAGAGAAGTTGGGATCCAGGCTCTGGGACGCAGTGTCACAGCAGCCAAGTCATTAATCTCCATCCCTCAGTTTCCCTAGTGGCCTCGTGCTGGAGGCTCTCATCCCCTCTTCCCCCAGTTATGAGGTTTAAGTGACATCAGAAGTGTGAGGGCACCTGGGATAGTAAATATCATTGCTATTTTCCTTTGTGTTCAAAGCAGGTCTCTAGGCTCTCAGCACTCTTTCCTCTTGGATATCTGTCGCTGTTCTTAGAAGAATGAACCATTTGCCAGGCTCACACTCAGTGATTCATTTGTCCCCCCAGGGGACAACAGAAGAGCACTTCCTTCCCAGAACAATCACTGCCAAGTGCCAAAAACCTCGAGGATGGTGTGCGTGGGTAGCCCAGAGTGCAAGAGAGGAACATGTGACTCCGCACAAGGCAGACTCTGAGCAGAGGCCTCGATGTCTCAGGACATCACTGTCAGCATCATTTAAGGATATTAAGGTTCAGGATATAGGTTTTGGAATTCTATGTTGGGTACTTGTTGATTTTAGAGGAAGGAAAGAGTACACTACCAAGACTGAACATTTACTATGTGCAAAGGTATGGGCTTCCCTTGTGGCCCAGCTGGTAAAGAATCCACCTGCAATGTGGGAGACCTGGGTTCGATCCCTGGGTTGGGAAGATCCCCTGCAGAAGGGAAAGGCAACCCACTTCAGTATTCTGGCCTGGAGAATTCCATGGACTGTATAGTCCATGGGGTCGCGAAAAGTTGGACACAACTGAGCGACTTGGAGAAGAAGAAGGAAGAAGGTGTGGTTCTAAGTACTCGATGTGTAGTTATTGCGTTTAGTCCTTAGAGCACCTCAGCAACATGTGGATACTTATTCTTACAGTGCACATGAGCAAAGGAGAATTAAAGATGAGTAACTTGCCTAAAGTAATACACCTAATTGGTGGGGGTGATAAAATAGTGCCTCCCCCATAAATGTCCATGTCCTAATCCCAGGATCTCTATGAATTCTATGAATTCTATAGGCTTCCTGTCAAAGGGGAATTAAGACTGTGGGATAGAATTAAAGATTCTAATTAGCTGACTGTAAAATCAGGAGGTTATCCTAGACAATCTGGGTAGGTGGGCCCAGTGTCTTTAAAGGGGTATTTAAAAGAACCTGAGAGGCTCTCCCTCTCAGAAGACAAGTAGAGAGAGGGGATGGGAGGGTCTGAAGGGAAAGGGAAAATAAGGTTCCCTTTATTTCCTTAATGTTACTTTTAATGGCTCAGAGGTAAAGAATCTGTCTGCCAAGCAGGAGACACAGGTTTGATTCCTGGGTGGGGAGGACCCCCTGGAGAAGGAAATGGCAACCCACTCCAGTATTCTTGCCTGGGAAATCCCATGGACAGAGGAGCCTGGTGGGCTACAGTGCCATGGGGTCACAAAGAGTCAGAAACAACTTAGCGACTAAAACAACAACAAACATATTTCCTTAATATTCAGCCACCAGAATCCCACAGCAAGGAGATCCAACCAGTCCATCCTAAAGGAAAGCAGTCCCGAATATTCATTGGAAGGACTGATGCTGAAGCTGAAACTCCAGTATTTTGGCCACCTGATGGGAAGAACTGATTCATTTGAAGACGCTGATGCTGGAAAGATTGAAGGCGGGAGGAGAAGGGGACAACAGAGGATAAGATGGTTGGATGGCATCACTGACTCAATGGACATGAGTTTGAGTAAACTCCGGGAGTTGGTGATGGACAGGGAAGCCTGGTGTACTGCAGTCCATGAGGTCACAAAGAATCAGACATGACTGAGAGACTGAACTGAGAATCCCATAATTGCAAATAACAGCTACCATTTATTTAGAAGTTGTTATGAGCCAGGTGCTAGGTAAGTACGGTGGATTTATCATTTTTAAGCAAATTAGAGAGATGTGGCTTTATTTTACAAAAAAAGAAACTGAAGCACTGTGAGATTAAGTACCATTCTGATTCATGTTCAGACCATTGGGGCCAGCACCTCTGCAAGGCTCACTCTGTGCACAGCCAATGCCTCCAGTGACAGAATACAGCTGTGACCACTGGTCCACAAAGTCTCAGTGAAATCAAGAAGGCTCACCAACTGCAGTGCCTTTGATCATCAGCCCTGGTCTTCACAAATAGTAACTCAAGCACTTTTCAAAGATGCTGGTTCTCTCTTCTCCAGCATATTACCCAAGGCTTGGTGAGGGGCATGTCTTTTGGGTTCTCTCAAACCATAGGTTTAAATAGGCAGTTTTTGTGTAATAATTGTATTCCAACATTTTTCTACATCTATGATTTTTAATTTCTTTCTCCAAATTATACCATGACATTTCTGGCATTTGAACATCATTTTGTTTAGTCAGAGTTCAGAGACAGAGTTCAGTCAGTCAACTAACCAGCCAACTAGAATCCATTCAAGATGCTCCAGCAAACACATGGAACCAGGGACTATTGCCATGGGTCCAAACAAGTGCACTGTTATGGCTACATAATTGTTCCTCAGTGGAATGTAAGTAGTGGTTTCTCATAGCTAAGCAGAGAAGCTGAGCTCAGAAGTTAAATCTATTTTGATTTTCTAAGCTCAATGATTCTGAATCATCAGCAGATTTTGCCATCTGCTTTCAGGGACTCTAGGAAATGAGGAACAGGAAAGAGAAAAGCAACAGAATCCATGGACTAGGTTGCAGCTTCAGCTCTGCCTTTAAGAGTCTCAGAATCGTTTCTCTTTGGGTTTCAGGATCCTCTACTGTACTACAAGGAGGCACAATGAGATTGTCTCTGAGGTTGCCTGCAGCCCCTTCATAAGACCCTCTCCCCTAATTCTCCAGCCCAGAGACCCAATCTGCTTTCCTTCCATCTTCTGTTTATTCAGAAACTTAGGATCCTTTCCCAGGTCCAGTATCTCAGCTCATGAGTCATCACCCAACACATTGCGTGGGTATAGAGTTGTCCATCCAGTTTATTGAGGCACAAATACTCACATCAGAACTTGTTTTTGGAGAAGTTCTAAGATACCCCAGGATATAGTGACTTTTTATTAGAAAGAGAAAAGAAGTTATAGCATAGCAATACCCTACTGAAGAATCTATATTAGGGACTCCCCTGATGGCCCAGTGGTTAAGGATCCATCTTCCAATGCAGGGGACAAGAGTTCAATTCCTGATCGGGGAACTAAGATCCCATATGCCAAGGGGCAGCTAAGCCTGATGCAGCCAAATAAATAAATATTTTTTAAAAATCTATATTAACATTTTCTATTATTTTTTGAGCACCAACTATGTGCTACTTCATTAGACACTGTATACATTTTATCTCATCCATTTCTCATTAAGACTCTGCTGATAAATACAATACTCCATTTCAGGGATGGGCAAACCGAGGCTTAGGGAGGTCAGGCTGACTTGCCCAAGGTGAAGACATCGGTGGGTGGTAGATGTAGGATTCCTAACATCATCTATTTGTCCCCACACGTAATGTTCTTTACACTGCGCTATATATCATATACACAGATGGCTTCCTTCTCTGTTTCCAGAGCCCTTTGTTTACTCCAATGAGTCAAGATCTGACCACACCTGCCCCTGTATTATATCCACTTCTCCAGGCCTGTGTTACCCAAATGGTCCATCAGTTGAATGACTGACATTTTGCAGGGCACTTACTGCAATTTTCTCATCTCTCTAGTCTGTCCCCCTCCCCCAGACCTAGCTCCCAGCAGGTGTGCAATATATGCTGGTTAGCCAGTGTACATCAGTATTCCAAAAACTTCCTCTGCAATGAATACCATGCTGATGAACTTTGATGAAAGAAGCCTTTTTTAAAACATCGTAAGATAGAAAGATCAGCATTTGTCATACTGTCCATTATGAGCATCATCAGCTAAGCCTTTTTTTTCCTGCCTCGATTTTAAACGTTAATTCTAACCTCTTGGGATCACCCACATATGTGAAGCTCTCACTATTGCTAGAGCTGTGATCATAATCCTGCCTGGGCCTAGACTCAAACACAGGAAGATGAAATGTGATTGGTACCTAGATTCAACTGCCATCTTCCTGCTTGTTAGTGTCCGAATCCATTGCATTGCAATAATGAGTGCAGTCACCACTAATGCGGTCCTGGGGGTTCGCTGCATAGGCTCTGCCATCGTGCTGATACTAGTCTTGATTCCAACAGTTTCCTAAGGCATTCTGGAACACTGCACAAAACAAAGGACCAAACAGCAAAGTGAATCCTTGGCTGTCATACCCTTCCTTGTCCAGACACCTGTCACTTTGTCTTCAGGACACATTTGCCTGACTAATATTAGGATAAAACTGTGGAGCTCAAACTAAGGTGTTGTTCTGATTCATTGTCAGCCATCATCTCTGTGGCAAGATGCAGAGCTTTACATTGAACTTGGACACTTTTCTGCCAGGATGGACCAATGTTTTCTTCTTTGGACATAAGGGCCATGTTGGTTCAGAAAAAATGCCTGTAAACTCAGATGCCAACACCTACACTTCTACAAGCACATAATCGAATTTGTATCATTTCCCTGGTGGAAATTTTTCTTTTAATATTTATTTATTTGGCTGTGCTGGGTCTTCACTGTGGCATGTGGGATCTTTAGTTGTGGCATGCAAATTCCTAGTTGCAGCATGTGGGATTTAGTTCCCTGACCAGGGATCAAATCCAGGCCCCCTGCATGGACATGAGCTTGAGCAAACTTTGGGAGACAGTGAAGGACAGAGAAGCCCAGGGTGTTGCAGTCCATGGGGTCGCAAAGAGTCGGACTCGACTTAGCACCTAAACAACAACAATATCATTATTTTGCCATATGAGGTAATAGTCACAGGTTCTGGGGATCAGGACACAGACACACCTTTTTGGAGGCCACCATTTAGCTCACTACAAAAGCCATCTCCTGGAGAAATGGATTTGGGAAGGAGAGTGTTTGCTTGCTTCTTATTTTTAGAGTATTAAATCCTGACAGCATTTGATTGTCAGCTGCAAAACTCTGCTGTTTTTCCAGGAACCCGCTCATGGTCCATCCTCGCAGATTCTAACAGGCAGAGCCTTCATGGTTACTGTGTCCCTGGAACCACGATATATATACAGCCTGGGGGTGAGTTTGTGGGATGGAGGGATGGGATGGAATGCACTATAGTGACCAGAGATATGTAGATGGGACAAAAGAACTCTTGAGAAAGAACATCAAATTTTGGTGTACATTATACATAACAGTGGGGATGCTACAGACCCAGGCCGTGCATCGTGTGGTCTTACCTTATATACTTGGACATGAACTAAATGATGATTCATTCACTCTTGAATGAATCTATGAATCTATGAATCACTCTTGAAACTATGTGGCTCTGACGCCCTCAAAACTGTTGAATAGAGTATTACTCCCAGTCTCTGATCACTGAGAAAGGAGAGACACTATGTTGTACAATTCAAGATGGTGTCGTGCATACAGTAGTCAATGGATCGGGGTAATATGATGTCATCAGTGTCTTGGATTTGTGTGTACAGTGGCAGCTCTGTGAGTGAGGTACAAGGGTTAGGAGAAATGGTCCTGCCTGTGAGGTCAGAGGTCTCAAGCCGAGTTTCCAAACCATGGATTGGTCAGAGTAGAGATAGAGAGTCTCACCTTTCCTGACCCCAGATCAGCCCCCTGATCTCTGCAAATCTCCTTATCTCTCAGAGGACTCAGCGTTCTCATTGTAAAATGAGAAGGTGGTTGTTGCTGCTCTTCAGCTGCCCAGTCGTATCTGACTCTTTGCAATCCCATGGACTGCAGCACGCCAGGCCTCCCTGACCCTTACCATCTCCCAGAGTTTGCCCAAGCTGATGTTCATTTCACCAAATAAGAGGGTATAGGAAGCTAAATAAAGCCTCCAAAGAGAACCCAATGTTAACATAGCTCACTATACAATAACAAAAAAGGATCATATTTGCTAATATCACTATGAATTTCATATAAAAAGAGTGTAACTATTGGGACGCTGTCCAGGGTCATGGGGCCAGATACAAGAGCTTCAAAATTCTAATTTTCACTTGAAAATTTCACTTGAAAATGTGTATTTTATGACTACAACAAATTCTGCCAGTAAGCTGCCTTGAAGTGATAAATTCACTTCATTCAGTTTTGAGAAACTGTTTGCCAAATATCCAAGTCTAAATAACCATAGATTAAGAGTCACTTTTTTTAAAGTGGAGTGTTTTTTAAAATGGAGTTTCTTGGGGGGGAAAAACTGGTTAATTCAGCTCATAATTCAAACAGCGGCACAACTGCTTTCTCCCTAGACAACTAAGCAATCCTTGCTTTAGGATACAATGAAAGTGTTTTATGTGTACTGTTCTTTCCATTTTACCGCACAGAACATTTAAAAAGAGGTATACTCAAAAGCCAAGTCTAAATTAAATTAATACTTTTCACTGCTTCATTAAGAACAGTCTTATGTGAAAGAGGCATTGTTTGTGAGTCTTGGCATCATGGTGAGTACATGATGGTAAAGAATACCCCAACTACCAGAGCAGTTGGGTTCACTACCTGGATTTGCACCAAAGTGCCAGCAGTTTTATCTATGCTGCTTTTGCCTCATTGGTGCAAATGTCGACACTGTGAAAAAATAAATAAATAAAAATGGCAGAGGGCAAGTAAGATCTTAGTTTTATCGTTAAAACAGGTTTTGACATCACGTACTTCCTACAAGGGTTTCAGAATCTACATGGGTCCACGGACACACTTTGAGAATCTGTGATCTCACATACCTTTTAGTTCTAAGAATCCATAACCCTTCCTTAAACCTAGATTTCCCAGATGATTTTATCTAAAGCTATCATCAGAACTGGTACTACAAAAGAGATAATAGTAGCACCAACATTTCTGTTACCCCTCATTCCACATAGATTCTCAATCAAGGTATGCAAGGGATGTCTGGGAGTGGGCAGGGGTTATTTGAATGTGAGCACCCAGCTGGGTGGCTCTGACAGCATCCTGCAGTAACACTGGGTAAGAGAATACAGAGGCCGTGATCTGTCTCAGGGTTTCCATGTCTCTGGCCCTTCCAAGTCCTTTCTGGGCAGAGTTTTCAGAAATTTCGTGCTTTCTGCAGAGCTGTGTATCTCTTTCTCCAATTAATTCCTCCTGACATCTAACACTGGCCACAGAAGCCGTGATTTCTGGTCGAGGTCAGCCACTCCATAACTATTTATAATCCTGCAGGAAATCATGACTCTTTTCATTTCAAGATGACTAATAAAAAAAACCCCAACTAATTATGGGAGTTCATAGAAACAGAATTCCAAAGGGTAGTGTGGGGACAGAGTGACCTGTCATTATTTTCTCTTGTACCTCTCTCACTAACCTCACAGAAACCTTTATCAATGCCTTTTTGATTAGTAGCTTTTGAGAATTAGTTGGGACTCAGAGATTTGGGGATGCAGGACAGGATGAGATTTGTATCAAACCACAAGGTTTTTAGAGTATTAATTAATCTGAATATGCCCTATGTGGGCAGACAGTGTAGTTACAGAGCTCTAGGTGATATTTAAAAGTCTGTAAAGAGTCTCTGAAACAAATGTCAGTGTAGAGACTATTCGGGCTTTGGTATCAGGCTGAAACGGATAAGATTTCACCACAGTAAAAATAGGTAAATACAATCAATCTTAGCCCTCCTCCTCTGGAGCCAACAGGGGGTATTCTCTCTGACCTTGAGAATTTCATTGAAAGGGTACAAAGGAGGTTAAAAAGTTCTCCCAATTCTCTGGTAGTACAGTGGTTAAGACTCTGTTCTTCCATGGCAGGGGACATAGGTTTGAACCCTGGTCAGAGAAAGAATATACCGCAATCAGAGCAGTGCAGCCAAAAATTTTAAAATAAAAAAAATCTTTAAAAAAATTCTCCCAAGAGAGCCCTATAGCAAGTCACTGTGCTAGATGAGAATTTCTATATCCCATGCATGCTGTCAATTAGTCTCCCTTATCTATGTAACAAATCTCATTGTTTTAGCATCTACTCTGTCCCTATCTCTGAGCTGGGCACTAGGATGAATACAAAAAATTATTAATATAAAATCGTTTATCTCAAGAAACTTCCATTTTTTGAGGGAGATAATAATTATAAAGACAATCTATGCCATGATTAAAAGTATGGATCTTCTACTTCTTAACTGTGTGACATTAGATGAGCTTTTAAAACTTCTTGACCTTCAGCTTTCTCATCTGTAAAGTGAGGATAAGCCTAGTACATCCCTCACAGGGTTATTTGGGACATTAAATGAAATAACATGTGTAGAGAGCCTTGTACAGACCTGTACTTAGCATTCAAAACATCTGAGTCAATTATAACAACTAGCATTTCTGAGTGCCTAAATGATGACTTTCCCTCCTAATGATAACCAAGGGAGTCTTATTCTCTTATCCCCAATTTATAATTGCAGAACCTGAGTCTCATAAAAGTAAAATAACCCACTGTACCAGCATGCCCCTCAGATGAGAATTTTGCTAAAGAGCAAAGTAAATGGCAGGAATTAAAATGATGCGGAGCCCATTTTTAATTGTGGTATAGCCTGTCTCCAAGATGAGCCCCCCCGTGAACCATAGTACTCGTGCCCTTGTGTGGGCTTCTCACATGGTGAATGGGGCTGGCCCTGGAATGGCAGAAGTGCTGCTGCATCCGAGGTAGGCTGATGATGCCTGGCAGCTTCCACCTGGGTTTTTGGGGATGCCCGCTCTATAGATGCTGCATCTTGGAGCTGGGCCACCTTGCTGTGAGAAGCCCAAGCCACTACCCCAGCGGTGACCACAGCCAACAACCACACCAGATAGCCTTGTGTGTGCACCATCCTGAACTTCTACCCAGGTCAAGCCTCAAGATGACTACAGCCCAGCCAATATTTGACTACAAATGTTTCTGAGAAATAAACAAGAACTGCCTAGCTGCAGGGTCTCATGTCACTTAGGATATGTATGCGTGCATGCTAAGTCGCTTCAGTCCTGTGTGACTGTTTGTGACCCCACGGACTGTAGCCCACCAGGCTCCTCTGTCCATGGGATTCTCCAGGCAAGAATACTGGAGTGAGTTGCCATGACCTTCTCCAGGGGATTTTCCCAACACAGGGATCAAGCTGGCGTTTCATATCTCCTGCATTTACCACTAGCACCACCTGGGAAGCCCACTTAGAATGTAGAAAAATGCAAAGGGAAGCTTTCTTTCAATCTAACAGTAAGAAGAAACTAGATAATCTAAACAGTTGTATCTTTTCTGGAGCCCGTCAGAGAGATAAAGTCACAAGGTAACTAGGTTAACTTGATTCCAAAGGGTGACAAGCTCTTCCAAGAAGAGACAGGACACAGGACCTGTCATATTTAGCAGAGCACAGGCGTCAAAGGCAGTCCCCATTAAAGCAGGTAGCAGAGAGGGGCCCCTCTCCATTAGTTTAGATTTTGTAAGCTCAAACTATTTTATTGTTTTAAAGGGACCTGGGCTGTGAAGCAGACAACCAAGCTCTGCGACCTTGAGAAGTACCCTGCACTCTGGCTCCTGTCTCTTCTGTCTGGCTGTGGCTCCAGCTGCCTGCTGCAGGGATCACGATAATGACAGTGAGTGCACCCTTCAGAGAGCCACACCTGAGTGGAGCAGGAAGGCCACTGAGACAGGGAGGCCAGGACACTCAAGAACAGGCAGTGACTTTGAGGTACCCTGCATCTGGCAGGCCAGCAAAGGGGCTCAAAAACCTCCTGCCTCTCCTGTTCATTGATTAACATACACAGCTTTAAACACATCACAGCTCTCCCCCATACCTTGGTACAGACACTCTCACTGTGCATACACACAGCACACACACACACACACACACACACACACACCATGGTGAGGAAGAGCCAGGCACAGAGCCTGAGAACCACTTTACCAGCAAAGTGATCGCCGCTGCCAAATGACTTGACAAGCTAAATGAGGCAGGGACAATAAATTCGATTAATGAATCTCTGAGGCTAAAAAAAACAGAGCACAAAAGCCCTGAGAAAAGCAAGAATTTTTTTTTTTTTTGCAAAATACCATTTATCAAGATTCTATGAAGTGCCAGATATATTCGAGATTTTTTTTAACATTTTTTGTCCCCAACATATACAAAAATGAAACATTAGATGTTACTGTTCCAACTGGCAGGTGGGAAAGCTACACTCAAGTACAGAGGAGTTGCTACGACATCGGCTCTGGAGTCAGACAACTGGAGTTTGGTTCTCAGCTACACTATTTACTATGTGACTATAGATGAGTCTTCTCTGTGCCTCAGTTATCTCTTCTACAAAATGGGGTAATAATGGTACCTGATTTTAATAAATGAGACAGTGTATGTAAGACACTTGGCAATGTGCCTGGCATACAGTGAGCCCTTAATGAATGAGAGCCGCCATTATTAAGCCATTATTATTTGCCCAAATCACACAGTGAGGAAGTCTGACCCAATGTTGCACTCTTTCCAAAGAAATATTGTTTCTGGCTGTGAAAACTGTTGTCTTAACATGTTAATATTAATAAGTTTAAATAACATAAGTTAAACAGAATGAACTCAGAGAGACCTGCCATGATCTCAAGGCAGCAGAGCCATGGATGAGTATGTGTTTGCTGAATGACTTTCTTAGGTTCTCTCTCTCTCTCTCTTCCTTTTTTTGCTGTGTGAGGTTTAATGTTTGTGATGTATCCCTTATTCCCTATCACTCATGGTAGTTCTGTTGTCCTGGTAAAACCATAGTGGATAGAGCATGGATAGGTACAGTCAGGCAAAAGAAGTTTCCATGTGAGCTCATCCTTAAAAGCTTAGATTTTTAATCATCAATATGCTACTTTCTGATGCTACTTTCCAAACATTACTCATCCATCCCTGTAGGGATGTTCCTACATCCTACAGACTTTGTTCCATTATGCGTGTGTGCTCAGTTGCTCAGTCGTGTGCAAATCTTTTCAACCCCACGGACTGTAGTCTGCTAGGCTCTCTGTCCATGGGATTTCCCAGGCAAGAATACTGCAGTGGGTTGCCATGCCCTCCTCCAGGGGATCTTCCCTACCCAGGGATCAAATCTGTGTCTGTCTCCTGCATTTCAGGTGGATTCTTTACTGCTGTGCCACCTGGGAATCTCCTAGTTCCATTATAGGCCAATGTTATTTTCATCCTAGCTCATACCAGCCCCTAAGATACATTCTTGAGCCATTCCCAGGTAACCTTTTTTCACAATCTGCCTGATGCCCATAGTTTTATGATTGATAAATGCCAGCAAAGGCTATATAAACTTCCAGAAAAAAAGGGGGAAAGTTTAAAGCAATTATATTCATATAGTCTAGTGCAATCATCAGAATGGTATTTGGGCTTTGGAGTTACAGTTTAAAATGAATCCTGGCTCTACACTTTCTAATCATTGAGCTTTAGCCAAGTTGCTTAACTTTTCTAAGCCTTAGTTTGCTCATCTATAAAATGGGAGGATAATCTCTTTATTATCAAGTTTCTGTGAAGATGAAATAAGAAAAGGTATGTAAAGTGCTTACTTTTTGGTTATTTTGGCCACTCCATGCAGCATGTGGGATCTTAGTTCCCTGACCAGGGATCAAACCCAGGACCCCTGCAGTGAAAGTGAGGAATCTTAACCACTGGACCACTGGGGAAGTCCTTTACTTTAGTGACTTTTAAGTGTTCAATAATATACTAAATCTGTGTGTGTATACATGTGTGTGCACACTCACACATATACATAAACAAACACATCTTTCCATTAGGACTACGCTGGGGGAGATCCATTATTTTTCCCACTGTATCCTATCTCCAGTAACTGGGATGTTTATTATATAATGAATAAATGGATGGATGGGTGGATGGTGATTTTTGCTTTGCTAACCATCTTTAGTATAGAAAGGCCAGTTGGAGAAAAATGGACCTGAAAATCATGACTTTGAAACAGAAGTTAGATCTAGGCCACAACTACAGAGGAATCACTCAAAACTACCAAGGCACAAGTTCTGCCAGGTTTTTGTCCTTACCTCCCCAGGGCTTGTTCTTCAAGCACCACTATTCTGTGTTTCTTTCATAGAGTTTTGTAGTCTCCAAATTCCTTTCTTGTACACAATGTCATTAGGTCTTTGCAAGAGGCCGCTGAGGCAGGAACCATGCACAGTAGTGCTTCCAATCTTATAATTTAGGCAGGGAGTTTCAGAGAGGCTGAGCAGACTGTTCTGATAACTATCCAAGGGCTGGTTCCATCATGAGCCAGAGCCTGACCAATTGTGCTCAGCAGAGATGCAAAGAGAAACCACGTTGCAACGAGAAGAGCTGCTTCTCCATTATAGTAAAATTAGGGAGACTACATCTTGGTCTTGTGTAAGGAGCATGACCCTTCCAGAAGAGGAGCCAGGGTTCTAATCCTGGTTTTGTTGTTGTTTAGTCACTAAGTCCTATCTGACTTTTGTGACCCCATGGACTGTAGCCCACCAGGCTCTCTGTCCATGGGATTTCCCAGGCAAGAATACTGGAGTGGGTTTCCCTTTTCTTCAGAGTATCTTCCTGATCCAGGGATCAAATCCACATCTCCTGCCTTGCCACATTGGCAGACAGATTATTTACCACTGAGCCACCAAGCTCTTCTAATTCTGGGCCTGCTCTAATTAGCTTCCATTTGACATAAAGAAGAGGAAATAAACAGAACTCTACAACCAAACAGATCTGAGTGTGAATCCCAACTCTGCTACTATTGATCTATATAACTTTCAGCAAGTTACTTCATCTCTTTGAGCCACAATTTTTCATTTTATAAAATTGGGATAATATCCAATTTTGAAACTTAATTGAAAGGACCTAGCAGAGTTCCTGGATCTAGTGGAGATTCAATAAATGATAACCTCCTCTCCTCCCTTTGCTACCCATTTCCTCCTTAATGGACTGAAGAGAAACATTAAGCATGACATCTACGGAATGTGGAGCCAGCCTGCTTGGGTTCAGATTCTAGCTCTGCCAGTTATTGGCTTAAGCAAATTACTTAACCTATCTATACAATGGGAATAACAGTACCTACTTCACAGGTTTGTTATGATAACATTTTTAAAATTAAGCAAATTACTTAACCTATCTATTCAATGGGAATTACAGTACCTACTTCACAGAGTTGTTATGATAACATTTGTAAAGCACTTATACTATCTACTTAAGAATATATGCTACCAGCATATAGTAGGTACAACATATTAAAAAAAAAACAGCTTAAAAGAATTTTTTTAATTTATTTATTTTTAATTGGAGGATAATTGCTTTACAATATTGTGTTGGTTTCTGTCATATGTCAAGATGTGGGGTGCTATGTATACATAGGTATACATATGTTCCTTCCATTTTGAACCCCCCTCCCACCTCCCACCTCCCACCGCATCCCACCCCTCTAGTTTGTTTACAGAGCCCTGGTTGGAGCTCCCTGCATCCTACAGCAAATTCCCACTGGCTATCTATTTTACATATGGTAATGTAAATGTTTCCATTCTACTCTCTCACTTCATCCCACCCTCTCCACCCTCTCTGTGTCCGCAGGTCTGTTCTCTCTGTCGGCCTCTCCACTGCTGCCCTGAAAATAGGCTCATCAGTACCATCGTTCTAGATTCCATATATATGCATTAATATATGATATTTGCTTTTCTCTTTCTGCTTACTTCACTCTGTCTAATAGGGTCTAGGTTCATCCACCTCATTAGAACTGACTCAAATGTGTTCCTTTTTATGGCTGAGTAGTATTCCATTGTATATATGTGCCACAGCTTCTTTGTCCATTTTTGTGGAAAAGTCAACTGTGAACATATTTTTTGAACGTGAAAGAATCACACAGAGAGAAATACTTAAAGCACCTCCCTGAGGTATCAACATATATTGAGCCCATACAATTTCACAGGCATTAAATAAGGTATAAAATGATTAGGTCAGAGTCATTCATTCAGGAAACATGTGTGTGTGCCTACTGTGTGCCAGCACTTTGCACAGCACTGCAGGCAACATGCTGGGCAACCCAACCAAGGCCATTTTTTTTTTGTGGAACTACCATTGGGAGGAAGGGAGAGGAAAAATTTAGAAAAGAAAATAAAAATAAATGAGTAATTTCAACTTGTAATAAGTGTTCGGAAGGAAAGATATGGGGTGCTGTGATGGAGGCTGATGGCAGGAAGAGGATGCTTTATTTGTTTGTTTATTTACTTAGGTTGTGCCGTGTGGTGTGTGGGATCTTCATTCTCCAACCAGGGATTGAACCTGGGTCATGGCAGTGAAAGCATCAAGTCCTAACTGCTGGACAGGCTGGGAAGTCCCTGGAAGAGGATGCTTTAGACACAGGGTGTCAGGGAAGGCTCCCCTAAGAAGGTGGCATGTGAAGTGAGTCCTAAAAGTTATGAAGGGTCTTCTCACCAAGCTTAAAACAACCCAATATAGTGGAGTTGGGAGGATTCAGCACAAGCATAACTAGATTCCAAGATTCTAATGGAATCTACCTCACAGGATTGTTCTCAAGAATAAATAAGATGAGGGACAAGAAATGCTTGGCGTACTGCCTGGTACACATTAAATGCTATTAATTGTTACGGTCTCCCTGGGAAGTGCACCCCTTAAAGGATCAGCCACCGTTTCCACGTGGTCAGATGGACCACTCTTCTGTGCCCATCTCTGCCTCACAGAGCAGCATCCATCTGGGAATTCACTCTGCAATACACTCAAAGCAACACACAGGTCGGTGAATTTATGAGCCACATAAAAGATATGGATATGATGAAAGATACAAATACAACCCTGTTCTCTAGGGAATTACAGCTCAGCAGAGGAAACAGATATGTACAAACTTACAGGAGGACAGCCCAGTGACAGAGAGGGTAACACGTCCACTGCAGAACAAAGGAAGGAGTGGCCTGCGGGTCTTCAATAGAGAAGAAATGGGGACGGAGAGAAAGGAAAGTCTGGGAGGGAATTTCCTGGCATCAGATGAGTTTTTCAGTTGGCCAGCACACTGGATCAATGAATGGAAACACCTGTTGGCCAATGACGCAAGGCCCACAGGCGATTTCTGGGGCAGAGAGAAGGCAAAAGTGTGAGCTGAAGGAAAAGGAGCCAGACACTGAAGATGGGCAACAGTGCAGAAAGTAGGGTAACAAAAGGTGTGAACACTCTTTTCCTGCCCAGGAGGAAACTTTAATCAATCCAAAGGCCCCAAATGCATCCCAGCCTCCAGCCCTCTGCTCTCTTCTCCTGCCAGGAGTTCCCTTTCTGTTCCCACTTCCAGACTCAGTGTCCAGCTCCAGATTTCCTTCCCTGAATATGACAGCCCACAGCCATCATCAACCCCCCAAACTGTTAACTATTTGTCTGCGAGACTCAGATCCTTCTTCAGCCAACCCACAATGTATTAAGTGCCTATTGCATGCAGAACTTGGTGGTAAGAGCTGGAGGAATCATGCAGCATTTGTCCAGGGTGCCAGGAGATAGAGGTGAATATTATCCATACAGCACAAGGTAGGTTTGGGCGAGAGCTCAAAGAGATGCAAGTGAAAAAGAACAGGACCATGGGAAAAGAAAAGATTTCACACTTAACCATGTGTCCTGTTTTCCCACACTACCTGGCAAAGTCTCTCCTTCCTTCCTTCCTTTATTTGTTCACTGAAGACCTATCTCCTGAGTGCACTGTTGCAGCTGATTAAGATCCTTCAGTGAAATGATATTTCTCCTTCTTTGTCTGACTTACTTCACTCAGTATGATACTCTCTAGGCCCATCCACACTGCTGCAAATGGCATTATTTCATTCTTTTTAATGACTGAGTAATATTCCATTGTATATATGTACTACATCTTCTTTATCCATCCCTCTCTTGAAGGATATTTAGGTTATCATATGACATCCCCTATGTGTTGGAATCTAAAATGAAATGATACAAATGAACTTAAAAAACAGAGAGACTCACATACTTAGAAACAAACTTATGGTTGTCTTACACACTGCTATATTTAAAATGGGTAACCAACAAGGACCTACTACATAGCACAGGGAACTCTTTTCAATATTATGTGGCAGCTTGGATGGGAGGGGAATTTGGGGGGAGAATGGATATATGTATATGTATGGCTGAGTCCCCTCACTGTCCACCTGAAACTAGCACGACATTGCTAATAGGCTGTACCCTGATCCAAAATACTTAGTTTGTTTTTTAAATATACTTCAGTGAACAAAAAAGACAAAAATCCATTAGTGAGGTGTTATTTTCATGAAGGCATGAAAGAGGTAAGGAAATGATCACATGGACTAGTACAGCTTGTAGTAAGTGCTTGGAAGAGCAAGTTGGTGCAAAGGCCCTGAGGTGAGTGTGTACCTAGGCCTGTGGGGAGGCCAGAGAGTTTGGAGCCCAGTGAACCTGGGAGAGTAGGAGGGGAGAGGACTGAGTAATAGATGGGCCAAGGAGAGGACAGGTGCTTTTACTCTGAGCGAAGCAGGGAGATTTTGTGTTGGAAAGAAATATGATGTAAACTATAGGAGAGAAATGAAGATGGCTTCCACCAGACGGAAGCAGAGAAATAGCTTTAAATTTCACTCCCCTCCCTAGTGCTTAGAACCATCCCTGACATCTGGTGGATATGGGATTTTTTTTTTTAATGATTGATTGGATTGAAATAAAACAAAAACCTGAAAAGTCCTCTGGATCTGAGCTCCAGCCAAGTGCCAGGTCCCACTGCATCACTGAGAACATATACTAAGTGAGGCCATGCAAACTGCCCTTAACAGGCAGACTTGGGATGGTGCTGACCAAGATGCAGCTTTTTTAAAAAAATTGTGGTTGAACTACATCTAACATAAAATCTATAATTTTTACCACTTCACTTAGCTTTTTAACGAGGTATGTTTGACTTACAATATTATACTAGTTTTAGGTATCCAACATAATAATTTGATACTTTTATAGATTATGACCCATACAAGGTTATTATATTATTGACTATATTCCCTGTGCTATACATTATATCCTTGTGACTTATTTACTTTATAATTAGTAGTTTGTATCTCTTTTATGTAAATCTGTTTTCCAGTTTGTGTCTCTTAATCTCCTTCACTTTTTTTCCCTCCCCTCCTGTAACCACTAGTTTGTTCTCTGTTTCTGTTTTTTTATATTTGCTCATTTGCTTTGTTTTTAAAGTTCCACATATTAGTAAAAACATGCTGTATTTGTATGACTGACTTAGTATGGTATTCTCTAGGTACATCCGTGTTGCTGCAAATGACATTATTTCATTCTTTTCTATGCCGAGTATGTATTATTCCGTCGTATGTATATACCAAGTCTTCTTGGTCCATTCATCTATTGCTCCCATATCTTGGCTATTATAAACACTGTGGCAATGAATGTTGAAGTACATATATCTTTTCAAATTAATGTTTTCATTGTCTTCAGATAAATATCCAGGAGTGGAATTACTGGGTCATGTAATAGTTTTAGTTTTAATTTTTTGAGGAACATCCATACTGTTTTCTGTAATGACTATACCAATTTACATTCCCACCAATGGTGCACAAGGGTTCCCTTTTTACCACATCCTCATCAATACTTATTTCTTACCTTTTTATGATAGCCACTCTGACAGGTATGAAGTGATATCTTATTGTGATTTGATTTGCATTTCCCTGGTGATTAGTGATGTTTAGCATGTTTTCATGTGCCTGTTAGCCATCTGTATATCTTTTTTGGAAAAATACCTATTTTGGTCCTCTGTCCATTTTTCAATCACATTGTTTGGTTTTTTGGTACTGAGCTGTATGCATTCTTTTGCCATAGAGAGCTGAGTGGGCAGTACTGACAGGAATGAGCGTGACCCCCAAGGTCTCATTGGCTAGAGCTGAGAGCTGCAAGGAATAAACCTGTGTGCCAGGTAAAGCCCCAAGAATGGAAGTACTTCCATTATGTCACAAATTTTTAATGTATTAAATGATTCCAAAATTAAAAGAACCTTCCAAAATCCCATCCACCACCCTCAGTTTGCCATATTCAGAAGGGCTGCCAGGGATTATATTCCAGAAGTCTGGTAAAAAGACACTCACAGAACTCAGAGGGACAGAAAAAAATGATGATTCAGGGACCAGGCTCAGCTTATTAGATCCAGTGTGCACTGGAATGCAAAAGGAGATGATGTGAGTGCACAGGGGGAGGAAAATCAATTTGTCACAGACTGAATCACCTTATTCTGCCCAAGGTCCACTACGCCACTCCCCACAGATTTTATGGGATCATCCAACCAAAGTATTCTGTGCCATCACCAGTTGGAGAGCCAGGGAAGAAAAGAAGAGAACAGCAATCTTTATGATTATTCCAACTATGCTGTGTGAGACACCAGCTTGGAAGCAACTCATTCTGCAGCATTTTTCGGGAGTTGGTCCAGGTGAGCAAATGCAGGAGAAAAATTCAGGATCTTAGCAAGGATCCACTCCTTCACTCACTATCACATCAGCATGTATCTAAGTCCATTCAGGCTGTACCACACATTGGATGGCTTACAGATAGAAATTTATTTCTGAATGGGTGAATAAATACTTCACCAGCTTGAGAGAGCCTGTACATGAGTACAGCCCTGGACCCCCATCCATAGAATCCATTGCTAGTCAAAGGAAAAGCTTAACAACCTCTATTAGTCTCATACCTTACAGTTTTCATAGCACTACATACGCGTTTCCTGATTTTAGCCTCACAGCATATCTGTGAGATAACTATTATCATTTCAGTTTTACGGGTGAGAAAATTGAGCCTGAGAAGTGTTCAATGAGATCCTCAAGATCATAAAACAGATACATAGCAGAACTAGAACTAAATGGCCAAGTTCAAGTTTAGTGTTTATTCTATGCTTGAGGAATACTTCAAAAGAAAGGTGCTTGCTTCTACCTAGATACGTTTCTAATTCATGTATCTACATCTCCTAAGATAGGGTCCAACGTCATCTCTTTACTCTAGGGGGAAAAAATGTGGCCCATTAGAAAGAGCTTGGGCTGGAGTCCAGACCAGAGCTGCAGGAACCCATTACATAACCTTGGACGAGTCTTGGCACCTCTCAGCGGATCTCTGTTTTTTCTTCTCTTGAGTGGATGTAATAATAGCTGACTTGTCTGCCTCATAGAATGCCATGATGCTCCAATAAAAAAAGATAAAATGTGCTACAGAGACATCAGCTTGATATTATAACCGGATGCCAGGGCTCCTGTACCTTGGCCTCCTTGCTTGGAGATCTGATCGTGAAGGGGTTCCAACATCACCCCCACTTCATTTCCGTCTTATCCCAGTGACTTTACTTTTTCCCATATCTGACCCTTCCTTTAGAGCTCAGATATAGAATTAGATAGTGATAATGGAAGTCTTATGAATATATTATACTAAAACCCCTAAATTTTAACCTTTAAATATAATATATGGATTATATTTTATCCTTTTATTTTAAAATAAAAAGACAATTGCTGGTCCTACTAAGAGGCACAAAGACTTACTCAAGATTGTAGCTGTGGCAATATGGATAAGAAAAAAAATTTTTTTTTCCTTTTTTTTTTGGTATCTTGGTGTGGCTTGCAGGATCTTAGTTTCCTGCCCAGGAATTGAACCCTGGGTCCTGAACAGTGAAAGCGCCAAGTCCTAAACACTGGGCCACCAGGGAATTTCAGAGATAAGTTAATTGTAGGATATTCTGGGGAAGAACAAGAAGCCAAATACAATTACAGTTTTAGGTCTGGGAATGAAGGAGGGTGGTGGTGCCTTTAACAAAAGGAGAAGCAAGCAAGTCTGGAAGAGACAAAGAGCAGCTCAGTGGAGAGTACACTGCGTTCAAGGTCTCAGCGGGACACATCAGTTTCTGGGAATGATGAGCACTTAGGAATGATCTACATAAAAGCCATGGGTTTAAAAGACTAGATATTGGATGGGCTTCCTCAAGATTTAAAAAAGAAGAAAAAGAAAAAAGAGCCAGCAGAGAATTTTATACTCCAGTATCCAAGTCTTCACTAATTGGCAATCTTAGTCCTTGTTAATCTATGAAGTCTTTGGGCGTAGTTTGTCAACCATAAATTGGCACTTGCCATGGGTGCTTGCCATCTACAAGGACTAAATCATGTGCCATTGCAGCCACTGACCTTCAACACCCACTGAAGGAATTCAGGGTGGAGAGCAGAAATGAGGCACTCTGTGCTCCAGGAAACTGCAGGACAGGTCTTCAGATAGTTAGATATTCTCAGGAGCTGATTTTATGAGACCAATTTTTATATCTCCTCAGACTTCCCTGGTGGCTCAGATGGTAAAGCGTCTGCCTACAATGCGGGAGACCCAGGTTCAATATCTGGGTGGGGAAGGTCTCCTGGAGAAGGAAATGGCAACCAGTACTCTTGCCTGGAAAATCCCATGGACGGAGGAGCCTGGTAGGCTACAGTCCATGGGGTCGCAAAGAGTCGGACACGACTGAGTGACTTCACTTTCACTTTCACTTCATACCTAGAAAAGCACTAAAATCCTTCACGGTGATGATTGTTTCTCATAACTATCAGAAGCTTCACAAGACCAGCAGAAACTTTCTACAAAAAATATGTGCTTGATTGCATGTACTCTTCCTTTACCCAAATCATATGCTATCCTTTCACCCTGCATTTTTGGAGCAGCTTCTCAGAGCTATCTTAGTGCTGTCTCCTGGGCTGCAGTCCTCATTTGCCCCAAATAAAACTTAACTTGCAACTCTCACGTTGTGAATTTTTTTTAGTTGACAAGTTCTTTCTGATTATGGGTGTCCCATCCCATTTTTTTAAAATGTTTTGAAATAGACATAAGTTTTATTTCTTTGGTTAGGTCAATGTAAGTATTTTCATCAAGATAGAAACTGGAAACATAGATGAATTTTGCAGGCCAGTGCCATTATTTTGATTTACTATAGAATATAGATAGATGGTCTCCTAAAGTTGGGATTATTCTGTTCATACAATTTCATATCTCAGTTGTCCAATCCCATTTTTAACAGGACTTTCATGGTTTGTCCCAATTTATAGATTAAGGAGTTTATGATACATTCCATATGAAATACACAGACATATACTTCTAAATAAATTGCAAATATGGGGTTTTTTGTCAAATATTCTACATGAGAAGCTGGTGGACTTTAAATGCAATTATTGACCATAGTAATATTCTGTATTTTCTTGGGAAAAAAATTTTTGGTGGGAAATTTCCAAAGAAGGATCATAAAAAATACAGTATGTTAAAGCTTTGCCAGGACTCTCTGGTAGCGCAGTGGTTAAGACTTCACCTTCCAATGCAGGGGGTGTGGGTTTGATTCCTGGCCTGGGAGCTAAGAACCCATATGCCTGGAAGCCAAAAAACAAAACATAAACAACAGAAGCAATATTGTAACAAATTCAATAAAGACTTTTTTAAATGGCCCACATCAAAAAAAAATTAAAAAAGAAAAAGAAAATAGAAAGATAAGTAAGAATTGGGACTTGGTAACCCATTTGGGGAGCAGATGTAATCACAAATAGAAGAAAATGAGAGAGAAAAGGAAAATCAGAATGCAATCAGAAGAAGAAAAGTGCCACAGAGTCGGCATTATCAGAAAGAAAAACATCATCATAAAAGGAAGGCTAAGATAAGGACTCGGGCCCTGATGAGGAGCAGGAGGTCATAGGTTCAGGTAGCATTCACTGATTGTGCCATGTGCTTATCTTCACCAAACAGTAAGCTTTTGGGGGTGGGCAACAAATTTTACAGCTGTGTGTGTCTTCACAGAACAGGTTCAAAGCATTCAGCATAGGGTTGTTCATAAATACATAATAAGGCAGAGTTTCAAATATTTGAAAGGAATGTGTTTGGGAGAGGCTGGTGTAAAACTGATAAAGAGTCCAGGTTGGAGTGTCCTTCGCTGAGAGGTTGGGAGACCCTGATTCAGCAGAGGGCCCCCCACCTCGCCAAGACTATTTATAACTACCGGCAAATGTTCCGGGTGCATGCCATTCGGTTCATGACTCAGGAAGACAGAAAATGAATTTATGCTCAGGAATCCTAACTCAAACACGGGGAACCCAGCCTGGCACTTTGTGATGAGCTACAGGAGTGGGGTGAGGGGAGGGGAGGGAGACTCAAGAGGGAGGGGATATGTGTGTAATTATGGCCAAATTGCGCTGTTGTGCGGCAGAAACCAACACAATATGTAAAGAAATTTTCCTCCGATAAAAGAATACGTTTTAAAAAAATTCCCAACTCACAAGTGGAGAACAGAAGCCTGGCTTGTACTTTTCCTCTCACCCTCCTGATTCCCACACAAAGAATAGCCTTTGAGTTAAACAGACACATGTGATTAGCAAGCCCAATAGACCAGACTTTGAGTCTCTAAGAAACAATCTCCTCTTCCTCGGTTGAAATATTTTTCCTTTGCATTTGTTGAAAATATCACTGTGTCCACATAGACAAGTTTGACAACTGAAAATGCTGAGTGTTACAGGCTCACATCCCCTTCATTTCTCCACCAGAGAGAAAAGAGCTCCCCCAACCCCACATGTCATCTCACCCCAACTCCAGATAGAAGGATGCCCATTCTCACCATGCCTTCTCCCTTCCTGTATGTGTCTAGTCAGCTTCCAGTTTATATAGACAAGTCTACACAGTGGTCTCACCCACCAGAGCGCTACACAGACCAACAAAGTCACAAGCGAGTGAGGCTGGAAGAGTCCACGAGGGACTGACCACCTGACACAACGGAGGGCAATGTCCTTTAGTGGTTATGTGAGGTGGCTACTGGGGCTGGACTGCCTGAGCTCACACCCTAGCTTTGCCGCTTGTTACTTTTGTGATCTTAAGTAAACCATAGTCTCTTGGTGCCAGTTCCCTTTTGGGTAACATTTGGATAAGAAGAACACTTTCCTTTTAGAGCTGTTGTGATGACAACACAGTACCTCGCTATCCTTAGGAAGGCATGAGAAAGCTCACCATAAACCGTAAAACACAATGCAAATGCGCAGTGTAACCACCTTTATTCCTCTTACTGACACATCTGGTGTTTAGTTAGTCCTTACTTGTGTGGGTTTTAGGTGGGTTTCAGGAGACAGAGTACTGTTGGACTGTTGAGCACCGAGCAAGTCAGCATTTGTACTGTGCTGGGTCAGACGTGCCCCCATGCAGAGTGCGGGATGCTCAATGGCCCTGGGATGAGGAGCAGGGCTGCTGAAATGAAGCCTTCGCACCTCAGAGCCACCTGGAGGGAGGCCGCCCCGGAAGCAGCCAGGTTTAGAGAAGGGCCCTGGTTGGGGTGCCAGGCAGTCAGAAACCAGGGAGGGATGCAGACACTCTCTGAGCTAGTTATCGCCACCTCACACAGCTGGAGAGAAACAACTGCCACCTCTACCTTCCTGCTCCGTGTAGAGTGAATGATCAATGATTCATCCGCAAACGGAATGTTTCTTTACAAGGATGCAATACATTTGCGTTAGGCTGATTAAAAATTGTTCCTTGTCAGCCTCACAAGTGTAATATTCAAGAGTCTAGAATGCAAATGCAGACAGGGCTTTAGAGTCTGACATACCTGTTCTGCTCAGTGACCTTGGGAAAGTTGCTTTGTTTCTCTGGTTCTGCCACCTTGTCTGTAAAATGGGGAATTCTACTTTTCACCCCACAGGGTTACTGCTGAGTGTCAAAAGAGATGGCACCTGTGAAGTGCTGTACACAGACAACGCTAGGCTCAGAGGAAGCCTAGCATTGACAATGACCATACCCTCTTCCCACCCTAAGTGAATCATTATGTATAAGGGTGCATAGACAGAGCATCCAATTGCTTGTCAGCCTGCACCATGGTATCTCAAGTGTCCTCAGAATTCCCAGCACTGAACTGTAGTCCCTCAGAATATAACAAAACTCCAGGGTGTTTTCCTTTATAACGTTTAGGGTTCTAGTGATTTCATTGCCTTAATTCCATTGTTTCAAATTTACTGATTCAACCATGAAAAGGATGGGTACTACTTTAAAAAGTATAGGCCTAGGTATGCTGTCACCAGGTAGCAGTAAGTACTTTACCTAGAGCTATTTCAATAATTTCTTAAATTTAGAAACTTGTACAAACTTCATTTACTGAAGTTATTATGTTTTGTGTTTATTTTCATGTTAGTGTTCCCTACTCAGCTGGGACCATGGACCACCCATCTTTGTGCTGTCACTGCTTAATTTGGTATTTGATGCATAATTCTCAATAAATCTTTATTTTATTTTATTTTTATTTATTTATTTTTTTAATTAAATTAGTTTATTTATCTATTTTTTAACTTTACAATATTGTATTTGTTTTGCCATACATTGACATGAATCCACCATGGGTGTACATGTGTTCCCCTTCCAGAACCAAATTGAGTTGTTCTTCTGCTTAAACTATCTAATTTGTTAAAAAAAAAAAAAATTCAATATTCCTGTCTATACAGTGGTTCACTGTGACTCAGGATAAATGGTGTTATACCCTTGACACACCAAAAATAAAGTATCTGTTCTCATGAACAACTCATTAATAAATGATGCTCACCAAAGTGCTCAAAAGATCCCAGATATTTCCAAAGTATATTCCATCCTTCTTTCTTAAATGTTTCAATATAACTTTTCTTGCAGTTTTACTGTCTAGCAATTAAAAACAAAAATAACAATAATATAGCTGTTGTTGCTGTTGTTTGGTTGCTAAGTCATGTCTGACTCTTTGTGACCCATGGACTATAGCCTGCCAGGCTCCTCTGTCCATGGGATTTTCCAGGCAAAAATACTAGAGTAGGTTGCCATTTCCTTCCCCAAATATAGCTGTTACCACTTACTGAATGCTTAGCACGTACCTGTGTGAAGTTTTTTACACAGTTTATCTGAATCCTTGTTGCAGCTTTGCTACAGGGTCAAGGAGAGGGTAAACTGAATGCCAATGGGGCAGCTTTGCAAGGTCACTCAGCTAGCAAGCCGAATTTCAAACCCAGAGGGTTAGACTACATCCAGGACTCTTCGCCACTGCACCTAAATGCATCCCAGACTGGCATTTGGGCTTCCCAGGATCCAGGCCACAGACTCCCCTTCACACCCCAGTTTTTGCCTTCTGTGCAGCTTCTGGTTCAGCCAGAGGAGTTACTATTTAACATACATGCTCTGGCTTCCCAGACTCTGCCGAGACTTAAGAAACACCTGCCTCCCAGAATACTTTTCCCACCTTCTCTGCACAGCCGACCCCATCACCATTCAAGACCTAGGGCCAAACACTGTCTCTTGCAGAAAACCTTCCCTCATCCCTTCTGCCTGCCATCACCACGCACACCCCACCAGGAGTCTACCCTCCCTTCTCTAAACTCTCAGAGCATTTTCTTGGCATTGTTGCTGTGACACTTCACACCCCATCCCGGGTATTTCAGCTTTGTGTACGGAAGTCCCGTCTCTGTCTCTACTGGATGCTGTTCACATCGGAAGCAGGATCCACGTGGATCCATGCTGCACCCAGCTCAGCAGCTTGTGGATTGAAGCCCCTGCCACTGCTGTCCCACAACCGGGTCTGAACAGCAGAGTCACAGAGATTCCGCCTCCCCCTTCTCCCAACCCTTCCCCTCAACCTAATTGATTTAACAGCATTTTGTGGGACTCTCCAATGAAGCATGAAATGGACTCACATGCACCAGGAGTCACACAATCAAAAGTCCAGAGAAAAATGGAAATGCTGGATAAGGTCAAAATAGAAACCTGCCAATAGCCACCATCTCTGTCAACAGAGCCCAGTCTTTCTCTCACCTCCTCCCAGCTTGGATTGTGTGATCAAGTCTCAACTGGAAGGCATAAGTAAGGGGCTGAGAGTGCTTAGGAGCTAGGCTGTGCCCCTGAATTTACTCCGGAGAAATTCCATCAACTCAACCAGCATTTATAAGGCACCTACTGCACACCTGCTACTCTGTTGGGCAGTGGAGATGTAGTGATAACAAAGGGTTTTCTGTCTAAGAGCTGAACAGTTGGGTAGGCTCATAAAGAGATGGGGAGGGGAAGAGATGGGCCGCTTCGTTCAGATCATGTCACTGGAGGAAACCCTGTCTCTGCTTTTAACCAGGAAGTGAGGTAACATTTTACATAAAGGCTTGGCTGTGCCGTGTGTTTCATCCTTATTCACTCCCTTCCACGTCTGCCTTGGAGCCCTTGAGTATATCTCCTCCATCAATGCAGATGATAGTGGTAAGTGGAAGATGAAATGCACAGTTTAGAGAAACAAGTCCAGGTGAAGACCCTGTGTAACTGTCCTGTGTAAGCAAAGCTGAGCTGGAGTTTCTTTTCTTTATGTTTTTCTGGTGAAATGCATCCTTTCCCTTCTTAGGAGCCTCAGATGGTATGCCCTCCTGAAAAAAACTAAAATATCTCCAAAGGTATGTAAGATCCATGTCATAATTTTCCCATCTCTGAAGTGGAAAGGGAAACATCCACCTCCTAGAGGCTCTATGAGAAATAGATGAGATAACTCATCTATCTAGTCAATAAATATTACTGAATGCCTATGATGAGCCAGCACTGTTCTAGCTGCTGGAATTAGAGCAGTAAACAAAAGATTTTTTTTAAAAATCCCCATCCTGGGACTTCCCTGGATCCATTGGTTAAGACTCCATGCTTCCAATGCAGGACGCATGGGTTTGATCACTGGTCAAGGAAGTAAGATCCCACATGCTGTGTGGCATAGCCAAAAAAAAAAACCCACAACTTTTAAAAATTATTTTTAAAAAATCCCCATCCTTCCAGTGGGCAAGGAAAGGTAACATATCAGGGTAAAATATACAGTATATCAGACGGTGGAGTGCATGCAAAGCATTTTGCACATGACATGACTTGTGATAAATGCTCAGTATTTATGGTGATAGAGATAATGATTAGCACTAAGAGTAATTTACCAAGAAGAGTCAGCTTCTTCAAGGTCAAGTTCAAAGACACATTACCAGTTAGAGGTACAGGAAGGCCTCAGTTCCCACAGTCACTTAACAGTGTGTCATCCATTTGAAGAAAAGAAGATGATCATCCCTGGAGATATCAAGACTACAGCAAATGCCCGTGTACTTGAGAACAACAATGGAAACAGTTTTCATGCTCAGTCACCCTTACCTCTAAATCACTTCCTCATTTGACTCAGTGATCCAAATATCCCCAAAGACTTTCTTACATGAAAAACAAAATTGTGTTGGCAAGATGTATAAATTGTGTGGCCCTTTGCTTCCTGATATATAAAGAAATGAATCTACTTCAGCGTTGGTCCCCATCACTGGGACAGAGTTCAGTATGCAAACACTCAGAGGTGGCTGACCACAAGCAGAACATCTACCACCCAGAGCAAGGTAACTGACTTTAATTGTGCATCTGAAAAAGCAAAGTGCTGCTTAGAGTTGCTATAAACATCTTCCAATGAAAAAGCGTCTCCCATCTGTAGTAGTCATCTACCCATTCATGCATCCTCCAATCCTCAATCCATCCTTCTACCTATCTAACCATTTATAGAGCCACATACCTATCTAATTAACACCCACCCACCCACCCATCCATTCATCCATATACCTACCTTTCTACTTAACTGTTCCTCCATCTATCCACTCATCTACCCATCCAAATTATCCAGACATGGTCTGTGATGTCTAAGGGCACCCTTAGGATGGATTGTTTTTATTGTCCTTTACAGTCCAAGATTCTGTAATTCCACAAAAATTGATGGATGAGAAATGATGATATACAAAATGAACTGCAATTTCAGTAAGCCCCAAAAGAGCTCTCTCATCTAGCGGAAAAGATCAAAAGATTAATACACACATAATTAAAGCAAGAGGTAGAAAATAAAAAGAGTCTGAGGGAGGTGTAAGTTGCAGCATGAAGGGTGGGGCTAGCTGAGAGTAAAATGACCTGATCCCTACAGAGAAAGGTGGCCTGAACTGTTTTTGAAATATGTGACAATCAGCACTGTGAGTTTGAGGGGCACCAAAAGCCAGAATTACCTCCCCCAGTAGCCTGTACCATGCTTCACACTCCCACCCTCTTTTGCACAAGGGCATCTTCTCCAGGTGGTCCTTATTGGTGGCACAAATTGCCTGGGCAACACATCCAACAGCACCTATCTACAAGATTAGCAATCACATCATCTGTGATTCAGGATTTTATTTTCTGAAGCCAAAATCAGGGCATGTGACAAGCACACAGGGAGACAAATAAAAGGTCTATTTGAGATCTGAGCTGCCTTGGAAAACCTGCCTCGTAGAGATGCTATGCTTGTAGAAACTATTCTCCCTGCCTGGCCGCAGTAGATTATTACTAAATACAAATCTAATTTAATCAGTCCCTTATTTTTTATGTCTCTGACTTCACATGATCTTCAAGGTCCTCCTTAATCTATCTCAAATATAATTTTTTGCCAATATTTCTACCAGCCACTGCCCTCATTCTGCTTTTGATGCACCAAGATATTTACCGCTTCCTAATTAAACCCAGTATTTTCAGCCTCTCTGCTTTTGCTCACAGGATCTCTCTGCCCAGAATTACTTCCTTCTCTCTCTCTCTCCCTCTCCCCTTTTCTGCTCATTTCTTTTTAAACAGCTTTATTGAGGAATAATGGATATACAAAAAACTGCACATGTTAAATGTATAGAATTTGATGAGTTTGGACATAGGCATATACTCATGAAGCAATCATCATAATCAAGGTGATAGACATACCCAGCACCTCTGAAAATTTCTTTGTGCCTCTCCTTGCTGTGGTTGTTATTGTTGTGCTGCGTACTAAGTCACATTAGTCGTGTCCGACTCTTTGAGACCCTATGGACAGTAGCCCGCCAGGCTCCTCTGTCCATGGGGATTCTCCAGCAAGAATACTGGAGTGGGTTGCCATGCCCTCCTCCACGGGATCTTCCCGACTCAGGGATCGAACCTGAATCTCCTGCATTGGCAGGCGGATTCTTAAAACTAGTGCCACCTGGGAAGCCCAAGAACAATTAACATGAGATCTGCCCTTCTAAGAGATGGTTAAGGGCACTATACAGTATTGTTCACTATAGGTGTTATGTAGTAAGACAGACTCTAGGACCATTGTCATCTTGCATAACTGAAACATTATACCCATTGAACAACTTCCCAGTTCCCCTTCCTCAGCCCCTGGCAACCACCATTCTACTCTGTTTCACTGAGTTAGACTCTTTTAGACACTTCTCATTCTCTAAGGGGGAAGTCCTGAGTTAGCTTCTCCATTCTTAAAAGTCACACGCTGCCATTCATTCCTCCACAGGTCCCACAACACTTAATTTTTCCAATTTGGCATTTAATAGATTTTCCATGTGTTAGTTTCTTATGTACATGAATCTCTTCCTCCTCTCTCCAACTTTATTGTAAAGAGGAAAAGAGTAGGAGCCCCTCTGTTAAACTAGATAGTGCTAGGTATGTAGTTTCTCAGTAAATATTTCTATAATAATTATGGCTTTGGTTGTCAGAACATCAAGCTTTGAAACTGTCTCAGATTATCATTAACAAGTAGATAATATAGAAAGCTATACTTTTTTGAAGTTCTTCATTCCTATTTTACTAATATTAAACATAAGACCAAGTGGATCAGAAATACCTTGGTAACTGTGGCCGATTCCTGTTGATGTTTGGCAGAAAACAACAAAATTCTGTAAAAAAATTATCCTTCAATTTAACAAAAAGAAATACCTTGGTAGCATTTGAATTTTGTTCTCTTAAAGCTCAGCAATTGAACAAAGTCAAACTGAAAAGACCTCAGAAATCACCCAGTTTAGTGTCCCCATTTTGCAGATAAGATTGCATTGTTTCGACTTAGTCACCCCTGCAGTTAGAACTGTTACCGAGCTACAACCACAGGGACAGTTCTGGGCCCCTCTCTCCTGCCGTTGCCCCGACAAGGCTCAGTCAGTGATCCCAGGGCACACCTAGGACATGGAAGCATGCTACAGTTGTCATCAAACCCAGGAAATGGGTGGCAATTCCTCCTCTCCCCCTTCCCTCCTCCAGGGCGAAGACTGGGCAAGTGCTCTTTCAACTCTTACAGATTGGGATTTTTTTTTCTTGTCCAAATCAGTTATTTTAAGAAAAGGGGGAAGGAAACCACTTGTCATTTCTGAGATTAGTCACACACACACTCACAAGCTCATTGTCAAGTCAGATCACAATGAACATCCAGCTTAAGGCTTTTTTTCTTTGCAAGAGGGATGGAAAAGGAGAGATCATGAATGTCCATCCTAGAAGAACTCAGCAGGCAAATAATCAGGGATAAAAGAGAGCTACCCACCCACAGGTCACCTTGAAGCACTGAGTGACTGTTCTGAAAGGCTAAAACCAGTAACAGACACTCTGGGTGGGGATAGGCACAGAGAAGACGTGGGGAGAACAGGATTATTACTGTTGCAAATATGGCCAAAGTCACATTTGACGCTGCAGGCTAGCCTTGGATGCGAAGAATAAACTCATCTGAATTCCAAGAGCAAATATTTTCAATTCTGGCACTGTCACTGAGGAGTGAAAAAGCCAAGCTCCTGTTTGTTCATAGAATGAAACTCAGGACATCTGAGAAAGATTGATTTTCGAGTGTCTTGATCTGCACTGTGTCTTTACTCATCTTCCATTGTTTTATAGGATTCTCATGACTGGGGGATAAGATAGGGGTGATAATGTTCATTTAACAGCTAGGACCCTGAGGGAAAAGCAGGTGGGATGAATTGGGAGATTGGGATTGACGTATATACACCATTAATGTGTGTGTGTGCTCAGTCGCTCAGTCGTGTCTGACTTTTTGCGACCCCGTGGACTGTAGCCCGCCAGGCTCCACTGTCCATGGAATTTTCCAGGCAAGAATACAGGAGTGAGTTGCCATTTCCTACTCCAGGGAATCTTCCCAATCCAGGGATCAAAGCCACGTTTCTGTCATCTCCTGTATTGACAGATGGATTCTTTACCACTGCACAACCTGGGAAGCCTATTGACACTATATATAAATCAGATAACTAACGAGAACCTATTGTATAGCTCAGGAAACTCTACTCGATGCTCTGTGGTGACCTGAATGAGAAGGAAATCCAAAAAAGAGGGGATATATGTACACATATTGCTGATTCACTTTGCTGTGCAGCAGAAACTAACACAACATTGTAAACAACTATACTCCAATAAAAATTAATTTAAAATAAAACAAAAGACCAACCAACACAAAAAAGGGCTAGGACCAAAGAGTGTAGTGCCTCTCTCAAGTTTAGGCAGGTTCTTAGGACAGATTGAGGACTCAGAACCAGGCTTCCTGGACACTGAGATACAAGGTGTTGCAAAGCTGGTAGGTCCTTCCGAAGAGCAGAGGGACTTCCACCTGTCAGTCTCCCTCGCACAATAGCAGAAGTCTTGTAAACACATGCACAACCTCAGCTAAGAAAAGGTACAAAGCGGGGGTGCTCTGCACCCCATGGGTAAGAGTCTCCCTTTGATGTCCCCTGGGTCTCACCTTTCTCCTGCTGAGCTCTGTGGTTAGCTCGATACTAGACTCCAGAGCCATCTTCCTTTCCCTTAAAACTCTAGCCCAAGCTGGACCAGTATGTCCTTTTCTTCTTTTCCAAAAGCAGAGCTGAGATAGCAACATTTCTGCAAAGGACAGCTATGAATAGTAACCAGAGAGTTGTGACCAACAATAAAAAACAGTATCATAACTGCCACATTTCCAAAGAAGTTTGTGATGCTGAGAGAACTAGAGACTTGACCCCAGAAGGCCAGAGCCTCTTCCCAGGCACCTCCTTTCCCAGGAGCTCATCTCCAGTTCAGTCACTGGTGCCCAACTACAGATGTAATCAGTTTCTGCACCTTGCAATGCAAGGGTTCTTATCCCCATTTCACAGATGATGAAACTGAAACACAGGAAGTTGTGTATCTCAACACTCAGCTACTGACTGATGGGGCTGCAGCTTTACCTCCACCTTGATTCCGATGACTGGCCCCCTTCCAGCTCTACAATTGCTTGTCCTTTAATGTAGTTAGCAGTCCTTCTGCTTACTATCCTTTCAGCACCATTACTAAAAAAAGTGCTTGAGGCAACTTTCATAAGCATTTGCTCCTACGATCTTCCTCTGTGTAGAATCCTCTGCTGAGTAAATTCATCCACATGGTGGCGAAAACCTGTGATCACTATTTAATCAACCAACAAGTACCAATTAAAGTTCACTATGTGACAAGCACAGGGACTGTGGAGACATTTCTAAGACACCTTAGACCTTTGGGTTGTACAAAAGAGCTGAGTTGGAGAGACAAAAATAACACATATTAGAACAAACTGCTATAATATAAAGACAGCATTTCATTATTTGCCAAATCACAAACCCTGGAATGCCTTCAGGGCCTGGGCTACACTCATTTGCATATTCTCATGCTGAGAAAACGTGACTGACTGCAGATTACAGTATCAAACATTGGTAGACATTATTCAGAGCCAATCAGGGGAACAAAGACATCAAATAAGTGCAGTAAATCCAATTTTGATCAAAGAGCAAGGCAATGATTAAATAATCTGTGAAGTTTTTTTTTATTTAATACAGTTCTCAGGGAATTCTGAAAGGATCCCCACGGAGTCTTGAGCAACGACAGCATCACGGAAACATGGGACTTCATTCTCAAATGGATTTATTGGAGAGGGAAATACTCGCTTGGATTTATAAACTCTGGGATGTTTGTTTGAAAAAAAAAGGAAATCATGGGACTTCCCTGATGGTCCAATGGTTAAGAATCCACCTCGCAATGCAGGGGTTGCAGTTCAATCCCTGGTTAGGGGACTAAGATCCCACATGTCACAGAGCAACGAAGTCCACATACTGCAACTACCGAAGCCTGTGTGCTCTGGGGTCCATGCGACACAACTACTGAGCCCACAAGCCACAACTAGAGAGTCCACGCGCCACAACAAGACCCTGCATGATGCAGCTAAGACCCTACACAGTCAAATAAATTTTTTTTTAATTAAAAAAAGAAAATCATGCTACTTTATTACTGAACTAGGGTCATTTTTAACTTAAATACATAAGAAGCTATGTAGGAAACTGACTTGATGTGTCTGGAATGTATCATTTCTATATTTGGGGGTGGGGGGGAAAGACTGTTAAGACACTGGTCAAATATTGCTCAAAGTCAGGGAATTTTTTTCTAAACTTGGCAAAGATTTCCATTCCCTTCTGGCTCGAAGAAGTGCCAACTTTCATGTTGCTGGAGAGCTCTGGGGACTTGATGAGGTTTGTTTTTGTATGTGTTTGATTCCAGACAATTACATTCTTTATTTTTGGCTGTGCTGGATCTTCACTGCTGTGGCAGCTTTTCTCTAGTTGCGGAGCATGGGCTCTAGGGCGTGCAGGCTTCAGTAGCTGTGGCTCCTGAGCACAGGCTCAGTAGTTGTGGTACTCACGCTTAGTTGCTCCAAGGCACATGGGATCTTCCCAGAAGAGGGATCGAACCTGTGTCTGCCACACTGGCAGGCAGATTCTTTACCACTGAGCCACCAGGGAAGCCTCAGAAGATTGCATTCTGAAGGGTCTATAAGTCAAGGCCAGATCTGCACATGTCCGGTGCTTAACTGCCTTCCAAGCTCCACCTGAGCCTATGATAGAGTTTCTCAGTGGCTCAGCTGTTAAAGAATCTGGCTGCAATGCAGGAGACTTGGGTTTGATCCCTGGGTTGGGAAGATCCCCCGGAGAAGGGAAAGGCTACCCACTCTAGTATTCTGCCCTGGAGAATTCCACGGACTGTACAGTCCATGGGGTCACAAAGAGTTGGACACGACTGAGTGACTTTCACTTACCACCTCAGCACAGCTATATCAGAATCTCTAGGAAGGGACCAGGCGGTAGTATTAGTTGAAAGCTCCGCAGGCAATCCCTATGTACAAGTGAAGTTGAGACCGCTGCTGTGTCAGTTGTCCCTCTGAAGCCCAGCTTGTACCAGGATGCTGAGCTGCCAAAGTTCAACAGCTGTTAGCATCACACCATAGCCTGGCAAGTAGTGTCCCAGGCTCTGCAGTCCATCCCCAGGCCGCTGTGAATCCCACCTCCCCTACAATTCTAGTTGTGGGTCCAAAGCCATGGAAGAATGATGATATTTCTGTGCCTCCTTTCCCTCATCTGTAAAATGGGGATTAAATCTTCTTTGAGGATCTTCATGAGAATTAACAAAGGTAATATATATATGTTATATATATATAATATATACATATATAAGGTGCTGAGTGTACCATGGGGCACACAGTGAGCCCTGGAATACATAACTTCTGAACTCTCACTGTGCCACCCTGAGTGAAGAGGAGAAGACACAAGATGAACAGTGCCTGGTAATCCGGGAGGAATTGGCTATCATTTATCTTTCTCGTCTCTTCCCTCCGATAACCTTCCCCTTGGCATTTGAGGTGGAACACAAAACGCTTATATATCTTCCCCAGCTGCAAACTGTCCTTTACAGATAGCCCCAGAGGGCAGAGAGCAGCATCTCTGGGTGGTGGAGAAGGGCAGCTGCCCTGGGAGATATGCCCTGAGTCCTGGACTTTTTAGGAGCTCTGATCAGTTTCCACTGGGCAGAGTATCAGACACTGAACCCAGTGGATTTTCTGAACCTGAGTGGCTGTGAGGAAGGAGAGGGTCTCTCTGTCTTCTTGCCTTTATGTGTGCAGAAGTCACCACCAGCAGAATTCAAACAGGTACTCATGACCCCAGCTTCCTCTTTTCTGAGAAGCATAGATTCTGAACCACAGTAAAAGCTCTGTGATTCAGATTTTATATTGTGATAAGACAGGTTACACTAAAACAATAATCTTTAACTTGCAGCAGAAGTCCCTTCTTTTTGAACACATATTTTAACTCCAGGTGCTGCCTAACAAATCATGAAAAGCGGGTTTTACTGGAAGAGGATCTGCATCTCTGACGCATGCCAGATGCTTGGCATGAATTATCTCCTCCCTTCAGACTGAGGCTCATGGAAAAGAACCAAGGTATAAATTCAACTGGCAAATGCTTGATTCCTGGGACTGGATTTTTCCCAAAGCTGCACATGTCAATATCACCCAGAAACCTTGTCAAGAGATTTTGGGGCCTCAGCCCTAGAGTTTCTAATCCAGGAAGTCTGGGATAGGGCCCAAGTGTCCGCATTTCTAACAAGTTCCCAGGTGATGCTGATGCTGCTGGTCCAGGGACCACAGTTTGAGAACATCTACTTTTATGGCCACAGTATCGATTATATAAACCTTAGTCAAAAAGAACAGGGGAGGAGGAGTCCTTAAGCATAACTGTAAAGTAGATTGTTGGGTTTCCCTACCCACCCACATACATGCAATACCATTATTTGCTGAGCAGATGTATTCCTCAGAAGCAGTAGAAGGTTTCTGCTTAGGCCAGATCCAAGCATACCCTCCATAGCAGCTGAGAATGGAAAGCCAAGGCTTTGGTTGTCTCCCAGATTTGGTGGCTTAGTTCCCTAAGGGTCTTTCCTTGGACCAGGTAAGGAAAAGTCCAGGAAAGGGAAAATAAACTGGCCCCACAAGGCAGCCACAGCACCCTTACTCAACCTTTACTCTTTTCTTTTTTTCTTAAAATTTCTTTTTTGGCCATGCTGTGCAGCACGTGGCATCTTAGTTCCCCAAGCAGGGAGTCAACCTGTGCCTCCTGCAATGTAAGCACAGAGTCTTAACCACTGAACCATAGGGAAGTCCCCTTATTCAGCCTCTTCAGGAGACCTTAGCAACCACTGAAGCTTGATTGCAATTTGTGGCCATTAACACAAGCTGGTCCTCAGGTGACCTCAGAAAGCCCTTTCTCTGATATTTGTCTGGTTTCCTAGCAACCTAAACATTAAGAAACAGAGGTGAAAACAAAAATTTCTAGGAGATCATCCCCTGATGGCTTCCCCCACTAGGTATTGGAAGCAAATTAGAAGCATTCTGACTGAATTAGGTATCTGCAGAGGTATCTGTGGAATTAGCAGCATTTTGACTGCCAGCATGAATAAGGTCTGTCATCTTAATCTACAGACTAAACAGAAAACCACAGGCCGATGACTGTAGTTCCCCCTCACAATTAAAGCCACACAAAAGCACAACTGCAAATGAGGCAGTGAAGCTGGGAGCTGCTGGCAGAAAGACCAGCTTGTGTGCAATGAGCTGAAATAAAACCAGTGTTTGAAAGCTTAGAGCTTTGAGAAATATATATGTCATGGCATTTTTTAGAAGACAATATATGAAGTAATTGCCACCTACCCAATAGCGTGAAATGGATCAAAATGGCAAGAAATGCTACCCCAGTGAGGTTTTAGTCAATTAGATGATGTTGGAAAGTGTGATATTTGGAGAGAAAGTGAGAGTGGAGTCATCCCTGCGTTCAAGTCCCAACTCTGCCACTTATCGGCAGAGTGACCTTGGACATAAGGCCGGATCCCCACATCCAAACCATCAGCAGGCCCTCCACCACCAAAAGATGTCCTAAGTCTGGTCACTTCTCTCATCACCATTGCTACCCACTGCGTGCAAGCCACCATTCATCTCTTATCTGGATTACTATAATAACCTGCTAACTAGTCTCCCTGCATCTATAGTTGTCACCTAACAGTTCATTCTCTACTCAATAGCCAGAGTGAGCTGGTCTTTTTTTTAAATTGTGATGAAACATGCATAATAAAATTTTCCATTTAAACCACTTTTAAGTAGTGTTAAGTATGTCCACACTGTTGAGCAACTAAATCTCTAGAATGTTTTCATCTTGCAAAACTGTAACTCTGCACCCATTAAACAATTCCTCATTTCCTAACCACCCTTAGCAACTTGTTTCTGTGAGTCTGACTACTCTAAGTACCACATATAAGTGAAATCACGTAGTTTTTGTCTTCTAGTAACTAGCTTATTTCACTAAGCATTATTATTCAAGGCTCCCTTCATGCTGTAGTATGTGTCACTATATTCTTCTTTTTAAGGCTGAATAATATTCCATTATATGTAGAAGAACACATATAGTTTATCTATTCATCTGTCAGGGCTTCTCAGGTGACTCAGTGGGTAAAGAATTCATCTGCCAATACAGGAGACACAAGAACGCAGGTTGATGATACCTGGGTCAGGAAGATCCCCTGGAGTAGGAAATGGCAACCCAATCCAGTTTTCATGCCTGGAAAATCCCATGGACAGGGGAGCCTGGTAGGCTATAGTCCATGGTGTTGCAAAGAGTCAGACACAAGGGAACAACTGAGCACACACATTCATCTGTCAATGGACATTTGTGTTGCTTCCGCCTCTTGGCTATTATGAATATTGTTGCTACAAACATGAATGTATGACTTTCCAAGACACTTCTTGCAATTCTTTTGAACTATATGGTATTAATATTTTTAACTTTTTGAGGAGCTGCCACACTGTTCTTCATGATAACTGCATTATTTTACATTCCTACTAGGAGTACAAAATGATCTTTGAAGTCCTCAGTACTGTTGACATTTCAAGCTGGGTAACTAGTTGGGTGTGTGTGTGTGTGTGTGTGTGTGTGTGTGTGTGTGTGTGTTTGTAGAGGTGGGGGAGGGCTAGTTCCTGTCTCATGTGACATAATATGTTTAGCAGCATCCCAGGCCTCTACCTAATTCAGTTCAGTTCAGTCGCTCAGTCGTGTCTGACTCCTTTCGATCCCATGAACCACAGCACGCCAGGCCTCCCTGTCCATCACCAACTCCTGGAGTTTACCCAAACTCATGTCCATTGAGTCGGTGATGCCATCCAACCATCTCATCCTCTGTCTTTCCCTTCTCCTCCTGCCCTCAACCTTTCCCAGCACCAGGGTCTTTTCAAATGAGTCAGCTTTTCGCATCAAGTGGCCAAAGTATTGGAGTTTCAGCTTCAACATCAGTCCTTCCAATGAACACCCAGGACTCATCTCCTTTAGGATGGACTGGTTGGATCTCCTTGCATTCCAAGGGACTCTCAAGAGTCTTCTCCAACACCACAGTTCAAATGCATCAATTCTTGGGCGCTCAGCTTTCTTTATAGTCCAACTCTCACATCG
Organism: Giraffa tippelskirchi; assembly: GCF_054371585.1. Lineage (NCBI taxonomy): Eukaryota > Metazoa > Chordata > Mammalia > Artiodactyla > Giraffidae > Giraffa > Giraffa tippelskirchi. The sequence continues at coordinate 61,504,149 of NC_137280.1, forward strand.
ATACATGACTACTGGAAAAACCATAGCCTTGACTAGACGGACCTTTGTTGCAAAGTAATGTCTCCGCTTTTTAATATGCTGTCTAGGTTGGTCATAACTTTTCTTCCAAGGAGTAAGTGTCTTTTAATTTCATGGCTGAAGTCACCATCTGCAGTGATTTTGGAGCCCCCCAAAATAAAGTCAGCCACTGTTTCCACTGTTTCCCCATCTATTTGCCATGAAGTGATGGGATCGGATGCCACGATCTTAGTTTTCTGAATGTTAAGCTTTAAGCCAACCTTTTCACTCTCCTCTCTCCTCTCTCACTTTCATCAAGAGGCTTTTTAGTTCCTCTTGACTTTCTGCCATAAGAGTGGACATTTGCGTTGGACAAATACATCTGCATTTCTGAGGTTATTGATATTTCTCCCAGCAATCTTGATTTAAGCCTGTGCTTCATCCAGCCCAGCGTTTCTCATGATATACTCTGCATATCCTTTTCCTATTTGGAAACAGTCTGCTGTTCCATGTCCAGTTCTAACTGTTGCTTCCTGACCTGCATACAGGTTTCTCAAGAGGCAGGTCAGGTGGTCTGGTATTCCCATCTCTTTCAGAATTTTCCACAGTTTATTGTGATCCACACAGTTATGTTTCTCTGGAACTCTCTTGCTTTCTCAGTGATCCAGCGGATGCTGGCAATTTGATCTCTGGTTCTTCTGCCTTTTCTAAAACCAGCTTGAACATCTGGAAGCTCACAGTTCACATACTGCTGAAGCCTGGCTTGGAGAAGTTTGAGCATTACTTTACTAGTGTGTGAGATGAGTGCAATTGTGCAGTAGTTTGAGCATTCTTTGGCATTGCCTTTCTTTGGGATTGGAATGAAAAGTGACCTTTTCCAGTCCTGTGGTCACTGCTGAGTTTTCCAGATTTGCTGGCATATTGAGTGCAACACTTTCACAGCATCATCTTTTAGGATCTAAAATAGCTCAACTGGAATTCCATCACCTCCACCAGCTTTGTTTGTAGTGATGCTTCCTAAGGCCCACTTGACTTCACATTCCAGGATGTCTGGCTCTAGGTGAGTGATCACACTATTGTGATTATCTGGGTCATGAAGATCTTTTTTGTACAGTTCTCCTGTGTATTCTTGCCACCTCTTCTTAATATCTTCTGCTTCTGTTAGATCTATACCATTTCTGTCCTTTATTGAGCCCATCTTTGCATGAATGTTCCCTTGGTATCTCTAATTTTCTTGAAGTGATTTCTAGTCTTTCCCATTCTATTATTTTCCTCTATTTCTTTGCACTGCTCTACCCCCTAGATACCCGTAATACCTTCACCCGTCAAATGTGACAACCAAAAATATTTCCAGGCATTGTTGAATGTTTCCTGGTTGAGAATCACTGAATTAGATCCTGGATCTCCCCAGCTTAAAGCCTTCTGGAGTCTTCCCACCATACTTAGGATAAAATCCAAACAGTCCCCAGCAAAACTCCCAAGGCTGCTCTGCCCACTTCTTTGACCTTGTCTTACTGGGCTTTGTATTTGGTCCCCAGCACAACAAAATTATTGCTAGCTCAGGGCCTTTACATTTATTGTTCCCATTGCCTGGGGTCTCAGGTCTCTGCCATTCACATCTCAACTCATATGTCACCTCCTCAAGGATGTGTTCCTTGATCAACCAACTCAATAATCCAAAAATCATGTTAAAAATAACAGACATTTATGATCCCAGACAAACCAGGAACTTTTGATAGCCTATTGATGAAGGTGAAAGAGAAGAGTGAAAAAGTTGGCTTAAAACTCAACATTCAAAAACCAAAGATCATGGCATCTGGTCACATCACTTCATGACAAATAGATGGAGAAACAATGGAAACAGTGACGACTTTATTTTCTTGGGCTTCAAAATCACTGCAGATGGTGACTGCAGCCATGAAATTAAAAGATGCTTGCTCCTTGGAAGAAAAGCTATGACAAACCTAGACAGCATATTAAAAAACAGAGACGTTACTTTGTCAACAAAGGTTCGTCTAGTCAAAGCTATGGTTTTTCCAGTAGTTATGTATAGATGTGAGAGTTGGACCATAAAGAAGGATGAGCACTGAAGAATTGATGTTTTTGAACTGTGGTGTTGGAGAAGACTCTTGAGAGTCCCTTGGACTGCAAGGAGATCAAACCGGTCAATCCTAAAGGAAATCAACCCTGAATATTCATTGGAAGTACTGATGCTAAAGCTGAAGCTCCGATTGTTTGGCCACCTGATGCAAAGAACCGACTCATTAGAAAAGACCCCGATGCTGGGAAAGATTGAAGGCAGGAGGAAAAGGGAACAACAGAGGATGAGATGGTTGGATGGCATCACTGACTCAATGGACATGAGCTTGAGCAAGCTCATGTCAGAGAAGCCTGGTATGCTTCAGTCCATGGGGTTGCAAAGAATTGGACATGACTGAGAGACTGAACAAAAACAACTAATTATCCATCTGTCAGACTAGGACTTGAGCTCCATGAGAGCAGGGATTTGGTCTATTTTGTTCATCAAGTGTCCCCAGCACCTACAACAGCAGCAGAGTAGATGCTCAGCAAGCATTGCTGAATGAATGTCAAAACTTTCTGACCTTGATTACTTCAACTCTGAAAATGGATATGATAACTGACAGCCTAGAGACTGTTATACAGAATAAATACCACAAATGTGCTATCAGATCCTCAGTAAAATGCTTATTTCCTTCTTGCTATTTCCATAGAAAAGTAAAGTTTTCTAATTAAAGAGATCTTGGTCCATCAAAGTGGAATCCCAGAACTGGAGGTGAGGGTCTCAGTTCAGTTCAGTTCAGTTGCTCAGTCGTGTCCGACTCTTTGCGACCCCATGAATTGCAGCACACCAGGCCTCCCTGTCCATCACCAACTCCCAGAGTCTACCCAAACCAATGTCCATCGAGTTGGTGATGCCATCCAACCATCTCATCCTCTGTCGTCCCCTTCTCCTCCTGCCCCCAATCTCACCCAGCATCAGGGTCTTTTCCAATGAGTCAACTCTTCGCATGAGGTGGCCAAAGTATTGGCGTTTCAGCTTCAACATCAGTCCTTCCAATGAACACCCAGGATTGATCTCTTTTAAGATGGATTGATTGGATCTCCTTGCAGTCCAAGGGACTCTCAAGAGTCTTCTCCAACACCACAGTTCAAAAGCATCAATTCTTCGGCGCTCAGCTTTCTTCACCATCCAACTTTCACATCCATACACGACCACTGGAAAAACCATAGCCTTGACTAGACGGACCTTTGTTGGCAAAGTAATGTCTGTGCTTTTAAATATGCTATCTAGGTTGGTCATAACCTTCCTTCCAAGGAGTAAGCGTCTTTTAATTTCATGGCTGCAATCACCATCAGCAGTGATTTTGGAGCCCAAAAAATTAAAGTCTGACACTATTTTCACTGTTTCCCCATCTATTTCCCATGAAGTGATGGGACCAGATGCCATGATCTTAGTTTTCTGAACGTTGAGCTTTAAACTAACTTTTTCACTCTCCTCTTTCACTTTCATCAAGAGGCTCTTTAGTTCTTCTTCACTTTCTGCCATAAGGGTGGTGTCATCCGCATATCCGAGGTTATTGATATTTCTCCCGGCAATCTTGATTGCAGCTTGTGTTTCTTCCAGCCCAGCATATCTCATGATGTACTCTGCATATAAGTTAAATAAGCAGGGTGACAGTATACAGCCTTGACGGACTCCTTTTCCTATTTGGAACCAGTCTGTTGTTCCATGTCCAGTTCTAACTGTTGCTTCCTGACCTGCATACAGGTTTCTCAAGAGACAGGTCAGATGGTCTGGTATTCCCATCTCTTTCAGAATTTTCCAGTTGATTGTGATCCACACAGTCAAAGGCTTTGGCATAGTCAATAAAGCAGAAATAGATGTTTTTCTGAAACTCTCTTGCTTTTTCGATGATCCATTGGATGTTGGCAATTTGATCTCTGGTTCCTCTGCCTTTTCTAAAACCAGCTTGAACATCTGAAAGTTCACGGTTCATGTATTGCTGAAGCCTGGCTTGGAGAATTTTGAGCATTACTTTACTAGCATGTGAGATGAGTGCAATTGTGCAATAGTTTGAGCATTCTTTGGCATTGCCTTTCTTTGGGATTGGAACGAAAACTGACCTTTTCCAGTCCTGTGGCCACTGCTGAGTTTTCCAAATTTGCTGGCATATCGAGTGCAGCACTTTCACAGCATCACCTTTGAGGATTTGAAATAGCTCAACTGGAATTCCATCACCTCCACTAGCTTTGTTCATAGTGATGCTTTCTAAGGCCCACTTGACTTCACATTCCAGGATGTCTGGCTCTAGGTGAGTGATCACACCATCGTGATTATCTGGGTCGTGAAGATCTTTTTTGTACAGTTCTTCTGTGTATTCTTGCCACCTCTTCTTAATATCTTCTGCTTCTGTTAGGTCCATACCATTTCTGTCCTTTATCGAGCCTATCTTTGCATGAAATGTTCCTTTGGTATCTCTAATTTTCTTGAAGAGATCTCTAGTCTTACCCATTCTGGTGTTTTCCTCTATTTCTTTGCATTGATTGCTGAGGAAGGCTTTCTTATCTCTCAATGCTATTCTTTGGAACTCTGCATTCAGATGGGAATATCTTTCCTTTTCTCCTTTGCTTTTCGCTTCTCTTCTCTTCCCAGCTATCTGTAAGACCTCCTCAGACAGCCATTTTGCTTTTTTGCATTTCTTTTCCATGGGGATTGTCTTGATCTCTGTCTGCTGTACAATGTCACGAACCTCTGTCCATAGTTCATCAGGCACTCTGTCTATCAGATCTAGTCCCTTAAATCTATTTGTCACTTCTACTGTATACTCATAAGGGATTTGATCTAGGTCATACCTGAATGGACTAGTGGTTTTCCCTACTTTCTTCAATTTAAGTCTAAATTGGCAATAAGCAGTTCATGATCTGAGCCACAGTCTGCTCCTGGTCTTGTTTTTGCTGACTGTATAGAGCTTCTCCATCTTTGGCTGCCAAGAATATAATCAATCTGATTTCGGTGTTGACCATCTGGTGTTGTCCACATGTAGAGTCTTCTCTTGTGTTGTTGGAATAGGGTGTTTGCTATTACCAGTGCGTTCTCTTGGCAAAACTCTATTAGCCTTTGCCCTGCTTCATTCTGTACTCCAAGGCCAAATTTGCCTGTTACGCCAGGTGTTTCTTAACTTCCTACTTTTGCATTCCAGTCCCCTATAATGAAAAGGACATCTTTTTTGGGTGTTCTTTCTAGAAGGTCTTGTAGGTCTTCATAGAACCATTCAACTTCAGCTTCTTCGGCATAACTGGTCGGGGCATAGACTTGGATTACTGTGATATTGAATGGTTTGCCTTGGAAACGAACAGAGATCATTCTATTGTTTTTGAAATTGCATCCAAGTACTGAGGGTCTAGTGTAGCATTTCTCAATCCTGGCTGAACATGAGAATTACCTAGATCATGTTTGTAAAATATCAATGCCCAGGACCCACCCAAGCCAAGTGAAACAAATGCTCTAAAAGTAAGGCTCAGGCAGGTGAATAGTTTTAAAGTTTCCTGGGGGATTCTGCTGCAGAACTCTGAGACCCGCAAATCAGGTCAAACCTACTAACTTCATAGATGAGGAATCAAGCTTAGAAAGGAGACTTCCCACGATCAACTAAAGTTTGACAAGGGAGCCAAGAACACTCATTGAAGAAAAGACAGTCTCTTTAATAAATGGTTCTGGGATAATTTATTATTCACTTGTAAAAGAATGAAACAGAACCCATATCTTAAACTACTCACAAAAAATTAACTTGAAATGCATTAAAGGGTTAAATGTAGGACCTGAAACCATGAAACTTCTAGAAAACGCAGGAATAAGGCTCCTTGACATGGGTCTTGCTAATGATTTTTGGATGTGACATGTTGAACTGTACCCACAGGTCTGCAAGCCCTGTAGCTGCCCAGCCTCAAGACAGAAGAAAGAGCCTGGAGACAGTGACAAAGACATCAATGGTTTATTGGACAGAGGAATCTTACGTCTGAAGCAAAAGTTCCTGGAGCGTCAACCCACTGTGCGCAGCATACATGACAGCAGTCTTCACTTCTCAGAGGAGAAAGAGATTGCTATTTATAGAAGGAATTGACATAAGGTTACCTCATCAGTTTCCAGGGAAATCAGCAGGTCCCGCACAATTGCTCAGGTTAATGAGCATCATTATTGACCATCATGAAAGCAGATGTTTCCCTTTAAAACACTAGCAGGTGGAGCCATTCTGGACTAAGGATTAGAACAGTCACTAGCTGGGGCAGGGAACAAGCACATTCATGAGAGAGGGTGTAGGTGAAGTAGGGACTGGTCCAGTGGAGCATGTACACAGAGCAAGAGAATGGCCATCTTAAGTGACCTGAACATACACCCAAAGCACAAGCAGTAAAATCAAAAGAAAACAAGTGGGACCTCATCAAATTAAAAAGCTTCTGCACAGCAAAAGAATCCATCAACAAAGTGACAAGCTATTCTATGAAATAGAAAAAAAATATTTGGAAACCATGTATCTGATAAGTGGTTAATATCCAAAACATATAAAGAACTCATACAGATCAACAGCAAAAAAGAAAAAAAAATTTAAATGGGCAAAAGGCCTGAATTGACATTTGCTCCAAGAAGATTCATGAGAGGTCAACAGGTATTTGATATATGAAAAAATATTCAACGTCACTCTCATTGTCGTTGTTGTTGGTTAGTCGCTAAGTAGTGTTCGACTCTTTTGTGACCCCTTGGGCTATAGCCCACCGGGTTCCTCTATCGATGGGATTTCCCAGGCACAAATACTGGAGTGGGTTGCCATTTCCTTCTCCAGGGTATCTTCCTGACCCAGGGATTGAACCCGGGTCTCCTGCCTTGGCAGGCGGATTCTTCACCACTAGCCCACCAGGGAAGCCCCTCACTAGTCATTAGGGAAATACAACTTTAAACCACAACGAGATATTACATGCCTATTGGAATGGCTTTTAACAAAAAGACAAGAGATAACAAATGCTGGCATGGATGTGGAGAAAAGAGAACCCTTGTATGCTGATGGGGAGAAGGAAATGGCACTCCACTCCAGTACTCTTGCCTGGAAAATCCCATGGATGGAGGAGCTAGGCTACAGTCCATGGGGTTGTGAAGAGTCGGACACGACTGAGCAACTTCACTTTCACTTTTCACTTTCATGCATTGGAGAAGGAAATGACAACCCATTCCAGTATTCTTGTCTGGAGAATCCCAGGGATGAGGAGCCTGGTGGGCTGCCATCTATGGGGTCGCACAGAGTCGGACACGTCTGAAGCGACTTAGCAGCAGCAGCAGCAGTATGCTGATGGTGGGAATGTAAGTTGGTATAATCTCTATGGAAAACGGTATGGAGGAGCCTCAAAAATTAAAAATAGAACTACCATATGATCCAGCAATTCCACTTCTGGGAATACTCAAAAGTAATATAAACACTAACTCAGAAAGATATCTGCACCCCCAGATCGGCATTATTTACAACAGGCAAGATATGGGAACAATCCAAGTGCCCATAAATGGATGAATGAGTAAAGAAATTAACATATACATATATATACATGCAGGGGAACATTAACCATTTAAAAGAACAAGGAAATTGTATCATTTGAGACAGCATGAATGGACCCTGAAGGTAGTATGTTGAGTGAAGTCAGATAGAGACATAAAAAGACCACATGATCTCACTAATATGTGGAATCTAAAAAAAAAACAAAATCATAGAGAAACAGATCAGACTTGTGGTTACCAGAAGCAGATGGTGGAGGGAGAGTGAATTGGAGGAAAGTGGTCAAAAGGTACAAACTTCTAGTTATAAGTAAGTACTAAGAATATAATGTACAATATGATGACCATAGCTAACACTGCTGTATGATACACAGGAAATTTATTAAGAGAGCAAATCCTAAGTGTTTTCATCACAAGGAGATTGTTTTTTCCCTTTTTTCTTCTTTCTTTTCTTTTTATTGTATTTATATGAGAAGATGGATGTTAACTGAACATTTTGTGATAACCATTTCATGATAGATGTAAATCAAACCATCATGCTATATGCCTTAAACTTGTATATGTCAACTGTTTCTCAATAAAACTGCAGCAGAGGTGGGGCGGAGAAAAAAAATTTTTTTAATTAAAAAAAATTAGAAAAATGAGACCTGTCCATGGTTACACATTCTACATGGCAGAAACTGCACTGGACCCCTGGTCTCCTTGCTCCTATTCGGTCCTCTGTCCACTCTATCAAATGGCTTCTTGCCAGGAGATGCAGCTTTCCAGGCTTGGAAAGATCATGAGGACATTCTGTGAGAAGACCTGGGCTTGCTTATGAGCCCTAGTCATCTGCAAGATCAGTGAGCCAAGTTCAAAGCCAGGTTAAATTCCTTGTTGGATCACTGTGATCACAACGCCCACCTCCACGCAGTCAGCGTGGGTGATGTGATGCTCAGTGACTGCTTGCCCCTCCAGACCCACTCTCCAACCTCAACACCTCCTCAATGCCCAGGGAGGCTGACCTTTAAGAGTTGAGTCAGCCAGACTCCTCTGGCTTCTAATTCAGTTCAGCTAGTGGCAGGCAATCAGATGACAAGAGGAGAGTCTGAACATGAAGCTAACCTCACTGGACTGTGTGAAGATGATCTGAATAGGTGAATCCACCACCCCTAGTTGACTGTTTCACACAGTACATAATAAATATCTTTCCTTTCTCTCACACAATGAGCCAGGGGGAAAAAAATCTGTCCAGGGCTTAGGGCAGGAGAAGAAGATTAGCTTATATTTATAGCAAAAGATTGACACAAAAGAATCGTTTAGTTAAAGGGAACAAAGAAACTCCACCAAAATAAAACATTGTTCTGTTGATTCCCTGCTTTTGTCGTTAATTAAACCTCTCTTCTCTGGCACTGGGCCAACTTCAATTTTCTTTTCCTAATCTGTTTACTTCATAAACAACATTCAGAGCTTTTTACAATCTCTTGTGGGGCCTTCAAAAGGGTTCTTGTACTAAGAGTAATGCTTTTCCCACCATTCAGACAGTGACTGCCTGGTGGGTAATGAACTGGAGGTGGACTCCAAGGAAAAGTGATGTGGTCCCAGCCTCCCAAGCTTGACCAAGGCTGCTGAGTTCACATTCAAAGGTGCAGTGGCCTCTTCTCAGAAGTGCTGGGAGCTATCCCAAACAACCCAATTGGGAGTTTCTAATCTGCAGAAACTAACTTCTAATTTGGGGAGCTATTGTTTAGTCACTAAGTCATGTCTGATTCTTTCCGAGCCCATGGACTGTAGCCCAGCAGGCTCCTCTGTCCATGGGATTTTCCAGACAGGAATACTGGAGTGGGTTGCATTTCCTTCTCTAAGGGATCTTCCTGACCAGGATTGAACCCACGTCTCCTGCATTGGCAGGTGAATTCTTTACCACTGAACCACCAGGAAAGCCAACTTGGAGAGCTACATGCTCCCAATTTGACCCTGGTGGAAGAATTTAACGAGACCATAGAAATGAGTGGAGTAGGAAGTCTACAGGCTGGGCTGCTCTGGGGTCAACTACACTGCTGTGTGGTTTGGGACATATTGCAGGATCCCTTCATGCTTGTTTACTCACTTATTTCTTTAAATGCATAAATACTATCTTCACCCAGGGCCAGAAACTACACTTCTAACTACATTCCCACACTACTATGACTGAGAATCAAACAGAAGGACTGATGTCTTTTCCCATGGACAACCACCATTAGCATCTCCATACTATGCTTGTTGGGCTCTAGAAACATATCAAAAGTTAGCCTCTCGGCAGAGACCCTAAAAAAAGATCAAGTAGTGATCATTCTTGAGTTCATTTAGACACAGGAAAAGACATCCTTTGGAAAAGGGGATGAAATTCTTAGTTTCTCAGCCGTCTATCACTATCAAACAGGCAAAGATTTAATCAATTGCTTAGCACTGAAAAGGCTGAAATCTGAGTGCAATCTATGTCTTTGAACTTTATTGCCAATGTTCCTTTCTCAACCTCTTGAGTAATTCAATTTCCCTAAGCAAACAAATTGAATGTAGGATCAGAGAAGAAGTATCAGTGAACCCTCCAACCCACCACCACGATGCTGTCTGCAGGCAGAGATACCCTTAAACTGTTTCAAGGGCAATCCTTGCTTACTGAGTCTAGGGTGCTTGATAATGTCCACAGGCCCTCATTTCCACCAGATTCCCTTCTCTGACATGGAAGGGAACATGCAGAAACAAGGATGGCCTGTCTGGCTACTGGCAAAGCTGAGATTCCAGCCTTTAGGCCCTGCTTTCCAGAATTTTCTGCATGAGATCATAGCCCAGTGGTAAAATGAATGGGCTATGGAGTGAGCCAGGATAGAGTCCAAATGCCAGAGCTGACATGTACTTTTGATTTAATTTTGGGTCCTGGTTCTCAGTCAAAACCCACCTGAAAGGACTATACAGATTAAATAGTGTTAAAATCTTTCATTATTATCATTGCTCTTACACAGATGAGAAGAACCATAGGGAAGGACAATTAACACAACAATCTCAGTTTAAACACATGTCACTGGTTCTAAGACTCTACATTCCCAATACAGGGGGCCTGAGTTTAATCTCTAATCAGGGAACTAGATCCCACATGCCAAAACTAAGTGCACACTGCAACTGAAAGATCCTGCAAGCCAGAACCAAGACCTGGCACAGTCAAATAAACAAATAAACTATTTTAAAAAACCCATATATCACCTGTGTCACAGTTGAACATGTGTCACCTCAAATGAACTGTCCACACCACTAGGGATGGTGTGTAGTTATGTTCAGACATGTCTGTGTGTCCTCTGTGGTGGGTGCAGTCTGAGAAGGGCCGCCCTCTGGGGCCAGCGGCCCTTCAGATTCCATACGGAACCTCTTATTCAGTGAAAGCCTGTTCCCTTTACCATTCATTTCCCTTGGTTGGATGGTCTCAAGGTGGAGGCATTCTTCTGCTTTGCTCTGATATTTCCAAATTCCTCAGAATCCTGTCCCATCAAATTCCTCCAGACGAGTTTGATTTAGATCCAAGGGCTCAGACTGGAGGCCTGGGTGTCGTGTGTTTGGTGAGCCTCTGCTCCATCTCTGGTTAGATTTCTGCTGGCTGTGTTGCAGTCCACCTTCTGACAGCCATTCACACCTCCCTGAGAGTATGATCTTTCTTTCCCCTAATGCTTAAGGTGGGCCATCTGAAGGTAGTTGGAACTGTGTCCCCCCACTGATCCAAAATTTGTATGTTGAAACCCTAACCCTCAGGACCTCAAAATTTGACTATGTTTGGAAATGGGTCCTTTAAAGAGCAGTTAAAATGAGGCCAAAAGATTGAGCCTTAATCCAAACTGACTGGTGTCCACACTGGAGGAGGAAACTTGGACACAGAAAGACTCCAGGGATGCACACACACATGGTAAAAAGGCCATGTGAAGACAGGAGGAGAAAAGGGACATCTGTGAGCCAAGGAGATTTCAGAAGACATCAAACCTACAGACACCCTGATCTCAGATTTCCAGCCTCTAGAACTGTGAGGAGATTCATTTCCCTTGTTTGAGCCAGTCTGTGGCACTTTGTTAAGGCAGCCGGAGCTGACTAATACAGTCTATTTGCATTCCCCAATGTCCAGTCACTTCTCTGACGTCAACTCACGCGTTCAGATAAGCCACACTGACTCATTTCTACGGTGGCTCTGGGGAATTCTGTTTCCAGAGCCAGTGCTATTTAAGGTGTCCCTGGACGGGGGCAGAGAGGGGAGAGCCATGCACCTGAGAAGACGCTTTTCTTCCGGTCTGTCGCTCTTCCTGAGGAGACACGGTGGTTCCCAAAGGTGAGGCCCGAGCGGATGGTTACTTCTACGCACAGTCTGGCTTCTTTTACGTCAGATCCTTCCGCACATTCATTCCTTGTCACTTCGCTGGAATGCACTGACTGCATGAATACATACCAAACCACTCACCAAAGGAATTCACAGTTTTCAGTCCCAGTTCCTACACTTTGAGAAATGTTTCAGCAGCTGAGATTCTGTGGGGAGCTCCACAACGCAGCTGTAACCTTCAAATTCCAACTATGCTCTAAGCTCTCTGGATGGGCCAGAGCCCCCATATACCACGTATTGCATTGAATAAGCTGGGGAGAGGGGACAACTGCAGAGACGACAGTGCTATTAACACACTAGTAGCACCTGCACGGCTGTACAAAGCGGCTCTGGCAGAAACCGTGTCATAGACAATTAGCTCCCTCCCAGCCTCACGCTGTGTGACTAACATGCCCTTTATAAACGTTATTGATTTTCAGACATTTCTAAGTGAAGCATTTTCCTCCAAAAAGAAAAATAATACAAATCACCAAGGAAGGAAAAAGGCTCTGGTGAATATTAGAGCAGCTCCCTGGATCTCGATGAGTCCACTCTGGACATTGGAAAATAGCCAGCAGAGAAAAGAATGACCACATTTGTATAATCATCTCTGGGAAGGGAAGTGATCTGGTGCTATGTGAGGTTCTGATGCTTCTCCTCTCGTTTACCTGTTTGAGCATCCGCCTTAACCCTTTCTGCGTTTACACTCAATCATGACTTTGTTCTCCTCCGGCTGCTCTCTTCATTAGGAACCACTAAGTGCATCTCTGTTCGTTCATTGATTTAGAACAATGAGTGTCTTGTTCTTAGAGTTTGTGCAAATGAGCCAGTGTGAGAATGTGCTGCAGAGGGTTGTAACCTGTGGGGTCTCAGAGGGAAGCGTCCACCTTGGGACTTACAGGGCACATGTCTCTTCTTAGAGACTGAGACATGAGTCAAAATGCCTGTGAGTCAAAGATGAAAAGTACAATTGTCAATCAAGCCCAGCTGCCCACTTCAGCACCTCTCAGCTGCCTTTCCTGGGAATTCCTTGGTGGTCTTGTGGTTAGGATTCCACACTTCCACTTCAGGGGCATGGGTTTGATCCCTGGTTGGGGAACTAAGATTCTGCATGCTGCTCAGCACAGCCAAAAAGAAATATCAGATGTCTTTCCCTATACGCCAAATATATGGACATCAAAATTACAATCAGAAGCTTTGCTTGAGGAGCGGGGATGCCGAGTTGGGAAGTGTGTAGATTGATGCATGGTATGATACATCTACCCAAAAATAGGGATTGCCTTGGACAGCAAGGAGATCCAACCAATTCATCCTAAAGGAAATCGGTCCTGAATATTCATTGGAAGGACTGATGCTGAAGCTGAAGCTCCAATACTTTGGCCACCTGATGCGAAGAACTGACTCATTTGGAAAGACCCTGATGCTGGGAAAGATTGAAGGTGGGAGGGGAAGGGGATGATAGAAGATGAGATGGTTGGATGGCATCACCAACTCAATGAACATGAGCTTGAGTAAGCTCCGGGAATTGGTGATGGAGAGGGAAGCCTGGCATGCTGCAGTCCACGGAGTCACAGAGTCAGACACGACTGAGCAACTGAACTGAACTGAACTGAACTGAACTGATGCTTATGGGGCAGCAGACGCTCTCCAGCACAGTGTTTGAAAGGCTCCACTCGCTCCCGGCTCTTTGACAGTTTTCTTTGTTCTGTTCTTCAACCTCATTCTCACCTTTGCTTCCCCTAGTCCTTCACCAAAACCATAAACTACAAGTGAATAGCTTCTGCTGAGTGGATTCCAAAGACCCCTGCTTGATCTCCTTAGGATCAGGTCACCTTGCTTACAGTTTGCCAGAGTCCTTGGTTTCTCACCAGCAGATTCTTGCCTGGTTTACTCCCAGTCTTCCTGAATGGTTTTTCCTGGCTTAACTTCTAAACAGAAACTTTTCATCTGAGTTCCCAGGGAAACATCAAGCTCATTGCCCCCTTCCAGCCTCTCTTTCCTCCTTTTAAAAGCGCTATTGAAAACTAAAAGCTGGTTTTTCGAGAAGATAAACAAAATTGACAAGCCATTAGCCAGACTCATCAAGAAACAAAGGGAGAAGAATCAGATCAACAAAATTAGAAATGAAAATGGAGAGATCACAACAGACTACACAGAAATACAAAGGATCATAAGAGACTACTACCAACAGCTATATGCCAATAAAATGGGAAACTTGGAAGAAATGGATGAATCCTTAGAAAAGTATAACTTTCCAAAACTGAACCAGGAAGAAATAGAAGATCTTAACAGACCCATCACAAGCACGGAAATCAAAACTGTAATCAGAAATCTTGCAGCAAACAAAAGCCCAGGACCAGACGGCTTCACAGTGGAATTCTACCAAAAATTTAGAGAGGAGTTAACACCTATCCTACTCAAACTTTTCCAGAAAATTGCAGAAGATGGTAAACTTCCAAACTCATTCTATGAGGCCACCATCACCCTAATTCCAAAACCAGACAAAGATGCCACAAAAAAAGAAAACTACAGGCCAATATCACTGATGAACATAGATGCAAAAATCCTTAATAAAATTCTAGCAAACAGAATCCAACATCATATTAAAAAGATCATACATCATGACCAAGTGGGCTTTATCCCAGGAATGCAAGGTTTCTTTAACATCGGCAAATCAATCAATGTAATACACCACATTAACAAATTGAAAGATAAAAACCATATGATTATCTCAATAGATGCAGAAAAAGCCTTTGACAAAATTCAACATCCATTTATGATAAAAACCCTCCAGAAAGCAGGAATAGAAGGAACATACCTCAACATAATAAAAGCTATATATGACAAACCCACAGCAAACATTATCCTCAATGGTGAAAAATTGAAAGCATTTCCCCTAAAGTCAGGAACAAGGCAAGGATGCCCACTTTCACCACTACTATTCAACATAGTTTTGGAAGTTTGGGCCACAGCAATCAGTACAGAAAAAGAAATAAAAGGAATACAGATAGGAAAAGAAGAAGTAAAACTCTCACTGTTTGCAGATGACATGATCCTCTACATAGAAAACCCTAAAGATTCTACCAGAAAATTACTAGAGCTAATCAATGAATATAGTAAAGTTGCAGGATATAAAATTAACACAGAGAAATCCCTTGCATTCCTATACTCCAATAATGAGAAAACAGAAAGAGAAATTAAGGAAACAATACCATTCATCATTGCAACAAAAAGAATAAAATACTTAGGAATATATCTACCTAAAGAAACAAAAGACTTATATATAGAAAACTATAAAACACTGATGAAAGAAATCAAAGAGGACACAAACAGATGGAGAAATATACCGTGTTCATGGATTGGAAGAATTAATATAGTGAAAATGAGTATACTACCCAAAGCAATCTATAGATTCAATGCAATCCCTATCAAGCTACCAATGGTATTTTTCACAGAACTAGAACAAATCATTTCACAATTTGTATGGCAATATAAGAAACCTCGAATAGCCAAAGCAATCTTGAGAAAGAAGAATGGAACTGGAGGAATCAACCTGCCTGACTTCAGGCTCTACTACAAAGCCACAGTCATCAAGACAGTATGCTACTGGCACAAAGATAGAAATATAGATCAATGGAACAAAATAGAAAGCCCAGAGATAAACCCACGCACCTATGGACACCTTATCTTCGACAAAGGAGGCAAGAATATACAATGGAGAAAAGACAATCTCTTTAACAAGTGGTGCTGGGAAAACTGGTCAACCACTTGTAAAAGAATGAAACTAGAACACTTCCTAACACCATACACAAAAATAAACTCAAAATGGATTAAAGATCTAAATGTAAGACCAGAAACTATAAAACTCCTAGAGGAAAACATAGGCAAAACACTCTCCAACATAAATCACAGCAGGATCCTCCATGACCCACCTCCCAGATATTGGAAATAAAAGCAAAAATAAACAAATGGGACCTAATTAAAATTAAAAGCTTTTGCACAACAAAGGAAACTATAAGCAAGGTGAAAAGACAGCCTTCAGAATGGGAGAAAATAATAGCAAATGAAGCAACAGACAAACAATTAATCTCAAAAATATACAAGCAACTCCTGCAGCTGAATTCCAGAAAAATAAACGACCCAATCAAAAAATGGGCCAAAGAACTAAACAGACATTTCTCCAAAGAAGACATACAGATGGCTAACAAACACATGAAAAGATGCTCAACATCACTCATTATTAGAGAAATGCAAATCAAACCCACAATGAGGTACCATTTCACACCAGTCAGAATGGCTGCTATCCAAAAGTCTACAAGCAATAAATGCTGGAGAGGGTATGGAGAAAAGGGAACCCGCTTACACTGTTGGTGGGAGTGCAAACTAGTACAGCCACTATGGAGAACAGTGTGGAGATTCCTTAAAAGACTGGGAATAGGACTGCCATATGACCCAGCAATCCCACTGCTGGGCATACACACCGAGGAAACCAGAATTGAAAGAGACGCGTGTACCCCAATGTTCATCGCAGCACTGTTTACAATAGCCAGGACATGGAAGCAACCTAGATGTCCATCAGCAGATGAATGGATAAGGAAGCTGTGGTACATATACACAATGGAATATTACTCAGCCATTAAAAAAAAATACATTTGAATCGGTTCTATTGAGATGGATGAAACTGGAGCCCATTATACAGAGTGAAGTAAGCCAGAAAGAAAAACACCAATACAGTATACTAATGCATATATATGGAATTTGAAAGATGGTAACGATAACCCTATATGCGAGACAGAATAAGAGACACAGATGCATAGAACAGTCTTATGGACTCTGAGGGAGAAGGTGAGGGTGGGATGTTCTGGGACAATAGCATTGAAACATGTATATTATCATATGTGAAACAGAACACCATTCCATGTTCAATGCATGAGATAAATGCTCAGGGCTGGGGCAATGGGATGACCCAGAGGGATGGGATGGGGAGGGAGGAGGGAGGGGGGTTCAGGATGGGGAACACATGTAAACCCATGGCTGATTCATGTCAATGTATGGCAAAAACTACTACAATATTGTAAAGTAATTAGCCCCCAACTAAAATAAATAAATTTATTAAAAAAAAAAAAGAAGAGCCAAAAAAAAAAAACTCTGTTGAGTGAGAGAGAACGAGATGATGCATGCAACATTCTTATACTGGTGCTCACCACCATTGAGCACTCAGGAAGCATTGGTTTCCTTTTCCACAAGTGGTGAAGCAAGTTGTGTAGCTCTGCATATACAATCACACCATCACAGGGCAAAGAGACAGATGTGCATGCCCCAGAGATCTTCCGCTGGGTGATGGTGGGAATCCGCACCCTAGCCTAACCCCAAACCTTATTGGGATTCAAGGTGTGGGAACACCTTCAGGGAGACTGTAGGAGTGGCAGTCTGGCCATGGATGTGAGTCCTCAGTGGAAGGCAGTGCTGGAACCTTGCTGGCCTTACCGATAGCCAACCTGCTGGGGACAGTGATTGACTCTCCAAGCTGACGATGAAGTTTTGCCCGGGTTGATCTCTAAGAAGACCTCTAGTACAGACCTACAGAGAGGGTCAAGGACCCAGCGGAAATTCAACTTTGATGTGAAGCACGTTGATGGTGAGCTTCCCTAGCGGCTCAGATGGTAAAGAATCTGTCTGCAGTGCAGGAGACCCAAGTTCAATCCCTGGGTTGGGAAGATCCCCTAGAGAAGGGAATGGCAACCCACTCCAGTATTCTTGCCTGGAGAATTCCATGGACAGAGGAGCCTGGCAGGTTACAGTCCATGGGGCCACAAAGAGTCGGACATAATGGAGCCACTAACAGACACACCAAGATGGTGAACATGGCTGGATACCTTAGCTTCCTGACCTCTTGAGCAAAGATATGGCCTGATGTTCACTGCTTTGAGATGGAGCAGAGATTGTGAAAAGGAAATGGAACAGTTGGCTTTTCATTTTTAGTAAGAAAGGAGAAGTACCAGGAACTCCTCTCAGGGGATATTTTAGGGGCCCAATGAGGAGGGCACCAGCCCATCCTGCATTCTCCGAACTTCAAGTCACTCACCACAGACAGGGCGGAGGCAGCTGGAGAGACTGGTTGGTGCCCATGATTCTGATATTCCATCTGCAGCCTATAAGCTTGAGAAGAGGTCATTATGGCAGAAGGGATGACCATCTCCTCCAGAAATGAAGACAGAGAGCTTGAGCCCAGGGGTCTTCCCAAATACTAGCAGGAGAAACAGCTCTTTGTGGAGGCCCTATTACTTGCAGGGCATTAGCTATGGCACTGCGTGTGTGTGATCTCTTCTGTCTCTAGATCAACACCAGCAGCAGGTGCTTCTGTCCCCATTTTCCAGAGGGAAGACTAAGGCTCCGTGGGGATAAGTAGTTGATTCATTGAGGTCATCAGCTGGTAAGTGGCTAGATCAAGATTCAGACCCCTTTCCACTTGGCACATTGTCAGCACCTCCAGAAAAACTTCATGACAGCATGAATTCTGTAAGATTTCCTAAACGTTATGACCTCCCTGGGCTTGTTATTTTGATTTTGAACTCTCTGATAACTGTGCTCCCACTATGATTAGTGGAGAATAAAAAATCTTTAAACAATAGGAGCCCATAGGTCCTTAGAGACAACAAGGATGAGAGAAATTTCTGGTGATCAGTGGGGCCAGAGTGGGGAACGGGGTGAGATTCTAGAGCCTTTGGAAAGACAGAAAGGGGGAGCTCCTGGGAGTCAGGCCAGGAGAAGCTATATCCCAGGGGCTCCATGGTAAGACAGCCTCAGGCTGGCTCCCAAAGACATTAAATAAAGAAATCTTTAGGTAAAGAACACAGGGTCAAAGGTACACTGATAACTGGGGGCCCTGGCTATTTCATGGACTTTGGCATGGCACATATGCAAAGAGTCATTATCCTTTTTCATAAAAAGTAGTGCTCCCTGGATTGTGACAATACCATTTTCTAAAAAGTCCCTCAGGTTGCTTTTTTTTTTTTTTTTTTTTTAAACTCCATAAGGCAGGGACTTTATTTTATTCACAGAATAATACAAAGTCTGTAGAACTGAAACTTGTTTACAGTATATAATCATGAATATTAGATAAATGAATGAATAAATATCTACGTAGGTACATATGTATATCTCTATTATTAGCAAGAGTTTAAAAAATAAATTCCTTATTCTTACCAATGAAAACGTTATTTTTTTCATTTCTATCAACCAGTGAAACCATTGAACGTTAATTTCAACTGAATTACCAAGTGGTGGTTTACACGCTCAGTCATGTCCGATTTTGTGACCCCATGAACCGTAGCCCACCAGGCTCCTCTGCCCATGGGATTTCCCAGGCAAGAATGCTGGAGTGGGTTGCCATTTCCTTCTCCAGGGGATCTTCCCGACCCAAGGATTGAAGCCAGATCTCCTGCAACGTAGGCAGATTCCTTACTGACTGAGACACCAGGGAATTATCAAGTACTTTTTCCAAATCTCTAAATATTAAGACCAAAGTTATCTGTAAAGGGAAAGATTTATTGTACATATTTTAGAACAACTATTCATAGGAAAATTTCAAGCCAGTCTTCAACTTAGCGACTATTTTAGGAAAAGGTCTATAAGAAGCAATTATGTTAGCTAGCTTTACTAAAGAAACCATGCAATCTGAAATCTCTCATTACTTAACAATAACGGAGGGCTAGTCCTTGTTCATGTTACTTTTGGACTGCCACATTTCTCCAGGCTTTAGACAGGCTGAGACTCTGATACTTATTTTTTTATTCTGCGACCCAAGCTGACAAAGCTGCCCTTTTGGGGTACATGTTCATTTTCAAGTTACACACAATAAAGAATAAGAGTGCCACTGTAAAATGCAGTCTCTTACAGTGTAATTGGTATGTTATCACTTCTACTCACATTTAACTGGCAGAAGATATCATGACCAAATCCAAACTTACTGGGCAGGAAAGCATATGCTCCTTTCATAGGCAAGTTCAGTTCAGTTCAGTTCAGTCACTCCGTTGTATCCGACTCTTTGTGACCCCATGGACTGCAGTTCATCAGGCCTCCCTGTCCATCACCAACTCCCAGAGTTTATTCAAACTCATGTCCATTGAATCAGTGGTACCATCCAGCCATCTCATCCTATGTCGTCCCCTTCTCCTCCTGCCTTCAATCTTTCCCAGCAACAGGGTCTTTTCAAATGAGTTAGCTCTTCACATCAGGTGGCCAAAGTGTTGGAGTTTCAGCTTCAGCATCAGTCCTTCCAATGAATATTCAGGACTGATTTCTTTTCGGATGGACTGGTTGGATCTCCTTGCTGTCCAAGAGACTCTCAAGAGTCTTCTCCAACACCACAGTTCAAAAGCATCAATTCTTTGGCGCTCAGCTTTCTTTATAGTCCAACTCTCACATCCATATATGACTACTGGAGAAACCATAGCTTTGACTAGATGGGGCTTTGTTGACAAAGTGAAGGTCAATCAATGTTTACCAAGATTAATATCAGCTACCTTTTTGTAGTCATTTGGAATCAGAGCTATTGGTATCTATTTGATATTTGACTATAATAACTGAATTATCAAGAATTCAAGAACTATCTAGTTTTATTCATAACCCCTTGCCATCCCTAAAACTTGGTTATTCATTTTCTTGATAAGAAAATGCTGAATTTATCACACAGCACTCACATTAAGGCCTCTGAGTCTCTCGTTGTTTGGCCCAAAATGTGAGAATCATTTGTGACTCTTGGGCCATGGTGAAAACATATTTATCTGAAAAAAAGTGAAAATGAATTAAAAACTAAGAATTAAAAACTTCTGTATTGAGAAAATATTTTTTTGTGATTTGTTAAAATTTATTTATTTTAATTGGAGGCTAATTACTTTACAATATTGTGGTGGTTTTTGCCATACACTAACATGAATCAGCCACGGGTGTACACGTGTCCCTCATCCTGAAGCCCCCTCCCACCTCCCTCCCCATCCCACCCCCGACAGCTGTCCCAGTGCACCGGCTTTGAGTGCCCTGTTTCATGCATCGAACTTGGACTAGTCATCTATTTCACATGGTAATATACATGTTTCAATGCTATTCTCTCAAACCATCCCACCCTCGCCTTCTCCCACAGAGTCCAAAAGTCTGTTCTTTATATCTGTGTCTCTTTTGCTGTCTCGCATATAGGGCCCTTCAGGTTGCTTTTATACTATAAATACCTTGTCAGAGGCTGGGCCAAAGGAAACCACACTCAGGTAACCTTTGTCCTTTGGGTGCTCATCTCGCCTCCTCACTCAGTCTTACTTAATTCATATGACCCCAGAGGGCTTGGGGAGGCAGGTTTGGTGGCTAATAATATATCTATCCCTTGGGATATGTAGTGGTAACCACCTAACCCCCAGGGTTAATCTTGGGGGCTACTGGTGTGTGGAGGCCCCAGTACTATCAATGGGTTAGCTTTCACAGAATGCGTTCATGCCAGGGAATAACTCATCTCCATGCTGCCCCCTACCTGGGCCCCTTAGTCAGAGAGAGCCAGCATCTGGGCTCCAGCGCTTTCAAGATCCAGGGCCTTTCCTTCCCTGCCTGTCACCATTCACGATAACCCCACATTTGTCCCATCACCAAACCCTCTCTCTCAGTCATTACCTAACACATAAGCATGCCATCGTTTCTGATTGCTTCAGAGGTACATCCTTGACCCCTATGGTAAATTCCTTGATGTTTATGGGGTGGAGGGGAGCAGGAAGGTTGCCCTAAAGATGCTTGTATCACCCACAGCCTTAGCCCAGTATCCAACTTGCATTCACATCTTAGCCAACTCTGCAATTTCTCTAGATCCTCAACACTGCCTTCTGAACAGTGTCACCTGCAGTGTGGCCTGCTCCCTGAATTCTTTCTCATGACTTCTGTTTTCACCTAGAGTATACAGACTGAAAAATAACAAGAGAAAAGCACACAAAGGAACAGGCTAGGGAAATGAATCCTGGATTAAAACTAGTTCCCTTGGAACACTCCCCTCGTGTACATAGTAATCTCACTCTGATGAATACGGCCTTATTAGGGGCACAGGTATATTTGAAAGCAGCATGGTATCTGCAGAGACCAAGTTTGGAACAGTTGCTAAGTTGTTGTTGCTGCTGCTGCTGCTGCTGCTGCTAAGTTGCTTCAGTCGTATCCCACTCTGTGCGACCCCATAGACGGCAGCCACCAGGCTCCGCCATCCCTGGGATTCTCCAGGCAAGAACACTGGAGTGGGTTGCCATTTTCTTCTCCAATGCATGAAAGTGAAAAGTGAAAGTGAAGTCGCTCAGTCGTGTCCGACTCCTAGTGACTCCATGGACTGCAGCCCACCAGGCTCCTCCGTCCATGGGATTCTCCAGGCAAGAGTACTGGAGTGGGTTGCCATTGCCTTCTCCGTGCTAAGCTGTTAAGGTCCTTTAAAGTTTGATCCCTACTTTTGGAACTTCCTTGGCTGTCCAGTTTTTCAGACTCCATGCTTCCAGTGCTGGGGCATGAGTTCCATCCCTGGTGGGAGGATGGAAGACCCTAAGACCCTGCACACTGCATGGCATGGCCAAAAAAATACATACATATGTGTATATATATATATATTATATAAAATATATATACATATGTTTAACATATATTTAATATATTTATATGTATATATATTTTGTCCTTCAAATGTTATCATTTATTTCAAGTTCAGAAATACAGCTTCACAGTTTCACAATAGGTACCCATGACCTTCAAGAATGATACAGGATTTAGGAACTTGCTTCAAAATTTCCATTCACAGAATCCATCCATATATCAGCATTAAGAAATCCCGAAAGTGCCAAGAAGACAGTAGAAAGTATTCTGGCTCAAATTTATTAAAGAATCTATACAAAGGGCAAGAATTTCCTTCTGTACACTGTTCTTTAATATATAAAAGCAAAAGAGGAGTTTGGTTCAGAAAAGAGAGAGAAAAGAAACATAGACAGGCAAGCAAAATAAAAGCCATACATATGAAGTTAAACACAAACCAAGTAATGGTGGAATTTCTTATTGGAAGGAACCATTTTATCAAATTGGCAACAGACAATGCAAGAGATTAGACAGAATAATTTTATTGTAATTTTATATATGGTTTTTCCAGCAGTCATGTATGGATGTGAGAGTCAGATCATAAAGAAGGCTCAGCGCCAAAGAATTGATGCTTTTGAACTGTGGGGCTGGAGAAGACTCTTGAGAGTCCCTTGGACAGCAAGGAGATCAAACTAATCAATCCTAAGGGAAATCAACCCTGAATATTCATTGGAAGGACTGATGCTGAAGCTTAAGCTCCAATACTCTGGCCACCTGATGCAAAGAGACAACTCATTGGAAAAGACCCTGATGCTGGGAAATACTGAAGGCAAGAGGAGAAGAGGGCAACAGAGGATGAAATGTTTGGATGGCATCACTGACTAAATAGACATGAATCTGAGCTAACTCCAGGAGATAGTGAAGGACAGGGAAGCTTGGCATGCTGCTGTTCATAGGGTCACAAACAGTCGGACACGACTGAGTGACTGAAGAACAACAACAATTTTATATGTATTATTATACATATTACATATATATTTTTAAATATATATTTTAAATACACACACACACACACACATATATATATATATAGTTCCAACTTTTATTTCTGTCTGAGCCTCTGTTCTTCCACCTTCTTCTGTCTCTGGGCCCAGACTGAACTCCACAGGAGAGGCAGCTTGTGGGATGGGAAGAGAGTGGACTTTGGGGTCTGACAGGGATGGGTCTGAATTCCACTTCTGTGTCCTAGGAGTGATGACTTTCCTTTCAGGGCTTCTGCCATGATTAAAGAGACGTGTGTGTATGCTGGTGCACACAGTAGGTGCTCAATACATGGAAATGGTTTCTTTTGATTCATATCATTGTGAACCCTGAATATATCTGGCTGTCACAGCAGCTTCTGCCCTGGATGAAAGGCCATCTCTGCTGGCCCATTCAGTCCTAGGGTAACTGATACCTCTTCAAGGAAACAGTCCCTGATTTTCAAGTCAAATGAGACATCACACATGAAAATATGACCATGTAGTTCGCCTCCTCCAAAACAGTGACTCTCCATTGTCTAGAGAACAAACTCTAATCTCTTTAGTGAGAACAACAAGGCCCTTTATGATTTAACCTTTGTCCCCAGTCTTTCCTCAAACTCCACCCTCCTTTTACTTCCAATCATATGCACCCACTGTGACTTCCTGAATACAGCAAGCTCTCTCAAACTTCCCTACTGCAGGAGGCTGTACCATCAAAATCAGGAGGCTTAATACATTTGCACCTAGATTTCTGAGACCCTACGATTGCAAAACACAAGATCCAGTTAGAGCACATCCATAATCCTCGAGGATCTTTGCATCCGTGTCTTGCAAATAGAACACTCCTTGAGTTTGTCTGAAGCTTCCTTCAGGATGACCATGCGAGATGTGCTTGTGGTCCCCACTCCCCAACCTATCCTTCCTACATGCCTGTCAGCAGCTTTGGGTCACGGGAAAAGACATCTCCAGGCAGGACCAGACCTGGCTCGACCCTCACTTGTCATTTGGCCATGATGGGATCTTGATTGTGTCTCTGAACCTTCATTTCTTCTCTTGGGGGATGGGAGTAGTAAAAACACCCCAAAATGTTATGAGGAAGAGTGCCTGGCATATAGCAGGTGTCAATAAATATTTACTATTTTTAGAATTCCTGTAAGTAGCAGGCAATGATTCCTCTGAAATACCACTGAACCATAACAAGCATTTGGGCTGGGTTTTTTGTTTGTTTTGCTGTTTGTTTCTGTTCAGGGTTTTTTGTTTTGTTTTCATGGGGCAGTGAGGGGCGGAGGGTTGGCCATGCTATGTAGCATGCAGGATCTTAGTTCCTCCACCAGGGATAGAACCTGCCCCCCCGCTGCGCTGGAAGTGCAGTCTTTACCACTGCACTGCCAGGGAAGTCCCTGGGCTGGGTTTTATGCATTGCCTGAAAAGCTTGAACCAAATACCTTGGATGCATCTGTAGTTCAACATTAAAAAGTCAAGGTTTCATCCTCCTCTCTCATTCTTCCCTCCAGAAGCCTCTTTGTGGAAATTGCAGTCTGATAAGATACTTCCCTAGGGGAAAGCATTTTTGTGCTCCAGAGAACATGTTCAAGAATTCAGCCTCTGCAACTCTGACTCTTCAGATTTATATGATGTGTGGGTTATGGTATGGGAAGATCCGGAAACCTGGAGCCAGTGGACCTGGGTTTCAGTCCTGACCTGACTGGTTACTAGCTGAGCTGTGTGATCTTGTCTAAGTCACTTAGCCTTTCTGGGCATCAGATTCCTCATCTATAATATGGGGTATTATACTTCACCAATAAGATAATGAGAGGGAAAGTGTTTTATAAACTACAAAGTATAGTTAATGTGCAAGGTTCTTGGATATATCTCTTTTTCCCCTAGATCTGTTTTACTATGGGCTTTACTATGGTGGCTCAGATGGTAAAGAATCTGTCTGTAATACAGGAGACCCAGGTTCAACCCCTGGGATGGGAAGATCCTCTTGAAAAGTAAGTAAATGACTACCCACTCCAGTATTCTTGCCATAGGTTAAAAATCTCTCTCAGTTACAAAATGCTTTTGCATTTTTATATCTGAAAAGCAGTATTTTTTGTAATTCGTTTGGCTGTAATACTTGACCTGAATTAATGTAAGTCTATTTATAGACTTTATTTATCCTATTCATATGTTTTACTGCAGAACTAACAATGTGTTTGATTTGAAAGTGCTGTTCCAGTTACCTCTGGGGATGTCAAG
Organism: Giraffa tippelskirchi; assembly: GCF_054371585.1. Classification (NCBI taxonomy): domain Eukaryota; kingdom Metazoa; phylum Chordata; class Mammalia; order Artiodactyla; family Giraffidae; genus Giraffa; species Giraffa tippelskirchi. The sequence continues at coordinate 61,529,899 of NC_137280.1, forward strand.
ATATTCTGAAATCTAGAACACATCTGGCTCCAAGAGTTTGGCTTAAGGAATTATATTCTTGGGCTTCTCTGGTAGCTCAGATGGTAAAGAATCTGCCTGAAATGCAGGAGACCTGGGTTCGATCCCTGGGTTGGTAAGATCTCCTGGAGAAGGAAATGGCAACCCACTCCAGTAATCTTGCCTGGGAAATCCCATGGACAGAGGAGCCTGGTGAGCTACAGTCCATGGGGTTGCAAAGACTCAGACACTATTCTGCTGCTGCTGCTGCTGCTAAGTCGCTTCAGTCGTGTCCGACTCTGTGCGACCCCATAGACGGCAGCCCATCAGGCTCCGCCATCCCTGGGATTCTCCAGGCAAGAACACTGGAGTGGGTTGCCATTTCCTTCTCCAGTGCATGAAAGGGAAAAGTGAAAGTGAAGTTGCTCAGTCATGTCTGACTCTTAGCGACCCCATGGGCTGTAGCCTACCCAGCTCCTCCGTCCATGGGATTTTCCAGGCAAGAGTACTGGAGTGGGGTGCCATTGCCTTCTCCGAGACACTATTCTAGGAGATCCTAAATTGTAGTCATATGTGTGCCACTTTCATGATTTTTGTCATATCCTTACTGTTTGCTTTATATATTTTTAAATGACAACTTTTAACTTCATTTTTCAAATGAACATTTAACAATATACACAGTAAATTAAATATCTAATTACACATTTAAAACATTTTTCTATCCTGCGAAACATCCTGCATATTATAGTGACGGAACACGCCCCACACTTTAGGCAACAGTGATCTTGAACCAGCACAACCCGTTAGCTCTTGAATTTCCAGAAGACAAGGGACAAGGGTGACATCTGTGGGGTTCAAACTCATCTTTGAAGTTCTCAACTATCATAAATATCCAGCAGCTTGACTCCACCAAGTACTGGTTGTACTGCTATGAGCAGTAATTTTGATCACATCAACTGTGAAGTTATATTGAAAAACCACAGAACGGCCAGCAAAGATGGCAGATGACTCTTAACTTCCCAACAGCTTACATGGGGTGAGTTATTTTTGTGTGTATTTGGTTGATTACTTTCTTTTGTCTGCGCTGGGTCTTCATTGCTTTGCACGGGCTTTCTCTAGTTGCGATGAGCGGGGGCTACCCTTTGTTGCAGTGCACAGGCTTCGCATTGCAGTGGCTTCTCTTGCTGTGGAGCACGGGATCTAGAGCACAGGCTCAGTAGATGGGGCACACGGGCTTAGTTGCTCCACCACACATAGAATTTTCCCGGATCAGGGATTAAGCCCATATTCCCTGCATTGGCATGTGGATTCTTAATCACTGTGCCACCAGGGAAGTCCTGGTTACATTTTTTGTTTAAAATAAAAGTTTTTTTAAAAATTTGTTCTAGTAAGGCAATATTGATTTATAACATTATATAAGTTTCATGTGTACATGACATTTCTACTGTGTACCGTATAATGTGCTCACCACCAAAGATTTAGTATCCATTGATCACTGTACAGCTGAATCCCTTTATCCATTTTGCTCCCCATCCCTCCCCACTTTAGAAAAGCCTAAGTATCCATCAACAGATAAGTGGATAAAGAAGATGTAGTGTGTATATATATATATATATATACACACACACACAATACTATTCAGCCATAATAAAAAATGAAATTTTGTGACAATGTGGATGGACTTTGACCAATCATGCTAAGTAACTTAAGTCAGAGGAGGAAAGGCAAGTGCTATTCAGTTTCACTCATATGTGGAATTTACAAGACTAATAAACAATAAATAAGTGAACAACACAAACCAAACAAAAACAAATACAGAGAAATGAATTGTGGTGAATTTTTTGACATTTTTGCCCGATTCTCACCTCCACCAGCAGCATAGATAGTACTTTAGATAGTCAGTTAAAATAAAAAGCCCCCATGAATTGAGAGGTCTCAATTTGTCTCACTTCATCTCACCTGCAGAATCTGCCTGCAATGCGGAAGACCCAGATTAGATCCCTGGGTCAGGAAGATGCCCTGGAGAAGGGAATGACAACCCACTCTAGTATTCTTGCCTGGAGAATCCCATGGACAGAGGAGCCTGGTGGGCTACAGTCCATGGGGTCGTAAAGAGTGGGACACAACTGAACAGCTAACACTCTCACCAGTCACAGGCAGAGCTGAGAGTAAATACAGATGCTTGAGGCTGATCTGGGGTCTCCTTGGCCATGTCGTGGGGTCTTGGTCACATCAAGCCACAGTCTTGGCTGCTCACAGAAAGCTGCTGCTTTCTGCTTCTTCTGTTAATATTCACAAAAGGTGCTGTGTTTTCATAAAACCAGCCTGCTCTCGGTCTAAACTATCCCCCTCGTGACTTAGCTATTATCCTTTGCCAGTTCTCCGTGAAAAGCTCTGTAATGGTTGAATGGGTCTAACAAGGCCTTCAGAGGTTTTGAGAATCTTCAGAATGGACCGAGAAGATTATGTGATGGTTTTAGCATTTCCACAAAGTTAGGGGAATAGCAGTTTGTGGAAACTGGGCCAGGGCCCAGATCACCCGTTCCAATTCCATGTATAATAGCGAATTTAGACTTTGGTAAGTATTTCTGCAAAACCACGCTTACTGAAGGAGTCAAGAATTTCCCAAATTATCTAAGCAAGTAAAGGACAATCGCGGAGAAGGCAATGGCACCCCACTCCAGTACTCTTGCCTGGAAAATCCCACGGACAGAGGAGCCTGGTAGGCTACAGTCCATGGGGTCGTGAAGAGTCAGACACAATTGAGCTACTTCACTTTCACTTTTCACTTTCATGCATTGGAGAAGGAAATGGCAACCCACTCCAGTATTCTTGTCTGGAGAATCCCAGGGACGGGGGAGCCTGGTGGGCTGCCGTCTATGGGGTCGGACAGAGTCGGACATGACTGAAGTGACTTAGCAGCAGCAGCAGCAAAGGACAATCAAAGGATTTTTTCCTCTCTTTTTTCCCAGAATTAATCATTAATAGTCCCAGTTTCCCTCCTTCATTTCCCCCATATGTAAGGTCATGAATAGGAAATTATGCTGAGGGTCAGGAGGCCTGGGTCCTAAGTTCTACTCTGATACTAAATGGTCATTCTCCCATCTGTAACCTACAGAGTTTTGCTCTAAGGTATAAGCCTGTGGTTTATGGAAACCTAGTATGGAAACCTAGGTCCTGGGGTCAAGCAGACCCTGTATTAATCCCTGCTCTGCCCCTTGGACCAGTTATTTAAATTTCTCTGAGCCCTACTTCTCTCATTTATAAAACTTGTTTCAAAAGTATTAGTGAAGATTAAAGAACAAAATGGATATAAAACACTGAGCACAGCCTTGATACAAAGCAACAGGTAGATAAATGGTGTGTGCTTAATTGCTCAGTCATGTCCAACTCTTTGTGACCCTATGGATGGTAGCCCACCAGGCTCCTCTGGCCATGGAATTTTCCAGGCAAGAGTACGGAGAGGGTTGCCATTTCCTACTCTGGGGATCTTCCCCACCCAGGGATTGAACCAGTATTTCCTGGGTTTCCGGCATCTCATGCATTGGCAGGCAGATTCTTTACCACTGTGCAACCCAGCTGTTGTAATTACTGTCAGTTTGGATAATCTGGGCCTTCCAACTGGACTGTATGTATGAACATAACTAATGAATAGCTCTTGCCTTCAATAAGGATGGATTTATTGCCCAGAACAGGAAGACTGCGGAAACGCCATGCAGCTGACAGATAAGCTCCTCACAATTCAATTATCAAATGCATGAATTTTTCTAGCTTTGAGGAGTTATTCACAGTGTTCCTTGGAAAAAAAAAAAAAAGTCAACCAGCACACCTTTAAATATGGCCAGTTCTTGACTGTTAGTGGAAAAGCAAGTCCGAGCAAGCAGGTATAAATAACATCAACAAATAATTATTTTAGCCTGTGCCTTTGACTTTTAGGACAGGACATTTTACCCAAATGTGTCCCCCTGATTTGAGTTTCACCAAATATGATCCTAGGCTCCTCCTTCGCTGGAGGGAATCAGCCCAAAGTAGTAAGAGGCCAGAGGAGACTCGAGGAACCCAGGTTGTATTTTGTAAAATGGAGTCACCTGACCTATTGCATCAGGGTCACCAGGGTTGTTAAAATGCAGATCTCCCAGCCCCCAAATGAATGAGACTATGTGGATTGGGGATTGAAAGTACACCTCTCTAACAAGCACCTTTGATGCAACAAGAACTTTGAAAACCGCTGATCTCAGGCCAAGTTGTAACCATGCCATTATTGCTCCATATTATTCATGTGTCATCTCAGTAGGATTTCTCCATGTCTCTAGTAGAAATGCATGGTCTAGAAGGAGCAAAAGATAAGCAAACAAACCACAAATAATAGAGATAAAAACAAAATATGGAGGTGGGAGAGGTCAGCCTGCTGGGGACACAGAGGACAGTTGTCAGGCAGTTCTTTCCCAAGTGGAAGCTTCACCTGCACGTTTTCCAGGGGGAGAAAGTGGGTGGAGTGTACCACCATCAAAAAGATTCTGACTAGCTGAAGACTCAGATGATGGTTAGAATTTTAGCAATAAGCTATTTTTAATTAAGGTAAAAGCTAAATAAAATAAAAAACTCCAAAACCTCCCATGATAGATGGGTTTGTGGCAGGACAAGGGAGAACATTAGATTGAGAATTCAGGAAAGACCTCTCTGAGAATCTGGGGTGGAGGTCTGAATATTGACAAGGGGCCAGTCCTGTAAGCATATCAAAGAGGCATTTTCCCTAGAGAAAACAGCATGACAAAGACTTTGAGGCTAAAAGTCTGCTGAGTGTGAGACACAGAAAGAAGGCCAACGTGGCTGGAGCATCAAGAGAAAGGGAAAGAGTGGCATGAGATAGTGTTGAAGAAGCAGTCAGTGGTAGGTCATGAAGCAGATGGTTTGTGTCTGGAAGAAAAAATCAGGAATCACAAAGAGTCAGTGCATAGCGTGAAGAACAAATCCAAATTGTCAAGGACTCTACATCATGAAATCCTCTTCACTTAAAAGAATGGCAACCCACTCCATTTTCTTGCCTGGGAAATCCCGTGGACAGAGGAGCCTGGCAGGCTATAGTCCATGGGGTCACAAAGAGTCAGACACAACTGAGCAACTAAGCACTCAGCATTCAACGATTGTTCACATGGCTGGAAGGTGAGGAGTGAGACTTGAGGAGGGAAAATGGAAATATGTTTTCTCAGCTGTGCAGGATTACAAATTGGACCTTCCTTCCTCAGAGGAGGAAAACCATCTCAAGTTTCTGGCATTAAAAAGCACAAACAAATCTCTAGGCTCTGCTAGTACTTGATTTTTTCCCTTTTCCTGATTTTAAAATGCACACACATCCTACACCAAATCCCAAGATGCTGAATATAGTCAGCAGTCTGAACCTGCTCCATTTACTCTGCAGTGTCAGTCTTTGCAATTGTGATTTATGCTCAGACTGTGATTGAGTCAACTTAGTCAATTAACTGGAGAAGGCAATGGCACCCCACTCCAGTACTCTTGCCTGGAAAATCCCATGGATGGAGGAGCCTGGTAGGCCACAGTCCATGGGGTCGCTAAGAGTCGGACACGACTGAGCAACTTCACTTTCACTTTTCCCTTTCATGCACTGGAGAAGGAAATGGCAACCCACTCCAGTATTCTTGCCTGGAGAATCCCAGGGATGTTGGAGCCCGGTGGCTGCCGTCTATGGGGTCGCACAGAGTCGGACACGACTGACGCGACTTAGCAGCAGCAGCAGCAGCAGTCAATCAACTTCAGTCAAACCAGATATTTATTTTCCATTCTTATTCTTATGAGGTATTGTTATTACATAATTATTTTAGTCATATGCTCATGGATCCACTTTTCAAGTTGGTCCTGTTTTATATATCTATTGCTTACAGACAAACCCTCCCTCAGGTTGAGTGGCTTAAAACAACTTTGTATTAGCTCACTATTCTGAAATCCAGACTGGGCTTAGCTAGACAAACCCTCTGCTGATTTTGATGGTGGTCACTCGCTGGCTGAATTGAGCTGTGGGTTGGCTGGGGGCTGGGTGGAGTTGATACTCTGGGATGGCAGAATTTCTCTCAGGTCACTTCACATACCCTCTGGCACAATCGTCAGACTTCTTATATGGCAGCATAGACCCTCATGAGCACCGAAGCAAAGCCGTACTTCCCGACAAGGTGGCACCTGACATGCTGCCACTTCTGCTGCACTCCACTAGTTAAAGCTAGTCATAAACCTAGCCCAGATTAATGGCAAGGAGACCACACAAGGCTGTGAATGCCAGGAGGCATTGTTTCCTGTGGCCACAGATCAAACAGACTGCAATACTTTGCTCTCTGATCCTGGATGGCTCACAATCCTCCCGTATTCCAAGACCTCTAGGAGTCGCATCCTATGACAGCACCAGTCTTAGGCTCTAAGGTTTTTTCATCTAATACAGGTTCAAGTGTAGGTGAGACTCCCTCAGGTGTATTTCCTCTAGATCTGAAAACCTGTGAACTTAAGAGACAAACAGGTTTTCCCCACATACTGGTGAGAAAGAGATAGGGTAATCATAATAGATACTCCCATTCAACACAGAAAGGAACAGCAGGCACATGGTAATTGCTGGCCCACAGCAATTCTGAACGGCTCTATTCTGGGCCTATATTATGAATTTCTCCCCTGCTCCAGGGACAGTTCTGATTCCCGAGAGTTATATTTTCATTGCTCATCTGTTTTCTAAATGATTGCATCTCTAGACACTTCTAGGTAGAAAATGTATTTGTTAGGCCTTGTGTGCCATGTTTGGTTGCAAGCTCATTAGAAGAAATCAAGTCTTACCCTCTTTGAAGTTCTCACTACAACACTTCTGCATCTTCACGGTCTTTTGAGGCTCTAAGTTTTTCTCCTAACTTAGCCTCCATCCATTGGATTACCCTCCTTGTTTGACCCCACTTCTACCCATCAGGCATTATCATGGCTGTAACCCCTCCTAGTCCCTTCAGGGCTGAAAGTGGCCTGACTGTCCAGCACAGCCAGAACTTTCGTTGGGATGAAGCAACAGGTGTAACAATGGAATTTACCAATGTGTAGAGACACAATTTAAAAAGTTGAGTGTGCATTCTTCTCTTTTTCCTAACACCTCCTTTCATCTGATGTTTCCCACCTTTCCTTTGCTATCATCTAATCTTCCCTGTAGGCTCTGAACACATGCATCCCAATCTGGTATTCTTTTCTTTTTCACCTGCAGTACCACCTCAGCAGCATCTGGGTGTGAGGGATTTCACTATCTATTCTCTTTTCTTTAGCTCTGTGCAATTTTGAAAAATTAGCTGAAAAATAAGCTCTAGAGAACAGAAAGAGATGGGCTATTTTTTTATTTTATTTAAAGCAAAATCCATTACTGGAACTGCTATCTGGGATAAAGAAAAATGTTTTGGAAAACAAAGCATCCAACTATTCCCATAGCAACAAGGGAATCAGGCTTTTCGACATGACCTAGTAGATGTTTATAAAACTACCAACTTCTAGAAAGGGTTATAAAGCAAAGAGCACAGGATTTAGAGGCCAAAGACCTGGGTACCAGATAACCACCTCTGTCATTCACTGTATGTGACCTTGAAGTTGTCAGAATTCAAGTTCCTTGCCTATGAAATGGGGTAAGGGATATCTCAGATATGCAGATGATACCACCCTTATGGCAGAAAGCGAAGAGGAACTAAAGAGCTTCTTGATGAAAGTGAAGGAGGAGAGTCAAAAAGTTAGCTTAAAACTCAACATTCAAAAAACTAAGATCATGGCATCCAGTCACATCACTTCAAGACAAATAGATGGGAAAACAATGGAAACAGTGACAGACTTCATTTTCTTGGGCCCCCAAAATCACTGCAGATGGTGACTGCAGCCATGAAATTAAAAGATGCTTGCTCCCTGGAAGAAAAGTTATGACCAACGTAGATGGCATATTAAGAAGCAGACATTACTTTGCCAAAGGTCCGTCTAATCAAAGCTATGGTTTTTCCAGTAGTCACGTATGGATGTGAGAGTTGGATCATAAAGAAAGCTGAGCGTCGAAGAATTGCTGCTTTTGAACTGTGGTGTTGAAGAAGACTCTTGAGAGTCCTTTGGACTGCAAGGAGTTCCAACCAGTCTGTCCTAAAGGAGATCAGTCCTGGGTGTTCATTGGAAGGACTGATGTTGAAGCTGAAACTCCAATACTTTGGCCACCTGATATGAAGAGCTGACTCACTGGAAAAGACCCTAATGCTGGGAAAGATTGAAGGCAGGAGGAGAAGGGGACGACAGAGGATGAGATGCTTGGATGGCATCACCAACTCCATGGACATGAGTTTGAGCAAGCTGCAGGAGCTGGTGATGGACAGGGAAGGCTGGCATGCTGCAGTCCATGGGGTCGCAAAGAGTGGGACACGACTGAGCGACTGAACTGACTGAAGGGATATCTATGTCTTCAAGGTTATTGTGATGGTCAAATGAGATAATCGGTATGAAATTTGTCAACTGGAGAGCTCTACATAAATTATAATCATTGCTTTTGAGCAGATAATGCTGAAGTTTAGAGGTGACAGCAACCAAAGATGAATGTCCTAGCAAGGCGTATGTGCATGCACACACACACACACAGGCACAAAAACACACACTGACATGGGGTCCAAAACTTGTGATCCCAGCAATATGATGGGGCAGAACCTTGACTCCACCCTGACGTCATAATACCAGCACTCATCAGTTTTCAAAACCAAGAGGTTGGTCAGATCTGGGGGGTCACAGCTGTATAACATGGCAGAACCTCAGTATGCAGCCCAGGTCTGCCACTTTGGTATCCCTGGTTGAAATGTATGAGTGAGTGTTGTGTGCTCAGTCGTGTCCACCTCTTTGCAACCCCATAAACTATATAGCTTGCCAGGCTCCTCTGTCCATGGGATTATCCAGGCAAGAGTACTGGAGTGGGTTGCCATTTCCTTTTTCAGGGTATCTTCCTGACCCAGGAATTGAAGCCCAGTCTGGCAGTCAGATTCTTTACCACCAAGCCACCTAAGAAGTCCATCCCTGGCTGTGGGAACATCAGTCCAACTAAACTGCCACGCAGATTTCTGCCCTATGTTGGTTTGTCTTAAACTCTCAGCTGTAGCTAGTTTGTATGGAGTTTTTCAGAGGCCACGATGTGAGGAGTCAGTCTTGGGTAAGTCAGCCCTTAATTTTCAGTAGAGTAATAAAGAATACTTCTCTTTCACAGTTAAAACAACTTCTCTTTCCCAGTTTCCCTGTTAACATTTTGAGAAACAAATAAGCTGGACAGTTGAAGATAAAAATAGCAGCCTTATTGCTGATAAAGCCTAGGGTGAAAATATGGTATACAGAAAAAATGGGCTCCATAATTCTGCACTCCAGAACTAGGCAGACTAGCTACTAAGTCACATGCGTCTTTTGCAAACTCAGGACTTTTTTGGCAGAAGCAAAATGTTTTCTAATAATTTTATCAAGTGGCCAATTTCTCTGCAGAGAGGCAAATACCAAAGGGGACCCAGGAAGTGACAAGTTCCCCCCGAGTCCAATCATCATAAGCAAAATATTGTAGATACATACAACCTAGGAGAATGAGCCAGGTTAGTGATTGAAAAAGGCTAGAATTGTTAAAGTAGATGGCCCATTGAGAATTTAGTGCTATGAGATTAAGAGTCTATGTAAGAATCCAGTGAACTGTAGTCAGTCTTATTTCACATGAGAAAGGAGGTGTTTCTGAAGTATTTCATTAAATGGAGTCCCATTTCACCCCAATAGGTCTTTAGAATGATTACAACTTAATAGCCATCCCAATGACAGAGTCATTCTCCATGAAATGTCTCATTCAATCTTAAACGTGTGAGGTAAAAAAGTGTGTCTAGTACTCATTCTGCAGATGAGCTGAATGACTTGCTTAGGACCAAACAGCTAGTAAACAAAAGACCTGAGAACTTAGGTTTAAACATTATTTCAGTAAAACTACAGGAGTTTCATAGGCCCTTAGCAGCCTTCCACAACACAAGAAAATATTGGAAGGCTCCAAATCATTGCACTTTAGTGCAGTTATTTTAGGGGTAGCAGTGGGAAAATAACTTCAAAACAACATGTTTGATCTGGGTTATCTTTGGTTGCTTAATTTTCATCAAAGATGTGTCTGATGGACTGAGATTTCAATACTTATAGTCACACTGTAAATGACCAAAGAGAAAGTGGAATGTTTTCACATTCCCAGTATTTCTCAGCTCAAAGATATTCCACAAGTTCAATTTTTTCCCAGAGATTTAACCAGCAAACTGAAGACAGGAGTAAGAGTTCTAAAAAATGCTATCTTCACTACGACCATCAACTGAGCACTTTCTATATGCCAAGCATTCCACCAGGTATGACACATATGCAATCACAATCCTGTAAGGAGGTATTACTGTCTCAATTTTATAATGGGGACACTGTGAGAGTTCAGAGAGATTAGTCCTCATGGGTATGTAAGTTCCCAGAGCTATGAACTGATGAGCTTAGAGCTGTGGATTCCAAATGATCGATGCTATTAACATGGCTTCAGAAAAGCAAAGGACTTCAGCTGTGAAAGGAGATCTTCCTCTACAAAGACTGCCAGATGGATCAGCAGGAGCAACTCCACTCAGAGGCTGAGGCTTAAAATGAGCATCAGAGATGGGTGCAGAATTTCAATCTATTTATGTATTTTTTTTATTAAAATAGTTTATTTTTATGTATTTTTAATGAATTTCCAACTATCTTACCAAGCCTTCAGAACTTCATAATTGATACCAAGACTAATAAAAAATATAGAAAGAAGGAAAACCTATAATATACCATCGTGGTAAATATCAAAGACAAGAATGAATTAGATACAGCCTTGGCCTCAGTGCTGAGGCATCATACAACAGATGTGAATGGTGTTCACAGGGAGCCGTGGGATCATGGAGAATTTAACTCAATAATTCAAACTAAATTGATGTCTTTCCCTCTAAGATCACTGTGTTTCATTTATATTTTTCCTGAATTGGGATAATTCAGTGTTTTTATTTAAAAGGTTATATTAAGTCTTACTTCAGAGTAAAGATGAATATCAATAGTGTCAAAGTGACTTTATTGCCCAATATGTTGAATTATATAAAAACAAAAAACCTCTAATAGCAACTTCCCTGGTGGTCCAGTGCTAAGACTGTGCACTCCCAATGCAGGGTGCTCACGATTGATCCCTGGTCAGAGAACTAGATTCCATATGCTGCAACTTAAAAAAAAAAAGGAAAAAAAAAATCCTACATACCACAATGAAGATCAAAGATCCTGCATGCTGCAACTAAGACCTGGTGCAACCAAATAAATATATATATTTTAAAAATCTATAATATAGTGCATTGCAAGAACTAAACAGCAATACTGTGAACCATGTGGATCACGCACTTAGAATTACAGAATTCCAGAGCTTGCAGACACCCAAAGACTGTCCACCTGTCCGATACCAGATGATCCTCCAGGGAAGGGATCAGGTCTCATGATTCTGTTGATCTACCTCTCTCATAACCTGGTTCCTTATTGGACACCAAACATATAATAGGAGTGAATACAGAAGATGTTTTTCTCTGAATTGCATTTTCAATTTCTGTATTTTAGAGACAAGGAGAAAGCGTGAATCTTGCATTAGTTAAACTATTTATTAGATGTCTGAGTGGGAAGAATATTGCGGGAAGATATAATTATAAAACCTAAAATGTAGCCGGGATCCAGCCTAGAGTTTTCAGCTTGTTTACAAAACATGCCAGATATCAGATGGCAAGAAAAGGGTAATGTGTTAATAGAAGATTGGCAAAACATTGGCTGCAATTTCTAGAAAAGACTAAAGAACTTGGACTAAGCTTTTGGCAGAGCTGCTCTGCAACATACTTTGTCTCTTGAAATCTAAGCGCTTAGAAATACAAAGGACTTGGAATAAATGAACAATGTTTATTTTAAGCACCTTAAGCATTGTTCTAAAATCTTTCATCTACACAGAAAAATATAAACACAAAAAGCATGGTACTAGCCACCAGAATGTTTTTTCTGTAAACTTAAAATCCCAAAGTTATCCACCTGCTCTCCAATTTATCTAAAAATCTAATTCTATAAAATTTGAAGAAAAAAAAAACTAGAATTTTGAATCAAAAGAGTTGTACTTACGTAAGATCTAATTACTTAAAAACAGTTTAACTCTAATCTATAAAATTAAGGATTGCATTGCCCTTATCTATTTTGCTACAAAATGCTGTGATTATTCGGATATTCTAAATGGCTTATCAATAGCTGTGGTTTGCTTTTGCTTGCTATGGAATCATTTTAAACACTTTGGGATCTTTTTCACGCTACCATGACAAAGATGGTGAAGAAAGGTGAGCGCCGAAGAATAGATGCTTTTGAACTGTGGTGTTAGAGAAGACTCTTGAGAGTCCTTTGGACTGCAAGAAGATCCAACCAGTCCATCCTAAAGGAGATCAGTCCTGGGTGTTCATTGGAAGGAGTGATGTTGAAGCTGAAACTCCAATACTTTGGCTACCTCATGCAAAGAGTTGACTCATTGGAAAAGACCCTAATTCTGGGAAGGATTGGGGGCAGGAGGAGAAGGGGACAACAGAGGATGAGATGGCTGGATGGCATCACCCACTCGATGGACATGGGTTTGGGTAGACTCCAGGAGTTGGTAATGGACAGGGAGGCCTGGCATGCTGCGATTCATGGGGTCGCAAAGAGTCAGACATGACTGAGCGACTGAACTGAACTGAATGACAAAGACAGATTTTCAATTTTAGTTTTTTCTCACTTTCCTTTTACTTCTCTCATCATCCACGAGAAACTCAGCACTTAAGACACAGTGTTCGAGGTCTGTGATGGTTGCAAAGGGGAATAAAAGATGAGTAAAATCCTACTTTCAAGGAACTCACAATATAACAGAAGGGATATGGGTACCAAAAAATATGCCCATGACAAAGCATAATCTGGAAGGATAGAGATGTTATTATAATGGCCTTCAATGAACAATGCTCCCCTGTGTCCATGCCCCTTTGCAATAGACCACTGTTGATCCTCCCCTCAGAAGGATGGAGTCAGTTTCTCCACTCCCTTGAATTTGGGCTGGTTTTGTAACTTGTCCTGACCAAGGGAAGATGGCAGAAGATACACTGTAGAAGGTCCAGAGTATAGGCATTGTGAGACCTCATGATTTCTACTTTTACTCTCTTGGAACCCAACTGCCATGCTAAGATTTGGTCATAGACTATGAAATGATGAGAGACCACATGGTGAGAGATCCTAGTCCTCCCTCTGTTTATGTCAAAACCATCTTAAACCCTCTAGCTTCTCCCAACTCACCAGTCGGACTAAAGTCACATGACTGAACCCAGGCAAAACCAGCAGACTAGTTACACAGCCAATCCACAGAAATGTGCTGAACAGCTTTCTTTGACACATCTATCTCTCTGAAACTCCATTTATATCTTGCATATGCATAAATATTTTATAAACAGTAAAGCACTATATAAATGTATAGCTCTCATATTATTATCAGATATCAAATCTTTACTGACTTTTACAGTTCTCACAGAAAATTTCTTTATCCTACAGTTTTTGAACATTTCCCTCATCTCCCCCCAAAGTAGTTTTTTTGAGTTTAACTCCTCAGTCATCATTCTCACAATTTACTCATCTAAACAAAAGGCTTGACTTGTAGTTGTGGAAAAATTATATAATCTATCCTATGCCTATTCCATCTTTTTAATCTTCAGAAGTCAACAAAAAATTTGCTTAAGTTTCTTTCATTCATAAACTCATCAATAGCATTAACCTATGTATGATGTTATAAAATTTCATACAAATACCAACACAAAACACCATGTGCTTCATACAGCTATCAGCATAAGATCATTAGATCCTGAAAGTTCTAAAGCTTCAACGTTAAAATGTTACAAGCTTCTGCTTTAATTACTACTTCAGTCGTAGCTTCCCCATGCTTCCAAGTCATTTCCCTTTACTGCTGTCAGTAAATATGCAGGGAGTATTAATCTTAATACTTAATATTCAGGCTTAATTCTGAAAACATGAATACTGCAAAACAAACAAGGAAATTTTTTACATGCAATCCAACTCTTGGGCATGTATCTGGAGAAAATCAATTATGAAAAGATACACGCAAACCCCAATGTTCACTGCAGCACTGTTTACACACCAAGACACAGAAGCAACCTAACTGCCCATCAACAGGGGAGCAGGTGAAGAAGATGTCGCACACATATACAATGGAGTACTACTCGGTCATATAAAAAGAGTGACGTAATGCCATTTGCAGTAACATGGATGGATCTAGAGATTATCACACTAAGTGAATTAAACAGAGAATGACAAATATCATATGATATTACTGATATGTGTAATCTAAAGGAAAAGATACAAATGAACTTAAATAGACCCACAGACACAGAAAACAAACTATGGTTACCAAAGCAGAAAGAGAACAGAGAGGGATAAATTAGGGATTTGAGGTTAACATAAACACATAAAACACATAAACACATAACATAAACACACCACTATATATAAAATACATAACCAACAAGGACCTACTGTACAGTACTATACTCAATATTTTATAATAAACTGTAAGGTGAGAGAATCTGAAAAAATATATACATATAAATATATATAACTCACTGCGCTGCACATCTGAAACTAACATAGTATTGTATATAACTACACCTCAATTTAAAAAAAAATAAAAAAATTGTATAATGCATTCCAAAGTGAAATATGAATATATTTCATATAGCAGAGATTCTCTAAACATCAACTTTCTAGAACCTAGCATAATACCTTCTCTTCCCTGATCCATGTTTTGTTTATTTCTTACTTCTTTCAGGTGCTCCCTAACCACTCTGTATAAAAACAACCCCCTACATATGACCACCGGTACTTTCTATCCTTCTTGTTTCATTTATTTCTAAAGAACTTATCACCACTTATTTAAGGGTACAATTGCTTTCCTGTATTCTTCTCCCTCACTTCCACTCCCCCACAGAATAAGCTTCCTAAGGATATATGGATGTTCTGGCTGTTCATTCAGAGACTTGAACAGTTCCTAGTACATAATATACACGTCAAAAACAAAAGATTTGTTAAGTGAACTTGGAGAGTTTTCTCTTAAGTTATAAGTGAGAATATAACTCTATAAATATACAGCCAAAAAGAAGACTGAGCAGAGAACAGACATTACAGAGTCCATGCAATTGCTGTCCCGACTGCATAGTAAGTAGTTAAGAACACAGACTTCATGCTTGGACAAAGCCAGACTTTAGTCCACTTATTAATAGGATGCCCTGTGCAAACTAACCTCTCCATGTCTCCAATTGCTCAACATGAAATAAGGATAATAACAGTACCAACTTAACATTGCTATTACAGAGATTAAGTGTGATAATGTGTGTAAAATACTACAGTACAAAGCAACCAGTAAGTGCTTAACAAAAGGGAACTAACATTATATTTACCATAATCATCACCGCCATCATCATCTCACTCAGGCTCCATAGCCTATTTTCTAATATTTCTCAGATAATTTATGGTAAAACTGACTATCAAGTTTCTAAGTCCACACAGCCAAAAAACAGCAAATTAGAGAGAGCAAGCAATTGCCAGAAGAGAGAGAGCAGCAAAAAATGGGGGGGAAATGAAAAAACTATAAAAACCAGATATATACCTAGTTTTCTGATTGTTTTTTCCACACACAAAAAAAGATGTTGTATTTTGTCAAATCACTTTTCTGCAAGAATGGAGATAATCATGTGGCATTTTCTGCTTCATTCTATTAATGCAGTGTGTTACAATGATTGACCCCCTTACCGTATCCTAGGTAAGATCCCAATTGGTCAAGAAAAAGATTATATTACATTTAATACACTCTTAAGAATGGCAAGAAACTGTAATTCTAAAACTTGGAAAATTTACTTCAAAATGGTTTGCACAAGCTTTTGGTATAAAAGATAAACTTTATTACCTTCAAAATTCATTTTCTGGAGAAAAGGAGTAAAGTAAATGACACATTCTTATATAGAAGGCTTGGATATCTCTGCTATAAATAAATAGCCATCTGTGTAATTTATGCCAATCTATCTGAAGTTTTTTTGACATCCTATTAAAGGTCAAATTATCTCAATATGGGATCATGATCATCCTGCTCTCATAATCTATAATGTTGTATCTCAAGTGTGGACTTCAGGGAAACGGTAAATAGTTCCATTTTACTGTCTCAGTGACACTGCTAGAACCCTGTAATAAATCTGCATTTATTTATACTATTTCCTTTAAGCTACAGAATAACCAGGATTTTCTGAGATTAGAAAGAAAATCAAATTTCAAAATCAAAACCACATTCCAAAATTTCTTAAAAGGTATTTTTCTTTGTTCAATTCCTTTGTAAAAACATTGGTCACCATTTAACATACAGTGGCAACAAAATGCACCCAATTTACATGCATAAATAAGTCAATAAATCATAATACACAGACAACATGATTTCAAATGAACAGTATTGACACACCTCACGTTGCATTTAACCATCTTTATAGTTGCTCCCAATAAAGAAATAGTTAATGTGAGAAATAAGAATTCCAGTTTCAACCTGAAATAACATTCTTCATGACAAGTAACATGAAACAATGATTATATGAAGTCATTATCTTAAAGGGAACCATTTTTCAGAAGTCACTGTGCAAAGCACCATACTAGAAAAAAATGTGTACCTTAGGTTAAGGACGAAAGGGCTCCATTCTTTTAAACTAATTACCTGAATTATGCAAATTTTATTATAACCATAAATTAAAGTACTTTTCAATATGAAGGTTGTATATTCCATATTTTGAAATCTTAAATAATTCTACATACAGATGCTCAGTTAAACTAAAAGATTCTGTAGGACTGGGTTATTTTCATGAGCAGAAAAAAAAAAAGAAAGTAAAATCAAAAGCCCTTTCTAAACTCACAGGCAAGGTTTCTGGATATAGGACTTAATAAAAAGAAAATTTAAGCACCACAATAACATGTTTTTAGAGAACAGAAAGGGCTGGCAATACAAGTTAGGCACAAAAACACTTAAACATTTACAAAAAAAAATTTTTTTAATAATCTAATCCTATCATCTGAAATAAAAAAAAAATTTTGGCTTCTGTGATGTTATGTGGAAGATACAAACCACAATTCTATTTAAAATGTTAAGTTTTATAATTTTAATCTGATCAAACAAAACTGTCACATTATTTGTACATAATAAGAATGCTATATATTTATTTTTATAGCATATGATCTATTTTCCCCTCAAAAATCTATGATTACAGGATAGCTCTAAAATAATTTTGAAGTAAACAGAAAAGAATTTATCACAAACTGTCTTGTGAGAGAAACCAGCTTCTCTGAAAATAAGAGTTCAAAGTAAATGTGCAAATAAAACTTTAAAATAAGGTAGCTGTAAATACAGCCATCTTTAAGTTTCCCTTCTTTTTCATCTAGTTAGCAAAGTAAATAGTTTCAGTGGCCCAAATAGTAATTTTAATTTGTTTTTCTCCTCTGTGATATATTTAAGTACTCTTACAATTAAGAGTAATTTTTTAGCCCATGTAACAGATCACATGCTAACAATCTTTACAGGTTCATAAAATTAAAATTTATGACTCACAAGTATAGATGTGAATTCTAGCTACGCTTAAGTCAGATACACAAGATTGGACATAAGGAACTTCAATCTAGAATATGATTTAAACGCCACAAAAAAAGAAAGGGAATGAAAAATGGGAGAAAGAATTTCTCCTCATATATCTTTCGATTACTAGGCTATATATATATATATATATATAGCAAAAAGTAAAATACAAAATATTTATTTTTCACCTCAAAAGAAGTTATCCAGAAATAAAATCTGCTAAAGAAGATATAACATTAGGATTCAAATTCATTTAACTCAGATAAGAAGAAGACATTTGGAGGGGAGGAGCATTCCCAAACAATATTATTTGTACTTATTAACCTTACAAACATCACCTCAACTTCACCAGTTATACCACAGACCTTCTTAACAGTTTCCATTTTATACTTCTGTGAAAAAAACTTTTTTAGCCTCATAACTTTCCAAGTGTCATGTGAAACCTTTTAGTTGACCTAAATCCCACAATCCCCATTAAAAACACTCTAATGACTTTCTTTCCCATAGGAGTCAAAAATCACTACGTAATTATTCAAAGTTAAGAAAATAAAAGTATAAAAACCAACTCAAAATAATGCACCTCTTAACATATATGTTCTTATGTAGTAGGGAGACTAAAAATAATTGTTCATCCTGATTAATCTCTGGCTCTTGAGACTAAGAGGTCAGAAAATTAAAATGAGTGACAAGTACTTAAAGAATGTTCATTTTGAATAGATGTGAGAGTTTTTAAAAAATGACTGAAACTATATGATTGTAAATGTTTACTGTGAAACAGTACAAAATTGATGTTGCCAAAAAGAGAGTAAAAAAGAAATATTCAACTGATATTAAACATCTTAAGTAATTTGGAAAAAATTTTAAGGTTGAATTTTAACTGTAGGGGACAACAACGACAGAAAATGCTTTCATGCATGTACACACAGTAAGTCACAAACAGACAAACCTCAAGTTAGCACGGTACATCAACGACTGATACTTAAATGGTATTTTGGTATATAAAGAAAAAGGAAAGGTAAAATGTTGACTGCCATTGATGGAAAAGCATTTTACCAATTTACACAAAATTTTTTTTTAAAAAAGATGTCCTAAGAAAACCAAGCCACAATAAGTTAGTGTTTTCCATAATACATGCTGAATTATTTGATCCCGTTATCTATACACTGTTACTGTCTTAATTCCTAAATGCTGTTGACAGCATATTTGATAACTGAGGTACATTAGTATACATCTTTTTAAAGGTATTCTATGTGAATTAATTTTTCTTTTCCAGTTTTTCATCATCTTCACCTCCTCCAAAGAAGATCAAAGGGAACATTCCTAGAATGCAGCCAATAGTCACCCCGACAGCTTTACCCTACGGAAACAAAAGAAAACATTTTTTCAAAGCTATTTTAAGTATCTATGATAAAAATTACTATATGCTTATAATTCAGCTGTTAACAATACTTCTTTTGATCATACTAACTTAAATTAAAAAATAATGTACCAAAAGGTTCTAGAACAAATAATATGTAAAGTTCAAGGCAACCAGGAAAAAAATTTAAAAATTTTTTCAAATTGCCATAAAAATAACATTAGAGAAGTATTCAAATAGAAAATGCCTTAAAAATGTACACATATTTTAAAGTCAGAAGATGGAAAGGAACGAAAAATCTCACCCAGTACTCTCAACATATTTGGATTTGTTGTCCTTTGTAAATATTCCTTTTCAGTATTTATCCCCATGTACTTTATCCCCATGTACATCTAATTATATATGTAGGTCTAATCATTATGTAAACATAACTTTGTTTGCTGCCTTCCTCTTGCCCCCTACCAGTCACACATGTTATAATAAACTCTTTTTCAAACTGTTTCATAAACTTAATACAAAAATTTCTAAATTCCACTGAATTGATGGGCCTATAATAAATGTAAAAGCTCTTCTTACCATTAAAAATCATTGCTAGTGTAAGTGATAGAACAGTAAACATTTCGGTGTATAGTTCTTCCTCAATGATTTATTTAAAAATCAAATAATATGAATATCTGTGCATAATTATACTGCTTTGCTGTCTATTCTAGACAAAACTGCAAATATTTGTGTATACCCACTGCAATATATTTATATGTCTACATACACACAATTTTTCTGTGACCTCACATATATTATGAAAAATGTATTTAATTTTCATAAATGATTTTTAAATGTTGCATTCCTATGATGACTATTAAGGTTAAAATACTTATCAATTAAGTTTTACATCTTCATATAGACATTTATTGAGAATCTACAAAGTACCAAACTCTATGGTAGGTACCAGGGAGACAGAGATTAGTCAGATGTGGTCCCTCTCTCTGCCAGGAACTTCCAGTTAGTTATCATCATACCTTTCTACTTGCTAATCAATATACCTACCTAATAAATATCTCATCAATCATTTAAAAATAAGCTTAGATCTAATATGCACCAAGAAATCTCCCCACTAAAAGAAATTTCTTTCTACAAAGAGTTAATTCTTCTCCTGGTGCTTTTGCTATATCCAGTGTACATTTCTATTACTGAATATGTCACACTAAATTATAATTTGTTTAATATGTCTGATTCTTTACCTAGACAATCCTCAAAAAGAACTATAGTTTATTACTCATTTTATGTCCTTCAGTCTCAGCACATAACTGATACTCCTCAACAGTAACTGAATCATATAAAGATTTTTTCAAAAATCAAGTATGCCTACAAAAAAAGTCAATGATTAGTTTTTCTGAAATCTACTAAGGTTTGGACAGTTTTTGTTAAAAACTCCACTCAAATCAATTTTAATCTCAAATTTCTCAAGTCAAGGGACTGAATTATATACAGTGTCTTGCTCTGGCTACCCAAATTCATTATCATAAACCACACAAAGTACTCACCAAATGTGAACTAACACGTGTTTGCCACATGTCAACTTGCTTTGGTGAGAGATCAGGAATTGATAAGCCTAACCTGGAAGCCAAAGCTTCAACGTAGCCTGCAAGTCTTTAAAAATACAAGAGGACACGTAAGTCAGAAAGAAAAACACCAATACAGTATATTGACACATATATATGGAATTTAGAAAGATGGTAACGATGACCCTATATGCAAGACAGCAAAAGAGACACAGATGTAAAGAACAGACTTTTGGACTCTGTGGTAGAAGGCGAGGGTGGGATGATTTGAGAGAATAGCATTGAAACATGCATAATATCTTATGTGAAATAGATTGCCAGTGCAGGTTTGATGTATGAGACAGCCCTGATGCTCAGGGCTGGTGCACTGGGATGACCCTGAGAGATGGGATGGGAAGGGAGGTAGGAGGGGGGTTCAGGATGGGGAACACATGTACACCCATGGCTGATTCATGTCAATGTATGGCAAAAACCACCACAATATTGTAAAGTAATTAGCCTTCAATTAAAATAAATAAATTTTTAAAAAATCCAAATTAAAAAAAAATACAAGAGGACAGAATATGTTTTTAAAGAGACACATACAAAAAACTATGTCCTCACATATGAAAAACTCATGACTATAACAAAGATAATTCTATATTTGTATACTCCAGAAATGGTATAAACATTCTTTTACGATTTTCATCTTTATTGTATATACATATATTTGGTTTAAAATTTTCCAGATTGACATATTTAATACACAGGTAAATTAACTGACTTAAGAGTAATTACTCTCTACCATTATTTTTAAAAGAACAATTCAAGGTATATAAAAATTTTACAATTATAATTACAATTAATGCATTTATTCCAAATTCAAAGCAAAGAACTTTAACATATAATTTAATAACTATCACGAGAAAAAAAATTTTCTTAAAATTTATCAGATTGACATACTAAGAAAAACAGCTATAATTTTCAGGGCAATTTCAAGTATTTTCTAAGTGGCCATTGCTTATTGGATACAATCTTACTTTAAGAACTGGAAGAAAGAAAAAAATTTGCCAATTAAATTATGTATACCATCAATTATAAGATGGATCCCAATATTAGGTATGTTAAGCTCTAAAAACCTATGCAACTAAGATTGATAAAGTGTGGTATTTACTACATAATGGTATTTTTTTAAGGCAGAGGAGAAATAGTTCTTAGATGGAAGAGTCCTAACAAATCTATAATATTATCATTATAAACCTTAATGCTGGAAACTGGGAAATGGAATGTCTAAGGGATAATATCACTGTAGGTTTACATCAGAAATTCCAGGAATACAAAATTTCTGCTTTGGCCCAGAACAAAGAAACTGTGTTTTGAACAGTAGCTATGGCCCCATACTCAAGCGCAGATATCTAATATACAGAGTTAGATCATGTATAAAGCTGCCTTTCCCTAGATTATAGGGCTAAATAGACTGCTCCTAGACCCAAATTCAAATCTCAAAACTTACCATCAAAATGAACCAAAAAAAGAGGAAGAAACAGAACCAACAACTGAGCAAGACAGAGTATGTTTATCACAATAATTAATGCCAACTCTGTCTAATTCATACTTCCTAGGCTTCCCCAAGCTCAGGAAGCAGCCCAGGCCATCTGCTGCTTAGAAGAGAAAATGTAAAAACAGAAAGAGAAAGCTGGCCTTTTCTGAGTAGGCGCCCTCAGTTTGTTTCATCATTCCTTCCTGCCACATGGAATAAAAAGAGCAAAAATTAGCCAAGTCCATGTATGCTTTGGCCATTACTCGCTTTGAAAATTCCTCTCTCTAGAAAACATGCCCAGTCAGTATCCTCACATTTGAGGCATATTTCTTACCTTTGGACTTAGTGGGAGGACAGCAGGGGTGGGGTGAGGGGGTGGAGGGAGTGAAATAATGATAGGGTTTCTTACTTTTAGTCCTGTCTTATCCTTAGAAATATTTATAAAATACATATAAACATTTCGGGAAATGAAAAATTCAACTCTGCTTACCTTACAGTAGTTTTAGAAAAAATTTTACACACATCAGAATTGCTTGAGAAGATTCTTAAACACAAATGTCAGGGCCCCATCCCCAGAGACACTAATTCTGCAAGACTGAGATGTGAGCTAGGCATCTATATTTGATGCACACCAAAGATTTAGTGCTGCTGATTTAGAAACACTAATTTTAAAAATTTAGTTCTAAAACACACATGCAAAAATAAATGTTCCTTTTCAAAAATCCTTCCCAATTAAAGGAGAATGGAGAATAGAGAGTAAGTATACATATGCACAAGTGAACCTACCCAAGACCAGCTAAATCTGACACAAGGTTTCCCAAAGCAGCAGCTAAAAAAATGAAAAATGGACAAGTGAATTACTACATAAAAGTCAGAAAAATCACTATAGTAGATCACTGTGTCATCAATAAAGCACTGGTCTGGAAGAGTTAGCACCTTTCTAAGCCACAATGACTATATCCAAAGTAACTCTGGATAGCTCTAAATTTGATAGCTCTGAATTTCAAGATCTCAAAATACAGATCTGAGATTATAGTCTTCTACCTCCATCAATTACCAGGTTTTTTCTGATGTGGCAGCCAGTTTCCATTTTGGTTTCAATATTAAAACACCTGCATAACATTCTGTAGTTCAACTTTCAGTCAATATTTAAGGGAATTTGGATATGTGAAAGTTAGAGTAAAGCTATATGTACAGCTATGACATTCAAGAAAATCAAGAAGAAATGTCTCTTTCATTACTCATCTACTTCACATGTTCCATAATAACACAACACAGAACTGTTCCCAAATTTCACCATCATGAAAAGTAGAGTGGTATTTGTGGGGAAAGGAGACAGAACCAAATCAGATTTTGATCCTGTGTTTCCTTCCTTGATTTTTCTTCCCAACTTAAAATAAATAATTTGACAGAGAAAATGGGCAGGAAGGTTTTAGGGTAACACTGAACTAAGAGAAAAAAAAAATTTTAAACAGTAAATATAGTAGATTATTGTTACTTATTAACTAACATAAAGTACCTAAACTTTCTCAGAAAAATGCATACTACATTTACAAAATTAAAAATTAAAGGATAGGATTAAGGAGATAAACTATTAATGACAGACATCTCAGTGAGTAAATTCATTCAAATGAGGTATCCTCTTCTATACTTAACCTACTAAAATGTTTCATAAATATATAGACAATAGAATAATAACACTACTATTATTAAGTACCTGCCATAGTTGAAATTCCCAAAATAATTCCAATAGACAACTCAATATGGGTTCCCTGAAAAACAATTGCAAAGAAATTAATCTTAAAAATTAAAACCGAAGTGACTATAAAATAGCAAAGCATTAATAAAAACAGATAAAACAATGCTATTACAGCAAAGTTACATATATAATATACATAAATATGCATATACTACAGCACTTATTTATTAAATATATGCATTCATGCAGAAATAACATCAATATTTTATTCATTACAATTAAGCCTTCATAAAAATAAAAAATAGCAACACACAGAGCAATACAATTCATCATTAATAATCTAGAATTTATATTTTCCTACTACGGAAAGGTGCTTTAATGCTTTTGAACACAAAGACAACCAACTCACCTAAATTTTAAATTCTGAATGATACAATTATATACTATTGGTATTTACCGTATAAAAGATTTAAAAGACTAGACCGGTTTCTAAGGACTCAAAAACTCAGACTTCAAAAATTATCCTTAAAACACTTAGTTCTTTAATCACTAGATAATGAGACTATATAATTCATTTATAAGCAACAATAGCATTTAATACGATAGAGATACAGCAAAAATGAGGCTCCACTGAATTTATTTATTGAGAGTTTAAGACTTTCTCTAAAGAAAAGAAGGGCTCATATTTTCACTTCTACTTTTAAAGATAAGGAACTGAAGATTAAACCATTCTGATGGGTTACTACATAGAATAAAGAAATCCTATAATTTATTGTGCTAATTCAGTTCTAACCCTTATGCAATGCTGCCAAAAATGGACTTAATTTTCAAGTTCTCTTAAATATTGATGTTTGAAAATTTCTAAAAAATTTTTTTAAATCTCAATGATACTTGTAGAGAAAAAAAAAACGCCTACAGATCTCAGTCTTTGTTGAGGAAAAACAAAAGAGAATGCCTTATCTGGTATACAGTAACACTACATTACTCAATTATTTATAAAACTGAAGAGAAGTTTAACTTCCTCAATTTTCCTTCCCCTAGGCCTTTTGATTCCACTCCTTTCAAATATAATTCCTGTAGAGTATGGACCAAACAGCCTGATGTAAAGGTCTCCCAGGCATTAAAGTTACAAGGTTGTAAAGGAATGCAAAGAAACAGATTTCTGAAGAAAAAGAAAACAGGCAAAAAGAAATACCTCTATACATGGATGCAAAAACCCTGGAGTATTAATATAGGCGAGAAGCACCCAACAGCTACAATGTATAAAAAATAAATACAGCATCTTTAACAGCAATGAATCACTGGAAATTACCTAAAATGAATCTGTCTGCCAACACATGTATTTATAAAGCATTTACATGCTTAAACACTTGGCTGAATTTAAGAAACCTGAAGATGCTTCTAATAGTATGAAAAGCTTCATGTAAAGTCAAAGTTGGTTGGAAGGCAATGAAATCTCCACTCTTTTCCTTTTTCCCATAATAACATCAAATTTCATGTTAACAGGTAGGGTAGAAATTATAAATAAACCTAGTACTAGTTGTCTTAAAGTTGTACTTGGTTCATCACCAAGTACATCTTATTCATCTATTTTAGAATTCTAATCAATTCTATCCTAATTAAATTGTAAGAAAAAGAATTCCCCCCCCACTAAAATATAGTTATAAAAAGCAATCCAACAACACAAAAATAAAAAACTATGAAATCAAAAGGTTAGCATGAACAGCAGCCACGAACAAAGGTCAAATCTACTATGAGAAGTTATATAGGAATTTGTTTACATGATTGCAATTAGGGTAGCCTACCCTAACAGGAAAAACATCAAATGGCACAATACAAAAAAAAGAATCAGTTAAAAATTAAACATTAAAAAGAATGTTTTCTTAACTTACTATCTTCAAACAGTCATAGCTATCCTACAATGGCAATTAGTGTTTAACAAAAAAAGGTGAAAAACATTTCTAAGATAACAATGTTCACTTATTTGCCTTTTCATAGATTCTATAGTTATATTATTTATGGATTTTTAGTCTTAGCAGTCTATTAAAAAAGTTTCTTTGGAAAATTTAACTGTTTCTGAATTATTCTGCAATTATCACAGGATATTTTTGCCACACCTCTTAATCAGTTTTAAGCCAGTAGTTTAAATACTTATTTCAGTACCATATAAATAAAAAACTGGTGATGTCTGTGAAACGGGATTTCAACATAAACCAGAAAAACAAATTTTACTGAGTTAGAGTCGATCATTTCAGGCCGAGAAAAACAGTCCACTCTAGTCACACTAATAATGAGACACAGGCCTGAGTAACACAAAACAGGAACAACATTACAATAATTTGACTTTAGAATGTGGGTGTGGTTGTTCTGTCTTAATTGGTATCTGTATTTAAACACAGATATCTGTTTCTTGGGGCTTCCCTGGTAGCTCAGCTGGTAAAAAAATCTGCCTGCAATGTGGGAGACTCCAGTTCAATTCCTGGGTTGGGAAGATCCCCCAGAGAAGGGATAGGCTACCCACTCCAGTATTCTTGGGCTTCCCTGGTGGTTCAAATGGTAAAGAATCTACCTGCATTGAGGGAGACTAGGGTTCAATGTGTGTGTTGGGAAGATCCCCTGGAGGAGGGCATGTTAACCCACTCCAGTATTCTTGCCTGGAGAATCCTCATGAACAGAGGAGCCTGGCGGGCTGCAGTCCATGGGGTCACAGAGTCGGGCACAAATGAGCGACTAAGCACAGCACATCTGTTACTTGAGATATTTATTTCAAAGAAATAGTAAGACCATACTGAAAGCTGATGAAAGTGAAAGTCACTCAGTCGTGTCTGACTGTTTGCGACCCCATGGACTATACAGTCCATGGAATTCTCCAGGCCAGAATACTGGAGTGGGTAGCCATTCCCTTCTCCAGGGGATCTTGCCCACCCAGGAATCGAACTGGGATCTCCTGCATTGCAGCTGGTTTCTTTACCAGCTGAGCTAGCAGGGAAGCCCCAAGACCATACTGTGAAGGTCTTATTCAGGATCTAAGAAACTATCCAGTTTCCCTATTCTGCTCCCTCTTCGAAATCTCCCTGCCTCTCTCTTTAAGCCAAATATATCATCTCAACACTTCCCTTTAGCAAGGATAGTCTTTCATCATTTGAATATCTAAGGTTTGCTCAACTGAGGCCAAAAAAAAAAAAATGAGTATTAAGATGGTAGAGTGGGGGGATACCTGCTATCAATACAGAATTAAAATCCTGAGTGTAAAATTGTCACAAAGAAGCTTTAATCCAATCTATTCAGGAACATACCAAGTCTTAAATGACAGTTTATAATTTAATCATAGTGGGTTTTTCTATAAATAGTAAATAAAAGTACATTTTATTTACATTAACAATTTAAATAATCTAACCAACTCAAGGCTTACTAAAGGCTTACTTATTTCAGAAAAAGAAGTATGGCATGGTTGAATAAGTTTCTTTTATTCACAGATATATAAATTAATCAACTTGATTCTTATATACATATTAGGAAAATATCATTATCAGCCAAAAAGCTAGCATTTTGAAATTATATTTTAGATGCTCTTACCAGACTACTCTGCTCAAGAATTATCCATCCAATGGGTGCTTATCACTTTCAAATTATGTGCATGCTACAGTATCTTCTATGACTATTTACCAAGCGAGATACCTTCCTGATGTGTAAACCTTGTGTTTCCTCAACCAGCTGAATGGCTAGAATTTCTGGATATCTGATCCCCATCAATCTGGACATAAAGTAAGACTATACAGCAAAGAAAACCATTCTTGAACGAACCAATTTTAGATAGTCTTCAAGCAAATTTTATAATCTATACAATGTAAACTATACTTTCATCCCTATTTTAAAACCAAATATTCTACTTCTACCCACATATAGTACATGTGACCGTCAAAACACTGAAACAAAAAACAAAACCAACAACAACAAATAATAAAAAACAAAACCCTGGCATCTCTCAACTATTTTTTCCTCATATTCAATAATCCTAAAATTATTCCTTTTTCTTTTTTTAGCAGTTTCCTACACAATATCTAGAATTTTTAGACTTTTTAAAACTTCGAGTCAGTGAGGAGAATTGGATACAGCACTAGGCAGTTTCAGTAGACCTGCATTTTCCTTGTGGACTAATGATGGACGTGTATTTTCATCATGACTTTATAATGTAGACCCAAAATTGGTATCTATTGACAAAAGATGTCATAGAAGAGTAAGAAAGGTCAATTGACCATTCCTAAGATTAAACAATACCTTTAAGAAACAACCTTAAATGAAAATGACTTCAGGAAAAGAGAATTTTTAACACTGTGATAGAACAAAGACTGAAGGGCTTATCATTTACAGTATTCTGAATTGAAACTTAAATCATCTTTGAGTTAAATGGATAGACTGAATATCAAAACACTCTTGTAAATATTTTTGTATGGGAAAACTGGACAAGGAACTAATTAATAACATACACATATGAGAACTGCTGATAAAATTAAAGAACATTAGAAAATTTTACAAACGTTTTTCTTTAATAAGAATGTTGAAACTAGAACAGAATAATATAGACTCAATAAATATGTTTATTATTGTCAATGCTTTACCAAAAGTCTTGATGATTAATAGATATAATGCCTTAAAATTGAGCTAGTCTAATTAACATGAAATACAGCTAAAAACAGTCTTATTCATTAGGTTAATTAAAGCTTTAAAACTATAATATATAAATTATTAGGAAAATTTAGACCACATTTCTTTATTAATTCAAAATAGAAGGGTTGAAAGAACTTACTGCAACAATCATAATTGCATTATCCAAAAAGCCAAACCCTATGAAAGGTATCGCATTGTGGATGAATACTGAAAAACATCAAAAACAGAAAAATATATTTTAAGATTTCTATAATTTTAAAATGACAAAAACAGGTCATATGATTAAAGTTTCGTAAGTAGATATGATTTAAGTTTTGGAATTTGCTTTCCATTCCCCACAGCCAAAAGATTCTGCTTCTGCTATGTTTATATACTTGGTAGAAGCTATAATGGGGAAAAAACAAAATAAAAAACACATAACATGTAAAATTAATTGTGTTAGGCTTTTGTGTTTTCTCACTGGCAACACATACACACACGTACAAATTACATACAGTTACTGATAGAACAAATAAATAAATAAATATTATGAGTACCATATTTTACCTGTTAAATAACTATTGACATCAATCTTTTTCTCTCTTAGACCTAAAGACTGATACCATAAAATTGATCTCCATATTAGAAATAATAAAAAATGTTTGAATCAAATTTCAGGGAAGTTATCTGGTCACATTTACTTATCAAACGATTTTTTAAACACTGTTAGGAAAATGTGATTATGTCATTTCTATTAGACGTCTGGATTCAAAGTCCTCTTTCCTTCTTCAACACATCAGTATCCCTGACTGCTTTCACAAACTAAAACAAACAATATTTGATTTAAATAAAAATGTAACTTGGCCTCTTCCTACCAAAAGTACACCATACCTTATCTACCAAGTACATAATCTGGATGACCTGAGAAAACAGAAATGTAACTAGGAAGAGCTAATATCTATTTTAAAAATATATTTAGCTTCATCTTTTTTTCCTATTTGCATCTTCAGCACATTACAGAATGCCTAGTGCATAGTAGATGCTCAACAAACATTAGTTAATTAAGTTGAGGACATCTACCTTGGAAAGGAAGAAAATTCCAGACTAAGACAATTGAAGGAAGACTGCGAAACAGATTAAAAGCTGAGCATAGTTAAGACTTTATTCTAATTAATCTATAAATCTGCCAAGGTATAGTCAACATCCGTTACTCCAACTGAGGACATTTAAAAATAGGCATCAAAGCATTCAGTTTTATACCACATCCAAAAAATAGTCCCTTAAACCAAGTGGTTAGTTGTGTGTTTAGTGTTCAGTGACTTTACATCTTTTTTCTTTTAATGCAGTTAAGTCCACAGAAAGTACAATTAAAATATAATCCAGAAGTTATGAAAACTTGATACTACTATGGTGAGTTCTGCACCAATAAGGGAAGGCTAATAAACAGTAAAACAAGAAATATTTCTACCCACAAGCACTATCAAAGACTAAGAATCAAGTTGGAAAATGGTATATATTCTAGGTCATTTCAGAGTTCTTACCACATAAGAATGTCCCAGGTAAAAAGCAGCATCTTTTTAATTATAAAGTATATTGTTTTAAAAGATAATAAAAAATGAAATGACATTAATGAAATAGAGTTTCTTCATTAAAGGGCTGTCTTAATTCTTCAACTTTTTGCCTAGGTCCAGGTGCTTAACGACCAGACATTCAAAATTTTATAATAATCAGCTTCTAAAATACATACAGAATTTCAAAAAATACTACAAATTGGTAAGTCAAAGGAGTATAGTGAAATTCTAATAGTTCACTATATGAAACATTTACAGTGAAGAGAGAGCTACTACTTAGATATATATATTTGGAGAGAAGACTCCCAAACGCCTTCTCAATCATCTCTGAAAAGTAAATATGGTAAAATATGAAACTTTTGGAATTACTAAACATTTTGGGGTTAATCTCATGGCATCTCTAAGACTAGCTAGTTATAAACATCTTAAAATTAGGTGTCAAGGTTACTAAACTAAGATTAAGCTAACAGTTGTCTTAATAGAAACTTGGTCAGTAAAACCAAAGCATGTTGCTACATTGCTATAATAATTACCTGCAACTGTAAAATGTATCATGTTTTGATGTTTAGATGTAAATAAATGTGTTCTATAAATAAAAATTTATTTTCAACCCAAAGGAATAATATAAATTTCAAAAAATTACATAACATGTACTGGACACTCCACTGGGCACTTGAGATACAGAGATAGTTGATCCCAGTCCTCAAGAAGTCTGGGAATGATAACAGAGCCATATATAGTTAACTTCAATATGACCCCCTAAATGGTGATACCATTATACAGTGCTATGGATATAGAGTATATGAATCCAGCCTAGAAGTATAAGAAAAGATTACCAGGGAAAGAAAAATCTTACAGAATTCTTAAATTGTTTTGATATCTGGGAAAAGCTACTGATTTCTAAGACAAATTATATTCTACCTCTGAGAGAAAAAAAGGAACTAGCTACTAAATTTTAATTATATGTCTACTCTCCAGGATGTAATGCTGCTAAGTCACTTCAGTCGTGTCTGACTCTGTGCGACCCCATAGACGGCAGTCCACCAGGCTCCCTCGTCCCTGGGATTCTCCAGGCAAGAATACTGGAGTGGGTTGCCATTTCCTTCTCCAGTGCATGAAAGGGAAAAGTGAAAGTGAAGTCGCTCAGTCGTGTCCGACTCTCAGCCACCCCATGGACTGTAGCCTACCAGGCTCCTCCGTCCATGGGATTTTCCAGGCAAGAGTACTGGAGTGGGGTGCCATTGCCTTCTCCGCTCCAGGATGTAATGACAGCCTACCAATTTGTGATTTCTTCAGTTTCCTCTGGAAAATATTATTCTATAACTCAGTAGTTATTAGCAAACCATATCTAATATTTAGCTTTACCTTATAACCAATTCAAATTCACTGCACTGTTAAATAATTCTCTTCTTCCATTGTCTTTATAATAAGACCCTAAACTGTTTTACATTAGTTTGGTGTTAGCCCTTGAACAGTTATTCCAATCATAATACAGTAAAGAAAGCAGACCAGCAGCATTATAAGGTTCTTCTTTGGGGTGGCTTAAAATGAACTTTACTTTCTTCATTATTAGAACAAGTCAGAGCATTTTCTCCACCAAAGAAAATAGCCTAGAAATTCTAGTTCTGAAATAACCCAACTTAAATCCAAACTAAAGTAAACAAATCCTTTTTCCCAGGAACTAAGAAAACCTCTACTATAATTCTATCTCTAGATGGTAACAATATTTAAACACTAACAGACATGGTTAACAATCTTAGAAATTCCATTATATTATAATATGTTTTAAACCAAGTTTACAAACCTTTTGCTTTAGCATAATAAATAGGATAATCTATTCTATCTGGAATGAATTAATTTATTGACTCTTCTGTACTATTAATGAATAACATAGCTATTTCAAGTCCAAAAGACAGATGCACAAATAATTATAGAACCATTACCATATCTCAGCTGTCCTGGGGTTGGCGGTTGAGCTTCCAACTTTTCTGAAGGGGAAAGAGAGGGTGTGGTCAAGAATTAGTTACTATAGCATGATTTCTTTTTTATTACAATGAAGAAAACACTAGCAGAATTACAAAATGAGAGAACAGCAGAGTTTATTCATAAATTATCTTTAGGTGAATGAACCAAAGTTATCCATACAGGAAATATTTCTTGGTATAGATTAAATTACAAGGCTAGAAAAACAAATTGAGCTTTAGTTACAGGCCTACTATGACCCTATATCCCTGGGCAAATCACTTGTTTTTGGTGTTTTGTAAGTAAGTCCTTGTATCTCTATAATGAGACTAATTAATATCCCTTGATAATATACTGAATACTTTGAGTTTTGAAAGCTATACTACTGGATAATAAAGAACATTTACACAACAAAATGACCCCAGAGAGTACAGTGTGATTCACCAAATAGCAACATTACTTATATGTCATATAAACACAGAAAGTTTTCTCAAGTATATTATATCAAAGTATATTCAAGTGCCATCATTAAATCTAAAAATTAACAATTACAAAAACACTACCTATGTAATATCATAACAATAACCAACTCATCATTTGTATAAGAGTAAATTACAGTAAAATGGCAGAGAATTCCACCTTCTTTATCCTCTTTCAATCCAACAGAATTAACTGATATACTACTATACAAAAGAACCCAAACCATGGGTTGCTCTGCAATAAAGATCTAGTATAACCAAAGTGTCCAAAGAAATACATTATAAACTGGATATATATTTTCTAAAATATTTATTTATAATCTATGACAACATAAGAACTGAAGAGATTAGTTTTTAAAAAGTGAAAAGCCAATGAATCTCCATCAATAAGCTACATAAAAAGGAGTATGACATATTTGTAAATGTTATTTTACTAAAAAAGCATATAGTATCATAATGACTTTATAATAAGAAATGTGCTAAAACCTAGAGTTTAGGCAATTATTGGATTATTAAGAAAGTTCTAAGAATGCAAGTTTAAGTTTTGTTTTTCCTTTTATAGGACAGTAAAGAAATGAAGATATCCTAAAACTTTGCAGTATTTTATATCTGCTTAGAATATAATCTCTATTCTTTGACCAGTACTATTACCTCAAAATCTACTTTGAAAGCATGCAATAGTTTTCCAAATTTTTAACAAGGAATATAAGATACCACTGTACTCCACAGAGTTTTCTGGTGAAGTAAACATGCAAAAGTGGTTACATACCAGAACTATTTCCTAGTTGCATTACTCTCATCATCACTACAGTTCTGACACTGTGAGGAGAAGTCCTTGTCAGTTGACTGGAACATCTTGAAATACCTAAAAATTCAACAAGCAGGACCTTCCCAATGTAATGGGAATATATAGAGTCCTTGCTTTTACTTCTTCAAATTCTCTACATACTGAGCAAAGTATTTTAAAATACTTTACAACTCCTACGATGAAAGGATAAAAGCTAGGCAAATGTATAATGTGTAAAAGTAATGAGGGGGAAAAATCAAATAATGTAAGCAATATTTCTAATCTAAGTACATACAAGGATTAAGAAATTAAAAGGTAATGAAAAATAACTCTTTAAAAGAGAGAGAAAAAGAAAATAATACAAAGTAAAGGAGACACAGCAGGGAGGAAAACCACTGGCACAGAGGTTAAAGCAAAATCAAAGCATAGAGTTTTGCCTCCTGCATTATAAAGAACCCAAGGAGTAATAAGAGGAAACAGGAAAGGAACATTTCCTAGAAAGTGGAAATTTTATTGGAAAGTATCCATCAAAAATTGTGACTCATAAACTGACCATTGTGAGGATTCTGACACTATATCTTCTTTATTACATTAACAGAAAGAAGACAAATATATATCAGAAGTGAAAAAAACATTAGCTGTATAACACACAATAAAACTCAATCTTTGAAATAAGCCCAAGGTTTCAGCAGTCTGTACCAATTTTAAAATGTGAGGGGAGCTAATATAATCCCCTCGAAAATGATCAGAGTAAATCCCAAAGCTTTATATCCCTACATACATATCTTAACCTTATATTTTTTCTTCTGACAGACGGTAAACTATGTACACTTGCATGGAAATGTACTCCAATCTAATGTTTTATTAAGCAGACTGGAGTTAGAGAAACTAGTTCTTTCTGTTTCAGTGTGCATGTGCACTACATGCATCATAATTTCTTTTTTTAAATATTTTAAAATAAGAAGACTATTAAGATTGTACATTGATCTAGTCCCTAAGTCGTATCTGCCAGGTCCTCTGTCCATGGGATTCTCCAGGCAAGAATACTGGAGTGGGTTGCCATTTCCTTCTACAAAGATTGTACATTACCACACCATATTTTCCAACCATTTTTAGCTTAAAAAGTCCTGGTTCTACTTCCAATACAGGCTGAATTATCTTCTATCAGACCAATCCTATATAGAACAACTATAACTATAAATAAATGTTTGAGAGCCCTGGAAAATCACCAAAAAACAGGTTGATTGTGGAGCGGAATCAACAATTACAAGGAAGACTGGAACTAAGTGAGTTACCCATTTCATGAAGCTTTTGGCCTAATTCAGCTCTTAAAAAAAAAACAGACCTTCAGTCTTTCTGGCCTAAAAAGCAGTGGGCAAGGTGCAAGGTAACCAAAGCCACTGCAAAGTGAGAGAAAAGAGCAGAATCAGAAAGGAGGAGCCTTAAATTCTGATACACATTCGGTTCAAACATATGGCTTCTGTGTGAACCACGCCTGTGCAGGGAAAACCACAAAAATCCCACCTTAAGGTAAAATAGAGAGAAAATAAAAAGAATGAAGAGCATCAGGAATGGTAAATACTGAGTAAATATAAGACTACTTTCTCCCTAGTAATTTAAATAAACTTGATTGTCCAAAAATTGCAACACTGCCATGCGGCGTTCATAATGTATGTAGATATAATACATTTGACATCAGAGCATAAAGGATGAAGGAGGTCACAAATGGACCGATTTGGAAATATGGTTGCAATATTTCCACAATGTATGTGATGTGGTACAAGGTTCTAAGTAGAATTAGCTCTAAGCAGTCTGCAGAGTTAAAGGATGCCTATTTGCAATTCCTAGAGCAATCATACATACAGACAAAATGCATTAAGGACACAGTTAAAAAGCTAAATAAATAATGTGAAAGGGATTGCAAAAAATATTAAGTCAAAATAACACAGGAAATGAGAACAGAAGAAAAAAAAGAAGCACAAGCAGAAACCAAACAGTGAAATAGTAAACCTACATCCAACTATATCAATAATTACTTTTGATGTTAAAGGATTAAACAATCCAATTAAAAGGCAGAGGTTGTTAAAACGGATAAAAAGGCAAGACCCAACTATATGATATCTGCAAGAATTACACTTTAATAGATTAAAAGTAAATAAATGGCACAAGACATATTATACAAATAGTAAGCTTATACTTCTGCTGCAGTGCTGTGCTTAGTTGCTCAGTCATGTCTGACTCTTTGTGACCCCATGGACTGTGGCTCGCCAGGCTCCTCTGTCTATGGGATTTCCCAGGCAAGAATACTGGAGTGATTGCCATATCCTCCTCCAGGAGATCTTCCTGACCCAGCGATCAAACCTGCATCTCTTGTGTCTCCTGCATTCGCAGGTAGATTCTTTACCACCTGGGAAGCCCCTAAGGCTGGAGTTGTTGTTCAGTTGCTAAGTCGTGTCCGACTCTTTGCACCCCATGAACTGCAGCACACCAGGTTTCCCTGTCCTTTACTATCTCCCGGAGTTTCCTCAAACTTGTGTCAGTCGAGTCAGTGATGCCTTCCAACCATCTCATCCTCTGTCGCCCCCTTCTCCTCCTGCCTTCTATCTTTCCCAGCATCAGGGTCTTTTCCAGTGAGTCAGCTCTTCTCATCAGGTGGCCAAAGTACTGGAACTTCAGCATCAGTCCTTCAAATGAATATTCAGGATTAATTTCCTTTAAGATTGACTGGTTTGATCTCCTTGCAGTCCAAGGGACTCTCAAGAGTCTTCTCCAGCACCACATTTCTAAAGCATCAATTCTTTGGTGCTCAGCCTTCTTTATGGTCCAACTCTCACATCTGTACATGACTACCGGAAAAACCACAGCTTTGACTATATGGACCTTTGTTGGCAAAAGCTGGAAAGGCAATGTTAAAAACAGATAAAGTGGACTTAAGGACAAAGAGTATTACCAGAACCAGGGACATTTCAAAATGCTAAGAGTCAACTCATCAAAAGGCATAATAACAATTTGCTTATCCCTAGTAACAGAGCTTCAAGATGCATGATGCAAAATCTGACAGAATTAAAGGGAAAATAAACATTTCTACAATCATACTTGAAGATACAAAGGCTTCTCTCTCAGCAACTGATAGAACACTAGGGGAAATTATCACTAAGAAATAGATTATCTGAACAACACTACCAATCATCTCCATTCAACTAATATTTAAACATCCATACTCAACAATTACAGAATGCATATTCTTTTCAAGTGCAGATGGTACATTTATCAAAATAGGCCATATGCTGATCCATGCTGATCCACAAAACAAGTTTAATAAGTTAATGATTACAATTGTAAAGAATATGTTCTCTGACCAAAATACAACTCATAATAATAAGATATCTAGGGAAGAAAGTAGAAATTAAGTAACATCTTCTAAATACATGGGCCAAAGAAGAAATCAAAGAGGAAATTAGAAAATACTTTTCAAATGAATCACAATGAAAATACAGTATACTGAAATTTGTCAGGACAGCTCAATGAATGCTTAGAGGAATTTTAAGTACTAATATTAAGAAGAAGAAAGGCCTAAAATAAATGATGTATGGTTCTCTCTGAAAAAGCTATGAAAAAAAAGAGAGCAAGGTAATGAAAAGTAAGTAGTAGGAAGAGGGCTATAACAACAAAAACAGCTGAAATCAATGAAATAAAAAGCAAACAATAATGGAAATAGACAAAGCCAAAAGTTGATTCTTGGAAAAGAGTAACAAAATGAAAAAACTCTTAGGTACACCAATCTAGAAAGAGAACACAAATTACTAATATCAGGAATAAAACAGGAGACATCACTAAAGATCCTACAGACATTAAAATGAGAATATTACATATAACTTTATGCCAACCTAGTCAACTTAGATGAAGTGAACAAATTCCTTGAAAAATACAACTTACCAAAAGATATAAGCTGAAACAAAAAATCTGAATAGCTCTATCTAGCAGCAAAATCAAATTGTTAACAAGCACTTTTCTGTAACATTAACACTAAAAAAAAAAAAAACCCTCCAGACCCAGATGGTTTCTCTAACGAGTTTTATTAAACACTTAAAGAAAAGCAAACGCCAACCCTAGACAAACTTACAAGTTCCTTCAGAAAAACAAAAAATGAAGAAATAGTTCCCAACTCATTTTATAAGGTCAGAAGAGTACTAAAAATAAAATCAAACCAAAAAATTACCAAAAATAGAGAAAGCCACAGACCAATATTCTTCATGAACACAGACAGAAAAATTCTTAACAGAATGATAACTTAGTGGAAAAATAACTTAACAGAATGATAACGGAATGGAAACTGCTTTTCCAAAGTATGTTTATTCACAATACTGGCAAAAATAACTAACATCCAGACTTCCTTATTTTTTTTGTTTTTCTCAGATATTTTCATTGTTTGAAGAAGCTGCACTTAACAGGGTTTCATGTTTAGACATATATAGGTTAGCATATTAATGCATATATATGGAATTTAGAAAGATGGTAACGATGACCCTATATGCAAGACAGCAAAAGAGACACAGATGTAAAGAACAGACTTTTGGACTCGGTGGGAGAAGGTGAGGGTGGGATGGTTTGAGAATAGCATTGACACATGTATATTACCATATGTGAAATAGATCGCCAGTCCAGGTTCCATGCATGAGACAGGGCGCTCAGGGCTGCTGCACTGGGATGACCCTGAGGGATGGGATGGGGAGGGAGGTGGGAGGGGGGTTCAG
Source organism: Giraffa tippelskirchi (assembly GCF_054371585.1). Classification (NCBI taxonomy): domain Eukaryota; kingdom Metazoa; phylum Chordata; class Mammalia; order Artiodactyla; family Giraffidae; genus Giraffa; species Giraffa tippelskirchi. The sequence continues at coordinate 61,567,976 of NC_137280.1, forward strand.
GATGGGGGATACATGTACACCCATGGCTGATTCATGTCAATGTATGGCAAAAACCACTACAATATTGTTAAGTAATTAGCCTCCAATTAAAATTAATTAATTAATTAAAAAAAGAAAAAAAAGTAAAAAGAGGGATCCCTGTGGGGTTGTAACTCTTCTGTATGTTGACTCTATCAATGTCAATATCCTGCATGTGACACCATATGATAGTTTTTGCAAGATGTCACCTTTGGGGAAAGTGGGTAGCCTATATTATTTCTTGCAATTGCATGTGAATCTGCAATTATGTCAAAATAAAAAGCTTAATTAAAATTAACGGACAGGAGTAAAAGTTAGGCGCTTCTGAAATTTGTTCCTAAAAGTCTTATATACACAGGAAGAAAGGCAAATAAACTTTAGCTAAAAATGACTGAATTGATATACTGATAATGAAAATCCAAACAAGACATACACACACACACAAAAAGAAATATATAGGTTAGGACAATTATCTGTATGTGTCTATGAGATAATATTTACACATAAATTTTTTTTCCTTTTGATTTCATATTTAAGTCTTTACTGGCAGGAAAGCAAATAAGACATGATAGTTCTTACAAATTGCTAATTTATACAGCATCAAACCAAATGAAAATTATTTTAAGTAGGACTTTCTCTCCTTCTAATCTATCCTTGAGAACATTTAAATATATTTAAGTATTTTAATGAAAGGAGTCTCACTGAAGGCCACACAAGAAGGAAACTCTAGATCTGGACGAATGGAGTTGCTGGGACATGGTTTTCTTCAGTCTCTCTACTTATTTCTTCGTTAAGTAGCCATTCTTTATTCATAACTGTATGTGTGTTAGTCACTCAGTCATGTTCAACTCTTTGTGACCCTATGAACTGTATGTAGCCTACGAGGCTCCTCTGTGCACAGAATTCTCCAGGCAAGAATACTGGAGTAGGTTGCCATTTCCTCCACCAGAGGATCTTCCCGATCAGGTATCAAACCCATGGTCTCTTACATCTCCTGCATTGGCAGGCATGTTCTTTACCTGTAGTGCCACATGGTAAGCCCTTTTTCTATACAGAAGTACACATAAAATTGTATTCTGTCATTTTCACAAAGCATTATATGGTGAACATTTCCCCTCTTAACTCCTTAAGGCAATAATTGCATTGATAGTATTTTATTTCATTATATGATACACAATAGTTTAATCACCTTAACTAGATATTTATTCTTCATTATTTTTCGCTTTAAAATTAACACTTACGTAAACCTGTACCTAAACCTTTTTATGTTTCTCTTCAAGTTCTTTAACGTAGATTATTCCTAAGTGGCATTACTGAATCCAAAAAAGGCATAAATTTAAGGATTTTTAAAATTTTACAAAATTTCTCTGAGAAAAAGTAGGCCAAATTACTCCCATCTTGCTACATTTTAATTTTTTTAATGTTACACTTTTACTAAAAATATTCTTATGCTCTCAGAACATAGCTAAAATGTCATTAAAACAAAATCCTTGAAAGAAATTTTCAAGCCTCAGTCAATTGCCAAGTTACTTTAACTGACAAAAGATTCCAATACAACGAATAAGTAGGACAGGTTCAAGGAGTTTATTATGAAATTTAATTAACCTGTATATCCCTCCTTAATCATGTTGTTGTTGATCAGTCACTAAGCCATGCTGTGTCCAGGTCTTCCTTAATTATATTTTCCCATAAAAATAAGTTTTAAAAAGCTTCAGTCCAATATCAACAAACAATTCTAGAATATCTTTTAGGATTATAAGTCATTCTAATAAGAAATATATATTAAACTGAAAGTCAAAATACTTTGGTAGAAGAAAGTAAGTGGAACACCTATAGTTTCTTTATTTTAGTCTTCACTATAAAACAGTGTGTTTACAAAGTGCTGGACTTCCCTGGAGGCTCAGATGGGAAAGAATCTGCCTGCAATGCAGGACACGTGGGTTTTATCCCTGGGTTGGGAAGATCCCCTGGAGAAGAGAAAGGCTACCCACTCCAGTATTATGTTCTGGAGAATCCCACAGACAGAAGAACTGGCAGGCTACAGTCCATGGGGTAACAAAGAATCGGACACGACCAAGCGACTTTCACTTTCACTAGAAAACAAAACTACACCCCTTGACTACAGTGTGACATATTACATTATTTAATTAAAACTCAATATTTTGTAATAATCTAGGAGGGAAAAGAATAGATGTACATATAAATATAAACTGCTTAGACTTTTAACAGAACCAAAAGTTCCAACAGGTAAGGTTAAATTTACAATAAGTATATAATACACTAAAGAGGACAAACTTAAAATGCAAATCATGCTGTTCAAAATAATTTAAGCAAAGCAAATCATACCAGGTGCCAGAAAATCAAACATGCACCCAAAAGGGTTTATAAAGCTACAGCACAATACTTTTTTAAAAGAAACAACTTAATATGGTTAAGAAATATACTTACAAAATCTGACATTCTGAACTGAAAATTGAAACACTTTAGAAACTGAAAAAAACCTTTTAACTTTGTAAATTTCAATTAATAGGTCTTGTCTTTTAAAATAATGGCTATTGATTATAAAGCGATGTTTAAATTAGTTTTTTTAAACATTCCTTAGCTAAGACCAAAAAAAAGTATTTCAATGTGATTTTGTTATTTAGCATTTAAAAGTTTACCGCAACATGCAAAGAAATGTTTACTTAGATCATGTAATATTGTCACTCACTAAACTTCAGGGGCGGAGAAGGCAATGGCACCCCACTCCAGTACTCTTGCCTGGAAAATCCCATGGACGGAGGAGCCTGGTAGGCTACAGTCCATGGGGTCGCTAAGAGTCAGACACAATTGCGCATCTTCACTTTCACTTTTCCCTTTCATGCACTGGAGAAGGAAATGGCAACCCACTCCAGTATTCTTGCCTGGAGAATCCCCGGGACTGTGGAGCCTGGTGGGCTGCCATCTATGGGATCGCACAGAGTCGGACACGACTGAAGCGACTTGGCAGTTGGCAAACTTCAGGGGAACACAGCATGCAACCTGGGGCTTCAATGCACTTTACTTAAGGGAGACTAACAAATTCCTGGTCTGAGACAGTCCAGTGGTGTAACAGATGACAGGAGTTGGCCAGTAGTAATGAAGAGGAAGGTGATATGCTTAATTGTTCAGTCCTGTCTGACTCTTTATGACCCCATGGACTGTAGCCCATCAGGCTCCTCTGTCCATGAGGATTCTCCAGGCAAGAATACTGGAGTGAGGTCACCATGCCCTCCTCCACGGGATCTTCCCAATCCAGGGATCGAACCCAGTTCTCCCGCATTGCAGGTGGATTCTTTACCCTCTGAGCCAACAGGGAAGCCCCAGGAAGGTGATAGTGCCTAATCGATCATCACCTTTGTTAACTTCATTAATGTTGGCTTAAGAAATAGTAAATACTGGGACTTCTCTGGTGGTCCAATGGCTAAGGCTCCTGCTCCCAATGCAGGGGACCAGGGTTCACTCTCTGGTCAGGAAACTAGATCCCGCCTGCTGCAACTAAAACCTGGCACAGCCAAATAAATAAAAATAAATCTAAAAAATAGTAAATACTAGATGTACAGTAATTTATTTCTCTTATATCTGTCATTTCATGGAGGTTTTTTTTAGGATAATCAAACATACTGTTGATCTGTGGTTGCTTTTACATGTCTAAGTTGTGTATTTGAACAACTGTATACACTGCTTAACTCAGACACTGTATTCCTTTCCTTCTTTCATGCCAAAGGAAAACAAAGAAAACAATTACTATATACAATGATTTTCCTTTTTTAAAAAGGCTAAGATAGTAAACTAACAGTACAAGTTTTTTAAAAAAGTAGATCTTACTTTTATGTTTTAGGTGTAGAGACAGTACTACACAACTCTAAATTTTAAAATTATATAACTAAGTATATATAACATGGCTACATTATATTATAGATGGAAAGCTTAAAGTGAATTTAAAAGAATCATCTTGGAACATCGTAAGTGGTTGATATATGTGTGGGTATGGTGACATAAATCGCTAGAAAACATTCATTTAAAAAATAAAACTGCTTAATATCAGGAGGGAGAAGAGTTTTTCAGTCAGTGTATTACGTTTTTCCCTTTTTAATCATTTCCGAAATAAGAACTGTTTCGCAGAATGTTAGAGCTGAAAGGATCCTTAGAAACAGTCTGCCAGTGGTTCTCAACATGGTGCCTCACCTTAGAAGATGCTGGGAAATGTGGGGTTGCTTTTGGATATGATAATGACTGAGAGGATGGGGCAGATGGTAAAGAATCTGCCTGCAATGCAGGAGACACAGGTTTGATTCCTGGGTCGGGAAGATCCCCTAGAGAGGAAAAGGCAGCCCACTCCAGTAATCTTGCTTGGGAACTCCCATGGACAGAGTAGCCTGGTGGGCTAACGTCCATGGGGTCACAAAGAGGTGGACATGACTTGGTGACTAAGCCACCACCACCAATGATTGAGAAATGCTACTGGTATTAGGGATTCTAAACATCCTACAATGCAAGAAAGAGTCATTCATAATGAAGAATTATCCAGCCCACATGCATACTATACCCACATAGTAGTGTACTGACTTATTTCTCCATTTTGAAGATTTAGCCACTTAAGTCCAGAGACGTTATTAATAAGTGTTTACTCAAGAACACACAACTGTGTCTAGAACCCAGATTTTCATCCTCTTGTCTTACTTCTCTTCAGTGAGTAAATTCTTAGTAGGAAAACACAGCATTATATATATATATATATTCATTGTATATGCATGAATATATAAAACACTGTCAAAACATTGGTCAGGCATTAATATTTGAAACTGAAGTAAAACTGCAATTATCTAAAATACTAATACCTTTTCCAATTGCTTTTTTTCTCTTGTAAGAAATCATTCTTTTTCATATAAATCATTCTTTTTCATATAAATCATTAAAAAAAATCCATCAAAGTTGAAAGAGAGGGGAAGAAATCAACTCATCTATTACAGTTACCAAATAAAACATATTCTGAATTGGAAAATTACATGGTTTCTGCTGGTTTCAGAACTGGATACTCTCTGTTGTTGCTGTTGTTCAGTTAGTTGTGTCTGACACTTTGTGACCCCATGGTCTGCAGCATGCCAGGCTTCCCTGTCATTCACTATCTCCTGGAATTTGCTCAAACTCATGTCCATTGAGTCAGTGATGCCATCCAGTCATCTCATTCTGTTGCCCCCTTCTGCTCCTGCCTCAATCTTTCCCAGCATCAGGGTCTTTTCCAATGAGTCGGCTCTTTGCATCAGGTGTCCAAAGTATTGGAGCTTCAGCATCAGTCTTGCCAATGTATATTCAGGGTTGATCTCATTTAGGATTGACTGGCTTGATCTCCTTGCTGTCCAAGGGACTCTCAAGAGTCTTTTCCAGGACCACAGTTCAAAAGCATCAATTCTTCAGCACTCAGCCCCGTTTATGGTCCAACTCTCACATCCGTACATGACTACTGGAAAAACCACAGCTTTGGCTATATGGACCTTTCGTTGGCAAAGTGATGACTCTGCTTTTTATTTATTTATTTTTAATAAATTTATTTATTTTAGTTGGGGGCTAATTACTTTACAATATTGTAGTAGTTTTTGCCATACATTGACATGAATCAGCCATGGGTTTACATGTGTTCCCCATCCTGAATCCCCCTCCCACCTCCCTCCCCATCCCATCCCTCTGGGTCATCCCACTGCCCCAGCCCTGATCTGTTTCACATATGATAATATACATGTTTTAATGCTATTCTCTCAGAACGTCCCACCCTCACCTTCTCCCTCAGAGTCCATAAGACTGTTCTATGGACTTTGCTTTTTAAAACACCGTCTAGGTTTGTCATAGCCTTTCTTCCAAGGAGCAAGCGTCATTTAACTTCATGGCTACAGTCACAGTCTGCAGTGATTTTGGAACCCAAGAAAATAAAATCTGCCACTGTTCCCATTTTTTTCCCTTCTGCTTGCCATGATGTGAAGTGACTAGATGCCATGGCACAGAAGTCAGGATGGCAGAGTAGAAGGATGTGCATGCATCTTTTTAAAGAACATCAAAATCGGATATCCTCTAGTCTAGCACTAATCTCCCCTGCTAACCCTAAAGTAATTTATTACCATGAAAAGAGCACTGAACTAAAAACCCAAAGGCCGGGACTTCCCTGGGGGTTCAGTGGTTGGAACTCCATGCTCCCAATTCGGGGGACCCAGGTTCAATCCCTGATTGGGTAGCTAAGATCCCACAAGTTACAACCAAGAGCCTGCACAATGCAACTAAGTCCCAGTGTAGCCAAATAAACAAATCAATAATAATAACAATAAACTCAAGGGCCTCGACACTAATCCCTGCTTTGATATACATATATATACATATAAAACCAGTCACCAAACCTTGACTACATCATAAACCCTCTATATCTCTGTTTCATGTTACATAAAATGAAGATTTTAGGTCTCTGCATCCCTTCTAGCTCTAATATTCTGACTCTATATTGCTTCCTTATTGTATACCTAGTAGGATTAAAAAAATAGAGGTGTACCACATAAACATTTATGAAGAAGCATACTACAGTGAGTAGGGACATAATTAAAGACTGAGTCTCAAAAAGTGATCACTGAGAGGTTAAATCCTATTAGTTATTGTTCAGTATGGCAACCCACTCCAGTGTTCTTGCCTGGAGAATCCCAGGGACGGGGAAGCCTGGTGGGCTGCCGTCTATGGGGTCGCACAGAGTCGGACATGACTGAAGCGACTTAGCAGTAGCAGCACTTTACCTCCTAGTGATATCATTTGCCATTATCTATAGAATAAATATCATTCCTTTTCTCTACATTGTCTTAAAAATGAGGGTTAATTAAAAACAACCTTCAGAATAATCCAAAATTGAAACTGTTTTCTCCAAAAGACATTTTCATTAAATGTTTAATTTCTGCATACACAATGAGATAAAACTTTTAATTTTAAAATAACATTAGAACTGGCAAAATAGAGCAACTTGGAGGATTTTTGCACTGCACTGATACATTAAAATATACACAGGTGTGTATGTTTATACATACACACTACATGCCTCCCCATTTCTCAGAGGATCTTTCAGTTTAGCTTTTGCTCTTGACACTATATATACAGTCTAAGAAACTTTTTCTTACAAAATTTCAATTGGTGCATAAAACAGTTCTTATTCTTTCCATACATTGTGTTATACTTCTGAGGCAATTCATCTATATTAAATAGTGATCAAAAAATAAAATATGGACAGAGATATTTATTTTTATTTCTCCCTCCATCCCACGCACACACACACTGAACACAATTCTTCCTCCTCCTCCACCACCACCACCACAGCATACAATGTAAGTCAGATATCAAACTGTATGGAGACTTAATCTATAAAAAGTTCACGAATGGCCTTACAACGAACGTACATAACACTTTCAAACTATTCAAGAATATACTCTTAAAATATATTTCACTAAAGTTCAGTTACTGAAACATAGTTTCTCTTAGAATATTCTGAAGATTTCCCTGTGTATGGTCCCTCTGTCTTACTCATTCATCCTAAAGAAATTCATAATCTTTGTTGCTTCTTATGTCTCACTTTGCTGTGGTTATTTCAACAACATTTAAAATATGTTATTTAAATATTAATGATCCTGTCTTTTGTTAAGATCATAAATGTAATCTTTCAGTCAACTAAACATGCAATTATTAGTCAATCATGTCCACAGGTCTAGGGTTAGATAATAAAAATAGATGTTCCAAAGACAATGGAACACTGAAACACTGATGCAAACAAACAAAAAAAGACTATCACTATAATCAAAGCATTCTATTTCAAACAAGTAAGAAGTTCTGTCAAACAGATGCTCTTCCACTTGCAATAAACATCTGACAATCAATACTGCAATACTGTACTGTACCAAAACTACCAGGGGTCTCTGCTGATGATATCTCCTTCGCTCGCTTCACAATGGCAATCTCAGGTTTGGGATACCTGCATGCTAAAAATATTTTTAAATCAATGTATTCAAGCAATAACATAAATATGTATCGGGGGACGTTTAACTTTAAGGAGTTCAACATGCTGTACTTTTTCCTTTGCGTGCCATTTCTCAAGGGTTCTCTGCTCCTTATCAGAGAATCTTTGAGAAACGGCACGCAAAGGAAAAAGTGCGGCATATTAAACTCCTTAAAGTTAAACATCCCCCGACAAATATGTATAAAACTTTAAATGTATATGAAATTTTGAAGTGAAACATGCTAGTATATGGGCAGTCCTCACTTCATACAATATTGTGGGGACATAAAAATGACAATGTAAGTGGCAAAGCAATCTTAGTTAACTGATGGGAAAAATCACCCTTGTTTTGTGATTTTTAAATTTCTTTTCAAACCATCAAAAAATTCTCTTACTGGTAGTTATAAATATAAAGGGAAAGTTTTTAAAGAGTAAAACTATTGACTAAAAGACTTGTAACAAAATATTAGACACACTGAGAATTACAGTACAGTGTTTTATTCTCTGTACTCACAGATTTAGAGAAAGAACTTACGGGAACCAGCAAGGAAGGGTGGTGGGAAAGGACAGTTAGGGTTTGGAACTGACAGGTACACACGCTATATATAAAATGAATAACCAACAAAGACCTTATAAAAAAGTGCTTTATTCTTTGTAAAATAATTAAATTATCAAAAGTTGCTTCAACAGTGCTAGGACTCTTTCTCATCATATAACTATGGAACAAGCAACTTTCCTATGCCTTGGTGAACTGTCACATTCCTTTTTAAGTCTGAAATTGCTTACATCTTACCTTTCATATTTTTAATATTATGAAATAGCTCAGAGAGTTCCTTGAATGTGAAAATTTTACCAGAATCACTTCCTCTGCAAGTCTTCATCCTTTCACCACAACCTTCTCACTTTCCTCATTTATGTCCGTAAGTTTGCCTTCTCTTAGCTCTTCTGGCTGAGTATCTGGAGTTTTTCAAATGGCAGCAATTCAACAGCAGTATGAATATTCCCAATGTCAGCTATTTCTTCTATAACCTCATTTACATTTGATTAAAATATCACATCAACATTACCACTTCTAATTTCTTTGCTTCATTTTCATCCTTTTTTTGGTCAATTCTCTTTTGATTATATTTTTTTTAAAATGTGAAGCATGGGACAGTTGGAAGGTCAAAAATGAAAGTAATAAACTGTAACCCATTAAACAGAATAAGAATTCATGAACATATATTGATATGAATTCATAACTTGAATAGTTGATGAGGAATGGGGTATTTCATAGACTCAAAGTAACTCCTCACAAAATACTAATCACAAAAGGGAAATAGAAACTCTACAGTGGATAAATCAGACTGATACTACTTAGTCCAGTGTTCAAAGGACATGGTTAACCAAGAAGCAGTTAACATCATCAGGAATAAATAAAAATCATGAGCAACGGACAGGATGGAAAAAAGAACATAAAATTACTTCTGTGATATTCTTGCCTAAGATGCTTAACTGTAACGTATTCATGAGGAAAGAGACAAAACCAAATTGAAGTACTGCTACAACATAACTAGACTATAATCCTCAAAAGTATCAATGTAATGAAAGCCAAGAGAAAGACTGAGAAACTGTTTCAAATGAAGGGAAATCTGAATGCAATGTGTGGTTCTGGACTGGATCTTTTTGATGTAAGGGAATATCAACAGAGCAACTGGTGAAAACTGGAATGACACCACAGTATAAGAGGGAAGGAATCTATCCATGTTATACTGTGGCTTATATAGGACAATGTTCTTGTTTGTAGGAAATATAAGCCAGCTGTAGTGGGCACTGTGATGCAGTCGATCCCTAGCTGCCTGAAGTCTTTCCGAGAGACACTCCTCAGTGACAGTCTTGTGAGGGGACTGCCTCAGCTGAAGAATGTTGCCTCACTCAAGGCTCTGGTGAAGATTATACTTTGAGGATTATAGACCAGTTATGTTGTAGCAGTACTTCAATTTGGTTTTGTCTCTTTCTTCATGAATAACTAACAAGGACCTTAAAAAAAAAAAAAAAGCTTTATTCCTTGTAAAAAAAAAGTTAAATGATCAAAAGTTGCTTCAATAGTGCTAGCATTCTGTCTCATCATGTAACTCACAGTATGGAACAAGTATCTTTCCTATGCCTTGGGGAATTGTCATACTCTTTTCTAAGTCTGAAAGAGCTTACATTTTATCTTTCATATTTTTAATATCTTGAAATAGCTCATGATATTAAAGAATTAAAGTATCCTCATGGTGAGGATTTTAGACAGCACTCCCAATAAATGCCTTGAGTGTTAAGCTTTGTCTCAGAGACTGCTTCCCAAGGAACCTACCCTGTGCCTGGGAGGACAGGGCATCATGTCAGTAATTTATCCCAAATGATTTGGGGGAAAGAATTTAAAAAAAAAAAAAGCTTACACTGTACTATGTGTGAAACTTTTCTGTAAACTTGAGGTTGTTTCTAAGTTTTAATAAAAGCAATATAAAATTGAAAAAGAAAAGAAAAAAGTAATATAAAATTGATTGGGGAAAATATAGAAAGAACAGGCTGACGAAAAGCAGAAGAAAAAAGTATGACAGAGGGCATGGTTTACTGAAGAAATGAGACTAACCAATGAACAGTATATTCAAGGTAATAATGCGAAAGAAAAAAAGATGGGAAACAAGGAATAAGTCTATTATACAGCATTTATTACTCAGTGATTGCTGCATAACTATAAAATCAGTGTTAACAATGCACACTTTCTGTAATGTCCTGAACAAACCCTTCTGAGTATTAAAAATGCTATAATAATGTTTTTGAAACCATAAGATCTTTCTCAGACACAAACATAAAATTTTGCCAGCTCACAAAATATGCCACATCTTACAGTATTGTTCTCACACCTGCTTTCCTGTTTCCTTTCAAAATGCAAGCATGCCTGAGTTTATCTACATGACCTCAACTCTTTCTCACCTTAAAAACAAAATACTTGCTACATTGTTACTCAAAATATTGCCCCCCTGGACTGTAGCACTGAACCACTGGAAAACATAGAAACACAGAATCGTCAGAAACACAGAATTCAGGCTCAAACCCATATCTATTGAAACAGCCTTTGTATTTCAATAAGATTCCCAGATGATTTTATATGTACATTAAACTTTGTGAAGCAGGTTCTAGTTTTCACTGTGGAATACAGAGAGCTACAAAGAACATTGCTCCTATACTTACAGAGCAATAAAGTCAAACTAAATTCAAATTTATGATTTATTTTTAAGCCTTAAGGGAACTCAAGTCACAAAACAAATAGCTGGCCCTAAATCAAAACAGAAGAGGCCCCTGCAAGGACAGAGGAGACGTTAGTACATGTTTATCTGAGACAGATGCAACCAGACACCATAAGAAGAGGACGGCTAGAATAGTAAGGGAACAGGTGAAGGCAGACTGATGGCCAGTGAGTCAGTGTGAAGGATTCGGGTACGAATACTCTGCGGGAGTCTGTACCTTCCTGCAGGTTCTTTCACTAGAAACCCCACCAGACACAAATGATAACAGAGGGAGCCCTAAGGAAATGTCCACTGTGGTTCAGACCTAGAGGAAGGGAAAAGCTGCAGAAGGGACAGGAAACTATCTGAATCCCTTTCTCAATCTCTCCTATGAGTCAATGCCTTAATCTGTGAAAAGGGCAAAAATACTGTCACCCTTAGGGTAGGTTTTGCCTCGGGCTAATTCAGTTTTAGCACTCAAAGTCCCATATTCCAGGAAAAGAAATGTTTCCCCTAGTCCTTGGGTAATTTAATTTGAAAGTGGAGTTTCAAATCATCTTCCTGATTTCTCTAAGCTTCCTACCAAAGGAAATTAAAAGACATGACTTGCTAAATGGCCTGCATATTTTCTACACCATGCTGCTAGAAAGAGGTGTAATTTGCTTACCCATGATATTACATTTTTCTCTGATAAACGAGAATTCTACACAGGACTCTGTAAAAACTGAGTAAACTGGTTAACATATGTTTAAATTACTTTCAGACTCCTGACTGATAGGGAAAGAGATAACCTCAGTACTACTCAGGATACTGCCCAACACCCCCTGCCCTCCATGTCCAAAGTTCCCTTTAAAGAGTTGAATCATTCTTTATCGGTACTCCCTCCGCCGTCAACTAAAATCCAGCTTCTCCCCACATAATTCTTACAAAACCAACAGATACATTGCTCTCTTTCAAGTTATTATATCCAATAAACCTTCTTTACCCCCACCACCCACCCCTCACGTCTTTCCTTACTTGAACCATCTAAAGCATCAGATCATTCCCTCTTTCTTGAAATGCTCTCTTCTTCACTTAGCTTCTGGAATACACTATTCTTGTTATTTTTCCTAACTTTGTAGACATTACTCAGTCTCTCTCTAGTTTTCATTCTTTTTAATTTCTTTATTTTTACTTAGAGGATAACTGCTTTATAATACGGTGTTGGCTTCTGCCATATACCAACATGAATTGGCCACAGATGTATGTACGTCTGTTGATCTTCGTCTTCCCTTTCAATAAACCTCACTGTTTTTCAGAGTTCTATCCTAGACCTTCTTCATCTATATACAACTGTTGACACCTACACTTACATCTTCGGCCTAAACTTCAATGAGCTCTATATTTAAGTGTATAAATACATACATACACACACACGCACACACAAACACACACACACACCCTACTCCCTTGACATCTCCATTTATATTCACAGAGGTATCTAAAACTTCAAATCTATTATTTCGCCAGTCTTCTCCCTTGCAGTAAATAATAACATGTTTTACTCAGTCACTATAGTCAGAAACCTAAGTCAACATTCACTATTTCCTTTCCCTTAATTTCCTTCCCATCAGCAAGTCCCATCAGATCACTCCCAAAAATCTATTTGAAATCTATCTCTTCCTCTTCATTTCCATGGCCTCCTAGTCTCAGGCACCAACATTGCTAGCCTAGACCACTGTAACAGCTTCCTAAGTGGTCTCCCAGCTTGTGCATTGAACTCTCCAACTTGTAGCAGCCAGTGTGCTCACTCAGTCGTGTCTGACTCTGCGACCCTAGCAGCCAGTTCAGTTCGGTTGCTCAGTCGTGTCCGACTCTTTGCGACCCCATGAATCACAGCACACCAGGCCTCCCTGTCCATCACCAACTCCAGGAGTCTGCCCAAACCCATGTCCATCGAGTCGGTGATGCCATCCAGCCATCTCATCCTCTGTCGTCCCCTTCTCCTTCTGCCCCCAATCCTTCCCAGAATTAGGGTCTTTTCCAATGAGTCAACTCTTCGCATGAGGTGGCCAAAGTACTGGAGTTTCAGCTTCAACATCAGTCCTTCCAATGAACAACCAGGATTGATCTCCTTTAGGATGGACTGGTTAGATCTCCTTGCAGTCCAAGGGATTCTCAAGAGTCTTCTCCAACACCACACTTTATTTATTTATTTATTTATTAATTTATTTATTTTTGTGTTCCATTTCAGCTTTATTTTCTCTTTGCCAGGGTGTCACACATGAGGTGAAACTCCATATAATTCCATTCTGTCATTATACTTGTTTCTATATAATTTTAAAGGACTCAAGTTCTACCTCCTATTGATTTTGGTTTATGTGATATCCCAGCATAATTTCCCATTACTATTCATGTTCTGAAGACTGATATTTGGGGTGGGATTTCCAATCTTTTGCCATATTACACTTTCTCTCTTTTTTTTTTTTTAAATAAATTTATTTATTTTAGTTGGGGGCTAATTACTTTACAATATTGTAGTAGTTTTTGCCATACATTGACATGAATCCACCATGGGTTTACATGTGTTCCCCTTCCTGGACCCCCCACCCACCTCCCTCCCCATCCCATCCCTCTGGGTCATCCCATTGCCCCAGTCCTGAGCATTTGTCTCATGCATCGAACATGAAATGGTTTTCTGTTTCACATATGATAATATACATGTTTCAATGCTATTCTCCCAGAACGTCCCACCCTCACCTTCTCCCTCAGAGTCCATAAGACTGTTCTATGCATCTGTGTCTCTTATTCTGTCTCGCATATAGGGTTATCGTTACCATCTTTCAAATTCCATATATATGCATTAGTATACTGTATTGGTGTTTTTCTTTCTGGCTTACTTCACACTGTATAATGGGCTCCAGTTTCATCCATCTCAATAGAACCAATTCAAATGTATTTTTTAATGGCTGAGTAATATTCCATTGTGTATATGTACCACAGCTTCCTCATCCATTCGTCTGCTGATGGACATCTAGGTAGCTTCCATGTCCTGGCTATTGTAAACAGTGCTGCGATGAACATTGGGGTACACGCGTCTCTTTCAATTCTGGTTTCCTCAGTGCAACACCACACTTTAAAAGCATCAATTCTTCCGTGCTCAACTTTCTTCACCATCCAACTCTCACATCCATACATGACTATCGGAAAAACCATAGCCTTGACTAGACGGACCTTTGTTGGCAAAGTAATGTCTCTGCTTTTCAATATGCTATCTAGGTTGGTCATAACCTTCCTTCCAAGGAGTAAGCGTCTTTTAATTTCATGGCTGAAATCACCATCTGCAGTGATTTTGGAGCCCCCCAAAATAAAGTCTGACACTGTTTCCACTGTTTCCCCATCTATTTCCCATGAAGTGATGGGACCAGATGCCATGATCTTAGTTTTTTGAATGTTGAGCTTTAAGCCAACTTTTTCACTCTCCTCTTTCACTTTCATCATGAGGCTCTTTAGTTACTCTTCACTTTCTGCCATAAGGGTGGTGTCATCTGCATATCTGAGGTTATTGGTATTTCTCCCGGCAATCTTGATTCCAGCTTGTGTTTCTTCCAGCCCACCGTTTCTCATGATGTACTCTGCATATAAGTTAAACAAGCAGGGTGACAATATACAGCCTTGACGTACTCCTTTTCCTATTTGGAACCAGTCTGTTGTTCCATGTCCAGTTCTAACTGTTGCTTCCTGACCTGCATACAGGTTTCTCAAGACACAGGTCAGATGGTCTGGTATTCCCATCTCTTTCAGAATTTTCCAGTTGATTGTGATCCACACGGTCAAAGGCTTTGGCATAGTCAATAAAGCAGAAATAGATGTTTTTCTGAAACTCTCTTGCTTTTTCTATGATCCATCGGATGTTGGCAATTTGATCTCTGGTTCCTCTGCCTTTTCTAAAACCAGCTTGAACATTTGGAAGTTCACGGTTCACCAATTGCTGAAGCCTGGCTTGGAGAATTTTGAGCATTACTAGCGTGTGCTGCTGCTGCTGCTTCTAAGTCGCTTCAGTCGTGTCCGACTCTGTGCGACCCTATAGACGGCAGCCCACCAGGCTCTGCCGTCCCTGGGATTCTCCAGGCAAGAATACTGGAGAGGGTTGCCATTTCCTTCTCCAGTGTATGAAAGGGAAAAGTGAAAGTGAGTGAGATGAGTGCAATTGTGTCGTAGTTTGAGCATTCTTTGGCATTGCCTTTCTTTGGGATTGGAATGAAAACTGACCTTTTCCAGTCCTGTGGCCACTACTGAGTTTTCCAGATTTGCTGGCATATTGAGTGCAGCACTTTCACAGCATCACCTTTGAGGATTTGAAATAGCTCAACTGGAATTCCATCACCTCCACTAGCTTTGTTCGTAGTGATGCTTTCTTAGGCCCACTTGACTTCACATTCCAGGATGTCTGGCTCTAGGTGAGTGATCACACCATCATGATTATCTGGATCATAAAAGTCTTTTTTGTACAGTTCTTCTGTGTATTCTTGCCACCTCTTCTTAATATCTTCTGCTTCTGTTAGGTCCATACCATTTCTGCCCTTTATCGAGCCTATCTTTGCATGAAATGTTCCCTTGGTATTTCTAATTTTCTTGAAGAGATCTCTAGTCTTTCCCATTCTGTTGTTTTCCTCTTATTTCTTTGCATTGATCGCTGAGGAAGGCTTTCTTATCTCTCCTTGTTATTCTTTGGAACTCTGCATTCAGATGGGGATATCTTTCCTTTTCTCCTTTGCTTTTCGCTTCTCTTCTTTTCACAGCTATCTGTAAGGCCTCCTCAGACAGCCATTTTGCTTTTTTGCATTTCTTTTCCATGGGGATGGTCTTGATCCCTGTCTCCTGTACAGTGTCACAAACCTCCATCCATAGTTCATCAGGCACTCTGTCTATCAGATCTAGTCCCTTAAATCTATTTGTCACTTCCACTGTATAATTATAAGGGATTTGATTTAGGTCATACCTGAATGGTCTAGTGGTTTTCCCTACTTTCTTCAATTTAACTCTGAATTTGGCAATAAGGGAGTTCATGATCTGAGCCACAGTCTGCTCCCGGTCTTGTTTTTGCTGATTGTATAGAGCTTCTGCATCTTTGGCTGCAAAGAATATAATCAATCTGATATCGGTGTTGACCATTTGGTGATGTCCATGTGTAGAGTCTTCTCTTGTGTTGTTGGAAGAGGGTGTTTGCTATGACCAGTGCGTTCTCTTGACAGAACTCTATTAGCCTTTGCCCTGCTTCATTCTGTACCCCAAGGCCAAATTTGCCTGTTACGCCAGGTGTTTCCTGACTTCCTACTTTTGCATTCCAGTCCCCTGTAATGAAAAGGACATCTTTTTGGGGTATTAGTTCTAAATGGTCTTATAGGTCTTCATAAAACCGTTCAAGTTCAGCTTCTTCAGCATTACTGGTCGGGGCATAGACTTGGATTACTGTGGTATTGAATGGTTTGCCTTGGAAACAAACAGAGATCATTCTGTCGTTTTTGAGATTGCATCCAAGTACTGCATTTTGGACTCTTTTGTTGACCATGATGGCTACTCCATTTCTTCTAAGGGATTCCTGCCCACAGTAGTAGATATAATGGTCATCTGAGTTAAATTCACTCATTCCAGTCCATCTTAGTTCGCTGATTCCTAGAATGTTGACATTCAGTCTTGCCATCTCCTGTTTGACCACTTCCAATTTGCCTTGATTCAGGGACCTAACATTCCAGATTCCTATGCAATATTGCTCTTTACAGCATCGGACTTTGCTTCTATCACCAGTCACATCCACAGCTGGGTATTGTTTTTGCTTTGGCTCCATCCCATCATTCTTTCTGGAGTTATTTCTCCACTGATCTCCAGTAGCATATTGAGCACCTACCGACCTGGGGAGTTCATCTTTCAGTGTCCTATCTTTTTGCCTTTTCATACTGTTCATGGGGTTCTCAAGGCAAGAATACTGAAGTGGTTTGCCATGCCCTTCTTCAGTGGACCACATTCTGTCAGACCTCTCCACCATGACCCATCTGTCTTGGGTGGCTCCACATGGCATGGCTTAGTTTCATTGAGACAGACAAGGCTGTGGTCCGTGTGATCAGATTGGCTAGTTTTCTGTGATTATAGTTTCAGTGTGTCTGCCCTCTGATGCCCTCTCACAACACCTACCGTCCTTACTTGGGTTTCTCTTACCTTGGATGTGGGGTATCTCCCCACGGCTGCTCCAGCAAAGTGCAGCCGCTGCTCCCTACCTTGGACAAGGGGTATCTACTCACGGCAGTCCCTCCTGACCTTGAATGTGGAGTAATTCCTCTCTGCCCTCCTGTGCCCATGCAGCAGCCAGAGGGCTCTTTAAATACCATTACTCCATTATTGTTTAAATGGCCTTTGTATGGTTTACCCAGAAAGGTCCTGACTAATCTGGCTTCTGCCTACCAACATCTCATCCATACCCTTTGTTCATTAATTTCCACTCATATTTGCCTTCTTTCAATTTCTACAACATGCCAAATCCCTTCCTTGATACTTGCTTTTCCTTCTGAGAATGCTCTTCCTTTATGTCTGAATGAATGGTTTCTTCTCAATCCTTTATTTTCAGCTTAAATATTACCTAAACAAAAGCCTTCCTAGATCACCTTTAAGTAAAGGTCCTTCTGTTTATACTTCTAATAGCACACACTATCTATAATTATTTCATTATTTACTTTATTTCTCATATCTTTCCGCTCTCAAAAATGTAAGTTTCATGAGAATATTTTCCTGAATTAATTCTCTGACGCACCCCCAATATCCAGTACCATGTTTATGATATGGTAGGAGATTAACAGATATTTGTTACACAAATAAATTTTCAAAGTTTAGGAAGGTTTTCTTTGAACAGTATGCTAGGTACGTTTTTTAAAAGCTCATTCAAAAATCTAAAGGAAAATTACAGTAAATGTTAAGAAGTTAAGAGATTTATGACAGCTGGAAGTCCCAGATACTAGTTTTTTTACTTTTTCAAAATCCTCCTACAATTTACAAACTTTTTGCACACTGACTTTGCTTTGATTTCCCTTATTTTAAAGCTAACAATGCCATATTTGCTTTTGTATTGAATGTGTATATTATGCAAACATACAAAAGGTAGAGTAAGTTACATTACCAGCACAGGTGACTTTTATCGAGCATTTGAGTTGTTACCTTTTTTCCAGCATGTTAAAAACCCCAGATATGAATATCTGTTATTATTGTTATTTAGTACCTAAGTTGTGTCCAACTCTTTTGTGACACCGTGGACTGTTGCCTGCCAGGTTCCTCTGTCCATGGGATTTCCCAGGCAAAAATACTGGAGTGGGTTGCCATTTCCTTCTCCGGGTATCTTCCCAACCAAGGGATCAAAACAGGTCTCCTGCATTGCAGGCGCATTCTTTACCCACCAGGAAAGCCCTGTGAATATCTAAAAAGGTGCAATAATAAAAACAGGGATTTTAGAGTCAAACAAAGCTAAGCTAAAAACTCGACTCTGCCACACAGGTTTAAGGATCTTGGGCAAGCTCCTCTTAGCCTCAGCATCTTAATTCAGAGAATGGAGGTAACTTGTTCTCTCTCCAAGAGAAGTAAACAGAATAATTACATGAAAAGTCACTTAATTAGCTCAGTATATCTATAGCAAATATTCAGTAACTGCTAAGTAATGTAATGAAAATAGTGTCAGCAGCAGCAATAGGGGAGCAGTGGAATGTCTACTATAAAATATAATAACCATTATAGAACAGAAATTCAGAAGCTATATTACAAAAAAATCACGCTATTTTTAAAATCACAAATGTTTTAATAACCTACTACCCTACATAATCTATACTAAGACTCCAAAAGAAGACAGAAAATCTAAATTAAGCCAAGTAAAGAAAACCATTCTAACTTCAACTAAGTACCTTTTAGATATTTACAACAATTCCTTGAATGGCCATAATCGTAATGTTAGCACAAATATGAGATCTTCAGTGTGAGATCTGAAGAGTCAAAGATCAGTAACAATGTGACAGGCACAGTGGGCTAGCCGGAAAGACAGGAAAGAGTAGTGGTCTGTGACACTGAAACATCTATCAAGATTTATACAGAGTAAGTTAGAAGGAGAAAAACAAATAATGTATATTAACATATATACATGGAATCTAGAATGATGCTACTGATGAAATTATTTGCAGGGCAGTAATGGAAACACAGACATAAAGAACAGATTTGTGGATACAAGAGGTGGGGGTGGGGAAGGAGAGGGTAGGATGGATAGAGAGAGTAACATGGAAACTTACGTTACCGTATGTAAAATAGATAGCCAATGGTAATTTGCTGTATGACTCAGGGAACTCAAATCTGGCTCTGTGACAACCTAGAGGGGTGGGATGGGGAGGGAGGTTCAAGAGGGAGGGGACATATGTATACCTGTGGCTGATTCAGGTTGGTGAAGCAGTTATCCTTCAAGCAAAAAATAAATAAATAAATAAATAAAAATTAAACCCTTCCGAAAAACCTAACGGCGAAGAGAGAGAGAAAATGAAAGAAAAATAATAAGAAGAAAACACCATGGAAGAGTGACAAAAAGCAGACACTGGAAACCATAACAGAGATGCCAAGAAGCAGACCTTACACAGCAGAAAAGTTGACCACAACCACAGGGGATGAATGAGAACAGAGTGGCACAGTCTGAGGGCACTGGGGATAGGATGGGGGAGCGGCACAGAGAATCCAACACCTTTCACCAGCACTATGACACAGTCTGAAAAGCATGCCAACTGAAACAGCACAGTGTTCTGGAGGCACTGAATGTGATGACTAGTACATCTACAAATAGAAGTAAGTAGCCTCAAAGACAATCACTGTATTAAAATACAGTAAACAAAAACTCTGACATCTGGTAGAAGCAAAACTGTGCTCAATATAATTTACTAAGGCAGAGAAAAATGCAGTATGTTCAGATATGTTGCCATCAAAAATAGTCAGAGTAAACATTTCAGAGATTAAGAGAAATGACGTTTTGCTACCTGCAAAGTCCTTTGTGTAGAAGAGTCTCTCATTTACCAGATGGTTTCAGGTAACTACATTATTATATTTTAACAAATAACTACTTGCTTTTATGTGGTTATTTTTATTAACTTAAAGCAGACATACCTATGAGTCAAGGACAAGGCTAGAGTTTTACTAATTAATTCAGCTGACTACCAAAATGCTAATAAACTCTGCACTCAGGAATTTAGCCCCTATTTGTTCCAGTTAGCTTTATACTCTCACATGCCAAAGAAATATAGTTACGTAAACTCATCACTATTTTTAGAAAAACTAAAACAGTCACCTTTAATAGTGGTTCAATAACAAATCATCCCTAACTTTCAAGGTCATCCATTATCCTTAGTTCTGCCTGACCCTTTGGATGACCCTGTAACATTGCAGACTTTATATTATTTCGATTTCCGATCTACAAATTTGTTTATAAAAATTTACTTGTCACAATTACTATAAAAAGTAAGCAAATAGTGACTACTGAGAGGAACACCACCAAATTACTGGTGAATTCAACTATAGCAGTGTTTGACTTATCTGGAAGTCCTATTTTCTAAGCGTCTAACTTTTAGAATTTAGTGAAGAACTTAGAAGTGAAAGGACATGGCAATCAAGGAAAACAGTTATCGCAAAGTCCATTTATGATAATGAGGTGAAGAGTCTGATAGTGACAGTGTGCTCAATCACTCAGTCGTGCCTGACTCTTTGCGACTCCATGTACTATAGCCCACTAGGCTCCTCTGTTTATGGAATTTTCCAGGCAAGAATACTGGAGTAGGTTGCCATTCCCTATTCCAGGGGATCTTCCCAACCTAGGGATCAAACCCACATCTCTTGAGTCTCCTGCACTGCAGGCAGATTCGTTACCTCTGATCCACCTGAGAAGCCCCAAAGAGTCTGATAGAGAGGTGAGAAATTACTCTTTTGTCCTTATCCAGAGAAAAATAAATGTAAAATGAAGAAAATGAGCTAGAAGCAAAGAGAATATACTAAAAATAGCAAGTATCAATGGATGATAGGAAAAGGGGAGAGACAGGGAAAAAGAGTGAAGAAGAAATTGTCTTTTCTATTTATATATTTATATGAAATATAGCATTTCATATAAAGCAATGGCCCTTGATCAGACTGGTTTTATTTTGCTCAATTCCTCCCCTTCCTCCCATTCAATGTATCCTCCAGGGACAGTTGGCAATATCTAGAGCCATTTTTGGTTCACAAAACTTGGGGTGAGGAGGGTGGGAGGGGGCTATTGGCATCTAGTGGCTAGAAGACAGAAAGTGAAAGTGAAGTCGTTCAGTTGTGTCTGCCTGTGATCCCATGGACTGTAGCCTACCAGGTTCCTCTGTCCATGGAATTTTCCAGGCAAGAATACTGGAGTGGTTTGCCATTTCCTTCTCCAAGAGATCTTCCTGACCCAGGTATTGAACCCAGGTCTCCCACATTGTAGGCAGATGCTTTACCATCTGAGCCACCAGGGAATTCCAGGATGCTGCTAAATATCCTATGTGAAAGACAACCCCCACAACAAAGAATTATTCAGTCCAAAATGTCAACATTGCCAAAGTTGAGAAATCCTGATATAGAAGAAAGAGTTCTATACATCTCTCTGTCTCTCTCTATATATATATTAATACATACATCAATATATATCAAAGGAATCACTATCACTACACTGGAACTCCAAATGTTCAAAAGTCTTAAAACAAAATTTCAATATGTTACTGGTGTGCATTAATAAAGAAAGATGCAATAGAAAATTTCTAACAGAAATGATTAATTTTTACATGTACTGAGAAAAAGGAACAAACTACAGTTATCATTTATGGTTACTACACAGAATATCTCCTCCTAATTTTCCTTCCCTTGAATCTACACTGGCCTTAGCAACTTGCTTGATCAATAGCATGCAGCAGAAATAACATTTAGGGGCTTCCAAGGCTAGGTCATAAATCTGTGGAAGGCTGAATAATATTACCCCCACCATATGTCCACATTCTAATCCTCCAACTTGTGAACACGTTACCTCGTATGACAAAGGAGAGTTTGCAGATGTGACTAAGTTAAGGATTTTGAGAGAGAAAGATTATCCTGAATAATCCAGGTCAGTTCTAAATGTAATCACAAGGGCCCAAGAGAAAGGTAAAAAGGTCAGTGATGTGACAGCTGAAGCAGAGATTAATGTGAGCAGGAACACACGCCACAAACTGGAAGAAACAAGGACCAGGCTCTCCACTAGGGCCTCTAGGACAGAGCATTGCTAACACTTTTTTTTTTTTTTTTAATAAATTTATTTATTTTAGTTGGGGTAATTACTTTACAATATTGTAGTGGTTTTTGCCATACATCAGCCATGCCCTTTAAGTCTAATTTTGGCCTTCAGACTTCCAGAACCCTAACAGAATGAATTTGTGTTGTTTTAAGCCACTATATTTATGGTAATTTGTTACAGCAGCAATAGGAAACTGATACAAAGTCTTACCACTTCTACTCAGCTCTCTTGGAACATTTTCTCCCGGAGTCCTGATCCATTTTGACTGTCATGCTGGTGAAATCAAATGCATCTACACTGGTCAGGAGTTCCATTTGAGCCCAAATTCCCAGTCATGTCCAACAAAGTGCCAGACAAGTGAAGCCATCCTGGATCCTGTAAATAGCTCATCTGCCAGCTGTTTACTAAGTGAGCCCCACAGACACCACATGAAAGAGACAAATCACCCAGCTGAGCCCTGCCTATATTCCTGATCCATAAAACCATGAGATATAATGCAATGGTCATTGTTTTATGTCACAAATAACTCTAGAGTTCAAGTTATATGTTAATGATGATTAAAGATTATTAATAGAATGTATCCATTTTATAATGGAAGGAAAAAAATCCTATTTATGTTATCTGTTTTCTAGGCAGAATCCCTAGTTATAGGGCTACTCCAATATGCTCATTAACTCTAAAACTATTCGTAATTAAGGTTGTTGAAATATACTGCTATAATCAGGTTCTTTCCATATTGGAAAAATAACTGATTGTAACAAAGCTTCATTTACTTATCCAGGGCCAAGATATAGAAGTTCCCAGCTTATTAGAGATGACTCACTCCTCCTGATTCAATCCACATTTCATATCCTCATCTATTCTCCTCTTGGAGGTCCAGTATTTCTCTTTTACTGTTTCAACTAAGGCAGTGAAATATCTTTATTCACAAATGTTAAACTGGAGTATGAAATGTTTCTTGTCCTCTTTCTTATTCTCTCTGAGCAAAAGCCAAGATTATCTTCAATTCATCCCAGAGGCTAACAGCTTAACAGTTTTGCTACTTTCTTATATAATCCTATACAAAGGGTTGAGAAAAAGGGGAATACTCTTGTTAAGAGTCCAAGATCCCTAGTGGATTTGAATTCTAGGAAAAGTCATATTTGTTTTTATGTATTCTAAGTATGCTATATGGCAAGTTCTCAAAACAAAACTCCTCATCATACCTTAAATAAATAATCACAAAAGTGGGGAACTACAAGATTAACTTTAGAATTATATGGGATATCTATATGAATGCAGATAAATGGTTAAAACATTTTTTTAAACATATACAATTACCACTTATATAGAGAAACAAAAAAATGCAAGCTGATTAGGATCTAAGATTGATTAAAATAAAACTGTCCTGTCCCCTCAAAACATCCTTTATTTGCATATATATATATATATATATATATATATAAAGAATCTCATTTTTAAAATAACGTAAGTACACATTTAAAAAAAATATTTCCTAAGAAGCTCCTTTTTTCAAATCACGTCTTTCTTTGTGCCTCCCCAAAAGCCAGCTCTTACTTTTCTGTGTAATTCTCCAATGATCATTAATTACAGCAAGTTGATAAGAATGCAAGGCAGCCTCCAAGATGACCCCAATTATTTCCACTTCCTGGTATTCACATCCTGTATAGTAGCCTCCCATAGTGTATGACTAGAGCATAAAAGGATGGACTAGCTCTTCTAACACTGGGTTATGAAATACTGTGGCTTCCAGCTTAGGTCTCTCTCTAATCACTTATTCTGGAAGAAGACAGCTGCCATGTCTTGAAACAGTCAGACAGCACTGTGGAGAGACCCACGTGGCAAGGAATTGAGACTTCTAGCCAAGAGCTATGTGAGTGAGTGTTGTTGGAACCGGTTCTTCCAGCCCCAGTCAAGACTTCAGATGATGCATTCCCAGCTGAAAGGGTGATGAACACTTCATGAGAAACCCTGAGCCAGAAACAACCCCCTAAGATGCCTCAGGACTCCTAATCCTCAGAAACCATGAGGAAATACATATTTGTTTTAAGCCACTATGTTTTGAGGTAATTTGTTGTATAGCAATGTATAACTAATACAATGAATCCTGCTCATTCTTGAAAAACCAAATTGATATTTTAAACATTTTTTAAAATAATTACAAATAGAAATAGTAATTGCAGAAATTTGAAAACAAATTTGGTTTAAAAAGCTCAGCTAAAATTAAAAGGCAATAGTAATAATATCAGCACAACAATGTACTATCAGAAGAATATGGACTCTTTCTGGAAGAAAGACAGCAGGTTGAACAAATAAGTTGAGAACATAACATCCACTTTTTTAAAACTAGGGAGGAAATCAGTTTGTAATTTAAAAATCACAATATCTTACTTAACCGTAACAAGACATCCCACAAAGTCTGCTTTATCTATTACAAATTGATTCTAAGGCTTTATCTTGCCACAGACTATATCAAATGCCTATAGATAAACACATAAGAAAGATAAGGGCAAATGTGACAAATTTCAGCAGTAGACCCCACTTCCATTTCAAAGCATAGATGTTTTCCTGTAATGTTTCCACACCAAATCCAAAACACTACATTAGATCATACAAGCACACACTTTCCAAAAACATACAAGATTTCCTATTATAAGAGACAGCTCTTTTAATGGTTTATTTCATTAGAAAGTGCACTTGGTACACACACATTTAATACACGGGCTGCGTATTTAAAAACACTCAAAAAGCAACAATAAAAGAAAAACATGACAATTTTTCATTTGTCTGGAGAAAAAATCTATTTCAGCAATAGATTGAGCTGTATGCATTCCTGACATAAGAAATCTCTTTACTTTAAATGGTTAACGAATAGGGTAATTTATTAATTATGATCCCAGTTATCTCCATCAAAACTATACACACTGACTGATATTGAAAACTGTATTAGTATTAAGACTATACTAAAAATTAAAGCATCATCATCAATAAATGTCACATGAGTCAAAGGGCACTAATTTAGTCATCAACACTGGTAAAATTAGTTGACTTAAACTTTACAATTGTTTAGCTTATAAGTCAAATAAGCATTTGACTACTACATTGTTTCCTATATCCTTGTTTGTTTATCTTGAACAAACACAATATAAATTACCAACTTCTCTCTCGTGTAACTTACATATTATTAAGTTTAGCACTAACTGATCTCCATTGACTAAAATTTATAGGTCCTTTCCATAATATTTAAAATCATGTTAAATTTTAAAGTATTACCTTCACTGGAAAATGTAGCATTCCTACCACAATGCTATTGGTATGTGCTAAAACAATAAGGTATAAGGTAAAATTTATCCACGTGTATCACAGAACATGCTTTTCATGAACTGTCATAAAATCATATTAAGAAGGCCCTCCATCTGAGGGAGAAGGTGAGGGTGGGACGTTCTGGGAGAATAGCATTGAAACATGTATATTATTATATGTGAAACAGAACACCATTCCATGTTCGATGCATGAGACAAGGGCTCAGGGCCGGGGCAATGGGATGACCCAGAGGGATGGGATGGGGAGGGACATGGGTGGGGGGTCCAGGAAGGGGAACACATGTAAACCCATGGCTGATTCATGTCAATGTATGGCAAAAACTATTACAATATTGTAAAGTAATTAGCCCCCCAACTAAAATAAATAAATTTATAAAAAAAAAAAAAAGAAGGCCCTCCAATCTTGAAACAATGTTAATGCAAAATTTCTAAGAAATTACTTAGAAAAGACCAAATGTGCATTCAAACAGTCTTATCCATGGAGAAAGATTCCTAAACCTAATGCTCTGGCATGGATGTCTTTACAGTTTTTTCCAATGGTCACATTTTCAGAAATGATTATTTTAAAACCACACACTGAGTGCACATATAGCTTACAAATATGCTAATATCTGATTATGACTTCATATAATATCATGATTATATATTGACTAACCGAATTGATTGGGATGTTACATTTTTCCTATAGAAGCACTGTGGGTAGACAATGTCTGGAATGATCCAGTACCATCAACTGATTCACAATTCCCTGAACAGAGGAAAAGAAAGCAGTTAAAAGGCCCAACTAATAAAAAGTTTCTGAAAAAGTAGTATAGAAAAATCATGCTTATGAGGTATAATTCTTTCCTCCATTCCTATCCACAGATCAAAGAAGCACTTTCAAGTGCCTCTGGCAAATCAAACGTCTTGTTCCAAATAAATGGGCTCTTAACCTAATGAATCTATGGAATGTTTATCTACCTACCAACCCCGAGGAGTGGAGGCGTAAACTTAGGGGGAAAAAAAAAACAACTTTCAAACACACTGGAATATAATATAAAACAGCAGCAATGTATTTTGTCTGTATCAGGGTATTTAAATGGCAAAGGTATTTTAAGAATGAATGTTTGAACACTGGTCCCTTTCACCTCTTCTTGTTTTCTGACTTTTTAGCTTTTTCACTTGGACTCACATTCTGACCTACCAGCATTCTGCACTGGTTTTAAAAATATCCTCTTTTAACATGTTAGCTTAAAAATAGTTTGGTTTTCACCCTTCCAGATTATTTTTGAGCAGAAGTCTGCTTTTTATTGTAGAGTCACAGATTTCCAGAAAAAAATACCTTCCTATCTACTTCATCCTTTCATCCTCTGAGGAAACAACAGAAAGAGGAGCTTAACTTGGGCAGCACCAAACCTATGATGGACTTGCCAGTCTGTATGTGCTGTTGCTGGTCTACTCCACTCTTTCCATTGCCCAGGAAAATGTTTCCTTCCGCTGTTCAAATGAATCCAACTGGAAGTGTGTGCAAACAGGCAGCTGAGAGTATCTCTGCCTTAAGAAGCAACATCCCTTCTTTCGGACCCACACCATCTTCTTTTGATAACCGTTCAACAAAGTTTCCTCCTGCCTGTCGGCTTAGTCACCTGCACCGCTGCACGTTTGTTCCCAGGAAAAGCAGCACGAGATAGGAGACAGGAGGACTGGGGTGTGGGGGGAAGGGGGGAGTGTGAACACGGCAAATCTAAAGAAAATCAGGTCCTCGTTGGTTGGTAACTGGAGATGAAGCTCCGATTCTGAGGCTGGGGAGGAACCAGCCAAGCGTTGGCCCCGGCTGCCTAGCACGATCCGCGCCTGTCCTACCTGCCCCGGGGACACTCAGGAGGCGGAAAGTTGCCCTCCTCCGAAGTTCCAGGCGCGAGGCCAGGAAGCCGAGGGGAGCGGCGGCCAGGGGCCCAGACCGAGGGGGGGGGGGGAAGGAGAGCGCCGGGCCCCCCGGATCGCCCCCCTCCGGTCCCCCTTACCTTGGGCGATGGCGATGGACTCGAAGCGGTGCAGCTCCTTGAGCAGGCAGCTCCTCTCGCTGGAGTGCAGGCTGTAGATGAAGTCGCGCGCGCCCTGCGCCGTGTTCAGCGCCTCCATGGGCTCCTTCTTGGGGTGGGTGCCCAGCGCCCGGGGGCCTCCCGGGGCCGCGAGCGCCAGCAGCCCCCGCCCGCAGCAGCACCAGGAGGGCGGGCGGGGCGCGGCGGCAGGGCCCGGCCTCAGGCTGCGCGCGGTCCGGCTCCTCAGCAGCGGCAGCAGCCGGGACATGGCGGGCTGAGGAGCGGGGACCTCCGCGGCAGTCCGGGAGGGAGATTTCTGACGAGGCCGCGAGAAAGAAGGAGCTGGCCTCAGCCCGACCCCGCCCTGACGTCCTCCTGACAGGCGGCGGAGGCGCCGGGCACCATGCACTCCCCGGGACCGCGCGGCTGGAGCCTCCTCTTGCGTCCTCCTTCCCTTCGCCGAAGGCCCGCGGCGTCTCTGGTCCCTCCCGAAGACGAAAACTTTCTCTGAGGCGGCCGGGCCGGGAGAGCGCTCCCAGAGACTGGCTGGCGGGCGGGCTGGCGGCGCGGGCGGGCCGCCTCCCAGCCGACCCGGAGCAGCGCGGGCGGGCGGGCGGGTTCGGCAAGGGTTTGCGTCTGTCAGCCTTATCTTCCACAGGGATGAGTCAGCCACGCGCCGCCCTTCTCCGGCACCGCCCTCCCTTATCGCCGGTTTTCCCACCCTCTGGCCGGCGCCCGTCCTTACTCCGCACGGCTCCCTCAAAGCAGCCGCACTCTTGAGCCGCAGCCGCCGCCGCTACCCCTAGCGGCAGGGTAGGGGGTAACAGGGCGGGGCGAAGGGAAGGGGCGGGTAAGGGGCGGGGCCGCGCAGGCGCAGTGCGCAGGCTCGCGGGCCGCGCGCGCTCTCCCGCGGGAGGCGAGTGCACGCGCGTCCTCCTGCCCTCCGGTGCGTGAAGGAGTAGGAGGAGGACTGTGGCTGCCGGCCCTGGCCTCCGCCACGTTTGAGTCGACTGGGGGATACGGAAGAAGTGTTTTGAGCCCCTTGCTCGGCTGGGTAGTGCCCAGCCACCCGGCCCGCCCTAGCGTCATACCTGAATCTGAGGCTGGTTCTGAATGACGGTCCAGCGTGTGCCCCCTTCGCTTGGCACAGGCCTCACCACAGCGCCCTGCTCAGCCTTTCGGTGATTGAAGCGCTCAAGCCGCGCCGTTTGCCAGGTCACCGCACACCGCGGCTTCCACCGGACCCCGATCTCTGGAAACTGGAAAGGGAAGGCGAAGCCCTGTCTACCCCTTCCCAAGAAGTCTTTGAGACCTTGACACTGAGAACACTTTTCCCCGTTTTGATGCAAGCACTTTGCAGATTGTTAATGCTGGAGCCCGAGACAAGAATGTCGCAGACCTTATCCAGGTGTTTGTTTAGGTCTATTGGGTTGGTGTTTTTCATCTATGCTGAGACGAAAAGAATTCTGCGATTTTCCCCCATTTCCACGTGTCCTAGGCATCTTTAGAGGAGTCACAGGGTCTCCTTTTAAGAGCTTTCATTTATCTTCTCCTAAGGGAGGAGATCTCTGCTCTGTCTGATGACACTTAGGCTTCCTGGCTTCTTAGAGAATAGATCCACTTAGAAAATAAATCTGCTCAAGTGTAATCAAGACCTAAATCCTATTCTTATATCCGCTGCTGCACCCAGCCCAAGACCATATATGCAGTAGATGTGCTGTAAAAATGTAAGTACAAAAAATGTGAGTCATTGGAGGAACGATATCACCAAATCCTTCTACTGCTCTGACTCAGTGGTTCTCAGAGTATGGTCCCTAGACAACAGAACTTGTTAGACATGCAAATTCAGGTGCTCCACCAGAGACATCCTGAATCTGAAACTGAGTTTTGGACCCAGTCATCTGCATTTTAACAGGCCCTCCAGTTAATAGTGATTCCTTCCCTGGTGCCTCACATGGTAAAGAATCTGCCTGCAGTGCAGAAGACCCAGGTTTGATCCCTGGGTTGGGAAGATCCCCTGGAGAAGGGAGTGACAACCCACTCCTGTATTCTTGCCTGCAGAATTCCATGGACAGAGGAGCCTGGAGGGAGGGGGCTACAGTCCATAGGATCGCAAAAAGTCAGACATGACTGAGTGACTAACACATCACACACACACACAGACAAAAGTTTGAGAACCACCGCTCTAACTTAAACAGGGAAAGCATTTTTAAAATTTTTAAATTTCAGGGCAATGCTCCTGGTGTAATGATAATTAAGAATGTTCTCTGTGGAAAATGTAAGCTCTTAAGAGTGAAGGACTTTCTTGTCTTTGAAACCCCCTACATCCCCCATAGTGTGTTGGAATCTTCTACAGAGTTATTTAAGTCTCAAATTCTTGGGATTTCTACCACCTCCCCCCATATATACCTTTTACCCCCAAGAGATTCTGATTCATTGGTGGGGCCTGGGAAGAGAGATTTGAAAAAGCTCTTCAGTAAGAATTCCCAGCAGTCTCCAGGACATCAGTTTTGTGTGTAGGCTCCAAAAGCATAGGTTGCTGAAAGTTCGATAATTGGATCAATCACTTCCTAGCTACGTGTTAGTGTTCAATTGTTCCATTATGGTCCCAATGAATCATGCCTTGTGGTACCCACCACCTTGTGTAGACCTGTACCATATGATAGTGGGCTTGGCCATGTGATCCTTTCAGCAGTAAGTGGGACATCACAGCCATGTTGTGATAAGTGCTTGTTCCTTGAAGCTTGCTGAAATGTGCTTGCTGCATGCTTTATGAGTAATCAGCTCTGCTACGGAGAATAAGAGAAACTAAAACATAGACACAATTTGCTTATAAGACACTTTACACATAGACTAAATGGGTATGTGTTAAACATAAAAAGGCTGGAACAAATGAAAGCGCTACTTTGGGGACTTACCTGGTGGTCCAGTGGTCAAGAATCTGCCTTCTAATGCAAAGTATGTGGGTTGGATCCCTGGTTGGAAAACTAAGATTCCACATGCTGAGGGGCCGCTAAGCCCATGCACGGCAACCAGAGAGAAGCTGCGTAGATCCCGCATGCCACAGCTAAGACCCAATGCAGTCAAATAAGTAAAGTTCTACTTTAGATAGAGATAGACCAAGTGAACTTTAAATATTAATAAGGCATGGATCATACTACCTCTAGACTGATAGCTATGATATCACCAACTCGTGATATCCATTATGCCCACATTACGGCCTATAAGTAATATAAGACTATATAAGGCTCTGCACAGATAAATCTAGCAGATAAATTATTCTAGCAGATGAATCCCTAGCTACTCAGCCAGCTGATGGCCAGCTATAGTTTTGACAAGACACACTTGCCTTGTGTTGATTCCAGGCCCCTTCAATCTGCTGAAACCCCTCACTGCCTCTCCACTCTGGTCCTTAAAACTATGTCATCTGTAGAGAAGACTGGCAGAGAGTATTAACACACATGAACAGTGCATAAAACAAAATGGTTTTTACAATGATCCTTCCACCCTGCTTATGTCTCATCCTAAGCATGTTTATCTACTCCATCTCTTTCTCCTTGCTTCTCACTCTGTTCTGAATTGGTTGATAAACTGGGCTACTCTTGCTGCTCTTTGAGTGAACACGTTAAACCAAACTTAGTGGCTTAACTAGCCAGTTTATCCTGCTCATGATATTGTAACAGGAATTCAGGAAGGGCTTGCTCGGGCAGTTCTTTGTTGGAGTCTCTTATCAGATGTCACTGCAACTGCAGTCATTTAAAGGCTCATCAAGGCTGGATATCCAAGATGGCACAGTCATGGGGCTGACAGTTGATGCTGAATGTTGTCTGGCTGGAAGCTCAGCTGGGACTGTGAACCAGAGTACCTTCACACACCCCTCCAACAGATCAGACTTCTCACATGGCAGCTGGCTTACCTGAGAGCAAGTGTCTGAAAAAAAAAAACAGGTTCATGACCTTTAATGACTTATCCTAAGAAATCATGCAGTATCACTTACACTTATTCTACCAGCCACCAGCAAGCCACTAGGGCCAGCCCATGTAACAGGGAGATGGTAAAGAACAGAGGAGCCTGGCATGCTGCAGTCCATAGGGTCAGACACCACCAAGAGACTGAATAACAATGGACCTCCACCTTTCAATGGAAGCAGTGTCAAAGAATTTAGGGACATGTTTTAAAGCTGCCACCTAACAACGTGATTCATGCATCTTAATTTGGTCTATAAGCCTTTCTGTTCCATGACCAATGGTACAATCTCAGAATTCGGTTGCCTTGTAAAGAGATTTGGAGTATCCTGCTAGAAAAGCTGCGTGGAGGAGGAGGTGACAGCCAATAGCCCCAGCTAACTACCAACACATGCATGAGGCCATCTTGGACCATTCAGTCCCTGTCAAGCCCCAGATGACAACATTGCAAAGTGGTTGAGATCATTCGCTCTGGAGGCAGACTAGGTTTTGAGTCCCCACTCTACTACTTACTAGCTGTAAATGTATAACCTTGTATAACCTAGCTGTATAACTGTTCATGTCTTTGATGGTAATAAAAACATGTTGCTAAGTTTGCTTATATGTTAAATGGAGGTAAGGGTATCTGCTTTAGAAAGTTAGAGTGGATATAAATATCTGTAAAGCATTTCAAACAGCACTTGAAACATTTAAGTGCTCAATACATTATTATTACCCTAATTCCTGTGGACCCCTCAAACCTCTAGGGTTAGGTCTTTGGACCCTAATTTGGGAAATACCTACCTAGCTATCATCATTCGATACACACATCATGTGTACTAACTTGATCCCCTATTCACTGTTTCTCTGAACACTTGAATACCCTAAATATGAATAAATGAAGGAGATGGGGCAGGGTCTGTGTATGGAGCTATGGAGAAGGGTAGGATAAGGCAGGCCTAGGTGTGGGCAGCAAGAGGAAGGTTGTGAGGAAATGGGAGGGTGCTGAGCAGGTTAGCTTCAGCAGATTGGAGAAGGTTACAGAAGTGAAAGACGGAGAGAAGGAGGGCCCAGAAAGCAGTCTTGGCCTGGGCTCAGCAGAACCTGCTCTTCACTTTTCAAGATGACAAATATCATGCCTCAGTTAACAATCACTGTCTCCTCCTCATGAAAAATTGTTGCTGAATCAGCAGTCCACAATAGGTTACATCATGCAGATGCTCTCCAGAACTCCTGGCATCCCTGTTCATGGTATGGCACAAGGCCATGTTCTGTCTACATCTTATGATACGTTATACACCCAGCTATTGCTGTCCACTTTATTTTGTTTTTTTAAGATTTTTTTTAATGTGGACCATTTTAAAAGTCTTTATTGTTACATATTGTTTCTGTTTTATGTCGTTTTCTTTTTTTTGGCTGTGAGGCATGTGGGATCTTAAAGAATGGAAACTGTGGCCCCTGCATTGAAAGCATGGAGTCTTAACCACTGGACCTTGAAGGAAGTCCCTTTTGTTGTTTGGTTTTGAAGGAAAATAAGGCATCAACTCAGACTTTATTGAATAACTTTTAAATAGACATTTTATTAAATTATCTTCTTAACACTTTGTTGTTGTTGTTTAGTGACTAAGTCATATCTGCCTCTTTTTCAGCCCAATAGACTGTGGCCCGCCAGACTCCTCTGTCCATGGGATTTCCCAGGCAAGAATACTGGAGTGGATTGCCATTTCCTTCTCCAGGGAATCTTCCCGACCAAGGGATCAAACCTACATCTCCTGCATTGGCAGGCAGGTTCTTTACCACTGAGTCACTACGGAAGCCCCTTCTAACACATACCTGTGTTATCTGATATTCAGATAATATTGACCCTTCCCCTCTTTGTACCAGCCACCAAACTAGGCCTGGAAGTATAAAAATAAAAAGATATTTTGTTTAAGACCAGATTTTCCATTTCAGACCAAATATTTTCACTGTTATTAATTACTACTGCTCAACAGAATCGATTCTCAGGGCCTGAGAGGATTATTCTTCCTTGTCCCCTGAAAGTTGAGAGTGGCCATGTGACTTGCTATGGCCAATGAATGGAAACCTGACTGACACGTTTTCACCTCCAGATACAGACCCTTAATTGCCTGTGTTTAGCTGTGCATCTCTGTCCTCCCCTAGCATGGTAAGATTCACAACATGTGTTGGAATGGAAGTTCCATGAAATTGAAGAGGTAAGGAGTAGTGAAACAATATAGGAGGACAGCTGCCCTAGAGAGTTGCCCCAATTCACAGCAGATTTTACATGACAGACAAATAAACTTTTTTTGTGTTGAGTCAGTGTGAGTTAGGCAAAAACTTCCATATTGTGATGACTAGTACAGCTCCTTCTTTGTTTCTTACCTTGAATGCCTTCCTTCATTCCTTCTATTTTCTTTAAAAGAATATTTTGGCTCCTGGGTGTTTGATTTTCCTCAGGCTTAAGATATAGGGAAACAGGATCCTCTTTCCCTTTGTCTGGCTTCTGTGCTTTATGTGAGCCCGGGGCCACAGATAAATATTTGGGAGTCAATAGCATTAAGGAAAAAGTAGGACATGACTGAGCAACTGGTTCTAAATCGGGAAATGAGTATATCAAGGCTGTACATTGTCACCTTGCTTATTTCAGTTATATGCAGAGTACATCATGTGAAATACCAGGCTAGATGAAGCACAAGCTGGAATCAAGATTGCCAGGAGAAATACCAATAACCTCAGATACGCAGATGACACCACCCTTATGGCAGAAAGCAAGAAGAACTAAAGAGCCTCTTGATGAAAGTAAAAGAGGAGAGTGAAAAAGCTGGCTTAAAACTCAACATTCAGAAAACTAAGATCATGGCATCCAGTCCCATCACTTCATGACAAATAGATGGGGAAACAATGGAAACAGTGAAAGACTTTATTTCCTGGTGCTCCAAAATCACTGCAGATGGTGACTACAGCCATGAAATTAAAAGACACTTGCTCCTTGGAAGAAAAGCTATGACCAACCTAGACAGCATATTAAAAAGCAGAGGCATTACTTTGCCGACAAAGGTCTGTCTAATCAAAGCTATGGTTTTTCCAGTACTCATGTATGGATGTGAGAGTTGGACCATGTGGAGAGTTTCTGGCCAAAATATTGGAGTTTCAGCTTCAGCTTCAGTCCTTCCAGTGACTATTGATTTCCTTTACGATTTCCTTTAGGATTGACTGGTTTGATCTCCTTGCAGTCCACGGGACTCTCAAGAGTCTTCTCCAGCACTGGTTCATTCTAGTAGCAGCCTCAAAAAAGTACAGGAATTGGAGGCATCAGGTATCTCTGAAGGTAGAGATATAATTGAACTAAAATCAGAAGATCTGGGTGAAAATTTTTAATGGAGCAGTTATAAACTCAGATTCCATGCATGTGGAAGATTGCCATTCCCTCACCCCAGGAGAAATCTAGATATTTACTAGTGGAGAAACACTAGCTTGGGGGCTCCAGGAACACCTGAGGGTAAGGGAAGCCACCCACAAACAAGGAGGTTAAGTGAATGCCACAGATTGAATTATGAATCACTTATCTCTCTCCCGCTCTGCTTCAGCAACACCATTAGCCGTACTGTTGTTACAAAAATGTGTGGGATCCGGCTGCTCGCCGCTTAAAAGCCAATAAACAGGCTAGGCTTGTGGAAAGGAAAGTTTGCTTTATTTCAGATACCAGCAACTAGAGGGGAGTAACAGACGTCTGTCCAAAGGCCTACTCTTGCACTGACAAGCAGGGTGTAAGAGCTTCTATAGACAGAGGAAGGGGGTTACATGTAGAAACAGCACAGTCAGCTCTGACAGTCATCTTGAAATTGGTCATGCAGTGTTCTGACCAGTGTCATCTGGATTGTTTTAGGTACAGTTAATCTTCAGTTCCAGGGTCAGTTTGTTTCCATTTCCTTGAGGCCAGTTTTCAGAATTGTGGAAGCTTATGTCATGGCTACAGTCTGGTCATCATGTAGTTAACTTCACCTGTTGGGGGGTTTCAGTGTCAATAGGATATGGCTCAGAATATTATCTATAGGCCTTGAGAAGGAACTAAAGATCCTTGACTTTGCTTAATGACTATGTTATTATTATTTGGTCTCCTTTGACTGTTTTCCTTTGTTTCTGCATTTCCTCATTTCTCTGATAACACTTATTCTTT
This sequence comes from Giraffa tippelskirchi, assembly GCF_054371585.1. NCBI lineage: Eukaryota > Metazoa > Chordata > Mammalia > Artiodactyla > Giraffidae > Giraffa > Giraffa tippelskirchi. The sequence goes on from NC_137280.1 coordinate 61,604,059, forward strand.
GACTAAAGTTTTCCATAGACAAAGGGCAGGCAGAGGACATGAAGGGACGTATCATAGGTCCTGTTCTGTTTCATTATTCCACTCTGAGAATCCAATAAGAGAGTACAACCAGGCCACCTTCAGTTAACCAGGCCACCAGTTAACCAGTTCCACTCATCTCAGTTTTCAGGCTTTTGTTGTCTTACTCTTAAATACAGAATATGAGTTAACAACCTAAATTCACTAGTCAGCTGAAGAAAGCCTTTAAGATGAAAAAACAGAACCGGATAAAAAAACGACCTCTGAGGTCATGGGGAGCAAAATAAAACTTTTGAAAATGCATAACGTTAACATGTTTGCAAAATAAGAAAGAGATACCTCATCTGTGGGAAAATAGGAGTATGTAAAAGTAAGAACATCCAGGAACTTCCCTGGTGGCCCAGTGGCTAAGACTCTGTGCTCCCAATGTAGGGGGCACCAGTTTGATCCTTAATCAGGAACTAGATCCCACATGCCGCAGCTAAGAATTCAAATGTCACAACTAAAGGTCCTGTGTACTGCAACTAAGACTCAACGCAGCCAAATAAATAAAATACAAATTAATAAATATTTTTAAAAGTAAGAACATTCAGAAAACAAAAAATCTGACTTGAAAATTAAAACATGACAAAGTGAAAAATGTAGCAAAATTGGAAGATAAACCGAGAAAACACTTTAAAAGTAGAAGATAGATAATATAACAGATATAAAATAGAAGGTAAGTGACAAAATTATAGAATCAGGTCAGGAGGTGGATGAGAGTTAAAGAAGATATAATAGTTTTTTGAAAACATAAGGGAGAAAATTGTCAAATCTGAAGGAAAGTTCCTAAAGTTAAGGTCATTTGTTCCCAGATCAAGAGTTCATTGAGAGCTCAGAACACTAGAAGAGAAAAAGACCCACTCCAAATCCTGTCATGATGACATTTCTGATCACTAGGAACCAAGAAAAGATTCTAAACGTTCCCAGCAGCAAAGTCAAAGGTTGTCAAGGGAAGTTCAACAAAAAGTAATCTCACTAGAATGGCATCCAGATTTTCAACAGCATTGCTGAAAGCCAGAAGTCAACAGAGAAATAACTTTAGAAGCCTGACGGAAGTCATTTCCAATCTAGTATTCTGTATCCGGCAATCTAGTGTGAGGGTTGTTTCAGACACTGAGATCTCAAAATGTCTATGTCCCATGCATCTTATCAGAAGACACTGGAAGATGCACTCCATCAAATCAAAGGGACAAACCAAGAGATACAGGAAATGAGAAATCACAGGGTGACAGGTCTAGAAAGCATCGGGTCTTCCTGGGAACAAGACAATGGAAGGTTTTGGGAGGTGGGCCTCTAACAAAGAGATGGACTTAATACATTTTTCTGATGTATTTGAAATATTAAAGGAGAGTTACACTTCTGGGAGAGAGTTTGGGAGTGGATGAGCAATACAAAATTAAGTAAACTGAAACATTATTAACTCTAGTAGTAAGTTACATTAGGGAGAAATTATAATTTACAAGTCACAGGTAAATAGTATATACAGGACTATAATAATAGCAAATACTGATCTAACCAAAAATTATAATAAATCTAAACTAGGCAGATGGCAAAGAGTCGGACATGACTTAACGACTGAACAACAAAAACAGCAAGGCAGATGGGCAAGGAGAAGGATCTTACTCAACTCAGACTGCCATAATAAATGCCATAGACTGCATGGCTTACACAACAGGAATTTATTTCCCTCAGTTTTGGAAGCTGGAAGTCCAAGATGAACGTGTCAGCAAGGTAGATTTCCTTTTAAGATCTCTTGTCTTTGCTTTCAGGCAGCCACCATCCAGCTCTGTGCTCACATACCCTCTTCCTTATGCAAGTGTGTGAGAAAACCTCATCTAATCCTAATTACCTCCCCCAGACCCCAACTCCAGATGATATCGCATTGGAACTTAGAGCCTCAGCATATGACTTTGTGGGAGACACATTCAGTTCCTAATAGAAAGTGCATTTAAGTGTTTATATTGTATGTGTGTTGTGGGACAAGGAAGTGGGAGTAAAAAAGCTAAATCTTTCTCCTAGTCAGCATAACAGGTAGCATCAAAATAGAACACAGGTGGTTGTCCCCTCTAAATAGGATCACTTGAGGAGGGTTTATTTGCAAAGGAATGGATGTAGGGAAGTCATAAGAGAGAGTGCAGTAACCCAGGCTTAGAAGCCATTGCACTGTTACCAGCCTTGGGCTCACAGGGATGAGTGGAGTGCATGGGGATCACAATCTAGAATGAGAACCTAGATTGAAAGAGTCTAGAAAGTCTCCTGTTGAGGACACAGCCTGCTGGATTAGATGGTCAAGGAGGGAGTCAGGGGAATAAACGTTCTGATCTCACAGTCTTTTCTCTCTCTCTCTCTGATCTCCTCTCCAGGCTCTCCCAATAGGAGAGACACAAACTTATTTGGAAGCCAAAAGGCCCATTCATCAGCCCACTGATGTGGTCCATACAGATGAGTTTCTCTGAACAGAGAGCAAGGAGAAGGGTAGAGAATAGATCCAGAGGACACAAGGGAGATAGCCAACACAATAAGAAAGCCAAAAAACAAAGAAATCATAGACATGATCCTCTTATGTACCCAGCAGAGAATTCTCAAAGAATTGAAAATAGTTGCCTTTGTGAAATAAAAATCAGAAATTAGGAGATCAGGGTTGGGAAGAGTGAGTGAAAGTTGCTCGGTGTGTCCGACTCTTTGCGACGCCATGGACTGTAGCCCACCAGGTTCCTCTGTCCATGAGATTCTCCAGGCAAGAATACTGGAGTGGGTTGCTGTTCCCTTCTCCAGGGGATCTTCCCAAATCAGGGATTAAACCCACCTCTCCTGTTTTATCTTCTAGTTTTGCTTCCTTTTGGTCTTCACCCTACTGGGGTCTTTGGGAACTGTGCATATGTGTGACAGCATCTACCATACCTCTTCATTTTAGCTTAGGCTGGATTGGAAGAGCCAAAACAGGAAAACACTTAAGGAGACCTGAGACTCTCACAAAGAAATAAATTAGAGCTGCTGTTTCTTTTAGCTTTGCTTTCCTGTTCTTTATTATTTTTTTTAATGTAATCTCTTCTTTTATCAACCTTCATCATTTCATACTGTAAGAAAGTGAAATCACTAAAGGCAAATAACCTTATGAATCTGCTGAGTGTAAAGAGAAAAGGCCATGGTATAGGTGAATGGATTAGGACACCTAACTCTAGGGGTTTACAGTTTACAGTTAGTAAAAACTCAGGCTTTGTTGTACAGTAAGTATCATGTGTTACACAATGACTGGGTACTGATTATAAACTTTGTAGAACAATTTGACTTTTACAAACTAAATGTGAATTTGACAGAAAAAATTTTTAAGTGCTCTTTGGATTTGGAATGAGAAAATCATTGATAACCTTTTGCCTTGCAATTTCAGTTAAGTGCTGAGAGCTGAGGTCAGATTATAGTGGGTTAAGGAGAGAGGCTAAGACGAGTGGGAGATGAATTCTAAAAGGCAGCCAAATGTTATTAATTAAATGTTTAAATAATGTCTTTAATAGCTAGTCTGTTAGTTTAGCTAGGTCAAAGGTGTGGTGCATGGATTTGTGTTTTAATGAGCTCTGCATATTACTGATTTGGGCCCACATATGTAATTCATGTGTCTAGTATATTTATGTGCAGTTTTAGGATTCAGAACATTGTTTTGTGCTTTTAATTATTAAAATGTTTTCTGGCTGTTATTTCTTAACCTGTCCCTGAAATAATACCTTGCCTTTGACATCCATTCCTTCTGCTCTATTTTCTTTGTACACCTTCTCAACTCAAAGTCAAAATTTGAACCTTCTTTGACCTCTTCTTTCAATTCTAACATGTCCTTGCCAAATGCTATACATTCTACCTATTAAACATTATCAGCTCCTTCTTTCCACCCTGGCCAACCCTGACAGAGTGTAAGCCATCAGGATTTGTTGATGTCAGTATGAGACTAACTCCTTCTGTAACCCTCTAAATTCCACCTCCAATAGGTCCCCTTGTTAAATAATTTTTCCTGGTATTATTAAAAACTATTCCTTCAGCCACAGGTCTTATTACTTCCCCTTTCTTAAGCCAAACACTCCTTTGGGCTTACCAAGAGTTCCACTCTCCAGGACTGTATTCACATTGCCGCTTCTGCTTGTAGCACCTTCACTCTCATTTTCTCTGTGTACCGAATCATTCTCAGTCTCCAGGGCCCAGTTCTAATGCCTTCTCATTCTTGAGTTGGCTTCTGGAGATGCTTTCCAGGAAGGAATGAGCTCTGTTTCCAACCACCCCACCACCACCATCACTTCCTCTGAAAGAAATTCTTGTATTCTAATCCTTGAGGTGTTTCACTTAAAAGCAACTTGAAGAAAACTTCCCTAATTCATCTTTGTTTACCCCGAGCAGCTAGCATGTCATCCTGCACATATTATACACACTCAATACATTTGCTGAATTTTAAATGAAATAGCTGATCGGTATTTTTCCTACTTTATTGATACATAACTGGTATACCAAAAATTTCACATAATTTATGTATATCTTTTGGTGTGTGCTTAATCGCATCAATCATGTCTGACTCTTTGCAACCCTATTGACCATGGCCCACCAGGCTCCTCTACCCATGAGAATTCTCCAGGCAAGAATACTAGAGTGGGTTGCTATTCCCTCTTCCAAGGGATCTTCCCAACCTAAGGATTGAACCTGTGTCCCTTATGTCTTCAGCATTGGCAGGCGGGTTCTTTAGCACTAGTGCTACCTGTGAAGCCCATATCATTTGGTCAGTTTGACAAATTTATACGCGTATGGAACCATCACCAAAATCAAGGTAATAAACATATCCATCCCCTCCAAAATTTTCCTTGTATCTCTTTGTTTTAGTTTTGGCTTTTGGTAAGATGATCTAACATGAAATCTACCTTCTTAACAAATTTTAAGCACATGACACCTTATTGTTAGCTATAGGCTTTATGTTGTATGGAACATCCCTGAAACTTACCCATCTCATATAAATGTAACTTTATATGCATTGAACAACTCCCCTATTCCTGTCCCCCTGTCCCTTGGTAACCACCACTCAGCCAGTCAGTATTTGACTTTATGATATACTGTCATTTAAAAGGCAAAAAAGAGCAGTGATCTTAAGAACTGCTGTCATAATAAGACCAGCTAACTTCAAAACCCAGATCCCAGGAAGACAGGAAAATATTATATGGTTCTTCAAGAAAAGATAGAGGGTAGGGGAACTGAAAGGTTCTATTCAAACTGAGAAGCCAAAACCCAATATTGTGGCCACCATGTAAATAAAGTATGAGTACAAAGGTATTAGAGTCAGATTAACCTTAGCTAAAATCTTGCCTGTGCCCCCAAGGGCTGCATTTTCTCACACCAGTTAGCTTCTTTGAGCCTTCTTTCCTCGGTTTCCTTCTTGGCAAAATTTACACAATAATGTTACCTACCTCCCAAAGTCATTCATATATTTAAGTGAGATACAGGCATAGGTCATTTTATTGCGCTTTGCTTTATTGCACTTCTCAGTTACTGTGTTTTTTACAAATTGAAGGTTTGTGGCAACCCTGCGTCAAGCAAGTCTTCTGACACCATTTTTCCAACAGCATTTGCTCATTTCATGTCTCTGTATTTTGGTGTTTCTGTCAATATCGCAAACCTTTACAATATTATTATACATACTATAATGTTCTATGATCTCTGATCTTTGATATTACTACTGCACTCACTGAAGGTTCAGATGATGGTTAGCATTTTTTGGCAGCAAAGTATTTTTAAATTAAGGCTGTACATTGTTTTTTATATATAATGCTATTGCACACTTAGTATAGACTGCAGTATAGTGAAAGTATAACTTTTATATGCACTGGGAAACCAAAAATTCATATGACTTGCTTTAGTTAGATATTTGCTTTATTTTGGTGGTCTGGAACTGAACTCACAATGTCACCAAGGTATGCCTGTAATACACATGAAGAGTTTTGCAGAATGCCTGGAATATATCATGTACACTTTGTAAATGATAGCTTCTTTTTTTTATTATCAGTGTTGAAAACTGTTAGGCAGTTGTCAAGAATACTCACTAGTTTTTAATCACACAGAGCTGGGTAGTTCTTATTAAAAGTGATGAGGGAGGGGACTTCGCTGGTGATCCAGTGTCTAAGACTCCGCACTCTGAATGTAGGGGCCCAGGTTAGATCCCTGGTCAGGGAACTCATCCCACATGTCACAACTAAGAGTCCACATGCCGCAAGTTAAAAAGCTTCTGTACAGCATAGGAAACAATCAACAAATGGAAAGGCAATTTGCAGAATGTGAGAAAGTATCTGCAAACTATGTATCTGATAAGGGGTTAATAACAAAAATATATAAATAACTCTTATAACTCGATAGGAAAAAAATAAGAGGTAAAAAATGGGTAAAGGGCCTGAAAAGACATTTTCCCAGTGAAGACATTCAAATGGCCAATGGGTATATGAAAAGGCATTTAATATCACTAATCATCAAGGAAATGCAAATCAAAACCACAATGAGATTTCACCTCACACCTGTTAGCATGATTAGTACCAAAAGACAAGAGTTGGCAATGGTTGGATAAAAGAGAACCCCTCTTGCACTGTTGATGGGAATGTAGTCTGGTCCAACAATTATGGAAAAAGTTGAAGATTTCTCAATCTGGATATATCAAAAGGAAATGAAATCAGTATCTTGAAGAGATATCTGCTCTCCCATGTCCATTGCAGCATCATTCACAATAACCAAGATGTGGAAACAACTAAAGTGTCCTTCAACAGATGAACGGATGAAAAAAAGGTGGCATATTGCTAAAATAAAATGAAGACTGCTTGAAAATCTTCAGGCAGACAAAACCATTTAAGCCACATAAGCAAAACTCAAATGCAGCTTATTTGATGTATGTAAGCAAAACTCAAGTTAATTCTTCTTCCACTCTTTCCAGTTGCTATAAAGTTAAAGAATTAGTTCTGCTGATCAGTTTCATAGTAATAGCTAGTCATTATTTAGTATTCACAACATGGAAGACACTGTGCTAAGTACATACTTCATCTCATTTAATCCTGTTAGCCTTTCGAAAGTAGCTTTTGTTATCTCTGGTTTGTAGATAACAGTAATAATGATCATTATAGCTCAAACATTTTTGACTGCTTGGCATGGCCCAGGCACTACGTTAAATCTTTAATATAGATTGTCTCTCTTTATCTTTATTAATAACACTATGTGGTAAGAACTATTTTTAATCCCCATTTTTTAGATGAGAAACTAGAAGTACAGGCAGGTTAAGTAACTTGCCTAAGGTCATACAGCTAATAAATGAGACAGATTCAGACCTCTGGTCTCTGTGATTCTAGAGTTCAAGCTTATTCCCCTCAAAAGCCTGGCCCAAGTTCAGGCACAGACATATCTCTGTGTAAGTATCAAGGTTCCTCAAAATCAAAAAGTCTGTTTTCCCTCTTGATAGCTCCAGCAGCAATTTCCTTCAATAAATCGTCTGTTGCCTGACTGGCTTCACATTTAATGACTTTGTTAATTTCCAGTTTGAATTTCCCCTTATCGTTACCTGTTTTAACTACCTCAAATAATTTCTCCATGTAATGTTGTCCCTGAGGCATTGGAAAATATATCATTTGAGAAAAAGTTATGTAAGATAATATACAAAATATGTTTAGGGTATTATCTTAGTCTCCATTGAGACCAGCCATAGCACAATACATTAGACAGGATTAATATAGTTCCACTTTTCCACTTGCAAGTATTTATTGGCAACCTCCTCTCTGCTCAGCATTGTACTTGGCATTCTGACCTCTCAGATCCATGACCTCATTTTCCCCCAATGATTCTCTACTCCTTCTCTCTTTAGCCACTAATCCCCAAGGTCATACCTGGCCTGGCCATCACAAATAATGTCAATACTTTGGACTTCCCTGATGGTCCAGTGGTTAAGAATCCACTTGCCAATGCAAGGGACACAGGTTCGATCCCTGATCCAGGAAGATTCCACATGCTGCAGAGCAATTAAGCCTGTGCACCACAACGAAGAGTAGCCCTCGCTCACCACAACTAGAGAAAGCTCACACAGCAACAAAGACCCAGTGCAGCCAAACATTAAATACATAAATGTTTTTTTAAATGTCAAAACCTCAACATTCAATTAATGCACTCCTCTCTCTGATCATCATGTTCTATTCTTTTAGACATTCTCATTCTTACTCTTCCTCACTCTAGTTTTTGACCCTACGGGAACTTCAATCCGTTGACTCTACCACTTTTTTATCATCCATCAATCATCTTGTGTCTTCCCTTCTCTTTGAGCCCATCTTATATTACACAGCCTTATCATGACTCCCTTTGAAACACTGTTAACTTGCTTGCCTTTCTCTCTCTCCATACTCCTTGTTTGGCAAGTTGTCAACTGGCTAAACTCAAGTATTTGCCAGGTATCCACACCAGCTTCCGAGTTTTTAAATTTTTTGACTGCACCACGTGGCATGTGGAATCTTAGTTCTGCAACCAGGGTTCAAACCCTTGTCCCCTGTTATGGAAGCACAGACTCTTAATCACTGGACTGCCAGGGGAGTCCCTCTCCCTTTACAACAGAGGAGGGGTTTCTTCTCTCATTAGAGGTATGGTCTATGGATCTTGCCTGCTCAGGCAGACCACTGCTAGTGTGAATCCCCAGTTTCTTGCATCTTTAAGTTCTCCCCACTGAATAAGTGTAAAGGCATCTCCCATTATCTTTCATCTTTAAAATAAATCTCTTGAGCACACTATATCTTGAGCAAGCTATAAATAAGCTTCTGCCCCATTTGTCTGTTTCACTTCAGACCAGAGGTGTTCGTGGTCAGCATCTCCACTTCCACACTTCACATTTACTCTTTAACCTGCTCAGTTATACCCCCATCCCCACCACTGCCCTGAAACCACTTTTATCTGACAATAAGAGCAGTGTTGCCAGATCCAGTGTTCACTTTTCTATTTTGATTTTCCTCCAAATTGCAAAGGTTTGTGAGATGATGAACTGGCCCCCTCATGTTAGAAATGCTCTTTTTTTTTATGGTGCTAGAAGTCATGTGGGATCTTAGTGCCCAAAGCAAGGTTGAAACCCGTGCTCTGTAGTGGAAGCATGAAGTCCTAACCACTGGACCACCAGGGAATTCCCTCTATTTATTTATTTGTTTGTTGACATCTGGGAAAACACTCTTCTGGTTTTCCCACCATCTCATTGGCTGTTTCTTCCTCTAAGTGTTCTTTAAAGACTTCTCTGCAGTACTCTGGCATGTTCCAGGGATTGTTCCTCAGCTTATTTCTCTGTCTACCTACACTTGATCCTTAGGTGGTCTCATTCAGTTCCACAGGTATAAATGCCATCTATATGCCAATGATTTCCAAATCTCTGTCTCTAGACTAACATGTCCAGGCTCCTGTATCTAGCTGTTTACTAGACATCTCCAGTTGGATGTCCAATCTGCATCTCAAATGTGACATAGGTAGAGAACTCTTGATTCTACACCAGTTATCCCCAGTCTAGCCTTGGGTAAGCAGCACTACTATCCACCCAAATTCTTGGGTCAAAATCCTAGAAGTGGAAACTTCCCTGGTGGTTCAGTGGCTAAGACTCTGCTCTCTCAATGCCTGGTCAGGGATCTAGATCCCATATGGCATAACTAAAAGTTTGCGTACCATAACTAAAGATTCCACATGCTGCAGATAAAAGATCCCACATACTGCAATAAAAAAAGATTTCACATGCTACAACTAAAGATCCTGCATGCTGCAGGGAAGATCAGAGGTCCCACATGCTGCAACTAAGACCCAGTGCAGTCAAATAAATAAATACATTTCCAAAAACCTTGAAGTGAAATGTCTATAATATTCAAATCTACAGAGACAGAAAATAAAGTAGTGATTTCCTAGGTGTCCTGCATTGGATGATGGCCCCTAAAATGATACGGCTGTGTCCTAGTCCCAGGAGTTTATGAATATGATGTTGTTGGAAAAGAGTCTTTGCAGATATAATTGAGAATCTTGGGGTGCAAGCATCCAAGATTCCCTAGGTGGGCCCTAAATCCAATGATAAGTGTCTTTATAAGACAAGAAGAGAAGACATGGAAGAGAGAAGGCCACGTGGAGATGGAGACAGAGACTAGAGTGATGCAGCCACAAGCCAAGGAATGCCTGAAGCTTCCAGAAGCCAGAGAGGTAAGGAAGGGTTCTCCACTCAGGCCTTTGGAAGGGAGCACAGTCCTGCTGACAGTTGACTGTTGACTTCTGCTTTCCAGAACTATGAGAAAGTAAGTTTCTGTTGTTTTCAACTATCGAGTCCTGGTAATACACAGGGCTGCCGGGTGAATGGTATTGATGAATGACTGCCAATAGGCGGGAGGTTTCTTTTTGAAGTGAATGAAAATGTTCTAAAATTATAATAATGGTTGTACAACTCTGAATATACTAAAAAACCATTGAATGAATTGGTTCACCAAATGGATGAATTTTTTGGTATATGGAGTATATCTCAAAAAAAACCTGTAAAAAATGTCTCAGAGTTACTTTTTCACTCTGAAATTTAAAAACTAAAGATTTCTTTAGGCTCAAATCTAAATCCACCAGCAAATCTTTGGGCTGTCTTCCAAAATGTGTTTCAAATATAACCACTTCCCTTTATATCCATGGCCACCATTTTAGTTCTGGCCTTGTCATCTCTGGACAATATAACCACAAGAACCTGTTTCCCTGTTTCCACTCATTTAATCCCTACTCCTTAAAGCAGATAAAATGGTTCTCTTACAGTGTAAACCCAACCATGTCACTCTCTTGCTTAACCCCTCTCTACCCATCCCCCATGGCTTTCCTTTGTACTTGGAATGGAATCAAAACTCTTCACCAGGGACTTCCCCGGTAGTCAGGTGGTTAAGAATCCCCCTTGCAATTCAGGGGACACGACTGCAATCCCTGGTCAGGAAACTAAGATCCCACATGCCTACACACCACAACTACTGTTGTGCACCACAACTAGAGAGTCCATGGGCCGCAACGAAAGACTAGAAGCAGCCAAATAAGTAAATATTAAGAAAAAAACCATAACACTTTTCCACTGAGTCCCAGTGGGCCTTCTGTGACCCACTTGGCCTCTGTCCACGTCTGATACCTCTTCTCCTTACATATGGCCTTTGCTCCACACTTTATCTGCACAGATCTCCCTTTATGATCCTGGTGGTTTAGTCACCAAGTTGTGTCCAACTCTTGCGACACCCTGGACTGTAGCCCGCCAGGCTTCTCTGTCCATGGGATTTTCCAGGCAAGAATACTGAAGTGGGTTGCCATTTCCTTCTCCAGGGGATTTCCAACCCAGGAATCGAACCCACATCACCTGCATTGCAGGCAGATTCTTTACTGACTGAGCTATGAGGGAAGCCCTTTATGATCCTAGGTCAGATAAATCTTGTTTCTGTCTCAAGGCTTCTGCCCTTGCCATTTCTCCTGCATGTTGCACTTGGCTTCCCAGTTTCCCCACCACTGTCTTTTTGTCAAAACCATTCTGACCACTCTGTATAAAGTTCAGTTCAGTTCAGTCACTAAGTCGTGTCCAACTCTTTGTGACCCCATGGACCGCAGCACGCCAGGCCTCCCTGTCCATCACCAACTCCCGGAGTCCACCCAAACCCATATCCATTGAGTCGGTGATGCCATCCAGCCATCTCATCCTCTGTCGTCCCCTTCTCCTCCCGTCCCCAATCCTACCCAGCGTCAGGGTCTTTTCCAATGAGTCAACTCTTCGCATGAGGTGGCCAAAGTATTGGAGTTTCAGCTTCAACATCAGTCCTTCCAATGAACAACCAGGACTGATCTCCCCTAGGATGGACTGGTTGGATCTCCTTGCAGTCCAAGGGACTCTCAAGAGTCTTCTCCAACACCACAGTTCAAAAGCAGCAATTCTTCGGCGCTCAGCTTTCTTTATAATCCAACTCTCACATCCATACATGACTACTGGAAAAACTATAGCCTTGACTAGATGGACCTTTGTTGACAAAGTAATGTCTCTGCTTTTTAATATGCTGTCTAGGTTGATCACAACTTTCCTTCCAAGGAGTAAGCATCTTTTAATTTCATGGGTGCAATCACCATCTGCAGTGATTTTGGAGCCCAGAAAAATAAAGTCAGATACTGTTTCCACTGTTTCCCCAATTGACTCTCACTCATGTCACTTTGTTTTATTATTTAGCGGTTTTTGTCTGAAATAAACTTGTTCATATAGTTAGATACTTTTTATGGTCTATTTCTATATTAAAGATAAGTTCTACGAAAATAAGGACTTTATCTGTCTTGCTCGTTGCTAAATCCCTGCTCCTGCCACAGGGCCTGACAAAACAGATGCTCAATAAATATTGCAGATGTGAATAAATGAAGGATACAAATTATATTGCACAGCCTTTTGCCCTGGAGATGCTCACAGTCTATGAGACAGCTAAGACATACTTGTACTCTCATTAAAGATTCAACAGCATGGGACTTCCTTGGTGGTCCAATGGCTAAGACTATGTGCTCCCAGTGCAGGAGGCCCAGGTTCGATCCTGGTCAGAGAACTAGATCCCACATGTCACAACTAAGAGTTTTCATGCCATGACTAAAAATCTTGCATGCCACAACTAAGACCCGGCACAGCCAAATAAATACATTTTTTTTTAAATACATTTTTAAATAAAGATTGAACAATAGTGTAGAAGTGAAAACTGCCAATATGTAAACAGAATTGTCTTCTCCTGGAACAAATCTGATGGCCATCCCACAGTAAGAAGCTCTGGGAAACACATGCTTTCCCAAGCCTGCACTGATTGGGCAGCTGGGGTGACTGAAGCGGGTGGTGAGGTCCATGAGCTGTGCAGGTGCTCATGACTTTTGATGACCTCTGCTAAGATGCAAAAGCAAGTTCGGAGACCTGTGGCCTCTTTGGGCCAAATCCCAGGACCATTTCCTGTTTCTTTACAGCATGTATTCCTCATTCTTATCCTTCTCAACTTCTAGATTTCAGTCTCTACACTGCGAGTTCAGTGCATGATTCTGGCTCAACAGTCTTGGCTTTTGTGGCATTTTGAAATGTCCCTCTGTTGGTCTAGTCCTCTACAGGACTATCCCCTGAATCCTGGAGTGAGAAATTCCCTTCCCCAACTCTGGTCTCCCAGATGCCCCTCTTTTCCCCTGAAATCTCCTCTCTCTACCACAGAGGAATTCAGGCAAGTGATATCAAGGTTAACCAAGATGTGGTATAGAAGAAAAAAGCATGAGACTTGGTGTCAAAAGAAAAGTTCGGATCACAGCCCCACCACTTATTATTTGTGTGATCTTGAGTCTTCCTTTCATCCTTTTTGAATCTCCAAAGTAATGTGTACATGACAGGGTTGTTGAGATGAGAAATAAGGAAAAGCCCTCTTTTAACCGCTATTTCTCTGTCACTTCCTCTTACAATGTATTCTGTCTGAGCATTATTACCATTTACCTGGTGGCTCAGACAGTAAAGAATCCGCCTGCAATGCAGGAGACCTGGGTCTGATCCCTGGGTTGGGAAAATCTCCTGGAGAAGGGAATGGCAACCCACTCCAGTATTCTTGCCTGGAGCGTTGCATGGACTGAGGAGCCTGGCAGGCTACAGTCCATGGGGTTGCAAGAGTTGAACACGACTGAGCAACTAACACTCACTTCACCCAGCTGCTCAAGTCAGAAATCTGGGACACCTTCTTTAGGGTTTCTCTGGATCTACTGCCTGCTGTTCCAAAGCCAAGACAGCTATCATTCAGGTTCACTTTTTTTTTTCCCCATTTCACTGACCTAGACAATCATCTTCCAGCTGGAATATAACAACAGTCTTCTAAAAGAGTCTTGCAACACTGGATCCATTCTTCACAACAACCATAGTTATTTACTAAATGTAAATTTCAACATCTCACTTCCTTGAACTTTATCAAAGGCTTCCTTTGGTATCAGGACAAAGTACACAGAGGTTGCCATGACCCAGCTCCCTCTCCAGCTTTACCTTGACCCCTCTTGTGCTGAGCTCCAGACATACTGGTATTTTGTCCCTTCTAGAACCCTCCAAGCTCCATCCTGCCTTAGACACCATCATATACTCTTCACTCTGCCTGGGGCCCCCTCCTTCTCTCTCCACTTCTCTGTTCCTTGTACCCAGTTTATTTCTGCCCATTCCTCAGATCTCAATTGAAACATTATCACATCCTCAAAGATTTCTCTCACTCTCACTTCCCTCACACACACACACACCCACACCCACCCACACACACACCTCCCTCATCACTCTTTTGGTTGATTAGTATCTTATTCTCAGCTATGATCTATGCTCCCTGAAGACTGTGCCTGTTTTGCTCAGCTTTGGGTCTCTGGTGCCAACAGTGTGTAATAAGTGCACAAAAAATGCTTGTCAAATTAATGAAAAATAAGAGTATGTCTATGTGTTTTTTAAACTATAAGTGGACGGACTATAAAAATAGCAAATTTCACTTTCTTATTGCAGTCACATAATTAGAACATGAGGAATCTAGCTTTGAGCTTATGCAGTCATCATGCTGCCCATAGCTATGGCATATTTGGGTTCCTGGCTATTTGATGCTAATCTAAATAGCTATAAAAACTTCTGACACTTATATTTCCTTTATCTTTATCCTATAGGTTTCTTCAGCTGATAAAATCAATGGAAGATAGCATAGGCTTCACGATGGCAGAGACATTCTCTGCCTCATTCATTGCTTATCCCTTAGATGTAGATTGTAAGCACATACTACATGCTCATTAAATTGTCTGCTAATGAATGAATCAGCCAGGTTTAATGACAGTTCAAATGAAGCACTCCTACCACCACCAACATATCCCAAACTCAAATTTGCAATGTAAGTAATATGTATATCAGTCAGTTCAATTGCTCAGTCATGTCCGACTCTGCGACCCCATGAATTGCAGCACTCCAGACCTCTCTGTCCATCACCAGCTCCCGGAGTCTACCCAAACCCATGTCCATTGAGTCAGTGATGCCATCCAACCATCTCATCCTCGGTCGTCCCCTTCTCCTCCTGCCCCCAATCCCACCCAGCACTAGGGTCTTTTCCAATGAGTCAACTCTTCGCATGAGGTGGCCAAAGTATTGGAGTTTCAGCTTCAACATCAGTCCTTCCAATGAACACCCAGGATTGATCTCCTTTAGGATGGATTAATTGGATCTCCTTGCAGTCCAAGGGACTCTCAAGAGTCTTCTCCCACACCACAGTTCAAAAGCATCAATTCTGCGATGCTCAGCTTTCTTCACCGTCCAACTCTCACATCCATACATGACCACTGGAAAAACCATAGCCTTGACTAGATGGACTTTTGTTAGCAAAGTAATGTCTGTGCTTTTAAATATGCTATCTAGGTTGGCCATAACCTTCCTTCCAAGGAGTAAGCATGTTTTAATTTCATGGCTGCAATCACCATCAGCAGTGATTTTGGAGCCCAAAAAAATAAAGCCTGACACTGTTTCCACTGTTTCCCCATCTATTTCCCATGAAGTGATGGGACCAGATGCCATGATCTTAGTTTTCTGAATGTTGAGCTTTAAGCCAACTTTTTCACTCTCCTCTTTCACTTTCATCAAGAGGCTCTTTAGTTCTTCTTCACTTTCTGCCATAAGGGTGGTGTCATCTGCATATCTGAGGTTATTAATATTATATAGATAGATGATATTTTATTAAAAAGAAAAAAAAAAACCACTTAGCGTGCTCAGAGAGGAACACAGGTTAATCCGTTTCCTTGTTAAAAAGATTAGACTAAATGAACACAGAATTCCCTTTAGTTATAAAATTCGGATTCCAGGACTATATGTTAGGTGATTTGAGAACAGGTAGACAAGCTTACTAAGAAATAATTGGGTTCCTGTGACAATGGTGCAACGGACACCCCAATTTAGTATTGACTTTTCCCAGGACATTAACAAGGACTTTGCATTAATTAGTTTTAAAACTTGATGACTACAGCATTCCTGTTAATAGATCATCTTGTAACTTAGGAACAGTTTTTCAAAGAGACTCAGAAGGTTCTAAATTCTTCCTCATCAGTACTGGCTTGCAATGGCAAGGCCAAGTACTAGAACAGAAAGAACAGTGGTTCTGGAGCCAGAATTGGGGCAAATCCTAGTTCTCTACCTGCACTGACTGTATGGCTTTACATATATCAGCTACTTCCTGTGAGATTTAATTTTTCTTAATATGTAAGTAAAACTTTACCAAGTAATCTCTAAAGTAACTTCAAGTTCTAAAGACTCATGATTCTAAGAAACTGTAAAGCTTATAAACATGCACGTGTTGTTTCCATGCTTTAAAATTCCCAGTGCTTTCCACTGTACTTAAAAAATCCAGATTCCTTATCCTGGTCTAAAATCTCTATATGGTCTGGCTCCTACCTACTTCTCCACCTGGTCTCAATTCTTACCACTTGCTATTTTATTGGCTGTGCCAGGCATGTCGCTACATCAAGATGGAGCATGTACTTTTCCCAGTAGGCTAGAATATTCTGCCCCTAACTCTCTGCTTTGCTGGCTCCTGGTCTCATTCAAAGTCAGCTCAAATGCTACCTTGTGAGAGAGGCCTTTCCTGAATACACAATACGGAAGACGTCCCCACTCCTAAAGCCCTTCTCTGTCGCTTCATCCTTACCTTATTTCCTCCACTGTACTTACCCTGATCTGGAATTATCTTGTGTAGTTATTTGTTTCTTCGCTAATTGATTCACCCTACTAGTAGGTGCAGGCATACCTGGAGATACTGCAGGTTCAGCTTCAGTTCACCACAATAAACTGAGCCACACACATTTTTTGGTTTCCCAGTGCATGTAAAGTTATATGTGTACTCTGCAGTAGCCCATTAAGTGTGCAGTAGCATTATGTCTAAAAAAACAATGTACATTCCTTAATTAACAAATACTTTTTTGCTAAAAAATGCTAACCATCATCTAAGCCTTCAGCAAGTCATCATCTTTTTGCAGTTGTAGCATCAAAGATCCCTAACCACAGACCATCATAACAAATATAATAATGAAAAAGTTTGAAATATTGAGAGAATTACCATCATGTGACAGTGTTGGAAAAGCAGCACTGATAGACTTGCTTGAGGTAAGTTTGCCAGCCTTTAATTTGTCAAAAATGCAGTATCTGTGAAACAAGAAAGCAAAGCACAATAAAACAAGGCAAGCCCCTACTGCTGTCCAAAAGCAGTAAGTAGTACCCTGTCTAATGCCCCATTGCAGTCCCAGTACCTGCCTAGCCCAGTGCCTGCCACCAGATTAGATTCTCAATAAATATTTACTAATTTTCAGGCTCAGGGTCAGGTCCAATTGTTCTCTCTGCACCAGCATTATTTATTTGCCCTGTTGACTTTTTTTGCATAATTAAGATATGCAATATAACTTTTGTGGAATCAAGCTATGTACAAATGTGAAAATGTGCTCAGGAAGAAGCAAAATCAGAAGACATTACTTTAGCTTTAATAACACATCACTGGTGGTCCAGTGGTTAAGACTTTGAACTTCCACTGCAGGGGACACAGGTTTGATCCCTGGTCGGGGAACTAAGATCCCACATGCCATTTGGCATGGCCAAAAAAAAAAAAAAAAAAATCCACATCACTAAAGTGAATGGATTGGGGCTTGCAATTACATCACTGAAAAGTTATGGTGAGACCCAACAATCCCACTACTAGGCATATACCCTAAAGGAACCATAACTGAAAAAGACACATGTACCCCAGTGTTCACTGCAGCACTGTTTACAATAGCCAGGGCATGAAAGCAACCTAGATGTCCAAGGACAGATGAATGGATAAAGAAGTTGTGGTACATATATTAAAATGGAATATTACTAAGCTGTAAAAAGGAATGCCTTTCTGTCAGTTCTAATGAGGTGGATGGACCTAGAGCCTATTATACAGAGTGAAGTAAGTCAAAAAAAGAAAAATAAATATTGTATATTAATACATATACATGAAATCTAGAAAGATGGCACCAACGAACCTCTTTGCAGGGCAGCAATGGAGACACAGACATAGAGAACAGATTGTAGACACAGTAGGAGAAGAAGAGAGAAGGGCTAATTGAAAGAGTAACATCAAAACATGTACATTACTATATGTAAAATAGAGAGCCAGTGGGAATTTTCTCTGTGATGCAGGGAGCTCACCCATATGAAAGCTGATGGCTAATTCATGTTGATGTATTGCAGAAACTAACACAATAGTGAAGTGAAAGTCACTCAGTAGTGTCTGACTCTTTGCTACCCCATGGACTAAACAGTCCATGGAATTCTCCAGGCCAGAATATTGGAGTGGGTGGCTGTTCCCTTCTCCAAGGGATCTTCCCAACTCAGGGATCAAACCCAGGTCTCCTGCATTACAGGCGAATTCTTTACCAGCTGAGCCACAAGGGAAGCCCAAGAACACTGGAGTGGGTAGCCTATTCTTTCTCCAGGGGATCTTCCCAACCCAGGAATCAAACCAGGGTCTTCTGCATTGCAGGCAGATTCTTTACCAACTGAGCTATCAGGGAAGCCAATTATATTGTAAAGCAATTATCCTCCAATTAAACATTTAAAAAGTGATGGTATCACTGGATATCTAAAATAACAACCTTTATCAATAAGCAATAAGGGGCTTAGATGAGTGCTATCAATTCATATTGAACTGCTGAAATTCTTCTCCAATATTCACTTTTTTTTTGCAATCTGTAATTTTTCAATGGCTGGAACCCTAAAAACTAGCTTGATAAATTATTTGTTTGCAACCTGGGGTATATTTGTCCAAGAAAATTATTCTTCTCAGTGGTGACATGTCAAGCAAGGCAAAAAAAAAAGTACTAAATTTAAGACTAAATTTAGTGCTGTACTAATATATCAGGTCCCCATGATTCACACTGCTTCTATAAAAAAAATCGACTATAGACTCCCAGAAAATTACTTCTGGGCAGCATCCCTTACCTTATCTTACCCTATCCTCTCAGGCTTCCATGCTTTTGTTTTTTTTAATTTTTTAGTTCTTGCCTTCTCTTCCTTGCCACAACATTAGGCAGTATAAACTGGAGAGGGCTTCAGTAAATTCAGCGGAAGGTAAGAGGATGACTCAGTTGGGGTGCTTCACAGTTTCTCATCTGTATTCAGCTTCAGAGAAGGAGTTCATGAAATTTTTGCCAAATACTCTGATGGATCCCCATCAACATCGCAGTCGTCTAAATCTCAGCCCAGAGAGACGAATTGACTTCACAAATTGCAATCAGAACTTTTATGAAACATTAAAATGAACAGTGAAAGTGAAAAAAGGGAAAGTGTTAGCTCAGTTGTGTTTTCATGACCCCATAGACTGTAGCCAGCCAGGTTCCTGCATGGAATTCTCTAGTCAAGAATACTGGAATGGGTAGTCATTCCCTTCTCCAGAGGATCTTTCCAACCCAGGGATCAAACCTGGATCTCCTGCTTTGCAGGCTGATTCTTTACCATCTGAGCCACCAATAAATAGTCAGTATTATGTACATAAATGGATTGTTGGAGCTGGGTGTGAAGATGAAGATCACATAAGCTGAACCTTTTGTGTATCACAAGAGAAAACTGATATGGGGAGATTAAATAACTTATCCAAGGTCACACAGTGGTGGAGCCAAGGTTCCAAGTGACTACTCTTTCCAATAGGAGACAGAAGAATCCACTTTGATGGTCCTCTTACATTGCAGCCAAGGGACTGCTTTACAGTTCTCAATAAACATTTGTTGAATAAATGAGACTTTTACCTTCAAGTTCTAACCTTGTTTTAGTCCATAAAATAAGGTATTTATCCATGAAATAAGCTAGACACATATTTTCATGACTCAAAACTGACCCTTGATGAATTTTGCTCATTGGTTCAATGCAGAGGGTCTTCTGCCCATTTTCCTTCCCCTCACTGCCTGGAGTCCATGGATAAAATTTAGGAAGTCTGTAAACTTTAATGGGAAAAAAATTACATCTTTGTTGTCACTAACCTTCAATTAAAATACAGCAATATTTTCAATTATGGATAGAGAAAACAAACCACGATATTATTCACATTGACCACCCAGTAGTAATCACAGATGTTTTATATTTTTCATTATAATTTTTGCAGCTATCTCAAAGTATTATTTATACTCAACATTACTTCAATGTTACAGTAGTTATTGGGTCCAGCATGGATCATGTTATTTAATATAGTCTTAAAGAATCACATGTATTACTGTATCATAAATTTCTTTTTATAACTCGTCAGTAGACATAATAATGGTTCCCCAAACAGAATCAGGGACATAGAGAAAAGACTGGTGGTTGTCAAGGGGATACTTTGTCAATACTTTGGCCACCTGGTGCGAAGAATTGACTCATTGGAAAAGACTCTAATGCTGGGAAAGATTGAAAGCTGGAGGAAATGGAGACGAGAGAGGATGAGATGGTTGGATGGCATCACCGACTTGATGGACATGAGTTTGAGCAGGTTCTAGGAGTTGGTGATGCTGCAGTCCATGGGGTCACAAAGAGTTGGACACGACTGAGTGACTGACCTGAACTGAACTGTCAAGGGGAAGAGGAGTAGGAGAGGGTTGGATTGAGAGTTTGGTATCAGCAGATGCCTGTGCTCTGCAACAAGAGAAGCCACTGCAACGAGAAGCCCTTGCAATGCAACCAAGAGCAGCTCCTGCTTGCCACAACTAGAGAAAGCCCTCACGCAGCAACAAAGACCCAGTGCAACAAAAAATAATAATAATAAATAATTTAAAAACTAGTTCCCATCCTAACCTTCAGAATGTGAATATGTAACCCTACAGGACAAAAGGAACTTTACCAATGTGATGAAGGACCCTAACACGATTAGATTATCATGGGCTATGCAGGTGGGCCCCTTCTAGTCACAAAGGTCCTTAACAGGGAAAAAGAAAGAGGAGAGTCAGAGCAATGGGGCTGTGACCATGGAATCAAAGGGATACAGTTGCTCACCGGATGTCCTGAGCCAGAGAATGTGCGCAGCATCTGGAAGCTCAAAAGGCAAAGAAACAGATTCTCCCCTACCTAGAGCCTTCGAAAGGAACACAGCTGTGTCAACACCTTGATTTTGGTGTCACAAGACCTGCTCTAGATCTCTGACCTCCAGACCTGTGAGAGAATAAATATGTGTTGTTTTAAGCCTTTGGGTTTGTCATAATTTTTTACAGCAAAGGGAAATCAATGTAACATTTTATCAATGTGATCATTCATTGCAGCTATCTTCCTTTGTAATTTTCTCTGCAGTTTATTTTTTGGATTTAAAACGTTTTAGTTCTGCCAATTACTAGCTGTTGTGACACAGAGCAAATTATTTCCCCTCTGTTTCCTCACCTGTAACATGGGAATAAAAAAAAAATACACACGCCAGGGTTATTGTGAGAATTAAATGCGACAATTTATGTAAAAATCATTGAGCACCAGGCTCATAGTAGGAGCCCAGCAAAACATTCTTTCCATTGTTTGTTCCCACAAACCCTAATGATTATGAATTTCTTAACGAATTTCAAGATAATAATCACTGTATGGTATTATGACATTTTACAGACCCAAACAATGTTGTTAAGTCTTGATTGTAGCTACTGCTGAAAACATCTAGGACCAAGTTGCTTACTTTGACTTTGACCTTGAAATATTCAAATACTCACAGTGTGTTCAGAAGCCTAGTTCCACTTTTGACTAGCATTTTCTGAATAGCTCCGGGCAAAAAAAATTATTGTTTCTATTTATACCATTGCTTCCTTCCTTTGGAGTAACCTTTGGTATATAAATTCAAATATAATTTATAATTGAGATGGTAATTAAGACAGAAGGATGTGATTGGATCTTTTCCCCAGAAAGCATGTGCAAGAAACATTACTGTCTTAATGATTAAACTGTACCTAAATGAACCCCATATTCTGCCAATGTTTGAAGTAGTCCCTTGTTGTTAATTAGGCACCTTTGAAATCCTTAGACTTTGGATGTCTATTTGATATCAGGAAGGTGTGACATAATAAGTAGCCAGATTGTCCAAGTTTCAAAGCTCAGTGCATTAGAAATCAATAAGTACTTATCAAATCCCTGCTTTTCTATTAGTTCCTTGAGGACAGGGATTTTGTAGTTTTCTTTCCTCATATTTTTGGATAATTTGGACAAATTATTTAGTATGTATTACATTCAGTGATGTCTTCAAAAATTTTAAAGCAGGATAAGAAAACCTCAAATTGCAAACAAATTACTTTACAAAAGTTTCTTTTTTCTTAGTATAGTTTTCTATAGAAATATGTGTGTCTTATTTTCAAGCCATCTCTCTTTTAAAAAAATAATTATTTATTTATTTATTTTTGGCTACCCTGGGTCTTCATTGATTTGCTTGGGCTTTTCTCTAGTTGCAGCGAGTGGGGGCTACTCTTTGTTGCAGTGCACAGGCTTCTCACTGCGGTGGCTTCCCTTGTTCTGGAGCACGCGCTCGAGAGCAGTCTCAGTAGTTGTGGCACATGCGCTTAGTTGCTCCGCAGCATGCGGAATCTTCCCGGACCAGAGATGGAACCCGTGTCCCCTTCATTGGCAGCCAAATTTTTAACCACTGGATCACCCAGAAAATCCATACCTACCTCGGGACTTCTTGCTATGAGAAAAATAAAAGCCCATTTGGTTGAACCAGTATGGGGAGAGGTACCTTCTCCACCAAGGTTTCAGTGGGTTTGGGGTAGAGCTTTGGAAAGTGAGTGAAAAAGTGAAAGTCACTCAGTCGCATCCAACTCTTCACGACCCCATGGACTATACAGTCCATGGAATTCTCCAGGCCAGAGTACTGGAGTGGGTAGCCTTTCCCTTCTCCAGGGGATCTTCCCAACCCAGCAATTGAACCCAGGTCTCCCTCATTGCAGGTGGATTCTTTACCAGCTGAGCCACAAGGGAAGCCCTTTGGAAGCTGCATCTTTAACATGAGCTCTGAGTGATTCTCAGAGCAGAAATCCAAGGTCATCCCGAGGAAACTATGCTTCTGCAGGTGTAAGTAAGAAATTTAGTGACAACTGGGGAGGAGGGAGAGAAGCGTCACAAACTTAAGGAGTGGTAGCAAGTCAAATTACAAATTGCCAGTGACACATAAAAGCTTACAGATGATTATTCAGGCTTTACATTGTAATCTACCAACATGATCCGTATATTTTCTAACTTATGAGTTATCAAAGAAAAGAGCTGTTGTTCAGTCACTCGTCAAGTCAGACGCTTTGTGACCCATGGACTGCAGCACGCCAGGCCTGCTGTCCACTATCTCCTGGAGTTTCCTTAGACTCATATCCGTTGAGTCAATGATGCCACCCAACCATCTCATCCTCTGTCACCCCCTTCTCCTCCTGCCCTCAATATTTCCCAGCATCAGAGTCTTTTCCAGTGAGTAGGCTCTTCGCATCAGGGGGCCAAAGTATTGGGGCTTCAGCTTCAGCATCAGTCCTTCCAGTGAATAATCAGGGTTGATTTCCTTTAGGACTGCTTGGTTTGGTCTCCTTGCTATCCAAGGGACTCTCAAGAATCAAGTCCTCAAGAAAAGAGAATTCGTAGTAAAACTGGAAATCAGTTTTAGCAGATGCAGTAACCTCAATCCTCGTTTAGCTTTATTATGAAATCCTACTGAGTAGCTGAAGTGAGAGCATTTTCCTCCTAAGAGTGGTTGCTCTATAAAATATTGTCTTGAGTGAACCCATACCAAGAAATATAAGACCTATTTAATTTGCCTAAGGGCAGTTCAGCAATTCCCTTTCTAAGAGGCAACACTGAATATAATAAATGGATGCCATCTGTGTCTAAATAAATCAGTGATTTTAATTGTCAATGTCAGGATGAAAGAAAAATTCTAATTTGCTTCTTCCTGAGAGTTTCTTATTTATAGACATTAGCCCTAGTCCTCATTTTTAACCATGACAGATCACTTGCTGAAACAAATCCAAACATATAATAGTCTATTTCTCCAGAAGAGATACTTATGTTAATGTTCCTTTTTGTTATAAAATAGCAAGCTCCTTAATGAGTTTAAAATTGAGCTTTACTGAAACATAGCATTAGAATTCTTAAACTGAAAAATTAAAAAAAGTATATATAACAAATATAATGTCAATGGAGTTCATCTTATGCAGGAGTTAGACATTTAAGTGTGCCCAAAACACTCAGGTGTAGACATAAATTGACTTTGGAAACCTCATAAATCATCCAGTGCAGTGTAGCACCAGCAGCAGTTGTCTCTGGTCTTCAATGACATGCATGTTTAATACAGAATCCATCCTTTCATACTTTCAGGGCTAAAAAGGAGGAGTTGAGAAGAAATGACAAAAACAGCAGGTTGAGATTACCCATAGCTCTGAATCCCCAGAAGGCAGGGGATTCAGAGGAAAAGAACAAAGTCATGACCCACCAGGGGTTCAGTCTGATGGGAAAGACAGACCGGAAAACAAATGGGGTGAGTGCTATGGGAGAGCTATGGACTAGCTGCACCATGGACCCTAAAGGAGCAAGTTCTGAGCTTGACTTGAGCTGAACTGAGCCAGAGTGAAAGGGAGGCGGCCAGGGCAGACATCTGAGAAGGTGCTGGCATTGCAGCCATTTCACAGCGCGACGTAAGCACAGCTGTGTGTGTTGTTCCCGGAAGCAGGAAAGAGGCTGAGGTCGTCCCCTGGGGCTGGAGCACAGTGTGCTTCAGGAGACAGGCCCAATATTCGGTGAGAGACAGATAAGGCCCATGGCACAAAAGGCCTCAGAGACAATGCCAAGGAGTTTTAAATGTATTCTAAAATGAATGGGCAGTCATTACAGGATACTAAGCAGAAAAATGCACTGATTAGACATCCGTGTGAAAAAATGTACTCTGATCAAATTTGGTGTCTATGGTCATTTCTGTAATGAACTTAGTTTTAGAGCCATGGCCAGGGTACTTCCCTGGTGGTCCAGTGGCGAAGATTCCATGCTCCCAATGCAGGGGGTTTGGGATCGATCCCTGGTCAGGGAACTAGATCCCACATATTGCAACTAAAAGATCCAGCATGCTGCAACTAAGACCCCGCACAGTCAAATAATAAATAAATATTAAAGAAAGAAAGAAAGAAACCCTGGCCAGGAATTTCACTTTCTAACATGACCACTCTAAGTTCTTTATATTTCCTCTGAAATTGGAACTCCAAAATGAAGATGATTTCTCAGGCAACCCTGTGTATTTTTCTGACTTTCTTTCTTTGGACCATTCTAACCCTTGGAGCCTTCTCTTTGAATCCAAGAAATTAACTTAAAAATAATTTAATAAAAACTATCCACTCCTTTTCATTCACTTATTTCCCTTAAAAGTCTAGTTTTTTAATTAATTAATTAAATTTTTTTTTGCTAAGCTTGGTTTTCTTTGCTGCCTGTAGGCTTTCTCTAGTTGCAGCGAGTGGAGGTTACTTTCTAGTTGCGGTGGGCGGGCTATTCATCCCAGTGGCCTCTCTTTTTGCTGAGCCTGGGCTCTAGAGCACAGGCTGTAGAGTGCTGGCTCAGTTGCCCCAAGGCATGTGGAATCTTCCAGGACCAGGCATTGAACTCATGTCCCCTGCATTGACAAGAGGATTCGTAACAGTGGTTAAGGTAAAGTAGATAGTTGTCCACATCAGAAGTGAAAGATAACACTAATAACAGGAATAAGTAAATTTATATAGTGTTCTGAAAGGGGCTATTCTAAGTACTCTGCATTTCTTGACTCATTTAATCCTTAGAGCAACCCTGTAAAGGAAGCTGGTAGCAGTAAATTGTACTACCTCATTTTGTTTGTTCATTTTATTAATTTATTTATTTCTTCCCCATCATTAAGTCCCCAGGGCTAGCTCTTAAGTGAATCTATATAGGGGGGCTGCCGTCTATGGGGTCGCACAGAGTCGGACACGACTAAAGCGACTTAGCAGCAGCAGCAGCAGCAGCAGCATATAGGGGGAAAAATGTGACCAGGGACCACCACTTTGTGCTTTAAATGCAAATGATAACTATTATTGAAGACAATGAAAGATTAGCCCAAATCTCTAGTCCTTGGGGCAGTATTTCTATCATGTGACACTTTGTATTAGTCTATGCAGAGGAAATTTAGAATCAAAACTGGTTGTAAAGGAACAACTTTGGAGGATAGAAATCCTGAATAATTATTCCATTTGCCCAGAGGCCATGCACAAGGATAGCCTGTTTATCTATATTTGTTTATCACATAAATGTGTGGCTTCCCTGGTGGCTCAGCTGGGAAAGAATCCGTCTGCAATGCAGGAGACCTGGGTTCGATCCCCAGGGATCCCTGGGTTGGGAAGATCCCCTGGAGAAGGGAAAGGCTACCCACTCCAGTATTCTGGCCTGGAGAATTCCATGGACTGTATAGTCCATGGGGTCCCAAAGAGTCGGACATGACTGAGCAATTTTCACTCACTGAATGAAAGGTAACAAGTAGAAAAACCTTCTCTAACCTGAGTGTACTTTAAAATAGAACTCAAGGGACTTCCCTGGTGGTCCAGTGGGTAAGACTGTGTGCTCCTAGTGCAGGGAGTGCAGGTTCAATCCCTGGTCAGGGAACTAAGATCCCACATGCCACACAGCCAAAAAAATGAACAAACAAGCAGTGAAAAACCCCAAATTCAAACCGTAACGTACATCTTCATTTGTTTCTCTCTTAATTGGGTGTGCAGCGTAGTGCCATAGTTGAGAGCAAAAGCTATAGAACTTGACTAACAGGGTGCAAATTCCAGCTCTGTCTCCATCTGTGTGATCTTGGGTATATCCTTTAACTTCCCAGAGCCTTCATTTATAAAAGCAGTAGTACAGGACTTCCCTGGTGGCAGAGTGGTTAAAAATCCACCTGCCAATGCAGGGGACAGAGGTCCAATCCCTGGTCCAGTAAGATTCCACGTGCCAAGGGGCAACTAAGCCCTTGCACAACAGCTACTGAGCCCATGCTCTAGAGTCTGGGAGCCACAACTACCGAGCCCACGTGTTGCAACTACTGAAGCCCTACCACGCATGCGCACATGTGCCTAGCGCCTACGCTCTGCAACAACAGAAGCCACCACAATGAGAAGTCCGTGCACCGCAAGGAAGAGTAGCCCCCACGCGCTGCAATTAGAGAAAGCTCACACAAAGCAAAAATAAAAGACGCAGCACAGCCAAAAATAAATAAGTGAATAAATTAATGTTTTAAAAAGTGGTACAGGGTTGCTCTAAGGATTAAATTAGTCAAGAGATGCAGAGTAATTAGAACAGCGCTTTCAGAACATTTTATTTATTCCTGCTAGAAAGGCTTATCTTTCACTTTTGATCTGGAAAACTATCTATTTTACTTTTTTAAAAGCCTGAAAACTATTTTTAATGGTACAGAAAAAATTCTAAACATATGACTATTTGCATAATTATTTTCCTTAAACTCAAACAAGGCACTGTGCAGGTGAAAATATAATAGATTTTTCTAGGATATATCCCCAAAATACTAATGCTTGACCCTATTTAATGAGTTTGTATCAACAATATTTCAAAACAATCTTAACATCCTTGGGTGAATGAAAACTGAATTAAAAACTTTATTGAAGTATAGTTGATTTACAATGTTATTTAGTTTCAGGTGTACAGTAGAATGATTCAGATATCTATATATATATATCGGAAAAAGATATATAATATAATATATATGATATTTTATATTTTTTCAGATTATTTTCCATTATAAGTTATTACAAGATATTGAATAGAGTTCCCTGTGCCACACAGTACATCACTGTTTATCTATTTTATATATAGTATTGTATATCTGTTAATCCCAAACTCCTAATTCATCCTCCACTTTCCCTTTGGTAACCTAAAGTTTGTTTTCTATGTCTGTGAGTCTGTTTCTGTTTTGTAAATAAGTTCATATGTGTCAGTTTTTAGATTGCACATATAAAGCTATGTCATATGATATTTGTCTTTCTCTGTCCAATTATATATATAGTACATCTTCTTTATCCATTCATCTGTTGATGGACACTTGAGTTGCTTCCATGTCTTAGCTGTTATAAGAGGTGCTGCTATGAACATTGGGGTGCATGTATCTTTTCAAGTTTGAGTTTTTGTCTTTTCTGGATATTTGCCCAGAAGTGGGATTGCTGGATCGTATGGTTTTTAGTGGAACCTCCATAGACTTCTTCATGGTAGTTGCACCAATTTACATTCCCACAGTGTAGGAGGGTTCCCTTTTCTCCACACTCTCTCCAGCATTCATTATTTGTAGACTTCCTGATGATGGCCATTCTGACAGGTGTGAGGTGATACCTCATTATAGTAAGGCTGATTTGTAATGGAAATCATTCTCTGAGAACAATAGTGGTGGGCAATAACAGCATCATTGGGTGACAGGTCCAGACACATGCTCTCCAGCCTGTTAGCCAAGAGAACAGACAAGAACAGAGAATTTCCTGCTTTTAAACTTCGACTTTTCTAATCTATGTTAAGGCAACCACTAAATGTATGGAAAATATTACCAGCTGCTTAACAGCAGTATTCTCTTTCTTTTATGATTATTGAGTACGTGTATAGTCACATTGAAAATTTATACTAATTAAAATTAATTCACATAATTATATTAATTTATATTATAGACTTCTGTTACCCATACTTTATCCCAGAGGCCTAAAAAGTTTTAAATATGCACACATCTGTCATTCAGATTGAAGGCCCCAATATAAGATTTTTCACTTCTTTTTAAGCTATATATATGCTTAGTATCATACAACTATATTATGTATATTATAAACATACACTAAGATAGAACTTTACAAAGAATGAGTTAAAATATTTGTTAAAGATCTGCATCAGTTCCCTGTTGCTGCTATAACACAAACTTCAGTTCAGTTCAGTCACTCAGTAGTGTCCGACTCTTTGCGACCCCATGAATCACAGCTCGCCAGGCTTCCCTGTCCATCACCAACTCCCGGAGTCTACCCAAACCCATGTCCATCGAGTCGGTGATGCCATTGAACCATCTCATCCTCTGTCATCCCCTTCTCCTCCCGCCCCCAATCCTTCCCAGCATTAGGGTCTTTTCCAATGAGTCAACTCTTCACATGAGGTGGCCAAAATATTGGAGCTTCAGCTTCAACATCAGTCCTTCCAATGAACAACCTGGACTGATCTCCACTAGGATGGACTGGTTGGATCTTCTTGCAGTCCAAGGGACTCTCAAGAGTCTTCTCCAACACCACACTTCAAAAGCATCAATTCTTCAGCGCTCAGCTTTCTTTATAGTCCAACTCTCACATCCATATATGACTACTGGAAAAACCATAGCTTTCACTAGACGGGCCTTTGTTGGCAAAGTGATGTCTCTGCTTTTTAATGTTGTCTAGGTTGGTCATAGCTTTTCTTCCAAGGAGCAAGCGTCTTTTAATTTCATGGCTGCAGTCACCATTTGCAGTGATTTTGGAGCCCCCCAAAATAAAGTCTGTCACTGTTTCCACTGTTTCCCCATCTATTTCCCATGAAGTGATGGGACTGGATGCCATGATCTTCCTTTTTGAATGTTGAGTTTTAAGCCAGCTTTTTCACTCTCCTCTTTCACTTTCATCAAGAAGCTCTTTAGTTCTTCACTTTCTGCCACAAGGGTGGTGTCATCTGCATATCTGAGGTTATTGATATTTCTCCTGGCAATCTTGATTCCAGCTTGTGTTTCTTCCAGCCCAGCGTTCCTCATGATGTACTCTGCATATAAGTTAAATAAGCAGGGTAACAATATACAGCCTTGATGTACTCCTTTTACAACCAATCTGTTCTTCCATGTCCAGTTCTAACTGTTGCTTCCTGACCTGCATTCCCATCTCTTTCAAAATTTTCCACAGTTTATTGTGATCCACACAGTCAAAGGCTTTGGCATGGTCAATAAAGCAGAGGTAGATGTTTTTCTGGAACTCTCTTGCTTTTTCGATGATCCAGCGGATATTGGCAATTTGATCTCTGGTTCCTCCGCCTTTTCTAAAACCAGCTTGAACATCTGGAAGTTCACGGTTCACGTATTGCTGAAGCCTGGCTTGGAGAATCTTGAGCATTACTTTACTGAAGTGTGAGATGAGTGCAATTGTGCAGTAGTTTGAGCATTCTTTGGCATTGCCTT
The DNA here is from genome assembly GCF_054371585.1 of Giraffa tippelskirchi. Lineage (NCBI taxonomy): Eukaryota > Metazoa > Chordata > Mammalia > Artiodactyla > Giraffidae > Giraffa > Giraffa tippelskirchi. The sequence goes on from NC_137280.1 coordinate 61,634,295, forward strand.
TCTTTGGGATTGGAATGAAAACTGACCTTTTCCAGTCCTGTGGCCACTGCTGAGTTTTCCAGATTTGCTGGCATATCGAGTGCAGCACTTTCACAGCATCACCTTTGAGGATTTGAAATAGCTCAACTGGAATTCCATCACCTCCACTAGCTTCGTTCGTAGTGATGCTTTCTAAGACCCACTTGACTTCACATTCCAGGATGTCTGGCTCTAGGTGAGTGATCACACCATCATGATTATCTGGATCATAAAAGTCTTTTTTGTATAGTTCTTCTGTGTATTCTTGCCACCTCTTCTTAATATCTTCTGCTTCTGTTAGGTCTATACCATTTCTGTCCTTTATCGAGCCCATCTTTGCATGAAATGTTCCCTTGGTGTCTCTAATTTTCTTGAAGAGATCTCTAGTCTTTCCCATTCTGGTGTTTTCCTCTATTTCTTTGCATTGATGGCTGAGGAAGGCTTTCTTATCTCTCCTTGCTATTCTTTGAAACTCTGCATTCAGATGGGAACATCTTTCCTCTTCTCCTTTGCTTTTCGCTTCTCTTCTCTTCCCTGGTTCTCCAACTAGGGATCAAACCCGTGCCCCCTGTAGTGGAAGCATGGAATCTTAACCACTGGATTGCCAGAGAATCCCCCTCCTTTCTTCTTATAAGGACACCAGTCATTGGATTTAGCACCCACCTTGATCCAGTATGCCCTCATCTTAACTTACCACGTCTGCTAAGACCGTATTTCCAAATAAGGTTACATCCTGAGATTCAAAGTGGAGGTGAGTGAGGCCGAGGGCACTCACTATTCTGCCCACTTCATTTGCTAGAAAACCTTCTTCAGAATGTGGCAAGAATATTATTTACTGATAGGTATTTAATAGTTTATATGACTTGTAACTTAATTTGTATTTGCCACGGAAACTTAAAGGAGTCATAAAGCCACACAAGCTGTAAAGAGGCATGTGTAACAAATAGACCTTGATTATAACCTGGAGAACTAAAAAAAAAAAATTGGATGTGATCATGTAACTGATAACAGTTATGATCGAGCATCTCGGAAATATGAAAAGCAACAAAGGGGGGAAGGAATAGGATAACATTTATTTTTTTCATAAGGAAAGTAAGGTGAAATCCAGAACTGCTCCATTTTCTGCCAGGTCTGTTTGTAAATGATTGGGACCCAACTGGCTAGAGTTGTTCCTAGGTTGCTCCCCTCCTCTCTGGAGAGATTAGGGGGAAATCTAAGAGTTTAGAACGTCTTTTGGACTCAGCAGTTGACATAAGTGTTCCTATAAGGGTTAGGAACAATATATCACTTTGCACTTGTTAAGTAGATAGGGATCTGAGAGAGGCCTCTTGAGGGTTTTATTAAAATAAAGTGTTGACATTTTGCAGTTCCTTGCTGAGCCATTATTTCATTAATTGTTTAAACTGTTACAGAAGTGTGGAGGGTTTAAGGAATTTTTTTCAGCTTCGTTGAGGTATAAAATAACAATAAGTAAAATTGTAATGAGCTTCCCAGATGGCTCCATGGTAAAGAATCCATCTGCCAACACAGGAGACTCAACAGGTTCAATACCTGGATGGGGAAGATCCTCCAGAGTAGAAAATGGCATCAACTCCAGTATTCTTGCCTGGAAAATCCCATGGACAGAGGAGCCTGGTAGGCTATAGTCCATGGGGTCCCAAAGAGTTGGACACGACTGAACACACACACACATAAAATTGTAATATATTTAAAGTTGTACAAAATAATGATCTGATATATGTCTACATTGTGAAAGGATTCCCACAATCAAATTAATTAAAATATCCATCACCTCATACATCTTTTTTTTGTTTTTTTTGGTGAGAGCACATAAGATGTAGTCTGTAAGCTGACATTAGGTCCTCAGAACTTAATCATCTTATAACTGAAACTTTATATGCCTTGATCTTTATCATCTGCCCATTTCCCCCACCTCCCACCCCCTAGGAACCACCATTCTGTTCTGTTTCTGTGAATTCACCTTTGTTCTTTGTTTAGATTCCACATATAAGTAAGATCATATAGTATTTGCCTTTCTCTGTCTGCCTTATTTCCCTTAGCATAATGGCCTCCAACTTCAATATATATTGAAAACACAGCAAGATGTCTTTTTTCCTATGGTTGAATAATATTCCAGTGTGTGTGTGTGTGTGTGTGTGTGTACGTGTGTGTGTGTGTATCACATTTTCTTTATCCATTCATCCATCAACAGGCAAGGCAGTTAGATTGTCTCCATATCTTGGCTATTGTGAATAAAGCTGCAGTGAACATAGGGGTGCAGATATCTCTTTCAGATAATAATTTCATTTCCTTTGAATATATACCCAGAAGTAGGATTGCTGGATTCTATTTTTAATTTCTTGAGGAAACGTCATACTGTATAGTGGATGTACCAGTTTCTGTTCCATTCAGTTGCTCAATTGTGTCCAATTCTTTGCGACCTTATGGGCTGCAGCACGCCAGGCTTCCCTCTCCACCACCAATTCCTGGAGCCTGCTCAAACTCATGTCCATCGTGTTGGTGATGCTATCCAATCTTCTCATCTTCTGTCATCCCCTTTTCCTCCTGCCTTCAATCTTTCCCAGCATCAGCGTCTTTTCCAATGAGTCAGTTCTTTGCATCATGTGGCCAAAGTATTGGAGTTTCAGCTTCAGCATCAGTCCTTCCAATGAATGTTCAGGACTGATTTCCTTTAGGATGGACTGCAGTCCAAAGGATTCTCAATAGTCTTCTCCAACACCACAGTTCAAAAGCAGCAATTCTTTGGTGCTCAGCTTTCTTTATAGTCCAACTGTCACATCAATACTACTGGAAAAACCATAGCTTTGACTAGATGGACCTTTGTTGTCAAAGTAATGTCTCTGCTTTATAGTATGCTGTCTAGGTTTGTCATAGCTTTTTTTCCAAGGAGCAAGCATCTTTTAATTTCATGGCTGCAGTCACCATCTGCAGTGATTTTGGAGCCCCAGAAAATAAAATCTGTCACTGTTTCCATTGTTTCCCCATCTATTTGCCATGAAGTGATGGGCCCAGATGTCATAATCTTAGTTTTCTGAATGTTGAGCTTTAAGCCAGCTTTTTCACTCTCTTCTTTCACTTTCATCAAAAGACTCTTTAGTTCTTCTTCGCTTTCTGCCATAAGGGTGGTGTCATCTACGTATCTGAGGTTATTGATGTTTCTCCCAGCAATCTTGATTCCAGCTTGTGCTTCATCCAGCCTAGCATCTTGTATGATGTACTCTGCATATAGTTAAATAAGCAGGGTGACAATATACAGCCTTGACATACTCCTTTCCCAATTTGGAACCAGTCTGTTGTTCCATGTCCAGTTCTAATTGTTGTTTCTTGACCTGCATACAGATTTCTCAGGAGGCAGGTCAGGTGATCTGGTCTCTTAAAGAGATTCCCATCTCTTTCAGAATTTTCCACAATTTGTTGTGATCCACACAGTCATAGGCTTTGGCATAGTCAATAAAGCAGAAGTAGATGTTTTTCTGAAACTCTCTTGCTTTTTTGATGATCCAACAGATGTTGGCAATTTTATCTCTGGTTCCTCTGCCTTTTCTAAATCCAGCTTGAACATCTGGAAGTTCACGGTTCACGTACTGTTGAAGGCTGGCTTGGAGAATTTTGAGCGTTACTTTGCTAGCATGTGAGATGAGTGCAATTGTGTGGTAGTTTGAACATTTTTTGGCATTGCCTTTCTTTGGGATTGGAATGAAAACTGCCCTTTTCCAGTCCTGTGGCCACTGCTGAGTTTTCCAAATTTGTTGGCATATAGAGTGCAGCATTTTCACAGCATCATCTTCTAGGATTTGAAATAGCTCAATTGGAATTCCATCACCTCCACCAGCTTTGTTCATAGTGATGCTTCCTAAGGCCCACTTTACATGTACCATTTTACATTCCCACTAAAAGTGTATGAGGTTTTCCTTTTCACCACATCTTTGTCTGCATTTGTTGTCTCTTGTCTTTTTCATAATAGACATCCTAACAGGTGTGAGGTGGCATCTCATTGTGGTTTTGATTTGCATTTCTCTGATGATTCGTGATGCTGAGCACCTTTTCTTGTTCCTATTGACCATTTGGATATCTTCTATGGTAAAATATCTCTTCATCTCCTTTGTCCATTATTTAATTGGAATATTTGGTGTTTTATTTTGCTATTGAGTTATAAGAGTTCCTTATATATTTTGGATATTAACCCAATATGTAAGGGTTATATATTATCATGTACATGGTTTGCAAATACTTTCTCTCATTCTATAGACTGCCTTTTCATTTTGTTGATGGTTTCCTTTTGGATGCAGGAGATTTTTAGCTTTGTTACTGAACTCAGGCTCAGGGGCTCATCACTGAAGAGCCTAATAATGAGAGACAAGTGTTGGGTAAAAAGAAAGATAGCTTTATTGAGGAAGCTGGCAGTCCTGGGTGAAGGTGGACTTCTGGCCCCTGTAAATAATTCTCTCAAATCCTCAGGTTTTATTTGGAGATTATACAGGGAAAAGAGAAAAGGGCTACATGCAGGGGAGGGAGTAATATTCTATTTTCATAGATGACTATTTCCATCACGTGGTTCTAAGTAGCCATCACGTCTCAGTTGTGGTTGGAACATTATTTGAGCCACAAATGTCTGGTTAGCTGGTCCTGGTTTTAACCAGTTTGGGGTCTACATGCTTGTGGTCAGCATACAGTTAACTTTTTGCTCTGGGGGTTTCAGTATCTGCAAAGCAGATCAAAGTGTCAGAATAGAATCCATGTATGAGGAGAAACTAAGGGTCCTCGACTTTGTTTAATAGCTAAACTATTATTATTTTGTCTTGTTTGACTATTTTCATTTGTTTCTGCATTTTCTTATTTTTCTGATTAAATTTATACTTTGCCTAAAGTTTTTTGTACAGACAAGAGGCAGGCAGAGCACATAGGATGGGGGTGGAGGGGGCAGTCTGTCCTGGGAAGGCCCCATAGGGTACTGCTCAGTTACAATTTTATATAGTCTCACTCGTTTAATTTTGTTTTTGTTGTCTTTGCTTTTATTTATTTTATTTTTATTTTTGACCATGCCTTTAGGCTTGAGGGATCTTAGTTCCTAGACCAGGATCACACCCAGATCACCTGCAGTTGAAGTGCAGAGTCCTAACCACTGGCCCACCAGGGAATTCCCATGCATGAGACTTTACTGTCCTGCCCAAAGAAATCATTACAAAGAACCAATGTCAAGGAGCCTTCTCCTGGGAATTTTATGGTTTCAGGTCTTACATTTAAGTAAAGTGAAAGTCACTTAGTCATGTCTGACTTTTTGTGACCCCATGGACAATACAGTCCATGGAATTCTCCAGGCCAGAATACTGGAGTGGGTAGCCATTCCTTTTTCTAGAGGATCTTCCCAACCCAGGTATCGAACCCAGGTCTCCCTCATCGCAAGCAGATTCTTCACTAGCTGAGCCACCAGGGAAGCCGTGGAATCAAATTCCATAAAAGGAATTTTATGGCTTTAGGTTTTACATTTAAGCCTTTAATAATTTTGAGGTGATGTTTGTATATGTGAAAGATAAGGATCCAAATTTATTCTTTTGCACATGGATATTCAGTTTTTCCAGAACCATTTATTGAAGAGAGTGTCTTTTTTCCCATTGTGTCTCCTTGGCATCTTTGTTGAAAATTAGTTGACCATATATGTGTGGATGAAAGGTTTTATCAATGCATTCCTTGTAAAATTCCTCGCACCTCAATATGTGAAATTTTATTCCATTAGCAAGAAGCCTGGGGGCAAAATTTTAAAAGGGAAAATCTGAAAATATTTAGGATGGGGAAGTGAGAGAGGAGAAAGGTGCTAAGGGGCCAAGCTAAAGGGAGAAACAGCCTCCACATCCCAGAGTGGGTTTGTCTGGGCAAACAAAAAGACAGGGAGGCTCCCCAAAGTCCCCTGACCCACCAAGTGTGGGGAGACCCAAAAGGCCACGCAGATGCAGACAATTATAGTCAAAGCTGACCAGAACCCTCTTAACCCCATACTTCAGTATCATCATAATTTTGAAATTATGTCAAAATCCCAGGTGCAAAACTATAGCCCAGTCCTCAATGGGAAGATTCTATCATTTGGGAGGAAGGGAAACTTTAGGATAGAAATTAAGTTGAATTACAGAAAATAAAGCAGCCCTTGCTTGTTCTAAACGTAGTGGATAAGTATCAGGGCCATTCATGGCCAAGACAAGGAGGCTCTCCTATTTAATTTTCTCTCCTGAGCTGCACTAATGTAGTTGGCATAGGGAAGGGTAATGCTGGAATTTTCTTTTCTTATTTTGGCTTACACAAGAAATGTAAACTTATGGAAAATCCTCAGCCAGAAACCACTTGGTTTAAAAATTTCTTTTTTAAAAAATTTAATTAATTTGGCTGCGCTGGGTCACGTAGGATCTTTGTTGTGTGACGTGGGATCTTTCCCAATTAGTCTCTCCAGTTTCGGCACGTGGGCTTCAGTAGTTGCAGCCCAAGGACTTATCTGCCCCATGGTATGTAGGATCCTAGTTTCCTGACCAGGGATTGAACCCGAGTCCCCTGAATTACAAGGCAGACTCTCAACCACTGGACCACCAGGGAAGTCCTAAAAATTTCTTGATAAAGGATCCAATCACATTGTCAGAGAGATTACCTATTGACTTCTTTTTTTTTTCTATTAGACTTCTTAAGATAAATGGGTTGAATGACAGGCGATTCTTCAGAGGAGGGCTGAGGTGAGCCCTAACCATCAGATATGTGTCTTTGCCTGCCTCCTGCATTCACTGATTGTGCTACTGACGTCTGATAACCAGGTTGCCCTTTTATTCCTTCCCTTCTCATGGCTTAGAGTGCTCGATGTTCCTGTCCTAGAGCAAGTTTCTTCTTGTGGGATATTTCTTTATGCTGTTCTGCCAAAATCAGAGCTAAACCTGACAACTTGAATATTCCTGAGACTGGAGAGTGAATTTGGCATGATTAAGACAGGAAGGCTGGAACACAGACCAGCAGCTTTGGGCTTTTGTGCTTTGTTCTTCCATTCTAGCAGTTTAATGAGTGCTGTGTGCTTTTAGTGAGTTAGAAGAATGTGTCTTAGTGAGTCAAACTTGTGTTGAATGTGATTTTTCATTAGATACTCTACTTAAAACATTTTTTTAATGTCTAGTGTATTTATGATTATATGTGCTACATCATTGAATATATTCATAGCAGGAGACAACTTCCATTTTAACCAGACATTTTCAAGAACTGAATCTTCTCTTTAAAATTGTACCTATCTGAGGACTTGCCTGGTGGTTCAGTGGCTAAGACTCTGCACTCCCAATGTAGGGGGCATGGGTTCTATCCCTGGTCAGGGAACTAGGTCCCACATGCTACAACTAAAGATCCTGTGTGCCCCAACTAAGACCTGGCACAGTCAAATAAATAAATTTAAAAAAAAAAATAAAATTATACCTATCTGAAGATTAAAGGAACTTTCTGTACTCTAATTACTGATGTCTTACTTTTGAAACCTAGTTTCTCCTCCACGAACAGTGTCCTTCCAGTGACAGATTCATGTCATCGTGTGACAGCTGGCCTGCATTTTTATGTCAAGATGTCCATGAGTCAGCAGTCAGCCGTAGGACTATACTTCTCAAACCTGAACAGCTAGCTAGAACTTAACCACACATGGAAGTGGATTGCAGCCCATAAGCATATCCCACTAAGCGCCAATTAAATGTATTCTCATCTTAACCTGGTCAGTGTCTGCAACCACTTGAAGGTCACTCTTCAAGAAGGGAAGTGGGCCAGGCGGAAAGTGGCATGGAGTAACACGGTGATCTTAACAATTTGTGGTGAAGACATCTTTACTTGTGCAAATTTTACCCAAACACATGACCTTGTGAAATAGCGGTGAAGGGTCCCGTGCAAGGCCTTTGGAAGGGGCCTGTGCAAGTGAAGGAACCTGAGCTTTTAGCTTCATTAATGTCACAGTAAATCTGCTTCTGAGAACAGGAAGCTCACTAGCTGCTGCTCTGCTGAGAGTGAGTCTTATGTACCTAACTTAATTCAGCTGGCTACACGTCTGCTCACCTGAAACAGAACAGCCTGACTCTGAAATAATCATTTCTCTATCTCTCATTTTTTCGGCCATACTGCACGGCATGCAGGACCTTAGTTCCCTTACCAGGGATCGAACTTGTACCCGTTGCAGTGGAAGTGCAGAGTACTACCCACTGAGTTGCCAGAAAAGTCGCTGAAAAGTCATTTCTCCACAAACAGTTATTTGCTGTGCACCTCCTTGCCCAGGCACTGTGCTAAGGGTCAGGACAGAAAGAAAACGTGGACCCCTGCTCTTGAAGGGGTCACTATCTGGCCAGGTGGATCTCTGTACTCAGTGGCATGCGCCACATGTGAAAAATGAACAGAAACTTTAAGGGCCCCCTAGAAGAGTCATGAACCCCTCCAGACATGAGGATGTGGCTGAAGGAGGGAGGGATGGTATTGGAGAAGGTAGGGGAGATGATGTGTGAGTTGAGTTTCAAGGAGAGGAGGGTGCAGGTGGAGATGCAGGATAGCAATGCCCCTCAGCCTTCTCCCTGGGCTGTGATAGGTCATCCTAAAGCCTACAGGTGAATGGACTGGCCAGGTGGGTAAGAAGTATCCATTGCGCAGAAGAAAAGTGGGGAGTATGTTCACAGAGCCCTCACTACAGCCACACAAAGGAACTGAAGCAATCCCTCCAGTCTGTTTTCCTATGAACACACCCCTGCAGAGACCTGGTAACACATGTACATTCAGACTATGTATTCACTGGCCCCAGGCTTTAAAGCCAGCAACTCTAATCTCAAGAGCTCTAAACTTTGTATCTACATATTTCATTTATAAATTTTGGAAGACACTTACAGCACTAATATATTATGTACTTTATTAACTGTTTGCAGATATAGAAATTAAAGATATGAGATATAAAAAATAAATTGAAATTTGGAAAAGTTTAGTATTTCCCCTCCTCACCCACTGGGACCATCTTGCATATTCACGGGGTGTACTGCATCATTTTGGAGCCCTCTGAAAAGCAGTGTGGTCAAATTGTTCTTGGAAGCAATATCGGGAGAGTGGTTAAAAATGTAGATGCAGGGACTTCCCTGGTGGTCCAGTGGCTAAGACTCTGCACTCCCAATGCAGGGGGCTCAGATCTGATCCCTGGTCAGGGAGCGAGATCTTACAGCCTTTTAGCAGCAACTAAAAGAAGCCACATGCCACAACTAAGACCCAGCACAAGTAAAAATGTAGACTCAGGAGCCAGCTGACCTTTATGCAAATCCTGGCTCCACCACTATCTCCCTGTGTGATAACTTCATTATCCTTTTCTTTAAAACACAAATAATAAGAGTACACACCTCACCGAGTTCTTGGGAAGGTTAATTAAAACATTGACATCAGTGCTTGGCACAAGGTAAGCACTTGTTAAACGTTAATTATTACTTTCCTCAGTTTCCCTATTGAAAACAATTTAAAATCTTTTGTTTTACATTGTCCTTACAAAAGAAAAAAGAAAAAACCCAGATGGAAGGAGAAGGAGAGAGAAGCCTGGAAAGCCTTCCTGAAAAAGGCGACCCCAATCTGAGTTGGAACTTTCAAAAACACTTTGGAGTTTGCTGGATGAAGGTGAAGTTCAGCAAGAGTCAGCTCAGCCTTTAATTAGGTAAACTGTACATTTTATGAACACTTTTTCCATAGACGATATTCTTGGCTCTTAGGTCTCCTTCCTGTCATTCTTCTAAGCCCCTCTTCAGAACTCTTTGCTATTTCCAGGGGTTTTTTTCGCCTAGTGCCGTAGAAGAAGGTCAACTTAGTGCCTGGTTTTTGCTCACTCTCTCTTATGCGTCCTTGATTAATTCCATAATCAAACAGTCAAACAAACCCCCTTTCCAGCCTCTGCAGCTGTCAGAGGATGGCAGTAAGACCCCTTTCTGTCCCAGAGGGGTAGGCAGAAGTCCACGCAGCGGGCACTTCTTGTTTCCTCTAGCTCTGCCCTACTCTTCCTGCCCTAGTGAGTTTACAGAGCCTGGAAATGTAGTGCCTGTCTTGAAACCACAAGGATGAAAGGATCTCACTGAGGCTGAGAGGGAGTCTGGTTAACTGAGGATTTCCCAGAGCAGCTACACCAGCCCTGGACTTTTATATTTATATAAAATTTATATTTTTATAAAATTTATACACCTCCCCACCTGCTGTGGAGCTGCTGTTTTGGGGGGTCTGTGTTACTTGCTGCCAAATACACTCACACATCTAGATTTACCATGTCAATAAGGGATGTCTAATAGAGATTAATGAATAAAGGCCTATTGGAAAGGGTAGGCTCCTTGAGAAGTTGGAAAATCCAAACCATCTGAAACCCAGGAATTCAGACACTTCAACTACTCTGGTACTGGTTATTGCTGCCATCTAGTGGCAATATTTTGGAACTAAAATTCTTTCTGGCCATGAAGTATTTTCACCTGCAGATTTTTCTTCTTTCCTCATTCAGTTACTCATGTTCAGTCTACAGATACTTTATGAGGAAGTACTATGTATGGTGAGACCTCTTAAATACATTAAGGAATATGATAATGAGGAGAGGAAATCCGGTTTCTTGCCACTTGAAACATACACATGTAGGGGAAGGTAGCCATTAATCAAATTTAAAGATGAAAAAGTATTGGGAAGGGCTATAAGAGAAGAGCATGTGGCTATGACTATCATTGATAAAAATCTGATTTGTACAGGAGATGGGGAGGAGGTCAGAGACGGTTTTCTTGAGGATGTGTTTATCCAGCACATCCTGAGATTTATTCCTGAAATCTCATGGAATAACCAGGTTAGGAAGAGAGTGAGGGCAGTCCTGAAAGTGAGCTTCAGCAAAGGGAGGGAGTATGTTGAATACAAGGGAATAAAAAAAGGCCGTGTGTTTAGATATATTCAATACTAGGCATTCTGGTTTCTGAATTGAGACTATGTTTGTGAATTGTAGTGAGGACAGATTTACTTTATCTGAGCATGAACTTAAAAAGGGATCAGCTAACACACAAGCCTGTTAGCTCCACCACCACCAACAGAATACATATTCTTCTTCTCAAGAGCACATGGAACATTCTCCAGGATAAACCATATACTAAATCATAAAACAAGCCCTGATAAATTTAAAAGGATTGAAATCACACCAAAGTATGTTCTCTGACCACAGTGGACTGAAATTAGAAATCAGTGACAAGAGGGACTTCCTTGGTGGTCCAGTGGGTAAGAAGCCACACTCCCAATGCAGGGGGCCTGAGTTTGATCCCTGGTCAGGGAACTAGATCCTGCATTCATGCTGCAACTAAGAGTTTGGATGCCACAATGAAGATCCAGTGAATCACAACTAAGACCCAGTGCAGCTAAAATAGATCTAAAAGAGAGAGAGACTAAAGAAGGAACAGATTTAAAAAAAAAAAAAAAAGATGACAAAGAGTTGGACATGACTGAGCAACTATGTCACTGTCTGAGGGAAAAAGGCTTATTAAGTGTAAACAAATAAATAGCAAATCAGGGACCAAAGCGGAGAAGGCAGTGGCACCCCACTCCAGTACTCTTGCCTGGAAAATCCCATGGATGGAGGAGCCTGCTGGGCTGCCGTCTATGGGGTGGCACAGAGTCGGACATGACTGAAGCGACTTAGCAGCGGCAGCAGGGGCTAAAGAAGGAATCACCGTGTTAAATAGATATAATGTGGAGGGGAGAGAGTGACACTTTTGAGTGTTTAATGACGGCCTCACAAGAAGATAACCTTCAGACAAATCTCCTGGCATTATATCTTTTGGGGAAGGGCATTTCAGCAAGTGTAGAGGCAAGAGCACAAGAAAAAGTTTGGCCTGTTTTAGAAAGCGAAAGGAGACCGGTGTCCCTAGAGTGTGTTTAGCCTTGAGAATAATTTGATCTCAGGCTGAGATTTAGGTGCCAGATTTAGGTGCAGCTCGAGACTAAGGGAAGGCTTTCTCCAAATATAGTGCATCATTTCAGGTTCACGTCTCTCTTTTGATCTGTAAACAGCATGGAAGAGAGTGCCTGAGGCTTCCGGAGGATATCAACTAATTTGAAGTTTATAAGTCGACAGTTCAAATTGTCTAAGTTTGTAAGTCCTTCTTGTTACTAATTTTCTCATAGGCTGGAGCAAGTAATGGTTGACCACAACAAAGATGGCGGCGGCGGCTTCACACCCAACGGCGACCCCGACGCCATTCGTCAACAAGCGAGATAATGTAATTTAGTTCCGGCCTGCCTGTTTGTCGTCACTTCCTGCCCCCGCCGACGATGTGCGCGCTTTTCTTCCTGTCTTATGCGTGGCCTGTCTTATGCGTGGATGTGCAGAGGCAGAGAAGAAGGAGTTTCGTGGAGGGAATCGGAGAGAATGTGGGGCCAGCAACATGGAAGGGGCAGGCGGGGAGCCCACGGCTGTTGTTGCAGTTGTGACTGAGCCTCGATTTACCCAGCGATACAGGGAATATCTCGAGAAGCAGAAACTCCTGGATAGACAGCACCGTGTGAAAAAGCTGCGGGAGGGCACTGTGGCGCTACCGGTTCTGAGAGAGGCCCTCCTTGAGCAGCATCTTCGGGAGCTGAGGAATCATGTGGCTCCAGGCAGCACGTGTGTGCTGACGCAGCTCTTGGATCCTGTTCCTTCAAAAAAGGCCCAGAGTTACTCACCTGCCCAAAGGCTGTGTCTTGAGGTGAGTCGCTGGGTAGAGGGCCGCGGAGTGACGTGGTCGGCCGAGTTGGAGGCTGACCTGCCCCGATCTTGGCAACGACACGGTGACCTCTTGTTGCTGAGTGAGGACTGTTTCCAAGCCAAGCAATGGAGACATCTGGAACCAGAACTCTGGGAGACTGTTGCCTCGGCACTTGGCGTCCAGCGTTTGGCCAAACGAGGGCGGGTGTCCCCGGATAGCACTCGGACTCCCGCAGTGAGTCTGCTGCTGGGCGACCACGGCTGGGTAGAGCATGTGGATAATGGGATTCGGTATAAGTTTGACGTGACCCAGTGCATGTTCTCCTTCGGAAACATCACTGAGAAGCTTCGTGTGGCGTCGCTGCCCTGCGCCGGAGAAGTGCTGGTGGATCTCTATGCGGGGATTGGTTATTTTACCTTGCCTTTCCTAGTTCATGCCGAGGCTGCTTTCGTCCATGCTTGTGAGTGGAATCCCCATGCGGTAGTTGCTCTGAGAAATAACCTTGAACTCAATGGAGTAGCTGATCGATGCCAAATACACTTTGGGGATAACAGAAAACTGAAGCTATCAAACGTTGCGGACCGGGTGAATCTGGGGCTGATTCCCAGCTCTGAAGAAGGCTGGCCCATTGCCTGCCGAGTGCTAAAACAGGATGCTGGAGGCATTTTGCATATTCACCAAAATGTGGAGTCTTTCCCAGGGAAGACTCTCCAGCCTCCTGGAAGCGGTGAGATGGAGGACCACTGGCCTTTTCCTCAGCAGATTATCAGCAACCAGTTGAAATATGGAGCTACCAGTGATTCTAGGAGGAAAATGCTGTCAGCGGCCACCAAGCCAGAGTGGCAGAGGTGGGCTGAAGCTGCAGAGACTCAAATTGCCACTATTCTTCATCAGGTGCATGGAAAACCGTGGAAGACACAAATCTTGCACATCCAACCAGTGAAATCCTATGCTCCCCACGTGGATCACATAGTCCTGGATTTGGAATGCCGCCCCTGTCCTCTAGTTGGCTAGAGGAGATGGATCCTGAGATGGGAAGATCTACTTGTGAGTGACCCTGAAAGCATCAGCTCAGGCCGGGGCTCACCCCTCTTGTCTCTTGGTAATCTAATATTCTGTGACCGTGAAAGCAGGCTCTCAGTCAATACATTTCACTTGTCTTCCATTAACACACTACAGAATGAGCCACATATGTGGGAGAAAGCAGTGTGGCTCATTGAAATGAGACCTGTCCACGCAGTTACAAGTTCTGAATTCTGACCTCTGCTCTGTCTGTCTGACCCGGGGTACATGGTTTCAATATTCTTTTTGGCCTTGGATTTTCTTATTTGCAAAATGAGGGTTTCTATGTATGGTTTCACATGCTTTTTACCTAATAGAGAGTTGTACACAGGGCATTCGTTATTTTAAAGTGAAAGACACAATGCTGTTTCCAAAATCAGTGCAGCTGTCATATGGAAACTTGCCTGGAGTGGTTCCAGGATAGAAGCAGGGAGACGGGTGAGCAGAGCTTCTATGGTTGTTGAGGCATGAGATAATGGTGGCTTGGACTAGGGTGGTTGCAGTGGGAGGAGAATGGACTTGAGAAATAAAATTGATGAGCCTAAGCAGTGGCATCCAAAGCAAGACAGAGTGGTGCTGCTTGGTTATTATGACTGACTAAATTAGGGAGGGACGAGGACAACAATTACTCCAGTGTACTGACTCCATTCCCTGCTTTAGCATTCCTAAATGAGTGTGTGGGAACAGGATGGGGAGAGTGTGTCTTATTTTAGATTTATTGTGGTAGAGAAGGTGTTAAAGAATGACTACATTAAATGATAGGAAAACTAGATTTCCAGCTGTAGCTTGGGCAGTAGCTGCCAATTGCTACATATTTTTTAAAGTTTGAGTTAAAATCGAGGATTTTTACAGGCCCCAGATTCCCTTTCCATCTTCCTTCCTGGCAACATCAGGGCCAACATAAGGAGCCCTAAGGAATATCGGAGATTTTGAGTTTTCCAAGCCTCACCTTGGTTTACTGTTGGAATGACTAATTGTAGGGAATCAGTTTACCTTTGGGGTGACTAATAGTCAAGAATCACCTTTCAGAGCTTTGTTTTGGTGCACTTTGAAGCCATATGGGCCTGTTTGCCTGATGAAAGAAATACAGAAAAGTGTGGCTTGGGAATTCATGGTGGCCTAGTGGTTAGGATTCTAGGCTTTTACTACTGTGGCCTGGCTTCAGTTGTTGGTCAGGGAACCAAGATCGCAAGAGTTGTGTGGCCCGGCCAAACAAACAAACACAAAAAGTGTGGCTTTCTCAGAATGGTGACTGTATCTGGCACTGGGCTGGGCTGCCTGTCCTTCTCTTGCAGTGGTGGCAGTAAGGACAGGATTGGTGCTCTGTGTGTTATTCTGCAAATATCAAATGCCTGCTGTCCGCATGAGCCACAGGAAATATGAAGAGACATTAGATACTGTCTCTGAGGAGCTCCCAAGCTAGCAGCAGACCTAACACAAATACGGAAAGAGTTGGGACACAGTAAGTGCCATGTGAGTGATAGTTGTGGGAGTGTGAAAGTGGGGAAGAAAAGCTCTGAGAATTGAACAGGGAGGTCTTCAGAGAGGTAGTGTTTGAAGCGGTTCTTAAAAACTGGGCGAGAATTTGTTAAGTGGAGTTGGTGTGGAAGCAGGTGCTGCTTGAAGAGACTAACAGGTACCAGTTTGCTCAGAGTGTTTGGAGCATTGCCAGTAGATCAGTTTGGAACAGAAGCAGCAATGAGAAGCATGCTGAAGATGAGGGCTGATGTAAGGATTAAAAGGAACAGTGTCTGGTGCAGGGCAGGCCCCCAGGAAATTTTGGCTGTCACGTGATCCTGCAGAGG
Organism: Giraffa tippelskirchi; assembly: GCF_054371585.1. Lineage (NCBI taxonomy): Eukaryota > Metazoa > Chordata > Mammalia > Artiodactyla > Giraffidae > Giraffa > Giraffa tippelskirchi. Next base: position 61,649,908 of record NC_137280.1, read on the forward strand.
GAGCCTAGATTCCATTCCCATCCCACAGAGTGGCCTTCCTGTGTTTGCCTTCATCATTTCCTCTTTCACACACTGGGTTTCTTTCTTTTTTTTTTTTAATAAATTTATTTATTTTAGTTGGGGGCTAATTACAATATTGTAGTGGTTTTTGCCATACATTGACATGAATCAGCCATGGGTTTACATGTGTTCCCCATCCTGAACCCCCCTCCCACCTCCCTCCCCATCCCATCCCTCTGGGTCATCCCATTGCCCCAGCCCTGAGCATTTGTCTCATGCATCGAACCTGGAATTGTGTTATGTTTCACATACGATAATATACATGTTTCAATGCTATTCTCTCAGAACGTCCCACCCTCACCTTCTCCCTCAGAGTCCATAAGACTGATCTATGCATCTGTGTCTCTTATTCTGTCTCGCATATAGGGTTTCTTCTCACATGGGTGCCTACTGCTTTCTCTCCTCAAGCTCAAGATGGCAGGCTGGGGCTTGAGCCAATATGGGGAGGAAGGTGGGGGAGAAACTGAGGAACGAGTCAGGGACCCACCTGTCCAGGGGCTGAGGTGCTGCCTTCCTGCCATAAGGTGTGGGAGAGGCAGCTCATGTCAGGTGCACCCAAGTGAATTCACTCACCTTGTTCTGCATACCAGGCCCTGAGTGTTAGTGGGAAAGGGAGACACTTGGGCTCTGCCTTCGTGGAATTCAAGTTCACTCATTCAGTTCCTGGCAGGTCTACACAGAAGTGTGACCTGAGGCAAATTGTGAGTCTCTCACGATTTCGTTTCCTCATCTGTAGGTTGGAGTAAACAACTGAACGTGTCCTGAAAGGAAGGTGTTTGGGTTTAAATGAGTTAACATATGGTAACTGTCCTCACAGTGACTAGTATACCGTGAATATTTCCGGCAGTCTTTGTATGAGGGTAACTACCATTTCCCAGTTCGCCTGTGAGTGATTGCTGCACATCTGCTTTACGTATAGCAGAAGGTCCTTATTTTGAAAGCTATTCACTGGCTAATGAGGATGTTCTGTGAATTCTTCACATCAGGCACTGGGTAGAGGGCCAGGGACACAGGTGAGTGAAGCTGAGTCCTGCCTACATGGATCACCATCTGGTGACACAGACATGGGGGAAACAGTATCAGTACCATGTACTAAGTGCACATACAGAAACAAGTGGGTTTTTACAGGCACACGCTGGGAGGCACCACCCGCATTTCGGGATCTGAGTTGTGGGAGGTGGAGAGGGTGACTGGGAAGGTGGGAGCAGGGATGCCTAGGCTGAAAGTTCCAGAGTGAGCAGGAGTTGTGTGTGAATGGAAGAAGATAAGGGTCCCTCAACCTTTTTCTCCAGTTGAATATATCCATTTACATTACAGTTTTCTCCAAGCACTTGCTGGATGGCCTAACCCAGAAGAGACGTCTAATGGAACCAAGGAAAAAAGACTAAAGGAGTCAGGAGGCTCACAGCGTCCTTACAGATTCAATCCAGGAATTTGTAGAAGCTCTAAAGCTTTCCTTTGCAGGTGTCAGTATTAGCTGCTGATTAATGCTCCCACTTGATGGAGAAGTTGTGATTAAAAAGCGATGATTTTATCAAACTCTTAAACCATGAGCTGTATTCATTAACTCTATAATTTTAATAAATTATACACTTGTATTAATATACCAGTATCATGTATAATTTTAAATATGCACATTTAAAATGATGAGAAACTAGTATATAGAAAAGTGTTTTGGTTTTTGTTTTAAGTATAATGGATGGCATTAGGTTTTTTAATAATTATTCCATTTTGCGTAATACATTTGATATACAATAATGAACTACATTTAACTGGCAGGATTTAACTGGAATGGAAATATAGGGGTTATGAAATCATTTTTCTCTTAGAAAAAGCGTTTTTAATTTCAGTTTTTCCCACCCTGAACGCACGTGTGAGAAGAAACTCAATATATGTCATTCTGAACAGCCTCAGGGTACAGCCACTTCACACTGGGCAAGCCATTAAAATAGTCATTCTCAAGCCGAACTATTATTTTAAATGATTAAAACTATTTTCATATTTCTAAAAACATTTTTGAGTTTTGTTCTGGAATACAGTTAAGTTACTTGGAGACAGTTTGATCTTTTTGAATCTTGTTTTTGAGCGTTTGTCAGCAGCATTTAGTCTAGGATTAATTTTTTTCCATCATGAAGCAAGACGTTTCTTCATTCTCTAACTGATGCCTTGCGAATTAGGACACTTGCCACTCTTGCTGGTAGGAACAGGAATTATCCACTGCCCTGTGTGTGTGAGCTCTGAGTCTTGTTTCCTGTAATCCTTTCGGATGGTTCTTCTGTTGGCCTTTGGTAGTTTCCTATCACGTGGGCTGGTCATTACTCAGCTGAATACTTTTAAAAGGGCCTGGTCAGCAGATCTCTGGAGTTCCCTCTGTGTGTGGCTCTCTGCTCCCTGGCATTCTACCCTGTGAACTCTAGTTAACAGGCTCCCAGGACTCACAGTCCCATCTCCTCACCACAGGGAGTCTGCTGGCCTCCCCTTGCTTCTTGTGCCACAGCCTAGAACACTTCTCCAGGCAGTGAACTGAAGCAATTGTATGGCTCACCTTGTTTGTTTTCCAGCTCTCATGGACCATTGCCCCCTTCATTGCTTATGTCCAGTGGCTTGCGTTGTTTCATAAATTTTGTCTAGTTTTTTTTTAACTATTTAGAAGTTTACAATAATTGTTTTGTACATAAATGTACAGCTTTCACAATCATTATTATTGGAGAAATTCACTCTAGGAATAATAAACATACATAATGTACTTCAGTTGACATGTTTCAATATGTAAAGCATATAAGAATTTCTTGCTACAATTATGTTTTAGCAGTGATATCTTTCTGATTAGATATAACTTGCAAGATTTCTTGACCAACAATCACACACGATTTCAGAGAGGCCAGAAACAGTGAGAAAACAGGTATCTGCCTCTGGGTATTTAAGAGGTCAAGGTTGAATCAAAAGTAAGCAGAAAATATTGAATATGAAGCTAAAACTGAATTTTGCTATAACACGTTTAGGCAGGTAGATATAGATGGATAGACTTAGTAATTGAGTTTTATTTTAAAATCAAAGCTATGCATACTCTTATAAAAAAAAAAACAGTTCTGAAGCTCATTTCCCTTCACTTTATTTGTCTACTTTCAACATTCTCAAGTGGGCCTATGTGCCAAAGGAGATTCAGGACCTAACCTACATGTACCAACAGGAGCCATGAGTCTGGAATTGGGCCTGAGGATGTGGGGTCAGAAACAACTGCATTCATACAGGACAGAGAACAGTACCCACCCACCCTCTGTCATAATATAGTCTGGAGAGACCTGGACCATCTGAACCTTCCACAGAATGTCACTATTACGTTCATGACATCATTACTACTTGGGCCAGATAAGTAGGTAGCATATTGTATTCCCAAGGATAGGAAATAATCACTAGTAGGAACCAGCATCCTTTTTACATCAGTGAAATTTTTAGGGTCTTGTGGTCTGCTTGAATGTCAAGATGTCTCCACAATAAAGAGTGAATTTTTGCATCTCACTCATTTTATCAGTATTATTCTGCCACCAAGGAAGCACATCAAGCTCCAGCCTTCTTGGTGGGAATTCAGAACCTGGGAATACTGCTCTGATTCATACACTGGGTGACTGGAAGGCTGCCAGTTTTCAGTGGGATGCAGAGCACATAAAGGCTCTGTAGCAGGTACAGGCTGCAGTGTAGTTAGCTTTAATAAATGAGCCATTCGATATAGGAGATTTTCTACAGGACAGGAGTACCTGATAAGCAAAGCAGTCATAGCAGTTTATGGCAGACTCCATTGGAGAGTCCCAAGGTAGACTTCTAGTTTCTGTAGCAAGGCCAAGGAATCTGCAGTGGAGAACATGTCATGGACAAATGGCTCCTTGCATGCTGATTGGCCTTGGTAGGAACTGAGTGTCTCATGGGGCATCAAGTGACCCTATAACCCAAGTTGCCCATGATGAGCTAAGTTTTGTCAGACCCACCACGTCAATCCATCATAAGCTGGAAGTGGTACACTTGGGATTAATGACAAATAAGGCCAGGGAAAAAGAATAGGTGCACAGGCAGGTGGCCCAGGCTCCCATGTCATACTTACACAACTCTTGCACCACGGTCCCTCCCTCGACTCACAAGTGAGGCTGCCTGAGAAGCTCCTTGTCTAGCTGATGGAGGCCAAAAAAGCCCAAGCTAAGTTTATGGATTGGTTTACTGGGATATGGGTTCAAAACAAAAATAGACTTTTGCTGCCCTAGTCCTGCTCAGTAGTGTTAAATGACAGGGGCGTCTGGGGCAGTATTCCTGATCATCCATTTTGTGTGAAAAGAGAAGTGGCTTGAAGTAAGAATAGACCTTCTTGGCAAGTGGCAAATAAGTTGATTAGGGGATTAGGGGCCTGGTATGAAAAAGATTAGAAAATTGGGGACAAAGAAGCCTGGAGAAGAAGCAGCAGAGACATCTATGGGATTGGGAACATGAGTAAAGAGCTTTGGGTTGCATAACAATGCCTACTGGGGACAGTCCACCACAGTAGAGGCACTCAACAACCAAGTAAATGGGCGTGGCCAGTTAATTTCAGCAGCTGCATCATCAGCTAACCCAGTACTGGCATTATGGGCTCGTGTAAGTAGTCATGTCCAGGAATGCAGGTTAGTGAGAGGCCAACGACATGGCCTCCACTCACCAGCTGGCCACTCCCTCATGTTCAGCCCTGAGCCCCTGATACAATATCACCTGCTTGAAAGCAAGTTGATTACACTGGACTCCTATCCTAGAAGGACAGTGATTGACCCTGACTAGAATCTTCCTGTCTCCAGGTATGAGTTTGCCTTTCCTGTCCACAAGGTATTGGTCAGACTACTTATCCAATGATTTACAAGTGTTTGATCCATCAATGCGTCCTGCATAATATTGCCTTTGACCTAGGAACCTGCCTTACAGCAAAGGTGGTGTTTAAGTGGGCACATGGCCATGGGATTCACCGGTCTTGACGAGCATATCTGAAATTTAATGAGAAAAACTATAAAGTAATTTAGGATCAGAGATTATTTTTTAATTAATTCCCAAGGTCCAAGATAAAGTTATGGTATGTATTTATCCTTTGGGGAGCTATCAATCCCTACCCTTTCTACCAGCATCCCCATCTTCCATTCGAAGGAAAAAATACATAATACATTGGGGCGGTGGGGTGGGGGTGGGGGGCGGATTCTAAGTGCTGGTTTCTTGTTGTTTTCTCTCACTAAGGAAGCTGCTTATTTCCACCCTCTGGTACAGCTACCCTACAGATGCGTGTGCGTGTGCTCAGGGGTGTCCGACTCTTCTGCGACCCCACCGACTGTAGCCCGCCAGGCTCCTCTGTCCATGGGATTTTCCAGGCAAGAATATTGGAGTGGGTTGCAGTTTCCTTCTCCAGGGGATCTTCTCCACTCAGGGATCCAACCTACATTTTTTGCGACTCCTGCTTTGGCAGGCAGATTGTTTACCACTGTGTTACCTGGGAAGCCCTGGGTACAGATATATGATCCAATAAGCTTGACCAATTGCATAGTCACTCTTGGAGCTTGAAATCTAGAGGAAATAATTAAAACAATTCTCTAAGAAAATCTTCTTTCGCTTCAGATAGCCCAGAATCAGTTCCTGTTGCATGTACAAAGACTTGGCTGATGAAAATATCAACTGAAAATTCAAACTAAGTTTTACACATTCTACATCTAAAACCTCTTTTAAAGCTACTGAAAGGCTTTTGAATCACTTATGTCAAATGAAACAGACTGTTATTTTTGAACATGGGTAATGTATTAATACATAGACACCACATTACTGTTCTGGGTAGACTCAGTTTACTATATACCTGAGCTGTGCAACATTCAAACCAATGTAGAAGCCAGAGAGACTAGATTCAGTGAATTGCAACTACTTCTTTGAAAGCTTATCTTTTATCTTAAAAATTCCGAAAAGCATTCTAAAAACTACCTCATTCATATCATTTTAAAGTAGTATTTTAAAGTCCTTGCCAGGATCTTATTCAATCCTTCATTTTTATAGATGGGGAAAGTGAGACCTAGTGAGTTTAAAGAGACTTGTTTGAAGTCGTATCTGAGTACGATAAGAAAAACTGTGCCACCACTCTGGAAGTTCTGGTCCCAAGGTGGTATTTAGTTGATTAGAAATTATACTAATAAAAATCTCTGCATTAGATTTAAATCAGAAACTGTTAAAACCTGGATAAGAAATTGTAGGGGAGAGACAAAAGTCTTTTCCTAGATTCTGTGGCTGGGGTCCTGGAAGTTAAACCGATAAAATAAAATTAAAAGTTAACAAGAGAAAAGAGTTTATTGGCTCATGTGGTGCACAGACGCCTGGGAAAAGCTAAGTGTTGAATAACTCAAAGAGGTGGCTACAGTTTGGGGCTTATACAGCATCTTAACAAAGAACGATGTATTGTAGAGAAATGATAAAAGGAAAGGGGGTTTAGGCTTTCAAGGATGGCAAACTCTGGGAAGGTAAACATATGGGGAAAACTAATGGAAGATAAGAATTAGTTTGATAAGGTCTGAGTTGTCCTCTTGGTAAGGGGGCGGGACACAACTTTACCAATAGAAATTTATGTCTGATTTTTAGGCAAATGGAAGCTTCCCTGATAGCTTAGTTGGTAAAGAATCTGCCTGAAATGCAGGAGACCCTAGTTCGACTCCTGGATCGGGAAGATCCGCTAGAGAAGGAATAGGCTACCCACTCCCTTATTCTTGGGGCTTCCCTTGTGGCTCGGCTGGTAAAGAATCCACCTCCAATGTGGGAGACCTGGGTTCAATCCCTGGATTGGGAAGATACCCTGGAAAAGGGAAAGGCTACCCACTCCAGTACTCTGGCCTGGGGAATTCCATGGACTGCATAGTCCAAGGTCTCACAAAGAGTTGTACACGACTGAGCAACTTTCAGGAAATTAAGATCATTTTGGCAAATGGAAGGGTAAGTGCTGAGGTGGAGAGCTTTTTGTTTGTTCCTGTTGTGTCTCAACTGTCTTCAGCTTAAAATAATCATGTTAAAGTGCCTTATTCTGGAATATGTTCTAAAAAACATTAAACATTAAAAAGTGTACAGAAACATTAAAAAGTATGGTCTCTTCCGCCTTGAGAAGGGATTGCATTAAAAAGTATGGTCTCTTCCGCCTTGAGAAGGGATTGCCTGGGTGTTCTTACCTAAAAGATGTGACCCAAATACCAAGGCGAGAGGTCTTGCCCTTGACATAATACTAATGTGGCCAACTAATGTCCCCAGTTCTGCCCAGTCGGGTAGGAGACCGGAAGGACAATGTGCAGAGAGATGGGAGGGAAGTTTTTCTCGGTATCGCTTACCACACCCAGCCCAAACCACAAAAGGCGTCTGCTCCATAATCCGCGAGCAGCGACGCCACCAACAGAACCCCAGGCAGCCTGGTATCATCTTCGCCGGAAGGTCGGCCGCTCAGACACGGCCTCTCGGTGGAGTTGAGTAGCTCTGGCAGGCGGCGCCTTTTGGCTTTTCAACCCCCAGCAGCTCTGAATCATGTTTATGGGACGTTTAATGGGCTCTAATAAAGCAACTAATAATTCCCGCCCGCGGAAGCAGGGAAACCCACACTGCCCCGACGCTTCTAAAGGTGAAGCGGCTACCCGGAGGCTGCGCCACTGGGTAGTGCCAAAAGCCGTGAAGGCGCGGAAACCATGGCAACGAGAGGGACGTCTGTTACGCCGAGCGTGATGACTGCACGGGGAGCGCCCCTAGCGCCGGATTATGACGCGAGCGTCGGCTCGGGGGCTCCGCGGTCTCGCGTGACCGCGGGCGCGGCCTCCTGGTCTGGCAACAGCAGCAACGGCAGAGGCGGGCGGGCGAGGTCAAGATGGTGGCTCCGCGGGCGGGGGAGGCGGTGGAGGGAGGAGGAGCCAGACCGTAGCCGGCCGGAAACACCGACACCCGCAGGCCTCCCGGGAGCCGCCGCCGCTGCCTCAACCGCCGCCTCCGCCGCCTGCTCCAGCTCGAGAGACGCGAGCGGGCGGCGGGGCGGGCCGTGAGAGAGACACGAGAGGAGGGAGGGCGGGGGCGGAGTCGCCTGCCTTCGCCTCCGCCCCCGGCCGCCGTCCCGGGCCCTGCCCCGCGCGGCCCTGCCCAGCCCGCCCAGCCCTGGTGTGGCAGCGGCTCATGGCGGCGGTGGGGCCCCCGCAGCAGCAGGTGCGGATGGCCCATCAGCAGGTCTGGGCGGCGCTCGAAGTGGCGCTCCGGGTGCCCTGCCTCTACATCATCGACGCCATTTTCAACTCCTACTACGATTCCAGTCAAAGCCGGTTCTGCATCGGACTCCAGATCTTCCTCCGGCTCCTTGGTGAGGGGAACCGGGTAGGATGCGTCCGGGGTCGGCTCAGCGGGCCGAGAAGTGCAGGAGGGGGAGGGCGGCCGTGCGCAGGTGGATGGGGGGTGGGAGCGTGTGTGTGTCAACTAGTTTCGTCCCCCCCCCCCGAGTGGGGGGGGCGGGCGGCGTCTTTGTGGGTCGGGCGGGAGGAGGAGATGATACTTGTTTCGGAGTTGACAGAAGAGCGGTCCTCCAGGCGAGTCAGCCTCCTGTTGGCTTTTGCCTGAGTGAGAGTGGGGAGGAAGCAGCGATGTGCGAGCATGTGGCCCTGTGCCTGCGGCTCTCTTGGGGAATGAGTCCTGTCTCACCGCGTCCTATGCGACAGCCTTGGGAAAACAGCACCTCTGCTTACGTTTTGCCATCTCGCCGTGTGTGACCTTGGGCTCTTCGTGCCAAGGCCTGGGCCTCAGTTTACCCCTTTCCAAAATGCGCAGTATTCGTGTGTTGTCGTCTGAATGACCCACACGAAAGAGAATGTCAATCCAACCTTGAGACTTGCCAAAGACCTTCATGAAGAAGGCGATACTTAATAATGAGTCCTAAAATTTTCCGTGAATAGAGAAGAAGGTATTGAGAACGGTTATAAAAAGGTGGCTAGAAACTGATGAGATTTATGAAAATCAATATCTTCGTTGTATAAGAGTGGAGTGTGAAAAGCATCTTGTACTTCATTCCACATTTTCTCTTGCATTGCCGGAGTCAGAAGCATTTATGTTTAAGTTTTTAAGTAATTGAAACGTGGCAGATGTTGTTGATGAGGTGATTAGAGTGTCATGTTTTAGTGAGGTAGTGCTTTTGAAGTGTTGCTGAGCAGACGGTGAGATCCTTACTAAGCCTGAGTTAGAAACCATCTGTTGCTACTTTATTCTTACTTTTAAAAAATGATAATATTGAGTTTTCTTTTCAGCGATAAATAACAACACTTGACATTTTTTGATACTTTACTTTTGCAGTGCATTTTCACTGGTATTATCTAACCTGACTTTAAAAAATCCCTCAAAGGAGGTTGGGTGATGTTATGAATAGTTCCATTTTACAGATGAGGAAAGTGAAAGTCCTAGAGGTTGATACACAGCAAGATCCTAGTCTTAACGTTGTCTTAAGACATCAGGTGTGCCTCATTTTCTTCCTCAGTACAGCTGTAATCCAGATAGAGAATGATATAGTAATGATCATAACGCTGGGTCTTAAAACTAACATGTGAATGTGATGTTACTTAGCGCAAGACTTCTCAGTAATGTCCTCCCACTTACCACTGCAAAAATGTGACGCCCTCCTCATTTGTAGCAAAAATGGAGCTGCGTGATTTCCAGTACATAGAAATAGCGAATCATTATATTGTTCATCTGAAACTGTTATCTACCACAATGTAAAAAGAGAATTAGCAACCCTAATGTTTTGTACTTAACATATTTTGTTTAATCCTGATAGTTGGGGGGGATAAACATGAAATTAGTTAAATAATGTTACAGTGAAATTAATAAGAACAGGGACCTGTTGGGAAAACATTTTATTCCTGTCATTTAGAAGTTCCTCATCATAATAAGGCAGTTATTTGTCTCATTATATAAGTAGAAAGGTGGTCCCAGCTGAACCTGATGACTGCCAACCCCCCTCTCCCCCCTTCCCACCCCCACACACCTTTCCACCTTAATTGCATACATGGTAACATACATGCCTGTGGTCAGTACCTGGGGTGGGAAGGCTGAGAAATGGAGAACATTGATCATTTCTATTCCTGAACCCCACAGAAGAGAAGGTTTGCTAAAGAGTAGAAACTAACAGATTCCTAGAGAACTTCATGAAATTTGAAATTACCTAGTTCTATTTTGGGCAATAACTAACATATGTAACATGGACTTGAGGGTGGGAAGAGGGGCTTTCCCTACTTCTGTTTTGAGAGGAGGCAGGAGGCCAAGGTGGAGGAGCCAAAAAAAAAACCCCCAAAACTGGGTTTGAAAGGATTCACAAAGTCATTCTGGCAGCAGTGTAGCCAATGCCTTGAATGTTCTGGCCTGTATACTACAGAGCCTCTGAGAGCCCCCTGGAGACCAGGTACTTGAATGCAGGGCGCTCAAGGTTGAGCTTCAGGCTAGGGGAACTTTAAACGAGTGTTTTCTTTGATTAACTCTTTTGTAGTTCAAGAACATTGAACTGGTATTTTCTTTGTACCATATCCATGCTTCTTATTTTTGTAGCAAATCATGGAAGTTAGTATTTGACAGGTTAAATAAGAATGTGACTTCTGTCAAGTTACTTACCTGCTTTGTGCCTCTTTTCTTTACATTTTTGAAGATGAACCATAATACTGTATCTCTCTTATAGAGTGTTAAGGGCAATAAGTAACGCTATAAGCTCTTATAACAGTACTTGGAATCTAGTAAGGAACATTTAATTGTTAGCTACTAGTAAACATGGTATTAATAGCTTTTAAACAAAATTTTTATACTTCAGTTAAGACCATACTACTGTGTTATAGATATTTTAGTTTTTGGAAGTCATCAGCAAAATGTTGGTGCTGTTTATTTGAAAATTTTGATCTCAGAATGTTCTCTGGGTCAGAGTTTATGAAAAATACAAAGTATTTTCCAAGTCTATCTCTTGACTGCTCCTCACATTGTGTGTGTTAGTCGCTCAGTCATGTCCAACTCTTTGCAACCCCATGGACTGTAGCCCGCCAGACTCCTCTGTCCATGGAATGCTCCAGGCAAGAATACTGGATTGGGTTGCCATTCCTTCTCCAGGGGATCTTCCTGACTCAGGGATTGAATCGAGGTCTCCTGCATTGTAGGCAGATTCTTTACTGTCTGAGCCTCAAAGGAAGCTCCTCACATTAAGACAATGTAATTATACTAATTTATCATATTTGTAAGAATAATAAAATTATTAAAAACTGGTTTTGGTGGTAAAAAATTTCACCCTGAATAAAAATAAATGTCCTAAATATTTGAGGACCATTCATTGAAGGACAAGAGAGCCTGGTAGGTTGCAAAGAGTCACGACTTAGCAACTGAACAACAAAACAATGAAGCATCTTGTTTGTTATTCAAAGTGACAGGTTTGTGTGTAAAAGATACCCAAAGATGGTTGAAATCAGTTGTTCTCCCTGGTTAGTTTTTTAATAATTGTAGACCTCTGTATTACTGAATATAAATCTCAAAATTTGTCAATTTTTCTTTAAAATGGAATTGTCAAGATGGAAATCTATTCTGCATCCAGTTTTATTTATAGTGTCTAAAGAATTTACTCTCCTACAAGAAACTATTACTACTGTACTTTTATTTGGTATCAAACTAACATGAGAATTCTGGAGGTCAGAATATAAAGCATCTCATTTTGGAAATCCAAATTAGATCATATCATAATATATATAATTTTTAAGAATATTAAGCTATTCTTAGGAGGTGTTAAATGCTAAATGAAATGTAACCCAGTGCAGCATAATGCTGAATTAGCAAATCTAAATCCAAGGCAGAAAATGCAAGCATAGGAGTTTGTTTTAATAGTATTACTCATATAATGACAATTCACTGACGTGGAAAGGCCTTTCTAAACATAAGGGAAAATTCAGAAATTACAAGGGAAGTTTTGATAAGTTTGAGTACATGAAAGTGAAATACTTCTTGATGACAAAATTCTTTTTTATAAAATTTTTTTTTTTAAATGACACACTAAGGGGGAAATATTTGTGTCATATTTAGTTGAAGTACTAATAAGAGTTTTACTCTGCCAATAAGAAAAATATTTACTCCCGGGGGAAAATAGGTCCCAGGATAAGCATATCAGAGTAGATGAAATGCATGAGGTCAATAAGCAAAACAAAAATTACTCAGCCTCATTTATAATTAAAGAAATGCAGTTAAAATTTTACTTACAAGGTTGGTGAAGAATTCAAAGTTTGAATAAAAACTAGTTTGGCAAAGGTATGGGAAAATAGATGATGTCAAACCGTTTTGGTAAGCTGTTATTTCTATGTTAAGCCACTTTGCACTGTCAACTGAAATTAAAATTCATTATACCTTTTGACTCACAATTCTAGTTCTGAATATTTGGCCTGAAGATACAGTTTTACAGAAAATGTGGGCAAGAATATTCCTTGAAGCATTGTTGGTAATGACAAAACAAAAATTGTTAATCTAAATCTCTGTTGAAAGAGATTCTATTCATTGTATATGTGTACTAGTTACAGCCATGCAGTGAAGTTGTTGAAAAAAGTGACTTCCTTTTGGTGCTGTAGAAGGAACTTAGAAAACCTGTGACTGTAAAAACAAAGTGAAGCAATTGTAATTATTGACTGCATTGGGATAGCCTAGGGTGTCTGAGCAGATACCACTGACATTTTGGAGGGATAATTCTTTGGTGGTGGGGGTGCCTGGATTGTGGCCAAATGATTGGTGCAAAATCTGATCCTGGTTGAGAACCACTGAGATGGACAAATAGACCAATAAATAGCATAGAGTTGAAAGCCCAGAAACAGACCACCTATGTATGTGGAGAAACTTGATGTGTTTCAGAGGTAGAATTGAAATACATTTGAGGTAAATGTGGACTATTCAATATGTGGTCATTTAGTTACTTATATGGAAAAAATTGTATTGAACCCTACCTCACATCAGCATATAAATAGTTCAAAGTGGGTTAGTATCCTAATGTGAAAAGCAGAACTTTAAAAAGAAGAAAATGTAGAACTTTTTTTTTAATCTTAGAGTAAGGGAAAAGTTCTTTAAAAATATATAAAAGCAAATGTATGAAATAATAAATTCAATGATATTAAAATTAAAAACCTCAGTTAATCAAAGGGAGCATCAGAAAGAGAAAAGAGCCCCACATCTGGAGATGTTTGCATTACAGATAGCTACAAAGAGTCTGTAGTCAGAATATTTTTTAAATGACTATATTCAGCAAGGAAAAACAGCTCCATAAATAAATGAGCAAAAGATAAACTGGCATTTCACAGAGTTAGAAACTTGAATGGTCAATAAGTAAGAAGATGCCCTCTTTTGAGTATTCAGAAATGCAGTTTTTTGAAAAGGTTAAAAAAGACTCCGTTATTATAATGGGATCTCCTTTGGGTAAAAGGCAAAAAGAAGTATTTATCCATGAGTGTGTTTATTTATGCAAAATGTGGTTAATTCTTCATTTAATACCTATAGGGTTGGACTTTTAAAAAAATCATGCTCATATGTTTTTAATAAAAACATACTTGTTAAAAATTTAAAAGCAATTTATCTTATTAATAAAAGACTTAGAGTATCATTTTTTTTAAAGTTTGATAGAAAAAAATTTTTATGCTCTAGTTTGTCAGGTACATCTACAGATTAACATTTCAAGATGTTTTATTTGTTCTACATTTCATTGCATAGGTTTCCCTTGGGAGTAGTAAGGCAGTTCTAACATTTATTACTGTCCCATCTTTCTTCTGTCAGGTGTCAAAATGTTTTTCCACAGCTTTCTTTAGGTTATATATTAAAGGTATTTAAGGTACCTGGGGAGTTGTATTATTATTTCCTTCCAGCTTTTAGTCCCAAACTTTCAGAAAGGTTAAGGGTGTGAATGGACTTTACACACAAGAGTTAAACATTTTGTTGTATAACGTACATGGTGGTTTATTTTTTTTGTTTGGGTTTTTTTTTTCTGTCTGCTTGTTTTGTTTGCTCACTTTTGAAAAGGCCCTGAACTCTTTCATGAATTGAGTTCATATATATCATCAGAGCGCCTGAATTGACTCGGATTCCTGCCTTTTTTTCTGCCTTAGCACTTTAGTAAAACTCTAATCACTGGAGAACCAGATCCCTAAATTGTGATGCTATAGTTCTATTTGCCACCGTCCCAAGGTGATTTTTCCTTGTAAAGCAGCATTTATATATAGCCTTGATTACTTATTGCAGTTCACTCTTAAATCCTAATGAGGAAACTCCTGTCTAGGAGCTAAATTTTCTTAGGCCTACAGGTTAAATATCAAGAGTTGAGTGTCTGGAGTTGTGAAAATGAAACGAAACTTCCGTGTTACAACATTTCGTGAAGGCCTGAGAGGAAAGAGTACTTCAGAGACTTGGAAAGTTGACTTACTTTTTTCCTATGAAAATGAGAGCTGATTCTGTATTCCATACACAGGAACATGAGCAGAAAGGAAAAATTTAAGAACCTCATATGCATACAAACCTTGGGTAGGAATTAAAATCATTTAATATTATTCTCAAAATGTTTGTGGTATGCATGTGCTCAGTTGTATCTGACTATTTGCGACCCCATGGACTGTGGACTGCAGTCCACCAGGCTCCTCTGTGGAGTTTTCCAGGCCAGAATCCTGGAGCCGGTTGCCATTTCCTCCTCCAGGGGAGCTTCCAAATCAAACCAGTGTCTCTTGTGTCTCCTGCACTGGCAGGTGGATTCTTTACCACTGATCCACCAGGAAATGTTGGTCATTATTAAATCTTAGGGAGTGATTTTAATCAGGAATGAGTAGTATAAAGATTGTTACTTACGAGGAGATACCTAGTCTTTGAAGTTGTAGTCTCACTGCATTATTTGCCTGTCATATATTCTCTTTTTTTCTTTTGGTACATTTGCACAAAGCAAAATGGCACTTTTTATCCAAAAGTATTTCTAAAAACCCAAATCATACACACAGACTAGTGTGTAAAAATAAACTTTAGTGATGGAGATAAAGCTATTAAAGTCTGGTTATAAGTTACAGCAAAGTTCATGAATATTGACAGGTAAAGCATTAATTTACCACTTTGTGAATAGCAGGTTAAAAATAATTTACAGTTCCTACTTAACTCGCTCCCTTTTAAAAAGTGGTATAAAGTAGAACTGAAGTTATCTTGATTTAGTTTTGACTTATTTTAGATTAAGTTTTGTCTCAGGAAAAAATTACTGACTTTTGTTTTTCTATGTAGAGGAAGTATGATTACATATGGCATATGGCGGCTGAATAAATTCCATTTCTTGTTACCTTCCATGGAAGGGGGTTTCTAATCCTGTTCAAAAAAAAAAGCCCATTTTCTATTGAAAGGGCAATTCCCAGCTGTCAGCTCTTTGGGAGATTATTAGTGGCCCACTTGCTCAGCAAATCGGGTAGTTCTTGCATGGAGGTTGATGTATTTATCTTCCAGGTGATTCTTTCCTTTTATTCTGTTTTTCACGAGTGACCTGACAGATTGGCACAAAATAAAATTTGTGGGCAGTCATCATTTGAAGGAACTTGGCTCTTGCTTCTAACTGCAGTGGATTGTGAAATGCCTCCATTGTAATGTGCATTATTTTTCTTAGTTACATACTGAAGTCACATGGGAAGATGGACGTTTAATTTGGAGTTTGTCACTTTCTGTACTCCAGAGTTTGATTTCTCAGCTTTGTCTTGTCATAGTTTTTCATTTCCAAGTGGGCTGTGTTTCATGGTTGCCTTTAAAAATATAATTCAGAATTCAACAGAAATGTTTACTTCCCTAGTGAATACTAATTGGACTTTATTTTCTACAAAATATTTTGGGATCCATAGCTGTAAATGTTCAGATGCTTGCTTGCTATCAAGGACACATATAATAGGGTCAGGTTATTATAAACTGGGGCTTCCCTGGTAGCTCAGCTGGTAAAGAATCCACCTGCAACGTGGGAGATCTGGGTTCTGTTGCTGGGTTGGGAAGATCCCCTGGAGAAGGGCATGGCAACCTACTCCAGTATCCTTGCCTGGAGAATCTTCCTGGACAAGGGAGCCTGGCGGGCTACAGTCCATGGGGTCACAAAGAGTTGGACACGACTGAGTGACTAAGCACACACACACAGTTATAAACTACAATATCAGGTAATGTCTGAGTGTCTGTAGGATGGGTAGGATTTGGACAGTCAGGGACTTGGGAAGTTGATGGGGCCATCCTGCCAGGCAAAGAGAAGAATGCAAATACAACTTTTGTTACGGCAGAGAAGAAGGGGTGTGTTTAAGAAAGAAATCTGGAGTGTTGGTTCCTGTGTTGAGAGGAATATTATTGATACTTGAAAGCAAATTGGATCCTTGAATGTTAGAACAAGACCTGTAGATTTTAGTCAGTAATTTCAGAGCTGCTGCAGTATTTTGAGCACAGACATGAAGAAAGGCAATTTGGTGGCTTATAGATGGATTTGAATGAAAGCGTTTTTGAGACAGACTAATAGTTGAGTGTCACTGAGGAAAGGAGAGGTATAGGTATTAGTAGAATTTGTCACTAATTGTCCGAGTTTGAGGATGGGGGTCTAGAGGTACAGTTAAAAGAAGAAGAATGGTATCTGACTGAAATTGGAAATTGAAAGGAAGAGCTGTTTGAGGTGAGTTTAGGTTTAGGTTTTAGAAATTCAGAGTATTGCAGTTGCAGTGCAGAAGTAGAAATAGGTGAATATTTGGATGTGGTTTCCATAGTTGAAACCTTGGATAATAATGTTTATTGTAATCTCACTTAAAAATTTGTCAGAGCACTAAGAAAGATGGTGCTGGGTGCATGAGAGACCGTATATTGGTGCTTACAGAGTGGGGGAGGGGGGAAACTTACGAAAATACCTTCTGGTTTTCTGAATACTACTTTAGTTTGAAGAATAATCAGAAGGATGACTGTTTGAAGAAAGGGCTTCCCAGGTGGCGCTAGTGGTGAAAAAAAAAAAAAACCACCTGCCAATGCAGGGATATGTAAAGAGATGCGGGTTTGATCCCTGGATCAGGAAGATCCGCTGGAGGAGGGCAGAGCAACCTACTCCAGTATTCCTGCCTGGAGAATCCCGTGGACAGAGGAGCCTGGCGGGCTACTACAGTCTGTGGGGTCACAAAGAGTTGGACACGACTGAAGCAACTTGGTACACACACACATTTGAAGAAAAATTCAAACATAAGGAGAGAGGAAACTTGGAGGACATGTTTGGTATCTGTAGGAATTTGGACCCAAGGGAGAATTCTCAGATTTAAGCAACAGAACAAATAAGAGCCAGCAGGAGCTCACAGTTTGAGTAAAAGGAGGAAATGGGGTAACTATATATGTAAAACTTAAACTTGACGTCCTAAAGAACACTTTAAGAGAAATCTCAGATTTAATAGGAACAAATGTTGTCCATTTTGCTTATTTTTAGTGTTTTTGTAATGAAATTATCTTAACTATTTAAGGTTTTCTTCCATTTTTTTTTTTACATTATGAAAATATGGTAACACATTTACAGGAGACTTGGAAAATACAAAACCAGGTTATATATAGTTCAATTATATATTACAATTAATTTTTAAGTAGCTAAATTAAGATTTTTAGTTGGAGTTTCAATATCAAACTCTCAAAAATTAATAGAATCAGTATACAGAGAAGTAGGATATAATAGACCTGAAAAGCACTGTGAACAGTTCAACATAATTCATATTTATACAGTTTTCACATGACAGTAGGATACAAATTCTATTAAGTTCCCATAGACTGTAAACTAGGAGACACTGGAACATATCCAGGGGCATAAAACAAGGTGCAAAAATTTCATGGTCCAAAGATATTGAGATCATAGAGTCTGTTCTCTTATCACTGTGGAATTATGTTAGAAATCACTATCAGGGATATTTGAAAATAACCCACATATTTTCAAGTGCAATGTGACATTTACCAGGAGAGACCGTCCACCTACCCATTGAAAGCCTCAATAGAGTTAAGCTGAAAAAAACACAGAGGGTAATTTCAAAGAAGAAAGCATTTAACTGCTTTGGTATCAAGATGAGATATTAATATTAAAGATACTTTAAACAAAATTCCATGTATTTGGAAATTAAATGTCCACTTTTAAATGACAGGTGTATCTAAGAAAACTATTTTTGAATAATTTTGAAATTATAATACATTCTTTCAAGTTTAAAGCTTGTTAAACTGTGTATATCACAACAATCTCATCTTGGAAATAGTTTAGTAATTTGGTTTCTGGAGAATTACTTTGGAAATTAGAAAATAAGAGGTAAGATTTTAAGGATATGTTTGATCTGTCACGTTGAACTCTGATTTTACAAAACACTTATTGGCCTTTAAGCCTAAATTGTCTTGAGGCATAACGTTTATCAGTTTGAAAATGTTCATACTTATTAAAGGAAGAATATCATAACTTTTAGTGGAAAAACATTCTTTAACAAGGTTTCATTCAAATGACCTTTTTCTCTTTTTTTTAGGTGTATTTGTATCCAGTATTGTTCTGATCTTGTCACAGCGATCACTTTTCAAGTTTTACATGTACAGCTCAGCCTTTCTATTAGCTGCGACTTCAGTGTTGGTAAATTATTATGCTGCTTTGCACATTGACTTCTATGGTGCCTACAACACATCAGCTTTTGGAATTGAGCTGCTTCCTCGAAAAGGGCCCTCGCTGTGGATGGCACTCATTGTTCTACAGCTAACGTTTGGAATTGGATACATCACACTACTCCAAATTCATTCCATCTATTCACAGTTAATTATTTTGGATCTCTTGGTTCCTGTAATAGGCTTAATCACAGAACTACCGTTACACATCCGAGAGACTTTAGTTTTTACTTCTTCTTTGATTCTCACATTAAATACAGTGCTTGTCTTGGCAGTGAAACTTAAGTGGTTTTATTATTCCACAAGATACGTTTATCTTTTAGTGAGGCACATGTATCGAATTTATGGATTACAGTTATTAATGGAGGACACGTGGAAGAGGATTCGTTTCCCAGATGTCCTTCGAGTCTTCTGGCTAACAAGAATTACAGCTCAGGCTACAGTATTAATATACATTTTAAGAATGGCCAATGAAACTGATTCCTTCTTTCTCTCTTGGGATGATTTCTGGGACCTCATTTGCAATCTTATAATTAGTGGATGTGACTCTACACTTACTGTACTGGGCATGAGTGCTGTAATTTCCTCAATAGCCCATTATTTGGGTCTTGGAATATTGGCCTTCATTGGATCAACTGAAGAAGACGACAGGCGACTTGGCTTTGTAGCACCTGTTTTATTTTTCATTTTGGCTCTTCAGACTGGTTTAAGTGGGTTAAGACCAGAAGAGAGACTTATTCGCTTAAGCAGAAACATGTGCCTTTTATTAACAGCAGTCCTGCATTTCATCCATGGAATGACAGACCCCGTATTAATGTCGCTCAGTGCCTCTCATGTGTCATCTTTTCGTAGACATTTTCCTGTGCTCTTTGTTTCTGCTTGCCTGTTTATTCTTCCTGTTATACTCAGTTATGTTCTTTGGCATCACTATGCACTAAATACATGGTTATTTGCAGTTACAGCCTTTTGTGTGGAACTCTGCTTAAAAGTAATAGTTTCTCTCACTGTTTATACGTTATTCATGATTGATGGCTACTATAATGTCCTCTGGGAAAAGCTTGATGATTATGTCTACTATGTTCGTTCAACAGGCAATATTATTGAATTTATATTTGGAGTAGTAATGTTTGGAAATGGGGCTTATACTATGATGTTTGAGTCAGGAAGTAAAATCCGGGCTTGTATGATGTGCTTACATGCCTATTTTAACATCTACTTACAAGCAAAAAATGGCTGGAAGACATTCATGAATCGTAGAACTGCTGTTAAAAAAATTAATTCACTTCCTGAAATAAAGGGGAGCCGCCTACAAGAAATAGATGATGTATGTGCAATCTGCTACCATGAGTTTACAACATCTGCTCGTATCACACCATGTAATCATTATTTCCACGCACTTTGCCTTCGGAAATGGCTGTACATTCAAGATACTTGTCCAATGTGCCATCAAAAAGTGTACATTGAAGATGATATCAAGGATAACACAAATACATCTAACAACAATGGATTTATTGCACCCAATGAAAATCCAGAGGAAGCTGTAAGAGAAGCTGCTGCCGAATCTGACAGGGAATTGAATGAAGATGACAGTACAGATTGTGATGATGATGCTCAACGAGAAAGAAATGGAGTGATTCAGCACACAGGAACAGCAGCTGAAGAACTGATTAATGACGATACTGATTAAAATAGCATTTACTGATCATTGAGGTATTTGTTTAAAATTCAGTTCATCCAAAATGGAGTAATCTGCTTCACTTCAGTGTGTAACCAAGCACAAAAACAGTATCAATGTTGAATCTGTGAATGGTTTTCCGTTTACTGTGATGTGCTACTGTAAATATACCTCTTTAATTACTTCTGGTCTCTTTGGTGACCTATTTAAATTTGTGTACATTATTGTACATAGAATAAAATGTTTTCACATTTTTATGACAAATTTGAACAAATAACTTTTTAATAGATGTAATAATATGGTGCGTCAACTGTGCCAAAGATTCCTCAATGAAAGTCTGTGATGTATCCAACTCTGGACCCTAGTTTTTCTTTAAAATGGGTGCGAGAGAATAAAAATGCAAATCAGGGGAAACTATGTTAAATCAAGGAAATAAAACAACTTGGACCAGAGGATAAATTCTATATGTATGTAGAGTATTTTGCAATTAAGGGGAAAACAGGCTGTCAGAAGTGACTGAGACTTTTTTTGACATTTGAGATTAGCATTGTAGTTGAGCTGGGTTTGAAAGTAATGATTCAGATCAGAGACTAAGAGAGTTGAGAAGTAGGCTTGTTTATATCAACTACACTTTGGTATAAACCAGGATGTGCTAATGTTTTAATTTTGATGTAAAAATCAGTATATTTATTAGCCATTCTGTGTTTGCAGCATTGTCATAACACTGTCCTTTTGAACTTTTAAGAGATTACAAAATGAAATACTTTGGGGGGTTTTCACTATTTTAAACCAAAACATTAAGTGATTTTAAAAAATTCTGATCTGTCTTCATGAGTGGTATGCAGTGATATGATACCTCTTTAGACAACTTCCAGAGAATTCCTTTATTGCAACTTTAGTTTTTTCATGAAATTTTATATACATGGTGGGAAAACAGGAGACACATATCAATTACATGTCAGGAAAAAATATTTTAATAGTGTTGTTATACAGTGTATTGGCTAGTTCCAGTGGATCTTCATCTCTTACTGCTGACATTATCTCCAGTATTTGACTAAAACAAAACAAAAATAGATGGTTAAACTTCTAAGTACATATTCTGTTTTAAAGATATTTATCTTTTTCCACATAAAAGAAAAGATACTGTTTTAGCATCTTTAGCATAAAAAGCCTAACAATATGTATTAAAATTTTCAGCAGTGTTAACAGAAAAGTTTAACTGCCAAGATATTTAAAACAAAGCAGTTAGAGATAAATTTCTGGGACAATCTTGCATGTAACTAGAGCCAGGAACCAGGTTCAAGTAAATTATAAAGCCAGCCCATATTATGTGTCCCACAATTGTGGATTAAACTGGGGGTCATTCCACAATTGTGGATTAAACTGGGGTTCATTACACATTAGTGGGTCATGATGAACTTTTAAAAAATTAAAAGTATATTTGCATTTAGTAAGGGAAAATAGTGTTCCATTTTTGTTTGGGTTATATTTATATATGCAAATATGTACCAAGTCACACTGTGGTATTGTGGGGATAGCAGTCAGAGTTTGAAAGCCATTGCTTAGAGAACTAGTTGTAAAGGGCAGCAAGAAATTACAGAGGAAGTTAAAACACGTTACTTGGAAGTGTATGCTTATGGGGTGGGGGGTGGGGAGAGAGGCGCTTTCTCTTCTGTAGGTTTTGCCCTGCAACAGAAAGGTGCCAGTCTTTTCATTTTCTTTGCCTAGAATGATGGTAATTAACCAGTAGTGTTTTCTAGCAATATTGCATGTAGACAGAATATTTCTTATGCATGAATTAGAAAATTCAAAGGTGAATTAAACATTTAAATACTCTTTGTCTTAAGCTTTGTGTTTCCCTTTACGGGTTTTTAAAATATGAACACCTAGAGGAATCAGAGACAGAGATTAGAGATTAACTGGACCTTTTAAGTTCTAGAATAGTAACAAATGCTTTGTTTAATATGTATGAAATGAACTGTCTTATGAAATTTTTATCTGACAAAGTATGCTAAAAGCAAATCTATTAACATTTAAAGTGACACTAAAGACCCAGTTTTCTTAGCAAATTACTGAGTTTTCTTCTATTAACTACTTGGAATTGGAAATTAATACATAATATTGAGAAATCAGTATGATTCCCGCCACCAGTCTTCTTCACACGGATTGATTGATACCAGTTCAATAGCTTTCCTGCTTAAAATCCTTTGGGTCCTGATAAAATCTAAACCACAGATGGTGGCACACTGGCCGCACTCTCTGGCCTATCCTCCCTATCACTTACTGAGCATCCTACTTTCTGCCACACTGCGGTCGTTGTTCCCAGCTCTTCCCCAGCCTGCCTTCGCTCAAGGTGTGTGTTTGTCTCGGTCTGGCCTAACTCCCAGTCCAGCTTAGGAAACAGTTGAAATGTCACTTGAGTTAAGCGCTCTGTTTGCCCTCAGGGCAGGCAGCTGCTCTGTCCTGTGTATGTTCCTACCCCTCTAACAGCACTGCTGTCTTGGATTATACTTACTATCCGCTTGTTTGCTCCAGGATTTTTGTCAGACTTGTTTAATGCCTTACCCAAAGTGCCTGGCACAGTGTACCTACTTATCTGGTGGGGTAAGGGTGGGAACAGTCTTGATTCTTTCGTGTGGCCTCAGTAACCTGTATCTCCCCTGATACTTGACAAGAGCTCCAGAATGTATTTCATGGAATTTACAATCTAAAGGGGGGGGGGGAATCTCTATTCAAATAATTAAAACGTAAAACTGTTAACAAATGCTAATTAGTATTTAGCATTAGACTAGAGGCATGTTTGTTTCTGAAATGTAGTTGAAAATTTTTCAGTTTGCAAATGTTGATTTTCCCAAGGAAATAAAATTCTATCAAGTTCTCCCTTTTCACTTGGAAAAAGGAAATCCCTTCTATGATTTGTCCTTTGTTCAGAGGCTTAAAGGACAGTGTTATTTCTTAGGTTTATTCAAGCTGTGAAATCATTTGGGTCTCCTGCTAAGATTGTGCTGTTATAACCATCAGCAGGAAACCTGCAAGGTAACAGAACTTAAGCCAGGTAAGGTAATTCTATCTATGCGCAACTTGAAGAGCTTTCCCCCTGCCTACAAAATGGCAAATGACCAGAATCACTTCAAGTTCTTACTGCTATAATAAAACCACTTTGGGTTGAGAGAGTATGAAAAAAAAAAGGAGCTGATACAAATTCCTCCAAATCACTGCATTAAAATGATCTTTGATAACTTCATTTGGACTTCACCCAACTTTAATTCTGTCCCTTGAATTCATTTTGTAAACGGTATTAGTGATTGACTTTAATATTCTGAAGGCCATGAAAACAAGATACTTACATTATATGGCAGGGTTCATTTCTGTCTTTCAAACAGTGCCCGTTTTCCCACTTCTTTTTGGTAGGAAATGAAGTTTTTATATATTTTGATCCAGCATGTGTACTTTTGACTCCACACCAAGGTGCATCTAAAGGTAAGCAAAGAAAGATTCTCAAAGAGATGTACCTTTTTATTTTTTTTTTAGTGAATATTATCAAACTGTTGTATAACCTCGAAAAAATATAAGCCATGATTCAGCTTAAATGGTAAAAGGCAACAGAAAACAGCTTTAAGAAAAGTATAAGATAAAATCTTGAACTGTACAAATTTTTAAAACTTTTATTCCTCTTTTCCAATAACAATATTGCTGATGTATGATATGCTTTTAAAAAATGATCTAAAGCTAAAACAAAATACAGTAGTAACATGAAAACATATAAGTTAAAACTTTTTTGCCTCTACTGAATGTAAAACAGTGGCTTTTTGTTTTTTGGCTGCACAGTGTGGCATGCAGGATCTTAGTTCCCTGACCAGGGATCAAACCCACACCCCCTGCATTGGAAGCATGGGATCTTAACCACTGGACTGCCAGGGAAGTCCCCAACCGTGCTTTGAATACTGGGATTATTTATTTACCTAATTGTCTAATAAAGAATTAAAATAGTTGACACATTTTACAACCATGTAGTTTTAATAATTTTCAAGACTTCCCTAAGGAAATATACCTGATTTCTTCAGAATGGCTCAGTCTTGACTTTATTTAGAGCCTCAAGTTCGGGCTGTAGACAGAATTTTTAGCTCTAAACTTTATTCTGAGCGGCAACAGATTAATTTCTAAAATTCTTAAGCCCAATTTGATTTAAATGTTTACATTACTTTAAAAGTATTATACAATTAAGCCATTGTATTAAAAAAAATTCTGAATAGTTTTTGAACCCATTCTTGTTTAATAAAACCTCCTCCTTAGTTACTACATATTCTCACACTGCATTTCTAAGTGCTTAGGCAAGCTTCTAAATTGAAAAAATCGCTTGCATGAATATTTTTCCATTACAACTCCCCAAAGACTTCTTACAAGTATAATTGTTGAGGTTTGAGCATGCTTTTAAAAATATTTGTTACTAGTTTTCTCTAACTCTTGGGGGTATGGTTTAATATGAAAATTAAGTTCTAAAAGCAAACTTACCAGTCTCAATCATTAATTTTTCACTAGGTATTGACTTTAGAACTTCCAAATTAGCCTCAGTTTTCAGTGAGCTTTAAAAAGAAAAGTTATTCATATATAAAAGTGTATTTAATGAATAACAACTTTTTCACACTATAAACTTGTCTAAAACAGATTACAAACTAACCCAAAATCCTGAAGGAAAACTTTGGTTAGCTACAATGGAAGTATACTTTAGAAAAGTGTTTGCACATCCTGTCCTTATAGAATCCAGATTAAGATCTGTTCCAAGCATATCCTGAATTCAGGGGACGAAATTTTTTGTTTACCAGTTGATCAATAATTTTCTGTAACAGTCTTATGTTAAACAATGTTTTGCACTGCACCCCCCACTCCTCACCCTCCCAAATCTGGAAACTTGTAGGATCTTCCATTACTCTTGACATTCTGAAACTTGATAATGTGTCTGGGCATGAAACTTTTTCATCGATTTAGGCAGTTGGAACCTTCTGATTGAGATTTTCCCATGCCTAATTCGGGGAAAACATTATGGAAAAACAGGACGTTTCCTCTTTCTCTCTCTTCCCTCTAGAGCTTTCATTAGTCAAGTTTAGGACTCCTGAATTGGTCTCCTAGGCCCTGCTTCTTTCATACCTTTTTCTGGGGGATTCATTTTCAGACTCTCAGACAGACTGGATTATTGGTCCCAGTTCTCTCTCCTTTGACAAGAATTATGTATCTGCACCTTTGCCATGATTTCTTAGTAGGAAGAAGAAACCTGAATCTGGCCATGGCCTCAAGACTTGGTTTGACCAGAGGGATGATAATGGCCAGAGGCTTGGAATGCACTTTTGTGACTTACAGTGGCACTCAGATCTTCTGAGATTAGCATGCACTAAGTAGCTGTTTTCCAGTATTCTTGCCTGGAAAATCCCATGGACGGAGGAGCCTGGTGGGCTACAGTCCATGGGTCGCTAGGAGTCGGACATGACTGAGCGACTTCACTGTCACTTGTCCCTTTCGTGCACTGGAGAAGGAAATGGCGGCCCACTCCAGTACTCTTGCCTGGAGAATCCCAGGGACGGCGGAGCCTGGTGGGCTGCCGTCTGTGGGGTCGCACAGTCAGACACGACTGAAGCGACTTAGCAGTAGCAAGTAGCTGTTACCTGGGTGCCTAGGCACCCGGAATGAAAACAAGGTGAAGATCTGAACCCAACCATGTACCCTGTGGCAGAGAGCTCACAGTATCAATTAAACCCCACCTGACTCAGACCCATGAGTGTTAAAGTTTAACGTAATAAGCCAATGAGTTTTGGGATGGTTTGCTATATAATGTGGTGATGACTAATACTGTCTTTATGTTGCACTTTTTATTTCAAGACCTGTTATAACTATTTATGGAGTTTCAAATAGATACACAACTAGAATATATAGAACTCTCCGCCTGTATTTATTATCTAGCCCCATCAATTATCAACTCCTGATTGATCCTGTGCATCCACTTACCCTTACTCTCCTATATAAGTCCTGTAAGTCCAAATGTTGTATGAATTCAACATTTTAACACATCTCTAAGGATTTCTTAAACACAATACTATTATGTCTAAGAAAAATCCAACTCTTTATCATATCTAGTATTCAAATTGTCATACCTACTCCTTTTGTTTGACCTAGGGTTCAAATGAGGGACAAATATTACAATTGGTCATCAGTGTTCTAAATTTCTTAACCTATTAAGTTCTTCTGTATCTCTTTTTTCCCCATAAAATATGTTGAAGAAAACCAGTTGTTTGCCCTGATCATCTCCCCATCTTGATTTCATCTGTGTGTTGTCATTTAACAGGATCCTGGGTCCTCTGCATTTCTTCAAGGAGCTCTAAAGTGCAATCCAGAATCTTGGTCGGATTCAAGTTGAATTTTATTTTTTGCAAGATTTTCATAGGCGGTAGTATGTATGACCTTCTGGCCAGAAGCACATAATATCTAGTTGTCTTTTAAGTCAGATGTGGATGCCCAATGCCTAGACTGATTAGTTCATAAGGAGTTGCAAAATGATGATACTATAATTCCATCAGCCTGTCATTTATTAGCTAGAATACCTGTATAAAGAGAAAATTCCTGTCTACTATTAGGTACTCAGTGGTAGAGGTAAATAAAAAAATCTATTAAGTGTGTCGATTCCCTAGCTTTCTCCAGTGGTGCTATTATTTTTAACACATTAATTTTTAATCTTTTTTAAAAATTAAAAAGTTTTAAAGTTTTCTTTTAATCTTTAAGAAGCTCTTTTATATTTTTCCTGTAGCATTCTATTCATATTTTATAGATGCAACATCTAAAATCTTTATAGAATCTCTTTTAAAGTGCCTCTCCCTAAATAGTTTCCTCTAATGTTAATTTTTCTGTTTATCTGGGTCTTTTTCTTTCTGCTGGTTCACCTCATTTATCTGATGGTCCCCTGGTTATGTTTAAGGATGCCTAGGTTGCCCATGTTGGGTTTCCTCTGCTCTTGTGTAAATAGGACTGTTTTACTGCCAGCTCTCTGAATGGAGATTCTTCCTGGAAGCTCCTTATGGGACAGGCCAGAACTGGGCATGTTGACCCACAATTTCATTTAAGAGTGCTGCTGCTGCTGTTGTGTTTGACTCTCTGCTACCCCATGGACTTTAGCCTGCCAGGCTCCTCTGTCCATGGGATTTTTCTGGCAAGAATACTGGAGTGGGTTGCCACTCCCTTCTCCAGGGCATCTTCCTGACCCAGGGATCAAACCCTTATCTCCTGCTTGGCAGCAGGATTCTTTACTACTGAGCCACCTGTAATGTACTGTAAAATTAATTAAATCATTAAAATATGAAAGAAGCAGCTAGGACATTTACTTAAGTCTTACTGCTACTGCTAAGCCGCTTCAGTCGTGTCCAACTCTGTGCGACCCCACAGACGGCAGCCCACCAGGCTCCCCCGTCCCTGGGATTCTCCAGGCAAGAATACTGGAGTGGTTTGCCATTTTCTTCTCCATTGCATGGAAGTGAAAAGTGAAAGTGAAGTCGCTCAGTCGTGTCCGACTCTTAGCGACCCCATGGACTGCAGCCCACCAGGCTCCTCCGTCCATGGGATTTTCCAGGCAAGAGTACTGGAGTGGGGTGCCATTGCCTTCTCCCAACTTAAGTCTTAATTCTAGAGCAAATAATTTCATGTTTCTATTCTCAAAAATGGAATTTAGTAAAAAAGAAAAATAATAATAATAAAAATAATGAAATAAAACACTGAAGAGGGGAAGGAAGTCTTACTATTTCGCAATTTATTTACTGAGCTACACTGATATCCTGAGAAAAGACACTGGTAAAAACTCGCCAAATTAAAAAACTCATTGGAAGAAATTGAGCCCAGGGACCCAGCATGCTAGTGGACTGCATTGGGTGCCTGAGGTTTAAGTGTGTATAAAAGCAGGAAGGTCACCAAGTGAGGAAGAGTATCAAGTTGTCACACTGAGTGTGACACTGACTTTACACCTGTATCCTAACTTCTCTGCGCCTGTTTCTTGGCTTAAAGAGACAGAAGACGACTGTCATAGTGCGACCTTTCCCTCATATATAGACATCACGTGTATATGCAATGCTGGGAACACATACATGTTTTAAAGGGATAAAATGATCCGGAAATAAACCGCATTGCTAGAGAAAGCTAGCTGCTGACCTCAACAGAAAATTGTTTTCCATCACTGGAACACAGGGTAGCGGTTTATAATTTTCAAGCTTTAATTTGTAATAGTAACATGCTATTTAATTTCTTACATTTATTACTAAAATGCACAGACCAAGATCAATGCAACACACATACACAAATTTTAATTTAAATATCAGCAATTCACTATAAAACAATTTAAGGAATCTGCTTAATATAGAAGTTAAAAGAAAATAAAAGCACTTAAGGACCTACCAACCATTAAACCCTATATAGAGACCCACGTCCATCAAAGCAGCTGCTGCTTCCTTGGTACCATCAAATGAATGCACCTAAGGACATGAAGGCACAATTTTATTATAATACTTTTTCTTTAAAATTCTAAATAACTTTAATAAGGCTTTCTAAATAAAAATATAAATGCAATATGGATATTTGGAACATGGGATTTCAAAGGTGGCCTAGAGTTTTTATTTTCAAATCAAATTGCACAATTATAACCTGTCGTGGTCTCTAATGTAATGAGGAGAGGAGGAGATGGTTGCCTAGAATTTCTGTCTGTGGCTGTGCTGAGGTCTCTGTACATCTAGGAAGGGGACTGGAGGAGGGAGCCACATTCTAGGCAGGGCATAAGGAAAAGTGGACATGTACACAACTATTTAAAATTTCAGATGTTCAATTTTTCTGTTAGAGGATACTTTTTTTCCTAAAAGAGAATTAAGAGACAAACTTTAAGATCTATAAAGAGATTATAAGAACATCATTAAATTGTCAATTGTTACATAGTATATATCAGCTCAGCAAGCAAAAAGGATTAAGATGGTCTTTTTCTCCTTCAAAGATAAAGGGGTTAAAGCAAAAATTTTCACACTTTTAATATATTTGTTATTTGTGTAATCAAAACAATAAGTGAAATGACTCCTTTAAACAAGTGATGTCATGTTAATACAGCATCTAGAGTCTGAACACATTGGATAATGTGTTTCTCAAAAATAAAACAACACAGCTGTTCAAAAGGGTTGCTTCCAGCCCTCAGCATTTCCAGCTGACTAGAGAGAAACAAAGCCTCTGATAGCATCAAGATAATCTGAAATACAACCCTCATAAACCACTTTAGAAAATTAGTTATTCTTTATTTGGCAATTTTTTTAATAAAGGTCAAACAGGTTGGATCTGTTGTTGCTGTTCATTTTTTTAAACTACAGCTGACCCTTGAACAACACAGGCCTGAACTGAGAAGGTCCAATTACATCTGGTTTTTTTTCAACAGTCAATACTACAGTAATACATGGTTTAATCTGCAGATGCAGAACCATGTGGGCAACACACATACGTAGGGCTGACTGTAAGTTATACATGGACATCCGATGCACACAGGGTCAGTGCCCTAACCACCACACTGTTCAAAGGTCAACTGTATTATTGTTGCTGTTTAGTCACTAGTCGTGTCTGACTCTTTTACGATCCCACGGACTGTAGTCCACCAGGCTCTTCTATCCATGGGATTTCCCAGGAAAGAATACCAGAGTGGGTTGCCATTTCCTTCTCCAGGGGATCTTCCCGACCCAGGATCAAACCCATGTCTTCTACATTGCAGGCAGATTCTTTACCACTGTGCCACCTGGGTAGCCAACTATACTATAAAATCATCCAAATAAATTATTTACAAATAAAATGGGCTGCGAGGTAGAGCCTAAAGGTTGTAAGTGCCACTAATATTCTTAAGGGCATTAATGAAAGCCTCTCTCAATTCCCAAGGACAGCTTCTAAAGGACAAATTATAGCACCAGTAAAGTACAGATGATGATGGCATTTGTATAAAGTACAGGAGATGGCAACAGTGAACAACGACATTTTAGGAATCAGTGAACTAATGACCATTATATC
This sequence comes from Giraffa tippelskirchi, assembly GCF_054371585.1. Classification (NCBI taxonomy): domain Eukaryota; kingdom Metazoa; phylum Chordata; class Mammalia; order Artiodactyla; family Giraffidae; genus Giraffa; species Giraffa tippelskirchi. Next base: position 61,680,368 of record NC_137280.1, read on the forward strand.
TACTACTGTGGGCAAGAATCCCTTAGAAGAAATGGACTAGCCCTCATAATCAACAAGAGTCTGAAATGCTGTACTTGGGTGCATTCTCAAAAATGACAGAAAGATCTCTGTTTCCAAGGCAAACCATTCAATACCACAGTAATTCAAGTCTATGCCCCAACCACTAATGCTGAAGAAGCTGAAGTTGAATGGTTCCATGAAGACCCACAAGACCTTCTAGAATTAATACCAAAAAAAGATGTCCTTTTCATTATAGGGGACTAGAATGCAAAAGTTCAAGCAAGAGATACCTGGAGTAACCAGCAAGTTTGGCCTTGGAGTACAAAATGAAGCAGGGCAAAGGCTAGTAGAGTTTTGCCAAGAGAATGCATGGGTCATAGCAAACACCCTCTTCCAACAACACAAGAAAAGACTCTACACATGGACATCACCAGTTGGTCAACACCAAAATCAGAATGATTTAATTCTTTGCAGCCAAAGATGGAGAAGCTCTATACAGTCAGCAAAAACAAGACCGGGAGCTGACTGTGGCTCAGATCATAAACTCCTTATTGCCAAATTCACACTTAAACTGAAGAAAGTAGGGAAAACCACTAGACCATTCAGGTATGACCTAAATCAAATCCCTTACAATTATACAGTGGAAGTGACAAATAGATTCAAGGGATTTGATCTGATAGAGTGCCTGAAGAACTATGGATGGAGGTTCGTGACACTGTACAGGAGACAGTGATCAAGACCATCCCCAAGAAAAAGGAATGCAAAAAGGGAAAATGGAAGTCTTACAAATAGCTGAGGAGGCCTTAGAAATAGCTAAGAAAAGAAGCGAAGCAAAAGGCAAATGAGAAAAGGAAAGATATACCCATCTGAATGCAGAGTTCCAAATAATAGCAAAGAGGGATGATAAAGCCTTCCTATGTGATCAATGCAAAGAAATAGAGGAAAACAATAGAATGGCAAAGACTAGAGATCTCTCCAAGAAAATCAGAGACACCAAGGGAATACTTTATGCAAAGATGGGCACAATAAAGGACAAAAAACAGTATGGACCTAACAGAAGCAGAAGATATTAAGAGGTGGCGGCAAGAATACACAGAAGAACTATACAAAAAAGATGTTAATGAACCAGATAACCACGATGGTGTGATCGCTCACCTAGAGCCACACATCCTGGAGTGCAAAGTCAAGTGGGCCTTAGGAAGCATCACTATGAACAAAGCTAGTGGAGGTGATGGAATTGTAGCTGAGATATTTCAAATCCTAAAAGTTGATGCTGTGAAAGTGCTGCAATCAGTATGCCAGCAAATTTGGAAAAAGCGGTGGCCACAGGACTGGAAATAGTCAGTTTTCATTCCAATCCCGAAGAAAGGCAATGCCAAAGAATGTTCAAACTACTGCACGATTGCACTCATCTCACACGCTAGCAAAGTAATGCTCAAGATTCTCCAAGCCAGGCTTCAGCAGGACATGAACCAAGAATTTCCAGGTGTTCAAGCTGGATTGAGAAAAGGCAAAGGAAGCAGAGATCAAATTGCCAATATCCACTGAATCACAGAAAAAGCAAGCGTTCCAGAAAACATCTACTTCTGCTTTATTGACTATGCCAAAGCCTTTGACTGTGTGGATCACAACAGACCGTGAAAAATTCTTAAAGAGATGGGAATACCAGACCACCTTACCTGCCTCATGAGAAATCTGTATGCAGGTCAAGAAGCAACAGTTAGAACTGGACATAGAACAACAGACTGGTTCCAAATTGGGAAAGGAGTACATCAAGGCTGTATATTGTCACCCTGCTTATTTAACTTATATGCAGAGTATATCATGAGAAATGCTGGGCTGGATGTAGCACAACTGGAATCAAGATTGCCAAGAGAAATATCAATAACCTCAGATATACAGATGACACCACCCTTATGGCAGAAACTAAAAAAACTAAAGAGCCTCTTGATGAAAGTGAAAGCGGAGAATGAAAAAGCTGTTTTAAAACTCAACATTCAAAAAACTAAGATCACACGATCTGGTCCCATCACTTCACAGCAAATAGATGGGGAAACAATGGAAAAAGTGACAGACTTTATTTTTTTGGGCTCCAAAATCACTGCAGATGGTGACCGCAGCCATGAAATTAAAAGACACTTGCTGCTTGGAGGAAAAGCTATGACAAACCTAGACAGCATATTAAAAAACAGAGACATTAACTTGCCAACAAAGGTCCTTCTAGTCAAAGCTATGGTTTTTCCAGTAGTCATGTATGGATGTGAGTCATATATGTTGACCTATAAAGAAAGCTGAGTGCCAAAGAATTGATGCTTTTGAACTGTGGTGTTGGAGAAGACTCTTGAGAATCCCTTGGACTGCAAAGAGATCAAACCAGTCAATCCTAAAGAAAATCAGTCCTGAGTATTCATTGGAAGGACTGATGTTGAAGCTGAAACTCCAATACTTTGGCCACCTGATGCGAAGAACTGACTCATTGGAAAAGACCCTGATGCTGGGAAACACTGAAGGCAGGAGAAGGGGATGACAGAGGATAAGACGGCTGGATGGCATCACCAACTCAATGGACATAAATCTGAGCAAGCTCTGGGAGTTGGTGATGGACACGGAAGCCTGGCATGCTGCAGTCCATGGGGTCGCAAAGAGTTGGGACACGACTGAGCGACTGAACTGACTGACTGAAAGGACAGATGAAAATGTGAGGATGATAACACCACAGCAGTGCAGAAAACATGCCTATCACTGGTAGTATCAACTAGGAAGCAGAGGCTAAAATCCTGAGAAAATATACACAAAACTATCAAAGCAATGCAATGTGGGCATACAGTATGTGCTCCTTGCCAGCTCCACATCCTTGGTTGGCACAGTATAACTATGGGATTTCATAAACCTGGATAACAGCTTTGCTAGAGATCAGTGAGTCTCCCCTAAAATTACATGTGAAAATTGTACACGTGAGCATTTTTCTGAGGCAATTTTCAAAGGAGTCTATGAGCCAAAAAAAATTAAAAATCACTGGTATGGATATCCGAGCTAAGTGTTAGATAATATTTATGGAACTGAATGACCACAGCTCACAGAAGCAAACTACAGAAATGAGAATGTGTCTAATCAGAGTGACAATAACAAACAAATTCAGCTGCAAGAAATTAATGTAAACCTGAAAACAGTGCTGAAATATTTTAAAATATTATTAAATTTATAGTTTGCTCAAAATTTAAATAGAAAAACAATGAAGAATAGCTGAGGGAAGAAGCAGAGAAAAAGATCATGCAGACTATTACAATGTGTAGAACTAAATTCACAGGATTTTCTTGTGAACAAAATTCTGTACTCATTCTTGTACTCTGAACAAAGTAAATGCAACTAAAACAGTGTGGTTTATTATACCTTATCTGGTCCATAGATTCAACAGTAAATGTATATGCCCTCAATTAATGTAAGAGAGAGCAGAACCTTAGTAACTTTATTGCTGACATCTAAATTACTTTATAGTGGCCAGCCTTAATAACCAAGGCACTTTTGTGCATCATTTATTAAAAACAATTTCTATACTTACCACTCCACCTATGCACCGATCTCTATTTCTTCTCATTATGTCTGTGAATTTAAAACAGAAACACCTTTTACCAAATAGCTTGATTTCTGCAAATTCTTATATGAGATATTAGCTTTAGCTCACCCAAAAATTCAGCATGTGAGTTCCGACAATGAAGAAACATGGGTAATTTTGTTTGTTCTGACAGTTCAAACTGTTTTTCAAAATACCTGCATAATGCAAAAAAAAATTTTTTTTTCACTAAGAATTTTATTTTAGCAAGAGAAAGATAATTGTCAAATGATTTTTAAGTTCAAAGACTTTTATTATCTAGAAATTATAGAACAGAAATAGTGAATTCAGGCATTTAAACTACACCAGATCTAGCCAAAGGCTTTCATAAAGACTTCCTAAAGGGTTACTTGATTTTCTGGGATTACAAAATTATTTTCAGAAACGTCTGTTAGTTTTTCCATTATAACTATCAGGTAATTAGGTAGTTCTTTACCATCTCATTGCTGGAAGTAAAGAGCTATAAGGTTTAAGTTTACAGTGATGAGGACTGTTTCCCCAAATAATTACTTTTAGCTAGCTTTCTGACTAAATCCCAACAAATGAAGTGGACACTCTCCTAATACCCATGGATCCCTTTCCCAAAGCATGTGTTGGTGGCAGAAGAGACATGGCCAGCCCCTTGTCCCCAAAGCTGGCTGACCACCTCCAGTGGGAATCAACTTCAAGGGAGAAGCCAGGCTTTATACTCAGTGTTTTTCATATGCTGTTAAACAAGAAGTTACTGCCACTGAGCAAAAAGAAGGATTCCCTTAAAAAACTAAACGCAAAGGATTTATTAAACAAATGAGCACAAAAAACGAAATACTCTTTTTCAGAAAAATGAAAACTACATGATAAAGTGGCAGTCCTGAACATCTTAGAGTATTTTATGAAAAGGTTTTTCAAGTGCCTCATACCATTATCTCATCTAATCCTCAAAATTAGGATAGGAAAGAGCTGATGTCAGAGAGGGTATAAGACCTTGTCTAAGATCACGACACACAAGAGGCTTTCAAGAAGCCTCTTCCTGTTCCCAGCATATAATGACAATATCACAGGACATGACAGAGTGGAAGTTCATGTTTCCTTTCATTTCAGTGGTGTTCCCTCTTGTTTTCATTAATGGTCATGCAATTTAAGCTAAACCAGGAGTTACAAGGGTTCAGCTTTTATTAAAGAGTTTGGAGGGACAATTTTTCTGTTTAACTTAAATCTCCTTTGCTGTGTTTTCCTATATCTCATCTCCTGGAAGTGCCAGACAACTATTTTCCTAAAGCATCTCCTTTGTAAAACTCTTCAAAGTGTTCAGTTTTAAAATCAGAAATAGAAATGTACTTCTCAAAGCAATAGTCATCCTAAAGTTGGTGGTCTATGTATTATCCATCGTTTTTTTTGTTTTTTGTTTCAGATTCTGCTAGACTAGAAAAAGCAAAAATACTTTCAGTTAATTAGCATGGTGCTGAAACTTCACAGTGTAGGAAATATAAACAAACACTTGGAAGAAAAAGCTATTCTAATAATTACTACTGGTCATTATTTCCATAACTCTGAAGTAATTCAAATGCCAGCAGTGAAGTGTTCTTGTCATTATGTAAACTTGACACTCTATCTGGCTTCTGGCTACACACAGCCACCCAACCAAGACACAGATTTACAGAATTTAATGATCAGCTTGGAAATAAGCCTTCCTATCACAGAGGAGGGAAAAGTACAATTTATGAAAATAACAGATGCCCAAACAATGTGCTTACAGGGATTTTATATACTTTGAGGAAAGAAAGGTCAATGTGCTCAAGCTAATAACTAGTTATTATAAGAAAACTAAGAAGTAAAACATCATTCCTAATAATACAAATTGAGGATAATTGGTACTTAACATCATGACTATTGGCTTTAAAGGAAAAACAACCCACAGTGGTAATGAAATAACAGAAGCTAAAGGGCAGGAAGTGGCACCTATTAAGAGACTTCTCTGCTTTTTTTATTTAGGGTTTTTAAAAATTCATAAATGGGAATTGATCTTTACTTGAGTTAGATTTGCTCTTTTTAGTGAAGCTTTAATTTGCTTCTGGTTGTATTACTGCTTCTTTGATTTTAGGGTCAACAATAGCTAAGGACAAGAGCTTGAAAAGTTCAGCTTGAGTACCAGTAATTATTACAGGCATATCTTTATTGGGCTTCTCAGATACTGTTTTTTTATAAATTGAAGGTTTGTGGCAACTCCACATGACACATGTCTATTGGTGCCATTCTTCCAAAAGCATTTGTTCACTTTGTGTCTGTGTCACATTTTCGTAATTCCTGCAATATTTCAAACTTTTTCATGATTGTATTTGTACTGTATTGTATTACTGTATTTTCACAATTGGATCTGTGATCAGTGATCTTTGATCTTACTATAGTTGTAGTTTTAGGGTGCCACAAACCTTGCCCATACCAACAGCAAAGCTGATAAACAGTGTGTGTGTGTCCCCTGGTCTCTCTTCCTCTCCTTGAGCCTGAGACACAACAACATTGAAATTAGGCCGACTAATGATCCCACAACGAATAGCCTCTGAGTGTTCAAATAAAAGGAAGAGTTTCATGTCTCACACTTTAAATCAAAAGCTAGAAATATTTAAGCTTAGCAAGGGAGGCACTTTTAAAGCCAAGACAGACCAAAAGCTAGGCTTCTTGAGCCAGTTAGCGAAGTTGTAAATGCCAAGTTAAAGTTCCTAAAGGAAACAAAGTGTTATTCCCCTGAATACACAAATGATAAGAAAGCAACACAGCCTTACTGCTGATATGGGGAAGGTTTTAGTGGTCTAGATATTAGATCAAACCGCCATAACATTCCCTTAAGCCAAAGCCTGATCCAGAGCAAGATCCCAATTAACTTCAGTTCTATGAGGGCTGAGAGAGGTGAGGAAGCTGCAGTAGGAAAGTCTGAGGCCAGCAGAGGGTGGATTGTGAGGTTTCAGAAAAGAAGCTATCTCTATAACATAAAAGTACAAGATGAAGTTTGGGGTGGCTGCAGCAATTCTTAAAATAAGACAACCACGAAGTTTGGTTTAAAGGTGGTTTAAGACAGAGGGGACATATGTATATCTATGGCTGATTCATGTTGATGCATGGCAGAAACCATCACAATATTGTGAATGAATCATCCTCCAATTAAAAATAAAATTAAAAAAAAAAGTGCAAGGTAAAATAGCAAGTGCTGATGTAGAAGCTGTAACAAGGTATCCAGAGATCTAGTGAAGATAATTAATGAGGGTCACTGTACTCAACAACAGATTTTCAATGCAGATGAAACAGCCTTATGTTGAAAAAAAGATACCATCAAGGACTTTCATAGATAGAGAGGAGAAGTCAATGCCTGGCTTCAAAGGATACACTCACACTCTTGTTAGGGGCTAATGCAACTGGTGACTTTAAGTTGAAGCCAGTATTCATTTACCAACCCGAAAATCCTAGGACCCTTGAGAATTATGCTAGGACTTCCCTGGTGGTCCAGTGGTTAAGACTCTTTGATTCCACTGCAGCGTGCATGGGTTCGATCCCTGGTTAGGGTAGTTCCTCATGCCACATGATGCAGCCAAAACAGGGGCGGGGGTGGGGGGCGGGGAAGGGAAAGGAGAAAAAAAGAATTATGCTAAAAATCTACGCTGCCTATGCTCTACAAAGGGAATAACAAAAGCCTGGATGACAGCATATCTGTTTACAACATGATTTACTGAATATTTTAAGTGCACTGCTGAGACAATGCTCAGAAAAAGAGATCCCTTTCAAAATATTACGGTTCACTGACAATGCACCCGTTCACCCCAGAGCACTGATGGGGATGTACAATGAGATTCATGTTGTTTTCATGCCTGCTAACACAACATCCATTCTCCAGCCCATGGATCAAGGAGTAATTTTTACTTTCTAGTCTTATTATTTAAGAAAAACATTTTGTAAAGTTATAGCTGCCATAGATAATGATTCCTCTGATGGATCTGGCCAAAATAAACTGAAAACCTGGAAGGGATTCACCATTCTAGATGCCATTAAGAACATTCATGACTCGTGGGAAAAGGTCAAAATCTCAACATTAACAGGAGTTTGGAAGAAGTTGATTTCAACCCTCATTGATGACCTTGAAGGGTTTAAAACTTGAGTGGAGGAAGTAACAACAGATGTGATGAAACTAGCAAGAGAACCAGAATTAGACACAGGGCCTAAAGATGTGACTGAACTGCATAATCTTATGATAAAACTTTAATGGATGAGAAGTTGCTTCTCATGGAAGAGCAAAGAAAGTTGTTTCTTGAGATGAAATCTACTCCCGGTGAAGATGCTGTGAAGACTGTTGAAATGACATGACATAAACTTAGTTTGATAAAGCAGTGGCAGAGTTTTAGAGGACTGACTCCTATTTTGAAAGAGGTTCTACTGTGGGTAAAATGCTACCACACAGCGCTGCATGCTACAGAGAAACAGTTCGTGACAGGAAGAGTCAAACAATGCAGCAAACTTCATTGTTGTCTTATTTTAAGAAATTGCTGCAACCACCACTCTGATCAGTCAACAACCATCAACGTTGAGGCAAGACCCTCTACCAGCAAAAAGGGTCAGCAAAAAGCCAGCAAAAAGACTGGCTGAAGTCTCAGATGATGGTGAGCATTTTTCAGCAATGAAGCATTTTTAAAGTTTGTATATTGTTAAGACATAATCCTATCACATAACTTGAGAGACTACAATACAGTGTAAACCTAACTTTTATATGCACTGGGAAACTAAAACATCCCTGTTACTTGCTTTGTTGTGATGGTTTGGAACTGAACCCCTGATATCTCCGAGGAATGCCTGTAATTTGGCTTGATGTAAATCCAAAGACCCAAGCATGCCAGCAGTACACCTTAACCCAGTGTTAATCCCGCATCAGCCAAATGGGAGAGTGAGACACTCCATCCCATCAGCCCTTACATTCCTTAAAGCACCAAATGATTATTTTGAAATTTTGTCTGATGTCTGATTAAATATGACTGCACAATATCAACATTCTAAAATCCCAAGAAAAATGCCCAAAGCAAATTCCTCCCACTCAAGTGAACCTAACTCTTAACCTGCAACAAAGAAAGGAGTGTAGCACCAGGCAGAGCAACTGAAAATGCAGGGTATGCTTAAAGGCCAACCTTCCCACATCTGAATCAGGCCTTTTCCTTATCTACTTGCTATTCTTTTCTTCAAAAAAAACTTTTCAAAAGCCCCAAACAAAAACTATAGTCAGTGTCTTCTTTTAGGGTGGCAGTATCTCTAACACTTATTCAATACTGACTCTTTGCCAAGCACAGCACAAGGGGCTTTACATACTAAGTGTTAAGAAAGGTAGGCACATTATCCCCGTTTTAAAGATGAGGAAATTGAAATTTACAAAGGAAAACACCAAAATGCAGATATGATTCAAACATAAAGATCTGCTGATTCAAAAGGTCTTATTTTCAAGACTACGTTATCTATTGCCTTTTTTTTTCCTCAGATACTTTGTCTACTGCATAGTAGTGGGTTTTTTTTTTTCTTTTTTGGTCTTGCCTCCTTCCTAATCCATTATACTATTTTCTATTTGTCTCTTCTCATACATCATTTTCCTGACTATACATTTTTACTTTAAAAAGCAAAACAATGACAAATTGCACACTAGTAATTGTGTCAGATAGACAAATGGCATATATAAGCACAGATCAAAATCTAAATTCTTCCAACAGACTCAACAGTAAAAGCTGAATTATAAGCTTTTTATCCATGATGCTCTATAGAAATCAAAAAGATGCTTCCCTCATTATTAAAAATTCTGTGCACATTTACATCGTGCTCAGAGTACTATGCTAGGTGGCATAGGAACTAGAACATGAGGAAGACTTGGTCTGTGCCTTTGAAGAACTCAGAGACACTAATGTGTTGTGGGAGTGGAAGTGGTTAACACAAACCAACTTATTACAGTGTGAGAAATGCTCAAACAAGGACAGAGTGCTATGTGGCAGAGAATAGGGGTGATGCTGTCAGTATACCCTATGGGAAAGGAGGATGCAAAGGTAGATGACACAGGTATCTCTTTCTATGACAACAATCCAAATGCAATTACTACTGATGTGTCATTTTTTTTAACTGTCATTTGATGTTTTATAAGAAAATGAAATCTCAAACTGAACTGTCCATCTATTTAAAATGTCTACAGTACTTCAGTTTGTCCTTAGCTTTACCTGCTCTGGGAAGAGGCCTCAGTCACATCCTGTCACCTTAGCAAAGCCATCTGACTGCCCCAGAAAGTAAGTCCTTCCCTCTGATGTTCACATACTTTCTGATAGCTTTTCCAACCAATTTAATTATTTATGTCCTCTATTGTCTATACATAAGAACCAAGTCTTTTTTTTAATTTATTTTAGTTGGAGGATAATTACTTTATAATATTGCAATGGCTTCTGCCATATCTATTTTTCTTTGTATCAGACTCAGGAGGCACTTGGTAATCATTTACTTAATCAATGTAATTCAACTCTCTATTACAAGTCAGCACCTGGACAACTGGCATGTGTGCTGAAGCATAAATATATATTGTTGTTTAGTCTAAGTTGTGTCTGACTCTTTCCGACCCTATGGACTGTAGCCTGTTAGGCTCCTCTGTCCATGGGATTTCCCAGACAAGAATACTGGAGAGGGTTGCCATTTCCTTCTCCAGGGAATCTTCCCAACCCAGGGAAGATCTCGAACCTGAGTCTCCTGCATTGGCAGGCAGGTTCTTTACCACTGACCCACCATGGAAGCCCATGAACTATGTGCTGCTATACATATACTGTTTTTAAGTTCTGATCTTAAGATGATGGTGAAGTATCCACAGAGCTGATACTATCAATGTTTCATGTAACACACACAAAAATCAGGTTTAAAGCATTTCAGTTGCATATTAGAATCAATTTATGTCATCTGGATAAAGTCATATGGGCAAGAAATCTTGGGGGACTCTGCCACTGCCCTTGATGGTCACACCACACAATCTGTTTGCTTCCTGAGGCTCATCTTGGCCAAAAACAGCCATGAAAGTGGATGTATTATGACCTGCGGGCTTAACCTAAGAAACTGTTACAGACAACTGTTCCTCTATTTAAGTGTGAATATGTGAACTTCTAAGGTTAAGTGAACTGACATACATGGTATTCAGGAGAGGTACAGAGATTTAGTAATCCTGCTAGTAATCAGTTAATGTCCCTGAAAAACACAGCAAATAACATGCCACCAACTAAACAGCTCTGAAAGGCTCTATTACCGTGAAGCCTGAGAGGAAGAGTCCATAGAACATTACCCCACCCTGTGTCACGTGGTTATGGTCCTTCAGGAATTCTGAACCCTGGAGTCCAGGGTACGACAGACTCACTGTCAGTCTGCTTCTCATTGTAGGCACTTCACATGGACCAGACACATTGGGACTGTCATGTGTAGGCAGGGGAGGGGGCAGGAGGAAGTACACTTCTGGCAGGTATAATTTAGAAAGTCCCCAGGCCATCAAGCACTGGCTTAATCCAAGATCATATGACAAAAATAGTTATTAAATATTATGAGCAAGCTAGATAGTACCTTAAGAGAGAATTTGATCCAGACTCCTCTGTCTGGTTTGAGAACCTAAGCAGGATGAAGGGCTGTTTATTCTTAAATGCTCGAGGAGCAGATATTATACCTTACTTATAGTTTTGTATACTATGAGTTCCCAGCAGGTTCTAGCACATACTACTCCACAAATATTTGCTGAATAGATGAATACCTCAATTAGCCTCCTCCAGAAGCTCATTCTGTTTTACCATCTGATAATTAATACACTGTACCTGAAACTCAACAAAATGCCTAGGTCTTAAATTAAGCCCATGACACAATTTTTCTTTTCGGCCTTCAACACGACCCAACAGTCTTGAGACAGGAACTCCAACTAACAGCTATAGGCAATGGTATTATAGGTCTCTGGAGCTTGTGAGCTTGGAGTTTTTCCAGAAGACACTACTCTCAACACGGCTCCTACAAAAGGAATCTCAAGTTCCAATCACAATATCCAAAGCCCAACAAGAGTGAAATATGCTTTTGTAGCTTTGGTAATTGACCCTATACTCTTTTTTAAAAATATCTTTTACTCTTAAGTCATATGCCCCACAACTGAATTTACTTTACTGGAATGGTTCGTGTATGAATGCACTTATTATCAAACAAACAAAAATCAAAAGTCTAGCATGTAAAAATCATCCCTGTTTCTAATAAATTAGATGGTTAAACCAATAGGGAACCACATTCTTCCACCCCTCACAAATTCCATACTAGCATGCATGGAATCTGTTTCGCTTAACTTCTTATATACAAAGGAAAAAAACCCAAAAACTCTGAAGCTTAACCTAACTGCATTCTGAACTGATAAAAAGTTTAAAAACCACCCTTAAGATTTTACAAAAATTTCTAAAGACAATAAATTTCCTTACTTGAGCTGAGTATCTTTGGGACAAAACTGTAGTCGGTCAAAATCTTTAAAAGATAAAAAAGAATCAAGAATCACTCATGACTTGTAAAGAAAAAATCAGCTATTTTCAAACTGAGTCACACTAACAGGATAAGTTGACACTTACCAAGTCCACATTCCCCTATTGCTACAACTTTCCCTTTGTTGTTTTCAGCAAGATTCAGTAGCTCCATCAGGTAATGATCAGGGTCATTTTTTTCGAATTCATCACATCTTGTAGGATGACACCCAACAGTACTGAAAAACATATCTAGCACAAAATAATGCTTAGGATTATTTTCAAAGTATTTTTCTATATTTATATCTAATATGAAAAAAGAGTATCACATAATTTCAACTGGTCCATTTTTAACAATACCCATAAACTAGTCAAACTATCAGAAATGCACTGGATTAATCACATAAGAATTTTTGGAATACTAATGCCATTTTTGCACATGAATATGAAAACTGCTTTAACATGCAGAGGAGTGGAAGAGGAGTGGAAGAGTGGAAGAACCAAGAACTTTTAAAAGCCTATCTGTTTGGGGATAACAAGTAAGGAAGGTAATATGGAAGTAATACTACGCATGGAAGGTAGTATGGAAGGTAATATTCTTATACACATCAAAAGCCTCTGGGAAGATGTTTTTAGGACTTTAATCACTAAGAAAAAGTGTCAGTGAGTCCTGAAGTATGCATTTTGAAAAGATTTCAATAAATAACACCTTTTAATGAATAAATCAGTATTCTGAAAAATAACATGGAATGCCTAATTCTTCAGTGTCAAGCACATGAAATATGGTCCCGGCCCCTCCCCAGCAAAAACAAACAACAAAAAGGTTAAGTAAATAAATGCCAGATAAAGGAGGATGTTTTATGTAACTAAGGTTCTTGTAGGAATCAACTCCAAAACTTTATGTTCATACGCCTGTATTTATTTAAAGTTTATAAGTGAGCATATGAAGGGTTATATACTATATTATTACTTGCATTCCTGGGGCCTTGCACAGTGTCTCTAATCTGCATGACAAATATTTTAATAAATGATCTTTCGTAGCTTAAGCTTTGTGTACACACAAAAATTCTGTATCAGGAATATCCAAGGTTAAATTCTATGCCTAGTGAACTTAATTCTCATTAACTGAAATCTTAAAACAATCCTTATTAAATACAAAGGGCTCATATGATATGACAATGGGCACTTTGAGTTTTTTCATCTTAATCATGTCCCACTGAAATCAGTCTATCTTCCTGCTGTGTCTACAGTCATGATCTGCTATATCTGTACCTGAGGCAGTTCTCAGAAAGACTTCTTCAAAATAACTTAATTCACATTGTGGGAGGTAAAAGTAATATGAGGATACCATTTGTTTGAGCCAAATGCAGTGCATCTTTACTGTCTTGTAGATTTCCACCTGTAATCATAAACTGAAACAGAAAGGAATAAAACAAGTCCACTTTAAGAGTGTCAACAAGTTTCCCAAACATGCTTTCTTGCTTTTTTTTCCAAAATGCTTCTCTCTCTTCAACCGTCACACATCAACCTGCAGAACTCACCTGGTCACTTTTTAAAACTGAGGTTTATTTAACTTACAAGCAGTAGCTACTAAGTGCCCTGATACCACACTATGGAACTTAAAACTTTAAGTTCCATAACTTAAAGATTATGGAACATATATATATATGGAACATATATATATGTTTTTTTACTCATTATTTTTATTTTTGGCTGGGCTGGGTCTTCATAGCTGTGTGGGCTTTTTTCTAGTTGTGGCAAGCGGGGGTTACTCTCTGGTTTTGGTGCCCTAGTTTCTCATTGTGGGGGACTGTCTTGTTGCAGAGCATGGGCTCTAGGGTGTGTGGGCTCAAGCAGCTGCTGTACGTGGGCTCAAGCAGCTGCTGTACGTGGGCTCAGCAGTTTCGGCTCCCAGCTCTAAAGCACATGCTCAACGGTTGTGGTGCAGCGGTTTAGCTGCTTCACGGTATGTGGGATTTCCCAGATCAGGGATCGAACTTGTGTCTACTGCATTAGCAGGCGGATTCTTTACCGCTAAGCTGCCAGGAATCCTTATGGAACTTAAATCTTATTCCCTGTGCACGCTAGCTTGCTACTTTAAAAAATACCAGTTAAAGAGAAATATCTATTCAAACAATTTGACACTGAGCTAAAATTCATTTGCTTAGAACTCTCTGAAAGTATTAGGAATTCTGATTATCAAATTATTACCATAAAAATTAAATGTTCTCTCAGTTGCTTGAAATGTTGTACATAGTATAAAAGCTAAACATGGTGATTAGAGATACATCTTTTTGATGATTGCTTACTTCTAACCAAAGCTAAATTATGTTATAAAATCTACTAATAGCTGCCTCTTAATAAGCCTGGTAATTCAGATGGGTTTTAAAAAAATTTCAAGAAGATTTGGCCATTTACTACATTTCTGATCACATGGAAGAACCACCCACAAGGTGTGTGTCACTTAAACTGATGAGAGAGAACATAATATTTTGATATTTTATTTCATTAACTTGCTAATATGACAATACATATCACAAAATGCTAAGTGTGGCATTGGCTCTTTCTCATCTGCAGTATTTTAACCAAAATTTAGGTTTTAAAAAAAAAAATCATAACAAAAATGAAATGTTACCTTTTTAACACCAATCTGAACAGCTCTCTCTATTACGTCCTGTAAGTCATCTGTAAGAGATGAAGCCCACATTAAAATCTGGTAAATAAAAACTCACTTACCTATAATTTAATTATTCTATATTAAAAGAATACATAGAAATCACAGTTACTAAATCAAAGTTAAATCAATACTATTTGATAAGTGCTTATCATATAATAAGACCTAGCAATACCTTAAAAAAAAAAAAACCCATATAAGGCAATATATGTGAACTGTACTTCTGTTTTGTTGACCAAAAGGGCTCAAAGTCTGTTTGGGTTTATAGTTTGCTTTTTTTTTTCATTTAGAAGCTTTTATTTCAATGATGAAAAGACACAGTAAATGGAAACTATACTGATTTACAACAGGCATGCACCTCTAGCTGATAACTGCTGTTAGTTTCTGACTGGCCCAAATCTTAATTTTCTCATTTAGGCACATCTTTATAAATTTTTTTGGACCCTGATATTCAGGGTAAGTTCTTATTTTGAGGTAACTTCTTCTTTGTGGCAGTTTAGTATGAAAATTATGTTCACTGGCTAGCTTCCTTTAACTAAAGGCCTCTAGACTCTCAGGCAACCTGTCCTAGCTTGAGACCATACTTCATATAGATATTTAAATGAATCACAGTATAAGGGAGATAATCCAGAAAGTTGGAATGTACTGGATGAATATACCATACATTTTTGCCATCACCCATAGTCAAAACACTAGATAAGCAGGCCTACAGTTAAGTACCAAATTATTCTTCCCAGACTGCTGCCCTGAGACACAAAGATGTACACTGATATCCCCAGAAATCTGAAGTGAACCCCCACAAAAAACAAATTAACAGATTATCACCTATGTGGTCCCTCTGTCAAATTATAGAGCAACTCCACTATTAAAATTATAGGAAGCAGTTAATGGGACTACGAGAAAAGCATCATCCCACATATAGTAATATTCATCTAGTAGTTTTCCATTCATCTATCAGTTGTTTTCACGAGATTAGCATTAAAAAAACACAACCCCAAACACATCTAATCCTCAAATCCCCATCCACACCAAACACTGGTCTTCGTTCATTCTCAGAGGACAGGATGTCCCAAGAGTGATGAAGGTGGGAGCCAATTCCCCTACAGCCTTTTCTTCAACCATCCCATTAACTACTCTTCATTTCTTGAACTACTTTCCTTTCCCAAAGAGGTAATGCTGAGGTCAGTCAGAAAGGCTGTCTGAGAAGCCTGCCTTGGATTTCTGCGTCTGCTCCAGTCGGTTCACGATGAACCGGCTTGTATCAATGAAGCGGTCAACGCAGTTCACGAGACAGGCCTCAGCCCGCCTGTCCAACTTTGGTCCAGGCTTGTCCACGCACTTCTCCCAGCAAAGTTCCGTCATCTGGTGCACCAGCTGCTGGAACCGCTGCTTCTGGGTCTCCACCTCGATAAAATGACGCAGCTGCGGGTCGACTGAGCCCATACCCGCCGCGGAGGAAGACGACGAGAAGGGATTCATCCAGCGCCGCCCCGAGGCCGGAGAAACGCCGCGCCAACTCACCGACCTTCACGTGCCTCCGCGGCGGAACCGGAAGCACTGTGGCTTGCCTTTTATGCATATGGTTTTCTCAATTTCTATGTTCAAAGTTGTAAACTTGATAACATTTTGTGACAATAGCTATTTTACACATGTTCATGATCGTGGTCTACCAATATAGCTGCTATGGGTTTCACTTTGTTTATAGTTTTATCCAAGATGCACAATAAATCCTTTAATATTTCAATTTTAAGGGTGGGTTAAGCTTTTTATGCTCTTCCTTGGGTCAGAAAATTTGTCTTCATAAATAGCTTACCAAAAGAAAAGTTTACCTTGATGCTTTTGAACCCCCCTATAAATTCCTCTGAACATAGGATCTGTCAAGTTGATACCAATATCTGTGGAAAGCAAAAACAAAACATATAATCATGGAGGGCCTCTATTTGAAATTTTTACTTTAAAAGGTCCAGTTACTAACCTTTTCATTCACATATCCATAAAAATCTAAGTGCCTACTGCTTGTCAGTCACTGTGCTAGACGCTTGGGATACCAAAATGAAAGCCAGTAGTCCTGCTCTCAAGAAACTAACTGCAGAACTGGGAAGGCATACTCCTTAATAGCCAATTAAGAAATTACAATTAGGGGACTTCCCTGGTGGTCCAGCGGTCAAGAATCTGCCTTGCAATGCTAGGGATGCAAGCTCGATCCCTGGTTGGGGAACTAAGATCCCACATGCCATAGAGCCATTAAGCCCACCAGCCACAACCAGAGAGTCCAGAGATTCAGTGTGCCACAACTAAGATCTGACACGCATCTTAAATATCAAAATAAAAGTTTTTTTTTTTTAAAGAAAGAAATTATAAGTAGATACTAGCACTGTGGGACACACAAGAGGGCCACCCAACTTAGTCTAATAGTTAGTCCAGATGAGATTTCTAGAAAGAAGCACTTCCTTGAACTGAATCTTCAAGGATGAGTTGGGAGTTACCCAGCAGAAGACGGGAAACTGCAGATAAGAGGAAGCAGCAGAAACAAAGCATGCGGAGTCTGAAATAGCACAGTGATGGTAGAGAGAAGTGCTGAGATGGGAGAGACCAGAAAAGGGCAGACTCAATACTTGTCTTTAAAACACCAGATGCACCAAGAAGCACTGATGGCTTCCAAGATTGGTATTCGGGACCTCTAGTTCTGGTGTCTTTGTAGAAGGTGGGATCTGAAGGGGGCAAATGGAGTCAGGGTAGTTCATCTGGAAACAAGAGCTCCTATTTGCAACGAAGAGAACCTGAATTAGGGTAATACAAGCGGAGATGCAGAGATGTCAATAAATTATTTTCTTTATTCACCAAATAGTTATGAAGACCAACACTATGCCAAATATTATGTAAGGAGTTAGGGGGTACAGAAATGAACAAGACCTATCACTTGGTCCCAGCCTTCTAGGAATTTACAGTCTATATAGGAACTGAAAATAACATTTGTGATATAAAATAAGGTGGTTTGACAGAAAACAACAAAATTCTGTAAAACGATTATCCTTCAATAAAAAAATAAAAAAACCCAAAAACTAAAATAAGCTGGACTGTAAGCAACATGAGGTGAGAAGTGTTTATCTTCTTCAATGCTCTATCCCTAGAACCTAGCATAATGGTTGGTATATAGGAGGAGCTTTAAATACTTTTAAGCCTGTAAATAATCACTTTACAGCTTTGTGCTTCAGAGCGCCAAGAAGGAGCACAGTTTGGGCAAGAATGATGAAAAAGTCTCACAAAAGATCTAGATCTTATAGAAAGCTAAAGCTTAAAAGCTGACAAGCAGAAAGGGCATCCCACATACAGATGTGTGTAGAAGTCTGGAAGAAATTCACTGTGCTGTAGAGCAGAGGTTCACAATGGAGAGTGATTTTACTGTCCCTCTCTTCTTTTAACCTCTCCCCTCCCTGCCAACCCCTTCCCCCAACATCCAGCAATGTCTGTATTCATTTCTAGTCATCACACTGAGGGAAGTGCTCCTAACAGCTCCTAAGAGCCCCCAGCTGGTTGACCCCCACCCCCACCCCAAGTAGTTGTTACTAATTACCGCCAGCTGCTCTCACTGGCTCATTTGATAAGAGTAAGCACAGAGGCTACTAGATGGGAATCTTCCAAACCTCTGCTTTTCAAATGAGGGGTAGTCCAGAGTATGTAACACCCTGAGATTCCCTGGAGTATCAATTTTACTTTGGAAAATTTGGGGGATAACATAGCTTTTGATTTTAGAAGGGCACTATGCTATTTCAAAGTTAAACACAAGACATCCAGAGAAATTCTGTAAATGCATCAAGATTTACATACCACTGCCACCAACCCTATCACCCAGGGGTATATCCTTCACTCTGGGTCCCTCTTAAGGACCCACTTTTGGTGGATAAGCTTTAGAGCAGGAGGGCTTCCCTGGTGGCTCAGCTGGTAAAGAATCTGCCTGCAATGCGGGAGACCTGGGTTCGATCCCTGAGTTGGGAAGATCCCCTGGAGAAGGGAACTGCTACCCACTCCAGGATTCTGGCGTGGAGAATTCCATGGACAGAGGAGCCTGGCAGGCTACAGTCCATGGAATTGCAAAGAATAGGACTGAGCGATTTTTACTTTTTAGAGCAGGAACTCATCAGCATTGAAAAGGGAGCTTCCACTCCATTCCAAATTTTATCACTTTGCAATGATTAAGCATAGATTCTTATTGCTATTCAGACTGAGGAGATGGTCACTTGTGGTATGATATGCAGACAGTGTCACAGAAATTAGTCTCAGGTATAACCTAAGACACAGTGTTGAAGTGTCTTCTAGGAGGGAGCAATATTTCCCATAAAACACAAATACTTCTGCTTCCTGCCCTCCTTCCCCAGATTAGAAACACAGGCAGCCACTGGTTATGTGATTCGAGAAGGGGGTAATATAGGATTACAACCTGGGGATAGTCAGCTGTCCTAAATCAAAATCTAAGGTTGCTTTTATAACACTGGTTTAATTTTTCTATTATTTAAAAAAAAAAAAAGGTGGCCACGCCTTTTGGCTTGTGGGATCTCAGTTGCTCAATCAGGGACTGAACCCCAGCCATGGCAGTGAGAGAACTGAATTCCACCCACTAGACCACCAGGGAACTTCCTCCACTGGTGTAATTTTTCATGCAACTGCTGCATGTAAAGCTTATTTATGGAACAACTGTCCATGGGTCTAACAGGTTGTTTTCCAAAGTACTGCTCATGAATACTATACGCAGAAATTTATGTAGTGGGTCATAGGCAGAACTTTTTAAATGGCATGGAATAAACTCACATAACAAAGATAGAATGCATACTATGATCCCATTTTTGTTATAAAAAGACACATATCTGGTATGTTTGCCTATTTTTATGTCTCCATATAAATTTAAAAATTATGGAAGGATATAAATTTTAAACATTGGTTACCCCTGGAAAGTGGAAATGAAGAGCATACAGAAAGAAATACATGTCAATTAAACCCACCTTCTGTAAGAAGTCTTTTCTAGCTTATTTGGTTGAGATTCCTTTATCAATTTTCTTACCACCTATACTAAAATTACACATCTTTTACCCACTCATTCATACTTCCACTGAACAGTCACTGTACTAAATAAAATAAGCCCCTGGGAAACAAAGACAAATACCACAAATACCATCAAGTATCTGCCTTAAAAGCGTGTAGACTAATGGGAAAGGCAGATACATAAGTATTTTAATTATAAAATAATGTGGTAAAGTAAAGGGTAGGTAAAAATCAACCAGGCAAGAGGATATTAGAGACAGAGGGGACATTACCGTCCCAAACTGCCACTATAAAACCTTTTCAGAAGCAAGAAACAGCACCTCCAAGTGTTTATAGAGCATAAAAAGGATGAAGCCGGAAAAGTGGGCAGGACTAGACCATAGAAAGGCTTTGTACGCTATGCTGTGTGCTAAGTCGCTTTGGTCGTGTCCGACCCTTTGCAGCCCCATGGACTGCAGCCCGCCAAGCTCCTCTGTCCATGGGATTCTCCAGGCTCGAATATACTGGAGCGGGTTGCCATTTCCTTCTCCAATGCTATGTTAAGGCACTTCAGCTATCTTGAGGACAGTAACTAAAAGATCTGAAGCAGAAGAAAAATGTAGCTGACTTTTTTATACAGACCACTCTGGACACTAGAGAAAGGATTTAAAGAGACCTAACTTGAGGCAAGGATTAAGTTTTTATTACAAACACAAAACTTTTAAAAAGTGTGTCTCCTCTTCTTTGGGGAGTGTTTCGTGGCTCTCACCCCATCTACTCCATCAATTGTATCACAGATTGTAATAAAGAGGCTGAGAGACACCACACCTTCAAAATGTCTACAACCTCTGAGGACCTACCTGTCCCCCACCCCAGGCTCTCCCACAGTATCTTAAAAAACCTCTTTCGTGGCACTTTAAGGTGCTACTTAAACACTCTCCCCTGCATTTGCTTTGACTGTACATACCTCTCCAGCCTGAAAATTAACTGTACCACTAGATTCTTTATAATTCCACATACTTAGCACAGTATCTTTGTAAAAAAAAAATAGTACCCAAAACAACTCTTAGATCTAAGTTTATAATCCTAACCTCTTTGAATGCAAGACATTTCCAACTGACCAGTAACTGTCTCCACCTGATGTCCTGTAAGATTCTCACATTTACCTAATCCAAATGGATTTCCTTACATTTCCCACCCAATGCCAAACTAATCAGACTTCCATTTCATATTGAGGTATTTATCCCAACCCTGAATCATGTTTACTCTCCCTTACTTGTCATAAACACTCAGCTGCTAAATGCTGCATCTGTACCTCTCCCCCATTTCTCTCTCCCTTTTCCAATGCCCTTGCTCAAGTTCTGATATGCTTCCCTGCCTCTCCCTGTGACCTACCAAACCTACACAACAGCTGTCATTTTCCTACTTCAAGTAGCTAGAAAGTTCACAAAGAAGGCGCATGCCCTGCTTTACCCACTGCTGTATCCCACAGCCCAAGGCTCCCAATGTGAAACTGGCACCCAATGATTTGCTTAAAGAATGCTCCTTGTCAAAAGCCTCCAGTGAACCTCTACTCTATACACGGTAAAATCAAACTCAGCAACACATTCAAGTCCCAAGTCAGCCTTCCAATCCTAGCTCTCACAACGTCCGTGCGCACCCTCGCCACCGCCCCCCACCTTTCCTGAGTGCCTGGTACTAAATATGCTTACTCCTTTAGTCCCTGTCGAATTCTCCCTCTCTTGTTCTACTGATGCTGAATGGTTAGTGTACTCGCCAAGTGCAGAACCTGTTTCTCTTCCCATTGTGTGTGCCTTCCAGTTTCCCCACCATGTGGTGATGCCAGCAGCTGCGTTAAGGACAGGATCTGTGTTCCTAGGCCGATGCCTGGCCCACCAGAGGCGCTCAGTAACTATGATATGAACTATGATACGAATCAGTGAGTGAACGCGTCCCTCGAAGCCATACCCTATCCTCCTCTCCACCAAACAAACGGGAAGGGGTGGGAGGTGCACGTAGGCTAGAGGAGAATACAACGTCTGGCTTTGAGTTTTTTAGCAGTTGTGTTTTTTCTTTTTATTGAATACAACATGTTGGAAAGAGCACAAGTCATAACTGCGAAGTTCGTCAATTTTCACAATAAGCACACAGGTGAAGCCAGCACCCAGACAGAGCATCAGAATATTACCAGCACCCAGAGGCCTTCCCGCTCCCTCTTCCGAGGAGTGCACTTTCAACCGGGCAAAGAGCTGCAGAGCTCACGTCCTGGGCCCTCTAGCAGCTCTAGCAGCGGTGCGCGACGCCCGGGAATCGAAATGCCCCAAATCCTGGCAAACTTACCCACGAATTTGAAACGACTCATGACTGCAGCCCCAGGCTCTCCTCGACGGAAGCGGAAACGGCCCTCTATCGCCCCGCCCCTCCATTAGCCCCGCCCCTCGCCGCTGACATCCGGTGTCCCGGGAGCCCCCGGGGCCGCTGAAGGTGAGCTGGCTGTCATGGCGTTCTTGTCATCGGCGGCCTATCTGACCCACCAGCAGAAGGTGCTGCGGCTTTATAAGCGGGCGCTGCGACACCTGGAATCATGGTGCATCCACAGGTGGGAGATGGGGACCCAGGGCGCGGGGAGGTGACCCCGGGGGCTCCCACAGAGGCTGAGAGGCCCTTGGTACCGGGCGGCTCAAGGACTTCGGGGACGGGGTGGGAACGCGGCCCCTCGCCCCCAAAGCCCGCCTCTAGACTCGGGTTCGAATGCGGAATTCATCGCCCACATCTGAGAGACCTTGAAGACTTGTTTATCTGGCTCGGGCCTCAGTTTTCTAATCAGGAAAACGGACGCGGTACCCACGCAGAGGGTTGCTTAACGAGAGCAAGAAAGGACCACAGATGGACTTTGTTGTGCCTCCAGCGCTCACTCAATAATAGCTTCCTTCGTGACCTCTTTCCTAATATTGGCAGTAATAACAAGTGCGTTCTTTTCTTTAGTCCTCGCACCTCTGGGAGTTAGGGGTGATTTAGCCTTATTTTATAGATGAAAAAAGGCAAGAGGGTAACTTGCTCAAGGCCCTGCAGCTGGTAAGTGGCCTAGCCAGGATTAAAACTCAGGTGTCTTAACTCCAAAGCATCATCATCACCCGCACCCCACCCCCATCAGCTTTCCTCTTTATAGCTTCATCCCACATAATTCTTTACCTCCCACATAATTTTCTTCTTTCCTCTCTTGTCCATCTGGAACTAGTCTTAGAACACAATCTTAAAACACAGATTTTTGTGATCTAAGTGCAATGCATGCTGGGGTAACAACCCAAGATGTATGAATGCAAGGCCTCCACTCCCTTAGCAGATTCCTGAATGAGAAGGGCTTCCGAGGAAAACTTCTAAGCAATAGGAAACTGAGTATGTCTGGAAAAGCTGTGAAGGGCATCCTTGAAGCCCAGATTTTATAGATTTGGGATGATTGTAAGTCACCGACTTACTTCTCTTTGCTAGGCTGCAGGATGGCGAGGTTCAAGGCTGTAGGGTTCATTACTTTCCTAATTTTCTTTATCCATAACAGAACTTGCCATTCAGGTTCTATGCTGGCTGATGAATAAATAAATGTTAACACGGCTTTTTTCTCAGCTGTAGCAGTTTATGGATTAATGGGGAAGATGGACATATAGAAACAGCATAGAGAATTATCAATTTTATAAGATGAAGGAAGTCAAGCCATCAAGAATGCAGGCAGTGCTGAACTACATCTGGGAATATTAATACTAGCCTTGGAGGAAAGGATAAATGTAGTTACCATGATAACACTAGCTCAGCGTTTCTTTAAATCTCCTAACATCTTTTCTCTGTACTTTCCTGATATTTTTTTTCTTCCATTTGCCCTCACAGTGCTATTTGTTCTGCATGGGTCCATCCTAGACAATTGGTTATTGCTGTATATACCTTGTGCAGCCTCATCTATTGTTGGGACTTGTCTCTAGAGCTGTATTTCCAACTATTTGTTAGATTACCTACAGTACTCTGAAGCTGAACTTACTTTTATTTTCACTACCTCATTTTGACTCTCTTCCCAAATTCCCTACCTCAGCTAATGGCATTACTAGTAATATAGTCACTCAGCTTTAAAGGGAAAGGGAAGTCGCTCAGT
This sequence comes from Giraffa tippelskirchi, assembly GCF_054371585.1. NCBI lineage: Eukaryota > Metazoa > Chordata > Mammalia > Artiodactyla > Giraffidae > Giraffa > Giraffa tippelskirchi. The sequence continues at coordinate 61,704,301 of NC_137280.1, forward strand.
TGTGTCCGACTCTTTGCGACCCTGTGGACTGTAGCCTACCAGGCTCCTTCGTCCATGGGACTCTCCAGGCAAGAATACTGGAGTGGTTTGCCATTTCCTTCTCCAGGGGATCTTCCCGACCCAGGGATCGAACCCAGGTCTCCCGCATTGGAGGCAGACGCTTTAACCTCTGAGCCACCAGGGAAGTCCACTCAGCTTTAAGTCTTAGTATTATTTTCAGGTGCTCCAAACTTACCCCTCTGCCAGAGACATACACATACATACTTATATGCCACGTACAACTGGACACTGGTTTTTGTAAATTCTCTTCCCACTGTAATAATATTAGTAGTTGACATTGAGCACTGAGGATGTACCCAGCACTGTGTGAAGTGTGTTTATATGTTTTAGCTTATCGCATCTTTAAGGGCAGCCTGAAGATACAGATAATGTTATTAACACTTTAATGGAGGAGGAACCCATGGCCTAAAGACTTTAAGTAATTTATCCTAGATCACACAGCTAGTAACTGCAGAGCTAAGATTCAGGCTTAAGCAATCTGACTCCATAGCCTGCTCTCACAAATCTGTAGTCTAAATGTTTCTCTCCTGTCACCATCCATCACTGTGGCCTGCTTCAGGCCCTTATCATCTGTGGCCTGGATTATCAAGGCCCTTTTATTACTCAGCCATAAAAAAGAATGAAATAATGCCATTTGTAGCAACATGGATGACCCTAGAGATGATTATACTAAGTGAAGTAAGTCAAACAGACAAGACAAATATCATATGATATCACTTATAGGAATCTAAAATATACAAATGAATTTAATTACAAAACAGACATACAGACAAAACAAATTTATGGTTACCAAAGGGGAAGTTGGGGTGGAGGTATAAATTAGGAGTTTGAGATTAGCAGATTCAAACTATTGTCTATAACAAGGATCTACTGTATAGCATAGGGAATTATATTCAGTATCTTATAATAAGCTGTAAGGGAAGAGAATATGAAAAAGTATATGTATGTATGTATAACTGATTCACTTTGCTGTACACCAGAAACTAAATGCAGCATTGTAAATCAACTATTGTCTTAAAAATTAATAAAAAAATTTTAAGTCCCATAAATGATCTCTGCATCTATGGCAGCCCACTCCAGTATCCTTGCTTGGAAAATCTAATGGACAGAGGAGGCTGGTGGACTACAGTCCATGGGGTTGCAAAGAGTCAGACACAACTGAGGAACAGTTTCACTAACACTTTATAGAACCTGACCAGAACTTGCCTAAGGTCATGCAGCTAGGTCAGATTCAGAATTTGAACCCAGGTCTGTTTTGAGCCACACTGTTGCCACCATGTAATACCTGCCTTCCACATCTCTGTGTCCAGAATTTAGCTCAGTGTCTAGCACAAGGTAGGAGGAGGTTCAGTAAGTTGTCATTCAGTGAATTGAATGATCCTCCTATAGAGGAGATGGGGAAAGAGGTTAGGCTGTCTTTATTAATACAATAGATTTTTGCTGCTGGTGTTTCGGGGTGACTGCCAAGAAAGCTGTGGTAATGATGCAGCTGCTCCATTAACAGGGTCCGGGGAGGGGCTGGGAAGTTACCTGGGAGGCATTAGTGGAAGTACTGCTTCTTGTCAGATAGTTACGCTTCCTGATCGAGTAGATTACATTTCTAATCTCCAAAACCATTTTTTGTTTAAGGGATAAATACCGGTACTTTGCTTGCTTGTTGAGAGCCCGGTTTGATGAACATAAGAATGAAAAGGACATGGTGAAGGCCACCCAGCTGCTGAGGGAGGCAGAGGAAGAGTTCTGGCACGGTCAGCATCCTCAGCCGTACATCTTCCCTGAGTCTCCGGGGGGCACCTCCTATGAGAGATACGAGTGTTACAAGGTAGGTGAGGACCACAGGTGTGTCGAATTCCAGACCTCAGCCCTGGAAACCACTCGCCTTTTTAAGGGCAGCTAGATTTCTTCTCTGACAATTACACATTTGTTTCAGTGTCAGTTTTCTCTCTCCCAGACACCATCAAGACTTTTCTTTCCAAACTCAGAGCCAGGGTCTTTCAGTAAACTTTTTGGCAAAGGAAAGTACTTAAGGAATGGGTAAATAACTCATTTTTGGATCTTGGAGTTAAGCAGTTTCAATCGGTGCTTTGTATTCTAAGTGGTATTTCCAAATAACATAAAGCCATATGGGATGTTTAGAGAGCTCGGGTAGGAGAGGGGCACTGCCAGTTCTCTCTGGATGGACCTTGCTGCTTTCCAGCCCTAGGTTGTTTCACTCGAAGGTGTTCTCCTTTATTTTGGTCCTCTGCTGTTTATGGCTTAGTGTCAGAAGCAAGTCTGGTACTTGGAATTGTTATAAAAATGCACCTTGATTTTTGTCTCCTGAGAAGGCACGCCCTGTGGCATGTAAATGTGTCCTGTGGAATGACGCTGTGATTTCCCCTCCTGACAGGTTCCCGAGTGCTGCTTAGATGACTGGCATCCTTCGGAGAAGGCGATGTATCCTGACTACTTTGCTAAGAGAGAGCAGTGGAAGAAACTGCGGAGGGAGAGCTGGGAGCGGGAGGTGAGTTTTGCCTATACTTTCTCTTTCAGGTGTGTTCAGTACAACATTTACAGCCATCTTAGAAATTGGTTATATGTGTTTCCTGGTCTTTGGGCTTTTCTGTTCTTTGATTTTGCTTCTCTCTTCCTTCCCCTCCATAATCCTTTGCTTGACTTTTCTCTACTCTATATTAACCTTCACCAGCGCCTTGGGTATTTTTCCACTCATGATGACTGATTTATATATATATTTAAAACGTATTCATTTTTTGGCTGTGCTGGGTCTTCATTGCTGTGAGGGCTTTTCTCTAGTTGTGGCAAGCAGGGGCTACTCTCTAGTTGCCATTTGCAGACTTCTCATGGCAGTGGCTTTTCTTGTTGAGCATGGACTCGAGGGCATGTTGGCTTCAGTAGCTGCGGCTCCCAGGCTCTAGAGCACAGCCTCAATAGTTGTGACACACGGGCTTAGTTGCTCTGTAGCATGTGGAATCTCCCTGGATCAGGGATTGAACCTGTATCTAGTGCATTGGCAGGTGAATTCTTCACCACTGAGCCGCTAGGGAAGCCCTGATTTATATTTTAAAAAATTCAATTCTTGCTGTAGTGTGAAAAATAAATTGGAGAGGGCAAGTGGAGAAGGGGAGAGACCAGTTTGCATTATTGCCGTAGTTAAGTCCAAAGATTACACAACCAGCACTAGGATGGGTGCGGTGGATGTGGAAGGAAGCAGCTTCAGGATATTGTTTGCAGGGATGTGAAGAGAGATTGAATTGGGGTAGGGGGACCGTGTGGAGTGAAGGACAGGGAAGACTCAAGAATGATTTCCATGTTGTAAGCTTCAACATGTGGAGTTTGGTGGTGGTGTTTATTGACATAGGGAAGAGGAGAGAAAACAGATGTCAGAGGACAATCAGGTGTTCAGTTTTAAATGTTTAAAAATATTAAAGTTGAGAATCCTGTGAGACATCTGGTGCAGGCGTCAGAGGGTGACTTTGGATGTGCAAATTTGGAACTCGAGAGCGATCTGGGCTCAGAATAGAAGTGTGGGCGTTATCAGTTGTTTTAAAAGCCACAGAAGGGGGAATAGGGGGCCTCTTCCTGGTTCCCTCTCCACAGCAGAGGAACTGGATTAAGTGGAGGCTGGCGGAGAGCCACAGAAAGGTTTGAGATCCTTAGATCCAAGAGAAAGTGTTTCAGGAATAGTGGCCAGGGCCAATCATCTTTGACGTGGATTAGAGTCCTGGAAATAACATCTGAAGGTGTTGGTTACAGAAAGGGCATTAGTGGCCCTGACTGGAGCTTATCTGTCACACAAAGATTGATCGGAAGGTGAGGAGGAGAAAACGGGAGGGAGAGATGACTCTCGAACATTTGCTGAAGAGAACGAAGAAATGGGGCAGTAACTGGAGACCGAGAGATTACTTTCTTTTAAAATAAATAATAATGCATATGTGCTGGTGAGATTTGGGGAGAGGGAGAGTCTGGTAATGCCGAATTGAGATGAAACAGATACAGAAGGAAAGTTTTTGAGGATCCCAAGCCTGTGTGGGGGCCTTTGAAAGGAGAAGGGATTCTTCCTCCATTCTTATTGGTAAATACTTTGGGGTTAGAAGTTTTGATAATGAGGAAATGACAGACTTTCATGTGCTGGCTTCTGTTTCTTAAGTGAAATAAGGAAAAGACAGGGAGTGAGCAAAGCATGCTTGTAGAATGTGGAGAAGGTGTGATAATCGTGGGCAGAGGATGAGCTTGCTGGAGAGGAGCAGTAAGATTGCCATGGGGTGGTGAAGGCCCATGTGAGGCTGGGAATAGATATGTTGTGACTCCAGTTTGTTCCAGAAATTTTTTTCTCTTTAGCAATACTAAGCTGTACGGGTGCGGGCCTGAAGGTAGACGGTGTGGCTGTTCTCTGTCAAGAGTGACAAGGAATTGAAGTTACTCCATAGGGAGTGATTTTGTGATGGAGTCTGGGTGGATCAAGTAGGGAAGTACGCAGGAGACTGATGCAGAGAAGGGCAAGTTAAGTGGAAGAACGTGTGAACTGGTAGCCTCTATGAGTTCAGGAAATTATTTTCAAGGGGCCTTTAAGCAAATGAGCTGGAAGAGGACACTGGTTACTGGGATATTGGGTTACTTGAAGTCATGATTTTGTGATCAAGGAGGGCAGTGTTTTCCAAGAAGTATGTGAGCATTTGGGAACTTGAGGCGTGTTTATTCATGGAGAGCAGCAGATTCATTCTGCAGTTGATCACTTTGATAACCTCTCCCCAAAACCTTCCTCCTTTATTTATTCCATTGACATTATTAAACAGCACATGTACTGTGGCCCAGGTTTGCCACAACCCAGAATTGGTTTTCTGTAGAGAGGTTCAAAAAATCTTGGCTCTGGCAAGTGGGTGCCTTGGGTCTCCTTTGTTGGGACCGTGGTAGTCTCAGAGGTTCGCTGGAACAAGGGTAGCTGGGCAGCAGGGGGCAGGACTGAGCACATTTGTACCTGATTGCTGTTTGGAGGGCTTTTAAATTAACATCCCTGATATATTCAAATTGAGGTTTCTTAACAGTGCTTTTGGAGACCACTTTGCAGAGACAGGAGAACATGGTGGGGGGGCGGGGTTGGCCAGGTGAAGGAGCCATAACAAGGGGAACTGGAGTAGTAATTGTCAGGGTTTTGCTTAATGAGTAGGAGGTGGGGTAGGAGGGTTTGTTCTCAGCTTTGCTGTTTTAAGAATGGGAAAACCTTGAAGGAGAACAGCTTTTGTGTCTGAGTTAAAATATGGGCATAAAAATAATGCAGTTCTGTATAAACAACCCTTTTCTGTAGTGAGGATCAGAGTGTCATGTGACACAGTAGAAACAACGCTGACACTGCTCCACAGCAGAGAGGTTGGACCGTCAGTTTGACTCCTTTTCTAATTGTTCCTTCCTTACCCCTCTTCTAGGTGAAGCAGCTGCAAGAGGAGACCCCGGTTGGTGGTCCCCGAACTGAAGCTTTGCCCCCAGCCCGAAAGGAAGGTGACTTGCCCCCTCTGTGGTGGCATATCGTGACCAGACCCCGGGAGCGGCCTATGTAGAGAGAGGAAGATGCCTCACAGTCACGCTCGCAAGTGAGATGAGTTACCAGGACACCCACTTGCCCTAATAAAATAATTCCACCTGGCATGACTGACGTGTTCTTCTGAGGAGTGACATGCCAGCTGATTGGGCCGCTGTCATTTTCTTAGCAGTTATGCATATAAAGAAAAGTGTGTGAAATGTAGTTGGTCAGATGTGTTCTGTTCTTCCCCATTAAGTCATATTGATAAATATGCTATCAAGGGAAAACTACACAGCAGAACCAGATACAAGATTTACTTGAATAAACGAGTTGAAGGCTTAACTCAGCTGTAATGACTGGAAGGCATAAGAGGCTAAGAAGAGAAAGCATGCCAGTAGTGAGGGTGTAAGAACTTTTCTGTTTTCTAGAGTCCACTCATGGAAGTTTAGCTTTGATTAAAGGACCACTCTTAAGAAGCACACAGCAAATACGCATGCAGTTTATGGGGTTCTCAGGATTGGAGTTTGGTGGCTGGGGTTAAAGCATCTGATCTGAATAGCACTTTTGTGACAGTCATTTCGAAGGCAGTTTCCCAGCTTTGCTTCCTCTTCTATAGCTTGGATTGTCTGCAGACACAAAGGAAAGGGTGGCAAAACTAAATGAAGTTTTTTTTTTTTTAAAGGTAAAGCCATTTTAAAAATTCAACCAAACTCAGTTCTTGGTAACTCACTGGAACTGTTAACATTAAACTCACTGGAACCTAACACTTAGGTCAGGCAACTTAAGTGTTCTTCGGGTGCACAGAAATGATGTTGTAAGTTTTCTAACTAAGCTCAATCTGAGTTTCAGCCCATCTTCTAACATTTGACAAGACCTCAGCCTGAATTTTAATAAGACTTGAAATGCAGGGCTTTTTTTTCTAGTGGTTCTTTATTTATAATGTAGGCTGAAGCAACTGTTACAAGGTAGAAGGGAGACACGTTACACAGTTGTTATTTATACAAGCTTAGAACAAAAAACTGCACAGGGAGAGGTCAACTCTCAGTACGAACTAGCAACTAAACCACAATAATTTACCTTTAGAAACGATTTATTTTTAGCTGTGACACTGCTTTTACAATATGCAAAAACACAAACAGAACTACCCAAGGTGTTTTGTCACATTCTTTCTACATTGAATTTGGCAACATTTTATATTAAATTTATTCAGATTATACTAACGTTTAAAAACTAAACAAGTGAAAAGCTGTACCAAGGTACAGTTACATCCATTTATTTCAAAGGTTTAAAATACCACTTTTATCTAACGTAATTACCTTGCAGTGATTTCTGCTTTTGCAAAAACCATCTCAAGCATCATATGCACAATGCATCAGCTACTTTTAGTCTTCAAGATTGGTGGGCTAAACCACAGGCACTACTGTTGCTTATATTCTGTAAAAGGAGCTTGTTTTTCAAAGAAAAAAAGCTTAAATAGTTTCTAATAATCATGCCTTTGCTTTAAAGCCATAACATAAAATGTCCTTGAGCGATCACAGCAGTGTTAAATGTTAATATATAGAACAGTGACTGTACAGGTACGTTTCTTTCACATCCAATGCAGTTATGTATTAAAGCATAAGAGTATGTAGCCGAAGCTTAGCACCAACAGAGATCTGCAGGCCCCGGGGAACCCACCAGGCTCTCTCCTTGAGAGGTTCGGTCCCAAATGAACACTTTCAACTGACCCCAGTAAGGGGCTGGCTTTTTTTTTTTTAAACACCATTGCAGTCTCCAAACGTGGTCCCTTTAAATCTACAAATCTCTGTTGGCTTTAGGGGATGGGCATTATAAAAATTTAACTTTCACTTAAAAAAGAAAAGACAGAAATCCATTCCAAAAAACATTACCTAGAATACAAAAAAGAGGACAGTATAGTGGTCAGATTCCAGGTGACAAGAAAGAAATCCTCCTCTCCGATGTTTAGTATGAAGCCAGTTAACTGCCACTTATTTAAAAGAAGATAAGAAAAACAAGCCCCCAGACTGGTAAACACATTGGCAAGTTGCTAGACTCCAAGCTGGTTACCCTTGTTAAATCCGCTCGAGTTTTTTCAAAATATTTGGGCTTTTCAACGCACCCAGCCTGCTGGGCACAGTTAAGTAAAAGGCATTTGCTATATCTAAGAATTCCCTGCTATCATTTTTAAATGTTTTCACATTTTTAAAACTGCCTTACCATTTTGGATGCATTTGGACTCAATGAAAGTGGGTATAACAGATGAGTAACTGAAGTGGGGTTTCTGTCTACCCGGTGGCGGCCGCATGCACAGGACTGGAGGTGGGTGCTGTGTGCAGTCAGGAGGAATCGTGGGAGAAAGGAAGTCCTTAAACACCCTACAGAAACAGACACTGCAATCCAGTATGGCTTATTCGGATGCATTTACCATGAAGCTACTAGAAATTCAACCTACGAGGCTACCCTTAAATGTAACAGGATCGGCTATGTTGACAGTGTGCCCCTCCCACAACCCTCCCCCCAATCCCAACACAGTCTACCATTTCCAGAGTTACTTCACTCCAAATATTGCTCATCAACTGACTCCCGCATTTCTCATCCCGAAAGTAGTTTGCTTTGCTAAGGAATTTTACTCCTTATCCATTTTGTTTGTCCATTAAAATAACTTGAATTTGCTCCTAAGCCAGACTACTACAATGCATCTACAAAAGCTTGCAGGAAAACAAAAGAAAAAAAGCTAAGTATAGTTATCCTTTCTTCTGAAATCACTAACTTTGTGGTTCCCCTGCCCGACCTCCCCCCGCCCTAATGCATTTAAAATTTTACAAAGACTTGTAAAAAAGTTAAATGGAATTTGGCACCTTCAGAAAAATCAAAAGGGAAACTTAAGATTAAAATGTGCAGAAAGAAAACTGTTGATATTTACAAATTAAAAGATCAAGGTTATGTCAGTTACATACGTTGCTTTTAATTCTTATCTAAAGGTGTACTTTCAAAAGAGCTGTGTTCTGAGTTGCCTACAAAATCTTTTGATTATAGATTGGAATGGATCAAGACAAATTAGGTCTTATTAATTAGACAGTTCATTCCCCACTGGCAGCATTTCTTGTGAGCCTAAAAGAGCCTAAGAGAAGCGCGGGGCTGAGCGGTCATTTGTCGTGGTCTTCTTCAGTTTCACGCCCCTTCGGATGGCGTTCAGCATGTCTTCTCCTTGCGGGACGTCCCTCGGGCTCAGGTCAGCAGGGTCACTCTCTGGAAGCTGGCCTGGGGAGGCAGTGGCACTTGGGGGATCCCTCTCCTGGTCTTCGGCCTCGCTTTCTGGAATCGCCTGTCTGTGCTCCTCGGGGATGCTCGGCTTCAGGCCTGGAAGAGGGGGGTTGACGGAGGCTTGGCCGCTCCACATTGAGGCGGGCATGCTGCTGACACCCTGGGGGCCCTCACCCATAGATGGTGACTCTGGGCTCTGCTCACCCCGCTCCTCGGGCCCATCCGGAGGGGCTGGCAACACCCCGGGGAGGTCTGGGACGGTGGGGGTCTTGACAGGGATCACAGGTGTCTTGATGGGGATGGGGCCAGCTCCTATGGTCCCCCGGCGGACAGAAGGCTTGGTGGAAGGGGTCCGTCGGATGGTTGCAACCCCTGGGGTGACCATAGCAGGTCCGAGGGTGGTGGGAAGGCCCGCGGTCGAGGCCGGGCGCTTGGCTTGGAACATCCTTCGATAGGACTGGCTGATGTCGCTGTTTCTCGGGATGGTGGAGGATTTGTCAAACTCCTGCTGATCAGCCTCCTGGTCACCACTTACAGAGAAATAATCGTAATCTGAAACTGATTATAGGATCCGATTAGAAATCTCCAAGGTGGTGGCTGTGCTTTTTCATTCTCTGTGTTGGGAGGACAGAAGGCCCCAGAGGCCAGGGACTTCACCCACAACCTCACCCTAAGCCTCCCTGGGTTTCCAGGCCCCCACCATCTAAGAACTCCTTGACAGGGATCGGCATTTTGTTCACCAAGGGAGCCCAGAGCACCCAGAGAAGAGCTGGACACAACAGGCCTGCACTCAAATACTGCTGAGCTGGGAAGGACGCAAAACACTACCTCCGAGAACCTCTGGGAGGAATCAAGAGGGTGGAAGGAGGAAATAACCTCTCCAGCCTGGAATATAAAGTGAGAAACAAACCCCACATGGACTGTACAGACCTCCCTCATGATCAGCTCATTAGGCAAAGACAACAGAACTGGCAACGAGTCTCTGAAAACTATGCACAAAGACAGGTTCCATCAGTTCAGCGTGCTCACTTCCTCTCCCAACACAGGGTCACGTGGGAGGGGAAAAGCACCCAGACTGAACACCTCAGAGCACGTTTCTGAACAGCAGCATCTGGCATCTGGGCCAGGTCAGTTCTGGGGTGGGGGTGCAGGGGTCTTTGGGCTGTATTATGGGATGTTTAGCAGCATCCCCGGCTGGCTACCAGATGCCAGCAGCACTCCCTCCAACTGTGACAACTAAAAATGTCTCTAGATGTTGCCAAGTGTCCTCTGGGGAGCAAGACGGCCCTCCACTGAGACCCACTGTCTGAGAGACCTGGATGAAGGACTGCCAACAGGCTTGGCCAACTCTCACAGATCTCTCCTAGCGGCTGGAATGCCATCATGCTGGCCTTGTGGGTGTCTGGGAAAGGGATCAGAGAGGCAGGTTCATAGAGAATATGGCTGGAACAGGTTAAGAATTTGGGCTTCAGACTCTTAACAAATCTTAGATTCAAACTCTAGCTCTGCTTCTTATTACTTGTGTGAACCCTGGGCCTCAGTCTCCATGTATGTAAAATGAGGAGAAATATACACAGGGGCTTCCCAGGTGGCGCAGTGGTAAAGAACCTGCCTGCCAACGCAGGACACACAAGAGATGCAGTGTTTGATCCCTGGGTCGGGAAGATCCCCTGGAGGAGAATATGGCAACCCATTCCAGTATTCTTGCCTGGAGAATTCCGTGGACAGAGGGAGCCTGGTGGGCTACAGTCCATGGAGCTGCAGAGTCAGACACGACTGAGTGAGCACACATACTTGTTATATAAGTGGCTGTGACAAATAAATGGGACAGTAAAGTGCTTAGTCTGTTTTTGTCTGTTTAGTCGCCCAGTCATGTCCGACTCTGCAACCTTGTCCATGGGATTTTTCAGGCAGAATACTGGAGTGGGTTGCCATCCTCCTCTAAGGGATCTTCCTGACCCAAGGATCAAACCTGCATTGGCAGGTGGATTCTTTACCCTCTGAGCCATCAGGGAAGCCCAAAGTGTGTATTACCAAGTGCCAAACACAAATGATACAGTATCATTAACAGCATCTTGTGTTCACATTGGGAACTGCCCTGGACCCTGAAGGTGAACAACAAGTGAAGCTGTGAAAGTCTGGCCACTTCCTTGGATGGCAGCTACCTAACAATCACAGACGGAGCCCTCCCGAGCATTCCAAGATGCTCAGTGGTATCTGGACGGACGTCTGCCTCCTCCCGGCGGGGAGGGCTCCCCGTCCTTACCTGGCACTGCTCAGGAAGCCCGGCTGGAAGGCCTAGGCTGCCTCCTACCTTGGGAGGGGATGGTGTCCTCAGAGCAGCAGGGGGTGGTGGTCTGGGTGCTGTAGCCACTGGAGCACTGAAGCGAATCCCGGCTGCTCCTCTGGGTGTCCAGCTGGAGGCCCCGAGACAGGGCCAGTGCCAGTTCCTCACAAGCCTCCATCTCCTCTGCAGGCTGCAGGTGGGAGGAAAGAGACAGACGAGCCCCCGGGGCCATGAGTCCCTGTCTGATAACCCCAGAGCCTTTCCACTCTTCCAGTGGGGCCTTGTCTGGGTCCTACTCTGTTCCTATGACCACCACTGGGTCTGTGAGCCCGGGAGGTTGTCAGCTTGCTTGGGCCCTACCCAGGCTCTATAAAGTTCTCGAGTCTAACTCCCATACGAGACCTTCCCTGGGGGCCTTCTAAATGCCCTAGAGCAGCGAGTCGGGGAAAGGGGCTCGGGTCCCTCCAGCCGCCAGCCAGCACGTGGCCCCTGGCCAGGTGTGGAGGGCCCCAGCCAGCTGAAGAAAACAAGAGCGTCACCCTGGTGGCAGCCGACACGGTCATGCTCCTTGGCCTCTGGGCCTCCTCGGTAGCGGCAGGGGCACCTCCTGCCGCAGCGGGCACTCCTCCGCTGGGGTCTGGCTCTCGCTTCTCTTTGCGGCGCTGAAGGGTGTTCACCAGAGGCTGATCGTAAGGTCCTGGCTTGGCCCAGTCCTGAGTGGAGCAAGTGTGGTCAGGCGGCAGGGCCTCGGCCTCCACTTGGAGGCCAGAGAACCCTCCAGACAGCTGCCCACCCATGGAAGGCGGCTGGGAAGCTCGCGCTGGGACAGGCCAGCAGCCCCTTCTCCCCTCACCCAATGCTAGCAGAAGGGAATGGACAGTCCTTTGGGGAACCCCTGGGTATCTCTCCTTTCCTCATATCTGCCCAAAGACAGAAAACCCACAACAACTGGGCAGGAAGCCTGGGGGAGACTCTCACTTACAGCCACCAAACAGCTGACCAACTGCCTGTGGTGTCTAAAGGCACCAGCGTGTGGAGAGACATCCCCAGGGACTAGGCCCTCCCCCTGAAAGCTGAGGAAGACCTTGGCCTATGGGCTCAATTGATTGCATGTGCACATCCTGGCCACCAGAGGACACTAAAGGAATGTCAGACACTTTCCCTGAGGCTGAGCCTCACTTCAGGGAAGCAGCCCCAAAGGGCACCTGGGGATGTGCCTTCTGAGGTCCTCACAAAGGAAGCGAAGGCCCCTGGGTTGGAGAAGGATTCTGAGGAGTCTGAGAGGTCCGCACCACTTGCTCAAAATGCAGGCTGCCTAGGGGCCTCCTATTCCAGTTAGGGACCTCTCGAAATATCCTCCGGGCGTCAATTGTACTTGCTAGGAAATAATATAAAAACTTGTTTTTATATTAAAGCAAACATGTCTTAATATAAACCATTAAGACTAAAAATAAAGTCTGCATGTACTTTGAAGATTAAAAAAAAAAATGCTAAAAACCTATTTGGGGGCATGGTTCTATTACCATGGCCCGATAAGGGACTCCGGGAACAGTATGGGGTACACAGTCCCTGATATCAGCGACTCCCTCAGGAATCCCCCAGGAGGGCAGAACCGGGATGTACACTTTGGAACCAAACATCCCCACCGTGCTCCATCTGGGTCTACTGGGGTCTAACTGGGGTGAACTGGTGTCTCCTAAAGGCAGCCCCCCCAAGCCCACACTGAGATGTGTGGACATCTCAGTCTCAGCGCTGCCTGCTGGGTTCTGGATCTCCCCCCCGGGGGAATTTGCTCAGGGAGGAGGTGTTATGGGGAAGAAGGCGGAGTGTGAGAGGAGGAGGGTGAGGGGAGAGTCGGGGTGAGAATCATGGGGGCAGAAGAGGGGTGAGCACAGAGGCAATGAGGGAGGGGGGAGAGGGCAGAGAGACACAAACCTTCCAGCTAGGGATCTGAGATGACGGGAACATGCCGGGCCCAATGGTGTAATAATGAGCGTAGTCTGGAAGATGGACAGAGGTGACCCGAGGGAGCAGGCGGGAGGCGGGCAGGCAATGAGGGAAAAGGCTCGCCCCTACGGGCCCCACATGGGACTCACTTGATAAACTATAGTGAGAAAACCCATTAGACAACTGGAAACAAAAAAAAGGGGGAGGAAAAAAGGAAAAAAAATTAATATAACAGGATGAGCGTGGAGATACAAGATGGCATTGACATTCAAGGGACAGGGGAGACCTGAGTATTTACAAATAAACATCAGGGACTCTGCTGCTCATGGACAGTCCATGATGGGAGAGAAGAGCTCCACGGTGCAAAGAATGCACGTTTATCTGACACCAAGCATTCAGTGGGGGAAAATACTGTATCTACTTTTAGAATAATTTGGAAATGATCAGTGTCCCTAACGTGCAGTGCTCAATAGTCTTCGATTATTTCACTAATAATTTCATAGTGATGGTGATTTGCTCATCTCATTATGCAGCTTTCAAAACTCAACACCATCAGCCGAAGCTGTTCATTCCAGGTTTCCAAATCATCAGAGTGTTCAGGAGCAGATTCTAAATTGGGGTGAAGAAGAGGGGGCTGCAAACGAAAAGGCAGGAAAGCACACAGCCTCTGACGCGGTGGAATGTCACATCCAACGACAAGGTGGCGAGGTGGCCACGGTGGGCGGAGTGCGGGGGAGGGGGAGGAGGAAAGATGGATGACCATCCATGTCCTGGGAAGAAGCCTTCACACCTCCGAGTTCCCCATACCCCTTCCTCTCCCTCTTGATGACCACAAGGTCACTGCTTCAGGAGCCAGGCACCCCTTCCCGAAAAATCCCTCAGTATCGTCCCTCCCTCTGTCCCAAGAGGGGCCGCTCTTGGGGAAGATTCTGAGTTTCTGGGTTCCTGCGGCTGTGCAGGAAGTAGCTGGCAGAGGCGGGGTGGGGGGAGAGGCTGGGACCCCAGCCGGTCACCTTCTCCGTGGACGCCCAGGCGCCCATGGTGGAGCCTGAGCTGACCGAGGTGGGCGAGCTGCACTCGCTCACCGACTGGCAGGTTTCCGAGGCTTCGGAGGAGGCCGAGCTGGACGAGTTCTGCAGCAGGGGAGGGACCACACGAGGGGACCACGTGCCACCAAAAAAGAACATCGTAAAAAATAAAAAGATGGGGGAGGGCGGGGGGGAGGAAGGTCACGCAACAGAGAGAGAGAGAGAGAGAGACAGACATGTACACAGAAAAGGGAAGGATGAGAGAAGCAGAGCTAGGGTTATTTTTTTCTCCCCCAAAGCTGCACCCACACAGAGGCTTCCAAGCCCTGGAAAGGAAGTGTGACACCCAGCGAGACCCAGACCCGCCGGACTGGGAGGCTCCCAGGACCCTAACATCTGTGTGTGTGGTGCATGGGCTGCATGCCTGGCCGGGGGAGAGGGGCTCTGGTCAAGGCATGGGGCTCCTGTGTTCTCCAGGGCATTTCTTCCTGTGCCACGGGCCCAGGGATGCCATGCCTTTTACATCTCTACATCTCTCAGGTGCCCGGGTGTTACTACATGAGGACTCACCGCCCCCAGCTTGGGCTTTGGCTCCATGTCTGCCTGTTGTTGTTTAGTCACTAAGCCATGTCCAACTTATTTGTGACCCTCTGGACTGTTGCCCGCCAGGCTCTTCTATCCATGGGATTTCCCCAGGCAAGAATACTGGAGTGGGCTGCCATTTCCTTCTCCAGAGGATATTCTCAACCCAGATATTGAACCTGTGTTTCCTGCATTGCAGGTGGATTCTTCACCGCTGAGCCACCAGGGAAGCGCCTTGTCTCCTTAGAATGGCTCTAATTCCTGGATTCTCTCCCTTTGTCACATGCAGCCTCTGGATCCCTAAGGGGTGGTTTCCAGCTGTGAAGCTGTATCTTCACAGGACATGATTTTAGGTCTTTCTGCCTGGGGGGTGATTTTGAGGCTTTGGGCAGTAAAGTCCAGTGGTTAGGGAAATGTTTCCAGTGGCCATCATAGGGAGGATGAACCATCCAGTGAGATCTGAGACATCACAGAACTGACGTCTGCCTTGAGAAAACATCTCTTCAGGCTGATCTGGTTAAACCTCCAGTCCCTACCCGTCTCCCAGTGTCAACCAGGCACCTGCTCCCAGTTCCTAACCTTCAGCCGAGGCAGAGACTGCCTGTTAATTCATCACTCCATCTTGCCATTCTGGTCCTGTCCTGGCACGTGGCAGGTGCCTAACGGTGCTGAACGGATGAGTGACAATGACCATCTCTTCCATGTAACTGTGTCTCCCCGGGGGAGTGCTCTGGGCCCACCCAGGCATGGGCTTTCAGTTTTCTTCACTGTTAACTGCAATCTCATCTCATCATATAAGCAAGTCTGAGCCTCTCTACTCTTTCCCTGGAAGTGTCCCTGTATTCACCGGCAAGGAGGCCAGATTCATGTTTCTGTCCCCCACTTTCACCCGCCAAAGGAAGGTTCCTCCAGCCTTGCTGTGCGTGGATCAGGCTGAATGAAGCGGGGTTTCAGCCTCCAGTCATGTCGAGGGAAACAGAAGGTGGGCTTGTTGGGATTGACTTAAATCTGAAAGCCGGTGCTCCCATCCTGCAAGAGCAAGGAACCAAAAAGGCATTCCATGTGCACGTGGCTCCTTGGAGCCAAAGCAAGGGCAGACCACACAGTGGAGGTCCTGGCCACTTCCCCAGCTCAGTGTCTGGTTATCAGTCCAGGATCTGAAGTCTGAAAGTTTGAAGTCCTTTTTCTGCCACTTCCCAAGCTAGGAACCATGGGTTTAATCTCTGTAAAACTTCATTTTTCCCCCCTCTTTAGAATAGGGATCAGTAATATGTATTGGATGAAGATTAAATGAGATTGTGTGTGTGTGTGTGTGTATATCTATTTATGTAGTGCTTAACCAACTGTAAACAAAAGCCAGTTATCATTATAATTAACCAGAACTACTTATTTTGGCTCCTCTAATTAAAATAAGTTCAATTTGAAAAAAGAAACAGTAAAGCACCCCAGGGCTACAGGTTCTTATTTCCTTTGACTCTGCTCATTTTTTTCTGAAGAGCCCCTTGAGTGGATGGAGTGAACGATTCTAGGCAGGAGCCCCGCTGCAGACATAGTCCCATCTCTCCTGGGCACACGTGGTACAACTTGTAAAGAGCAGAATGGAGGACAGTGGGAGAATCCCGAATACATCCTGCCACGTGGCACCTGAGGGATCTCCCTGCTTATGGATGTGTGCTCCCTTCCTCCCACCCAAATAAAGGTAATACTGCCCCTAGGAAACTATACCCTCTGGCCTATGTGAGGTGTACAATCTCCTTAAATTTCCCCTCTGCCTTTGAAGCAGCCATAATGCCTTTTTCAAGAAAAACAGAATTCTCAATTAAATTCTGAAGCATCCCTGAGTTTACTCAAACTACCCTAGAGTTGCTTAGCCAAGCATTTATCTTAGGCACCGGCTTACAGATTTAAGTCAATCCCAACAAGCCCGCCTTCTGTTTCCCTCGACATGACTGGAGGCAGAAACCTTGATTCATTCAGTCTGATCCACACACACAACGGCAAAGCTGGAGCACATGGCCTCTTTTTTTAGAAAGGGGTGTCAGCGCACGATATTTTGATAGTGCTTCAGTTGATTAAAAACACACACAGAACGACACTGCACAACAGAAGAGCCTTTGAGGAGCTGCAAATCCCTGCTCCCTCTCCACCACACTCACTCTAGGCTCACGAGACACACAGGTGCAGTTTAGTGCCACACAAGGCGGGACCTCTTAGAGACTGAGTAAGCCAAAGCGCCCAGCTAGGACAAGTAGAGGTCTTAAAGCTGCAGCTCCTAACTCCGAGCATTTCTGCTTAAAATTGAATCTCAACCCCAGGAAGACAGAGAGAGGCAACAGCGCCCCCAGGGACAGCTGTGAAATGCCAAAGGCGGGGCTCCAGGCTGAGCGGCTCTGGGTTCATCAATGTCAGATGCATCATGTGAGTGGCTGTCTGGCTCCCAGAACATGACAGATGCTTCCTCGACGTGGAGTGCTCCCCAGAACACTCTGCTAGGGGCACCTTACAGCCAGGGTGGTGCAGAAAGGCCACTGGACCAGTTGCTAGAAACCCTTGTTTCAGATCCCCGACTGCAGGTCACACAACTGCGCCACTCGGGCAAACTGCTTTACATCTCTGAGCCTGTTTCCCCAACAAAACAGGGATAACAACACCCCAAGTGGCTCCTGGCAGGACTACACAGATAACAGGCAGGAGCTCCTAGGACGGTACCTGGCACACAGGAGATACTTGTTGACTGTCAGGCAAATTGGATACCTGGATGAACAAGACAAGCACGTGACCTTCTGAATCCAAAGGATCTTGGGCCAAAGGCTCTGGTTGGTCTCAAAACGTATTATATTGGGTTGACCAAAAAGTTTGTAATGTCTTACTTTGGAAAAACCCTCATGATCTTTTTGGCAAACCCAACATGCAATGGGCTCACAGTCACCACACTCCCCAGCAGATGGCGCTGAGGGGACCTCCTGGATGTTCACGTTTCCTGGCTGTCAGTATGTTATGCTTGCCAGTCTAGACGCCAACCCACTGACACAAAAAAGGAACACAGCGGAGCAGATGAGGGGTGTTTGATGCCCAGCTCCTGCCTTCTGCTGTTCTGCACCCATTGGGCTGGGCGTTTAGTGCCATCTAACCCAACTGTATTCAAAGAGACTCAACACCTTCCCTTCTCCCAGGAGGAAGGTGCCAACAGAATTACCTGCATGGGCACCAAAGATACTTTCTTATTCTCATCCTCATCAAAAATGGATACAAGGAAGCTGAAAGTGCCAAGGAAGGGCTCCGAGGTGTTGTTCAACAGCAGAATCTCTGTCCCCGTGTGCAAATGGGATAATGACTACAGTATGTCAAGCCAGGCACAGGGATGCCAGAGAGTGGCCAAGACTCTGAGTCTGTCTACATAAGTGTGAAAACTCTCCAAATGAATGGGCTGACAACCATCACCACATGGAGATCATAAGCTTTGAGTGAGTGAAAGTCGCTCAGTCGTGTCCGACTCTGTGTAACCCATGGACTGTAGCCTGCCAGGCTCCTCTGTCCATGGGATTCTCCAGGCAAAAATACTGGATTAACTAGCTGTTTCCTTCTCCAGGTGATCTTCCCCACCCAGGGATTGAATCTAGGTCTCCTGCATTGCAGGTGGATTATTTACCGTCTGAGTTACCAGGGAAGCCTGATCATAAGCTTTAATTCCCATTTACGTTATCTCTCCCTTTAGGGGATCAGCTCATCTAAAGATGAGAAATTAAACCAGAGGTTCCCCGTGTCAGACGACCAGGGTCTGTCCAAGCTCAGGTCCCTCTCGGTTTCAGCCATCAAGGTGGGTCCGCGGCCTCAGGTGTGGCGGCTGCTCCCGGGGCCAAGGGCACCCTTACCTGGTTGGGGGCCTCGGGCGGCATGGGGGACGGCGACTTGGACTGGAAGGCGTCCTGGGAGATGAACCCTGAGTCGTGGGAGGACACGCTGGACAGCCGCACGGGTGCCTGCTGGGCCAGGCTGGAGCCACGGTAGCGGTAGTGGGAGCTGGGCGAGTGCGAGTGGGAGCCGTGGGAGCCGCTGGACCGCGAGTCGCTGCTGTTGACACTGTTCAGGCTGCTGCGGGGGCAGCGGGGGAGGGGGACAGATGACAAGGGGCAACAGGGGAGAATGGCATCATGCAAACAGCCCCCAGGCCCAAGAAGCGGTGCACACGGTGAGACATGTTTTCAAAACACCCAGTCATTAAGCGAGTAAACAAAAGGTCTTTTCACTGTGAGCAAAGGGGGAAAACCAGCTATGGAGATGCGGTTCTCTGACGGTGCAATGAGGCATCTTTAGGATGGAGGGCTGTGATTCTAGAGTCAAGTGCTGCCCAGCTCTGCTGCGTCACTGACCAGCAAAGCCAGGCGACTCGATGTCTGTGGCATGAAAAAGGTTCATATCCTCTACTCACAAAAACCACATGAAGGCTTCAGCATGACCTAGTTGGAGCACCCAAGTATCTCCCTTAGGTGAACCATATGGATCAACCTGGCCACCCATCGCTCGGCACCAAGAGATTCCTCAAGGTGATTGCATCCTAAGTGTGCCTCTTTCAAGATGTCCGTACACAAGGCAACTCTGTCTGTGTTCATGTATTTTACATTTTATTAATATTAACAAAGTTGGTGGTTTAATGAATGGCTGGACCCTAAACACAGGTACTTCTCTGTTCAACTATCTGTGAGCCCAGCAAACAGAACACCTGGCAAGAAGCAGGCAGCTTTCAGGGACTAAAGGTCATCAATCAAAGCTGTTTGCTTCCAGGATGGAACAGTAAACAGGATGTCGGAAAATGACACTTGCCCTCTGGAGTTCTGCCTGTTCCATTTCCAGTCATAAGCAGTACATCCTACACTCTGTCTAATCACTCAAATTATGAAACCTAAAAAACTGAACAAAGTCTCCTGGTCCAAACAGGCAGAGCTGACAGATAAAGGGCAGCTGTAACAGTGTCAGAAGGCGTGAAATAAACAACCCAGACTTGGATTAGAAGGTTTATGGTTTCTGCTCCTAACTCCACAAGAGATTCTTGTCAAATTACACAAACTCGGCCAGCTAATAAGATAGTCAAGGGTTGACTACCTTGTTCTGGTGTTCTATACTGGAATGACTTGGTGTTAACGTTCCAACAGATATAGCAAAGTGTGCTGGAGGAGATCAAGAATAATAATCATGAGTTTTGCTTCCCCGCCCCACCCATCAGCCAGAACAGGGCATGTAGAGACAGATAGCAAAGCTCATGGCAATTTCACTACAGCAAGCCCAGGGGTGGTGCTGTCCATGTGACAGGATTTTCTATTGACACTAAAACTATAGAAAGAGACTCAGGCAGCTTTGTTTTATACTAACGAGATAA
Organism: Giraffa tippelskirchi; assembly: GCF_054371585.1. NCBI lineage: Eukaryota > Metazoa > Chordata > Mammalia > Artiodactyla > Giraffidae > Giraffa > Giraffa tippelskirchi. Next base: position 61,724,358 of record NC_137280.1, read on the forward strand.
AGTCTTCTTCGTTACCAAACAAAGAAAAAGTCCTCAGTAGAAAAAAACCTCAGTAGACGTGTCTCCCTCTTTCTCTCTCTCTCTCTCTCTCTCACACACACACACACACACACACACACACACACACACACACACACACACAAAAGATGACAAGAAACCAACCACCATCCTCAGGCTGTATAATGTCAGGGTGTAGCATCTCAAGTCTAAACTTCCTGCTCCCTGTACACTGCATGAGCTCAAACATGAAACGAAAGACATACACACACGTGTGTAGAGAGAGATTCCCACACACAGATTCGGCAGCTCCATCCTGTTCTCTACTCTCAACGCTAAGTCACAGGAAGAGGAAATCCATTCGGCTTTGAAAAGTCAAAGAAAAAGATCAACAGGGAGAATGTACCAAGGACATGATGCATGAGGGTGTTTCTACCCTCACGGGAAGAGAATAATCAACTTGGCCGTCAGCAAGTCAAGAACAGTCTTGAACAGAATGCTGCCAGGCAACAGTGCTGCCGATCGACGGCAGAACTATTCCAGTGGACCCTGAGTCACCAGGTTAACAGTAACACCTGACAAAGCAGTGACGGTGGTGGTGGGAAAGGTTAACAGATCAAGAATTCTATTCACTTTGTGAAGCCCTGAGACAAAGACTGGGGGGCAAATGAGAGCAGGAGCCACGGTCACTGCCTTCATTTGTTCTGGCCACAGCGAGAAGCATCTGCACGAGAATTGACCCCTGTTCGCCCTTCAGGAGCCCACGTGGTTTCTACTCTGCTAAACAGGAAAATTCAGTGAGAATTTATCAAATGGGGAGATTTGTACCATGCACCTTGACAGAGAAAGCTGTGTCCACCAATTTAAGGTCTGATGGGATTTTTCCTTCTAACCCAAAATTAATTCCAAAACTACAGAGACCAGAATCATGATGGGATCCTTTCACCCGATCGCCATTTCCTGTTTAAAATGAGCTATTTCAGAGACCAAGACTGGCTCCAACATTCACAGTTAGTGTAAAGCAAAATGCCACATCCCCAAGGCAAGAGCCCAGCCTGGCTTCACCTACCTGCAGACGCTTGACTTTCGGGACATGGTGGTGCTCGGAGAAGAGGGTGGGGTCTGGTAAGACCAACTGTAATCAGAACCTTTCAAGTCCAAAATCACCTAAGGGGACAGAGCAGGAGGGTCAGCAAAGTGCTGAGAAGGGAAACGTTATCCGTCAAATGTTAACAACTGTCATAAAGTCGAAATTCCACCATCATGGAAGAGTCAGGATCAAAGAAAAACATGTTGTGAAGAGTTTTCTCTTCAATGGGAGAATCATAGTACCAATCCATCAGTGTCATAATCCTTTTTCTGAGACAAGCCAAGATATAATTAATGGGAAAGGGAGAGGAAAGCCAAAACATACCCGTCAAAAAAGAAAAAGATTTTCAGTTACAATCCACAAGAGACAAGGTTTTTGTTTACAGCACAACATAGACAATAATGCTTTTAGAATGTGTTGATCTTACATCTTAGTCATTTGATACTCAATGGTTACTCATGACCCCACCTGACCAATAAAACCTGACAGAATCAAGAACAAACCAATTCTTTCATAATTACTTCTACATCTGTCTCCCTTACCTGACAAAGAGCTAGTTGAATGTAAGTTCTAGTTTCTATTCACATAGTAGGTGCTCAATAAATATCTGCTTACTGAGCGAATGCCTGCAGGCTGTAGTCTAATAAAAGCAATTTCGCAAGATGGAAAATATAAGCTCCCAAATTTGTCTGCTGAGCTAGCTCCCAAGGCAACGATAAGAATTTCGTATGAAAGGCAAAAGCATGTGACTTTTCAGCTGTTGCCCCACTGAACATAGTGTTAATGTCACATGAACCAAATGAATCAACAGAAAGTCACCTTTTTCATAAGCGAGATCCTCATTCATTCCTTACTTAGAATGGAAGAAATCCAGAGAGAATGATTTACAATGATGACCAAGAGACCCCATCGTCATGTTCCTAGGGTAGTTTATTTCTAGAGGGTCGGCGAACACATGATTAAGAGCATGGGCTGAGGAAATTGACAGCTTGGTTTAAATCCCAGTTCTACCAGTAACTGCCTGGTTAAGTGACTTTATCTCTCAGTGCTTCAAGGTCCTCTGTGAAATGGGGATAATGGTGGAGATTCACAGAGGAAGTCTATGTAAAGAGCTCAGAGCAGAGCCTGGCACACAGTAGGTGCTCATGATGACCTGTGAGGATGATGGCCACATATCACAATGTAAAACATGATACCATTTTAAATGAGATATTGCCCCAAGGAACCCTCAGGACCTTGAACCTTCATCTCTTTAGTTTGTTCTGAGCACCTACCCCACGATGCCTACCTGTTCACTTGAGGAGGGCAGTTTGTGAGGGTCCATAGTCAGGCTTTTCAGATCTTCTGATATGGTTTGCAGGTGAGTGATTTCCCCCAGCATTGAGATTTCTTCTTCCTGAAAGTAATTCACAACCTGTTACCGTGCATGATTCCCTTTATCATCTGGATCCAGCTGTGTTTATTAGGGACACTATCTACACTTTCAACTTCTCAGAAGAGGAACACAGGGACTGGTACATCTTTGCTGAAGCCATTTACCAGCCCATTCTTTGGGGAAATGGAGAACAAGAAATCAGTCATAACCATGGAGACTTGTGTGCTCCACAGCAAACACACGGGCCTTCCTAGAAGTGTCTGGGGTCTGGCACCCCTGCTGGGGGCAGAGGGGTCTGCCTGTGGGTGGGATCCTGCGGCACAGCCCCTTCCACAGGCCAAGGCTTGCCCGCCCCCTCCCCTGGAAGTCAATCAGCTTCAGCAGATGACACCATTTGGGGATATTCTGGTCCAGATTTGACAGACCTAAGTGGCAGCACATGTGTGTTCACTGGAGGTTAACTGTCCCATCTTTTTTTCCATCAACTTAATCAATGGCAAGTGAGGAAAACTATGGACTGTGAAAGAATGACATCACTAAAGCACAAGCTGGGGTTGTGGACCCAGGTAAGAACGATTCATGGGAAAGCACTATGCTCAGGGGAACAACTCAGATCTGGGCATTTTGCCAGGACTGAGGGAAGGCAGCTGGTGCATTTTTATCAGCCTCAAGAAAAGCTCCAGCAGAACTTTTCAAGGCATTCAAAAATAAGTCTTCAAAAATAAGTCTGCGTTGATTCACTGAGGCTTTTCCCCTATTAACCTCACAGTCACTCCTTGGCACTCATCTTGGCCACTGGGTCTCAAAATCAGCTGGAGGACTTGTTTAAAAAGCCCAGATGACTGGGTGGGGTTCCCAGCCCCAGAGCTGTGGATTCAGTAGGTCTGGGTTGGGTCTGAGAGTGCACATTTCTAACCAGTTTCCAGATGATGCTGCTGGTCTGGGGACCAACTTTGGGGACAACTCTGTGGGGCCATCATGGGGAGAAAAAGTAAGCGGAACCACCAGTTTCAGAACACAGAGAGCGCCATGCAGCCATCAGCAACTTGCAGACAACTACTGGTCCATAAATGTGACTCCACCATCATGATTCCTGACACAGGGGGGCTTCTCAATGCCTCCAGATAAACAAGGAGGGTCTCCTCAGAACTGGCAGTTTAAGCCTTCTGGAACTTTTCACTGACTCACAATCACGGGCCGCAGCATAGTAATGAAGGTGCAGAACCGGCCGCGTTCTTCGATCAAAGCCTTCCGGACAGCCTGCTTCTCTGTTTCTTCCAACAGGAGATACTTGTCATTGACGTCTTGGAGCGCGCTGTCCAGCTGGGGCTGGATGTCACCTCGCCCTGCAAATGAAACAAAGCCCGGAGCTTGGCTTGCTGAAACAGCAGCTCCTGGAAGCAGTGTCCTCCTCCCTCGGGTCCCTGCTGGAGTGGAAACCACAATTCCCTGGGACTTCTAAAAAATAATTTATTTATACCCAGAAAGGATCTAAACAAGATGTTTTTCTAGGATCAGCCATTTCCAATTTCCAGTGCCCAAAGGGGATGCTTGTCCTGGTTTATTTATGACAAGTAAAATGTCCTGGGGTAACATCTCCTGACTTGCATTCTGAAGAGGCTAAAGTATGAAGAACAAGGTGAAGGCCTGTGGATGTTTCCAAAAATGGGCACAAGCTGGCTTTGTTGGGTCATGCTCAATGAAAGAGCCTCTGTCTGGAAGAGAAGTGTCTGTCCTGGAATACAAAGGGGGCGAGCATCAGCTCTCCTGGCTCCAGAGAGCTCCCTGGGACTCCTTGGCAGCTGGTTTAACTCCCTAGTGGAGAGTCCTAAAGGCCCTTCCCTGTAGGACAAGCCCAGCAACAAAAAGACCCGCAGTCAGAGCTCTGCTGGTGGAGGACTGAAGGGGGCCTGGGCACTGAGGCTGGCCCATACCTGGGAATCACCTGGCCCCATCCACAGACCCCAGATATGAAGAGGCACCCATTCTAGACTTTTCAACAACTCAAGAACTTGGTTAGGCAACTGTCTTTATAAATAAAGTTTTATTTGCACACATTCATGCCCATTCATTTACAGGCTGTCTATACCCGCTCTCATCACAACTGCTGAGTAAAGTTGTTGTGACACACACCGTTTGGCCCCTGGACTGAGAATATTTACAGAAGAAGTCTGCATAAACATGGATAAATCTGGGCAAACAGACACTGTGTCAGAGGGCGTGGCTATTGTAAATCTGATCTGGGGACAAGAAGGTGACCATCAGGAGACCAGCTCGTGAGCTTCCACGCTGGGCTCCCATGCTCACCTACCACCTGACCCAGAAAAAGAATCTCTGAACTCCTTCAGGACAGAGGCTTGGACTCTCCCAGCCTAGCCTGCAGTGAAATGCTCTCTCTATATACAACAAGTACTGCTACTGCTAAGTCACTTCAGTCATGTCCGACTCTGTGTGACCCCATAGATGGCAGCCCACCAGGCTCCCCCATCCCTGGGATTCTCCAGGCAAAAACAGTGGAGTGGGTTGCCATTTCCTTCTCCAATCCATGAAAGTGAAAAGTGAAAGTGAAGTTGCTCAGTTGTGTCCGACTCTTAGGGACCCCATGGACTGCAGCCCACCAGGCTCCTCCGTCCATGGGGTTTTCCAGGCAAGAGTACTGGAGTGGGGTGCCACTGCCTTCTCCAACAAGTACTAGATAGGTGTTTAACAGGTGTATACAACAGATACTCAACAGATGTTTAATAGGTGTATACAACGGGTACTCAATAGGTGTTTTAATAGGTATACACAATGGGTACTCAGTAGGTGTTTAATAGGTGCATACAACAGGTACTCAATAGGTGTTTTAAACAGAATGTTAGCAGGGAGGGGGCACTAGGGGTTATCCAAACCAATCTGCTCCCAGTTCAGAGGAGGGGAGAAGGGGAGGACCGTCCAGGGCCATGCAGGGGCAGGCAGTCAGACAGAGCCCACACCGCCTGACCCTCTGACACTGGACTCCTCCTACTCCTCCTCCACCAGCTGCCTCAAGTCAAGGGACTGGATTTCACCTGCCACCTAGAAAGGGACCTGACCAGTCACCCATACCCTCCTCTTAAAGAATGACACAGAGAACACAAGATGCAATGTGTTATTTGGCTTGAAAAAGTACAGGGTCAGGGAAAACTGCCTTGAATGTAGGAATACATTCTGTATTTTCTCACAAGCAGATGAGAAAGCTTCCTCTGGAGCCAGAAAGGCAGTCAGGCGTCAAGAACATCCAACTAGCAAAAGTCACTGGATTTTTGGCAGGAGTTAAGTTCTAAGTTAGCACAAAAAGGGAAAACCGGGCACAAAGGTCATCCCTGAAAATGCCTTAGATGGCATTCCAGTACAGTCAGTAGTCCGTACATGGAGTCCTTGCCGGCCAGGTGAGCACACACGTGCGCTGGGTGCAGCAAAACACAGTGTTTCATTCCATGTGGAGGGATTTTATCCAACAATCATGTGACAATTTGCTCTGAGAACTTTTTGGTGTTATCAGCCACCATCCCTCCCTGGCCCCGATAATTCTACCTGTTCTTCCAGTTTCTCTGCCCAGGAGCCAGTTTCACATATTATCCAGCCACAGAGTCATAGGTTTCATGAGTTTTTGTGGACAAGAAACTTGTCAAAGCACCCTTCCATTCTCCAGGGGGACTTGTGGGGAGGCGAGTGTGCGGGCACCCCAGTCCCATGAAATTGAGAATTCTTTTTTTTGACTGGGCTGAACAGCAGGCAGAATCTTAGTCCCCTGACCAGGGATGCATGGAACACTAACCACTGTACTGCCAGGGAAGACCCAGTGGTTAGGACGCTGTGCTTTCACTGCCAAGGGCCCAGGTTCAATCCCTGGTCAGGAAACTAAGATCTCAAACGCAAGGCACAGCCAAAAACTTTTTTTAAATAAGTAAACAAAATGCTGGCTTGTGCAGCTGAATCCACGCACAACTGATTGTGTATATGACACAAGCCCTTTGGTAATGAAACTCCCTGTTTCTCTACCACCTGTCAAACAGCCTGGCCAAGCCTGCACAGTGAGGCCACGGGGTTGTGGCTGGTCCCAAGGCCTTCTTGTAAGCCTCTCAATCTCTCCAAGGATGCTCCAACCAAGGAACCATGGAGGACCACGTTCCAAGTCAGCATGTTCTTAACTCCAGAGGCAGAAAGTTTAATTATGGTAGCAATTTCTTTCAATACTAGCCTATAATTATAAGAAATTGGGGAAATGGGTATCTTTACTTCCTTTCACAAGTTGTAAGGCGCACATTTATCTGTGATTAATGACACTGATTTCTAAAAATACACTGACATAGGAAAGCAAAGTGACTAGAACTAAGTGTTACCTAATCTAGTAAATATAAATTTAAATCATTCTATGATTAGTCAAGTTATTTTAAATATGTATTATGTTATAATTAAAGGACTTTCAAATTATAGTATTCTAAAATAAGTATAATCTGTAAAGATTGCTATAATTATAGCCATAGTGAATACATTTCCATGTGGGATATATCATAACCTAGAAACACAATGTTTATTTCTTAAATTCAGTAACCACAACATATATTTATAAAAAAAAAAAAAAAAACATGGAAGAAATTATTCCATGTCCCAGTTGGATATACTGGTTATTACAGTCATCTTTTTAGGTCCACAAATTTGGAGCTGTGTTAGCACTGATTTAATATACAAAAGCCCATTCATTTCCCTCCCATCAGCAATATTAGGAGAGCCACTGCCCATGACTGCAGCAGTTCCCATGTGGGCTTGACTCTGTCTCCTATTCTATCTCTGCTACTGCCACCCTCACTGCGCCACTTTGATCTCTCACCTGGACGGCTCCATCAGTCCCCTAATAGGTCACTCTGACCACATTCGGACAAACTTGCCTGGAACAGCCCTGAATTACTTTCAAAATGCAAATCTTATCACTTTTCAGTAGGTCCCATTGCTTTCAAGAAAGTTCAGTGGGGACTCCCCTGGCAGTCCAGTGGTTAAGACTCCACACTCCTAATGCAGGGAGCACAGGTTCAATCCCTGAATGGGGAACTAAGATCTTGGATCCCACCGCACTGTGCAGCCAAAAAAAAAAGTCAATGTCCTTAACATGGCCTGTCCGGCAAGATACGGGTGGGTCAGCTTCTGAGGCCACCCCCAGTCCCCGCCCCTCCTCTCCCGTGTCCACTTCCCAGGCACTGCTCCAGCGTCTGGCTCCCCCCACCTAAACGTCCCCTCTCCCTCTGCCCCAGCTGTCGGGCCCCTGTTCATTCTTAGGTCACAGTTCTTCACAGAAGCCCTCCCTGAACCCTCTTCACCAGAGGGTTCTCGTGCTTAATTCTCTTACTTAACCTCGTAAATTCTCGTACTTAATTCTCAGAGATTCCTTCTACACAGCCTTCATGACACTCCTCCCAGTTCTCCTTTCATCTTTACGTCTCCAGTTCTTCCACGGACGGCAGTCTCCCCTGGTGATCAGGAAGCCCCACGAGGACAGAAACCTCAAACATTTTTGCTCAGCACTGTATCTTCTACCTCAGCACACCTGCCTGGAAGGCAGGTACTCAAATATTTGCAAATGAATGAGGCCTTGATAGGAGCTTCTCAGGTGGCTCAGTGGTAGAGAATCCCCCTGCCAATGCACGTGCCACAGGAGACTCTGGTTAGATCCCTGGCTTGGGAAGACACCCCTGGAGGAGGAAGTGGCAACCCACTCCAGTATTCTTGCATGGGAAATCCCATGGACAGAGGAGCCTGGTGGGGTATGGTGCATTGGGTGGGGGGGGTGTCACAAAGAGTTGGACATGACTGAGCGCGCATGCATGAGGCATGAGGCACTATATAATAGCACAATCTGAGTTTGCTTACTGGTTCAACCATCGTGCCCTTAAATGGCCTAACATTGGAAAATGAACAAATTCCAGGGCCGCCCATTAGCCAAAAGAAGAGAGGGCTTAAACAGGCTTTCCAGATGAAATTCCTGAGTAAAGCACTGCTTGTGGCCTTTTCTGTAAAAAGTCATCTCAGTCTCGAGAATTTTTTTCCCCTGCAAGTTTGCAGGTCTTGGCTGGATTCATGCTGGAGAATTCTGGTGAATATAGCCAGCAGCCCCTTTACTTTCCCAACAGGGGAAATCATATGATTATTCTCTTTACAAAAAAATGCTCCTGGGGCACAAGCACTATTAATAGGTACCATGTCATGGACCAAAGCAGAACCCTCAAAGGAGAAAAAAAATTTGATAAGTAGGTAGGGAGAATTCACAAAGCTTTCTGGAATGAAACCAAGATTCCATATTTTCCCAACATTTACATATTCCTTAATCTTTACATAAAAGTTCAAGGCAGGAATTAACACCCCCATTTGACAGAGGGGTAAACTGAGATTAGGGCATGCAAGAGTCCCTGAGCTAGGAATGGATGCAGACAGATGCCAACTCTCCGTCTTTCCCATTCAGAAGCCCGCATTCTCTGTAGCTTCATGCTCATAGCACACATAAGCCCTGCGATTAGAATCCCATAAAATGACTTCCATATGTCCCTGACACACTCATGCAAATACTCTGTTTCATCTGAAGAAGCCTGCTTTTTCATGTCTATACTTTAAAAATTAAGATCTATCTTACAGTCAGTAGGAATCATAGTTTACACGACATTTAAAAAAAATTTTTCATCATTGAGAAAATAATAATGCATCTTACCAATGATGGCATCTGCAGTCAATGCAATAAGGGATATAAATACTGAAATATGGGATATAATTTCAGAGACAGACATGCAAGGTGATGCTGGAGATTAGAATTTGGAATGAAAAATGCCCCTTTTCCATCAAAAGGTAGTTGTCCTTATTATTCCTACATACGTCATCTTTTACTCTTAATATCCTGCAGCAGTTTTTGATTAATTTTTCCAAAGCAAAACCAACTAGAGATCAAAAGGAGGAGAGATTTCATCAGACAAGACTGGAAAGCTTTTGGGCTTGAACACTTTCAAACAAACTCAATTTCTGCTATTCTTTCAACAGGCTGTGCCTCAGTTTCCACTCATCTGTTAAACATAAAAAACAGCACCGAGTTCACGTGGTTGTGAAACCAGATGGATTCATTCACATATGCACTCAGCACCAGACCCAGCACATGGTGAGCTTTAGGAAGTGTTAGGCGCCATTGGCAGTAACACAGCATCTTTAAAGCCCTCCTCCTTAACCCTGGGCATCTCAGCAGGAGACAGCCTGCCTCCATAACGATTAAATGCAATAAAAACTATGGAGCAGCGAGCTCCAATGAATACAATGACATGCCTGGCAAAGGCATGGAGACTGGACTCACCCTGGCCCCACCTTGCATCCTATGGAGCTCTTCACCTGGGGGTTCCTTTCTTTCCTTTATAGTAAACCAGCAGCCCTAAGTAACAGTGCTTTCCTGAATTCTGTGGGTCATTCTAACCAACTGTCAAACCTGAGGGGGTTCCTGGGAAACCCTAAATTTGAGGTTGGCTGGGCACGCAGGTGGCTAGCTTGTGGACCCCACTTGTGGCTGGTGGTTGAAGTGGAGAAAATCTTGTTATTAGCCCATGGGGTCTAAGCCCACCCTGGGTAGTTAGTATCTGAACTGATGTGACTTGGTGGACACCTGGTTGGTGTCAGAGAACTGATGTTAGAACATAGATGCCTTTGCCATCCTGGGGACGGCTTGAGGGCACAGGCCACTTGGGCCTTCACAGCCGCCAAGGGGATCTAGCCCAGAGGAGGCCCTCGATACCTACTTCCTGAACATGTGAAGACACGCTCGGCTCACCTGGCTCCTCTGTGGCAGTCATGGAGAATTTGTGAATGAGAGAGAGGCACCAGAAGTGAAACAATTAACCCTGTGACAACTGTGATGGGCTCACAACTCGAGAAAGGCAGGACTATACCCCCATTTGCCCATCTAGCCCTGCACCACACCACCTGCTCAGCGTTCTAGGGGTTAATCAACACCATGGCGTGTGGGGGATTGGTATTTCAAGCACGTAGTCCTTTTTATCTTCTGGCAAAACTAACACCAAGAAAAGCTCTGGGCTCCTGTTGTGTGCTCCCCCTGTCCCCTTAAAAGCATCTTTCTAGCTTCAAAATGCAGGCACAGGGAAGCCAGGTGATCCACACCTTGACAAACTCGCCTCATGCACAGGGATATTTCTTTGTATCTTTTTTGACTCCTGCAATCAGCCATTTGCAGCCAGAGTCACAAGCAAGGGACCTAATGAGCTGTATCAGGCCAAGGCTTTCCCAGAGACCAGCTCTGCAAAGGAAAGGAGCTCACAGCTCTGGGCCTCGGGTGGATCTGCTTAGTCCGTTTATAACCTAGCATTCCCAGGTATGATATATGAATCCCCTGGCCTCCAAAGACTCCACGCTTTTACCACATATGCAACAGTCCCCTGCAGGAGCTTCGCAGGTTAGATTCCCACATCTCTACCGACCACAGTCAGGGATAGCTCACCGAACCACACGGGGTCTAAAGACTAAAGCCTGACCACCGCTGCTGCTAAGACGGAAGGAGTCAGGCTGCCCCTTTGGTATGCTTTTCCCTATCAACCTGTTAGCCCAGGCCGGCACGGCTGGCTGCACCCACTGACCTCTCCCTTCTCCCTGTTCACTCTGCTGATGGCTTTACCTGGCATTTCCTGGGCCAGAACGTATGCCAGGCCGCAGCTCTCCAATGTTGACTCATTAAAAAGTCCTCCCCTGTCCACTTCACACAGGTTGTCCCATTGAGTAAAACTGCACCCATTCAAATATTTCGCAGGCTCCTATCACACCTTTGCCAAGAGAGGAAGGAAGCAGTGACTCAACAGTTTTCCCTGCTGTGTTATGTGCAGTTCCATCTAAATGTCCAGAGAGATGGCAAGGCTACAAGTGGTCATCCAAGCCCTGGAGGGTCTCAGTGATCACCTGTCTGCATTTACAGCCACCCCCCTGCCCTCAGAGGGAACTTTTCCAGCTTTGGTTCCAATAGAGAACAATCGTTGGTTTTGGCTCAAGGCACATGTTTCCCAATCGCACCGATGTGGCAATCTACCCCTTCCAGGGATGCTCACTGGAGGGAAGCGGGAAGTGGGGAAAACAGCCTGGAACCACGGGCCAGCTCTTTGTAACCCCTCATCTCAGCATTCAGAAAGGATTTTTATTCTGGGTGTCACTTTGCAGAGAGCTGACACACATTAGAGGGAGATGGTTTTCCCAGGGGAGGCTTCTGGTGCTGCTGCTTCTCTCCAGGGCCAGGTCTCGCAATCCAAATGCCCAGCAATTCGGGGCAGGCCACCTCCAGCTCCAGGCTCACTCCAGTGGCCCAGGAGGTCCTCGGGGGGACAGTTTCTGACCACGCCTGGAGGCACACCCATGGCAGATGGGGTTAACCACTAGAAGGGTCTCTTTGTGTGGGCCACACTGCTTTCTGAGTGGTCTGCTTCTTCTCCATCTCCCCTAACTTGACAAAGGGAACAGAGCCTCTGCACTATGCCCAGCAAGGAAGCCAGGTGACCCGCTAACAGATAACCCAGACTTCAGATTTGTAGGTGGGAGCTCCCTCTGGGCAAGAGGGCTCCCAGGGCTACTCCTCTCCAAAAACTGAAGCAGGGGGGTGGTGGTTGGAGGAGGCTGAGACACACTCAGTTTTAACCACTGAGGTAGGGAGAACCATCCACTCAATGACTGCAGTTTCTGGAGCATCAGGGGTTTCTGCCAGTTTCATAAGCACAGAAGAAAGCAGCCAGGAAATGCAAACATTCACCATGATGAGGCCAGGGGCCATGGAAACCCCTGAGCCAGTGAAAAGGGTTCAACATCACTCCAGCTTTCTGCTTTCTCCTTGTGGAGGAAAAGAAGGGTGATGGGGGGAAAGTCAGTCTAGAACGAGGTCTGATCAGAAATGGGGCTGAGTAATAGAACCATCTGGAGGCAGGTAGCTGAGGGTGGGCAGTGGAGGTCACTGTGGTTCTCAGTTCACCCCTAAGGCTGACTCAGGGTCACACATTCCACGCCCCCCCACCCCACCCTGCAGCATGGTCACCCTTCCTTTTGGTTCTGGTGCCCCTGTGTAAATGATGATGGCTCACACCCTTCCCTGAACCTTCAGCAGCCCCTGCCCCATTCTCCACCAGCTGATCCCTTTTCATCTTCCTCATCACCTGCCCACACCAAGCATAAGCAGGTTCCTTGCGCCTTGCCCCAGTGCCGCACACTCTGCTGATACTCATCATGGCGCTGAGCACACCAGACTGAACTGCAGTTGACCATTGAATAATACAGGTTTGAACACAGGTCCACTCGCACATGGATTTTTTTCAATAAATATAGAATCGGCATAAATCCATGGGCTCTGCATTCGCAGACTGAACCAACCATGGCTTGTGTACTATGTTTACAATCCTTGGTGGAGTCCATGGGTGTGGAATCGCAGATATAGAGGGCTGACTATAGGACCTGAGCATCTTATAGTATGCGGCAGACCCTGGAACCAATCCTCTTGAATCCCGAGGGACAACTATAACTGGCTTGCCTCCACTAGAGTCTTGTTCCTGGAGGGAGCAATGTACCCCTGTCTCAGTACACTTCATTGAGTTATAAATGTCTTGCCTGTGGGGGCCCTCAGTTATTCCTCATGCAGGATTCAAGGTAAATACTTCTGAAGAATTCAGGTAAATACTTCTGACTCGACTGAAAAGAAAGTTCCATGTATTTTTTTTTCTTTTGTTAAACCAATACCTTTGCACTATTATGAAACATCGTTAAAACACACATGTCCAGGTTCAAAAATGATCTAAAACTTGTAAAATGAAATTTAAGAGGGCTTCAAGTCAAACAACTTTCTTACATCTTTACGCCCAAGTTCACTGCTATGATCCTATTTCACTGTGGCTTAGCTCTGGGAGCTGGCCCCTGTAAGAGAGAACTAGAGGGGGCTGCAGGGACTCTTCCTAGGATGAGCAGAATCCAAGTCACAGAGTCAAAAGGCTGTGTGGTTCCTTCACTCATCCCTAATCCCACTGCCCATCATTTAAAACAAATAGCATGCCTCATTTATTCCATAGACGGACTCATGCTAGGCTTCCAAGCAAAGATTTTAATAAAACTCTGTGTCCTCAAGAGGCCATGTATTATACGATTCCCTTTATAAGAAAGGTCCAAAATAGGCAAATCCATACAGACAGAAAGCACATGAAAGGTTGTCAGAGGCTGAGGGGGAGGGAGAATGAGGCATGACTGTTTTAAATGACAGGGGATATCTTTCTAGGGTGATACAAACATCCTAAAATTAGACAGTAGTGATGGCTGCGTAGCATTGGGAATGCACTCAAGCCAGCGAAATGTACACTTTAGAGGGGTTAAAATGGTGCATTGTATGTTACTGGAATTTTATCACAATAAGCAGAAGAGTGACTGCGTCTTACCTTCCTCCCAAAGGTACACTAAGCTGTGTCATAACCACAGCACTGAAGACTAGAAAGGATTATCACTTTTAAAAAGTGGGGGACATTATCCCAATGTCACCATGATGGGAAGGAGGCAGAGTTGTGTCCCCCGAGACAGCAGGTCATTCTGGCCCCACCTGTCAGAGGGGACCTGTGTGTGGTTTGGGTTCCTTGTAGAGGACAGAATCCAGTGCAAAAATCTCTTTGGAGCTGTTCAGTGCAAAGGCTCAGAGAACACTCAGGCACACTCAGGCAAGATAAACCACATGGACAGCCCACAGACAGAACTTTCCAAGACAGAGGGACAGCCACGAGACGCTGAAAGCGACCTGAAGTTTTAGTAGCATTGTAACCCACAGAATGAGGGTCAACATTTAGTCAAGAAGAATCATTGTGATTATTGAATTTGAAGATCTCATACCTTCGAAATGAAACATTACACAAACTTTGCTGAAATAAGAAATACTTTTGATTTTTTTTTTTTAAATAAATGATTGGTTTTGAAAAAACCAAATGGTCCTGGGAGGACTAAGTTAAATATAGTTGGCAAGATTAATAAAACCAAATCTGATTTGGGAATTATTTTGAGAAGTTATTAAGTATAGTTCTCCATGTTTTGTTTGGGATGTAAATACACACATATACACTTAGATATGTATGTATGAATATATTTTTTTCCTGCGGAAATGAGGGTTTAAGTCACTCTGTATTTCTTTTTTCCATGAGTCTAATACTGAATTATGAGGATGTAAAAAGACTCTTAGAATGTTAAGCTAACCCGTTAAAGGGTCAAATTTCAAAAAAAAGAAAATGATTGGTTGAAATACACGCACACACACTTTTCTTAAAGTTATGGAAGATTAAGTAGGCACCATTGATTGTTCTGAACTGGGAGGAAAACCGGAGCAACTAGCATAGGTCTGGACAACCACGGAAAGCCCACAGCAAGGACCACACCGTGACCAGCCACCAGAGATTTAGGATGACAGACTTACCGAGAGCGTCCACTGGCGGGGGGCACACGGTGAGAAAGTGCAGGATACACAATTGACACAAAAAGGAAAATAATAAAGTCAAACTGGTATTCGGGCAGCAGTCTTACCTGTGTTAAAACAGTCCATGGTTTGCCACGGAATTTTATATTAGGGCGATTAAACCCACAGCCACCGAAAGCTGCAACCCAGGTTCCCTCCCCTGCCTTGCTAAGAGTCTTTACTTCCCATCTAAACAGACATCTTCCTAGTTTGTAATCATCAGTCCTAGAGAATGCAACAAGGTTTTTTTTTCTTAAAAAGAGAGATGAAGAATATATTCCCGTGAGAAGTCAATTAAGATGCTTTCACAAGAAAAGCTTTCAGGTGTAATTTATTGTAACTTGGAAAGTCACTAAGGATGCAAAGTTCAAGCTGGGGTGAAAATGAAAAAAAAGAAATTTAAAGAACTTAAAACTTTCATATAACAGTGAATAATATGCTGATATGGGACTCTGGGAGTCTGTTTATTAGGTTTATAAAATCAGCTCTGCAGTCTGGTGAAAGATGACACATTCAACTATTTCAATGGTCAGGCTCAAGGGTTAACATATTAAAATGCTCCAGCAGTTTCCTCCCTCATTGTCTCTGATAAAAGTAGTTATAGATGGAAATGGAAGGCTTTACCATAATTATTTAAGTGAAATTAATAACAATATGAGAATTAATTAAATGAGAAATAAGGCTACTGACTGCATGGTGAGGTGGCAGAAGTGGGCAAATAGCACAAAACGTTTCTCATTTCTGATCTGCTCTTACTTCTCCCAGTTGGGTTACAGCCAACTCTAGGACTTCAAAGATCATGAGCTGATGTCAAGCAGCAGGGCCTGATGAGGGTTCAAGAGACGCCACTCAGAGCCTGGGCTTCTGGGTCAGTCCCACGTCGCTTTTCCACCCTCCTGCTACCTCTGTCTGTCCTGTCACCCTGACCTGTCAGCAAGACTGACCCTGCCCCACGCATGGACCCCCGGCTCTAGCCTAGAACATCTTGGAGGGCAGGGACCCTCTCTCCCTCCAGCCCCCAACTCCCCACCTAGATTTATGCCCCATGGGTATTTAAGAAGCCTGCCTTCCACAAAAAATAGGTATATTCACCCATGGCTGGAGCACATATCAAGTTGTTTTAAAATGATTTTAAGATATAGTCTAATCAAACCCAAAAAAACATTAAACAACTTTTGACAGTGATATTTAAATACCTTTAGGCTATAAACTACTATTATCTACAGGATAGTAAAAAAGTGTCAAATACAGAATGTGGCAAAAGGTGATATAGCTGCAGAGTGAAATTTAAGGTAAAATTAGTCGCAAGCGAAAATCACATCCCATATGTGTCTATGTCAAAGGGAATGCCAAATCCACGGTTAAATGCATAAAGGCATTTAAATGTTGAAAAGAAGAGTCAGAAGAATTTTTAGATCAAAGATCACAGTTTTGAAAAAAGGAATGACAAGAAGCTGCTCAATAACTGCCTGAAAACACATTTAAAAGGAAGTGATTATTGGGCTGTATAAACCAAATTTAGTTCTATCAGGACAAAAAAAAAAAAAACATATTCAAACCATCCTAACACATGGTGCAAATCTCAGAAGGATCTACCAACACTTTATAAGCCAAGAGTCTAGGAAGCTACCACTTGAAGGAGATGAAAGTGATAGAAAGGCATCTTAGCAAAAAGGGAAACTTCAGCTAACCAGACCCCCCAAAAATAACTGGGAGCCTCAAACAACCAGATTTCCTCCAGCCCTTAACTTGCAGTGCTTCTAGTCCATTCTCGGGCCACATATCTTCTAAAAGAGCACTTCATAATAAGAATTCACTCAGAAGGATAACTCTGGTACCTCCTAGGAAGCTCCAGTCACTCCAGAAATACACCAATGTGAGTTTTTAAAAGGCACTTACATAATTTGGAAGAAAAAAAATTTTTATAAAGGAAATAAATAAAAATCATTTTCTAGTTGCTCCCTGGATCAACTAGAAAATCATCCGGAACACTCTAAGCTACTGATCTGACTTGGCTTGTAGACCTAAGAACACCATCATGGCTATCTTGTCTGGAAAGAATACGGTGCCCAAGACCATCAGCTATATGACTGGGGTTGACAAGATGGATCCTTCAGAAACTCCTGATCCACTGTCTCAGCCTTCAGGCCCAAGCGCCTCACAACTAAAAGCCAATCATTCCCGAGTCCCTGGACCAGCAGCATCTTCTCATGTAATACAGTCTGGCACCCTATGTTTCCTGACTTTTTCCATCCGGCGCCTTGATGGGAAGCTCGTTATCCTCTCCAGACAACCTAAGCGGTGCTGGGCAAGTCTAATTGCCAGAAACTTCCTTTTATGTTGCATTGCAATCCACCTATCAGGCATTCCCTGCAGGTCCAAATTCCGCTAATTGGACTATGCCAGTGACTTTGAGTGACAGACAAAGACTGTTTCAGTCTCCAGGCAGAATTCAGATAAAAGCATTATCACTGCAGCCAAGAACTTACGGCCTCTGAAAAGAAAATTCTGGAAGAGAGAAAGTAAAACAGCTACTTCTTCCTTACCTCAACCTCTCAACCTTTCCACCAAACTCCCAAATCTTTTCTAAATCCATAGATCTTCCCTGGACCCTCTCTGCAAACCCATTCATCTCTCTTATCTCAAAGCTGGCATGGTGTCAATCAGGTAGAGTTCAGCTCCAAATTTTTACCAACCTGTTCTTCCATGGAACCTCAGATACAATGAATAGGGTGGCAGTTTCATTTACATTTACCTCTAGACTCACTAAAATGTTCCTGGCCACAAAGCCTATTCCACTTGTGGAATACTAGCGCCCAGGTGCCTAAGTTAGAATGTAAATTGCAGAAGCACCAAGAACAGGAAAACACATCCAAAAGGAACAACTGGGGCCAATACCAATGGAACAACTGATCATGAATGAAAACACTGCTGCCTTTATATTGACATGGTCCCCTGGTTATTACAAGAACCGGGGGGCGGTGGGGAGAGACAACATGTAGCTTGGAAAGTCTGTCCTGTCCCCACCCCTCTTCTACCCAAGTGTCCCATCTCTCCAGATGTTTCTTTTAATTCCAAGTGAGAACCACTTGCTTAGGAAAGGGGAACTCTGGTTTTGGAGATGTCTACCTAAAAAAGTTGTCTCAAACAAACGCTAAAGACTACCTACCCACAGAGCATCCTGATGGGGTGAGGGAACCATTTTACTAGTTGTGATACAGCAAATTCAAAATTGAGAAGAAGAGTCTAGAAGGAATGTTACATTCTCAAGTTCAAGAAAAGAGTCCCTATATCATGTTAGGTCTTAATAAAATGCTTGCAAAGTGGATGTAGCTAATTTTTTTTCTCTTCAAACTCCCAGCTCAAGCCGGAAGAGCAAAGCTGGGTCGCGGATCTGATAATTAACTGGTCTGTAAATGATGATCCGCTGGGGGGAGGGGTCTTACATCAGCAGTCTCACTTTCCTTACCTGGCTCCCACCCTCAAGAACACCCATGAAAAAAATCTCCCTATGCAGGCAGGATTCCCAGCTCCCACTGCAGGCTTTTCTAACATTTCCACAAGACTTAATAAAGGGTTTTGGAGATTATAGGCTATGAAGGATGGAGGAGAAAATGACATAATTTCTGCAATAATTACTATAGAACATTTGCATAGAGGCTTTTATGCACTATCCCAAGGTTTCCAAGAAATTTATACGTCTCATCACAACGCACAATTGACATGGAAACTGTCAAATTTTGGAGATCAGGCTAGGGGAGGGAACAAGTCAAGTACCACCCTGTATCTCAAATTAATAGATATTCTGCACTTGGGGACTTTGGTTCTGATAGGTTCTATTAGCTCCTATCTGTTCACAGGACCATTATATGTAAGGAAGTCTGATTGAAGACTTTCTACTTCAAAGAAAAATGAAGCACGTGTTCATTTTCCCAAAGCAACATATTAATGGCAGAATTTGTAGAGTTACCTTTTTTGGCTTTCTTCTGCAGTTTCAGTGTATCTGAGGACTTCTTTTTTATCTCTTGGCGAGCTTTTTTATATTCTAAGAGAAAGAAGAATATTGAACAATCTTACCACTTAGCTCAACAGAAAACATTTTAGCAACAGCCATTACTTTTATCGCTGAAAGCATAAACTCTGACGTGCAATAATAGCTTTATTGGAATACAAAATGGTAAAAAATCTTCTGATGCCATTTTACAGCAAAGGGGTTATGAACATGAAAACCGACAAAATGCACTGGGGTCTTTTCCTCCAGTATTCACTCATACCAGCTCTGGGAAAAGATGGCATCTGGGAAGACTTCAATAAAGATTTTAAAATTCACAAGTTCTCAGCATAAGTATCAGGAAATACTTTCAGTATTATCTACTTTCCCAAGGCCCAAATCTACAGGGCTTCACTCCAAGAAGAACCCACATGGATAGATGCTGGCCAGAGGCTACAATTCAGAAAAGAGCATCTCAGACTACAGGAGAAACTAGACCACATGGGAGAGAAGTGGGGAAGGCCTGGCTGCCTTACGTTCATGTTAATACTGAGGCTGGACGCTGTGGACCCAGAGGAGGGGCAGCCCACATGACCCACATCCCCACCAGCCACTTTTCTCTTCCCCCACCAGCTCATGCCCACCCCAAACTTTCCCATTTCTGTTGCTGGCATCTCCGTCACCCAGGCACGAACATCTGAAATGACAGTTGGCTCTGATACTTCTCTCCTTTGCTACCCTCATAATTAATCACCAATTTGACCAGTTCCCACAAAGCCATCCCCATCCTTTCCCTCCCACCCTGAGCCTATCAGAGCTCTTTTTCATATGCTCTTGGCATCACTGTTAGTCAACCTTTTCCAGTTTCATCTCTCAGACCCGTCCACACACTCTCCCTCCACCACATTCACTGCAGGTTGTACGATGCTGGAAGTGAGGTCTCCTGACCCTTCCACACGATCAGCACCCGTACCCTTAGGTTCCAGGAAGACTGACAGGAGTGATGTCTGTCTGGACCACTCAGTCCCCAGAGCCGGCACATGAGGTTCTGAGACCCACCGGTTGAAGGTATATACAAAGAGAATGGCCAGTTCTGGGCAGGAGGCCGAAGGCTAACTTACATCATTAAAAGTTTGGTTTTCAAAACGTGCTGAAACGCCTGAAGTGTGAGTCTCTAGCATTTAAGCCTGAGGTTACAATCACTTTGAATTCAGCTGATCACAACTGACACCATGGGACAATGACGGCATTCACTGAGTGACGCTGCATGCCCCAAACCCAGCACCGAGTCCTGCAGTGGGATCACGTCCCATCTCTTATCCTCCAACACTGAGACGCCCACAGGAGCAGCAGGGGAGGAGCGGGTCCTCCGGGTGACATCAGTGACCCCAGCAGAGGCACAGGCAGCAGCCGGCGACCTGCCGTCTCAGACTGACATGCATCAGCCACCTCGCCCCGTACCTTTCGCGTGGTCTTTATCCAGCTGGTTGGCCACTTTCTTCCATTCTTCCATCTGCTCTTGAAGTGGGTTTATCAGACAATCGATTAAAGCACTTGCACAAAAAGAGAAAGAGAAGGAGAAATTACACAGATATAATCTGTTGTCAAGGTTTACGCTCGGTTGTCAAAACACACCCGAATCACCATTACCTGAAGCAGGACAAGGCAGCACCCTAACCCCAAGTTCATCTCCAAACTCCCCAATTTCACAATGATTGTGTCCTCAGGATGCTTTTCAACGACCGTTAAGAAGCTGTACATGTGACTGGTTGGTGTGACCTCTTCTCATCGCCTTTTTTAAAAATTCCAACACTTGTATTCACTATCAAGGTTGCAGACCAAAGGGGTCATGCCCCTTGCTGCACAAGGGAACCGGCTGGAGAGCTTTAAAAAAGAAGACACCTGGGCCTCCGCTAATACTTGATAGAAACTTGGAGTGGGGGGTGGGGCCCCAGAATTACTTTAAAAAAAAAAAGACCCACGTGATTCTGATGTGCCTTCAGGATGAGTGGTGACTGCAGACTGTGGACAGCCTAGAGAGGATCAGAGGGATGAAGGGTCTCCAGGTATACCCCTTCTTATTTTGTGCAGATTCCCAAACAGATTGCGGTTAGACAAGTGGAAAGACAGCACCCCATGGAGAGAAATCATGAGTCAGGGGACACAGGGTTTTCTGTCCAGTGGAAGGAAAACCAACCCAAGCCTACATTACAGAGATGTTGTCGAAAAATTAGAAAATGCCCATAAATTGTTTGAATGATGCTGGTGAGAACTACGACAAAGGCAGTCCTCAGACTGCTTTTTGATCCTGGGCCTGCTGAAAATCTCCAAGTTCTTGGTACGACCTCCCCACTTTCTTACCAGGGTCTCCTGGCAGCTCCCACCCTCGCACGTCCTCCTCCAGCCTCACTCCCTCCAGGTGTCCATGCAGATTTTCCTTCTGAACAGAGATGCTCCCTGACCAGCCTGTATCCAGCAACCACCACCCACCCCACCCCATGTGTTTCTGCTCCTATCATTCATTACTGTCTGACAGTCTGGCAGGTCTCTACAGTGTCTGTAGCGTAAGTCCTGTGAGTGCAGAATGTGGTCCTAGTCAGGGCTATGCCCTGTACAGCTAAGTGTGCCCGGCACATAGTAGGTGCTCAGTACACGGCGGCTGATGGAATCGGCGTCTCTTCATCACTACGATGGGATGAGGGTCACAAGACTGGCCCAAGGGTAAACAAGATGATGGGTGTGGGAGGAGGTGCGGGGGGGTGCCATCACGGGGTCCACTGCCCAGGGGCGAGGAGGGCAGGAGGAAGTTGGATCTCATCACCAGCTCCAGCGGGTGCTTTCTGCTGTGCGGACACTGTGTACATCTGCACACGAGTGCCCTTCAGGGATTCCTACACCCATCTGCCAGGGGCTGAGACCCCAGCCCCATATTGCAGGACACCTGTGGCCAGCCCGGGATTTAAACCCAGGCCTGGCTGACTTCAAGACTAGGCGTGTTTGCTGCTACATCTGGCAACCTGAGATGGCCCTGCAAGAGGGTCAGAGGGCTTCCACCTTGGCAGCCTCTCACGCAACTTGCAATTCACAAAGCGACTGAGCACAACTGATGATTATGCTGATCTGTTTGGAAGGACGTCCCAGTCTCACTGGAACACTGGTGTCTCCAAATCCCTGTGCCAGCCACTGTCATTTCTACCCATTGTGAACGCGTGTGAAACAGACAAGAGGCTGGCACTGTGGAAGGTTCTGCAAGCCGCCACTGCCCTCCTAGGTGGGTCTGGAGGATGCACTCAGGGCCCAGGTAAGAGGATGGTGGTGCACAGCCCACTGTCCAGTATGGCTGCTTCTCCTCCTAGGAGGTTCCTGTAGGGGTGGGGCCCAGAGGTCTCAGTGGGATGCCCGGCTCCCCACACTGATGGAGGGTGAGGAGAGACACATGGAGAAGATCCTGAAGCAGGGGGTATGAGCTGCACAAGGCAGGGACCCAGGCCATCCGGTTCTCCACTGTATTCCCAGGGCCCAGACCAGCGCCTGGCTCATAGCAGTGTTAGCTGCTCAGTCGTGTCTGACTCTGTGACCCCATGGACTGTAGCCCGCCAGGCTCCTCTCTCCATGGGATTCTCCAGGCAAGAGAAGGAAGTGGCACATGGCAGACGCCTAGTGAAATACTTGCTTGGGGACTTTCCTGGTGGTCCAGTGGTTAAGAATCTGTCTGCCAATATAGGGAACACAGGTTCAATTCCTGGTCTGGGAAGATCCCACATGCTACAGGGCAACTAAGCCTGTGCCCCACAACTACTAAAGCCTGTGTGCCTAGAGCATGTGCTCTGCAACAAGAAAAGCCACCACAATGAGAAACCTGCGCTCCACAACTGAAAAGTAGCCCCCGCTGCTGCAAAGACCCAGCAAAGCCAAAAATAAACAAATTAAAAAAAAAAAAAAAAACTTGTTCAGTGAGCGAGCAGTGTGACAGGCTGTAATGAGAGACCGGCTGTGGGGATTTCATGCCACCGGGAAACCCGCGCTGCTCAACGCGAGTGATGCTCCTCGTCAGCGCTTTATAACCTGAAATCATCAGGGCCGTCTGAGATCTGGGAGAAACTTGGTCCTCACCTGGAGAACTGCCTCAGCTTGGCTTCTATGCTCCGATGCCTCATGCACATCCTGGTCAGGGCAGATCCGATCTCCCTGGTACCACCTGGAAAAGCAAGAGAGGCAAATATGAGGGAGAGGAGACAAGTCAGAATCATTGAGAACCTTAAAAGAATGAAAAAAGTGAAAAACTAGCCAGATTTCACTGCGCTATAACCCAAGCACAGTGTCTTTCAGACTTCTCACCAGGCTTGTGCACACAGACATAAATGTGTGTGTGTGTGTATGTGTGTGCCTAATCATTCAGTCGTGTCCAACTCTTTGCTACCCTATGGTCTGTAGCCTGTCAGGCTCCTCTGTCCATGGGATTTTCCAGGCAAGAATACTGGAGTGGGTAGCCATTCCCTTCTCCAGGGGACTTTCCTGACCCAGGGATCGAACCCGGGTCTCCTGCATCGCAGGCAGTCTTTGTTGTCTGAACTACCAGGATATATATATGGCTACACATCTTGAAATAATCACCAAAATAAAAGCTACCTTTACTATATATAACAATACCCTCTAATATTTTCTATTGTTTTTTATTATACTGGCTGTGACACAGAAGTTGATTTTACAACCCACTGGGTCAAAAATACTTCTCAAGGAAGAGGATTAAAATAGTATCTGATATTTAGGGAAAAGCTGTAGTTTTGTTTTGTTTTCCACTTTTGGAAAAATCATCCTTCTAGCATTATTCAGAACAGTCAGTGAAGCTACTGCATAAAGCCACATGTTCTAGAATCCAATAGTGTAGAGAAGAGCAGGGCTAAAGCAAAAATGAAACAATAGGGAATTTTTTTTTGATGGGTTTGGGTAACACCAGCGTGAAAAGTCCTCAAACTCAGCCAATGTCAAAGTACATTGAAATATGGCTTGGTTTTTCCCAAAATTCTTGTCATACTTTTCCCTTCAGGCACACCCTTTTCTAAGATTATTTTTGAAGTTCCCTTACTTCCTCCTCTTAGAAACAACGTTTATATCAGCATTTACTTGGGCGTGGAGGAGGGGGAGGCAAGCAGTAACTACAGATGGTAATTCTGCACCAAGCACTGGAAAGCACAGTTATGTTATGAAAACACTGGGGCTCATGAAATCAGAAAGTAAAGTGTCCCAAAAAGCACTATCTTTTTTAAAAAAATAGACAAGATCTTCAAGGGAAAGCCGTAGGAATTTATTGCAGGTTTAACCAAGTCAAATTAATAGGAAAAAAATTCCCTCCCTCATTAGCACTCGTGACATCATTTATAACGGGCTGTATTTTCCGCTCTGCCTTCTCTCCTGGCAATGCCAGTGTGCCGCTTCACTTCCACCTATTTTACATTTTATTCCGCAAAACTATCAGGTTTCTAGAACCAAAAAATAGTCATGACGGTGATAAATATTTGATATTTCTATATTTTATTTTAGTCTGAAAAGAAGCCTCTGCAGCCATTCTTCTAAAACAGGGTTTCTCAGACTTAACACTATTGATACATAGGCACAGGTCCATTCTTTGTTAAAGGATGGTTCACAGCATTCCTGGCCTCAACCGAGCAAAAGCCTGCAGCAGCCCCCCCAGTTTTGTGACATCCAAAAATGTCTCCAGACAGTACCGAGGGCTTCCTCAGAGCAAATTCTCCCCTAGCTGATAGGCACTTCTGTAAAAGAACCTGAGTGAGAGTTAAAGGTCATCTGAGGCTGACTTTCTAAATGGCCAGAAGGGTAAAATACTGCTCTATAGTTCCTGGCATCCGAGAGCGCCAACGGCAGCCTGACCATCTACTGCCGCTCACACTGCTCCACCAGGGAGAACCAGTAGAGGGCGCCATTTCCACACGTGCCACTTGCCTTCCAGGCTCCCTTCAGGTTCTTACGAGCAAGGACTAGGAACACTTGATCCCCGGAGAAATCTCTCCTATTTTTCCAGGGCCTTCATTTGATTAAAAGTTAATAACCTGGCGACACAAGGAAACTGACGCACTCACTCACAGCTAGTAAGAGTGTAAACTAGTACTTTTCTGGAGGAAAATCTGGCAGCATTTACCAAGGCATGTCTTACAAAAACAAGCTCCCATTTTGACCCAGCAATTCTACTCTGAAAAATTTTACCCGAGGAAACAATTAAGGGTGAGAGCAAATCCTTACTTATGAGGATAGCCATTGAAATGTTGTTTACCATAGTAAAAACAAGAAACAACATCTCATTCTAGGAAGTGGGCTGAATAAAACCCTAGGATGCAGTCACATGATGGAAAAAGCACACAGTCAGCCAAAGTGCTGGAGAGCAATGCTTCACGTCCCAGGAAGGAAGTCGTTTGTTAGAGCTGAGGAAGTGCTGGGCCCCAAGATGATTGCTTTGCACATATGAACTCATTAAGTCAGCTCACCTGGTGCGCTGCTGTTCCTATCACCCCCATCTTACAGATGAGGAGAGCACCTTTCATAATCTGACCAAGCTCACACTGCTAGTAAGGTGGATTCCAGCCCAGACCAAACCTCCAGAGTCTGTGCATTTATCCATTCAGCACATGGCACTTATTACAGACAAGGGGAGGTGGGAAGCAGAGCTAAGATCCCAGAACACCCTGCTAAGCTAACTTATCTACACACTCTTACGGGTATCAGGGCTTCACGGTCCAGCTCTCTTATTTTGGTTCCCGAGCCTAGAACTGTCCACAATTGATACCACGGGGCCTAAGCTCCGGTCCTCGCTAAGCCGCCCCACACGTGACCGAGAGCTGTGTCACTGATTACCCACGCCTCAGTTTCCTCAAAATAGAATGCCATGGTTGGAGAAGATCACCTCGAAGCCTGGCTCCCTGACTCCATTTCTCTGGTCCTGGATTTCTGTTAGCTTCCCAGATACTTTCACAGCTTGCCACTGGACATTTATCATCCCCGGGAAAGCCCAAGGCTTCCCGGAAACAACTGAACTGCGGTGTGCTAACAAGCAGTTCTACATAGACTGCGTGCACCCCTCCATTGTGCTCTGCAGCAGCGGTCCCCAACCCTTTTGGGCACCAGGGACTGGTTTCATGCAAGACAATTTTTCCACAGACCAGAGGTGGCGGGGGGGTGGTTTGGGGATGATTCAAGTGCATGACACTTATTGTACACTTGATTTCTATTATTATTACATCAGCTCTACCTCAGATCACCAGGCATTAGATCTCAGAGGTTGGGGACCCCTGCACAGGGCTTCCTGTGAGAGGAGGAAATGAAGAACCACAGAGAAAAGTCCCAAAGAGCAGCCTCTCTGTCCAAGGGGCATGAGGGCAGGAGACAGGCAGCTAACCTCCTCCGTGGACACCAGGACCCAACTGTCAGAACGACTGCGGATCTCAGCCACTCCGGGTCCCTAAAAATAGCTCTATCTGTGGATGTGCTTAATAATGTCTTCTGCTCTTCCTGACCCTTGCTATAACTTAAAAACAAAAAAATCAGCAGGTTTGAAAAGCTTCAGAGGAAACTAGCTTTAGTTACAAAGCCAGAACAGACATCTGGACGAGCTCCGAGCTGACAGTGAGAATATTTATGGAATCAAATGACTGAAACGGTCTCGGCAGCTTGGGAGCGAGGACAAGATCTTACTTGTTTCT
Source organism: Giraffa tippelskirchi (assembly GCF_054371585.1). Lineage (NCBI taxonomy): Eukaryota > Metazoa > Chordata > Mammalia > Artiodactyla > Giraffidae > Giraffa > Giraffa tippelskirchi. Next base: position 61,751,025 of record NC_137280.1, read on the forward strand.
GCCTTCCCTGCGCCCGGCACTGGGGCTGAACGAAGGAACCAACACTGACCGTTTTGGAGGGCAAAACGGTAGCATTTTTGGCTAGGTAGAGACAGTATGAGTGAGGGAATGGGTTTGCCTTTTGTTGAGTGCATAAATATTTGGGTATCTTCTCTGTGCATACAATAGAAGATTCACAATCAACACAAGATTCTTATTATCTTACCAAAGGTCTATACTGATTCAAGGTCAGCCTGGAGAAACAATGGTGTATTTGCTTTGGTTTTTTCTTTTTTAATTGGAGTATAGTCGAGTTACAACGTTGTGTTATTTTCTGGTACACAGCAAAGTGATTCAGCTATGTATATACATATATTCTTTTTAAGATTTTTTTCAATTATAGTTTATTACAAGATAGTGAATGCAGTTCCCTGTGCAATACAGTAGGATTTTGTTTATCTAGTTTTCTATTGCTGCTGTAATAAACTACCACATATTTAGTGGTTTAAAGCAGTACCCATTTATTATCTTACAGTTCTGGAAGTCTGAAGTCCAAAATCAATTTCTCCAGGTTAAAACCAAGGTGTTGGGAGAGCTTCATTCCTCTAGAGGCCCTAGGGGAGAATCTTTTTCCTTGCCTCTTCCAGCTCCCACAGGCTGCCTGCACTCCTTGGCTCGTGGCCCCCCCTCCGCCTTCAAGTCAGTAGTAGCACCTTCACTCTTCTCTGACCTCCGCTTCCGTCCTCACATCTTCTCTGACTCTGATCTCCCTTCTTTCTCCTTAGAGCTTTGTGCTGTACTGGACCCACCTTAATAATCCAAGATAATCTCCCCACCCCAAGATCCTTAACTGAATGATATGTGCAAAGCCCTTGTTGTCATGTACAGTAACATATTCACAGGTTCTGGGGTTGAAGGCATGGATGTCTTTTTTTTGAGGGGGGCATTATTCTGCCTACTAAAGTTGAGTAGGAGTTGTTACTTTGGAGAACGTATGGGGCACTGGGGTCCTCTGTCCAGAGTCCATTCATTCATCCTCAGATGATTAACTGAGACATGATCTCACTGCATCCGCTCTGGCAGTGGCTGGTTCAGGGACGCGACAAGAGACTGAGATGTTGCTGGGGAGGCCTTTGGGGAAAATATCCCTGATCTTAAGATCAACACACACAAGAGACCCCACAGGGTGAGAACAGGAAGCAGCCTGCCCAGCTGCTGTGGTTAACCATCTTTACAGCAGTGGGGACTCCTGCCTTAGGAGAAGGCACGTTCTGCGGACGGAACCGAGACAGAGCCCAGTCTCCAGATGAGCTCACAAAGCTGCCAAATTAACACACTGGGAGCCTGCTCTCCTGAACTTGGGGCTCCAGTTCTGCAAATACACACATTTCCTTATTTTTAAAGCCACTTTGATTTGGTTCTGTTTCTTGCCAGTCAAAGAAGAGGGAAGGGAGCAACAGCCTCGTGCTTCCTCCCTGCACCAGGAACCACCCTGTGGCCAAAAGGAACAGTAAGTCCGTCACTCACTGCTGAGGGCACAAACACTTGATGGCAACAATTTTCATTCTTTTTTGTGTGATATGTCTAAGAACGTCCTCCCGGAACAAGCAAAGGTTTTTTATTAAAAAAGTAGCGCAAAATCAGTAGGCGATTGAAACTAGGTGATCTGCAAAGGAGACAATCAGTGGAAAGAAGTAGCATAGACACGTACACGCTACCATGTGTGAAACAGATTGCTAGCAGGAAGCTGCTGTATAGCACAGGGAGCTCAGCTCAGTGCTCAGTGATGACCTAGAGGGGTGGGATGGGGGCAGTGGGAGGGAGGCTTCACAGGGAGGGAATATATGTATGTATGTATGTATGTGTGTGTGTGTGTGTATGTATATATATATATATATACGGCTGATTCACTTCACTGAACAGCAGAAACTAACACAATAATGCAAAGCCTCCTTTAAAAGCCTCCTATAAAGCCTCTAATAAAACATAAATTAAAATAACCTGGTTTTAATAAAGTTGAATAAATATATAAATAAATAAAAATAAAAAATAAAATAGAAGTAAAAAGTCTAGAGCTTAGGCTATCGAAATATGAACAAATTCCACATTTATTCAGTACTGTGTTTGTTTCCTAGGCTGCTGTAACCAAGTACCCCACTGGTTGGCTTAAAACAACCAACACTTACTATCTCACCATTCTGGAGGTTAGAAGTCTGAAATCAAGGGGGTCAGCAGGGCCCTGCTCCCTCTGAAACTTGCTGGGGAAGGGTTCTTCCCTGCTCCCTCTGGTGGTTGCTGGCCCTCCATGGCAGGTAGAAGCATCACTCCAATCTCTTCCTCCATCTCCACCTGGCAATTTCCCAGCGTGTGTGTCTTCACATGAGACATACGTGAAGGCACCCTCTTCTCTGCATGTGTCTGTGTCCAAATTTCTCTCTTCTTATAAAGACACCAGTTGCACTGGACTAGGGTCCACCCTAACAGCCTCATCGTAACCTGATGACACCTGCAAAGACCTCATGTCCAACTGAGGTCAGATTCACAGGGACCAGGGGTTAGAACAGCAACCTATCTTTGTGGGATGGGGAATCACAACACATCCTCTAATAAGTATCTACCAGGCAACAAGGATTAAAGTGATTTCAAAGACGATAAAGGCGGAGGGCCCAGCCTTGGAAGGGTTCACAGACTGGCTGGGGGGATAGCTCTGAAATGGTGCAAGGAACGTGATCTTTGCAGCAATCCTAGGAGGTCGGTACTGCTGTCCCCATTTTATAAGTGGAAAAACTGAGGCTCTGGAGGGTGACAGGCAGACCCCAAGGAGCCTGCAAGCCCCAGCACACCCATAGCAGCCGCTTCCCACTGTGGTTTGTCTGGAGTCCTAGCACAATCTCCTTGCTGTCTCCTGAATTAGTGTGAGGGTCAGGAGGAAGAGCAATAAAACCAAAGGGTTAAGTGCTCGGCTCTGAAGTCAGACAACGCGGATTCGCCCCATTCGCCGGCTGTGTCACCGGAGGAAGGGTCTAACTTGCTTAGACTCAACTGTTGATGACTATATTCCCAAGACATGATTCTGCCCACCGGTGTTTCCTGTCATCACATCCTAAATGCACCATCCATGGGCTCCAGTTGGGGCTTCTTGCAAAACAATGTGAGGTATCCTAGATTTTTAAAAATCATTTTTGTCCCTAATCTTTTACAACTGCCTCATCCCCACTTTGTCTGATGGCAATCTACATATTTTTTTGAAAAGCAACTTGCTTTTATCTTAGCTTTCTAAACATTCCACTTATTCAGAAACAACCAATCTTGATTTTTCACATTCATCCCAAAGATTTCTATAACTTATAACTAAATAATGTAATGATGTACAACTGGTATAGACAGGTTTCGGAACACACATCTGACCCTTGGTTAAGCTGACAACTCAGGTAGAAGAAATGTATGTACACAGAGAGAAGTCTACAATAAGTAGATCTTATTGCAGGCAGAGGTCGGTACATTATTATAGAGAAAATAAAGAGCCCTGGTTACATCGATGGGCCACTTAAGCAGGGCTCTGATGTAGCAGTGAGCAGTCAAGTCCTACAAGAAGGTGGAGGCCAGAGTAGTTACCTCAGCCCTGGCTGGAGTGTCTGCCCACAATGTGCTAGCCAGTATGTGACAGCGCTCAATTCTCCCACATCTAATATCATCCTTCTCCAAGGATCTGGCTAATGAATGGGGCACAGAAGGCAGGGTAACAGTACAAAGGAACAAAGCCAGAATTGTCCCATTAGGGCTCAGGGTATGTCACCCCCAAACATGCCATACTGGCATATTGATTATTTGGAATTAAAGAGCTTGAGAAACGACCAATGCAAAAGGGACACTCTGACTCTCCTTTCTGTCTCCCTGAACACAAGAATGACATCTCTCCTGTGAAAGGTGTGCTCCCTGCATCTGGAGACGGAAGGACACCCTTGTTAACAGGAAGAGCATTCAGGCCAAGCCTGTGTAAACAAACCTTGTTACCTCTTTCATTAATTACCCCAAGCCCAAACTCTGTTTAGATTCTTCCCTAATCGGGCACCCCAAACCTACATTTCTTTCTCCTGCCTATTTCTTACAGATGTATTGTTTCATCTAAAAGTCTACAAGTTGCTAAGTTTGGCTATTTCCTTAGTCCCATTTCTATGAGCCCTCCACACACAGGAATTAAAATGCATCTTTTTCTCCTGCTCATCTGTCTTGTGTCAATTTTATTATTAGTCTGGCCACAAGAACTCAAGAGGGGGAAGAGGGAGGAACTGCCAACTCCCTGACAGCTCCTTCTTCCCAAACATCTTCAAAGACAAAAGTTCAAAAGGGAGTGAGTGGACACCAGGGACTTCCCTGGTGGTCCAGAGACTAAGACTCCAGACTCCCACTGCCGGGGGCGTGGGATCGATCACCAGTAGGGGAACTAAGATCCCACATGCCATGCGGCAGAGCCAAAGAATTTTTTTAATAATAATAAAGGAGCGGTCCAGAAGGTCCGCTTGGGAAGGATCTCCTCGCCATCAACAGTTATGCACCAAACAAGTGGTCGCTGGTGGAAGTTGAAGCCGCAGGGCTGAGAGGTCCACAGTCAACTGAATGTAGAGAGTCTATCTCTTGGTGACCTATGCCTTCAAGACAGGTAGACAGGTTCCCCGGCTAACCAGCTCCTAAAGGTGTCTCCAGCCCGAGATGTCTGTTGTTTCTTTTCATGTCGCAAAGCTCGGGACAGTTGTGTCACCAGCCTTCTGCTAACAGAGACTGGAAAGGAAAGTTTCTATGAAATCCAGGACCGCTTCCACAATGACCTGCAGCAGCTTGGAAAGCTGAGGGTTCAGTAAACCAGGAAACAGTGTGTCCCTGCTCTCTGTTCACACCCCTGCTCTCTGAGCCCAGAACTGTGAAATGTCAGGTGTGTTATACCTTGATGGCTGACTAGAGCACTGTCTGAGCATTGCATCGCAGCAACTGCCTCAGCATTCAGTGGCCACTGCTCTGGCCAGCCCAGCAGGTGTCCCACCTGCCGTCTGGGGTGATGCCCAGGGGGCTCCCACAGCTCTGTGCCCACCACACCAGCCACTAGCCTCACAGCTGACTGTGAAGCTTGGCTCCCTCCTCCTGCACTTTCACTGCCGTGTTTGGGACACTTTGATTTCACAAGTTTAAGCGCTGGTACACAGGCTTCGAGGGCTCCCTAGGTGGCGCTGGTGGGCTCGCCTGCCAATGCTGGAGACATTGACAGGTTCAATGTCTGCAGGTTCAATCCCTGGGTCGGGAAGATGCCCTGGAGGAGGAAATGGCAACCCACTCCAGCATTCTTGCCTGAAAGAATTCCATGGACAGAGGAGCCTGGCGAGCTACAGTCCATGGGGTTGCAAAAGGGTCAGACACGACTGAAACAACTTAGTACACACACACACACAGGCTTCAAAAGGGAGGGCAGAGTGAGAGTCTTGAAGTGGAATCTGGGTATAAACCCGAATTCCATATGTATAATTATACAAACTTGGGAAATAGAGATTTTTTTTGTCTCTCCTTGTAACATTTTGTTTCGTGTGTGTGTGTATGTGGATATATATAGAGAGAGGTAAAAGGCTGTTTCTATAATATATACGTCAAGCACAGCAGGCAAGGGCATATGCTCTCTGGGAAAAACCAAGTTCAGAACACATCGTCCTATGCATACGTCTGAATGAAAATGGATATTGAATTAGTTAGGACCTATGTCCCTTTTAGTTTTACAGATGTCAAAACTAAAATTCTTATTCTTTTGTTATTGATAAATGTTTCTGTTTTGATCATAGTAAAGTTTGCAAATTATCATGAGATAAATTTCCTCACATGTTGAAGTTTTAACCCTCCTTTGTTGATGTTTACGTATAATCAGAGGTACAGAGCATAAGCATCTGATATTTTTTTCATATTTTTCCTGTGATTTGGGATGTTTTACCTTTTTACTAGTCTTGAAGATAGCTGCTTTATTTGCAATTATGCTAACTGCACTCTGAGACTTTAAGATTTTTTTTTGGTTTTGAAAAAAAATATTAAATAAACATGAATTCTAAGAGGAAGAAGGGAACTCAATTCTGATGTCCAGAGAGGCTCAACTGTGATGCGTCAGCCAACAAAGTTCACGCTTTATGCAAAGGTTCAGTCCAAAGAACCAAATCGGAAAGGCCATTAGGTGGACCCCTACTGCAAGACCAACAACAGGGTCATCGGGGAGCCCTGGGGACCCCAGGCAGGGAGACCTCAGCTGGAGATGGGCACACCTGCTCAAAGCTCTAGAAAGCTTCCCAGTGACCTGATCCAGGCTGGACTGGATGACCCTCTTTACCCCTTTAAGAGAAATGATCTTATGGTGGCCAGGGTGCTGGAGGAGAAGACTAGCAGCATCCCATATTCCACAAACACCGAGGAGCCGCTGCTGTGGTCTGACTCCTGTGCTGTGAGCAGAAGAGACAGCCCTCACCCTCATGGGACGTGGCTCCTCTAAACTCAGAAGCCACAGATTTCAGGGTGACCTTCGGGCTGGGAGGTGCCTTGGAAAATTCACAAAGCAACAAATCAGCAGCGCCTGGCTGCTCAGCACCCAATACTTGCCTTTAGCAAGCAGAGAAGCCCTGGGTGCCCCTCAGGAGTCCCGCCCTCACTGCCATTTCTCCTGCTCAGAGAAACGCGTCCGTGTCCTTCACTGTGTCCTTGTGAGGCAGCTGGCTCCTGTCAAGGGTACTGTCATTTTCATCAAAGGTCAAAGGAGGAACTCAGACTATCCAAACATCAAACCAACAAACTGTGTTTCTCCTGGCTTCATCAGCATTTTATTTTTATCCTTAGGCACAAAAAGATGGACCACGGGGAGAGATGGCATCATTTGATGTCCTGTATCTGTTTACACAGAGGGGAGGGTGAGGGATAAACAACCAGCTCCTGGTCTTAGAAGTTACCCTGCAGACCATCTATCATTTACATCAGCCACATAAGGGAGCCCCACTCAGGGGAGGTACTGGTCATCACAAATCACTGAAGACTGTCCAAATACTTCATTATGTTAGTCCTGAAAATGGCTTCAAAACTATCCAAACATTCCTGTTGTGCTTGTGCTCAGCCGTGTCTGACCCTTTGCGACCCCACAGACTGTAGCCTTCCAGGCTCCTCTGTCCATGGGATTCTCCAGGCAAGAATACTGGAGTGAGTTGCCATGCCCTCCTCCAGGGGATCTTTCTGACCCAGGGATCGAACCCACATCTCTTGTGTCTCTGGCATTGGCAAGCAGATTCTTTACCACTGCGGCAGCTTTCTGAATGTGCTAGTTAAATCACCAAAACATTCTTGCAACAAGCACACAATCTGATTTCAAGGAAACGAACGAATGAGAAACGTGAGTAGTATTTTAAGCAGTGGAAGGATCTGACCCTTTGTCTTCATGAGGTGGCTTAGGTCAAAAGTGGAAAAACTTAAAAAGATTTTCAAAAATAAACCCTGAAAGCTCCCGGACAAAGGAAGTGTAACTTCCCTTTTGCTACAATGGCAAACCTAACATGCTTCCATCTTCAAGGAAGAGAAAAACACACAGTTTCCTGTTCAGAAACTGTATTCTTGGGCTCCCGTATGTGGCCGAGATACTTGGGACAATCCAGGTTGGTGTTCACAGGACACGCAATACTGCGCGTGCAACAAAGGCCAAGGAGGGTCGGCGACACGTTTTGGGAAGACATCCTGGTGCCCACGTGTGGGTGGGGTGGAAGATACTGCAAACTTACCAGCTGACAATCTTTGAGCCAAACTCACCTTTCCCAACTTCTCCCACTTCACGACTTTTCAAAAAGCAGAGGAAACAAGAAAAAAAAAAACGAAAAACACACACACACACAGTCCCACCACCATCTGGCGGCTTGAGACCAGCGAGCACGAGATTCTGGCAGGCATGGTACTGGCAGCCACAAAGACCGATATTCCTCTTCCTTTGTTGCTGTTTTAAAAGCAAAGCGAGACTGGTAATGTGGAAACACAAAAACATGAACACGCTCACACTTCTAGGAAAATCCAGAGTAGGAGCGAAGGCATGCCGAGGGGGACTCTGCCCGCCTTAGTCTCCGATGGAGTGGAGCCTGGTTGAAAAGCTCTGGCGGGGGAGTCACCCAGGAAATGCCGCTGGCTCCCCGACATCTGTCACCATGCACGCCCACTGCTAGGGTCTGCCTCTGGGGCATGGGCGCAGAAAGGTGCTCCCACCAGGGCCAGGCTGGAGGGACCCGAGAACGCCAGCTCGTGCCAGCAAAGCAGATGTGGGCTGATGTGCAAAACCACACATCATTTTCTTAGCTCATGAAGCTGAACTGTCAGGCAGATAAAATGCTCACAGCCGCTGATATGAGCATTACCTCCCAGGCAGTTTTCAGATAAATCAGAGGGTCACTTGATGAATTTAGAAGCAGTGGAGGGCAGTTCATGGTTTTAGGAGTCAGTGCGAGAGCCTGAGGCACCCACTGCCTCCAAAGGGATGAGAACCCAGAAGGCAGTTCCGTGATGCCACCTCGGGCTCTGCTGCTACTGCTGAAAACTTCCAGTATCTGGAATCAGGTTTCTCTTGAGTGTTGCTGGCCTAAGTACTACTCTGTCCCTTTAAGGGGCTTCCTTACCTCCCTGAACCACACCAGAATGTGCTGACTTTACCATCTCTCAGGAAGCAATTCTGCTGCTTTCCAAATTATTAAGAATAGCTACCATCTACTCAGTGTTGGCAATCTAACAGGCACTGGCAAGCACAATGTGTTCAATTTTAAAATCTCATTATACGCCTCCTGTAGGCAGCATGGTCAGATAGGAATTATTATCCTCGTTTTACAGATGAGGCCAAGGGGCTCAGAGAAGTTAAGCAACTTGCCCACAGTGGCACAGGAGAATTCAGGATTTTCATCCAGGGCTGACTCCATAGTTAGAACTGTTCTTGAGAACATCTTGCTGTTGCTAATATGCACCAAAATATTTAGCAGATGAGAAGGTAGCTTTTTGCTCTCCATCCCCATTCTGTGACTAAAGGAAAATAAAGACCTTGCCACCCAGACACCTGTGTCATCAGCCAAACTCAAACCACACTGCCGCCACTTCCTCGCTGGACTGTGTGTGGGCGGGCTGGTGGGCATGCAAGGCCCTGGAATCAGGTGGGCACAGACTGTCTCAGCACGCATCGCCCCCTGCCAGGGAACCTGGCAGACACACCAAGCTTTGAGTACTGAGCCTGTAACACCCTTTCTTCCCAATTCTCTTAGTCCATCTCCCTCCTCCCCACTCTACTCCACACCAATGAGGAACCCGTCAGGAGAAGCTAAGATTTAAGATTCTAAGGGAAAAGTGGTTGCATTTGGGCTGAGACTCCACTGGTGGCTCCATAAAATCCAGGCAGAGTTCCATTTTGCAGCTAACTTCCCAGGCAAATTCATCTAAGATCATTCAAATAGACTTATTACCATCTTAATGTCTTCTTCCCCTTGATTTCTATCTGGAATTGTACCTTCCCCAATGGTTTCTGAATAACTGGATGGTTTCTGATCAAAGAGCAACTGAAATTCCAACCCTGGTATAGCCAGCAGGAGGCTGGCTCTTACAGCCAAAAACGAGAAAGCAGGTCTAAAGCTCTGGCAGGCAAGAAAGCAGCACTATGACACAACCAAGGTGTCCTTAGCCAGCCCTCCCTCCCAACCTCCACCTGTTTACAAAGGGTGGTGCGTGAGTGCTCAGTCATGTCTGATTCTTTGCAACTCCATGGACTGTAACCCGCCAGGCTCCTCTGTCCATAGGAACTTCCAGGCAAGAATACGGGAGTGGGTTACCATTTCATCCTCAGGGATCTTCCTGACCCTGGGATTGAACCCGCATCTCCGGTGGCTCCTTCACTGGCAGGCAGATTCTTTATCACTGAGTCACCTGGGAAGCCCACTTATAAAGGGTACAAACTGGTTTTAGTACCTAGTTCCCCAATGGAGTCTCAAGGTCAAGAAGTAGTAATACAGATTCAAAAGCAATTCATTTCCCCAGTTTCCTGAGAAATCCACCACCCCACAGACCAGATGAAATGCAGGGGGCCCCCGTGTCCTGGACTTGGAGGACAGACATGTGGAATGTGACTGCTCACCATGTTCCACCTTTGTAGGACTCGGGGGCTTCAGCTGGCACAGGGTCCTGCTGGTGAAGCTTCCCCAACCCCTTCCCAGATGTCCTCCTGCCAGCAGAGAAATGGCAACGCAGGATCCAGAGAAAAGAGGAGACTTGGGAGCATCCGACAATGTCTGAGGGCAAAGTGAGTCAACAGAAGCTGAGAGTGGGTCACCAAGTGGCCTGGGTGTCCACTGGCCTCAGTCTCACCCCATGCCTGGGACATTAAGAAGCCTGCAGAGAACTCAGTATGGGAAGTGGGCGTGGAGTCATCTTTTTCTTCTGCCTTTCGGAGGATGAGCAGCTCAGAGGCCTCTAGCATTGGCATTTAAGGATGGAATAATGGAGGGAAGGAGTGAATAAGGGGACCAGACAATCACTAGCTCACTTCCCTGCTCCCAGGTACCTATGTGCGTTTTTAATGCTGTCCTGAGTGACTCAGCACAGGCTTACTACTTCTTGGGCCTTTGTCCCTCATTCACAGGTAACCTCCAGTGACAATATCTGAGGAGCCGCAGAATTCCCAGTGTTGGGGAAGATGCACAACCCATCTCTGACTCAATAGATATTTGCAGACAAAAAGAAAAACGAAGTTTATTGGATAATATCATAGTTTGAAGAGCTGGACTCAATCTGAGCTCCCAGGAGAGGGTGCAAAGAGGTTCTTTACAAGTGAGACTCACTTGTGGATCCACTCGGCACCCCCGGTATGAAAATAAAAGAAAACAGGAGTTCTAGATCCACAAGCTGTGAGCTCTGAGAGGCTTGCCTGGTTTAAGGTTCAATGTCAGGGAAAGAGCATATCTAAATGCTAATATGATAAAGAATATTTAGATCAATGTTTGGCTATTCTGCCAACCTTTCAACTGAAATATTTGAGCATCTACTCAATGCCTCTTTTTCCAAGCAAGAACCCACAAAAAAGAAAAATAAGGAAGGAAAATAAAGAATCAAGCCTTTTTGTTTTAAGATATGGGGCTGATAATGAACCTCAAAAATCCCCATTAGGATGGAAGAGGGCCCATTAAAACATTTGCAATATTCAGAGTACATTTTTTTTTAGAAGATAATTACTAACAATCTCAGGAAGCTTCAGATCCCCTCATATGCTGTTAGAAAAGCCTTTGCAGGAGCAGCTCTGTTGCCATGACAACAATCACTAGGCAGTGTGTAAAGGAGGACAAGGGACCTACCAAATGGTATTCTCAGCAGTCAGCCCCGAGATTTCTTAAAGCCACTTTGTAAAGGACCTTTGGCATCTCGGAGTCACAGAATTTACAAACTGAAGGAGGCCTTAGGAGTAACCTAGTTTTAGCTTGTCACCGTAATTTTTCTAGCCTTTGCCTGAGTCGCCTAGACTCAGCTGAAATATCTCTAGGGCCAGAGACCTTACTCTGCTCCACTCTCAGGGGAAGAGGGCAGGGAGCTTTCCCCCACCCCAACTCCCATAATCTGTAAAGTGAGCATAGGATTAGGAAGAGAGGGGGTTATTTGAAGAAACTTTCCCTTCCCAAACAAAGGGCTTCTTTGGCAATGGCTGCCATTGTTCCATGAGGTTGAACAAAACAAGAACAGCCATGGAAGGTGGCTCCTCGCAGGTCTTAAAGACAGAGCTGGTTTCTAATTCCAGCCATTGAATGCTACCTGCAAATTCATAATTGTCGCCTACACAGAAAGAGCGTGAAGGACCCTGGTGGTATCATTAAGCCATTTGGGAGGTTGCACATGGCAAAAACATAACAACATGCTCTGTGTTCACATGCTGTATACACAGCGCGCACGCATGCATGCATGTACACACAAAGCTGCCAGGATGTGCCTTTTTTTTTTTTTTTAATTTTTGGCTGCATCTCACAGCATGTGGGACCTCAGTTCCCCAACCAGGAATCAAACCTGCTCCCCCTGCACTGGAAGGTGGACTCTTAACCCCTGGACCCCCAGGGAAGTCACCATGGATGTGACTCTTTAGTCACCCCTGCAGAGCACCATTAAGGATGGCTTCTCCCAGGGCCCTGGGCATTTTTTTTAGATCCACACACATGGATTCTTAGGCAACTCCCAGGAGGGTACATGTATGTAGCCCAGGTTGGGAGAGGGAGATGGGGTGAGCTGGGGGGATGGCTATCATAAAAGCTGGTGAAGTCTGACTGAAGGGGACCCCCACACCTCACCCACATGGGCTGCTAGGAGGAGCAACCCGGCCTGCAGTGGAGGCTTCTAGATTCAGCCAACATGAAACGGCCACCTCCAAGTGTCTCTCACCATTTCCCAGGTGGCTTTGGACAGCATCTGCATCTTTCAACAGTCACTCTGGGCCAGGGCAGCGGTACCCAGGACCACCATCCTGAAGCAAGCTTAATTCATTTCATACAAGGCTCATTTCATATAAGAAGGAGTCAGAAAATTGTGAAGCAAAGAATCTGTTTTTAAACTCCAGTGTGCTTGGTGCCTTATAAAGAATCCCAAAAGCGGAACTGGAAAAAATGAAAAAGGTTTGCACAAAGAGATTGTGCTCTCCTTGATACCAAACATCCAAGTGGGGGCTGATTTTCCTCGGAATAGATTTGATATGAAGACAGTACCAGTGAGCAGGGGTCACCCCAAAAGGCTGCCATACAGCTCCCCAGGATTACCCAATCTTTTTTTTTTTTTTAATTTATTTGGCTACACCAGGTCTTAGTTGTGGCCCATGGAATCTTTGCTTTGTTGCAGGATTTTTTTTTAGTTGCAGCATGTGAGCTATTAGCTGTGTCATGTGGGAATCTAGCTCCCTGACCAGGAATCGAAAAGGGGCCCCCTGAACTGGGAGCTTGGAGTTTCAGCCACTGAACCACCAGGGAAGTCACCCCACAAATGTTCTTAATCAGGAACCCAGCACTCTTTTGGGGAAGAACCCAGAAAACCATCTTAACGGTACACTTCATCAGCAAACTCTAAAGCCGGAGGCAGGAATTAGCTCCAGCAAGAATCAGTGTCAGTTTGGTGAGTATCACACAGAGATGGGGACTCCATCTCCAAACCAGTGGTGACAACTGGGGGATGACAAAGGCAGAAAGTGGCTCCCCACCAGAAGGCGGAGGATGAGGGGTGGCGGGACTGGCAGGAGTAGGCTCGTTTCCTTCCAGAAAAGGAGCTGGCCCTCCCCCACCATGGGCCTGAGAGCCACATTTCCAGATGACCGTGCAGGGATACAGGAAACAGCACAGGCACAGGCCATTAGGTGAGAATGGCTCTGCATCCAGACAGCTGAAATGACCAGCTTCCAGCCCTGGAGAGGCTGGTTTATTTTAGGAGAACAATTACCAGTTATTACAAAGCTGAAACTGACCTTTCAGGTAGAAGTCTTAGCATCAGGGATGAGAAAACAGGAAAAACAATGACATTTGAATGACCTCAAGGTGAAAGAGTGTGTCTGGGTGCATCTGTGTCTGTGTGTCTATGAGAGACAGACAGATACGGACACGAGTGAACCCAAGGGTAGGGACAGATGAGGGCATCTGACAATACTAAACTACTAGATTAACAAGGAAGGCTGCTATGTATGGCTGCACAGGTCATGCACTGCACAACTCCAGCAGCCACCATTCCCATCGGCAATGAGTTGTGGGCATCTTAAAGTCTGATTTCTACCCCAGTCAAATATGGAATGAGGTCTGAGTGGAATCTCAGTCATGGCACTACCAGATCTGCCACCCTCATCTTTTGTTTTGTCTTTCAGCAAACTAAAATAGACAAATTCCTCTCAGCAAAGGGACAGCCCCAACCAGATGGCTCGAGGACAGAATGGGATAATTATCTACTACTGAAACCTGGTTTAAACTGAGGCTAGTACCAATGGCCCAACACGTATGTTATGTTTTTAAAGTCATACTTTAAATTCTCAAGAATTACTCAACTAAGAATGAGGTTGCAATGCCCTTTTCCTCTCCCTTCTGGGTGGATAAGTAGATTTCTTTCCCTGTTGGAGAGAGGGCCACTCATCTTTGTCCTCATTATGGGGATGGAAAATCATCTCTGATTTCTAAACCAACAGCAGACCTCAACTTACCAAAGAAGTGCACTTTCCAGAAAACTGTTTATACGTCAGTCATTTTGGAAATAGACATGATTTCTTTACCCCCAAAGAAACAATACGGTGAATGGTAATTAAGTTCTCAGAGTAGATAACAGACTGAATCCATTCCATAGCTAAACCATGTACTACTGAACCTGACCACATCCCATCACAGTGCTTCTATAGGAAAAAAGTACTCAGGGTTTTTGTTTGTTTTTTGTTGTGCCACACGCCTTGTAGGACCTTAGTTCACAGACCAGGGATCAAATCTGTGCCCCCTGCAATGGAAGCATGGATTCCTAACTACTAGACAGCCAGGGAATTCCCAAAAGTACTCAATTTCAACTTGGGACATGGAGTTTCATGGCTAAAGAGAAAAGGGCAGAGGGAGAAAAAGAGGAGACTCCTGCATTTGAAAGGATGGCACTCTTCCTGTGCTTAATAAATATTCTACATCCACCACGCACAGACAGTAAGATGAGTCAATAAAGCAGTCTTTGCTCTAAAAATAGATCCCAGACCATGGTACAAAATGACAGGTAAATGGGAATGGATGACACAGTGTGGTAAGGTTCCAGATTTGCGAAGTCAAGATGAGCTTGTCTAAGCTGAGACAGAAGGGCACAGACAGACTAAGACAGGATACCTGGAGGGTCCAGAAGGTTGGGGAGATAGAGCATTCCAGACAGAGACAAGGCAAGAACAAGACAAGAGGCCAGGCAGCCAGAAGGAACAGGGTGTGTCTGGGGGCCTCTAAGGAGGCCAAGTGACCACAACATCACAGACATGGGGGTGGTCCAGACAATGAGGCTGGAGGGACAGGCCAAGTGTGAGAGGGAGCCAACAATAAGGTCAAGCTTTGTGGGGTAACTTCACCCCAAGGCAAACCAAAGCACAGAAAGGTTGAAAAGAAGAGGCACGGTGGGAGAGGTGGAAGCAATGCATGTCCGCCTGTGGATGACAGATAAACAAGATGCGGTGCTTACACACAGTGGAATATAATTCAGCCCTAAAAAATGAAAGAAATCCAGTGACATGCTACAAACATGGATTAACCTTGAGGGTATTCCATCAAGTGGAGTTAAGCCAGACACAAAAAGGCAAATACTGTATGAGTCTACATATATGAGGTACCTAATACAGTCAAGCTCATCGAGGAGAATGGTGGTTATCAGGGGCTGGGGGCAGGGGAAATGGAGAATTTTTAATGGGTTTAGAGTTTCAGTTTGCAAGTTGATAAAAGTTCTGGAGATCTATTGCAGAACAATATAGATATTCTTAATACTACTGAGCTATATGTTTTAAATGGTTAAGATGGTAATTAATTAATTTAAAAGTCAGGGATGACTGGCCAAAGTCCCAGATAAAATGGCAAGTTCTTGGCTACCAGTTTTTCTGTTTTCAAAATAACATCAAGTCACTTGAATCCATTGGAAGCTCTTTGATAGCAGGATTGTTTCTCATGAAACAGGTGTCCACTGGCCTTGGCCGGTGAAGGATGAGTGAATGAGATGTTCCTTCAGGAAGTGCCTGCCCTCAAGCCTGCCTGCAATAACCTACTTAACCCCTCGTCATTTCTGATACACATATCCCACAACCCTTCTCTGCACCGCATTAGTAATTTTGTTTCACCTTTCACCTGTGTTCCT
This sequence comes from Giraffa tippelskirchi, assembly GCF_054371585.1. Lineage (NCBI taxonomy): Eukaryota > Metazoa > Chordata > Mammalia > Artiodactyla > Giraffidae > Giraffa > Giraffa tippelskirchi. Next base: position 61,766,880 of record NC_137280.1, read on the forward strand.
AATAGAAAGCCCAGTCCTTGGCCAGAGCTCCTAAAGAACCGCAGTTCAAGGGTACAACCACCCGAGTCAGACCTGGGTTGAAACCCCAGCTCCCCCAGTCCCTACCAGTCGTCACCTTTCCCAGCCTCAGTGTCCTCATCTCTACAAAGAGGAGCAACAGTACCAGGTTGCTGAGAGGGCTCGGCAAGACAGCATCTAAGAGACACAGGGCCAAGCACAAGGTCAGCACGAATGTGGGGGCTGTTCTATGCAGAACGCCTAACTCTGTACCCTGTGCAAATAACAAATTTTTTTAATGGTAACGTCCACTCCAAGGTATTCAACAGAATGGCAGCTGTGGCTTCCAGGCCTAAGTGAAGCACTGGAAAAACCTTTCAACAAATGTTAACAGTCATATTTGGTTTATATGAATCATAACACCTCTTAAAAGCAGAGGAAGTGGCCCAGGGGGCCCTCAGAAAAAATGAGCAATAGAATCTGGATGAGCTAAAAGGCACCCAAGTCCATCAGTCACTCTTAAGCCGTACAAATACATACTCAAAGGAGCTCTACGAAAGGATGTTGTCAAACCTTAAGAAGGAAGGAAATCCTGACACAGGCTATGGCGTGGATGAACCTTGAGGACATTCTGTTGAATGAAATAGTCAGAAAAAGACAAACACTGCCTGATTCTGCTTACAAGGAGGTGTCTAAAGCTATCCAAATCATGGAAACAGAATGTGGAAGAGCCAGGGGCTGGGGTAAGAGGAAGACGGGGAGCTGTCACCTAACACATGCAGTTTCAATTGTGCAAGATGGGAAAGTTCTAGAGGCTGGCTGCATGACAATGTGAATATACTTAACACTACTGAGCGGTACAGGGCTACCCTGGTGGCTCAGTGGTAAAGAATCTGCCTGCCAACGCAGGAGACGCAAGTTCGATCCCTGGGCTGGGAAAAATCCCCTGGAGAAGGAAATGGCAACCCACTCCAGTATTCTTGCCTGAAGAATCCTGTGGACAGAGGAGCCTGGTGGGCTACAGTTCATGGGGTTGCAAAGAGCCGAACACAGTTTAGTGAATAACACCACCACACTGAGCTATATACTGAAAAATGGCATTTTTAAATATAAACATGGAAATTGTTATGTTATGTGTATCTGCCCACTACTGAAAATGAAAAATGTCAAAGGATCTCAGCAATTTCACCTCAGCCTGAGTTTTTGCTCTGGGGATGGTTCAGGAGGAGGAATTGAGTGCAGCACAGGAATACGATGCCTTCACCAATCAGAGCAGTCTGGTGGCCTTAGAAGGAGTCCTTCAAAATCACAGGATGAATCTGCTCGGGCTCCCAGGGCCTTGCAACCGGCAGGGTCCCCTGTCCCTCCCCAGGACCACTTTCTCCTTTGCCATCATCAGAGGTGACAACCTCAGGTCTTCACGACTCTGGGCCACATCTGCCTCTAACCAAAACAGGAATGCCATTTCATATTTACAGATGCGGGCACAGATCAACCAGACCCAATACGAAGACGCTCAGTGTACAAAGGAACAAGCCAACACTCTGCCGTGACTGTGTCAGAGGCTCTGCGCTGTCCGGGGCTTGAGTCTGTGACACATGATTCCAGGGCCATGAGCTGCACACAGAGTGATGTTCCCATGGCTCTGGGTGGACTGGGAAGCTGCTGGGGCTGAAGAACACAGACTCAGGCACCTTCTCGGTCTGTTTGTGTTGCTGCTGCCGCCACTGCTGCAAGCGTGCTTGGTCTCGGGCAGTAAAATCCCATCGGCGTTGCCCTGTTGTGTGGGCTTGGCCCACCGATATGCTGTACGTTCTGACGTCCTGCCCACCTGCCAGTGTTGTGGATGGGACGTATAAAAACAAGTAAGACCATGCCTGTATCAAAGAGTCCACGGTTTCATGAGCATGCATGCTAAGTCACTTCAGTCGTGCCCAACTCTTTGCAACCCTAAGGACTATAGCCGGCCAGGCTCCTCTGTTCATGAGATTCCCCGGGCAAGAATACTGGAGTGGGTTGTCATGCCCTCCTCCAGAGGATCTTCCTGACCCAGGGATCGAACCCACGTCTCTTATGTCTCCTGCATTACCACTAATACCACCTGGGAAGGTCTCACGGGAGCGTTAGATAAATACACAAATGGGCACCTGCTCATCACAGGTATTAATCTTATGATGGAATAGGGGGACTGGAAAGGAAGATGGAATAACTGGATCTAGTAAGCACCCACCCCTGACCCCTCATCCTCTAACACACTCCCTTTCTGAGTCTGAAGTGATTGCTACTGATGATAATATCTAGGAGAGAATTAAATTCTTTCTCAATTCACCCCTTGAGCAATAAGGCATTGAGCTGTTGAAATCTTGATTGCTTTTTTATTTCAGATTCTGAGCCCCTTTAGGAAAACAGGGATTGATTAGCAAACAATCAGATTAACTGGCATAAATCCACACCTAAGGACTAGCATTTCATCGGCTCTCTGCCTGCAGCAAATCCTAATGTCTTTCCAATCAGGATTATGTAAGGAGGAGACCCACAGCTGGAAAGGCTCTTGGCTCAGGGTGAGGGCAGGTTGTCTGTCTACCTCGGACTTAAAAGTCTGTGCTTAATATTCTTTTCAGGATTCCTTCCCAGAACACTAGTGGCAAAAAGATGCTTTGTAGGCAGCCTGGGCATCCAGTGAGGGCTTCCTCCCTCCTGGAAAAGGTGCTGATGTGGCTGCCACACAGCCCAGAGTCATTGGGCGACAAGAAGCTGCCGCCAAGAGGCAGGGACCCCACACCTCTCTCCTCCATTTGCATAACAGGTACCCACCAGAGGGCCAGCGGGGTACCAGACATCCCCATTCAGGTCGGGTGGGAGCAGACATTTAGATCCAAAGGCTATTAACCCCCTTAACCCATTTACCTTCATTTTCCTGGCCAATGATAAAAGACCTAAAATTCAGTTCTTCTACTCTTCAGAAATGAGAAAACCAGAGGGCAAGTGAGAAGGTCCTTGAAAAACCATCTGGTACTTTAGAAGGAATCTTGCCCAAACCAGAAATTTGCAAAAAAGAAATTTTTTTTAAGCAGCAAAATGCTATTTCAATGTGAGATGTTTCGAGGCAGAAAAGACGTTCATATCTGGCTGGAGGGGTGGGGACATAAAGGGGGTCTCTGGAGACACCAGTCTCCACCCCAAGGCCCTGGGCACTCTCCAAGAGTCCACTTACCAACTATACCACGCAAAACCAGAGCACAGTCAAACTTACTGACTTCTGAGATTTAAAAAAAAAAAAAAAGCAGTTAGCAAAATTTATGACCACAGGTTACAATTCTTGCTTGGGCCAGCAATCTTGTGTTAGGCAATGAATGTACTAGATTTCTAATATTCATGTCAATACTATGTGCTGGGCATGACTATTCCCATCATGGATGAGGAACCTGAGGCATAGAAGCTGCACGTATTCCAAAAGGTGGCCTAGCCCTTATCCTTCACCCTGCCCCCAATTCTGTTTTTGAAAGGGGGGTTCTTTACATGTGCTATGCGTATTTTCTCAGTCTTGCACAAAGTATTGCATGAAAGTATTCCTTCCAGATGGACTGGTATCTAACACTTCCTCAAAACATTCTCAAGCTGCCTGTGCACAGAGAGGGTAAGTAACCTGCCACAGGTCACACAGCTAACATGCAAGGGAGCTGGTGGCCTGCAGATCAGGTCCTGTGCCTCCAAAGCCCATGCACCTTCCATCAGACTTGCTGCTTCTCCAAGTGCAATCCCTCCAGGCTGCCGTCCAGGCCTCAGGGGAAGCTGAAGAGAACCAGTCGCCATCCCCCCGCTGAATCAATTTTTCACAAGCGAATGGACAAGTACTCAAAACACACTCTTCTGCTTCACAACGTTTCTGGCCTTCACTCAGGCAGAGAGGAAGCCCCCGCCACATCTTTCCACATTATCACAAGACAGGTTTCCAAAGATGATGTCAACAGGACAGAGGATGAGGGCCAAGTTTTTCCTATGTGATCTGCAGTTGACAAAACAAATGTTTGGGCGGCTGGCAAAGCAGACTTGGTGACCCTGCAGAAACCACACCTGCCTTGTACGCATCATGACCAGGCAGAAGGACAGCAAGGAGGAGCAGGAGCCCACGGTCACTCCTTTCACTCCAAGGGGACACCAAGTACAGGGTTTCCTGCCCATCCTTCCCCAAATCAGCTCTGTGGCTGATGACCCTGGCTCTCCAGGAGTCTCCAGAAGTCAGGAGCCCGCTCACCCTCAGCACCACAAACACAAGGGCAAGAAGAGGCTTCCCCAGACACAAGGGAAAAAGAAGGAAAAGAAAACCAGCCCCCAAAGTATGAACTAACAACAAGCAGGCTGAGATACGGTTCCAAGAACCAACGTAAAAGGGAACAGATGTGATGTCGTCTCGGGCTTAACAAGGACTTCCGCACACCCTCAAAGTCATTCCACAACAACGGATTTATAACATTCAGGGCTATGACGGCTGGAAAATGTAAAGATGCAGTGCTCTGCTCCAAATGGTTTGGACAGATGTTTGCTAAGTTGGTTGATGGCAAATTTCCTTGTACTCAGTATCAGAGGTAATTAGTATTCACGGGAGGAGGATTTCACCTGAATCACATAGAGTTGACATCTATTCGAGTCAACAGACAAAAAGGCAGAGAGCTGTGAATGTTCTTTTAAACCGGCACCTGAGAATCTTTGCAAAAAAAAAAAAAAACAATCGGCACAAACTGCCAACACACACACTCCAGACAACAGGCATCCCAGCAGCTTCCAAACACCCCGGCCTCCCTAAGCCCTTGTCTCTCATCTCGGTACACGCTGGGACTCTGCCCTTCTCACCAGTGCCTGTGCCCCCACGTGACCCTGTCTGGGTGTCGCCAGGACTGAACAACATCCCAGGAGCTCTGCCTGTAAGGGGCCCCCTCTTGCCTGATCTCTGTGCCCATCACAGCCTGTCACACCTCATCCTGCCATTGCTTCTTTACTCCGTCTCCTCCACCAAGACTAAGCTTCCCGCAGGCGGGGCTCCTGTCCGCCGCACAGCGTTCAGCGTGAGCAACACTAAGACGCCTGCTGAATCAAGGGGAAAGGATGGGAGGAATGGGAAGGTAGGGGGTTTGGGATGGACATGTCCACACTGCTCTATTTAAAATGCATAACCAACAAGGTCCTACTGTATAGCACCTGGAGCTCTGCTCAGTGTTATGTGGCAGCTTGGATGGGAGGGGAGTTTGGGGGAGAATGGATACACGTATATGTATAGCCAAGTCCCTTAGCCTTGTTCATCTGAAACTATCACAACATTCTTAACTGGCTACTCCAAAATAAAATAAAAAGTTTTAAAAAAATAAAATATGTTGGACAAAAAATAAAACAGTACCTACTGAATAACAGAAGCTGAGAAGTTGGGAAGGAAGAAATCACTTGAGAAATGGAGTGGGGTAACAGATGTCATTAAAGCCAATGGAAATGCAAACATATTCATACAAAATATATTTGGTTTATCTTTTCAGACTTGTTTCAAAAGGCTTTTTTGACATCTCTAGCTGGTTAAATACTTGGGCTTCCCAGGTGGCACTAGTGGTCAAGAACCCGCCTGGCAATATAGCAGACATAAGAGACGCTGGTTTGACCCCTGGATCGGGAAGAGTCCCTGGAGGAAGTCCTGGCAACCCACTCCAATATTCTTGCCTGGAGAATCCCATGGACAGAGGAGCCTGGCAGAATACGGTCCATAGGGTTTCAAAGAGTTGGACACAACTGAAGCAACTTAGCATGCACACACACACCACAGAGTTTAGACTCTTGGAACTGGAAGGGATCCTTGGTCATGTGGCCGAGCATTCGTATAATGCAGGAAACATATGTCTGCTTTGCTCCCAACACACCACTAATGCTCTGTTACCCTGGCAGACATTTCTCCCTGAACAGTCATCAACTGCAGGCCAGAGAATAACAGTACACAAACCACAGCAGATTTCTTTGCTTTCCACTGCTTCAACTTTCTCACTGCTTATCATCTCCATCAGATGCAAAGAAACTTATGAGTTAGGGCTTGATATGCAAAGTTTGAAGTTTGTCTTTGGGAAAATGGCATGGGGCAGTCAGAAAATGGAGAGCTTTTGCTCAACTCGTCTAGATAAGGCGCTTGAGAGGTCATCAGACCAACTCCAACTCCCAAGGGTGCCTAACAAGGTCTTGACGGGCAATAGAAGCTCAAAATATTTCATAGTTGATCTTTTACCATCGTAAAACCTGATATCAACGACACGCCTTCACTTTCAAGGCCCTCAATTTCTTTCCCAGAAATTCTCATCATGTACAACAAGATGAAAAGCTTCTTAGGAGTCACCTAAGCTTATTAAGGGCTTCCCTGGTGGCTCAGATGGTAAAGAATCTACCTGCAGCACGGGAGACCCAGGTTCGATTCCTGGGTTGAGAAGATTCCCCTGGAGAAGAGAATGGTTACCCACTCCAGTCTTCTTGCCTGCTAAGTCCCATGGACAGAGGCCACAGTCTATGGGGTCACAAAGAGTCAAACACAAGTGAGCAACTAGCACTTTCATTTTCATTTTTTATTTTCACTAAAACTAATTAAGCCAGCCAGTTTTATAGCAGAGTAATAATGCCAGGGCCAGACCCCTGTGAGGACAGACATTTCAGTGGCAGGAACAGCGGCCTTGTGCACACAGCAATAACACTCCGAGAATCTCCAAACATCTCTTCTCTGCCCGAGTGCAAAATTAAATTAAAAAGCAGAACAATGGGATTTCAATGCCTCACCGAGCTCCGATAGGGCAAATGAAACACTATCTAGAATGACTGGACGGAGAATACGGTTTCTCCTATTGAGCTCGGTAGTCTAGCTCAAAGGCCGTCCTCGCCCACATTCCAGACCCTTCCTGGCATTCCTCCGGAGAACCAAGACAAGAGAAGGCAAAAGAAAAGTAAATAGGAAAAGCACAGCCACCTTGATCACCTGGAATCCCTTCACCAGAAAGGTAACTCCTCACAAACCTCCTCCCTTCAAACCCGCCCCTTTCTTCCCATTCCACACCCAAACCCACAAGGAAAGAAGACACAGCACCACTGCCATCACCATGACTCTGACCTTTAAATGTTTAACCAGGGATCTATTTTTTAAGAGCTAGATAAAAAGGTAGGCGATTCATTTTCAACATGAGTCACAATATCCCCAACAGTGAAATCATTTAATTAAAAACTAAATGGCCTTAGGTTTTGTTTGAGGCACCCTTGATGGCAGGGCGTATTCTTGCTGCTCATGGTCTCATGGCTGAAGGGTTGCCCCCAGGAAGGGAGGGCGGGATGCCCTCAACCAGAGCTGGGAGGCAGTCCTGGGGGTGGGAACACGGCCAGCACGGCAGCATCACCTTTCGGTCATACAGAATCAGTGACCTCTCATGAACTAGTCCCCATTGCTTTTCCCGGAGAATCCTCCTTAAGCCTTGGAGACACATGAGGATTCTCAAGGGGGCGCTTGGCATTGAACCGTAGGGTTCAGGATCTGGTTGGGTTTTATTTCTCTCAGGTGATGTGCTACCATGAGCTGGCTTGAGTCTCTCAGTTCAAAAGACCCTCGCTGATTGGAGTCACCAGAAAATAACAGGGCGGAGCCTACACTAAGGTCAGAGTACAGGCAACCCCACCTCTGTATAAGAGCAAGAACAAGCCGACCTACTTGCCTTTATTGGCCCTTTCAGGAGCTGAATGAAGTCCTGGGGATCAGAGGAAGCAGTCCAGTGACACCTAATTCAGAGGAGGGTTTCATCTGAAGGATTCCAATAACAAGAGATTCCCCACACTACTCTGTTACCCTACTGAAAGTGTTTAACTTCATTTGTTGTCATCAGAACTCATACAAATATTTTCCTCCTTACTAAGAACACAGGGGACTAAACTGCATGCATGTATTAAATTTGTCATATTTCCCCCAGATAATTTCCATTAAGGTGTTGATAGATCAACTTCACAGGCAGCAAGTACTGAAAGGCTAAAATTATCAGAAAATGCAATGTGAACACCATGTTTTCTTTTTCCCCCAACATAAATAAATCCAGAGATCAAAACAGTTTGGTGCCCTAACCTTCTCCCCAAACCACCCATCTGCACAGTGAATTTCTGTTGAATTAACAAATTGGCCAGCAAAGAGTGAAGCTTATAATATAGACCATCCAATTTAACCATTTGGCTTTAAAAAATAAAGAACACCTAAAGCACAGAAACACCTTCTAAAATATGTTGCCATCTTGCTCTTCCCTGAGAATATAGGAAAAATTGCCTCCTCTCTTGTCAGCTCATCAAAGCTAGCAACCATAGGATTTCCCTAGTCGTCCGGTGGTTAAGACTCTGTGCTCCCAATGCAGGGGTCCAGGTTCGATTCCTGGTCAGGGAGCTAGAGCCTGCACATTGCAATGAAGATCCCGTGTGCTGTAACTAAAACCCAGCATAGCCAAATTAAAAAAAAAAAAGCCATCAGCCATAGCTTCTCTGGGTGAACTGTTAACTGCTGGTTAAACCAGCTTAAAACAAAGGGGAGAGATTTCCTCAAAGTCTGCATTTAAACATTCTAGTCAGCACTCACGCACGAATCTGAGAAGGCTCACGGGTGTGCAAAGAGCTGGAAGGACAAAAGAACAACAAGGCAGCCCTGCTTCCAAGGACCAGATCCCAGAGTGGAGGGGATGGGAGCCTGCACACGCGGCTTTAACATGAGCTACAGAAGAGCTCCAAACCCATAGGCTGTGTTCAGATGCCAAGGGAGAGCCATCTTCCTGAGCAGGGTGGGGCAGTGACCAGTCTGTCCAGGCTGCGAGAGAGCTGATGAGAGGCAGAGACCAAAGTTCAGAAAAGAGGGGACTGAAGGCAGTCCAGACTCAGGGGGCGATGTGACAGAGAGAAAGAAAGGGATGGGCATGAGAGGGCTTCAGGCAGCCACACTTGTTCACCTTGAGCAGGGAGAATGTGACCGAGGCAGGACCAGGAATCAAAAGCAGGTCTGATGTCTGCGGTCCAGACAACCTCAACTGGGAGTTCCATGAACAGACACGGAAATCAAGAGGTGGTGGTTTGGTTTGGCTGAGTCTCAGGTGCCACTGGGAGGGCCAAGCAGCCCTGTATCATGCCAGGTGTGTCGATGGCGCTGACATAAATGTCTGTCCAGATAAACGGAGACCAACCAGCAGATGGCGGGAGGGGATTGGAGACTGACCCAAAGGGGTGGATGTGCCCAGCGCGGGGAGGTGTGGGCACGAGAATGAATGAGCCCCCACACAAAGCTGTTCCCTTCCCGCCACATGACAAACGACAGATGTCTGGCAAATGCCTGGCAATTTCCTGATGCTCTCAGCTCATTGTACTTGTTTCACAGACGAATACTATGAACGACGTGGCCACATGTCCCCCGCTACAGACCTCAGTGGCTGGAATAGCATGAGGCCCCCAGTCTGTCGGGAGTTTGGGTGTGCGTGTTTCAGATCCAAATATGCAAATCATGCCTTTTCGGGGGGCCGGGGGAAGGAATGGCTTTCTGAGCAGGACTTGGGAGCCAGAAGAAGAGTGAATGAGAAGACATGTGTGAGTGGGTGTCCTCTTTGTCGGGTAGAATCAGACTCATGTCCTGCCTCTGCCTCCTGCTAAGTATGTCACCCTGGGAAGGATTTTCTTCTGAACCTCAGTGTGCTCCTCTGCAAAGTGGGCCTTTTAAGATTCTAGTCAGGGAACATAGAAGATAAACCATGCAAATAGCTCCACCAGGGCAAGAGTTTCTTGGCAAGGGGCAGGATCCTTCAAATCTTTGTAGTTGAACCTATCACAATAATTCTGATTCATTCTTACAGGCAGGAGGTCCAGTCCAGGGAAAAGAGCGTGCGGTAGAGAACTCAAGGCTAAACATAAAACCCAAAACTTGAGACAGACCAGTACTTTCAGACACAGACTTTTAGCTCCCCAACACAGGCGGCTTTCATGGCCAAGTTCAGCTGGTGCAGACCATCTTCTTGCGAGGCAAACTCTACCCCCAGAAACAGCCCAGTCTTGGCTCTGAGAGAGAAGGCCAGTCAAGGGACCCCACACCCTGAATACACACACACACAAACCCCAGCTTTGAGAACCACTGTGAAAGGCACTCAAATGCCCCAGCTGCAAGTGTGGCTATGCTGTCTTCTTTAAACACACTGAGTTTCTTTTTTTTTTTTTTTTAATTTCTTGATGAACAGACTCCCTGACACTGCTGCAGGACAGGAAGGCTACACATCCATTTTCATGAGCAAACCCTCATACACAGCAGGGTATCCATCCAAGAAATCCAGATGACAGGACTACATGCAGGCCATGTCCCCAGTGCCCCTCACACCTTCCAGGGGGCTTCTAGGGTCAATTTTCCACAGTCTGCGCCTTCGATGTAAGTGAGATGAACACCCACTACATGTAGGGCACTGTGCAGAGTCTGATGAGAACAGGAAGCGGGGGGAGCTAAGATTCAAGCCTAAGTATGACTATTCCAGGGCCAGGTGTCTTAAGCACAACACCGTGCAGACAAGGATGATAAAGATGAGAACGGGTGAAGGGACCACACAAAAGCAAAACCACCGCCAATCAGAAGGGCTGTTGGAGAGGAAGTTGGGGTGCATGAATCTCCCAGGAGTAGAATAATTTCTCATCACATGGAGTGTTTCTAATGTTTCGCGGGTTCTTTCCCAGAGAACATCCTATATGCACAGTGCTGGGTTGGTCTAGGCCACAGACAGCTTTTCAGCTGCCTTTTCCGCCACGATGCTTGAACTAGAAAACAATCCCATGGTCCAAGCAGACCCAGGCAAAAGGACCCTGAGAAGCCTGAAGTCCAGAAATGAGTGACCTCAGCCACTGAGCAGAAGTTCATAGGTGGAGACGGGGATCTAGTGAGATTCCACTCCCTGAGGCAGTGTCTGTTGGGAGGTAACGCCACCTGCCCTTAAAAAAAGAAGTGATGAGATGTACCTGATCACAGGACAGCGTGGTTAGAAATGACCAAAACTCAGTGAGGACAGATCAGAGTGTCCTGCAAGTTCCGTCTGGGATATCCGCTGAAGGTTTCTTCCTCTGGGCGTGGCCCCAGCCTCTGCTCCAGCAGACAGAAGAGAAATGAAGGAGGGATGGCATCTCCATGGTGACCATCACAGGGGCTGGCGCTGAGAAAGGTCTCCCGAGGCATCTCTCGGTTACTGCGGCTGATGAGCCAGAGGTCTGCTCGCAGCCCCTGGTCAGCCTGCACACCTGGGTGGGGAGTGAGCCTGTCACAGGACGCTGTTCCACCCCTGGTGTCCTCCCCACGTTGCTGTTCGCGGGGGCAAAGTTGGTGCAGAGAAAACCTTCCAGGGCCTCAAGAAGCTACCACCCAGTTCTCAAAAGAATACCCGAGGCTGTGTTTATCATCTCTGGCCCCCTGACATCTCTGACAGTGTCTTCATGGTGCCCTGGGGCTATTTGAAGCCCCGGAGTCCTCATTAACAATCTAGAATTGGCTGCTCCACTAGGCTATTTAAGTGAGTGCTCAAAGGATGAAACTTCGAGATCAGAGAGAGGTTGGAGGCCAATCATTGCATGAGCTTACACTTCTGAGCGCCACTGCATTCACTGGGCACTCAACTCTTCCCCTTCTGTACAACCCCACAAGGCAGGCACCTCTACTTGATAAAGGAGGAGACTGAGGCTCACAGAGGTTGTCACTTACTCAACATCACAAGCGGAGAATGTGTTCGGGCCAGGATTCAAAATGGGGCTGTCAGGTACCAAATCCCCAACTTCAACTCCTCCACAACAGAGCTGCAGACGAGGAGAAGGGATCTGGGACCAGGAAGACAGGAAGGTGCCAGGAAGAAGTCACAGAGGGGACAGGATAGGGTCAGAGCCCAAGCAATGCTGTGGGTCCCTCAGGAACCATCCAGTGGGTCAGGTAGGGAGGTGAGCGGCCAGCCTGAGTATGTGAACTTCCTTAGGCCATAGGGACCCAGGGAAAGAAGCACTGGGAAGCCACGTGGGCTGCACTCAAGCAGAAAAAAAAAAAAAATCACCATTTGCTACAGACAGAACTACCCAACGGATAGAATACTAGCTGTGATGCAAGATGCAAAAGAGCCCACTAGAAGGAGTAGAGGCTAAAAGCTTGGTGGGGGAGAAGGCGTGTTTCCCAACGCAGGAGCGAGCCTGAGCTCCACCAGCCTCCCACCCCTGTCTTTTCACTCCCCGATTGTGCTTCCCCAGAACACTGTGCCAATTATCTCTTCCAATTAAACAACCACCATAGGATACTAAATCCAGTGACACAAACTAGCCTCAGGATGCTCAGCCAGTCCTGGGCTGGTATTTACGACCCTGATTAGCAAGAAGGCTCCCACAGCTCACCCAAGGAACATGAACATAGGTGAGCCCAGTGGCACCCCTGCATCCATTCCCACAAGTCCCCACAGCGGGGGCTCCAGAAAAGGGCAAGAGGACACTGATGGCAGGACCTGGAGAAGACTGGGCTCACTCAGCTTCAAGTCCACTGTCCTGCATCAGGAATTTAATTGGGGATTATTTATTTATTTGGGGATGCTGATGGCAAAGGCAACCAACCCCAATGGGGGTTCTTTCCCCACTGACAAAAACAATTTACAGAACATCCAAGTTATAGGCAATTCTGTTAGTTGCCTAATAGATTCCTACGATTGCATGCCTACGATGGGCCAGAAACTGCAAGAAGCACCTGATATACTTTCATCTAGTCATTGCTTATGGCAACCCTCTGAAACAAGTGTTAAGTTACCCACCCATCCCATTTTTAAAGGTGAGGAAACAGGCTAAGAGAAAGCTGCTGTGTGTGGGTCAACCTAGGATTCAAATCCAAACAGTGTCTAGCTCCAAAGTCTGTACTTTACACCCCATCACGCCATGGCACCGTCTGGAAGGAACACGCGTAGATTTTGTATCATCCTGGACTATCTATAGGAAAGTTTTACCCACCAAGATAGTCCACGAGGCAAAGAGGGCAATGGGGAGCTAACATATATGGAGTGCTCAAGAGCCAGGTCAAGGTGTAAGCGTTATATACATATTAATTTATTTTTGTTCCCCCAGCAACCCTGTGAGGAGGTACTATTATCATGCCCATTTGACAGATGACGAAACTGAGACTCAGGGCAACTAGGTCACTTAAAGTGACACAGCTAAGAAATGCTCGAGCTGGGTACTGAGCTCTCAGTGTACCTGACTCTGACACCCAAGATCTGACCACTGAGCTACACCACAGCTGTATTTTGTGTAAGCTCCTCCCCAAAACAGACCCCAAGTGCCTACACTCCCAGTCACTGAGACAGACACAGTACCTCCAGCGTTACGTAGCCTCCTGTCCTGATGGAGGTTGGGCGGGCAGTTTCCATCCCAACCCACAGAGAGCCTGCCCCAAGAGATGCTCTCTTCTCTGACAGTGCAGTGCAAGGTCTCCCCCACACTCTGGAAGAATGAAGGGTTTCCCTAAGTGAATCATCCAAACAACTAAAATTCCCTCTGCGAGCATCCGTAAGTCTTCATTTTAACTGTGAGCTTTTTAAAAACATATTATACACATTATGCCATCCATCAACAGAGCCACAGACAGACAAGCAGGTCCCCCTTACAGAGATGGTGTCATTCACATGAGGATGAAAGGTGATGTGGGGCTGGCGGATGAGCACAGCACAGACCTGGAGGAAGAGGAGGAGAAAAGACTGGAAGGAAAAGAGGACGAAGGATGCCACTAATATTTTTCATTATTTTGATTTTCAAAGATTTACATGATTTCTCTCTGCAATTCTAAGGAAAGAGGAGCAAACAAGACTTGATGTCCTTGGGTTACAAATAGTGGAAGTGGGAATCAAGGAAATCCAGCCACATACCAGGCAGTGTAGACACTTGCTACATACAAGGGGACCCATAGACCAGCAGTAAGACCTGGGAGCCACCTGCTCCAGACCTCCTACATCACAGCCTGCATCCCACCAAGATTCTTGGTAATTCATAGGTATTTTCATGTTTGAGATGTTCTCGTCTAGTGCACAGGCTCTGGGGTCAGAAACATCTGGGTTCCAATTCCAGCAACACCACTCACTGGCCATGTGACCTGGAGCAAGCTATGCAGCCCAACAGGCCTGCTCACTCTCATCTGTAAAGCAGGACTTATTTACAGGACAGTTGTAAGAAGTAGACAAAATAATGCATGTAAAGCACTTAGCACAAAAGCCTTACCCCCACCTCCCAAAAACAGCAGTGGGCTCTGCTATTGCCAACATTTAAAGGTGGAACCCAAGTTAGCAGATACTGCCTCTCATTGCTCCCATCCTTCTGGAAACTTCTAGACATGGCACTCTAGAACCTGCCTGGTAGGCTGCAGTGTCCTGCCACTCACCACTGTGCTCTTAAATACACAATTTCACACAGTGTTATCACCTAGATAAGCTGCAAACCACACTTGCCGCCAAAGATCCATTTGTATAAGAAAAGGCAAACAGTGACCAATGGTGGTGGCACCGGACATCTCATCAGCCAGCACCCCAAGGCTTTGCTTTTGAGCCTAAAGCACCTCGCACACCTGGCACTGAGGTCAAAAGCAAGGAAGCCAGGGGATGGGACAGGCTGGCTCTTCTGGACTCTGATTCCAGGCAAGCTGCCTCAGCTGGGGGCCTTGAGGACAGCACAGGCCAACGGTCATTACCTTGACCCGTAAGTCTCCTCACTGACACAAGATGCCCTTTACTTTCAGAGCCAGCAAATACAACACACCGATTTCACAACAGGGGAGACCTTTTGGACACCAAATGCATGCATGCTCAGTCACTCAGTCGTGTCCAACTCTTTGCAACCCCACGGACTATACAGCCTGCCAGGCTCCTCTGTCCATGGACTTTTCCAGGCAAGAATACTGGAGTCAGTTGCCATTTCCTCCCCCAGGGGAGTCTTCCCGATGTGGGGATCGAACCCACGTCTTCTGCATCTCCTGCATGGGCAGGCTGAGTCTTTACCACTGAGCTACCAAAGGCACATATGAAATCAAGGCTGTCTACACAACAGGTAGACAACCTGTGCAGGTCAGAGCCTGTTCCAGGTAGCGGACATGACCCTGCTCACAACTCTACTTTTCCTCTGAACCGTGCCAGGAACCTGGTCTCAAGTCCTGGTCACCTCCACCCCGCCCCTCACTCACCCCATCTGTGTCCCCAGATGTCCCTGGCTCCATCCTGTGCACTTCACACCCAAAGCCCCGGGTCTACCAGCATCTGTCTCTGCACAGCTCAAACCATTTTCAGTACTGCTCTCGTCTCTGTCAACCTCCAACAACAGATACTGCCTGCCCGGGCCCTCCTGCTGACAGAATAAGACTCAGGGTTCCTCAAAGCCAAATGCAGTTAAGCTAAGGCTCATCACTGTCCATCCACCCACTCCCAGCCTTCTGGAGTAGCCTGAGACAACAGATCTGAAGTCGGCTGGTGATGGTGTTGGCTGTCCAGTTTGGTTTTAACCCTGGAACATGGCTGTGGGCCCCAATGTTTTGGAAGACGGGGCTTCTTTTCTAAAAAGCTCAGCTATAAATTTACATGTAAATAGAGAAAAGTGTAATGCTTGACATAGCCCAGCCAAAGGCCCTAATGCCTGTGTTCCTTTAAAAATCCCCCATCTCCCACCAGCCAGAGCACAGCAAAGTCCTCATCGCCATATCACCATCACCTATTGTGGGTTAGCCCCCATCTGCTATGCTAAGCTGTTTGAGGCTGGACAGAGTGGTTTACTCATCTTTACACCTTCCAAAGCAATACAAGACCCAGGAGACAGTGAGTGCTCAATCACTGCTCTTGCATGGATGTCCTGAGCCGTTACTGTCTATACTGGAATAGCCCTAATTCGAGGTGGACTCCACTTACTTTATGACCCTGATTTCACTTGTGTTCAATTGCTATCATGTTTTCCACCTGGTTGCTAAACAAAATAATGGGAAAGTTTACCTTGTCTAAATATTCTCACCTAGGCCAAATATTGAATAAAATGCCCTATGTATACACCAAGTATTGAAAAAGTCTCCGAGGAAGGCCCTGAACACAAAGGTGAGAGGGTCTGTTTGCCAGGCCTCTCGGGCTATGACACAGCACGCAAAGTGGCCTCAGACACAGGTTTCTGGGTTTATTTGCAGTTACTGCCAGATTTCTTTTTTTCCCCCTTTTTTTATTTTTTAAATTATGAAAGTATGATAACACATTTACCAGAGACTTGGAAAATACAGAACAACAGTTACATATAACTACTATATTATGTTGTTGTTGTTGTTCAGTTGCCCAGTTGTGTCCGACTCTTTGTGACCCAATGGACTGCAGCACGCCAGGCCTCCCTGTCCCTCACCATCTCCCAGGGTTTGCCCAAGTTCATGTTCATTGCATCAGTGATGCCGTCCAGCCATCTCATCCTCTGATGCCCTCTTCTCCTTCTGCCCTCAACCTTTCCCAGTATCAGGGACTTTTTCAATGAGTCGTCTGTTCGCATCAGATGACCAAAATACTGGAGCTTCAGCTTTAGCATCTGTCCTTCCAGTGAATATTCAGGGTTGATCTCCCTGAAGATTGACTGGTTTGATCTCCTTGCTGTCCAAGAGACTTTCAGGAGTCTTCTCCAGCACCACAGTTCAAAGGCATCAATTCTTTGGTGTTCTGTCTTCTTTACTGTATATAACAATAATATACAGTTCCACTATATATTATAATTTTTTAAGTAGATTAAGTTTTTAGTTGGAGTTTCAATATCCAACTCTCAAAAATTAATAGAATGAATATAGAGAGAAGTAGGAGGATACAGTAGATATGAAAAGCACTGTGAACCAATTCAACATAATTAAGATTTACACACTCTCCACCTAACAGTAGAATACAAATTCTATTCAAGTTCCCACAGACTTTAAACTAGGAGACACTGGAACATATCCAGGGACATAAAACAAGGTGCAAAAATGTCATGGTCTAAAGGTACTGAAATCATACAGAGTCTGTTCTCTGATCACTGTGGAATTATGCTAGAGAGATTTCTTTCTTTTTTTATTACACATGTTTTGAGACTCCAAATGCAAGGAAATTGTCACAAAGGTTATTAACCCAGGGAGCTTACCTCCAAAAAGTTTTCCAGAGGGCAGCCAGTGTGACACGATCGTTCTGACAGCTATGACAAATTAAGCCTTATTTGCCTGAGAGCCCTCCCTGTTCCTTTAGCTGTGATCACCGAGTCCTCATGATCCTCGCTGAGGAAACGCACACCCGGCTGTCACTCAGAGCTCGCAGACGGAGAGTCTCCAAGGATTCCTGCACAACCAACCCCTCTGAACACCAGCACCCTCGGGGAGGGCGCTCTGGAGAGGCAGCTGTTTCGCATCCTGGCATGTGGGACTCCTTGACCCTGATCTTGTGTGATGGCCTCAGAGCCTCTTTAGGGGACCCAACGGTCAGCATTTGCTGTGGGCAGCATTTGCCAATGGCAACTGACTCTACCAATCTCGTACCTTTCAGGACTTGCTCACATAATTTAAAAATTCAAAGGTATAAAACTTGGAACAAAGATGAGACTTTGCTCTGGTGTGCATGGAAATGGCTAAGGAAGGATCTTTTCTTTGTCTTTTAACTTTTTATTTAATACTGGAGTATAGCTGATTAACAATGTTGTGATAGTTTCAGGTGGAGAGCAAAGGGGCTCAGCCATATGTATACTTGTATTCATTCTCCCCCAAACTCCCCTCCCATCCAGGCTGCCACATAGTACTGAGCAGAGCTCCCTGTGCTGGACAGTAGGTCCTTGTTGGCTGTCCATTTTAAACAGAGCAGGTGTACATGTTGATCCCAAACTCCCTAATATCTCTTCCCCCATTGGGAAGGATGTTTTAATCTTCTGCTGTGTGCCCTGTACCTTCCATGGTCCCCTGCTCTGATATCACTACAAGCCAGAGATTTAGACATTTACCCCAAAGACCAGGAAACCGTGGTCCTGCTAAGACTACAGAAGTAAGCACCAGGCTCAGGACTATCTACTCTGAAGCAAGTACATTTGTTTCTGCTTTTCTAAGGAGTCATCCTGCTCCCTCAAAACCGAGTTCAGATTAAGGTGGTTAGATTTTTAAATGAATTTATTAATCTAATCCCTCCCAAGGAAATATCCTGTGAAATGCAATAGAACAGGGAAATGGGATGGTAACTAGAGAAGCAAATAGAATCAAGAGAGGTTTAGGATGGCAATAAAAGATATGTACACTAACAGGTAATCCCAAATGAGGGATGCACAGGGCTAAGATGTCCGAGCGGGCTGGAGTGGGTGGATAAAGCCCAAGGAAGCCGTTCTCCTGAGAGAGAAGCAGAGGACGGGGCTCTAATGTGAATGAACTGGTGGGGTGGGGCGGCGGGGGGGGAGTTTGGTACCGGAAGGTGAGCACTGAACACTTGTAGAACTGCAGGCATGAGGGGGTTAGAGCATTTGCAAACCCTTGGCCTTAGCCCAGCTGCTGTTTCACGCTGGGCCCTGCAGGAAACAGGTGGTCATTTCCATTCACATCCCAGCAGGAATGGAATTTCTGCATCACATTTGGGCCTCAGAGTCTTCACCCAAAGCAGCGTTCTCCTGATGAGTCTTTAAGTGAAGGGGTGATCTGCCTCTAAAAGTTTTAAAAGGCTGGGTTTCAATAGCTACACTGTGGATGCAAGCACTTGTTCATTTGTTCATTTCATACAAATGCCTACCAAGCCCAGGTGTGAAAGCTGCTTTGGGAACATGAAACCAAATCAGCCTGAACTTGCCCTCAAAGAAAGTCTGTTCTCATAGATGACTTAGACACAAGTTAGATAAATTAAGGAGGTAAAACAGGTTTGGGAGTTTACAGAGAAGTTAGATTAATTTCAGTTGGGAGTTAGGATTGCGCTTCCCAAGTCTTACTGTGCATAATAAAAATCACCTGAGTAACTTCCCCTACATGGTCTCTTACGAAATTCTGTAATTCCTCTATATTTTTATGGCAGAAGACACTGACTGCTTTATGGTTATCATCCTTTAAGTCAGAGAATGTAGCCTTTGACTATAAATCTAAAAAAGATGTTAATCATATATATATTTTTAACCTTAGAAAAATCCAAGTAAAGTTCAAATGTCATGACTACAAAAGGTTTAAAGCTTGAATACTGCTACCCAGTGTTAAAGGTCTCTCCCTTCAATCAATGGAGTAGACAGTTAAGAAGCTGCACACAAGTGTTTGTGATCAAATCCACAACCCCAAACTGGCCCCACCGTAGCACTCAGTAAATGTTGCTGAACTGAGCTTCAAAGGAAGCCCCAGTCATCCAAAAACAAGCTTGGAAGGAGAAGAGTCCTGTCTGAAACAGGAAAAAAGATCACACTCGGACATTCCATTTCCAAAGTTCCTTCCCTGGCGGAGATCTGTGCCCTTTGGAGCACTGTCAGGAAACCGCAGGGTCCGTGATGGGATAAGCAGACACCTGCTGTCCCCACATCCTCAGGGCAGTTCTGGTCTCCCTGGAGCTCTGAGAGCACAGAAAGGGCCACAGAGCTAATTACCACCATTCAAGCATGAAGCTGAAATATCCCCCAAATGCCTCCCTCATAATAACCTAGGAGTTTTTAGATTAACACCCCCATAGACGTTATTTCCTGCCACTTCGGTCAGGACACAGGAGGGTGACAAGGACCCTGAGGCCACAAAAGGAGTAGGAGAGTACAATGATGCTTTTCTTAATCACTAGTAATTACTGTCTTAATGTTAAAAGCAAACAAATGATAAATATCATTTTCGAAACACAGAAACAGCCCCCACAAGGTAAAGAATTTTAATTAACTGGGAAGGCCACTTTGAATTCATCAAAAAGCTGCACTGGCAATACAAATGGGTGTATTAACTATATATGTTTAAAATCTTTAATTGCTTTACAAAGTTGTACAACAATGTGAATCATACATTTTAACAACAACAACAAAAGACTTCTATTTTTCAAATGTATATACAGAAATGAGCTAAGTTAAAAGGTGTTGGCAAGCAGAAATCCTAGAAACCTGTTTTAATGAAGATGTAAAATTCTCACAATGAAACTATGTAAATAAACTTCTCCAAAGTGCCATAAGAACAGATGCTGTTAAGCAGACAATCTTTGATAGTATTCACTTGCCCTGTAAACTTCTTTTCTATGTAGCACTAAGACTGTTATGTCTAAATGTTCATAAACTTGGGGTTTGGGAAGCCTTAACTGAACCAGATTTCTGCTAAACTCCTTCCCCTCAAAACTAATAAACATAATAATGAATAAGATAAACATTATAAAGATAGAGCAGTACAATAAGTCTATCATGTTTACAAGCATCTACTTTGTGAAAAGGCTTCCCTGGGGGCTCAGATGGTAAAGAATCTGCCTGCAGTGCAAGAGATGTGGGTTCCATCCCTGGGTCAGGAAGGTCTCCTGGAGAAGAGAATGACAACCCACTCCAGTATTCTCGCCTGGGAAATCCCATGGACAGAGGAGCCTGGCAGGCTACAGTCCACGGGGTCGCAAAGAGTCAGACACCACTGAGAGCCTAACTTTTTTTTTTTTTTTTTTTAACACTATGTGAAAAGGCACTTTCACATATACCATTGACTAGCTGGATGCTCCTCAACTGCAGTGCTGGACAAGAACTGTTCATCCCACTTTACAGATTAGGAAACTGAGTGGTTTCCCTTAGGTCTCACAACTGGTCACACTGACCCAGAACCCTGCTCTCTAGACTCACAGGCAGCCCCCTCACTGTTCTTTCACCATCTCACACATATTCCCCATCAATCAACCAGAAGTGATGCTAGGTAATGCAGCCACTCTGGGTCAGTGGAAAAACTGTCCTGTCTGATGAGATGGTTGCTTGATTATTTTAAGAATTCAGAGCAGGAAAGGACTCAGAAACTATATATACACCCCTTAAATAATTTACTTTAACTTAAAACATTCATTCCTCAATCTTGTGATAAAGGGCAAAGGTCTTTCTTTTTGAGTATGGATCTGCTGAACGGGAGGTCTGTGATCTTTCTAGCAAAAAAACCACACCCAGCAATGTCTGATTTCAGGTTCCTTTAAGGAGAGCCATACTACTTGAAAAGAGAAGAATCCTTCTAGATTTTAACTACCATCATGTCCCCTCTTAATTTATACCAATGCAGCTCAACCACATCTAAAACACCAGGATTTTTTTTTTAACAAGTTTTTTTTCAAGTCTTTCCAAAACACACAATGGAGTTTTCAGAAAAACAAGTTCTCTTCACACGCAAGATTGTGTCCGTTAATATATTTCACTCAATGACATAATTACAAAAAGCAAGAACTAGTGGTAACAACAGCTTTGGGGGATAAAGCACAACTAAGCAGGAAGCAGAGAATTGGTCTGGAGGAAGCAGACGTGGTAGGGCACAAAGAAGGGGCAATCACAAGCCCACCGTGGACCACGGGGCGGGACAGAGGGCAGCATCTCTGGCCAGCCGGCCCACTGGAGGCCAGTGAAGACAGGGTCTGTCGCACGCACCTGTCAGCACCATGGAACAAACACTGGGTGATTCCATCAAAAAGCAGAACAGTACTAGAGCAGGAGAAATGATGAGACCCAACAAACACGGGTCCAAAGAACCATGACCTTAGCCAGTCCCAGGAACTCTCTGAGCCCCCTAACAAGTGGTTAAAAGTGTCTCTCTTAGAGCTGCTGCAAAAATTCAGTAAGAATAGATGGAAAGCATCCAGCCCCGGCCTTGGAACATAGAAATGCTCGATAAACATGAGCTCCTTCTCTGCCTGTGTACTCTTCCCCCTCGGAGCCTGCAACGTGTTTCAAAGTAGAAAGCACTGAAAAGGGAGGGATGGACGGACGGACGGATAGAAAGAAGGACAGCTAGGTGGACAACTGGATTGGTGGCAGAACTTTAAAATCCCTTCGTTTTTGTAACTTCCTTGGCTCAAACAGCCCCAGTAAATGAATCCAGAAGCTATATCCTGAAGCAGAGTTTTCCCCATCGGAAGATGAGTTCTAATTTTATCAACAACATGGACACGGATAAAAGGAAGAGAGGCAAGCAGAAAAGAGTTCAGAAAGTATCAGTCACGCATTCCATAAATTTATGAGCATATTTCCATGAAAGATTGCCCTATTTCATTATGGTTATTCCCATAAATGTTATATTTTGGATAATTATTTAAAATGATCTTAAAATTTATTTTTCTATTGTTTGCTGGAATATAGATATTCAACTTGATTTTTGCATATTGATTTTGTATCTAGTAAACAGGTTAAATCTATTAATTTAAACAAATCATCTGTGCCTTCAAAAAGAAAATAAACGAAAGTATCAGTCCCAGATGTTAAACAAAAGAACTGGCTCACTGGTGGACAGATCTTTTTTCCCTCTTCCTTCCAATTGTAGTTATTGAGAATGAGGATACATAGAATGAGTGTGACTTTTTTCCAAAGGGCAGATTAAAGTACAGACAATTAAATTCAGCGAAAAGATAAATTATTCACCTTTCACTGTCAATAAACAGCAAGTCTGAAATGGAAAATAGTTCCAGAAGGACAACCATGTGGCTTGGTTTCAAGTACTTAGCATTGCATAAAATGCACAGTTAACTGGAAGGATGTTTAAGCTCTGAAATGAAACAGGTGAGGAACACATACTTTCCGTGGTAGAAGTGATATGAATGAAAACACAAGCAGAAGGGAAAACACTGAGCTCAACACGTCGTAAGTTTTTTTTTAATGAATCAACCACTGCAAATAAGGCTTTCACCAACTCTGTAGACTTTTTTTAAACAAAATCTCAAAGTGCTAACAAGACATACCCAAAACACCTTGGGAGGGGACACTATATTCTGGGGAGAAAAATATCTCAATTTTAAACAGTAGCCAGAGTCAGCTTACCCTTCTCCAACAGTTTCAGCTAATTCCCATCTTCTTCCAACAACCTATGTGGGTCTCACTAAGCTTTAAAATAGCTAGTATTTTCTCAGCTAGTAACATATGCATTAACCCACCCGATCTGGAAATATGAGTCTCTTAAGGCAGCCTTACTTGTCTTCATTGTAACTTAAAGAAAATATGAAAACAGTCAACAGCCTCTGTTTCTCTAAGCCTCAGTGTCCTCATCTGTGAAATGGGGATAGTAAAACCTA
Organism: Giraffa tippelskirchi; assembly: GCF_054371585.1. Classification (NCBI taxonomy): domain Eukaryota; kingdom Metazoa; phylum Chordata; class Mammalia; order Artiodactyla; family Giraffidae; genus Giraffa; species Giraffa tippelskirchi. The sequence goes on from NC_137280.1 coordinate 61,790,108, forward strand.
TTTCAGACAGCTCACCCACCATCCTTCCAAAATAAGCGTCTGGCAATACAGAACAAAAGCCTTAAAAATGCTGTGCCCTGACTCAGTAATTCAACCTTAGGACTCTGACCTAGGGAAATAAGATATGCAAAAAGATGCACAGGAATGCTTGCTGTGGCATCATTTATAATACTGGATCCCTAGAAACAACAAAGATACAACCAACAGCCAGGAAGTGGCTAAAGAAACAGTTGTTATGTTCACATGTGTTAATGTTTCTGTAGCCCAGAATTATCACAATATATATAATTTCAAAATTAAGATCTGTGCCCCAAACTTAAGAGACTTTATATGTAATATATAAATATATTTAAAATAGCATACATTCACACAGTTAAATTATACACATATGCATGTATATATGTATATGCATATTTATGGAGAAATATTAGAAGTACAACAAAATATTATGTTAGGTATTTCCAGATGGTGAAATTACAGGTTATTTTTATACATTTGTAAGAGGAAAACTGCTTCCTGTTTTTTAAATTCTGTACAGAGAATTTATTTTAAAAATCAAGAAGAAAGTTACTAAGTTTGTGGGAGAGGGCAGGGGGAGGAGCAATGTAGGGGTAGAAGGTTCAGAAGTGCAAACTATTCACATAAGCGACAGGGATCTATTTATTGTATAACATGGCTATAGAGGCAATATTTTATAATAACTATAAATGGAGTATAAGCTTAAAAAAAGGTTTGTGAAGTGTGTGTGTGAGATGGAGAGAAAGTACTTAAAGAGATATCCCACAGTGTATTTTCATGAAAACCAACTGGAAGGACACCATTAGTAGCTGATCCTCAAGCACACAGTTTAAAAAGGGTACAGAATATGATCCCCTTAGGCCCACAGTTTGGGCTATATTAAGCCTGGGGTCATTTCCTTGAAGACCTAAGCACATGGGCATTGCCCCTTTCCGTATGTATGATCATTTGTGTGTGTGTGTGTGGGCAGGAGCTCCCAAACCACAAACCACATTGAAATGCATGAGTAGCAGGTTAATTCTGCAGTATTTTGGTTTCCCTGGCAACCTTATCTCTGTCTTCTTTGATCTCAGCTACAGATGAAATCATCTTTGTCCTCCAAAGTCCCTGAGACCCACTGCCAGCACCAGAGTGGCCAACGGTGGCAGAATGCTCACTCACTAAGAAGTTCTAATTAACAAATTTGTTCACAAATGGATACATTTGTTCATAACACAATGGATCATAAAGAGTAGAATCTTGATATATTCGCCATTTGAGTCCCAAAATGTCTGATTTTCACATACTACCAAAACTTAATTTTAGCATCACATAAACATAATTAATCTTTTTCATAAGGGGAAGGAAAAAGGAAATTACACTTAAGTCTCCAATTTTGTTAAACAGTACTGATGTCTAAACATTTACCTACCGTCTCCACCTGGTGTCCCTTGAGCAGCCAGTGGGGTGTTTCCCAGACCTAATTTTAACAAGTGAAAGTCAAAATGAGGAAAACAAAAACCTGCCTTGCTGTGAGAAAGGCTTTGACTTCTGAACACTATGGGCAGAAAATTATGGAGCAACCAGGAGATAATTTCAGAGGGGGATGAGGAAACTGAAGTCATCCATTTATGACCTGGTAACTATTAATATAAAAGGACTTAAAATGTTTTGTGGAAATGCGTCTGCTCCTTGAGACATTTTTGAGGATGGCTCTTGCTAGATAAACTGGATAAAGTTAGGCATGTCACGCACAGTCATTTAACCATTAGCATCTAGTGGGGGTTGACCATTAGTTTGCCAGTGTGATAAGTACTGGGGATCCAAAAGTCAAAAAAATTCACCTGACTCAGAGACCGTCTCACGGTAGTCAAAATACATCTTTCCACGAACACAACAAAACATGAGCTCCCATACACGCAAGGTGGCTGGTGGAATTATTCTTCCCCGCAAGAACCCCAGACACTTATCTGAGAGCAGCTACAATAACATGCATCCACTGTGAAATCTCAAGTGGAAAGCATACCCCTTTACCAAATTGTTTTGTTTTGTTTTTAACTGTTTTCCCCAAATCTCATTTTCTCTGTTACAACTCAGCATGACTTCTAATTTCAAGCCCAGGCCTTTGACTTCAACTCCTTATCATGAGTGCCCAGAAAGCAATAAGGACCACATGCATCTTACTATTCTGAGCGCTTCTAAGCTTTCAGTGGAAACAGTTGTCCATGTTCCCACACAGACAAAACCCCAGCTTCCTTCTCCCTCAGCCCAGGTGGTAACACAATGACCTTTGCTCTTTTGGGTCAGAAAGGTCAATGAACCTCACTTGATTTCAAAGAGACTGTGGTACCACCAGGAGCTGCTACTGCAGCTAAAAGCTAATGAATCCCAGTCAAGCCTGCTATATGTCTCCCCCTCTCTCCAGGGTAAACTTAGAAAAAATAATGTTAAGTACGTTAAATACACTTAATGGACAGTGGAGGTTTTCTTTAAAATTACATTTAATTCATTTTTTAAAAGCAGTCCTGGGCTATCTTGTTTCAGCTCCTTCGGGAAACCAGGAATTCATTTTCTCCTATATTTTCCTTCCTTCCTCCCAAGGTAATATTACCAAGGCTGAGCTCACAAGCTTTAGTCCTTTGACCTAATGGATGGGTCATCTCATCTTTAGTCAATTACATATTAAACAGTTTGTGACCTGGAAAATGCATACTAAATATAGCTGTCATCTAATCAGCATTTCTTTGTAAATAAATGGAATAAATAAACAGATAATAGGAAAATTTTTGAAGCTTCTAAACATATTTTCCTGGATCACAAAGAATAACTAAGTACTGGAGTTTCTCAAATTATCTTTATCTTTTTTTTCATGTCAGGGATGTCTTATTTTTATAAATTTATTCATTTCTCTTACAAATCCACTGATTTTTAAAAGCAAGTTAAATAATTCAGACAACCTGCAAGAAATCCAACAGCAAGATCCCTCAAAACTTAAACTACTACTGAGAAAAATGGCATGCAGTATTTGGATGTCATAGAAATAATATTTTCCAAATGCTTTAAAAGTCTAAATGCCCCTGAGTTTTAAACCTTTCAGACTGAAAAGAACTATTAGACAGCTATTACCCAGTACCTTGAAGGAAATTTTCACTTATTTTCACTAAATAAACATGTTATATTACCTACTGGATGATAGCTAATAGCTATTTTCTACATGGTTAAAAATAATCTGCTGCATTTCACAGACCTTTTTAAAATAAAAGAACTTTATCTACATCTTCAAGAACTACCTCAAACTACAAATTTATACTATTTATGTACGTGTTATGTAATTTCTATTTGGATACAGCCAAGATTCTAGGAGCTTTGTGTAACAATTTGCTTTGGGCATTTATTAGACATCAAAGTTTTCATGTTTACCAGTTTTTATCCTCAAAAAAGCAAGCTCTAATAAGCAAAAATACGTAGGTGTGTGTGCATTTTGAAGTGTTACCATTCCTTCTACCCTCATTATCATGTTTTTAACTAATTTCAAAAGTACTACGAAATAATTTCTCACTTGTTCCTAGTGTTATAGCTGGTCAGTGGTAGAAAGTAGGACAATTGCAACTTTTGGGAATATAACTATGTAGTCATATCTCTGATAACAGAACACAGGATCAAGGCTAAGGTCATGGACATGGAAATCTAGAACTCCTCTCCCTAAAACCAGAGGATAAATGAGAGCTTCTGGAGTCACTCACAGGTCTCTGGTGTGACCCAATCCATCCCAAATGATGGGACATGACTCTAGAGACCTCCGTCTTGGAAACAACTGTCTCCAAATCACCTTACGTTTCAAGAACAGGAAGGCAACCAGGTGGGCTACAGGACCGAAGCAGATTTCTTCCTTCAGGGCTAGAATCCTATTTAAGGTAGGCATGGACCATCAGGTTCTTTATTAACGTCTGAAATCAGGAGGGAGCAAGACTCACCCTGTCCCAGCATCTCAAGGCCTTTTACAAACAGAGGAGAACACTGAGGACGGAGGAGCACAGAGGAGCTCCCAGGGCCGCTTCAGAGATGCTGCGCGGACGCGCGGGGGGTGGAGGAGAGATCCAGGTGAGAGGGTTTTGTTGTCGACACTGTTTGGTCTGGGGTTTTGTTTGGTTTGAAGTATTTCTTTTTTTTTTTTTAATTTTTTTTGGTTTGAAGTATTTCAAAGCACCACCATGGGCTCATTAGGTCACCCTTGACGGTGGTTTTCTGCCATTTTAGCAGTTGGGCCACACCATGAAAAATTGCTTAAAAAACCTGATACGTGCCAAGCAGCACCAGTCAGAGACTGCACAGCCTCCCTGGACACTCACCTCGTCCTCCTCCTTAAGCTACTCGGGCGCACAAAAGCAGCTCATTGAGCTCCTCAGCAAGGTGAGGAGGCTAGCACCCATAGGCATGCACCCCATTTTCAGATAACACGTTAACTCAGAAAGGTCTGGGGCCCTGGCACCAAAGCTGGTGGGAAGCTCAGTGGCATTTCCCAAGGATGTCTAGGAGCCACCTAACACCCTGGTGTCAGATTCAGGAGGCAGGAAGCAGAAGTCACCCTCCGCACAAACTGCAGGCATGCCCGGAGATATTTCAATGCAAAGTCAGTGAGATTAAGTGAGAATCCAAGGCTGCAGGGCCTACCATGAAACAGATGTCAAAAAGCTGTGAATACACCGAGATGAAAGATGCCTAATTTATCCAACACCTATGGGTTCTATGTCTGCATTCACTAAGCTGTGGGGTGCATACAGCCAGCCTTCACACAGCTTCTACAGTATCCAGACTCTGTGAGAAGCCCCCCAAGTAAGAATGGATCGTGATTTAATTACCTCCAAAAAAAAAAAAAGGGACCCTTTCTATCTTTGGTGAACTCATCTGTTGTCCTTCTTCCAAAACAGTCAGGAAATAATAGTCCTAATAATAATAGCCATTTCCATTCAGACAAAACCTTAAGTCAAGAGTTGGTAGATCACACCCCACAGCCCAAATCTGGCCCACTGCCTGTTTTAGTTAAATAAAGTTTTATTGAAACAGAGCCAGGCCCACCCAATTACCTATTTCCTTTGGTTGCTTTTGCTCAACAATGGCAGAGTTGAGCAGCTGTGACAGAGACACTCTCAAAGTCTGAACTATTTACCCTGCAGCCTTTACAGAAAAACTCTCCCATAAATGGCACAAAGCATTTAAACCTCTAGGATATACATATCATTGTCAGCAGGAAGCAGCCCTCACCTAAACAATGCTCTGGTGTGGACAGAGGGCTGGGGGCCCTGCTTCTTACCAGCTTTTGAGACCACATGACGCTGGCAGGCCACAGTTCCTCTGTCTATACAATTAGGGCTGCGATACCGGCTTCACAAGGCTGTTGTGAGGCTCAGACATGGAGGCATATATAAAAAGCCCCTAGAACCAGGCCTGGTTCTTCAACGTGCTCCATCCATACTAACAACCCACACCATGGCTCCTGGAGTAAGAATTTAGTGCTAAACGTGAATCACTGAGAGCAACTCACTTCTATGAGTCACGAAGGCACTTCTCACCATGATCTCGAAAGGATCACAGACTCAGAGCACTATAATCCAAGGAAAGGGTGCAATGCTCTTTGCTGAGTCACAGAAAGTTAAAGGCTCTGGATTCTGTTCTTGTGCTTGAAGGAAAATACTGTGAACTGTTTGAGAGTGGACTCCTTCAGTACAAAATGGAAGGCCACGCTCTGGATCCAAGACTTAGCCAGCAGCCCAGAGTCCATCCTTAAACAGTGTGTGTGTGACCTTATAAACAGGCAGCAATGGAAGAGCGGATACCCAGAGGGTGACCAAAGCGCGCCGCGGGCCAGCCAGGGCAGTGAGGAGGCGGCATTGTAAAGGGCTGTGAAATCAAGCTCCTGTTGCTTCACGCTGAGGGGTGTGACTCCAGCCAGAGCACACAGCGACGACAGGGAACCAGATCATCAGGAATACGGGGCCAGCTGGGTGCCCAACACAACCACATCATGACCACATCCCAGGAGCCTCTCCTCCACCCTCTCTCCTGCCCCCCATTTCCACTCCATCTTCTCTGATGATTGCAAACCAAGCTATACACGCACACAGCCTTCAACCACCTGAGACTGCCTCCAAACACTAATATGATACAGAGCAACTGATGCTACAAAACACATCTCATGAGGTAGGGAGGGCAGAGTTTAGGTACCAGTTTTAGAGTTGGGGAAACTGAGGCTCAGAAATTCAGTATGACCTGGCAGCAAAATCACATCTATCAGACTTGTTCACCGCTCCAAATCCATCTCTAGGCCCAGCAAGACCTTGGTAGTTAACACGGGTGCCTAGTTCATTGCTTAGGGCCTAGATTCAAACTCCACCTCTTCCACCTACTAGCCTTTGACTGTGGGAATGTCAATTTACTTCTCTCTGCCCAAGTTCATTCCTCTGTGAAATGGAAATAACGTTAACCTAGCACACAGGGTCAATACACAAAGACTGCCCAGGACAGCGCTTGCCACTAAGTACGAGTCCATTAAGTGTTGGCCACTCTTATCTGCTGCATCGAATCTATCCGACTTAAACCCAATCTTTGGACTCCTTCTGCCTTCTCATTCACAAGTCATTCCCCAAACACGCCTATGGCACTTTTAAAAATTATGAACCAAGGCGACTTGCCTGGAGGTCCAGTGGTTAAGACATCACCTTTCAAAAGCAGAGGCTGTGGGTTCAATCCCTGGTCGGGGAGCTACGATCCCACATGCTTTGGGACCAAAAAAGCAAAATATAAAACAGTAGCAATATTTGTAATAAATTCTATAAAGACTTTAAAATAGTTCCCATCAAAATACTTTTTTAAAAATTTAAAAAATAAAATTATGAATTAAGAAAAGCCACCTCTGAGGTGGTATGAACGCACCAGGCAACAAGAGCCTTTTTCCAAAGGACATCTGGCTTAAGCTGATAATAGGCCACAAAGCAAACTGATAACACCCATCAGTCATGCATGTAAGTCTAAAACGAGAACTTGAGAGTGACGCCCGCTTGAAGAGCATTTGTCACACACGCACATACATGCTTACAGAAGCAATACCGAATGGCTCTGCCTGCTTTGAGCTACTAAACACGGTTCTTGTTAGCGTTTTTTTGGCCAGACATGACTACAGCTGGGAACACGTCACATTAAAAGCATGTCTCTAGGGTTCTGCCCTCTAAATAAAGGCCACTGACGATTCCTGACTGCAGAAGGGCTCATTCCTGAAACCACAGGCCAGATAAAGAATAATGTGAAAACCTTCAGAAGCAAAGCAGTCATTTTCAGCTGTTCTGGGACCCAAGTCCCCACTGGGTGGCACAGTCCCCACCGAAAGCCAGCAGGAAAAGCCCCTCACTCAGGAGGAACTTGCTACATCACCGAGGAGCACAGGGACAGGAAAATCCACTGGGCTTGGATCACCCTGATCCCCAGATTAGGGAACCAGTGATGTTCTATTTGTTGGGTTTCAGCTTTCTTGTCTCCAAGCTGCTGCACGTGCCATGCTAGAGGGAGAGCTTCTTTTGTGCTTGTCTCCCAGACCGCCCTTCCTCCTCGCGGGCAGAGGGTGGGCCCTGCCTTATCTGTCAGGGGGAGCCCCATGCAGTTTCCTTTTCCCTAAAGAATCTTCACTCCCCAACTTCAAAACCCATCTAACCGCCACCTGCCTCTGGAGTCCTTTCCTGCTTATTCCACCCATTTCAACCATCCCTGGGGGTTCCTTCTCATCTTTCCTCCCTTTCTGTTTACCCAGTCATAAACTCTTTAATAACTGGATGAGACCCAGAGAATACCCATTCTAATTTCCTACCCACATTTTCAAATTTCTAGTGACCACATTAACATAAAAAGAGATGGGGAAAAAATAATTTTAATACATTTTATGTAACCTAATATATCTACAATATTGTCATTTCACTATGAAACAACATACAAATTGTTAAAGAGCTATTTTAATTCTTTTTATTTCCCATAATAAGTCTTTGAAATCCAGTGTGTAATTTTCACTGCAAAGTACATCTCAGTCGAGACTAGTCACCTTTCCAAACGCTCAACAGCCAGACGTGGCCAGTGGCTACAGTAGGGGACAGGGCATTTCTACCCCATGGTCTGTTGGCATTCCTATAAGAGCAAGGACTTCCCTGGTGGCTCAGACGGTAAAGAATCCACCTGCCATGTGGGAGACCTGGGTTCGATCCCTAGGTTGGGAAGATCCCCTGGAGAAGGGCACAGCAACCCACCCCAGTATTCTTGCCTGGAGAATCCCATGGACAGAGGAGTCTGGCGGGCTGTATTCCATGGGGTCTCAAAGAGTCAGACATTACTGAAGCGACCTAACACGTATGCACATCCGTAGTCTACACATAATTTAAGACCAAAACTGTTTAAGAAAGCAGCACAACTCTGCTTTCTCCAAATAAGCCCTAAATTTCTGAGATGTAGGAAATTCAACTTTCACCAATTCAGTCCAATGTTCCCCTTTCCACCCTTAACTGGGATATCAGGACTAGCATAAAGAAAAAAAAAAAAAAAAGATAATCACATGCACAACAAGCATTCCTCTTAAAAGTACAAAACAAGCAGTATTTCTCTGGTCTAGGGGCCTTTAAGACACACCCAGTTCCTCCTTCCACCTCCAATGGATACAGTAAGACAGTGAACCTTTGTATCTTTCAAAAATGGATAGGAACCTATAATAACTGTCATCAAAAGTGCTTCCAAACATTGATCCCATGGGCTCTGCTTTAATGAATAACCACCTAAAACACTCTGAAGTTCTGCCCTCATGGGAAATACCTGTGAGGAGTTAATCTCTGCAATCTTATTCACACCATGGCTTGACCACAATGAATTCTCTGCCTCACCTGGACCACCTGTATTCCAAGCTATCTGTCCATTTGGGGGCAACATTCAAAAGGAAGTGACTGGGGACTTCCCTTACAGTCCAGTCGTTAGGACTCTGTGCTTCCACTGCAGGAGACACAGGTTCAATTCCTAGTCAGGAAACTAAGATCCCTCAAGCCTCATGGCACGGCAAAAGAAGAAGTAACTGATTTAAAGCCAAGACATATTCAGTTCTGTGCCCAGACACATGGGGGCTGGCCTTTATTTGGCATGCCCAGATGGGACACAAGGCAGATATGAGTGGGGGAGGTGGACCTGACAGGAAAGTCCAAACTGGTTTCTGTGCCAACAAGGGGGTAAAAAAACTGGGGCTGAGGCTTCCAACACAGCAGCCCTCTGTGCAGTGACAACTGAGGACAATACAGAAAGGCTTTGGCTCAAAGTTATGCCAAGTATACTGTGTGGCTTAGTCCACCATCTTGAAACAAAATGGCATCCTAATAACTTTCCACAAGCTTTTGTCTTTTATAAGTTTTTATTTATTACAACTATGTAGGTAGAACATCAGGGAAGAGGAGATATGTGCTATCTTTTTTTAAAAATTTTATTGGAGTACAGTTGATTTATAATGTTGTGTTAATTTCAGGCGTGATTCAGCAAAGTGATTCTGTTATATACATACATATATTCATTCTTTTTCAAATTCTTTACCCATATAGATTATTACAGAATACTGAATAGAGTTCCCTGTGCTATATACTAGGTCCTTGTTGACTGTCTATTATATATAGTACCGTGTGGATGCTAATCCCAAACTCCCTATTCCCCATCCCAACCACATCTCCCCTTTGGTAACCATAGGTTTGTTTTTGAAATCTGTGAGTCTGTAAATAAGTTCATTTGTATCAGTTTTTAAAATTACATTCCAAATATGAGTAATATATATGACATTTGTCTTTCTTTGTCTGACTGACTTTACTTAGGTCTACCCATGATACATGCTATCTTTAAAAAAGTACATAACAGGCCTTCATAACATTACTATGCATAAAATACTCCTTTTCCTCCTAGGACACACAGCACATATGAGTTTCTGTGACAATGATGGGGAAAGTCTACAGTCCACAGAACCATTAGAAGTAACATTGCTGTTCAGTTGCTAAGTTGTGTCTTACTCTCCATGGCCGCATGGACTGCAGCACGCCAGGCTTCCCTGTCCTTCCCTATCTCCCTGAGTTTGCTCAAACTCATGTCCATTGAGTCAGTGATGCCATCCAACCATCTCATCCTCTGTCGCCCCCTTCTCCTCTTGCCCTCAATCTTTCCCAGCATCAGAGTCTATTCCAATGAGTAGGCTCTTTGCTACCCTGGAAGAATGGTGAAAACTTCAAAAATTTTAACTCACTGATTCCCCAAGTGCCCATTGGGAGGCAGATGGAGGCTTTGGCTACAAAAAAAAAAAAAAAAAAGTCCTCTTTCCTATCACAGATTCAGGCAAAGCAGCCACATCTCAGGTTATTTACATTCCAGAGCTCCCAGTGCTGGGCCGATGCTTCTGGAAATATCTTACCACTCCCCCACATGAGGGTAATGAGGTATATCAGCATCACTAACCGGCCAGCTAATAGCAGGCTCAACTCCAAAGAAAGAAAGGACAGGCCTGAGGCATTCCTGAGGGCAGTTGCCAACAAAATCCTGAGGAAGAGAATCTTGGCCAGATGAATCATTAACCTATTTTTAAGCATTTGACCCTCTTCTCCCATCCAGTCTTCATTTAAAAGAAATGCATCGTTAGCAAAGATTCACTGTCTTGCGAAGCACAACAGAAGCAAAAGTTCCCACCTAGCCCTCAGTCTCTGCCATTTTCCATGGTGATAACAGTGTCTGTAAATGCAAGGCACATTTATAAATTATATAGCAGAGATCAGGAGAAAAGGATAAATCAAAATTATGAAGAGTTTTAAGAAAAACAAGAGTTTTATTAAGTATAAACGTTCAAAGGTTCACACTAAACCACATGAAGCATATTCTTATGCCAACACCACCAAGAACCTTCACCCTAAACTTCGCTCAGTCACTACTAACAAGGTAACTGTAACCAGCTGGGAATCTATCTAGGTCTCAGATGCTGTCCTAACAGACAGAGGTCATAATTCATACAATTACTCTGTGAAGAGCAACATGTGACCCACCTATTCGCAAACCTGATGACTAACATGAACAGCCGTTACAGTTTACTTAATATCTCATCGAAGAAGAAGTATCTTCTGCTCATTCTAGAAAAGAACAAGCTGAGGTTCAAATAATAGGCACAACTCATTTTACTGTGCTTTGCCATATTGCACTTCACAGATATTGCTTTTACACACACACACACACACACACACACACACACACACACTGAAGGTTCTATAGCAACTTTGCATTGAATAAGTCTACCATTTTTTGAGCAAGGTGCCATTTTTCCAACAAAAAGTGCTCACTTTGTGCCTCTATGTCCTATTTTGGTAATTCTCACAGTATTTCAAACTTCTTCATTATTATATTTGTTAGGGTGATCAATGATCTTTGATGTTATTATTGCAAAAAGATGAATCATGGATGATCAGAGATGATTTCCACCATCTGCCATAAAAATGATTTTTCTGCCTGTTCAGAACAGTTACTTCTGACATTATTGGTGTTATTTAGTAGCTAAGTCGTGTCTGACTCTTTGCTATCTCATGGACTGTAACCTGCCAGGCTCCTCTGTCCATGGGATTTCCTAGGCAAGAATACTGGAATGAGTTGCCATTTCCTTCTCCAGGGGATCTTCCTGACCCAGGGATCAAACCCACATCTCCTGCATTGGTGGGTGGATTCTTTACCACTGAGCCACTAGGGAAGCCCATTTCTGACATTAGGGCAACTTTAAATAAATAATAGCCAAATGGTATCAATTACCACACTGATTTAAAGCTCAGATTCTGTGTAGCTGAGAGTAATCATTTATTAAAATTTCCCCATTAGTCTTAATCCATTTCAGTAACTTGAATCTCAGGAATGATCATAGATATGCCAGGCCTTTATTTGATAATATCAGGAAAGTTTCCCTTTAAATAAAGCAAAACACTTGGATCACAACACATGGATCACCACTCTAGGCTTATTCCAGAAAAGCTACCTAAAAATCACACGGCGCTACTCAGCTCATTTCTCAGGAGATTAAGGCTGAGAATTATGATTTGACTTCAGAAAAAAACAGCCAACAAATTTAAATCACACTGTTCCCACTGATGAAATTATGAAGTCCACAGAAATCCTTGGGAGGAAAGAGACCAAACACAACTGTCACGGGATCCAAAGAGATCACATAAAAGTAGCTGGTCATCACCTAGAGCCTCTCCCTAAGCACACTGATGGGACAACACCGGGACCATTCTCCTTCCACCTGGGTGCCCTCCCTGCCCTCTTACAGACGCGCCTCCCAGCCTCAGATCCCATTTCCCCTGGGGTTCATTTCCCAGGAGTATGACCATCTAGACCAAGCCCCTGAAGGAGAGGACTGTCACTCACACATCTTCTAATCAGCATCATCAAGCTCCGTGTCTGGCACACTGCTGGCACTCAAACGCCTGCTGAGTGGATGGCAGGTGGGTGGATGGATGAGTAGAGAACCTACTCAATCTAGCCTGAAAAATTAACAAAATGTTCAGAAGAAACAGGATGAACTAAAAGTACCTTGAAGATATTAGAGAAAGGAATGGGTATTTATATAAGGAACGATTAAATCAACTTCAAGCAGTGAGAGCTGTCCTGAACATAGAATTCAATGAGAGTCCAAATAAAAATCACTACATAAGTAGAAATAAACTCACATATACACCACTAGAAGGAATAATGCCTCCTCCTGACTCTGTGTCTGTTAAAACCAGACCTTGTGACCATTTCCCAAGGAACTGAAACAACAAAAGCCACAGAAAATTAGAGACAGTCTCTATTTTCACAGACTCAAAGGCTCTGTCTGCCTCGCTCTCCCCTCTCAAATGTGGCAGGTGGGATGGTCATTCTAACCAGGCAAACCTCAAAACCTCACAACTGTCCCAATGCCATCTTGTACTTCAAGACAGTCTACCCACTGACATTTTCAGAACTTTGAAAAACTCTACTCTTCTCTGTGCTCGACTATGGAGGATGAAAAGCCACCAGGCAACCCTGAGTTAGGTTTCAAAAAAGCACAACCATTTGAGCGATTTAGAGTAGGTTGGGCCAATGGAAACACGAGCCTTAAACAGAGGAGCATTTAAACCCAAAAAGTCAACAGCGGAGGGAAGGGGGCAAGGAACCAAAGACATAAGTTTATAATTAGAAGGCGTATTTTGGTATTTCCAGAGAAGCACACACACACACACCCTTGAACGGGGGAGGCAAGATCAAAGCAATAAATCAGCAAATCCCCCACAACAGCAGGGATCACTGCCCTGCTCCTCCAAAAGAAAGGCATTTCCTGGGTCAGAGCTTAACCGGCTCCCACACGCCTGGGCTGAGACGCCTCCTGCTACTGGCCAAAAACGAGGCCAAGCCTTCGCGCAGGGATCCACGCAGTCATGACACTTCTATGAAGCGAGTTCTCAGTGCATATGGCACCAGTGGTCCTGAAATTCTGAATGTGGTACAGCCTCGTGCTAGTTCAGCCCTGGAAACCCGCACACTCTTCCATGCCTCCCTTCCTCCTGGGTCCACCCCCCCTCCACCCAGAAATCCTGGTTCTCCCCTCTGGGAGGGGGCTTCCTTCAAGTTTCCTCCTCCTCAGGAGGGCAAAAGAATGAGGGATTGACACCCTAGAGGCACTGCTGAACTCATGCACACACAATTAATTTGGATCACAGTCTAGCCTCTGAAAAGTGTCACCTCTCAGCCCTGAGGCCATTTTCAATCTACAGAGAAAATGGGAGACAAGGAGGCACCCTATCTGTGAACAGGAAAAACCAGAGCCAGCCACCAAGCAAGATGCCAGAGGGCAGGAAGATGAGCTTGGTCATCAGAATGTTTATCACTCAGAACCTTCACCCTCTGAGGAAAAGCAGTTTCTGAAAAAAAAAACTCACTAACACATCAATGTTTTTAAAAACACAGCTGACTACTTTTTCCAAAACCAAAGGGGAACAGTGCAAAGTAAAACGGCTGGGGTGCTATCACCCATAAAACCTACCACCTAGAAACAACTCGAAAATTAGATGCGTCAGTTTATCTCCCCCAGGGTTTTGTTGCTGTTCTGTAAACAGATGGATATTTGCAAACAGTTCCTGCCTGCACAAGCTGGTTATTACAGTATCTAGACAAAGGGCAAGCTTCATGATCCCCAGTTCTCACCAAAGCGCTCGTTCTTAGAAACAGAAGCCACGATTGTCTCAGGCTAGTTCAAAAAGAACCATGCAGTTGGGAATATGCATGTGACCATCACACAGGAAATGGTTAGGTAGTGGGATCTTAGCAAAGCCACTGGGGCAGACACCGCTGAGCAAGAACACAAACCAGAGCCTCTCCCGGCCAGGTAACGAGTGCAAGGTGCAAGCCTTCCTTCCTGGCCCAGCCTTGCCCTTCACAGATGGAGCTGGGGGTCGTGGCAGGGCACCTGGGCATCAGCACGGACCCATGAAGGATTCTCTATTCATCAAAATCACCAAAGATGTTTTAGTGATAAGCCTGTTCACAGTTTGCACAACACACATTCAGAACCTGTTACACCTTTTTTTTGCAAGTGTCGGTTTGCACATCCGCCTCCCAGCTTAGACTCAGCAATCCCTAAGGTTTGGGGCTGTGCTTCATTCATCTTTGCATCCTCTGTGTCTAGTCGGTGCTCCGGAAATGTTTGCCAAGTACGTGGGCAAACCCACGAATACAAGGAGTGAGTGGAAGGGGCAAGCCATGAAACTTCTGTTTCCTTTTACACTAAAGAGAAAGGCGCAGGCTCCATTCCAGTCTTGTCTGCAGGTTCTATTCTTTAGTCTCAATGGGAAGGTCAGGGTTGGAGTTTTAGATTTATTTATCCCGTTTGCTAACACTGACAGTACTCCAGGGGTCCCTTCTGGGTGAGTTGGGTTCCAGGTTCACGGTGTGGAAGGGAATAACCTCAATGCTGTTGCTACCGGGTACCTTTTCTATGGCACTTGGGAAGAAAACCAGGATCCAGTGATGCCTAAGAATGAACAGAAGCTGGTCTCCACACTTTCTAGGATCTAACACAAAAAGGGACCCCCACCCCCGGGGGGGCGATTCCAGGAGGACCAACACCAGCGGTGCTCAGCACTGTATTCTGGGGTCAACCCCACAGCAAGTGTTCAATAAACACTTCTGAGTGAAAGATAAAAGGTGCAGGGGACCCCAAGATACAATGAACTCCACCTCTGTCCCCAGGAAGCTTTCCCATCTAAGGCAGCAGATCTTGATCCAGGGATCCATCACAATTACCCGGAGATGGCGAGCCTTTCCAAAACACTCAGGAGCCACGCTCTCCCCTGGACCTCCCGAACTGCCTCTGAAGATGGGGTCTGGCAAGTTTTCAAAGTGCTACCCAAGTGATTCTGACACACGGTTAAGAACCTCTGCTCCAGAGGGTAAAAATTAAGCTATTATTATATTTATAAATATTGGAGGGCAGGCACAGGGGAGGCACAGGTTAATTCTTTTTTTTTTTTCATTTGTAAGGACCAATACCTCCCTTCCCACCTTCAGCTTTTCTAAACCTGACAGTACCTGCCACGATACAGAGCGCATAGAAATCAAGGGCATCTCCCCAAGGGTCCAAGTGATGGAGCTGTGATTCTGAGCCATTTCAGATCCCAGAGGCAGCAGCCCTCTTTAGCCAGATGAAGACACTGGATTCAAGGGCCCTGAGCTGATATGCCTTCTGGGGCCACTATGTCAGACACTGACCACCCGGTCTTCAGGACACAGGCTGTTGGTGCTGACCTGCACTCCGAGGTCTGCGAGCACGTCTCCTCCACCCACAGCCCCAGACTCCCTCTGGGGAGTTAGCAGTGCACTAACTGAACTTGTAGTTCTCTGCAGGTCACTCGCTCGAACCTCACTAAATGAACAACGCACGTCTTTGAGAAAGTCATAGCCTCAGGTGCCCTCTGCTTCTAGAAGCCTCGCCAAAGAGAAGCCAAGGACACTCGTCCCTGGAGTGAAGAAAACCCTAGCAACTGGTGCTCGCTGGCTGGTACACAGCCCCTCCTCCCAAAGCCTCTGAGAGCAGGACCAGGGACTCAGGCGGCCAGTGGGAGCCTGAGATCCTATGGGCATGACTGGCCCCAAATCATCCACCAGCCCGAGCCATGACTCCATCGAGGTCAAGAGCCGGGCTGTCCCGACCTCCTCTGCCCCCATGCTCCTTAACACCGTGGACTCTGTGCATTTGTTTCCCTTTCTTGGCAGGGCCCATGTGGCCCCCTGTTCATCCACATTCAAGAGCTGCCTTTCTCCTCCTGCAAGGATCCTCAGAGTATCACCTTTGCTATCATGCTCTGTCCAGTGCCCTTTTGTAAAGGACCTACTATGTGTAAACCACAGGAGACAGAAAGATAAATAAGATGCAGCCCCATTCTCCAAGGGCAAAGACAGAAAACAGAAAATCATGGTAGAAAAACAGAACAAAAGAGATAAGCCAGGGAACCGGGGCCAAGTGAGGGTCAGAGGGTGCCCAGTCTGGGTCCAAACCTAAGGACGAGTCGCTGACGGCCGAGTGGTGTTTGCAGAGCGGGAGCAAAACACAGAGGGAACCCTGTTGGTCTGTGGGAAGAAACCAGACACCTGAGTGCGACCAGCAGGTGCGGTGCAGGTTGAAGTGGCGGGCAGGGGCTAGCACTGCAGGGCCACCCTCTCTTGAATCCCCCAGGTGCCACCCACGCTTTTGCTAGGCTTTTCCCAGAGGTGGTTTCATGCCATAGAGCCACAGACCTTATTTCGACCTGTCATCACAGGGCAACCAAGTTTACAGCCCTAATTAAAGTCCACCGAGACCCAGGCGTGGCCCTTTCCTCCCAGCAAGGCCTGTCACTACATAAAGGCTCCTCCACCACAAGGGCCAGAGTCCAGGTTCTCCACACAGCTTCCCACTGGCCTGTAATTTGGGAGCACCCAGGCACTCTAGCCTGCAGCCGACCATTTATGGTTACAAAACGTCTCTCTAATGGTTGGGAGCGTGGAGATCAGAGTGCAGGGCTAAGCAGAGATTAGAGGCCAGGCTCTGCAATTGAGCCCTTTGCCCCCCTCGGGCTTGGGAGGGGTCAATGACCATTGGGTTGCAGCGTGCCTAAAAGCACCCACGGTCACAGCCCGCAGTAACACAGAATTACAGGCAACAAGGGCTCCTGCCTGTTCAGAGACCTGACCAGTCTGAAATCTGCAAAATCTGCAGAAAGAGCACCTCCCTGAGAGCTTTTGCTTACATTAAGTCATTAGTCACTGCAGCCTCCAGGCCTGCTTCCTTCTCTGTGTTAACACCACCGTCACCATCACCACAACGGTCTGAGTTACTGCTGTTTGTCTTGCACTACCCACGAGAACCCTAGGAAGCAGATACTGTATTCCATTGATTTCAGAACAATCCTGGACTCAGTTCTATGGCCAATCCTTTTTTGTCCCACACTTTTAACATCTCTGAAAGGCATGTCACAGTTTCATTGGCAGGATTTCTTCCTGAGTGGTACAAAAAAATTAAAGTTGCAGCTTAACTGAGGTTATCTTGGGGTTGAGGAAGTATCTGTTTTTATCCTGTTCTTCCTGATACAGACAGTGAGAAGGGAGAGGGTAAATGAGTCACCCTAATGCAAAGTTCTGTTACCAGGTAATCTGCTGGGTGTCTTGCAGCATGGAAATCATTTGAATGTGCATATAGCCAAGCAGCAGAGCTGCCTTTCAACACTAAAAACAAATATTAGCCCCACAAAGTCTAAGGCATTTTTCTCTCTCTAGGATTCTTTAAAGATTCCTCTGCTCAATTCAATAATCTGCACACGAGTTAATTCTATTTTCCCCCCTCAAGCTACTCAGGGAATACTGCCTTCCTCCCCTTTCTCAGCTCTACAGACCTTCGTTCATAGAATTTCATCCAAAGTTCATTCACTTACTCAGCCTCATCTTTGGGCCTCTGCTTACTTTGTCTCTATACCGCACCCTCCTCCAGGAAGTCTTCAGGGATTTCTTTCTGGCTATACTCTCTCTACTCCTTGTCTCCGGCCTCCTTGTAGGGTCCTGTCTTCCTGCTTGATGGATGGGGAAAGCTGAGGGAGAATGAAGGGGGTCACACATTTCAGAATGAACCCAGCAGGCAGAGGGTTAAAAGGCCAGTCGGTAGAGTTTGAACTTTAATTAGTAGCAAAGGGGAGCTAATGGAGGGTTTTCAAATAGGGAAGTGGGGTGATCAGATCTGAACTGCTGGAAAGAAAATCCACCAGCACATGGAGGTTAACCAGGAGAGGAGGAAGAAGACTGGCTGGGATACCACTGGTGGAGTTCAGGAGAGAGAGATAGAAAAGCGGGTGAGAATAAGAACAGAGAGCAAGATTCCCATTTCAGGAGCAATGAAATATTCCAGCAAACCACAGACAGAAATAAAGTCTTGAGAGCTCTATAAAAAGAAAGAAGAACAACTCAGGGAGCAGGCTGGGGGGAGAAGACCACCTCCATCTCCTCCCCTCTTAGAATCTGATTTTAGTTTGTAAGCTGGAGGTGTAGACAGGACATCTGTGGGTCAGTCTTCGTGGGAAATCTGTAATGCCCTCATCACTGACGAGAACTTCAGCAGAACAGAACAGGGAGCCTCATTCACCCAGACTCTTCATCCACCCTTAGTGACAGATCATGAAACGCAGTATACATTCGCTGAGAAAATGCATTTCTGTAGATGGTACCGATTAACATAACAGATTCTTAGGAGATGTCCAACATTTAAGACAGCAAACCCTCTTGAGATGTGACATGGTAGATGCCATGGAGCCAAAAATCCTGCATTCAGATCTCAGTTCTTGGCGGGGAGGGGGTGGCGCGTGGAGAGAATGGGGAGTTATTGTTTAATTGGGTACAGGGTATCAGCTTAGGAAAATGAAAAAGTTCTGGAGGTGGATGGACAGCAATGTGAATCTACTTAATGCCACTGAACTGTACACTTAAAAATGGTTAAAGTGGTGGGAATTCCCTGGCGGTCTAGTCGTTAGGGCTCTGTGCTTTCACTACAGGGGTCACAGGTTCAATCCTTGGTCAGGAAATTAAAATCCCACATGCTGTATGGCACAGCCAAAAAAAAAAAAAAAATAGTGAAAGTGGTAAATTTTATGTTATATATATTTTACTTCAATAAAAAATAATAGCCCTGCAAGGTGTTATTATCATTTCTCAAGAGAGAAAACTGAGGCTTAGAAAGGTTCTGTAATTACTACAAGGTTGCACACATGCTAAGCTGCAGAGCTAAGATCCAAGGCTTTCACCCCCACTGGCTGACTCTACAACCAAGATGGCGGCAGCACAGGGCAAACAGCCAGGGAGTTCCCACAAGGCTGCTGAGGGGGCGGGAGGAGGGTGGCATGATAGTCTCCCTCCTCTCTATCTGTGTTTTCTTGCAAGCATGATCAACTCCACATGTCACAGCTTGTCGGTATTGTTTTATTCTGGCTCTCAACCTACAAATGTCTTCATGGAGAATGACATTGTAGACAGGAGGTGTCCCCAGACCTCCTTGATCCAAAAGACACAAAGTTAGGTTGCCACACCTCAGTTAAGAGCTACAGCAGAAGTTTCATCCCATCTCTTCTCCAGCCTCAACCTCCCCTTTCTCTTGCCTACCCCTACTGGGTCTGCAGACAAAGTCCTCATTTCCATGTGACCACAGCCAACTAAAAACTTCCTTCCCATCTGCCATTTTGTTTCAGCCATTCTGTTTAGACCTAAAAGTTCAACTTAACATATATACTGACACGCGTTAACAGCATGCCAGATTTGGTTGGGGGGGGTGGGCAACACGGAAATCAATACCTTTGAATGTGACCAGAAAATCAAAATGGAAAGATGTCTAAAGCAGTTAAATTGAAATCCAGGTCTCAGTGTATTCAACCAGTCAAAACTGACCACCCTTTTGAAGACAATTCCTTTACCCAGAACCCAAACTCCATTCTTTGCTTTATCTTCAGATCTCATCGGCTCTGAGCTTTCATCCAGCAAATTCTACAGAGCTTATCAACATGTGACTCACTTTGTTCCTATGACGTAGAAGAAAACACCTTTTGGTACACATGGGCCCTTTCCCATACAGCTACAGGCTTTCAAAGATGTCTTGAATGTACCAGGTTCCCAGTCTAAGCTGCTGAATGCACACAAGCCTCGCGGTTGAGACAGACAATTTTAGTCTATCTGGCTTTCAAACCTTCTTTCAGAGTGGGTTTACTGCCACTGGATTTCATTTTGCTGCCCTTGAAACCTTCAGCAGAATCTTCTTAGCAAACACCAGCAGCAAAATAAGACCCTCACCACCCACACATTCCCAAAGTGCGATCCTTAGGAGATGGTGATAACATGGTACAATTAGAGAAGGTTTCAGCTCCACAGTTTTAGATTTTCCCTATAAATACTTACTCATTTTCTAATTAAACAAACAATTAGTAGAAAGCACAGCCTGAGAAACTGCGTGGGTGTCACTGTCTTACTACTCGGAGACTGTGTGACAAATGACGCTAGCCAAGGGGCAAATAAAACGTGTTTGGCTCTGAATGTTTGCACAAGCTGAGATGACCTACCCAGCCTAGCTTTTAAAACACAGCTTGCTCTAAATCTGAAATATACACACTTAATGCTAGACATCCTAAGTGGAAAACAGTCCCTTTAGATTATAGCCTAGATTTCTTGGACTGGGGGCAGGGAGCGGGGCGGGGTGGGGGGAGAGCTGGCTAGGGAATACATTCAAGGCAGGGTTTTTTTTGTTTTATAGGATGCTACAGTACTACAAAAGGGGCGTCCAAGGTGGCTCAGCGGTAAAGAATCCGCCTGCCAATGCTGGAGACATGGGTTCAATCCCTGGAGAAGGAAATGGCAATCCACTCCAGTATTCTTGCCTGGGAAATCCCATGGACAAAGGAGCCTGGTGGGCTACAGTCCATGGGGCTGCAGAGTCAGACACAACTTAGCATCTAAACAACAACAGTACTGCAAAAGGTACCAGCCAGAAATGAGTCAAAGAAAATGAATCATATATTTTTGGCTGTTTTGTTTTTCTTTACAAATGTTCAGTGTCTCTGTCTACACAAACTCAGGGATACAAGGCAAAGTGATGACCTTTCTAGCTCATGTGCTAAAATGCGCTCATTCCACTTGACTAAGCAAAGTTAATATTTGTTCTCCTTGGTTTAGTTCTGGTAAAAGAAAATGGATAGTTACAACAGGAGAGCCTCCCTCCACTACATAAAGGCAGATGGTAGGAGTCTCCCTCCTGCTCTACTAATAGTATCCAAATATCACCTCCACAGAAGGATGTGTCTGTAAGCACAAGCTATTTTTAAATACATTCATTTAAAATGCTGATCCATTCATTCATTCTGTCAATCTTTACTGAGTGCTAGGTACTGTGAACCCAGAGGTACATACAATTCTGCCCTCACAGAGCTTACATGCTAATGGAAAAGAAAAGAGATAAAAAGAGGTCATGCAAATAAATTAAAGTTCCATATAATTATAAAACACAAGAGTGAGCCAGAATGACTGGGGGAAGGAGAGTGCAGAGGAAGGAGGGTGGAGGTATTTCATCTGGACTGGTCAGAAGGTCC
Organism: Giraffa tippelskirchi; assembly: GCF_054371585.1. NCBI lineage: Eukaryota > Metazoa > Chordata > Mammalia > Artiodactyla > Giraffidae > Giraffa > Giraffa tippelskirchi. The sequence goes on from NC_137280.1 coordinate 61,811,788, forward strand.
TTCCAAGATTACATTTGAGCTGAAACCATACAAAAGTCTGCGGAAGGACATTTCCGGCAGGAGGACCTGCAAGTACAAGGATCCTGGGATGGAAAAACATTTTGCCAGTATGACTGAGCACAGCCAACCGGGGTGGATCAAGAGACGGTGGGGAGGAGGGTAGAGATCAGGAGGGAGGGGGGCACCCCATGCAGGCTTGCAGGCTGTGGTTGGGAACTTCTGTGTTCTCAGGTGGCACCAGTGGTAAAGAACCCACTTGCCAATGCAGGAGACACAGGTACGATCCCTGGGTCAGGAAGAACCCCTGGAGGAGGGCATGGCAATCCACTCTAGTATTCTTGCCTGGAGAATCCCATGGACAGAGGAGCCTGGCAGACTACAGTCCAGGGGGTCGCAAAGAGTTGGATATGACTGAAGCGACTGAGCATGACTGTGTTCTACCTGCGAAGGAGTCTGAGATACCAACAAGGAGGTACTACTTAAAATGCAAATGTATGGGTGCTCTCAGCAAACTTACGACATTTAGAATTTATTATTTGAGACGATAAAAATAAGGAAGTGGGCTTATGATAAACACCATTTATATAACACCCCAGGGCCTATCAACAGCATTCACTGCATCTCATTTGGATGGTTATACTGAAGACAGGGAGCAGCAGAGGTTAAGGACCAGCTCTTAATTACTTGAAACCAACTTGTCCCACCTCTAAAGTGGTTAAAGAAGATAACTCCAGAGACTGCAGGTGAAAGCAGGTGGCTTTAGGGCTCTTCTCCCACTGAAGACTTCAAATCATTTCTTTAACACGGCTTCAGATACAGACCCATGAGTCCAAAAGGCCTGGTCATCAAAAAACCAAAACAAACAAAACCCACATGTGTCATATTAAAATACAAGACACAGGCATCCTTCATTTTCCCTGTTGATCAGTGCCACTAAGACCTTTGGGAACCCTTGCCTTTTGGGGGGTTTGTGTGTGTGTTTGTTCTTGAAGTGCCTTCTCATCCCTACGGTTGCTAAGCTCATCAGGTCTGGGTTGCCCCTACCACCACCTTCCTAAACTGGGCTCCCTTCCAAGTGTATCTAGACCTCCTTAGACACTTCTCTCCCACTATACTCCTTCCCCAAGAAATCCCACCACAGTCAACACCTATTTCCTTTGTAAACATAACTTAGGAAGAAGAGACTGAGATCCTCCATTCATAAACATCATGATCAAAACTATTTGTACAGGACAAGAAGAGGACAAACAAAAGCTCAATTTCTGCTCTCTTCAGTGGCTTTACAGGAAAAATCCCAACTGACACAACACACGCTAAGGGTACATGTCTCCAAACCTAATAAGCACTATTCTGCAGAAGTTTTAAGGGAAATTAAGCAGCCAAATCTCCACTGCATCTTTAGAGATGCTAAATGGAATTCATACTTTATAATTATCATAGGGAACACGAACGAAGATGCATTTTTTAAAAACACATGTGTGGAGTAACAAGACGCACCCAGACTGTAAGGAACACAAAGGCAGCATTAAATCATATTATTTTCTTCCACTTAAAATTATGGAGAAGGGCATCGTGAAAAATGAAGCCTTTCATTCACTGTCTGGGAAAGAGAATCAAGCTGATTTCTAAGGGATTGGCTAAAAAGTTCATTCAGGTTTTTCTGTAAGCTAATACGAAAAAACCAAAATGAACTTTTTGGCCGCCCCAATACTTCCTTTCCTCTTAAGTTAAACCTCAAGAACCCAATCCATGCCCTTGGCTCTGGGATTAAGTAGTCAGGATCTCCTTCAGGGACTCTCCAAGCTCGAAATGAAAAGCTCCATGCTGGACGAAGTGTTATGTTAGTAAGGCGAGGTTGGCTTTAAAGTGGTTCTCAAATACGTAATGACAGCTCCATAGAGGTGAAGGAGGGCAGGCCGGGTAAAATGAAACACCAAAGAGGAGACCACACACATTCCTCCTCTTGGAAAAAAGCACCCGTCAGAGGGCTGTACGGGGGGCAACGCTAATCACTAGCACACGCGTGACCCAGAAACAAACACGCAGAGTGAGCCCAACATGAGCCAAGATGCCAAAATCCTGCGTGAAAGTCCCCAAGGGAGAAGAGAGAGAGAGGGCTGCTGTCAACCCCTCCACCCTATGCTATTTTAAGCACCATAACTTCATTCTTGTTTGTTCTGAAGTGGCACAGATGGGCTGCATCAATTTCTGTTACTACAGGAAGATAAGGAGACCGAGACTTGAAGAAGCATCTTTCTCTTGCCTCTTGTTAGGGCATTAAGAAGCTGGAACCGTGACGTGTCAGTATAGCTGAAAGCACTGATGCTTTTCTTTTCTTTCTTTCTTTTTTTAAAGTCTAAGAGCATTTCACAAACATTGCCATATTTCACATAACCAGAGACCAGATCCACCTGAAAAATGGCTCAAGGTGAACTGCTGGTAAAGCACTTCAGTCTTGCTGGTTTTGTCAAAGCTACCCAACTGCAAGAGCAGCCCCAGCCACCCTAGACACAGGAAGGCTGGTCCTTGTCAGAGAGCAGAAGGGGAAATGCCCACAATTCAAGCTGGACTGCCACTTAAAGTCACTGGGCCTCTCATGCAACTCTATACAAATATACCTCTAAAGGCACAAGGCTTTTTTCCTTGAAGCTTGCCAAAAAACTTAATGAACCAGACTCTGCTGATACAAGGGGCAGGTACATATGTAACAGATTACATTCATCACACCTCTCCCAGGCACTGCACATCTTATTAAGAATTCTTAATGATCCTCTTATAATTCTTAATAATTCTATTTTAAAAGAAAGTAAACCAGCTTAAAGAAGTGGGAAAGAACCAGGCCAAAAATACACAGCTAGTAAGAGTCAGAGCAAAGACTAACCCGTCTGCTTCATGGTAGGGACTGTCAAGAAACTTTATCTTTGAGAGAGGCAGACTTGAAGCTTCAAGAGGAATTCTGATCCTTCCCTGGTCTATCCAGTTTGTCAGCTTCTGCCACCCTGCCAGCAACCATCATACGGAAACAGTGAAGATGGACAGGAAAACCTAGGAGCCAGTTCTACAACTGCCACTTCCTAGTGACATGACCTTGATCAAGTCCCATCATCCTTGAGCTTCGAGCTCCCCATGTGCAAAGGTGTGCATCGTTCTCCCTCTGTTACAGCCTGGAAACCAAGGACACCAAGGACTGACAATTCCTGGCAATTCAGCAGGTGTACTACACACGGTGGCATTGATACCAGTTATATGTGTGTATATGTATATGTGTGCATATACACTTTTAATGGAAATGAAATTTTGACATAACATAAAATTATGTTTTTTAATGTAAGTGAAATTGACATAACATAAAATTAGCCATTTTAAAGTGAACAATTCAGCGGCATTTAGTACACTCACAACATTGTACAAAAACCACCTCTATCTAATTTCAAAATATTTTCATTGCCGCAAAATAAACTCCCATGCTCACAGGGAAGTCAGTCTCTATTTCCTTTTCCCACCATGAATTTGTTTTCTGTCTCCATGGACTTATCTATTCTGAAAATTTCACATGAGCGGAATCATATAATATGAGACCTTTGTGCCTGACTTTCACATAGTATAATGTTTTCAAGGTTCATCCAAGTTGTAGCAAATACCATATTTCATTCCTTTTTATAGTTGAATAATATTTCATTCTGTGGATATACCACATTTGTTATCCATTCATCCCAGGGTGGACAGCAGGGCTGTTTCCACATTTTACCTACTGTGAATAGTGATGTTATGAATATTCATATAGTGGGCTATCTCTTAAAGCACTTCTATAATACATTTGATTCTGACAGGTTTGTGAGGTAGAACTTGGTCATATGAATAATATTTGAGGTACACTGCTTTCATTCATTTATCACACTCAACATCTCCCCCCACACACTCTTTTTTTAATCAATAAAAAGGACTCCTGGGCATATATCCAAAAAAGATGAAATCTCTAAACTGAAGAGATACATGCAACCCCAGTGTTCACTGCAGCACTATCTATAATAGCTAAGACTTGGAAGCGACCTAAAAGGCCATCAACAGATGAATGGATAAAGTTGTGGCATATATATATATATACACACACACAATGGAATACTACTCTGCCATAAGAAAGCATAATGCCATTTGCAGCAATGTGGATGGACCTAGAGACCATCATACTAAATGATGTACGTCAGACAGAGAGACAAATATCATATGAATATCACATATCTGGAATCTAAAAAGTTATATTTATAAAACAGAAATAGACTTACAGACATAGAAAACAAACTTATAGTTACCAAAGGGGAAGGACTAGGAAAGGATAAATTGGGAATTTGGGATTACAAGATACACACTATCATATATTAGATAGATAAAGACCTACTGTATAACTCAGGGAACTATATTCAATATCTTGTAATGACCTGTAATGGAAAAGAATCTGAAAAAAAGATACATACATACATGTATAACTGAATAACCTTGCTGTACATTTGAAACTAACACAACACTATAAATCAACTATACTTCAATTAGAAAAAAGACAAAGAAAAATGGCAAAGGACTTCTGAGGCTCAATCAGACACACAAGGACTCTGCATGGCAAGGAATGAAAAGCTGTAAATTAATGATTTGATTTTTTTTTTAATTCATAACTGAGCATGTGTAACAAGACTTACACACCTGGACATCATTCTTAATGTGCAGAAAACATAAAGCCTGTAAAAGAGATTAAATTATTTGAAGAGTAAAGATACTACAGTAAAAAGTAGATTAAATCCTTTAGAAAGTAGATGGGAGAGAACGAATGTCATCCCTGGCTCAGCCCTTCCTCGCCATCTCCTTCAGGGCCTTCAGGACATGCAGCCCTTCCCTCGAGCAATCACGTTGACACTTCCACTCCTGTCCAGAGACTTTCAGCTCAAAACCCTAAGCAAAGCAGGCAACCCATGGGCAACGGTGAAAGCAAGGGACCCTCACAGACCCTCACTGCACTTGTCCAAGGCTGGTCCAATGGAGGGACAATTTGCTCAGATCTAAACAGGTGGCTCAGTGGTAAAGAATCACCTGCAATGCAAGAGATGTGGCATCAATCCCTGGGTCGGGAAGATCCCCTGAAGGAGAAAATTGCAATTCACTCCAGTATTCTTGCCTGGAGAATCCCATGGACAGAGAAGCCTGGCGGGCTACAGCCCATGGGGTCGCAAAGAGTCAGACACAACTGAGGACTGAAACTTTGGCAAATTAACATGGTCATTGTTTGACTCCCAAGACCATTCCTCATTGAGACAGAGAAACCCAACACCTTCTCGGTGTTAAGACACTCACGTTGTCAAGAAATAAGTCTCAGCGCCCTTGAATTCTCTGTTCATCCAAGGTTTGGGGCTTCGGATGCAGTATAAAGTGAACCCCATCACAAGAAGGGCAAACGCAACCTCACTCTAGGAAAGAACCCTGCCTGCTGCAGGCCCCCTGCCCATGTTGATTAAGAGAGCTTGGCATGCTCACTGTGTCATGTCAAGCACTCGCCATTGTAGCCGTAATAAAGTCAGTCAGATGAACATTCTCATACTGTGATGCAAAGAAAAAAGCTGGCTGTTCAAACTGTTAAAGGTACTGGGTTGAGACACAGAAGGGAAGGGAGTGAGAACCATAAGAATCCTTTTGCTGACCTGTATCAGAACCTTCCTCCTCATGGGGGTTTCCCTGGCGATGCAGTGGTCAAGACTACCACTCCAGGGGGCATGGGTTCAATCCCTGGTCAGGGAACTAAGATCCTGCGATGCTGGTGCAGCCAAAATTTTTTCTTTTTAATATTTTAAAAAGAACCTTTTCTCTTGCTGTCTCCACAATCACCATTTGTTAATTTTTTTCTTTCGTCTTCTCCAGTCTAGATTCCGAATTTATGGATACCCAAATCAAGAGGGGGGGGGGGATTTTTAAGAGATTCAAATTTTACCCAAAGCAGGGAAAAAGTAAAGAATAATATTTTCTACCTTTACACCCATCCCCTACTCCTTCTTCCCAAGCTATTTTGCTTTTAATCAGGGATCAGCACACTTGTCTGCAAGGGGTCATTTAGTAAATATTTTAGGCTCTGTGGGCCGGTCAGTCTCTGCTTCACTCTACCAAGGCTGCATAAAAAGGTAGTCACAGATCAACCGTGGACAAAAGGGAGCTGGCTGTGTTCCAATAAAACTTTATGGATGGACTTTAAAATTTGAATTTCACATTAACTGTCACATGTCACAAAGTATGACTCCACATTTTTTCCAATTACTTCAATTATTTAAAACAAACATCCTTAGCTCACAGGCCAGCAGCAGATAGGACTGGGCACACAAGGTTATAGCCTACCAACCCTTTAAATTATTGATGCCAGCTTTTTAGGGATGCACTGTATATGATTTTCTCACTTTTCTTTTTCTTTAAGAGGAGAGGGAGGCTCAGAGACCTGCATAAGGCAGGACAGAACCAGGGAACGGGAGGGTTACAACAGTATATTTCAGTAAGAAACCACATACCTCTGTTACATAAATCCCAAGACAGTTTGAAAACTCTTTTAATCACCTCTTGGCAGAGGACCACGAATTTTAAAATGTGCCTTCTTACTTCTGAAGTTAAAAGTTTCACTCCCTTCTCTTCGAAAAAGGAATGTAAGAGACATTATATTATCTGAATCAGATCAGCAGGTACTCACTAGATGCCTCTGTGTGTTCACTGGTTACACTGCTGGATGTGAAGGACATCAGAAAATATCCCTCCTCCTAAAGGTCTTTGGGAGCTTGGCTAGTGGCTCAGATGATAAAGAATCTGCCTACAATGCCAGAGACCCAGGTTCGATCCCTGGGTTGGGAAGATCCCCTGGAGAAGGGAATGGCTACCCACTCCAGTATTCTTACCTGGAGAATTCCATGGACAGAGGAGCCTGGCGGGCTACAGTCCATGGGTTCCCAAAGAGTCAGACACGACTGAGCAACTAACACTTTCACTTTACTTTCAAAGGTCTTTGATCCCCAAGAGCTTTCAGGGATAGAGCCCCAGTGTGGAGGCGACAGATTAAGGCTGATCCCTCCCAAACCATGATGCCAGTTGATTCTCCCTTTGAGACACTGCAAACATTTTAGAGATTATGTCAGCTCAGGGTTAGCAGCATACATGTTTATGAAGGCAACAAAGTTAGCATGGTCCTGTAGGAACAATTCCAGGCTTTAAAATACTGATTATACCATAGCTCTGTGACCCTTGGGGAACAAATGAACTTCTCCAAATCCTTCAGCCTGTAAGGACAGACATAAAAGCAACTTTCTCAAATAATCTCAACACTCTGGTGCAGGGTCTGGTAGGCACTAATTCATCCTCTCATTCAACAAAGGTTCAATAAGCCCCTACAATGTACAGGGCCCCTGGGACACAATGAACAAGGCAGATCCAGTCTCCAACACTGGGACCTACAGACCAGTGGTAACTCATTGGTTTTTTTCATTAACAACAAACATGCATGCCAAAAACACTCCTTAAACTATAAAATGCCTATCCTCCTTCCCTTTCTCTCCTTTGAATTCCACTTCAACCTGCAGTTCTAGACTGACACCAGCTTTGGAATAATCACTGACTCAGATCAACACATAAGGTCTGTCAGGTATCTGCCATCTTTGCGTGATTTCAGGAGACCACTGACATTCGATGAGTTAAATGTCCCTGGGGACTTCCCTGGGGTCCAGTGACTAACACTCCACCTTCCAGTGCAGGAGATGTGGGTTCAATCCCTGGTTGGGGAGCCGAGATCCCACATGCCTCACAGTCAAAAAACCGAAACAGAAAATAAAAATGATATTGTAACAAACTCAATAAAGATTTTAAAAATGGTCCACATTAAAAAAAAAAAAAAGTCTTAAAAAAAACATAAACATTCCTGATTGAGGCTATTCTTAAGAAATCCTACAGCAAGTGCTAACTCATGGTTGTGCCAAGGCAAAGTCTGAATCCCTTCTCGGGATCATGATATGCTGCCCCCCAAGATGCCACTTTTGTGTCAGAAATATTTTAAACCAAAGGGATTTGAGAAACGGCAGGTGCAGGAAGGACTCCCTGACCTCAGAAGGAGGCCAGGAGGGATCCAACCAAACAGACCTTGCTGTGTTTCCCCAGTAACTACCCTTCGCTCACCCCCTTAGGGCCCGTAGTGTTTTCCCACGACTTTCCACTCTTCATCAAACTAACTATAAAAACACTCAGGTCTAACCATTTCTCAGGGTCTTCATTTCCCTACAAAGTCTCTCGTGTCACATAAAACTTACATTAAATAGATTTGTATGCTTTTCTCTTGTTAGTCTGTCTTGCGTCAGGCCAATTTACAGGGCCCCAGCTGGAAAACCTGAGAAGGTAGCAGAAAAAGACATTTTTCCTTCCCCTAGAGAGGCAAGGGTGGTTTGGGAGGGCCAGTCGCTTGGCTAGTGAGTAAGCCAAACTGAGCACTGGCATCTCAACTCACATTTGTTCTCCTCACTTAATAAATGGCTGTATTTAATCCCTGCAATTGCTCTAAGAAGTCAGTATAACCATGTTTATTGGCCATGTGTAGAATCTGAAAGTAACTGCACACTGGAGACTTTTTTAGCATTTCGAAACCCACAAGGATCTTGTGTTATCACCCTCCAATGTTCAGGGGTGTAAGCAGTGGTTCCTGACCTTGGCTGCACTTAGAATCAACCCAGGAGCTTCAGAAAATACTGATGCCCAGGCCCCGCTTTTGATGAGTTAAATCAGACCATCTGGGAATGAGGCCTAAACATTAGGATTTTTTAAAGGCTCCTCTGAATCTTTGGGTAGAAGCTGGAAAGTGACAGCCCATGGGCCAAATCTCATTGGCAAACTCTTAAAAATCAGAAGCTCTTCCATAATGCTCAGATTTTGGCTGCATCCACAGCTGCACTGCCCAACATGGTAGCTGTGAATCACATGTGGCTCTTTAAATTAATTCAATTAAAACAAAATTAGGAATTTGATTCCTCAGTCATACTAGCCACACTGCAAGAACTCAAAGGCCACATGTGGCTGCCATGTTGGATGATGCAGACACGGGACATTTCCACCATCACAGTGCTGTTCCTAAAAATCCAAGAATCGAGGCCCACATTCCAACAATACAACTCTGGTCAGACGGTCATTTGCCTGCTCCAAACAGGGTGGACTCTCTCTTGTTGGCAGCCTGGCTACCTTCCTTCATTCACATGACCTTCCCGTCCCTTAGACGTCATATGGAAACCCTGCCTAGACATTACCCTGCTAAATAAAACCTGCCCAAGGGCTTGATTAGACAGATTCCAAGTCTTCACCTCTAAAGCCTAACACCATGGGTCGTGTGTTTCCTTTTTCCTTCCCTCCCTCCATCTCCTGGTTTTTGCTACAGTGGGAGGGTTAACCAGTATGACAACACAGTCTACCTGACAAGTGACCTTCTGGCTTTTGGAGTTGGCCTCTGCGTGGTGAACGTGCACTTGTTTTACATGGTTCCCTGTGCTTTGAGAGATCAGATTCATCTGCTCTCTACCAGAGAAGATTCAGGAATTCATACTCCAACACCCATAGAAACAGTCCCTTTCTCCTTTGAGAGACAGGTGGTAAGGGACATGCATTCTCTCCCATTCTGGACAGTCAGTGCTCTGGGCCCGAATCCTTGTCTAATCTGCTTGAGAAGCTCTTTCCAGAAGCTGGCCGTGTCCTCCAACCATGGAACGTGCTCAGACTATGTTGGCTGAACCAAAGAACCAACTGCCATTTGGTAACAATGGAAAACCTGGATGCAATGCAAAACCCCACAATATCAGTCAACTTGTAACTCCTCCATATCCGGGCTCAAAAATGAACTTCAGAGAATGCCAACAGAAGATTTACAGATTGTGAACATCTCAAAATTACCCACACTTTCACAACAAGGCTTAAGTGAAAGAGCCTGGAAAGCTGTGTAACTCTTCAATGGGCAAAAATTCATACAACACTTTATACCTGGATTTAAGCAGGACTAAACCCAACAGTCATCCTCAAAAAGGGAATTAAAACCTCACACACCCACTAATTCAAGATCTAATTAAAATCTCCTCTAACCACTGCCAAGACATTCTTTACATTTAGTCTTTTATTATCCTCTCCAGAACTTTTCTTTTTTAGGATCTAGGGTTAGCAAAACAGTGAGTCGGGTTCTCCCGATTGCTATTTATACACTAAGCCTGGGAAACACACAGGGAAAATGAAGCGTCCTATGGGAGTTTCAGTTTTCAGTACATAAAGCGTGAAAGACAGAATGGGCCCCTTGGAGGGGGGTTTTGAATGGCAACGTTTTTCCCACTGGCTCAGACTACATCCTAGAACATGGCGCTTCTCCCAAGCAGGACAACTCAGTCCCCAGCTCAGTCATCAGGCATTGAGACAGAGTACCAGGACTCTGTTTGTCTCTCTGTTGCAAGATTCAGAGTCAGGCGGTCTGGATCAGGAGGGGCATAAGCCACCTGTAAAAGGCCTTCATCCCTCCAGACATCAAACCTGCAGGAGCCTGGGTCACCCAGCTGTGGCCTCCACTCTCAACTAAAAGTGACAAAGAAGGAAGACTTGTGCAAGGATGGCTGAGAGAGGAGGCCTTTACTCCAAGATAAAGGTAGGAAGGAGGATTATAAGAAAAAACAAAGGCTATTTATATGCCAGATCTAGGGTACTTAGCTTCCAGAATCCAGTAACATTTCTATTGTATTAGTAGTATATAATATACCTATTACACTAATAGTATATTATTACAATACTTCTATTATAGTCATCTCTTTGAAAAGACACCCAGGACCTGACCACCAAAGTACTCTTCATAGAGAAACCTGACAACCTGTTACAAGCCTCAGAGAACAAGAGAACATTCACTGGGGCCAGGCACAGGTTTCTACTGAATGACTGAAGGGCACACCCCTCAGCCAAGCAGGAGAAGCTGTAGGAACTCCAATCACCAGCCTCACCGCCTTTAGCACCCCGCCATGGTGGTGGTGTAGTCGCTAAAATGTGTCCAACTCTTTGTGACCCCATGGACTTTAGTCCACCAGGCTCCTCTGTCCATGGGATTCTCCAGGCAAGAATACTGGAGTGGGTTGCCATTTTCTTCTCCAGGGGATCTTCCCGACCCAAGGAATGAACCTGTGTGTCCCGCATTAGCAGGCTGATTCTTTACTGCTGAGCCACCAGGAAAGCCTCCAATGCCTTGCTATCTGCATTTGTTCTTATCCAGCCCTCCTTCCTACAGGAGGAAAGCTAAGCCAGGCCACAAAGCCCCTCGAGGTCAGAGTAGTGGTTTCCTTAGACCATAGCAAAGGAGCTCCCCAATCACAGGAAAGCAAGTCCACGATCTATTCAAGGCCACCTGGGGATGCAGCCACAGAGCAGAGGAGGGAGGTTTGCCCCCACAACTGTGCCCACCCTCCCCTGCAGTGAACCCCAAGGTCACTGTTAGAAACAAAAAGGAGGATTGTTGTGTTCAGCCTCCTCCCAAGTGAAAAGCTGGCCTTCAGACTCCTTACAGACTGTTGAGTTCAAAACAACACAGGGAAGTGGTGGCGTTCTCAAAAAAAATAAATAAAGCAAACGATAAACTCAAGTAACTAACCTTCCACGTGGCATCACCAATCCTTTCTCAGCAGACAGAAGAGCTGGCCCCAAGGCTCCTTCCTGCATGTGGTTACGCTGGAAAAGCTATTTCAGGCATGAAAGGGACTCTTCTGCACCATTCCCAGGTGTTGTGTTGTTGGGGTGTGTGTTATTTAAAATATCCACAATGAAAATGTACACATCCTGCATATATTTCATACTGTTTCAATGACGGAGGCAATCTGACCACTGTTTAAAATCAACACCACCCATTTAAGAACAACTCTCTATCAAGATTAATTCATACAATCTGTACCAAGCACATAGCACAATGCCTGGCACGTTCATGTGTCCTGATACACAGGTAAACGTGAAACTGTTAGTCTCTCAGTCGTGTCCAACTCTTTGCGTCCCCATGAACTGTAGCCCGCCAGGCTCATCTGCCTATGGAATTTTCCAGGCAAGAATACTGAAGTATTTCAAGAATACTGAAATATTGAAGGGCTGCCATCTCCTCCTCCAGGGGATCTTCCCTAACCCATTGATCGAACCCCAGTCTCCCACATTGCAGGCAGGTTCTTTACCGTCTGAGCCACCAGGGAAGCCACTGATACATAGGAGCTCTCCTTATTTATAACAGCAGCATCTGAAGGCGACTGTGGACCAGGCATTGAACTCTGCCCTTTACACGCATTCTCAAAGACTCTTCCCTACAACCCTGCATAGGTGCCCTTATCAAGTCCAGTTTACAGATGAGAAAACCGAGGTACACAGAGGTTAAGCAACTTGCCAAAGGCCATGTGGCAAAAAAAAAAAAAGCAGCCTGTGATTTAATTCAAATCAAAAGTTCTTTGCCAGCGTGCTATGCAATTTCTTAACTCTAAGGACAGGGCAGTGTGTGCACCAGAATAATTTACTGTCTTCTCCATTTCACGCTGCAATGATTTTTGTGGTCGTTTTCATGTGGAATGAGAGCAGGGTGGGGAAGCCATTTATCAACGTGTGCTCATCACCGTCAGAGGCCATCAGCAGCCAGGAGCAGCCTCCCTCACGCTGGGCTCAGCCCTGCTCCATGAAAGATTTTCCCTGCAGCCTCAATTCTTATGGGGTAAGAATACACCAGAGAGTAGGCTGGTGCGGCCAGTCTTGGCCCCTGTGATGCAGAAGGAAGCTAGTGAGGGCATCGGAAACTGTCTCACTGAGATGGTCAACCAACGGCTAGACAGACACACTCAGGACTGAGGCAATGGAACATGGCGGAGGAAAGCCTGAAGGCTCAGGAATCAGACCCCAGTTCACCTCCTGCAGTGGTAGGAACAGAAGCTGCCCTGTGACTACAGTGAGTCAGCGATGCTACACAGTGAGGGCTCAGTCCTTGGTGCCCACCCGATAGCAATCCCATCACCTCCAACCCCATCACCTCCGTGACCAAACCAAGAGTGAGCTTCAGCTCCTTGGAGGGCGGGCCACAAGGTGACTGAAGCCTTGGGATTGTCAAGCACTGATCATCTGAACAAATGGAATTTCAGCTAAAAGAAAATGGAATTTCTGCACCTGCCAACGGCAGAACACTTTAGAGAATGGAAATCATCTTTTGGTTTGTGGTCATGGCCAAAATTTTGATACCTCAAATGCAATCACAAGGATAGAAACAGCCGCAATAAAACCAAAACCTTTCATTATGGTTTTTTTTTTTCCTAGACAAATGAACTGTAAGCTATTTTGCATTCTTTTCAGCTCTTTTTTTTTTAGTATCTGATACCATGGCTATTAAAAACAATCTCTAAAAAGTCTTTGTTTGAGCATCAGAATGAGACAGCTGGGATACTGGCATGAGGAAACGTTCAATCTTGTCATTCTGCAAAAGGAATTCATATTCATAATTAATGATGCTTTGTCTATGCCAGAAAGAAAATCTAGAGGCTCAACTATGCTTAAGTAAATTCTACCCAAGCCAACTGCAATACAATTTTATAAATTATAGAGCAACAAAGAAAAACAAGATTTTGTGACTTGTGAGCATAAAGAAAAGGATTAACAACAAGGCAGCCATTCTTCAAGGACAAAATCGGGGTAAAAATGTTGATTTCCGAAAGGATGGTTACATTTCCTTTCTCCTCCGTATAGGAAAGAGTAATCAAAAATTTTAGCATCCTAAGATGTGACATCATTACATGTATTTGAAAGACTCAATATCTCTTTGTTCCCAAGTGCACCAGACAAGCACACCACCAGGTACAGAACAAGTCCACCATTACTAGCCCAAAATGTAAACTAAAAAATAACCAAGATGAGCAGATAAACTACAAATTACCTTTGGTTTTAGAGGCATTTCTATGGCAATATCAGTAGAGAAGAAACCCCTTGAATGAATTTCTTTAAAGATAACTTTTCCTACTTTTCCCATTAAAGAGCCATTGAAGAAACATACAAAGACAAATCAAAGTTAAAATAAAAGCTCACTTCATTCTTCAACAAAATTTTATTTAGTAACAACCATGTTGTTGTTTAGTCCCTAAGTCATGTCTGACTCTTCTGTGACACCATGGACTGTAGCCCACCAGGCTCCTCTATTCATGGGATTTTCCAGACAAGAATACTGGAGTGGGTTGCCATTTCTTCCTCCAGGGGATCTTCCTGACCCAGGGATCGAACCCGTGGATTCTTTACCACTGAGCCACCAGGGAAGCCCAACAATCATGTTAGGGGCTGAGGAAATAATGATGAATAAAACACGAAACACTGCCAAGGAGGTTGCCAGAGGAGGGGAAGGGGTTGGGGGCAGGGGGCAATAAATGTTTAACGGGCCTGGTTTTTGTTTTTTGTGGTGAAGTATACCTCCATAAAATTTATCATAATTATTTTTAATTAATACTTCTTTAAAGCAGTTCAATGTTCACAGCAAAACTGAGGAGAAGGTACAGAGATTTCTCATATATTCCCTGTCCCAAACACACATAGCTTCCACAACCATCAACACCCACCAATAAAGGGGGTACATTTGTTACAACTGATGAATTTTACAGAGATACATCATTATCCAAAGGCCACAGCTTAAAATTAGGGTTCACTTTGTCGTACATTCCATGGATTTGAACAACTATTTAAGGACATGTATCCATTACATGGTATCACACAGTATTTTCACTGCCCTAAAAATCCTCTGTGCGGTATAAGCACTTTTAAGGGTACAGTTCAGTAGCATTTAAATACACTCACCTAGTTCATACAACCAGCACCACTACCCTACCCATCTCAAGAACTCTTTCATCATCCCGGATTTGGGGTTTAATTTGGGGTGATGAAAGGGCCTTTTCCATGGGGTCGCAAAGAGCTGGACACGACTGAGCAACTGAACAGAACTGAAGGGCTTTTTGCAAATAGACAAGGGTGGTGGTCGCACATTACTGTGAATGTACTGAATGCCACTGAATCGTTCACTTTAAACTGGTTAATGTTGTGCTATGTAAATTTTGCCTCAATTAAAAAAAAAAAAAGGAACAACAGTGCCAGGGATAGCACCAGCTCACTGTTTGTTGATGAATGAATGAGTCCTCATCTTGGAGAAGCTCACGGGTTGGTAAGGGAACAGCGAGAGGGCAGGAGGAGCCCAGGTTCAGGGCTTGGAGCAGAGCAGGGCAGCTCCTAACCCCCTCTGAGGACTGAGAAACGCATTACCCGAGGACAGACCGCTGGAGAGAAACCCTAAGGGATCAGCTGGAATATGTGGGGGAGAGAAGGGAGAGGAAGATTCCAGGCACTCTGAAGGTGACAGAGTCCCTCTCCCTGGGCGTGAGGGAGCCAACTAAAACACTCAACGTTCACCACACAAACTGGTAACTATGTCAGGTGATGAGTCTATTATATTAATTAACTTGACTCTGGAAATCACTTCACAACATACAATATGAATATGAAGTTATCACGCTGTAGAACTTTTTAAAAGATCTTACTGTAGTACCAAAACATACACAATTTTCATTTGTCAATCATACTTCAATAAAGTAGGAAACATTTAAAAATATAACGTTAAAGTAAAAATCAAAATTCATTCATGTTCCCGTAATACCCCAATCTAATGAACAGTATAATAATTATTGTTATATACCTACGATGTGGACTGGTCACAAAGTTTTATGCACAACTCAGTATGGTGGTCATTTCCCAGATGAAACCATGCATGGACCATTGAATTTCTAAAATTCTAACTGAGTTATGAATAATTTAAAGCCTAGCTTAAATGAACCAAGCTGTCCATGACTGCCTTAAGAAAAATCAGAGCCACAGGTCTATTAAGCTGTCAAAGAAGAGCACCTAAGCAGTCTTGCTCAGTGGTTCTCCACCAGGGTCATTTTGCACCCCAGAGGATATTTAGGAATGGCTACATATTTTTGACTTTAACAACTGAAGGGCTGAAATGCAGTGATGCTGCTGAACAGCCTTCAACGCACAGGGCAGCCCCACACCACAAAGAATTACACAGCCCAAAATGTCTCTAGTGATGGATTGAGATTCTAAATTCCCAGGTGACTCCATAAATACAACTGATCTTGGAGATGCAAAGAAGGTGGATTGATGGGTCCCGAGGAGGGGATACACGCACTGCAGGCTCTGCTACTGCAGAGTTGTGTGGCATTTCAACCAAGGCACTTCAAGTCACCAGCCGGTTTCCCCTGTTTGCGGAATGGGGTTCCTACTACCTTCCTCAATGAGATTGAGCAGCTGAAGGGCTAGTTGAGAGCCTCAACAGGTAGAGGGCCCTCAGAAGACCCTCAAGGTCAAGGCTGAACTAAGATCTCAGCCGCCTGCACACTCAAAGACTCCAAGGTACTTCACTGTTTCTAAACAGAACACACTCCTGATATTTGCTTTATACAAACAGATTTGGAAGAACAAACACCAGACACAAAGGCATCCACCTAACAAGGTTGGAGGCAATTTTATTATCCTTCAATCTCTGGAAACAGGAGTTGGTTGATGGGCAGTGGGAGCCTGGCGCCAGGGATCGCTGTGTCTCCTGCACAGACATGCTGTAAGCCCACCTGTGGCCACTGACCCGGCAGGACTGCCACCACCCCTGGGAGGTTGGGGGGTAGTTTACATGGCTCATTATGTCCTCCGGTTTCAGTATAAGCAACACATCTTGCTTTAAATCGTATTATGCAAATGAAGTACCGCTCTCGTAATCAGCATCCCCTTTCAACTAGCACAGATGGCTTTCACGTGCTTAAATAGCAAATCGAGGGCGAAAATCCGGACGAGCTCTCCAGGCTCTCGAATCTGGTTCTCTGGGCAGGTTCTGAGCGAGAGGAGTCGGGGAATGGAGGAGAGCAGGCACACGCCAAGAGCTGAAGGTCTTTTGTTTGCCGTCAAGCCCCTGGGACAAACTAAATGGGCTCAACCAGAGTCAGTGGGAATAAAGCCGGGTCAGCCTTATGCGCCCCAAAGAGAAGACCCCAGGTCAGCAACACGGAAAGACGGTCTCATTTTCACTATCTCCTCCACAGTCTCTTTGTATTTTATCAGGTACCTTTGGCCATATTCAGGGAACGGTATTACTCCACTATAGGTGATCACATTAAAAGGGTACATTTTAAAAATCTCATTCTGCCTTAGCTAAAACAGTATTTTCTTTTTTATTTGCAATCACTCAGCTTTTCCCCCTCCCCTAATTTCAAAGGTGGTGGGGAGTGGGGAAGAAGCAGCACTGCAGCTGACTGTGAGATGCACTCAAATACAGCTCTGAAGGCAAGCACCACCCAGCAGCTCCATATTGGTTTCCATGGTAACCAGGGTCCCTGGGCCCTGGCACTCACAGCAGGAAATGCTGCAGATTTCCAAAGCAGTATCTTTTCACTAGACATAAGATGTCCCATGGCGATTTTAAACATTTGGGAATCGAAAACCACTCCGTGTGTGTGTCTGTGTGTATGTGTGTGGACTGTGTGTTTGTACACATGTAGGTGTTCACGTGGACATAGAAAGATACAGTCACAAAACTAAGACAATGTAGATGAAAGAAGCCTAGCTATTATTACAGATAAATATGCTTCTGTCAAACATAAAAAA
Source organism: Giraffa tippelskirchi (assembly GCF_054371585.1). Lineage (NCBI taxonomy): Eukaryota > Metazoa > Chordata > Mammalia > Artiodactyla > Giraffidae > Giraffa > Giraffa tippelskirchi. The sequence continues at coordinate 61,829,491 of NC_137280.1, forward strand.
TTATTAAAACACAAGAAAACAGGCTGAGTGAAAGGAAAACAAAAATCATCTTTCATAAAAAAAGAACTGCAAAGGAAGTGGAAAACTGCTTTGGAAAACCAGATGACCAAGGATTCCACATAAAGAAGCCAACAAAAATCTTGACTAATGATAACCAACTGAGAGCTCAGGACAGAGCTTTTTCCCATAGCTCATGATCTTTCCTACTTGAATGGTCTCAAAGGGCAAAATTAACAAGTGGGCCAGGAGGCTTTCAGGGAAAACATGGGACAGAAGGCCCTGCTCTAGAGTGAGAATCCCACTGTCCCTCTGTGAGCCAAGCAGCCTCAGGCAAATGACTTCAGCTCACAGTCTGCCCTGTAAAAATGAAAAGGTTGCACTAGATACTATATGGTCTAGAACAGACCTCTCCACCTTCTAAAAATAAAAGACCAAAGCCTTATGTTAAACAAGGCAACAGACCCCAGGTAATTCTCGTGTCAGGCCACAGATATGTTTCAGAAAGTCGTGTATAAAAATCAAATTTCTTTAAGATGTACCAGGAGAATTCACTGCCAGATTCCTAGTGACAGAAGACTTTTGAATATTCTTTATCTCTTCTCTGAGCGATTTCCCAACACCAGATCTTTCCTCCAATAAAGAACACGAAAACAGCTAAGGTAAAATTTTTAGTTCACATTTTGTGCATGTTTTCAGGCTGGGGCTTTATCAGAGCAGAGGGGAGGCAGCTACACGACCAGGCAAAATAGACTCAGCCTCGAAAAATACTAGTTTGACAAGTGCAAGGGTCTTCCAATGCATGTTTACACCCCAAATGGTTATTTTTACAACAGGTAGAACAAACCAAATTCACAACCCTATGGCAAATAATCTTCTACAAGCATTGTTTAAAAAAACAAAAAATGCCTCATGTGTATGAATTGAAATAACTGTACTTTTTCATGAATGCTAATTTATATTATACCAAACGTGACTGTGTGTGTGGTTAGCAGGATGGGGTGAAGGGGCATTAGTTATTTTAAACCAAAATGAAAAGAAAAGAGAAAGAGCTAGGGTGGGGAGGAGGGTGGGAGAGTCCCCACTGCCCCAGGCAGACGGCTCTGCAAGCAGCTGGAAGGATGGAGCTGCTGAGTAAACCACTTCATTATGCAAACTGCCTAACGACACAAACAACCGTGCGCACAGAGCGACTCAATCACCCATAAAAACACACATCCCCACCACGCTTGGACCTTCCTCCCCACTGCCGCCGCTGCCACCACCACCGCGTAATTCACCAGCGTTTATTACGGCTGCCGGGGTTAAACTGCACAGTACGCATCATAATTCAAGCATCACCAGGGAAAAGAAGACAAAAAGAGGAACCACTACTGACTTCACCGGGAGCAAATACTTCTCTTGGTTAGTGGGAGGATGAGCCTTAACCGGACACTAGGCCATGGGCGTGGGATTCTTCCATCCCGAGCTCTCCCTGGTAGAGGATTTTAGGATTCTGGGGACATCCTGCCCTGGACATCCGGGATACAGGTACGTAAACGTGGGAGTCAGGTTAGTGCCCTTCTGGTGAGCGCACAATAACTGTTCAAGTGTCATTGTGAGAAGATGCAGTGCAAAGTCAAATACCATCTAGGCAGGACACAGGGAACCACCAGGAAACAGCCCATCTCTGGCAACTGTTGCTACCCAACCAAAGGTCAACAATAATAACCACTTGTAGAGTGGAAACCAGTGCTGCTGTCAGGGATCAGTTTTAACATCAAGATCAGTGTGGACGGAGAGGAGGGATTTCCATTTCAGCAGTAGTGATCTCGATTCACTATTCCAAACTTCCTGAAATACACAAATTTGCCCATCAAATACATAAGGTCCCCATCTCCCAACTCCTTCGACCCAAAAAAGGGGGGGAAACAGAAAATAAAATTTTCTTTTAGAAATTTATTAAATAAAAATACTCAGTAAATATGTGGATTCCTTTGTTATTTCTAGTCGTTACCTATAGTGTGATTTGTAAAAGAAAAAAATATTTAAAATACACATGCCACCTTACTGTGCTAGACTCAACACCAAGTCTAAGCATCATATAAAACAAACCAAAAAATAACTTTAAGAAAATGGAAAATGGTTAAGACAAACTTCATATTCATAGTGCCATTAAAAAAAAAACAAACTGTTTTATCCTAAACAGAATATGCAGGATTAAAGGTATTGTGCTAAAGAGTTAAAATACTCAAGGACTATCAGAGTAGACTTGCCTGCAATGCAGGAGACCTGGGTTCGATTCCTGGGTGGAAAAGATCACCTGGAGAAGGAAATGGCAACCCACTCCAGTATTCTTGCCTGGAGAATCCTATGGACAGAGAAGCCTGGCAGGCTGCAGTCCATGGGGTCACAAGAGTTGAACATAACTTAGTGACTAAATCACCATCAGAGTAGTAAAACACCAAAATAATGAAACTCAAAGCAAAATGCACATTTATCAACTCATTTTAAAAGGCATTAAACCTTTTTATGTCACCACTTACTAGGTCAATGATAGCTCCTTGAAACTGTATTTACATAATAGGCATACAGTTTTAGCTAGGTTACATATTATTAGAAACAGCAATAATTTACAAAAGTTTTTTTCACACTTCATATGATTGAAACTCATAGGTATTCAGTATAAATATAAGATGTTCATATACATACTCAAATTTGGAGTGGCTTGAGGGGCTTTAAGGAAGTTAATGAGGCTGCTGTTGTTTAGTCACTCAGTCGTGTCAAACTCTTTTGCGACCTATGAACTGTAGCCCTCCAGGCTCCTCCATCCATGGGATTTCCCAGGCAAGGATACTGGAGTGGGTTGCCATTTCCTTCTCCAGGGGAACTTCCCAACCCAGTGATCAAATCCGTGTCTCTTGCATTTCCTGCATTGGCAGGTGGGTACTTTACCACTGAGCCACCAGAGAAGCCCTGTTAATGAGGCTACACTAAAGCTATTCCAGGTTTTGGTCCCCCCAGAGCCCTCAGCAAAGTCGTAAGCATATCAAGGATGAGCTCTGCATAGAAACCAGTCATCCCGGAACACAGAATTTGTGTCTCTGCCATTTTAGGCAAGAAACTGCTAAGACCAATCTGATGCTTTAATTCTTTCAACTAACAACATACACACACACACACACACACACACACACTTGTGTATATATATATATGTTATATACACAGGTTGTTATATATGTTATAGATATCGGTTGTATAGATACTATGTGTACAGGCATACACAAACACACACATCCTCACTAAAAGGATTACAGCTATAAAGCCCAATTAATAAAGGACTGTTTGATACAACCCAGCATTAAAATTGTTCTCTGCATTCATCATGGTTAAGAATATTTACAAATAGTGAATACATAACAGTGAGGTGAAAACTCAGTCTTGGCTGCCTCTGAATCCACTTATTATTCAACACTAGATAACTTTTTGATGAGTCTACGGAGTCTGTTAATATGGATTCATTTTGTCAAGTTATTTCAAATAAAGGAGATACACCAACAGCAATCACGCTCCTCAAGTTCATGAAAATTACTTAAAGGCACTTGGAAGGGGGCAACAAGCAAAAGGCTGATATAATGTCTTAAAAGCTTAGGCTTCATCACAAAATAGTTTTCTCAAGCTTGTCCCTTTTTTCTGCTCCCATAAAGAGCCTTTTTGGACACATTTTTCCTAATCAGCCCCCTTCCTCATAAAATGTTAATTCCACAGATGTGTGTATGTCTGCATATATATTTTATGCACATCTGTACCTGATATATAAAAAGGGTAAGACCTCCTTCCCTTCTCAAGAACCAATTACCCCCTGCCCCTTTGGAACGATTATCTTATCCATTGTGAATACATGAAACAGATGAAACAGACATGCTATAAAAACAAGTGGGAAGCATTCACTGTTGGGAATTATTATTGCTTACATGCCTGTCTAAATTCTTCTACCACCCACTGACCCAATGCCTCAGAAACAGCACCTCTTTACCAGGTACCTAGTAAGCTCTCAATATAGCAGATACAAAACAGAATAAATCAGGTGACTCATATAAACTTGCACATTTACTGTTAAAGGCAAAATAAGCCTTTCTTTGTAGACATTGTTATACCCCTTACATCCATGCTGTGTTATGTGGTAGCTACTAGGTATATGTGGCTGTTTAAAATTAAAATTTAAAAATCAGAAATTCAGTTCTTCAATTATACTAACCATGTTTCAAGTACTTGATAATCTCAGGTGGCTGCTGGTTATCATACTGGACAGTGAAAATGTGTAACACTGTCATCACCATAGAAAGTTCTATCACAGAGAATGGCCCTGGCCCAGCCTAAAAGCTCCACGAAGCCAGGACCACATTGGGGTCACTCACCACAGCGCACGCAGGACACGTCAAGTTCTGGCATAAAGCAACACAATTAAAAAGAGACAAACAAGAAATAAGAGGAAAAGGGTGGCTTTGTCTTGGCCTTGCCAATTTCCCACTTTAATCAACTACAAATATTCTTATTTTTCATAGCTTTGTTCTTACGCCCCACACCCACCTAGAACACAGCAATGAGAATTTTCAAAATGTAACTACCAGCAGGGCAAAATTGGCTTCGGGCTCCCTTGGAATAATTCATGTGAATCAAAATCAAGAGGTCAAATTCAAAACCCCGAAAATGAAAGGCAATAGAGTTTCTAGGTCACTGTCAATATAGTCTGCCCAGATTCATGTTTTAAAATGTCAGAGAATACAGCTGCTGGTCCATCCACTCTGCAAGCAAGATACAAAGTACTTTACTTTATCAGTTTTTATTTAACAAATCAGCAACTGCTTCCTGGGCATCTATAATGTGCCAGGGTTCCAGAATATTGGAGCTTGGCATTAATTTTACTTAGAGCCTGTGTAGGGTTGTCAAGGTGCCCCTATGAGAACCATATCCAGACTCCGAGTAAAATTCATACCAGCCAGTTTTCCATAATACTTTGGGGCTCCTGATGCTTTCTGCTGGGTTCCTTTTGCTCCCCAATACTTCTAAAGCCTCAACTGGAATAAGATCATCAGAAAAATGAATACACTGTCCTTGAATGTTTCAAAACCATAAGCTTGGCTTTTAAAGAAAAATTAAAACTGAGATGTTTCCTCAAATACTCATAAGGGCTCTCCTCTTTTAAGAATCATAAGGACAATAACCAAAAATAATTAAGGAACCTGGCCTATCTGAATATAAAACCAATTTAGTGATCAACAGCCACATCTAGAGATCAGCAGATTGCAGTTTTATGCCTTTTTCTTTTTAATTAAGTGAATGAAACTGTCCAGTTTCTTTAAGGTCATCTTCAAAGAATATGCAGTTTCAGGCCTGTGAAAAAGTTTTTTTATGACCTATTTTGGGGCTTCCCCGTTGGCTCAGCAGGTAAAGAATCCTCCTGCAATGCAGGAGACATGGGAGATGCAGGTTTGATCCCTGGGTCAGGAAGATCCCCTGGAGAAGGAAATGGCAACCCACTCCGGTATTCTTGCCTTGAAAATCCCATGGACAGAGGAACCTAGTGGGGTACAGTCCATGGGGTCGCAAAGAGTTGGACAAGACTGAGCATGCACAAGCACAATGACCTTTTTTATTTTTATTTTTTCAGTTTGTGGCTGAGTAGCTTCCTATGTAGAAATCCGGCCTTAATTACATGAAACAGAGTTCAGGTCTGAAACACCGAAGTCAATCCAGAAGTTAAGGGTCAATGAAGTCTCAGTTAAACAACCTCATTAAAATAAAACTTGTGGGCAAACAAAACCAGTATGGTTGCCTCTTGGAGATAGCTTTCTGGCACCTCCTTCCCTAAAAAGGAAGATTTCCTCTTCTTTTCCAACTCCAGCCAAGAGCAGACAGCTTCCATGCATCCACCTGCCCACTTCCTGTGACCCTCATCACGGATGTGCTGGGCCCTCTTGGGCAACAGTGAATTACGAAGTCACATAATCCAGAGACTCAATCACCAAGAGGGGTCCCAAGATTCAAATTGTGAACTCCAAGTGGAATCTGGCCAAAGACCCCATGTCACCAGGCTCCTGCCTCCAGAGATGACAGCCTTCCTCACCCAGATCCACCGAGGACTGCGTGCAATGTGGTCTGCACCTTCCTAAATGCCAGATACTTATTAGCACTTGGGTACCTGGGTTCCTCAGAGAGGAGCAGGACCCAGACCCTGCCCTGGAGGTGGCTGAGTCTAGCGGGGAGGATGGTGACCACACAAGGGGCAGGGGAGTGAGACCCCATTTACCCTGGGGACAGAGGAAGGGGGTGGTGAGGGCAAGAGTTTCACAGGTAACCTGACTCTTAAACTGGCTCTCGGAAGATAAGCCAAAGATCCTCAAGCATCTAAAGTGGGTGGAGAGAGGGTGGGCTGGGAAGGGCACCCTGGGTCTGGAATGCACAAGTGCAAGAAGAAAGGGATCAACAGTTTAAAGGGATTCAGGGAGCCAAGGGCATTCTTTTGTGGGTGGAACTGCCGGCCGTGGGCAGAGATGTCACTGGGCAGATGGGTGACAGCAAGATGGCAAGAGGCCTTATTCTCCTGGGAAGCCTTTAAAAATCTAAGGTGTCTAAGCTCCACTCAATTAATCAATAACCATAGATACAAGGCAGGACTCTGAAATCTGTACTTTATTTTTTAACTTTTTATTTTATATTGGAGTATAGCTGATTAACAATGTTGTGATAGTTTCAGGTGGAGAGCAAAACAACTGAGCCATACATACTGAAATCTATAGTTTAAAACAAGCTTCCTAAGTAAGTAAGATCTATCAGTGACATAAGGAGAACATAGCATTTATCAAACTCTAGAGTAAGGGCTTCCCTGGTGACTCAGATGGTAACTAATCCGCCTGCAAGGCAGGAGGCACGGGTTCAATCCCTGGGTTGGGAAGATCCCCTGAAGAAGGGAATGGCAACCCACTCCAGTATTCTTGCCTGGGAAATCCCACGGACAGAGGAGCCTGGCGAGCTACAGCCCATGGGTCACAAAAAGTGAGACATGACTGAGCGACTAAGCACAACTAAAAAACATCTTGTATCTTTGTGAACCACAACTGCTCTATTCAGTTTGAGTCCTGAAGACTGTCTTCATCAGTTCACAGAACCTCGGCAATCTGGGCTCACCAATTAAAGTCCACCTCGAATTGTCTGGACCTCGCTGGGTGTCCTAAAAGCTTCAGCTTCCATCTGCCCTCCTCACGCACACACTGTGGGTCTCTTCTAACCATATTTCTCGCCTAACCTTCTCACTCCTTATCCTCAGCTTACCTCTACTTCCTTTGCCCCCCAAGCAAAAATCAGAAACTGTAAAGATAATATAGAAAAAGAAAATTTAGACTGTCCAACTTAATTTGTATTTTAAGATTTAATAGGGCCAAAGCGAGATTTTAAATTATAGAATATTAGAGACAAAGAGCCACTGTATACCCTTATTGAGTATACAGTGGAAGTGACAAATAGATTTAAGGGACTAGACCTGATAGACAGAGTGCCTGATGAACTATGGACAGAGGTTCGTGACATTGTAAAGGAGACAGGGATCAAGAAAATCCCCATGGAAAAGAAATGCAAAAAAGCAAAATGGCTGTCTGAGGAGGCCTTACAGATAGCTGGGAAGAGAAGAGAAGCAAAAAGCAAAGGAGAAAAGGAAAGATATTCCCATCTGAAAGCAGAGTTCCAAAGAATAACAAGGAGAGATAAGAAAGCCTTCCTCAGCGATCAGTGCAAAGAAATAGAGGAAAACAACAGATTGGGAAAGACTAGAGATCTCTTCAAGAAAATTAGAGATACCAAAGGAACATTTCATGCAAAGACAGGCACGATAAAGGACAGAAATGGTATGGACCTAACAGAAGCAGAAGATATTAAGAAGAGGTGGCAAGAATACACAGAAGAACTGTACAAAAAAGATCTTCACGACCCAGATAATCACAATGGTGTGATCACTCACCTAGAGCCAGACATCCTGGAATGTGAAGTCAAGTGGGCCTTAGAAAGCATCACTACGAACAAAGCTAGTGGAAGTGATGGAATTCCAGTTGAGCTATTTCAAATCCTCAAAGGTGATGCTGTGAAAGTGCTGCACTCGATATGCCAGCAAATCTGGAAAACTGAGCAGTGGCCACAGGACTGGAAGAGGTCAGTTTTCGTTCCAATCCCAAAGAAAGGCAATGACAAAGAATGCTCAAACTACTGCACAATTGCACTCATCTCACACACTAGTAAAGTAATGCTCAAAATTCTCCAAGCCAGGCTTCAGCAATACGTGAACCGTGAACTTCCAGATGTTCAAGCTGGTTTTAGAAAAGGCAGAGGAACCAGAGGTCAAATTGCCAACATCCGGTGGATCACTGAAAAAGCAAGAGAGTTCCAGAAAAACATTTATTTCTGCTTTATTGACTATGCCAAAGCCTTTGACTGTGTAGATCACAATAAACTGTGGAAAATTCTGAAAGAGATGGGAATACCAGACCATCTGACCTGTCTCTTGAGAAACCTGTATGCAGGTCAGGAAGCAACAGTTAGAACTGGACATGGAACAGCAGACTGGTTCCAAATAGGAAAAGGAGTACGTCAAGGCTGTATATTGTCACCCTGCTTATTTAACTTATATACAGAGTACATCATGAGAAACGCTGGGCTGGAAGAAACACAAGCTGGAATCAAGATTGCCGGGAGAAATATAAATAACCTCAGATATGCGGATGACACCACCGTTATGGCAGAAAGTGAAGAAGAACTAAAGAGCCTCTTGATGAAGGTGAAAGAGGAGAGTGAAAAAGTTGGCTTAAAGCTCAACGTTCAGAAAACTAAGATCGTGGCATCTGGTCCCATCCCTTCATGGCAAATAGATGGGGAAACAGTGGAAACAGTGTCAGACTTTATTTTTTTGGGCTCCAAAATCACTGCTGATGGTGATTGCAGCCATGAAATTAAAAGACGCTTACTCCTTGGAAGGAAGGTTATGGCCAACCTAGATAGCATATTTAAAAGCAGAGACATTACTTTGCCAACAAAAGTCCGTCTAGTCAAGGCTATGGTTTTTCCAGTGGTCATGTATGGATGTGAGAGTTGGACGGTGAAGAAAGCTGAGCGCCGAAGAATTGATGCTTTTGAACTGTGGTGTTGGAGAAGACTCTTGAGAGTCCCTTGGACTGCAAGGAGATCCAATCAATCCATCCTAAGAGAGATCAATCCTGGGTGTTCATTGGAAGGTCTGATGTTGAAGCTGAAACTCCAAAACTTTGGCCACCTCATGCGAAGGGTTGACTCATTGGAAAAGACCCTAATGCTGGGTAGGATTAGGGGCGGGAGGAGAAGGGGACAACAGAGGATGAGATGGTTGGATGGCATAACCGACTCGATGGACATGGGTTTGGGTGGACTCCGGGAGTTGGTGATGGACAGAGAGGCCTGGCGTGCTGCAATTCATGGGGTCGCAAAGAGTCGGACACGACTGAGCAACTGAACTGAACTGAGAGCCAAAAAAAGATTACTTGCAACTATCTAAGGTCCTACTAGATCCTGGGAAAACCCCTTTTACAAATGGGGAAATCAAAGCCTGAAGAAGCGCAACAAAATTACTCAGGGTTACAGAGCTGGCCAAGCAGAAGACAAACACAGCATCCAACTTCTGACCTAGTCGTCACTTCAAGGTGTTACATAGATTGGTTTCTTGTCAATGCAATCAGGATTAATAAATTTAAAAGCAAACTTAAGGGACTTCCTTGGTGATCCACGGGTTAGGACTCCACACTTTCACTGCCAAGGGTGTGCGTTCAGGAAACTAAGATTCCCACAAGCCATGCAGCCAAAAAAAAAAAAAAAAAATGCAAACTTTAGTTTATACTAAACCCAGCAGCTCCTTACATAAGGCATCATAATTTAATTGTTAAAATCCGGACTCTGGGCCAGGCTCCAGTCTTCCCATAAGCTATATGACCTTGGTTGGTTTAGATAAGCTCTCTTCACTCAGATTTCATCATCTAGAATGAAGATCATAAGCACTCACCTCAGAGCTGTTCTGAGAATAAAAAGACTCACTGCATGTAAAGCAAGTAGGACAGAGCCTGGCCCGTGTTACGTATTCAACAAAGGTGATTAGAGACCATCTAGTCGGCCGGGATCCATTTCCTTCCTACTTAGAATCTTAAACTCCTCACTCTGGGTCTGGTGCATCGTCATCTCAACATCCCAGAGATGGCTGTTCAAAGCTATAAAGTAATTACAGAAGCATACAGAGGCAGCCAGAAATGAAAGTCACACAGCATTATGCTCTTCAAAGGCCCTTGCTGACACCAGCAAATGATGCAGTGGCCACGAAGGGCCAGTGCTGACTAAGATGGAGCCTTTCATCAGCAACGTGCCCCTGCCTTGCAATGAAAGGGGGGGTGAGGGCTTGGCTGGCACCATGCTGCACGCTTACCCGTGGAGGAACACTGCTCCCCAGGACCAGCCACCGAGGGCTGAGAAGCCGCCCCGCACCTTTGTGCTTTCTCTTTTCTTTAAGTAACTCAGACAACTGTGCACCAGTCAGTTCAAACCACTCCCATGACAGCCCATGTGCTGGTCCATCATAGACACGAGGAAAATGAAGACCCTGCTTCACAAAGTCAGGCATTCTTTGTACACCAAATGCCAAGACACTAATTCTTTGTGGCCAATAACATGCAAACAGGTGTACTTTCATACTGAGCACAAGCTGTATATTCATTCCAGAGTGTAAAGATCAACAAAATACAGAACTGTATGTATTATGGTGTTAACTCTTACATTCCATTATAGTTTAACTATTAACCTAAACATACACATTACAGTAGCAGCTTATACTCTTGAAAAAAAAAATGAACAAAATAGAGCTCTAATTTATTTCCACATTCATAACTACTTAACAATAGTTACAGGACTAGATTGACTTTGCTCTCATAATGACTAGCTCTTAAAAGATTTTTCTAAATAAATTATTTTCACAGCCAGTGCAAAATATTTGCTATAAAGAACAAAAACCTTTCAGAGCCATTTCCTCTGGGAAACAATATGGAATGCTAATATTTTGGAAACCAGAGACCCGCTAGTTTGAGATTCTGGATGCCTGTCCAAAAGAGACACACTTCAGTATAACTGTTACTCCCTTCTCTTACTTACAACAACAAGGGCTCGAAAAATATTACATCTAAAGGCAGTAAGTGGGCTTCTCTGGCGGTCGAGTGGTTAGGAATCTGCCTGCAAATGCAGGGGACATGGGTTCGATCCCTGGTCTGGGAAGATCCCACAGAGCACGGGGCAGTGAAGCCCACCACTGAGTCTGTGCCCCCTAGAGCCCATGCTCTGTAACAAGAGAAGCCACCGGAATGAGAAACCTGAGCACTGCAACCAGAGATAGCCCGCATGCAGCAACAAAGACCCAGCGCATCCAAAAATACATAAACACACTAAGCAAGAGACTGGACTTTCCACAGTATGTAGGTATCAAACTGCAAACTGTATTAGAGTTGCAGCCTGTAACGACTGTGAGCCAAAATATATTTGCTGCTGACCAAAACAGCTTGAAGCATTTTTTAACAGATTCTTCATTTCCCTGGAGATGCATACAACCATTAAAAAGAGATTACCCATAGACCTCTGAAAGCATGTACACAACTGCATTGTAGTGTGTAACAGTAAATAAGTAGAGATAATCTAAATATCCCTGAAAAGAAGAATGATTAAACTGTACTATATCAAGACAAGAAATTCCATTTGGTGGCTACAAAGAACGAGGAAGATTCTCTAAGCGCCGACATAGAAAGATAATTATACCGGGAACTAAAAACACAGGAACAATGTTTCTCATGGGCCCCCTTTTGAAAAAGATCTTAAAATCATATTTTATTCTATATATCAATTTACCTGTTGTTCTATGATTAATTTTTCTTGCTATATATGTTTAAGAATGCAAAAAAGTCTATAAAGGACACTAAACCCCATCTCTGCAGAGGGAACTCGGAGGGTAGACTTTATATACTTTGTTACATAACTTTTTTTAAACTAAGGAGCATGTCCTACATTTTGCAATTGTTAAGCAATTGTTAAGTTAAAAATTAACGTAATAAAACTAATTTGACATTTAATTGAACATCAGATGTGCCTTTAAGTTTCTCTCTTATTGCCATAAAATATGCCTTTCTTTGTGTCAACCATACATTTTTTAGGTCATGTGAGTTCTCACACTCCTACATTTAATAGAAAGTTATTTCCTTCAAATGCATATAGATGCTAGCATCTCGAGATGTAAAGTACTGTGGTATCGCTAAAAAATGACCTGAAATCAGATGGTTTAAAAATAGATCCAAGTAGGGATCTTGTTCACTGCAACATTATTTGTCTTCTGTCAAAGACATCGCCTCCAAACTCCTTCTCTACCTCCACCAGCACCACAGAGAGGTTAGTCCAGTGTCTTTTCCCACAAACAATGGTTTTTCCTCCCTTCAACCATGAGAACTTGCAGGCCCTTCAGTTTCCCACCAAGAACCCTTCTTGGCAGCAACTTCCACAACAACCCAGATTCCTATTGCAGGAATTTATGAACAATCAGAGAATACCTTTCTATTTCATCCTCTAGGTTCCACTGAGTAATTAAACATTAAAACTTAAACTTATGAATCACAAAGCCTCAAAAATGAAGCACCAGATACTTAAGTTCTCATAAAATAATAGAACAATTCTTTAAGAAAGACACACTGTGATGGTCATTCTAGAAAGACATCCTTATGACTGGTGAGTCCAGTCCCAGATGCTGCTGCAATGGAAGAAAATATGATAAAACAGACCCAATAGCACCAATAGCAGTGAACACTGGCATGAATATCATATTCCTCTTTATACTTGTATATTCTGAAGATTTCACAACAAACACACATATGGTATGTAGAAAGTTTTTTTAAGGGTCTTAAAAAGATACTGGTTAAGACCCCGGTCAAGCTGACAAACCAGACGAAGAAACCAACACTCTGGATCTCCATCACATTCTCCCAGGGAACCTTTGAAAACACCACTGGCATCTTGGAAATGAGGAGAAACATTACCTCTCCTGGGAGAACTCTGACTCCCTGAGCTGAGCTAATTGCTCACTTTTCCATATTCCCCCAGCACTCTGTTCTACTACTATTACCATACCAAACATGTTACTTCTACACTGAGATTCTTGATTTGCAGGCAGCATTCCCCCTACACCGAAAACTACAAGCCCCTCCAGGATGCAGAATATAACATGCTGATTTTTGTGGTCCCAAGACAGTGCTTGAAATATCACTAGTTTTTAAGCATCTTGAATGAGAAGAGTCCTCATTGCAAATTTATTTCAATGTTCATTAAGTATCTGTGATAAATGAGAACATACTGAAGTCCGCTAGAGGTACATACCCATTGTGGGCTTCACAGGTTAACTCTTGTGTGACTGGGAGCAAATCCACCCAACACCAAAACCCACATTTTCCAATGTCACCATGATGGTAACAAGAACAGACCTGTAGCTGTCAGTATACAAGCAGACCCAGAAAGAAGGCCAAAAAAAAAAAAAAAAGAGGCAGAAGAGATTCTCTGTCTCGGAATGAAATGGGAAGCACCTCCCTTTGAACGGGGGTCTCTAGGTTATGGGTAATTTCATACTTCTAACAATGGTGCTGGGTAGAGAAAGATTTACTTTCTTCTCTACAGACCTTTCCCAGGTTATAAATATTCTTTTCCATGATTCAATAGTCACTGAAACCAATACAAATTTTCAAAAGAATTCCCTTTGTTCACTGATTTAATAAACACACTTTACACATCTACTTTGCGCCAAGTGCTATGTTTTGGGAAAGTTCAGACACGCACCAGTCACAGTCTATACCTTGAGGGGTTTGCAGTCAAACATGGGAGACACATACGACACAATAGGATGCTACTTATAATAGGTGTCCTCATTTTATGGGAACCCAGGAAAAAATGGTCTAACCCATCATTCTCACTGCTTCTCATTCCACAAGGGAATGAGGAAAATCTTAAGACGACACGTATGAGGAGGGAAAAACAAATTGCAACCAAACACACAGCTCAGGACTCTGCAACCAGCATGTCGTTAAAAGTGATGACAAATACATCAAGCCATCTCAGGCATAAACACTGGTTCCTTTAGTTTATTTTTCCTTCTTCTCATGTGCTTTATTATCTGGAGAATGATTTGCAGCATCTACTATGCAGAATCCCCCAGAGTTAAAAATATATATACTTTTAAATATGAGTCAGCTAAGCTCTGATAACTTAAGCTCTATCTTCGTGTGAAGCCGCCAAGGGTAAGAGCCCACATGCTGAATGCCATCCCTCCATCTGCTTACCACGTGTGTTGGTGGCCATGTCAGCCACTTTCTGAAAGGCGTCCAAGAAGGCAGCTGCTGCTACTACTGTTGTCCTAAAATGCAAACAGATAACAAAAGCATGAGGAATGTCTCACACCAGCACATGCGTGATAGCAAAAGGGCTGGAATCTCTGCCAGGGACTGAAAGTCACCCTCCAGGAGGGACAACCCGACTGGATACAGACAACTGTGTAATAGAGCAACTTCCCATTAGCTACCTGTTTTGCATATGGTAATGTATATGTTTCAAAGCTACTCTCTCAGTTCATCCCACCCTCTCCTTCCCCCACTGTGTATGGACCTACTTTTTAAAGAAGACGTTCTCCTATTGCACTGTACCCCAATAATGTATGGCTCATGCAGTACTAATCAACAAATGCTAACTATTCTTCCTACTCCATTTCACCTGATGGTATAAAATTATTAACAAGTAAAATTTCACAAAGAAGGAAAAGACAGGTGTTTCTACCTAAAAAGAAAAACATCTTTAAAAAATATAAGTGGTATGGCTGAAAGATACTTTAGAGCAGGAAAACAATATAGCTACATGGATTGGTAGAAGGGATCCTGAAGAGATCTAGGTTAAACAATTCATCGTAGAGATGGGAAAACTGAGACCATAACTACACAGTGATTGTCAAGATCACCAGTTCATACCACAGCTGAGACTAGTAGCCCAGCATGACTTACAATCCCATGTTCATCCCACTATAGGATCCCAACTACCAACTATGTGACTTTCCCCCCTAAATCATGGCTATAGTGAAACCGACGTACTATTTTTTCAACATTAGAATGCTATCTCAACAGCATCTCCTGAATTCCTAAAAGCTGAGAACAAGGAGGGGTAACTATCTCATTGACTTTCCTAGAAGTTCTCTTGAATTCTTCACATTCTCTTGAGCACTGGCAGATGCCTTGAGCACTTTGTGATCTACTGGTTCCTAGAATCATGGTCCAAGATGTCATTCAACAAAGTAAACACGACTGCATCCCAGGGCTGTGAACAACCAGGACAAGCAAGCCAGCCCCAGGCTCACTCACAAGAACACTGCATAACAGAGTTTACAGCCTGATGTTAACATCCAAGTAGTTCACATATGATTACAGTCCTTAAAAGCATCCCTAATAATGCAAAGTTGTGAAGGAAGAAGATGACAAAAAGAAAAAGGACTAAAAAAGGAAGAAGATGAGAAGAAGGATTAAAAAAGGAAGTTCAAAATGGAGGAGGAAAAAAAAAAAGAAAGAAATGACCTTTGAGCCTAAGCAAGGTAGCTGTGAAACAAAAGGTTCTTGGAAGGTGCTAAAAGTGATCCCCAGGAAACCCTGGGCAACAGTCCCTTACAGCTAAGCTTCAAAATGAGGCCTGATATTTTCCAGTAGAGCAGGAAAACATTCTGGTCAAAATAAAACACACACACACACACAAAGACATACACACTAAACAAAAACAAAAACCCACTTCAAAGCATATTTCTTGAAGAGTTGGCACCAACTGCAAACCATGGAAAAGTTAGCTTTACACTCTGAGATTTATAAACAACTCATTCAAATTTATAATTAATATCTGACCCAACAGCTGGATTTACTCTCACTCAAGTCAAGGCCGATCTTGCAAATGAGCCAGCTGCAGAGGTGCCTCAAGTATTACACGGTCACCAGGGCTCCCGTGAAAACAAAGACTGTGGTCAAGTGTGAGGAATTAAGAGCTTTTAAAACCCGCCTTCCGATGAGCCATATTTCATGGACTGCTTTTGTCACAGGACATCTTAGCCCTTTCTGATGGAGCAGAGCAAACATGCATCCATCAGCAGGAGAAAGGAGTGATTGAGCTTACACACTCCAAGAGTCTGCCTCTTCTCTGGTCTTATCCTTATCCACTCTCTTAACACAGAAAATTAAACCACGGGCTTGAGGTTCCCATGGTGCTCTCAACCAGGTACTAGTGGCTTGACAAAATAAAGAAATGGTCTCTGCCTCATGGGGCCTATTGTTTAACATATATGTACACACACACACACACACACACACACGTGCCTGTGGGCGGTGGGGGGGGGGGCTTCCCTGGTGGCTCAGAAGGTAAAGAATCTGCCTGTAATGCAGCAGACCTGGGTTCGATCCCTGGGTCAGGAAGATCCCTTGGAGAAGGGAATGGTAACCCACTCCAGTTTTCTTGCCTGGGAAAGCCACATAGACAGAGGAGCCTGGCGGGCTACAGTCCATGGGGTCACAAAGAGCTGGACATGACTGAGCAACTAACACTTTATGTATATAATGTGCATATTATATCTATACAGGGTTGGCCAAAACGTTCATTTGGGTTTTTACATAAGCTGTAACAGAAAATCCTGAATGAACTTTTTGGCCAACTCCAATATATTATAATGTACTTTGTACCAGTGGGGATAAGACTGCTTTAAGTCTTATTCCGTATGTTTAAGACAGCCAATCAGGTAATTATTTTAAGTTTTAGCTGCTTCATTGGTAAAAGGAGAAGAGCATCTTTTCCCTGGTCAACCCTGAAAACCTGCCAGACAATTAAATGAGGCCAGATAAGAAGAGGTGTTGGTGAGGAGGGGTTGTACATACATGTTTTACTACAGGAGGCAACCTCCTACAGGATGGAGACTAACCTATTTTAAATGAACCATGATGGCGGCAAAGTTGGGGGAGAGCGCCTTACATTCTGAGAAGAGGAGGTTGGATCTGATCCAGGACAAAGTAGTCATAGGTTCTTAAGCAAAGAAATGGCAAAGGACTCAACAAGTGGCAAAAGGGCCATATTCTGAAGCCCATGGTCCATCTGGATGCCCACTCATGCCTTTGGAAATCCCAGGCCCCACGAAGCTGAATAATGGACTGGGAAATTGCCACATCTCTCAAGTTCTGTCCTAATCTACAGGGGAGCCAGGGAATGCCCAGTCCTGTGGCCAAAGTTCTGGGCAGGAACCCCTGGGGTCAACAGACAAAGTCCTAAGAACATCATGTTACTCCTCCCTCCTCTGTCTGTCATCCACATGGCTTCTTATCCCAGAAAACATCTACCTGCTTTGTTCTCTGGAAAACCATCCTGTACACCCAAACCAACCCATGTCACCCCCATAGCCACGACCAGGGTCATGAAAACAACCTCTTTTTCAAATGTCCCAGCTCTCTGAAGCACCCACTAAGTGCAATCACACCCCTCTCCCCACTGATTTTAAAAGCATATGCTTTAACAAGAAGATGTTGCCATATTTTCTACTGTATATCAAATGATGTATTAGCAAGCACATGATGAAGCAATAATAATAGCTCTAAGGAGCAGATCAGCGTTAGATCTTACTGTTTTAAAACAGCTTTATTGAGACATAATTTGTATACCATAAAGTTCACCCTTTTTAGGTGTGTAAGTTAACAATTTTTCAGTAAATTCAGAGTTACGCAAACACCACCACAATCCAGTTTTAGAATATTTCCATCACCCCCATCAAGGTCCCTCATGGCCATTTGCAGTCAACCTTCTTTCCCACTCCTAGCCCCAGGAAACCACTAGTCTCTATCTGTCTCTACAGATTTGCATTATATAGATATTTCATGGAAATGGAATTATACAAACTAAGCTTTAAACTCTGTAAGGATAGACAGGAAGCAGAATGAACTGTGGAGCCAGACTGCCTCAGTTCAATTCTCTGCTCTCTCATTTACTAGCAGCGTGAATTTGGGTAGGTTATTCAGCTCATCTGTGCCTCAGTTTTCTCATCAGCAAAATGGCATAACAACTATACTTACCTCTTGGGGTCATGAGATTTAACTGTTACCATATACCTGGCACATAGGGAACACTCTCTACATGTTGTCCATGACTATCTTACATATAACTGACTTTTCATTTGACCCTCAAAATTTCAGTGGAAGGAGGCAGAGCAGATATAAGTTAATTTTATATACAGGAATCAGTGGTCAGGACACATGGCTAGTAAGTGGCAATGCCACTGCATGCTTCTCTACCTGTAACACTTCCAAAAGTAACCCTAATTCAACTCTTGGGTTCCTGTTCTTGCGTCCTTTGTCTAAGGCTGCTGCCATTTTCTTGGAGATGACATGCTTCTACTTACCGAAGCTGGGACTGCAGCTTTCCGGCTTTGTTTATGAAATCTTCCCAAACCGGATAGCTCCCCTACAACAAAACAAAGCCATCAATCAGTAAGTGCAGCTGTGATAGATATCTGATGAAGACATTGATAGCACACCCAACTCCAATGATAGGTGGGTCCAAATTCCAGATATGTGCAACATGTAAGACTCTGCCCTTAACCATGCCTCTGGCTGTTCTCCTCCTTATCCTAGAAAGCAGGGAGGAGGGAACCAGAGTGTTTGCAGCTCCTATCCAGGACAGGAGGCTACTGGCAAGCATTAGATGGTAAAGAATCCTCCTGCAATGTGGGAGACCTGGGTTCGATCCCTGGGTTGGGAAGATCCCCTGGAGGAGGGCATGGCAACCCACTCCAGTATTCTTGCCTGGAGAATCCCCATGGACAGAGGAGCCTGGTGGGTTATAGTCCATGGGATTGCAAAGAGTTGGACACGACTGAGCAACTAAGCACACAGCACAGCATCAGCCTACCAGAATCTCAAGATTGGGAAGTTACCTAAATATAGCTGCTCAGCTGATGGCTTGAGCCCAGCATCTACATACTACACAGTTACAGGCGGTTCCCCAGCGTATTGCAGCTAACAGGACACTCATCACCCTCCATGGCAACCTACCTACATCAGCCAAGCTTTCCTTTCTATCCACGCAGTCTTACTTCTAACCTAGGAATCCACAGAGTTAAACCAATTCTGCTTCCACATGCATCTTTTCAAAGAACTAAGGACAACCAGCACATTCATTCACAGCATTCCTTCTTTCAGCTCCCAACCGCAACTCCATTTCTACACAGGACCCTGTCTCACATCCCCACAGTGGCTTGGGGAAATTCCATCATGTGTCTCCACTCTTCTAAGTATGGTACGTGTGTGTGCTTAGTCGCTCAGTTGTGTCTGAATCCTTGCGACCCTATGGACTGTAGCCCACCAGGCTCCTCTGTCCATGGGATTCTCCAGGCAAGAATAATGAAGTGGGTGGCCATTCCCTTCTCCAGGGGATCTTCCGAACCCAGGGATTGAACCCAGGTCTCCCACAATGCAGGTGGATTCTTCACCATCTGAGCCACCAAGGAAGCCCTCTAAGTATGGTGCTTGAGACAGACTCTAAACTGCAAGTGCAGTTCTGGCTGGGGCAAGCTCGAGTGGGGTCTGACATAACACATTAAATGTATAGTAAGATGAAGTAACCAACTAAAAGTTAATGCAAAATAAACCCAGAGAAGAGGAAACCATGGTTAGCGAAGCAGTGTCTGGCACCGAATCATTTAAACACAGAACTCAATGGACACGAATTTGAACAAACTCCGGGAGCTAGTGAAGGACAGGGAAGCCTGGCATGCTGCAGTCCATAGGGTCGCGAAGAGTCAGACACGACTTAACAACTGAACAACAACAAGATCAGGTAACCAACTAAGAGTCAATGCAAAATAAACCCAGAGAAGAGGAAGCCATGGTTAGAGAAGCAGTGTTTGGCACTGAATCATTTAGACATAGAACTAACTCTAAACACTTGGCAGATTATGGTTGTAGGAGAGCATGTAAATGTTGTGAACCTTGACAAGGTAAAAATAACATATGACACCTCTTGCTTTTGTCATTAAGGAGAGAGGATGGAGAAAGTGTAATACAGTGAATCATCTCATTTTTTATTATAGAAGCCCCATCAATCCCCAGGCAGCAGGGAACACAGAACAGTGGGGCCTTCCATGGGAGCTGTGGACTTCTGTAAATATGCTAAAATCTTCCAATTAAAGCGATGCCCAGGAAAAAAAAGAAAAAAATAAGTCCCATCAAAATAGACTAAAACTGAAACTGAGTTAAACATAATGATTTCAGCTTTCTAACTTTTTTCCCCTAATAATTTTAATAACCTCTTCCCTCTTACTCTTTATTTCAGTTATTATTTATTTATTTTTATTGAAATATAGTTGATTTATAAGGTGTCTTTTTTAAAATTTTAAATTTATTTTTTAATTGAAGGATAATTGTTTTACAGAATTTTGTTGGTTTCTGCCTAACATCAACATGAATCAGCCACAGGTATACATATGTCTCCTCCTTCTTGAACCTCCCTCCCACCTTCCACACCATCCCACCCCTCTAGGTTGTTACAGAGCCCTGGTTTGAGTTCCCTGAGTCATACAGCAAATTCCCTTTGGCTATCTATTTACACGTAATGTATGTTTCCATGTTACTCTCTCCATACATCCCCTTAAGTGTGCTCTTAAGAGCACACTTTCTTAACTTAGCCACCACTGACATTTTGAGCTAGATAATTTTTTTTTGGTCAAGATAGGGGTGGGGGGTTGTCTTGTGCATTACAGGATGTTCAGCAGCTGCTCCAACCTCCATTCACTAGACGTCAGTAACATTCACGGATGTCACTGGATATGACAAAATGCCCCCAGACATTACTCCTATAGGGCAAAATCACCCCTGGTGAAGAACCACTGCTTCAGAGGAATGTCTGAGAAATGAGTTTCTTCTGGTGAAGAAACAGTTATCTGAAGCTCAGCAATTTCTTCAGTATTACTTCATTTCAATTTCAGTTCTTCTCTTAAAGGAAAGTAATTAAATAATTTTTATTTTGAAAATATCTTGCATAGAACATCTGTTCTAAAAGTGTGTTCATTTATATATTTTGAGACTCTCTTGAACAGCAAGAGGATCAAACCTGTCAGTCCTAATGGAAATCCAACATAAATATTCATTGGAAGGACAGATGCTGAAGCTCCAATACTTTGGACACCTGATGCAAAAAGCCAGCTCACTGGAAAAGACCCTGATGCTGGGAAAGATTGAAGGCAGAAGGAGAAGGGGGTGACAGAGGATGAGATGGTTGGATGGCATCACCGACTCGATGGACATGAGTTTGAACAAGCTTTGGGAGTTGGTGATGGACAGGAAAGCCTGGCATGCTGCAGTCCATGGGGTCACAAAGACTCAGACATGACTGAGTGCCTGAACAACAACGTATTTCTCGAGCTATCAAGTCTGTCTGAAAACGTGCAGAGATGTCAGGAAAACAATCTACCAAACATTAAAATGGAATCTTTCTGGCAGCTGAGATTTGGACCAATGTGTTATTTTTCCTGTTTGTACTTTCCTCCATGGCTATAGTTTCCTGTTGTTGTTGTTGTTGTTTTAAATAAGAGTCATACATCATTTTTATGAAAACAATGTAGTCACCACTACACTTAAAAAAATTTAAGATCAAATTAGTGGTTCTGGCAATAACGGCACCATGAATTTACAATCCACACAGCCCCTAAAGTCTGTTTCACCCAGGCTGCTAGATCACATCCATCAATTCTCCGTCTGTGCGCTGGGGACCTGCTCAGCCCAATTGCACACTCTGGATTTATTCCTCCAAGTGGCAATGTGCTCCCATGGGATGCTGAGCTGCACCAGGCCAGGGATTCTGCCTGAC
The DNA here is from genome assembly GCF_054371585.1 of Giraffa tippelskirchi. Lineage (NCBI taxonomy): Eukaryota > Metazoa > Chordata > Mammalia > Artiodactyla > Giraffidae > Giraffa > Giraffa tippelskirchi. The sequence continues at coordinate 61,851,466 of NC_137280.1, forward strand.
TGGCTCCTGGCAGAAGTCCTTTGGCAGCTACACCTGAGCTACTGACACCAACACTCATGCACAAGTCTGGTCATCATCTGCTAACACACTTAGCCTCCATCCCATCTCTGTGCCCCAGGGGGTCTTTATAACCCAAGAGCATAACTTTATTTGTTTTGAATGAAACCTCTAAGGGCTCAGGCTACCTCTCCAGGCCCATTAAGACATTATGGGGAATCCCACCTACAGCATTTACCATTTTGTTATCAATACCAAATAGGAACATGACTTCTAGTAATATATCTACATCCAGGTAATTAGGGGTATGGACCAAGATCAGAGTCCTCTGGCTGGGCACTAGAGATCTCTGTTCAGATGGACATCAGCAACCTTCAGAACATGACAGCGCTACCAACCAATTACAGCCTCATCTAGCCAGCCCTTCTCTTTTTGGTCAACAAGACAGCATGAGAAGCTTTACAAAAAGCCTGACAGACACTGAGCATCAACTTCTAGTCAAAGGAACTAGCATGTCTCATCTGCACACAGAAGGAGATGAGAACTAGGCCCCCTCTCTCCAGCACCAACCACTCCTATCTACGGAATCCCTGCAGAAGGTCACTGAGATGATCCACAGCATTTAAGAAAAGGGTAAGACACATTCAGTGAGAACACACCAGAATGGCAGGAGCACCAAATCCTGAGTTCCAGCCATGGCCTGGCAGTGAACTATGTTGGGGGAAGTCACTTGACCTCTCAGGCCAGCTCTTTATAATGATCAAAAATAAAAAGTTATAATTCCATCACCGTTATTGAACACTGACATCACGGAACACTGCAAGAATGGAGGAAAGAAATAAGGAACACAAACGCTGGAGGCCAACCCGCTGGCTAGAACCTTAGCTCTCCCGCCTGCCACGTGATGGCAGGCAGGTGGTCCGACCTCGGCATGCATCAGTCACCACTGCCCCAAGTTGGTGCCAGGAGGAAATGAGGTCAGTCATCCCAAGTGCCCAGAGCAATGCCGGGCACTCTGTAAGGGCTCAATAACCTTTGACAGGTTTGATCCGAGTGTCTGCAGGCTCCCAAGAATCTCCTCTGGGGTGCTGGGAGAGATGTTTACAACTCTCCAGGTCGGGACTCCCCTGGGGGTCCAGTGGTTAAGACTCTGTGCCTCCACTGCAAGGAGGGGTTGGGGGGGTTCGATTCCTGGTCTGGGAACTAAGATCCCACAAGCTATGCAGTGTGGCCAAAAAAACCTCCTGAAGTCAGACGGTCCACCCAGGCTGGAATCCCTCATTCTTAATCCTAAGAACAGCACCGACTGTGCATCCTCCTGAGTTCACCACAGTTAAAGCAGAAATGGAGCGAGACAGCAGGACACACAGTGTCTGTCAGTGTCTCTGCCGTTTCTAGTACAAGGCAGAGGGAGTACTCAAACCCAAGACGAATGTGCCTGAAAACAACTGCTAGAGCCACTTTAAAAATGACTTACCTGCCCCCACCTGGAGCCTCATTTCAGTCTTTACCAAATTAGCAACAAAAGGAGGGTCCCTGCTGCAATTAGGGGGTACAGCACCCAGCTCTCCGCCTACAAACACCCACTCTGCCAGAAGAAGGCTGCCAACAGCCACTCTCTCTCGACTTAATGATATTTGACAGTCTAGATATTTGACAGTCTATCAAAGAGTATCAGGCCCACCTGTTTTAGGCAATATATAATTTAATGGATTCTATTAAAAAAAAAGAACTTCTAAGAACAGAAGACAAAAACCTCCTTGTTGAGAAATGTAAGTGTGTAAATGTTATTAAAATTTAAAAGGCAAGGTGATGTTGGGTTGTTCCAGATTTTTTTTTTAAGTTTCTTTCAAGGGAAAAAAAAGTTTCTACCCACCTGAAAGTAGTTTTACTACAAAAATTCAAAAGCTTGGAGGGAATGAGGAAGGAGGGAGAGGGACTTGGAAAATGAAAAGGTAATTGAGAGAAAAAAAGCCCTGGGTTGTTCTAGACAACAAGGCTGGGTGAAGGAGAGCAGACTCAAATTTCAGAAGAAATTTGCCAATCAAGACACCATATGCACTGAGAGGCCTTTTAGAAAGCGAGTGCAATGTGGTCCTCAATTTTCTAATCTGCGCTGCCCACCAAGAAATCTCAGAAAGCTGTCTCCTGACATTGTTTATGGTGGGGCTCTATTGACGTTTAAGGAACCCCCAGGGACGCATCCTCAAAATGAGAAAGTCTCAACACAGACCCCGGAGAAGGCAATGGCACCCCACTCCAGTACTGTTGCCTGGAGAATCCCATGGACGGAGGAGCCTGGTAGGCTGCAGTCTATGGGGTCACGAAGACTCGGCCACAACTGGGTGACTTCACTTTCACTTTTCACTGTCACGCATTGGAGAAGGAAATGGCAACCCACTCCAGTGTTGTTGCCTGGAGAATCCCAGGGACGGAGGAGCCTGGTGGGCTGCCGTCTATGGGGTTGCTCAGAGTTGGACATGACTGAAGCAACTTAGCAGCAGCAGCAGCAACACAGACCCCAATGTGGAGTTCCCCAGAGAACACAGACAGGTTTCACAGCTTTCCAGACAGACCAAAGTCAAGGAAAACAAGACTCCTGTCGAGCACCTGGGTTCCACCAAGTCCAAAGTCACGGGCGAAGGGAACGAGACTCTCCTTCTGGAATCCCTTGAATTTCTTTGGGGGTGCTGGGGGCATGGGGGGGAGGGCAGGGCGGTTTTGAAGCCTTGGCAGTTTGAGAATAGAACTCGGATCACACAGGGTTCTGGGAGAAAGGAGAGACCCCTGTTGCTGGAAGCTGCTGTGTTTGCAAACATGGGGAGGACTCTCTTTAGCAAGCTGCCTGACCGTTCCCACTTCCTACAGGGAGAGAAACAGGGCCTGCCTGAAGACAGGCTCTAAGTCTGCAACCACAGGCAGGGTGCCCACCACACAGACTCCCCACCCCGAACCCTCACCCACACCGCTGTTCTCTCTTCTAACCTCCGGGGGCATTCAACAATCTGGAAAACTCCTACTCAGCCATCAGCACCCAGTTCAAATGCCACCTCCTGCAGAGCATCCTGGGACCACCCCCCCGCACTTCCCTCACATTATGCAGTTCACTTCTCTGAACCTAGGTTTTCCCCACTGAACTGTGGGCTTGAGGACAGAAAAACGGAGGGAGAAGGGAAAGTATTTCCAGTAAGAGGGACAAAGACAGGGAGGACACAAGTGGGCTCCTCTGAGGGTCGCTGGAGTGGCACACTGACGCTGGGAGGAGCAGGAGATGGAAGGACGAACAAAGAGAGCGTGGGCAGCTGTCTAGGGCAAGGTCCAGGGCTGAACTACAAATGGGGCTTCATTCAAATGGCAGGTGACATGAATCCCAAACCAGTATGGTGACAAGAGAACCTGGCGACCTCACATACCTGAAGGCAGCCTGGTCCCTTGGGGGGTGGGGAGGAGAATAAAGTCATCTTCTTACTTCTGAGAAAAAAGCCTACCTATATCGGTGAACTCCCCAAGAGTTTGGTGGCCACTTAAGGAAACAGGCAAGCGGGCTGCCTTGGGTGCATGCGAAGTTGCTTCAGTCGTGTCCGACTCTTTGCGACCCTGTGGACTGTAGCCAGGCTCTCTGTCCATGGGATTCTCCAGGCAAGAACGCTAGAGTGGGCTACCATTTCCTTCTCCAAGGGATCTTCCCGACCCAGACTTGAGCTCTGGGGATACCGAGTTCCTGTCCTCTCCTCCACTTATCCCACAGCCAAACGGCTGGGCAGACCACTTGCTGGCTTGGGGTTCTATTTTGCTTTGTATTAAACAGAGGCCCGGGATGGCAACCCACATAGAGCAGAAGAAAAAAACCTGTAACTTACCAGCCCAGCTAGTTAACAGTGCCCCATAAATAATGCAGCCACTGCCTCTCCCAGCCCTGCCCACATGGCAGCAGAACCCCGGGGACAGCTGAGGGAATCAGACACCAGGGCTGCCACTTGGGGAACACAGAGGAGCCCGGAGCCTGGGTCAGAGAAAGGGCCATTTGAGAGGAGCCAGAGACTGAAGGGGAGTCTCAAGAGGAAGGAGGATTTGGCCCAGCTGAAATGAAATAGGGACCAGCGGAGACAGGTTACAGGGAGTCAGGTTCCAGAGAGAGCTGGCTGACCAGCGGCTATGGCTGATGAGAACCCAAGTTTTAGGTATACAACTGGACAGGTCATCTCCTAGGCCCCTTTTCACCTTGACAAGCATCACTGTCACCACTGTCATCATTACATGTTCTGAACAGTTGCTAGATGCCTGATAAACAGATCAGCACGTCTCCAACATTAACTGACAATCCTATCATCTGGAGATCTTGCAAAAACGCAGATTCTGAATCTCTTGGTCTGACGTTGGGCCTGGATGTTGTATCTTTCATCTGAGTGATGCTGAGGCTGCCGGTCCATAAACCACACTTGGAGGGGCACAGCTTGATACACACTCTTACTACGTGTTCAAAAAACCCCATGAGGCAGGTGCTGCTGTTATTCCACAGCTGAAGAAACCCAGGGCCAGAGAGGCTGCATCCTAGCACTCGAGGCTGAAATGTGATCCCTGATCTGCCCCTCCAAGCACTACCCTGACTCTGGAAAGAGCAAGCAGCAAGATACACAGACCCGGCCCTAGGGCTGCAGGAAGCCCAGTAGGCAGGCTGGGTCCTGCTTTATATCTGGGTTCAGTAGAAGCCAAAGAATTGATGCTTTTGAACTGTGGTGCTGGAGAAGACTCTTGAGAGTCCCTTGGACAGCAAGGAGATCAAACCAGTCAGTTCTAAGGGAAATCAACCCTGAATATTCATTTGAAGGACTGCTGCTGAAGCTCTAATACTTTGGCCACCTGATGCTAAGAGCTGACTCACTGGAAAAGACCCTGATGCTGGCAAAGACTGAAGACAGGAGGAGAACCGGACGACAGAGGATGAGATGGTTGGATGGAATCATCGACTCAATGAACATGAGTTTGAGCAAACTCTGGGAGATAGTGAAGGACAAGGAAACCTGGCATGCTGCAGTCCATGGGGTCACAAAGAATAGGATACAACTTAGCAACTGAACAACAATCAGAAGCCCAGATAGAGTGGGGAGCAAGGGCTCCCCAAACATATAACCCCTGATTGCAACTGCAAAGGACCTGGGAGAGCTGTAATGTCACTCTAGAAATAGTCAAGATCCTCAACCATGTGAAAAAGAAAACATGAAAGAAAAGCCCTTTGTGCAGAAAATGTCACACACCAGATAGACACACACCGGAAATATTCAGAGTCACCACGATCAGCAGTGTGATTATGGCTGATTCTGTCACATCTTCAGGTTTCCTGTGGACGCTGGAACTGATCGGCTTCTAACAGGAGGTGGGGGAGACTGTCCCGAGCATCTCTCCAGGCTTCCATCCCCAGCCCTGCCACTAGGTCCCTCCCCAGGGTGAGTGTGAGGGGCACAGTCCACAGCATCCCTCCCCTTCTTCCAGGGACACCCCTAGGTGAGCTCAGCCTTCAGGGAAACAAAAACAAAGCTCCAAGAGGAAGTTTCTGACCAAAGAAGGAGCACCTCTGGACTCCACGCTTCTTGAAGCACAAGGCAGGAATCTGCGACTTCCAGAAGTGGGTACGTGTCACAGCTTTGTCCCCAAAGCCACTCTTCCCTATCCCATCCGGCAAGATGAAGGGCTCCCAAGGTCCTCTGATGAAAGGACTGCATAAGCCCCTCCATCATAAAACCATTCCTGGGCTTTTATTTTCTGATTGGGGCTTGCCTAATCCACTAATTACCCCTGTCCATCAAGTGGATGACAGCCTTGTGGATAATCAGCGGTTGTCTCCTTACACGCCCACCCTCACCCACCTTCCCAAGCTCACCAGCAATAAAAATGCCTGTGAAAAGAACCTTACAGCTCTGTGCACACTTCGTGTATGCTGGCGCCTCCCACTTCAATAGATTTTCCCTCCCACCAACTCCACAAGCCCCAAACCCCACCCAGGCTGCTAGGAATAACACCTGGGCAGGAACCACCAATAAGGGCTGTGCCTGTTACGTCTACAGTCATTACTCTTTTTTTAGTGTCTTTCCACTGAATATCCATCTCTTTGCCTGGATAGAAGGCCCTGATGAGCAGCCATACCCAGTGTCTAAAAGGATCAGTGTGGTCTAGTGGGTGGAGTCAGGCTGCCCAGCTTCAGATCTCCCCAGACCTACATGACTCAGTCATCTGGTGACACTTTATCTTCATCTGTAAATGATGACTATGGTAGTCCCCTCCTCAAAGGATGCTTACGAGCGTAAGTGAAAGAATATGAGGGCACAGGAGGGTGACTAGCACCTAGAACTCCAGAAATGCTAGCAACTGCCATTTTAATGAGTCATGTACAAGGCCACCAGACTCGGACATTCAATGAGCACCTACTATGCACAGGTTGGGCTTCCCTGGTGGATCAAACAGTAAAGAATCTGCCCACAATGCAAGAGCCCTGGGTTCGATCTTTGGATCAGGAAGATTCCCTGGAAAAGGGAATGACTGGTTACCCACTCCAGTATTCTTGCCTAGAGAATTCCATGGACAGAGGAACCTGGTAGGCTACAGTCCATGGGGTGGCAAGAGCCAGACACAACTGAGTGACTAACACTGCTATGCACAGGCACTGGGTAGGGCTTAAAAGAAGCCAAAGTATTGAGGAATGCTGCTGTGTAAGCCACTGATCCCGGAGGGCACCACACTCTAGATATAAAGCACTGGAAGGTGCAATTGGTACAAATTTCTGGATGGGAGTGATTCCTCACCGGGGTCTCAAATGACCATAGCCCACCAGGCTCCTCTGTCCATGGGATTCTCCAATCAAGAATACTGGAGTGGATAGCCATTGCCTACTCCAGGGGATCTTCCTGACCCAGGGATCTAACCCACATTTCTTGTGTCTCCTGCATTGGCAGGCAAATTCTTTACCACCAGTGCCACCTGGGAAGCCTGGAAGAAGAGGGTGAAAGAAAGGAAGGGAGGAAGCATTCCCTGCAAAAGAAAAGGAATTAGCCAAGGATAGGAAGCATAGGAGATCATGCTACATTCAGACATGAGTCACTTTGTTCACCCGGAAGACATCCCAGGAAGGTGTGATTTGGGGGATGAGAGTGGAGGGGAAGAGCAGGGAGATCCCACCCACTCCACGAGCTGCAGAGGAGGCTTGGGGAGGCTCAGGGAGGCCCAGGAGCCACCCCCACTTCTTCTTACCCAAGGAATACTCCCAGCACAAGCTCCCAGAGACTCACCACCAGGGAATGCCTGCTAAACCTACAGATGCCTGCACCCAGCCCCAAATCAACACAACCAGATCCCTGGGGGTGGGGCCCAGGGGTCTGCACTTAACACATTTCCCAGGGGACACTCATGCTCTGATGGCCGAAATCACACACAGATCTGAGACTCATCACTCTAGATAACAGGCCACAGCCGTCTGAGGCCTTGAATACTGTGGCCTCAGCAATTTCTCAGTCCTGATGTACAGGCCATGCTCCTGTAGGAGTAATCCCTGGTGATAATCACCTGCACAGGGGAATGTGAACAGACACACATTTTCTGAAAGGCATTCAGCAACGGGTTTCAAAAGACTTGAAAGTATGTGCCTTTGACCCAGGATAAATCTTTCTCGGGAAACCACCAATGTATATCAAGGTGTAACTGCAAGGATCTATTTGCTGAAGAGCTGCTCATGGTGAAAAACTGGACACAGCTTGATCACAAATCACTATGGAACTGGGCTCCTGACTCAGGGCCTTTGCACATGCTCTTTCTGTGCCTGGAACATTCATTATTTCTCTGATGTCCACATACTTCATCAGTTATCTCCCAAATGTCACCTTCTCTTTGAGGTGAGGCTTTCCCCAACCACCCTATTTAAAAACAACCACACAGGGCCTGCTTTATTTTTCCCCATTGTACACACCCGTTCTAAAATACAACACAACTGACTTATTCAGTTTGTCAGTCCCAGACACCCATCCCTTGTCCACTAGAATGTAAGACCCAAGAGGACAGAGACCTGAGTCCATTTTGTTAACTGCTGTGTCCTCAGCACTTACAGCTTCCTAGGTGGCTCAGAAGGTAAAGAATCCATTTGCAATGCAGGGGATGCGGGTTCGATCCCTGAATCAGGAGGATGCCCTGGAGAAGAGAATGGCAACCCACTCCAGTATTCTTGCCTGGAGAATCCCCATGAACAGAGGAGCCTGGCGGGCTACAGTCCATGGGGTGGCAAAGAGTCGGACAAGACTGAAGTGACTTAGCACACACACCTCAGCACTTAACACAGAACCTGGTCCTTAGCAGGTCCTCCAATAGGTGTCAACTAAATCAATTAACTATGAACAAAACAACAGACAACCACACAGCCATTAAAACTAACCCAGCTTCTAATTACAAGCACGGAAAACTTTAAGTGAAAAGCTAAGTGGAAAAGGAAATTTCTGGCAGGGCAAAGGCCGCAAAAGCCTTCCTCTAAAAGGTGTGTCTGTAACCCACTTTGGAATCAAGTGGTTATGAGTGACTTTTATTTTTTACTAACCTGAGGTCTTCAGGTTTTTTTTTCTTCCATTAACTTTCAATTACTTGCATAATCTTAGAGAAGTAATCCCTCGAGAAACGCTCTCAAAACTTTTGCTAACGCTTCATGCTAAATGTAAGGGAAAGCTTCCTTCTCCGTGATTTAATTAGGGTGTCCCTTATTAAGGCCAGCCCAGCATCAAAGAGGCCAGGTTTCCAGGGACCCTGGCTCCAGGTCTACTCCTGGTGGCAGGACGACACCCCCTCCCCAGCAGTGGCTCGGAGTCTCCCAGGGCCCGGATGCCAAGGGCTTGGCCATCAGCTGTCTCCTCCTGGCCCTGCTCCCCGCTACTTGCTTCCTATTGGGGTGCTTCATCCAATTATCCAGGCCCCAGATCACATCCTGCTGGAGAGCGGGCTTTGAAGGTTCAGTAAACAATCACTTCAAAACAAAGAGGGACCATTAAACCAAACTCAAAGACTTCCTTAATGGCCTCGCGCTCAGCTGCCGGCCGGGCTGGAGCAAGCCGGGCCTCAGAAGTGAGACTTAGAGGTCTTCCTGGGAACTAATCTCACCGCCATTCCAGCCGCCTCCCCTACACGGCCCCCCTTTCCTATTGTGCAACCCTGTGGGCTGCAGAGCTGTTACTGGGGAGACCCTGACGGGGGGGGGGTTCTCCAGCAAAACAAACATGTGTCATGTGGTTGTCACCCAACCGTGTCAGACCCGTGCAAATGAACCACACCCTGCCTGCGCCCCACACACTTCCTTCTGTAGATGAGTCAGTGACCCTTCAGGGTGAGTCCACCACCCAATAATTTCACATCGTTGGCTGGTCCAACACCCTCTTGAAATAAAGGGAGGCCCTGCTGAGCCTCTTGAAGCAGCTCAGAGAAAGGCCTAGATTTTTACTGCTTTATCTGGTTTGTCCTGAGTCCTAGAGTTATCAGTAGGACGATGATCAAAGCTATCATTGACATATACCCACTATGGAATCTGAAAAGGAAATCCTAAAATGCTGTAAGAGACAGCTCAGCCCCATGGATTAAGGGCATAGACTCTGGAGCCAGACTACCCCGGCTCAACTGCCAGCTGTACCTCTCCTTAGTTGTATGATGGGGGCAAATGGCTTACCCACTCTGCACTTCAGTTTCCTATCTGTAAAATGGGAATTATGGCAGTAACTCCGTCACTGATAGGCACATTTGTTACTACCTTCCTGGGTTGCTGGGAGGATTAACAGTCTCTATAAAGCACTAGTATAGTGCCTGGTGGTACCATACAAATGCTTGTTAAGTAAAATAAAACCAGGGGGAGGGCTTTGTACCTGTACCAAAGCCTCCGCCTGGTTCTGTCCCCCAGCTCCAAATGAGAATCAGAGGTCTTCCCCTGGCCCCTCTCAAAATCTCATGCTGACATCTATTACGGCACTGATCACACTGATTTCCAGTTACTTGTCTGTTACTCCTCTAGACTAAACAACTTTCGGCCAAGGTCATGGGTGTATTTCTACCTGCACCCCCCCCCAGTAATGCCTGGCAGAGAGCAGGTACTTTGTCATATCTACTGAATATGTGTACTAAATTATCTCAAATTATTTACATGCTGAAAGCTGAAAAGCATTTCACTCTTGTCTCTACTGCATTATCAAAGCGAAGGTACAGGTTTCTTATATTTTCTGAAACATCTGAGTACCACTGTGGGCAGGAATTACCACTCTGCTAGAAATTACCAGCAGATTTCTGGGTTCCCTTGTGACTCAGCTGGTAAAGAATCCGCCTGCAATGCGGAAGACCTGGATTCGATCCCTGGGTTGGGAAGATCCCCTGGAGACGGGAAAGGCTATCCACTTCAGTATCCTGGCCTAGAGAATTCCATGGACAGTCCATGGTGTCGCAAAGAGTCGGACATGACTGAACGACTTTCACTTTCAGACATAAGAGCATTTTATCTAGCACTCATTTCATGCTAAGCCCTTTACACATACTTTCTCTTTTAATCCTCCACAACTTTAATAGGAGACTATTACTCCACCCATTTTACAGGTAAGAAAATCAAGGCTCAGGGAACAAGAGTCATGTGCCCAGAGTAATAGAGCTAGGAAGTGGCAGTCCAAGAGCAACCACTTAAGGCAGCATGCAATGAGTATAGGTAGAATCAACATGCATGTGGAAAAATGCCCAAGAGTGCCTGAAGTAGTAGAAAGAGGAGGATGGAGAAATGAGCGACCTTTCTGGTGAGGCCTTCAAGGATGAGAAAGATCTCAGTAACGCAAAACATGGCAGAGGAGGTCCTCCACGTGGGACAACACCAAGAATGAAGAACACAAGAAGTGTTCAAAGAAGCCAGGGGATCCAGGTGGGGGGACACTGGGCACAGAGCAGGCCACTCCACTCGAGTCAATCACAGGGAGGCCCGAAGGCCTGGCTAAGACAGGGGGGCCACAGACAGCTAGTAGGCGGATAGTGAAAGTGAAAGTAGCTCAGTGGTATCCGACTCTCTGCCACCCCATGGATGATACAGTCCGTGGAATTCTCCAGGCCAGAATACTGGAGTGGGGAGCTGTTCCCTTCTCCAGGGGATCTTCCCAACCCAGGGATAGAACCCAGGGCTTCCTCATTACAGGCAGATTCTTTACCAGCTGAGGCACCAGGGAAGCCCAAGAATACTGGAGTGGGTAGTCTACCCCTTCTCCAGCAGATCTTCCCAACCCAGGAATCGAACCGGGGTCTCCTGCATTGCAGGCGGATTCCTTTCCAGCTGAGCTACCAGGGCAGCCCCAGTAGGCAGGCAGGAAGAACTCAGACATGGCCAAGTCTTGGGAAGGGACGGAAGCCAGTACAAAGCTGTTGGTAAAATGCAGACTAGAGGCAAATGAGGCCGCTTCTCCTAGTGTTCACTCCAGAAAAAGAAAGCACAACTCAAACAAGGTGGACAGGAAAAGATGACCGTTACAAAGCAACTGTCTCCCCTTACGCTGGTGTAAACATCTCTAAAAGGCTTTTTTTTTTTTTTAAAGCATTAAAGGCCCTGAGGACCTTAGCCAGGCACCCAGGCCTTCCCTACCTTTATCTACAGAAGATTTGCAAATAGAGAAATGCCAATAGGCCCTGCTGAGCCAGATGAGGTTATAATGAACTCAGGAGTGATTTATATACTTAGCAAGAAGAACAAAAAAAACACACAACTCAATTTCTCCATTTCCTGCAACTTCATTTGAAAGTTCTAAATACAGCTCAGTAAAGGGTGGGGTCTTGTTTGCCCTAAGAAGTGGTGGAGATAATTATTGATTTCAAAACTACAGAACACTTCATTCCCAAATCTGCAAGACAGAAAATAACCACAGCGAACATCTGAGTGCATGTAAGTCAGGCATGGTGCAAAGCCCTCTACAAGTACAATCTCATTTCAGAATCCCCCCAACAACATTGTAAAGATGGGCACTTTATGAGATCCATTTCACAGAAGAGGAAAACGAGGCTCAAAGAGATAAAACCAGATCTCTCTGCCATTTCCTTCTCCCTCTGGAGTATTCTAGCCTGGAGAATCCCATGGACTGTAGACTGCCAGGCTCCTCTGTCCATGGGGTCGCAAGAGTTGGACACGCCTTAGCAACTAAACCACCTCTCTGCCTCCAAGCTCAGCAGTAGCTCCAGAATTTCCATAGAAGGGGTTTAGGGGCAATGGTGTGGCCAGAAGGAATAGGATGTGGGCAGGGAGCTGTGCTGCTGAGCAAGCACTGTTTTCACTTGGATGCCATGTTATAGATCCGTGCTGTCCAACACGGTAGCCACTAGCCACATAAGACTATTGAAACAAATTGCAAGTAAATAAAATTTAAAAATCAGTTCCTCGGTTGCACAAGCCACACTTCAAGTGCTCAAGAGTCACATGAGGCTAGTGCTTAGTGTATCTGACAATTTCCATGATAGTATAAAATCGTACTGGACGGGACCATTACAGATCAACTAAAAACACCCAAGGATTCTAAAGATGCTTTTTTTCTGTTGCTATTTTTTTTTAATTTATTCACTTTAATGTTGTTTCACTATAAATTTATTTTTATTAATTGCAGTAAATACACGTAACATTGACCATACTGAAGCCCGGTAGTGTTAAGCATATTCTCATTGCTGTGTCACCATGGAAAGACTTTTACTCAGGCAAGGTTGAGAAAACATGTCGAGGGTGCTCAGACTGTGTATAGCTGGGGGTACTTTTAAAAATCCTAAAGCCCAGGGTGTACCCCAGAGGCACTGAATCAGACCCTCTGAGGAGTAGGGTCCAGATATCAGTGTCTTATGGCTCCCAGGGAATCCAATGCATTCATCGCTGTAACCGTGTCTGTTCTACCAAAAGGGGCACAGAACCGCCTCTTCCTCCTCTGGCCAGACCCACCCCTCTGGCCTGCTAGAGACCCCTGCCTGGGGGAGGTGGCTGGGAAGCAAGGCCCAGGCAAAACCCACCGTCCACCTCTAGGACTTGGGAGGCGGCTGGTGCTGACCCAACTAATACTTTCACTGCTGTCCAAATTCTTCAAGGCAAAAAAAGCAAATAAAAAGACACAGAGCTCAAAAGGCACTCCATTGATTTTTTTTTCTTCCCCCTACTTAAACTAGACAGGAAAAGAAAAACCACTTAGACACTATGATGGAGGTCATATATGCCAAGAAATCGGCATAGAAGGGAGGTTTTCTTGGTGAATTCCATCAACTTCCCCCAAACACAGTCTTGCCATGGCTCGACTGACTCAACCCAACTGGAGAGTGACAGGGAAATAATTCAATACAGAGAGTCCTTTTACAAGAGAGTTCCAGGGCTGGACACAAAGTGAATTCAAGGCAAGGTGTTCTCATTGAGGAGTTACTGAACTTTGGGTGAATTTACTTAATTCATGTAATTGAGGGTACCGACAAGCATAGTCACCCAACCTCAGGGACCAATGGGCTCCATGGACGTATAAAGGCGGCCCTCTGGCCAGTCACGGAGAAGACCATAGGGGCTTTGTATGGGGACAAGGAGAGAAGCCAAGGTTGGGGGTGACTTTCCCTTCTAGGAAGCCAGGAGGAGGGGAGGAGAGAGAAAGATAGGTTGTATCAGAGAAGCCTGGTAAGTAGGAGGAGCAGGGAAGCCACAACATGTTGATATATTATAAATTAAACCATTTCCACAAAAGTGACAGCCAGATGGGAGCCTCCCACCCCCATCTCCGCTCCCCCCGCCCCGAGTCCTCCCAGCGTCTCAGCTCAGGTTCACACCCCCAGGCTGGCTCTGGGCTGCAGGAGCTGCAATGTGACCCCTATTCCTTGCTAGGGTCTCCTGTGGGACTCAGGCAAGTGAAACGCTGCCTTCTAGAAACTAATCCACAGCCCCCTCTCTACCTTAGGCATGCTCTAAAGAACTCCAGCCTCAGGGTCAAAAAGACCAAGGTCTGAATGCCAGTCTGCCTCACCAGGGTGTTAAACAAATGATCAACTCAAAGCCTCAGTTTTCTCAACTGTAAAGCGAGGGTGATGTGAGGATGACAGGAAATCCTGGCACATAATAGATTCTCAAGTCCCTTCCAGCCCCTTGTTCACTACATGCAATAAATATAGTTGCTGTTGTTTAGTGGCTAAGTCATGTCCAACTCTTTTGCGACCTCATGGACTGCAGCCCCGCCAGGCTCCTCTGACCATGGGATTTCCCAGACAAGAATACTGGAGTGGGTTGCCATTTCCTTCTCCAGGGGATCTTCCTGACCCAGGGATCAAACCTGAGTCTCCTGATTGGCAGGAGGATTCTTTACCACTGAGCCACCAGGGGAGCCCAAATAAATAAAGAGCACTTGTATACCAGGTGGCACCCCAGACCATCTTAAACTGGGAAGCAGCAAATGACACAGCCCCATGCCAAGGTCCTTCCTGGGCTAAGAGGTAGGAAACACTGATGTTGAGGGGGTGGGGTTATAACATGCATGTGTGTGCGTGACACAGACTCAGATGAACCCTTCCACAGTCTCCAGCTCATTCAAGGAAAAACCTTGGCAGTCAAATACAACGGGCTTCCTCAGTGCTCATCCAATTAATTTATTCCATTTGTCTCTCCAGTTTGCTACTTAATAAGGACATATCAACAGTACAATCTGAAAATCTGAGTTAAACGGCTTCAGGCATCACAGTTCCCTTTCAGGGTCCCAAATGCGTCCTGTCTGCTGTCCTAGGCAGCTGAACCTGCCCTGTAGCTTTTGTTCGGCTCGGGGAGAGGTATTTCTCTGTTTTTGCAAAGGTGTGGGTTTTAGGGGAAAGTGTCCTGAAGGCAGTTCCGAGAAGTAATGGCAAACTCAAAATGATCTCATTTTCCCATACCCGATCGGAATATCTAAATGGTCTCGCTATAGAAGGAATCTGGCCAGCTCTTGCCCATCCCTGGGAAGACAGAAAGGGCCTAGATGAAAATTACAGATAAAGAGCCTAATGAATCAATAGTTTCAACCTTTTCACCCTCCAAGCACTTTAAAGACCTCATGTGAGCTGGCCAAATTGACACTGTTTTAGTTTTTTCCTTCTCTTTACCTCAACAGGCAAAAAGCGTTTGAAGGCTAAAAGGTCAGCAGCAGAGTATGTGTGGGACATACTTGTACTAAGAAACTGTTCAATGTCTCTCTGAAATACAAACTGAACTAGGGACCCTGTATCTTTACTTGCTGAAAATACAGCATCAAGCTCAACACTTGTGATGACACCAATGTTTGATCAATACTGTAGGACTGTGAGTACACGTTACTCTCATAAGAACTAAATGATGGGACTTTCCTGGCAGTTCAGTGGTTAAGTCTCCACAGTTCCACTTAGGGGACATGGGTTCGATCCCTGGTCAGGAATATCCCGCATACCACATGGTATGGCCGTAAAATAAATAAAATTACTCTATTAAAAAAATATAAATAAAAATTGGAAAAAAGAAAGAACTAAGTGATAGCTGAACTGGGCAAAATTCAAACTCAGCCTACCTTCCATGCAAACTATGACTAGGAATGACCTTCTCTCAACTGGGGCATTACCAACTAGGATCTCAGAATATTAAGGTTCACAGAATCAAACAAGTTCTAAACAATCTGGTTAAACATGATGTATAAGGGATTCGCCCCACAGAGACACTCAAGCCAAGACCAAAAAAAAAAGACTTCTTCCCAAACTGGGACAAGAAAAATTACACCTAAAAACCCTTGAAGTTTGATCTACAGAGAGCAAACCCTGTATCTCTGAACAGGCACCATTCCGGGCAGTTCCCTGCTGCTGGTTTTATGGCATCTTCACTTCTCTTCCTTCTCCCAGAGGCCTCCACTGAGGAAGCTGTAAAATCCCGGGCAAACACAGCCATTTGCTAAGAGAAAAAGCAATGTGGGGCCCATCTGTACTTTACAAGGGCTTGGCTTGTCTGTCTTTGCGTGTCACCATTTACAGAGCCAGTGCACCTCCCTCAGAGACCTGGCCACTGGCGGAGGCCTTGGCTGGATTTTCAGTATGTTTCTAAAGAAAACTTTTTTTTTTCTTGTTTTGAAAGAGTCAACAGAAGTCCGACAGGGGCTGACCAATGTCCTTCCCCAGGCTGGACTACCAGCCCCTCCTTCATGGCCACCATATTGAATTGAACTGGACCAGCAGCTCTCCAAGGGCAGCCTGGGCTCCTCACCGCCCAGCCAAAGGCCTTCCACACAGCAGGCCTTCAACAAACACTAAGTGAACCTCTTGTCTGACAGCAACCCCAAAACAAAACAGTAAGGGGGGGGAAGAAAACCCTGAAATCATTATCCAGCCCTGGATTCACGGCTCACATTCTTGATCTTGTGATAAGTAAGGGAAAATATCATGATGTGTTTTCGAACCACAAAAGATTTCCATGGAATTCAAGAAGTCCCTTTAGCAGGTCTAATTTTAGGTAGAATTTAGGAGGGAGGATACTGGTGGCAAACAGAGGTGGGGGGCAGTGGAAGGAACCTGAACAAGGCCCCTATTCTGCTCGGCACAGGTGCTGGTAACAGGACACCCTTGTCTAAAGTGAGACGTGGGGTGGGGAATTCAAGGTGGGGTTGGGTCTTCTTTCACCCCCAGTCACATTATATAACCCCAAAAACACTCTCCAACCCAGTACAAAGTCCTCCCTGCATTCGGGCCCCACACAGCTCCTAACATGCTGACTCTTGAGCAACAAGGCAGAGGAAAATATGTGATTTTAGCATCCAACTCCTTGTTTTTTTTAACTAAGTTAATTATTAAAAGAAGACAGACATCAACAGGGTGAACTGACCTCAAGTTTGGCCAGGGTCTCCTGGTCTTAGCAGCTCTCCAAACATCACCGAATTCTACATGCCAGTTCAATTACTTAACTAAAAAGATTTTCAAATACAAATCTCAGATCAGGATGTTGCACACCTGAAACTAATGTTATGTGTCACAGCTCAATTTTAAGGAAAAGTAATGGCACAGATTTGCTGTTTGAAGCACTAGCTGTGTTTCTTGGGACTTGGAGAGAAATGCCAAAAAGATTTCAGGATCAACTAATGTAGTTAACAGGGTTGAAACGCCAGAAGTCAGTCATCTGGCCTTCCACAGTCGCTTCCAAGCTCCAGTTCCCCTAGACGAATCGCCAGTGGGCCCATGCCTCCAGCCACATGAATCCTGTCTCTCCCTCTGGGACCAGCTCACACCAGATGACTTGATTTATGTGAAAAGGCAGCCAGTAAGCGATTTTGCACACCACCATTCATCAGTGACCACCACAGTAGGGTGGAAGAAAGGGAAAAAACACAAGGTTTCCTCTCATCAAGGAATCGATAAGTTATTTAACAGCTGCTGTGGGATCCCAGTGGAAGAAAACTAAGGGTTTCTTCATTGCTCCCATCCCCCTTAAAAGGATAAAACACACACCCTGACAGCCCAGGACTTAGCCAGATGAAGGATCGTTAGAAGAAAGCAGAAAGAATCCTCCCCAGCTTTTCCATGTCTTGAGGTTCTTTGGTTTGGGAAGATGGATGGAGCTAAGCCTTGAAATTACTCCATTTTTTGTTGTTTTCTTTTTTTTTTCTCCAAAGAGGAAACTGACTCCCTTCCTGTGTTGCTGTACATTTTGGAGAATCAAATGCTACTTTAAAACAAAATTTTTTTTTCCTTACCCTTTCCTCACCCCACTTCAACATCACTTCTGAGAAAATGACCTAAAAATGTTCTCAAGATGGCATTCCAAATGAGCTTCCAACACATACATGTGTCCTTCACAGCAAACAAAAAGGGGACCACAAGCATCGTAAACTTATCCTGGGAGCTCAAGAAAAAAGGAGGATAAGCAGGTCCTTAGAAAGACAGCCCACTTCAGATATTAAAAAGTGACTTATTGCTGACAACTTTGTGCATAAGCATACCACACAACGCTACATACCCAAATTTTAAAATTCCCCTTTAAAATGTCACTGCCTTCTAATCCATGAAGAAGTCTTTTCCAAAGAAAACTCCATGAAAAACCCTCTGCAGCTGTCTTAGCCATAAACAATCATGGAAATTAGATACCCCCCTCTTTTCCCCTTATCTCTCTACTCCCCAAAAGTCTGAAATTCTGCAGATCTCAAGGCATGTTTTCGTCTTCCACTCCACTTCACTTTGAAAACCTTTGACTGCCAAAACAAAACAAACCTTTAAAATAAATGCCTTCCCAACAGGATGTTGAACAAACCCGACTCAATTCAGAGAAAGAGCTCAGGAACCACAAACTATAGATCCAGCACTCAAAGGGTATTAAGTAAGTCTTTATTTTTAACTGGAATCTTGTGGAAGGAGAAGCACGCCACTTTAGCACCCACAAATCAGCCTCCCCGGCCAGAAAACACTGCAGGGCAGCCAGGAGACACCAGGTGGAAAGCATGGGCGCCCGCCCTGAAGTGGGTTACTTTCTGAAGGGCTTCGGGTTCCAACCTGTAAGAACTGAGCCTGGATTCTGGATTAATGAACAAAGAGTAAGGAGAAAAAAATCAGGCGTGAACACACAGAGACTGCAGTGGGGACATGGGTTAGGTCACTGGGTCCTCCTAATACAGAGGGACTAGAAACATCCATTTCTCTCCTCCAAAACACACAAGCAGTTCTCCCAACCCATCTCAAATTCTTCCCCTGGTGATCAGAATCCAAGTGTGCCTCCAACCAAATCTTGTTTGATTACAACGCCTGTAGATTTCACTTAAGAAATATCCCAGAGTCTACAGAGGGAACCAAGCTTTGTCTCAATTATTCAATGGGGGCTGGGGGCAAAGGAATGAAAGGGCTGTCTTTGAACAGGACATAATCCATCTAATTCCAAGGGGCTGGATTAGAGGCATTCCTGGGCAAGCAGGGTCGCTGAACAGAATGCTCCACCAATGTCAATTTCTGACAAAAGGCACAGGCTCTGCAGGAGGATTTCAAAATGGACCAGACCAGGACGCAGGCACCTTGGCAAAGTTCACCCTGGGTGAGGTGGCAGTTGGTGCTAAGAGGGGAAAACAGGCCATGACAGCTGAGCATTCCTTCCCAAAGTCCATCTCCCAGGCGGAACCCTCTCCAAACCTTACATTTCAACAGACAAAAGCACCTCCAGGCGCGCAGGCAGAGGCTGAAGAGGGGCTGTCCACACCCACTCGCTGTACAGCTTTCCAAACCTGCCCACTCGTTTTGGAAGCCGAGCTTTTAATTAAACACCACCTCCCCGGATCTGTTGAGGCAAACTGGAGCTGGGCTAGAGCCAAAGAGAAGCTCCCTAAATACACATGGAAGAAAAAAAAAATTCCCCCCACCGCCCCCAATTCCCACCTCCAGCCAGCTCAAGCGGCTGGTTATATTTCCTTTAGATTAGTAACACAAGGCCCTGGTCTATCTCTATGCACAGAAAATCCACATTCAAAGATCAGGTTATCCCCAGTCCCACCCTTCGCAGGAAAAAGCCTGGGTGTTGTTCCCCGCCCCCATCACACACACTCACGCGCGCGGGGGCGGGCACGCGCGCACACACACACACACACACAGTCTTCACAATCCTTCCAAGAGAAAACCTAGTGTCTGTGTATGTTGGGCGGGTGGGGGATACAGTTGTTTAAGGTGTCCCAGTCCCGCCTTCGGGCTTGGAGCCTCAGTCTGGGGACGTGGGGTCCCCGCAAGACTGCTCTGGGAACTTCTGCTCCACGCCCCAGGGGAGGGCCGAGGGAGGCACGCAAACCCTTACCAGCTTTGGAAGAGCCTAATTAATACCTAATTTGCTCAGATCGCCCCCAGGTGGACCTGAAAGCCCACGAGGGAGAGGGAGGTCTCCCTCGCAGTATCTCGAGTTGGGGGGCTCCTTCTCACAGCTGGGCAGAGCCCCTCCCCTCTCCCCACCACTGCGCCAGGCGCCCCCATCCCGTACCCCAGGGAATCAGGTGTCCGCCAAAGCACCCACCCCCGGCAGGTCGCAGACATTCAGACCAGCGACAGACAATGGAAAACTTGGAGCCAGGGCCCGGGGCCCCCAGGGAAATGAGATGATGCGGTCCCCTGGGACAATGAGCGGGAGAGGGCAGGGACCATCAGATACCGCCCCCCTCCCCAAGAGAAGCCGCCCGCTCGGAGACCCAGCAGAGCCCGAAGCGGCGCCCCGGCTGAGCAGGTGACACCCGGGCCGGAGCGCTCTCGCAGGTGGCCGGCGGTCACCGCGCAGGCAAGGGCCGGGCGGCTGGCCCGGGGCGGAGGCGAAGCCGCGCGGCGGGGTCAGAGCGCAGCGGCGGCCGCAGCCGCTCACCCGACGTCCTACCTTCATGTCGCTAATGATGGTCTGGAAGAGGCCTCCGAGCGCGCTGCATTCCTTCTCAATCACAGCCTCCATTTTCCGGGCGCGGGCAGGAGCAGGACACACACTCGGAGCCGCCTGGACTGTGCGCGGGGCCGAGGATCGCTCACCCCGGGAGGAATTTCACCCTCCGAGCGACACACCTCCGACTCGCAGCCTCTTCTGCAAAGAGGACGAAATGCCCGAGGTCGACTGTTCTCTGCCCAAAATAATACTAAAAATTTAAAAAAGCCAAACCGCTCTGTAGGGCGCCTACAGGCAGCGCTGAGCTCCTGGCCTTAAAAATGCCCGGAGAAGACTGACGATCAGGCCACCACTGGTGCCCACGACAGAAACGGCAAAGCCCATCGTGAAGCAGAGAAAATCGCCCGCTGACCCGGGGCCAGCGCCATTTCAAAATGCAAGATTTTCTAATTTAACCGATGTTTCTGAAATGAAACAAAAAAAATCGCCCAAGAGCAGAGCGAGTCTGCTCGCGGAGCCCTGATCTGTTGCTCGCAGCCGCGGCCGCCGCCTCCTTTTCTGTCCTGCGCGCCCAGCCCGGGTGCTCGCTACAGCTCGGCTCCAGGGGACGTTCGCAGGGGCGCACGCGCGCTCGCGGCCGTGCGTCCGCGCGGAGGCGCGGGGAGTGCGCGCGCACGGGGCCGTGCGGCCGCCGCACGCGGGTGGGGCTGGGAGCGCGTGCCCGGGAGGCGCGTAGGGCGCCGGCCGCAGAGAAGAGCCGGCAGGCGCGCGGGCAGTGCGGAAAAGATCTAACCCCCGCGGGAGCCTCCTCCGCCGAGCACCCCCCCCCTCCCCTGGGCCGCGGGTCGCAGAGCCGAGAGGGAGTGTCAGCACGCGGCTGGTCGAGCGCCTACACCACAATGGCTGCGAGCGCCCGGCACGGAGGGTGCAGCCGCCGGCCCCGGGGACTTGCACGGTGGCACGATAAACGCAGTACCTTGCAACTAGGGAGCGCTCGGTAGGGCGGGAAAACTGCCGCTACTGCTGTTGCTGCTGCAGGCTTCTAAGAGGCCCGTTCTCTGCTATCAGGGCTGCAGAGCCAAGTCACGATTGCCAGCAGCCAAATACGTAATTTAGAGTTCGGAGCGTATCCTGCAGCGAGATGCCGAGTTCAATAAATTGCGGGATTATGGGAAAGCGGATTGATTTTGCTATTGCAAAATAAATGGCATTGCGCTTCTGTGTCCTGCTCATCAGTTTGTGGAGATTGCTGACTGTCCCTGACTCGGACGGTGGTTTTTCAGGCGCGCTGAGGACATCCGGGTGGTGGTGTCACTGCAGAGAGCCCCGCTGGGAGTTTTAATCTGGAAATAGCACCAATGGACTCAGGTTAATTTGGGAGCTGGTGGTTTGTTTTCCCAGCTCCACCGCCTAACCACGCAACCGGCTTTGTCATTTAGATCAACACCAAATAGATAAAGGAGGAGGGGAGTCAAATGAGTAGCTTTGCAAAGACCTGAAAACAAGCCCCCAACCCTGGGCTGTTCCTTTGACCCTTGAGTTGATCCTTTGAAGCACAAAGCAGGAGGAAAACAAAAGGTGGGAGAGGGTAACAACAGAAACTGTGCAAAGTGCTGTACAGACTCCTATCCGACTCAGAAATAGGAAAAGATCTGGCTTTGAAAACTGCGTGAACCAAAGCGATGCATGGAGCTGAATATCGCGGCTGTAGAAGATAATTTTTCTCTGGGCCACTCTGCCCCATTGTTAGTCATCATCTCCCTCTCCACCCCTGTTCCCCAAATCATGAGGAGTGTTACTGCTAGAATTAACTCACGTCTTGGACAACCCCCTGGATCCTGTCCTCAAGGTCACTTGGATGTATAATTCTCATCTTCACCTTGCCAATAACCTTGACACATAGTTTGCTTTTGATCATTATCATTATTATGATTTTAATACTATCAGTATTATAGTGATCAGAATCACTGCTTGTAGGGCCAGGTTGTCTGGGTTCAAACTCCAGGTGAAAACCTATACATGGTATGAGCTTTGGCCGTACTAAATTGGCCTCAGTTTCTTCACCTGCAAATGGGGATAAAGGGAGCATCAACCTTACATGGCTGTTCGAGTTTTACCTGCACTATTGTACATGAAGCATTTAGACCAGTTCCTAGCCTATAGTAAATAAACACTCAGTAAATCTCATCAACAGAAATAGATTCACTGCAGCACTGTTCACAATAGCCAAGATGTGGGAACAACATAAATGTCCATGGCAGTTAAATGAATAAAGCAAATGCAGTCTATACACACAATGAGACATTAACCTTAGGAAGGAAATCGAGGATTTCACTGACACTTCGCTGCCAATGCAGGGGGTGCAGATTCAATCCCTGGTCGGGGAAATAAGATCCCACATGCCTCGAGGCCAAAAGATAAAAATAAATAAATAAATAAAAAATTTAAAAGAAGGAAATCCTGCATTATGGGACAACATGGATGAAACTGAGGACATTATGCTAAGTGACAAGACACAGCTAAGTCAGAGGACAAATACTGCACGATTCCACTCATATGAAGTGTGTAAACTTGTCAAGCTCATCAAATTGGAGAGATAAGAACGCTGGTCACCAGGGGCTGGAGGGTGGGGGTATGGGGAGTTTCTAATCAATGATCATGAAATCTCAGCTACGCAGAAGGAACAACTTCCAGAGGTCTGTTGCACAATACTGCTTATAATTAACCATGCCATATTGTACACTCTAAAATCTGTCAGGCGGGTAGATCAAATGTGAAGTGTTCCTACCACAATGAAATAAAATTTGAAAAAGAAGTAGGAACCAGGTCAAGGTTCATTCTCACCCTGGTCCCAGAGTGCATGTCGTAAGCCTATAATGTTGGCATGCTGTCCCACTGACATGGCCGAGGGCCTACTGTATACAGTCTATGTGTTTTACCTGTATTGTATCTAATCATCACCACAGCCTTGAGAAGAAAGTGGTCAATCAAGCCTTTATTTTACTGTTGGAAAGTGGCATGCAGGACTCCAGCTGTGGACGGCTGACTCCCATGCCTGAGGGGTTCCTTCTACCCAGTCTCTAACCCTTCCGGGCTAGAGCCCCACGCCTAAGGCCAAGGACCCTGCAGCCAGCTCTCCTGCCACGTGCCTGCATTTCGATGCCCCCAAAGCCCCAATTCTAGCAGTGTTTCCCAAAGCTCACCTCTTTTGCCTCCTTATTCTTTGGCTCTGCACTAGCTTCGGATCCAAGAGGCAGGCCCTTGTCTTTCACAACCAAGTAAAGCACCCCAAATCACCTTGAGAGGGAGTCTGGGTGTCTCCACAAGGCAGGCAAGGCCTAGAGGTGAGATGACAACACTTGGCATTTTTAATAAGGTGAGTCTGAGAAATGGAGGGATTTTGAGCAGGAAAATAACAAAGTCAGACTGACACCCCCTACACATGACATGTTTTCCCCCATGTTTGAGCATCCCTCTAAGTTTTTCTCTCTTCAAGACACCCAACACTCACTGAGCAGGCATCCAGATTTTATTAACATGCAATTCATCCCAGGAGTATTTGCTTGTTTTTAAATAACTCTTAGGAGGAGAAACACAAAGTAATGAATCCATTGGAGGAATTTCAACTCCCCTGATCTTGGGAAGGAGAGTTGGGAAGGCAAGGAAGTCTTTCCCAAGCAGTGCCCATCACCCTCCTTGTGGACCCTGGACTAGGGTGTGCACCACCATCTCCTGGCTCTGTGACCTCGAGGACACTGTATGATCTCTGCAGCCAGCCTCTTGGGAGTTCCTAACCCATGAGCCTATTACCCTGTAATGCCTCACACCGCAGTTCCCTTCCCTCCCAGACGTGAGTCCTAGCCCTGGGTGCATGAGCTGTACAAGGGCCTGGCATGGTTCTCAAACTTGGCAGTTGACATGCCCTGGGGGAATTTTAAAACACCTGCGCCTGGGCTCCACTCCCACGGAAGCCTGATTTAACTGGTCTGTGGCCTGGGCCTCAGGACTTTTTAAAGTCTCCCAGACAAGTCTAATGTACAGCAAATTTAAGAACCCTGATCTAAGGAAATTGAACAGAAGATACCCATGCCCAGGTCCTACCCCTAAATAACTAAAGTAGAGTCTCTGGGGACTGGGATCCAGAAGTTTTTTAATGTATCATACAGATTTCATTCCATCTTCCTAAAAGGATGTATAGGCATGTGTGTATGTGTGTATCTTGTCACTATTTGCTTTACATAAATGAGATCACATCACACACACTCACATGCACGTTTCTAGATCTTGTAAGTAACACTTTTATTAGCACCTCTTGCTATCAACAATTCCTGGAGAAATCCCTCCAGGTCAGCTAATATTGTCCTACTACGTTCTTTAGTTACTTTCACTTTTTTTTTTTTTTAATTTTGATGAAACTTTAGAGGTACAGAAACAGTACAAGGAGAGTGCAGGGCTTCTCCATTACTCTTCATTCAAGTCCCCTGATGATAACCCATTATGGTATTTGCTCCAGGCCTAGGTGTGGTTTACAGCCTTCTCAGCTGATTCTAATGTGCGGCTAGATTGTGTGTGAGGCCCCCAGTTTGCCACGAGACTTCGGGCAATGTTAGTAAAACCCCTGACCCTCGTGAGGGGTCTTTGCATTAGAGGGAGCTGTGCGAGGTGGTTGAGTGGATAGGCTCAGAATCAGTCTGCCTGGCTTTGAATTCTGGCTCATCCTTGTCCTTTTCTGTGCCTCAGTTTCTATAAAACAGATCATGGAAATACAAGGCGTTAAGGCTGTATGAGGCCTGAATGGCATTACTTAGTCTAGTACTTGGTACATAGTAAGTACTCATAAAGGCTAGTTATTAGTATTTTTAAAAATATTTTGGCCTTGTAGTGCGCAGAATCTTAGTTCCCTGACTAAGAATCGAACCCCAGGCCCCCTGCAGTAAAAGCATGAGAGCATAAGCACTAGAGCGCCAAGGAATTCTCAAGCTATTAACATATATTAATTATTAGCATGGCTCTTCTATGAAATAAAATTGGTTTAAGCTCACTCTCATGACCTCTAAGCAGAACTCTTGATGAGCCCAGAGCCACCAAATTCCTTAAAAAACAGGAGTTGTCAGTACAGTAAGGGCTTCCCTGGTGGCTCAGTGGTAAACAGTCCACCTGCAATGCAGGAGTCGGAGATGTGGATTCATTCCCTGGGTCAGGAAGATCCCCTAGAGGAGGGCATGGCAGCCCACTCTAGTATTCTTGCCTGGAGAATCCCATAGACAGAGGAGATCGGCAAGCTACAGTCCATAGGGTCACAAAGAGTCATATGACTGAAGCAACTTAGCACACACACGGTATATCAAACTGTCTCAAATGTAGAGTCAGAGCCCCTTTTGAAATGAAACTAGCAAGAGTCAACAAATCATATCTGTGGCAATGACTCACCTTGAGATGTTTGGGATGTGTTTGTTGATGGTGACCTGGGAGACACTCAAATGTAACGTCAGTGTGCAGAACATATCACGGGGCAGGAAGCTCATGAAAGAAGGTATCACTTCATGAACTGATTGGCTGCCAGGCCAAATAATGCTGGAACAGTAGGGTCACAAGCCCATGCCCACAGGGGTTAGGCAGTGCACCTGAGTAAAGCTGGCCAGGTATAAGTTCACCTGGTCAGGGAGACTGTCAAGCTCTGAAGAGCAAGTTCTCCTTCCAAGCCCAGCTGCTCCCCAGTCGAAGGCCAAATGGGAAGATGGGCCCTGAATTTCCACATATTCCAGTCCTTCTGGTAGAGCTGAAAGCTTGGACCTTGATGAGAAGTATGCCCAAATCAAAATATTTTAAAATTTCCCTGTTTTTAGAAACTCACCTGGAGATCAGCATGCAGCTTCTGATCATGGGAATCAAATACAGTAATTCCCTTACATATGAACAAGCTCTGTTCTAAGAGCACATTCTTTTTCTTTTCTTTTTTTTAACATTTTTTTTTAAATTTATGTTTAACTGAAGAATAATTGCTTTACAGTATTGTGTTCAATTCAGTTCAGTCGCTCAGTCATGTCCGACTCTTTGCGACCCTATGAACCGCAGCACGCCAGGCCTCCCTGTCCATCACCAACTCCCAGAGTCCACCCAAACCCACATCCACTGAGTTGGTGATACCATCCAACCATCTCATCCTCTGTCGTCCCCTTCTTCTCCTGCCCTCAATCTTTCCCAGCATCAGGGTCTTTTCAAATGAGTCAGCTCTTCGCATCAGGTGGCCAAAGTATTGGAGTTTCAGTATTGTGTTGGTTTCTATCAAACATCAACATGAATCAGCCATAGGTTTACCTATGTCCTCTCCCACTTGAACATCCCTCCCTCCCCTCTAAGTTCTTACCAAGCCCCTCCTCCCTGCCCGTTTGAATTCCCTGAGTCATACAGCAAATTCCCTTTGGCTATCTATTTTACATATAATAATGTATGGAGTTACTCTCACCATACATCCCACCCTCTCCTTCCTTCCCCCCACCCAGTCGTGTCCATTCTTAAATCCATCTTGTACGTTAAGTCCAGCAAAGTTAGCCTGGGTACCCAATTAACACAATCGGCTCCATACTACCATACTGCAATAGGTTTGTAATACTTTTCACAAAAATAATACTTACATAAAAAACAAACAAACATAAAAAATACAGAAAACGTTTTAAACCTTATGGTACAGTACCTTGAAAGATACAATGGTACAGTACAACAACTGGCATGTAGGGGCTTCTGACATCCTTCACTTTTTTTATATTCTCCCAAATGCCTGCTGACTACTAACCTGGCTTCTGAGTAGCCTTGATATTTAGAACGGGGCTCCCAGGGGAGTTGATATCTCCATTGCATTTTTAGAACAAGAGTGTCCCAGGCCTGATCGCTTCTTCTTCCTCTTAAGCTTAGCTTTTTCTGTTCCACACAACTCTGATGAGACCAAGGAACATTTTGTATGTAATGTATGAGTTCTGGTTAGAGTAGCAATAAAAGAAGATGAAAAGCATATTATTTGAGAACACCCTACCTCTAACATACCATGTGAAGCAATTGAAAAACCATCTAGTTATTTCTAATCAACCAGAGGCGTCTGAGTTGACCTAGAAATGGAAAATATTACACATTATACAAAACCGAACATTTTGTGATATAAACAGTCTGAAAAGGGGACTTCCAGTTTTTGTAGTGAGGCAGATTCTATAACCTGAAAGCCCTCCAGCTATAGCCTTGAAGACACTCAAGGTACAATGTAACCAGAATCCTTTCAAATTCATGGTAGAGCTGGCATGAAAGAAAGGAAGTCCTCAGAGGCTGGAAGCAAAGAGGAAGCTGACAACCAGCAGAGAATATGTGAGAGCTGATCCCTCCATTTCCCTGGGAGGAGCCCTTGGTTTCAGAAATCCAGGGACCCAGATATTCACCCACAAAGGGGAATCAGAAAAAGAGGCCTTGGACCCATACGTCCTCCATGTATGAAGGGTGCATAACTGAGAGCCCTCTGCAGAGTCAGGAAGCCCCCTCCCTCATGCAACCACCCCCCACAATGGCACAGCTTCAAGGACAGGTGGACCAGGAAGCAATGTGCCTAGCAGGACAGGTAGCCAATGCAAAGTGTGATAGCCTTGGTTCAGGCTCTGGGTAGGGAACCAAAAAGGGTACAGGGAGAATGTGCAACCAGAGTCCTGCACCACAGCTGCGTTTGGAGTTTGAATTTGTTTTACCTTGAATAGATCCAAAATGCCCAACATAAGAATTAATGTGAAAACTTGTTACTGGCCTAAAATAATCCTGAGTAACCCAGCAGAAGCAACAGAGAAATGGCTCAGAGGGGATCCACTTTCAATCAAGTCCTGATAGGATTCCCGCAGATAAAGGCCCTGGAATGAGTTCAAAATTCAAAATTATACATTACGTAAAGGAATAGATCGAGAGTCAGCAGACAGGGACTTCCCTGGTGGTCCAATGGTTAAGAATCCACCTTGCAATGCAGGGGACATGGGTTCAGCTCCTGAGTCGGGGAACTAAGATTCCAAATGCCTCAGAGCAACTAAGCCCAAGTGCTGAAACTACTGAGCCCATGCACCACAGCTAGAGAGTCTGTGTGCCACAAGGAAAGAGCCCACATGGCTCAGCAAAGAGCCCACATGCCGCAACTAAAACCAGACACAAAGAAATAAAATTTTAATAAGAAGAGTCAGTGGACATAACTAATATCAAGATTTAACCCATGACTAATATCAAGATTTAACCCATGAGAGTTAAAGATAATCCAACAGTCTAAGAGATAAGTATATCTAACATGGTTAAAATAAAGGAGGGAACAAAAGCACAACATGCTGTGAAAAGAGGAAAAGCACTGTGAAAGAATTACGTTGACTGCCTAGTAATAAAAACTAAAATCATTGAAACTACGATATGTATTCGAACTTTGTATGGACAGGTTAGGAAGCCTAATAGACACAGAACTGAAAAGAGAATTTTTGATCAGAAAGATCAGAAGAAAGCACACAGAAATAAAAAAGTAGAAAATAGAAAAAAAGAGGTTAGGAGACAAGGACATAAGGAGAATAAAGCTTAATGTTAGAGAAGGAGGAGAGGGGAAAACGGATATTTCAAGAGACATTGGGTGAGAATTTTCTAGAGTTGATGAAATACATAAATCCTCAGATTTAGGTAGCACATCACATTCTGAACAAGATAAACTCAATGAATATATATATTCTCATACTGAAAAATTGTGATTTCTGCTGTATACTCATTTCCTTCAAAGTGGTTTGAAAAAAAAACTTACAATAATAATAAAAAATAAAACTGTTTTTACTGAACATCCTTGCTGCTGGAGAGTGTAGTAAAATCACTTATTATCAGAAGTTACTATCAGGATTAACCACCATCTGCAGAAACTGAAGGAGAGTTGGTGCAACGGCCCTTTGGAAGAGATAGTGGTATCACTGTGCTGACCACACTTTTCCTTGTCAAATTTCTCTTTCAGGCTGTTTATCTGGAGTTTTGTATCAGCAGGGTACTGGCAGGAAACAGATGGCCCAGTGCAACTGAAAATGGAGGAAGTTTAAGAAAGAGACACGGGCAGGGCTGAAGGAAACCAGTGGGACTGGGCAGTTCCGGGGGCCGAGGCAGGATGCCATGGCCACTCCTGGGACTGTCAGGCAAGGAGGGCTGGAGCCTGGAGCCCCAAGAGGCAGCCGCACAGAGAAGGCCACCTGGTAGGAGCCGTTGGCTTCAGTAGAGTGAGGCAGCCAACCTGCCCTGCAGGGACCAAACCCCAACAGAACCAGGATCCCTGGTTTGCCCAGGAGAGTTTGTTCACCTCCATTCTGGTCATAGCAAACACCCTCTTCCAACAACACAAGAAAAGACTCTACACATGGACATCACCAGATGGTCAATACCAAAAGCAGATTGATTATATTCTTTGCAGCCAAAAATGGAGAAGCTCTATACAGTCAGCAAAAACAAGAACGGGAGCTGACTGTGGCTCAGATCATAAACTCCTTATTGCCAAATTCAGACTTAAATTGAAGAAAGTAGGGAAAACCACTAGACCATTCAGGTATGATCTAAATCAAATCCCTTACAATTATACAGTGGAAGTGACAAATAGATTCAAGGGATTAGATCTGATAGACAGAATGCCTGATGAACTATGGACAGAGGTTCATGACATTGTACAGGAGGCAGGGATCAAGACCATCCCCAAGAAAAAGAAATGCAAAAAGGCAAAATAGTTGTCTGAGAAGACCTCACAAATAGCTGAGAAAAGAAGAGTAGCTAAAGAAAAGGAGAAAAGGAAAGATATACCCATTTGAATGCAGAGTTCCAAAGAATAGCAAGGAGAGATAAGAAAGCCTTCCTCAGTGACCAATGCAAAGAAATAGAGGAAATAATAGAATGGGAAAGACTAGAGATCTCTTCAAGAAAATTAGAGATACCGAGGGAACATTTCATGCCAAGATGAGCACAATAAAGGACAGAAATGGTACGGACCTAACAGAAGCAGAAGATATTAAGAAGAGGTGGCAAGAATACACAAAATTATACAAAAAAGATCTTCATGATGCAGATAACCACGATAGTGTGATCACTCACCCATAGCCAGACATCCTGGAATGCAAAGTCAAGTGGGCCCTAGGAAGCATCATTATGAACAAAGCTAGTGGAGAAGGAAATGGTAACCCACTGCAGTGTTCTTGCCTGGAGAATCCCAGGGACGGTGGAGCCTGGTGGGCTGCCATCTATGGGGTCGCACAGAGTCGGACACGACTGAGGTGACTTAGCAGTTAGCAGTGGAGGTGATGGAATTCCAGTTGAGCCATTTCAAATCCTGAAAGACGATGCTGTGAAAGTGCTGCACTCAGTATGCCATTGCCAGCAAATTTGGAAAATGCGGCAGTGGCCACAGGACTGGAAAAGGTCAGTTTTCATTCCAATCCCAAAGAAAGGCAATGCCAGAGGATGCTCAAACTACCACACAATTGCACTCATCTCACACGCTAGCAAAGCAATGCTCAAAATTCTCCAAGACAGGCTTCAACAGTATGTTAACTGTGAACTTCCAGATGTTCAAGCTGGATTTAGAAAAGGCAGAAGAACCAGAGATCAAATTGCCAACATCAGTTGGACCACTGAGAAAGCAAGAGAGTTCCAGAAAAACATCTACTTCTGATTTACTGACTATGCCAAAGCCTTTGACTGTGAGCATCACAACAAACTGTGGAAAATTCATCAAGAGATGGGAATACCAGACCACCTGACCTGCCTCCTGAGAAATCTGTATGCAGGTCAAGAAGCAACAGTTAGAACTGGACATGGAACAACAGACTGGTTCCAAATAGGGAAAGGAGTATGTCAAGGCTGTATATTGTCACCATGTTTATTTAACTTATATGCAGAGTACATCATGAGAAATGCTGGGCTGGATGAAGCACAAGCTGGAATCAAGATTGCCAGGAGAAATATCAATAACATCAGATACATAGATGACACCACACTTATGGCAGAAAGTGAAGAAGAACTAAAGAGCCTCTTGATGAAAGTGAAAGAGGAGAGTCAAAAAGTTGGCTTAAAACTCAACATTCAGAAAACTAAGATCGTGGCATCCAGTCCCATAACTTCATGGCAAATAGATGGAGAAACAATGGAAACAGTGACAGACTTAATTTTTTTGGGCTCCAAAATCACTGCTGATGTTGACTGCAGCCATGAAATTAAAAGACGCTTGCTCTTTGGAGGAAAAGCTATGATCAACCTAGATAGCATATTAAAAAGCAGAGATGTTACTTTGCCAACAAAGGTCCGTCTAGTTAAAGCTATGTCTTTTCCAGTAGTAATGTATGGATGTGAGAGTTAGACTGTGAAGAATGCTGAGTGCCAAAGAATTGATGCTTTTGAACCGTGGTGTTGAAGACTCTTGAGAGTCCCTTGGACTGCAAGGAGATCCAACCAGTCCATCCTAAAGGAGATCAGCCCTGGGTGTTCATTGGAAGAACTGATGTTGAAGCTGAAACTCCAATACTTTGGCCACCTCATGTGAAGAGTTGACTCAATGGAAAAGACTCTGATGCTGGGAAGGATTGGGGGCAGGAGGAGAAGGGGACGACAGAGGATGAGATGGTTGGATGGCATTACTG
Organism: Giraffa tippelskirchi; assembly: GCF_054371585.1. NCBI lineage: Eukaryota > Metazoa > Chordata > Mammalia > Artiodactyla > Giraffidae > Giraffa > Giraffa tippelskirchi. Next base: position 61,883,455 of record NC_137280.1, read on the forward strand.
ACTCAATGGACATGAGTTTGAGCAAGCTCCGGGAGTTGGTGATGGACAGGGAGCCTGTCATGGTGCAGTCCATAGGGTTGCAAAGAGTCAGACACGACTGAGCAACTGAACTGACTGACTGATTCTTCTTTCTCAGAAGTGTTCCAGTTTAGACAATAAATTATTTGATGGCTTGCATAAGGGAGCTTGTTGGTACCATCCATAGCATCAGCTTCCTGGGGAACCAGGCAGAGTAGCCAAAGATGGAAGCTAGTGAAGGAATGCAGGTTGAGCATCTCCTGCTTAGCAGTACATTTCTTTAAGAGCAACTTTATTATTGGACTTCCCTGGTGGCACAGTAGATAACAGTCTGCCTGCCAATGGCACACGATGTAAGGGTTTAATCCCTGGTCCAGGAAGATTCCACATGCCACAGAGCAACTGAGCTCATATGCCACAACTACAGAGTCCACACTCCAGAGCCTGCGAGCTGCCACTTCCGAACCCACATGTTTAAAGCCTGTGCTCTGCATCAAGAGAAGCCACCACAATGAGAAGCCCGCACGTCTCAGTGGAGAGTAGCCCCTGCTCACTGCAACTAGAGAAAGCCTGCATACAGCAACAAAGACCCAGTGCAGCCAAAAATGAAATAAAATACCTTTCTTATTCACATACTATTAAATGTGCCCTTTTCAAGTATAAAATTTCCCGATTTTTAGTATATTTACAGAGTAGGGCAACCTTTGCTACAACCAATTTTAGGACATTTTCATCCCTTCTCAAAGTCACTCTCTACCCGTTAGCATCACTCCCCATTTCTCCCCAACCTCTCCATGCCCAGCCTAGGGGACCACTCATCTACTTTTTTGTCTCTGTAGATGTGCCTATTTTACACATTTCATATAAATGGAATCATAAAATATGTGGCTTTTTATGTCTGGCTTCTGTCGTGTAGCATATAATGTTTTCAAGTTTCATCCATATCACAGCACATGTCACTGCTACTTTCCTTTTGATGGCAGAATAATATTTCATTATATGGATATACCACATTTTGTTTATTCATTTATCAGTTGATAGATATTGGAATTGTCTCCACCTATTGGCCATTATGAATAAAGATACTGTGAATAACTGTGAACAGGTTTTTTGTGGACATATATTTTCAGTTCTCCTGGGCATCCTCCTATGGTGGAATTGTTGAGTCATATGGAAAATATATCTGTAATCTTTTGAAGAATTGTCAGTTTCCCAGTAAGTAGATTTATACTCCATATAATTCATAAGTTTTTTTCACAACATGAATTAGCTCTGATGGAGTCATTGTTTATTTATAATGGTGACATCATCTGTCCACATCAAGATAGTTTCCTGCTATGTCATCCCCAACTAGTCATTGATGGAGTAGTAAACCTATTACTCTGCATTTCACTCACAGTAAATTGTTTCCTGAGGTTTCTAGTAGCATAATTTTAGAGATTTAAGAAATTATTTTAGAATAATCCCATTGCTAAAGTGAAAGGTCCGTCTAGTCAAGGCTATGGTTTTTCCAGTAGTCATGTATGGATGTGAGAGTTGGACTATAAAGAAAGCTGAGCACCAAAGAATTGATGCTTTTGAACTGTGGTGTTGGAGAAGACTCTTGAGAGTCCCTTGGACTGCAAGGAGATCCAGCCAGTCCATTCTAAAGCAGATCAGTCCTGGGTGTTCATTGGAAGGACTGATGTTGAAGCTGAAACTCCAATACTTTGGCCACCTCATGCGAGGAGCTGACTCATTTGAAAAGACCCTGATGCTGGGAAAGATTGAGGGCAGGAGGAGAAGGGGACAACAGAGGATGAGATGGTTGGATGGCATCACCGACTCAATGGACATGGGTTTGGGTAGACTCCTGGAGTTGGTGATGGACAGGGAGGCCTGGCGTGTTGCGGTTCATGGAGTCACAAAGAGTCGGACACGACTGAGCGACTAAACTGAACTGAACTGAAAGTGCTTCTACCACTAAGACTCCCAGGTAAACAGAATTCTACTATAGCCAATTAATATTCTGTCTGTACATCTGTCTTTTATAAGTTTGTTGAGTGGGAGTCTATCACTAAGTCAGTTAATTCTGGATTCACTGGCAAGGCCAAGATCCTGGATCTATAAAGCTCATTCCGATGTATTTGGACAGCAGAGTACTTAAAGAGGCATAAGAATTAGGCAGACCTGGAAGTAAGAGGCTGAGGCCTAGGAACTTAGCATCAACAGTCTCTGTTCCACCCACTTCACACATTTAAGCAACATAGGTGGTCCAGGGCTCCCTCTCCTTGGCAACCCCACAAGCATACCTGCAATTTCAGGAGGTTTGCCAGGGGAGACGCCAGTTTCCTTCTCCTATGCCTGGAGCTTTTCTTTGAAATCAACAGCAAAAACAGGAACACAGGAGACCAGTCTTTAATGTGGTGACATGCTAGGATGGAATGGGTATGGGTTTTGGAGTCATCGAGATTCAAGTTCACATCCTCATGGCTTTGTATCTCAGCTGTACCCATGAGCAAATTACTTAACCGGTCCATACCATCATTGGCAAAACACAAAAGATAATGCCAACTACTAAGTCTTAAGGATTGGAGATAATGTGGTTCTTGAGCCTAACCTATAACAGACACTTGGAAGAGGGGCACTCTCCTTAACAAGACACTGCTGGCATTCCCGCCTTCAGAGTCCAATAAGGGAGGCTTTGTTTGGGGTGACAGAGGTGAATTTCAGCCTCTGAGCCAGGAGACATTTAATCAATTGTTGCAAAGCAGTTCTGCCTGTTTACTTTTAATAATGGGCTTGTTTGCTTTTAATAATAAGAGCCAGACCCAACCCTCCTATTTTCTGAAGCTTGTGAGCAAATGGATGCTTGTGAGCTGGAACTCGGTAGCAATCTTTGCAGCCACAAGTGGCCAGTGGCCGTGGGCAACAAGTGAAAACAGGTTGTGTATAGGGAAACATTTCATTTGCAGAGGTAATGATATTTACCGCTGATCCTATCCAGCAGCTTCAAAGGTGACGGCAAGCATTACCCAACTAATGAGCCCAACACCCTCGGCTCCCTGTCCCCAAGGCAAGAATGATGCTCCATAGTAATCTCTCCAGTGATGCCCATCAGGAGACAGAAGCAGAAGAGAGGACTTTGCGATCCTGGGGGAGTCACAGATCCTCCCTGGGTCTCAATGTCCCCATTTGAAAAAGAGAGACTTGGTGGCTCAGACGGTAAAGAATCTGCCTGCAGTACAGAAGACCAGGTTTGATCGCTGGGTCGGGAAGATCCCCTGGAGTAGGAAATGGCTACCGACTCCAATATTCTTGTCTGGAGAATTCCATGGACAGAGGAGCCTGGTGGGCTACAGTCCATGGGGTCGCAAAGAGTCAGAGATGACTGAGCAACTAACGCTACTACTACTACTGGTCTCTTCCAGGTGAGGTTAAAGGTGTCTGCCATGTGAATGGCAGACTGAACTTAGGCTCTCTCTGGATTTTGTGTTTGCTTTAGATATAGGTATAAATGTCTGTCTCTGTGGATATGTGTCTTTCTGCTTGGGAAATAGCTGGAAAAAGTGATTAGGGAAGGGATGGGTGCTGTTTGCTCCAGGCAGTGACTCAGTGAGAGAAGAAAGTGACTTCCTAGTCTTGAGGCTTCCCCTGCCCCCCACCTTGTTGTACATATAAATGCAAACAGCTGGAGTCCACTCATCACTGGACAAAGCAGGATAAAGGCTACCCATCACCTCATCTTTCCTACAACTGGGACACTTCCCCCTCCATTGCTTTGATGCATTTTACCCTAAAGCTATTTTAACCTAAACAGATTGAAGTAGGAGAGGACTGCCCATCTCACATCTCCTATATCTGTTTTCTAGAACAAATTCCAACCCAATTATCAAATGAAAACACATTTCCACTAAGTTATTCTCCATAATCTAAATTTTTTTCCTGATAAGGAGGTTAATACAGTAAAATGGCAATCCCTTCCCTTGTTGGTCATAGCTATTTGAAATATTTCCTTTACCTTGAGTTGGAATCTTTTCCCCTTATTGAAACGAATCTCTTAAGGACTTATAATCAAGGCACTATCTTTCCTTAAGCATTGTCTCTCAGAGGAGAAACTTAAATAGACACACAATTCATGTACTCTTTGGCCACTGTCTCAATAGCTGTTATTATTATAAAATTGTATTCAATATGTTACATAGAATATACCATCTTTTATGTATATATCCATATATTCTATAATATAATTTGTTTATCCCTTAATATACATTATAATATATCATAATAATTTGAAAGCTAGATTGTAAAAATTCAAATTTACAGAAAGCAGTTCTATCAGGGGACTCATTCATGAAAATGGAAAGATCCTCTATCAAGTAATTCCCCCAATGGGCCCTTAAATAGCAATCTCCCCCCATCCCCACCCTGCATTTCCATTTGATCTGTAGCAATCCTATTTAGCTAGCTGCATTACTGGACCCCCTCATTGTGTAAAGGAAGGTAAATTGTGTTGGTAACCATTTGGCTCTCTCTTTTTTCTTTTCCAACTTGCAACTAGTTCATTTGGCCATTAATAGGGCTTTCCCCCGGAGGCCATTTGATCTGTTTGGAGGATGAGCAGGGAGCTAGGACCCCCTTCTCCAGTTGCTATGCTTTCCAGAAGCAGGCAATCCAATGGGACATGGTAGATATGACAGAAATGATTAATTGAATAACTCAGTTGAAAATTGTGTATCGCTTAAAAGACCTAATAGCTGATCAAGTAAGACTCCACGCTGTAGCCTGACTGAGAACAATGCCAGCAGGGGTTAAAAAAAAAAATTCTTGAAAGAATCTCATTAATGGATTCCTTAAAATGCTGGAAAGATGATTTCAGGCTATAACATTTCTATCATCTCGATAATATTCACTTACATTTGCATAACTCTGCACAGTTTATGCAGAGAAGGCAATGGCAGCCCACTCCAGTATTCTTGCCTGGAAAATCCCATGGACAGAGGAGCCTGGCAGGCTGCAGTCCATGGGGTCGTGACGAGTCGGACACGACTGAGCCACTTCACTTTCACTTTTCACTTTCATGCACTGGAGAAGGAAATGGCAACCCACTCCAGTATTCTTGCCTGGAGAATCCCAGGGACGGGGGAGCCTGGTGGGCTGCCGTCCTTGGGGTCGCACGGAGTTGAACACAACTGAAGCGACTTAGCAGCAGCAGCAGCACAGTTTACAAAGCGTTTTCCTAAATGGTGTTGCCAGGAGGATGGCTGTGAAAGAATTAAGCTGGACTCCATAAGTGGACTCAGGCTTGGAGCTGTTGACTTCCCAAAGGCCCAGGGCTAAGAAGAGGCAGGAGTGACACCAGAACCCAGGGCTTCTAATTCAGAACCTCCTCCTATGGCACAACAAACCATCTCCCTGGAGCGCCACAGCTCAAACCACCTCGTTGAACTCTCACCTAGGAGAGAAGGGCATGCCGACCGAGTACTCCACTTCAAGCCTGGGAAACATCTGGTCTTTGTGGGGGTCAAAACTTACAGACAAGATTGCTACCCACAAAAAGGGAACTAAGTCCCAGGATACATGCCAAAAATACTTTTTGACATTTTAGAACTATAGATTCCTTTTGTGGCCCGTGAGTTTACTGCAACAGGGCCATACATCCATATGAACCACCAAGCCTCATGTATTGAGAGACTGAATATATAAACAGTGGTCAGAGCACATAAAAAAAAAAAAAAAAAAAAGATAGAACTTCGACCTGCAACCTGCCCAGGAACCCAACACTTTATCTACAATAAATGACTCAGGTAGTCAGCCTGTTATAAGTCAAACTTTTGCAGGCAGCCAGTTTGCTCTTTGCAGTGACAATCCAGGAAGCTAAACACTAATTCTGTAAAAATCAGCCCCAAATGCCTAGGACTTGATTAATAAATGACAGCTTCTATAATTTTTATCCCTGCTTCCAACTCAGTACCAACCAGAGAAAGCTACATATGTACCCCTAACATATAGGATAGCCTGCTTCCAGTTAGCCTGGAACTGCCCCAAGCCAACAGTCTCCAATCAGGGCACACCTGAAGCCCTCCAATTCCTTCCATCAGAAAGTTCTTCCACTCTTCTGCCTGCCTTTCAGTTTCTGCCAAATGCAAGTGACCATGTTATCTCTCCCTTGTTGTAAACAGCCTTTGCTTTTCTCATTTGGTTGGTCTTCCTTAATTTCCAGAGATACAATGTGACTCATTTGTACACATATCACACCCTTCCAATAGCTGTAGCTTCTGTTGTGACATGCAAAGTACAAATGCATTTAGAATGCACAATGCCTATTATGAGGAGTCTCTGAAATGTTATGTTAAAAAGATGAAGTCTGTCTGTAAGTACTAGCTTGAAAAAATACAAAGTCTAAAAGCAAGTTGCACAACAGTATATATGTTATGATCCCAATTTGCAGACATAATAAAAACAGAATGATTAAGAAATGTCCACAGTAAATTGGACGTGAAATTTAACAACAGCAGCAACAACAAAGGCTATTTTTGAACATCCAGCCCTCAGAATAACTCCACAATGTGGGTTCTATCACTAACCTCACTCAACAGGGAAAAGAACCTATAGAGCCCTGTACCAAGGTTAGAGGACAAAAATCTCTGGAACTGACCGAGCCCCATAGCAACTGTTGCCATGAGCCCCCGGATCTACACCAGCCAGTTCCCTGACTATATTACATAAAGTAAAAGTGAAAGTTGCTCAGTCATGTCTGACTCTTTGCAACCCCATGGACTATACAGTCCATGGAATTCTCCAGGCCAGAATACTGGAGGGGGTAGCCTTTCCCGTCTCCAGGGGATCTTCCCAACCCAGGGATGGAACCCCGGTCTCCCGCATTGCAGGTGGACTCTTTACCAGCTGAGCCACAAGGGAATGTATTTTATATTACATAAAATACCTGCCCAATTACCCACCCTATAGCATCTTAACCAACCACCTAATGCCACCATTCCAGTAGGAATTTTCTCTATCATTAGGCTATAAAAATTGGCTACTAGACAGTGTCTCCCACTGTAATAAACTTTATTCTCCTCTCATTCTGCCTCATGTCTGGAAATTCTTTTCCAACCCGTGCACAAACCTTGATGGAATAAAGTTTAGGAGAAGCCAAGTAGTCTCCTTATGTTCATGAAACCAGCAAGTTGTGGAGCTAGGGAGTGAGTCCTGGTCCACTGGACTCTACAGTTTGCCTTCTGACTCATTGATTTTTAATTCTGGTTGCCGTTTTTGCCCCTGTAAACCTTTGTGTTGCTTGGCCATGTTATATCCGACTCTTTGTGACCCCAGGCTCCTCTGTCCATGGGATTCTCCAGGAAAGGGTACTGGAGTGGGTTGCCATTTCCTACTCCAGGGGATCTTCCCACCCCAGGGATCGAACCTGTGTCTTTTACGTCTCCTGCATTGGCAGGCGAGTTCTTTATCGCTAGCGCCACCTGGGAAGCCCGCCCATGCTATAGGTGAGACTAATGTCTGTTAACGATAGGCACTGGCTTTTGTATTTTAGTTTGAGGATCAGAATGCCACTGTAGTTGTGTTTTGAGTAAGTTTCCATCAGGAGAAAAGAAGCTCAATCGGAACCTGGGAGCCTGGGTCCTAGTCTAGACTCTGCCAACAACTGCACATCCACCTCCTAGATCAGTTTCTCTCGGTGTTTCCAATACACGCAGCCCTACTCCTCTTCTTCCTAGTTCTCAGGCATTTGTCATTACTTGCCCAAGGCTAGCCTGCTCAGCCCCTCTGCCAGCAGTAATAAAAACAACAAAAACAGCTAACGCATGCTGACTGGCAGGCAATGTTCTGAGTACATCAGGGCTATTATCTCATTTGAGCCTTACCCTGACCCTGTGAGCTAGATTCCAGTAGCACCTCCTTTTTGTAGATGGGGAAACTGAGATATGGCAGTGTTAGGGTAACCTTGTTCAAGATCATGCAGCTGGCGAGATGGAACCAGGACTTTTCACAGGCGATTTGAACCTGGACTGCTCACGGCTACAACTCTACCCTCTGTAACATCAACTTTATACGGATGGGACTTCGCTGGTGGTAGTCCAGTGGCTAAGATTCTGTGCTCCCAATGCAGAGGGCCCAAAATTCAATCCCTGGTCAGGGAATTAGATCCCACATGCCACAGCTAGGAGTTCTCATGCCATGAGGAAGATCAAAGATCCTGCATGCCTTGACTAAGACCCGTCGCACCCAAATACATAAATTAATAAATAAATATTTTGATAATCGTATGTGGGTAGAGGCCACAGCCATTTGTGCCTCACTGAATTCCCAGCATCTACCTCAAAGCTGAGTGCCTAACTGGTCTTCATGGAATGAATGAAGATTGAATGAATGGCTTCTATTAGTATTTTATCTGTACAGGGCCTAATACAACATCCCACATACACTGGGAGTTAATACTATTCAGTGTCCCTGATTGAATTTATTCCAAGTTATCATTAACAATCTAAGAGAAAGCCTTGACTACACACAAACAGTCGTTTGTTCACCCTGCCCCCGCCAGACTTATGTTTGTATTTACCTACTGTATAATCATGTCTTTTGTTATATTTGGACGTCCTGTAGGATGAAAAGGTACATTAGTTTCAACAGGTGCCAGAAAAAAAAAGTAAAGAAAGATCGTTTGCTTACTTCCCACTCAGACCTTTATCCATTATTCACTCCTCTTCCCCTCCTGGTGTGTTGTTTTTATTTCCGCTTGTAAGTGACTCTGTTGAGAATGCTTCCAAATAGCCATCGCCTGAGGGTCCCCTTCGCTACCCTCTCTCTGAAGATCACCCACTTCTCCTTGACACCATTTACAGGCAGCTGTGCTAAGTTTACAGGCTTGTGAACAAGCTGCTCTAGGAACCCAATTCACACACAGTGAATGCGGCGGGATCCTGTTCATTGCTGGCAGCTTTTTTTGGATTGCTCATTTCACCGGCATGGCTATAATAGCTTTTACAGACATCTCCGGGGAAGTGGACTATTTTGCATTTGTAAGCCACCTTTATGGAAAGGGCCTCCAGGTTCGAAGTGTCCTGTGACCACTTACTCAGTTGGAGATGTGTCAAGGCCACGTTCATCAGAAAGTGAAAGCGTGATGCCAGTGTCACATTGCGAGTGTCCTTGGGGTACTGGATATTCACATGGGACTTTGGTGGGGCTGAAATAATGTTGGGAAAAAAAATTGGATTTTCTTTTTGTCCTGCTATGGCTTTAAAGCAGGGAAGGGGGTTAAAGGGAAGTACAGTTGTTTGAGGGCCGGTTCAGAATAAAGGAAAGGAAGGAAGTGTGAGGTTTGAAGGCTGGAAGATTTTGCCCTTCCAAAGCCAGGGATCCACCCAAATCCCAATTACCATTCTGGCGCCTCTGTCTGGATCGTCGGGATGACAGGCAGAGATGTCTCTGAACTATCATTTGGGCCCCTTCTTTAAGCTAAGCACTCTTTCATTATTTAATTTTCAGAAGATTGCTATGAGAACATTGTTATTCATTTACTTTGTAGTTGGGGGAACTCAAGGACATGACTTGGCCAATGCCATACTGCTAAGTGACTGAATCACTGCTCAAGTTCAAGGTTGCCTGATGGTAAAGCCAGGCTTTTCCCTCTGTTCCACCCAAGTACTGACTTGTAAGGCAAACAAATCATGATATAAGGGCCTGTTACATTTCATCAGTCTATTAGACGTCCCTCTTCTTGTTGTTTTGGGGGTTCTCCAGGCTGCGTCCCCTTGGTGTCTAGTAGTAAAAACCCCTCTCCAACAACGATGAGTTGTGCTTTCTCTAGCGGGAAACTGAATTCTCCGCAACAGATAATCTTGGTGCGGAAGGATGCCCCAGAAGATAAAGCAGTTGATGGAAGGTACTATAAAAGGAAAGTCCCCTGTGGGGAGGAAGAGTGGCAGCAGGAGGAACTGGCCAGACACTTGAGTCATCTGGGTGCTTAACCTCGGAAAAGCCCGAGGAGGCCCTGGTGTTTGTTTGTTTCCATGACTCCCCACCCACCCCCGGTGGAATTAATTTCCTCTGGGGTGCTCCTTTATGCTTTGGGCATTCCTTTCACTCATCAAATATTTGTTGAGTGTTTCCATGGGTTAGCAAGCAGATAAGATTACGTTCTACTGCATATAGTAATAGAAACATACGTGATAGCTTGCACAAGACAGAAGTTTATCTCTTCTCCTGTCCAGATCTACACGTTGGCCATGCAGGACAAGTATGGTGGCTCTGTGGTGTCATCAGAGGCTCAGGTCCCTATCTTTCTGCTCCTCCCTCCTAGCTTGTAGCTTCTTCCTCAAGGCCATCTCATGGTCCAGGGAAGCTGCTGGAGCCCTTCATAGGATGGAAGAAGGAGGAAGAGCAGGGGACAGAAAGAGGCCCTTCCCAAATGAATCAGTCCTTTGAAACAGCCTTCTAAGAAATCCCAAATAATGCTTCCACTTGCATATCATTTACTAGAACCTATTCACATGGCCACATGTGGCTATAGGGGAGGCTGGGAAGTATTGCTGTGTTTTGGAGATGGTTGAACAGCAATGTGCATGGCTAAAAGTGAGGACTTACCTGTGGAAGAATGGCTATTATAATAGACCAGGAATCAGTAAACTACAGGGCTTTCCTGGTGGCTCAGAGGTAAAGGATCTCCCTGCCAATGCAGGAGATGCGGGTTTGATCTCTAGGTCAGGAAGATTCCCTGGAGAAGGAAATGGCAACCCACTCCAGTATTCTTGCATGGGAAATCTTGTGGACAGAGGAATCTGGTGGGCGACAGTCCACAGGGTCGCAAAGAGTCAAATGTGACTTAGCAACTAAACAACAACAGCAAACTATGGCCCGCAGCCCAATCTGGCCTACTGCCCTGTTTTGAAAATAAAGTTTTCCTTTGATCTTTTACATATTGTCTATGGTCGTTTTTGTGTTACAACAACAGAGTTTAGGAGTCGTGGTAAGACATGACCTCCGAAGCCTAAAATATTTACTATCTGACACTTGACAGAAGTTTGCTGACTCCTGGAATAGACAAATAGCAAAGAGGAATAGTGGACAAATAACTTACAGCCAGGCACTGGACTCTGCACATAGATGTGGGTTCTGTTCTCAAGCAGCTTATAGTCTAGGGAATTTGAAAGCCAGGTAAATCCCTAATTATGGTATGATGTGGTGAGTGGAATAGTAGAATTCTCTTCAGGGTGCTATGGGACCACAGAGAAAGAGCATATGAAACGGACCATGGAGATGGAAATCAGGAAAGCATTCTAGATGTGCCAGAGGATGAACAGCTTGCAAAGAGAGAGAGAAAGGACTTCTGAGCAGAGGGGATGCAGGAGCAAAGACTGGAGGAGTGAAATCCCCATCATTAGGCATTCATCACACTTCAGGTCAAAGTTGTCATGAGTCTGTTGCCTTAGCTGTGTGCTGCATCTTTGCTGTGTGTTGCATAGATGTGTGGAGAAGGCAATGGCACCCCACTCCAGTACTCTTGCCTGGAAAATCCCATGGACGGAGGAGCCTGGCGGGCTGCAGTCCATGGGATCGCTAAGAGTCGGACACGACTGAGCATCTTCACTTTCACTTTTCACTTGCATGCATTGGAGAAGGAAATGGCAACCCACTCCAGTGTTTTTGCCTGAAGAATCCCAGGGACAGGGGAGCCTGGTGGGCTGCCATCTCTGGGGTCGCACAGAGTCGGACACGACTGACGCGACTTAGCAGCAGCAGCACAGGTGTGTGTAGTGCCTTGCTGCTGCTGCTGCCGCTAAGTCGCTTCAGTCGTGTCCGACTCTGTGCGACCCCAGAGATGGCAGCCCACCAGGCTCCCCTGTCCCTGGGATTTTCCAGGCAAGAGTACTGGAGTGGGGTGCCATTGCCTTCTCTGTAGTGCCTTGCAGGGGCCTCCCAATGCTCTTCAGTTAGCTGCTTACATTTGTATCACCTGTGATCCTGTTAAACCAATTCCTGGGGGCCCTGGCCCACTGAACCAGAATTTACCGTGGTTGAGGGAGAGGTGGAGAGACACTGCGTTCCATTTCCAAGATCGACAGCCACTAGGTAAAAGCAAGTTCTTTGGATTAACATCCCAGCTCCACCCCTCCTGAACTTGCTTGAGCCTGGACAAGTTGTTGAGATTTTCAGAGCTTCCTTCTTCTTCACCCATAAGAGCAGGGACAACATCATGAGTTTGTAAGGGGTTTTCTTCCTTGGTGCTGTTGACATTCGGAGCAGGATCACTCTTTCCTGTGAGGGACTGTCTTGTGCATCAGAGGGTGCCTGGTAGCATCCACGACCCCACACACACTGGGTACCAGTAGCACTCCTCAAGTTTTTTTGTTGTTGTTTTTTTTCACTCCTCAAGTTTTGGCAACCAAAACTGTCTCCAGACGTTGCCCAATGTCCCCCAGAGAGGCAAAGCTGTCTCTACTTTAGACCTGATGAGCTAACATAAAGATTAAATGAGATAATGTATGTAATATGTGTAAGTAGTTAGGAAACATGATCACTATTACCATTATTGTCATCAGTGCTCAGAAAACATTAGTTGAAGAAAAGATCTGTCTCAGGTTAAAAAAAGAAAGAAAAGAAAATATTAGTTGAAAGAACGAACGTGCGTCATGGAAGAAGAGCAAAAATCTAGCAGAAACTGTGTCTGGTTTTAGGTTAGCAAATGCAGGAGAGGACTTCTGAGCCATGACTAACAAGCTTTTCTGTGAAACCCACCTGTTGTGAATCCACGTTATTTTAGGAATGTTGGCCGAGAGGCATTTTCAAGTGAGCTGTCAGGGACATCTGTTGTTTTGTTGCCTCTTTACCCAGTTGCTTGATTTAGTTTCGGGGGAAATACCCACTCCCACTGTCGGCCACATGCTTTGCATGGAGTTGACCCTCCAGCCATGAAAAACGGGGAAGATCACTCTCCTAGCCACAGGGTTTGGTCCAGAAGTGGGAACGGGGCTCAAGCCAAGGCCCAATCAGAGACATCACCACCACCCGCCCCCAACCCCCACCACACCAGGAGTTTGCTTGGACAAGTCCAAAGATGTGGTCTCCAGCTCCCACTGGACTTGACCATGAGAGGTCCTAAGAGCTAGATTGCAACTGGGAAGGAAGTTGGTGTCTGAGGACAAGGCTGTCACGTGGAGGAGGGCAGAGCTGAGCGGAGAAATGCGGAGAAACTGAGCTCCGTGACTTTGTCCGAACTCCTATATTCAGCTTTGCCTGAAACCCAGTTTCTTCACTGACTGTTTGTGTTCCTGAGCTAATGAATTCTATCTCTGCTTGTTAGTTTGGGCTAGTTTTTCTGTCGTGAAACCAGAGGACCCCTCCCTTCCCAACAGATACTTGATCTTGATTATATTAGGAGTAAAACACTTTGCGAGTATATCTGTACATTTTGAAAAACAAACTTTGAATCAGCTGGAATGCTTTGGGTGACAAAAGAAAATCTAACTCTAAATGGCTAAAGCAATCAAGGCAATTCATTGCTTTGGCCTTAAAGATGCCCAGAAGTGTGTAGGCTGCAGACCTGGGCTCCAGCTCCATGTTTCCGTAGCTCTCTTGGTTTAGCAGTTCTCCTTGTGCTGTCTTGCTTTAGGCTAGCTTCCCCAGGAGCAAAAATGTGGCAGGGGTTCTCGGGCTTGTGGGCAAGTGTCACCAGAAAAAGACAGAGGAAGAGTCTTCTCAGCTCGAAACCAGCAAACAGAAGTCCTGGCTTTACTGTGGTTAGATCAGCACAGATCGTGTGCTCAGCTTTAAACCGGGGTGATGGGCAGGGGATCTCCCGGGTCTGTGGCCAGGACCTGAAGCTAGACCTGGGGATTGGATTGGCGCCAGCCAGAACTCAGAGCTGCTACCCAGTGGGGAAGGGTCGTGGGTGCTGGGAGGCACTCCCACTGCTCGATTTAAAACAAGATAATAGTATTACATGTTAATTAACATCATCTTTTAGTGACACTTTTCAGTTTTATCCTTGAATATCAGCATTCCTTCTTCTGGGCTCTTTCAAGATTTGCTTGTTGATATATTAGCAGTTATATCACTGCTGTTAGAGTTGCTTGTCCATCTCCCCCCCTAGACAATTTGGGCAGAGACCAAATCCACCATCGTTTCTTCAGTGCAACCCTGTACTCAGTGGAGATTTTTTTTTTCTCTCTCTCTCCCATAAACTTTGGCTTTATTTTATTTGCCAGTTCCAGGAATAATATGTCAGTAGTGATCTTCATGGCACCAAGGGGCTCTCTTCTGAATCAGATCCACAGCTGATAGTTGGCCCAGTTATGGAAGCTGTTGTTTTCGAGAAAGAACTCTTTGATTAACAATACAACTAACCTATCTTCAATCATCTGTCCATGAACTTCAGTCCAGATATTGAAAATCTAGACCTGAAATAAGGGAGAAGTGTATTTAGTCCACTAACTGCTTTCATTTAACAGGTGTTTTGTTTGTTGTTTCTATTTTTCTCAATCTGATTAAATTTGCTCCTCCACACAGCAAGGACAAAGAGTTTCAAGCTCAGCTTGCCAAGAGTCTCAGTTCAGTTCAGTTCAGTCGCTCAGTCGTGTCTGACTCTTTGCCACCCCATGAACCACAGCACGCCAGGCCACCCTGTCCGTCACCAACTCCCGGAGTTTACCCAAACTCATGTGCATTGAGTCGGTGATGCCATCCAGCCATCTCATCTTCTGTCGTCCCCTTCTCCTCCTGCACTCAATTGTTCCCAGCATCAGGGTCTTTTCAAATGAGTCAGCTCTTCACATGAGGTGTCCAAAGTATTGGAGTTTCAGCTTCAACATCAGTCCTTTCGATGAACACCCAGGGCTGATCTCCTTTAGGATGGACTGGTTGGATCTCCTTGCAGTCCAAGGGACTCTCAAGAGTCTTCTTCTCCAACACCACAGTTCAAAAGCATCAATTCTTTGGCGCTCAGCTTTCTTCACAGTCCAACTCTCACATTAGGATCTCTGAATTGTAGTTCTACACTTCTAGTTGTATGAACTTGGACAAGTTTTCAACCTGACTAAACCTCAGTTTTCTCATCTGTAAAATGGGGATAATAGTATTGCCAACTTATAGAGTTATTTGGAAACATAAATAAAATAATATCTGCAAGAGTGCTTAGTGAAGGCCTAACTCATGAGAAGAGCTCAATACTGATAGCTGTTAATTTACTGGTAACTGATGTCTTTTTCTTTTCTTTTTTTAAAAATCACTGGGTGTGTGAGTTTGGGCAAATCAGAAAAATCTACCATGGCAGCAGTTTCTTCATTTGGGAAACTAGTACAAGCGTCCCTTGTTACAAGGCTGTTGTAAAGAGCATACAGTAGGTGTTAACTAAACGTTCTCCCCAATTCGCTTCTAGCCATGCCCATTCCATCACTGAAAAGGAAAGAGCATGCCCTGCCTTCCTCCCAACCCTCCCATCAGTGGAAGAGGCATTTGAGAACCTAAAGGTTTGTTTTATAAATAATTAGGAATCCAGGGCGAAGAAACCCTGCCTGGCTTAGAGCAACATTATGGTTGAGATCTGATAGTCACGGACTGAGCAATCCAGCCTCTGTGGTTCCTGTTTCAACCGCTGTCAACCCCACTGGGCTTTCAGACAAACCTGCAGACAGTAAGACCGAAACTTCAATTGGAATAGGAGAGGGAAATGTATATGGGCAGCTGCAGAATGTTCTGACTTATGTCCACGAAACACAATGCTAGTCCCTGCAGGGAAACCCTGCTGCATTTTTTTCTAAGTTAATGAGTTTCTTCTCCCTTTTGGATGCTTCCCATTACCTAAGTGGGCTTATTTTTTCTAGGACGCAGACCACAGTTAAAGATGGTAGTTGGCACATTTGGAACCTACTAGCCCAAAAAAAGACTCCCAGCCAGAAATACCGCTTGGTTTCCAGACAGTGGTTTAAGCACTAGTGGGTGTGTTTGGGGATGGGGGTTTCTATTCTCTCCCGTTATTCTTTTCCATATTCCAGGCCCCTAGCGCAGTACCTGACACAGAGGCCGGGCTTAGTAGATGTTTGACGAGTGAGTCAGAGGAGGAAGTCAGGGACTAAACAGGTCAATGTACAAACAGTGAATTCTGACCAAGGGTGTTTATAGCCTATTGATGACTAAGAATTTCTAGGTTGGCCAGAGGCTTGTTTTGACATTTATTGACCTGTGTTTACAACAAGACCAAGGGGGAACCTGTTAGGGCCTGTTGGTCCTAGCTTTCAGTTAGGATAAGGAGCAATGTCAGCCCAGGCAGAATGACCTATAAGCTTTGGGTGTAATTGGTGAGTATCCAGAGCCAGCCGGTTCAGCTCAGGGACAGAACCACAAAACCACTGCTGCCAAGTGCCTGTAAGGTCACTGCATTCAGGTTTGGGATCATGACATTATTTCCTGGCCTTCTAATCATCACTCCCCTCAGCAGAACTTTTGTCTGCTACAGCATGCTGGGGTATAGGTTCAGAGGAGGTTGTACCTGGAAGGGACCAGTGTTTTATCGACAGGCCTGCTGATTATAAGCATCAGAATTACCTGGGATACTGATTCATTTTACATGAGAAAAATGAAGCCCAGAGAGGGTGAGTGATTTCCCCAAGGTCACACAGCTAGTTTGCAAAAGATGATTACACTGTGGTATCATTAGAGCTGTATTCTGTTTTATATGTCATCACAAAGTGTTTTCATCTCTATTCTCCTATTTGGTTTTCTCAACTACCCTCCATATGAGAAAATGGAATGATTTGCTTTCATGTTAGAAGGAAATGCAGTTTTTATGTATATTTCTGTGTCACTAGCCAGACACAGCCTTCTCAAGGAAGGTACCACTAGCCTGTATAGCACCTTTTTGCAATGGCACGGGTCTGACCCATGTGACAGAGTGCAGGCTGGACTTGAGCCCCTACTCTCTCTTGGTTAAATAACTTGGGCAGTTTCCAACCTGCACAACTGTGCATGGCAGCCCTGCTCTCCAGGAGAGGAACTTGTCTTATATTTTGCTTTGAACTCTGCAGTGTCTAGCACAGAACTGGGCTTATACACATTGAAGAAAGGTGACTGATTTGCTCAAGGCTACCTGTTTGATCAGCAGTAGGACTGGAGCCTCTGATTCTAGCCATGGCCTCAGGCAGTGTCACACAGGAGAGAGTAAACATTAAGCTGGTGTGCTGCCTGTATTCCATCTCTCAGGGAATCAGCCAGTATAATTCAGTTCACCAGAAATAAAGCACCTTGGGGTGACCCCTGAAAACCACTGCAAAGGCTGGATTTATAGTTAGCCACCCCAGATGTGAGTATTGGCAAGTGTACTCAGAAAGCGACTCATGCCCTCAACCCTTCAAGAATTCAAATCCCATCCTCTGTGTTTGGCAGAAGCTAAGTAAAAATGTCCATATCAGGAGCAAAGCCTCCCCCAGCCCTCCATTGCTGTCTCTACCCCCTTGAAATGTATAAACACCTGAGGAAGGTTTCTGGGCATCCCTGCCTGGCCCATAATCATGGTAGTAATAAGCATAGCCTCCTTAGGCTTTACATTACACTGCTCCATGCTATCGGAGAAGGCAATGGCACCCCACTCCAGTACTCTTGCCTGGAAAATCCCATGGACGGAGGAGCCTGGTAGGCTACAGTCCATGGGGTCGCGAAGAGTTGGACACAACTGAGCGACTTCACTTCCACTTTTCCCTTTCATGCACTGGAGAAGGAAATGGCAACCCACTCCAGTATTCTTGCCTGGAGAATCCCATAGACAGAGGAGCCTGGTGGGCTACAGTCATGGGGCCACAAAGAGTCGGACATGACTGAGCGACTAACACTTTCACTCTCAAGCACCCGTACATACCAGGAAATCTGCTAGGGACAAGAATTTAGAAAATAAACAGAACAAGGCCTCTTTCCTCATGGAGTGTAAAGAGATTCCAAATCACTTCTGGCAGATTCTTCTGGAGCTTCTTCTTTTAATAATAATAATGGTTGTTGATGAGGACATTGATGCTAAGGGGGTTGGGAGGTGGGAAGGGTGGTTTTTGAAACTTTTCTCCATGGCAGATCCTCTGACAATCGTTTTGGATGTATTACTTAATTCCTTCCACATCCGCATGAGGTTGGTACCATTCTTACTTTCACTTTACAGGTGAGGATATGTAAGTCCAGAGAAGTTGAGTAATTTTCTCAAAGTCACACAGTTTGCAAAGGCTAAATCAGAGCTAATCTGAAGTCTGACCCCAGAGACAGGCCTTTCTGATAACCTCTTTGAGACCTCAAAGCTGTGAAATGAGAAGTAACAGAAGTGCAAGGAAAATGAGCTGAAAGCAAGAAGATGAAGAAGAGATGAGAAACTGAAACCCAGTGGGAACATCATCTCACTCTGGTTGGCTCTAGACTGTGGGATTCTGAAATGTATGTTGGCTGTAGAAGCGTGGGCCCAGTGGTCCTGAATCTGTCCCGCCCAAAAGATAGTATTTCCCCCCAAATCACAGAGCCGTAAAATCTCAGGGCTGGGGGACTTCCCTGGTGGACCAGTGGTTAAGACTCCATGCTTCCACTGCAGGAGGCACAAGTTTGATCCCTGGTTGGGGAACCATATACCGTGTGGTGCTGCCAAGAAAATTAATAAATAAATAAAAATCTTCAGGGCTGGGAAGGATGTTGATGTGGGGTCATCAAACCCCATTAGAGGCCGAATCCTTTTACAGATTTATCAGCAGGTGTTCATCCTGTCTGTCCAGAACACCTCCAGGGGTGGAGATATCACTCTCTCCTGAGATAACTTCAGTCGTGTCCAACTCTGTGCAACCCTATGGACTGTAGCCCGCAGGCTCCTCTGTCCATGGGATTCTCCGGGCAAGAATACTGGAGTGGCTTGCCATGTCCTCCTCCAGGGGATCCTTCTGACTCAGGGATCGAACCCACATCTCCTATGTCTCCTGCATTGGCAAATGGGTTCTTTACCACTAGTGCCAACTGGGAAGCCCTTCCATTCATTATATATGTTTTTTAAAAATAATTTTATTTATTTGACTGTGCTGGGTCTTTGTTGCTGCTCAGGCTTTCTCTAGTTGCAACAAGCAAGGGCTACTCTCTAGTTGTGGTGTGAGGGCTTCTCACTGCAGCGGCTTCTCTTGTTTCAGAGTGCAGGCTTTAGAGTGTTCAGGCTTCAGTAATTGTGGCTCCTGGGCTCTAAAGCAGAGGCTTAGTAGTTGCGGCACATGGGCTTAGTTGTCCCACAGCATGTGGGATCTTTCCAGGCCAGAGATCGAACCCATGTCTCCTAGATAGGCAGGCAGATTTTTTACCACTCAGCCACCAGGGAAGCCCTCCATTCATTATAAACGCATGTAATGAATGACTTGGTTTTGCCTGTTCAACATCCCTTCCTCCTTTGGTAACAGCCTTCCCAAGTTTCCTTTGGGCATCTGCCCAACCCCACTTCAAGTGATTTTACTAGAGGCTGTCAGTTAGCAAGAGGATGGGTATATGATCCCCAACTAGGCCAGTCTGACTGCTTCTTGCTGGAATCTGTGTCTGGTACCAAGAGACATAGGGATAGAAAGCTGACGAAGCCGAGTCACAGCAAAGAGAAGCCACCTACGAGGGCTCCAGGCAGCCCCAGGGCTCCTGATCTTCAGCCGTCCCTTCATTTCTGTGAGCAACTGCATCCTTCCATTAAATCCCTTTTTTCCCTTGTTCCGCTTAGAAGCCAGAGTTGGATTTTGAAGCTTGCACCAAAATGCCTCAGCTGGTAAATCCGCTTGATTTTCCTTTCTGTTATGTGGCATTATTAAATTAGTTTCTTCATCATAAATGTAATCCATGCCCTTGGTTTAAAAGCATTTTCAAATGCAATCAAGGGTAATTTCAAATGGTGCATCCTACTGGTCCCTCCTCCCTGAAGGTAGTTCAGTTCAGTTCAGTTGCTCAGTCGTGTCTGACTCTTTTCGACCCCATGACTGCAGCATGCCAGGCTTCCCTGTCCACCACCAACTCCCAGAGCTTGCTCAAACTCATGTCCATCGAGTTGATGATGGCATCCATACCCTGGATGTAACCACTGCCCAAAGTTTCTTGTGCTCCCTCCAAATTTTCTGTTTGATTTATTAACAGCTCTGTTAGTTCTTCCTCGGACTGACTTGAGATCTGTCAGCCTGAGGCTCCCATTCATTTGTGCATGTCCTGGGTTTGGGGAACCACAGAACAGGTTTCACCGACAACCTTTTGGGTGGTTTGTGATTCTCAGACCACAGGCCCCAAGTCTTCCCTGGAACCAGATACTCTCAGTGCCTTTAGCCATCAGCCAGGGAGCACCATCAAGAGGACCCTTGGCATCCTTGCCCCTCTTCTTCCCAGTTCACACTACTTTGCTGGATCTTTCCAGAACTAGAGCACCCAGAACTGCCTATGCTACTCTGCAGTGTTCTGATTCAGGAGAGCCAAAATCCCAATGCAGCCCTCGCCTTGTTCGTTCTCCTGTTAGAGGCAGCCTGAGACGCCCCAAGTTACTTCTGCCTCAGCCTTGTTACCCCATCGACCTTACTGTCCCCTAACACACACACACACACACACATGCTAAATCACATCTCCTTGATTATGAATTTCTACTATTTGTTTTTTGAACCCAAGGACTGGAAGAAACACATACCCACATTCAATTCTCTCTAGTGTTTAGATGCACGTTAAAATTGTCGGCACTTGCTCTATTTTTTTTTATGTAGATCATTTTTAAAGTCTTTATTGAATTTGTTACAATATTGTTTCTGTTTTATATTTTGTTCTTTTTGGCCAGGAGGAATTGGGACCTTAGCTCTCTGACTAGGGATTGAACCTGCACCCCCTGCGCTGGAAGGCAACGTCTTAATCACTGGACCACCAGGGAATTCCCAGGTCCTCAGTCTGTGATGTATTCCTGGTAAGGTCCCTGTCCCTGAGACAGTCTATCCTGAAAGCACAGTCTCACTCTGTGTAAGCTGAACCTCTGCGCAATGAGATACAGCACCAACATCAATGTGGGAAACAAAAGCCTTAGGTTTTGGCATACCTTGTGGCTCATCAAGTCTACTGGGAGGTTCTTTGAAACATTGTTCAAAAAGTAACCCCAAGCTGCAAACCCACAAATAGGGACTTCATTAAATAAACTGAAAGATGATCATATGATGAAATACCATGTGGCTATTAAAGATCATGCGATGATAATGTTAGAAGTCATTGATGCTGTATTGTTAAGTTTTTAAAAAGATTATAATTCTCTTGGGGTAATACAGTCTCACTTTCCTAGTTATTTAAATGCATAGAACAAAGACTGGAAGGATAGACACAAAAGTGTTAACAGAGGTTACCTGTGGGTAAAGAGATTCTGACTGATTTCTGTTTTCTTTTCATCTTATCTGCAGTTTCAGGTATGTTTCTATTTTCAATACTACTTTTATTAAAAAATTGTTTTATAAAGAGAAGCATGGCATTGACACTGTATAGAATGATCCAGGTACTCCAGGGAAGTCCCTAGATTTCCCTCTTTTGATGCCTCTGACAACAAAGCTTATTTGTTGAAGGTATATGCTCGTGTGTAATCCTTAAATACATTTCAAAGCAGTAAAAAAGAAAGTTTATGGAAAACTGATTTTTTAAATTAATTTATTCTTTTATTGAAGGATAATTGCTTCACAGAATTTTGCTATTTTCTGTCAAACCTCAATATGAATCAGCCATAGGTATACATATATCCCCTCCCTTTTGAACCTCCCTCCCATCTCCCTCCCCATCCCATCCCTCTAGGCTGATACAGAGCCCCTGTTTGAGTTTCCTGAGCTGTATTTGCTGGCTATCTATTTTACATATGGTAATGTAAGTTTCCATGTTACTCTTTCCATACATCTCACCCTCTCCTCCCCTCTCCCTATGTCCATAAGTCTATTCTCTATGTCTGTTTCTCTACTGCTGCCCTGTAAATAAATTCTTCAGTACCATTTTTCTAGATTCCATATATATGCATTAGAATATGATATTTATTTTTCTCTTTCTGACTTACTTCACTCTGTATAATAGGTTCTAGGTTCATCCATCTCATTAGAACTGACTCAAATGTGTTCCTTTTTATGGCTGAGTAATATTCCATTGTGTATATGTACCACGGCTTCTTTATCCATTCATCTGTCAATGGACATCTAGGTTGCTTCCATGTTCTAGCTATTGTAAATAGTGCTGCAGTGAACAATGGGATACATGTGTCTTTTTCAGTTTTGGTTTCCTCAGGGTATATGCCTAGGAATGGGATTGCTGGGTCATATGGTGGTTTTATTCCTAGTTTTTTAAGGAATCTCCATACCGTCTTCCATAGTGGCTGTATCAATTTACATTCTCACCAACAGTGCAAGAGCATTCCCTTTTCTCCACACCCCACTCCAGCATTTATTGTTTGCAGACTTTCTGATGATGGCCATTCTGACTGCTGTGAGATGATATCTCATTATGTTTTGATTTGCATTTCTCTAATAGTGAGCAATGTAGAGCATCTTTTCATGTGTTTGTTAGCCATCTGTGTGTATTATTTGGAGAAATGTCTGTTTGGAGAATTGATTCTTATAACAGTAATTATTTTCTTTGTATACTGTGTCTACAATTTTTACCTAAGTAGTAATCTTACTGATTATGTGACCATCAACATATAGTTGATGATACTGTAGAATGGTTGGAGTCATCAGTAGGTATAGTAGGTACTCAAGTCTTTCAAGCGGTGTGACCTTGAGAAGGTAGTTAACTTTCATGGGCCTTTCTTGGTATGTATCTCCCTGATGGCTCAGACGCTAAAGAATCTGCCTGCAACGCAGGAGACCTGGGTTCAATCCCCAGGTTGGGAAGATCCCATGGAGAAAGGAATGGCAACCCACTTCAGTATTGTTACCTGGAGAATTCCATGGACAGAGGAGACAGTCCATGGGGTCAAAAGAGTAGGACATGACTGAAAGACCAACAATTTCACTTTCTCATTTGTAAAATGAGAGCATCTTGAAGATTCTATCAAGAAAGACCAGAAAAAGAGCTCTTTAATCCAAGCTTTCATTGTTCTCAGGACTGTAGGTAAGTCTGTGCTGTCCCCCAAGGAAGTCCTTCTGGTCACTATCATCTAAGGGTCCGTGCAACAGTTAACATTCTGGATTGGCTAATGGCTTTAATATGTTCTGAGAATGGAGAATATAAGGTAAAAGTGCTTTACCTGCTCAAAAAAAAAATCCCATTTCTTTACATGAAAGTTGGAGACATTACATGTCAAAACTTCCTCAGAAATATCCCACCAATACTACATCTTCATCTCCATCAACATGACCTCAGCCTAAACCTTCTTGCTGATTATCCATCCTTTAGTTTCTCCTCTCTCAGAGGGTGTCCTCCCAAAATACACTGAGCATCTCATTCTCTTGATGGAAAACCAGTGAGCTGCCTGGTGCCTGAAGGATCAAGGCAGACACCTTGGCCTGAACTTCACACAAGGTGACCCCATCTCCTGTCTTCTTCCACCACAGACCCTGTGTTCAGCCAAAGGGAACTTCTTATTGCTGTGCAAGGAAGCCATACCCTCTCATCACTGTGCATTTCCAAATGTTGCTCCCTCTGCGTGGATTGTTTATTCTCATCTTGGCAACCCACAATCATCTTTCTAAGTCCTGGGGACTCAATGGTATATTTAAGAGAGAAGTTTTTCCTGTCCACACACTGCCTGCACTGTGCCTGACAAATGGCCATAAGAAGGTTCTCAATGAATGTTATTTTAATGGAAGGACGGATGAATAAATGAATGAACAAATGGATGAGTCTTTGAATAAATGCATGAACCAACAAGTGAATGAATCAATAAGTAGATGGTTGGAAGGATGAATGAAAGAATGAATGAAGAAGTGAAGAGATGAATGAATAAATATACAAATGTAGGTAATTAATTCATAGAGTTTTAACAAAATCAGACTCAGAGGTCAGAAAAGAAAACAGAAGTGGATGATGAAAGACAAGTTAAAGCCAGCGGCTGGTAGCTACCCCTCTCTTCTGTTTCTCTGAAGCTACAGAAAGAGGACTGATGTTGCCTTTGCTTTTCTCTGGCCTCAAGCTCAGCTCTCCTTCTATCCTAGGTGCCCTTGCCCTTGGCAGTCTGAGAGGAAGCCAGCCCTTTTCCTGGACATGTCTTGCTCTCCCCTCCACGATGTTCTCAGGACAGGCATGAGAGCACTTGCCTGCTGTGACTCTTGCAGGAGGGAGCAAGGAGGAAGATGGTGGGAAGATGAGTTCTGGGGTCTCACACTGACAAAAAGAGGAAAGGCAATTGGTTTTCTTTCCTATTAATATTTTGAAAGTCTTGCAGCCACTCCAAGGGAGCCAAGGAAGCTCGGGATGTTGTCCTGCTGGTCCCTGGAAGGGTTTCTTCGCTGATAGCCTGTTCTCACCACAGGAGGCTCCAAGCCTGTGTGCATTTTCACACTTGCCTGCATTTGCAGCATAAACTTGACCCCATTCCCTATCACAACACTAATCACTGCCATTTATTGAGTGCTGAGCATTTCCCTTTTATCATTTCATTTAGTCTTTATGACCACCTATGCAGTAGAGACTCTCATTTTCATTATACAGGTACAGAAATTATAGTTCAAAGAGTAAAAGAAAGAGCCTGAGATCAGTGACCTGTATGTACTGAAGCTAATATGCAAATACAGTTTTTTTGACTCCAAAGTCCATATTGTTAAGTGGTATATTGTACAGCTATTAAGATTTCTTCAAGGGTGTATCTGAGGATCCCAGTGTGAAACAGATGTGTGCTCTAAAGGAGTTACAGGACTATTTGTATGTATTGTCTTTTCTCTTTAAACAATTTTTAGACAGAGTCACATTTTCTTCTTTACATGTACCAATTAATTTTGGATAGTATACTTGACATTGTGACTGATATGTTTTAGAAACTCGGGACTTCATTGTGGTTTCTTTTTAGCCAGACTGTCGAGGAGTCGCCTTTGTGTCTGCATAACTTAGTCATCATCAGTAATCTGGGCAGAGATTATGCTCAGATACCTGAAGCCTATGAGCCTCCCACCCTCTGTTGCTCCCTGTATTCACTGGGTCAAAGTCAGTTCTCAAGATTCCCTGGCTTTTATTTCAACCTTTCAGAGTTCTTACATACCTCTTGTAGGAGAATAAAGTTGAATTTTTTCTTTTTATCAAAATCTGAAAATCCTTGCATTTTAATTGGAATATTTAACCCATTTTCTTTTAATATGGTTACTGAGGCATTCAGGATTAAATCTACCAGGCTTTTCCTTTCTGCCAGATTGGCTCTTGCCTCCTTCAGGAAGGAGTAGCTCCTCCTTCAGTCAGGGATGTCTGGAGACCTTATCTCAGCTCTTCTCTAACCCTTTTGTTTCCAGGCTCTCCCCTACTAAACCTCTTGCTGCTCCATTGCTTGTCTTGAGCTGGGACAACAAAGCGGTGGGTTTTCCCGGCCCACTCCCACCCAATCCCACCACTTTCAGTTGGGAAATCATTGCCTCCTCGTTCAAATCCATCCTCTGCTGGCATCAAAATTGCTGGTTTCCATGGCCAGTTCTGGGGTGATAAAGCTGTGAAAGTGAAAGTTGCTCAGTCGTGTCCAACTCTTTTCGACCTCATGGACTATACAGTCCATGGAATTCTCTAGGCCAGAATACTGAAGTGGGTAGCCTTTCCCTTCTCCAGGGAATCTTCCCAACCCAGGGATTGAACCCAGGTCTCCCGCGTTGGAGGCAGATTCTTTACCAGCTGAACCACAAGGGAAGCCCAAGAATACTGGAGTGGGTAGCCTATCATTTCTCCAGAAGATCTTCCTGACCCAGGAATCAAACTGGGCTCTCCCGCGTTGCAGGCGGATTCTTTACCAACTGAGCTATCAGGGAAGCCCCGATAAAGCTATATTTCCCCCCTAATGAGCTGAAAGTGTCTTGAATAGGAGTAGCCAGGGTAAGAAGGCCAGAAACTTTTACCATTTTCATCTGTAATGCTAGTAGTTTTTCAAGAATAAATACTTCTCAACATTTTTTTTTGCCTTTAATCACTTTCCAGTGCCCCAAAATGGTTGGTTTTTTTCCCCATAATTTTGCCCAGTTTATTATTGCTTCTTTGTGTAGAGGGGATTGGTTCCTTACTCTACTGTTATTAGAAGTCCTTTCCCTCTTTATCTCTAATAATACATTTGGATCTGAAGTCTCCTTTGCATTGCTCCAGATTTCCTTAGTTGTATCTTCTCCAATCCATTTCCTTTCAAATTTTCAGAGTTCTTACACACCTTGTGCTCGTTCAGTCATGTCCAACTCTCTGTGGACTGTAGCCTGCCAGGTTCCTCCATCCATGGGATTTCCCAGGCAAGAATACTGGAGTGGGTGGCCATTCCCTTCTCCAGGAGATCTTCCTGACCAGGGATCGAACCTGGGTCTCCAGCACTGCAGGCGGATTCTTTACTCTCTGAGCCACCAGGAAAGCCCTTGTAGTAGTGTAAAGTTGAATTTTGTTTTTCTTTTTATCCAGCCTGAAAGTCTTTGCATTTTAATTGATATATTTAACCCATTTCTTTTAATATTGTTCCTGATGTGTTCAGTTTTAAATCTATTATCCTATTATTTGTTTTCTATGTGTCATGTTTTCAGTTTTTTCCTCTCCTTTCTTCTTCCTTATTACTTCATTTTCCTTCTATGTCAGCTTGTTCAGTTGTATATCTTTTTACCATTCTTTTCACAGTTACCCTAGATACTTCAACATGCATCTTTGACTTATTACTGTTAATATAAAGGACACTTTCACATAATGTACTTTTTACCACTTCCCAGAAAACACAAAAACCTTAAAGCACTTGACTTCCATTTCCCATGCACCCCCCGCTTTTGTGTTTATATTATTCCATCAAAATATATGTATATGACCCAGAGCATATGCATATGTGCTTAGTCACTCAGTCTCTCAGACCCTATGGACTGTAGCCTGCCAGGCCCCTTGTCCACGGGGTTCTCCAAGAATACTGGAGTGTGTTGCCATTTCCTTCTGCAGGAGATCTTCCCAACCCAGGGATTGAACCCATGTCTCCTGCATTGGCAGGCTCGCTCTTTACCACTGAGCCATCTGGGAAACCCATGACGGAGAGAGGGCATATACCACAAAGTTAACATTATTACCTCTGGGTGGGGATTGGGGGTGATAGATTTTTTTTTATATGTATATTTTGCTTTTTCAATAATAAACCTGCATTTCTGTCAAAAAAATTTTAAGAAGAATATTTGTCATGCAGTCACATTAAGCCAGAACGCTTGCTCAGCTGCTCAGCAGACTCCCGCGTCTCCACTGAACAGCAGGGTGAATCAGAAGTGGGTTGGGCTATGAGTGAGGGGAAAGCCTTCGGGCCTGTGAGATTGTGCAGTTCAGTCAGGATGAGGCGTCGGCATGGTCCAGTCGAGGCTTGCTCACCAGAGCTTATCAGCACAGGTCACTAGATCCAGGGTGATGAGCAGCCTCTGGTTGTGGACGTGACAGGATGTTGTGCAATGACTGGGCAAACCCAGAGGCCTCTTTCCTCAGAGCCAGTGAACACTGCCAGCAGGGTTTGGGCCCGTATGAAAGAGGGAATCAGGCACACATCCACAGGAGCCTCTTTCTTCACACTGCCTTCACAGCCCTGGCTTTGGTCCAAGTCACGAGCAGGCCAAGCTCAGGGCTCCAGACCTCCCCTGCCTGTCTCTGATTTCCTACGTCCATCCTCTCAAAACCCAGCTGTCTTCAGGTCTCAGGTTGTTATGCAGAGCTCCACTCTGCGCTAGTTGACAAGGGGTTGAAGAACTGAGAACACTGCTTTGTGTATCTCGAATGCTTTTGAAGTACTTCCATTCTAATTATATTTTCTGAGTCGTACCACAAGAGAATATAGAAAACACCATATGTGAATGCTTTGAGCTCTGTACCATCACACTTATGAAAGGATCTGCATCTGTACCCATCCTCTATTTCCTTCCTGGCATCACAGAGGAAGGATCTCTTCTGTAAGAACTTATGAGCTCTGGATCCTCTCCTTGCTGATCTTCTCAAGAACCTACTACATTTACATTCACCTTCATTGTTCTCCAACATTTCCCACCCCTCCTTTGGCTGGATCCTTTTTCTCATCATTCAGTTATATTGTAGTATCTCCAATGTTTAAAAGCAAGCCCCATCAATCTAATCAAAAGGCAGAAATTGTCAGATGGGACTTAAGAAAAAATTCAGTTATATGCTGCGTATAGGAGACAAACATTAGTTCAACATAAATGCTGAAAGAAAAGGATGGAAAAAGATATATTATGCCAGCAATAATCATAAAAGAACTGGAGTGGCTATACTGATATCAGACAAAATAGCCTTTAAAAAAATGTCACTGGAAGAGGGAACTTTCATAATGATAAAAGGGATGGTACTCAATAAACACTTATTGAATAAATGAATATACATGACAGAATGGAATCTCCTTTCAGAGGTGAGAAAAACAGAGGCCCAGAGAAGCCTGGCAGATGTTGAGGTGCCAATGGGTAATTATTTGGTGATCCGGGTCTTGGACTTGGATCATTTTCCTCTCTACTAGGCTGCCTCTCTAGCAACAGTGGTGATGACAAAAATAACTCTGTACTGGCATTATGTGCTTTTAATGTATTAATGCATTTAATCCTCAGAATTAGTCCACAAAAATATATGGGGAGGGTACTGTTATCTCCATGTGCTATATGAAGAAATAAAACCAAAGAGAGTTGAGTAACTTGCTCAATATCACCCAGCTAATAAGAGGCAGAACCTAGATTTGAACCCAAGCAATCATGGCAACCCACTCCAGTACTCTTGCCTGGAAAATCCTATGGACAGAGGAGCCTGGTAGGCTGCAGTCCATGGGTTCGCTAAGGGTTGGACACGACTGAGCGACTTCACTTTCACTTTTCACTTTCATGCATTGGAGAAGGAAATGGCAACCCACTCCAGTGTTCTTGCCTGGAGAATCCCAGGGACAGGGGAGCCTGGTGGGCTGCCGTCTGTGGGGTCGCACAGAGTCGGACACGACTGAAGTGACTTAGCAGCAATCTGATTCTAGAACCTATTGATTAATCTACCATACAATACTGTGTCAATAAATTAATCCTGTTAATAGATTAGCTCAATAATGTGTAATTACCTCTCAGAGAATGGTACCCAGCTCAGCTCAAGATCATGAGTCATGAGTCATCTAGTTGCTATGTCAAGTCTGACTTTTTTTGACCCCATGGACTGTAGCCCACCAGACTCCTCTACCCTTTGGATTTCCCAGGCAAGAATACTGGAGTGGGTTGCCATTTCCTTCTCCAGACGATCCCAGAGAAGGTAACATTTAGGCAAAGTCCTAAGGATTTGTTGGAATTATCCAGCCAAAGAGAGAATTGTATGTGTAAAGGCTTGGACAAAAGACACAGCAGGATATATTTGAGGAACCAAAAGGAGAACGGGGCATGAAAGCATTGAGATCAAGTGGTAAGATGCCACATGACAGGACAAGGAGGCACTATGTAGGAAGGACTTAGAGTGTGTATAACCACTAGAATACTTTTGCTGCTGCAGGTTACAAAAGCTAAGCCCAAACTGACTTAAATAATAACTCATTAGTTATTAATTATTATTAATAGTTTCTGATCTAACATTATGAGAGCTTCAAAGTTGGGTGGCTTCAGAGTTGGTTAATTCAGTGGAGCCAGAATCTGTAGCTCAGTGCTCTGTCATTCTCAGCCTGTTTTTCCTCATGGTCACAAAGTGGCTGCCAGCAGTGACTGAAGCAACAGACTCCCTTACTGATTAAGGACCATTGAAAATTACCAGAGATTGCCATGCATTGGAGGATTAGACAGTTCAAATCACCTCTGAAATTAGGAGTTAAGTGTTTACATGAACAAGTAGAGGTGTTGTTGGGAAGGGGAGAATGAATATTATTTAATATGTAAGCAACAAATACTACCCACTACATGATATTAGAGTTTGGAATTTTTCCTACACTCAGTGGAAAGCTACTGGAGGATTTTGAGCAAATCTTTGCTCTGTGATGGGGTGGTGGAAGGAGAGATAGTTTCCTGATTTTCTTACTTGTAGGGACAAACCTACTGTTTCTTTCTCTCTTCCCGCCCCCCCCCTTTACTTTCTCTAAATGCATGGTTGTTGTCATTTAGTCAGTAAGTCACATCTGACTCTTATGTGACCCCATGGACTGTAGCCCACCAGGCTCCTCTGTCCATGGGATTTCCCAGGCAAGCAAGAATACTGAAGTGGGTTGCCATTTCCTTCTCCAGGGGATTTTCTCGACCCAGGGATTGAACCCAGTCTCCTACATTGGCAGATGAATTCTTTACTACTGAGCCACCAGGGAAGCCCAAATGGATGGTTAAGTTGTGTGAACTCTCCTCTTTTCTTAAAGATTCAGAGCCAGATTTCCCTATTGGCTTTTTACTCAGTTGAGAAATATTGCATTTCCTTCAAATTTGGAAGCACTATAACTGAAAATCTCATGACTCTTATTTTACAGCTTTAGCACCGAAAAAGATTAATTTGAAACTTTAAAAAATGTGTTGCCCTTGCACTTTAAGTATGCTTTGTTAAATGCCCGACACATGGTATATGCTCAATAATGAATGAAGACAATGAAACTGCGCTACGGTCTTGTCATCCTAGCTGCAGGATATATGCTTTCTGTAAGGCTTAAGGTGGTGGCATTAAGGCAATCTCATCAAGTCCAGAAAACTCATATTAATTAAAACATTTCATTCCTTGTTTAATAAAATATTTCTCTCTCAAAAAACACTAGACAGGCAAAGTTTAAACAAAACTATAACATTCTTAGGGACTTGAAAATATGACTAGTGAGACACATATTTCAATCTCTTATTAGTAACTCTAATTCTCATAATTCTTTGCTTTTGCCTTCTTTTATAAACTCATCTCACACGCTAGTAAAGTAATGCTCGAAATTCTCCAAGCCAGGCTTCAGCAATACGTGAACCGTGAACTTCCAGATGTTCAAGCTGGTTTTAGAAAAGGCAGAGGAACCAAATTGCCAACATCTGCTGGATCATTGAAAAAGCAAGAGAGTTCCAGAAAAACATCTATTTCTGCTTTATTGACTACGCCAAAGCTTTTGACTGTGTGGATGACAATAAACTGTGGAAAATTCTGAAAGAGATGGGAATACCAGACCATCTGACCTGTCTCTTGAGAAACCTGTATGCAGGTCAGGAAGCAACAGTTAGAACTGAACATGGAACAGCAGACTGGTTCCAAATAGGAAAAGGAGTACGTCAAGGCTGTATATTGTCACCCTGCTTATTTAACTTATATGCAGAATACATCATGAGAAATGCTTTGCTGGAAGAAGCACAAGCTGGAATCAAGATTGCCGGGAGAAATATCAATAACCTCAGATATGCAGATGACACCACCCTTATGGTAGAAAGCGAAGAAGAACTAAAAAGCCTCTTGATAAAAGTGAGAAAGAGAGTGAAAAAGTTGGCTTAAAGCTCAACATTCAGAAAACTAAGATCGTGGCATCTGGTCCCATCCCTTCATGGGAAATAGGTGGGGAAAGAGTGGAAACAATGTCAGACTTTATTTTTTTCGGATCCAAAATCACTGCAGATAATGATTGCAGCCATGAAATGAAAAGACACTTACTCCTTGGAAGGAAAGTTATGGCCAACCTAGATAGCATATTAAAAAGCAGAGACATTACTTTGCCAACAAAGGTCCGTCTAGTCAAGGCTATGGTTTTTCCAGTAGTCATGTATGGATGTGAGAGTTGGACTATGAAGAAAGCTGAGCACTGAAGAATTGATGCTTTTGAACTGTGGTGTTGGAGAAGACTCTTGAGAATCCCTTGGACTGCAAGGAGATCCAACCAGTCCATCCTAAAGGAGATCAGTCCTGGGTGTTCATTGGAGGGACTGATGTTGAAGCTGAAACTCCAATACTTTGGCCACCTCATGCGAAGAGTTGACTCACTGGAAAAGACCCTGATGCTGGGAAGGATTGGGGGCAGGAGGAGAAGGGGACGACAGAGGATGAGATGGCTGGGTGGCATCACCAACTCGATGGACATGAGTTTGGGTAAACTCCGGGAGTTGGTGATGGACAGGGAGGCCTGGCGTGCTGCGATTCATGGGGTCACAAAGAGTCAGACACGACTGAGAGACTGAACTGGGCTGATGCCCATAAAATGAAATTAGCTTTGCTATGTGCCCTGTACTGTCTTTGTGCGATCTTTTCCCTAGGAGATCTCCCATGAAGTAAGTTCTAATAAGATCTCCCTTCACAGACACAGAAACTAGGACTTGTACATGAAATAAATGGCTTTTCTAGCATCTTACAGCTAAAGAGTGGAAGATCCAGCCTTGGAACCTCAGGTCACACTCAATCATTTCTCTTTACTTCCTTGGTTTATCTACTATAGAAACTGTGTACTGACCTTTCACTTACCAATTAAATTTTGGTCAAAAGTAAATTTTCAATGATTTGCCTTTAATCTCATCCAAATTCAACAGCTATGCATTGAATAGCTACTGAGTACAAAGCATTGTGCCAGATATTATGGTGCAGAGGGCATATAGAATGCAAGAACTGGGCTCCTTCCTGCAAAGTCTCTAGAAACAAGCTGAGGATGGTATAAAAATGGTCTATATCACTCTAATGCAAGACAAAATGAACCAAGGTAGAAATTAACAGCAGGTGAACATTCTACTATGTGCCAGGAGCTGTGAGTACTTTATTTGCATGATCTCATTTAATTTCCTGATTAAAGACTCAGACTCCTTGATAACTAACCCAAGGTACACATGTAGAAAGTGGGAGACCCCAAAAAAACCAGAGTTTGAAAAAATCTTTGTCTCTAACTCCTGCCTCAAGAAAAAAAATGGAAGCTGAAAGAAATGAAAAGTTCCTTGAATTTTAGGGGATGAGCAAAATCACAATTGAAGAAGAAATGACCTTTGGAATCGTTCTTAAGGGAAGGGAAGACTGATGAGGGGATCAAGGAGAGAAGCCACAGCAGTGGAGGGAATAATGATGTGAGCAAAGGAAAGAGTAGGGCTCAGGCTATGAGTTTGAAGGGTGGCACGTGGTCCATTGAAGGGAAGATGTGATGTGCAGCTGAAGGAAAACTCTTAAGAAGGTGAGTTGGGTTCCATTAGGAGGACTTTCTCTTGACAGGTGTTGGGGAGATGAAGGCGTGGGCAGGTTAGTGATGTTAAAGCTGTGTTTTCAGAACATTAACTTTATGAGCTTCAGGATGACTCATAGCTGATGTTACTTCTGCTATTCTGGCCCCCAAGCTGCTTTTTCTCAGCTTCTCTTTCTCCCAAGCAGGGAAAGGAAGAAACCTCAAAGGATGAAAACAAATGCTGTTCAGCCTGGATCCCCACTGCTCCCTCCTTGAACAGTGTCTGCCTTTCATTTTCCCCTGTAAGTTGAGGAAGGAACATCTTTCCTTAGGCAAAATGGCCAGTGAATGTACCAAAAAATGTTTAGATCCACTAGTAATAGAGCTAATTAAAATCAAGCAAGTCAGCACCAAATTACTAATGACTTTTAAAGCTGATAATACTCAGTTTTGTGAGGATGTGAAGTGGATGCTAGCATGCCATGCTTAGCAGAGGGAAATTGAAGGACATTGTCTGAGAATTCCACTTGTAGGAATTCATGCAAAGGGAATCACCAAACATTAAGACAAAGATTTGTACCCAGAGAGGTTCATCACAAAATTATTGAAAATAGTTAAGAATTTGACACAATTCTTTTTTTTTTTTTGGCTGTGCCACGCAGCATGCGGGATCTTGGTTCCCTGACCAGGGATCGAACCTGAGCCCTCTGCATTGAGAGCATGGAGTCTTAACCATTGAACCACCAGGGGAGTCCCTAGAATTTGACACAATTCTGATGTCTGATCTGAAAAGAAAGTTTCAGTAAAACAAGGTGCCGCCACATAAAATTAAACAATATAATGATGACTGCTGTAGAATTTGGAGAAGGAAACGGCAACCCACTTCAGTATTCTTGCCTGGAAAATCCCATGGACAGAGGAGCCTGGTGAGCTACAGTCCATGAGGTCGCAAAGAGTTGGACATAATTGAGCAGCTGAGCACATAATAAACTTTAACTGAAAAATAATTTCAATTATATATGTTATATTTAAAAACTTAAATTTCTCTCTCTCCTTTCAACTTGAGCATTGCTGGTATAGCTAACGTCCCCTATTTTCCTATATCTGTCTCTTTTTTCCTCCTCTCCAGAGTAACCACTACTTTGAGTTTGAAGTGTGTCCATTAGAGCTTTACAAAAACGTTTTCCATGTGTGCATAGAAAATACACATCGTTATTTTGGGTACTGTTTTTCCTGGTATTAGGCTAAATGTGTAACGCTGCAACTTGCTTCCCTTCCTGATAATGTGTTTTTAATTATGTGGGAAAATACTTGTGACATACCAAGTGGAAAAACAAAGGATGGTATTATACAAACAGCACAATCTCAAGGATCTACACCTGATGTCATGCTTAAAGAAGAGACTAAAGAGAATGTGCCAAAAATATTGGTAGTTTATTGTCTAGCAGGGGGTTGGGATTTAGAGAAATTGTTTTCTTTATATTGGTTTGTTTTCTTCCCTCAGATTTAGCATGTATTAATTTTATAATCAGAATAAAGTTATGAAAAACACATTGTTGTTTAGTCACTAATTAACCTCAGACTCTTTTGCGAGCCCATGGGCTACAGCCCACCAGGCTCCTCTGTCCATGTGATTTCCCAGGAAGACTACTGCAGTGGGTTGCATTTCCTTTTCCAGAGATCTTCTCAGACCTGGGATAGAACTCATGTCTCCTGCATTGGTAGGTGGATTCTTTACCACTGAGCCACCAGGGAAATTTCATGAAAAAAATATATAATGTATCAAAAATGTTTCTTTTTCCATCTCCCCCACATCCAAGGAAGAATTTTTCTACTTTATTTTCAAGAAGAGGAGAAAATATAAAACATGATGCCACAAAACTTCTAGAAAAGATTATAGGCAAAACATTCTCTGACATATAGCAACGTTTTTTTAGGTCAGTCTCCCGAGGTAATAGAAATAAAAACAAAAATAAGCAAATAGGATCTAATCAAACCTACAAGCTCTTGCACAGCAAAGGAAACCATAATAAAGCAAAAAGATGATCTACAGAATGGGAAAAAATATTTGCAAAGGATATCAATGACAAGGGTTTAATTTCCAACATTTACAAACAACTCTCAAACTCAACAACCAAAAAACCAAACAACCCAATTGAAAAATGAGCAGAAGACCTAAATAGACATTTCTCCAAAGGTGAAATACAGGTGGCCAATAGGCACATGAAAAGATGCTCAGCATTGCTAATTATTAGAAAAATGCAAATCAAAACTACAGTGAGGTACTACTTCATACCTGTCAGAATGTCATCATTAAAAAGTTTACAGATAGTGAATGCTGGAGAGGGTGTGGAGAAAATGAACCCTCCTACACTATTGGTGGGTACATAAGTTGGTGCAGGCATTTTGGAAAACAATATGGAGGTTCCTCAGAAACTAAAAATAGTATTACCATGATCAGCAATCCCACTTCTGGGCAAATTTCCAGACAAAACTATAATTCGAAAAGATACATGCACTCTTATGTTCACTGCAGCATTATTTAAAATAGCCAAGACATGGAAACAACCTAAATGTCCATCAACAAATGAATGGATAAAGATGTGATACATATATACAATGGACTACTACTCAACCAGCAGAGACATTACTTTGCCAACAAAGGTCCATCTAATCAAAGCTATGGTTTTTCCAGTAGTCACGTATGGATGTGAGAGTTGGACCACTAAGAAAGCTGAGCACTGAAGAATTGATGCTTTTGAAGTGTGGTGTTGGAGAAGACTCTTGAGAGTCTCTTGGACTGCAAGGAGATCCAACCAGTCCACCCTAAAGGAAATCAGTCCTGAATATTCATTGGAAGGACTGATGCTGAAGCTGAAACTCCAACACTTTGGCCACCTGATGCGAAGAGCTGACTCACTGGAAAAGACCCTGATGCTGGGAAAGATTGAGGGCAGGAGGAGAAGGGGACGACAGAGGATGAGATGGTTGGATGGCATCACCAACTCAATGGACATGGGTTTGGGTGGACTCCAGGAGTTGGTGACGGACAGGGAGGCCTGGCATGCTGCAGTCCACAGGGTCGCAAAGAGTCGGACATGACTGAGCAACTGAACTGAACTACTCAGTAAGAGAAAAGAATGAAATAAAGCCACTTACAGCAACGTGGATACAAAGAGATCATCATACTAAGCAAAGTATAACTCAGAAAGCGAAAGACAAATACCATATAATATCACTTATATGTGGAATCCAAAACATGCCACAGATGAATCTATCTATGGAAGAGAAACAGAATCACACACATAGAGAACAGATTTGTTGCCAAGGGGGAGGGTTGGGGGAGAGATGGAGTTGGAGGTGGGGATTAGCTGTAAGCTAAATATTAGATGTAAGCTTTTAGATTTAGAATGGATAAACCACAAGGTCCTACCGTATAACACAGGAAGCTATATTCAATATCCTATGATAAACCATAATGGAAATTAAAAAGTATGTGTAGGCATATATATAGATAGATAGATAGATATAGCTATATAGCTGAATCACTTCATTATATAAAAGAAATTAATACAACATAGTAAATCAACTATACTTCAATAAAAGCATTTTTAAAAATATTTAAAGGAGAGTCCTTCCCTTCCCCCATTTCCCTCCATGTGTCTCATAGATGGTGGCAGAGATTTATAAGCCTTTTACCTAGAAGAGCTTTAGCATTTTTGCTGTGAGAATTTCAACTAACCATGTTAGAATAGAACATCCTGAACTAGAAATCACCACGCTGGCTGCCACTGTGTAAACAGTGCTTACGTTTAACCAACCTCCCAAGTAGTTTTAAAAGACGTAGTTGCCTGGTCCCAAGTCAAGGCAGATAGGGCTCAGAGCACAAGGAAGCACATCCTCACGTGCCCACAGGTCTCCAGGTCTCTTCTGACACCCTCCATCAGTGATCTCATCAGGACCGTGTACCCGAGTCGTGTTTGTATTCCTAGTGTCCAGGACAGTGTGCAGCTCACAGCAGGTACTCAGGGATGAAAACAGGAAGACAATAAGGAAAACCGAGAGAAAAAGAAGAAAGACCTTGAAGTTATTACTATCCCCGGGAGGCCTTTAGGAAAAGGTGCATCTGAAATTTAAAGGGCATTCATAAGACGGGCAAAAAACAAGGCCTTGAGAGCAGAACCTAGGCCTTCAAAAGGAGTGCAGAGTGCCCGTCGTGTGCCTCTGGCTGTGCCAGGGCTGGGCTAGAGCGGTGAGCAAGGGGACAGGCTCCCTGTGCTGTGATGGAGCAGCTGAGGGAGGGGGCCAGGGTGGGGGCGACAGAGGACAAGCAAGTCAACAGATAATACAGCAGACAGTGAGAAAAGCCGTGGGCAAAACCAGGCAGGGGGATGTGCCAGCGAGCAGGAGGGTAGGAGCCACCAGGTGGTCTGGACCAGGTGGTCAGCCACTCCCCTGCCTCAGAGCAAATCCCTGAATCCCAATACCCCATTCCGCCGCTGTCTGCCTTGGTCAGCCTCAACTGTACTGTCTTGACTTCTCTCATTCATTCATTCTAGGGTTCCTTGAACTCTGTTGTCAGAGACCATGCTCGGCGCTGAGGCTACAAGAATGAAACAGCATTCATTCTGGTCTCTGGTCTCCTGAGCTCACAGAGGGGCAAGGTGACCCCCGATGGCAAAGTCATGTGAACCTGAGCTATAAGGAGCCCAGGCAGTGTGATGAGTGTGGGGGGGCTGGGGTGGGAGGAAGCCTGCAGTGAAGGTTTTCACGGAGGAAATGTGGACCTGAGACTAAGAGTTCATGATATAATGAAAAAAGAAAAAAAAAAGGGAGAGAGAAAGTGTCTAGGAATTGCCTTTCTTCTCAAAGGATCTAGAAAGAGGAGCAGTGACCCAGAGAGCAGTCCCCTCTATGACTCCCCCCAGGCTGAGAATGTGGTATGCTCTCTGCCCAGCTCCCACATACACGAGTTCTTTGTGCTATTTTTGCCACTTTCCTGTCAGTTAGAAACTATTTCAATATAGTATGCTTTTTAAATGACCAAGTATAAATAACATTGGAATTATCTGGAGTAATTAAACCTCAGCTGCAAAGAAAGGACAACTGCAACGTTATTAACCTCAGGTGATTCTTGCTTACACCACGGTGGCTATCAATACAGAATTGTTTTTCAAAATGCACCTAATCCATCAAAAAAAAAAGGAAAAAAATCAGATTTAAGCAACAATTTGTTAGTAAAGCAAAGTATCACAGTGGTTTTCCTTGATTCACACACACAATTTATAATTAATCATAATTATTAACATATTTATCATTATTTTGTATGATTCAATTACATAAAAGTGCCTCAGTTCTTTAATCAATAGCTGCCAAATGCAGGTTGCTTCCAGTTTTCCCTGTTATCGAGTTATATGAACAGATTTCATCACATCTAAGGACACATTACTTGTAAAATATATCACCATTATTTTAGGGATCATTTAAGAAAGAAAACCACATCCCAATTTCTGAGATGTTGGAAAATGTGCTTTAGGATTTGTGAAGTAAGTCCTTTTTCTTAAATACCAAGGAGAACTGTGATCTGATGGCTCAGATTCAGGTCAGAAAATGAGGCTGCCTGGGGCCCTGGGTGATGGGCAAGTTACTTAACCTTCCAGGATGATTCCCAAGTTCTTTGGGATTTTTAAAAACTTATGAGTCATTATTAAATGAAGATAATAATACCTTTCCCGACCAACTTGTTTTTCACTTTTACTAATGTTTACTAACCGCTGAGGTTCTGTGTCATTCACGGTGTCTGCACATGAGAAGTTTGCATTTTAATGGGGAGACAAGCAAATAATTGTTCTGCCTGGGGAAATCAGGTCTGACTGAGGGAGAGGGAGGAGAGTGGTGGGAGGGAGAAAGAGGATGCTGAGGAAAGGAGTGGGGCGGGGGTTGGGGAGAGAGAAACTTGATTTTGAGGGATTTATTCATTGCTGCTGCTGCTGCTGCTGCTAAGTTGCTTCAGTCATGTCCGACTCTGTGCAACCCCATAGACGGCAGCCCACCAGGCTCCCCTGTCCCTGGGATTCTCCAGGCAAGAACACTGGAGTGGGTTACCATTTCCTTCTCCAGTGCATGAAAGGGAAAAGTGAAAGTGAAGTCCCTCAGTCGTGTCCAACTCTTAGTGACCCCATGGACTGCAGCCCACCAGGCTCCTCCGTCCATGGGATTTTCCAGGCAAGAGTACTGGAGTGGGGTGCCATTGCCTTCTCCGTTTATTCATTGAGCAAATATTTATTCATCTTCTAACTATGCTAGATGCTGGGGTAGACTAGGAATTTATAAGGCAGGTATGGGAAAGGGGCATCCCAGGCAAAGAGAGCATCAGGAATGGTGAGGCAAAGGGACGGGAATAGAAGTGTCTGGTGTGTTTCAGAAACAGGAAGTGATCCACAGGATGTATGTGCCTGCTCAGTTGCTCAGTCGTGTCCGACTCCCTGCAACCCCATGGATTGTAGCCTGTCAGGCTCCTCTGGCCGTGGGATTATCCTGGCAAGAATACTGGAGTGGGTTGCCATTTCCTCTTCCAGGGTATCTTCCCGACCCAAGGATCGAATTTGCATCTCCTGCATTGGCAGGGGGATTCTTTACCAATGAGCCACCTGGGAAGCCCGCATAAGATGTGGGATGCTGGTGAAGGAGATGAAGCAGGAGACAGGATATTATTTTCCCTGTTTGGTTGGTGAGGAAACAGTTTCAGAGAAGGCATGCCATGTTCGAGGGTTGCTCAGCCAGAATGCTGCATTGTGTTGAATTTATCTGTTTGTCTGGACAAATCATCTTTCCCCAGTGATGGGCTCCTTAAGAGAAGAAGGCATCATCATGTATTCCAAGTTCCTAGTGCAGTGAAGCCCCATCATGGATGTTCAATATCTGTTTGTTGAATGAATGAATGAGTGAATGAATGAATGCATGAACTACACAGAATGGATGACAAGCCCCTTCCCACAGCCCTTGGGGCTGGATGAGTCTAGCTTCCTGGAACTGTTTACAGCATTTCTGTCCAGAAGGAGGTGTTTTCTAAAAACCTCACTGCCCAGTTGCCCATCCCTCCTTGCCCAGATTGTGTAAGGAGGTGGCTTCACTGGTCTAACCACTCTCGCTCTTGATAAGAACCCCTGCCTCTGGGAAGACAACCTGAGTGGGAAGGACAGCCAGTGCCTCCTTGGATCTCAGGGTAAGCACAGGCAGCCATGCTCCTGGAAGTACCCCCTCCTGCCAAGACTTCTCGAGCAGTGACTCTGGGTAGCTGGTCTAACTATGTAGGCAAATCTTGTTTCCAAGGCAATCTGCTTAATGAGAAGGATGAGTAAGGGCTTTATGAACTGTAAAAGCCTGTGCAAACAGGCGGGGTTACCAGTTGGCTTTACTACTGATCTCGCGGAGTTTTAATAGGTACCTTAGTCATCGTGTCATCTGTCCCCTGGCCTCCCATTCACAGATGAGGCCAGCACAGCCCAGAGAGAAGTGATTTGGCCAAAGTCACCCAGGGGCAAGGAGATGCAGGAGAGGTGGCACATGGGTACATAGCTCAGATGCCAGGCTAGCCCAGCTGGGTCAAATTGCCACTTATTAGCTAGGGTGGAGAAGGGGGAGGTTGGGCAAGTGAACTGACTCCTCTAAGCATCAGATTTTTCCTCTGTAAAATGGAGGGGTGTGTGTGTTAGTTGCTCAGTCATGTCTGACTCTTTTTGACCCAATGGACTGTAGACTGCCAGGCTCCCCTGTCCGTGGAATTATTTACTCAAGAATATTGGAATAGGTAGCCATTCCTGTCTCCAGGGGATCTTCCTGTCCCAGGGATCAAACTCAGGTCTCCTGCATTGCAGGCAGATTCTTTACCATCTGAGCCACCAGATAAACCCAACATGGAGGTAAGGATTATTATTTTAAGGGTTATAGGAAGGACTGAGTTAGGTAACAAATGGCTGGAAAGAGCTTGCACGTACAGCAATGTAGAATTTGGTGAATAAATGTTAGCTCTTATTCTATTATTTGTATCATCATCATTATTACATACTGGCAGAGCTGGGCTAGGATACAAGATCTTCCAACTTCTACCTGGTCTTCTTGAGTTCAGCAAGATATCAGGACCCCACCCCTAAAGCTTACCCTGGTTTTATTCCTTTATCACATATTGAATGGGCACCTCTTATGTGTTGGTCAAAATGCTAGTTGTGGAGTGTACCTGTGTGTGGAGAGGATGGGCCAACAATAGGCAGGGGGTATGAAAATCAAACAGTCTCTGCTGTCAAAATGAGTGTGGCCTAGGGAGGGGGGTTCAGCAGTGGGAGGGAAAGAAGGAAGAGCAGCTATCTGTTATGCATAAGAGGCGAACATCCTCAGAAGGTGGAACCAATTCTGGAAGCCATTTTCGGAGACTGAGGAACCATTTGGAAAGCTGGGTGGATCTAAGATCTTGGCACAGGATCCCCTGAGGTCACATCAAAACCCCTAAACAAAGACAAAACCTTCACTCACACACACACATCTATACACGTGCGTGCACACATGTGCAACCAGCTCTGATGGTAGGAAGCCTTGGTCAGCCTGTTTCATTCTCCAGCTTGGGGATTGGCAGACCCAATGGTCATGTGTGGGGAACTCAGGGAACCCAGGGCCATCCCATTGCCTGCTTCAGCTCTACAGTGTCACCAACTCTGTGCTTCATTGTACAGAACAGCAGGTGTCCATGGAAGAATCAGATCAAGACAACTCGCCTCTGCCCTTGTAGGAAGGGAGATAATGTCTATGCAAGGGCTGGAAACAAGGTTTTAAGTGAGGGCCCTGGGGCAGGTGTCTAGGAATTCCAGGTCAAAATCAGGTAGCATCCAAGTCAGGGAAGCTTCCAAAAATGAACATGCATCAGGGTTTGCTAAAAGCCGCAATGAAAAATGACTCAAAATCAAGAGAGAAGGAGTGGAAATAGTTTAATGGGGCTGAGACCCAAGAACTTTCATCGACTCATCTAATTTAGTCTTTATCACAATCATGGTTTATAGATGAAGACACTCAAACTCAGAAAGAGTAAGAAACCTGCCCCAGATAATTGAGGACAGAACCAAAACTTAAACCAATACCCAGAAGTTAACACACATGAGAGCAAGGAGTGGAACTTCCCTGGTGGTCTGGTAGCTAAGACTCTGCTCCCAGTGAAGGGGGCCTGGTTTCCATCCCTGGCCAGGAAACTAGATCCCACAGGCTGAAACGAAGAGTTCACATGCTGCAACTAAGACTTGGCACAGCCAAATAAATAAAAATACTTTGTTTGTTTTTTAAAAAAGCAAGGGGTTCTGAGTTGATGACCCTACAAACCAGAATCATGAGAAGCAAAAAACGAGTTGTCCACAAATTGAAATCCAGTGGGTGTCACTCAGAAGCCTGCTCTAATCTCAACACCTTCTGCATCCAGTGATCAATAAATGGGAGCTGATTTACAAGAACCCTCT
This sequence comes from Giraffa tippelskirchi, assembly GCF_054371585.1. Classification (NCBI taxonomy): domain Eukaryota; kingdom Metazoa; phylum Chordata; class Mammalia; order Artiodactyla; family Giraffidae; genus Giraffa; species Giraffa tippelskirchi. The sequence continues at coordinate 61,926,148 of NC_137280.1, forward strand.
CCTCCCACTCACAGAGCTGACTCTGCCTCCTCTGTGTTCTTAGGCATCCTCCTCACCCTTCAGCTCATGCTCCTTCCCACTCACCCCAGACTTTTCCTAGTGAATGGCCTGAGCCCAAGTGATCCCTTGGGAACCCCTCCTTGTTGGGGGACCTCCTTAAGCCCTGCCCCAGATGAGCAAACTTCCTTTCCCAAGAGGCAAGATGCATGTCTCCTTTGCCAGAGGCTTCTTATGGCTGATTCTAAGCAAATTGTTCTTAAATGGAGGATCTCTGATGCATATCTGAGGCATTCCATCTGCTTTCCCACTAATGGAAGAACCTGGAGGGACAGAAGTGTCAATTTTCAGAAATCAAGGGGGCTTCACTGCTGATCTCCAGTGTTTGCCCGCAGTGTAAAAAAAGTGAGACCCAGCTAAAGTGGCCATCCTAATAGTCAGTTAGCCCACAGGAGACCCAAAGAACAGTGGGCTTTAAACATACACGGTGTACAGCTGCTCTCCCCACTCCCTAAGATCTTACACATAAAAAAGACAGAGAGAACATTCCTTCCAACATTAATGTAGGTTGAAGGGTCATGAGTGAATTCTACCTTTTCCTTCAGGGTTTTTTAATCTTTTATACATTTTCTACAATGTCATAATTTCTAATTTTAAAATTAAAAGAAAAAGTAAAAATAAAACTCAACTTAAAAATATATACAGTTGACCCTTGCACAGCAGGGGTTTGAACTGCATGGGTCTATCTCCCTGTGACTTTTTTTCCAGTAATAAATACTGCAGTACTATAAAGTGCAAGGACTTCCATTGTGGCTCAGTGGTAAAGAATCTGCTTGTGATATAAGAGACTGCCTGCAATGCAGGAGGCATGAGTTCGATCTCTGGGTCAGGAAGATCCCCTGGAAGGAAATGGCAACCCACTCCAGTATTCTTGCCTGGAAAATTCCATGGACAGAGGAGCTTGGTGGGCTGCAGTCCATGGGGTCGCAAGAGTCAAACATGACTTAGTGACTAAACCACCACCACCACCACCACGCAATCCAAGCTTAGTTGAATTCAGGGATGAGGAATTGTAGATGTGGAAAAACCACGTGTATGTGTAAATTCTTGAATTTTTGGCTGAGTGGAGGATGGATGCCCCTAACTCCTGCATTGTTTAAGGGTCAGCTGTAAATAATTTTACGGAATCATTCCTATATCCTTTAATAATACCTATTGGATCCCTACCATGTACAAGACACCTGCTATGAAGGGTGCACAGGGTATAAAACATGGTCCTTGTCCCAAAGGAGATAAGGCAACATTAGTAACTACCTGCTGCATTTATAAGTTGTGGAGGTTGAGCTAGAGAGATCTGTAAGCTAGAGGTGACTAACAGTCTCTGTTCAGTTCAGTGAACTTCTACTGAGGAGCGGGGTGCCAGTCCCCCTCCTAGAGGCTAGCAATATCAAGTCAAAAAAGAAACTGTTTTCACCCTCCTGTCACTCAGTCTAAGCTGGTGGGGTGGTAATTTATACGTAATGCACAAAGTACAGAGATAAAGGCAGGCAGGGGAAAATCCAGGTACACAGAAGGTGGTGAGTTCTGAGAAGGCTTTCGGAAGGAGGTGACAATTGAACAGAATTCAACAAAATGAGTAGAGTTTGCCAGATGAGAGGTGTAGGGAGGGATGGAGGAAGGTGTTTCAGGCAAAGGCCAGGAGGTGTGGAGGCCATGGGGTGAGCAGAGAATGAACTGTATTTGATATTCCAAAGCCTTATGAATGCTGTGGGCATCAACAGGGCAGCAGGCACCAAGCCATGAAGGACTTAGTGTGGACTGCCAAGTGCTTGGACTTGGTTTTGATGGCAAAGGAGACTTTAAGGAGTGTGACATGATCATATTTGCATTTCAGTAGCTTTGCTGGGGATGGAATTGCTGGGGGTGGGGGTGGGGGGCGGGCAGCAAGACTGGAGGCAGGGAGTCCAGTTAAGAGGGGTCTGTCTCATCAGCCTAAGTTAGAGATGATAGAGAAGGCCTCAACAGAGCAATGAAAGTATGGAGAGAAAGAAGCAGATTGGAGAATTACTTAGAAGATAAAATATGCAGGATTTAGTGGTGGGCTGGGGCAGTAGTCTCCAAAATTTGTTGTAAATGGCACAGACTTCTTCCCCATGTTGCTGTTATTGTTGTTGTTTAGTCGCTAAGTTATGTCCAACTCTTCTGCAACCCCATGGACTCCAGCCCCCAGCCTCCCCTGTCCATGTCTATGGGATTTCTCAGGCAAGAATAGTGGAGTGGGTTGCCATTTCCTTCTACAGGGGATCTTCCTGACAGGGATTGAACCCACATCTCCTGCTTTGGCAGGCAGATTCTTTACCACTGAGCCACCAGGGAAGCCTTCTTTCCCATAGCAAAGGTTTAAAAGAAAGTCAAATGTGTGCTTGGTCAGTCTCTTTTGAAGCTAGGTCCTAAATCAGTGATCCTGACCAATGGAGTAAGAAAACTGCTAGGAAATGTACCTCTCCTTCTGCTGTTTGTAACTATTAAAATGTCTACAATGTGATGTCTGGAACTGTGCAACTGTCTTGCAAACATGAGGTAGAAGTGGTAGGGAAACCTAAGGAAGTCACTATTCTGCAGATGGCTGAATCAAAAGATGGAAATTACATGCCTGGGTCCATGCGACACTGAATTAACTAATTCTAAATGCTTTCCTCTGAATTTCTAGATGCATGCAATAATGCAGTCCTCTGGTTAAATCCCTTTCAGTTAGGTGTTCTTGTCTTGATGCCAACAGATGCAGTGGCTGTACAAGCAGGTTGTTTGACTTAAGTGGGTGGTGGGGTTTAGGTGTAGACATATTAAGTGTGAGTTACCCACCAGACACCCAAAGTGCAGTTGGGTGTATTAGTCGGATAGTCAGGGACTATTATGGTAAGAGCTGAAAAGTAGTCATTGGATCTGATGATTACAAAGTTATTAGTAGCTTTTGACAGGACAGCCTCAGGGAGGCAACGGAGGCAGAGAAGCCAGATTGAAGTGGGTTCAGGAGTGAATCAGGAACAAGCAAGCACAGATGGTGGATACGGACTAATGTTCAAGACAGTTGGTGACTCAGGAGAAAGATGGGTGATGGCTAGAGGGGTTCACACAGGCTCAAGATTTTTTCCCTCTTTATCTAGATGAAATTCACAGGACATAAAAAAAAATTAACCATTTTAGAGTGGACAGTTCAGTGGTATTTAGTTCTTTCACAGTGTTGTGCAACCATCACCTCTTTCTAGTTTCAAAACATCTGGATTTCTTCCCCCTGCCTTTTGGGAATTGTGAGTAGTGCTGCTATGAACATTTGTGTACAAGTGTTAAACTGTTTTCAATTCTTTCCGGTATACACCTAGAGGTGGAATCACTGGGTCATATGGTGATTCTATTGTTAACTTTTTGAGGAATCAGATCGAGTTTTTTTCGTCTGTTTGTTTTGAAGAATAATGGAAGAGACTTGAGCGTGTTAAGGGGCTGTGGGGCAGGGGGCCCTGAAGAGGAGGACACAGGGAGGGGAGCTGATTATGGAGCAGGATTTCGAGCAAATGGGATGAAATTAAACTCTAAGTGGGATAAGAGTGCAGGCAGAGAGATTGGACTCACAGGGGAGCTGGGATAGTTATCCCCTGAGACAGGAAGGGAGGTGACCACGAATATGGACACAGATGCTTTTCGAGGCAGGAAGTGAAGATGGCAGACACCTGGTGGTCTCAATGTTCTTCACCAAAGTGAGTGGGTGGAGGTTGCCATAGCAGGGGCTTTGGAGGCAGGCAGACATGGACTTGAACTTTTATTTGCTGCTCACCCCCTGCCAGCTGCCAGTTAGGAGCCCTGAGCCTCAGGTTTCTCTTCTGCAAAACAAAAGACCATGCTCCCCCCTGCTGGGGATTCCTTAAGAAACTGTGGATAAAAGTACCAAACAGGCGGGAGGCTCCATGCTGGGCAGCTCTCCCCGTCGTTATTGCAGGGGTGAAAAGAATAGAGAAGGGTTGGAACAGACGTGGAGGAGGAGAGAAGACAACATGACTGTGGATAAATAAAAGCCTCATTGACTGGCACAGAAAAGACTTACCTGGGAGCCATCCTCAGGCTGACGAAGTCATTGTGAAGACAGGATATAAAACATGGAACTTCAGCCACAGTGAATGCAGCTCTGGGTGCCAGGGTGGTGGGAGACGTTGCCCATTATTGGCAAGGAAAGGACAGGAAGGCTGACGAACAGGGGCAGGGGAGACCTTGACTGCCAGGCAGAAGGGTTGGGAGTTCTCTTGTAAAGTGACGGGGAGAACAAAGGTTCTTTCCCCACGGGCACAACTTCTGATTCAACAAGAACAACAGTGGAAGTGGAGGGGCTTGAGGAAGCTCAGGTTGGGGGCCCCATGTCTGCCTGTGTATCCCCCGGGGTGACGCTCTGGGGTCTGCCCCAGGTAGGGAGAGCCTTCCTGGAAGAACACGTCCAAGGCTTTGTTCAAGGGCTGACAGAGGTCACCAGGTGAACCAGAAAAGAGACTGTGATGGCCTGGTCCTCAGTAGGTCTGGGCCTTGGTTTCCCCACCTATACAACGCTGGGCCTCTTCTGGCTCACGGTGATGCTGATGGCTAAGACCCCAAAAAGACGCGGCTGGGGCTGGATGCCATGGCTTGCAGAGCGCCCTCACCCAGCTGCAGAGCCCAGCATCCACTCTGCAGCCCCCTGCCTTCCACCTGGCTCCTCTCTGAACCCTGCTCCTCTCCCACCTGAATCCTGCTTCCCCCAGCTATCTTGAATTAAATATGCACACTCCACTCATCTTCTCTCCTGCACACTTGAAGCCCCCACTGGAGAAATCTTAGCCATGACTAGTGGCTTTATTGCCTCTCCTGAGTTACATGGTTAAGGTTTACTGGAGTCCTTTGGCAGACATGGTTTAAGGCCTGGGGGTGAGTCTCCTGGTGGGAAAGTGGAAGGGGAGCTAGGTAGGGCAGGCTGACCTAAAATGTGCCCCACATCTGCTTCTGTATCTCTGCCTGACTCCAGCATGAAGGATGACACAGAAACCGAAGAGGGACTCTCGCTTTTAGAGAACTTAGGAGGCTCCCCAAGGCACTGTTATCTAATTCAGTCCTCCCGACAGCCCTGGAAGGTAGGTCTGGCAGATGCGAGCAGTGGTTACAGATGTAGCAGATAAGCTGGCCGGCCTTAAGGACACCCAGCTGGACAGGAATCCTGGCCTCACCCCTCACTGTGATCCTCTCTGTGCCTCAGTTAACTCCTCTGTAAAATGAGGTTGACGATGATGATAATAAGATGCATTTCACGGGGTTGTTGTATTAGCTGAGTCAGGGCATGTAAAGTGCATTCTAAGAACTAGAAGAGTGATTAATATCATCACTATCCTTCTTGTTGCCCAAGTGAGCATCCCGGTGGTCCTACTGACTGGGTCCTACTGACCCGAGAAGAAGGCTGTACCCACAACCTGGGTGTCTGCTCAGCCCACCTCCCACCCCAAGCATTGCTTTCCTTCCCCATGGGGATGGGGTGCATGCCCAGCTGCCCTGCTGGACTCATAGATTAAATCAGAGGCAGCTATGTGACCCAGGCTGGGCCAGTAAGACCTTGTCTTGGGAACTCGGTATTTTCCGGAACAGTCATCAGCTTGGGCAGGTTCTTGAATCCAGGACTTGGGAACTGAGAGCAGAAATGGATGCACAAAAGCAGAGAGAGGGAAATAAAGCCAGTGCATGGAGAAACACAAAGAGGATACCACAAGGCAAGAGAGAGGGAAAGGTAGGAGGGACACGCAGGGACAGAGAAAATGGTACTTTGGCCCTGCCCTTCCTGGTGCCTTAGAGGATCCAAGGCTGGTGGATAAGGGGACAGCTCTAGGGCCAGGAGTCTTTGATTTGAAATTCCCCACCTCTTGCTTTTTGTTAAGAATATAATCTTGGACAAGTAACTTAATCCCCCTGTGCCTAGCTTCCTGGTCTGCCTGCAGGTGCCATACAACAAAACCCTATCTTTTAGTTACCATGTCTGCCCCCACTGGTCTATGAGTCCCTTGGGTGGGTGTGGCCTGGAGTTATATGAGTTCTCATTGGAATCCCAAGTCTACCTTTCAGTAGCTTTAGGATTCAAGGTATCTCTTTAACCCCTTTAAACCTCACTTTTTCATCTGTAAAATGAAAATGTACCATTCTCATAAGGCTGTCTCACTGCTGATAAGTGCTTCACCAGCTGTGGGGATAGGGGAGCTCCTGATCTGTAGCATTTGCTGATTTCCACAAATGTTCCCACCACAGCCGATTTTAAGATACTAGTGTAACGTCTTAGAAAGGAGAGTTAGAAAGAGGTGTGCTTTGTTATATGATATTTCCACTGTCCAGATACAATAGATATAATTTGAGCCTGGAGAATAGTTAAGGTAGCAAAATAAGTAGGAACCGATGAGTCTCCGATTTTTAGTTCGTTTGTTGTTAATGTAAACTTATTTAATAATTATGGGTTAACATAATTTAATTTTTAATAATTGTTGTGTTTAGTAGCTGGATTGCAAAAGTTTTGAAAATTTAACAATCAGCCCTTGGAGTGAGTCCAAGCTGCCTTCTCTCCCAGGCTTTTAACGAGCTATAGAGCAGAATGGGCTTAGAAGAGAACTCAGCATATAGGAAGTGCTCAATAAATGGTAGCCTATGTGATTCTTCTCAGTTCTTTTATTACACAACCTAAGATCGGAAAATTTTTTTCTCTGGAAAAATCAGGGAAAACACATTCTAAAAGCACCTTCTGTGAACTGAAGTTCACTTTGTTTAATGAAGCAACATAGACTTGAGGTTTGAGTGCTGTGATTTACTCATGAAATGGCTGTGCTTGGCATAAATACAGAACTGAGACCAAGAAAAGAACTGAAAAATACTGGGTTAGAAAGCTGATGAAAATTCAGATTTATCATTATGTTGCATGTAACCACCGGAAGTTGGAGGCAGTTCCTCAATAGAGGCTCGAGAAGTAAGAGGAGAGATGCCTGGAACAATGCCGTGTGCAGTTAGAAGCAACAACCAGGAGTGTTTAGAGGCCATAGAAACAATGTTCTGCTAAAATAAGAAACAGGGTGAGATCTGGAAGATGGTAATCTTCTACTTGTTAAATGCATAGGAACACACACATGTACACACAAAGGAACATTCCATAATTTACTATGATACATACATATGTGTATCTGCCAAGATCCAGGCAAGAAATAGATGGGCATATGCCTATTGTATAATAGGGGAGTTAATACAAGAACTATTTACAGAGGTGGGAGCAGTGTTAGGAAAAGCAATCCTCAATGGTAAAGTGTCCAGAAGTTACGAACAGCCCTGGGACCTTGCCGCACCCTATACTTGAGGGGCCAAATGAATTGAGAGAGCTCCCTGGAGAGGAGCACCCCACAGAAGCTGGGGGATGTGGCCAACACCTTCTCCCACCAGAGGACCTTACTCCCTGGTAGTTAAAGGGGACAAATACTCCAGCTTCTCTTTCCTGCCACCTTCTGGCTCTCCTGATGGTGCTGCTCACTGGCCAAACCCAAAAGAGAAGCCAAGGGGCAAGCAAGCTGTTAATGTTCACCCTACAGATGAGCCTCCAGGGGCCTGGAGCGGATGGAAAGAATGTGGAGTGGGTCTGGAGGTGGAAATGGAAGCCGCCCAGCACCATCTTCCAGGATGGATGTGAATGGGGGAAGGGGCCGGGGAGTGGGGGAGTTCTCCATCCTGATGTTGAGGATAATCATGTCTTGCATGGAGGAGCTAATTAACTCAACTCTTCGCACCTGAGGTCTAAAAGCAAAAGCAAATCTGGTATTTGGGGAAAGGTAACAACCATAATAAAGAAGCCTCTGGAAAATACCCTTTTCCCTGGTGCCATTTGCATTGTAATCCAGGCCTCCCCATGTGAACTCAGGGCTGGAGAGAGAATTGACTCCTTGTGTGAAAGAATGGGCTGGTCCAGGAAGGGGCCCAGGGCAGGACTGTGTGATGGAAAACAAAAGCAGAAATGTGTGTGTGGGCAGTAGAATGGGCCTCAGGGGTATTTTTTAAAATCTGTGTTTATCAAGAAAAAGAGAGAAAAGACATGGAGGCAATTAGGAAGGCATGGTAAAAAAAAAAAAGAAAATATAAATACGTGCAAAAGGAAAATATCTGGCAGGCAATACATTCAAATGTAAGCAGTGGATGTTTTAGGGTGTGGATTATGAATCACTTTTATTTCTTTCCTCTATTTCCTGATTTTTGTAAAGCAAACTTGAATTATTATGTAATGAGAAAGGAGATACGTAGAAAGGGTAATAATATCTTTTTGTAAACTTAATAGTTGAGGATTGTGATTGATGATATTTGAAAATTGTGTCACATTTCTTTCCTCTGCTCTCTCTCTCCCCTCCTTCCTGAGCCTTCAGGTTCAGTACACATCTTTCCTGCTCTGGGGAATGGACCAATTCAGCCATTTGCAGTGCAAGTTCAGGGAGGTGATTTGGTTGACAGAAGAGTTATCAAAATGATTAAATAATAACTGCCACTTGGGAACATTTCCTGCCTTCTACCAAGACGCTGAGCAGGGATCAAAAGGTAATCCTGCTTAGAATCTGGTCCTTATATTAGATTTCTGGGGCTGCCCTAACACGTTACCACATGCCGGGAGACTTAAGACAACAAAAACGTATTGTCTCACAGTTCAGGAGACAAGGTGCTGGCTGAGTGGGTTCCTCTTGGGGGTTCCGAAGGAGAATCTGTTCCATGCTTTTCTCGTAGCATCTCACTGGCAGCAGCACTGGGCCTTCCTTGTGTACAGCTGCACAACTTTAATCTCTCTGCCCCACATAACATGGCCTTCTTCCCTGTGTGTCTATGTGTCTCCAAGCTCCCCTCCTCTTTTTTTTTTTTAACCTTTATTTATTTGATTGCATCAGGTCTCAGCTGTGGCATGCGGACTTCTCTCGAGTTGTGGTATACGGACTCCAGAGCCCTCAGGCACAGTAGTTGTGACTCGCGGGCTTAGTTCCCTGACCAGGGATCAAACGTGTCCCCTGCATTGGAGGGCAGATTCTTAACCACTGGGCCACCAGGGAAGCCCCTCCCCTTTTCTTCACCAGTCACTGGATTTTAGGGCCCATCCTTATTCGGTATGACACTTGGTTACACTTATAAAGACCCCATTTCCAAATAAAGACCATATTACAGGTAGCCAGAATTAAGATGTCAACATTTTAGTGGGACCCAATTCAACCCAACCCACAATAGTGTGACTTGCCAAAAGCTCATAAATTGCCTTAACAGAGAAAATTCATTCTTGGGAACTTTCCTGATGAAATAATCAGGAATATTTTAAAACTCCTCATTGAAGTATAGTATAATACAGGGAAGTGCAGAAATCATGTGTTCAGCTCCATGAATTGTCACAAACAACACACCCATCTAATCAGCTCCTAGACCAGGAAGCAGCTCGTGACCCTCTGCAGAAGTCTCCGTCTCGTCCCCTCCTTTGTCCCCAACACCACAGAGGCAGTGTGCCTATTTCTGAACTTAAAATATGTGAAATAATGTAGAGTCTACCGTTTTGTGTCTGGTTTCTTTCACTCTACCTTGAATTTGTGAGATTCGTTCATGTCGTGTGTAGCAATAGTTTGTTCAATTCTAATGGCTCTGAAGATGCCATTATGTGACTGTTCCACAGTTTACTGTTGATGGATATTTGGGCTGGTTCTGTTTTGTTTTTTGCTACTGTAAATGGTGCTGCTGTTAATACTCTTGTACATGTCTTTCTGTAATCTATGTCCATGCCTCTGCTGACTATCCACCCAGGAGTGGAAGTACTGAATTACAGGGAAGTGTATACTCAGCTGTTATAGGTTCTGCCCAAGACTTTCAAAGTAGTTGTATCAATTTACACTTTCATCAGCAGTGTTTGAGTGTTCTGCTTTGCTCTCTCTGATCACCAACATAAGGTATTTTCTCTTTTAACCATTCTAGTAGATGTGGGTATCTTTTAAAATAAAATATTTAATGCAACATTCCAGGCCCACACCAGGCTGCACTGGGTACCCTGGAGGTGTATCATGAATAAAATGTGGCTCCTTCTGATAGGGGAAGCCCACTGACCAGTGGGAGAAACAGACCCCTGAGAAGATCATTCTGGCTTGGGATGAACTGGGAGAAGACACACATTCATACCAAGTGTAATGATCTTTCTGCTCAGTCCCAATTACTGTAAGCAAAACAAGGACAGTGGGACTCTAGCAGTTCCTGGCTTGTGATCCTGAAACAGTTACTTGACCTCTCTGAGCCAGGGGGTGTGGTGGGTGGTTGGTTTGATATAGCTCAGGGTATGGCCCCGGGAGAAGGCAATGGCACCCCACTCCAGTACTCTTGCCTGGAAAATCCCATGGACAGAGGAGCCTGGTAGGCTACAGTCCATGGGATTGCTAAGAGTTGGACATGACTGAGCGACTTCACTTTCACTTTTCCCTTTCATGCACTGGAGAAGGAAATGGCAACCCACTCCAGTATTCTTGCCTGGAGAATCCCAGGGACGGGGGAGCCTGGTGGGCTGCCATCTACGGGGTCGCACAGTGTCGGACACGACTGAAGCGACTTAACTGGTGGTGGTTTAGTTGCTGAGTCGTGCCAGACTCTTGTAACCCCATAGACTATAGACTATAGCCTGCCAGGTTCCTCTGTCCTTGGGATTTCCCAGGCAAGACTCTGGAGTGGGTTGCTATTTCCTCCCCCAGGGATCTTTCCGATCCAGGGATCGAACCCACATCACCTGCACTGCAGGTGGATTTACCACTGAGCCACCAGAGAAGCCCCCCCAGCCCTCTAGACCCCACCAATCAGTAAAATCTGGAGCCAACTCAGGGTAGTACTCCTGATATTTCATTCAACACTTATGGAGTCCCTACACTGTCTTGGATTCAAGACATAATTTGGAGTCTGTACCACCAGGACTTATTGACAGATTGGGTGTGGTTTATGGGGAAACAGAGGGATCAAGCATGACTATTCATGATCTGAATTACTGGGTAAATGATGGTGCCACTAACTGGCAGAAGAACAGGTTTAGGGGAGAAAATCAGGAGTTTTAAGCCTGATAATTTCGGCCACATGTTGTGAAGAACTAACCCATTGGAAAAGATCCTGATGCTGGGAAAGATTGAAGGCAGGAGGAGAAGGGGATGACAGAGAATGAGATGGTTGGATGGCACCACTGACTCAATGGACATGAATTTGAGCAAGCTCCAGGACTTGGTGATGGACAAGGAAGCCTGGCGTGCTGCAGTCCATGGGGTCACAAAGAGTCGGACACGACTGAGCGACTGAACTGAACTGAACTTTATGATGAACTTTCAGATGACTATTACTTATCCAAGTGGGGATATCAGTAAGCTAAATGGAGATGTGAACTTGAACTCTGGGGAGAGAGTGGGGCTGGAGAGGACTTGAGAGCTCTCAGCGTATGGATAGTGTTTATAGCTACGGGATCAGAAGAGAACTTAGGGGGAGTGTGGCTGTACAGGAGAAGGGAGCCCCAGCCTGAGAGCCAGGTTCCTCAACATTTACAAACGAATCAGAGGAAAAGCAAAGTCTCAGCAAAGGAGACTGAGAAGTTTGGCTTTCTGTAAAGGAAAAACTTAAGAGTGTTTGGTTCTATGAAAGCCCAGGAAGAAAGTGTTAGGTGAAGAGAATAGCCAACTCTGTCAATTTTGTTTTTGAGAACTCGAGTTTTCAGTGAGAATGAAGAACTGGTCCTTGGATTTGGCAACCTTAGGTTGTTGGTACTTTTATAAGAGCAGGGTTTTTTTTTTTCTTGGTTGGGGTGGGAGTGGGAATGATGTCTCAAGGGAATGGAGGCCTGTTGAGACATGTTGAAGACAGCCTTGGAGTAAGGAGCAAGTGGCTTACCTCTTGGTGGTAGTTTAGTCACTAAGTTGTGTCCGACTCTTGCGACCCCATGGACTGTAGCCTGCCAGGCTCCTCTGCCCATGGGATTCTCCAGACAAGAATACTGGAGTGGGTTGCCATTTCCTTCTCCAGTGGATCTTCCCAACCCAGGAATCAAACCCGAGTCTCCTGCACTGCAGGAAGATTCTTTACTGACTGAGCTACGAGGGAATACCTGTGTGTATATTATAATGTATATCACCTTGTGGTGGCCATGTCTGTTCTCCCCTCCCAACCAGGTAGCTCACTATGCCTTATTCACCTCTGCATTTACACTGCTTTGTACAACACACCTGACACATAGTAGCCTGCATGCGTGCCAAGTCCCTTCAGTCATGTCCTACTCTTTGGGACCCTATGGACTGTAGTCCACCAGGCTTCTCTGTCCATGGGATTCTCCTGGCAAGAATACTGGAGTAACTTGCCGTGCTCTCCTCTGGGAGAACTTACCGACCCGAGGATCAAACCCACGTCTCCTGTGGCTTCTGCATTGCAGGCAGATTCTTTACCGCTGAGCCATTGGGGAAGCCCTGACACATAATATGCTCACTGAATTGCTGAAATAGTGTTTTTAAATAAGATCCTGGGTCCAACTCCCAGACTAGCCAGGTACTGCATATATAGCCTGGGCACCTCATTTGAGTCTTACCGTTTCATCTATTAAATGGGAAAACTGAGAAAACAATATTAGTCCCAGAGGGTTATTGTGAAGATGGAATAAAATTGCCACATGTGAAAATTTAGAGCTTTGGAAGCTGTGGCTCATCAAACAAACGTGAGTTAGGGTTATTATGAGCAGATGACAGAGAATCCACCAGACTCCAGCTCTCCGAGGCACCTGGCACATTGTCCCCTGAAATTTTACTTGCAAAATCAATTGAAATTGGCTTCAATACAGACACTTTCTCATGAACTGAAAGTCAGCCAAAAGACACAGAACAAAGAGCTGCAGTAATTGTTAGCATCTCACACAACAGGGCCGTGTTTACGGGAGATGCTGGTTTTAGGATCAACCTTCTCAGAGGAGGTCTTTCATGCATCAATTGGGGAGTTTTACCCCACAGAACTTAAATAGCATTTCCCTGGGAAACAAAATTGAAGAGATTTGCCAACATCCATTAGAACCAGGAATTTACAAATGGATTTGAAGGGCTGGACGTCTGTTCATCGAATTTCCCCTCCCAGGCCCAGCTATGGGGAGCTTCCCAGGCATTGGTGGTTGTGAGGAAGCCCGCTGTCTCCTACACCTACCCTCTGTGTGGGCTTTAGCCTCATGTTCACCATCGCCATTATCAGAGCAGCATTAATTTATTGAATCCAGGTGTTTCCTCTGGGCTTGCCACTTTGCAGACATAATCTTGTTTGCTCTTTACCACTTTACATTGACAGAGGGTCAGTGATGACTGCCACTGTATAAGGAGAGGCTCAGAAAAGTTGTCTTGCTCATGTTTCACAGCCAGGAAGTGACAGAGTAGGGATTTAAATTCAAGTCTTCCCTACAAATTCAACTTCACTGCTAGTGATCGGTCTGTTCAAATTGCCTGTTTCTTCTTGATTTACTCTTGGCAGGTTATATGTTTCTAGAGATTTGTCCATTTCTTTTAGGTGATCCAATTTGTTGACATATAAATGTTGGTAGTATTTGCTTACGGTTTTTGTATCCCTGTCGGATGGTTGTCTTTTCTCCTTTTTCATTTCTTATTTTGTTTATTTCAGTCCTCTCTCTTTTCTTCTTGGTGAACCTGGCTAAAGGTTCATCAACTTTGTTGACTGTATGAGTCTACAACCAACAAAAAGCTCCTCCAAGACTATGCTAGTACTTTTAGTGGCTGCATCAGATGGGCAATGGGTGGGACCCATTGTTTTTGGTCCAGATGAGACCGTAACTGGTGACCTCCCAGGAAAAACCAGGAAAGTTTTCAAAAGGAATAGTTAGAATCACAAAAAGATTGAGACTTGGCCTGAGGTGGAAGGATAAGACTGGTCTTGCTTAAGGAAGGTCTGTGGGTATGTCTGAAAGACTTAAAATACGTTAAATGCTGGACCCCCAACAAGAGGCTTTAGGCGTGCAGTGTGACAGTGTGACATTAGAAGGTAGACTTGCCAAGAAAATGGTAGGTAATGTACTAGGACCTTATATTATCTCATTTAATCTTCAAAACAAGAAATTAAAAGATGTCATATTTCCTTATGTATATATGTATGTATGCATGTACATATTGAACATGAATTGTGTGAGGACCAAACAAAATACCCTGAGGGGCTTCATGTTTGTGACTTCCAGCATTCACATTTATATACACAAACGCAAAAAAGACTAGAAAGGAGTATACAAAATTTTAACCATTTAACTTTTATTTTCCTTCCATCTTTTTATTTTCTAAATTCTCTCCATATATTTCTTTTTATGATCAGAAAACTGATATGACTTTTATTTATCTGGTCATTTAGAACCCATTTCACAACTCATTTAGAGGTTGTGAAAACTGAAGTTCAGAGCATGACTTGCTGGGGTTGCACTATTAGTAAATGGCAGACTCAGGTTGGGCCAATTCACAGCCCCAGGCAGAGTCAGGGCTGGGTGTGTAGCTTTGGTTAGGGCCCAGGGCTTTGTCTGTTTTGGGCATTGGACTCCCTTCTTCTCGCCCCCCATGCACACGTGTCTGCAGGCCTCCCCGCCTCTTGTCTTGGACAGAGGGGGTGTCTCATCTTCTTTCCCTCCTCGGTGTGAGGACAGTCAGCTATCTGTCCTGGAGCCAAGGACAACCTATCAAGGGCTCAGACTCATTTTACTTCCTGGGCAGGGAAGTGGCCTAGCTCTGTGGAAACCATCAGTTCGAGGGGGATGAATTTAGCTGCCCTCCCTAGTTGGCACCGGGGAGGCGGGCAGGGTCCTGTCAGCCAGAGGAGGCAGGCCCAGCTCCAAAAGGGCTTTTGTCTGAGGCTGGGCCCTGGGCCAGAGTGACATTCTTCGGTGGAGGCTGCCAGGCCACTGCTGAGAGGGGCACCTGCAGGCCAGGGAAGGAAGGAGCGAGGGGCCCGTCTTTCTTCCAGAGAGAGGAGAGCTTGGGGTGAGGATTGGAGGGCAGTATCTGCTGCTTGAGGGGCTCTGGGGTGCTGAGGCTGTACTAGCAGGTGCTTCAGGCTTGAGAAGAGACGCCAAGGCCTGGACCGGACTCCCACTGCCCAGGGACATGGACAATTCACGTTTCACCCTCTGTTAGGGATGATTAAAGTCCCAACAAGAGGAAAGAAATCCATTCCTTCCTTAACAGGTTTCATAAAACCAAACCAAACCAAACCAAGTGAGTTCACGGACCTCTCTAGCAGGAAGAGAGGTCCTGTTTTGGAAGTCTCTTCTTCTACCTCCCTACTCAGTATACAGTCACCGTTTGTGGGGGATGCCTGCCCGGACCGCCTTCTCAGGGCAGGTGCAGCCCCCTCCCTGTTGCTATGACTGTTGGTGGCTCATGCTCACACCTGCCTCCTTCTCTGCAGAATTGCCCTCAGCTGTCAGGGACTCTTTCCCTGGAGGTTACCCTCCCCCAGCCCTCCACCCTCCCAGCCACTTGCAGCCAGTGACTGACACAGGGTCTCAAGGGCCCCAGTCTCTGGATCAGTTCATGCTCCAGGGCCCCCCGTGGGATCAGGCTGAGGCTGGGCTGACTGAGACCACATCCTTATCCAGCTCTTTCTCTGGCCTCTCTTGCTTCTTTCACCCCCATTCTTCTGAGGGTCCTTCCTTTACAAATCTCATGCACAAGAATCCCTGTATTAAGTTCTAATTCTAGAAAACCTGAGCTCAGACCCCCTTCTTTCATTAGTTTATTTCTGTAAACAAGGTACTGAAGATCTACCATGTTATAGATACGTTTGTAGGTGCAGGGATTACAGGTGTGAACCAAAGAAACGTGGCCTTGCCTCTGATGAGCTTATACGGTCTAGTGATAGGAGACACATACTAAACAATCACACTCAAAAACCACAGTTATGACTGTAATTAGTATTATGTATCAGAAGTATGAAGGTGAAAGAGGAGAGTGAAAAATCTGGCTTGAAACTCAAAATTAAAAACACTAAGATTATGACATCCAGTCCCATCACTTCATGGCAAATAGATAGGGAAAATACGTGGAAGATTTTATTTTCTTGGACTCCCATATCCCTGCAGATGGTGACTATAGCCATGAGATTAAAAGATGCTTGCTCTTTGGGAGCTGTGAAAAATCTCAACAGTGTATTAAAAAGCAGAGACATCACTTTGCTGACAAAGGTCCGTATAGTCAAAGCTATGGTTTTTCCACTAGTCATGTACAGATGTGAGAGTTGGACCATAAAGAATGCTGAGCACTGAAGAACTGATGCTTTTGAATTGTGGTACTGGAGAAGACTCTTGAGAGTCCCTTGGGCAGCAAGGGGATCAAACAAGTCAATCCTAAAGGAAATCAACCCTGAATATCCAATGAAAGGACTGATGCTGAAGCTGAATCTCCAATACTATGGCCACCTGATGAGAACAGATGACTTATTGGAAAAGACCTTGATGCTGGGAAAGATTGAAGGCAACAGGAGAAGAGGACAGCAGAGGATGAGATAGTCAGATAGCATCACTGATTCAGGGAACATGAATTTGAGCAAATTCAGGGAGATAGTGGAGGACAGGGGAAACTGGCATGCTGCAGTCCATGGGATCTCAAACACACACAACTTAGTGACTGTACAACAACAACGAAAGTATACAGTTATGAGTAAATATGACTGGAAAGTTCTAGTAATTTACCTACTGTCTCTCAGCTCCTATGCTTTGCTCTCTGATGCTGGGCCTGGGACTCTGTGAAATACTGGTACATTTCCCAGGTGCCTTGCTCACTTTCTTTTTGCTAGGTTCAGCTAATAAAAGGCACCAGAAGGAAACTGGAAGGCAGAACGAATGGAGACGGAATTCACTTCCTGAGTGCTCTTGTTCTTGCCAATCTTTGCATCTGGGGGGAGTCCCCCTTTCAGAGAACTGAGTTCTGCAGAGCCCACTCTCCACCGCAGCAGTAGATGCTCCCCAGGACCAGCCTGCAGTATCTATTCAGATATACTGGCAGTAGCTCCATGCATCTAGGTTCTGGGAAATTCATCTCTTTCCTGTGATCTTTAGTTCTAAGGTTGGCAATTGCTTCCTGCCATTTTTATCCCTGGGCTGCCTCAGTATCCCTTTTTGCTCCTTCATTCCTGTAACATCTGTATGACCATACCCCCTGTATTAAATTCCTTCTGGTTGAAGTACTGGGATGGTTTCTATCTTCCTACCCAGGTTCTGACCTGTATACGGAGTACTCAGAAGGAAGCTCAATATGGTTGTCAGGCTGGGAAGAGCAAATGTTTCCAAGAGTTAGCTTGAACAGGGACACAAGAAGCAAATTCCCATGTTATATCATTCATTATCTGTCATCCTATGATTACTCACTAGGGCCGCTTCCCTTCTACACCTCCTTTGGATCCATGCAACACATGAGGAGAAAAACGGATGGTGATTTGGACAGTAAACAGCATTCACTAGCTGCCAGCTGGGCTGGGGAATGGGAGTTAGCTGTCCACCGTCTTTGAACCTGGATATTCTGTGCCATACAGCCAGTTACTCCGCAACCTTTTGTTTGTTCATACGTTGATTCATTCAGCACTTATCTTGTGCCAATCTAGTGCTAAACACGATACATGCATGATCTCAGCTCTCCCAACACCACACACCATGGTAGGTACTGTTATGATCTCCCTGGTTACGACCGTGTGATCAGGGGTATAGATCACACAAGTACCTTGTCTGTCGCTGCCCAAGCAGAGCCTGGATTCAAAACCACGTGTCTGGCCCCAAAGCTAGTGTTTTTCACTGTGACGCTGTAATGCTCTTGTTACAAAGATTGTCTATAGGATAGTGGTTCTCAACTGTTTGTATCTTCTTTCCCACCAACAATTTTTTCTGTGTTTGAGGGTGGTGAAGATTAAAAGTGAGGTATGTGGCAGGTATGTGGTAAATAACTTGCTCACGGTCACACAGGTTGAAGAGTCAGGTCTCAGCCCAAGCTCTAGCTGACTGCAAAAACCTAAAGCCTGTCCATTTTCTTCACTCTACCACCCTGTGCTGTGCAGCCTATATACTCATTTAATCAACAGATCTTTCACCAAAGTCCATCTCCTTTGCCTGAAGATAAGATAGATGCTGAAGTGAAATGTTATGGGTCAGAATTCCCTGGAGGATCAGGTGGGGCTATTGAGAGAGAGGAAGTTCTGGGTTCATGAGGAGACAGAGCCTCTGCCCAGGGCTCCATGCAGAGTTGAGCGTGTCATCCACTGCAGGCTCCGGTGTAGACCATCCACTTTGTGGGATGTGTGAACAGCACTCGTGTGACTGTGAATGGCAACCCGATATCCGCCTCGCAGAAACACACAGGCCGGAAGAGCATTGCAAGTCAGTTATCCATCCACCAGAATGGATGGCCTGGGAGGATGCCCTAGGCCCTGTGGGCACCTCTTGTCTCTGCTTTCAAAGAGGCTTGAGTTCATTTATTAGGGGAAACCGAGCAAAGGAAGGATAACAGTACAGAAGAACAGGCTGGAGGGGGCATAAGAGAAAGAGCACTGAACCTGAGGTTAGAGTACTGGTCTTACAGGCTGGCTCTGACCCCAACCAGGCTCCTCAGTTTGGGTTCAAGTTTGACGGTTTTCTTGGCTGTCCGTTCAAGCTTGTCTTCTGCCCTCAGCATGAGCTTCAGCCTGAACTCCATGTAATCTGGTTTTTCAGTCTGACCCCAGCATCCTTCTCTGGGTAGCCCTTTTCGGTCTGTTTCAAGCCCCTTCTCTGTCTCTGGCTTTGTACTGTGAGCACCTGAGAAATGGGGAGATATTTTGAAACCCTGTCTTACTGGTGCCCTGCAATCAAAGCACGTTATCCGGGCTTGGTTGTATGGCCCAGACCCAACTGGGTGGGCCCACACAGGCCACCTTTCCCTCATGATCTTGTGGGTAAAAGGAAAATATCTTAGGTCAGTTTTTTTCCAGAAGCAGACCCCGAGCCAAGGACTCGAGTGTAACCGGTTCATCAGGGAGGAGCTCCCAGGAGAAACGAGAAAGGGAGTGGTGGAAATGGGACAGGAAAGAGGAAGAAGGTAGGAAAGGGTGTGATTTCAGCTGAAGTCCCAGCCTCACCCACATCCCCCAGGGGGACTTGAGCATAAATTACATCTCAGAGGTTGTCCCAGCTACAGAAAAAGGAGCCGTGCCCTTGTGCCCTGATGATGCCCGCCCATTACCTGAGGGCAGTGCTGTGAACAATGCCACAGGTGTGATAAGTTTGCCTACCCGGGGTAGGGGGTGGGCACAGAGAGTCTGCTGGTCCAGGGACCTGGGACTGCTGAGCAGGTCACCAACAGTGTCCATCACAGTTTCCATCTGTTAACTTTCTCTTGAAAGGGCTTTCCTTGTGGCTCAGCACCAGGTGGATTCAGTAAAGAATCCACCTGTCAATGCAGGAGACCTGGGTTCAATCCCTGGGTAGGGAAGATCCCCTGGAGAAGAAGAAAATGGCAACCCACTCCAGTATTCTTGCCTGGGATATTCCATGGACAGAGGATGCTGGCAAGCTAGAGTTGATGGAGTCACAAAAAGAGACAGATGCAATTTAGAAACAAAATAACAACAATCTCTCATTCCAAAAACTCATCATCAAGAAGTTTCAAAAAGTAGGAGAGTAGAGAATTTAGTTCACTAATGTTTCTTTTGCTGTTGTTGTTCAGTTGCTCAGTTGTGTCTGGCTCTTTGTGACCCCATGGACTGCAGCACACCAGGCTTCCCTGTCTTTCACCATCTCCCAGAGCTTGCTCAAACTCATGTCCATCGAGTCAGTGATGCCATCCAACCATCTCATTCTCTGTCCTCCCCTTGTCCTCCTGCCTCCAATCTTTCCCCAGCATCAGGGTCTTTTCTAAAGAGTCGGCTCTTCACATTAGGTGGCCAAAGTTTGACCAATATTTCTTTGGTAAAATCCAAATTGCTGACCTTCTGTCTTGCTTCTGAATTCCAGATTCTGACCAGCCCAGATGGTTTCCTCTTTCATTTCAGTGTTGGACTGAACAAAACCCAGCTAGACTGACCTGCAGCAAAAACAAACTAACACAAAAGCACAGCATGCTTCCCTAAGCCAAATAGAAATGATTTTTGCATAATCTGTGTTTTTTTTTTCTGGATATTGCCACATCTGCTTCCCTCCAAACCTTGGTAATCAAGTGCTGATTATACAGCAGTCCCATCAGTGAGTCTTTGTTGAATATTTTGAAAGGTACTCCTCACTTCCTCCTCAAAAAGACAGTCTCTCTCTACTTATTGTCAACAGCTGATGCAGGATGCTAAAGAAGGCACAGGTCAGGCATGGACAACTTTTAGGTTAAAATTTTTGAAATGCCATGTAAATAGCCCATCAGAATTAAACTTTTAAGTGTGGGAGTGCAATTTACAATTTACTCGTCAAACGTAAATTAACCCCGAAAGGGCCAAATTTTTAGACCAGTGGTTTTCCACTCGGGGTAGTTTTGCCCCCCGGGGGACACATGGTGACACGTGGAGACAGCTGGGCTTGTCATAAAGGTGGGGGAGGGGTGTGCTGCAGGCATGAATGGGCAGAGACCAGTGTTGTTGCTGAACAGCTCACAGAACAGCCCCCACGACAGAGAAGAACCCAGTCCCAAATGTCGCCAGTGCTGAGGCCGGGAAACCCTGATTTGGACTGTTTTCTTTATTCTTTTTTTTTTTTTTAAAGAGACTGAATGTCCTGCTTCATTTATCTGTTTGTTTTTGGCTGTTCTAGGTCTTTGTTGCTGCTGAGGCTTTCTCCAGTTACGGTTTGAGGGCTTCTCATTGCGGTGGCTTCTCCTTGTTGAGAAGCATGGGCCAGGCAAGCGGGCTTCAAGAGTCGTGGCGCACGTGGTTAGCTGCCCCGAGGCATGTGGAATCTTCCCGGACCAAAGATCGAATGAGTGTCCCCTGCATTGGCAGGTGGATTCTTATCCTCTGGACCACCAGGAAGTCCTGGACTGTTTCATTTGTGTGAATTTTGCACTGATTTCCTCCATGCAGGCCTGGTGGTTCAGACAGTAAAGAATCTGCCTGCAATGCAGGAGACCTGGGTTCGATCCCTGTGTTGGGAAGATCCCCTGGAGGACGGCACGGCAACCCATTCCAGTATTCTTGCCTGGAAAATCCCCATGGACAGAGGAGCCTGGCGGGCTACAGTCCAGGGGGTCACAAAGAGTCGGACACGACTGAGCGACTAAGCACAGCACACAGCGGGCCTATTTTCAGTCATTTTGAACTTCTCCAATCTCAGTGTTTGAATATTTTGAGCTTCAATTATGAGTGAAATGCTATCCCAGGTGCTCTCGTATTGACTTGTTCTTTATGACCGAATTAGTAAAACTGTGATTCACTTAGGGATGTTGAATTCTCTGCATCTGAGTTTTCTGAATCCCAGCATTGGGGCAGGTGATCAGTGCAATCTCGCACAGGGCCCTGCACTCAGTAGGGCATCCTGTGCTTGGGGCTTAACACTCTGCAGTGGTTGTCTTGAAATTCTTAAGGCTTTCATCTTGGAATCTGTGTTTTGGTAGCGAAGTCTGATGGGACAATGATATGTGCCCCAGGGTGGAGACTCAGCCCACACCAGGTCCTGGTACCGCGAACCTGCCTGGATGCCAGATCTTCTGACTCCACCTAGTGACCACCGCTGCCCTTTGCCCCTGGTAGAGGATGAGAACGCATGGAGTTGGGTGGGGTGTGTGCATTCCACGCTCCAAGTCAGGGGCAGGACTCAGGGAGCCTGTGAGGATCTGCAGTGCCCCAGAATGTGACACGCCCAAGAAAATGTGATATTAAATAGCAAATAAGAACCACCATGTGTTATGGACTGAATATTGGTGTCTCCCCAAAATTCGCATGCTGAAGCCCTAATTCCCCAAGGTGGGGCCTTTGGGAGGTAATGAAGTTTCGATGAGGTCATGAGGATGGAGTCCCCAGGACAGGATTCGTGTCCTTATAAGAAGAGGAAGGAGGACCAGAGCTCACTTTCTCTGCCATGTCAAGAAAGAGCAAGAACTTGTGAGAATCAGGAAGGGGGTTCTCACCAGGAACCAAATCTGCTGGCACCTTGATCTTGGATTTCCTAGTTTCCAAATCTGGGAGAAAACCACATTTCTGTTATTGAAGGCACTCAGTCTATGATATTTTGTTGTAATAGGCCTGAGTAGACTAAGACACCATGACAGGTTGAGAAAGAGACAGCAGGGGAAAGTTAAAAGGTTTTTCCCTTGCTTTTTGAACATGATGGCCTAGTGTTTTCATTTTGCATGGGGTTCCACGAATTATGTGGCTGGCCCTGTCTAGGATGTGTAGTCACTGCTCAACAGTTTCTTTCTAAGCAAAACCTTCCTAGCGAGTCTGAGAGACAGGCAGTCTTCCCCCAGCGCGGTGCAACCAAACCTGTTTTTGGAGGAAGCTTCATACCAGATCACTGATACATCTATTACTGAATTTCTTAATATGATAGTTATTAAAGACAAATGAAAAAGTTTTAGCATTAGCAATAGTTTGAGTTTTCTTTCACATCATTGGGGGTGCAGAGTAGGCAACTCATTTTGAATCTACTGGGCTTCTGGCTTCTCTTTTTTTTTTTTTTTTTGCCTTTGGGATCTTTGGAGCAGGCCTTGTGTGCCTTGAAGAGAACTTTCTTGCCTAGGCTTGATGGAATGCCTAAGGATAGATAGGTTGATCTTCACCGCACTTTCAGAAACAGCCGTATTTTGTGCCTGTCTGCTAATTAAGTTTATTTACAGCAGAATGTCATCTCTTATTGGCTTTCATTGTAACATGCCTCCTCATGGTGAGTTTGTGTTGGAACCATGTAGAGTACCTACCCTCCCTACCCTAGCAGATTTCTTTCCTGCTTCCTGCTAACTGCTCTAGCTCTGAGGCCATAGCTGCCTAATTCTAAACTAACCTGGGCTCTCTAGTCCTCCATGCTTAGTGGGTGTTCAGTCTGGCCTGTGTTGGAAGCCTGGTTTTAGCTCTGGGACTCTCCATGCAGTGGGCACCTTTGCAACTCGCTGTTTCAGGTGGCACTTGGCTCTGGGGAGATGCAGGCCCTGGCCTACCAAAGGCCTTGGCTCTTGCCTGTCTAAGCCCCTGGATCCTGCTAACTCTTCTAGAATTTCATTTCCAAGTCCCCTCTGGCCTGGTCAACCTCCTGGCCACACACTCCATCTCACTGTCCCCATCTCTGTGACTTACCCTCATAGTGGACCGTGGCCCCGAGTGTGGATGCCCAGGGCACAAGAGCTGTGGCAGAGAATGCCACACTGTCTGGAGAGGTCTCTCGCATCTCCCTACCCCCTGACACCTCACCGATCCAGTACCTTTGCTGTCTCTAAGCCAGGCCTGCTGCCACAGCCTGTGGTTGGGAAAATATGTAATGCTGTGGGTTTTTGGTTTATAGATTTTAGGAACTAGTGGGAAAACTTCAATTCTCATATGTGAATCACTCAGAGTAAATGTTAAGGCTGAAAACACTTTTCTTTTTTTTTAAAGCAAGTTAAAGAAGTCAACAGTAAAAGATTGAATGTTAGTCTTTTAAATATGTCATCTCGTAGCACCCAACAATGCCTCATGGTATTATAACTATAATGATTCTAAGTTATCACAGTAATAACCAACATGATATTTTACAAGTTACCATATTGTATTTCATTTGAGCCTCATAGAATACTATTGGCTAATAGTTACTTTGTGCCAGGTACTATTCTATGACTTTTATGTATGTTAATTCCATACCGACACAGGGAGATTAATAAACTTGCCCACAGTCAGACAGCTTGTGAGTGGCTTAGCTAGGATTGGCGTGCAGGCTTCCTAGCTTCAAACTCTGTGTTTAATGACAAAGCTATAACTGACTCATATCAACCCAGGAAGGTACATTTTAATTATTTTATATGAGGGATCTGAAGATGAAAGAGGTGAAGTGACTTGTCTGGGAGAATCATTCCTGCCCTTTTTTAAGGTGGTGGCTTGGGATGTATAGGGCACGTCATCTGAGTTTTAGTGGCCGTCTTAGTTCTTAAGGCCAATGGAGGAATGCCTGAAAGGTTGAAGAGCATCATGAGAGTGGGTCTGGAAACCCTGGTGGTAATTTCCCGAGTCAAGGAAATCCCATTTCTCGTACATCTGCCTGGCATTCTGATGCTTTTCCAAGCATCTATTGAGAAGCAATTAAGTTCATAGTAATTGATACTTTTGAAAGCCAGATATTGAACAAAGCATGGAGGATACTGAGATGAATAAATCCTGGCCCCTGCCTTCAAGATGCTCATGGTTTCGTGGGGAAGAGCAAGATAGAGAAAATCAGGTCATTATAAATGATGATTTACATGTTGAGTGGAAATTATAAGAAGATGTTGTAAGAGAATAGATGAAGTGTGAAGAATCAAGAGAGAATGGTGCAGTTGGGGGAACGCACTAAGGGGAGATTTTCTAGCAAAGTGGCACTAAGGTTTAAAGGGTGAGTTTGCCAGTTGAAAAGAAAGTGGAAGTACATCTACTTCCATGCATTTGTTTTAATAATGTATTAATTCTCCTTCCAAGAATAACTGGAAATGCTAGATTACAAATCAAGCAATCAAGCAAAAATGGCTATTCAAAAGGACCAGAGAGCAATCAAGATAACCAGGACTTGAGAGAATGAGATTATAAACAGAAGGGAACTGTAGAGAAATGATTGACATTCTATACCACTTTTACCCTTAAGGCATTTGCAGTTCATCAGGAAAGTCAACTAGAAGATGAGAGTTAGAGATCTAAAAATCTAAGCAAAATTTTTGTTCAAATTAACACTAAGGAAATTCGAGTTCTGCCAAAAAGGAAAGGCTCTGGTGAACAGACCAGATTTTTAATGAGACCACTGAAGGTCCATGTCCTAAGAGTAAGGGCAATTGGAAATAGATCAAGCCTTACAAAAACAAACTCACACTCAAACCAACTCAATTTTTTATTGGATTAAGGTGATTGTTCTAGTCTTACTGCATCCAAGAAGGGCAATAAAGCCTCTCTGGAGAAATATAACATCCAGATTCTCTACAAGTTTTCAAGAGAATACCCAACTTTTAATAAAAAAGTTACCAGATATTCCAATAAGAGAGAATCAAAGGGTCAAAGCCTAGAGAAAAAAAATAAGACAATAGAAATGGACCCACAGATGATCCAGATGTTGAGATTAACAAGCACAGTCTAAAATAACTGAAATTATTTCAGAGAATGACGACAAGATGAAGAATTAGATCCACAAGAACAGGCAAATAGAAAATCTAGAACCGAAAAATCCAATAAATGAAATCAAGAACTTAATAGATGGATTTAATAGCAGATTTGATATGACAGAAGAGAACCCACAGAGATAATATTAGGAAGTATCCAGCGTTAAGCACAAAGGAAAACTATGTAAACTACAGAAAAGAAAGAAAGAAACATATAAGATGTGGTAAAAATATCTAAAATGTAAGCTGCTGAAGTACCATAAGAAGAAGGGAGAGAAAAGGGAAAGAAATATTTGAAGATATACAGGCTGAATGATTTTATGGGATATTATCTACTTGAAGTCCATTATCTCATTTGATCTTCATGGCAATTTTGTGAAGCTT
This sequence comes from Giraffa tippelskirchi, assembly GCF_054371585.1. NCBI lineage: Eukaryota > Metazoa > Chordata > Mammalia > Artiodactyla > Giraffidae > Giraffa > Giraffa tippelskirchi. The sequence goes on from NC_137280.1 coordinate 61,951,845, forward strand.
ACCAAAGGATATTATTTACTCATTTTACATTTATTATTATATCTCAGAGAGGCTAAGGTTCTTCACTCATTTATTTAAAATGAAGTCATTCATTTACTCAGCAAACATTTATTAACTGGCATAATTTGTAACCTTGTTATACAAAGCAGTAAACAGCTTTAGAAATAATAATGTTAAAAAATGTAAAAAAAAAAAAAAAGCTCATAGCAGCACTTTTGTAATAGCTAAAACCTGGAGAGTATTCATATTTTCTCAACATTAGACTGAATAAATTGTGGAATGTTTACACAATGGAATATTATATGACAATAAAAAACCAACCAGCTGCCATATGCAACAACATGGGTGAATCTCACAAAATAATGTTAAGTGAAAGAAGCCCAGACGGGGCTTCCCTAGTGGCTCAGTGATAAAGAATCCACCTGCCAACGCAGGAGATTCAGGTTTCATCCCTGATCCGGGAAGATCCGACATGCTGTGGAGCAACAAAGCCCATGAGCCACAACTATTGAGCTTGTGCTCTAGAGCTCAGGAGCCACAACTGCTGAGCCCATGTGCTCTAGAGCTTGCGCTCTGCAACAAGAGAAGCCACTGCGATGAGAAGTCTGTGCACCACAACTAGAGAGTAGCCCCCACTCTCTGCAACGAGACCAGAGTAGCCTCTCCTTGCTGCAATTAGAGAAAAGCCCATGCAGCAGCAGAGATCCAGCACAGCCAAAAGTAAATAAATGAAATTTTATATATATATATAAAAGAAGAAGAAGCCCAGATAAAGACGCACATACTGTATGATTCTGTATAAATAAAAGTTCAAAACTGGGCAAAATGAATCCATTTGGAATGAAGTCAGAATATTGGCTGCCTGTTAGGGGCTGGGACCTGGGAGAAGGCAGAAGGGAGGCTTCTGGGACTGCTGGTGATATTCTAACCTTTTTTATGTGCAGTCGTTTCTTGAGTATGTCAATTCTGTAAAAACGCATCAAGCTGTAAATTTAGAACTTGTCTACTTTGTTGTATTCATAGCATATGTCAATAAAATGTTACCTGTTAAAAAAAAATTGGGATGAATGACATTCCAGGCAGGGGAGAGAGTGTAAGCAAAGGTGTAGAGGAATCAACCATGTAATGTGTGGAAAATTACAGGTGACTGGATGCTGTTGGAGCATAAAATGTGAGGTAGGTTATAGCAGGGTTTGGGGAAGATGTTACCGTGGCAGTTTAGTGCCCCGCAAAAGTGTGGACTGTCTTGAAGGTCAATTAAAGGCTGGAAGAGTCTAAGCAAGAAGTGACATATAAGATTTGGAATTTTAAAAAGATCCTAATGTGAATTGGCAAAGAGGGACAAAAATAGGTGCAGGGAGACTAGGTAAGATGCTCTTGCAAAAAATCCAGGTGAGAGATTATGAAGGACTGAATCAGGGCAAGGTGGTGGGGATATAAAGAGAATACGACTTCAGGACTATTTAAGAGATGATATTAGTAAGCCTTTACTGGATGTAGGGGTTGAAGAGAAGTAGACTTGAGGATGATTCCTAAATTTGTAACACACATGACTGCATGGCTGGTGGTTCCACCCAATGAGGCAGGGAACATTCAGGAGTTCAGGGCAAGGGCAGAAGACTAGTTTAGACAGTGTGGACAGGTTGACCAGATAAGGCAGCACTCACATTGAAGGGGATTCTTGGGGAGTTATTTTGAGGTCCTCTGTTTCCTGGAATTGATGACCCATTTAAATGCCAGGTCTCTGATGTCCCCTACAATTGCCGTTCGGTTTTCTTGCCACAGTCGTGTGCACATTCAAGACACAAAGCCGTAGTTGTCAGCAGCAGATCTAGTGGCACGGCCGCCCTGGGGTCTGAAAGACTTCATCTCGCTTTCCTCCGCCGCTCCAGACAAAGGCCGTCTTATGCACCATCTATTTCAGTCATTTTTATGAGTGCCGTGGAATATTTTCAAGCTATCCCTTTTAAGCATTATCTCTTGGCAGTTAAGAAAATAGATCCATTGCAAGCACTGGGGTTTCTGAAAAGGGGTTTAAAAATAGCTCAGGGCACCAGACAGCTGCAGCTATTGGGAAACGGAGCCCTTTGCTTGCACTTTTGCTGGTTTCCATTTCAGCCTTGCAGTTAGAAACCACGAGCTCTTCCTCTGCTGGGAACAGATGGAGAAGGAGGAAGGAATGGACCAGGACCCTCTTTTGACTCGAGGTCACACTTGGCCTCTGTGAATGCTGAGAGGCCCTGGGATAGTGAAGAGTGGGTGGGCTAAACTCTTGGGTCTGAAAAAGCCTATTCAATATTATGATATATCTTTATATTTGGAAATGAAAAAAAAATAAGCCTATTGGTTTTGTCATGTAAATGATAGGAAGCAGAAGGGATAAAATCCTCTTGGCCAATAGGGACAGGCAGAAAAGGCATTGGCAGATAATGCTTTATGGGCAGTTCTCTCTGGACATGATGTTGTCACCATTCCCATATTACAGGTGTGAAAACTGAGGAAAGGAATTGTTGAGGGACCAGTTCTTGGACACAGAGCAGGCAGTGAGGGAGGCAGGGTTGCAGAACAGACTCCAGAGCCTCCACTCATAGTCATTGCTCTAGACTGTCTTTAACTGGGGATGCATGAGATTTTTAACGTTTCTCCAAAGGGAGCATGCATGTTTAAAAGAAGAAAAAGCCAAGAATTAACATGAACAAATCTCTATTCTAAGCATCAGCTCTATCATGATGCCACTCAATAAATGTTTGCTCAGTAAATGAATGACTGCGTTTTAAATAAATGAACGAAGACCCTTAGCCTCTTTGAAACGCCAATTCTTCACCTGTAAAATGGATATAATAATATCATTTGGCTGCCTTCACAAAATTGCTGTGAAAAGATCAAATGAGATAATGGGCTACTGAAAGTAGTTTAATACCCTGGAAAATCGTTCAGCAGTTAATTCAACCAATGGTTACTGAGTACTTACCATTGAGCAGGCACTATTGTAGGTGCTGAAGTAAGTGCATCAGTGCATGAAGTAAGTAAAGTCCCTGCTTATTTTCTATCAGGGAGAGATGGGAAATAAACAGGAAACCTAGTAAGCAGGTAAAAATTCTAGGGACTTCCCTGCGGCTCAGTGGTTAAGACTGTGCTTCCAATGCAGGATGCATGGGTTCTGATAAGGGTCCACATGGAGTCTCACTGATAAGATGGCTCATTATGTCAACCTTCCAATGTACCTTTATGCCACAGCTGGGACGTGGACCTGGAGGGGGCCTTGGCTTTAGGCATGAGCGGGCCCAGTGGCCTTCTTTGTCGCATTTGAAGCAGGGCCCAGGTGGCTTCCTGTCTTTGTTGGTTGATGGAGGTTTGGAGCCATGTAGGGTAGTGGCTAAAAGGTGGTATTTGGCCTGATCTCGTTGGGCCTTCTTTAGCTTTGCCTGTTCTTCCCGGTTATTGAAAAATCTGAAAGGCTAAATTTAAAAGGTCTCATTGAGGGGTTTGAGGGCCTTCTTCTGCCTTTTTTAGTTTCTTTCAGATATCTGGGGACGACTAGGACATAAAATGGGTGTTAAGGACAATGGTGCCCTCTGCTGAAGTGGGGTCTCCAAAGACAGGAAGCCACCTGGGCCCTGCTTCAAATGCGGCACAGAAGGCCACTGAGCCCGCTCATGCCTAAAGCCAAGGCCTCCTCCAGGTCCACGTCCCAGGTGTGGCATAAAGGGACATTGGAAGGTCGACATAACGAGCCATCTTATCAGTGAGATCCCATGTGGACCCTATTAGGTTCGATGATCCCTGGTTGGAAAACTAAGATCCCACAGACTGCGAGGCACAGCCAGAAAACTGAAAAAAACCAAATTCAAAATAGGCTATCATGGTGTACACATGTAGGTGATAAGAGCTATGGAAAAAAGAAAAAGTAGAGAGGGGTAGGGGTGATTGGGGTGAGGACAAGTTGCAATTTAAAATCAGGTGTTCAGAGTGGACCTCACTGAAAGGTGACACCGTGTTGACATTTTGAGGTGAAGGCGTTGGCTCTGCAGGCTCCTGGGTGACGTGTGTGATGGGTGGTAAAGTGGAGTTGTGCCTGCTGTTTCCTGGGGGAGCCAGGGGAAAGCTGTGGGAGAGGTGATTAGGGACTTGATGTGTGGCGGGGCGGGGGAGTCTCAGGGTCTTGTCTGCATGTGGATTTTCACTGTGAAAGCAGTGGGCACACCTGGAGGGATTGACTCGGGGTAGTGACACAGCCTGGTGTGGTTTAGAGGGATCACACGGGCTGTTGGGTTGAGAAGGGAGGTAGGCGATAATGGCAGAAGTGGCAATGTGAGACTAGTTAGCAGGCTATTCCAGTAATCCAGAAGTGAGGCCGGCAGTGTCCCCTTCTGGATACACTTCAAAGAAATGGAATGAGTGTATCACAGAAGCCAGGTGGGAGAAGGGGGTCAGAGATGAGATGGTGACCACGCACAGCACATACTACAGACAGGTCAGTCGGGCCAGCACTGTGACCGCCTGTGAGACCTGGCAGTGTGGAGGTCGCCGGGGACATGGACAAGGGCTGTCTCAGCAGAGTGATGGGCCTGAAAGTTGACTGGAGTGGCTTGAAGGAAGAATGGGAGAAGACAAATGTTTAAAAATTAAAAAAAAAAACTTTTAACTGTGACAAAATACACAAAACATAAAATTTACCATCTTTTTTTTTTTTTTTTTTAGTTCCCCAGCCAGAGATCCAACCTGCACTCTCAGCAGTGAAAGCATGGTGTCCTAACCATTGGACCACTGGATAATTGCCCTGAAACTGACCATTTAAAACCATGCTTGAGTGTACAACTCAGGAGTATTAAGTACATTCACATTGTTGTGCAGCTGATCTCTAGAACTCTTTTCATCTGCACACATTAAACAGCAACTTCCCATTCCACCCGTCTCCCAGCATTCTACTTTCGCTATGAATTCGACCACTCTGCATGATCATACAGTATTTGTCTTTGGAATCATATAGTCCTGGCTTCTTTCACTTGGCATAACGTCCTCAGTGTTCAGCCATGTTGTAGTATGAATCAAATTCTCTCCTTTTTAGGGCTGAATAATATTCCATCAGATGTATATACCATGTTTTGTTTATCCGTGCATTCATCAGTGGCCATCTGGGTTGCTTCCACTTTTTGGCTACTGTGAATAATGCTGCTATGAACATGAGTGTGCAAATATCTCTTCAAGACCTTGCTTTCAATTCTTTTGGGTGTATACCCAGAAGTGGAAATGCTGAATGAGGCAGAGAAAAGTTTGTTGCAAAGGGAAGCATAAAAAAAGAAGTGGGGGTTTGTAAGCTGGCAGCAGAATTAGGGTCACAAGAAGAGGTTTTTGTTTTTGCTTTAATACGGGAGAAATAGCAGCATGTTTTCAGTTGATGGGACTGATGCAATAGAGAGAGAAAAATTGAAATGGAGAACTGCTGGAGCAGTGTTCTAGGGGCAGTGAAGGGGACTGGATTTCATGTACAAACAGAAAGACTTGGGGCTACAGGTGGGAAGGCAGAGTCTGTGGAAACAGGTGCAGAAAGGGTAACAGATTGGTGGCTGGAATTTGTGGCCCTGCTCTGGTTGCTTCAATGTTCTCAGAAGATTAGAAACAAGACTGCCAACTGAAAGTAATATATAGTAGTAGCTACCATCTCTGAGTTGGGCTTCCCTTGTGGCTCAGCTGGTAAAGAATCCACCTGCAATGTGGGAGACCTGGGTTTGATCCCTGGGTCAGGAAGATTCGCTAGAGAAGGGAAAGGCTATCCACTCCAGTATTTTGGCCTGAAGAATTCCATGGACTGTATAGTTCATGGGGTTGCAAAGAGTCAGACACGACTGAGCGAGCGAATTTCACTTTCACTTTCTTTCACCAACTTTGAGTTGAACACTATGCTAGGAGCATTAGTTCAATATCTGTAAACTTCACAGCTACCTAGCAAACTCCTTAAAAAAAAAAACAAAAAAAAACCCCAAAACCCTCAATTCACAGATGGAGAGAATGGAGATTCAGAGAAGTTAAGAAATTTGCCAAAGTTACACAGCGAGTCAGAGAGGCACCTGTCTTCTCTCCAGGAGTGCTTGACTCTGAGGTTCATACTTTCTCTACTACACAGTCTAAGATGTTCTCATTCTCTAACACCTGTCCTGTCATGAAACTACAATACTGATCTTCAGAGACGCAGGACTCCAGGTCCCCTCCTCAAAGCAGTGACATATTTTTAAACTTTTTATTTACTTATTTTTGGCTGTGCTGGGTCGTCTTTGTTGAGCATGGACTTTCTTTAGTTGTGGAGAGTGGGGGCCACTCTCTAGTCGTGGTGCGGGGGTGTCTCATTGTGGTGGCTTCTCTTGTTGCAGAGCATGGGCTCCAGAGCGCAGGCTCCGTAGTTGTGGTGCACAGGCTTAGTTATCTGGTGGCATGTGAGATCTTTCCGGACCAGGGACTGAACCCATGTCCCCTGCACTGGTGGGCAGATTCTTAACCACTGGACCATAAGCGAAGTTTCTTGACATGATATTTCAACTAAATATCCATGTGAGATTGATTTGTTGGAGGTGGGAAGGTAATGAAAAAAAAGCAAAAGAAAAGGGAACTCTATTCTCTTCAGTTCAGTTCAGTCGCTCAGTCGTGTCCAACTCTTTGCAACCCCATGGACCACAACACGCCAGACCTCCCTGTCCATCACCAACCCCCAGAGTTTACCCAAACTCATGTCCATGGAGTCGGTGATGCCATCCAACCATCTCATCCTCTGTCGTCCCCTTCTCCTCCTGCCCTCAATCTTCCCCAGCATCAGGGTCTTCTCAAATGAGTCAGCTCTTTGCATCAAGTGGCCAAAGTACTGGAGTTTCAGCCTCAACATCAGTCCTTCCAATGAACACTCAGGATTGATCTCCTTTAGGATGGACTGGTTGGATCTCCTTGCAGTCCAAGGGACTCTCAAGAGTCTTCTCCAACACCACAGTTCAAAAGCATCAATTCTTCGGTGCTCAGCTTTCTTTATAATCCAACTCTCACATCCATACATGACTACTGGAAAAACCATAGCCTTGACTAGATGAATCTTTGTTGGCAAAGTAATGTCTCTGCTTTTTAATATGCTATCTAGGTTGGCCATAACTTTCCTTCCAGGGAGTAAGCGTCTTTTAATTTCATCACTGCAGTCACCATCTGCAGTGATTAAGGAGCCCAAAAAAATAAAGTCTGTCACTGTTTCCACTGTTTCCCCATCTATTTCCCATGAAGTGATGGGACCAGATGCCATGATCTTAGTTTTCTGAATGTTGAGCTTTAAGCCAACTTTTTCACTCTCCTCTTTCACTTTCATCAAGAGGCTATTTAGTTCTTCTTCACTTTCTGCCATAAGGGTGGTGTCATCTGCATATCTGAGGTTATTGATATTTCTCCCAGCAATCTTGATTCCAGCTTGTGCTTCATCCAGCCCAGCATTTCTCATGATGTACTCTGCATATGAGTTAAATAAGCAGGGTGACAATATACAGCCTTGACGTACTCCTTTTCCTATTTGGAACCAGTCTGTTGTTCCATGTCCAGTTCGAACTGTTGCTTCCTGACCTGCATACAGATTTCTCAAGAGGCAGGTCAGGTGGTCTGGTATTCCCATCTCTTTCAGAATTTTCCACTGTTTATTACGATCCATACAGTCAAAGACTTTGGCATAGTCAATAAAGCAGAAATAAATGTTTTTCTGGAACTCTCTTGCTTTTTTGATGATCCAGAGGATGTTGGAAATTTGATCTCTGGTTCCTCTGCCTTTTCTAAAACCAGCTTGAACATCTGGAAGTTCATGGTTCACATACTGCTGAAGCCTGGCTTGGAGAATTTTGAGCATTACTTTACTAGTGTGTGAGATGAGTGCAATTGTGTGGTAGTTCGAGCATTCTTTGTCATTGCCTTTCTTTGGGATTGGAATGAAAACTGACCTTTTCCAGTCCTGTGGCCACTGCTGAGTTTTCCAAATTTGCTGGCATATTGAGTGCAGCACTTTAACACCATCATCTTATAGGATTTGAAATAGCTCAACTGGAATTCCATCACCTCCACTAGCTTTGTTAGTAGTGATGCTTTCTAAGGCCCACTTGACTTCACATTCCAGGATGTCTGGCTCTAGGTGAATGATCACACCATTGTGATTATCTGGGTGATGAAGATATTTTTTGTACAGTTCTTTTGTGTATTCTTGCCACCTCTTCTTGATATCTTCTGCTTCTGTTAGGTAAATACCATTTCTGTCCTTTATTGTGCTCATCTTTGCATGAAATTTTCCCTTGGTATCTCTAATTTTTTTTTTTTTAAGAGATCTCTAGTCTTTCCCATTCTATTGTTTTCCTCTATTTCTTTGCTTTGATCACTGAGGAAGGCTTTCTTATCTCTCCTTACTATTCTTTGGAACTCTGCATTCAAATGGGTATATCTTTCCTTTTCTCCTTTGCTTTTTGATTCTCTTCTTTTCCCAGCTATTTGTAAGGCCTCCTCAGACAGCCATTTTGCTTTTTTGCATTTCTTTTTCTTGGAGATGGTCTTGATCCCTGTCTCCTGTACAATGTCACGAACCTCCGTCCATAGTTCATCAGGCACTCTATCAGATCTAGTCCCTTAAATCTATTTCTCACTTCCACTGTGTAATCGTTAGGGATTTGATTTAGGTCATACCTGAATGGTCTGGTGGTTTTCCCTACTTTCTTCAATTAAGTCTGAATTTGGCCATTCCATTCTCTTAGAATGAAGTAATTTTAAGGCATCTCTTTTCATTCCCAATCTTGCTCTTTAGAACTGGTTTGGAAACACAAGGTCGCTAAGCCTCAGTGACCAAACGGCTCTCTCATAATGACGCTTTGAATCAACTCATTCTTGTTACACGCACTAGGACGTAAATGCTAGTATTATTTCCATCTTACAGATGAGAAACTTGAAACCTGGATTTCCAAGAAAATACCTTTGGGAAATCACAGAACTGTAATTTGAATCCAAGTCAGCCTGCCGTCTATGGGGTTGCACATAGTCCGGCACGACTGAAGCAACTTAGCAGCAGCAGCAGCCCCAGCTTCAGACTTTGTGCCCTTAACCTCTCTATTGTTCTGGTGGTGGGACTCTCCCCCCAGGGCTCCTGGGCTAGCCTCTTCCTCTTGGCCCACGTTTCAGACAGTGGGCTATGGCCCCTTCACTCCTTCAGTCTCACTATTTTGGTGACTCACCCAGGCAGGGCCCTTCTCTTGGGGTGGACAGGCCTACCATGAGAGGACTGACCCAGGCTGAGGGGACATCCCCCAGCATGGCCAGTCTGGCACGATGACAAGAGCTGTCCTCTGGATTTAGTTAAATCCCAGTTGCAATGTCAAGTTGTAAAGCCAGGGACCATACTTTGTTTTCACAGGGTTGCTGTGATGATTCTAGATGAAAACTTACAGCTGTTGAAGTTTCTCAAAGAAGGTTCAGAAGGGAGAGCTTCAGACAACATTAAGGTGACTCATTTCAACTCAAAGTGAGATCTTCTCTAGACCAATGATCTCATACCTTTCACTTCTAGATATGTCTTCTGCAGAAACACTGGCTCATGGCCCAGAGGTTTTATATACAAGGAAGTTTACTGCAGTTGTGACTGCGATAGAAAAAGATGAGAAACAACCTGCATGTGCCTAGACAGACGAATGGCTAAATATTAATACATGTCATGATTCCGTCATACAGTGGAGTACTGTGGAGCCAGTGACAAAATGTCAAGGTTCTAGAAGGGCAAACCAGAAAAGAGCTCCAAAATACAAGGTTAAATGAACAGAGGAGGTCTCAAAACAGTATGATTGGTCTTATATTTATGAATAGAGTGATATATAAGGACTTGACACCCATTTGCTAACATTGGGTGTCCCTGGGGCAGGGAATGGGATTGAGGGAAGGACAAGGAGGGGCAAAATGAGAACTCTTACAGACTTTGTAAATACATCGGTCTTTAAAAACTTTTATAGTGATAATGTATTTGTTTACTACTTGTACACCCAAATAAAGCTATCAAATAGTACCAAAAAAATCACCTAAATGTGAAATTTCAGGCACCAGTAAATGAGTTGGTTCATATCCACTGGGACCGCAGCTCTCTGGGTTCTGTTGGTTCTACTGCTGCCTCAGCCATTAGCTGTGTGACTTTGGACAAACCGCTTTGGTTCCCTGGGCCTTAGTCTCCTCTTGTAATGATGAGGGTGAGCTAGAATACCAACTGTTAAACATTTTCATTACTAACTTCCAAGCATCGGACCTCTTTTTGCAAATGCATTCTGTGTGTAGAAGCCCCAGATATGAAACAACCCAACCATTTGTGCCCTGGATTCCCTTCAGGGCTGACATTCTCTGACTCTGGTTGAATGCAGGGAGCCAAATCCACCCGCCAGAACTGTGCCACCTCTCAAGTGAGTGGAAAATAACTGGGCGATTTGAAGTGACCCATGAAAGCACACGTGTAACTCTAGCAACATATTTCCCTGAGCCTTAAGCCCGCATGCTGGCAGCTATATGATAGCTCAGGAACTGTTCAGGCTTCAAGGAAACCATTACTGTTTCTAGACAGTTCTGTAAGGACCCCTGAGGCTTTGCGAGAACCATCCATGGTTGTTTTTCAGGGGAATCAAGTCCCAGGTTTTGGTGCCCAGACCCCTCCAGCCCCAGCTCCAACCCCTGACCCAGAGCTACGGCTTTGAGATGGCAGCAGGAAGATGAGGCCACAGAGGAAAGGGAAGGGGTGAGAGGAGAGGTCAGGTGCAATACACACCACGCTGTGAAATATGAGGAAGTCTCCTCAGTGTCCTTCCCCAGGTCTGAAAGGCGCCATCTCGACTCTGTGGACTTGACTCCAGCCTCCTCTGGCTGGAACTAGTATGATAAGTATCGTTTTGTCTCCTTTGGAAACAGGGCTGGAGCCTGCAGTTCTCTGCATCATTAGAGTCCAGGGATGGTCCCGTTCATGTCCCGAGTTATAATGAGTGGCTCATCACTCAGAATAAAGCCTGGGCCTTGTGCTCATGGGATTCTATTCACATCTGGCCTAGATTGACCCCCAAATCAGAAGAGGTAGGGACAGAGGGACTGGAGTCCTGGAGGAGGGAAAGACAGATGTGCAGGGCCATTTGTTCAGTAGGATTCCTTCCTGGCCCAAGTCTTCTCCGTGGACAGAAGCCAACGTTTCATACCTGCCCATTTGTGGGATGGAGAGCTAGGCACCTGGGTAAATGACCAGTTAGAGCCCAAGTCCCCACTCCCACCAGGGCACACCAGTCTGGGGATCAGGAGACCTGGGTTCATGTCCCAGGTGGATCACTTTCTCATTGTGAGGCTAGTCACATATTTTTCCCTGGTTCTCAGTTTCTTTTTCTTTCTTTCTTTCTTTTCTTTCTTTTTTTTTTTTTACAGCGTGTTGGATTAGCCACTTTTTAAGGTCTCTGCCAGGCCTATCAGTGACTCTAGCTCTAGACCGTAAGAACTTCAACAGAATTCTGCTTACTTAGTAAGAAAGAGGGAGTGAGCTATAATGCTGGAGTGTGTCTGATCCCTGGGATCAGACTCCCTGAGTTTAAATCCTGTCACTCCTTTCCACACTGTGACTTTGGAGATGAGGTTTTCAATCTCTCTGAGCCTCAGTTTCCACACTGGCAAAATGAAGGTAAGAATTGTAATTACAATGTTATCATGAGGAATGCAAGAGAGAATCTTCATGAAGCTCAGAGCCAGACACTGTGAATGTTCAACAATCTTTAGCTTATTATTTTGTATTTTTATGGTCTATTATGGTGCCAAGATCATAGCAGGTATTCGCTAAAATTATTTCTAGACAAAAACATCACATCTTACCTACCAGAGATTCAATTATGTGTGTGTGTGTTCAATTGCTATGCCATGTCCATCTCATTGCAACCCCATGGACTATAGCCCACCAGGCTCCTGTGTCCACATGATTTTCCAGGCAAGAATACTGGAACAGGTTGCTGTTTCCTTCTCTGGGGGATCTTCTTGACCAAGGGATCAACCCTCGTTTCCTGCACTGCAGGCGGATTCTTTACCACTGAGCCACCTGGGAAGTCCAGAGATTCAATTATACTACAGGCCAAATCAGGTACCCTGTGAAGTTCATTCATTCATTCAATACCAATGGGTCAATATTCATTGAATGTCTTAGGTATGGCATCCTGGACTGAGGATGCAAACACATCAAGCTCTTACTCTAGAATTCACTCTGATACAATCCTAATGCAGAACACACCTTACTGAGTAAGAAATACCTGTACAGCATTTATGGAATTCAGAGAACTGTCCTGGTGTCACTGGGGATTCAATACAGTGACTCATTTCCCACACACAGTTTAGAATTTTGAAGGGAAGGAAAAACACATACTTGCGAAGCAATCTAAAGTGAAATTCAGGGCCTCCTCCTATGATCCCCAGTGGTGACCAGTTTGTACATTTGCGGTAAGTGCTGAGCCTGTGTGTGTGAGGGTCAAGATCTAAAGCTTTCCATGCAGGATCTCATTCAGCCTTGTGAGGCAGTCACTAGGGCTAGCCTCATTTCACAGGGAAAGGAAGAGAGAGAGACTAAGAAACTTCTCAAGGATCACACAGCTGGCAAGAGGCAGAGGTCTTCTCTCATCTTATCCATTGGCATTCATTTGTGTCCATTTGCTGGGGCTGTCTTTATAAAGACTTCCCTGGTGGCTCAGCCCATATAGAGACTGCCCACAATGCAGGAGACCCAGGTTTGATCCCTGGGTTGGGAAGATGCCCTGGAGAAGGAAATAGAAATCCACTCCAGTATTCTTGCCTGGAGAACCCCATGGACAGAGGAGCCTGGCAGGTTACAGCCCATGGGGTTCACAAAGAGTCAGACACGACTGAGAGACTTCACTTTCACCTTTATAAAGTACCACAGTCGGGTCACTTAAACAACAGAAATGTGTGGTCTCACAGTTCTGGAGGCTGGAAGCCCACGATCAAGGTGTCAGTGGGGCTTGTTTCTGAGGTGGGCTGTAAGAATCTGCTCCATGCTGGAAAGGAAGGTCCTGGGAGTGCCAGCCACTCTCCCCATTGGGATGCATGAGCTGTATGGAGACAGCAGGTCACCTTCTGAGTATCAAAGTGTAACTGCAACAAGAATGATAAAACTGTGGTTACTGATTGATCAATTATTGTACTCCAGGCACTAAGTATTTTACACACATCTATTTATTCTGCAGAGCAACCTTAGGAGACAGGCATTAGCTTATCATTTCTTAGATGAAAAAACCTAGATTCATGGAGATTAGGTTCTTGTTCAAAGCCACTGACCCCTACACTTAATCAACACAGTGTCTGGCATTTAACAATTATGAAACATTAGTAAATATTATTTTACTACATGGCCTCCTTTCCCATGGAGCTTTTTGGGTTCGAATAATACTCTTTTCCTCTTCCCTCTATTCTGGTTGATTTGGACCCCTGCCTGGGCCTGATTAGTTCATACCCTGGGGCTGAGGATGAATTACAAGGACAGTAGCCATAGGCTATATGCCTTTGGAACAAAGCTGGGCAGGGCCCCGGAAGAGGAAGCCTGCACAGGAGGGCCGGCTCTGGGCAGTTTTCCCTGAAGCTGCGGGACCTTCACACACTCCGTGCCCTGGGCAGGTCTGCAGTGAGCCCAGGGTTTTATCTTGGAGGTTGCTCCTGATGTTGCTGAAGAAAACACCATTGTTTTAATTGTTTCAGAAAGTAGGCTGGGACAACCTTTCCCAGGGACTGAGTCCTTGGGCAGGGACAGAACAGAGGCCAGAGGGCGGCAGGAGGAGGGCCCAGGCTGGAGGGACCCAAGCCAGGGCACTGGGGCTGCCTCTGGGGCTCTCCAAACGTTCTTCTGATTAGAAAAGTAATTTCATCAATTATTAAACTTTAAAACCTAGACAAGTGTATGGGAGAAGGAAATGGCAACCCACTCCAGTATTCTTGCCTGGAGAATCCCATGGAGCCCCAGTCCATGGGGTCGCAGAGAGTTGGACACGGCTGAGCAACTAACACACATACAAATGTATAAAAGAAAAAACAACAGTTCTCACAATCCTAGTCCTTGTGGTATAAGTTTCCACAATTCTGTTCACAAATAAAAATTATATACACCTTGGCCACCTGATGCGAAGAACTGACTCATTGGAAAAGACCCTGATGCTGGGAAAGATGGAGGGCAGGAGGAGAAGGGGATGACAGAGGGTGAGATGGTTGGATGGCATCACCAACTTGATGGACATGAGTTTGAGCAAGCTACAGGAGTTGGTGATGGATGGAAGCCTGGTGTGCTGCAGTCCATGGGGTCACAAAGAGTTGTACACGACTGAGCAACTGAACTGAACTGATAGTCAATAAAGGGCTTCCCTGGTGACTCAGATGGTAAAGAATCCACCTGCAATGTGGGAGGCCTGAGTTCAATCCCTGGGTCAGGAAGATCCCCTAGAGAAGGGCATGGCAACCTACTCTGGTATTCTTGCCTGCAGAATCCCCATGGACAGAGGAGCCTGGCAGGCTACAGTCCCTGGGGTCGCGAACAGTTGGACACAACTGAGCAACTAAGCACAGCACAGCACATAGTCCAATAAAAAGGATCATATCATTCTTCACCTACTTTGCCATTTAATGGTATGGGTACATTATGCTTTGTCTATACAGAATGCAGTTTGGTTTAATGGCCGTACAGTGTTTGTTTCGTTGTGTAGAAAAGCATAGTTTATATTTAACTGGAATGTATAGACTTTTATATTGTTACCTATTTGTGAGTCTTACTAATAATATTGGAATAAAAATTCTTGTACATTAAGTCTTTGTCTTCTTGCTCAATTATTCCATTGGGATTAAGTCTTAAAAGTGGAGTTGCTATGTATCCAGAAAAGATGAAAATTCTAATTTAAAAAGTACATGCACCCCAATGATCATAAAAGCACTATTCACAATAGCCAAGACATGGAAGCAACATAAATGTCCATCCACAGATGTATGGATAAAAAGCTGTGGTATATATGTGCGTGACACACAATGGACTACTACTCAACCATAAAAAGAATAAAATAATTTTATTTTCAGCAACATGCATAAACCTAGAGATTATATTAAATGAAGTAAGTCAGAAAGAGAAAGACAAATATCACATGATACCACTTACATGTGGAATCTAAAAGAATGATACAAATGAATTTATTTACAAATGATACAAATTTATTTGTAGAAAACAAAGTTATAGTCACCAAAAGGAAAAGGAGGGAGGGAGGGATAAATTAGGAGTTTGGGATAAACAGATACATACTACTGTATATAAAATAGGTAAACAACAAAGACCTACTGTATAGCACAGGAAACTGCATTCAGTATCTTGTAATAACCAATAATGCAAAAGAATCTGATAAAGAATACATATATATATATATCTGAGTCATTCTGCTGTACACCTGAAACTAACACAATATTATAAATCAACTATACTTTGATTTAAAAAAAAGTGGAGTTGCTGGATCAAAGGATATACATATTTAAAACAAAAATTTTGATGGGTAAATATCTATTTCCAGGTTGACCTCTGTAAGTTTTAAATATGGTAATATATCCACCAACCCAATTTGAGACAACCTGCTTCTTCTCCTTTGCCCACTAAGCATTGTACATTGTACATCTGTGTGGTATTTTAAACCTCATGAATGAGGTTGACCACATTTTCTTCCTTCCTTTTTTATTTTTTATTCTTAAAATTTTGGCGATCTGTATTTTCCTGTTGTTGCTGGTGATACTGTTTTTCTACTGGGGTATACTCATGGGACCTTGAGGAAATTATAACCTTAGCTTGTATTATTAAGATGGAGATCTTTGCATTGTAGGCTTTCAACTATCTGGGGAAAAGGGAACAGTGACCAAAAGATTCAGACAGAGGTCAGGTGTAATCATTCCTTTATTAATTCAGGGCAATTCATTTATTTACTCTTTCATTCACTTGGAAATTATTTCTGTAGTCATCCATTGCTCTGGTTTACTCATTAATCATTTTTTCAAGTAGATATTGAGCATCTGCTGCCCTTGAAATGCCAGACCCCCTGGGGGAACTCAGGGAAATCTGCTGTGGTGACAATTCTTCCTGTCTAATGAGGACATCAGTCCTATAAATGGTGCCTTAGGAATTCCACACCAGCAGAGTGGAAAGATCGGTGGGTGAGGCTGTAATCTGGGAGGTCCTCCCAGAGGTGGCATCAGAGGATTAGAACATTGGGTGGGAGAAGACAGAGAAAGGATCCCAGCAGGGAAGCAGAATGAGGGAAGCGAGTACTTCACAGGAGGAGAAAACGGGACAAAGACAAAGGCAGGAACTTAAGACTGGCAAGAAGGTGGCTGGAGCAAAGGTGCTTCTTAAAGGCAATCAGAGGGAGTAATAAGGGATTGGGACAGTGGTGTGTCTGCTGTGCCACTGCATGTGGATTTTGTCATGTAACCACCACTTGGGAGCTGGGCTAGGACAGAGCTGTCCTTAGGAAGAGGATTCTGGCAGCTTATGGATGACATGTTGTGGGGAAAGAGACAGGGGCAGAAGGCTGTTGTGATATCAAAGGTGAGAGATGAGGAGGGCCTGAATTATCCTGCTATCCTGGATAGCACTGGCCTGGGGTCAGAAGAAGTGGTCTCCACCTGTCACTCTACCTCCAGCTTATCTATTAATATAAAGGGAGGGGCTTTCAGAAGGGTCAGAAGAACATCTCTCAGCAGCACTCAACCCAGCTCTGCATCATACCACCAATCCCCAGAGTTTTATGGAACATCCGCTGGTCTCAAGGTCCCCTTCCAGTTCATTTGTGCTCAGTTGTGTTCAACTCTTTGTGACCCCATGGACTGTAGCCTGCCAGACTCCTCTGTGCATGGAATTCTCCAGCAAGAATACTCGAGGGGATTGTCATTTCCTTCTCCAGGAGATCTTCCCAACCCAGGGATCGAACTTGTGTCTCCTTTATTGCAGGCAGCTTCTTTACCCATTGAGCCACACCTCCTCTAAGTGTGGGGACAAACAGTGAGGAAGGCAGCAGGGGTAATGGCAAGATGGCACACGAAGTATTGTTGGAGAAGAAATGAGCTATTGAAATATTCTCTTCTTTTTTGCCTTCATTCTTTTTGACAGCTGCCAAGCAATTCCATCTTAGGAGGCCTTCGTAATTTGTTTACTTATTTCCTGATGAATGAACATGTGCAAAGTTTTGTTATAAACACCGTTGCCATGGAACCCTGTGCATTGGATCTTGAGTGCTGGTGAGCACACTTCTGCTTCAGATTCTGATGGCTTTTGCTGAACTGTCCTCCCCATGGGGTTCTCTTTATTATTCCAAGGACTAAACTGAGTTGCAGATCCCTTATACCACAGCTAAGGCCTGGTGCAGCTGAATACATAAATAAATATTTTTTAAAAATAGAAAAATAAAGTGAGCTGCAGGGAAGTTAAGTCACTTGCTCCTGGGCTATATCAATGACAAGATTTTGTCAGAATTTGAGTCTAGGTGGGTCAGTCTTCAAACCTCTGTTCTCTCCGTTAGTCTATGCCATCAATGCCTGAAGTGCTTCCATTATGACTCCCCAAATTTATTTTTAACTCCCTCACCCCAGAGCAACCAGCAAGAAGAAAAATCTTACAATGAGACACCTGTTTGGGAGACAGAAAAGAAGTGGGTTGGGGGTGGAGGCGGGAGGGCTGGAGTTCCTCTCTAGGGTTGGCATGGGGAGGGGGACAAGGCACCTGCCAAGACAAAAGCCAGGGTGGTAGCATAAATACGATAAAGAGACCCGAGTCTCTGAGATGTGAGGAAGGCACCCAGCCTAAGAGGAGGCCCTGGAGATGTCCATTTGCTGTATTTAAAATGGATAACCAACAAGGACCTACTGTATAGCACAGGGAACTCTGCTCAATGTTATGTAACAACCTAAATGGGAGAAGAATTTGAAAAGGAATAGATACATATATGTGTATTAATATAACTGAATCACTCTGCTGTACACCTAAAACTAACACAACATTGTAATCAATATAGAAGAAAAAGTTAAAAAAAGAGAGAGAGAGAACCTTGGAGGCTTACCAGGAGAACTGGAAGGTCCTGGACATCTGGCACCTTCATCCAGGAAAGGGGTAGGTCAGCTCCATCTCCTTCCTATCAGCTGGTTTACCTGGGGTCCTTCTGACATCTCTGCCCAGAGTGGTGGTGATGAGGAACCTGAGCGCTGGTGTCAAAAGCATTTGTCCTGAGTCCCGTGGGTTCAGTTACCCTTCCTGGCTTCTCTCCCTTTATGCTTGTTAACCAAGGCCCCCGCCCCCACCCAGCCTTCCACATGCCATCCTCACGGAGATGTGGAGTGACAATGCACGATGCTGGGGGTTTCCCACAGTGAAGTTGAACCTCTGTATGCTGTGTAGTTTGGGATGAGGGGTTGAAGTCAGACAGCCAGGGCTCAAATCCTGGACCTTTGTCTTTGGAATCTAAGGCGAGAGACAGCCTCTCATCATCCACAAAATGGGGACGACAGTAAACCTGATCACAGGACGGCTGTGTGGGTTAAGTGAAATTGTCACTGTTTTTCATGTTCCAGACTCCCCAGGTTGCTGAGGTGACAGCTGCTGACACCGGGCACAGAAGTAAAAATAATGACAGCATTGGAGGGATGAGGACCACATGCTAGGCAGAGTTCTAAGTCCTCACATGGCTTGTATTAGCTGTCTAGTAACAAACTCCCCCCAAATGCAGCAATAGATATTAGACATTATTTTGTTGTATTTCACTCACAGTTTTTATGGATTAGGTGTCTGGGTGCAGCTTAGCTGGGTGGCTCTGGCTCGGGGTCTCTTGTGATGTTGCAGTTAGCTGGGGCTGTGTCATCTTAAGGCTTGACTGGGTCTGGAGGGTCTGTTTCTAAGACAGCTCCCTCCCACCTCTGACTTGTTGGTGCTGGTTGCTGAAGCCTCGGTTCCTTGCCCTGTAGACATCTCCAGAGTTCTGCTCAAGTGTCTTTACCATGTGACATCTGGTTTCTCTAGATCAAGAGCCCCAAGAGAGCTGGAAGCTGCCATGTCTTTGATGACCTAGTGTTGGATGTCACACTCTGTCAATTCTGCAGGATCCTACTGGTTACGCAGTCAGCCCATCCAGCATGGGAGGAGACTAAGGACGTGGATACGAGGAGGCAAGGATCCCTGGGACCATCTTGGAAACTGGCCACGCATCTATTAACTCATTTAACCCCGGAGACGGGTTCAGGGAGGCTTCGTTAGTTAGAAGAGACAGGTGAAGAAGGAGGTGCTGCGGGGAGGAGACCCAGCTTTCAGAGGTCCTAGAGGCAGCGCTCCATGCCAGCAACAGCAGGTGAGTGTGGTGGCCTTTTGTGCAACAGTATCAAGGTCTCCAGTGAAGAGGCCCGGTCAGGGGTGATGCATGAATTGTTCCCGGCTCTGTCACTTCCAAGCCAGTCTTTCTAGTCCTGCTGGAGATTCTGTGAGCTACTAAATATAATACGCTCAACTACTAAACTAGGTGGAGAGGGTTCTAGGACTTGCACTGACTGTTATAAACAGCTCTGAGTGCAGGGGAATATCATTCTTGTAGGCTTATTATAGTGAGTATGAGGGGACATCAGTGAAAGATGATGACCCCAGTACCA
The DNA here is from genome assembly GCF_054371585.1 of Giraffa tippelskirchi. Classification (NCBI taxonomy): domain Eukaryota; kingdom Metazoa; phylum Chordata; class Mammalia; order Artiodactyla; family Giraffidae; genus Giraffa; species Giraffa tippelskirchi. The sequence goes on from NC_137280.1 coordinate 61,971,543, forward strand.
CATCACCTTAGGCTTTATTAGCATAAACATGGCACCCAGAATAAAGGAATTGAGTGTCTATTTTTATTTTGTACTGATCAGAAGACAGTAGGAATATTATGTCTAGAGGCTATTTTTTTAAAAGAGGGGCAGTGACAAAATTAAACATGCCCAGAGGAGAGATGCCAAGATGGTGGGGGAACAAAAAGCATATTCCCTGAGGTAGGAGAGATGTTTTCCCTGGAGAGGAGAAAACATTGAGGGGTCATGGAAGCTGTTTCCACATATGTGAAGAGTTCCCTTGTGGTGTCACAGTGCAGAGGGTTGGATGGACTTAGGTTCAAACCCTGGTCACTTCCTCTATGAGACCCTGGACAAGGGCCCTAATCTCCCTGAGTCACTTATGATAATACTTGGCACACAGCAAAAAGCTTAATAAGCACAGGCCCCCTGCCTCAGCACCAATGAAGGTATAAGAAGTAGATCTGCATTAGGTCTGAATATGGAATATAGGCAGTGAGCACCCTGTTCTTGGAGGAATCCAAGCATAGGCTGGACGCCCTCTAGACTGTCTACCCTCACCGAGGCCTTCTGGAAGGCTACGTTCCAAGCTAAGCGTGTTATATACATTTTCTCACCTATTCCCATTCGCAGTCTTACGAATTAGGCATCATTACATCCATTTTACTGACGGGGAAACTGAGGCTCATTGAGGTTAAATAGCTTGCCAAGAGGCAGTGTCAGAATTTGAGCCCAGCTTCTTCTGACTCCACAGTTTGTGATACCATTCTAAGTCTGCTGAAGGTGGAGGAGATAAGGGAGAGGGGTGTAAGAATTGGGGAGGACAAACAGGAGGTATTGGCACAGATGCTCTATAAGTCTTTAATTCAGCTTGCAGACGCTTTGGTTTCCTCCAGGCTGTGAAATAAAATTCGTGGCTCAGGCCAGAGTCCAAACCCCCTGCAAAACGTCTGGCACACAGCTTTGACTTCATGCTTCTGCACGCCTGGGAGGAGAGAGGCAGTGCAAGGGCTGAATGCTCACTGAATGCCATGGCAGGCCCTCACAGTGGGGCCCCGGCGGCCAGCACTGTACAAGCAGGAGAAGCGGGCCCTGGAATCCTTTCTTTTCCAGAGAATTTATGTGCAGGACAAAAGGAGCCATTATCCCCAGGGCTGCCGTGGCGGCTGCCCAGGCCTGCGACCCAGGTGTCACATGCTGTCCCCATCTCTCAGTCTGCTCTCTCCCTTTGTCTGCGGGGACACAGAGGCTTGGACTCTGTTTCCTTCTCTGACACTGCCCGGCTCCCTTCAGGCTTTGAACCCTGGCCACTGCTTTTCTGCAGTGAACTTGAATCCTCAGGAGACTTGGAGAGACCACAGTCATCCGTCCGGGTGATGAACCGGGTTCAGTCTTGGGATGCTGCTGCCTCTGGTGCCCCACTCTAGCACATGCCCAAATCTGGACCCCAGTCCTTGTGGGGGGATCTGGCACTCTGCATAGTTTTCACCAGGCTCCTCCCTCTGCACTTCTATAGCACCTGGAGTTGACTCACTTCCACTGTTGCACACCACAAGTGATGTGGTGTGCTGGTTGCAAGAGAGGACTCTTGGGTCAGCTCCCAACTTTGCCACTTACCAGCAGTGTGGCCTTGGGCAAGCCATTGACCCTCCCTGGGCCTCAGCTTACTTGCCTATGAAATGGGGATGATCGGGCTGCTGTCAGGATGGTGTGAGATCACACCTGCGGGCAGTAAAGCCCCTGGCATTGATAAGCACTGAGTAGACATGGCTGTTACCATCATGCAACCAAGCATGGATCCCATGCCCTCTGTGTATTGGTATCTAGCCTTGGCTGCTAGAGACACAAAGGAGAAGGAGAGATGCAGATGTGCTCCTCAGGGAAACATGCAAAACAGGAACCTGGGAGACCTCAGCCCCTGGAACACAGGAGGTGGGAGAATGAAATAACATGAAGGAATGAATGAATGAATCCATGTTGCAATTTGTAGCAACCTGGATTGACCGAGAGTGTCATACTGAGCTAAGTAAGTCAGACCAAGAAAAACAAACACCATATGGTATCACTTAAATGTGAAATCTAAAAACATGATACAAATAAACTTATTTATAAAACAGTAATAGACTCACAGACGTAGATAACAAACTTATGGTTACCAAATGGGAAAGCAGGAGGGAGGGATAAATTAGGGATTTAGGATTAACAGATATATACTACTATATATAAACTGGATAAACAACAAAGTCCTACTGCATAGCACAGGGAACTATGTTCAGTATCTTGTAATAACCTATAATGGAAAAGAATCTAAAAAAGAATATATATATAAAACTGAATATATATATATAAACTCTGCCATATACCTGACACATTGTAAATCAACTATACTTCAATAACATAATTTATAGAATAAGAAGAAATAGACAAACAAACCAAGAACAGAAACTTTCTCTTGAGGCCACACTCATCTATACCCCACGGGCTCCTCTTCCTTTTCTAGAAAGTTTCCTCCAAAGACTGGCCTATCCCCAGACCCTGCCTCTTCTCCTCCCACGTTACCTTCGACCCTCTCCAGACTCCTTTCATTCCCACTAAACTAACATAATCAAGTTCCCCATGATCTCCACTTTGTTCAAACCACTGGAAAATTTGCATTCTCTTTCACTAAAGCTTGAATTGTGATTTGACCAGCCGATCACATCCTTATTGTACCGGTTTTTTATGACTACCATAGCAAATCACCACAGACTTAGTGGCTGAAAACAACACCAGTGTATCACTTGATAGCTCTGTAGGTTAGAGGTTGGAAGTGTGTTAGTCGCTCAATCGTGTCCAACTGTTTGTGACCCCTATGGACTGTAGCCAGCCAGGCTCCTCTGTCCATGGAATTCTCCAGGCAAGAATACTGCAGTGGGTAGCCATTCCCTTCTCCAGGGGATCTTCCCTACCCAGGGATTGAAGCCGGGTCTCCTGCATTGCATATTTATCATATGGGGGGGGGTGTCTCATTATACTAAAACACAGTCAGGGCTGTGTACTTGTCCGGAAGCTTTAAGGCAGAATCTGCTTCCTTAACTTTTTCAGGTTCTAGAAGCTTCTCTAGGCCCCCAAAGTCCTTGATTTGTGGCCCCCTTCCTCCATCTCCGAAACCAGCACCACTGAATTTCATCAACCATTCTTCTGAAGCCATATGTCCCTCTGACCTCAGCCAGGAAGAGTTCTCTGCTTTTAAATGCCCACTTGTACAGTAGAGAATAACAGCCCCATCTCAAGGGCCAAACCTGAATCACATCTATGATGTCTCTCTGTCAGGTTAGGAATTATACTCACAGAATCCAGAGATTAGGATATGATGTCTGTCTGGAGCCACTATCCTACCTACCACACTGATCCTTCTCCTTCTCCTTCTTTTGACCATACCACACAGCACGTGGGATCTCAGTTCCCCAACCAGGGATCAAACCCATGCCCCCTACAGTGGAAGCGTGGAGTCTTAATCATTGGACCACTAGGGAATTCCTGATTCTTAAAAATTATCTTCACTTAACTTCTAGAACTTCATTTTTTCTTTGTTTCTCCCCGTGTTGAAGTGGTTTCAGCCTTCTTTATTGGATCTTCCTTCTCATCTCAACTCTTAAATGCCTGAGGAGCTCAGGGCTCAATCTTCAGACCCTAGTCAGATTCACTTTCTAGGGATCTCACTCAGGCTACTTGCCTTCCACATGTTCTCAGCCTCTTACCTCCAATTCTAATTTCTCTCCTGAGTTCCAGATTTGGAGACCATTAAGATATGTGCTTGACATCTCCTTTCCTGGCTCAAAGGCGCCTCAAACTTAACATATTCCAAGTTCAACTCAAAAGTTTTTCCAAATATCTTCTCCCTTCTGAGCTTCCTCATCTTAAGAAAAGACACCACTATTTAGCTCAGGCCAAAAGTCAGGAGCCATTCTTGAGAAAGTATACTTTCTCGCACTCTTTCTAAGTTAACAGTGAGTCCTATTGACTATTCCTTCAGTACAAGGCTGGAGTCCACCTATCTGTCATCACTGTCACCATCAGCTTGCTAGTCCAAGCCACCTCTTCTCACCTGGGTTACTGCAAGAAGCTTCTAACTAAGAGCCCTGCTTCCACCCATGTCACCCATTTCCCGCCATCCCCATCATTGATTCTCCACACAGCATCCAGAGTGAAATAAATAAAGTGGAATAAAAGCATCCCTTTCCTTTACTCAAATTCTCTGGTGGCAACAGCTTCCCATCCCTTCAAATAAAATGCAACATCTTTGGCATCTTCTCATAGTCTGTGTGACATGTGACCCCTACATCAGTCTGATCTCTTCTCACATCCATGATCCTCTCATTTTCTGCATCTCAACCTCACCACACATCATCCTGTGTGTTACTGATGCAGAGCCTTTACATGGCTGTTCCTTTGCTTGGAAGGCTCTTCTCTCAGATTTTTATGTGGCTGTTTTCTCACTGCATTCGGGCCTCTGCTCAAACATTATCTCCGAGGAGAGGCTTTTCTTGCATTACTTTCTTTGTATCATATGTCCACTATCTCTCTTCCTCACTAGAATATAATCTCCATGAAGGCAGGTGCTCCAACCTCTTACTCAGTTCTGTACTTGCAGCACCTAAAACAGAACCCAGCATACAGTAGGCACCCAATATGTTTGCTACCTGAGTGAGTGAATGAATGAAAACAGAGACTTCCCTTGGGGAGGAATAAGTCACTTGCATGGGGAAGGCTCCCTGTCAACATGCACAAGTCAGAGATGGAGGGAAGGCCTTTGAGGGAAGCTGTCTCCATGGCAACAGAAGCAGGCCAGTGGCTACTCTTAGGGGAAAGCTAGAGGAGGCTGGCGAGCTGACAGAGTCTGGGGGACCCCAGTGGAAGCAGAAAGTCGGTGGCCAGGCTGGCATCCAGCTCAGACAGCGAGATTCCTTCCCCTTCTGCCTCACTGCTCTGGTCTCGGCAGACCCAGCAGATGGCTCCCAGCAGGGGCCTGCATCTCAGTGGGCATAGGCTCTGCCTGTGCAGGACAACTGCCCCAGCTTCTGCTCTCCGATAACACAGGTGCCCAGAACCATGGAATCCTGTCTGGGGAAGCTCAAAGGAACCCCACCATGTAGTCAGGCTGTAGTTAAGGGTACAATGACCATGCAGCTGGGAGTAGAAACAAGAACAGTCAAATCAGAGCCCACAGCTGGCCCCTCACTGTCTGCCAGGAGCATTACTTAGCTTATCCCACCTCAGCCTCACAACAACAGCCCAAGGAGAAGAGACTACTTATCCTCATTTTAAAACTGGGGCCTGAAGGCCAGAGAGGTGAAAGCACTTCTCCAGAGTAACCCAGGCCAGAAGTGCTGGAACTCGGGCTCAGTGTCCCTTCTCCTCCCGTTCCTCTTTTGTGCCCAGCACACAGATCCCTATGGGGTAATCAGGTAGGGGACCCCACCTGCACCCTCTCCTCAGGCTACTTATAAGAGAAACCATTTTTTCCCATGCAGCGTGTTCCACTTCACACCTTGTCCTTTGTGTGTTGTTGACTCCAGGCCATTTTGGAATTATATTTTGGTTGTTATTTTGTTAATGAATACACATCATTAATTCTTTTGACAAACATCCCTGGAGCCCCCAGTCCGTGCCAGGTGGGCAGCGATGAATAATAATAAGTCCACTGCTTACTGAGAAACCTTTTCTTCATGCTAGGCTCTGTTCTATGTGCTCTGCATGTACAGACCCTTTCAGTTCTCACGATGACCCTCCGGGGTAGGAAACGTCCTCATCCCCGTTTTTCAGATGAAGGGACTGGGATGCACCAGGTTAGTGAGTGGCAGAGCTGGGACACAAACCAAACCCATCCTAAACTCTCATCATTGGTCTATACCAAGTGATAAGGCCTGAGAAAGAGAGGAATGAAAACACAGGGCTGTGGGGATACGGAGGAGGGAGTAACACGTTTGGAAAGGTCCCCATGATGGGGCTTCCCTGATAACTCAGTTGGTAAAGAATCGCCTGCAATGCAGGAGACCCCGGTTCTTCGATTTCTGGGTCGGGAAGATCTGCTGGAGAAGGGATAGGCTACCCACGCCAGTATTCTTGGGCTTCCCTTGTGGCTCAGCTGGTAAAGAATCCGCCTGCAATGCGGGAGACCTGGGTTCGATCCCTGGGTTGGGAAGATCCCCAGGAGAAGGGAAAGGCTACCCACTCCAGTATTCTGGCCTGGAGAATTCCATGGACTGTACATGGGGTCCATGGGGTCGCAAAGAGTCCATGGGGTCGCAAAGAGTTGGACGTGACTGAGCGACTTTCACATGAGGGGACGACGAAGGATGTGAGGGACTTTACCAGAGAGACAAGGACATTCAAGAGAAACACAAACGTCCAGACAAACGCACACAGGGATAAAGGTACCGAGTACCTTCATACACACGATCGCTTGTAAGCTCCTTGGAGGTAAGATGAAGGTCTTGGTCACCTTTGTGCTTATCTACTTGGCAAAAAATATCTGTTGAATTTTTTAAAATTAAGGTTTCCCTCTGGCTTGGCTCCTAGCTTTTGAGAGAGAAACCAAACAGGAAAAAAAGAACCATACGTTTGTTGAGCACTTGCTCGGGCCACGCCCTTCCACGAGTGCACGTCACTCAAGCCTCAGGACACGCGTGCGTGGTGAGCAGGAGACGGAGGCAGAAACGGGAAGTACAGTGGTGTGCCTCCCACTCACTTCCGTCCAGCTTCTGAACCCAATTTATGGCGCATTTATGGTAGGAAAGCCTTTGGAGCTGCTTTTACCTGTTGAGGTGGCAACTGTGAAACCAGCGCAAAGGTGTCCTATGACATCATTGCTTTTTCCTCCAGAGCAGTTTCGTCCCCTCCCCTCCTTCCCCTTGACCCACCAAGACCCTGATCTCTTGGTAAAGCCACACGGTTCCTCACAGGACTCAGCGATGCTCTGAGCAGAAGAAATTTAGCCAGAGGCAAAGTGATAGGTAAGAAATAATTGATTTATTTATATAATTAGGACACTTGTGAAGAAAAGAAGTGAACGGGCAGAGTGCTCTTCCCTGAGAACTGAGTGGGCTGTACTTTCATAATGAAAAGTGGGAAGGGGGAGAAGACCACCTTCTTCCTCTTCCTGAGTAAAGATGTTGCAGGAAAATGGGATGCCAGAAGATGGTCATGTCTCAGGTCTCAGACAAGTTCCTGGGTAGGGCCACCAAGTGAGGAAAGAACTCAAGAGCAAGCCATAGCCAAGTGAAAGCAGGTTGATTGAGAGAGATACACATTCCATAGGCAGACTGCAGTGCGTTTCAGAAGGCAATCGCAGCTCCTAAATATGATTTGGGGTTAATTTTTATGGGCTGGGTGATTTCATAAGCCAAGAAGTGGGAAGATTATTCCAACCATGTTGGGGAAGGGGAGAGATTTCCAAGAACTGGGACACTGCCTACTTTTTGGCCTTTTATGGTCAACCTTGCAACTGTCCTGGCATCTGAGGATGTGTCATTTAACATTCGCTAATATAATGAGCATATAATGAGGTTCAAGGTCTATTGGAAATCGAATCTTCCACCATCTTGGGCCTAATCGGTTCTAACCAGTTTTTGTCATATCCAGTTTTTTCAACAGCTGTGACATTCTTTTAGGATTGTATCTGCCCCATTCCTTCCTGTGTCACTGGGACCTAATAGTTCTCTTTCTTTCAGAGCCGTGTGGGTGATAGGACTTTCAAGGGTATAAGCCTTTTTTTTCCCCAAAAAAGTTTATTTTTCCTTTTTCTATTTCAAAGTGCTCTGTTTCATTGTTGAAAAAATTAGAAGAGTCAGAAAAGTCACCTTCCCATTATGTGACTGGGGGTAAGCCTCATTGGCAATGAGCCTCAGTTTCTAGAAAGTGTCAAAGGGGAATCAAAAATATGTATCTGGAGTGCACAGAGTTTCTATACATACATCTTACTGCAGCATTGTCTACGTTCTTGAGAAACCAGAAACTAATTGCATGTCCATCAATAGGGGATCAGTTAAATGTGGTATATTCATACAAGGTCCATGAAAAAGTATGATGTCGGTCTATATTTGTTGATTTAGAAAATTCTTGGCTTACCATGGAGTGAATTATAGTAGATGTAATGGATATTGTAATGGATATTTTCTGCTTGCTTCTTCCATCTACTCTCTGATTGTCTCCACCCAACTCTGTGCCCTGGACTATTGGCCTCTTTGGGCTGCTGTCAATGTGCTTCCGTGCCTTCTAGCTCTGGCTTGGTGGACCACTGGGAGGCACTAACAGCTGGGTGGTGGTGGGGAGGGAGATCAGGGTATTTATTCCTCTTGCTCCATCTCTGTTGGTTTTCCAGGGCTGATGCGTCTATACCGGCAGGTGGTGGTTGTTCATTCCATAAGTTGTGTCTGACACTTTTTCGGACACAACAAAGACCCATGGACAGAAGCATGCCAGGCTTCCCTGTCCTTCAGTATCTTCTGGAGTTTGCCTAAACTCATGTCCGTTGAGTTGGTGATGCCATCCAGCCATCTCATCCTCTGTGGCCCCCTTCTCCTGCTCGCAATCTTTCCCAGCATCAGGGTCTTTTCCAACGAGTTGACTCTTCGCATAAGGTGGCCAATGTATTGGAGCTTTAGCTTCAGCATCAGTCCTTCCAATGAATATTCAGGGTTGATTTTCTTTGGGATTGACTGGTTTGATCCTTGCTGTCCAATGAACTCTGAAGAGTCTTTGCCAGCACAACAGTTTGAAAACATCAGTTCTTTGGTGTTCAGCCTTATTTATGGTCCAGTTCTCAAGTCAGTACATGACTACTGGAAAAATCATAGCTTTGACCATACAGACCTTTGCTGGCAAAGTGATATCTCTGCTTTTTAATATGCTGTCTATATTTGTCATAGCTTTTCTTCCAAAGAGCAAGCATCTTTTAATTTTGTGGCTGCAGTCACCTTCTCCAGTGATTTTGGAGCCCAAGAAAATAAAATCTGCACCTGTTTCCACTTTTTCCCCCGTCTATTTTCTATTAAGTGATGGGACTGGATGCAATGATCTTAGGTTTTTGAATGTTGAGGTTTAAGCCAGCTCTTTCACTACTGACGGGTACATTTCCTAACAGGCAACCGTCTCCATACAGCTCTGGTTTGCAATAACTAGTCCTTCCCTTGGCCTTCAGACCTAGTGGTGATAATAGGTCTCTCGTGTTGCTGCCCCGATATACCACACTGTTCCTTGCTAGTGTTCTTAACCTCTGTCCCTTTATTAAAAAATTCTCTTCAATTACTCATGTGGATGCTTCATCTATTTCTACCAAGAGCCTAGCTAACACAGTAATATAAACCCATGTAAGTTAAATTATATCCATCTGTACTCCAACATCCCTGGTGGCTCAGATGGTAAAGAATCTGCTTGCAATGCAGGACACCCAGGTTCGATCTCTGGGTCGGGAAGATGCCTTAGTGAGGGAAATGGCTACCCAATCTAGTATTCTTGCCTGGACTTCCATGGACAGAGGAGCCTGCTGGGCTATAGTCCATGGAGTTGCAAAGATTCAGACACGATTGAGCAACTAACGCTTTCACTTTCATACTCCAATAAGGGAAGTCTGGAAGGAGATCCTTAAAAACACTGTTGTCTCTGTGTGGTGGGATTTTTTCTTCTTTATACTTTTCAGAAATTTTTAAGCTTTTCTAGAATAGGCAGGCATTACCTTTGACTCCAGAGAAACAAATGAGCAAAAGCAACAGTTGTCCTAAAGGTCAGATAAGAGCAGAACCTGAAAAATGCTTTGTACGTTGGGAGCTGCTGCTCAGTCTTCAAGTCCCGAAGAGTGTGACCATGGGTGCAAAGATACCTAGGAGATGTGTGTTGAGACTCAGTTTCCTCCAGAAAGAGACAGATTTCCCTCTAGAAACAAGTACTAGAATAGAGATGGACCAGGCCAACATCCCTGGATCTTTACTTTTGCAGCATCTCAGCAAACAGTTTTAGAGCAGCTCTTCTCTGCCTCCTCCTGCCCTCAGGTCAGCCACCCACCAGCCTTTCCCTGGCTCCCACTGCACGCAAAGGCAGAGGGAGCCAGATGAAGCCCAGGGCAATGAAATCCCAGCAAAACTGGCCCTCTGGTCTCCTGGGTCGGTGTGTCTCTGCCTAAAAGAACGAGAGAGCTTCCAAAGGAATGCCTCCTTTTTTCATAGAACTTGGCAATGAATTAGTCATTGTTCATGTGGGCTGTGTGAGCCTTGGTCCCAGTAATGGTGCTAAGACATAAATCACAACTCTTTGCGGATGGGGTTGAAGAGGGGGCCCAGGATAGCTGTGAAGAGCTGTTCTTCCAACCCAGGAAAAAAAAAAAAAAAATCCTTGTTTTCAAGCGGCTGGAAGGGCATTTTGGGCTATTTATAATCTGCTGCCGAGCTAAGGCATTTTTGCAGCTGGGCCTGGGAGATAATCAGCACAGTTTTCTTCTCAAGCCAGGTCTGCAAAACAGACCCGTCTCTCCTCCAGTAGCCCACCCATCCCATCCACCCTGGGCCTCCCCAGCTCGGCCTCCCTTTCTCAGCTTCAGTTTCCAAGAAAGCAAAGGAGTGCATTTAAAAGCAAAAAGGCCAGAATATCTTGGCTCAGAGATGAAGGCAAGGATTGTGACCTGCTGGCAGATGAATTTGCCTAGAACAAACCTGTGGAATGTCCATGGAACTTGGCACAAAGGGCCTTTCAAAGCTTTGGGGAAGGGGTACATGCCCTGGACTCTGCTTCCTTCTCCCAGAATTGGCTCCAGATAGAAAAACAGGTTTCTCCAGGGAAAGCAAATTCCAAAGCACTCCCATTGTATATCTTGGCAGGAGAGTGAGTGTAGAGGCAAAAGTTCGGGAATGGGTCTCAAAAGACCTGCTTCTAGTCCTACCTCCGAGTGACTGCCTGGCGACCTGAGGCAAAGCACTTTGTGTCTCTGAACTCTGGTTACCTCATCTATAAAATAGGGGGCTAGGATCCATGTTTTTCACACTTTTAAAGAAAGCTCATTTATAAAGCAGTATTGTGTAGAAGTGGAATATATGACAGATACAAGCAGGGTAACTGGTTGAAGTGGACGGGGGAGGGGAGGTTGAGATTGGAAGCCCACTCACTTAGCCACCTTCTCAGTCTGATGTGATGGATGAAGAATGTCAGGAGCTTAGGGTTCCACATGAGTGTGATCATTGCTCGCTTGGTGGTCTCTTACATTGTAAGCTTTGAAACTCTCTCATTCATTCATTCTCCACAAATACTTACTGAGCTCCTACAACATATCAGGCTGGACGTGGTGTTGGAGGATAAAAAGATGAATAAGAAAGCCATGGGACTTCCCTGGTGGTCCAGTGGCTAAGACTCTACACTTCTGATGCAGGTGGCCTGGGTTCCATTCCTGGTCAGACAACTAGATCGCATATGCCGCAACTCAGAACTTGCATGCTGCAGCTAAGAAATGCTGCCTGCTGTAGCTAAGACCCAGCACAGCCAAATAAATAAATGTTTTTTAAAAACTGAAAAAAAAGAAAGCCATGTTCTTCCTCATGAAGCTTGCAATCTAGTCAGGGAGTTTAGATATTGGTTAATAAAATAATTCAGTCAATATTGATATTGATTAAGTATATATGTTTAAGTTATATGTATATGCATGTACACGTAATATACAAAATATATATATATATATATATATATATATATATATATACGGGTTGAGTGGTGTCCTCTTCCCCAAATTGATGTTGTTCCCAGAACCTCTGGATGTGATATCATTTGGAAATAGAGTCTTTGCAGATAGAATTGGTTAAGAGGAGATTGTACTGAAGTAGTTTGAGCCCTGAATCCCAATATAATCAGTGTCCTTACAAAAAGAGGGGAGGACACACAGGGTAATGACCTGTGATGACTGGAGCAGAGATGCTGCTGCAAGCCAGGGATTGTTGGCAATCAAGGAACGCCGAAGAGGCAAGAAGGACTCTTTCCTAGAGCCTTGGATGAGCTGCTGACTCCTTGATTTTGGACCTCTGGCCTCTGGAACTGTAAGAGAATAAAATTCTGTTGTTTTAAGCCACCTATTTGTGGAATTTGTTATAACAGCCTAAAGAAACTAATACAACTACAGTTGATTCGTATTCTGTGAGGTAGCTATGTTTTATAAAGTCACCATAAGCACCAAGTTGGTGAATCCTGAGCCACCACTCTTGCAGGTGTTGTAGGGTTAGGCTCCTGTGAGTCTCTGGGTCACAACATTTTCTCAGCCAATCAATATATAACCTTGTTTTATGTGTGCTTCCATTCAAAGACATCTTATTGAATAAGTACTGTTGAGTCATTTGGGCTTCCCAGGTGGTACTAGTGGTAGAGAACTTGCCTCCCAGTTCAGGAGACGTAAGAGACGTGGGTTCAGTCCCTGGGTCGGGAAGATTCTCTGGAGGAGGAAATGGCAACCTGCCCCAGTATTCTTGCCTGGAGAATTCCATGGACAGAGGAGCCTGGTGGGCTACCATCCCTGGGGTCACAAAGAGTCGGACACAACTGAAGCGACTTAGCCCTCATGCACACACATTGAGTCACTGACATTGAACTCACACCAATAGCAATACAACTCGTACCTTAATGAATCTTATCTAACAGGCATCTGTTTTTATAAGGCACTTCATGGCCTTCTGTGCTTGGGACACTAGACAGCACTTCGGGATTGCGCTTGGGGGCCATTTTCAACAGGGAAACTACCAGCTGAAAGCCCTCAAATGCAAAAAACATGGCACAAAACTGACTGCAGAAAGGACCCATGTTTAGAGTTTGAAACAAGAAGCAGACTGCCACCTGGTTGGACTTCAGCTGGGAAGATGTGCACTGGGGGACTCAAATTGTTTGCTGCTCTGCACATGCCTACAAATGACATCAAAAGCACTGGGACTATAGATCTGAGGGTTGCAAATATGTTTTAGGAAGAAGGCAAATTTACAAATACAGAATCTGCAAATAGTGAGGATGGACTGTGAACACACAGGCATACTTTTGCGTGTGTGCTCAGTTGTGTTTGGCTCTTTGCAAGTCCACGGACTGTAGCCCGCCAGGCTCCTCTGTCCATGGGATTTCCCAGGCAAGAATATTGGAGTGAGTTGCCATTTCCTTCTCCAGGGGATCTTCCTGACCCAGGGATCAAACCCAAGTCCTGCTGCTCCTGGACTGGCAGGTGGATTCTTTACCCCTAAGCCACCTGGGAAGCCTGTCCATGGACTATACAGGACAGATTTCTCCAGGCCAGAATACCGTAGTGGGGAGCCGTTCCCTTCTCCAGCGGATCTTCCCAACCCAGGGATCGAACCCAGGTCTCCTGCATTGCAGGCAGATTCTTTACCAGCCTAGCCACCACGGAAACCCAAGACTACTGCAGTGGGTAGCCTGTCCCTTCTCCAGTGGATCTTCCTGACCCAGGAATCAAACAATCAAACTGGGGTCTCCTGCATTGCAGGCAGATTCTTTACCAGTTGAGCTACCAGGGAAGCTACACACACACACACACACACACACACACACACACACGAAACACTGAAAAGGAAAAGAATAGAATGTTTGAGAGATTGTGCTTAGCTGGCGTAGTCAGATAAGTGGTGACTTTTTAAGCTGAGGGCTGAAGGTCGAGGGGAGCCAGGAGAGGAGGGAAAGATGGACCAGCAGAAGGGGCTGCTGGTAGGAAGTCTTGGGCATGAAAGAGCTCAGTGCATTTGAGTGAGGTGGATACATGAATGTTATGGGCCGAGGGTGGTCCTTAAAGTGCAATGGGCTGCTCTGCGAAGTGTTTTGAACCGAAAAACAAAATGTCCAGGCAGAGCTAAAGTTCTCTCCAGCTGCTCCATGGATTCACTGGAACAAAATCTGGTTCCCTCCACTGGCTAATCTGAGAAGTAAATTTGTGATGCTCTCAAATCCTTCTCTGGATTTATGCAGGGATATATAAATGCCAAGCAAAGTGTCACAGTGTGGTCAGACCTCAGTTTGTTCTACACATAATGGTGTTTAATTTTAACATCAGATCTACCAGGAATTTTGTGGTGCCTCAAACCAAGGGAGTAAGACTTTATATGACCATTTCAGCTTGCACCACAGGAAAGGGGAGGGAGGTATTTTTAGCAGGGAGACCTCTCAGTGCCCCTAAAACACGTGGGAGGCACTGCCCTGCCCCAGCGTTCAGCAGGCCCGGCCTATCAGCTTTCACCCCGGGCAGGGCGCGGGCAGGCCGCGGTCACCCATGCTGCCAGGAATGCCTGACCAGAAGCTGCTCTCGGGTGTGTCCTTGAGCGCCCTCCCCTTCCCTTGACCCCAGGACTGCTGGCTTCCTGGCCTTGTGAAATCTTCTAGAAGCAGGAAGGAGCCTGAGCTCAGTGTGAGGGTGCTTGAGTTTGACTTCATGGGTTTGCCACGTGCTTTTGAACAACCTGGGTAACCTCGCCAGGCCTCATTTCAGTGTGTCCACCTAACAGGAGTTACCATCCCCCTCGGCCCCCACCAAACCCCACCAGAAGAAACAGGATGATGTTTCCGTGGAGACACTTGGAACTCGTTGGCACTGGCGCTACATGAGTGCAAAGCCCCGTGGCCGCCATTTTCTCTCCTCCCCTGAGGAGACAGTCCCCTGTTAGTCATGGAGACAATCCTGAGTAAGCGAGTGCCTTGGCGTCTGATGACTGAGAAAGCCCCTAGTCCTCTCTCATCACGTTTTCTTCCTCTTCGCTATGGCTTACCAACATGCCCTTCTGTCGGACATGCTGAGAAATGATTATGAGTCAAAAGGAAGAATGACAAGTCAGTGATTTTTCTGGTCTGGTATTTAGAGAGAAAATTCAACTCCAAAGTGAGCTATTCCAACCCTTGAAAGATGAAGAGAAAGTGGGTAAACTTTAAAAAGAAAAGAAAGGTGAAGAGGCTCTTAACTGGAAACACTTAGTCTTTGAATATGAAAATTGTCTGCCTGCTGAGGAGAAACTGCCTCTGTTCCTCAATTTCCCTCAACCCGGGGGTAGGACCCATGCTGGCCAGGAACTGAGCTGTGGTCCCTGTCCTGACATCCTCCCGTGAGACTCTGAGCCAGTTACTTACCCACCTGGGGGCCTCCCTGTCTGTGAAGGGTGAGTACAGACAGCCCAGGCAGCCTGCTGGGCAGCTGTCTCTTCTCAGAGCAGGTATTTTATTGCATTCTTTTGTGCTTAAGGACTCTAGAATTAGATCCCCAAATATGCCTGAGAAACATTTACTCCACAGGAGCTCACACCAAGTAATGAAAACCATCAAAAACAACCAGAGAGCCTGTGTCCTGAAGTCACCTCTTCCTGGGAGGTCCAGGAGCATCCCTTCCACTTTCCCTGAACTCTGCTTCCTGCCTTGCCCACAGGGCCACGCCCCTGACTCCGCAGAGCCCGAGCTGGCACAGAGATGGAGGTCAGACCCTTGTGTGATACTGCACTGGGGAGAGGACCCCGCTTTATAAAGCAGGATGGAACCCCTGGCCTCTTGCGTCAGGAGCAGGTTTCCTGGCTGGAACTCTCCAAAGGGTTGTTGAAAGCCTCCCAAATTCAATTGAGGTTGGAGAAAATGAAAATCTACCTCCACGTGCAGGTGCTGGGTTGTGGCAAAAGGAAGACAGAGTTCCTGCCTGAGAGTTCCCATTGGAGGAGGCAGAGGAATCTGCCCCCACAGAAGGTGACAGGACTCAATTGGATAAAGACAAAGTGCTAAGAGAAGGCAGGCAAGAGGCTCAGCTAAAAAGTGTGCCCATAACACCTTTATCGATCATTTCTCAGCTCTTTTTTCTTTTTTGGCAGTTTATGAATTTTTTTCCACACATTAAGAGCTCATTTGTTCCTCACAAGCATTCAGGGAAGCAGACAGACAGCAACTGCTTTCTCCTCCTGTTACAGGGGGAGGCTAAAGTCTCACCAGGGGTGTTCCTACAGGAGATGTACAGGGTTACTAACAGTCACATGATAAGCATTCCTTCCATCAATTAAGTACCCCCTCCCACCCCCCACCCCCTACCCCTGGTGCCAGGTCTGTGCTGAGCCCTTGACAAACTTGATCTCTTTTAATTCTCACAATTGTGTAAAACAAGTCTTGTTTCTTTCTTTTCTTTTTTTTTTTTAATTGCCATAAAATACTCCTATGATAAAATTCACCATTTTAACCATCTTTAAGTGGTATTAAGTACATCAACATTATTGTGCTACCATCACCACATCTGTCCACAGCACTCTTTTTATCTTGCAAAAATGAACTTCTGTGTCCATTTCAACAGGTCTCATCCCTCTCTCCTCCCAGTTTTTATCTTTTTGTGACCAGCTTATTTCACTTAGCATAATGTCCTCAAGGTCCACTTATGTTGTAGCGTGTGTCTGAATTACTTTCCTTTTTAAGTGAAAGTGAAAGTCTCTTAGTTGTGTCCAGTTCTTTGTGACTTCATGGACTGTAGCCCACCAGGCTCCTCTGTCCATGAGATTCTCCAGGCAAGAATACTGTAGTGGGTTACCATGCCCTTGTCCAGGGGATCGTCCTGACCCAGGAAGTGAACCTGAGTCTCTTAAGTCTCCACATTGCAGGGGGGTTCTTTATTACTAACGCCACCTTGGAAGCCCTAACCCTAACCCTAAGACCCAGTGCAGCCAAATAAGTAAATAAAATTATTTTAAAAAAAAATCTGAGTTCAAATCCCATGATTTGACATTGACTGACTATGATATTGAGAAAGTCATTTAGCCTCTCTGAGGTAAGTTGTAAGGATGTTGTTGTAGGGATGATGTGAAATGATTTGCTAGTTACAGTACTTGTCACATAGTAGGTGCTGAATATTGTTTTATTGTCACTGTAACAACATGTAGCAAGTATGCAGAAGAGCCAATGCAAGAACCCATGCCCTTGGATCCCTTGGCTGGAACCTGCCAGGTGGGCTGTGGGTCTCCTGGCCAGGTGCCAGTTCTTGCCAGCCTAGTTGTGTGTTGTGCCTCGGCCACTTTTGTTGTACCTCCCACCTGGGACAAGCCAGGGCTGCATCCTGGACCTGCCACCCACATGCTGTACCAGCCTAGGGCTAAAGATGTCATGGCACTTGTGTAACAGCAAGGTGCAAAAAAGAGAAGTGTCTGGGAGTCAGGAGTGTGTGCATGTTCAGTCTCACTCTATTCAATGCTATGGACTGTAGCCCACCAGGCTCCTCTGGCCATGGGATTCTCCAGGCAAGAATACTGGAGTGGGTTGCCATGCCCTCCTCCAGGGGATCTTCCTGACCCAGGGATCTAACCCGAGTCTCCTGCAACTCCTGCATTGCAAGTGAATTCTTAACCGGCTGAACCACCAGCGAAGTCCGGGAGTCAGGAGAAGGGGGTCCTAACCTAGTGCAGCCACTAAACAGACCTCTTCCCCTCTCCCCTGGGCCTTTGTTTCCTCACCTGTAGGTTAAGGGTTTTACTTTCATCTACGTGGTCAGCGTGTCTTGGAAACATCTAAGCTGTGACCTCAGTGTGACGTTGTGAAGGCTTTGAGTTGAGTGGTCAGAATGTCTGGGCTCAAACCCTGAGACTGCTGCCTGCTGGCTGCGTGACCTTGAACCTGGGGTTTGTTACCTCTCCAGACTCTGGTTTTCTCACTATTGAAAATGGAGCATACTAACAGAGCTTGCATCATGGGACTGCAGTGAGGATTAGGGGAGGTGGCGTACCTGGAATAATTAAATGCCCACTAAATGCTGGCTGTTAGTTTCTTATGATCATGGGAATGAATGCTTGTTGGCTTCTTGACTTCTAGATGAGAGCCCAAGGGTAGTGATAAGGGGTATGGTGGAGCCGAAGGTCCCTCACCTGTGAACCTCAGGTTTCCCCCTGAGAGCAGAAACAATGATCACCTCCCTTGAAAGGTTGTGACAGGTACTTAGTTAGGTCATGACTGTAATGCACCCAGCACAGTTCCTGGCACATGATGGTTTTGGGTGGTTTGGTCACTAAGTTGAGTCCGACCCTTTGTGGCCCCATGGACTGTAGCCCACCAGGCTTCTCTGTCCATGTGCATAGTGAGGAATTAATCAATGGATATTGGTAGCAGAATTATTTCTATTTTAAAGGTTTAGAAACCTGTTTCCTCACATAGATTGTTGGGAAGCATGTAAATAGATGTAACACCTATGAAGGACAGTTGAGCAGCAGCTTTCAAAAGTACAGGTCTATCTGCCCCGTGACCCAGCAACACCACTTCTAATTGCATAAGATAGTCAGGAAATTATATATGTCCAAGGTTATCCATTGCAGCACTGGTTATAAATGTCCATCAGTTTAGGGCTGGAAATAAGTTAAAATGTTATGGGTTGGAAAATTATATACAGTCATGAAAATGATAACGCAGTTCTTCTTGTTTGAATATGAAAAGATCTCTGAGATTGTTAGTTGAGAAACTTAAGGAGCAGAACACTATGCATCACCATACAAGGCTTACCACTTGTATGAAAAGGAGTGAGGAGAAGTATGTAATCATACAAGCCCATAAATGCTTATGTTGTTGTTGTTGTTCAGTTGCTAAGTCGTGCCTAACTCTGTGACCCCATGAACTTCAGCATCTCAGGCCTCCCTGTCCCTCACCATCTCCCTGAGTTTGCTCAACTTCATGTCCATTGAAATGGTGATGCCATCCAACCATCTCATCCTCTGCTGCCCTCTTCTCCTTTTGCCTTCAATCTTTCCCAGCATCAAGGTCTTTTCCAATGAGTTGGCTTTTCACATCAGGTGATCAAAGTATTGGAGCTTCAGCTTCAGTATCAGTCCTTCCAATGAGTAAATGCTTGAATGAACGTTAAAAAAAAACAAAAAAGGTCTGTGGAAAGCTGCACAGCAGGCCCTGAATTCCTGAAAGATAAGAAGAGGGTGAATTTTCACCGTGTCTTTTTATAATTTTTGTAACCTTGAGAATGCGTTAACTATTCAAAAATTTAAGCAGAGTGAAATTTTATTAAGGAAAGAAGACAGGAAGGGAGGGAGGAAAGGAGGGTGGGAGGGAAGGGAGGGGATGAGGGAGAGGGAAGGAGGGAGAGGAAGCTGTCGCCAGGATCCTGGGCAGAGTAGAGTCATCAGGTAGAACCGGAGAAGAGCAGGCCTGGCCCAGCCGAGGAGGGCCCTGACGTGCTGCAGATCACGGCTCCCTGGGGCTGGTTGAGCTCGAGTGATGATTATGATAAGAAGGGGACACTGACTAACCAGGTAGAACCTGGGAGAAGTCCTGTGGCCCTACAGGCAGGCTGTCTCTCGACAGCAGTTGACAGCTGTGCTGTGGCTTACGCTTGTTTTCAGCAGCTGCTTCCACTCTCATGGCCCCCTCCTGGGGTCCCTACCTGCTCCCAGAGAAGAAAACACAGGCTTAGCCTGTTGGCACTCCCTCTCCCCCGAGAAAAGAGCATAGGCAGGAAAGGAGGAAACTACTGCCCTGTTTTCCCTCTCATTGTCTGATTTCTTAAATTAATTAACCTGGCAAATGTTAAGAGCCAATGATACAACATTTTCCGGAAACCAGCAAGTCTTAAACACAGGAAGGGCAGAGATGGTAATATCCATTCTCCAAGTAAGCACCCCTCTGCTCTCTTGGATGAATAGAGATCTGACTGTTGTCTAGGTGTTATAATAATTTCTTGTCATTGGTGGTATGAATTTGGAGCTGAATACAAAGTTGTATGTATAGATGTATATTTTTGATCGTTTTCTCAGCATTTGACCTTGTACACATCTTTATGCCCAGGCTTGGGCACATATTACTATTGTAATAATATCAATAATACATATGATATGAGTTTGCAAAAAATTTATGGATACGGTATATCCATAGAAAGTAATAATAGACACAGTAGTAGTAATTTTGTTTGTTTTCACATCCTTTATCTCATTTCATCTTCAGACACCCCATAAGGTAGGTATTTATTCATCACTCACTGAGCACCCATCATGTCCAAGGTGCTGTACTAAGTCCTGATATTTCAGAGATAAAATGACATGGCTGTGGTCATCTCAAAAGGTCTCCTCTAATCACAGAGACCAACACACAAGCAGGTGTGCAATTAATGAAATATGAACAAGATGATGTGGGAGCCCTGAGAAGGGGCACCCAACCAAACCAAATGTGGGGAAAAGATCAGAAGAGATTTCCGGGCAAAAGATGGTCTGAATTGAGACTAAAAAGGTGAATAGGACATAATCAGGCAAAATCGGGGAGCTAGTTCACCTTGGACAGTGAAATTAAGTCTTTATGCTCTTGGAGGAAGACATGGGGAGAAAGAAAGGGAGCATAGGAGAAAAATGGATTTAAAAAAAAGAAATATCAAATCATTGAGTTGTGTAACAGGAACTAACATACATTATTGTTGTTTAGTCGCTAAATCGTGTCTAACTCTTTTGTGATCTCATGGACTGTAGCCTGCCAGGCTCCTTGGTCCATGAGATTTCCCAGGTGAGAATACTGGATTGGGTTACCATTTCCTTCTTCAGGAGATCTTCCCAACCCAGGGATCTAAAGCATATGTCCTGCATTGGCAGGCACATTCTTTACTACTGAGTCACCAGGGAAGCCCACTTTATATTTTCAATAAAAACTGGAAGGAAAAATTAAAAATGAATAAAATTTAAAAAAATTTTTAAAAAGGAAAGAAAGAAAGTAGACTAGTTGAGAAGTCAAACACGGTGGTTGCAAAGAATGCCTGGTAATTTGAAAGTCTTGAGTACTGATTCCATTTGGATCAAGATATGGGAACCACTGAATCAGCTGTCTTAAAGGGACCACTAGGTTCCTAGCGTTTTTCTCCCATGAACTGCCGCCAGATGATGGGAGAAATTTGACTCAGTCTTAGGTGGCCCTGCCTAATTTTGTGTTATACATTCCTTGGGAAATTGTCAATCCAAGACCTATTCTTTCATGCAGGATGCAGGGCTTTTATTTACTGGTTTGGCTTCCTTCCCTGGGGAGTGGTCTGTCTGGTTCTTTCACCCCAGACACACCAGGGTTGATCCCTCACACATCTGGCTCAGCACCACCCACAAGTCTCAACAGGGCCCTGCAAACCACTTCTGACTTCACAGCCCGGTATCCCACGCCCTGGGAGGTGGGCTGTGTCTGGGCTCGCTTGAGTCTGGGAACTGCAGAATCTGGGCGGACAGAGCCTGCTCAGCTCAAACCCTCAGAATTGGGCATGAGCCTCAGCCCATGGTGCATACAGGCAGCGGGAGAGAGGTGAGAAAGGAAAATTTGTCTTCGCTCCCTGGGGGAGTGTGAGCAGCTCTTCGAAAGTGAGGGTGCTGAGCAAAAACGTAGCCCAGGCTGGTGGTTAAGAGGTTAAGAGGTATCCTGTGTGAGGGTCTCTGAAGCATATCTTGAGAAGAGGGTTCAAGTGCAGGAGACTCATTAAGAAAGTGCTCCCAGGAAAAACCAGAATGGAAATGGAAGATGTGGGACAGGGAAGAGGAAGAAGCTAAACAAGGAGAGGCTGACCTTGAACCCAAAGGACCTGCATCCTTTGGAAGGATGGAGTGATTTCTGTGAAGTTCCAGACTCCTCTTGCTCCCGGAAAGGGAGCTCTGGAGTATAAGTTATCTCTCCAGAGTCTGCCACAGGAGAGCAGGGCCCTCACACACCCACACTTAGGCCTTGGCTAAGGACTGCCTTGGGACACACCCACACTTAGGCCTTGGCTAAGGACTGCCTTGGGACATGAACTCGCAAGCACTTTCTGTGGGCAAAGTAGCCCCAGTAGCCTTAGGGTAGGCCTGGACAAGAGCCTCGGTCCAGACAATCAACATAAAAGGGGATGGAAGCTGGGAGACTTCCAGAGACTGTAAAACAGAGTCAGAGGGATCTGGGGCAGGTAACATCAGACTAAATTATATTCCTGCTCCAGCCCTGTTTCTACCTTTGTGACCAAGGGCAAATTATTCGACAGTTTTCTCAACTGTGATGTGGGGCCAGTCATACCTTTTTCACTGGAATCTTGTGCAGGGTGTACAGGACAATGTGAACACAGTGGTTAGCTCTGGACCCAGCAGTGTCTAAATGAAGCAGGTGTCCTTCTGGGAGGGTTTGACCTTAGAAATTCTGCCGCCAGTCAGCCTGAGCTCCAGTGCCTGTGCTTCTTCTCTTGACCTTTTCCTCCCTCACTGGGAATGTCCTCCTTTCCCTTCTAGGAAACCCACTGGCTTCATGGCCTCTCCAAACCCTGGTCAGGTGAAGTCTCAGGACCTGATCCCACCTACCGGCCAGTTGCTACCTGACTTTGTCCCTGCTTCCCGGAAGCATCAGAGCCAAGTACTTAAAGAACCCAAGTTCTGGAGCCAGACAGCCTGGGCTCCAATCCTTAGCCTAACACAGAGTGTGCAGCCTTGGCAAAGCAGTTAGCCTGTCTACGCCTCCGATTCCCCATCTGCCTCATGGGGTAACAGTCACCTTCCGTCTTAGCTGTTGTGAGGCCTTGGTGAACTAATGCACGCAAAGTGCTTACAGCACAGAGCCGAATGCCTGTTGGCTTGTGTGACCATGGCACAAGAAAGTCCCTGTGGGTCAGATCCTGCCTTTGTTTACTGCCCTGATGACCTTGGGTTTATAATTTCCTGATCAGCCCCTGCTATCTCGCCTTCTGTGTTGGGCACCCACCCTCATTGCTGGTGCTCCCAAGGCCACTTCCTTTTGGAGTCCCAGATGGTCTGCATGAGAACAGTCATAAGCGTGTGCATAGCACTTTCCCATTTTCCATGCAGCACATGGCTGATCTGACCTCTGCCTCCTTTTTAAATGAGGAAACCGAGGCCTAGAAAGATTAAGCAACTTGCTGAGTTTGCCCAGCTCCTAAGCAGTGGAGCCCAGACCACCACTTATCAGGAAAAACCAAGTAAAAGAAAGATTAGGGGGCCACACAGCCACCTTCAACATGTAAAGAGCTGTCATGAGGAAGGTAGAGAGACTTAATGGTGTGGCCCCTGGAGGTGGGACTAGGACTGGTGAGCCCTGGTGGGATAGGGCCTCCAGGCCCAGGCAAAAAGGTGGGGGGTTGTCTGCAGAGGACCTAGCGGTAAAAACTCATGAAAATTTGATGTTTTTATTAGAATTGCACAAGAGAAATTCTAAGCAATTTTAATGATAAAATATTCCCTACTGCTTGATTCACAACTGTCAATCAGGAGAAATTATAGAGAGTTAAGTTTCAACTCTGGTAAAGAAAGATCTTTCCAACAGGCAATAATGGAATATATTATCTTGGGTTTGATGAATTATCCATCACTGGCAGTATACAAATAGAGGCTGATAACCACTCTTACCATTCAGTAGACCACTGAATTCAATGGGGGGTTACCTTAAATGACCTTGAAGACATCATCTAATTCCATGAGTATCTGTAAAGAATGACAGTGGAGTGATGGAAGCAACTCTGTTGAAGTTGGAAAAGGATCTTTGAGTGAAAAGAGGATATCTGAGGTCTTCCCCACTAGGATGTGAGAAGCAATGAGATAGAAATATTCCAGGGCCATCTGAGCACTGATGGCCTCATGAGCATAGGAAATGAAACCACTTTAAGGGTCTGCAAAGTGGGAGGCTGAGTCTCTGGTTACTAATGGTCAGAATTTGGAAGGTCATGGAGAAGACCTAAGTATATGGAGAGACACGGAAGGGAGCATAATCGTGTCATGCTAACCTGGGACAGGTTACTTAATCCCTCTGCATAGTTACCATCTTATTGAATTGTAAGCATTAAATAAATTAATATGTATAAAGCCTTTAGTACAGTGCTACACAGATACAAGCCTTTATTACCTTCTCTTAAAAGGCCTACTCTAATGAGCTATAAGCTTCTTTCTGCTGTGTGTGTTGCTGTGAGCTATCTCTTCCAGGAGGTCAGGATGAAGTTACTGATCCCATCCCATCTATTCCATCTCCTTAATAGCTGTTAATGTTTTTCGAGGCTGAAAGTTTTTTTTTCCAGTATAATATCTCAGTGTCATTAGAATGTGTTTAGTATTACAGATTATTTGTTCATTTATTTTTCATTCTTTAAATACTTACTGGGCATCTATTTAGCGCTTAGAAATCAATGTGTGAGGGATAGAATGGTCAGTAAAAACAGGCCAGATCCTTGTCCTCACAGAGTTGACAGTCTGATTGGGATGGAGGGGGTGGGAACAGGTGTGAGACAGACATAACTTATAATAGTCAGATGGATGCAGGTGAAGCCACAGTTGCAGATGCTTCAAGAAAGGCAGGCAGCGCTGTTAGCCTGTGAAATTAGGCAACACCCTGACCTGGGGCGGAGCTTCCCTGAGCAGGTGATGCCCGAGCCAAGTCTCAAATGCATGTGTGTTAGCTGGGAAGTTAGGAAAGTTCCAAGCAGTGTCCTAGCATCCATTAACCGTCACTAACAAAACGCTGTGACCGAGTGACTGGGCACATAGAGCACAGCACACAAAACACTGACCTTGTGTCAGGCACTCTGATAATAACTTTGTTGTTATTTCATCTAGATGTCACATCAGCCCTTTGAAATAGAAACTATTGTCCCACCCATTTTACCGATGTGGAAAGTAGGACTCAGACGGGTCCAGTAACGCATGCAAGGTCACACATCTTATAAGCAGGATTTAAATTCAGTTTTAACTGCAGTGCTTGGGCTTTTAACTTTGAGGGCAGAATTGTCTTTGTATCTAAAGCCTAGAACTTTGCCTGGCATGTAGTAGATGTCAATAAATGCTGTCATATAAATGCTAAACTGAGTAGCATTATATTGAGGGGAAAGCAGGGCTCCCATGTAGGGAAGAAGCATGACTGGACAGTCTGGCAGAGGGCTGAGGTTTCAGGAAGAAGGAGTTTCAATGCAGAGCCTGCAGGTGGCGATACGGCTCAAGTGGGGGTGCCGCCTGAAGGAATTCTCTTCTTTGATAGATAGTGAGCTCTTTGGTCATTAGAAGTATTCAAGTGCAGATCGGATGAACACTTTACTTCTGAAAACGTAGTAGGTCTAGATTATCTTTCATAGATATTTCCATTCTCAGGCTGATCTAATGTAAATAGTATTCTGCAAACAAGCACCTCAAATGCACCAGTTCCCAAAGCCTCTTACCTAAGTGGAAACCTAAGCTGAACACGGGTAGGAGGGTGAGTTTGCAGCCACTGAAGGAAACCAGACAGTGTGACAGACATAAGGAAAGACAGCTATCACCTGAATATTGATGACTTTCAAATCACAGCCCTAGACAGAAGATGTGGTTGGGAGTTTCTGGGACAGTGCATTCAGTAGGTGATCGTTTTTTTCTTTTTCGGCACTCAGTCTTTTAAAATTGCTTTTTGCCAGACCATTGCTTTTATTTCATAAAGCAGGGCATTTGGTCACACTGGTATCTAAGGGGTTGAAGAATAAAAGATTATTTTCCTCTCCTGCCAAGAGATTGTCCTTCAGCTCTTGCAGGGGTGGATCTTGGCAAGTGCTGTGATTTCATCCCATCTTCCTCATGCAGGTTAAGTGAGCATTGCCAGAGGCCACAGTCCCAGGCCTTCTGTGGATTGCAGAGTCTGGAGATGTGGTTTCTGGGAAGGAGTATCTGAACCTCCCTTTTCCTTTCCTAGGGCTCAGAAGGTAAAAAATGAATATTTAAATCACATTTGCAAATCCTAGATCTTCAAAGCACAGAAACAGAAACTGTGTACATTGTGTGTGGGCATTATCTGATCCTCAGAATATTGTATAAGGGGTACCTACAGGTGAGTCAGCTGTAGGTTCGCTGTGCCTAAGGTGGTACAGCTGGGTAGAGCCTGTAGTTCTGGTCTCCTCAGAAGGAAACTGAACATAGCAAGTAGGATCTTCATGCTGTTAAGAACGGGAATCAAATTCTAGTTCCATCACTTTTGGATTGTGTGGCTGTCAGCAAGCTTTTAATCTCTCTATGGCTCTCCCTTTGGAAAAAGTCTTCATCTTAGTTCTTGGGATACTGTGATTCTCATGGTCTTCCTTCTGGACATCTCATTGTTCTTTCTGTTCTTTTTTGTTGGCTTCTCCTCTCATACATTGGATGTTGTCAATCCATTTTCCTTCCTCTTTTCTTCCCTTTTTCTCTATATTCCCTCCTTTTTCACAGTCTCAGTCACTGTGGTATGGGAAAGAGCAAAGAGAGATTTGCACACTGGCCCTTTAATTTTCTATTTGAATGACACGCTGCTTGTGCTCATTTTTCATTCGACAGAGCAAAGCACTGGTCCAAATATAACTTCAAGATAGATGTGCCCTAGAATGAGAGTAGCCCCAGGAGAAGAGAGCATCGGGTATCTCTTTTAGAGTTGTGGTATAAATGCATCAGAGTCCTCAACTCTGCTTCTGCCTAGAAGATTTACAAATATGTATTTCTTGTCCATTAGAAATCTTACAACTTGTTATGCTTCCTGCTTTGCTTTGGCTGCTAGGAAGTTCAAAGCCAAATTTGCTCTTTCCCTCTAGTAATTTTACAGCAACTATGACATAAAAGTTATATGTTAACCTTGTGGCTTTAATTTTAATTGGTGTTCTTGTGTTTTCCTTTGTCTGCTATAGTATTTTTAACAATTTTGTTGTGCAAATGTGCGTGTGCCACTCAAATCGTTATTTGAATGAGTCAGGGTAAAAACAGATGAATGCACACACATCTACTACATATGCATACAGCACACCACACATGCTCCATACCACACATCCCACAGATCCAATAGTTCAGCCTTCATCCCTCAGAAGAGACCATAGTAATTGATCACTGGGTGTTTCCACTGGATGTCCTCAAATGCGTATGTTCCAAACAAAATTTATCTTTCCCCTAAATGGTCTCCTTTACAGTACTTAAATTCCTCTTTCCACTAATGACTTAGCCACATGTGGACGATTGAAAAAAACCTAATAACCACCCCACCTTGTATCCTCATCCTATTGGTTTCTGTTTCACAATTTCTTGACATCCAGTCAAATGAGTCATTGCATGCTCTCCAAATATGCCCTGTTTTCCATTACTGTGTCTTTGCTCATGCTATTTCCTGTTAGAAAGGCCCCCCACCAACTCCCCACCTGTAGGAATGCTTCCATACTTTAAAACTCATCTCAGCTGTCTTTCTTTTATAATGTCTGATCCCATCAACCAACAAAATGAGAGAATCCTTTCCTCCCAGTCGCACTGACTACATTTTACTTAATTGGCCTTACATTGTGCATTTCTCAAAACTTACTTTAGCTTCCTAATAGTTAGAGAGCTCCTTGGGGGGCAGAGAGCATGTCTTACTTTGTTTTTTTATTTGCAGCCCCAACTCCTTCTGGCACAGGTTTAAATTGTCTTGAGACGGAAATTCATCACAGGTGGACTTGACTACCTATCAAACGGGAGCTTTGCCTGGCTCCTCCCTCTCCTTCACCCATCATATCTAGGGGCTCTTTAAGCACCTCCCCCAACATATCCCACGTTTGTTCTCTGTTCATAATTTCTGCTCCCTTGCCTCCAACCCCGTCATCTCTCACATGGGCTGTTACAAAAGCCCCCTAACATTTCTTCCTGTCTTCAATGCTGGTAATTCTGAAATACATATCCCTCCCTAAAATTTAAAACTTTTCAGTAACTTCCCAAGGCCAATGAGATGAAGTTCAAGCTTCTTTCATGCCGTAAAGAGTTCTGCATAATCTAGCTTCACCCATTTCTCTGATTTTGATGCCTTTCAGGATCTATACTTTTTCTGGTCATGCATTCCTTCCCAACCCTACTTAGAAAAATAGGACCAGCCATGTGGTAGGCATTTATTGTTTTGTCTGTTCATTCCTCCTTTCCTTCTTTGGGTAACATTTCCTACCCTTCTAAGAACACAGGTGGCATGTGAGCTCCGGACAGTTAGAGGACTTTACTGTCTTCCCCAGGACACAGTCCAGTGAGAGCCTTTCTTGAGATTTTCAAAGTGGAGTTGAATGCAAGGTTTAGAGCTCAGAGCTGCCCATGTTACACCCTGTGAAAGTAAAGATAACAACTCAAGAGAGACAAGTAGAAACAAGATAGCAGGAGCAAGTCCTTCACACAGCCTTGGACTCTCTGGCTCAGGTTTCCAGGCTGATGCCAGGCTTCCTTGCTTAATTCTCCTTTCTAGTCCGTGAGCCTTCATCACATGTAAGCATATGGTTAATCTTTCTCTTCTCCACTAGACTGTAGGCTCCATGAGGGCAGAAATTATATTTATTGTGTTCTTCACTGTCTCTCCAGCACCTAAATTAATATTTATTAATTGAAGGAGAAATCTGTGGAGGAAGGGTAGAGGGGGATTACAGCCTACCAGGTTGGCTCCAAGAGGCCCATCCAAAGTGGATGTTGCATTGACAGGTACATGATTCAGTAATAAAAGAAGGACGTGCCTCATCCTCTTCTGTACTCTGTGTAAACAAGTAATCAGCTCAAGGTAAGACTTTCTTTCTGGTAATGGACTGGAACTTTGCACTTCCCTCCATAATGGTCAGTCATTATCTTGAAAATATAATTCTTGAGGGAAGGGAGTCTCACATTGTTTGTGAGAGTTGAGTTTAATTCCTTAGAATCCTTCTCCAGCTAGGCACCAAGTTCTCAAGGTAGGTATATGCCCAAGTGAACTGGAAACACATGCCCACGTAAAAACCTGCACATGAATGTTCATAGCACCGTTATTCACATCAGCCCTGAAGTGGAAACAACCCAATGGCCATCAGCTGATGAGTGGATAAGCAGAATGTGGTACTCCTATACCATGGAATATTATTCAGCCATGAGAGGAATGAAGTACTGACACACGGTCCAACATGGATGAACCTTGAAAACACGATGGTAGGTCAAAGAAGCTAGTCGCATGTGTTACATGGTGCTATTTTTAGAAAATGTCCAGAATAGACAAATCCATAGAGACAGAAAGTAGATTAGTGGTTGCCAGGGGCTAAGAGGAGCAGAGATGAGGAGTGACTGTTAGTGAGTATGGGGTTTCTCTTTGGCATGATGAAAAGGTTTTGGAATTAGATAGCGGTGATGCTTGCACAACCTTGCAAGTATACTAAAACCCACTTAATCACGTGCTTTAAAAAGGCTGAATTGTATTATATGTGAATTATGCCTCAGTGTTTAAAAGTTCTTAAGTGCAAAAAGTCTGACACTTAATATTTTTGTATTCTATATAGACTCTCATATCATTACCTATTTTGACCAAAGCTTGATGCTAGGATTTTGACTTTTGGTCAAGGCTTTCTAATGCAGTCTTGCTGCACTGAGGATGTGTTAGGTCTAGAGAAATGTGGGGAGACAGCTGTAATGAAGAGCTGTTTATTAATCCATAAATAAGAAAAATAAGGCACCTCCATTGAAAGAAGTGAAAGGGAGATCCAGAGCTCTCATCATCTCCTCCCCAGCAGCACTTGCAGCCTCAGCCCCACGAACTGAAGATCATTAGGACTCACCCATCATGTGTCTTGTTCTTAGCCCCACTTATTAGACGCCCTCCACAAAGATCCAAATTCCCAGATATCACCCACACTTGGTATAGTCCTTGATTTTGCCCCATCTCCCATCTTCCTGCTTCTCAGTGCATCTTCTGAGATCCAGCAGAATCATAATCAGCAAAATCTTTTGTATCATCAAACCTTTTCTCTCTTTTTCTTATCCTCTTACTCTAACTATGACCTGGTGATTCCCTGGGGACCAACAATCTGAAGGTCATATGAAGAGATAACATCATTCAGCACCCTCCTGGTTGTAGTCTTCACCAGACCCAAGTGAATTCCTATAATTTCCTGAGGGTTCTAATTCTTAGCCCACTGTCATTCCCTCCATCACTGCTCCTAAGCTAACTTGTGGTGAGTTTAGTGTCCCAGTTGATAAATAATGCTTTCAGTGCCCTAGCCTCTCAGTTTCTTGATTGTCTCTCCTCCAAGGACCTTATATCTCAGTTATCCACTGCCATAGTCATACCCTGGAACTTAATCGTCAGTATTTGCAGCTCGACTACAATCTTAATTTTATCCATCCCTCTCCCTGATCACATCTCTGATCTTTTCAGCTCACTCTGTCTGGTATTCAATGTCAACAGCTTTTCAGCATCGTCAGGGTAGTGTTAGTCACTCAGTCATGTCTGACTTTTTGCGACCCCGTAGACTGTAGCCTGCCAGGCTCCTCTGCCCATGGAATTCTCCAGACCAGAATACTGGAGTGGGTAGCCATTCCCTTCTCCAGAGGATCTTCCCAACCCAGGGATTGACCCTGGGTCTCCTGCATTGCAGGCAGATGCTTTACCTTTATCTGAGCCACCTGGGAAGCCCTGTTTGGATAGGGACTGGTCAAATAAACCATGGTCTGCTGAAAAGAGAGCATTTGCAAAGACTGACTCCAGGGTCAGACAACCTAGGACCTTACCCTACTCCTGCTCAGTGTGTGACCTTGGGATAACTATTTAACCTTGCTGAGCATCTGGTTCCTGTAAAACAGTGATGACAACAATGACCTCAGACTCATAAGATTGTTTGAAGATTATATTAGATACTGTAAAGTGTCTAGCATAGTGCTAGACCTATATGAAATTCTCAATAAATGAGAGTGATTATATAGTAAGTAAGTAAGTAAGTGAAGTCGCTTAGTCGTGTCCGACTCTTTGCGACCCCGTGGACTGTAGCCCACCAGGATCCTCCGTCCATGGGATTCTCCAGGCAAGAATACTGGAGTGGGTTGCCATTTCCTTCTCCAGGGGATCTTCCCGACCCAGAGCTCGAACCCAGGTCTCCCGCATTGCAGGCAGACGCTTTAACCTCTGAGCTGGATTATATAGTAAACATTATATGTTTTGGTCAGACTCGCAATTGTTCTTTTCCCTACAGGAATAGCAACCCAACTTTACTTGAGAATCAGCTGTTTTCTTGGCACTGGAAGGGGCTAATCCCTAACCCAGCTCCACAGGAAGCCATGTGAACACAGTCTTGGCCAGTGGGAGCCTTCCGGCCCCTGACCATAGTGCAGAGTGATGAATTCAGGGATGGGCACATGACTAAGCTTGGACAGTTAGAGAATCTTCAGGGACTTTTTGTTGGAACAGTTGGGACAGAGAGGCCCTCCACTGGACGTGGGGCTGGGAGGACCTAAGCAAAGCCCACCTGAGAGTTGCCTATTAATAGAGGCACGTGGAAGAGAGGGACTGAGAGAGGCTGAGATCTTAGTCCAGCCATGTTCAGAATCTGCCTCTGGACTTTGTTACATGGAGCAATAAATTCCCTTGATGGTGCCTAAGCCAGTTTGAACTGGGCTTCTGTCTCCCTCAGAGTTCTGACTATTAGATTTTATAGTGAAGCACTAGTCTACCCTCAAAAATGATGACATTAAGCCACACCGGGACACAGAGATGCTTATTAAATACTTTCAATTGGAAAAACCCAACTTAGAGAAGAATAAGATATCAGTGAGAGTCAATGAGATTCCATCTTGTAAATGTTTACATCAGTTCAGTTCAGTTCAGTCGCTCAGTCATGTCCGACTCTTTGTGACCCCATGAACCGCAGTATGCCAGGCCTCCCTGTCCATCACCAACTCCCTGAGTCCACACAAACCCATGTCCATCGAGTCGGTGATGCCATCTAGCCATCTCATCCTCTGTCGTTCCCTTCTCCTCCTGCCCTCAGTCTTTCCCAGCATCAGGGTCTTTTCCAATGAGTCAGCTCTTTGCATCAGGTGGCCAAAGTATTGGAGTTTCAGCTTCAACATCAGTCCTTCCAATTTACATCTTGTAAATGTTTACATAACTATATAGAAAGAAGTCTGGAAGGCTCTATGACAATAGGTTAGCAAAAGATTTGTGTTAACAGTTACATATGCTGTGTAGCTTAACTCTGGATTTCTATGGATGGTGGGGCTGTAGGTAATTTTTATTTTCTCTTCTTTTTTTTCCCCTATATTATATAATGTTTTAATAGTGTACATAGATTATTTGTTCAATTTGTTAAAAGGAAGGTTCCCAAAGGAGGGAAAAAACTGCCCTTTCTTGCCACACCTGTCATCAGAGCATTAAATTCTGCCTGTCCTAGGGACCTCTCTCAGGATCCTTCAGGGTGTCTGGGACTAGGTGAACCTGTTCTGTAGGTTTGTCCTCCTGGGTGTGCCAGGCCTTATAACCTCCAACTGATTAGAGGCACAGAAATGCCATTTACAAGTTTAAATGGTCTCAGGGAAGTTGAGAAATTCTGAATTAATCAACTGTGTCCTCTCGGGAAAGAGGCGATCAGAGGGATATATGTACAGAGCTTTCAAAAGGAATTAATCGTGCTTTGTGAGTTGAGTGTAGTGGTGGGAGGGGCTTTGGGGATATTTACATGTGGCATTATTATCCACAGGCACTCTGCGGCCTCTTCACTGCTAAATCTTGTATGTCATCAATTTCCTAGCAGGGAAGGATGGTTTTGCTCACACTTTGAGGGTGGAGATGCTCAGGATCCAGAAATCTCAAGTGACTCATTAAGGGGTGCACAGCAAGAACTGAATTGTGATTTAGTGTCCTTGATTCCGCACCCTGTCTGCATGCCAATCTTTTTCTTTATAGGATGCTTCAGACGTGTGCAGGCTGCCTCAGACAGGACAGACCTCCCTCCCTCGCCTCCTGTGAGCGTATTTTAAAAATTCATGTCAAAATAATTTTCTCTGGGTTTTTCCTTTTAGGAGCGCTCACGTTCTCTCTTAGAGTCTATTCCTGTCTATGCCCTAACTAAGAAAGCTAGATTCTCATGTGCCTGCAAATGTCTCTGGCTCCAAATTGGGATTACTGCCTGGAAAAGTTACTATATTGTGCACATGGAGGAGGGTTCACATTTTGGGGGTGTAGCAAGCCTTTCCCTGATAGTTTAGCTCATCTCCATCCTAAGCATCTCCCCATCCCCATCTCAACCCACTGCTGCCACTCATCCCCTCCTCTTTGTGCACAATGCTCCAGCCCCTTGCTATGCACACTTCTAATGCCAAGTGGTGATTGCTGTCCTGGGCTCTTCTCTACCTGATCATCCTACACTTTAGCTTCTCACTTACATATTGTTCACTCGGTGTCACGTTGCTGTTCTAAGGCTTGACAAATGTTGACTCCTCACAGAAACTTAATGATGCTGGTACCATTATTATTATCCCATTTTACAGTTGAAGAAACAGAGGCCCAGAAACATGCTCACGATCCAGAGCTAGCAAGTGCTGGAGACAGAATCTGAATCCAAGCAGCTGGCTCCAGAGTCCACTCTCTTAACTACCCTGCTGTACTCCTCTCCTACAGATGCTCTCAGCCTCCTGCCCTGTGAAGTTGTCCTGATCCATGTTTTGGGAATTTCCCACATCCTGCTTGGTGCTTCCAGAGCACTTTGCTGGTCCCTCAAGGATTCCTTGGTCTTTGGACAGGGTTTTGAGTAGCCCTGGTGCCCTACCAGCAGGGAGCTTCGTAAGGACTGGAATTTGGTGCATCAATCTTGGTATCCATGGCATTCTTCAAGATCCTTTCCAGGTATTTTTTAAACACTGGAGATGTGATATTCATGTGAGCTAAAATGAAATGAAATTTAGTAAATTGGAAGGTCCCATAAGGACTAAATCCTTGAAGAAATGTCTTGGTAAGATGTGACCATAAAAAGTTTAACTTAAGCACAAAAAAATTGCATAATTCTCATCCATCCAATGGAGCAGGAAATGGCAACCCACTCCAGTACTCTTGCCTGGGAAATCCCATGGACGGAGGAGCCTGGTAGGCTGCAGTCCATGGGGTCGCTAAGAGTCGGACACGACTGAGTGAATTCACTTTCACTTTTCACTTTCATGCATTGGAGAAGGAAATGGCAACCCACTCCAGTATTCTTGCCTGGAGCATCCCAGGGATGGGGGAGCCTGGTGGGCTGCCATCCTTGGGGTCGCACAGAGTCGGACACGACTGAAGTGACTTGGCGGCGGCGGCGGCAGCGGCATCCATCCAAGAGCTGATTATTTTCTTTTGAGGATTATTCATTATCTTGCTTTTCCTTCCATTTCTTCCAGTCTTCTAGACATGTCATGCTATGAGAGAATCACCCATAAGGAGACAGAGAGAGATGAAAACACTTCAAATCATAGCAGCTCCATTCTTGGCAGTCCTGTGACTTTGAAAAAGTCATTTGAGGTTCCTCCCATCCAAGTACTAACCAGGCCTGACCCTACTTAGCTTCTGAGATCAGATGAGAGCAGGCACTTTCAGGGTGGTATGGCCATAGACATCACTTGAGCTTCCTGAATCTTATTTAGGTCATAATTATACCTAGTGACCTGACACTGCATGTAAAGCAGCTGGCCCAGGGCTTTGTTGATAGTAAAAACTGCATAAATATTGACTGTTGTCATCATTAACTCCATGGCTTGGCTAGGAGCACCAGAGGAAGGAAAAGAAGCAGAAGTCTCTGATATGCTTCTGAACACTCTGGACAAAGGGTGAAGGAGTATAAAGTGAAGATGGTTGGTCAAAATGAGAGCGGCCATAATAAAGGCTTTTCTTTCCCCTTGCCATCTTCAGTTCCTTCTTAAATAAATAGAAATGGAGAAAAATATCTGCAGCAGTGCGATGTTCCTGAAAGAAACAATTGTATAAATTCAATTAAGACCGTATTTACTCATTTAATGCACAGTTACAAAGTATCCACTATGTGCCAGGTACTGAGCTAGGTTTGGAGTTACAGAGCCACCTGAGACATAGACCCTGTCCCCAAGGAACTCCTTCCCAGTCTGGTGTGGGGTCTGACATGTAAGTGAATAACTCAAAATCAGAGCCAAGTCCAAGGATTTTCTTCTAGAAAATTTCTTTGAGAAAATTTTTAAAGAATTGATGAGAATATAGAAGAAGGGCTATCTTGAAGAAAAGCTTTATGTGGGAAATTCAGATTTAAATTAGGCCTTACAGGGAGTATGTCAGAGTTCTTGGTTGCAAGCAACAGAAAGCTTCTCTAGCTGTCTCAAACGAAAACAGGAAAGTGTGGGAAGGAGATCAGGGACTCCCAGAAATGTCAGGAGGCTGACATGACCAGATTTGGAAAACAGAATCAAAGGAGCTGTGGAAATGAAGAATATGACTCCCAGCAGAGATCACTCAGAAGGAATGGGCTCCTCTGGCTTTGATGCTGCTGAGAAGGTCCTTTGGTCACTCTCTCAAGATCAAAGGGCCAGGACAGCATGTATGACAGGCCAGCAGAGTCACACAATCAGCCGCTGGCCAAGCCGAGATGGTGGTAGAGAAGGTTCTAGTACCTTTAACTGTAGCAGGAGTTGGTCATTCCTTTCCATCAAGCCATCCACGTGGAGAATTCCTCTGGGGAGATCAGCATTATGACAGTAAGTGAAGCTGGAACCAGACAGCAGACAAAGACGAAGGTCCTTGATGGGAGGTAGGATTGCAACAGAAAGTGGCAGGAAAGGAGAGGCAGGCCAGGAACAGAACAGAATCTGCAGAGGGAAGGGAGGAGAAAGGTTCAGGGCTGCGGAGGAGATGGGAGGCGCTTCAGTGCCATCAGGCTACGTGGAGTGCAATGCTGTTAAGAGTTCAATTGACAGACAAATGTAGATAGCTTGAGCTCAAATCACAGAAAGTCTTATAAAAGCCACAATAAAAAGTTGAACCTTATGCTAAAGCCAAGCTCAGGGGGCAGATGTCTTTTGAGAAAATAGGCAGACATGCCTGGAAGAGAAGATTAGATTGAGGTTGTGTTTCTAATCTGTGTTCTGTGCCTGCTTGCATGGTGCTGACTGCCCTGTAACAGTAGCAGCAAAAACTGCAGGAGAACTTTGAGGGAAGAAAATGAAGCATCGCAGCCCGTGGAATCCCCCATCCATCAGACTCTAAATTCATGAATTTTTAGTAGCTGGCCCTGCATTCTGGCCTCTGGGGAAGGGGTAGAGGGGCATGAAACCCAGGTTTAGCCAATCAGGGTATCCTACTCCCATCCCCACCATGTGATTGGTTTAGGCGCAGACACGTGACCCATGTCCACAGTGTCAGCTGCAGTGAGTTGGCATGCGTTAGAAAAGAGGGGACCTCTTTATGCAGAGTTGCTAAGTGGGTATAAGTTACACCGGAGCTGCTGCTGGCCTCCAGGCCCACCTCACTGGGACACTCTGCCAAATATTGAAGCCAGTACAGAGGAGCGTGGGGCTGGGGTGGAGAGAGAGATTGTTAGAATTCTGGATCCAGACATATCTGACCTAGATTCCCCAGAGATCAGTTTCCAGTTTCTGGAGCCAACACATTCTTTCTAGCTCCTTCTCCTCCTTTCTTTTTCTCATTTCTCTCTCCATGAGGCCACTTGGAGTTATTTTTTTGTTACTTGCAACTAAAAAATCTGAATTCATAGAATTATCTCTCACAAAGGGGTGGAGTCAGGTGAGTGAAGGAGGGAGGCCTAAAGACTGGCTGAGCCCAGGAGACAGATGTCTGAGGCAGCATAGCCAAATGCAGAATCTGGTTCATTTGGCCTCTCAGTCTTGGGCATTTAGATAGCTTTTTTTTGGCCACAGAGTTTGTGGGATCTTAGTTCCCTGACCAGGGAACCAAAGATCAACCCATACTGCCTGCATTGGAAGGGTGGGGTAGTAACCACAGAACTGCCAGGGAAGTTCCTAGATAGTTTAAAAAACGCAGTTTATGTCACCTTCTAAAAGGGGTGCTTGAAGTATCTAAAGTTGCTTTTTTCAAAGTATTGTGATGGATTTTAGCAGGTTATCTTTCTCTGCCATATTCTTTTAATGAACATGGAAAACTCAGTGTTAACATGGAGAATAAATTAATAACTGGAAATTCAAGCCACTGGGGGGAGATATTTAGAGAATGAGATCACTCTCCCAGTGCTCCTCAACTCATAGCACTTGGGAGACCCCCCCCTTCAATTTTCATTCAGGTCAGAAGTTACCAAATGGTGGCCTGTAATCCATAGCTGGCCTACAGATGCATTGTTTGGCTTACCAAATACTGCAAAAAAAGAAAAGAAAAAAATTCACTAATGTTTAAAAATCAAGACACTTTACATTTCTGGATTCTCTTGAAAAAAGTGGGAAGGTCTGTCTACACTGGACCCACTTGGCCGCTGGCAGCTCTAGGCTGGCTGGGGGAGAAATTGCCCCATTCAGTCATTGGGAGGGCCCCCGTTTGCCACGGGCTCCACCCAGCTGCTGTGTTCACTTAGGTCACCTGCCTGACACCTGTAAGCATATGATTCATTGGAAATATCTCAAACTGTCCCTGACCCTTAGATTTGGCTGAACACTTGCTTCTGGGTTAATTTCACTATTGTTGAGAAAATAATTCCCTGGGGCTATGAAGAGACAAGTTCAGCATCCTGGAGGGTTCATCCTGTAACACACACACTAATAAACATCTTTGGGTTGGAAGCAAAAGTGAAGGACTTGGGGAGAAGAAGAACTAGGGAAATGATGCCCTGTTTTCCTTCAGTCATTTAATTCTACACCCAAAGAACAGAGTGGAGTCACAGTGTCTGACTTTGAAACCCAGCTTTACCAGTCATTGTCTGTTTACTCTTGGTCAAGTTCATTAACTTGGCTGTGCCTCAGTTTCCTTGTCTGTACAAAGCACTATATTCTCTTTGTCTATGAAATATAATACATTCTCATCTCAGAATTTATGAGTTACTATCTGTTGAGTTATTCGTGGGTTTTATTTATTTATGAGTTATTTGTGAATGAAGATTAAATGAATTAACACTTTAGAACAGTGCCTCGCATATAGTAAACACTCAATAAATGTTAAAGTATATATATGTATTATATAGTATTTATATATTTATATGTAAATTACATACTAATTTTAAGGTTTCCCTGGTGGCTCAGACAGTAAAGAATCTGCCTACAGTGCAGGAGACTTGGGTTCAATCCCTGGGTCAGGAAGATCCCCTGGAGAAGAGAATGGCTACCCGCTGCAGTATTCTCGCTTGGAGAATTCCATGGACAGAGGAGCCTGGCAGGCTACAGTCCATGGGGTCACAAAGAGTTGGACACGACTGAGCGACTAACACTTACTTTTACTTACTTATACTTTTATATTTATAGAGTTGTCATTTATCATGAAAAACTTATATGTTCTACATATATTTGTACAAAGTATGTTTCTGTGAAGTAAATCTTTTTTAAGATCAGCTTCCATTACAAAAAAATAAAGTATATGTTTTGAGGGGAAAATAATTTG
The DNA here is from genome assembly GCF_054371585.1 of Giraffa tippelskirchi. Taxonomy (NCBI): domain Eukaryota; kingdom Metazoa; phylum Chordata; class Mammalia; order Artiodactyla; family Giraffidae; genus Giraffa; species Giraffa tippelskirchi. Next base: position 62,009,781 of record NC_137280.1, read on the forward strand.
GTAGAAAACTTTCGCTTAGAAAGCAAGAAGACAATGACAAATCTCATGAGTCCCTGGGCATTGCTATTATCTGCATCAGTTTTTTGTCCTTCACTAATTACAATCCTTATAAACACATATGTCTAGTAAGAATGTAAATCACTACAAGCTGTTTTTTTTAATGCAATAAAACGTCTTCTTTAAATGCAATAAAACACTGTAAGCCAATAGCTCTTGAACACCAGATCTTCACCATATGGAGATTACTGAGTGGGATAATATAAAAGCCCATCATGGTTGTCATGTCTCTGTCAAGGCAGAGTTTGAGTAGTTGAGCCAGATTCATAGAAATAGCTTCTTTTTTTTTTTTAAACACAGAATTGATGTGTTCCAGTAAACAAGAATGCATAGTAATTTCTGTAATGAATTCCTTTTCTTTTCCCATTAGTAGCACCTAATAAAAATAAGGTATGTGTTCCTAGGGTATAAATAATTAACTAGAGTTTTGCTCGGAATTAGTGCAATGCTTTGCATCCAGGTGTTCTGGCGTTTACCTGTGTGGAGACAGGAGAGACTCTTGGAGCCCTCAGGGTCAGAAATCAATGTCTTGGGTTCACCAGCTCCACCATTGATTGATTGATTGTGTGATCTTGGACAAATGGCTAAGCCTCAGTTTTCTCATCTGCAAAGTGACAGTGATTGTTTTACCCACTTCCAAGGATAATTGTAAAGACTAAGTGAGATGATTCGGAAAGGGGAATTAGTTGTTTTCCATGTGGCCTGTGTTGCTTTAATTTTCCTTTGAAGCATGTTTATGATTTCAGGATCCTATCAATCATGCATTCCTTTCCCTTATTTCATGGGTAACAGGAAGATTTCCGTTGCCTGATAACAGGCTGACAATGACGTAACTCGGAGCACTCACCCAACCCCTACTTTTTCTTTGTTCTTTAAGTGCCAGTAATGGTGTGTTGTATTACCTCGTGATGACATTAGAGGCTTCTCTTTCATATGTGATGTTTGGGGACTGAAAAAGCTGAAGTTTCAGATATTTTTTAAATGTATCTTTTCTTACAAAAAATTAGATGAGCGAGGCTGTGTTGGAGGTTACGTTCCATGGGAAGCGGGGTCTGAAATGGACATTTGTGTATGGGGTGTTTTGGGGATCGATGCCTGTGGGGGAGTGAAAGGAGCAGAACTGGGTGAAGGGACAAGTGGGTCTGTGGTCCATGACATGACCTCAGCCCAGCCAGAGGGGCCTGACGGTGACAGCCTGTGTTAAGCAGTCGTGGCGAGCAGACTACTCGGGGAAGGAGCTGTGTCCATGGGTGAGGAGCCCTCCCTGCCTAAGGACCATTGTGGCGGTAGGAGTGGAGAGTGGGGAGCCCAGCCGAGCTGTTATCAACTGGTACACCTCAGAGTGCCCTACAGTCCACCCTGTGCCATTTAGAGTCTATTTAATATAAAGGAACAGTGAATGGGGTGAATTTCAGCCCCTGCCACTGTCGCCTGTCCCAAGATAGCACCTAATCCTCACACCCCTAGGCATTCCTCCACTAGTCCCCTTCCTCCATCCCAGACCACTCTCGCCCTCCACTAACAGCTCTGCTGATCTGATTGGCTTACCTGGCAGAGAGACAGACCCTCATGCAAATGGCTTAAGCCCCTGGACACCCTGCCCTTCTCAGGCTATGACTGTTGTATCTGTCCACATGCCTTCCAAACTGGGAAGCCTTCACTGATGGGCTAGGCCCCTGCATCGTCATGGAACTTATTTCCTGCCTTCTGGAGCACCTGTGACTTACCGGCATCTCCCACATTTTTTGCTACTTCTTCCTCATCTGGTTTGATTTACATGATGTCAATACCGTGACACACTCTGAAACGTCTGGACAGCCCAGGTCACTTTGGCATATATTAGCTCCGTCCTCATGCTCGTTTGGCATGGAGTTTCATTTCTTCCTGTGAGACCAGATTGTAAATGGAGACTGGTGTCCATTTCAAGTGAATGCAGACTACTTTTCATTCTCCTTTCTAGTAAGGATCAAAAAGAACGCATTCGCTAGATCAGTGGCAACATACTGTGCGCCTGAGAGCATGTAGTCTAATCTAATTAAGCTCTGGCTTCTGATGTGCCGGTTGCAGTTGAGGTTACTATTTTGCAGGAGGCCACTGGTGTCCTCCGGGACATATCTGGCTTTGGAGGTGTCATGGTAAGGGTCACTGCCTCTCAGCCTTTGGGTCTTTAAGGAGATAGTAATCTCTGCTCTCCTCCCAAGGACACAATATTATTTTGGATTAACCATGTTGGCTGTGGGGGAGGGCCAATTTCAAAGGCTTACTCTGGATCTTTCCCACTATAATAGCTCTTACTCCACAAACGAAGGAATCACTGCAGATGCTCAGTGAACTGCAAAATATAGCAATTTTTTTCATTACTTATTCTTAAAATTTATTTTTATTTTTGGCTGCTCTGGGTCTTCGTTGCTGTGTGTGGGGCTTCTCTAGTTTTGGCGAGGGGGTTACTCTCTAGTTGCAGTGCACTGGCTTCTCATTGCAGTGGCTCCTCTTGTTGCTGAGCATGGGCTCTAGGGCACTCAGGCTCAGTAACTGTGGTTCATGGGTTTTGTTGCCCCATGGCACATGGAGTGTTCTCGGAACAGGAATCAATCCGGTGTCCCCTGTGTTGGCAGGCAGATTCTTAACAACTGGACTACCAGGGAAGTTCCCAAGTATAGCTATTAAAATTACATATCTGGGAACTGACCACTAGGTTTGTCTGTGGATCCATTGGACCCACAATGAGCTGAACTCAACTTATTACCTGGTCCCCATAAGCCCCAAATCTCATGAGGGACCAGCCGATAGTTCAGGTCTCAGATACCATTAACTTAGACCCTGTGTTCAATAGTCCTTGAAATATTTGGATGTTTGCCTTTCTCCAGGGTAGGATTACTTGAGTAAATGGCCATAGGTGTTCATAGCTCTATATGGGTCACCCTTAGCGTGGTCAACCATCCTGGTTTTCCCAGGGCTGTCTCTGTTTAAACACTGAACACCCTGCCTTCCTGGACATCCCTTAGTCCCTGGGCAAAACAGTCAGTCACCCTAGACTCCCTCAACTCCCTAGGAGGCACTTCCACTTTACCACTAATTATAATAATTGAATCCATTTTTTGTTGGCTAAGCATTACCTGGCCTTTAAATATTTTAGAATCTCTCATCCCCTGGGAGCCTGGTTCTGTTACAGCATCTGCTATGGTCAGCTTGGGTGTTCAGATGAGGGTCACCACTGAGCTTCTCAGAAATGCCAGTGATCCTTACATCAGAGCATTTCCTATCACTTTGCCAGAGCTTCCTATATGCAGCAGGTCTTCAGACCTTAAAAGTGGATTCCTTCTAGCGTTCTCACTTCTCTGAGATTTTGATTCTTTCTTCCATATCTGCCATGGCAGTCTGGCATTTCTGTGTGACTGGTGTTGGCTGTTGCTTTTCCCAAGCTTCCAAGGGCCATTCTAGTGGTATGCTGATACCATCTTTTGTAGTCCTTGATGGGTTATTAAATCATGTGTCATGATAGGGTGTGCTCACATTGATAGACTCCTTACCTAACCTGATATTCTGACCCCTTGTATCCAGCAGCATCAGAATCCAGTCCCCACTGTCTTGCATCATGCAGCTGGTTCATTGAGTGGATAATTCCATTTCTCCCTTAGTTGATGCAGGACTCCCCTGTCTGGCTTATGTTGTGACCTTACCCTAACAGCTGCTGGTCTAGTGCCAGGAGGGAGGTGGGGGTTGACTCAGAGGAGAGCAGGTTACACGACTGGGAGGCCTCTGAGTCATCTCCTGGATTGAGGGGATTGTGTTTAATAGGGAGGGGTGGGCAACTTCTGAGCAGGCCAGAGGGCTCCAGGGTATCTGAGGATTCCATGTTTTCAAATACATCAACATCAGTGTTCCTGTCTTGTCTCTGGGTCCCATTCTTTCATATCAGAGCCTGACTTTGCCATAGTAGAACTACCTTATTTGGGAGTTTAACCTTCTTGGGAGCTTGACTTCTCTTATAATTAAGCCCTGGTCCTTATCCTCAGCTCCATCTTCCTCTTGGCTGCGAGAGATGAGAGTTTCTTATTTGCTGGCCAGAGGCCCTCTGGCTTTCACACTTAGCCTTTAATCGCTAATAAACGACCACTCATGTTTTATCTTTTTTTTTCTTTTCTAAAGCATTAATTTTCTCTATCAACAGCCATCCATTTCTACTTTATTGTGTTTGTATTACCATTTCCATGTATTTCAGCCTGATATGTTGTCCCCATGTGGTGAACCATCCCAGTTCGCAGCTGGGACTGTGTTAACAATTGCATTGGTGCACATGTGCCAGGGAGTCATGGCTCCACCTTCCCCCAGGATGGAGCTCTCAGAGGCTGTTTCCTGAGACCATTCCTCAGACTGTCCTGGCACAGGTTGTCCCAGGTTGGGTTCCTTGGGAAGCAGACTCTAAAATGCAAACAAGTTGAAGAGAGCTCTGGGGGTCAAGGGCTTCCAAAAGGAAGAGAAGAAAGTGGCATTGGGCAAAGGGAGACCCTGGTCTGTGTACATGCAGTCACCACACAAGCCTCAGTGAATCCCATGGGGCTCTCAGGACCTGAAAGGGTCTCGGCACTGGGACAAGAGCAACAGGCATGATTCATCTCCATGAATTGACCAGTCACAGGATGCAAGCTGCCACCAGAGTGGCGACCCTTCTTATGCAAGAGGGTCTCTCAGCACTCGCCGTATCTCTGGGAGTGAGGGTTTCAGTCCATAAGGGAGATCGGAATGGAGCATCGTGGCCTCCCGTTTACCAGATGTGCTGAGGATTGGGCGGCATGTTGAGGAAATCTGTGAAATATGGAAGTGGATAGGTTCTCAACTGGATGGGGCTTCCAGGTTCATCTACTTGCACTAATGTTTATTTGGTCACTGCGGATGTAAAAGTGAAAAAACTATATCTCCATCGCTCCTGCCCAACATTGTCCCTGTTAATTTGCTTGGAAATTGTTTAAGGTCAGTCTCATTTGCAAATGTAGTTGTGGAAAATAAAGCCAGAATGGGGAGGATCACATATTGCAATTGAGGAAAATGTAGTTATTGGTTGAAATTTTCTATTTGGGTTCTCAGCATTGACTCCATTTGGATTTCCCAGGGCAGGGGTTTCCCTGGTCCACCTTGGTGGCCATCTTGGAGAGGTGAGATCACTGAACCGTGGGGGTGTGAGACATAGGTGCTCTGGGCAATAATAGCTTTGGAGAATATCCTGGATTGAGGTAATGGGGTCAGAAAAACACCTACAGGCAAACGCCCTGTCGTGGGTGTGCTGGCAGCATCTGGAATCATCCAGGTGGCAGGGTGGAGCTTGGAGAACCTTAGCTAGCACAGCAGGCCAGCGCTGGTACGTGACATGGGTGTCCCATCAGCCTGCTCTTGAAGTGGGCTTTGGGGTGAATCATCTCAGTGGCTGAAACAAACAAGTGAAAGCCTAGTTCACCCACCAGTTGCTCCATCTTTATCATTTTGCCGGTGTGGACAGAACTTTGCTTCTCACCCAAGAGATTCAGCTCCTACCGCAATCAATCCCAGCAGCTACTGTCCTTTTCCTCAAGCTGTTGATTTCTTCATCTGTGTCCTTCCTTCACCCTCACAGATCCCTGCCCTTCTCCACAGGTCTCAGCGACTTAGAGTGACAAGACTCTTAAGGGGAAATGCTTCCCCATGTTAGGCTTAATTTTCTACTGATATTTTTTCTATGTCCCCACATTTATATAGAATATATGTTACATACCTTTGCTATGTATTTGTATACTGTCTTATAGTAAACATATTTATATAGTATTAGGTAACAATTTTAAATTTACATAAGTTGTGGCCCAGTGGTAAAGAATCCACCTGCCAATGCTGGAGATGCAGGTTTGATCCGTGAGTGGGGAAGATCCCCTGGAGTAGGAAATGGCAACCCACTCTAGTATTCTTGTCTGGGAAATCCCATGGACAGAGAAGCCTGGCAGGCTACACAGTCCATGGGGTCTCAAAAGAATCAGACACAGCTTAGTGACTAAACAACAGATATACATTGCTATAAATAAATGATGTTATATATTATCATAAAGAACATGTTATAAATATCTATATATCCTATATCGTATTTCTTTTTGACCCAGTGACTGCATGCAGCTGAACTCATGGAGAACTCATGAACCCACCCAAAATGTCACTTCCTCCTCCGTGAAATTGTCCCCAATGTCCCCAGGTTGAGGTATCCTCTCCTCTCTGTGCTCAATGCACTATGTATACACCTTCCTAAGCACTTATCACAGTCTTTGAATCATTTCCCTCTTTTTATCACTGGACCAAACTCTTTCCAATTACAATTGTATCATTTCAATCAGATTACCCTTAGTACCAGCTGAGTCTTAAATCCTCAGAACTCTAATGACGCTCAGTAGAGTTTTGTGGAATACATGAAGTTAATACACTGCTTGGCTCATTAAAAAGGTTAAACAAACAACATGTTGAGTGAATGAAGAAGGAACAAATTAATAAATGAACATAGTCTGGGCTGAAAGCAGATCCGTCCTTCATCAACATTTGCAGGGCCCGGGCAGGAGGACAAGTTGAGGCCCACTTACCATATGTCTAAATAATTCAAGTCACAAAACAAGCTAGCTAACAAACTGTTAAATAAAATGCTGTCTCTTCTTCCCTTGGCAAATACATCTTTACAATGAAAAGTCGAAATATACATGAAAAGTTATACATTTTGTGTGACTAAAAGAAGGCAAAATACCAAAGATGTGTAACTATAATTAGTACTGCAAATGTTCAGGTATTATGTTGAGGGGCTGATGGTGTTGAGATAATAAAGTAAAGGCATATACATAATTCATAAATTCTTATACAGCTGGTCTATACCAATTATTTTTCTTACCTTCATTTCTGCAAAAGCACTGGGGTTAAAAAATAAAAGCACTGGGCTTTTTTGTTTGTTATAATTCTCACATAATGTATGTTCTGTTGACAGTAAGGGCAGATTGCATTTTAAAAAATCCTCCTATATAGAATTAATTTTTATACAGACATTAATTTCACCTTAGAGAAGCGCAAAGTTTTATGTACAAGAATATTCTGTGCAGCAATAGTATATTGCAATTAGTGGTTTACAGTGACAAAAATAGAAACAAATGGGCCCATCACTATGGGAATGGTTGAATAGATTTTGGCATAGCTAAACACGTAATATAGCCACTTAAAGAAATAAATGAGTCATACTAGTTGACTTGGAGGGATTTCCATGAGATATTCCCAGGGAAAGCCACATGTAAAGAAATGTGTATAATTCATCTCATTTCTATAAAATAGACAATGACAAAAAGCTATGCATGTATGTATATTTTTACATATTTATATATGGCTTAGTTGAAATGGAGAAGAATATAGAAGGAATCACATTAACAGGTAACCTGGATTTTTTATACGTGTGTGGGAGGGGGTGGTGATGCAGGTGTGAAATGAATGCAGATATGGGCTTCCCTGATAGCTCGGTTGGTAAAGAATATGTCTGAAATGTGGGAGACCTGGGTTTGATTCCTGGGTAGGGAAGATCCGCTGGAGAAGGGATAGGCTACCCACTCCAGTATTCTTGGGCTTCCCTTGTGTCTCAGCTGGTAAAGAATCCGCCTGCAATGTGGGAGATCTGAGCTTGATTCCTGGGTTTGGAAGAACCCCCGGAAAAGGAAAAGGCTACCCACTCCAGTATCCTGGCCTAGAGAATTCCCTGGACTGTATAGTCCATGGGGTTGCAAAGAGTCGGACATGACTGAGCTACTTTCACTTCACTTTTTGTTTGTTTATTGTAGTTGCTGTATAATATGTTACAGATGTAAAATATAGTGACTCACAATTTTTAAAGGTTATATTCCACTTATAGTTATTATAAAATATTGGTTATATCCCCCACCTTTTACAGTATAGCTCATTTTATACCTAATACTTTGAACCTCTTAATCCTTTATCTTGCCCCTTCCCTCTTCACACTGGTAACCACTAGTTTGTTCTCTATATCTGGGAGTCTGCTTTTTTGTTGTCTTCACTGGTTTGTTGTATTTTTTCAGATTCCATAGATAAATGATATCATAGAGTATTTGTCTTTCTCTTACTTATTTAATTTAGCATAATGCCCTCCCAAGTCCATCCATGTTGCTGCAAATGGCAAAATTTCATTCTTTTTTATTACTGAGTAGTATTCTAGTCTATATATTTATATATATAACTACATATATATATATATATAACTACACATATATATAACTATATATAACTACATATATATATAACTATATATATATAACTATATATATATATATATATGAAACTACTTCTTTATCCATTCATCTGTTGATGGACACTTAGGTTGCTTCCATATCTTGTGAATTGTAAATAATGGTGCTATGAACATTAGGGTACATGTGTCTTTTTGAATTAGTGTTTTTGTTTTTTTTTCAGATATATACCCCAGAGTGGAACTGCTGGGTCATATGGTGGTTCTATTTTTAGTTTTTTGTGAAAACGCCATAATGTTTTCTACAGTGACAGAACCAATTTATTAATACATTCCCACTGATGGTGTACACGGGTTCCCTTTTCTCTGTATTCTTGCCAACATTGCCAACATTTGTTATTTGATCAATGGAAGAGGATAGAGCGCCCAGAAATAAACCCACACACTTATGGTCAATTAATCTATGACAAAGGAGGCAAGAACACACATACAGTCTCTTCAATAAATGGTGCTGGGAAAACTGGACAGCTACATGTAAAAGAATAAAATTAGAGCATTCTCTAACACCATGTACAAAAATAAACTCAAAATGGGACTTCTCTGGTGGTCCAGTGGTTAAGCCTCTGGGCCTTCACTGTGGTGGGACACAGGTTAGATCCCTGGCCGGGGAACTAAGATCCCGCATGCCACAGGGTATGGCCAAAACAAAACCAAAAAAAAAAAAAAAAAACAACAAACAACTCAAAATGGATTAAAGATCTAAACGTAAGACCAGATACTCCAAAACTTCTAGAGGAAAACATAGGCAGAACACTCTTTGACATAAATAGCAGCAGTATTTTGGGGGATCTGTCTCTTAAAGCAAAGGAAATAAAAGCAAAAATAAACACGTGGGACTCAATTAAACTTAAAAGCTTTTGCACAGCCAAGGAAGCCATCCACAAAATGCAAAGACAACCTGCTGAATGGAAAAAAAATTTGCAAATGATATGACCCATAACGGAGAAGGCAATGGCACCCCACTCCAGTACTCTTGCCTGGAAAATCCCATGGACGGAGGAGCCTGGTAGGCTACAGTCCATGGGGTCTCTGAGAGTCGGACACAACTGAGCAACTTCACTTTCACTTTTCCCTTTCACGCATTGGAGAAGGAAATGGCAACCCACTCCAGTATTCTTGCCTGGAGAATCCCAGGGACGGCGGAGCCTGGTGGGCTGCCGTCTCTGGGGTCGCACAGAGCCGGCCACGACTGAAGTGACTTAGCAGCAGCAGCAACAGCATGACCCATAAGGAATTAATACCCACATATATGAATAGCTCATATAACTCAAAATTAAAAAAAAAAACTGATTAAAAAATGGACAGAAGACCTGAGAAGACATTTTTCCAAAGAGTAAATGCAGATGGCCAACAGACACATGAAAAGATGCTCAACATTGTGAATTGTCAGGGAAATGCAAAGCAAAACCACAATGAGATATCACCTCACACCTGTCAGAATGCCAGCATCTGTTTTGTTTTACTGATTACAAGAAGTATGCAAACTTTAATATATTGCTTTTATAATTTGAGAAATAACACATCAGATCTTTTCTAAGAAATATGGAAGTCCTTGGAGACCTGGGCTTCATTCTGATACTGCCACTTACTATCTCCAATTTCTCAGTGTTCTCTGTAAAATAGGGACAATAACAGTATCCAGCAAATAAATAGGAAGATAAAATAGATTAATCCAAGGAAAAGCTTAGCACAGTAGCTAGCAAACAGGAAGCACTTCCTTAAGGATTTGCTATTATTATTACCATTACTCTCATCATCACTCCTCCCCTTCTCCCTCCTACAACAGTGTTTGAACCAGATGTAGTGGGCTGGCAGCTGGAGAACATAACAGAACCACTGATGTGTGAGTTGCTAAAGAGGCTGTTCATAAGACATCAGTAACCACACTGCTGGGTGGACGGAAGCTGTTAAAAAGCACCGAGGTGGGGTCACATGAAAGTAAAGTGTAAAGTAAATGAAAAGTAAGTTTTGCACATTTGACTTTGGGACCTTGTAAACATTTTACATTATTAGGAAATTAAATTCTGATCTTTCATTTCATAGAAAACTAAATTTGACAAACAATTCATAAATGTCAAAAGTGCAGTGAAATAGGTGAACCTAACTGTACATCTAGTTGGTGGTATAATCAGAGAGGAACTAGTTCTTTAAAACTCACTGATTTGACTATACATCATGTGTGAGATATACTCTAAGGACAAAAATAACTACAAAAACTGTTTTAGCTGCTTCTAGTGACCATATTTTTGGTGGCAGCATTTGAATTGATATTCTGAGCCTCCTAAGGTAAACAGGAACTCACACTCAGACACACCTTCTCTCGCCCACCCCAATCCTGCTGCATATTCACTAGCTGTGTGAGTTGGCTAACATGGTCATTTAGCCCATCTACTTCTTTTCACCAGATCATTTGACAAGTGTTATCCCTAGAAAACTCAGAATAAGTCGATGTGCAATCTATAAACACAGTTCCTAGATATTCATGGCATAAGCTTACAGTGACCATGATTTTAAAATTAGATTCTTTTAGTTAGGTTTTTTTCCTTGACTGTGTGATGACAAGGTAAATAATGATTGAAATATGAGTGTTCTCATATGTTTTCCCACCCTCTTCTCATTAAAGAGGATTCTAACTTGGAGTACCTAGGCCCTTTTTCTCCTTCATCCTTCAAGGATGACCTTGTCTTGCTAGACCGGTTCTTGGGCTTTTGTGATGGGTAATGTTAAGATGATGGAAAAGTCAGGAAGATAGTAAGATGCGCACGGGAAGAAGAGCTAGGAGTTGACTGTTCATGGGGGATTGTTGAGAACATGTGCAACTGTGGTGTGAGAAGACAGTGGGCTTTAGGGGTGAAAAGGTAGTATCTGTGTCTGATAAATACAGGTTATTGTGGCATTCACTTTTTGAATGAACAGTGTTTCTTTAACTGTACTTCTAAACTGGACAACATGGATCATGACTCTATAAATGCTATGGTTCCAATGAACAGAGACTTATGCCAGTGTCTCAATAAAGCTGGGAGAGGATTTTAAGGACACCGAAGGGCTGTAATTGGAATGGGGCATGTCTGGAACAGAAGCAGCTCCAGGGACAATCTTCTGATGGCCTCCATGGTCTCGTTCATAGGCTCCTCTGCTTCCTCCATTGTTCATTTTCCTCATGCCATTGGATGGCCTCCTCTCATTACACTTGGCGTGTGCTCCCACATAGTCCCTGTTTGTCCATGGCTCATATGATGGTCCTGCTCTAATACTGAATTAATGCCTCACACAGGGGAAGCTAATGAGCCCCAGCTCATCTTTGTGAGTTGACCCATTCCATACGTGATAACTGAGACTGTGGATTGGCAGCCTTGGATACATACTTCTAACCAGGTTCTTTCAGAAGTGACAGACTTGGGCTTCCCCGGTGGCTCAATAGAAAAGAACCCGCCTGCCAGTGTGGGAGACATGGGTTTGACCCCTCCGAGGTCTGGGAAGATCCCACATGCCGTGGAGCAGCTAAGCCCGTGTGCCACAACTATTAAGCTTGTGCTGTAGAGCTGGGAGCCATAACTGCTGAAAACCGCCGTGCACCCTAAAGCCCATGCTCTGCAACAAGAGAAACGACCACAATGAGAAGCCCAGACGGACACCGCAACTACAGAGGAGCCCCCTCTCGCTGCAATTAGAGAAAGCCTGTGCACAGCGACAAAGACCCAGAACAGCCAAAAATAAATTGTAAAAAAATAAAAAAATAAAAAGAAGTGACAGGCTCACTTAGAAGAAAATACAGTCTTGGTGGCTCTCCCCTGAGCAAGGCTGTTGGTGGCACAGTTTCTTCTTGAAGGGATGTTAAATGTTGGCAAAATGAGAAGTGATGGTCTGGTCCTGGCATAATGGAAAGTGCAAGTCTAGATTCTGGTCCAGGCTCTGTCTAGTGTTATTACTTTGAATTTCATTAACTTCTCTGTACCTCAGTTTTCTCATCATGATACCTCCCCTCTCAACAATCACAGAGTTTATAGGAGAACTAAGTAAAATCACATGTGATAAGGATTGGAAACTTTTTGGTGCCTCACAAATACAATAATACTGATACAAGATACACATTTTTTCATTTTACTACTTCTAAATCAGAATATCTTTCAATTTATGCCTCAGAATTGATGCCAACATTTAATGCTGTAGTTTTTGTTGTTTCCCCAGATGTTATGAAGCCATCGGCATGTCTTAGAATCAATGGCGTGTTTTATAGTAGATACAATCTGTTAGGTTTCTATCACTGTGGAACACAATGCTGCTGCTGTTGCTAAGTCGCTTCAGTCGTGTCTGACTCTGTGCGACCCCACAGACGGCAGCCCACCAGGCTCTGCTGTCCCTGGGATTCTCCAGGCAAGAACACTGGAGTGGGTTGCCATTTCCTTCTCCAATGCATGAAAGTGAAAAGTGAAAGTGAAGCCGCTCAATTGTGTCCGACTCTTTGCGACCCCATGGACTGCAGCCCACCAGGCTCCTCCGTCCATGGGATTCTCCAGGCAAGAGCACTGGAGTGGGTTGCCATTGCCTTCTCCTAGTGGAACACAATATAGCAGTTTAAAACAATGCCCATTTATCCCCTCACAGTTCCTGTCGACTCACCTGGGTTTCTCAACTCAAAATCTCACGAAACTGAAATCCAAGTAGTGTTGGCAGCCAGGGGTTCCTTAGAGAATTAAGCCTAAATGCCCCGAGGCACTGGTTGGATTCACTTCTCTTTTGTGCATCTAGGGTGGGACCAGTTGTGTGCCATGCTTACTAGAATAATGAGAATCATCGGAATCACAGAAAAGTTGGTTCTGATGGGCAGCTGTTGTTGAGATCTGGTAGGCTGATCAGTCGCTGGTGGCTGCCATGGGTGCTGGTGAGGGGAGTAATAGCGTGGGTGCCTTGAATTTGCCATCACTGCTTTCCTGCCTGCAAGATTTGGTACATCTCCATTGCAGGTCAGCCCTCTCCTTCAATATCTCCCAGGTGGTTGATTCTGAGACCGTCACTGCAGTGCATCAGACAGAGGGTCCTTCTAATAACTGATGAGCTAAGAAGCATCTCCCCCCCACACACACACACCTTGCACTCACTTTCTAACTTTACTATGGTTTTATTCCTCTCGTTTCCTCCTAGGGCTTCCCTGGTGTCTCGGTGGTAAAGAATCAGCCTGCCAATGCAGGAGACTCGAATTTGATCCCTGGGTTGAGAAAATCCCCTGGAGGAGGAAATGGTGACCCACTCCAGTATTCTTCCTTGGGAAATCCCATGGAGAGAGGAGCCTGGCGGGCTACAGTCCATGCCGGTCACAAAAGAGTCAGACCCAACTTAGTGACTAAACAACAACAAACTCTCCCTCCTAGGGTTAGTTCAGTTCAGTTCAGTCGCTCAGTCGTGTCCGACTCTTTGCGACCCGATGGACTGCAGCACGCCAGGCTTCCCTGCCCATTACCAACTCCCGGAGCCTATTCAAACTCATGTCCATCGTGTCGGTGATGCCATCCAACTATCTCATCCTCTGTTGTCCCCTTCTCCTCCTGCCTTCAATCTTTCCCAGCATCAGGGTCTTTTCCAATGAATCAGTACTTCAGTGATCAAAGTATCGGAGTTTCAGCTTCAGCATCAGTCCTTCCAATGAATATTCAGGACTGATTTCCTTTAGGATGGACTAGTTGGATCTCCTTGCTGTCCAAGAGACTCTCAAGAGTCTTCTCCAACACCACAGTTCAAAAGAATCAATTCTTCGGCGCTCAACTTTCTTTATAGTCCAACTCTCACATCCATTGATGACTACTGGAAAAACCATAGCTTTGACTAAATGGACCTTTGTTGGTAAAGTAATGTCTCTGCTTTTTAATATGCTGTCTAGGTTGGTCATAGCTTTACTTCCAAGGAGCAAGCATCTTTTAATTTCATGGCTGCAGTCACCATCTGCAGTGATTTTGGAGCCCAGAAAAAAAAGCCTGTCACTGTTTCCATTGTTTCCCCATCTATTTGCCATGAAGTGATGGGACCAGATGCCATAATCTTAGTTTTCTGAATGTTGAGCTTTAAGCCAGCCTTTTCACTCTCTTCTTTCACTTTCATCAAGAGGCTCTTTAGTTCTTCGCTTTCTGCCGTAAGTGTGGTGTCATCTACATTATTGATATTTCTCCTGGCAATCTTGATTCCAGCTTGTGCTTCACCCAGACTGGCATTTCTCATGATGTGCTCTGCGTAAAAGTTAAATAAGCAGGCTGACAATATACAGCCTTGATGTACTCCTTTTCCTGTTTGGAACCAGTCTGTTGTTCCATGTCAGGTTCTCACTATTGCTTCTTGACCTGCATACAGATTTCTCAGGAGGCAGGTCAGGTGGTCTGGTATTTTCATTTCTTGAATTTTCCACAGTTTGTTGTGATCCACACAGTCAAAGGCTTTGGCATAGTCAATAAAGCAAAAGTAGATGTTTTTTTCTGGAACTCTCTTGCTTTTTCAATGATCCAGAGGATGTTGGCAATTTGATCTCTGGTTCCTCTGCCTTTTCTAAATCCAGCTTGAACATCTGGAAGTTCACGGTTCACGTACTGTTGAAGTCTGGCTTGGAGAATTTTGAGCATTACTTTACCAGCATGTGAGATGAGTGCAATTGTGTGGTAGTTAGAGCATTCTTTGGCATTGCCTTTCTTTGGGATTGGAATGAAAACTGCCCTTTTCCAGTCCTGTGGCCACTGCTGAGTTTTCCAAATTTGCTGGCATATCGAGTGCAGCACTTTCACAGCATCACCTTTCAGGATTTGAAATAGCTCAACTGGAATTCCATCACCTCCACTAGCTTTGTTCGTAGTGATGCTTCTTAAGGCCCACTTGACTTCACATTCCAGGATGTCTGGCTCTAGGTGAGTGATCACACCATCGTGGTTGTCTATGTCATGAAGATATTTTTTGTATAGTTCTTCTGTGTATTCTTGCCACCTCTTCTTAATGTCTTCTGCTTCTGTTAGGTAAATACCATTTCTGTCCTTTATTGTGCTCATCTTGGCATGAAATGTTCCCTTGGTATCTCTAATTTTCTTGAAGAGATCTCTAGTCTTTCCCATTCTATTATTTCCTCTATTTCTTTTCATTGATCACTGAGGAAGGCTTTCTTATCTCTCCTTGCTATTCTTTGGAACTCTGCATTCAAATGGGTATATCTTTCCTTTTCTCCTTTGCCTCTAGCTTCTCTTTTCCCTGCTATTTGTAAGGCCTCCTCAGACAGCCATTTTACTTTTTTGCATTTCTTTTTCTTGGGGATGGTCTTGATTACTGCCTCCTGTACAATGTCACGAACCTCCATCCATAGTTCATCAGGCACTCTATCAGATCTAGTCCCTTAAATCTATTTCTCACTTTCACTGTATAATCGTAAGGGATTTGATTTAGGTCATATCTGAATGCTCTAGTGGTTTTCCCTACTTTCTTCAATTTAAGTCTGAATTTGGCAATAAGGAGTTCATGATCTGAGCCACAGTCAGCTCCCAGTCTTGTTTTTGCTGACTGTATAGAGCTTCTCCGTCTTTGGCTGCAAAGAATATAATCAATCTGATCTCAGTATTGACCATCTGGTGATGTCCATGTGTAGAGTCTTCTCTTGTGTTGTTGGAAGAGGGTGTTTGCTATGACCCATGTGTTCTCTTAGCAAAACTCTGTTAGCCTTTGCCCTGCTTCATTCTGTACTCCAAGGCCAAATTTGCCTGTTACTCCAGGTATCTCTTCCTAATTTTTCATTCCAGTCCCCTATAATGAATAGAACATCTTTTTGGGGTGTTAGTTCTAGTGTTAGTAGAAGGAATCAAACAAAGATCACATCCCTAGAGCTAAAACTGAAGGCTCTGGTGATCTTTGGGCAAATCATGACTGTATATCAAAGTGTTGCTTTGCCTTTAGAGGGTCCTTAATACGTTACTGTTAGTAGTGAGAATGCCTTGACAACTTCAATCAGATCAACATAAATCAGCCCTCTTCTTTAACTAAAACCAGCACCAACAGTCAAACTTATTCATAAATACCTGCTCTTTCATAAATACCTGGAGTATTTGTTTTTGTCTGTTTGTTCCACTAGTGTGTGAGTTACTTCAGGGAAAGTGACTATAGATTGTTTTCCACTTCATTCCTACTACCTGGCATATGTAGCTGCCTCTGAGCAAGTTCTTAATGGGATGAACATATGAATGAATGAATTTACTAAGCTCCTTCCAGGTACTCAGCACCAAATAGCTTGGTTTTTGTTTGTTTGTTTAATAGAGTCCAAAGGTGCGATCTCTGTCCTCCCTTCATCATCATAAGATAGTTTGATGGCAAGGAGAGAGGAAAAAAAACAAAACCGTGGGAAGAAGGTAAGTGAGTTACACCAGGATATGAGAGGAAGCAGATAATGCTAGTGATTGTTCTTGTCAGCTTAGAACAGGCAGGTTATAAATACATGTTATAGAAGAGGAAATTCAAGAGAGACACAGGGAAACAGATTCGAGATTTTGAAAAATAGCACGGTCAGGACCTGCTTACTCACAGGCAATTAGACTATGACCCAGGGCAAATCATGCTTCACTTTACTGTTATTGTTCAAGTGAGATGAAATTTCATAAGCCCAGAAGCCCCAGCCCTTCCTGCCTATTTCATTGTAGCATGAACTAGTAGTTTTCAAGGGGTGAGTCTTGGGTTAAGGCTGAATGCTCCCTCATCATAAGCCCAAATTAACAGAGGTGAATTCTATCTTTCTTCGCAGTGACCCCAGGCCCCCATCCCATCTTTTTTTTTTTGCTAAACTTTAATTTTAAAGGCATTTATGGTACATAAAACCTTCAATTATAGCTTTTCAGTAGACTTACCATGGACAACTTAAAATTTATTTACTTATATTTATTTTTAAAGTAATTGCTTTCATCTAGAAAAAAAGTAATTGCTTTCATCTAGTAATTGTGTTCATCTAGTTAACACACAGCTATTTTGAGTTCAGGAAAATTACACCCCTTGCCCATGGACTCTTGCAACCAGAAGAACTCAAGAGTTCTTCAGCTGTCATGTGAGCTAGGTGGTTGCTACCCCTGGATAACATGATGGGGTCTGCAGATTGTGCCTCCAAACACCCCAGGGGTTCAGAGGCCAAAGCTTTGCAAAGGAAACTGTGGACCTGATGGTGGTATCTAGTTGAACTTCAGTACAAACAGATCGGGTCTCCAATGGGAAACCCAAGTGCTTGGCCACCAGGGAGCTAGCAAGCTTGGCAAAGTGCAAGAAGAAGACACAGAGAGGAATTCTCCACCCATTTTCTTGAACCTTCTATCTCAACACATCCTGGTTGCCCGCCTTCTGCATTCTAGCTCTGGAAAATGTAATTGCCTCCTGTTCCTGAAGAACTCCAGGAAAAACTCAGCCTTTTCCGTCCTTCTTGTTTGCAGGGTGCACGTCATAGCTAGTTTACAAACAGGGTCCTTGCCTGCACATGTTACCCTCTTGGATAGGAGGAAGGTCTGTGCGTTTTAGGTGGCACTAAACTTACTAATCTAGTAGTTTAGATCAGTACTCAGGCTCCCAGTCTCTGATGCATCCCAGAGTGACTGGAGAAGGGCTCAGGAAAGCTTGCTCAACTGGCTTCTGGTGCTAAAGAAAGGTTTTCCTAGAAGGGAAGCCACAGTAACACTCCACTGCCTTCGGGACCAGGCAGCCAATGCACGAGAGGATAATTGAGAGAGATTATGACAAATGCAGTCCGTTCGCTGTCCACAGACTTCACTTTCAGTATTTGATTATTTTTTAATATTTACTTGAATGTGTCGGTTCTTAGTTGTGGCACACAGGATCTTTCGTTGTACGCAGGTTTAGTTGCACTGGATTCTTAGTTCCCTGATCAGGGATCAAACCCATGTCCCTTGTATTGCAAGGCAGATTCTTAACCACTCGACCACCAGGCAAGTCCCTGAGTTGTTTGTTTAAGTCATTGCCCAGAGAAATCCAATGCAGCTGCAGCCCATCTTTGGTTACTAGGCCAAGAGTTTGCAATACTCTGCCTAGGTCCTCTCCTAGCGAGGTTGGTTCCCCTGCATGGCCTTGGGTTGGAGTGTGGCTGAGGGGGGAGGTCAGACCCCCACCCCAGGTCCCACAACCCAGTCAGTGACTTTGGACCGTTCCCTTTTCTCAGTCTCTTCATTTGTAAAATGGAGGCAAGGCCCACCTCATAAGTTCAGTGTGTGAGGATGAGGTGAGACTCTATACTAAGAGTATTTGCTTTTGTGTCTGGCGCACACTTAGAAGGGGCAGTGAGCCCAGGAGCTAGGTCCACACGTTGATACAAACCAGCCTGGTACAAACCAGCCTCATGTCTAGCCAGGTCACATCTGAGGTCAGCCTCAGAGCCTCAGTTTGCACACCTGTCTGTCTCCTCACCTCCTGACCCATTCCTGGGTCTCTCCCGCTGCGAGCCCCCCAGCTTCCTTTTCCTCCCAGGCTCACTCTTGCTCCTGGGACCCAGCTGCAGGTTCAGCTTCTTGACTGGACTTGGGGCTCCCTCCTGGAAGGTTTGTATTTGCCCTCCAGATCTCCCTAGAGGCACCTCAGCCATCCTTTCAAGAGGTATCTGGGCCAGAATCAGCTGTGCTACCTCCTGAGTTCTGAGGTACCCAGGCACATCCCCCCACGGGTGGGGACAGGACTGTGAGATGGGGAAATGGACTGAAGGGTCAGCATCGAGGGGCTCTGCTCACATGGCCAAGTTCTCTGTGGCTCGCAACCTTCATAGATGATCTCTCTTTGCTCTTCTTCCCTGACCACATCCTACCCATGCCACTGGTCTCAACAAAATCCATTTCTCAGAGCAGCTGCTATGAATGAATATTTGTGTCTCCCACTCCCCAAATTCATATCTTGAAGCCCTAACCCACAAGATGGTGCTATTTGGGGGTGGAGCCTTTGGGATGTAATTAGGTTTAGATCGGCGTCATGACAGGGATCTTCCCAGGTGGCGCTAGTGTTGAAGAGCCTGCCTAGCAAGGCAGGAGACTTACGAGACGCAGGTTTGATCTCTGGGTCAGGAAGATCCCCTGGAGGAGGGTATGGCAACCCACTCCAATATTGTTGCCTGGAGAATCCTATGGACAGGATCCCGGTAGGCTGCGGTCCACAGGGTCGCAAAGAGTTGGACACAACTGAACCAACTTAGCACGCATGCACGAGGTCACAAGGGCCCTCATCAGACTGCAAATCTGCCGGCACCTTGATTGTGGACTTCCCAGACTCTGGAACTGTGAGAAAGCAATGCTGATTGGTTAAGCCACCCGGTCTCTTGGTGTTTTGTTACAGAAGCTTTAACTAAGACAAAAGCTTTCCTTGAGTCACAATTATGAGCCTCCCCTTCAATTATATTCCCTCAGGAAATATTCTATATGTGTTTTTTCACTGCACTTATTATAATATGTGCATATTTATACATATTTATTATGTATTTGGTCAAGGTTTTCTTCCCCTATATTTGTTAGGCTATAGTACGTTAAGATATAGAGATATATTATAGGTGAGAGATCCCACATGACATAGCAGAAGTTTATTTTTCTCTTAGGTAAAACCTGCAGTTGGTATAGTGGCCCTGCTTCAGAGTCACCTGTTTTGCCATCCCTAGGGTGTCCCCTCATTTATGTGGCCCCAAATAGCTCATGGTAGTATCCTCATTCCTGCCAGTGGAGGGGATGGAAGGGGAAGGGGCAGTGATGCCCTTTCCCTTTAAGGGCCAGAGCACAGTGCCTGATGTATATTGAGCCTCCAGTAAATCACCCATGGTCCTTATACGGCCCTGTCACACCTTCCCCATCCTAGAACCCAATGCAGAGTGTCAGTTACCATATGTTAGTGGATAGCTTTGGAAATAGGGCAATACTTACGCTCCAAAAAAGCCGCACAGCAGTTTCCAAAGAACTGGTGTCCGCTGGTTCTCCTTCCGACTTCCAGTTCCTACTCTGTGGGCTGCTCTTTCCCAGAAAACAGTCTCTTCTTCCTGGAGTGGCAGGCTGAGGCCTGTGAGGCTACTGGTGGCTGATTTTCAGAAGTCCAGCACCCACACCCAGTTCAAATGTCACCTCTTCCGTGAAGCCTTCCCTGACCCTCTTCCTCCCACTCGCTTCCTGCCCAGGAAGGCCTGGAAGAATGAATCACTTCCTCTGTATTCTCG
This sequence comes from Giraffa tippelskirchi, assembly GCF_054371585.1. Taxonomy (NCBI): domain Eukaryota; kingdom Metazoa; phylum Chordata; class Mammalia; order Artiodactyla; family Giraffidae; genus Giraffa; species Giraffa tippelskirchi. Next base: position 62,030,321 of record NC_137280.1, read on the forward strand.
CTGTTCCCTGCCCATTTCTGTTTGAGCTTTTATCCCACTGGAAACAGGGGGAGAGCTTGGGCTGGTTCCATTTGGTGTCACCCAGGCATCAGCCTATGAAGCTTGTCCTTGTACCTGCAACTCCTGGGAGCCTTCCACCATTAGAGGAGGGTCATCTCTTGGACTTGCCTGGCAATCCAGTGGTTGAGAATCCACCTACCAGTGCAAGGGGCCTGGGTTCGATCCCTGGGCTGGGAGGATCCCACATGCTGCAGGGCAGCTAAGCCTGTGAGCCACAGCAACTGAACCTGCGTGCCCTAGAGTTCATGCTCCACAACATGAGAAGCCACCACGACTAGAGAGTAGCCCCTGCTCACACGTACAGCAATGAAGACCCAGCGCAGCCAAAAATAAATTTTAAAGAGAGTTGTCTTCATAAGATTAGTCAGATTGCAGTTGAGTAAAGTCTTGAGAGCACACACGGGTGCCATTTTTGCTGATTAACAGAATATGCTGGTTGCCAATAAGTTAAGAGGCCAAGGAGGACAAAGAGTATTGGTCCCCAGCACTGGCCGTCCATGATGCTCAGAGGAACAAAGGGGAAACAAGCTGAAGAGACTGCTCAGGTTTCTAGGAACCTCCTGGTTCTGATGCTGGATACTGTGTGCTGAGATAGAGACAGCTGGTTCTAGAACCCTGGTTCCTCTACAGGGTCCCTCTCGGTTGAGAGCTTTCACTTTGGGCTCCGTGGGCTCCACTGACGTCCCCCTTCAGCATACCCCAAAGACTCACTTCCAGGCTCCGAGGAGGAGGAAGAAGCCTTACCCTGTCTCACTCTGGATTTCTAAGCCTCCAGTCTCCTCAAACACAGACTTTTGACCAAACACTCAGAACCTTTCTCTCTAGGTCTGTATCATCTCTGTGTTGAGGCAGAGATGAAGCCCTGTTCCTTTGTCTGAAGGAGAAGGGGTCACAAGGCAGCAAGAAGCAGGAGTGGGTGCTTGGGGGCAAATACAGGTTAAGACGTCAGTGGTCGTCCGCCTCCTCCAGCTGTCTCGCTATTGTTTGTGCTCATCTTCCTCGCCAGATTGGAAGATGCAGGATGCAGGCCGGAACTGTGCATTATTGTTTTCACATTCAAGGCCTGTGTTAGGGCACCTTTTTGGTAAATATTCAGTTAACCATCTTAAATCTATATGACAGTTCTTTGTTGGAAAGTGGTCATCACTTAGATTCGTAAACACTCTCCAGATGTCTTCATTACTTGTCTTATCCTCAAGACAATCTTAGTAAGGAAAAGTGGGTACTGTTATTCCTTACCTTATGGAGACCAGAGAATTAAGAGACTTGGCCTAGGGTCCCCTTGTTGGATAAAAGCAGGGCTGAGACTGAGACCAAGTTCTGCTTGCTTCAAGGCCCATGTTCTCTCTCTATAGGATAAAAACAGGAAAAGGGAGACAGAGAGGGCGTGGGCCGTTATTGGAACCCTGGGACCCCTGTTAGCATGCTCAGCTGCCGTTTGAAATAAAGTCCCTTACCTCAGGGTCAGATTGAAGCCTGGGGTCAGAGAATAATCTAGAAAAGGATGCTCAGGCTGAATAATGCACTCCTTGGTCAGAGCGGCTAATAGGTGCCTTTGGCATAGAGCAATTCTCCTACTGTTTGGTTCCCTTATTCAGCATTCTTAAAAATTGTTGACTACCTAAAAGAGCTTTTGTTTATATGGGTTGTACCTATTGATATTTTCAGCAATTGAAGAATTGAAGCTGAGTAATTTTAAAAATACTTATTGAAGATTAAAATTTAGCATAAAGTTCATTTTACATTTTTATATCTTTAATGTAAAAGAGGTTGTTCTTACTGTTGTTTTTTAATTTGCCTCCAACAAACTTCATCTTCCCATCCCTGATGGGAGGTGAGTCCCAAATGAAAGGGGGCTCAGAACCCACTTTGGGAGTTGTAGGTAGAGATTTGGGAAGTCCTCAAGCTCAGACTTCCCTACTGGGTGTGAGATATATTTGAGGGTAGGTGGGTCTGCTTGGCCACAGGACCATGGGAGCAGGAGGGAGCGTGGGGGCCCTGGGACCCCTATCCCGAGACAGACGTTTGGAGATGGCCCCTGGAAGCTGGTAGAGATTAAAGAAGGCTGATCTTCTTCCCTGGGAAACGTTAGAGGTTTGCTGAGGTCAGCAGGGTTGGACCCCCAACCTGGGGAGGGAGTGATTAAGAGATTGAGGAGACTGTCTGAGACTGGCAGACAAGAGCTGCAAGTGAGGACCCAGGGCTGATTGGGACTCAACTGTCCATTACGCTATCTTTCTTAATGGAAGACTGCTGGACAGCCTCAGCATTTAGTCTCTTCCAAATTTTTTTTTTAGTTGCAGTACATGTGGATGTGCAACCTCTCGCAGCTAGGTAGTAGGAAAAGGGAGGAGTGTTTTAACAGCCTCTTCAAATAACTGTGGCTGTTCCTTTTTGATACCCACAAAACTTGACAAGAGGAAATATCCTAAAGATTAGTTGCAATGTGGAATCTGAAATTGTATCAATGAAATGTTCATACTGTGTTGTATTAAAACTTATTGATCTTTGACCAGTGCTGATCTGTACCATTGTGCACTGGTCTCTGGGAAGCTATTAGTGTATTGATTTATACCGCTCCTCTACATGAAAGCACATTTCTTTATGAAATATTGACAAATCATATCTATTAATATTACCTGGAGAAGGAAAATGGCAACCCACTCCAGTACTCCTGCCTGCAAAATCCCATGGACAGGGGAGCTTGGCATGCTACAGTTCATGGGGTCACTGCTGATATCATCAGAAAAGTCTTTAAGTATTGGAAAGCTGTCATGCCGCTCATCCGTGGCAAGTGAATTTTTTCCCCCCAATTCTAATTTTCACTCAAAAGCTCGAGTTTTATCAGCAACAAAAATTGTCAGTTGCTTTCCTTTGTGTGACAGGGTTACTTTGTTTGTTAAAATGTCTGCCAAATACCTACATCTGAATAACTATTCTCTCAAGTACAAAATTGCATTCCATGGGGGGAGAAAAGAGCGAACAGTTTATCTTGCATCTCAAATATTTGTGGAGGATTGTCTTTTGCATAAGATAACCATCCTACTTTGATACACAGCAGAAATGCTTTCTGTGTAGTTCCCATTCAGTCACACATTAGTGTGAAACTGGCTATTTTTTCCTCTGTGAGTGCATGGGGATGAGGATACAGTGACATCCAGTATAGGTTGGTGCCACTGCTTCGATTCGTGCTAAGGTACCAGCAGTTTTGCCCCCCTTTGCTTTTGTACCATCAGCTCAAATGTCAACACAGCAAAAAGGCAATTAACACTGTGGTTTTCTTAAGGAAATAGCTTTGACCTTGAAGACCCTCTGAAAAATGTCTTGGGGGTCCTGGGAGCCCATGAAACATCCTTTGATGGTTGAGAACCACTGCCCTCAAGCAACAATTAGCAGTAGAAATCCAGAGTCAGCTGGTAGAGAAAAATAATCATTCCTCTTGATCCCAGGAGATTCGTGTCTAGTCCCAGCCCTTCTCTGGGTCTCAGTTGTATCTTCTGTAAAAAGGGATAATAATGTCTTCTTTACAGAGTTGCTGTGAGAAGTCAATCATAATGATGCGGTGAAAGTGCATTTTTGTGGATAAAGTTCTGGGAAAAGAAAAAGAACTAGGTTCTTTCGGAGTCTCTGAGCATCCTTAGGGAAGGGAGAAGCCAGGCCTCGAGTCATGTTGCCAAGATGGTCTCTACTATGCCCATGACAGTCAAGCTAGAAGGGGAAGGAACTCCTCCCCATAGTGCACCCTCCAGGGAGTGAAAAGGACCTTGAAGCCCCTCCCCTCTCCTACTCCTTTGCCCGCCCCCCCCACCCTTGAATCTCAAGTGGGCCCTCGGTTCTACCCAGCAACCCTACATTTATTTCATTGGTTTGTTCTTCCACAGTCCAAGACTACCACAGAAGAAAAATTACTCCTGTAAAGGGCTCCAGAGCTAAGCAAAGAATTCTTGGACTTGACACTAAAAAGCACACAATCCATAAGAGGAAAAATTGATCAATCGGACCTCATCGAAGTTAAAAGAGTTTGCTCTGTGAAAGACCCTATTAGGATGAAAAGACAAGCTGCACCCTGGGAGAAAATATTTGCAAGTCATTTACCTGACAAAAAGCTTGTATCTAGAATATATAAAGAACTTTAAAAAATGAACAGTAAAAATAGCTAGAAAATAGAACAGAAAGTGAACAAAAATCACCAAACATTTCACGGAAGAGGGTATATAGATGACAAGCAGGAATATGAAAAGATGTTCATCATCACTCCCAGGTGGGGCTAGTGGTAAAGAACTTTCCTGCCAGTGCAGGAGATGTAAGAGATGCGGGTTCCATCCCTGGGTCGGGAAGATCCCCTGGAGGAGGAAATGGCAGCCCACTCCAGTATTCTTGCCTGGAGAATCCCATGGACAGAGGAGCCTCTCGGACTGCTGGTGGGCTACAGTCCATAGCTTTGCAAAGAGTCAGACACGACTGAAGCGACTTAGTAGACGTCATTACCAGTAGGAACACAAATTAAGACCATGACGAGATATCTTGGTTGTGACGTTTTATAGTTTGGCAAGACGTTACAATTGAGGGGAAATGGGTAAACAGGATCTCTCTGTATTATTTTCTTGCAGCTGCATATAAATCTACAAGTATCTTGAAATATAGGGGTGGGATGGGGAGGGAGAAGGGAGGGAGGTTCAAGAGGGAGGGGATATATGTATACCTATGGCTGACTCATGTTGAGGTTTGACAGAAAACAGCAAAATTCAGCAAAAGCAATTATCCTTAAATTAAAAAATAAATTAAAAAAAAGAATAATGTGACCCAGGAATGGAAAAAGTAAATTATTTACTTAAAAAAAAATGGATAGATGATGTCACAGCCCAGCTCCAGACCTCAAAGTTTCCTGTCATACCTAGAATAAATCCAGACTATTGATCATGTCTAACAAGCCCTAAAGGGTTTGGCCCCCTGCCTCCAATTTTATTTCCTACCTCACTCTTCCTTACTCTTTTCTTTGAACACAGGCATATGATCCTTTGAGTGTTCAAGCTTGTTCCTGCCTCAGGGCCTTTTTACACTTGACGTTTCCTCTGCTGGGAGCCCACTTTCCCCACATTTGCATGATTTACCCTCATCATTCAGATCTTGATCAAATCTGATCAAATACCATGCCTTAGAAAATCCTTTCTCAACTACTCTACCCAAAATAGCACCCATAGTCTCTTTCTCATTTTTCCCTTGGCAGTTTATTATGTGTGGATTTACTTATTTGCATGTTTCTTGTCTCCTCAACTAGACTGCAGGCTCGATGTGGTAGGATAGGGTAGGGTTCTTGTCTATTATATTTCCCACAGCAACTCTACAGGCACGGCACATGGGAGCTGCTCAGTAAGTCCATCAAGTGAATGAATGAATATAAAATGGCAAGTTGATGTAGGTAAATGTTTGCTTTGCTGCATATTACTCTGTACTGAGTTCTCCTTACATTCCTTGCAAAGCAAATCTGCTGAGGCCTGGGGAACTAATTTTTCCATAAATAGAGCTAGGTTTGAGTCTCACTTTGACATGAAGGCCATGTGGATCTGAGCAAATCACATCAGCCTTCTGTGTCTCCTTACTGCATCTGAAATGAGGATGGTCCTAAGGAGCCTGGGGATAATAAGATGTCAGTATCTCTTTCCTAAACCCGCTCCTCCTCTTGGTTCCTGTCTTAGCACATGGTACCACCGTCCACCCACTCGCCCAAACCAGGAACCTGGATGACTCAGTCTCCGTGCCTTCCTATTTCACTGCCCCCACACCCAAGCAGTTGCCAGGTCTTAACTAGTCTTCTCGTAAACCTCTCCCACCATTCTTCCACTGCTGTCTTTTCTCTAGTCATCATCTCTTGCCCAAACCATTGCAGTATCCTCCCTAATTGGTCTTCCCCTTATCATCCATAGCACTGATGAAATAGCTTTTCTATTTTGCAAATCTGATTATATCAGTACCTTACCTAAAACCCTTAAATCATGCTCCATCACTTTCCATAGAGAGCAGATCCTTTACTTAGCACTGATCTAGCACTGCTCATTTCGTAATCCCGTTGCCCTTCCCTCCCTAACACTTCCTGTAAGCTCCAATCACATGCTGAAACAAGCCCTTCTCAGTCCCCTCTCCCAGACTTTGCTCATGTTGTTCCTTCTCTTTGCTTCCTGGCACCTCCAAGACTGTCAAGGCTCAGCTTAGCATCACCTAGTGGCAGCCCTGACTTGCCAGTCTGCTCGGCATCCGTCTCTATACTTCCATAACCCACACCTGAGTCGATCGCAGCACAGGGCTTAACACACAGTAGACCCTTAATAAATGTTTACCAAATGAGTCATTAGTTAATAAGAAGTATAAAGAATATTATATGCAGTTAATATTAAATGCAAAAAATCACCCATTTTCAGAACTCTTCCAACCCAGTGGGTGTTCTTGGCCAAAGAATGAAGTCTGGATTCAAAGAGATGTGGGATCGAATCCCAACCCTGCCACCTACTAGCCGAATGACCTTGAGCCTTAACCTCAACGAGGAAAATAATGAGACTTCTACAAAGTGTTGTCATGAACATTCAGTGAAATCAAGCAGGAAAAGCACAGAGAATATGAAGCTTGGCACATAGTAAGCATCCAGTATAGTATATTAGTATACCTCCCTCTAGTGGTCTTGGCACACGAAAAGGAGGAAAAAAAAAAAAGAGGATCAAGAGGCACCAGGGGAGTGAGGATGAATGAGAGAGTGGACAGAGTGAGGTCTTGGTCTGAAGAGCAGCAAAGGAAGTGGGCAGGAAGCAGCTTAAGGGAGTGGATGCCACCTTTTGCAAACAACTAGAGCAGCTGAGACTGAAGGGACTGGATGGATATTCCTAGCCTGCTGGTGGAGCTGAGAGCACTGAGGTATTTTCCAGAGTTAGAAAAAGTGGAGGGAGGCTTAGGCTCATCTCCAACTTGTGGCCATCCTATCTGAAGGCTGTTTCCCTGCCCTCCTTCCACCAGGGCGTTACAAGCACCTGATTGATGCTCAGCACTGCTGCGCTGAAGGGTGAGCGCTGAAAGGGAAGTCCACAGAGGTCAGTCTGGGGCCTAGAAAGAGCCCTGGATTCAGCCTGGGTTACACTCTGGGTGAACCCATTATCAGCTGTGTAACATCAGCCTCCTCATTCAACTTTTCTAATCTTCAGTTTGCTCATCTGTAAAATGGGGATAAACTACCTACTTTGAAAGATTTAAGAGGTGAGATAAAGATGGAAAATGTTTAGTGCAAAATAGTCTAAATCATAATTCCCTCCCTCTCATCCAGCTTGCTCAGTTTTCATTTAGTCTTAGCACCCTGACCTAGTATCTTGTAGAATTTACTTGTTTATTCTCATTTCTGTCTACAAGAGAACATCAACTTCAGGAAAGCAGGGACTTTGTTCAATGCCTTGTTTGCCACTGTAATCCCAGCACCCCAGCAGTGTCTGAATTTAATAAATGAACAAATGAATTCTATTCATTTAATCTCTTCCACTAGAGTGTAAGGGGGCATCCCAAGTGACTCAGTGGTGAAGATCCCACCTGCCAACGCAGGAGACACAGCTTCGATCCCTGGGTTGGGAAGATTCCCTGGAGAAGGAAATGGCAACCCACTCCAGTATTCTTGTCTGGGAAATCCCATGGGCAGAGGAGCCTGGTGGGCTACAGTCCATGGAGTCGCGAAAAGAGTCGGACATGACTCAGCAACTAAACAAACAATAAACTTCATGACAACAGGATTCTATCAGTTATTTATTGTGTTAAAATAAATTGCCCCAAGACTTAGTGGTTTAAAACAATGAGAATCATGGTATCTGTGGATTGGGAATTTGAGAGGGGCTCACAAAAGCGTCGGATGCGACTGAGCGACTAAGCTCAGCATGGGAGGGCAGGTCAACTCAAGGGCTCTCATAATGTTGAACCTCAGATGCCAGCGGGGTTATAGTCATCTGAGAACCTAACAGAGCCTGGAGGACCCGTCTCCAAGGCGGCCCGCTCACGCGGCTGACGGTTGCTGCTGCTGTTTCCTCTCCCCGTGAACATTTGTCAGGCCGGTGTTGACTGCCTTCCTGACATGGCAGCTGGCTTCCCCTAGAGCATACAATCCAACAGACCATGAAGGAAGCTGAAAAATGCCTCTATGATCAAATCTATACTCCAGGGCATTAGAGTCCCACGTCATCCCGCCACGCTCTATCGGTCACACAGTCCAGTCTCAATTCACTCGGAAGGAAACCATATGAACGTGTGAATACCAGGAAGTAAGGACCATTGGAGCCATCCTGGAGACTGGCTGCCACAGGGATAGTTTGTCAATGTGACACCCATGCCTGGATACCTGGTTGGCATTCAAAAAGCATGAATCTGAATGGACATGCGTGTTGCAGTGCTAAGCATCACAAGGAACTCAGACCCTGCCTTCAAGGAGCTGACCTCCTAGTGGAGGAGATAGATACATAAAGAGACATTTATGACTCTGTGTCCCACAGTGGGAGATGGTTTAAAAATTCCAGGAAGATGTCTTAGTCTGCTGCAGACTGAGATGAGGAAAGAGTTCCTGGAGTGAGTGACATGGGCAGAATTCTGAAGCATGAGTTGAAGTAAGCAAGGGAGAAACGAAAGGAAATTCCAAAGAAGGGGGATCGCACATACAAAGTTCCAAAGAAAGAAAGAGAGACAGAAGGAGGGTGAAAACAGATATATCAGCAGAGTCGTGTTTATTCCCCTTTTATATCCATCAGACTTTCATTTAGTTCTCTTGCCTATAGTAATAATATACAGCATTGTGTGTGCGCTTCTAATCAACACATGTGGAGCACCACCCAGGGAGCAGGCTCTATGCTAAGTGCAGGGAATGCAAAGACTAATATTGTGGATGGCTCTGGTTTGTGAGCAACTAGGAATGTGAAAGGATAGGGCAAAGGCATGTGCCTTTGAAAGTACAATAGTTTGTAAGTATTATGATGTGTTTCAGAGTAGTATAAATTCCTAGAGGCATGTGGCAAGGACTTGGAGAGCTAAAAGGGGTCGCTATTATAGACATTTGGAGGAAGAACCTGCTGAGAAAATCTGAGACCAACCTGATCCGATGGTCAAGAAAGATACCGTTTTTTTTTCAGACTGATTCAGTCTCTTGCAACACCTTTCCTGCATGCCTTCATCACCCCCCACCCCTGAGGGGCTCAGGGGAAAGATGGGCTGGGAAGGTGGTGTGTGGCAGGGGAGTTGTGTGGGGGTCTGGACATCCCATTGTATTTCTCAGGTGGCACTATTGGTAAAGAACACTCCTGCTAATGCAGGAGACTTAAGAGACCTGGGTTCGATCCTTGGGTCGGGAAGATTCCCTAGAGTAGGGCATGGCAGCCCACTCCAGTATTCTTCCCTGGAGAGGAGAATTCCACAGATAGGGAAGCCTAGCAGGCTGCAGTCCTGGGTTGAAAAGACTGTAGGGTTGAAAAGAGTCAGACATGACTGAAGGGACTTAGCACGGGTGTCCCATATGGCACGTCCCACTGCATCATGGACAGATTCTAGTCTCACAAGACTCCTGAGGATTCGAGGAGTTTATCTACTTATTTATTTATTTTGAATATTTCTTCATTTAGCTTCTCCAGTCTTAGTTGTGGCACATGGGACCTTTAGTCTTTACTTGTAGCATGTGGAATCTTAGTTCCCTGACCAGGCATCGAACCCAGTCCCCTTGCATTGGGAGCTCAGTCTTAGCCACTGGACCACGAGGGAAGTCCCCACAAGGAATTTAGAACCCAGAGGACTGCAGCTAGTTCTTCCCACCTCCCCTGAGCTCCCCATGGCCTCAGGGCAGCCACTCCCCAGGCTCTGAGGGCCCCCACCTTACACAGCCCAGGGATATCAGTTGACCACCCATGAAGTCTTCTTTACACTAAGGGACATTAACTTCACCCTAACCATGATTGCCCACGCCTCCAAGACACTGAGAAACCTCCTGTCCAGGCTGCATGAGTCAGTCAAGGCACAGCCCCCGTAGTGATAATCTCCATAGAGCACATTCTGTCCCTGCCCTCACCCCTGGTGACAAACAGGACCCGACGTCAGCAAAGCATGAGGAGGAGGTCAGGTCTCTGAGGGGTGGGGTTAAGATCACTCTGGAATGGCTTCATGGCGGAGGTGTCCTTTATGTTGAACCTTGGGAGATGTGTCTGCCAGACAGACCGGATGGGGAAGGGTCTTGGGGAAGGAAAACAGCTTGAACAAAGAGCAGCAAGACCCACCGGCCCTTTGAGTAGCTGTGGGAGCCCCTGGGGTGGGTCAGAGTAGAGCACGGGTAGTGGTAAATCCAGAGGGAGGCAGAGCCTGAGTCATAGAGGACCCCGTGGCCAGTACAAAAGTGTGCACTCTGCCCTAAAGGTCAAGATTTGGGGAGTTATTTTAGGGTTCTGAACCAGAGAGTAACGTTGGAGCAGGCTTTCCCTTTCAAAGACATGTGACTCCAGATAAGATACTTAACCTCTTCATGCCTCAGTTTCCTCTCTGTGACTCAGTTTCCACATCTGTGAAATGGTTAATGTGAGTATCTTTTTTTTTGTTGTTATTTTTTAACTTTTGGAGTTAAAAAACAAAACCCCTGTCTGGGCCCTTCCCTGGAGCTGTCAGCATTACTGGGGAGATATGCTGTGAGGCCAGAATGGAGAGTCACCAGGGACCTCACCTAACTGTCCTGGTCACTGATCCCTGGGGTGATAACAACACCGCAGAGCCTGGTGGAGAAGGGCAACTCTGTCTCTGGCCCCATGGCAGGTCCTCAGTGGCCGGCTGTAGCTCTGTTTGCCAGGCCAGATGGAGCTGGCTCTTGTTAGGTCTCCGCATGTTTTCTAGACCACTGCTGTCTGAAATTGCATGGAAAACGGCTATGAGCTCAAGTCTCAGCTCCTCCTTATCTCAGATCATATCCTGCTATGATGGAAACCTCTCAGGAATATTCCTTCTGACTATAGTTTCCCTCTGGTGGACTTTGTTGAATGAGCCTCTAGCACTTCCTTCTACCTTGCTGGCAATTTTCCTGCTCTCCCCTTGTCACTATTGACATTTTGGGCCAGATCATTCCTTGCTGTTGGGACTGACCTGTGGATTATAGCCTATTTAAGCAGCATCCCTGCCTCTACCTAGTAGATGCCAGTGGTACCACCCCCTCCAGTTGTGACAACCAAAAATAACTCCTGCCATTGCCTAATGTCGCCTGGGCAGTCTCCACTGCTTGTGAGTCTTTGAGGGCGGGGTTCATATCTAGTTTGGCTTCTTATCTCTTCCAGTGCCTTTCACAGTGCCTGGCACCTGGTCAGTGTTTGCTCGGTGACTGTGAGAAGAACTTACTGTGTGATGGTTCATGTTTGTAGGTTCAGGGGCTGGAGAGTTTCGTGAGATGGGAATGTAGAATGTCTCTCTCAATTTGTCTTTCTTCCTCCCACACAAGTGTGTAGCAGGCCCTGGGCCTCTCTGTCGCTGCAAAGACTTGTGCCCAAACTCTTGTTTCCAAAAGTCCATGAAGGTGAACAGGGTTTGAGAATAAAATGGTTTTTCTTTGGATTTCTTTTTTTTTAATTGTTTGACTGCAGCGGGTCTTAGTTGTAGCAGGTGGGATCTTCGGTGCCTCCTGAGGTTTCTTTCATCAGGGTGCGTGGACTTTCCAGTTGTGGCACGCAGGTAGTTGGAACCTGTGGGTTTAGTTGCTCCTCGGCCTGTGGGATCTTAGTTCTTCCACCGTCAGAGGCGGAACCCACATCCCTGGCATGGTAAGGCAGATCCTTACGCACTGGACCACCAGGGAGGTCCCTTTTCTCTGGATTTAGAAGAAATTTCCAGAGGCTTGGACAGGAAGTAAGAGAAAAGTCTGTGAGTCCCCAAGGCTGTGGCTGGAAATTGTGAACCAAGAGATGTGATCCTAGGCAGGGACCCCTGGGCTCGGCCACGACTTTGGGTTCCAGGTGTGGGCACAGAAGTGGCAGAGCCCACCTGGCCTGAGATAATGGACATCTGAGGGGGAGCTGGGGGTCCTGGTGACTAGTGGGATCCTCTGGAAACCTGGGCATTGTGTAAGATCTCAGATCCCTGGCACAAACTCTGGAGGGCTCAGGGAACAGAAACTCTGAGAATGACTGAGGCAGTATGAAACTGGAGATGAAATCAAGTTGATTTATTGAAAACAAAAATATGCCACTGGACCTGCTGGTTGGTTTTTGTACTAAGTGTGAAGGGACAAAATAATAATAGCTAATATTTATTGAGTGCTTAGTATGTACCAGACACGGTTCTTTCAGGTTTTGGTGAATTGTCTCTTTTTAATTTTCGGGGCATCCCAGATGGTTCTAGTAGTAAAGAACCTGCCTGACAATGCAGGAGACAGGGACGCAGGTTCAATCCCTGAGTCTGGAAGATCCCCGGGAGGAAGGCATGGCAACCCACTCCAGTATTCTAGCCTGGAGAATTCCATGGACAGAGGAGCCTGGCGGGCTACAGTGCATAGGGTCCCAAAGAGTCAGACATGACTGAAGTGACCTAGCATGCACGCATGCGTCCTCTTTTAATTTTCACAGTATTCCTATTAGTAGGTTCCCCTGTAATCACCAATTGAGGGATGAGGCACTGGTGATACAGTCTAGCTGAACAACTTGCTCCAAGGTTTAGCTCTACGTGGTGGAGGCAGAATATGTAATAACAATAGCAAACACACGTAACACTTACTGTGTCAGGCACCATATCATGAGCTTTACATGAGATAATTTACTTAATCTTTGCAACAACCTAGTGAGGTAGGTATTTCCACCACTCCCATTTATAGAGAAACAAATGGAGAAGTAAGAGATTAATTTGCCCACGTCTCGCAGCTCATATTTGGCAGACTTAGAATTTGAACTTGGAAAGTCTGGGTGAAAAGTTGTGTGTCCAACCCTAATGTAGTGCTTCTGAAACTCCCGGAAGAATGCAAGCCCTTAACTGTACTCTGCTGGGTGGGTACCTGGATATTCACAAATGATCAAGTGGTTAAACAGGCTTTTGGGGAGGAACCAGAGGGTGGTTAGAACCAGTATGTCTTATGTTCCAACGAGAAGAATCAGGTGAAGCTTTGAGTTGTTAGCTGAGCTCTGAAATTTTCAAATAATACTGAACTGGAGATCATGGCACCCAACCGAGTCATTAGCTTTCTTTATCTCTATAATAGGGACAGAATGGCCATGATATTCTTTAGACTCTGGAGAAAATTGGTTAAAATGAAGTTTTTTTTGTTTTCCTTTGAAACTGCAAAACCGGTTCTTTTTACATATGCAATTAAAAACAGCTAGCATGTTAAAATGGGCTTTCTGAGTAGCTCAGATGGTAAAGAATCTGCCTGCAATGCGGGAGATTTGGGTTCGATCCCTGGGTCGGGAAGATCCCCTGGAGAAGGAAATGGCATCCCACTCCAGTATTCTTGCCTGGAGAATCCCATGGCCAGAGGAGCCTGTTAAAAATGTCTGCCTAGGAAAAAACTTGCAGTTAACCTTTGCCGGGGCTTCTCTGGTGGCTCAGATGGTAAAGAATCCTCCTGCAATGCGGGAGACCTGGTTCGACCCCTGGGTTGGGAAGATCCCCTGAAGGATTCTATGGACAGAGGAGCCTGGCAGGGTACAGTCCATGGGGTCACAGAGATGGAGACAAAGCAACTTAACACATAATAGGGACATCAGTGCTGATCTGAGCCTTGGTAATTGAGCTTAGCAACTCCTTGTAATATGTCTACCAGAGACATTAGCCATCTGTAGCATACTAAGAGGAGAATCCAAGTAAGTCATAGAGGAACAATGGAAGGAATTGAGAATGTTCAACTTGGAGAAATCTGAAGGGAACACAGATGTTTTCAACAACCCTGAGGACCTGGGGTCAAGCCAACCAGGAGTCAGGCTCTCCTGATACTTGCTGGTTTGTTCTCAGCCACCCAGAGTGCTTTGGGTCATGCTTGATCAGTTCATGTCCCATAGCAGGCTCCGCAGGTACAATGGGCAGACTTTGTTTAGTCCCTGATTTTGAACTAACAGTAAACACAGTCATTGGGATCTTTTTGTTTGTTTGTTTTTATTTTAGATAACCAGAAAAACATAAACTTAGGAATGATATTGGTAATAACAAATTCATCTTATTGTTTAATAGCTGTGGTACTAACATTGCAGTTATGTGAGAAAATGCTCTGTCCAACCCCACCTACTTTAAAAAAACAAAAAAAAAGGTGTACTTTTTTAAAAAAGTGAGATAACTTACTACATAGAGTTTGCTTTAAAATACTTCTGAAAAAAATAGGTTGGCTGGATGAAACAAGTGTGGCAAAAGGTTGATGGTTGTTGAAGCTGGGTGATGACTCATAGTGTCCTATAGTCTATATGTCTTCATTTCAAAGCTTTTTATAATAACTGTATTCATGTGTAATTTTTACCCATAGATATTTTGACAGTTAAGGAAGATGGGTCAAGTGGCTAAATTTGATGCTGAGATTTCTTAATGCTTCATTTAATAGACTCCAGTAGCCAACAAAGGTAAAAGGCAGAGGTTTGGGTCTAGGTCACTCCTACACTCATTTCTACACTTGCTTAAACCTCACTTAAGGCAGGAGAACACATCCCAGGCAGGTCAGGGAGCATTCTCTAAAGGAACTTTATCTCAAGCAAACTGCCCCACCTGTTATTTCCTTATCAAGTACATCCTTATTCATGGTGACATGAAGGCTTCTTGGCAGATACCTTATCCCCTGAGATAACACCTTCATCAGAAGTCAAATTTAGGATGGCCCTCAGTCACATGGGAGAAGTCAGCCATAGGACTGGAGACCTTGAAAACTTGGCATTGAGTCATGTCTTGTAGTGGTCTTTCTTCTTCATTGAGGGCAGACATTCTTAGTGCCTTCCACAGAACTTTGCATATAATAGTCACTCAGACACTCCAGTTACTGCAGATGGAAGTCCTTGATTTTAGATATACACAATATAGTATGTTTATAGTATGGCAACTTTTGTATAATAAAGAGGGCAATAAATATTAGTAAATATACATATAAACATGTATAAATACATATATACTTATATTTTCAAAAAGAATGAAAAGATAACCCCCAAACTAATGAAAATGGTTATCGCAGAGGGAGGGAACAGGATGGAGGGATGAAATTGAAACTTCTTTGGCAGTACCAGCTATTCAGTATTATGTTTTAGCCTGGGGTAATTCCCCCCTTCCCCAATGGATATTTGGCTACATCTGGGGGCATTTCTTGTTGTCAGAACTGGAAGGTTGCTACTGGCCTCTTGAGTGGGTAGAAGGTAGAAGCTACAATGCATAGGGGTATTCCTAAATAAAGAATATATCATAAAGGCAAGAAGAACCAGAAGTTACCTTTTCAAGATCACACTATCAGTGTTCTACTGACCATACAGGCATTGAAATGATTATAGGTACCTTCTAAAGGTACCTATAAAGCACGTAACTGATTGTCATTTGTCATTAGGATTCGAGATTTTGAGCATAAAAGAGATACAAGTACAAAATCAAAGATATTAAGTTAAAACCCTGTAGTCTTAAAAATATATATATTTATTTTGAGTGTTACTTGCGGCACACAGAATATGGCATGTGGGATCTAGTTCTCCGACCAGGGAAGGATCCCAGACTTCCTGCATTGGGAGCAGGGTAGTCTTATCCACTGGACTACCAGGGAAGCCCCTGGATTCTATAATCTTCCATGTTCCTATGTCTGGTGCCTCAGTGGTCCTTGGCTTCTCTCCCTCCACTAGGCAGTTCATCCTCCAAAGTGGGTTTTGGGCTGCTCACAGCAGAGTGGTCTCAGGGTGTAGATGAGCTTCTTTCAAAGTTGCTGGCATCCAAGAGGCAGAAAGCAAGGGCCCCAGGCCAGTTAAGGACTGTGTCTGAGCATGCAGCATTACTTCCACTGTGTTCTAGTAGTCAAAGCAGTCCCAAAGCCTCCTGACTTCAAAGGGGTGGTGCCTCTTGATGCAGGGTTGGGGGGGTGAGGGTGGCACAATGGTGGCACAGAAGAGTGTGCAGGATGGGAGATGCTATGTGGCCAACTTTGAAAACCACGATCAGTCACGGTAAGTTGGTAGATGATGATCCACAGGGCCCAGACTGCCCCCCTGGTGGCTGCAAACAGGGCTTTTGGGTCCAGGCACCTCAAGGAACGGCAGGTTCCCAACCCACCTGACCAGTTCCCTCACCTCCAATAGCTGCCAGGACTCTGTGATAGTAGGAATGCTGGTGAAACTTGCCTGGGTTAGAATAAACCCAGAGGACTACAGAGCCAACTGAAGGAGAGAGATGGGGGGAGAGGGATTTGATGACAATGACATGTGTGAGTCCCTAGTGGGGGCCCGAAGGAGCTTTAGCAAAAAACTCAGACTTTGTCCCAAGCCTGTCTCAAGCACCACTGTTCAGAGTTCTCTGCCAGAACTAAGGATGTTGCCTTTCCACTTAAGCCTGTTTATCTGGCTGGGCTGCAGACAGCCACACTGAGGTTTGAGACACTAGGGCTAGGCAGAGCGTGTGTGTGTCGGGGGACAGTCAGTAAGTCAAGTTTGTAGGCTAAACCTATGCCAGACCAGATTGTGGCTGTAGTTCTTTGCACATGAAATGAATTGGAAGGAAATAGACAAAAGCCTACTTGTGGTTTCCTGGGGAATTTTATTGCCTGGAAAACTACCATTCTGCCCTTTTAAAACCCTTGACCCAGAAGCAGGTCTAGGCTCCAGCCCCACACCGGCAGGAGGGAACCGTGTCTCCAAGAGGGATACGACCTTGAAAGCTATTTCAGATGAACCAGGCAGAAGTCCATAGAGTGTGTCAGCCAAGGGTGGTTCCCCTGGAGGGCAGAGCCGGGATGGCCAGATGGACCCACCAAACAGTCTACTCACTGACAGAGATGAAAAGTCTTTCCAGTCCTTGCCTGGTACCATTTGATCGTTGCTGCAGCCCAGCGACTTGTGTGTTTTCTTTTCACCCCCCTTCTGAATGGGACTTATTACTGAAGTTTTCCTGTTCCTATGCAGCCATTGAGCTGGGGGGAGACCACTTGTCTCTTTAAGTGGTAGTACCACCATGAGCTACACCTGGCTCTGACTGCTTATTGGATCAGAAGCTCCTGGTCTTTGAGCTGAATCAAAGCACTTGGGATTTGGGGCTTGTCTGTCTTGGACCACGGGGGAGATGTGTCTGTATGAGGAGTGCCTGCAAACACTTGGTGGCCAAAAGCGTGGATGGTGGCAGACATCCTTAGGCTAGGTCTAGATCTTAGGCTAAGACCTAGACCAGTGCTAGGTCCTCCCTTCTTTTAGACTATAAGGCACTTGATTCTTGTCTGGGCGTCTGGCCAGCATGTTTCCAGCCTCTCTTGCTGCTAGATACTGGCAAGTTCCCGAATGAAAATGAGCAGAGTAACCTCGGGGTCATGCCCTTGAAAGGAAGGGGCTTATCTCCCCTTCCCTCCCCTTCCCCCACCCTGCTACTGGCATTCAGAAGTGTTTGGAAACCATTTTGGACCATGCAATCTAAGGGTGATCCTGCTGCTGCTAAGTCGCTTCAGTCGTGTCCGACTCTGTGTGACCCCATAGACAGCAGCCTACCAGGCTCCACCGTCCCTGGGATTCTCCAGGCAAGAACACTGGAGTGGGTTGCCATTTCCTTCTCCAAAGAAAGGGTGATCCTAGGAGTGGTCAAACTGTGTCAAAACTTCAGAACCTATCAAAACTCAGCTGACTAGAAGTCATCTTCTTTTCATTTTTGAGGCTTTTATAAATGCAGTAACTCTGGGAAAGTACAGAAATTGTAGCCTATAAAAATTACTGTGGGGGTAATGGATACATGTGGGGGAGAATGGATACATGTATATGTATGGATGAATCCCTTCTCTGTTCACCTGAAACTATCACAGCATTGTTAATCCGCTGTATCCCAATACAAAATTTTTTCGGTGTTAAATTTTTTTAAAAATTACTGTAATACTTGGAAAGGTATAAAAGTGTTAACCTTGGGAAGTTATAAAATTAAAAGATGAGAATGAAGAAAGTAAAGAAACAAACTTAAATTCCTGGTATTAGCTCTTTTACTGCTGATTTTAATAATGCAAGTGTATTAGCTTTTCAGGTGCGCTACACTGATGGGTGACCAGTGAAAGTGAAAGTTGCTCAGTCGTGTCCCGACTCTTTGTGCCCTGTGGACTATACAGACCATGGAATTCTCCAGGCCAGAATACTGGAGTGGGTAGCCTTTCCCTTCTTCAGGGGATCTTCCCAACCCAGGGATCGAACCCAGGTGTATCGCATTGCAGGCAGATTCTTTACCAACTGAGCCACCAGGGAAGCCTGGGTGTTCTCCCTCTTACTGCCCATCTCTAAAGTTCCTCGTAGAGTTAACCAAAGATGCAGCATGTTGTCGAAGTCTGGGGTCATAAAGAGTTGGATATGTGTCTAAACACATCTGTAGTGCAGTTCTTACCCCACGACCCCCGCCCCCCCCCAAAAAAAAGTATATCCCTCTGGAAATACTGTGTTCAGGGTAGGAGACTAACAGAGTTAAGGAGGTCATTTTCATAGTCTCTGCTGTGGGAATATCTTGCTATGGGATTGTATCATTATTTCAGGAAGAATCTATGCCAACCATCTATACACTCAGTTGAAAATATGCTCATGCATGCATGTGTGCTAAGTCGCCTCAGCCTTGTCTGACTCTTTATGACCCTATGAACTGTGGCCCACCAGGCTCCTTTGTACATGGGATTCTCCAGACAAGAATATTGGAGTGGGTTGCCGTGCCCTCCTCTAGGGGATGTTCCCAACCCAGGAATCGAACTTGGGTCTCCTAAGTCCTCCTG
This sequence comes from Giraffa tippelskirchi, assembly GCF_054371585.1. Lineage (NCBI taxonomy): Eukaryota > Metazoa > Chordata > Mammalia > Artiodactyla > Giraffidae > Giraffa > Giraffa tippelskirchi. The sequence continues at coordinate 62,049,279 of NC_137280.1, forward strand.
AATTGGCAGGCAGGTTCCTTACCACTAGCGCCACCTGTACTAGTACATGCGTGCTAAGTCTTGTTCAACACTTTGCAACCCATAGACTGTAGCCCACCAGATCCCTCTGTCCATGGGATTCTCCAGACAAGAATACTAGAGTGGGTTGCCATTTCCTTCTCCAGGGGATATTCCCGACCCAGGGGATGGAACCCGAGTCTCGTGTGTTGCAGGTAGATACTTTACCATTAGTGCCAGCTGGGAAGTCACAGATACGTTCATAGACCTCCTAAGTTTTTGAGCTGTACATCACCAGCACATCGCCTCCTCGCACAGAGGAGGAGAAAGCAGAGTAGTTTCCCTGACATCTATGAGCAGGATCTGCCCCTTGGCTTCCCAGTATCTCAGGAAACATTTCCCTGGAGTATAATCATTTCTGTAATCAAAGCGACATGCCATGCATGTGTTGTCTCCTACGTAAGGTGTTTAGAGCATGTGAAAGAATCTCATTTATTAGATTCACAGTCTTAATCATCTGTTTATATAACAGCTTGATTACAAATTTGTAGTCAGTGTTTAAAAGTCCAGGGAAATGTAATGTTAAGTTTTTAGGTTTTGGTTGATTATGTATAAATAGTGAATAAATATTTAGAAATGTGAGTGCTGAATATTAAAAGAAATGTTGTTTTAGAAGTTAACGAGTTAGTATATGGATTAAATAAAAGACAGGTGAAATTTCTGTAATAGTCACTTAAGACATTAATGCTATGCCTAGTCAAGAATAAGGGATATAAAAGCTAGTTTACTAACTTATGTGAGTTTCAGTTTCCTTATCTATACAGACAAGGGGTTGGACTCTTGTCTTTGCTAAGGTTTTATCCACTTCTAAGATACCAGATTATTAAAATTCAGAAACTCTTTTGCTCATGTTTATACCAGATTTTTTTTTCTATCTCAGAACAATCAACAACACAGGTAAATGGAAGTCAGATCCTCCATAACAGCTTATAACGGCAGCATGCTTTTCATTCTTTTATATCATAGCTGCCTCTGTGTAAATAGACTGTCAGCATTTCATTAAGGCACATGTCTGATAGATTTGCCAGGCACACTTACACTCAAAACCCAGCCCCTCTCACAGATAATTACCAGCTTCAGCACATCTTGGCTGTTTTCAGTCAGTTTCCTCATTCTGTGCACCAGCTCCCCACAGCAATGGAAGAGAACAAACAGCACTGCCCACTTCTTATGACATTTTCCATCAAATTTTTGCAAAGGTCAAACATTTGAATAGTGCTTGGCTATTTACAGAACAACTTCCGTTTCTCACAATTACCCTCGTTTTATAGATTTAGAACTAAAACTCGGAGAGGCCAAATGACTCCTCAAAATCACATGGCTAGTAAGTAGCAGGGCAGGGCTCACACCCAGGTATGTCTGACTTTAAGCACGATGGCTTTTCCATAAAAGTAGCCCCAAGTGAGAGCGACATCTCTGTACCACGTAGGGTGGTCGTGAAAGTTGTTTTCCCACTTGGAAAATAGAAACTCTGAGTAATGCTGATTCCAGTACCTCCTCTCCACTATATTTGTTCTTAGCCAAGGTTGACTTTAAAGGCTGGATAGAAGGGAAAAAAAGCCCATGGTTTCCATTAAAATGTATCAATCAATAAAGAGATCTCAGGGAGCTCCAAAAATGTTGATGCTTTTCTTCCTTCTGTCTGTGCCTGGCACTTAACTCTGGTATAACACCATGGAGGAGTGTATTTTTCCCTCCCAACTGTTAACTGCCAGCTGGTAACTGCTAACTGACCAAGGTTGCCTTGCTGAGGTCACGCCTGGTCATGTGACTTCCTTTGGCCAGTGAAATGTGAGCAGAAGTGATATGTACGTGGTACCAACAGAAGCTTTGAAGAGCTAGCTACTCTCTTATTTCCACTCTCTCCTTTTCCCCCCCGTATCATGAGATCAGCATCTTCTAGATACAGGCTGGTCCTACTAACTTGGTTCCCTAATGAAGAGTGGAGCAGAGTTTCAGGGAACCTGTAGAGATCAAGTAATGTGATAAACCTTCATTGTTGTCAACTACTGGGGTTTGGGGCACCATTTGTTATTGCAGCATAATTTACACTAAGCCAACAGGTTCAAGCATTTATGCCATTCTATTGCAAATAATTGTAGACTTCAAGGGACACTAGGCTCCTCCAGCAGAATTGTAGAATCGTAATATTCTAGTTCTTACCATCCAAATCTGCATTTCCTAAAACTTAATCTCTAGATCGTGCTATCTCTGACTCTATGTGTTAGCAACTTCTGTTGACTAAGCAGTAAAACTCAATAGGAAACATGACAAAGTAGCTATCTGCCCTGACCTCCCACCCACCGTGCCACTGTGAGTGGGAGACAGGCAGGTTCGGGCAGCAGCCCTTGGCCCAGGTACTCGCCTAGTACACTGTGATGGTTCCTGCTTCTTTCACTCCCTGCTGTTTTCTGCATGACTCCATGCTAACGGTAGAGCTCAGTAGTTCAGAGAACAGTCTTGATAGAATCAGAAAGGCCTTGATAAAACCGTAATTACACTATTCACATGGCATTGATGTCATTTGGAATTCTGGAACTAGAATAACCCTTCAGGGTTGTCCCGAGTTCAGCCAAAATGAGCAGGCTAGTGTAGAGAGAGATCCATTTCTTGAACCCTTTCTTTCACCTCCAAATCCATTGTCACATTTACTGCCATTCAGCCTGTGTGCCGTGACTCTGAGCTCAGAAATGTGGCTGCACCATAGTCTGGGATCCTAAATATGCAAGCTGAAAGAATTTTTTAGGAGACTTCTCTTCTTGCTCCTCCTCTAGTTCTGACAATAGACCAATGCATTTCTCCAGAATCTGCTGTGAAAAACCTGACCTGAACCTGTCAGGATGTCAGCTGTCACCTGCTGTATTATAGTTCTTTAGAGTCCTATCAAAGTCCTTTAGAGTCATCAGGAACTTTTCTTCCCTGACATCTGCCTCCTAAATTACAACCCAGACAACTCTGTCTGCTGTTCCCAGGGGAAGGAGAAGCAACTATTCATCCTGTTCTTTTCCTTCCCACCCCCAAATGATCAACTTCCAGCATGTTTTTCTCCTCTGGAGCTTTGTTCCAGGTCATGGCCAACATCTGTGCATTCATCCACCCCTTTGCTCTGAGGAATCTTGTTGACAGAATGTGTACAAGATGATGTACCCTTATGCATAGTGACCAGATGTTCCTCACGGTTGACACCTTGACCTAAAGTTGGCATTAAGTTCCTCAGACTTTGCCTTTTTTCTTTGATGGTTCCACAGAGTTGTATGAGGAAGCTGTTCATGCAAAGCCCCTCAGAGGTTGCCGCCTACTGGAGCTGGTGTCTCTCTGGACCCCTCTCACCTGCTACATCCACTGCAGGTGGACATTCTAGCAGCTGGGTGAGGGAGAGGCTCAACGCCTCACCAGGGACCACCACCCTCCCTGGAAGCCACGAGGAATCATGCCACATGTTAGCAAGCGGCAGGGAGGATGGGCTAGTGAAAAGTAGGAAAGCATAGAAGGTAATGACCATTGGCCTAAAACAAGTCTGTTTTAAAAAAATATGTATTTATATATTTATATTTATTTTGGGCTGTGTTGGCTCTTGGGCTTCCCAGGTGGCTCTAGTGGTAAAGAACCTGCCTGCCAATGCAGGAGACGTAAGAGATGTGGGTTTGATCCCTGGGAAGATTCCCTGAAGGAGGAAATGGCAGCCCACTCCAGTATTCTTGCCTGGAGAATCCCATGGACAGAGAGGAGCCTGGCGGGCTACAGTCCATAGGATGGCAAAGAGTTGGACACGACTGAGCAACTAAGCACAGCACACACAGCATTGAGTCTTAGTTGCGGCACGCGGGATCTTTCATTGCAGCACACAGGCTTCTCTCTTTAGTTGAGGTGTGTGGGCTTAGTTGCCCTGTGACCTGTGAGATCTCAGTTTCCTGACAGGGGATCGAACCTGAATCCCCAGAGTTGGAAGACGAAGTCTTAACCACTAGACCACCAGGGAAGTCCCCACAAGACTGTTCTTATAAAGCTTATTCAACTTAAATGTTCAGGAACTTCATTGGAAATTCTGATGACGACAATGTTTTTCTAAGAAACAGAAACACAAATCCAAGAGGCAATTGTCAAGATGGAAATTTCATAACTTGTTTCTACCTGAACATTTTCAGGTGGTTTCATTCTTATAAATGTGGGGAAGTCCCAACATGGATGCTAAAGTGGGTGCAGGAGGAAGAAACCTAATACATTTACTATGTGCAAGACCATTCTCAGCACTTCCCCATATTAATTCCTTTAAATCTCCTAATACCATACGAGATAGCTTTTATTTGATCATTCCCCACATGGCTAGTGGGGAAATGGAGACATTGTTTTAAATAGTTTGCTCAGGTGGTTGCAGAGTGGCAAAGCTGGATGTCACAAGCTATCCCTATTTTTCTGTATGCAAAATACATTGTCAGTTGAGTACCTACTCTTAAAATCCTAGGTAAGAATTATCACCTTCTGTTTTGCAGAGAAGAAAGCGGAGACTCAAAAAAAACAAAACAAAACAAAACAAAACTCAGTGTCACAATGTCACAGAACTAGCAAGCCAGGATTTGAATGCTGAGATGGAACTCCACCTTTTAAGGTAGCTAAACAACAGAAAGATACTGCTTTCCCAAGGCGATGAGAAGTAGAAGCTGTTTTCTGCACCATTGTTCTAGGACAGGCTCGTGGCCAGAAGTGGGAATGAGCCTGTACAGTGGAGGTGGGCACTGCCTGGTGCTCCAGCAGATGGCTGCCCTCAGGCTCCAGAGCTTTGGCCAGCAGCCCGTCCATCTTCATGCCATGACCTATTTTTGTTCACCCACTTAATTCTTTGGTCTATTTCTTTCCTGAAGAATTATTTCATAACCTCCGCTGAGTAAGTGTCACATGCTGAGCGTAGCATTCATGAACTTGGAGATGAAAACAAAATGTGCCTTCAGAGGACACAGAGTAATATTCACAATCCAGGTAGAAAAACCAGTAGGAAAATTAAGAAGACTCTTGAACCTTGCCCTTTCCCTTGCATTCAGGTTGGTTTCCTTTTTATACCAACTGACCCAAATTATCAGCAACTGGGGGCCTGTATTGCTCGACCCACTTTTCAGCTGATCCCTCTGCATTCAGAAATCTCCACAACCTATTAGGATAAAATCATTCTCCACTCTGGTTTTCAGCACTGCATTTTAGGTACCTCAAGTTGGTTCCCTGTCACCAATGAAACCCGCTGTCCCTGTCAGATCCTGCTGCTAAAATCAAGCAGGGTGAGTCAAATGTGAGTAAGTGATGTAGAGGTGTTCATTTGACAGTGTGATCAGATACTATTGGAAGAGCTTGGCTAAGGTGCCCTGACAAAAGGGCTGCCTATACAACTAAGTGGGTGTAATTAGATATAGAAGTTCCCTTTTTGTCTCCTTGCCTTTCTGTTTCTCAAGCCCAAACCTGCTGGTTCTGGCGTCTCCTCCCTTTTTTTTGGCTGCAGACTCTGGGGTCTTAGCTGCTTTTCCTCCCCTTGGCCAGCTGCCTGCTACTCCATTCCTCAGGATATCTTATCTCCAGCTCCACCTTATTGCCTTATTCTACAAAGAGAAATCCATGAGTCTCAGGATTTTATGGAACATGAGGTTACAAAAACAGCAAGCATAGGGATGTTAAAAATCCCACGGATTCCTTATGGATGTGGCCCCTTGTCATTAGCTCCTGGCTCCCTCGCAAATGTTGACTGGAAGCCCCATTGGAACAGGACTCAGCTCTGAAACTGGGGCTCACCTACAGTCTCTCCTATCCTGACTCCCACTCTGGGATTTCAACATCCAAATCAGAATGTCTTACTTCTCCTGCTGGCAACTCTCCCCTGGTTTCCCTGTGCTTAGAGCAAGCTCTGTGCTCCTTTACCTGCGCCTCCTGGCCCTCCAGGATTTGGGCTCCATTTCTCCAACCTCATCTTTACTACTCTTTCCTCTTCATCCTGTGCTCCAGCCCAGTCTGGTCCTCTGGCTGTGCTTTGAACACCTCCAAGTCTTTCCCATGGCAGGAGCTTTGCACTGGCCAGTGTTTGTCCTTGGAACCACTTGCCATCAATAAGAATGACTCCTCCTCATCTATGGGCCTCAGCTAAATGCAGCATGTGATTCTGAACTGGGTTCTTTTGTTGGCGTCACTGACATGACTTGAGTAGAGTTCTGAGAATTAGATAGTAGCCATCATCAAATGTTAATGTCCTAGTTTAAACACCTATATTTTGGTTATATAGAAAATTACTAAAGAGTCAGTACTCTTGCCTGGAAAATCCCATGGACGGAGGAGCCTGGTAGGCTACAGTCCATGGGGTCTCGAAGAGTCAGACACGACTGAACGACTTCACTTTCACTTTTCCCATTCATGCACTGGAGAAGGAAATGGCAACCCACTCCAGTATTCTTGCCTGGAGAATCCCAGGGATGGCGGAGCCTGGTGGACTGCCGTCTATGGGGTCGCACAGAGTTGGACACGACTGAAGCGACTTAGCAGCAGCAGCAGCAGCAGCAGCATCCTAACAAGGAGAGGTGATTACGGTAGCTTTCTCCAACACGCTGACCATCATGGTTTCCTTCTCCCCTCTACACACAAGCCAGAGTTGCAGCCTGTTCCACCGCCCCCTCACATGTGGCCTGACTTATGACTGCTTTGATTAACAGAATACTACTGAATTCAGGTGGTGTGAGTTCTGAGGCCAGGTCCCAAGGAACCTTGCAGCCTCTAATTGTGTCTCTCAGAGTGCTTGCTCATAGAGACGCCAACTGCTGTGTAAGAAGTGCGAGTACCTTGAAACCCCCATGCTGTGAGGAAACCCAAGCTAGTCGCATTGAAGGATCAGGAAGGAAAAGATGTCCTCTGACCACCAGTATCTGCGGCACACCAAGAACTGCCACACTGAGCCTTTCAGGCCCAGAACTCTGAAAAATAATGATAAATTGTTTTAGCCACTGTATTGTAGATTTGTTATAAGTTTTTTTAATGGTTTTTTATTTTTTGCTGTGCTGAGATTTGTTGCTGTTGCAGGCCTTCTCTGGTTGTGGCGAGTAGGGGCTGCCCTTCGTTGCATTACACGGGCTTCTCACTGTAGTGTTTCTCTTGTACTGGAGCACAGGCTCTAGGCTCGCAGGCCTCAGCAGTTGTGGCGCTTGGGCTTAGTTGTCCTGTGGCATGTGGGATCTTCCCAGACCAGGAATTGAACCCTTGTCCCATGCATTGTAAGGGAGATTCTTCACCACTGAGCCAGCAGGGAAGCCTGTTACACGTTTGTATATAACAAGAACAAGAGTTATATTTGAATGGTAATGGAACCATGATGTGTGTAAGTTTCTTGATGTTTCTCTCTCTCTTTTTTGCATTAAGCATATGTTAATTTTGTAGTTAAAGAAACCACTGATTTCTCCCTAGCACTTTAGGTTAAGAGTAGCATTACCTAGCGAACATCCCAAGATGTGGCAGTATCCACTAGACAGAATGACTTAACTCCCTGTGATAGCCATAGCATCTAACACAATGGTTGGATACATTAGGTGCTTCACATTTATTGAATAATTGATGTATGGGAGTACATGAATAAATTCCTCCAGGATAAAAGACTGTTTATTTATTCATCCATTTATTTACTTAGATTTATGTTAGTTTGGCATCATGCTGTTTTTTTTTTTTATCACTAGTTGTATGCTCTCTTTAAAAGACCCTTTTAAAGGTGCTTAAAGACACCAAAAAGTGAGGCATGCATTTAAGGTATGATTCATTCTTTTCCCCACAGTACATTTGTCTCTCCATGTGATTTTCTCATCTGCTTCCTTCTGTAACTTTCCCATTCTGTATTGACATTTTGCCACCATATCTCTCCCTTTGTACATGTCTAAGAAAAGATAGCACAAAAATAAAATTATAAACCAATCTCTTTTTGAATAAAACTGAGATGAAATACCAACAGCTCAACTCAATCAGTATATAAATAAATGAATACTTATGATCTAGTAGGATTAATTTCAAGAATACAAGGGTAACATAGTACTGGAATTGGATAATGTTAATGTTTTATAGATCAAAGAAGAAAATATGATCATCCTAATTAAAAAAAAATTCTTAATAAACTGTATCTTGAGGAATGCTTCCTTAACATGATAAAAATTAATATTAGATGAACACTTACTGAGATATTGTGTATGCAAGGCACTGCATTAAGTTTTATGGACCATAAAACATTAAATAAGGCAAGTTTCTGCTTTCAGGAACCTAAAGCACATATTATTGATCACAAACATTATTAGTCTCCTCTTCTACAAGTGAACCTTTGATTTCACAACTGAGAATTAATCTAAAAAATGTATTTCAACTTAAGATATTTGCATAATATTCATTGCAGTGTAACTTTTTAGTAGCAAAATTTCTTAACCTTAATGTCCAATAATAGGGGGGTAGTTATGGAAATTTCTTTATGTTAACTCAGTGGAATATTACTCATTCATTAATGTTTCATTCAGTACCCACAATGTGCCAAAAACCTAACACATAGACTAAATTAGTTCAGAGACAATATAGTAATATTGAACACCGTATGTACAGTAAAACTAGTTGTATAAAGTATAAGAGAGTTTCTCAACATTTGGACCAGAGAGTTCTTGGTTGGGGGTGTGTGGTTTTGTCCTGTGCATTGCAGCATGTTTAGCAGCATCCCTGGCCTGTACCAGTGGGCCCAAAGCACACCCTTCTGCCTTGTTTTGACAACCAACAGTGACACACAGTGCCACATGTGTCCCAGGGAACAAATTTGCCTGTGGTCAAGTATAATACATTCTCAACACAGAACACAATTTTCCATATACAGTTTTGTCTACAGCTATATAAAAACCTGAGCTTCCCTTATGGCTCAGTGGTGAAGAATCCAACTGCCAGTGCAGGAGACATGGGTTCAATCCCTGGGTTGGGAAGATCCCCTGGAGAAGAAAATGGCAACCTGCTCCAGTATTCTTGCCTAGGAAGTCCCATGGACAGAGGAACCTGGCGGGCTAAAGCCCATGGGGTCACAAAAGAGTCAGACACAACTTAGTGACTCAACAACAACAATATATAAAAACCTATATGTTAAAAAAAAACTATAAATAAGTGAATAAAAAATGGAAGAAACAATGAAAGTTTAATATTCGCTATGATTATTGATGGAATTCTGATTGCAGTTTCTTTTCTCAGATTTTCTAATTATTTTAGCAGTAAATGTAGCCCATTTTTAAGGTGAGACTTTTAAACAGATTTAAGAAGAACTTTCAGCTCAGGAACATCAGCAGTACTCTGTGGCAGTGCTAGTTCCCCTTGGTGGGCTGATGTGTGGTCCTCATTTCCCTTACATATCCCCTGAGTTCTAGCTCTCCACAAAGAGGCTTTGGCTAGCTATAGGTCTCCCTGCATGTGTGTTTCAGGAGCACTGGTTTCTGCTTAGAGCAGTTCCCAAATGACTGTCTTTGTAGTTTCTGGCATACCTTTGATACCAACTGTGATGGTTAGTTTTACGTGTAACTTCATTGCACTACTGGTTGCCTAGATATTTAGCCAAACTTGATTCTGGATGTTTCTGTTAGGGTGATAGGGATAAGATTAACATTTAAATCAATAGACTGAGTGAAGCATATTTTTCTCTGTAATATGTGTGGGCCTCATCCAATCAGTTGAAGGCCTGAAGAGAAAAGAGGGCTGCCCCTCACCTGCATAGGAGTTCTCTCTTCTGGGACTTCGTTGCTGGTCCAGTGGTTTAGAATCCAGCTTCCAATGTAGGGAACCATGGGTTCAATCCCTGATCGGGGAACTAAGAGCCCACATGCCACAACTAGGTCCTCCCTGGTGTCTCAGTGGTAAAGAATCCACCTGTCAATGCAGGAGACGCAGGTTTGATTCCTGGGTTGGGCAGATCCCCTGGAGAAGGAAATGACAACCCATTCCAGTATTCTTGTTTGGACAGAGGAGCTGGTGGGCTACAGTCCTTGGGGTCACAGAGTCAGACATGACTTAGTGACTAAACAACGACAACATTCTTATACACACACACACACACACACACACACACACACACACACACACACACACACACACACACACACACACACACACACACACACACACACACACACACACACACACACACACACACACACACACACACACACACACACACACACACTGTTGGTTCTGTTCCTCTGGAAAACCCTAAGACACTGGCAAAGTTTCACCTCCAGGTCAAAACTGGACCTTTCCAGAGAAGCTCACAACAAGATATCACCAGCCTTGTAAATTCATCAGAATAAAACACGAGCCCCCACTAGTCTGCTTTCCATGTCTAATTCTCAAGGCTTTGATCTTGGGCTGGTCCCCCGTATTGCTTATCTCTACTCAGATGTGACCCCTCTCAAGGGGTGGACCCACACTGAGCCTTTGTGCTCAATGAAAGATGACCTTTCCCTTTGCTTTTCCTTTTACTCTAAAGATATGCTTTTGGTAAACTGTCTCTGTATACCCCAGAAACAACTTCAACTTGCTTTTGTTTAAGATTTCACTTCTTCATCTCCACTTTCAGTGTTGAGAAATGATAGACATCAGGACTCAGCAAGAGACAGCAGTGCACTCCTATGTGACTGAGAGAGGACAAACCTTTCCTAGCCCATGGAGTGTTTTTGTTTTTTTTAAGAAATGCAGCAGGAATGTGTTCTGACAGATGCCTTTGGATCCCTTTGCAAACACAGCTACAGAGAGTGGGCCCAAAACAGTGATGGGGCTGTTGCTTTCACTGCACTGGTAATAGAGAGTGAGTTAGGGTGCGCTACACACTGACACGGCCAGTCACCCCATCACATCGTGGCCTCAGGATGCCCCTGAGCTTTTGAGGGCAGGCAAGCTTGCTTCAAGTTTCCAAATAGCTAAGCGTCCCCAGAGTATGTTACTTTGGGAAACAGGAGGGAGTTGTTACCGAACCAAGCTCCTTTGCCCACCTCACAGCAAGCCAAACCCTGAGGTTTCTAGCTGAAAAAGAGTTTATTCACAAGGCAGCCAAGCAAGGAGACAGGAGAACAAGTCACACATCTACCTCCTGAAAGGTGAGGAGCTTGAGATTTTTATGGGCTAAAGAAGCAGGCTGGTCTTTGACACAGGGAGAGTGGGTTGGAGGAAGGGAAAGGGGAGGTAATGGGTGTTCTGAGCAGGCATACCTGGTTACAGCTTTCTTTCTGGGATGCATGTTCAAAAATAGAGGCACTTAGCACGATCTGAGGGTGGAGTTTTAAGCCCTCTGACGTCAAAAGTTCACTCATGGACGACTGCACAGGCCCAGTTGTGGGGTTGGTGATCCTAACGAGTCTTAGCTGGCTTGAGCTGGGGCAGAAGGTGACTCCAGTTTCCTGGAAAACAACTTAAGCCTTCTCCTGCCCGTTATTATAGTGAACCATTTGTCAAGAGGCATTGTATATAAGGGTGGTTAAGAAGTCTGGTGATATACTACCTGGGCTACATGAAGCTTTGAGGGTGTGCAGTTTAAGAAAGGAAAATACAACTAAAGCAGGCTTGATTAAAGATAGGTTACAAGCAGAGGGGTTTTAACATGCTGTTCCATTATCTGCTGTTCTGTAAGACACACTCAAGGACTTCTATTAAGGCACCAGCTTCTGTTAACCCTATGGGGTATGGTTTCAGAGTCTGCACTTGTATGCTAAAATTTTGGGCTCAGAGGATGGAAGATACTGTTCTTAGCTGAACCCAAAGAATTCTGACCAGGGTCGTGCAGTTGAAACTGATAGGCTGGGTAACAATGGAAAATAAACTTAGCCAAGCCGTGCTTAATTTTCTTCTCGGTCATATCTGGCCAACTTACTTTGTGGGGTGTTTGTGAGAATCAAATGAAATAGTAATGACAATGGTAAAAGAAAATACATAGTATTTATTACATGCTAGACATTGTTTTAAGCACTTTTACATGTATGAACTTAAAATAGTAGTAAAAAATGTAAAAATTATAAAAGCATTCAGCAAAGGTTATGTGTTGGTATTAGAAATATAATTACTAATCACTGTCATCATGTACTCTAAAAAATATTTATTTGGCTGCACCGGGTCTTAGTTGTAACAGGCAGGGTCTTTAGTTGCAGCACACAATCTCTTAGTTGTGGCTTGTGGGATCTAGTTCCCTGACCAGGGGTCAAGCTCAGACCCCTTGCATTGGGAGTGCAGAGTCTTAGCCACTAGACCACCAGCGAAGTCCTTGTCATACACTTTTGTATAAGTAACTATATCTGGAAGCAAGTTCTTGCCATAACAGCTATTGCAGTGACCACTGAGATATTGATGGTGACCAGGAAACAAATGATCTAACCAGCCTGATGGGGCAATCTGTGCTCACTCTAGGAAGCCCCATGGTCTTATCCACATGATAGAACCTGCCTTTCCCAGTAGAAGGACATGGACACTGATAATACCCAAGTGCTTGCTTTTCCGGTAAGTGGCCTGAGGTGACCCCTAAAAATGGTGCGCTATTCACTCGACCCAGAAAACCCCACAAAATCATGCAAATCAAGAGGTTCAAATCTTCGTGTTCACTTTAAGAACACTCGTGAAACTGCCCAGGCCATAAAGGGTATGCATATCCGAAAAGCCACCAAGTATCTGAAGGATGTCACTTTAAAGAAGCAATGTGTGCCATTCCGTCGTTACAACGGTGGAGTTGGTAGGTGTGCACAGGCCAAACAGTGGGGCTGGACACAGGGTCAGTGGCCCAAAAAGAGTGCTGAATTTTTACTACACATGCTCAAAAATGCAGAGAGTAATGCTGAACTTAAGGGCTTAGATGTAGATTCTCTGGTCATTGAGCACATCCAAGTGAACAAAGCCCCCAAGATGCGGCGCAGGACTTACAGAGCTCACGGTCGGATCAACCCCTACATGAGCTCTCCCTGTCACATTGAGATGATCCTTACTGAAAAAGAACAGATTGTTCCTAAACCAGAAGAGGAGGTTGCACAGAAGAAAAAGATATCCCAGAAGAAACTGAAGAAACAAAAACTTATGGCCCGGGAATAAATGGCCGCAAAAAATAAATGCAAATAAAAGTAAAAAAAAAAAAATACCCAAGTGCTTGCTGCCCAGCTCTCAGACTATACATTGTCCATGTTGTCCTCTCTTTTTTCATCAGTCTCTTACTCTCTGTCCTGCAGAAGCCATATTATTTTTTTTTCTTCCTTCTCCATTGCATCTTCCAAGTACAGATCACCTTTCTCGAGCTTTGGGGTCCAAACTGATTAGACACAGTGGCACAAAACAAAGAGAGAACTGGTTCCTCATTACTTGACCCAACCAGGTCTGTTTTTTTCTTTTCTTTCTTTTTTTTTTTGAACTGTGTTGTTCAGAACTGAAAAGGCACTTGCGTTCACAAAAAGAGATAAAGATTTATGTCTCCTGCCGAAGAAAAAAGATGAGCAGGGCAATGTCCAGGGTACACTGCACAGGAAGAGGGGTCTCCCTCTCCCTATGATTAAGGCCACTATTCACCCAAGTATTCCTGAGACAGTCCCGGTTTCCAGTTATTGTCTCAGAATAATCCTTCATAGAGCTTCTTTCACTTTCTGAAGTGTGCTGGTTTGGGTGATAAATCATATGGTTACTTTATTTATGCTTCTTCCTGAAGCAGTGCAAGACACATGAAAAGTGGGGACTGGAAGACCAGGGCCCTAGACCCACCTACACCCCTGGGCCATGGGCCCAGGCAGCTTCCCTTACCCTCTCAGAACCTAAGTTTTCCTGTCTGCAAAATAGACATGGTTCCTGCTCTGTTCTCTTCATAAACTTGTAATGAGGAATAAATGATATACTGGTTTAAGAGCACTTGATCAGCTTTGCACTAGCACACAGCTGAAAGTTCTTTTTATGATGACAATATAGATCAGTTCAGTCGCTCAGTCGTGTCCGACTCTTTGCAACCCCACAGACTGCAGCATGCCAGGCCTCCCTGTCCATCACCAACTCCCAGAGTTTACTTAAACTCATGCCCATTGAGGCGCTGATACCATCCAACCATCTCATCCTCTTTCGTTCCCTTCTCCTCCCGCCTTCAATCTTTCCCAGCATCAGGATGTTTTCCAATGAGTCAGTTCTTCGCATCAGGTGGCCAAGGTATTGGAGTTTCAGCTTTAGCATCAGTCCTTCCAATGAATATTCAGGACTGATTTCCTTTAGGATGACTGGTTGGATCTCCTTGCAGTCCAAGGGACTCTCAAGAGTCTTCTCCAACACCACAGTTCAAAAGCATCAATTCTTTGGTGCTCAGCTTTCTTTATAGTCCAACTCTCACATCCACACATGACTTCTGGAAAAACCATGGCTTTGACTAGACAGACAAAGTAATGTTTCTGCTTTTTGTTGGCAAAGCAATGTCTCTGCTTTTTAATAAGCTGTCTAGGTTGGTCATAACTTTTTTTCCAAGGAGCAAGTGTCTTTTAATTTCATGGCTGCAGTTACCATCTCCAGTGATTTTGGACCTCCCCCCCCCCGCCACCAAAATAGTCTGTCACTGTTTCCCCATCTATTTGCCATGAAGTGATGGGACCGGATGCCATGATCTTAGTTTTCTGAATGTTGAGTTTTAAGCCAACTTTTTCACTCTCCTCTTTCACTTTCATCAAGAGACTCTTTAGTTCTTTGCTTTCTGCCATAAGAGTGGTGTCATCTGTATATCTGAGGTTATTGATATTCCTCCCAGCAATCTTGATTCCAGCTTGTGCTTCATCCAGTCCAGCATTTCTCATGATGTACTCTGCATATAAGTTAAACAAGCAGGGTGACAATATACAGCCTTGACGTACTCCGTTCCCGATTTGGAACCAGTCTATTGTTCCATGTCCAGTTCTAACTGTTGCTTCTTGACCTGCATACAGATTTCTCAGGAGGCAGGTCAGGTGGTTTGGTATTCCCATCTGTTGAAGAATTTTCCACAGTTTGTTGTGATCCACACAGTCAAAGGCTTTGGTGTAGTCAGTAAAGCAGAAGTAGATGTTTTTATGGAGCTCTTTTGCTTTTTCGATGATACAGCAGATGTCGGTAACTTGATCTCTGGTTCCTCTGACTTTTCTCAATCCAAGTTGAACATTTGGAAGTTCACGGTTCACGTACTGTTGAAGCCTGGCTTGGAGAATTTTGAGCGTTACTTTGCTAGCATGTGAGATGAGTGCAATTGTGCAGTAGTTTGAGCATTCTTTGGCATTGCCTTTCTTTGGGATTGGAATGAAAACCGACGTTTTCCAATCCTGTGGCCACTGCGGAGCCAGTATCGATCAGGAGCAATTATTTCATCCTATTTTCCAGTACCTCACTAGTAAGTCTCTCTTTTATGCAGGTGAAGAGAATCCATTTTAGAACAGGGACTGTCTTGGGTAACAAATGACTTGTTCTGCACACGAACTTGATATTATGCAGATGTCATATGGTAAAGGGCCACACCCTTTGTGGATCTCCCCTCTCTTCCCTCCCCATCCCTGATAAATAATCTCCATTGAATTCATACCAAAGAAACATGATTGATTTTTCTGGCTACTAATAAACAAAGAATCTGATGGTCCACATCCTTTGAATCCACATTCTTGATCATTTGGCCTGATGTTTCCTAAAACATTTATTCTTTTGTGGCAAAGAAAAGTCCCAACACTTGTTGCCCGGAGTTGGTGATCTGAACACAGGATTTCCTGATAAAATTGCTTTCTAGTTCAGAATCCTATCTTCATCTTTTTACCCATGTATGCTCCCCACAGAGATGATGGACAAGGAGATGTGATGTCCTTCAGGGGCATGACATGCTTCTCTGGGCAGCTCCACTAGGATTTAGGACCCATGAGGTTCTACTACTGAGAAAGGAAACCTTTCACCATTCATGGAAAATATCCCCAGGTTTGCTTGCCAGAAACAGGCAGGCACCCATGGCATCAGCTTTTTTTTTATCTGTACTTTCTGAACAATTAGTGGCCCAGTGCCATTAGAGATGTCATTTGTCACAGTATAAACTTTGCAAAGGAACATAAGGAAGCAGAATGAAGAGAGGAACAAAGAGCTATTAAGAGATGCTTCTTCTTTAGATCTTTCAGTATGCAGTTTTCTGAAGTTCTTAGGATTTCCTCAGCAAGTAGAGCAATTCAGTGAATGAATTCAAAAGCTTTAAAAAATATCCTCTCAAATTATTTCTTCTCTTTCTTTAGATGTGAAAGGGAGATGAAGAGAGAAGAAGACACATTCATTCCATTCAGTAAATATTTATTGAACTGCCAGGTACGTTTCTGATGCTGGGACTACAGTAGTAGTTAAATAGACAAAGAACTGCCTCTTGCAGTTGACATTCTAATCATAGAGAAAAATGATAAGCAAAGAAACAAGTACAGAACAGAATGATCATAAGTGTCTGGGGTGCAATTTTTAGATGGGAGGTCGGGCCAGGAAAGGACAGAGTGGGTAATGGCTCCCTGCTTCTAGTGTGACTCTTTTCAAACTAAAGTTCTTGGCCTTCAGCCAATGGGTTTCATATTCTTTCTGGAACTTCCCAGGAAGAACTCCTTTGCCTGAGTCACAGACCAGGCCCTTGATACACTCAGTTCAGTTCAGTTCAGTAGCTCAGTTGTGTCCGACTCTTTGCGACCCCATGAACCGTAGCACACCAGGCCTCTCTGTCCATCACCAACTCCCGGAGTCCACCCAAACCCATGTCCATTGAGTCGGTGATGCCATCCAACCATCTCATACTCTGTCATCCCCTTCTCCTGCCCTGAGTCTTTCCCAGCATCAGGGTCTTTTCAAATGAGTCAGCTCTTCGCATCAGGTGGCCAAAGTATTGGAGTTTCAGCTTCAACATCAGTCCTACCAATGAACACCCAGGACTGATCAAGAACTTAAAATAGTCCTCTTTCAAGACAAGAGCTTAGCAAAGAACACAATTGTTGTCTTGCAGCAAAATCTTAATTTTGAATGTCAAAAGCTAAATATTATCCCAGTCTTTTTTTTTAGTCTCTCAATAATAAGTTGTGATATCACCCTCAAGCAGAAGAAGGGCTCAGGTGAACTGGAATAAAGAAAAGTAGAACACATAAGCACACGAATAATTTGAAAGGTATCACACCCTCATGCTTACTAAGCTCCTACTGAGTGCCAGACACTGTGCCAACACCTGATGGAACAATGTAAGTAAAACAAGGTGCTTTTCCTCAAAGACAAATCTAATGGAGTCATCTGCAAGATGAAGAGTTGGGACCAGATTGGTGTTTCTCAGTGTTATTTGCATTTGAGACAGGACAATATTTTAGTATGTCAGTTCAGTCACTCACTCGTGTCCAACTCTTTGCGACCCCATGGGCTGCAGCATGCCAGGCTTTCCTGTCCATCACCAACTCCCGGAGCTTACTCAAACTCATGCCCATTGAGTCGGTGATGCCATCCAACCACCTCATCCTCTGTCATCCCCTTCTCCTCCTGCCTTCAATATTTCCCAGCATCACGGTCTTTTCCAATGAGTCAGTTCTTCGCATCAGGTGACCAAAGTATTGGAGTTTCAGCTTCAGCATCTGTCTTTCCAGTGAGTATTCAGGACTGATTTCCTTTAGGATGGACTGGTTGGATCTCCTTGTAGTCCAAGGGACTCTCAAGAGTCTTCTCCAACACCACAGTTCAAAAACATCAATTCTTTGGTGCTCAGCTTTCTTTGTAGTCCAACTCTCACATCCAAACATGACTGCTGGAAAAACCATAGCTTTGACTAGATGGACCATTGTCGGCAAAGTAATGTCTCTGCTTTTTAATATGCTGTCTAGGTAATACCAAGCCATCCTGCACTTGGTAGGGAATTTAGCATTCCTGTTCCTTGCTGTCTTAGTTTGCTAGGTCCTCCATAACAAAATCTCTCAGGCTGGATGGCTTAACATCAGAAATGTAATTCTCAGCGTTTTAGAGTCTAGAAGTCCAACACCAAGGTGTCGACAGTTTGATTTATCCTGAGGCCCTTCTCCTTCGCTGACAGATGGTCGTCTTCTTGCTGGGTCCTCCCATGGCCTTTTCTTTGTATGCTCACATCCCTGGTGTTTGTCCCTCTCGTAAGAATCCTGGTGTTTGTCCCTTCTTGTAAGGACATCAGTCCTATTGACTCAGAACCCCATCTTTATGAGCTCATTTAACCCAAATTACCTACTTAAAGCTGTGTATTCAAATATAGTCACACTGGGGGGTTAAGATTTCAACATATGAACTTTGAGGGGAGACAATTCAGTTCATAGCCCTTGCCCAACTAACTACCGGTAGCGCCAATCAAAAATAACCAAAGATATTCTGATTTATTCACAAATGGATCCTAAGAGGATGGTCTACAATATTGAGTATTTTCATAGCTACTTTACTTGATTATAAATGCCTGTTTGCCTACCAGTTTTGGCTATCATCTGATGACAGGCGAGATGATTCTTTGCAAAAAGTGCTTTTTATTTTTTGGCCATGCCATATGGCTTCTGGGATCTTAGTTCCCCAAGCAGGGATCGAACCCAGGCCCTTGATGATGAAAAGAGTGAGTCCTAACCACTGGACCACCAGGGAAATCCCAAAAAGTACTTTCTGAACCAACTCCAAGAGAAATCCAATGTGGTACTTCTTTCATGAGGTAAAGCTGATAATATCATCTCTTTCAGAGTTTGCTTATCCTAAATTAATACACTGTGAAGCACAGGCAAGGAGACTTAAAAGTTATCTATATAGTCCTCCATAGATTGAATAGACTTTTTTTGACAAATGACTATCATAAAAGTCAATAGCATCTGTTCTAAGATATAAAATGAATAGGGTTTAATGAGGAATGTAGAAGGAAGAAGTCTCAGGGGGATTAAAAAGTGATTTCTAGATAGAAGGAGAAGACAAAGCATGACCCTCCAACTGAGCTGCAGTTAAGATATTAAACATGGTAACCAGGAAGTCTTTGGCATGTGATTTCCATATTAATACCATGTATTGGAGTAGGAAATGGCTACCCACTCTGGTATTCTAGCCTGGAGAATTCCATGGACAGAGGAACCTGGAGGGCTACAGTCCTTGGGGTCGCAGAGTCCTGAGCGAGTGAGTACACACCCACACACACGCACACACTGAGTAGTTATAGGGCCAAGTATGGTAAAATGAGCATTCCACATATGCTATTATTTGATTTAATATCATTAAAAATCAACTAAAATAGGATATTTCTATAGCTCCTCAACTCTTCCTCAACCTCACCCCTTTTGCCTTCCATACACACACCTCTTGAACCACCTAGGAGACAGAGGTACTGAGACTGAGAAATATAATGCCCTGGCCTAGGGAAGTGATGGTGGGAGAGCTGAGGCGTGGACACATTTGAGAGCTGTTCAGGAGGCATGATCAGCAGAATTTAGTGACTTTGGGTTGGTTACGATCTAAGGGGAATGAATAGTCAAAGTTGGTGCTGGGAGCAACTTTCTGCCTGGGGATGGCATTCACTGCAGAAGAATATCCAGGTTCATGACTTCGAAAGAGATCTATAGGGCTGCCATTTGGCAGGACAGATTTTGTTGAGGGCCTCCACTCCCTCTGCTTCCTTTTATCTTAAACTCTTTGTGTCAGTTTCCTCAAAATGCAAAAAGCCGGACAACTCACCTCTCCATCACGCAGGATGTCTGTGAGGGTGAGATGAGAGAACAAATATGCCAATGTCTGGGCCACAGAAAGCATCGCACAAATATTCTTCTCCACCTTCCTTCCTCCTGCCAACTCTGGGTCTGTGACTCTACAGATGCTAATCATCCTGACCCTTGAGTACATCAGCACCTGTAGGGATGGGCTGAGAGACAAAGGGTAAAATGAAGAGGCTGGAGGAGGTAACATCTCGTAGGTTGTTGTTCATTCGATAAGTCGTGTGCTTCTCTTTGTGACCCCATCGACAGTAGCCTACCAGGCTCCTCTGTTTCCCAGGCAAGAATGCTAGAGTGGGTTGCCATTTCCTTCTCCAGGGAATCTTCCCGACCCAGGGACCGGACCTGTGTCTCCTGCATTGGCAGGCGGATTCTTTACCATCTGAGCCACCAAGGAAGCTCTCATATCTAGGAGGGGTGCTGACTATCGGTAGATTGATCTGAAGTTAAGAGGGCAGGTGCACAGTTGGAGGTAGGAGACTGGTATCTGAGAGAGCAAATGGAAAGATCTCCTGAAGAAATGCCCCTGCTATCATAGTTCTGACTGGTAACCACTCTGCCTTCCAGCATTTGGTGTATTTAGAAATGAATCAAATGCCCTTTGCCATAGTCCATGCTTCATAATGTGTACTCACATCTCAGATTTCCAGATGGTGTCCTTCTGGGTTCCTGAAAGTTTTGAGACCAGTTTTGCAGCTTTCTAAATCATTCAGCTCTGTGGCTCTAAAAGAGAACTGGCCCTAAGAACTGGCATTCTCATCTACAGCCAGATTGAGGCCTGCATCATCTTGATCCTCTGTCTGCTGGAGGGTGATTGGCTTGCAGTAGGGTAGGAGCCAGAATGGGAACACTGGAGACAACTAACCTTAGAGAAAGTCTGGCCAAAGAGGAGAAGGGACCCTTAGTATTCTGGAGACTGGTATTTGGCACCCAGCAAAATTCTCTCTCTCCCTCTGTCTTGTATTTAATTCCATATGGTTCCTGTTAAAGAATATCCATGCTTATAATCCTTTATTACATTCAGATTTTACTTTTGTTAAATCACATTGCTACAAATATCATGTTTGTTTGCATCAAGATGCAAGATTATACTGGGATGCATTAATCTGCAGCATCGTTTAAATTTTGTGGCGGTCTCACCAAACAGATGCCTCTGGAGCCACCTGCTGACACAGTTTAGAATTCTGAGCATTTAACTTGACTAAGGAAAGAGCATTCCAGGCTAGTATGAGAAAGGGACAATCTAGACTCTGAGCTGTTGATCCCCTTTACTTGCTGTACCAGAATAAAATCCGTACAGACATTTCTTTTCCTTTGCAACCCAAACACCCATCCCTCCCACCCACTTTGAAAAAAGATGTTGCAGTTTCTTTGGCATCTGTTTCAATAAAATGGTCCTCTGCCTTGGAAATTTGTGGGTTTTGGCTTCCAGTATCTTTGGTGCTCTGTGCCAGCTCATACATATTCCTTAAACTGAGTCCCTATTCCATTAGAATCCACCCTGGAGGTGCTGAGTCATGGGCACTTGGAGCAGGGATTATTTCAGTAGAAATTCTTGGCACATATTCTCAGGCCAAATAATGCAGGGAGAAGTGGGAGGAGAGATGATGAAAAAAAAAAAAAAAAAAGGAGCCAAAGATTTGCTGAAAGCACTGGAAAGCCTACCACTAAAAATAAGTAATCCTCAGACCTGGGAAGATGCGTTTCATCATACCCAAGTCACTGTGGCTGAGGTTTGATCTCTTAGTTAAGAGTCACAAATCTTGTATGTGAGGCAAAGAACTTGCTGATTAGGACATCATGCTGCTTCTCATAACAAGGCCTTGCCCCATCTGCCAATCAGGGATTCCATCTTTTAAACCACCTTCTGGTTTAAATATCCCTGCAAAGGATAAAACCTGACAATGGACAATTTAGTATGAGCTGCTTTGCTCGTATAATAAGATCAACAAAATACCATATATCTGGGTGACTTAAACAACAGAAATTTGCTTCTTTATGGTTCTGAAAGTTGAAAGTCTGAGATTAGGGTGCCAACATGTGGCTGCCTTCTGTGCCCTCACATGGTATGGAGAGAGAGGATGTGCGATGAGGGGAGAGAGGAATATCAATCTTTGGTGTCTTTTCTTATAAAGACATTAATCCCATCATGAGGGTCCCATTCTCATGACCTCATCTAGACCTAATTACTTCCCAAAGGCCCCGCCTCCTAATACCATCACATTGGGTGTTTAGGGTTTCAACATATGAATTGGGGAGGGGCACAATTCACGCCATAGCACTACCACGTTTATCTCTCAGAGCAGAGAGGATTTTCTTCCTCTGGTGGTTGTGGTAGTGGTGATGGTGATAGTGGCAGAGAATCAGCAGTGGTGGGGCACTTTTCTCACCATCTGAGGCGATCGGAAGGATGCAGGGAAGAAGGATTGGATTGGTTCCTGTTGTATAACAAGAATTTGGCTGGTCTTTGTCCCTGGGTCCTGGAAGTGAGGGGCTTCCCAGGTGGCTCAGTGGTGAAGAATCTGCCTACCAGTGAAAGAGACTCAGGAGACATGAGTTCAATTCCTGGGTTGGGAAGGTACCCTGGAGGAGGAAATGGCAACCCACTCCAGTATTCTTGCCAGGGAAATCCCATGGACAGAGCAGCCTGGCGGGCTACAGTCCATGGGGTTGCAGAGTCAGACATGACTGAGCACACGCACACACACAGGCTTGTAAAAGACAGGACTGACTAGAGTTGTTGGAGGACAGTGAGGAGAATGCAGTGTCCCCTCAAAAGAGTGTTTCTAGCAGAAAGCAGTGTCAAAACTCCTGAAAGAGTACTTGGGAACCAAAAAATACTAATGTGCTAAGAACGCAGAGGTCATTGATGATCTTAGTGATTTATTGGTTTTTTTACTACAGGAGAAATGAGTTAAAAGATGAGTGGGAAATGATAAAATGGAAAAGTCAGGCGTTAAAAAATAAGAAAGAAAAACTGAAGGACTATTTGGGGACGGTGGTGGGAGTCAGGAGTTTAGTTGGTAGTGTAAGGATCCCATGAAGGTAGGAAGGAAAGTGACCGGCAGGGCTCCTTTAAAATGCGAAGGACCAATCCTCTGTTGTAATTGGAGGGAAGGAAGAGATGGTTGCAGTGCAGACTTAGATTGATGGGGGGAGATGAAAGGATTGATTTCTAGTTTCTCTGTAATGAAAGAGGAGAGTTTGTTTCACTAAATATTATTCATAACGTCGCCTCGTAAACTAGTTGTTTTATATGTGGATGGATGCCTTCGCTCCCTGTTTCACAGATGGCTGACTATACCTCCCAGTTCACAGCGGTGGGAACAGAGTCGGCGCTCAACAAATACTCGCGTCATTTTAATTCCAGTGATGATGAGAAATCTGATGATGCCCTGATGGCAAGGAAAAGTATAAGCTCCAACTGGTCCCCTATTATAAGGTACCTGATAAATGTGAGGGATGAGAATCAGAGTCGGCAAGGAAGTCCACAAGGAAGAGGACTACCACCGGCACACTCCTTCTTGTCCGGGACCCTAAGGGTTAAGATAAACGAGAGCCAGCCATCACTGTTTTCTAGAGAGGCTCCGTCAAGCCCACTGTGGGAGATGGGGCAACTTCCTGTTTCTGACTTCCGGGTTTGAGAGATTAGGACCCTAGGTTGGTGGGGTCAGAAGTAGAGTGGGCTCCTAATCCCAGGCCTGCTGGGCTTGCTGGGGGTGCGGGGCGCCTTGTACGTAGCCCCCAGAATAGCGAGTTCCTTCTCGGGGAGGGGGAAGGAGCCGAGGGTTTCGGGCAGGAGGAGCGGAAGCTGCGTCGCCAAGGCTGCAATATTCATCCCGCAGAGGACTGCCGCTGCTGTGAAGGGCGAAGGCCCAGCATCTCCAGCAGCTCGGGCCACCGCACCTCCCTCCCCTGCAGCGTCCCTGGAAGGACCGTGTCGACTGGAGACGATCTGTTCCCCTGGAACTCAACCGCAGTGTACCCGACCTGTGCTCCCTGCCGGCGCTTTTTAAAGCTAAGCTTCAGGCAGTGCATTTTCTTTGGGAGTCTTTAAACCGAAGCACTGCCCAGTTCCTAATCATCTTTTTGCTCTAGGCAGTAAAACAGCCTTTCTCTGTGGCGTGACATCTTAGGGACAGCCTTTCAATACCAGCTGTGGCCTTAAGTTTGCTACCGTTTTGCTGAGCCAGTGTTAGGGCTCCTCTGTTACCAAAATTAATAAGTTTCTTAGCAGGGAAAATGGTAGCACAGGTATCTTACGTAGACTTCTGCTGCCTTTGTAAGGACTGTGAGAGAAGTATGTAACTCAGATGGTAAAACATTATTCCATTTGAACAACTTTTTTTTTTGCGTTCAGGTGTATGTTTTTTTCCATACACAAACATTGGGCATACTTGTAATTTAGAGAAGTTTCATATATATTGAAGGTGCTTAGAGAATGCCAGCTTCTTTTGATATAAAGTCTAGGGATATAAACTGGTTTTCTAAACATGCAGTCAATATAGGAATTCCCTGGCAGGCCAGTGATTAGGGCTTGGCACTCTCATTGCAGGGCCTGGGGTTCAATGCCTGTTTGGGGAACTAAGATCCCACAAAGGCTTGTGGTGCAGGCAATAGGGGAGGTGCTGGTGATGGAAGTCAATATATTACAAAATAAAAGTCCTGATCATTTGCTGGTTGGAATCATGCCCAGTTTCTGCTTTCTTCTCTGGTAGTTTACTATAATAGACAAGAGTATTAAATTCAGTGTCCAACAAATTTGGGACTGAATTCTGCTTTACCACATTCCAGTTGTGTGACTTTGGGAAAATTTCTTAATGTCTGTTTTGTTCACCTATAACATGCTGGTACCTGTTTATACAAGGCTTTCCTGGGCACTCAGTGGTAAAGAATCCACTTGCTAATGGAGGAGATGTGGGTTCTATCCCTGGGTTGGGAAGATTCCCTATAGAAGGAAATGGCAACCCATTCCAGTGTTCTTGCTTGGGAAATCCCATGGGCAGAGGAGCCTGGTGGGCTACAGTCCATGGGGTTGCAAAAGAACTGGACATGACTTAGTAACTAAACAACAACAGCAATATTTTTATACACTTCAGAGAGCTCTTGTAAGAATTACATGAGAAATGTTATGTGTAAGGTATCTTGTTCACTGCATGACACATAATAGGCAGTAACAGATTGAAAAGTATAAGTCTTTTATTTTCTATGTGTGTGCCTTATTTTAAGCTCTAATTTTTATTGAATTGTGCTATTTTTTAATATCCTGAAATGGATACCAAGTCCATATATAATTGTCTTCCAGTCCCTAAAGTAGGTCAGGGGTTGTAATTGGGTCCAGAAGATAAAGCTTAGGCTGAAAGGGATATTGTGATTATGATAGAGAGTAAGAGACAAGGAAGAGGTCCCTTGTTAGCCTCTCTTTCATATTTAGAGATTATTGGCTGTAATTATTTTAGCTCTAGTTCATCTTAATTTATTGTTACTAGTCAAGTAAATCCTAACTTTTGTTTGAAATTAACTTCAAAGTTTTCATCATTCTGTCAAGGACCCACTTATTCTTTGTAAACTAAACAGTTTCTCTTTAGCTGCTTCTTATACCTGCATATCGATTCCTAAATTTTTACTATTGGTGCCTTTTCCAAAAAACTACTTCAGTTTTTCAACCAAAAGTGCTTCTGAGTTCCAAGTGGAAAGTATTAATATTTATTCTATTTTGAAACCTTGATCATCAGACTTTATTACAAAGGTTTAATTTTTAAATTATTTCCCTGGGAAAGGTAAATCAGGTTAATGCTTACTCCTAAATAACTTGAATCTGAGGTTAGATTTTCTGAAAGGATTTCAAAAGCCCATGTTTCTTATGTTTAGTATGGTCCGCAAAACATTAAGTGCTTAACAGTTGTTGTGTTGCAATGGTTGGAAGGAAGGAAGGAGAAATGTTAACACATGCCTTTACACATAACTTGTTTCCTTCTACAGGATTTCTGATCCCTAATGTGACTGATCACTGT
This sequence comes from Giraffa tippelskirchi, assembly GCF_054371585.1. Classification (NCBI taxonomy): domain Eukaryota; kingdom Metazoa; phylum Chordata; class Mammalia; order Artiodactyla; family Giraffidae; genus Giraffa; species Giraffa tippelskirchi. Next base: position 62,075,065 of record NC_137280.1, read on the forward strand.
GATGGAACAAGAGCAAAAACTATTGGTCTCAGATTCTAATGGCTTCACAAAGAAGGAGAGTTTGAAAAGCACTTTTACAGGTGAGAGATCAAGAAGATCTGAATCCTTTGGGAATTTTTTTTAAGACATGCTGTAGAATGTATAGAAAGATCAGGGCATTAGAATGAGACAGACTTTAATTTGATTCCCTTGGTCTGTCACAAGCTATGAAAACTCTTACAGCCTCAGTTTTCTCATCTTTAAGAAAAGTGAATGATAATATCTGTCTCACATATTTTTCTAAGATAATGATACACTATATGCAAAACTACCACTCTTAATAAGTAGTGGGTATCATTGCTATTTCTTTGTTTGCTCAGATTTTAACTAATATTTTTATCTAGTTTTCACCTCAGATATAGTGTTCTATTCACTTTCTCTCTTACTTTTTAAAGTCTTCTAGAATAAAATTCAGTGAACTTATTTTTATTAATATTTTGATATCCACCATGGCAATTGGTGAGAACTGACCAGATACTTCATTACTGTTGTTATAAATACAAAAAAATTCACCTGCTTCTGATGAACACATTGAGTAAAAGAAATAAAACTAGCTGTAAACACTTTCTTTTCCCAACTAATAATTGTTTAATATTCTTCTGGAAACACTTTTAAAATCTAAAACGTTTTACAAGGTTTGAGTTTATTATTCCCTCTCTTCCACTGTAATTCATAATTTCTTCCCCCTGGCAGAGACTAGGGAATGTTTAGAGTATTTGTTTATTCCTGCAGGAGATGAAAGTAAGAATAATTTGAAAACTGTTCAATGCAGTAACTCCAAGGCAGATAAAGAGAGAACCTCAAAATGGTCTAAAAGTGATGGCCCAGAAAAGTGTAAGGATGAAGACACAAAAGAAATACTATTGACAGGATCCCAAGGAGGTAAAACTGAATGTGATGATTCCTATGAGAATGATAGCAACTTGGAGAATCAGGGAAATTGTACAGAAAAAGAGGAGGAACAACCCAGTCACTGGGGATGGAATCCAGGAGAACATACTTGGCCTGCTGGCCAGAAGAACCCATCCTTTGGGGACAAACCCTACAAATGTTCTGAGTGTTGGAAAAGCTTCAGTAATAGTTCTCATCTTCGAACTCACCAGAGGACCCACTCAGGAGAAAAACCTTACAGATGTTCTGAGTGTGGGAAGTGCTTCAGTAACAGCTCTCACTTGATTCAGCACCTGAGAACACACACAGGCGAGAAGCCCTACCAATGTGGTGAATGTGGGAAAAGCTTCAGCAACACTTCCCATCTTATTATCCATGAAAGAACTCACACGGGAGAGAAACCCTATAAATGTCCCGAGTGTGCGAAGAGTTTCAGCAGCAGCTCTCACCTTATTCAGCATCACCGATCGCATACAGGTGAAAAACCATATGAATGTCCGGTTTGTGGGAAGTGCTTCAGCCATAGTTATGTGCTCGTGGAACATCAGAGGACCCACACTGGAGAAAAACCTTATAAGTGCCCCGACTGTGGGAAGAGTTTTAGTCAGAGCTCTAGTCTGATTCGCCACCAGCGGACACACACTGGTGAGAAGCCCTACAAATGTCCTGAGTGTGGAAAAAGCTTTGGTTGTAATTCTACTCTAATCAAGCATCAGAGAATACATACAGGAGAAAAACCCTATCAGTGTATAGAATGTGGGAAGAATTTCAGTCGAAGTTCAAACCTGGTTACACATCAGAAAATGCACACAGATGACAAAACCTATGAAAGTTCTGAATATGAAGAAAGTTTGATTCAGAACTGCAGCCTGATAGAAGAATGCAGAATCCAGCCAGGAGAGAAGCCATATAAATGTTGTGAATGTGGAAAGAGTTTTGGCCTCAGCTCTCATCTCATAAGACATCAGAGAACACATACAGGAGAAAAACCTTACAGATGTTCTGAGTGTTGGAAAACTTTTAGTCAGAGTTCCACCCTGGTGATTCACCAAAGGACACACACAGGAGAGAAACCTTATAAATGTCCTGACTGTGGTGAGTGCTTCAGTCAGAGCTTTAACCTTCTCAGGCACCGGAGGACCCACATGGGAGAAAAACCTTACAAATGTAGTGACTGTGAGAAATGCTTCAGCAGAAGTGCCTACCTCAGTCAGCATCGGAAAATTCATGTAGGAAAGTCTTTTGAGTCTCCTGAAGTGGAAGATTTTCCTCATGAATGGACTTGGAAAAACTATTCTGGGGAAATAGCCCTCATCCCTTCATTTTCGATCCCAAGTTCATTTCCCTCCTGAGTCCTAAAGTCCGTTTCTTTTTCTTATCAAAAATTACAATTAAGATGTTCTCAGATCACACTGTTGCAAAATTTGTTTGGTTTGTTTGCCAAAACATGTGAGAAAAGTCAACTTCCCAGCTTAAAGGTTGGGAAGACCCAGATTATCAGGTCACCAGATTTGCCCAGTGAGAGATACTGCCAGTGATGGAGAGAAAGAAGAATATTTTGTATTGAAGGTAAGACAGTAATAGTTTCAAAGGAAAACGTGGGGAGAAATCCTGGGAGACTAAAGATGAGATTGTTATTGAATCTTATTTCCTGTTGCCTGACTGGGTGGTGACAGATCATTGCTGTCCTATGGGTTTCCTTAGGAAGAGAAGACTAATTGTTTTCGAATGTGTTATTTGCTGAAAATTAACTTTTGTAGTATTTAGAACTCCATTGTTCGGTACAACAGCCACTAGCCACACGTGGATAGTTAAGTGTAAATTGGTTAAGATGAAATTTAAAATTGAGTTCTTTAGTCACGTAAACCCCTTGCTGAATGCTCAGTAGCCACTGGGGGCTGCTGTTTTAAATATCACAAAAAATTCTTTCGAAATCATCAAAACTGTAGGAAATGTGCTCTGAGGATTCTGTTCTCCAAGAGGAATTACAATATAGTCTAGAAGGATAGAGTTTTGAAGGCACTAGGTCTAAAGGTTCACTATTTTGATGATTGTATGTTTTAGATTCAACCATCTCAGTTATCTAGTGATATGATCCCATTGTCTTGGCCAAAGTCAGATTAGGAGGTAGGATACATAGTTCTGTTTTAAATTTTTCTGTCAAGTGGTCCATTCCCCTCAGTTTTCCTATTGTATAATTCTTCATCAGATCAAAGACACTGGGTTCTTTTTCTATTAATTAACTCACTGAGTCTGAGCCAGTGTCCAGGGACAGTTTGCCACTGGAGCCCCAGATTCCTAAGTTCCAGTCTCGGCAGTTTGCTTTTGCCTCTTGACGTACATGGTGTGTGGATCTGGTAACCAAGATACTGTTCTCCCTGCTCATTTGTCCAGTGGGAATGGGGTGTTGTAAAGTATTAAGATATTTCCTCTGTCCCCACCTGCATTTTTTCCTGCCACTGTAAAAAGGCAGATGTGTAGGAAGGTCAGAACTTGCCCAGGATTTCATCTTTTTTTTTTTTTGGAGTTAAAAATATATTTTTTGAAGAATAGGTAGAGATGTATATTAGGAATGTGGAACCAGAATGGGCCAATTACAGCTGGGGCAGAGGGCTATCTGTAGTTGGTGGGTAGCTGAAGTCCATGGGGATTCTTTCTTTTGTGACTGGGGTGCACCTGGTACTGGCAAGGCAATTGTGTCTTTTTATATTGTTTTGGGATTTAAAAATGAATCAAAGCTGATAACTAATGGTATTCAAGAAGTCTTTGGAGGTGATTTTCTGCTTTCAGAAAGGGGGAGAACCTTATGGGCATCAATGGCTTTAGTGTGACCCTTAACTCAAGCATCCTGTTACCTTTGTATGTTAGGCAGTGTTACCCCAATTGTCTTAAACTGTGGTATCTGAGGATAAGTGTTTACAGTATTCTTTTTTCTTTTTTAATTTATTTTTTAATTTAAGGATAATTGCTTTACAGAATTTCATTATTTTCTGTCAAACCTCAACATGAATCAGCCATAGGTATACATACAGTATTCTTTATTGCAGACAACTGAGAGTTTGATGTTTGATAAGAGTCTGATTAATGATCAATTGCAAGGAAGTAGCTGTTGGGGTGGTACACAGTCGTGGAGCCCATTATGTGTGGCAAGTAACCACTCTGAACTTGTTTCCTCATCTGTAAAATAGAGATAATGTCTACATTGCACGGTTTTGGTAAGGGTTAAATGAATGTTTGCAAAGCAGCTAGCACAGTGCTTAAAATATAGGTCTAAATAAATGGTAATTAGTTATTATTAATTGAAAAAAATTGAAAAATATCCTCCATACATTTTCAGTAGCAGCCGTACAGCCCCAAACTTTCCTACTTGTGGATTCTTTATAATCAACCTCAGGAACCCCAAGGAATAAGGTATTATAAAAGCACAAGACTGTGTGTTTTAAGTCTGCAGACTGTCGAAAGCACTTTTATTTGATTTGGCTTATTGAGTTTTGTTGTTGTTCATGAAAAAAAGGACTCAGTTTAAGTCAAGAAAGAACAAAACAGCAAGTTCAATTTTAGTTAATTTGCATCTGAAGAGATTAACAACTGTATAACTTGTGTCCTATTACTGTCCCTACACTGTGTTTTATGACTGCCCACAATTATTTAAACCTACTTCACAAACCTTGATGCCTGTAGAAGCATATATGTTCACATTTTAGATGGATTTAGATGGGCTTCATTAGTAAAATAATTTGGCAAGAATCTCTTTGAGTTGAAAATTCATAAAACTGAAGAGAGATTTGTCACTTAACAATGGAGAATTTAAGGTAGTCAGATGTAATCCTATTTGATGCCTTTGCCTCACTTTAATGAGTCAGCAAATAGGTTCTTTGTTTAGCTCCCCAAAAAGTAAGTATTCTCTGTATTCTCTGTTTTTCTTGCCAGTACAAAGGATTCAGCACCTGAATAAATAAAGCATTCTTATTAACTAGTGATGTTTCATAGATTTTTTTTAATTAAAGAGAAGACTCCTTCCTGTATTCATTTTTTCCTACTCAAAGTAGGGGCTTAGATATTTTAGCCCTACAGTGGAATGGGGAAATTCATGTTAATGCTTATATTCACAGATGTAGCAGGGAACTCACTCCCCAGTTGCTTTATAGCCTACCAGAAGTATGCAAGCATAAGTCTCTACTATAGTACCTGAGATAAAAGTTTGCTTCCATTGTTCTAAGCCATTCAAGTTTAATCTACCAGATAGTCTTCTTATTGGTGCTGTAGAAGTTTCCTTATTGATGATGAGAAAGAGAGGATTATAGTCTATGTGACAATTGCTCCTATACATTAGTCCCCACCTTTGCCAGTAACCATTATAATGACAAATTCATTGCTTTTTATTCTGTATTTGAGTTTGTGTAATTCCTTTCAAGCAGGATAATCATTTGTTCAACAAAAATTTACCTGATACCTAATATGTATTTATCAGAGGTCATATAGCAGTGGGAGGCAGAGGTAAGGATAGACTAATAGAAGGAAAATGTGCAGCCTTTCAAGTAACTCCTTTCTCCTTGCCAGTTCTTTATGCTTACTATGTTGACCCCTCCACCATCAGATTTAATAATCTGATAGTCTGATGAGCTCAAGATAACTATAGATTAAAGTGGGTTAGATTTGCTCTGAAAATACAAGCTTGGTGAAGTTTGACAAAATACTTTCTTTCTCGTAGTAGTGCTTAATAATTACTGAGTAGTTGTCATGTTCTTTTATGTTTTATGCTAATGTCCTAGAGTATGTCCTTCTAGGATACATGTTTCTACTAGACTGTGAACTCCTTGAATCAGAGAATGGGTTTAATTTTTGTAATCCCAAAGCCTGACACAAAACCTGGCATGTGAAGTGTTTACTGATTGGTTTTGGTTGAGGGGTATGCACCAATGGATAAAGTCTACTGAGTTAGGCTGTACATGCTCAGCATGCTCCCAGGTTCCTTTAATACCATTGCTTATCCAGTCCACAGAAGCTGGGCTGGCTTGGAAATGAAAGTGACTGCCTTAGGAGGCTGGGTCTGTCATCATGCTGACCCTAGAGGACCCTAAAATGTCCCAATCGTTCAGAATCCTGTAAGACCTTGGGCTTCTGATTCAGACTTGTCTAGGAGAGGTTTAAAGCTTGTTTCAACTTCATGTTTCAGTTACTTAACTGTCTTTGTACTATCTTTATTTGGTAAGATATGGTAAGCAGTGAATGAAGTGAGGTACCTGGCATATCATAAATGTTAAGGACGTGATGTTTTCCTTCCCTGGTCACCCTTATTTGCTCATAATTTTGCCACGTATAGGCTCTGACCATGGAAATGTTTAATCATTTCTTGGATTGATCGTTTCTTGGTTTCTAAAATAAAGATATTGAGAACATTTAGTTCATGGGTTTGTTATAAGGATCTGAGATAATGGATGTAATATGCTTGGTGGTGGTTTAGTTGATAAGTCATGTCCAACTCTTGTGACCCCTGGAGTGTAGCCCGCCAGGCTCCTCTGTCCATGAGATTTCCCAGGCAAGAATACTGGAGTGGGTTGCCATTTCCTTCTTAGCATTGCTGATACTTAGTAATCACTCAATGTTAGCTGTTGTTACCTTCATAAAGTGGCACGAGACCACCATGGGTCTTTGGCTTATCTTTGAAGGATTATCTCAGAGATATGGGTGTCCCCTCGAGCCAGTAAACTGGCACAGTCCTTTTGGTTTTGTTTACCCCATGAACATGAGGGGGCAAAACTGGGAGTGTATATAGTAAGTTAAGTATGTAAGCTAATAAAGTAGCACATCATTATTATCAGTTTAGTTCAGTTCAGTTGCTCATCGTGTCCAACTCGATGTGACCCCATGGACTGCAGCACGCCAGGCTTACCTGTCCATCACCAACTCCTGGAGCTTACTCAAACTCATATTCATTGAGTCGGTGATGCCATCCAACTATCTCATCCTCTGTCACCTCCTTCTCTTTCCTTCAGTCTTTCCCAGCATCAGGGTCTTTGCAAGTGAGTCAGTTCTTCACATCAGGTGGCCAAAGGATTGGAGTTTCAGCTTCAGCATCAGTCCTTCCAATGAATATTCAGGACTGATTTTCTTTAGGATGGACTGGTTGGATCTCCTTGCCGTCCAAGGGACTCTCGAGTCTTTTTCAAAACCACAGTTGAAAAGCATCAATTCTTTGGTGCTCAGCTTTCTTTATAGTCCAACTCTCACATCCATACATGACTACTGGAAAAACCATAGCTTTGACTAGATGGACCTTTGTTGGCAGAGTAATGTCTCTGCTTTTTAATATGCTGTCTAGGTTGGTCATAACTTTTCTTCCAAGGAGCAAGCATCTTTTAATTTCATGGCTGCAGTCACCATCTCCAGTGATTTCAGAGCCCAAGAAAATAAAAGTCTGTCACTGTTTCCACTGTTTCTCCATCTATTTGCCATGAAGTGATGGGACCAGATGCCATGCCTTAGTTTTCTGAATGTTAAGTTTTAAGCCAACTTTTCACTACTCTTTCACTTTCATCAAGAGGCTTTTTAGTTCTTCTTCACTTTCTGCCATAAGGGTGGTGTCATCTGCGTATCTGATGTTATCGATATTTCTCCCAGCAGTCTTGATTCCAGCTCGTGCTTCATCCAGCCCAGCATTTCTCATGATGTACTCTGCATGTCAGTTAAATAAGCAGGGTGACAATATACAGCCTCGACGTACTCCGTTCCTGATTTGGAACCAGTCTATTGTTCCATGTCCAGTTCTAACTGTTGCTTCTTGACCTGCATACAGATTTCTCACAAGGCAGGTCAGGTGGTCTGGTATTCCCATCTGTTGAAGAATTTTCCACAGTTTGTTGTGATCCACACAGTCAAAGGCTTTGGCATAGTCAATAAAGCAGAAGTAGATGTTTTTCTGGAACTCTCTTGCTTTCTCAGTGATCCAGCAGATGTTGGCAATTTGATCTCTGGTTCCTCTTCATTTTCTAAATCCAGTTTGAACATTTGGAAGTTCAGAGTTCATGTACTGTTGAAGCCTGGCTTGGAGAATTTTGAGCATTTTGCTAGCATGTGAGATGAGTGCAATTGTGCAGTAGTTTGAATGTTCTTTGGCATTGCCTTTCTTTGGAGTTGGAATGAAAACTGCCCTTTTCCAGTCCTGGGCCACTGCTGAGTTTTCCAGATTGGCTGGCATATTGAGTGCAGCACTTTTACAGCATCGCCTTTTAGGATTTGAAATAGCTCAACTGGAATTCCATCACCTCCACTAGCTTTGTTCATAGCAATGCTTCCTAAAGCCCACTTGACCTCACATTCCAGGATGTCTGGCTCTAGGTGAGTGATCACACCATTGTGATTATCTGGGTCATGAGGATCTTTTTTGTATAGTTCTTCTGTGTATTCTTGCCACCTCTTCTTAATATCTTCTGCTTCTGCTAGGTCCATACCATTTCTGTCCTTTATTGTGCCCATCTTTGCATGAAATGTTCCCATGGTATCTCTAAAATTTTCTTGAAGAGATCCCTAGTCTTTCCCATTCTATTGGTTTCCTCTATTTCTTTGCATTGATCACTGAGGAAGACTTTCTTATCTCTCTTTGCTATTCTTTGGAACTCTGCATTCAAGTGGGTATATCTTTCCTTTTTTCCTTTGCCTTTTGCATCTTTTCTTTTCTCAGCTATTTGTAAGGCCTCCTCAGACAACCATTTTGCCTTTTTGCATTTCTTTTTCTTGGGGATGGTCTTGACCACTGCCTCATGTACAATGTCACGAACCTCCATCCATAGTTCATCAGGCACTCTATCAGATTTAATCCCTTGAATCTATTTGTCACTTCCATTGTATAATCATAAGGGATTTGACTTATGCCATACCTGAATGGTCTAGTAGTTTTCCCAGTTTCTTCAATTTAAGTCTGAATTTGGCAATAAGAGAGTTCATGATCTGAGCCACAGTCAACTCCCAGTTGTTTTTGCTGACAATATAGAGCTTCTCCATCTTTGGCTGCAAAGAATATAATCAATCTGATTTTGGTATTGACCATCTGGTGATGTCCATTTGTAGAGTCTTCTCTTATGTTGTTGGAAGAGGGTGTTTGCGATGACCAGTGCGTTCTCTTGGCAAAACTCTGTTAGCCTTTGACCTGCTTCATTCTGTACTCCAAGGCCAAATTTGCCTGTTACTCCAGGTATCTCTTGACTTCCTACTTTTGCATTCTGGTCCCCTATAATGAAAAGGACATCCTTTTTCGGTGTTAGTTCTAGAAGGTCTTGTAGGTCTTCATGGAACCGTTCAACTTCAGGTTCTCCAGCATTACTGGTTAGGGCATAGACTTGGATTACTGTGATATTGAATGGTTTGCCTTTGAAACGGAGAGAGATCATTCAATCATTTTTGATACTGCATCCAAGTATTGCATGTTGGACTCTTTTGTTGACTATGATGGCTACTCCGTTTCTTCTAAGGGATTCTTGACCCCAGTAGTACATATAATGGTCATCTGAGTTAAATTCACACATTCCAGTCAGTTTTAGTTCACTGATTCCTAAAATGTCGACGTTCACTCTTGCCATCTCCTCTTTGACCACTTCCAATTTGCCTTGATTCATGGACCTAACATTCCAGGTTCCTATGCAATATTGCTCTTTACAGCATCAGACTTTACTTCCATCACCTGTCACATCCACAACTGGGTGTTGTTTTTGCTTTGGCTCTGTTTCTTCATTCTTTCTGTAGTTATTTCTCCACTGATCTCCAGTAACATATTGGGCACCTACCGACCTGAGGAGTTCCATCTTTCAGTTTCCTATCTTTTTGGCTTTCCATACTGTTCATGGGGTTCTCAAGGCAAGAATACTGAAGTGGTTTGCCATTCCCTTCTCCAGTGGACCACATTTTGTCAGAATTCTCTGTCGACTAAAAAAGATATACAACTTGAGAGTTGTGAGTTAAATTTTATTTGGGGGCAAAATGAGGACTGCAGCCCAGGAGGCAGCATCTCAGATAGCTCTGAGAGACTGCTCCAAAGCAGCAGTGGAGGAAAGTCAATATATAAGGTTTTGGTGAAGGGGGAGTTCAATACCATGAAGCACTCAATTTACAAAAGGTTTTTTATTAGTCATGAGGGTCTGATGTCACCATGAAGGGATTTTAATGCTTTTCTAGATATGAAGAGATGCAAGGATTGAGATCATAAAATCTGTTCCTAAAAACATCCAACTATCTCAAGACTTGTCCCACTAGATTCCCTGGCGAATAGAGTGCCTTACTCCACCCTGAACTCCCTCGGATTGTTTAAGGTCACCAGCTACAGCAGCATGGGTTTCAATCTCCATAGAGGCAGATGGCAAATGCCTTTGTTGTTCAGTCACTGGCGATGCTCTTGGTAAGTGGCAATTTGTAGCTGACATCTGCATCATGACCCATCTGTCTTAGGTGGCCCTACACAGCATGGCTCATAGTTTCATTGAGTTAGACAAGGCTGTGGTCCTTGTGGTAAGATTGGGGGCACTGAGTGCAGCAGTCCATTCATGGGACCTTTTGAAGGAGGTCGCCATTATCTTCATTACCTCCACCATAGTTTGGCCTCAGGTCAAACAACAGGGAAGGAACACATCCCCACCCATCAATAGAAAATTGGATTAAAGATTTTCTGAGCATGGCCCTGCCCATCAGAACAAGACCCAGTTTACCCCTCAGTCAGTCTCTCCCATCAGGAAGCTTCCATAAACTTCTTTCCTGATAGCTCAGTTGGTAAAGAATCTGCCTGCAATGTAGGAGACCCCAGTTTGACTCCTAGGTCGGGAAGATCCCCTGGAGAAGGGATAGCTACCCACTCCAGTATTCTTGGGCTTCCCCTGTGGTTCAGCTGGTAAAGAATCCGCCTGCAATGTGGGAGACCTGGGTTTGATCCCTGGGTTGGGAAGATCCCCTGGAGAAGGGAAGGGCTACCCACTCCAGTGTTCTGGCCTGGAGAATCCATAGAGTTTACAGTCCATGGGGTCGCAAAGAGTCGGAAATGACCCCCAATCTTTCATTTTACATAAGCCTCTTATTCTTCTCCATCATTCTTATAATACGGCAGACACTTGGGCAACTTCTGCCTTTTCTGTTTAAAAATTATCCTTCCTTTCACTCCCCTATCTCTTTCACTTCATCTTTGTTCTCTTTTACCTCTCTCTGGCCCTAATTTCTCCTGCCTTGTCCATCCGTATTATAACTCAAACTTAGGCTTATGGGTTCCAAGACAGCTGATCTTGGAAGTTGCTGATCTAATATTGCTTGACTGGTAAAATCAATAGATATTCTAGGATTTGACACAGTGACGGATTAAGTGGAAGCCTTGGGTGAAAAGCGATCATGATTAATTTTGACCCATGCTAAGTCGTACAAATATACGGTTAAAGAAAATATTAGCTGATGAGACTGATAAACACTGATAAAAAAAATTTCCCATTAGAAAATAGCTTACTTTCTGATCATTAAATTAATACTTGCTAATTGTAAAGTATACAAAGAAGTATGAAGTAGGAATGTGCAGTATAGGGCATATAGTCAGTAACATTGTAATAACTTTGTATGGTGACCGATGGTAACTAGACTTACGGTGATTGTTCGATAGTAGGTTGTACACCTGAAGCTAATATCATATCTGAAATATAGTTCAATAATAAAAAAGAACTATCTGGATTTTCCCTTGTGCAGCCCTAGGCACAGTTCCAGTACTTGTCACTAGAAGCTGTTCTAAGAACTAAGGAAGGGGCCAAAGCCTGGAAGTAAGTACTGAGAGGAAGAATGGTTGAGGAAAGGGCTGGCTTGGTTAGTTCCCTATTTTCCCCTGATTCAGAAAATGAAGTGCATTCCAGATCCAGTATGCTAAGGTCAATTCAGTTTCAGCACATTGATGAGGATCCCTTTGTTTCTAAAATTGATATTGAGGAAAAAGCAGAATGGAGGCTTATGAAGATATCCAGTCAGACTGTTCAAAAGAATAGACTCCTCATCTTTACCATCCTACTGCAGTAACCAATCAGTGAAACACTTGTATTGTCCACTGCAGGCATTAGTGTTTTACTAAGAGAAGAAAAGAAAAGAAAAAGGATGGGAAAAGGAGAAAAGAAAGGTATGGTTATTGCCACTTACAGTTAGAGGTCATACCTGGTTATTCCTGCTAACCATTCTTTCTTTATTATATTTATTTGGCTGTGTCAAGTATAAGTTGTGGCATGAGTGATCTTCATAGCATCATGGGTGATCTTTCCTTGTGTCGCCTGGGCTTAGTTGCTCCACAGCATGTGGGATCTTAGTCTCTGGACCAGAAATCAAACCCACATCCCCTGCACTGCATGGATTCTTAACCACTGGACCACCAGGGAAATCCCATTCTTAGTAACTTTCAAACTTCAGCTTAAAAGTAACTTCTGTCAGACCTTCCTTGACCCCTAGGTTAGTTTATATCTTCTTACCCTCCAGAGCAACATGTACTTTCCTTTTTTTGGACACATAACGACATCTTTAAGCCACCCCAAGGTGGCTCAGCATTAACAAATCCGCTGGCAAGGCAGGAGATGCAGGAGAGGCAGGTTCAGTCTCTGACTGAGGAAGATCCCCTGGAGGAGGAAATGGTAACCCATTCCAATATTCCTGCCTCGATAATCCCATGGACAGAGGAGCCTGGTGGGCTACAGTCCATGGGGTTGCAAAAGAGTCAGACATGACTGAGCACGCACACACGCCGGACATCTTTTATTACCTGTTTGCTGCTGTCATCGCCATTAAATCCTATGCTGTGCTTACCATTTTACTCACACCAAGCATAGTACCTGACATAAGTTAGCCACTTGATACATATTTACTACAATGAATTGGCTTGACCTGTAATCTGATTATGACTGTGTGAGCTGTATTCAAGGAGAGAAGGAAGATGAAGACAAAATTCCAAATTAATATAATTGGCTCCATCATTTGCAACTAGAATCTGCAAAAGATTACCTAAGTGCTGAGGGAATGTAGAACAGTTGAGTGAGTGGCCGAAGTCTTTTTGGACAAGGTGCGTGGTGAGCAAGAAAGTTTTGATCTTATGTGTTTCTAATGTGTTACTAACTAAAACATTTGTGAAAAGGGAGTTGTTCAGTTTGGTACTAAAAGAAAAAAAAGATGAAGTAAGGAAAGGTTGTATTCAATACATTGAAAAATGTGTATTATATACCATGTGTAGAGAATACAACTGTGAATAAGACATGGTCCTTGCCTTAAGAGCTAAATCTCTTGAAAAGGTGTAAGTCAATAATTGCAATACAAATTAGTGACTGTTATGACAAAGAGGTAATTATGAAAACTTGAAGAGAAAGAGATGTTAATTAATTTGGGTCTTAAACAATGGATAATTGAAGAGAGGAGGAAAAGGCTTTTTCCTGCAATAGTAATAGCATTTGAAAGGCAAAAGTGTAATAAGCCTGTCCGGCCAGATGGCGCCAAGGAGATTCCAGAGGTGATTAAGCAATGAAATGAAAAGACCAAGTGTGCTTTTTGTTTGTTTTAAAGGTTAACTAGATCTTTACCTTACAATAAAGGAGAAAAAATGCGTTCTGGTCAAACATCCCTAGATTCTTGAGCCAGATTTCCTGGGCTTGGTTTCAGGCTCTGCTTCTATTAGCTGTGTGATCACTTCTTTATACCTCAGTTTGCTTGTTTGTAAAATAGGGTTAAAAATATCACCTGCCTGATAATGTGGTTGTGAGGACAAAATTAGCTACTATATGAAAAAAAAATTATAGAATGCTGCCCATACTATAAAAGTGGCTCTTGTGATTCAGTTCAGTTCAGTCGCTCAGTCATGTCCGACTCTTAGCAACCCCATGAATCGCAGCATGCCAGGCCTCCCTGTCCATCACCACCTCCCGGAGTTTACCCAAACTCATGTCCGTTGAGTCGGTGATGCCATCCAGCCATCTCATCCTCTGTCGTCCCCTTCTCCTCCTGCCTCCAATCTTTGCCAGCATCAGGGTCTTTTCCAATGAGTCAGCTTTTCGCATGAGGTGGCCAAAGTATTGGCGTTTCAGCTTCAACATCAGTTCTTCCAATGAACACCCAGGACTGATCTCCTTTAGGATGGACTGGTTGGATCTCCTTGCAGTCGAAGGGACTCTCAAGAGTCTTCACCAACACCACAGTTCAAAAGCATCAATTCTTCAGCACAGTCCAACTCTCACATCCATACATGACCACTGGAAAAACCATAGCCTTGACTAGACGGACATTTGTTGGCAAAGTAATGTCTCTGCTTTTTAATATGCTATCTAGGCTGGTCATAACTTTCCTTCCAAGGAGTAAGCGTCTTTTAATTTCATGGCTGCAATCACCATCTGCAGTGATTTTGGAGCCCCTCAAAATAAAGTCTGACACTGTTTTCACTGTTTCCCCATCTATTTCCCATGAAGTGATGGGACTAGATTGATTATATTCTTTGCAGCCAAAGATGGAGAAGCTCTATACAGTCAGCAAATACAAGACCGGAAGCTGACTGTGGCTCAGACCATGAACTCCTTATTGCCAAATTCAGACTTAAATTGAAGAAAGTAGGGAAAACCACCAGACCATTCAGGTATGACCTAAATCAAATCCCTTATGATTATACAGTGAAAGTGAGAAATAGATTTAAGGGACTAGATCTGATAGAGTGCCTGATGAACTATGGATGGAGGTTCGTGACATTGTACAGGAGACAGGGATCAAGACCATCCCCATGGTAAAGAAATGCAAAAAAGCAAAATGGCTGTCTGAGGAGGCCTTACAAATAGCTGTGAAAAGAAGAGAAGCGAAAAGCAAAGGAGAAGAGGAAAGATGTTCCCATTTGAATGCAGAGTTCCAAAGAATAGCAAGGAGAGATAAGAAAGTCTTCCTCAGTGATCAATGCAAAGAAATAGAAGAAAACAATAGAATGGGAAAGACTAGGGATCTCTTCAAGAAAATTAGAGATACCAAGGGAACATTTCATGCAAAGATGGGCTCGATAGAGGACAGAAATGGTATGGACCTAACAGAAGCAGAAGATATCAAGAAGAGGTGGCAAGAATACACAGAAGAACTGTACAAAAAAGATCTTCACGACCCAGATAATCACGATGGTGTGATCACTCACCTAGAGCCAGACATCCTGGAATGTGAAGTCAAGTGGGCCTTAGAAAGCATCACCACAAACAAAACTAGTGGAGGTGATGGAATTCCAGTTGAGCTATTTCAAATCCTATAAGATGATGGTGTTAAAGTGCTGCACTCAATATGCCAGCAAATTTGGAAAACTCAGCAGTGGCCACAGGACTGGAAAAGGTCAGTTTCCATCCCAATCCCAAAGAAAGGCAATGCCAAAGAACATTCAAACTACCACACAATTGCACTCATCTCACATGCTAGTAAAGTAATGCTCAAAATTCTCCAAGCCAGGCTTCAGCAATACGTGAACCGTGAACTTCCAGATGTTCAAGCTGGTTTTAGAAAAGGCAGAGGAACCAGAGATCAAATTGCCAACATCCTCTGGATCATCGAAAAAGCAAGAGAGTTCCGGAAAAACATCTATTTCTGCTTTGTTGACTATGCCAAAGCCTTTGACTGTATGGATCACAATAAACTGTGGAAAATTCTGAAAGAGGTGGGAATACCAGACCACCTGACCTGTCTCTTGATAAACCTGTATGCAGGTCAGGAAGCAACAGTTAGAACTGGACATGGAACAGCAGACTGGTTCCAAATAGGAAAAGGAGTACATCAAGGCTGTATATTGTCACCCTGCTTATTTAACTTATATGCAGAGTACATCATGAGAAATGCTGGGCTGGAAGAAGCACAAGCTGGAATCAAGATTGCCGGGAGAAATATCAATAACCTCAGATATGCAGATGGCATAACCCTTATGGCAGAAAGTGAAGAAGAACCTCTTGTTATGATTATGAAAGTATTATTACTTTCTGCCAGTCAGGAAGTGATTTTGTCATATTTCATTGCCTTCACCTCAGGCTTGAGTGACAAATTTTTGTTTCTGAATAATGGAGCCAGGCCAAGGACTTCCCTGGCAGCTCAGTGGTAGAGAACCTGTAGTGAATGTAGGAGATGTGGCTTTGATCCCTGGGTCAGGAAGATCTCCTAGAGAAGGAAATGGCAACCCACTCCAGTATCTTGCCTGGGAAATTCCAAGGACAGAAGAGCCTGGTGGGCTGCAGTCCATGGGGTAGCAAAAGAGTTGGACATGACTTGGTGACTAAATAGGAAGAAGAAGCCAGGCCAAGATTCAAACATACCTAAGAGATGGTTATGTAACTTTTAAGTTTGAAAAGCACCGGTATTCAGAATGTGCCCTATGCTAGGATCACAAATGCTCTTTTTGCCTCCAGGTTGGAAGTGGATTTTGGACTGTACACATATGGTTAAGGTGAACTTTCAAACGATTAATTAAAAAATTACGTACTTAAAAATTTTACCTACTTAATAAGGAAAAAAAAATCCTCAGGATAATTTCTATGCCAGGGTAATCAAGTAGCAGTCATTCTGGTGATAACTGTATTTGCTTCTACAAGAGTCAGCTGACCAAGCCTTTTGTCATTTTAGCAATATAGGAACTCACAGTTACCAATAAGCAGTTAAGTGAAGAATTATCTTCAGGAAAGCAATTTCCCACATGTTAAACTGATTTTCTTGAGTTCTTTCTAATTCAATGTGTCTTTCAAGCAGCTGAATTTGTTGATAGCAGGGAGGAATGTCAAGGAAATTCTTGGTTTTAATGGCACCCCACTCCAGTACTCTTGCCTGGAAAATCCCATGGACGGAGGAGCCTGGTAGGCTGCAGTCCATGGGGTCGCTAAGAGTCGGACACGACTGAGCAACTTCAGTTTCACTTTTCCCTTTCATGCACTGGAGAAGGAAATGGCAACCCACTCCAGTATTCTTGCCTGGAGAATCCTAGGGACGGCGGAGCCTGGTGGGCTGCCGTCTATGGGTTGCACAGAGTCGGACATGACTGAAGTGACTCAGCAAAGTATATTTACCTTGTATATTTACTCTGATCATTCAGAGTGTTGGGGAAACAAGATTTGGAGACCAGGAGTTTAGCTTTTGGTTTCATCACTTATAAACTGTGATTTGGCCAAGCCACTTAACCTCTTTAAGTTTCATATTTGTTATTTTCACAATCTAGGTAGTTTTGAGTGTCAAATGATGCCTGTGAAAGTGTTTTGACACATAGTTATTTCATTAATAGATAAAACACATTTGGGTTGAAAAATGATGACAAATACTGTACTTGTATAAACTCAGCAAACTGCCGGGAACTTTAAATTTCATTAAGACATTGCCCTATCCCTTCAGCGATTTGACTGACATTTGACTTGTTCAAGGTCCCGAGCCTGGCTAGTGGCAGCCAGAGTTTAGGTCTTCTGATTTCTAATCACCTAGTCTTTCCTACTACACCACTGTCATTCATCATTCATTCAATACAGCTTTATGGACGATAAATGCAAAAACATTGTGCTAGTTGCTGTGGGTGATTCTGATTTATCAGACTCAGATTCTCCTCTCAAGGAACTCAGAAACTAGTGGGGTAATAGCCATAAATGTATAGTCAGAAGCTGGGACGATAAGTATGAATAAACTATTATGTGATCTGGTGAGGATCAGTGGACACTTGGTAGAAGAGGTGACAATTCATTTCTGCTCCAAAAGGCAGAAAGGATTTGTACATAGGTCTTAGGGTTTAAAATAGGCAGTCCAGGGTTACAGTAAGGTGAACAAATGCACTGGTCTTAGCCCTCAATAAATTCTAGGAAGTTTCAGGGTTTTTTTTTTCCTAACAAGGTCCATCTCTCACCTGTGAATCTTGCAGACTTCTATTGTTCCCTCTAGAATGCCTGTCCTGGACAAAATTCATGTAACTTGCTGGAAGGCCTTGCTGGATTCACTCCAGGCAGAGTGAAGGACTTCCTCCCGCTTCCATGGCTCCCTCCCCGCCCACCACTTTTTTGGGGCACTTATGACACATCTCTGTTTATTTTACCTCTTTGCCCCGCATCCTTCACCCTCTTTCTGATCTTGAGAAAAAAGGGCAGTGCGCATCAGTGTATCTTCAGCCTGGGTACAGTGACAAAATGCACAGTTGCCTGACAATTTGGGGTAAAGGAAGGGAACACCTGGCATACCCTCTCCTTTCTTCCTCTGCCAGACGCCTGCCCACACCTTCTTGCAGATTCAGCCGTGAACGTCACATTCTGCATGCACCTGTAGCTTTTTCTACCGCCCCCTACCACACGGTAGGCACAGGCCAGAAAGGCTGTGTCTGATTCCTCTCTATGACACCTGGGCCCGGCACGTAGCGACCCGTCCACAGAGCAGCCAGATGAATGGAGACTTGCCGAGGCGGCGAAAGCACCACGCGGTTTCCTCGGAACCAGCTCCACCTCTTTCTGGGTAGGATCCCAGCGGCTGGGCCCGTGACACTCAGGGCATGACGCCCACCAGCCCCACTCGCTCCAGAGCCAGCCCGTGCCTTCCGATCCGCCCACCCGGCGGCCGACCCCCATCCCCACGCCCCCACCCGACACCACGCAACCTCGTCCTAGCGCCTCTCTGGGCGTCACCGCGCGAGCCGCGCCGCCTGCGATTGGCCAAACACGGCATAGCGCCATCTCGGCCTACAGCGCGGCGCTCACCCTCATTGGCTGGCGGCGGCAGGGGGCGGTGACGGTGGGCGGAGCCCCGCCTTCTGGTCCCTTGGCCGGGGTCGAGCCCAAACGCCGGCGAGGCTCACGCGGCCGGGCGACTAACAGGGCGCCAGGCGGTTACTCTGGTTACTGCGGAAGCGCTGCGCTGGGAGGACTGCCGCCGCCTGCGAGAGATGCTGGTGTTAAGTCGGTCGGGAGCCGCCGCCGCAGCTGCTCTCTGAGGGGGGAGTGCCCTGGAAAGTGCCGTTCAGCTGGGTGAAGGTTCGGGGACCGGTGCCTCGGGAGCCGCGGGGAGGAGGAAGTCTGGAGGTGAGGTCTACGCCTCCCAGTCCTGAAGCCGCAGTCTCGAGTCCGAGGCCATCTTTGGTGGGAGAAGGCTGCCCCGTCCGACGTTTCCCTCTGAGCGTGGAGGTCCCGGGCAAGAGAAGGAGCCCTCTCTGCGCTGTCGCAGCCCTGGAGCTTTCAACCCGGCGAGGCTGCAGTTCCCCAGCGCAAGATATTTCTTTGATGTTTGTCTCCCTGTTGCTCGTCCGAAAGGACACCTGCTGCTAGTGAGAGGCGAAGAGCAATTTCATTGCACGACGAGCCAACAAAATTTAATACATTATCCGGAATTAGCCCCCCAGAACCCCCAGCCCTCCCAGCACCCCCCACCCCCCATAGATGGATTGCTTGAAAGGGGAGAGTCTGATCGGGAGCTGTTGGAGATTTTTAAATACTCTTCTTTAAATCCTGGAGAACGTTCCCGTCTTCACGTACTTTTATACTATATATGATTTTGTAAGTTCCTCTGATTTGAATTGTAATCCCGTGACGGTGTTTCCTGGACTTTAGCCGGTCCCCCGCGCTCCTTTTTGGCAACGCATTTTGGGGAGAGCATCTAAACACCAAAACCCTACCAGGAAAAAAAGAGAGATCTCCTAACGTTGATCCGGAGTCACCGAAGAAGCCTTTAAACCATGTGGACTTTTCTCGGCATCGCCACTTTCACCTATTTCTATAAGAAATGCGGAGACTTCGTCTCTCTGGCCAACAAGGAGCTGTTGCTATGCGTGCTGGTGTTCCTGTCGCTGGGGCTCGTGCTGTCTTATCGCTACCGGAGCGGGGCCCTCCTTGGGCGCCGACAGAGCGGCTCCCAGTTGGCGGGCTTCTCCTATATTCTGTCAACCTTGCCTTTCATTGGCTTCTTCTGGGCCAAATCCCCCGCTGGATCAGAAAATAAAGAGCAGCTGGGGTCTAGGAGGGTAGGTCGAATTCGAAGTGGGCACATGTATGAGTGTCTTATATTAAAATTAGGACTGCGATCACCCAGATGTAAACAACGTAATTTAAAGGGTGAAAGGCTGCAAGTTAGATATTCTGGTACGAATTCTGACATAGATGGTTTTGGTATTTTTGTTTTGTTTAAGCTCTTGACTGCTCTTGACCACATCCTTGGCACTCTTAGAAATGATGGAAAACCTTTGTTTCATTTAGTGTTGGCAGTGCCAGAGCTAAACGAACTTGGTTTGATTAAAGAAAGGTGAAATGTTCACGTCAGTAGGACAGAATCACTGTCTGTGATGGAAGAATAGTTTTATTTAAATCCTTTGGTAAGGATTGTGTTTGAACCTGGCAAGAAAGAAGAAAGCTGCTGCAAGTAAGTCTGTTGCTAATAAGAAGGGACTGCTGCCTGGGGAAAGGCACAGAACAGCTGGAAGAGCTGGCAGAGTAAAAATGCTCAGCATTTTAAAGTCTTGGGCAAAACACCCTCCCTTCCCCACATCAATGGGGCCTTGAGTAAATCAGTGTCCTGGGTCAGGTGAATAATTAATATTTGCTCCCTGCAGAGACAGCAGAGAATGACAATGGTGAGAGATGAGGGGGGAAAAGATCGTTGAGGCTGGAATATTTAGGGCCTGTTGGCCTTGGATGTTTATAGTTTTCCCCAAGAGCACTGGAGGATTAAAGTATGCGAGTAATGATATTTGATTTTTACTTTTTATTTATTATTTTTTAAGTCTTTATCGAATTTGTTACAATATTGCTTCCATATTATGTTCCTATTTTTTTTGGCCATGAGGCATGTGGAATCTTAGCTCCCCGACCAGGGATCAAACCCACATCCCCTGCACTGGAAGGCTAAGTCTTAACTGCTGGACTGCCAGGAAAGTCCCTGACTTTCACTTTTTAAAAATAAAGTTCTAGTTTCTGTGTGGAGAATGGATTGTAGGAAAACAAGAATGGAAGCAGGGATGTGGGCTGAGAGACTCTTGCAGTAGGCCAAGTAAGGGATGACGGTGACTTGACATTAGCGAGTGACACAGTAATTCACTCCTTCAGGGTTCCAGAGCCATATCTTCTTCCCCGTAACTGCAGCAGAGATCAACACAGTTTAAGAAAAGAGGGGGCTTGGTTTAGAAGTTTTGCTCCACCACTGCTGACTGTGAGACTTTGGGCAAGTTGCTTACTTTCTGGAAGAATCAGTTACCTCTTCTGTTGGGTGGAAATGACACTAACCTTACTGGTAGTTAGCAAATTGATTGATTTAATGTTTGCAAAATGCCTGGTACATAACTGTCTGGTAAATAGTAGTTATTCATATTAGTCTGGGGTAGTCTCCATCTGTTAGGAACCTTCAGAATGGTGCTGAATTCAGTGATAGGGTGGATGTGAGTTGGAGGAATGGGAGGGTAAGGGAATCTTTATTCTTCAGTTTGAAGTCTTTGCTACTGTTGCCTGAAATAATGTCCCTCAGGGCCACTGAGCACTAGTCCAGGAGGCTAGAATGCCATCATACTGAAGAGAAACTTGGCGGTTGGAAGTTGAATTACAGCAGTCAGTATTGGTTCCATTTTGCAAATACCCCAGGCTCTCTGCTTATTTCCTTAATACCTGGGAGTCAGTAGACTGTATTAAGTTCCCATTAGTGCTTCATCTACTGACCAGGCTCTGAAAGGCAACTTTCTTCAGAGTTCTCCTTCCAGGATTGTGTTTGTGTGTGTAACAGGGAACATTTAGGAAGAAAGGCTAATAAACAGTGGCTAAAATGACAAGTGAAAGTGGCTCAGGTGTGTCTGACTCTTTGTGACCCCATGGACTGTGGCCTGCCAGGCTCCTCTGTCCAGGGAATTCTCCAGGTAAGAATACTGGAGTGGGTTGACATTTCCTTGTCCAGGGGATCTTCCTGACCCAGGGGTCAAACCTGGGTCTTGTGCATTGCAGGTAGGTTCTTTACCATCTGAGCCACCAAAATGACAGATGGGGTTTTAAATATAGTCAGTTGTTCTGGCTATTAATACTGAGAGAAAGAGTAGGTTCTGTTGTGAAAATGTAATTTCTCTAAGAGAAATGATTTTAAAAAAAAACAGTGGACAGGGCCTAGGTCATTATAGAGGCCAGATGAATATTAGATCACAGAGATTTAAAATTCTAAAGGATTTTAGGTTTTATCTTCTTCCTTTTTGCCTGACAAAAATGTTTGTTCTTATTCCTAAACTGGAGGGCCACTTGTTTGACCAAGTTCCCTTAACAGTATCGGGATGGGGGAAAAGGAAGGTAAATGTGTTCTTTGTTTTGGACAATAGAGGATGAGATGGTTAGATGGCGTCACCGACTCTATGAACATGAGTTTGAGCAAGCTCCGAGAGTTGGTGATGAATAGGGAAGCCTGGCGTGCTGCAGTTCATGGGGTTTACAGTTCATGGGGTTGCAAAGAGTCGGATATGACTGAGCAACTGAACAGAACTTTTTGCCTGAGGGCTTCCCTGATAGCTCAGTTGGACGTGACTGAGTAACTTTCAATTTTTTGCTTGAGGTCTTTTATTAAAACCCTTTCAAAATGACATTTAACCTTATCTTAATTGTTAAGGTCAGAGAACCCCAGGAAGATGGTTCCTTGCAACTCTGTGTCTGAATGTATTCATGTTTGTGACTCCATATACCAACAAAAAATGCTTACTATAATACTGAATTATTCATTAAAAAAAAACTGTAATAGGTACTGTTATGCTTAATGGGCATAAATCTCTCAAAATAGCCCTTTTTCATCTTATAATCAAAGGTAGGGTTTTTACTGTCAGCCCAACCGGTGATAGCTTTAATGTTTGTTCTTATTCTTAAACTGGAGGGTCACTTGTTTGACCAAGTTCCCTTAAGAGTATCAGGATGGGGGAAAAGGAAGGTAAATATGTTCTTATATGTTGAGGACTAAAACTGCAAACAGGTTGAATTCCAAGGGACAGAATGAGTTATTCTCTTGGAATTGTAAGGTACATATTCTCAATAGATCCCTGACCAGAATTTGACAGTCTTTTTGTTATATAAAAAGTTATTTTACATTAAGGTAGATTTTTCAGATGAAAATCAAGAGGGAGAAAATGAAGACGAATAGTGGAAATATCTAAAAGGTACTGAATAATTTGCAACATGAAATCATATCAGAAGCTGTACATGGTTTGTATCTGGTGGATGCTCAGTATGTATTTGAAGAATTGAATAATTAGGATAGAATTTTCCCTGTAAGACTTTGAAGTTCCTTGTAAACATATATTTGCCCTATTGTGTATTTCTAAATATGTGACAGCATTTTCTAAATATATTTGGAAGACGGAACATAAGTTTAATTTTACTGGGGTATTGTTATCCATTTTTGTTTAACCAGTATTTAGATATTGTTGTTTTTTATATATGATCTGCATTTAAAAACAACCGCTCATTTGGTTTGATAATATTTAGGGTATAGTTTTTACCTAAGATGCAAATGTTCACTGTGCCTGTATAGTAGTAGTATGATTTAAAGACAACAAATGTGGCTACATAATTCTTTTTTTTTTAAACAGTGCAAAAAAGGGACCAGTGTTTCAGAAACAACCTTAATAGGAACAGCTGCCTCTACACTGACGTCTTCTCAAAATGATCCAGAAGTTATAATCGTGGGATCTGGCGTCCTTGGCTCTGCTTTGGCGGCAGTGCTTTCCAGAGATGGAAGAAAGGTGACAGTAATTGAGAGAGATTTAAAAGAGCCTGACCGGATCCTTGGAGAATTTCTGCAGCCAGGTGGTTATTATGTCCTGAAAGACCTTGGTCTTGAAGGTAGGTTCATAGTGATTTTTAGGAGTTAATGTGGCATAAGCAAGCACTCTTTGCTATGACTGGTAAAAGGGTATTCCATTTTATCTTCATGTATAAAGGTTACACATTTATCAACAAATTTGCATGAAAATGAAAGCAAAGGAGAAAATAAGCTTGCTGCTACTGCTAAGTTGCTTCAGTCATGTCCGACTCTATGCGACCCTGTAGATGGCAGCCCACCAGGCTCCGCCATCCCTGGGATTTTCCAGGCAAGAACACTGGAGTGGGTTGCCATTTCCTTCTCCAATGCATGAAAGTGAAAAGTGAAAGTGAAGTCGCTCAGTCGTGTCCGACTCTTAGCGACCCCATGGACTGCAGCCTACCAGGCTCCTCCATCCATGGGATTTTCCAGGCAAGAGTACTGGAGTGGGGTGCCATAGCCTTCTCCAAAATAAGCATGAGGAGATATGAAGTAGCCTTTGTGAGATAAAAGTGGCTAAAAAATTGTAATGGTCAAAGTTGAAGACTAGAAAACTTCAACTTGGAATGAGTAATGAAATTTAGTAAAAGGTGAAGTGAACTATCATTTGTAGAGTGCATGTGATGTACCTGTTGTAGAACCTTTTATTTAAGGATCATTCATCCATTAATCCAGTGCTTTTTTTGTCTTCATTAAGGAAGTATTTTTGCTGTTTGCTTTGTATGAGGTGCTATACTGGGTGCCAAGCACAGACTGGCGAACAAGACAGATCAGCGATCCAGTCTTGGGGATCAGAGTACAAAATAGATCCAGGAATTGAGAGAGAGCTTGCTTGGCATTTAGGGTGGGCATGATGTTGTAGTAATTACCGGTATTGATTCTGGCACTAGATTGCCTGGGTTTGAATACAGCTCAGGCACTTAAAAAGCTGTGTGATCTTGTTGTTGGAGTAAGTTACTTAACCACCTGTGTGTTAAGTTTGTTGCTGTTGTTTAGTCTTTAATTCTCACTGTTCGTGACTCTATGGACTGTAGCCCGCCAGGCTCCTCTGTCAATGGGATTGCCCAGGCGAGAATACTAGAGTGAGTTGCCATTTCCTCCTCCAGGGAATCTTCCTGACCCAGGGAATGAACATGTGTCTCCTGCTTCGGCAGGTAGATTCTTTACTTCTGAGCCACCAGGGAAATCTCTGTATTAGTTTACTCACCTGTAAAAGAGGCACATTTAGAGTCCTTGACTCATAGGTTATTAAGAGGATTAATTGAATTAAAGCATAAAGATAAAGCAGTCAGAACAATTCCTGGTATGTAGTAAGCACTATGTAAAATGTTTGCTATTTTATTCAGTGTACTGAAGAGGAGACCAGTGTAGTCAGAAAGTATTGGGTAATGGGGAAAGGAGCAGGACTTGAGATTGAGATTGGAGAGTTAGGCAGCTGCTAGTCTTACAGGACTCTGAAGGCAGTGGAACAGGAGTATGGCAGGATCCTGTATATGCCTCTAAAGGCTTCAGACCTTTGAGAGCTCTTCACAATGATGAACACTTCTTATATGCTGACTCAGTACGTACTTGTGTGCATGCTCAGACATGTCCAACTCTTTGCGACACTGTGGACTGTAGCCTGCCAGGCTCCTCTGTCTGTGGGATTCTCCAGGCAAGAATACTAGAGTGGGTTACCATTTCCTGTTCCAAGGGATCTTCCTGACCCAGGGATTGAACCCATGTCTCCTGCATTGCAGGCGGATTCTTTACCCACTGAGCCACCTGAGAAGCTGCTCAGTACCTACATATATTCCTAAATCTGACTGAGATTTATTTTACTTTTTAAATACTTACATGATTTTACCCAAGTCTACAATTCACAGCTTGAAATTTCATTTCAGTTTACCATTGAATCACATCCTGCACTTTAAAAGTACTTAAAAGCCACAGCAGTAATGGAGACCAGCTAAGGAGAGTGTGCAGAGAAAAAAGAGAAGACAGAATAAATCAAGTCCTGGGAAACTGACATTTAGAAATTGGGTGGAAGAAGAGAAGCTTGCTGGAGGACTGAGAAGGAGCCTACAGGATGATAGGAAAGAGTCAGGAGAGTTTGGTGTCCTTAATCCAACAGAGGAAGGTGTTTCTCGCAGGAGGGGATGGGTACATATTAAGAAAGGAAAGGAGCCATGTCATGGTTTGCTAATGAAGGGTCAGGTCAGAACAGTGCATAGAAAGTGCCATGGGATTCGGCCATTTGGAGGTTGCTGTGAGACTGACAAGGTGTTTTGGTGGAGTTGTGTAGACGAAACCTGGACTGAAGTGAATGGGAGATGAAAAAATTTGAGGCTAGAAAACTACTCTCGAGGAGTTTTTCTCTAACAGAAAACAGAAACAGGGCAGAGGTGACATGTCGATGTGAGGATACAGGAGGGATGTTTTGATACTAGATAGAGCATGTTTGTGGGGCAATGGAGAAGATCAGTTTGGGAGGGAGGTGACTAAAGGGGTGACATTCATTCTTTCATTTAACGTATTTATTAAGCATCGGCTATGTTGTAAGTACTGTTCTAGGTGCTGAGGCTACAGTAGTGAACAAAACAGATTCCAGCCCTCACAGAGCATACATTCTAGATGCTTGTGTAGAAGATGGTGATAAAAGATGAATAAATAAAATTTAGAGTGTATATTGTGGTTATAAGTGCCAATATAAGATGAATAAATAAAATTTAGAGAGTATATTATGGTTATAAACACCTCAGAGAAGAATCAGAAAAGAGAGATAGGGAGTGTACTTCTAAATGATGCAGTGGGTGGGGGAAGGGAAAGCCTTACTGAGAAGGTGATGTTTGAGGAAAGGACTGAAGGGAAGGGGCAGGAGAGCCCTAGGGCTGTCTGGAGGAAGAGAAGCTCTTTTCAGGCAGAGCGAGCATCACGGGGTGAATCAGCCTAATGGGGAGGAGTGAGCCTGTGGCCTCTTTGAAGAGCAGGAAAGGAGAATTGTGTTGACTTGAGTGGTTTGAGTTAGAAAAAAGGTCAGATGGAGAATGGAGACTGGATTCCCTTGTGGCCCACTATATGGATTTGACTTTTATTCCAAAGGGAAGCCATTGGAGAATTTCAAGAAGAGGAAGTTACTAGATTTCACGTTTTAGAAGTATGATTAGAAATATCATTTGAACATATTCTTGTTAATGTGTAGAAGAAAGACTAGATCATGAAGTGGCAAGTCAGAAGCAGGGAGACCTGTTAGGAAGTTATTGCGGAAACAGTGAGAGTTGATGGCTTGGACCAGGGTCATGGCTGTAGTGGTGGGGGACGTGGTCACATTCTGGGAATATATTTGGAAGGAAGAGTCAGTAGGACCTGCTGCTGATGGATGAGATGTGAGGGGTATGAGAAAGAGAGGAGTCATGATATTTAAAGAAGGCTAGATGGCGTTGCCAAGAAGAGGCCCAGGACAACTCCTGGGGTACTCTAAGGTAGAGAGGTCAGTGAGGGCAGGAGCCAAATAAGAGGACTGAGACTGAGAAGGGGCAGACAGAGAGGAAGAGCAAGAGACAGCAGCGCCCCGGGCCCCAGCGGAGAGGGTGGACTGTGAAGAAGGGAGCCCCCCGCCTCTGTCCTTTTATGTTCCCTCCATGAGAGGGTCACCAGAGACAGGTGGGACAGTACCCTGAGACAGGATTTTGTCACCTTTATCATTGAACGTCAGGCGTGAATTTGATTGAGGTTTAGGATGCCATCTTCCTGCCTGCCTGCTTAAGAAAGTGAAACTGCCAAAGTCTATCATATTTGATTTCACCAATCAAATAGTGAGAGACAGATGTTTCAAATCTTAAAGTAGACCTTATTTATATACTTGTCTTAAGATAACTTACCCAAGGAAAAATTTTACTGTGCCACTACTGTGTACTTTTCACATGTTCTGGTGTGTTCTAAATTGGCCAGTTTTAACACTTAGAAGTTCTTCCATAATATGAGTTAAGAAAAATAAGCTTATTTCAGTAGCTGAACAAAACAAAAGTGGAAATACTAGATGGGTTTCAAACATGTAGCCCAGTAAAGATTGGCAGCAGTTTGCTGGGATCCAAATTGAATACACTGCTAATTGGCAGCTTCTATGATATTTGTGTACTTTTCTCTGACTGAATTTTAGCTGGAATAATTTAGAAGCCTAACCAAAAAACTAACTTACTTGGATCCTAGGTGGGATGTTTGACAAGTATTCATCCAGCTTGTCCCTGACTGGACTTTAAGTATAACTAAAAAGCATATCAGAAAAAAGCTGATTTATTTTGATCTTAGCATAGATGTGTGGTAAAATTGTATATTATGAAGTTTTCCTTTTATCAGAAATGAAATCATTTTAATAGACTTAATCAATATTGTATTTTAATGTATTTAAATGTACTTATAGCATGTGACTTTTAAAATACATGCTAAAGTCAACTTGCTCACAGAAACATTTCCAATACTGTTATCCATTCTTTATCATAATTTTAAGCCTGCTCACAGTATTTCTCAGTTAATACTTTATAATGTACTTTACCTAACTTATATTCATATTTAGGTTATTTATAATTTTTTTTTACATTTATTCTTCATTAGAGGTAACATGAATCTGTTTTTATATATAGTTTCAATAATTACTAAAAATATGAATTGTGTCTTTAGGATGAATATCTTAGATGGATTACAAGACTAATATTATTACATTAAAGGGTGCTAGCTTCTTGGTTCTTGATAGTTATTGCCATACTTATTTTCTAAAATGTTATTAGTTTATGATATGACCAGTAATATATACATTTATCCATTTTATCATTATTTCACCAGCAACTTTGATAGATTTGGTGTCTTCTTGTTTCAGTTTTATTTCATTGATTTTTTTTTAATCAAGTTTTGAACATTGTTTTCCTGACATGTTCAGTGTTTCTTTGTAGTATGAATCATCTGTGTACATTTTCCCTGTTATTATTAGGGTCTGAATATTTTTCTTATGAATTTTAATGAATAAATTTTATATGTAAATATTTACCTTTTATGATATTACAAATTTGCTGAGACTGTTGTCTTCCAGAAGCATTCAGTTTTCTGAAATAGTTCTGTTAACGTCCAGTCCTCCAAATGGTGTCATAGCTTTATGAACACAGAAACTCATTTTCCACATCCGTGTCCTCTTGGTGGTTAGTGTAACTCTGGGCATATTACAAAAAACTGACTTTTTTTTAAACTGTATTGTTTTGCAGATACAGTGGAAGGTATTGATGCCCAGGTTGTAAATGGCTACATAATTCATGATCAGGAAAGCAAAACAGAGGTTCAGATTCCTTTCCCTCTGTCAGAGAACAATCATGTGCGGAGTGGAAGAGCTTTCCATCATGGAAGATTCATCATGCGTCTCCGGAAGGCAGCCATGGCAGAGCCCAAGTAAGGCTCAGCTTCCGATACTTGATGTTAAACATGTGTAACTTGCCTTTGTACAAAATCTGTTTTATACATTTTCATAAGTGTTTGGGTATAGGTTAGAGCATAGCTGTTGTACTAGAATAAACCATAAGTTGCTGCTGCTGCTGCTGCTAAGTCGCTTCAGTCGTGTCCGACTCTGTGCGACCCCATAGACGGCAGCCCACTAGGCTCTCCCGTCCCTGGGATTCTCCAGGCAAGAATGCTGGAGTGGGTTGCCATTTCCTTCTCCAATACATGAAAGTGAAAAGTGAAAGTAAAGTCGCTCAGTCGTGTCTGACTCTTAGCGACCCCATGGACTGTAGCCTACCAGGCTCCTCCATCCATGGGATTTTCCAGGCAAGAATGTTAATTCTTCAGCCTTTGTTAAGAATATCATATAGATCGTTTGAATGATTAGAACTATTGAGAATTTTCCTTTGACTCAATGTGTGATTTTTATGTGGTTCAAATTGAGAGAATATAGTCATTGTAATTAAGATTTAAGTTCATATGTGCCCATTTGGGAGTTGGAGTTTGTGGTTATGGTGCTTTTCATTAAAGTCAGGACAGAGGATTTAAAAGAGAAAATCCCTGTTGCATTCATACTAAGGACTTGGACTGACAGGACTGGCTGGGTGTCCCTCTGTCTCTTTTTTTGAGTTATAATTAATGTACAATAGTATGTAAATTACAGATGTATAGTATAGTGATTGACAGTTTAAAATGTCTTCTTGTTTTAATTATTAACTTATATTTACTTCTAGCCCTGTACACTATAATTGCAGTTTAAGTTTTAAACATGGGAAACCTCATGTCATCGACAAAGGCTTGAAAGTGAAAGTGCCAGTCGCTCAGTCGTGTCCGACTTTTTGCGACCCCATAGACTGTATAGTCCATGGAATTCTCCAGGCTAGAATACTGGAGTGGGTAGCCCTTCCCTTCTCCAGGGGATCTTCCCAACCCAGGGATCAAACCCAGGTCTCCCGCATTGCAGGTATATTCTTTACCAGCTGAGCTATAAGGGAAGCCCAAGAATACTGGAGTGGGTAGCCTGTCTCTTCTCCAGCGGATCTTCCTGACCCAGGAATTGAACTGGCGACTCCTGCATTGCAGGCAGATTCTTTACCAACTGAGCTATCAGCAAAGCCCTGATAGAGGCTTAAATGCTTCATGTTGGCTTAAATGTTGACAAAGCAAAAGGAGAAATGAATTGATTATTCTTAGAACTTGAAGAATTTGATATCTATGAAAGAATATATTCATTTTAGAAAAATAGAAAAATACTCAAAAATATAGAGGAGATTGTAAAAATTATCCATGATCCTTCTAACTAGAAGTAACTACTCAGAAAATTTTGAATAAATTCCAATTCTGTGTATAAACTTTTGTTGGTATGTAAAATTTTTCTGTGTGTATCTTATTTTTTAATGAATTGAGATAAAACCTCATGTTACTTTTTAAAATGCTTTTCTGAAAAGTCATTACATTAGTTACATATAGTCCACCTTAAAAAGTTAGAAAATTATAACCCCACCTAATTCTAAAACCCATTGATGATGTTTTTGCTTTTCATCATTCCAGCTCTTTTTCTATGTACATGTGTGTCCAGTTTAGGGTAAATTGGAGATAGGAAAAAGGAATTTTTCATTCCTTGTTTAAATATTTCAATTGTGCTACCGGAGAATCTGTTTATTTATCTTTTAGTGCAAAGTTTATCGAGGGCACTGTGCTGCAGTTACTAGAAGAAGATGATGCTGTGATGGGAGTTCAGTACAAGGATAAAGAGACTGGAGACATCAAGGTGAGAGGTAGCAGATGTTAGCTTTTCCTGAGAGATTTTTATTTTCTTTTTCTCCTACTCCTTTAAGAAAAGTAAGCCCACACATTTATTATTCATTAAACAGACTGAGATCTCTCCAAACTGTCTGCGCTAGATTGCAACACATTGTTCTTTAGAGCACTGCAGAATGCTGTTCAAATAACTTTGGAAACAAACTCCATGATATTAACCGTATTAAAAACTGAAATGAGAAACGTACCCTAGCAGAGAGGTGGAGGGAACTGGAAGACGCAAAAAGGAAGGATTCAGCATGAAAGAAATAATTAGAATAAAATAAACTATTGTTGAAATAGAAAGGCAAAAAGTAAGAGACTCTCTGGGGGAATAGCTGAATAAAATAGTTTCCAGTATTTGCTTGTGTTGGTTTGGAACAGAGGAGAAAGTCAAAAGCCTATCTGTTGATTCTTTCATAGGGTAACTACCTCCTAGGAATTATGCTCTAATGGGGGCGACTGCAAGCTAATATAAGTATATACATCCATGTGTACAAAAATTCTTCTGAGCTGTAGCCATTGATTGAAAGCACTACGTAGGGTTAAAAAATTCTAGAATAAAAGAATGTGGCTAGTCCTTGGGATTTGTGATGTGATTCAATTTTCTATGGGCTCTGCTTGCTTGCCACAGTTTCCCCCAGTGTCCATCGAAGTGACTTAATCCCAGGTGGTTTGGAATAGTGGGACTTTGGTGGAAGGTGATCTCAAGGGAAAGAGTCTCTAAAGATGGGTCATTCATTAACCTCAGCCCACATAAGAGCTCCTTCAATAGCATTATCTCCAGGTACTCTGTAATGTCCCATAATGTGTTTAAATTTTTTATGTGCACTTTAAAAGAACAGTCTTTTCACTGTGTATATCTCACCATTTAGCTGAGTGTTCTTTGTTTTTGTTGTAGGAACTCCATGCTCCATTGACTATTGTCGCAGATGGACTTTTCTCCAAGTTCAGGAAAAACCTGATCTCCAATAAAGTTTCCATTTCTTCACATTTTGTTGGCTTCCTTATGGAGGTATTGTAGAAATGCAATTGTAGAAGATAAAAGCAACTTGAAATCTGCAAGTTATT
This sequence comes from Giraffa tippelskirchi, assembly GCF_054371585.1. Classification (NCBI taxonomy): domain Eukaryota; kingdom Metazoa; phylum Chordata; class Mammalia; order Artiodactyla; family Giraffidae; genus Giraffa; species Giraffa tippelskirchi. Next base: position 62,107,066 of record NC_137280.1, read on the forward strand.
AGAAATATTTTATTTATTTATTTTCCTAGAATGCACCGCAGTTTAAAGCAAATCATGCCGAACTTATTTTAGCTAACCCGAGTCCAGTTCTCATCTACCAAATTTCACCTAACGAAACTCGAGTACTTGTGGACGTCCGAGGAGACATGCCAAGGAACTTGAGAGAATACATGACTGAAAATATCTACCCACAGTTACCTGGTAAAAAATAGTGTTTCACTGCCATTGTAATCTACTGTCTGTAAGTAAGTCTCACAAAAGACTCTCCATCTCCAATTCTCACTGAAGCTTTGTCTAAACTAGGCTGAAAGATGAGAATGGCAGCTGAAAAATTTCATCTAATCAGTCATACAGTGGAGCTGAATAAGCTATTTAAACTAGCACATAAAAAAATCTCCACAAGTAAAGAAAATAGTTTCAATGTATTTTCTAATAGTAATAATAAAAGTGTAGTTTTGTGAGTAATCATTAATAGTGGCATATATGGTATTTTTCAAGATAGTCTGGATAGCAGTCTAGATACCTGAATTCTTGAAATATCTCTTATACATAATTACTTTTTGTGCTTGGTTTTTGTAGAAATGATAGCTGCCATCTATTGATTGTCTACTATGTAAGAGGTATTTTACAAACATAATTTGATCTACACAACCACCCTAGGAGGTAGGCATTATCATGATCCCCATTTAGCAGATGAGGAGACTAAGGTTCAGAGAAGTTAATTAGCTTCTCCAAACATAAACCTTTAGTAAGGGGCAAAGCCAAGGTCAAAAGCAGGTCTGTGTGCTCATACGTCCCTGCCCTAGGAACATGAGGGCTATAAGGGGTCTTAAAGATACTTTTAGTTTTGAGTTGAGTACAGAAAGGCTTCATGAAATTTCACACATCTTTGTTAAACATTCATTAAAATTATTTTTTGAGAATGGGAAGATGTAAGAAAGACATGTAAAAATTATTAAGAATATTGACAAAATTGAAAGGAAAACTGTGCTTGCCAATTATGATTATAGTAATAGATTATCCCGGATGTGAGTACATTTGTTTAAATATTCTGGTTTTTCAAGTTAGTTTTTAAACTAAGGAATATTATTTTTAAGCAAAAGCATTGTTTACTAACAGAATATCAACAGAAATTAAGGTATACGTGGACCAATTTAGATTTTTAATAATGACATTTTCAGCACTTCAACACATTTTCACTCAGTTAAGCCATTTTGAAGCTTTCAGATAGAATGAGTTATGTGCATTTAGGAAGACGATAATTAATAACGTGGTATTTTTAGCATTTTTTTCTTTTACTGTAGATTATTTTTTTTCCACCAGTCCAAAGCCTCGCTGTGATAAGGGAGAGAAACGTTTGTAGGTTTATGTTCATATTAGTTAGGTTATGGAAATTCTATTTATTGGAAGAAGGGAATCGTTTCAACACAGTCATTCTGCTATTGTATTCCCAGATTACAATGGGAATTGTATGAAAAGCAAGTTCATTTTCTATAAAGGGGAAGCACAAAGCTGAAACTGGGAAGTGTCGCAGAGATGAACTAATCTGTTTCATTCTAGGTGAAGGAACTAAAGCTCCTCAGAGAGAGAGTACTCTCTACATCTTACCTTACCCTTTTTTTTTTTTTTTTTACTGTACATACCCTCCTGTTGTTTGTGAATTGGTGGTATATTTCATCTGTTCTTACAGAATATGGTGGTGACAATAAAAAGGTATTAAATATATACCTGTTGGTTATCATTTGGAAGAGAGGTGGTGGTTTTTCTCCTTGTCTTATCATCTCATCTGGATTTGCTTCACTCTTCCTCTAGGTTTTTGTTCATACAGCTCTGTGTGTATCTATTTACATTAATTTTTGCTTAGATTCCTTAGCCATCCCTTAGCAGGAACAACTATGTGCTTAATGAACTATGTGCTTAACGAACAGTTTTGTTAATAATTAGTTCTTGATTTATCACAAGGGATATTTGTAACAACCATCAAAGATGTGTAGTATATATTTATTTATACTTGATAAGAAAATGTGATAATTTGAAATTGGAATGTTATACACCATTTATTTGGTGGGGCGGGCTTTATTGCAGATCACCTGAAAGGACCATTCCTAGAAGCCTCTCAGAATTCGCGTTTGAGATCGATGCCAGCAAGCTTCCTCCCTTCTTCACCAGTAAACAAACGAGGTATTATCTTATTGGGCCAACTTTATAAAAGATATTCTAAATATTCTAATTAAGTATTCCAAATGACATGTATGTGGTACAGTTTATAACATGTGGTACAGAAAATAGATTATTGTAATTAGTGCATACCAAAATTAGTTTTATGATATTTATTATTTAATATTGAGTATACATAGGTCACTGTTTGAGTTATTGAAAATAAAAGTTAGTTAAATACAGTCCTTCATCTAGAGAAGGCAGTTTTCCAGTGAGAGATGTAAATAATTTCAGAACACTGCTGATAAATGCTGTAATGAAAGCCCACTCTTGGTACCCCAGATTGACTGTGAAGGAGTGGGGTGTACAAGGCAGGGAGCGAGCCTGTGAACTGGGAAGGGTAATTAGGGAAGACATTGCTCTGGAGACAAAGCTGGACAGTGAGATGAGGGACTGCTGAGTAGGCAGAACAATTTCTGCAAAAGCCAGCATGGCTGAGAAATGGTGGCACTTGTAAGTGAACTCAAGTAGTTTCCTAGATCCCTGGAGCATAGGCGAGGTGGCAGAGTGGTAGAAAGGTAAGATACGTAGTTTTAATCCTATAGACAGTGCAAAGTCATCAAAAAGTTCTTTTTTTGTTTATCTTTGCTGCTGCTACTGCTAAGTCACTTCAGTCGTGTCCGAATCTGTGCAACCCCATAGATGGCAGCCCACCAGGCTCCGCCGTCCCTGGGATTCTCCAGGCAAGAATACTGGAGTGGGTTGCCATTTCCTTCTCCAATGCATGAAAGGGAAAAGTGAAAGTGAAGTCGCTCAGTCGTGTCCGGCTCTTAGCGACCCCATGGGCTGAAGCCTACCAGGCTCCTCCGTCCATGGGATTTTCCAGGCAAGAGTACTGGATAATTCACAGATCACATGGTTCACTCATTTAAAGTGTACAGTTCGTTGGTTTTTAGTGTATTCATAGGTCATGGAACCATCACCATAGCCAATTTTAGAACATTTTTATCATGCTGGAATGAAACCATGTAACCATTAATAGTCGCTGCTCATTTCCTCCCAAACCCCAGACCACCATTAATTTACTTTCTGTCTCTATAGATTTGCCTATTCTGGACATTTCCTATAAATGTAATCATACAATGTGGTCGTTTGTAAGTGGCTTCTTTGAGGTTCATCCGTGTTGTTACATGTACGGTCTTTCATTTGGTTTTACGGCCAAATACTACTCCATGTGTGGATATATTACATCTTGACTATCTGTTCAACTGATAGACATTTGGATTGTTTCCACTTTTGGTTCATACCTGTATATGAGTTATTGTGTGGACATTTATTTTCATTTTTCTTGGTTATATTCCTAGGAATAGAATTGCTGGGTCCTAACTCTCTAATGCTTTGAGCAACTGCCAAACTGTTTTCCAAAGTGGCTGATCATCCTCCATTTCCATTAACAATATATGAGGGTTCCAATTTCTCCACATCCTCGACAACGTTTATTAGTATCTGTCCTTTTGCCATAGCCACCCTAGAAGGTGTAAAGTAACAATAAAAGTGGAAGGTAGAGAAAGGATTTCAGTAACATCAAGGAGGTAGAATGCATGAAACTCAGGGATTAATGGTAATAAGAGAGAGCGAGGTCTCTTGATGGATTCCAGGTTTCAGGCTTAGGTATTTTGCCAGCCATCTGCTGACATTGGACTTCGGGAAGTGTGGGGAGATAATGAGTTCATTTCTTGACACAGTGATATGACGCCTGGGAGGTCATTTGAGTGGCTGAGTGGAGGCCCATTGGAAACAGGAGTGTGGAGCCTGGAGGAGAGCTGTGAGCGAGAGCTGTCGATACACTGTGGTTCCCGAACATAAACAGCTGTCGTTTGCTACGGAGAAACATGCATCATAAACTGCCAGTTATAGAAATAAGCTATAATGCGAAGCAGAATGAAAGCCAGTGCCGAACTGATACAAAGAGCATGCTTTGGGAACATATCCGAGTTGGTGGAATTGGGAATGTTCCACGGAGGAGGAGGAATTAAAGCTGGTTATAGCTAGTGGTTTCTAGTGAAGGTATTAGACTAATACATAAAAAAAACTTGGATTAAAATTTAGAAGCTACTTTTTCATAACTTTATGTGTATTCTATAATTATATAGTATATTGTGACATTACAGGAAAAAATTATCCATAATTCTGCCACCTTACCACTTTTACTATGATTGTTTAATTTCTCTGAGAAAATTAAATACGTGCTTTGTCTAACTGTCCCTCTAAGTCATGGGTCATGAGCCAGGCTGACAATGGGCAGGAATCTTAGAGTCAGGACTGCAGTCAGGAGGTGCTGTACCTTGAGTCAGATTGCAGAGCTTTCTGCTTCTGTGGTTTTGATGCAAGGGGCTAGTTTTCAGCTCAGATTCAATCAAGGTTTATTCTTCTAAATTAACTTATTATGTGTTTGGAATATCTGCATATTCCCTTAGAACCATATAGATCTCTATAATATGTAGGCAGCAAGTATTACTGTGAAATGTCAACGAATTCTTGATTTTTTCCCTTGTAGAAGACTTTGCTTTTTACGCATGGATGCCTGTACATCGTTGTTGTTTTTTTTTTTTCCATAAAAGAGGCCTTGTACATATTTTGACATTGTCTGACTGAACCTTAGATTCACATATGAGTTTTTTGAGGGCAGGGACCACGTTCCTGTTCTCACTGTATCCCTAGCATCTGGCACATAGTAGTTACCCAATAAATACTAATTGAATCAACTTTTGAATTTTTGCCTGAGTAAATTTTAGTCATGGTTTAGTATTAGTATTTAATTGGTTTAATATTTTCACATTCTAACTGACATTTAGTATTTTCACATTCTAACTGACATTTATAATGTTTATAAATTATTAATAGATTAGGGGTTTTTTTGGGGGGGGTTGTTTTTTGTTTTCTTTGGATCTTAAAGGATGCTCCAGGATGATGTCATGATCTAAGTTCTCTTTTTACAGGTGTTCTTCTTTTGGGAGATGCATATAATATGAGGCATCCTCTTACTGGTGGAGGAATGACTGTTGTTTTTAATGATATAAAACTGTGGAGAAAATTGCTGAAGGGTATCCCTGACCTTTATGACGATGCAGCTGTTTTCCAGGTAAGATATTCTTTGACAAAAATGTCTCAAAATAGATTTCTTTCTGGGGCCCAAGATGAATGGGGCTTTGCAGAGATCTGTACCTGGGAGCATGGTCCTTAGTAGTGATTCTTAAACAGTCTTGTTCAGGATTAAGAGTGTGACTTGCAACCTGTGAATCTTCTAGAATTTCTGGTTTGGAGATTACCTGGGCCACTTAGCCTCAGAGATGTAACTCGTTTCTCTGGAGATTTTTATTTCTTTGATGGGAGTGTAAATGTTGAATAAGACATAATTTCTAGTAGATAGTCCTCAGGGTATCAGTTTAGGGGATTATAAACGTTAGTTTGTGCTTTTTTTTTTTTTTTAACCCTTACCATATAATAGGTGATCTTTCTCTTTTTTAGGCCAAAAAATCATTTTATTGGACAAGAAAAAAGTCTCATTCCTTTGTTGTGAATGTCCTTGCTCAGGCTCTTTATGAATTATTTTCTGCCACAGATGGTAAGTGCAGCTAGTTTTGAATGACTGTTACTGAATTATAGATTTTTAGCACAGGAAGGGAACTGAATTACAAAAAGTTAGTAATTAGGCCAGAAATAGAAATGTTTCCTGAGTTTTCCAGCTTCCAAGTCGGTAAGTCCTTTTCAACTCCATCCTTGAGCACAATTTTGGCTAATCATCATGTATCCACCACTGTGTGTGGGAAGCAATTGCTTCTTTAGACAACCTTAGTAACAGTACCTCAGTCATGCGTCATTATTCATTCCTCTGGTCCACACCACATCACGTGTTTCCCCAAGTGCAGAAGATTGTGATGGAAGATCTTTCTGACCATGAATTAAAGGGCAAGGTAGTGTTAATCCTTTTTCATCCCAGACAGTAGTTCCGTTTCTTTTTGAAACAGTATTTTGTAAAATGAAAATGAGCTTTGTATCAAACCTAGATTTTTGTCTCCTATTAAAATGCACAGGCAGAAGGTATGCACCTTTTATTCACATGAAATATTCCCACTTTACTACTATAAGGCTTTTGTTTTTGTATCCGTATCATAGAGGGTGATGGTCAGTCTAACATGAAGGAAAACATGACTTAGCAGAAACAGGGCTAGAGATGGAGGAAAAGTCACCTCTGCCACTTCGCAGCCACGGCCATGTACACATTAGTGAGCGGTGGGTTAGTGAAACGAGACCTTTAGGTTTTCAAGAATAAATGTAACTTCCAATACAAAATAAAAAAAATTTTTTTTTTTTTTTCAAGAACATAACTCTAATCCCATTACCTTGGGTATTTATAATACAAGAAAGCTATTTCTGTGACCTGGCTGGGGCGCTAGTGATCCTTGCTTTGGTGATCTGATTACCCAGTATGACACAGTACAGATACTTTGTGCAGCCCCTCTAATCGTCATTCTTGCTAAAAGAAAAGACAATGTGTTGTGATTTGCCAAGCAAATCTCTCTTGCTAGTTAGGCATGGAAGTTACAGTGGCTGCTTGGGCAAGAAGAGAACTAAATTTGGAGTTTTTCTAAGCTCTTCTTTCTAAGCTTTTCTCAGCTCTTGAGTTTCTTAGAATTTGAATCCACCCACAAAACAACATTGAAAGAGCTATGAGATATTGAAGGAGGAATGGGCTTTATTGGAGTAAAAGTTGACCTGTTGTAATCTTTTTTATCTTTTGTAAAGAATAATCGAGGTATACTTGAAGAACATTAATTCTATACTATTAATTAATTCTATACTATTAAAAAAGGTTATTATGTTGTGAGGGTTTAATGAATTATTTTGAAAAGTATAATAAAACTGTACAGATATAAGGCATTATTCACTTGATAATTTACTGTTTAAGAGATATGTGCTGGGCATCTTAGAGACCATGATTCTGGTTTCTATGTGTTTTTGTAAGGAAAGAATGTACAAAATATTTGGCATCACTTAACGAATTTACAACACAATCAAGGAGATAGCTTTTAAATAACTTGTAACTTCCAAGGCCTACATGTTTAGTAGTTATTTACTAGCAGAAAAAAGTTTATTCATTTGTGAATTACTATGTAATCTCCATTATGAAATTTAAAAGAAATCTTGGGTGGCTAAAATGCTAACACTAGATTTTTAAGAAATTAATCTATAAGGTGTAATAAATGTTACTATTCAGTTTTTTTCTGACGTATCATTAGCACCCCATGTAAATGTATGAGTATTTTGATTGAGAGTAATTTTAAACTTTTATTTTAGATTCCCTACATCAACTGAGAAAAGCCTGTTTTTTTTATTTCAAACTTGGTGGAAAATGTGTTGCAGGTCCGGTTGGGCTGCTTTCCGTGTAAGTTGTTCTGATGACACAGAGGAAACAGATACTCCAGATTTTCTTAGGACTGTTTGGTTTATGCTGTGCTGTGCTTAGTCGCTCAGTCATGTCCGACTCTTTGCAACCCCATGGACTGTAGCCCACCAGGCACCTCTGTCCATGGGGATTCTCCAGGCAAGAATACTAGAGTGGGTTGCCATTTCCTTCTTCAGGGGATCTTCCCGACCCAGGGATCGAACCTGCATATCTTATGTCTCCTGCATTGGCAGGCAGGTTCTTTACCACTAGTACCACCTGGGAAGTTTGATTTATGAATCACTGCTAATCTCTCTACCTGCTGCATGTCATCATTTTATTGATTAGTATCCCAATCAAAATGTTCCTAGAGAAATGAAAAAAGGCAGTATTCAATCCTGCTTTTTAGTTTTGGGCAACAGTGTTGATCCTGAGTTGGTGAGTAGATGAGGCTAAAACTCTTGATTAAAAGAGCAGCTTGTTTTTTTGCCTGTGGGTTTATGGCCCTGACCTGACCTATGGGAGCCACGAATAATAGAGAAGTTTATATTTAACATTGAATTCTTTTGAAGTGTGGGACTCATGAAACTCGGTTCTGACAGTGCAGACATATGTAGAATTATTCTTGGAAAGTCTGCGAAGTGAAATTCCTTAAGGCTTTTCTCCTTTGTCCACTTTCTGAATGTCAATACTATTACCTTTTGATAAATCTAGACCAGGCTACTTTAGGCTGAGTTCTCAAGATTAATGAAAGAAAACAGCTCAGGACGTACAATTCATATAAACTAAGATAAGTTACTGGATTCTCTGACAGCAGTAAAGTCGATAAGTAGTTTCTTGTAAGAAAAAATGTTTTAATCTGTCCCTTGACCAGCAGATAGAAGCTTGTAAAGTCCCCTAAAATGCTGAGTGTGTATTTACCTCTGTAGACGGTACACAATTGGAATCTCTATGAGTCAGTTTTCATTTTGGGGGTCTTAATTATATGTATATGTATTTTTTTCCCATTACAGATTATCTCCCAATCCTCTGGTTTTAATCGGACACTTCTTTGGCGTCGCAGTCTATGCCACCTATTTTTGCTTTAAATCGGAACCTTGGATTACAAAACCCCGAGCCATTTTCAGTAGCGGTGCTGTATTGTACAGAGCGTGTTCTGTAATATTTCCTCTGATTTACTCAGAAATGAAGTACTTGGTTCATTAAGCTTAAAGGGGAACCATTTGTGAATGAATACTGGGAACTCGCCAAGTCTGCAGTGACTTGAAGAGAGTGTATATAGCACCGTACTCCTCCCGCTTCTAAAGTGGGAATTCTTGGACCAAGATTGGGATTAATTTGTTTTTGAAGTTATTTTGTATATAAACATACATGTAAATATATACTTTAGTTTGCAATTTCAAATGAAGGGTAAAATAAGATAGATATTTAAAAGAAATGATTGTTACCATAAATTAGTGCTAACATTGAGGAGCTGCAGTTTGTCTTTTGAATTCAATATTTGGGATGAGTCACTGTGGGACATACAAATAAAATGAAGAATGAACTCGCATGTCTTTTTGGTTTTTTTTGGCCATGTGGTATCTTAATTCCTTGAGCAGGGATCCAACTTGAGCCCCCTCCATTGGAAACAGAGTCTTAACCACTGAACCACCAGGGAAGTCCTCTTTTTGTCTGTTGCTGTGGGCTTCTTTATATCATGTATCCTTCTATCTCCCCTCACTTATCCAATTGGATAAGGTACTTTTCTGAGTCCCTGGAAAATGTCACATTCATATAAAAAGGGTATCAAGGGCTTTATATAAATTCCACTGTGTAACATTAATAAGCCAGGCTGGGCTTATTTCAAGGAACAGCGAACAGGGCTGTACACTGGAGTGTATACTAGACTGTACACTGGACTGTACATTGGGTGGTGCACTGGACATACCCGAGTGTATACTGGACTCAACACTGGGCTGTACTCTGGACATACACTGGGTTGTACATTGGCCTGTACACTGGGTGTACATGAGTGTATATTGGACTGTACCCTGGAGTATATACTAGACTGCACACTGGCGTGTATACTAGACCATACACTGGGCTGTACACTGGATGTACATGAGTGTACACTGGGCTGTATACTGAATGTATATTGGACTGTACACTGGAGTGTATACTAGACTGTACACTGAACATACACAAGTGTACAGTAGACCATACACTGGACTGTACATTGGGCTGTACACTGGATGTACACAAGTGTATACTGGACCATACACAGGACATACATTAGTGTATACTGGATTGCACATGATGTACAAGAGTGTACACTGAATTGTACACAGGATTGTACATGGGATGTACACCTGACAGTACCCTCAACTGTACAAAGGACGGATGGTGCACAGGATGTGCACTAGATGGTAGCCTGCACTGTATACTGGGATGTACCCTTGGACTGTACACCAGTTGTGCATTGGACTGTACACTAGATATGTCCAGATGTGTCCAACCATGTCCCAGATGTTTCCAGCTGTGCTCCAGCTGTGCATGTGGACTATACACCAGATGTGTCCAGCTGTGTTCCAGCTGTGTACTGGACTGTACACTATACTGTACCCTGGATATAGACTGGTGTATATTAGACTATATACTGGATGTACACTGGACTGTAAACGATTGTAAAGAAACTGCAACAAGTACCAGCATGATGTTTTCTGGTACATCACGCACACATATCCTTTAAAAATACATGTAAAATGCCAAGCTCTAATTTCAGGATTTAGTTTCTTCTGACTTTTCCTTGAGGTCCAGGTAGACAACATCAGTCTGTTTTCAGTTTCAAGATGCCAAAATAATTTAAAGGTTAACTTGCTTTCATTTTATTACAACCCAAACGTGACTAATTCTAAATTATATAATGTATGGCTCAAAAACCAAGCACCCCACAACTGAACTTGGTATAGATGTACGTTTTCTACCCATAACTAATATTTTCCAAGGAGAGAGTTTTAACAGTTGTAAAGAAGTTATCGTACAAGTAACTAGTTTACAATGAAAAGATACTTTCTGTTCATCTGAAAAAAAGAAACCGTGAACGAATAAGCACTTGCAATATCTTGCATAATGCCTTAAAATCGGTCCGACTTTACCGTTGCTGTTGTTCAGTGGCTCAGCTGTGTCGGACTCTGTGACCTCATGGACAGCTGCACGCCAGGCTTCTCTGTCCTTCACTAGCTTCCAGAGTTTGCTTTACTGAGTTTACACTATATTTGAAGAGGTTATGGACATTTAGAAGAGTATCATGAGACTTAAGTAAACCTCCAAATACCATTAAAGTAAATTATTTCCCTTAAAAGAGCAGTAAAAGATAACGAGAAATATTAAGTAACTACTGCAGATTCTAATGATCTGGGCTAAAATGACTTTTAAAGCTTTTATAATTACCATTTCTTGTTCATCTTTTAAAAGCTGAAATTTTCTCCAGGGAATTTTTCACTTTGCCTTGCACAGTGTATGTGGGCTCATTGCTTGGTTTTGTGAAATTTCCAATTAACCCCACACTTCTGTTTTCTGGTTAAAGATACACTTTCTTAGAACTGGCCTTTTTATTAGCAGCTGTCTTTGTGTGTGTGCGAGTGGGGGGGAGTTTTTCATGGAGAACTAAAAATCTCACTTCATGTAGTTACTGTCATTACAACAGCAAGGTGGCTCAGGGGTAAAGAACCTTCCTGCCAGTGCTGGAGACACAAGAGATGTGGTTCAATCCCTGGGTTGGGAAGGTCCCCAGAGTAGGAAGTGGCAACCCACACTCCAGTATTTTTGCTCGGAAAATTTCATGGACAGAGCCTGGTGGGCTCGACACGACTGAGAACACACATACACAAGGCAGTTTTGAGAAGGGGACGCAGGATGGCCATGGACTTACTGGCTGAGTCCCCGTGTGCCAGCCTCCGTGCGTGAGACTCTGACTCCTTACATTCCGGGCAACAATACACCTTTAAAATTCCTCCCTGGGTTCTCACCAGGTTGGGCTGATGAAGCTCCCGCTTCCCTCGGCCAACTAGATGCTCTTTAAAAATCCTTTCTACTGGGGTGTGCTCAGAGCAGGGGGCCTGAAGAAGTGGCTCATCTGTTTATAACACACCCGATAGGAATCTGGGTTCACTGTGACGAAGGGCACAAAACGTGTGGCCTTCCTATGAGCAGAAACCCAACACGTGTCCCCCTGCACCTCCCCGTGGCTGCCAGGCAGGGCCAGCACTGGAGGAAAGCCGCAGCACGTCGTGGGGAGCTTGCCACTAGAGCCTGTCTGGCCCATGCCTGGGTGGGCCAGGAGTGGTCTCATAAAGGGTATGAGCCTCTCATTTCAAGGAGAAAGAAAAAGAGTCCAACTGTATGCCATTGTGCAAAAGGCAAAACTGTGGGGACAATAAAAAGATGAGTGGTTGTCAGGAGTTTGCAGAGAGGAATATACAGAGTACAAGTTTTCATGAGCAGTGAAAGTACTGTGAGCGACATTATAATGATGGATATATGTGGTCACACTTTTGTCCAAACCCATAGAATATGCAACACTGCTCTGCTCTCAAAGTCAACCCTAAGGTGAACTGGGGACGTTTTGATTATGTGTCAGTGCAGTCATCCTTGGTCTAAAAAGAAAAAAGGCACCATTGTGTTGATAATGGCTGTTCATGTGAGGGGAGGGGGGTATATGGGAAATTTCTGTACGTTCCTGTCAAGTATTATTGTAAACCTAAAACTGCTTTAAAAAAAGAAAAAGGTCTCCAAAAAAAAATCAAACACTCAGGGTAGACATTTTTAGCAAAACTTTTGTTTCACTTTTATGTATGTATACATATTATATATGTGTGTGTGTTTGTTGGATTGTGATATAAAATGTATTTTTTTTAGATCAAAGAAGCCTGCAGGCCACTGTAGTTAATTATACTGGCAAATAAAAGCATAAATTAACCTCAAAAAAAAAAAAAATCCTTTCTACTATGATGGTGAAATAAAGCATGTCATTTTTTTCTCTTCATTATCTTAGGGTTTTAGACTTTCTGACTGAAGAAATAACTTACTATAAATTCAGAAAACTGAAGGGAACCAGAGGAAATCATCAGCCCTGATTTTACAGATGATGCTAGTAGGCTGCCTTGGGACCAAGTTTAGCTAGTGGTAGAGTTGGGACTCGAGACTCTGCCTCCTGATTGCAAGTTAATGCTGCTTTTCCCGCACTTGCTAAACGACCGTTAAGCTCCACATTTCAGATTTTTTTTGTTTCGCTTATTCCTCTCCTCTTCAGAGGACAGAGCTAACTATATGGTCAGAGTTAAAACGCCTTCCTTACCCTTAGCCAAACTGCCACAGGAGGGTGGCCGCTCCCCTCTCAGGGTAATTTTTATGCAGAAGTCATCTAGGATTTTGGAGGAGTTAAAAGCTAATAATGGCTGTTATAAAAATAAAGGGGGGGGGGTGTTGTGGGGGACTTGGCATGGGGTTCCTCAGGGGTTGTTGAGGAAGGAGCAGCTGAAGCTGGGGAGTCCTACAGAAGGGAAGCAGGGAACCCCTGAGGTATCTGGGGTTGGAAGAGGACACTGAGCCTCAGACATGAATAAACTTCCACGGTGCGAGGACTGTGGATCGTGTGATCTCTACACCTTGTACCAGTCTTGCTGTCACCATGTGCCTGCCAGCCTGTCATGGACGTGACGATGGACACAACATCGGACCTACCAGGCTCCTTTCTTACCTTCGAAGCAAGGTTTTTTTGCTGGGTGAGTATGTTGTTTTTGAATAACAGGTAGAAAAATGACTTCGGGTACTGGCAATACTATTTTACTGAAAATCTGGAGTTGCACAAATAGTTCTTTAGAACATAAAACTAAGTGGATTTATACATAACAATTATAGTCAGCATTTATAAGAGGCAGTACAAAAATGTGTTCTGCTTCTACATGATATAAATTGTACATAATACCACAATTTAAACAATATTAATTATATTAACTTGTTCAGTGGATACATCTTACTCAGAATGTCTGTTTCCCACAAGAAAGGGAAAAAAATGCAGTTCTCCGAGAAGGTGGGTTTCTTTTCATTTCCAAGTTCATTTAAGTGATGTGGGAATAAGTAAGGGTAATCCTTTCATTGAAGAAGCAGAAGTCAAAAAAAGTTACAGGACTGTTCTGAACTCATCAAAAATGAAATTAGGCACGTGTGCTTCAGCAACCTGAAAAAATGAAAACAAAAAGTTAATGGTTTCATAGTGTAAGACGACCAAATTCATCAGTAGTCCCTGGTAATCTGTCCTGGACAAAAATAACATGGAGTGGCGTAGTTGTAAAATGAAAATGAAATGCAAAGTAACATGAATATATTAACATATGATACCTGTTATATGCTGTTGTATTGCTATGGTATAAAAAAAATTCAAAATCTTCCATATGAAAATTAAAGAGAGGAAGACATCCTTTGGAGGAAGGCGAATCACTGGGAAATACTGGACCACTAATTGAAACCACCTTCTTTTTCTGGCATCTACCACCGATGTTTAATTTCTTGGCACTGCTGACATCTGAAGGGGTGCTGTACAGTGCCCCCTGCCCCCAGCCCTCCCCCGCCCTGCCCCTAGATGAGAAGACCCCTTGGCTCTTAAAGGCACTTGGATCTGCAAAATGCACAAGCCTCTGGGAAGTACTAAGATTAGTCTCAGGTCATCTCATAATTAACTAATGACTAACTAGGAAGAACAGGACATCTACTGCTGGAAACTGGTAGTCTTTAAAAGCAATGTTTCATTTTTTTCTGACTACAGTTCAGTTCAGTTCAGTTGCTCAGTCGTGTCCAACTCTTTGTGACCCCATGGACTGCAGCATGCCAGGCCTCCCTGTTCATCACCAGCTCCTGGAGTTTACTCAAATTCATGTCCATTGAGTTGGTGCTGCCATCCAACCATCTCATCCTCTGTTGTCCCCCTCTCCTCCTGCCCCCAATCCTTCTCAGCATCAGGGTCTTTTCCAATGAGTCAGTTCTTCGCATCAGGTGGCCAAAGTATTGGAGTTTCAGCTTCAGCATCAGTCCTTCCAATGAATATTCAGGGCTGATTTCCTTTAGGATGGACTGGGTGGATCTCCTTGTAGTCCAAGGGACTCTCAAGAGTCTTCTCCAACACCACAGTTCCAAAGCATCAATTCTTCTGCACTCAGCTTTCTTTATAGTTCAACTCTCACATCCATACAAGACTAGTGGAAAAACCATAGCTTTGACTAGACCGGACCTTTGTATCACTTGCTAATTCGATGAAAATTAGAAAAATGGAGAGGAATATAAAAACGAATAATCTCTGATCTTAATTCCCTAAAGAAAACTAAAAGTGATAATTATTTTGTATCAAACTCTTGCAATTTATACACACACATACACTTAAAACTAGGATCACATAATCTTGTGTCCTTTACCTCTGCTAAATTTTATGTTCTGAACATCCTTACACATGTATCTTGAGGAACTTTCATCATTTTTGGAAACCACGGTTGTACGACACTTCAACCGTGGAGGGAACTTAGCTAAATGGGCTGCAGGAACTGGGTTACTGTGGAGATGAAGAAACAAACCACACAATCATTCACTACCCTGGCCTCTTAAGGAATTCTCTCCTGGAGTGCCCACCTTAACTCCTGAACAGGGTGAGCTGCAGACTGGAGGAGGGCATGGTAGAGAGTGAGAAGATGAGAAGAGAAGTTGTGTTCAATCATGCCTTCTGGCAAAGCACTGAACATGAAGAAGAGGGAGAACCATCTCCAAGCTGAGCCCTGGGGCAGAGCAGGGTGAGGGGCTCCGAGGTGTCCACAAGGAATGAGCTTCTGGACTTCATTCCTCATGAGTCCAGGGCCTTTCTTCAAATCATCTTCCTACAAAAAGGGCATTCATTTTTTTTTTTGGTCACACTGTGTGGCATGCGGAATCTTAATCTCCCAACCAAGGATGGAACCCATGGCTCCTCCTGTGATAGAAGTGCGGAGTTTTAACCACTGGACCTCCAGGGAGGTCCCAATGGGGCATCAATAGTGTTCTTATCTACTTACCCTCCGAGGTAGCTTTGTGTACCGAACATAATCCTCCAGGAACAGAAGGGCACCCACAACATCAGCAGGCATTTCTGGGATCTTCTGGCTGCAACACAGAACAGTCTGGATCAATGAACTGCTTTCGTACGTAGACCCTTAGTCAAAACAGTGAAAGACTGGAAAAAAAAAGACAGATGACTAAATGAAGCCAAAGAAGAGACACATCTACAGAATCTCCTCCTGATTGTTAACAATGAGCCATATCTTGCTGGCCGATCTTCAGCACACAGCCTGGAGGAGGGAATCGAAACTTCTCTGAATGGTCTACAAGGGTCTTTATGACGTGGCCCCTGCTGACCCTTTAGGGTAACAGAGAAGGAGACTCAGGACCCAGCATCCCATGCAAATACATCACTTGTTCTATCCCAGAAAAGCCACATTTGGGGTGGAGGAGAAGAAAAACTAAAGTTTTACAAGCTTTGCATCACGGAGGAGCTTCCGTGTTTCATTTGTTTGATTTCACACCAGGAACTCGGCTGTGCTGACAGTGGGATGGCTCCCTGACTCCCACTGAGGGTGGGCCGTCCCTGGGTAAGTGGCCCGAGCAGGACACGGGCTCACTGAGGTCTGAGCACCGCACCCACGATGGCAGAGGGACAGGCCTCTCCTTTCTTCCCCGTGGGGCTCGCCCATGGTGCTCATGACTCATTCACAGTGGGTGCTCCCAGGGGACTCCCAGCAACTCCTCAGCGGTGTGACTAAGCATGGGCACGCCTTTAATTGCCCCAAACAGGAGATGTGCCCCAACTTGCTGTACAGAGCAGGGTGAGCAGCCAGTTCCCGGCTCTACTCGGGATAACAGGAGGAGGAATCTGGCCTGTGAGGTTCCCAGCCTGTTCCGGAACATTGGTTCCACTTTCTCCTGGTGGGCCTTCTGTACCTCGTGCACTGCTCCACTGTGGAGCGGATAAACTGGCCAATCAGCGCCAGGAACTGCTCCGTGTACCGGGCATGAAACTGCTTCAGCAGGGTGAGGAGCCCCAGCACCAGGGGCGGCCAGTCCACAGGGTCGGCGGGCTTTCGGCAGACCATTCCTGCGAGGACCGACAGACCACAGATTACATCACCGAGGGACGCGCTGGCCTTTCGCCACGTTCATTCAGGATGAATGTTCATGAATATCAAGATGCTGGGGCACACATGATCTCTGGCAGATGATTATCTGGAGGGAATGACAATCCAGGACTACATTTCGGATTGGATCAGGATTGGTGGAGGCTTCTAGTGGTCAGAAGGATTCAACACCCTAAAATGGGTACTAATTTTTATAATTACCATCAGTTTCTTTAGGATTTTGTAATTAATGGATGCAATGGTAGAAAGTATTATAGAGAGTAGCGTTTAAACATATACACTACCATATGTAAAATAGATAGCTAATGGGAAGCTGCTGTATAATACAGGGAGTTCAACGTGGTACTTTGTGATAACCTAGTGGGGTTGGGAGGAGGTTCAAGAGGGAGGGTCATATGTATACTTAGGGCTGATTCATGTTGTTGTATGGCAGAAGTCAACACAATATTGTAAAGCAATTATCCTCCAATTAAAAAGAAAAAGAGATAGATAAAATGTTACACAAGAAAGAATGTGCAGAAGTCAGGACAGGAGAAGAAGGAACTATGCCAAGTGAGTGAGTGAGTGCCAAAGCTGGCCTTGTCACTAAGGATTTCTGCCCCAATAGGGAGAAATGGCTGAATGGCTGCCTGAATGGCAGCTTGGGGAACAGGAGACAGAGAGTAATGTTGGGAAAAAACCCCCACAAAGTTGAAAACCTTCATTGCCAGATTTCAAGACTTGTTATAAAGTTACACTGATCAAGACTGCACTGGCATAAGGATGGGTAAACAGATCAATGGAACGACAAGAAAATACAGAAATAGTCATACCCTTAAAGGATCAATTGAATTTCCATGGATATCCACACTATTAATGGAGAAAGAGAAATCTCAATAACTGATGCTAAAAATAGATATCTTTATGGGGAAAAAAATTAACCTTGAGCCCTATTTCACATAAAAAGTAATTTGAAATAGACCACAGACCTCAATGTAAAAGCTACAAGTACAAAGTTTCTAGAAAAAAAAAATAGGACAATCTGTGCCCTTGGGATAGACAAAGATTTCTTAAAGGATAGAAAGGACTAATGATAAAGGAAAAAAATAGATAAACTGGACATCATCAGCAATAAAAACTTCTGCTCATTATGGTCACAAGTAACAAAATGAATAGGTAAACCATTTTGCGAGAAAAAAATTTACAGCATGTATATCAAAAAAAGGACTTGTATCCATAAAATAAATAACTCCTACAACTCAGTGATAAAAAAGCTATCAACTCAGTTTAAAAACAGGCAAAAGACTTGAACACTCACTTAGCAAAGAAAGATAAACAAACAAAAAATATATAAAGAATGGCCAAAAAGCATTTGAAAAAGTGCTCAACATCATAACTCATCAGGGAAAGGCAAGTTAAAACTATAATGAGATACCCTACATACCCATTATAACGTTTAAAAAGACTGAGATGGCCAAATGATGGTAAGTTGTACAAATGGTACAACCACTTTGGGAAAAGGATTGGCAGTTGATTAGAAAGTTAAACTGACAGACCCCCACATTTGGGTTCTTGTGAAGACTGAGAAAACTTATTTAAGATGCCAAAACAAGCTATCATGATTTACATAACCTGCTGCTGCTGCTGCTAAGTCGCTTCAGTTGTGTCCGAGACCCCATAGACGGCAGCCCACCAGGCTCCTCCGTCCCTGGGATTGTCCAGGCAAGAGTACTGGAGTGGGGTGCCACTGCCTTCTCCGGTTACATAACCTAGGCCTTGGTAATTCCAAAGTATTCAATGCTCACTGTAAGAGACACCAGCCTTACTCAGAACACGGAGAGAGAACCCTTCCCAGGCAGACAGCAAAGGGGCAGCAAAGGGGATGTTTACAACAAAGACTTCTCTGAATGGAGCACCACAGAGATTCCTTTTTAAAAGACTGACCAAAGCAGGTGTGTGTTTCTTAGATCAGTCTTCAGAACAATGCTCACAAAGTTTATATAAAAGCTTTCAGGGTACACTACATGATGTTCCTTCCTCAGTCTGCTTTTTCTTTAGTTTGATCCCCAACTTAACACACTGACCTGATTTATGAAAAGGACTGTAGTCAGGTACAGGAATTTTCTAAGACACTTCACAGTTTTATTTCAAGATCTGGGAATTCTGTGGCATAGTGACATGCTTCTTATAAGCAGCTGTACAATCAAGGAGCCTGACCTTAACCACATGCAATGAAATGGTAACAAAGGATGAGACCAGTGAGCAAATAGTCTTAATGAAAACAAGGTATCTTCATGTGCTGAAAACACCTTATTATAAAGAAGCATACATTCTTGTTTAGTCGTAAGAGAGAGAGGTCATGGATCTCTCAGTCTTGAGATGAACTTTTAAGTCCATCTTGGGATAGTTCTTTACACTGATTCTAACCAACATCCAGAAAAGGATTTAGCATCAGGTAAGCACTTGCTCTGTGAGAGGTACTGTCACAGGTATTTTTAAATTCTAATTGGCCCACAAGTTTAAATATCTTGGCTAAAGTCACACAGGTGATAAGTTGTGAAGTCAGAATCCAAACACACGTTTGTTCCCTCCATCCTACAGCCAAGGTATGCTAGGCGCCACCATGTCCTGCATTGGAGAAGGAAATGACAACCCACTCTAGTATTCCTGCAGGCAGAATCCCATGGACAGAGGAGCCTGGCGGGTGACAGTCCCTGGGGTCACAAAGAGTTGGACACGACTGAAGTGACTGAGCTTCCCTGGTGGCTCAGCTGGTAAAGAATCTGCCTGCAATGCAGGAGACCTGGGTTCAATCCCTGGGTTGGGAAGATCCCCTGGAGAAGAGAATGGTCACCCATTCTAGTATTCTTCCTCGGAAATCCATGGACAGAGACTATAGTCCATGGGGTCGCAAAGAGTCGGACACGACTGAGCGACTAACGCTGAGTGACTGAGCGCCATGCCCTGCATTCTGTGGCTGTGACAGGTATTGTTATGGGGGCTGTGTCTGGAGTAAAGGAATTCTTTTGAATGAGGGTTAAATTAAAAACCTTAAAGAGAATCCACATCTTTATCCTAAAAAACTTTTGAAATAGGAAGGGAAATAGTTCAAAGAAGAAATACATTTTGGAATTGCTGGTTAAAAAAAGTATATGGTTACATTTATAGAAAATACTTTTTAAAGTAAATTAGACTCTATAGCAGACTTTAAAAACCTCTACTTAGATATAAAGTTTGGAGACAGAGGAAATACCTGGGAATTTTATAAAAAAGTTTCAGGTAGAGTCAATGACACACACAAAAAATTGGGTTATATTCCTGGACAGGACAAATATACTGATAGCCTTTGGTATCTATTGTTTGTATCAAGTATTTTCGAAAATAAAGTAGCAGATATCCCTAGAGAGGATTAGTCTCCTCTCTGTAACTATGTTGTTACTATTCATACCAAAGCTCCACAGTAAGCACATGCTGCTGCTGCTGCTACTGCTAAGTCGCTTCAGTTGTGTCTGACTCTGTGCGATCCCATAGACAGCAGCCCGCCAGGCTCCGCTGTCCCTGGGATTTTCCAGGCAAGAGTACTGGAGTGGGGTGCCATTGCCTTCTCCAGTAAGTACATGACACTTACTGAAAGAATAGGACATTAACCAAAAGAAGTTTCTTTCCCACCAAAATCAGCTCCTTTAAAGAAAAGAGAGAAGCAAAGGTCCCACACATTTTACCAGTTGGATAATCAACCACTGTAAGTTAAAGATGGATTATACTTGGTTGATATTAAATCCACTGTCTTCACGATATTTCAGACGGCCAAGGACATGGATTTTTATAAACATGCAATTACTAAGAAAGACCTCATATGTGACGTAGCATTCTCTACCAAGAGCTGTTTGGTTAGATGTTCATCTACCACCATTGTTCCTTATTGTGAAGAATAAATGTCATACAGTACCTAGATTTTTGTTGTACTGAAGTTTTGGCAACTGGGCGATCAAAAACAGAAAGTTGACCACTGGGAAGTACGGTAAGCGCTTTGTTGTTATGTATATCTGGAAAGAGAAAGAACAGAGTTTCAAATGGAAAGCTGCCATTTAATTTCAGTTTGCTCTTCTGACTACTGAAAACTAGGGTGGTTCCATTAATTCACTGCCTTCAGAGTTTTATTTAACCCCACCGACCCCCTCTCCCTCCAAACACAGACAACTATTTGACAATCAGCCCTCTTGGGAAGGGGACAATTTTGCTTAGAGATTAGCACTTACTCCCTCCTACCCCCAATCCTCTTTTTCTCCCTCCAATCCTCTTAATGTCAGTTACAAAATGAGGAAAAAAGAGGAAGATGAGGAAGAAAGTCAAGGCCAAGCCAGAAGGAGGGCAAAGGGAGGGAAAGAGAAAATAGGCAGAAAGAAAGAAGGAAGATCCACATAGCAGTGCATGGCAGTGCGTAAGTAGAAAGCAGGCAGGTGTCCCATTGTCCATTTCCTTTTGCCTGGGCAATGCCACAGAGCAGTCTCCTGCCCAGTTCATGAGGCAGAAAGCACAGTCAGGCTATACCCAGCCATCTCCCCCCTCCTAGTTGTCCTGATTCCCTGGGAGGCAGGGTGGCATCCTGGCCAGCAGCACCAGCTCTTGTCAGACAGCCTGGCTCCATCACTGGCTACTGTGGGGCCCTGGGAAGTTATCAACCTCTGAGCCTCAGGTTCCTCCCCTAACAAGGGCACATTTCATGAGGCTGCTGTGAGATTAAGTGAGAGCACCTACAGTCAGGGTTAACACAGTGCTTGGCACATAATTACTCGTAAAACGTTAGGTGCTACTTATGTTCATAATCTTACCTCAAACCCAGGGGATCATACAGATTTCAGAATTTCATATTACAATAAAGATTTTAGGTAGGCAATACAGTCTACAGTAACAGACTATAAGCAAAGTTATCTGTATTTCTGCAAAAACATGACAATTCACAGGAGTATAAACAGCCTCAAGTCAGTTTGGGACAGGTTCTGGCACAACATGCGATCTGGCACTAACTTGTGAAAAATGCTTCCAGTTCTCAGAGGTGTATGGAAATCAGAACAGCAGAAGAGAGCCTGTCTCCCCAGATTCTGACTGTGATTACTGTCAGCCATGGAGGGAAGGGTCTTTGGGCAAGAAGGATCAATGCCACCATTTAGTTCAGTTCAGTCGCTCAGTCGTGTCCGACTCTCGGCGACCCCATGAACCGCAGCACGCCAGGCCTCCCTGTCCATCACCAACTCCCGGAGTCTACCCAAACCCACGTTCATCGAGTCGGTGATGCCATCCAACCATCTCATCCTCTGTCGTCCCCTTCTCCTCCTGCCCCCCCAATCCTACCCAACATTAGGGTCTTTTCCAATGAGTCAACCCTTCGCATGAGGTGGCCAAAGTATTGGAGTTTCAGCTTCAACATCAGACCTTCCAATGAACACCCCGGATTGATCTCTTTTAGGATGGATTGATTGGATCTCCTTGCAGCCCAAGGGGCTCTCAAGAGTCTTCTCCAACACCACAGTTCAAAAGCATCAATTCTGCGGCGCTCAGCTTTCTTCACCGTCCAACTCTCACATCCATACATGACCACCGGAAAAACCATAGCCTTGACTAGACGGACTTTTGTTGGCAAAGTAATGTCTCTGCTTTTAAATATGCCATCTAGGTTGGCCATAACCTTCCTTCCAAGGAGTAAGCGTCTCTTAATTTCATGGCTGCAGTCACCATCAGCAGTGATTCTGGAGCCCAAAAAAATAAAGTCTGACACTGTTTCCACTGTTTCCCCATCTATTTCCCATGGAGTGATGGGACCAGATGCCATGATCTTAGTTTTCTGAACGTTGAGCTTTAAGCCAACTTTTTCACTCTCCTCCTTCACCTTCATCAAGAGGCTCTTTAGTTCTTCTTCACTCTCTGCCATAAGGGTGGTGTCATCCGCATATCTGAGGTTATTGATATTTCTCCCGGCAATCTTGATTCCAGCTTGTGCTTCTTCCAGCCCAGCGTTTCTCATGATGTACTCTGCATATAAGTTAAATAAGCAGGGTGACAATATACAGCCTTGACGTACTCCTTTTCCTATTTGGAACCAGTCTGTTGTTCCATGTCCAGTTCTAACTGTTGCTTTCTGACCTGCATACAGGTTTCTCAAGAGACAGGTCAGATGGTCTGGTATTCCCATCTCTTTCAGAATTTTCCACAGTTTATTTTAGGAGCAGTTCAAATACCAAACCCCAGAGAAACCTAAAACTCATCTCTTATCGATAGAGCACTTGTCACTCAGTTCTGACAAACACTGTTATCACTTGACTCCCACAGCCCTGAGTCAGGCAGGGGAGGTGTGATCATCTTCATATTACACATGGGGAATGGGAACCCAGAAAGGATGGAGGATCATGAGAATGGAGATTCTAGGATTGGAACCAGGGTCTTCCAATATCAGATGGAGCACGGGGATCTGCTACCTGGGCCAGATGGCCTTTGGTCCCACCCTGTCTCCCACCACACCATTGTGTTACATGTTAGTAATCATTAACCTTGTTCAGTGGGTTGTGGATGCCAGCTGCCTCCAGGTAGGCAGTGATTTCATATAAGAGTGTGTTATCTTCTTTGGGGTAAGGAAGTGAAGGGTCCTGATAGTGGGCTTCGATATCTGCTAGGAGAGCCCTTAATGAAGAAAAACAACAATAGTGATAAATGTTAGAGATAAACTGAACACAGATAACAGTTAACACAAGCTATGATATAATCTTCCAGGAATTCAGTGTCCTCATCTGTAAAACAAGGGCTTGCTCCCTTCGAATTCCCAATTTCCACACCTGTGATTGGTGATAAGTGGGAAATCTGATCTTGAATTATGTTTTCTTTTAGAGTTCACCCAAATCAAATGCTGTCACCACTTAAATTTTTATGAGTTGACTGAACTAGTTTCAATACCTACTTTGTCAAAAGCACACTGACTTTGTGACCAAGAAGAGTGGGTTATTTATCTTTAAGCAGGAGGCTCAAAATGAGAGCAAGCTGCTGGCAGAGAGTGTGACTGGATGCTAGGATATGTGTCCACAGCCATGACTGGTCATCAAGGTGCTTCTAACTCCCCTCAGGAGAATCAGTGATTCAGTTCTGTGGAAACTCAAGTGTGGATTTTGGTGATAATTGCTTTCTCAGTCTGGGCAAGAATCTAGCAAGGTGTCTGTATTAAGTGATCAATACATGTTGGCTGAAATGATTCCATCAAAAAAAAGAGACCAAGAGACAATACTAAAGTGAGAGGCTTCTGAAGATAGATTTGATTACCTATGGGAAGGAAGCCTATAAATTCAGAGAGGCTTCTCACTCACAAAGAACTTAAAAGAGCAGGTGCCTGCATGCACACTCAGTTGCTTCAGTCCTGTCTGACTTTTTGTGACCCTATGGACTGTAGCCCACCAGGCTTCTCTGTCCATGGGATTCTCCAAGCAAGAATACTGGAGTGGGTTGCCATGCCTTCTTCCAGGGAAGCTTCCTTCCAGGAACTGGACCTATGTCTCCTGCCTTGCAGGCAGATTCTTTACCACTCAGCCACCTAGGTACTGGAAGTATCAGATCACTAATGAGAACCTGCTACAGAGCACAGGGAACGCTCCTCAGTGCACTGTGGTGACCTAAATGGGAAGAAAATCCAAAAAGAGGGGATATAGGTATAACGTGCCACTGATTCACTGTGCTGTACAGCAGAAACTAATACCATGTTGTAAAGCAACTATACTCCAATAAAAAAAAAAAAAAAAGAGTATGTATTGAAGACACTGGGATGCTAACTGATGATGACAATCCAGGCCCAGAGGTGGCTGTTTCAATGCCAGCACTTACTTATTGAGATTTTCCAGAGCAGCTGCCAGGTGTTTGGAGTCAAACCGACAAGAATAATTTAATTCATTGGCGATCTGTTGTCTCAGAATCTGCATCTGCCCAACCTGTGAACAAACAAGAGAAAGAACAGGGAAAAGCTGACGAACAAAGAGATGACAAGTTTTTATTGAAAGGTTCACAATATTCTACAGAAAAATTCAAGGATTTCCTGGACTGGTTTCATGCCTAAGACCAATGCGTCATCCCTGATGGAGCACAAGGGACCTTTCAAGAAATGTCTGCAGAGATTCTGTATGCCAACCTCAACAGAGTCTAATAGTCTACAAAGTGAACCATTAATCTTCTTGTTGTCCATGGATTAAAAGTATGTGTTCTGAAGCTCTATTTTTGATCTTTTCGAATAATTTCTCCATGTTCAATAACCACTAATGAGAAGCCCTACTTCCTTTATCTGTCCTAAACTGAACTTTCTCAAGCCATAAGGGTGCCATTTCACTCTAACATTTGGTCAGTATCAGTGTGTCTACAGTCCTCAGGATTACAGTTCGTGAAATAATCTAGGTGATAAAATAATCTACCTACAATCTTCCAAGAAGGCCCTTCTAACAATGATAACCCTGAAACCAGGGGTTCTTCATGTTTTGTTGGCACTTTGGACAACTGTAGGAAGCTGGAGAAGCCTATGAATGCTGTCTCAGAATAGTTCTTTTGAATGTATGAAATAAAACATACAGGATAACAATGGAAGCCAATTGTAACAAAATGTAATTCTCAAGCAATTAAAAGAACAGATTTGTTATAATTTGCTTCCCTTGTTATCCTGGCTTAAGGCAAGTCAGACCTATATAACAAGAGGCCATCTAGCAGAGCCAAAGGCTTCTATTCAATTTAAGTTTCGAAATTAGAACAAGAACTCAATGAAATGATGAGAAATACCCTGTGAATTGGGCTGAGACACCAACAATTCCTGTCTCAATGAGCAACTTACACGATTGGGAACAAGAGAATGGGACTGCTCCAAATTCTGTGAGTAGTCTAGACTTCTCCTTTGGTATCTGATACTTTTAACCATCAGTCAGTTTTCCACCAGGACATCTACTCTTTCCTACTGTACTGTGAGTAGGCTTTCCAGGGAGACAGCCAGCTTCCTTGAACTCTGTCTTACAGCAACTGACAGTGTTCTGCACCCACATAAGGGTGTTCAACAAAGGGTTACTGAATGTCTCAGATCATCAAGTGATGAGAGAAGGATATGTAGAAGATACAAGGTGTCTCTGGAAGCCAGTGCCACAGTATAAAAGCAGATGCATGGATTCTAAAGTAACCTGGATTTCCATCCGACAAATCACAGGCACACCTTGCAGATACTGAGTTTGGCTCCAGATCACCATAATAAGGCAAATATTGCAATAAAGTGCGTCACATGAATTTTCTGGTTTTCCAGTGCATATAAAAGTTATGCTTACATTATATTGCAGTCTATTAAGTAAGTGTATAAAAGCATTATGTCTAAAAAATAATTTAAAAATACTTTATTGTCAAAAAAGCCAGCCATCCTTCAGAGTCAGAGTGGTAACAAAGGTCACTGATCACAGATCACTGTCACAAATATAACAATAATGAAAAAATTTGCAGTATTGCAAGAATTCCTGAAATAGGACACAGAGACACAAAGTGAGCAAAAGCTGTTGGAAAAATGGTGGTGACAGACTTGCTCGATACAGGGTCGTCACAAATTTTCAATCTGTACAAAATGCAATACATGCAAAGTGCAGTAAAGTGAAGTACAATAAGATGATGTGTACCTATAATCTCCCCATCTTACTTTCTCACTCATTTCCAAAAACACACGCTCTAGTCACAGTGTAAGGATAATATGTCCAAAGGAACCTGGCTTTCTAGTTTTTGTGCAGATACTTAACTACTCTAAAGGTGGAGATTAGGGGGGCAAACTGACAGCAGTTCATTAATCAACTTGTCACATAAGGACGGAGGATGACTGAGGGAGGAAAACTCCTATTTCCTTCAGTGAAATCACCTCTTGCTAAAAGGCATTTCAAAATGAAAGTTTTCTTCAGTGAAAGAAGCACAATAAATGGGCCAATGAAAAGCACAGTCCAGAACAGCCAAAGAAGAGACCCACTTACAAATAATGATAAACCTGAACTGATGTATTTTTGGTTTGATGGCCAAAGAAAGAAGAGTGGCTTTCTTGGGGTAACCAAGTTATAAGAAATATTAAAAAAAAAACACATAGCATTGTTTCTCTCACAACATACCTTCATGATAGCCTCGAGATAAGCGGTCCAAATCTTCTGGGTTTTGGCAATGGCGGAAAAATAAATTTTATTCGAATTTGCTGAAAGGTTAAAATATGAGTTTCTATTTAGTAAATTTTGGAAAGGCTACAGTGTTCTCTCTACCTCAGGCTCGTTTTAGAACACTTACCTACAATGCTTTTTAGGGGGCTGACAGCATTCATGAGGGTTTTTAAAGTCTCCTGCACAGTTCTGTCTCGCAAGATAATTTTCTGAAACATGCTGAGGAAATTCTAAAACGAGAAGACATGATCAAAGAACCAAATATAATGAAAAAAATGAAGAAACGTTCCAGTTAACTCAAAGGCGACACAGAACACAGACAAGCCTCATTCACACAAAGATACAAATAAGAGGACGGGGAAGACACAACTTCCGGTTCCCATCAGAAACATCCCCTGCTGGGAGGAGTTGCTGGTTTCCAACATGAAATTCACAAAAACTGTCTACCCGTAAAAATACTATGCTGGCCAAAGAGATTCTAGTTTATTCTCAGTTCTTCTCTATTTAACAGGAGTTATATAAATATGCCTGATGTCAGTATAGGAAAGCATGAAAGAAAGGCTAAACCATCTACTCCCTTCTTCCCCAGGATAGCAGAACATGCACGGACACCCGAAAGCTCACCTGTAACTCTTTGACAATCATAAAGCACAGAAGCCTGTCTAACCCGTTCAGACCGAAAGTCCCCAAGGTGTTTTGGATTTCTGAGAAAAGGCGGCTGCTGGTCACTTCTTGATGGGTTTTCATATCATACCAAGTATTCAGCTGATCAATGTGACATGTCATTCTATAACATAAACAAAACAAACTCAAAACCCAAAAGCAGCTCAGAATTCACCCTGAAAGAATGAGGGATACAATAGGATTTGGGGCATCAGATAGGAAGAACAATGGTTTCATGATCTGTGTTTTAATAACCCCTGCATCTGGGCACCCAAGACATCTCACGGTGAATGTCCAATGGGCCAGGAAGGCGAAATTCAGTTAAGTCAACTCTTCCTGCCCTTGCTATGTCACCAGTTTGAATGATGCATTTCCACTGGGTTGGGTAGTTGAGTTATGTCTCAAGGACAAGGCTGGATTCAGTCATCAGGCTGGAAGACTTCAGAGCTGCATTGCCTCTCTGGAGGTGCTTTCTTTAAATACCCAGAGACTGGGGACAAAACAGTGTCTTGTCCCATTTCCACTTTGGTAAGAAAGGAACTTTGAATCCTGTGCCTTTACATCTGAGGCCATGATGACAGAGCCATTTCCTCTTTCCTCCTAGTCCTAGTCATTGACCAGTGATTCCCTTTTAGACTCAGGAGTGTGACGATGGCGATGATAAAAACTGACAACGTTTACTGAGGACTGCCTGTGTGTCAGGCACCGGGCCAGACCTTTCCGAGTGCTCTCTCTTCACCCTCAGAACAGTGCTGTGATGTACAAGCTGTTTGACTTTCATTTTATACATGAAATAACTGAGTCTTAGGCCTAATTCTAACAGCACACCCACAACCACCAAGATTCGCAAATGTTCGCATAGGGACCTTAAATCAATGGTGCAAGTGTGGGTTTTCAGTTGCTTCAGTTGTGTCAGACTCTTTGTGACCCTATGGACTGTAGTCCCTCAGGCTCCTCTGTCCATGGGATTTCCCAGGCAAGAACACTGGAATGGGTTACCATGTTCTCCTTCAGGGGGTCTTCCTGACCCAGGGATCGAACCCCCACCTCCTGTGTCTTTTGCATTGCAGGTGGATTCTTTACCCACTGAGCCACCTGGGAAGCCCTAAGTCAATGGTAGAACATGTTTAAACAAACAGATTTCGAAATCCCATTTCTGGAGGGTTGGATTGGGTATGTCTGGGGTGGAATCCTAGCCTCTACTTTCAACAGCCCCCACAAAATGATATGGCCCCAATCCTAAGAGCCAATACATATCTTTACTGAAATGAAGCTTGGGAGGGAATTAAGAGAGACTCAGGAGCTAGGGAATTTTAAATTTGGAACTAAATGGAAGAACAAGATGGCTTCCAGAGCGGCAGTCTACTTTCAGGCTTCATAGTATCCTGCTTCCACCATTCAGTGTGGGCACTTTGAATATGTCACTTGACAGGCTCCCAATTTTGATGACATACATGACATGGAAATTCCAGTCATGCTTAATCCTGTCTGCCAGTATTAAGCTGGCACTAGGTGAGTGAGGTGGACAGGTTTCTAGGAGGGCTTCAGAGATCAACCCACGGGGACTGAGAAAGAAGTCTCAAAAAACGTTTTGGATCATTTAATCTTTTTGTCCTGTAAGTCACAGACAAAACTCATTTCTGTCGAAGGTGACATATGGTTTGTCAAGTTTCTTAAGTTCTGACAGACAAAACAGTCTGAATGTGAAGGTGGTATAGAGAAGCCATGTCATGAGCACATTTAGCTTGCACAAAGTCAACTTTACCCGCATAGCTGGACTGAGAGAGAAGAGATACCACCTTTCCCTGGATAACCACACCAGTCATCCCACTAAGCAGGCCCAGGCCCAGGGGTGAGCATGAGAGCAGACAGGAGCTTGCTCTCCCCTTAAGTGAAAGTGAAGTCGCTCAGTTGTGTCCGACTCTTTGTGACCCCGTGGATTATAGCCCGCCAGGCTCCTCCGTCCATGGGATTCTCCAGGCAAGAATACTGGAGTGGGTTGCCATTTCCTTCGCCAGGGGATCTTCCCGCTCCAGGGATTGAACCTGGGTCTCCCACATTGGAGGCAGATGCTTTAACCTCTGAGCCACCAGGGAAGTCCTCTCCCCTTAGTAGGGCTTAATATCAGCTGTTTCATCAGAGGCTCAAATGAAGAAAACTAAGGACTCAGCTGGACTTACTGACACAGACAGCGTGCAAGTCCCTACTGTGGCGCCTACCTGCAATATTATCAGCGGCCATTTTGATTTTATGAGGTTTTTACCCATGTGATTGTATATATAATCTGTAAGTCACTGTTGCCCTTCAATGACACAGGCTTTAAGAGTTTGGCTCCAGAGTCAGAGGGCCTGGTGCGTACTCTGGGGCCACCACTTATTAACTTCTGGGCAAGTGACTGAGCTTTTCTGTGCCTCGGTTACTTCCAGAGGCACGTGGGATGAATAACAGTGCCTACCCTTTTAGACTGTTGTGATGAATAAGTGAAGGGATGTGTGTTCAGGGCCCAGGAGAAGCACACAAGGCAAGTGCCCAAGAAATGCTGGGTCTTCTGCAAAGTGCCTGAGGGTGTGGCTGAGAAACAAGAAGGTCATCTTAGAAGTGCAAGGTGTGAGCTGGCAAGTGCAAGGCCAGTGACCGCAATGGGGGAGTAGGTCATAAGTAACAGACCCACAGGAGCAACTTGGAATTTAAAGTTTTAATAAACCAGGTAGTCCACAGACCCAAGTAACGTTAGCTAGAAAGAAACAGAGGCATAGGCTAAAATAAGAGGCGGCTGAATAGACCTTCTAATTGTTCTCATCTGTATATCTTTGGACTGGGGTGACCTCAGTCACACTGAGGAAAACATGCTGTCCCAGAAAAAGTAAACTTAATCAACCCATGAGAAAGGCTCCAACGATGGCAGGAACAAGGATATGATCAATATGTTTAGGGACTTGCTGTTCATGATGTTAAAGGCCTAGTGGAATTGAGGTACACCTACTTTGGGTCTGTGATTCGCAAGATTTCTCTGCAGAGTCGACCAATAAATGTTACAGACTCGTCCACAGGGGTAAACTTTGGTATTGGAATATGAGTGGACTGGTACATACTTTGCCAATCTTGTATCTAGGAAAAAAAAAGAAAAAAAGAACCCCAAGGACATTAAATATTTAGTGCATCTTTGGTAAGTTAACCTAGTTATCCTTTTCTTACATAGTTTTACAAAGATAATGTTGCATGAACAGTGAATATAAATGACTCCTCGATTTTGAAGAATTTTAAAAACTGTAGTAACTAACAGCCTCCCAGAAATACCACATACAATATTTATTGAAAAAAAGAAATAACTGTGAAAAAGTGAAGTGATTGAGAAGTGGAACAAGACATAGGAATTTCTTACTTTCTGTCTTACACTTACAAATGGGCATGTATCAATGTAATAATAAGCATCCAAAATATAGGGCTGGAAGATACATAATCTTTTGAAAATGTCACTTGAATCATGTCAGTTCCCTAATTAAAAACTTGTGAGTGACTCGTTGTTAATTTCTAAGATCAGTCTTCTCAGCTGTGACACTTAAGAATGTGGTGCTCAAATAAGCCAATAAAAAATAGGCAGAGGACTTGACATTTCTTCAAAGAAGATATACACATGGTCGATAAGCACAAGAAAAGATGCTCAACATCATTAGTCATGATGGAAATGCAAATCAAAACCACGATGAAATGCCATTCAGACTCACTAGGATGGTTATAATTAAAAAGGAAAAAAGAGGAAATTAACAAGTGTTGGTGAGGATGTGGAAAACCTAGAACCCTCAGACACTGCTGGTGGGAATGAACAAATGGTGCAGGCACTGGGGGAAACAGTTTAGTGGTTTGTAAATTAAATGTAGACCTACTACATTTAGACTCAGCAATTCTGCCCTTAGGTATATACTCTGATCAAACCCAGATGAGCTCTTAAGTCTTTGGAACTCCTGAGTACCTGATTTACAATGACTATACCACATGGTTTCATTCTGTAGCATGTAATTAAGACTGCTTTCTCCCAAGGACAGTAAACTTGGAGAGGTCAGTATTGTCACAGAAACCTTTCTGCAACCCTCACAGTTCCTGAAGTTACTCTGAAGATATTTGTGACTCTGCAGTGCTTATGGAGTTTTAGTAATTATTTAAACAAACTTTGTTGTTGGCATTTCTGAGGTTTGGGGCATGTCAGAAGTGATATATAGTCAAGAATATTAAAATCTGTTTAGATACCTTTGTTCTTAAGAAGTTATTACACTCTTGTTCCACATTGTAATTTATAATACGAGATACTTCTTCCTGCCAAATCTTCAGACCATAAATGTTGACATAGTCCTGAATATATTCAAAAGAACGATGGAACCCATCCATGGTGGCTCCCAGCTCTTTCAGCTTGGGCATCAATTCACTTGGCTGTGTAGAAAAAGAAACAGAAATCTGTTACACTGGCACAGTCTGTCAACCGCTAACACCTACATCAGACTGTCAAGGAAATCCCAAGTGAGAGGCCACAGTGACAGCTGAAGACAAATACTTATTCCTACCTCATTTAGAATGAGTGGTGATTTATGCCAGGCATCCAATAAAGAATATAGTCCATTCATTTGGGAGGAAAGCCTCATATAAAAGAATATAAAAAATCAGTATCAATGATTTTTCTCATCATTTGATGACTCTAACCTTAATTTTAAATTGAATTTACTTATGTGATTTCAGATGTAAATTTCAGGCCTGCTCTTTTTCTCTTGAGAAAAATGATCATATTCTCTAACAGAGCAAGCAAAAGAAAAAAATTACAGCCTTTGTAGCTCCAATCTGCTTTAGGCTTAACTAATTCTTTTCACTATGAAAAGGAACCTGGAATCATAAACATCAGTTTAATTCTTAAACTTGAAGTGAAGGAAAGGGCTGATTTTAAAAAGGGTTTTCTTATAATATGAATGCTTATAAGATAGGATCAAGGGTGGGATGGGGTGGGAGGTAGGAGAGAAGTTCCAGAGGAGGGGACATATGTCTATCTATGGCTGATTCACATTGATGTTTGGAAACCAACACAATTCTGTAAAGCAATTATCCTTCAAGTAAATAAATTAATAAAAAAACACACCCAAATAAAAAAAAAGATAGGATCAAAAAGCACATCAGCTGATTGTACTAAACGTTATACAGTGGATATATGTTAGATAGGAAGAAAGGTCTTGCTCATGTTCAAAATGACATTTTAGAACATTCTGCAAGCTGAGTCGAGGGCAAGGACAGACTCATTCTGGTGATCGGGTACCTTGGCTCGAGGGTTGAAGATCAAACCCCTATGAAGGGCAAAAGCAACACGCTTAACCAGCTCCTTCCTGATTCCATCCTCCAGCAGTTGTTTTGGATCCACCTAAATGCAAATTGAAAAGCAGTAAACATCAGTGAGGAAAAGCTCAATCTAGAAGAAACACAGAGGAAAGACAGTCTCCAGAATCAGCAGGGGAGCACTTCCCTACCTCAATCCTAAACGATTACGGTTTTCTCCCCCCTTTCCTGCCCCTTTGATCTTGTGCAGCTCGGACAGAATTATTAAAACCTGTCACCTCAGTAGGACTTAGTTTATCTCAGCAACATTCATGATAATTTTACATGTCATTTCAAAGATGGTGGGTATGGAAAGTTTTAAATGGCCTCACATTTTGATCATTAAAAGTGCCTTTTCTTATCACCAGGAGGAGGTGGTGGACTGAATGGCTTGCATTGGAATTCAGTGCACATCTCTCATCTGGAAGTTATCTAAGGACATCTATAATCATACGAGCAAAATCAAGCTTGGGGTTGGACCTCTGCAGATTCAACAATTCTTTTTTCTTTCAGCATTCTCAGGATGCTGTTTGTAATTAGGGAGATAAAATAGGAAAGAAATCTGCTATTTAACTCTATAGCTTATTTTGCTGATTCTTTTTTTCTATAATGAGAAAGCTTTTGTTATTCCCTAAAGTCTCCTGTCAAATCTATAAAACATCAAATAGTTTTAATACAGCCCTTTGAATTCTCTAAGACATGTTTCTTTTCATTTGTCAAGACTTATTATTTAAAAGAGTCATAAAGACAATTGATGGGTTCCATCTGGATTTGATGATATTTAAACTTTAAGGAAGATAACTGCAATGAAAAAGTTGCTGAAAATACAAAAGCCAGAGGAACTTGTTGGACTACACTGTGATCAGGCAGCCATGGAAAGCCAGACTGAGGAGAAACAACAGGTCAAGACCTTGAGTTCTTCAACAGATAAACTGTAAGGAAAGAAAGGAATGAAGGAGGGATCTGAGGAGTAAATCAGTCTTAAAAGACATACATTTTTTTAAAAAATGGGAACATCTGAACTAAAGTGTCTAGAGATTTACTTTTGGATAATAAAACTACAAACAGAGAGACTGGGATTAGGTCAGGGCCCACAAGGAGGATCCTGGGGTGGGAGTTGGCTGAACTGTATCTCTGGGCTTGAGAGGTGGTGACAGTGAGTGGTCTTTATCTCACATTAACGCATCAAGCTTTATCAATTGTTTCTGTAGCTTTAGGCATCTATGCTGTATTTCACAAGAAAAGGGTAAATTATAAATAAATAGTCAATGGAAACAAATTCAAGCAGGTAAAATGAAATTTCCAAAGAAACAGCCCTTATAAAAACAGATTTCCTGAAAAAGAGTTCAATGTTTTCATGAATCTCATGGTCTTAAAGGTCCCTTCCCATTCTCCCCAGACTTCCACCATCCTGTGGAATGCTCATAGGGAAGGGAAAGATCCTTTCACACAGCTCCTTCCTTGCAGTTCTGTCTACCTTCTGTGGTTAACAACAGTTAAGTTTTCACATGGATCCTCCAGGCCCTCCTCTATTAATTTATATATGTATTTGTTCTTAAATATATTTAATTAAAAAATCTAAATGGTCATGCGGTAGTTCTATTTCTAATGTTTTACGGAATCTCCATAATATTCTCCATGATGGCTGTACGGTCTGCATATCTACAGGGGAGCAATGAAGAGGCAGGCACAGAGAACAGACTTGGTGACACAGTGCAGGAAGGAGGGGTGGAATGAAATAAGAATAGTCTGGAAATATATACCTTACCACATGTAAAAGAGCAAGAGGGAATTAGCTGTGTGACACTGGGAGCTCAACCCATGGCTCTGTGACAACCTAAAGGGGTGGGAGATGGGAAGGGGGTTCAGAAGGGAGGGGACAGATATATACCTGTGACTGATTCATGTTGATGTATGGCAGAAACCAACACAATATTGCAAAGCAATTATCCTCCAAGAAGAAAAAAGTCTAAATGGGATCAAAATATTGGATTGGCCAAATAGTTCATCTCGACCAATCTAGTTCTAGGATTTATTTGTAAGAGGTTATGAAAAACCTGAATGAAAGTTTTGGTTAATCCAATATGAACACACATATACTACATGTTGTTCTGCAATTGCTTTTCCACTTTACATTTTGGAAATTTCCTAGTGGTAAGTTATTTTTGAATGGCAGGAAAGCAATCCACAGTGTGACTGCACCATGATATATTTAGCCATTCTCTCACTCATAAAATGCTTAGGCTATTTTCTATTACTTTGGCTACATCTAACAATGGACATTATATGTGTATCTGTGTATATCTCACTTGTTTTAATTCATGTTAACTAAAATGAATTAAAACTCTTTGAAAGGGTTTGAAATAGATCCGTAACATTCAAAGGTTACAGATTACTGAAGGCCATGGGATCCCACATAAAGCCCGGAGTTGTTAAACTGGCAGAGGCAATGCAAGCTTAAAGGATGTCAAGATGACATTCCCTTTGCACTTACTGGTGCTTCCCTGGTGACTCAGACGGTAAAGAATCTGCCTGTAATGCGGGAGACCTGGGTTCGATCCTTGAGGAACGACAACCCACTCCAGTATTCTTACCTGGGAAATCTCATGGACAGAGGAACCTGGAAGACTACAGTCCACAGGGCTGCAAAGAGTCCGACATGACTGAGCAACTAACACTAACACACTTGCGCTTATTAACTGAAAGATTCTGGTAAGAGATTTACATTTTTCTTAAGCAGTCCTTCCTTTGATAATTATTGCTAATTACTAGGTTTTATTACATCCAACTAGTCAGTTTGCATTTAAGACTAATCTGGTCCTAGGATGTATCATCACATAAAGATGAGTGAGAAGTGATAACCTGTCTGTGTACTCTCTGCAAGTGACTTAAACTGGCACCAGGCCTAAAGCATGTTTAATAGAGTCTATTAATACTACAGGGCTAGAATGGTATTTCTTTACTACATTTCTAGAAACAACATAGTAAAGTTCTGTTTCTATTTAGGTTCATTTCCTATATTTTCTTGGATTTCATTAACACAAATGTTATATCCAGCAATTCAATGAAAATTCTTTAGAAAATTGGAAATGTTAAGATTCTACTGATGTCAGATAAATGGAAAAATAAATAAGAGCACCACGAACTGAGTGGGTGCATCACTAGTCATCTTAGGATTACAAATTATAATAAAACAGAAATGATATATCACTTTAGACCCATTTGGAGAACAAAAATTAGGAAGTGGATCATGGCTAGTATTGGCCAAAATCGGGGTAGATACACAGGAAACAAGTCATGTGAGGAGGCAATCTGGCTGTATTGAGACAAATTAAGTACAAATGTGCCCTAAGACTCTGACCCACTCCTAGGCAGGCAGACTTCAGAGCAATTCTTGCACAGGCCTACGTGGGGACATGCTCAGAGATGCTCATCTTGACATTGCTGATGATAACAGGAAGCACAGGTATGAAAATGAGCAGCATGGGTGTCTGTGTCCTGGGAAATAGCTAAGTAAAATGTGGAATTCTCTGTAGCAGTAAGAAGTAACCAACCACCTCATGACAACATAAATAAATTCTGAAAGCAACAACTAGTGAGAAATGTTAGAAAAAAAAATGAGGCTTTGGAGCAGAATATGATTTAGAGAAATCAAAAGTGTGCACACATAAAATAATACTACTTGCTAAAAATAAGGAGACTTGCATGTTTATGGACAGAAATCAAACAGAGTGGGTGCTATGGGGTCTGGTGGTGGGTATCCAGGAGACGAGAAAGAAAAAAATTAGAGAGGAGCTTGCATGTACTGGTGATGGCAATGGCCTATGGTCAGAGGTTTACCATGATCTCAGCTCTTTGCACCTGGGGTGCGGTATAAAAACATTAAAGAGAAAGAAAGGTTGCAGGCAAGGAGGAAAGAGACATTAAGTGATCAAGTAAGCAAGCTACTCTGCCTAAGGGAATTGAATTATTTTGTTTTGTTATTACAAAAATTCAATAAAAATTTTTTTCTTAAGAGTTTAGGAATTCCTGGGTATTATGAAAAATGAGGATAATAATGCTTTCTCTTTCTCTGTTCATAAGTGAGTAAAAGGAAAATCAAACACTGCATGTGAAATAGCGAGGGGCATAAGATGATGACACTACCCCCATAGGACAAATTCCGCAAAAATCCAAATGACAGAGCGGCTTACTACCAGGCCAGAGACCAGCATTAAGATCATTACCTTGATGATGCCGACCAAAGTTGTCTTCATCATTAAGATGCCTTCAGTAAAAATGGAAATAGCATGAGTAAGCTTGGCAACCTTCAACAAAGAAAAAGAGGTTAATGAAGTACTTCTCATAAAAGACCCATCACTTCTATGGGAAGCTAAAATAATTGGTAATAGTTCTGAAAGGGCAAAGCCAAGAGAACAAGCATGTAGCTTGAAGGCACCTGTGTGTACATGTCCTGGTCAGAAATGAGGCTCTGTGGTGTTGACCACTGTCAGACCTACCGGGTGACTGAGTCAGAAGATGTTCAATCATTCTTTACCCTTTGGTCAATCATTTCCCCTTCTTTGGGCCTCAGTATTTCACACATTAGATGGAAGCAGAACTCAGTGATATAGATGATACCTTCCAAAATCAAAAGGCTCATGGAGACACTGAAAAGGTAATCTCCCTTTTACTGCAGTCCACATTCTTTTCAAACAACGCCGGGAGACACTGAAAAGGTTGACTGAGGCTATATTCTTGAGTTAGAATCAATGTGGAAATTCTGAGCTTGAT
The DNA here is from genome assembly GCF_054371585.1 of Giraffa tippelskirchi. Taxonomy (NCBI): domain Eukaryota; kingdom Metazoa; phylum Chordata; class Mammalia; order Artiodactyla; family Giraffidae; genus Giraffa; species Giraffa tippelskirchi. Next base: position 62,144,805 of record NC_137280.1, read on the forward strand.
GACCTCAATGCCTAGTGTAACTTCTGGAGTTGTGTCAGAGGATGTGAAATTGATGCTGGTCATCACATTTTCAAATTTTACTTGATTTCATTTTTCAGGTCTCTAAGTTCAGGGAGAAAGAAAAGCAGAGGCATTTGGGAAGAACTACTTCTGAGACTGCTTAATTGTTGAATGGCCTTAAATATCTGCCTGTTTGAAGTGGTTTATGGAATATGGATTACTTTGTTCATGGAATATGGATTATTTTGAACCACTGATTCATGAACCAAGATTGTTTAAAAGAAAAGTGACCAACTGAGTTCCACTCCCTCTGAGAACATTCAGGCAGGTGAGGCCTTGAATGATGCCAGAACATTGTAAAGAATGAAGGCAAGATTGCACTAAAATAACAAAACCTGCTTATCATTGAGCATGTAGAAAAGTAAATCAGAACTGATCCGGGGGTCTTAGGGATACGGCAGGCAACACAGAGTTGTGCTATTTCATGGTTTTGGGGGTTAAAAATCAAAAGGCAGATGTTAAAGGGACACGCCACCTCATATCGTGGGCCGAGCTGAGCGTAGTCCCTCAGCTTGTCTTTGTCCAACCGGGTGGGCACTTCAATGATATCGTGGGTCTGAAGCTTTATGATCTTTAGAAGGGAAGTAAACATGCTTTCTGGAATAATCTGCAACACCTTTAGTGAAAGGGAAAAGAGGAAAAACAAGTGAACCTCCTATTTGCTCTCTCTTAGTTGACAGATGCTAGGACAACAGTAAAAAGGGTGTCCATGTATTAAAAAAAAAACGCCCTTCATCTGCAGGAAAGGATGCTGGGGGCCTCTCACAAGCATTATTTTAGTAACTGCTCCCAGGCACAGGGCTACGTTCCTTCAAACACGAATGCTCACAGGAGATAAAGCTAACTCTCATAGAAATGCTGTAAAAGATGCATCATTCCCACATCATAAATTTTTCAAAAGCTGAGATTCAGAGATGTTAAGTAACATGGCTGTAGAGCCCTCAGCTACTACGTGACACAGGACAGTTCTGAATCCAGGCCTGTGTGGCTCTAAGTTATACCATAAGTTACTGAAACAAGGACCAAAATTTTCCTGAAAAGTGTAAGTTCCAATTAGTCACAGATACCAACTATAACTTTGAAGAAGCGAACAAGATCTATGTTTCTCAATCTCTACACCTTATTTAAAAAATAAGTATAAAAGTTCTTTGAAAGTAAAAACATATCTGCACACCCACAGTACCAGTAAGAATAAATTTATTTTCAGGTATTGAAAATTTCTGGAATCAAATTAAGAATTAAGGAAAAGTACATACAACTATTATGTATACAACAGATAAACAACAAGGATCTACTACAGAGCATGGTCTTGTAATAACCTATATATATATGTATAATGGAATCACTTTGCTGTACATTTGAAGCTAATACTTCATAAATTAAGTACATTTCAAAAAAAAAAGGAGTAAGGGAAAGGAATAACAGGTGTACTTTTTCTCAGGGCCCCAAGCACATCATTTGTATTTAAAATAGCAGTTAGTTTGCCATTAAAATAAGTACCACCTTGATGCATTTCTTACCTTTCTCACATAGGACACCAATTCACCAGAATAATATTGAGACACGCTGAGAAGGTCAGGGCTATTTGCTTGATTAATACGGAGAAGGGGCAGGTCAAGGGCAGAGGCAAGCTGGAAGGAAAATAAGACACGACTGTTTCTCTGTTTCAAAAAGTCCTAGAAATCTCTCTTTCTAGAAGCAGTAACATACAATGAAGCTCCTAGGCTCTGCTCAAAAGACAGCAACAATGACTGAACTTCATCAGTTCAGTTTCTGACATGGATATAATGTTGTAAAATGACAGTTATCTGCTATGGCAGGGGTTCTCAAGTTGTGGTCGCTGGACCAGCACCATCAGCATCACCTGAGATCTTGTTAGAGATGCTGATTCTCGAGCCCTATGTAGGTTTACTTCATCACAAACTCCGGGGGTGAGGCCCGGCCATCTGGGCTATGACACGTCTTCCAGGTGATTCTTCTGCAGACTCAAGTTTGAGCCACTGAGCCACAGAAGGCAGCTACTTCTCTATGGAGATCAGGCATTCTGATTGATTAACTACTGCATTGAGTCTAATCTAAGGTGACATGGCTTGTAAGAAGTGTCATTATTTGATGCACTGCTCAAAAAAAAAAGGAAAAACGCATGCTGACAACTAAACTATGATATGCCATCATCTACAACCCATCTCAGTTACAGAAATGTTAAAATATGGAAGTGTTCCTCAGACTTGATATATATGGTAATTTCATCAGAAGACACTGAGTAAATTATTTGTTCATTTATCACTAAATGAAATTACCTTGAGAGAAGGGTCAATCCATGCCTGTTTTGTTCACCATTATTACCTAACCTTTTTATTTTTTATTTCTTGGCTGAACCACGTGGCATGTGAGATCTTAGTTCCCTGACCAGGGATGGAACCCATGTCCCCTGCATTGGAAGCTTGGAGTCTTAACCACTGAATCACCAAGGAAGTCCCTTCCCTAATCTTCAGAGGAGATCCTAGAATATAGCAGAAGTTTAACAAGAATTTTTTTAAGTGAGTAAGTAAAAGGATTTTATTCATGTCTAGGGAATAAAGGATGTACATTTTTATTTTTAGTATATTGGTAAAACATAAAAAATCAATTTCTTCATTAAAAACAATTTTTGTAAGACATTCCAACATCTATTATGAATTTAAACCTTATTTCTCACATCTTTTGACAACTACATTCTCATGAAAAATTTGCTAGAAGTTTCCAGTCTATAAAAATACTTAAAATTGTCCAACTTTCTAAAAGGATGAGATCTTGGACTGAATTAATGAATGAGGTAAAAATGAAGGTCAGTGCTTGCTCGGAAACTGCAAATGTGATCTTACTGTTACTTGCTTACCTTGAGGAATGTAGCTCTGAGTTTAGTGACCATGGATGGGTTCACTCTTATGCTCTCCTGCATGATAGATGTGAAACTGCAAAAAGATATCAGTGGTAAGATGATGTTCACAGTGGCTTCCATCAAGGACTAATGCCAGGTTGTTCACATTACCTGTCAATTAACTGCCAAGCAAAAGAAAGGTCCCCAATGATCTGCATTGTGATCAGGACCTCCTCTTTGATGTTAATGGTTCGGATCATTTGGTGGAGAAACTTGCGAGTATCAGCAAGAAACTGACACACTTGCAGATTTGATTCCAACTGGTGAAATTCTTGAACCTGAGGTGCATAAACACACCGGATTTTAAAATTCTGAATGGCCTGCATGGTGTTCATTTTGCTTTGAAAACACTTCAAATAAAGCACACTACTTAACTAACATTCTTGGCAAAATTTTAATTTCAAATTATAATTTCAGAAATGTACAAGCCAAGTCAGAAAACAATGCATATATTTCTAGAAAGAAAATGTTCCACTATTTCTTATTCCATACATATATAACATAGTAAGCAAATACTCCCATTTTCCACTTCAATATCAATAAATATATATTGGAAAATTCTAATTCTGCTGATTTGCTGGCTTGCTAAAAAACAAATTAAGTCATGTCACAACCAAGGAGTGGGTACTTGTACATTTTTAAGTTCTTTTGATGAACTCTTTAATAAATAATGATTCCACAGTGTTCTGACATTTTAAAGTGTACAATTCAACAGGTATGGCTACATGCCAAAAGAAATAATGTAAAAGAGAAAAAGCACCCCAGATTTATAAAGTTGTTTATAGTTGTACTATCGACTAGAAAACCCAAAAACAACCAAAATAGAAACAGCACAAGTGAGCAATTGTTCCAGAATGGTTATGGAAACTGGCATGCTAACAATGGAGCATTATACTGTGCTGCCGTAATGGTGGCCATCCTAAAACCCTTGCAAAAATAAGAAAGAGCTTATAAGAAAAGGATTAATGCATACATATCAATTGGATAGGGTTCCAGGTGAGGATGGATTTTTTTTTTTTTTAGATAATAGAGTATATGTTTATTGTTCTGATGCTTTTGTTTATTTTCCTGGTTAGACATACAAGCTTTAAGAGTGTGGAGGTAAGATCCTCTTTCGACAATCATTTTTCAGTAGATAAAAAGCAAACTTTGCTTTTCCAGAAAAGAAAACACATCATTTTTAAGCATATGATCATTATACAACTATTTTTATTTTTGTGTATCTTTTTCTAGGTTTTCCCCCAAGGCACACATGTTTTACAAACCTAAAAATGGTGCATATAATGGAAATCTGCTTTTGCTTTTACCTCCTTATCATAGTTTTTCCAATGTCTCTATACTGTCTTCATGATTATTTTTTCAAAACTACATGTTTCTGCAAGTTGAAATATCATAAATTCCACTATCATTCTCTTTATTGTTATCATTTAGTTATTTTCCCAATTTTATGACACTGGAATATAATATCACAGTGAACATATTCACTTACATTGCTTTTACTTCTGATGAAATAGTCTCTTAAATATGTTTCCAGGACTGCTGTGTAGGTCAAAAGTATGGTTCATGATCCAAGAACTGTCATTTAAAGACTTTCCTTACCTCTTCCAAAGCCTGTATTAGCTGCACAGTTTTTCTGCCCGCGGCGGTAGAATCATCATAATTTAAAGATAATATTTGTTTTGAAATCTCTCTGAACCAAGCTTGAAGATTTTCTATTAATACAGAAACAAAAAAAAGACTACTGAAATCCCAGAACACCTGTAGCAGTGGCTATGATTTTAATAATCTTTTACAAGTTCAGTTCTTACAAAGCTTTTACTATGTATCTATCAATTGTTCTCAGGAATTTGCCAAATTGTAACAACAAAAATGTCTGGGGCATGTGACCTAGTACAGGTGATGAAACCTTCTACACAAAGAGTTTATAACACCTGGCAGAAAGGGTTTAAAAGCCTGAGCACATGTAAACTGACGTGTGCAAAGATGGCAGTGGGGGAGGGGAGGAGTCAGGGAGGAACTGAAGGATTGTCGCAGAGTTGGGAGGATGGGTGAAGGTCTGCAGGGGCAGAGTGGGGAGAGGGATTATTTGTCCCTAGATGAAAAGACAGACACAGCAGAAGCTCTGGGGCAAAAGGGCAACAGCACGTTAAGCTTCGTTTCATCTAACCTTCACAAAAATCTATGGAGTGGAATTAAAAGCCGTTTCTCAGGTAAGAATGCTGATACCTGGAGATATTAAGAGCCTCTGTGCCTTAGAGTCACTTAGTGGAAGAGCAGGGTGTGTAAACTGTTCAGAGTCAAAGGCTTTGCTCTTCTCATCTCACCAACTTAATTAGCTAAAGGTTTTTTTTGTGTGTCATCAATGGGATGATTTCACTTTAATAAAAGCACTTAAAAGCTTATAATATAAGTTATTTTAAGAACTGACATCTGGGTTCCCTGGTGGCTCTGTGGTTAAAAATTCACCTGCCAGTGCTGGAGACACGGGTTTGATCCTTGATCCGGGAAGATCCCACATACTGAGTAACTAAGCCCATGCGCCACAGCTACTAGAAAGTAGCCTCCACTCACAAAACTAGAGAAAAGCCTGTGCAGCAACGAAGACCCAGCACAGTCAAAAATAAGTAAATAAAAGTATTAAAAAAAAAAAAAAAGAATTGACATAGGGTGGAAGGGAGGTTACAGAGGGAGGGGATATAGAGACACATACAGCTGATTCACTTTGTGGTAAATAGGAAAAGGAGTACGTCAAGGCTATATAATGTCACCCTGCTTATTGATCTTATATGCAGAGCACATCATGAGAAATGCTGGGCTGGAAGAAGCACAAGCTGGAAATCAAGATTGCCAGGAGAAATATCAATAACCTCAGGTATGCAGATGACACCACCCTTATGGCAGAAAATGAAGAAGAACTAAAGAGCCTCTTGATGAAAGTGAAAGAGGAGAGTGAAAAAGTTGGCTTAAAGCTCAAAATTCAGAAAACTAAGATCATGGCAACTGGTCCCATCACTTCATGGGAAATAGATGGGGAAACAGTGGAAACAGTGTCAGACTTTATTTTTTGGGGCTCCAAAATCACTGCAGATGGTGATTGTAGCCATGAAATTAAAAGACACTTACTCCTTGGAAGCAAAGTTATGACCAACATAGATAGCATATTAAAAAGCAGAGACATTACTTTGCCAACAAAGGTCCATCTAGTCAAGGCTATGGTTTTTCCAGTAGTCATGTATGGATGTGAGAGTTGGACTTTGAAGAAGGCTGAGCGCCGAAGAGTTGATGCTTTTGAACTGTGGTGTTGAAGACTCTTGAGAGTCCCTTGGACTGCAAGAAGATCCAACCAGTCCATCCTAAAGGAGATCAGTCCCTGGGTGTTCATTGGAAGGGCTGATGTTGAAGCTGAAACTCCAGTACTTTGGCTACCTCACAAAAAGAGTTGACTCATTGGAAAAGACCCTGATGCTGGGAAGGATTGGGGGCAGGAGGAGAAGGGGACGACAGAGGATGAGACAGCTGGATGGCATCCACCAACTCGATGGACATGAGTTTGGGTAAACTCCAGGAGTTGGTGATGGACAGGGAGGCCTGGTGTGCTGCGATTCATGGGGTTGAAAAGAGTCAGACACGACTGAGTGACTGAACTGATAGCATAAACTGATACAACATTGTAAAGAAATTACACTCCAATAAAAAAAAAACTGACATGAAGAAAACTACTTATAATTTTAAAGATTTTTTTTTGGTAGGACCAAAGGACAGCTATGCTGTAGAAGAAAGAACAAAGAATTCGGAGTCTGAGCTGATGGCTGAGATCCAGGCTTCGTACTTTTGTTACCTTTGGCTAGTGATTTTTAAAGCTTTGGTCTCTGTATATATAAAATAAGGACAAAGATGTTTATCTCACAGGGTTATAAGGATCAAACGAGAAATATTTGTGAAAGTACTTCCTTTCTGGCTATACAGCTAGAAAAAGTACAGTATATTGTTTAGAATGATCTTTGAAACAATGCTTATATTTATAAGAACCTAAGAGACTAGAATAGAGATAAATGTGCCTGATTTTAGACAACTTATCTGGTTAGATTAGTACTGGAGGTTCTTTGTTTTTTTAAGAGACAATAGGGTGATCTCTGAAACCTGTTGCCAATTTATATCATATCATCAAAAACTGGTCAACTTTTTTCAATAGGAGGGAATAACTTTCATGATCTTCTCAGACGTCTACTTCTCCCAAGAATATTAATAACCACTAACATAGATGGTATCTAAGAGTCTTGTGTTCCAAACCTGGTTGGTTCTTAACTGACACACCTGCCATCTAGTGGCACAAGAGGGGACCTGCAGACAGCTTGAAACAACTTGTGTGTGTGTGAACTCGGTTGCTCAATCTTCGTGACCCCATGGACTGTAGCCTGCTAGGCTTCTCTGTCCATAAAGTTTTTCAGGGAAGAATACTGGAGTCAGTTGCCATTTCCTGCTCCTTGGGATCTTCCTGACCCAGGGATCAAAGCCAGGTCTCCTGCACTGCAGGCAGATTCTTTACCATCTGAGTGACCAGGGAAGCTTCAGTAGGAATAATAACATAATTTGGAAATATATTTTGGATCAACCATTCAGCATCAAATAAATCAACAAGAGCCAAATACAGTAATCACAAGTTTATACTATGAACAGCAGTTACATTTTTTAATAAAAATCTATACTAGTAACCAATTCTACTGTATAATTAACTTTATCAGAAATAAATTTGACAGTTAAAACAAATATCAAGTCTCATAAAAAATAGTTTAATTTGTCACCTTAAAACTCAGAATGGTCTTTCAGGGGCAATGTGAAAGGATCCTATCTATACAAAAGTTTGAAGTGATACCACAATTTTCCTATAGTTATAATTTCCTAAAAAAGCAAGATCAAAATTGCCAAAGCAAAACTTAAGCTGTGGCTATGTTGGGCTTCTCAGGTGGCACAATGGTAAAGAACCCACCTGCCAATGCAGGAGACACAGGTTCAATCCCTGAGTCAGAAAGATCCCCTGGAGTAGGAAATGGCAACCCATTCCAGCATTCTTTCCTGGGAAATCCCATGGATAGAGGAGCCTGGCAGGCCACAGTCCATGGGGCTGCAAAGACTGAGGGACTGGGACACACACACACAGACACACATAGACACACACAGTGTTTCAAAACAGTCTGCATGTCCCCTCTTGTGCCACTAGATGGCAGGTGCATCGGTGAAGAAGAACCAAACAGGACAGGCACGCAAGACTCCTAGGTATCATCTGTTTAGTGGTTCTTAATATTCTTGGGAGAAGTATCCTTCTAAGAGATGATGAAAGTTATTACGTCCCCCAATGCACATAAAATGACACACTAAAGGCACTAGCTTTGTACACTGTGGTGGTAGGTGGAGGATTATGACTCTATAAAATACTATTTCTGAACCAGAGTATATGAAGCTCCAATTTAACCCTCAATTTCTTATTTCATATGTAAGAAACCTGAAGTTGAGAGAGAACATGAGATTTCCCAAGGGAGCACAAGGCTAGGGCAGCCAAAACTAAACTTCTGATCTTCATCAGCAACATCACAGCACACAGTGACAATACAATAATGACTTTTTACTCTGCTGGTTTCTAATAAACTGTGTACACATTTCAAATACACTTATGTTTCCTCTCCAGCAATTACCATTTTTCTCCACTCTGGTTAGGGGTTTGACTCCTGAAAAGACATCAGCAAGCTCCGTCATCCGCTCTGAGCCCTCCTTCTTGTAATGCTCCCATTTGGCCTGCTTTTCTGAAAGCATTTGCTTGAACATCTGTTGAAGAGACAGACGAGATTTACTGATTTTCAGAGAAAATCCAGCTTACGCAGTTTACTAAGAAAGCCTGAGTCAAACCCAGTTTATATAAAAATAGGTACCTAAAATCAACATCGTTCTGATGCCATCTCTTAAGCATCACTACTTTATACAAACTGGGGGATAAAAAAGCTAGACCATCTCTCAGAAGGTAGCTCTCAGACTAATTAAGGCAAAGTGAGTGTTGGTTCTGAATGAGCTTCAAGGTCTGCGGCCAGTTCCAGAGGCCACCTGATCCAAACCCCCAAAGTTTCTGTAGAACCTGAACATCCCCAGGTGTCCGCCATTTTTATCACGCCCATGTGCTGTGCTTAGTCGCTCAGTCATGTCTGACTGTTTGCAACCCCATGGACTGTAGCCCATCAGGCCCCTCTGACTCTCCAGGCAAGAATACTGGAATGGATTGCCATGCCCTCTTTCAGGGGATCTTCCCAACCCAGGGATCGAACCCAGGTCTCCTGCATTGCAGATTCTTTATCATCTGAGCCACCAGGGAAGCCCAATTATGCCCATGGAGCCTTTTTAAGGAGTAAAACCAGCACAGAATTTCCTTTTGTGAACACAAATCCCTTAAAGTCCTTAGGTCAACCTTGTTTAAATGCAAACTACCACCTTATTTAGGCCTTTCCAATAGGTTTTCATGGCTTGTAAGATGAAGACTAATATCCTGCAAGGCCCAGCACAGGCTGGCTCCTGCCCACCTGTCAACCTCGCTTCCTAACACCTTTCTGTTATATTCTCTCCCCTCCAGACAGCCGATCTTTCAGGCCTTTGAACCGGCCAGGCTCTTCTCTACCCAAGAGGACTGAGACAAAGTCCGCCCTCCCTGTGCAATGTTCTCCATCATGCTCCCCACCTTTGTCTTAGCTAACTCTGGCAGGTCCCTTTCTCAGCTTCCTTCAAAAGCTCCTGCTGCCCTTCTCAGGGAAGTCATGAAAGCTAGGACAGGTCCTTTGTTTTAGGTGGAGAACTATGTTCCTCTCCTTTAGAGCATACACCTCAGCTTTTATTTACATTTTCATTTGTGTAATCCTCTGTTTACTATCCACATTCCTCATTATACTGTAACCTCCATAATCTGCGACATTTTTTCCCCATCACTGTATCCCTAAATGACAGTAGAGACTAAATACCTGTTAAATGTTTAATCCCGTCCTTCAAAAATAAGAATTATCTCCGATAGCTAGAATCTTTAGCTTGAATCAAACACACAGTTACAAAATCCTAATTTCAAAAAAAAAAATTTAAGCATTAAGAAAAGATTTTGGTGGTTACTTATTCAGTATTTTTACCTCTTTGAGTATAAACTCAAATTGTGCAGTATCCAACAGCAACTGAAAGAGGATCCTGGGATTGTACCTAGAGTCTGTTAGAATCTGGTCCTTGATTTGACGAAGGCGTTTGTTGTTTGGGTCACAGGCTAGACATGGGGAAAAAAGAGTTTCCAATTTACTAAATGCATAGAAAATACCTATAATAAGGAAGATGGATTCTTAAATACTTTCATTTCCCTTCTTTTAAGGATTTAAAAAGTAATAAGCAAAATGTATATCAATGATGGATGGTAAAATAAATTATATTACATCTAAGCTGGAGGAAGTACAATTGAACTGCTAAATATAACATTGAATCTGACATAGAATGTCATCGTGATATACTGTTGAATGAAAAAAAGCAAAGTAAGAATAGTGTTTCCAAATTTTGTAAGTATCCTGTGGTTGGTTTATTATCGACTGTCCAAGGGTCACTGCCTTTGGCACTAATGATGGGTTGAGCCTTTTGGCACTCTTTCCTAAGTAGGTGGCCCCCCTGTGTCCTGTCTGTTTGAAGCTGCTTTGTATTAGGCACTGATCTCTGCCATTCAGATAAGGGCAGGTGTGCAGAAAAGATTTAACACAGCAGGCCTGAGACCGCCATCTTCAAAAAGGCCTGTTTTGCAAGGTTGGCTCTTGGCTGGCATTCGGAAATTTGGATTTCAAAGGGTTCCCACCATTTTGAGAACGGATAAGAATGGTCCACCACGGTTCAACTCTTTGTACAATGTGCTTTATGATATGCACCTGCTTTCCTGCTCGGAGTCTGGAATTTTGGTACCCGCCAGGTAGAGGCTGTCTTGATGAGCGCCCCCTGCCCCCAATAAAAACCATGGACACAGAGTTTCTAATGAGCTTCCCTGGTTGACATTTTACACATGCTGTCACAATTCATTGCTAGGGGAACTAAATGTACCCTGTGTGACTCCACTGGGAGAGAACTCTTAGAAGCTTGTGCCTCGTTTCCTCTAGACTTCACCCCAGGCGCCGCTGCCCTGTGCTGACTGTGCTTTCTATTTTTCTCCTGTTACAAATCAGCCGTAAGAACACATGCTGAGCCTGGTAAAGCATGGAACTTGGGATGTCCTTGGGGACCACCGACACAACAAGCGGAGCAGGGTCAGCACACAAAGACGTGGCACTTTCAAACCAGAAGAACCAGGCCTGAGACCATTCTCATGCTCTTTGTAAAGACATGACTGATACTCAGAGCTTTCTGGATTACCCACCACCTAGACCTGGAGAGTGTATGGCTACTAGGCTAAGGCCACAAAATTAGGCAGTGACTGACCCAGCACAAGTCACCAGATGTTTTGATTTCCTGGTCAGTGTATCAGTTCCCAAGATAAATCATTTCAAATAAAAAATATATAGAATAAAAAATAATGATATTTGCTGAAACTGATTTGTGGGGTCAATTATTTATGCAGGAAAGAAAAAGGAAAAACAGGATAAGGCAAAATATTTACACGTAAAAGCTACTCAGACTGCAAATAAAGTCAAAATAAAGTGTCTAAGACAATAAACATAGACAGCAAGTTCATAGCCATTAAGGTACCAGGTCCCTCATAGTTGCTCTAGTATCACCGTGCTTGTTCAGGCTTTCTGAGTCCTCCTACCGGCATCTCAGGATGTCCAGCATGTACAGAATGACCATGCTTTACAAGCATATATCATGGGTGTTTTTGGTGCTTCAATCATGGTGAAGCTTAAGCAAGGTTATTTTATATACTGATTTCCAAGTTACTCCATCAGGAAGAGACTCATGACAACTTGGAGAAGGGCTCAGTTTTCATGGGAAACTGCAGAGTTCTGATTTACCAAGCATTCTCCAGAACTCCCTAGGAAGAAATATATTGGAACTGATGATATTGATCACACAGACCATTTTTCAGCTTCAGGTTTGCCTAACTTAAAAAACAAAAACAAAACAGGAAAAAAAACCCCAACCCAACCTGTAAGGAGTTCCATTTGTTTTTATATTAACTCTAATTCAACAAGAAATCTGATATTAATTTGCTTTCATTTTTGGAAGGGGACATCACTGCACATGAACAATTAGCTCCAGTGGGTTAACAGGAGGGAATATGAGAAATACGCCTTCCTTTCTGCATGCCATGACCAAAACAGCATAAAAGCTAAATAAGCAGTTACTTTTCCCACATATGACTCACAACCAGATAGGCAAATCATTTGTTTCTGGTAAATTCTGACCTTGTGCAATCAGATCAGATAATTGCCAGCTCAAAAATAGAAAATAGATGTGGCTGAAGATAAAAGCATTGAACTCTGGCAAGCTGAGCCGGTCCCTGGCAGGGGCACAAATCCAGGAGACCACTGGCTTCCAGAACACAGGCATGGCTATTAGGCACAGTCATCCAGAAGACAAAGAGGAGGCTGAGTCACTAGAAACCCACAGTTGGCTTTATGATGGGATAAAGTGAGGACTTGAGTTGTTTACATGCTTCTGAATGTAAGACTTATGGTAAAGAAGATTATAAGCTGAGTCAATGTAGTACAATTCTCAAATTAGGACTGGATTTTAAGTAAAACATAAACTTGACTAGTTAAAGATTAGTCCATTAGATGATTAAAAACTTTGGCCTTGATATTCACGCCGTGAGTAAACGGTAAATGGAGAGAGGTCTAGGCCAAGAAGCAAAATGATGAAAAACAAAAATAAAACTGGAAAGCAGCATTCGTGAGAGGGATTTAAGAAGCTGGTCATTTCTAGTGTGAAGAGAGAAGGCTGACGAGAAACTCCCCATGTTTTCAAAGAGCTGAAGGATGAGGAAGTCCACCTCCTATTCTCACTGCTGACCACTCACAGGAAGCAGAGACAGGTGGCAGCCAGGGGCCGCGTCAAGGGCATCTTGCCCGGAGGGGTTGGGAGATGGATCTACTGTGTTACCTAGGGAGGATGCAGGATTACTTGGAGTGTATAGTTTTTTTTTTCTGAGAGACAATCTCACCCGAAAAAAACAAGGAGGTATTGAAAGTGGGACTAGGGTAGATGCTCTACAAAAATCTGCTGAGTGAATAACAAAAACGAGAGCCTTGGCTTTCCAGGACTGCTGAATGACATCACTCTTAGGCGAAGGAGTGTACAACTCGGGATGAGGGAACTTATCAGTAATTAATATTGATCAAGCATTTATTAATACCAAATATAAGGAACTGTGTTGGATTTGAATAAGCTCAGGTGTTGGTCCAACCTAAGTGGGACCAGTAAACCAGCGTGGGCTTATGGACTCTGTGGAAGTGTTTTACATGATCTGTGACACTCCCTTGACAGACAAAAGGGTATCAAACAGGACTAACCATGACCCAGAAAAAATTAAAATCTCATCTATCTTAATTAAGCACCCTGATCTAGCCAGTTCCTCAGCAAAGTGGGCCCACATTTTTCTGTCCTTCCTTCTGTCCTTTCTTCGGTCATTTCTCCACTCTAGAATTTTTTCTGCTTTTTACTGTGAAATTGTACCAAGGGCTGGTCAGCTCCTGCCTTCCGTGAAGAGCCTTCCTCTACTCCTCCATCCCAAGCAATGTTTCTCTCCTGTTCTGGATTCTGGACTCAAATCCCACCAACTGTCTGTTTTATACATCTGGTTCTTAGGTGCTGGCCTGGCCCTTTAGCTGTATTAGCTTCTTATGGCTGCTGTAACAAATTACCATAAACTTAGTGGCTTAACATGATACAAATTTATTCTCTTATAGTTCCAGAGGTGAGAAATCTGACTGGGCTTCACTGGGCTAAAATCAAGGTATCAGTGGGGCTGTGTGATTTCTGGAGGCTCCGGAGGGCAACTGTTTCCTGGTCTTTTTCAGCATCTAGAAGCTGCCTGTACTCCTTGGCTTATGGCCCTTTCCATCTTGAAAGCCAGCAGGGACCTACTGAGTCTTTTTCATAATGCCATCTGTCTAGTTCTGACTCTTCCACTTCCCTCTTCCCAATTTAAGGATACTTGTAATTATGCTGGGCCTACTGGGATAATCTCCTTACTTGACGGTCAGCTGATTATAGTAACATCAATTCCATCTGCAATTTGAACCCACTTTGCCCTAATATAACCTGCCTGAAGGGCCCAGGGACTAGGCCATGGACATCTTTGAAAGGGTGAAGTGGGAAGGCTTTATTCTACCTGTATCCGCAGCTACACTTTTTCACAGGTAGACGTCTGATCTTCCCAGTCTGACCAGTGACAAGCTCCTCGAGCCTGAGAGGTAGGTGTCCTCATACTCCTAAGCACCTAACAGGACCTGCCTGGCACAGAGGCTGTTCAGGTGGGCCACCGCTCTGTCCAAACTGACAGTTACCTGAGTCCGCTGTATGAAGCATCAGCCATCGGATGGCAACGTTGCCATCTCTCAGGCAGTTCAGAAGCCTCGGGATGTTGTCCAGAACCAGCTCCTCCCTCAAGTAACCTTCTTTCAGGAATTGCTGCACTTGTGCGTGCACCCTTTCACTGACAGTAGAGTATCTGCTTGCCTGTGAAAAGGAAAACCTGAATAACATTTCAAAGAAAGAATCACCTTGAAAGTGAATCACATTCAAATGAATCCCTTGATAAATTATAACATTTCTATATGAGACAAATAACATACAGGCTCCAAAATCACTGCAGATGGTGACTGCAGCCATGAAATTAAAAGGCGCTTGCTCCTTGGAAGAAAAACTATGACCAATCTAGACACTGTATTAAAAAGCAGAGACATCACTTTGCCAACAAAGGTCCGTCTAGTTAATGCTATGGTTTTTCCAGTAGTCATGTATGGATGTGAGAGTTGGACCATAAAAAAGGCTAACTGCCAAAGAATTGATGCTTTTGAACTGTGGTGTTGGAGAAGACCCTTGCGAGTCCCATGAACAGCAAGGAGATCAAACCAATCCTACAGGAAATCAATCCTGAATATTCATTGGAAGGACTGAAGCTGAAAATGAAGCTCCAATACTTTGGTCACCTGATGTGAAGAGCTGACTCATTAGAAAAGACCCTGATGCTGGGAAAGACTGAAGGCAGGAGAAAGGGATGACAGAGGATGAGATGATTGGATGGCATCACCAACTCAATGGACATGAGTCTGAGGAAGCTCTGGGCAATAGTGAAGGACAGGGAAGCCTGGTGTGCTGCAGTCCATGGGGTCGCAAAGAGTCGGACACACTGAGCGACTGAACAACAACAACAACAACAACAACAACAAAGGCAAGTGGTTTATTGAACATCTAGGGTTTTTTCTTCTTTATTTTTTTAAAATTTGTTTTTATTTGGCTGCACTGGGTCTTATCTATGGCACGTTCCAGTGTGGGGCAAGCAGGATCTAGTTCCCAGACCAGGTCTCCGACACTGGGAGCCACCAAGACCACCAGGAAAGTCCCTATTGGACATTGTTGAAAAAAGCCCTGGACTTAGAATTGAGAGGCAAACATCTAGAAATACTGGTGTGACTTTGGATTTAACCTCTGAGTATTGGCTTCTTCAAATGTAAATTGGAAAACTAGAACATTTTTTTCCTGGCATTGCTTCTCTTAACTTGGATGTAAAGAGACACAAAGGCTGAAGCTAAATTGCTTGTTCTACATATTATTATTGACGAAGGAGCTAGAGCAGAGCAGAAACACTCAAAAGATGAGTCTGTACACACAAGAGCTGAATAAAATACACCTCAGTGCATCAAAATTGACTGGCCTCGTGTGGAAATCTGGTCACTCTGCTTTCCTAAAGCAAGAGTTGAATGGCAAACACCACCAACCTAGTCAGGTTAGTTAAAAATAAGCACAAGATGTGTCATTAGGAGCCTCTTAAGAACTCACAATGACACGGGTGAGAAGATGTGATTTTGGAAAGGAATTTTAGTCGTGAAAAATTGATGCTCTGAGGCCGGAAAGCATGGACGCATCACTTTCTCTAATATATTCTGGGAAATATGCCAAAATTGAAATCATTTTGTGCATTATTTATGGAATTCGATTTGTTTGAATAAAACATGCTGAAGCTCCTTGAGTCAATATGATTCTATTCACACCTGGAAACTCAAAAACTCAGACAGCCAGGCTGAGGAAGACCATCACTGTTGAGAAGTATCAAGTATGTGCCCCAAGAAAAAGATTTTATTTTGATTCTTCTGTTTACTTAGGTATTTCCTTCTGCCTTGGTTCTCATCAGAGAGACAGAATGTAGCCATTTCAACTTTAAGGAGATGACTGTCTTTATTTTGGTCTTGGTGCTTACTTCACACACCAGAAATGATGAGTGTAAATTACAGTGAAAGGGTTGACTGTCTACATCCACTTACCATCTTCAACACTCAATCCTACTGATAAAAACATTAAAATTCTAGCTTCTGCGGAAGGGAGCTCTGTCCACGAGGACACAGTCTTTAAGAAGAGTAAATGAAGTCACCTGGGGCCAGATGTCACACTAGCTCACCTCAGGGTGTTGAACCTTCCTTAGGACCCAAATCTCCCATTTATATAGCTCATATATGTTAAAAATCTATAATTATCTGTTACTTGAATGCTCAAAATTCCACTTTCATTAATCATTGCACTAAAATGTCTACACAGGCATCTTCCAAACGCTTGGGAAATCTACTTAGTTCTTTTCCCACCCCATTACATCAAGCGTGTAGTTGAGATCCCTCCTGATTAATCAGAACCTACCTGTTCTCTGACATTTGAAAGGTCCAGGGTGTTGTTTAAAGCAGTTTTTGCAGCTTTGTAAGGTTCCCAAGCATCTGCTAGATTAACCGTGATCCCCATGTAAATACTAATTACCTGAAAGAGGAGACCTTTATTCAGTATTTGTTAAACAGCTACTCACTCCAAGGCAAGGGGCTAGGAAAATACAAAGTCATAGGAGGCATCACCCACTCCTTCAAGTTTAAATGCCATGCCAGTGAAAAACCAAGACTTTTCAAATATACAGGGAAGTGGTTTTACTTATGAGTGCTTGGAAACAAGAGTGACTATCACATGCTGCTATTCATGGGAAAATAACTAAAACAAGGTTTTCTTTTCAAACTGCTGTTTGTAAGATTTCTAGATGAAGAAAAATGAAAGGGGAGAGAAAAGCAGAGACTCTAACCAGAGTAGTGGTTTTTCCAATTATTTTCATCTCACCTTTACACTCTTAAAAATCAAACTAAACTTGTCTCAAAAATTTTTGTGAGAAGAGTGGTATTATGTTTCACATTTCTTTTAAAAATTATATACAATCCCTCTTTATCCCTATTAATAATTTTTTAAAAATTCTTTGCAGTATAGTATTAATCTCATTGGCTTTTTATGGGTATATTTTAAAAAATTCCTTTATTTTCAGTGTGCCAGGGTGTCTTCTCCGAACTGTATCTTGTAAATATCATGTAACTGGACTTTGACCTTCTTTAATGCTAAAAGTGTTTGTGAGTACAGTATTACAGTCAGAACTTCTTTGTTAAAGCTTAGGCAAATGAAGCCAGACTCTCTCAAAAGTTTTCCTCCTGGCTACTCATCTCCCAGCTCATGAGTATGATTCATTTGTGGACAGGAAGCATCATCTTCTAATTGTAGGCTGTTCTTCTCGACAGTAAAGCTCCTCAATCAGGTCCCACATTACAGTCTGTGGCTCAATAGTTGGTAAGGAATGAAATAAAATCTGGTCCCTGAAAATGTGATCCAACTCACTATGCTTTGTTCAAACCTCTATGTGCAAAGAAAATGTTTCACACATATTAAGTACACTGTCAGTTTTAAACTTTTAACAATTAATATTTTTAAGTGAAATATATTTAAAAAGTTATAAGCTCATCCCTGCAGTAACATAAACATTAAGGGCCCACATTAGCTTACAGATAAAACTTATAAAAGCGCAATTCTTATTCACAAAATGACAAATTAGGTAAATTCTGCTAGTTTAGATTTGTAAAACAAATGCTTATGTAACTTAGTTGTACTCTCAGTAGCTAAAGCAAGATCCATTTTAACACATGGTTGTTCTACCTTGAGAGTATTCATTTAAGAAAAAAAACACAAATAGGTGCTTCAGGAAATTTTACTGATTCATTCTTTCATGCTATGATCTGTAATATTCTCAGCATACTTAAAGTAATTTTACTTAAGGGAGTTTACGTCTCATTATTTCAACATTAGGTTTATAGGCAAAAGGATGGAAAAAAATCAGTTCTCCAACAAGTTTATCATAGAGAATAAAAGACTAATAGCAATACTTGCCCAATTATCTGGGAAGTATTTGTCCACTATCTCTCTCATTTTTGCTTGATGGGTATGAAGAATGGAAGGTTCAAAGTAGAGAATCACATACAGCATGGCAGCCTGATTTGCCAGAGCTGTGCTGCGATGTTCTGGCAACGGGTATGCTGAGACCTGCAAGGCAGAGACCAGAACCAGGAGAGGCAGATGTTAGTGACAGCTGAATTTACATGTGCCAAGTAAATAACTCCGTTCTAAGACACATGAGTCTCTCAAAAGTCCATCTCCTTTGAGGATCCTGGGCACTGAAAGCAATTCTCAGATTATGGCATTAGTAACCAGGACATTCTTCCTATCTCCAGCCACCTGACGTTCTCTTGACTGTCCTTGACTTTGCTGCAATTCTAACACTTTTCCCTTAAAAAAAAAAAAAATCCCATATCTCTTACTGTCCAATCCTGTGTCTTCCATCACAGAGAAGCTCTTATAGAACTGACCGATTCCACACTCACTGGTGCTATCTTTTATTTCCTGTTTATTCTTCAGCTCATTGGCATTTGACCTCCACCATCACCTCAATGGGGTTAAAGACCCTGATGCTGGGAAAGACTGAAGACAAAAGGAGAAGGGGGCAGCAGAGGATGAGATGGTTAGATGCCATCACTGACTCAATGGACATTGAGCAAATGCCAGGAGACAGTGGAGGACAGAGGAACCTGGTGAGCTAGTCCATGGGGTCACAAAGAGTCGGACATGACTTAGTGACTGAACAACACCACCACCACCTATCACCTCAATGGAATTTCCTCAGGTCACACGTAACCTCAGAGTCATCCATTTCAATGACCTCTTTTTAGCACTCTCACTTAAATTTCCTGAGGACTGAAATTCTCTCCTCCTTTGGTTTGCCAGACACCCGTCTCTCTCCTTAGTCTGCTTTGCTGGGTGTTCTCCTCCCTGCCTTTGAAATGCTGCTGAGTCCCAGGGCTCCACTGCCTCAAGTATTAGGAATCTTTGGCTGCACATAGTACATATCACCTTGAAGACAAGGAGCAGAAAGGGAGGCAATTATTAAGGATAGATACAGCAATGTCGCATGGAATCTGGAAGCAGGAATGCGGTCAGGTTTCAGGAAGGGCCTGGAGCTGTGAACCACAAAGCCTTCATAATTCCTCCCCTGGATGTGATGCTCAACTGTTTCTTCAGACTGTTGTCCATAAGATGGCAGACTGAGGTGGCCCAAAACTCCAAGTTTTGCATGGTAAATCCATGTCCAGAAATCGTTTTTCAGGCCCAATTCCATATTACCTGGGGACAGAGAATCTGATCTATCTTGGGTCAAGTGACCTGCCCTGGTCCAATCAGCCGGGCACAGGGGAGGTGCAGGGCAGGGAGAGGGGAGGGTTCACAGCACTGCTCAATCCCTGTGTTAAGCCTTATTTTTCTCCACAGCAACATAAGGATAATGCTCTTTGCAAGATTATTACGAAAAACAGAGAAAATCATATATGTTTGAAAAAACCTCCTATGATTCTGGCTCATACTGAATTCTCAATAAATGGCATCAAATATTATGGAGACCTATAAAAATCAAATATTATGCACATGCAGGTAGCTCCTGATTTGAGCTGTCTTAAAAAAAAAAAAGCTAACTAAAAATAAAAACTCTTTATGTCCACTTAACATATTCATACAAAAAACCAGCAGTCTACCTAAGAACTGTATAGGACAGGTGTGCTCTGTAATAGACGATATCCACTCATCACAGGTCCAACTCTTGACTCTCTTCTAGTAAAAAAAGAAACAGATAATATATAAAATTGTGTTTTCTTCAGAAGAAAGAAGTCAAATGGTAACTTTCTGTGGTATCCTTTTGGGCACATGACTAACACACACACTGGAGAGGAAAGTGAGACTTTGCAACCCTACTCATGCGCCTCCTTTACCTGGGAGGCCCAAACACCCCTTAGTCATCTGGTGCAATTTTGCTGCCTTCTAACACTGTTCACGGCACTCTGTGCCTTCTCTAAGATAATCTCGCTTTATTCTAATTCCTTTGTCTGCTTTCTTTCCTCAGCTACAAGCCCATTATGAGTAGGGACCAGGGCCTGCCTTCATCAGCAATGGATCCCCAATACTGAATACATGACAGCCACAAAGTGCACACTCAGCAATCATTTCTTAACTGATGCCTAAAACAATACATCTTTCCAAATATAGCTCAGATCTCATTTCCTTCTTGAAATCTCTATTTCAAGAGATGACATTAATCTCTTAATCCCAAATTAATATCCCTCTTTTCTCTACAATTCCAAAGCACAGCTCAGAAGTTTTAAAAGGTTTCTTGCTGTTTTTACTCTTCTGAGCAAGAAGGAAAGAAGTAATTGAGGAGGAAGGTAAAATCTAGAAAGATTTTTAAATTACACTTTTAAACTACAAAGATAGGTTTAATAATAGATTAAATCCCCACCTGGTTGTAAATATCATCAGATCTCAGCCGACCAATGACCATGCTGATAAAGGTCTCGTTGATTGGCACCCTCTGGAAGTAACTCTCAGGATAGTTGGGTGGTCTTTTGGCCCCTGGTTGGCTGGAATAACCTGTACTTCGAAGCAGCTTACAAATATCATCCATATTCGAATCAGCAGAAGATCGGGCAGCACTGAGCCATGTTCACAATGGGAAATAAAGGGCCAAACAAACCGCATATATTACAAATAAGAAGTCCAGCAAAGTAGAAGAATTTCAGTATAAATTGACTTTATATAGTTTTAGATATGAGTGGATCAATTTATATCCTTAAGATTCAAAACTATATTTTCAAAAAGCCTGTAATATAGCAAACTTTTAAGATGGGTTCTTGTACATATGTGCAGTTTTATGTAAAGGTCCATGATCCCTTTCTCAAAATCCTCAGGGCAGGATTTGTTTTGGAATACAGCATTTCTCAAATATAAGGAAGCAACATGATACATACCTCATATTCAATACTTCAGCAGGGTGTCAGATGGCATTCCATGATCAAGACACATTAATGTTTCTACAGTAAAATCTATGAACATTCACACAAATGAGATAAATAAAGACTGTCCATAGCCTCATATATGTGCCAGGTAGGTTCTGACTCCAAATTTCGGATTAGGTTAGGTCTTGCTGCCAAAGTAGTTACTGTTTGTGTGTGTATGCATGTATTTCTGTTGGAGTTCTTTGGATTTCAGAATTGTGGATAAAGAATGTGAACCTACACCAACACTTCATATATTTAAAAATAATTTTAAAAAATAAAGTCAATTTCAAGTGGGATATACCAACTGGTTTTTCTTGGCAAGGTGTACCTTCTACAGAGATTTAATCAAAACATCTGTGATTTTTCTGGTGGTTTGAAGTAGTAAATCTCCAAAGAGACTCAATCTTAGACTTGAAGATGACCTCCTATCTGATGTGAGAATCTCCTTTACTGCAGCTCTGACTTGAAATTGTCTGGTGTCTCTTCAGTAATGGATCCTCACATTCTAATCAATTAGCTGTTGTACCCAAAGGGACAAAGCTGGGTTGTCAAAGCTGGGCTTGATGAAAGAGCAAACCTCTTTCTTCTTCTTCATGTTACTGTTTTCGTTTTTTCAGGTACTTTCAGAAACAGAGGCAAGACCATTTGAAGCTCATTTAAAAAAATATGGATAGTAAAGGAGCTCATGGTCAAACTCATGTGAATGAATTACACAGCCTCACGCCCTGATAGAGCTGAAAGGGAACAGACTAGCTGAGTAGTCTGATTTACTGCTGAGAAGGCAGAGTACCAAGTGTGGCTGCAAACACAACACTGCCCGGACAATCCTTCTCTGTTGAGGATCCGACTCTCTGCCCTGTTTATTCTGTCCTAATTTGTAAGTTTGAAGATGTTCTTTCTAGCCCACACTTCTGTAGCCCAAGTTCCTAAATGACTCCTGCTTCTTGGCTATTTCTTTCCTGAATCTTAACTATTTCTGACATTGACCTCGTGTCCAGATTTTGACTCATTATTTCAACAAACTGAAAAACGTGTGTCAGGGACTGAAATCACAATTAGCTAAGGTAGGTCCTGTTTTTAAGCCTTTACTTCTTGAAGTCACATCTCACAGAAAAACCCAAATGAACTTTCTGGCCAACCCAATACAGTATTTATGAGTGAGAATTCACTTGCAACCTGGCCCTGAATGATAATTTTTCAAAATGTATCAACCTGAAAATGACAACAGAAGGCCCATTTGTATCCTTACATCTGCCAAGGACTAATGTTTGAAAACTTAAAAAAAAAATTCACTAGACTTCCCAAATTCCCAAATTTTATCTTTAAGGTAACAGAAATTCAGATTCCTCTTTTGAAAAACTGAGGTACCATCACAGACATGATAATCCATATATCTCTAATAATCTATAATAGATAAATTATTCTATACATAACACATAGATTATATGATATATAATCTATTGAGAGACTTCCCTGGTGTATTATGATGATATAAGACACAGATTGTTATATTTCCACATTATGTATTATGTTCAGCAGTGATAAGAATCTTATCTTCTGCATTCTAGATGATATTGCTGCTGTTCATAATAAAAGAAAGACAGGAAATCTACACTGCACTTTACCAACAGCAGTGCTTTTGAAGGGCGTGGTCTTAGCTCAGGGATACCTGTATCGATAGTAAGAGACCAGCATTCTCTCTCTGGTTTCTCCTTCAATTTTTTGGTCGATGACCAGAAGCATAACTCCGTATAAGTACAGTGCTTCACACTATAAGAGAAAAAGAGAGGAGCCATGTTCACAGGAGTACACAAGCTTATGCAGTACAGCTGATGATGGGCAAAAGGAGCCCTTTGCTCTCGTTTCTCCTAAAAGCTTTATATTGCAAGGAGAACGCAGGATCCTCCCCTAAAGGGTCTCATCTTCTGTACAGAGTAGGCTTTAAAACATTTATGCAAAGTTTAATTTACAAATGACTATCTTTTAGCTGGTCTATTTTTCATATTTTGCTTGGGATACCAAAATAGAATCCCAAGGTTATGAATACCTCTAGGTCATTCATTTATTTTACAAACATTTCCTAAGTGATCACCACGTACTAGGTACCTGGCTAGATGTCTAGGATGCAAAAGATAAAGAAGATAGGATTGTTACACTGAGGAAGTGCATATTGTCCACATAATCTTCATTTACTTGTAATTCTGGTCAAAGTCTACTATGTTCTAAGTTCAGACAAAGACCTGCCAGTTAGATGACAGTTATCAGTTTATTTAGCTTTTCTTTAAAGAAGAATACACTGCACGTATTTGTGACTTACAGGGAAAAAAGTAACTCTAAGTTTGACATTCCTGAATTTTTTATTTTAAATGGTCACTGCTGCTGCTGCTGCTAAGTCGCGTCAGTCGTGTCTGACTCTGTGCGACCCCATAGACGGCAGCCCACCAGGCTCCTCCGTCCCTGGGATTCTCCAGGCAAGAATACTGGAGTGGGTTGCCATTTCCCCCTCCAGTGCATGAAAGTGAAAAGTGAAAGTGAAGTCTACTACTTACTAAAAGTTGTTTGCCATCTTCATTGAGAAGCACTGTTTCTAAGGTTTGCTGAATATAAACACCTTCATTGAGATCATCTAGATACCTAGAAAAGACACCCCAGAGCAAGTTATCCATTGAAAATGAAAGACTAATATCATTGAAGAAGGACAGTAAAGATGTTTAGAAGATTAGGCAATATACCAGGTATTCTGGCCTTCAAATCATTTGTTTCTATTCACGTGCTTTAAGAACAGGTTTGTGAGTAGGAACTCATGATTAGGGCCACAGCTTATTTATGGCCACTCCAAGTAAAAGGAACACTCCTCAGTCCTGATTTATGAATTACAGAAATCTTGGGAATAATGGCATAAGAACATGGACTAGTTAGCTTAAAAGCTAAGGAGTAATGAACATTGAAGGGCTAGAAGGAAAACAATATTGTATGGTCACAGATAAGAAGGAAGGTTATGGCTACCAATGCTACAAAAATTAAGTTTTTTTTCCCCACTTCTCATATTCAATAAACTAAATTCGGATCAAGACTGAAAGCCAAAGACTTGGTATAAAGCAAGATGATTATAATACTACACAAGAGCAAGAAATAATAATGAAACTCTACAATACTTAAGATTACTAGTGCCACAGGAAGGAAAAGAAAATTACCTAGGGTATAAGTTAGTAAATTTCTTAGTAACTCAGAAAGATATACATGTTCTAGTATATCCCTTCTCCCTCTCCACTATTTACAATCAAAATTAACTATTACTAAATTAGTCAATACCTGTTTAAGTCTACAATATATTTATGCACACTTTGAAATGCTAAATAAAATCTGGTCACAATTTCTATGTTGTTTTCCCGAAATTCTTCATCTAAATCCTGTAGCTCTGGCTTAGATTCCAGTTTGCTTTCACATAATTCTGGACCCTAAGAAGAAAAACACATCAAAGAAAGAGTCAAAAAAACAATACAATTGCGGGTAACAATTTCTAAAGAATCTTTGAAAAATGTGTTCTTATTTATGCCTCTAAAGGGATATCAAAAATTGAAAGCAGAGGAATAGAAAGTAAAGAAGATAACAGAAGCCTAGATATAAAATCCCCCTGAAGGAGATGGTCTTGAACTGAACCCACAATTTGCATGCTTTTAAGTGTGGGGGACTTTAATGTGAAATACATCATACCAAAGTTATCTTTTAAAAATTTGAATATATTGTGTTATATTAGGGCTTCTGCACAGTACGTTTATATTATTTTTCAAATTAGCTGATATTAAATTTTGTTGAAAAGCTTTTCTTTTTAACTCTTTCTCCATAATTACTTAACATCTCAGAGTCTCCTGGTTTCCAGAGAAAGCACACTTTTGTAGCAAAGATTGGTAAGAAAAGCTTCGAGGAAGATTACCTTAAAATAGCTGAAATCAAATATGATATCTCCATATTTCTGTTGATCAGTTCGGTCTTTTAACCTGAATACAGCAGGAATAAACTCCGAGAGCCTCAAAAGTTCAGCAATGATGGCGTTGCCACAGGAAACAATCCTTAGGATTGCTTGGCCACACAGGTTATTCTCAGCCAAAAAGTCTACCATCTTGAGGAAAATCAGCTACTTCGGGCCTGGCCACGGGGAATGTGTAACTGGCTTCAGAGCTGGGGTCTGTAAGTCATCACATGAAACCAGGTCTGTTGATACATTGGCCACTCCATTAAAGGACCTGCAACCAAAAAAAAAAGTATGAAAAATTTCCAGTCCTTTGAAGGAAGGATGTGAAACACACAATATTTTTCTTCCAAATTCACTGAAAAAAACTATAATACATAATGACTTCTGATATGGAGGGAGAGCATTTATTTTCCACTCTGCATGTTTTCCTTGTGGAGGGACTTTGCTAAATTATTACTCTTGGCCTCTTTCTCAACACTTTATTCACTCTTCTCCATGAGAAAAGACGTGATGCAGCTGATCCCAGAGCTTGGGCGAAGGTGTCATAGGGCATGTGTGGTTCCAAGGGAAAAGGTAACTATGTCCTAAAATTTACTAGAATTAGGTGAGGGAACAATCACAGTGGAGAAGTTCTGATTAGCAATGTATCTTGAAATGATATCAACAACACTTATGAAAGTTAAGTTTTATGCCCAACAAAATTGAGAGTGAAACTGCAATAACTGTACTCAATGGACAAACCAAGAATGAGTGCAAAGTTGACCAAGTACTGTGGAAGGAAAGAATCTAAATTCTTAATTGATGTTACTGATTCCTTGATTCAACTGTGGCATTACCTCACCTTGTAATCCTTGTTAAATGGACTGCTTTTATGGTTTATCTACTGTTAACTGGGTTTTGTATTATTTGTAGATGAAAGCATTCTTAATAATATACATTCACTTGTTTAACAAATATTTATCCAGTGCCTTCTATATGCAAAACACTGTTTTAGGACCTGCGGCTATTGTAGTGAAGATAACTAAGTTCCTGCTCTCATGAAGCCTACATACTACTGGGAGTAGGAAAGAGATAAATAAATAAATAATGTATCAGGCTGTGACAACGCATAAAGAAAAGCATGGTAAAGGGATGGAGTGTGTGTGATATTACACAATTTGTAAAAGTGTCTTTGATAAGATGATATTTGAAGAGAGATCAGAAGCCAAGTGAGGGAGCAAGCTGTAAGGGTATCTGAGGTCTCTAAGATGGTCCTCCCTATTCATGCCCCGTGCCGGCCTCTTTCCCTGAGTGTGACTTACTGATGCCCTTCTAAAGAAGAGAATATGAAGGATGTGAAAGATGCCATTTCTGAGATTAGACTGCAAAAAAGACTGACTTTTGGCTTGAGAACCCTTTCCAGCTTATGGGTCCTGGGAGAAGCAAGCAGTCAGGGTGTAAGAGAGGCCTGTGGAGGGAGCCCATGGAATGATGGAGAAGTCTGCCACTCACCACTTGAGTTAGCTAGGAAATGGATCCCCCCACCACCCACCCTCCACCTCCTGATCTCAGTCTGTGTTCGCAGCTTTATTGCAACCTCCCAAGAGCCCCTGAGCCAAAGGTACCAGGTAAGTCACACAGCTGACTCCTGACCACAAACGTTAATTAGACAATAAATGCTTACTTTTTTTTTAAACTCTGTAACGGCATATATGGGAAAAGAATCGGAAAAAGACTGGATATAAGTATTTGTATAATAGAGTCCCTTTGCTGTACACCTGAAACTAATACAACATTGTAAATCAATTATACCCCAATACAAATTTTAAAAAAAAGAAAAGAAATGTTTACTGTTTTAAAGCCACTAGATTTGAAGGTAATTTTAGATGATGATCTAGGAGAAGGGCATTCCAGGAAGGAGTTACAAGGAAGTACAAGTAAGGCCCCGGGGTAGGAATGTGCAAGGAAGAACAAGTAGTTGATGTGGCTGGTGGGGAGTGAACTGGGGACAGAAGCAGAGATAGGGGAGGTGGAGCTGGGGCCCATAGCAGGGATTACGGAGGGGCCACTACAGTTATCCAGAACTCTCTAGCACAAGGATTGTCTATAATATACATTAAGGCATAAATTATTAGCAAGTCCCTTCAGTTTTCTCTGTGAAGCTTGCTTGTTGAGTCACACTGTTCTCTAGCAAGGTGAATTTCAGATAATTTCATTCCACTTCTCCTACTGAAATGGTCTGGCTTGGAAAATGAGACAAGGAGAAAATAAAAGAAAATGGGAACAAAAGTCATTTGAAGTCCTCCAAACTAACCCAGGTTTCCGCAGGATAAAATTCTAGACTCAATTCAGAGGCGGGGAGCCTACGATGAACAGGTCTAACTGCTACCATTTGGATACCAAGACAGGACAGTGTGGAGAAAACAGCTTAAAGCAAAGCAACATGACCTGCCTTCTTTCCCAACAAACAGACACACCGGGCACATGCATGCACGTGGTCAAGGAGGCTTAGGTCTGGGATAATGACATAAGTCAAAACTTCGGTGTGTCTGTGTCTTATTTAAGTCCTTTTTACCCAAGAGTTACACTGTAGGCAACTTCATATTTGACTAAACTTTTTGGTGGGCCTCCCTGGTGGCTCAGTGGTAAAGAGCCCACCTGCCAAGGCAGGAGACGTGGGTTCAGTCCTTGGGTTGGGAAGATCCCCTGGAGAAGGAAATGGCAACCCACTTCAGTATTTTTGCCTGGGAAATCCCATGGACAGAGGAGCCAGGCGGGCTGCAGTCCATGGGGCCTCAAAGAGTTAGATGCCACTTTGCGACTAAACAACAACAAAGTCTTTGGTAAATAGCCCCATTGTTGGCTGAAAAACTGGTCCTAAAGAACAGAATCTAAGAAGCATCATTAAATATGTCTAATCATGTTGCAGCGATCTCAGAGGTAGGTGGCTTTACAGATGTTAAGATTTAGATGAGACTTAAAAAAAAAAACCACTCTAGAATGAGGTGTGAATAAGCGTGGTAGAAGAAACTATAATATATTAAATCTTCCTTTTAGAGGTTCTCTTGGTGCTAGGAATGAAGACAATTCATAATGATCACATATCTCAGTGTAGGTTGTCTTATTATTTGGAATGAAATGAAACCAAAAATTTCATTCAATTTCCTAATTTTCTTTTTACAAGGAACCAAGAAAAGTGGCTGT
This sequence comes from Giraffa tippelskirchi, assembly GCF_054371585.1. NCBI lineage: Eukaryota > Metazoa > Chordata > Mammalia > Artiodactyla > Giraffidae > Giraffa > Giraffa tippelskirchi. The sequence goes on from NC_137280.1 coordinate 62,173,312, forward strand.
AACCTCATTTTAAAGAACTGGTATGGAGTTGTGACTTTTAGCTTGGAAAGTAATTCTAGACAAAAGACAACATGCTTTCAAGAATGAAGCATGGCAGCATTATATCAACTGCCCAAGGAGTACAGAACTGAATTATGAAAATTAAAGTGCCCTGGGAAGAATCATTCTTTATCCTACACAGAGGACAAAAGAAGATTGATCTAAAGAAGGGAGCACTAGTCTCCACCCATCCATTATCAGGAATAAACTGTAGCAGTTGTTGATCAAGATAAAAGCCACGGGCGTATCTCTTACAGGAAAGTTCTAAAATTAGCCTAATCACTTTAGTTTGCGTCATGGATCCTGAAACAGAATAAAAAAAAATCGGAAGGTGTTCCTTGTAGCGGACAAAGGCAGTGAAGACTCTCCCTCCTCCCGGCAACCATCTAGGTTGGAGGAAGCTCCATGCACTTGGAATCTATCAGGAGACCCAGTTCCCTTACCGGCTCTGTGTTTTCCGTTTTTCTAACTGTAACCACTCCGGTATTCTTGGGCTTCCCTTGTGGGTCAGTTGGTAAAGAATCCGCCTGCAATGAGGGAGACCTGGGTTCGATCCCTGCGTTGAGAATATCCCCTGGAGAAAGGAAAGGCTACCCACTCCAGTATTCTGGCCTGGAGAATTCCATGGACTGTATAGTCCATGGGGTCGCAAAGAGTCGGACACGAGTGAGCGACTTTCACTTCACTACTTTACTACCACAGACAAATCAGGACCCTCAGAATTATTTTTTTTTTAATGCAAAGGACTTTGGCGTGTCACAGGTGAGGCGATTAAGGTGCAGAGAGCAGCAATGACTTGCCCAAACTCAGCCCATGGCAAAACTAGAATTCAAGCCGAGGTCCGTCAGACGGTAAAAGCTTCCACCAACCACTCAAGCTTCTCGAGAGTAAATGGAGGAATCACGACGTCCACAAACCTTTACTCCCGGAAAACCTGGAAGGATCAGATGCGAACCAAGCAGCTCAACATCATCACTTCTAGAGCGCCAAAGAAGCGTGGAAAACTGTTTCCACCTGAGTGGAGATGCGGAATCTGGACTGCAGCCGCGTTTCCAGGAAAACCCCCAGTCCTCTCCGCCAGGCTTCCCCATCCAGATCCCACTCCACGCCGCAGAACCCCCCGGCCCCGCGCCTGGGCCAGCGCGGCCCAGCCCCGGGGCGGGGGAGGGGACGGGGGCCGCGAAGGAGGCGGCGCGCGCACACTGCCCCGACTCACCTGTCCCCCAGGCCGCGCCACGGCGCAGGCGCAGGGCCCGCGGTCGTGCGCGGAGTCTGCACGCCGGCCGCCACCCCTCTGTCTCCACAAGGGTCCTTCCTCTTCTACCCCCAGCCCTTATCCTGGGCCGGCCAGACCGCGGCTTCCGCCCCTGGTCCCTCGGCCGTCACATGACAGAGGGGCGGGGAGCGGCGGCGGCGCGTCATGTGACCAGTCGCTGGCGACGACTGATGACGTCCGAGCCCGCGCTCGCCGTTTCAGCGGCAGGGGAAGGGAGTAAAGGAAGGAGTTGGGGTCCGGGCGTGGGGAATCCGGGCGCAGCCTGACAAAAGCTACATCCGGCAGCCAGGTAAGGCAGGAGTGAGGGATGACGATGGGGAGGGTGACGAGGGGTGTCGCCTCCTTCTCGGGCGCTCCGCGGGTGCCCGGAGCTGCGGTCTGTGGACCTGAGTTATGGTTGTGGTTCTCTTCACGGTCACAGTGGTGAGGCTGAGGCCGTTGACCTCACTCTCCCAGACGACATCTCTCCATCCTTTGGCTCTGAATGTGTGGATCATGAATTATTTCTTATGGAAATATTGTTCACTTATAGTGTGTTAGTTTCAGGTGTACAGCAAAGTGATTCAGATATATATGTATATACTTATAAATTTCAGATTCTTTTCCATTATAGATTATTAAGATATTGAATATAGTTCCCCGTGCTATACAGTAGGACTCTGTTCTTTATCTGTTTATATACAGTAGTGTGAGATTCCGAATTCTTGATCTAAATCTGGTTCGAGCTGGCTTTCAAAGCAGGGCCTTGGGCACATAGTTTAAATAAACTCTCCAGGCATCAGTTTCCTTTTCTCTTCTTTCCTGTAAATGGTTGTGAGCATTAACTATAATTAGAGCAAAGCTTAGGGACACCAGTTCATGGCATGCTATAGGGGACATAGAAATGGTTTCTGTTATTGATGTAACTCTTCCAGATTTTTATTGGTTGCCTATTTTGTGTGAGGAACTGTTTTATGTAGTGTGAAATATGTCAGAATTCTAGTTTGAGTTTCTCGCAAGGTGAAAGAGTGGCAGACATGTGAGCAAGTAGTTGTGATGAGTTTTAAAGTAGAATATGTGTGTGTGTGATTGGGGGAGGGAGATAGTAGTAGCATGAAGTAGCATGGATAAGAGAAAGCTTCATAAAGATGTAACCTTGCATATTGAAAAAGAAGGTACAGCTCTGGTGGCTGAACTTGTATAGGGCCCTATGGATTTAAAGGTGGTCAGCACAGTATCTAGGTTATTTGCTCTGTGCTTACCACTGTTGTACACAAAGATGAGAGGATTATTTTTATTTTTACATTAGCTAGTTATTGGCCACCCCATCTACAGAGAATCTTATAGACCTCCTCTGGTCTGAATGTTTATAACCTCTCCCACCCCACCCCTAGTTCATATGTTGAATTTCTAAAGCCAAGATGATGGTAATTAGGTGCTAGAACCTTTGGGAAGTGCTTAGATCATGAGGATGGAGCCCTCCAAGTAGGATTGATACCTTTATAACAGAGGCTCTGGAGAGCTTCTTTACCCTTTCTACCATGTAAAGACACAGAACTAGAAGGCCATGAACCTGGCCGTGAACCACAGGAAGAGGGCCTTCAGCAGAATGCGACTGGGCTGGTGCCTTGACCTTGGATTTCCCAAACTCCAGAACTGTAGAAATGTTTCTGTTGTTTATATGTTACTGTGTCTGTGGTATTTTGTTATAGCAGCACCAACTGACAAAGACAAGGCCTGTTAGGGAAGGCAACATAGCATGCTAGGGGAAAAACTCAGGAAGTGGGTAACCTTGCTTTAAACTTTCTTTGAGACCATAGGTACAGAGAACAAAATAATCACTGTTCCCCGAGGAAGGCTTCAAGAAGTGGTTAGTTTAAACCAAGGTTTCTCCACTACTGCACAGACATTTGGGACCAAATAATTCTTTGTTGTGGCAGGCTGCCCTGTGACTTATGTACTTGGCTGTACTTGTATGCTAAGTCACTTCAGTCGTGTCCAACTCTGCGACCCTATGAACTATTGCCTGCCAGGCTTCTCTGTCAGAGATAGGGAAAAGCCATTTCTCTTTGCTTTTGGATCTGAATCATTCCTCTTGGTAGCTCAGAATTACAGAAAGACGTTTTCTTTACCTGTCTGCAAGTGTAAAGTTTCATTGGAGTAATGTGAATTTTGCATTCATATAATAAAGATGGCTACTGTGTAGTAGATGTTTTCCATTCGTCCTGAATTATATTAATCCTTATATGAAGGTGAAAAAGTTAAAGTGAAAGTCGCTCAGTTGTGTCCAGCTCTTTGCGACCCCATGGACTATAGAGTCCGTGGAATTCTCCAGGCCAGAATATTCGAGTGGGTAGCTTTTCCCTTCTTCTGGGGATCTTCCCAACCCAGCGATCAAACCTGGATCTCCTGCATTGCAGGCGGATTCTTTACCAGCTGAGCCACAAGGGAAGCCCAAGAATACTGGAGTGAGTAGCCTATCCCTTCTCCAGTGGATCTTCCAGACCCAGGAATTGAACTGGGGTCTCCTGCATTGAGGATTCTTCACCAACTGAGCTATCAGGGAAGCCCTTAATCCTTATATACATTGTGTCTTATTTCAGGCTCCTGTTAAAAATTATCATAGACTGGTGGTTTAAGCAACAGAAATTTATTTCTCACAGTTTTGAAGACTAAAATTGCTGGTGTGGTCGGGTACTGGTGAGGGCTGTCTTCCTTGTTTGCAGATGGCCACCTTCCTGTATCTTTACATGAAGGACAGAGAGAGCGAGCCCTGTGTCTCTTCCTCTTCTAATGATGCCAATCCCTTCATGAGGGCTCCACCTCATTTAAACCTAATCATCTCCCAAAGGCTCCATCTCCATATGTCATCACATTGGAAGTTAGGGTAAACATGAATTTTGGAGGGCACAATTATCTCAGTGTTCACCATACTTGAATTATTTGGGGTGCTTCATAAAAATATTGTTTCCTCAGAGTGTCCACCAGAGACTGATTCAGTGGGTCTTAACTGATCATTAATCTGTAATTTTAGAAAGTATTTAAACTGATTCTTAAGATCAAACAAGTTTGAGAAAACTACAAAATTTAATTTATCCTTACAATAATGCTGTGAGATAGATGTGCTTATCTGCCTTTTACACCGGAGCAAACCAAAGATAGAGAAGTTAAGCTGTTAAACCAGAGTGATGCAGTTTTGAGTGGTGTGGGCAAGGTGGAATTTCCAGGCATTGGTGTCCAGGGTCCATTTCACTTGTACACTATTCTGTCACAGTGATGATTAAGTCAGTGGTGATATTTGTTCTCATTTTAAAAGATGATTTGCCAGGCATTATTCTGAGTGTTTTGTTAAACAAGTGAACTCATTTAGTCCTTCCAGTCTAGTAACCCTTGACACTGGCTCTGGATCATCCTCATGTTACAAAAAGGAAAAGGAAAGCATTGACAGGTTAAATAATTTGTCGCAAGTTATTCAGCTACTTTAATGGCAAAATCAGGCTTTGAACTCACGCAGTCTGGCTCCAGAGGCTACATGTTGAACCCCTACTGGAGTTTTTAGTAGTTAACCCCTACTAGTATTGCCCCTATGTTTTACTCTATAACGTAACTAATGTTTGTTTTAATATAAATGTGTTTCATGTTTTCTTTAAGTAAAATTAATACTCTAGGAAGATACGTCCTGTTCATACTGTGACTAGCCTAAACCCTAGTATGTATGTATGTGTGTCATGTTATATATATATATTATACTTTGATAATTGTATTTCTAGAATGGTGCTGTCCAGTGCAGTAGCCACTAGATACATGTGGTTATTTAATTTTTTTTTTTATTTTGCATTGTTTCTACATAGAGCATTGACAAAAATAGTAATAGATAACTTACTTGATAAGTTTGGTTTTATAAAAGATATTTGTTGAACAGAGATCCTCTGAATAGAGGCAAAAATAGGTAAAAATATTAGTGATGAAATATTTACATATATCTATTTGAAAAATGATAATAGAATAGAAAACATTCTCCATTTAGAAGTATTACTTTTGAGCTTCACAGTAGGTTACTTGTAGTGTTTCACAGTTTAAAAAAAATGGTCTTCAGAAAAGACTAATTTGAAGGTGTCAACAGCTTCACATTCATAAGCATGACATGCAGTTTTAAAGAGAATTTCAGGAAATTCTATGAAAAATTAAAATAATAAGAGCACATTGAGATAATACATCTTCAAAAACACCCATGTCATAGTATTAAAGACAGATATGGCTAATAAAGTGATTAAAGAATGTGACTATGTACCAAGAATAATGATTTTATTTTTTTTTTAAGTTTTGGTATTGATATAAAAAGACTTCTAAATCTGTTTCAATGCAGATAGTTACTATTTTTTTTTAAGTGTAGTTGACTTACGGTATGACTATTTAAATTTAAATTGGTTATAATGAAATAAAATTTGAAACTCAGTTCTTCAGTCAGGCTGCTCATGCTATTGTGACCATCAGTAGTCACTGCTAAATAATGATCACACATGCACAGTGTCTTCCATATTGGACAATGCAGACTATAGGAAGAACATTTTTGTCATGGAAGAAAGAAGTTTTTTTAGATAGTGCTGTCCTAGACAATTTAGACTTACACTGGGATCAAGATTGACCCCCCCAGATAACTGAATACTTGAATCATATCATTTGATCCTTGCAGGGTAGTGTGTTTTGAACAACAGTTGGTGTTATAATTATAGGCGTACCCCCAAATCTAAATGGCTTTGCAAAACTGAAGTTCTTTTCAATTTCTTTCATGCATGGAACCTGAGTGGTGGGCAGTTTTCCTCCAGCCAGTGATGTGGGAACCTAGGCTCCTTCCATTTGGTGATTCTGCATCTTCAGTATGTGACTTCTAAGGTCATTGCTTGTCTGTTTCAAGCTGTAAAATTGGATGGTGTAGAGAGAGAGTTCAGTTTTTATGGACAGGGCTTGGAGGTGGCTTCTAATTCACTGCCTTGAAATCAGTACTCATATGTCAGATAAGTTAAAAATTGCAGGCTTTGAAAATTCTCCCTTATTAAACTGTTTTATTGCTACTGTTTTCTTTTTTTGGAAAAATGCATCATATGAGCAGTCTACTCTTTCTGACCCATTTCTGTTTTAGGTTTTTAGGAACTGAGCTCTTGTTGAATCCTTTAGAGAATCAGGGAATCTTTTGGAAGAGGGTATTATCCCTCCTTTAAAAAATGAGAACACTTACCTTCCCTGTGTTTTAAAGGGCAGATATTGTGTTTGGTATGGCAGAATGCTTTGATATTCTTTCAAGGGATATAGAATAGTGTAGCATGTGTAGAGATACTGGATACATTCATATGGATATTTCTAGTGGTTCTGTTTTCCTATGCAGTTATTATTCTTATTCATAAATCTCATTTTACTGTGTTTGAAAACTTAGGTAATAATTTCAAGATGCCGGGGCGTTCCACTTCAAGTTCAAGTTCAGGTTCAGGTTCAACTGGTTTTATATCCTTTAGTGGTGTAGAATCTGCACTCTCCTCCTTGAAAAACTTCCAATCCTGTATCAGCTCCGGAATGGACACAGCTTCTAGTGTGGCTTTGGATCTCGTGGAAACTCAGAGTAAGTAATAATTAAAACTTCTTTCTTTGGTGTCTGTTTTGCAGTAACCCTGTGCAGTGGCATTGCTCTAGGGATGTGAGATACCACTCACCTTTTGGGTGAGCTTGGGACACTCATTTAACCCTCTGGGCATCTGTTTTCTCATCTTGTTGTTTATATACCGCATAGTAATGTACTGAGGATGAGATGAGATTGACTCATTTGTATCTGTTCAAACCCTTATGTTCAAACCACTAGAAACTGCACTAAAAATTTATGTGCTGAAACATGAAAGTTTCCTATCTCAAGGAGCATACAATCAAAAGTATGTGGTATTTGTGAACTGTATGGTATATAGCATTGTGATAGTTATTTTTCAGTAATTTAACTATATTTTGTTCGCGCTTAATTACTCAGTAGACAGACTAAGCTGATGCTAGGGGTACTGGTAAAGGAAGGCCTCTACAATAAAATGAAAAAAGTTCAGTTTTCCTTAACTTGACCACAATTTTTTGATCAGAAGATATAGGAAAATGTTATTTGCTTTGTTTGGTTTAGATTTGTTTTTATTTTATATCACATATAGAAGCAGGGGAGCAACATAATGTTTCTGCTTTCTTTTTACTATCACTGTTTTTCAGCAATTTGATTGTGATATGCCTTGACGTGATTTTCTTTGTTTATTCTCTCTGGTGTTCTTTGAGCTTTATGGATTTGTAGACTTATGGTTTTGATCAAATTTGGAAAAAAATTTCTGCTACTATTTCTCTTTCTTCTCCATCTGGGCCTCCAATTACATGTATGTTAGACTGCTTGGTAATGTCCCATAAGTCCCTGAGGCTTGGGTGATTTTTTTCAAGTCTTTTTTTTTTTCTCCTTGGCTTCAGTATGAATAGTTTCTTTTGCTGTGTCTTCAAGTTCATTAGTCCTGTCTTTTCAAGGGTCTAATATGCTAAGTCTATCCAGGGGACTTTTAATTTCAGAGACTTTTTTGAGCTTTAGAAGACATAAAAAAGAATTAAATGGAATCTTATTTTTCTCTTCAGTATGCTCATGTTTTCTTTTGTATTCTTGAGCACATGAAGTGCATTAATAATATCCTTGTCTGTTTTAATATCCTTGTCTGTTGATTCTGTCAGCTCTGTCCATTTCTACTTGAGTACATTATGTTGTTGAGTTTCTTGATTTTGTCATCTTCCCTTGAAGAGTATTGACCTTTGTTTTGGTTGGCAGCTAAGTAATTTCTGGATTAGGTTGATCTATTCCAGACTTGTTATTAAACTTCATTAGGACAGGTCTAGTGTAGTTTTCTCTTCTTGTGTGGCTCAGTGGTAAAGAATCTGCCTACAATGCAGGAGTCACGGGTTCAGTCCTTAGGTGGGGAAGATCTTCTGGAGAAGGAAATGGCAAACTGCTCCTGTATTCTTGCCGGGGAAATCCCATGGACAGAGGAGCCTGGCAGGCTAGAGTTCACGGATTCTCAAAGAGTTGGACATGACTTAATGACTGAGCACGCACACAGCGTAGCTTCACTTAGGGTTGATTTAGCTTTTAGGAGGAATCTCTGTATAGATTCCTGAAGGGCTTTCTCTGCATACCTCCCTCACTGTGCTCTGTCTTGTAAAACCCCTAATGCTCAGCAACTTGAACTCCAATCTCTGTCTCTTTGGTCCTTCCAGACTGCTGTGCTCCACTTAGATTCTACCTCCTTTCTGCAGGGAGGAGGGCAATTAGAGGACTTACCTCACTTGATTTCACAGGAATCCCAGTTCTGCTCTGCCTATTGTCCCAATGCCTGAAAGCAGTTGTTTCATATATTTTGCCTGGCCTTATGGTCACTCATGGCAGGAAGGTGAGTTCCATACTAGATATTCATTCACAGAAGGCAGCAGAAGTCACCCATCTTTAGTGGGTGTTCTCTAAAGGTCTTTCCCCTGTCCAGCCTGGTTTGTAGTCTCTTTTGACGCTGATGGAGATCTGGCTTTGGTAGGTGGTCCTGGGGAAACGCATAATAAAATCTTAAACCATGAGAGAAGAGCTGTTACATAACCTCCTGGAGGGTTGTATCGGGTTTTGTTTCAGCATTTGGTTTGAAGATTTCTGAGTGTTTTTAATACAAACTTCATTTTTGTTTTGTTTTGTTTTTTTAATGAGGTATATTTTGATGCAAAATGCAACATCTTCTGTTTCATTTAAGAAGAAACATAAGCATCACTTTTTGAAAGATTCATGCTCTAAAGCAGAGGTTGGCAAAGTTTTTCCACCGGGGATCAGATAACAAATATCTTAAACTCTGTGGGCCGTGTGGTCTCTGCTGCAGCTACTCCGTTGCAGGTCTGACAGTTATTATGAAAATAGTTTTGATCCTGTGGACCTTGTGGAAAGGTCTCGGGGACCACACCCTGAGAACAGCTGGTTATTAACCTGAACTGGAGTGCCTGTGAGCAGGACTTAGGTGACGGGAGAAACCCCATACAGAGAGGCCTAGAATGACTCCCACTGGAGTAACTGAGTAAGCACTTGTTAGGAGAACAGTCTTCACATGGCACCAGACTGAGGTGGTGTCCAAGGACCCAGAGAGTAGGAAAAAAACCCTGGCATTTAAGTAAATTTGATGCTAACTCAGTCTCCAACAGTAGATGAAAGACTTTTAAGATACAGAGCCAAAATTACCCCTTAATTGCAGTGCTTAAAATCAGCCTGATATGGGCTTTAGTCCCAGTTCCAGCCTTAGTTCTGTAACTTGCTCAAAGATAGGTAATTTTCTTTGAATTTTGAACTTATAATTTTTTATCTGCAAAAGATTAACTGATTCTTGCTGAATATGTGAGGAACATTTGGAAGAAAAGAATAAAAAGATGCATATTTAAATTGCCCAAGGGTTCAATAGATGTGAAAATTTTGATGGAGAGCTTTTGGATTTTACTGCTCTATACTGCTTTCTTTCTGTGCCTTGCTGAAAGAAGCAGAGTAGAAAGACTTCAGTTATTAAGGTCAGGCAGGTAACTGGATGTCTGTTGAACTATGCTAAGGTACAGTGGTGATGGTGACGGTCATACTGCTCAAAAGATAAGAGCTGGATTTGGTACACGCATCAAACGTGTGCAGGTGCTGTGCTGTTTCTACAGGTGTTGTCTCACTTGGTCCTAACTGTAATCCTGCAAAGGAAGGACTATTGTTATTCCCACCGTGAGCCAGAGGCTTAGTGAAGCTGAGTACCTTCCTAAAGTCACACAGTTACTCAGCGGTGGGAGTCGAGATTTGAGCATAAACGATTTGATGGCAGAGTTTCTGCCCTTAACCGTTACACTTTATTGAAAATTGATTTTGTCCTTCAAGTGGCATTTGCAGTAGTCAGATAATATTGAAGTAACATTTAGTGATATTTAGCTCAGAAGGTTTTGGTTATTTTGTTAACAGTATCTGATTTTCCTTTTTTCTCTCTCTCCCTTTTCCTCTTCTTTTCCTTCTCCCTTTGAAATTCCAAAGTGAGGTTGCAGGCTTTTTCTGAAACAGCCCATCAGCTTTTGTCCTTTTCTGCAAGTGGAGTTTTCAGCGACTTCCCTTGGACATATGTGCGTTCCCTCGGCTTTAGTGTCTTCTGTTTACAAAGGCAGAGTTGAGTCTGGTTGTGGAAGGAAGAAGCTGGGATCTTTTGGGGTCATTGTGCTGACCCTGGACTGCCTACTTCTGGTCTTGTAATGGCAGGAAAATCAGTTCCTTTTTGGTTAAGCGATGGTAGACAGGTTTCCTCCCCTTGCAGCCAGTGCATCCTGACTGATAGAAGTGATACGGTGAATTGACTGAATGACAGTCGATTTTCTTTCTTGTATTCAGAATCTGTATTCTGGCTAAGAATCATCACCTTTTTAAACGTGATTCCTTTTCTTTTTCACACCTTACTCTCTATCCAGGCAAGAGACAGAGTTTTCACTTTGTGATAGTTACTTTAGAATTAATGATGAATAAAGAACAGTGGTCAGAGTTAAAAAATTGTGTGGTCTTGGAAATTTGTGCTCTTCTTTATGAATAACTGAAGTTTTGCAAACATCGAGCATTTAGTTGAGTGCAGACTTCTCAATTTGAATGCTTTTGAGAGGTAATATTCTAGTTTTCCTCCTGAAATAAGGCATTCCTAAATCTAAAAATTTGATGAATAGAAAGAGAAAGAAAATTTTGACCACCCATAACCCTCTCACTCATCACCTAATTTTATAAAAAAGGAGTAATTATTTTACTTAAATCCTTTATGTTAAATTTATTTTCAGAATCACTTAATGGTTTGAGAAGCCAGCACATACCAACCTCACATTCTCAAGACTTATTTTCTTAGGAAGATCTGGATTTTCATGATGTTATAATAAATTTCTCCATCTAAAGAACTGCTTCTTACAGCCAGGACTCTAGTTATGGGGAAGGCTTCTTTTGGGCCTCACTCTTATACTTTATTCCATAATTATGTTATTGAGTAGAAGCAGTAATTAGAAGAAAGTGATGATAGTGGGGTGGTGGCCAAAAGACAATAAAGATAACAGTAACCATAAGAAGCCATTGTTTGTATGTCTTATATCGCTTTTGTAACTGGAGCCAATTATAAAAGCAAGAGATTATTATAACTTAAACAAATGAAGACTATTGAAAATTACGGTATCTAGTGTTAAAAGTATAAAGGTGTGGCCTATAGAATATTAAAAATCCAGGTCTCTAGAAGAGCTCAGTTATTTTGCCTGTGTCTTCATATTTTGCAGGTGTAGGGAAAACTGCACTGTTTCTACTCTGCTACTCACAGTGCTTCTGACACTTCTAGCTATCAAATGTCTGGGTGTTTTCCCCACTCTAAGCAGTTCTCCAAATCTCTGCAGCCACCAGCTGGGTGTCCTACAGTTCAGTTCAGTTCTGACACTATACCCGGAGTTAGTGTCAGATGTCATAAGCTATGGACTCAATCCTGTAAGTCTGCCCTTTGGGTTCTATTGATAGAATTAGCTGGAGCAGCTCACAGAACTCAGGAAAGCCGTTTACGTCCTCGATTGCTGATTTATAAAAGGGTACATCTCAGGAACAGCCAGATGGAAGAGATGCCAAGGGCAAGGTGAGTGGGAAAGGGCACAGAGCTCCTGTGCCCTCCCCAAGCCTGCCACCCTCCCAGCACCTCCATGTGTTCACCAACCCAGAAGCTCTCTGAACCCCACCCTTTTGGGGTTTTTATGGAGGCTTCATTACATACCCAACAAAGGCCTGTAGAGTCAAATGCTATGGTTTTTCCAGTAGTCATGTACGGATGTGAGAGTTGGACCATGAAGAAGGCTGAGCACTGAAGAACTGATGCTTTTGAACTATGGTGCTGGAGAAGACTCTTGAGAGTCCTTTGGACTGCAAGGAGATCAAACCAGTCAATCCTAAAGGAAATCAACCCCGAATATTCATTGGAAGGACTGATGCTGAAGCTGAAGCACCAATACTTTGGTCACCAGATGCAAAGAACCGACTCATTGAAAAAGATCCTGATGCTGGGAAAGATTGAAGGCAAAAGAAAAAGAGCACAGCAGAGCATGAGATGGTTGGATAGTATCACTGACTCAATGGACATGAATTTGAGCAAATTATGGGGGAAGCATACAATTATCACTGGTATAGTCACTTTGTTTGTTATCTGTCTGTACTGTATGTAAGCCTTTTCCTCAGCTGTTAAAATTCCATGTACTGTTGACTTGTGTCTTGGAGATACATATGTGATACTATTAAATGTATCACCACCATTATTGTATTGTTTAGTCTTGATCTGGGAACATGCCTCACCTCCTATGTAAGAGTTGAAGTGGGTGAAGAAAAGGGAGCTGGGAGAGCTGACTGGGCCGATACTATTAAATAAAGGTGCATGCAATGAAAATCCCACGTGGTGCAGTGGTAAAGAACCTGGCCTGCCAATGCAGGAGATGCTGGTTCAATCCCTGGGTCTGGAAGATGTCCTGGAGAAGGAAATGACAACCCTCTCTAGTATTCTTGCCTGGGAAATCCCATAGACAGAGGAGCCTGGCGGGCTACAGTCCATTGGGTCGTAAAGAGTTGGACACGACTGAGAAGGCATGCAGACAGGCAAGGTGGTGAAAATCACTGAACGGGGTAGTCTTATCCTCACTCTATAGATGGGGAAACGAGGCTCACTGAGTTGAAATAACTTACCACAGGGCACACACCTAAGTGACAGCTAGGGGATTTGAATTTAAAACCAATTTGGCCTGATTTCAGCCCCTTGACCTAGATTTTCTGGTGCCACTTTCTCTTTCTGATGACCCTCAGTGGATGACAGTAATTCTTACCAGCTGTTAGTGATGTCAGAGGCATTTTGGGGGTATATTTTCTCTATCTCTTACTGCAATTCCTTTATATTTTATGCCATTGATATTAATGTCTGTGATGTTACCTGTCGTATTTGAGGCTTGGTTTTGCATGGTTAGCCTTTCAAGAGTTGATTTTTTTTCTTTTAAGTGATAGGTTTGTCATTTAAGCCATGGAGTAAAGGATGGTGTATATACTTAATTGTGACTCTGTGGACCAGTAGTCATATTGGGCATATATCTCTTGATCCAGTTTTTTTACCAGTTTTTTTACTTCAAGCATATAACTTTTAAATTATAAATAAACAGATACTTTTTAAAAATTAGGTTTTTGTTTCCCCCAAAGAAGAGCAAAATATCAAGCTGAATTTAAGGGAATGCAAACAACTAGATGCATTGTGGAACTTCTCTTAATGAATCTCAGTTGTTTTAAGGTAAAGTAACCAAGTTCTCCTCTAAGACCTATATAGAAAATAAACAGTTCAGCAAGGTTTCATCAGACCTGCTTTTCTCTTGATTACTTTATAACATAGTTGCATAGGAGCAGATGAAAACAGTGGACCTTTTTTGCAGTGTCTGTTATTATTGAGGGGTGTTATCATCAGTGTGCTCTCCATTACTCAGTCGTGTCCGACTTTTCATAACCCCACGGACTGTAGCATGCCAGGCTCCTCTGTTCATGGAATTTTCCAAGCAGTAATACTGGAGCAGGTTGCCATTGCCTTCTCCAAGGGATCTTCCCAACCCAGGGATGGAACCCGTGTCTCTTGCATCTCCTGCATTGGCAGGTGGGTTCTTTACCACTGTGCCACTTGGGAAGCCCTTTGGTGACTCTTAATTTAAAAATCACCAGTGTTCTACCCCCTTGGCTTTTCATGTGTTGCGCTTTTTCAGGTGGGCTCCCTTAAGAGGCCATAACCTGATATCCTGATAACAATTAATGCTTTTTCTTAAGGTGGCTGATGCAGTGAAGAATCTGCCTGCAGTGTAGGAGATCTGGGTTTGATCCCTGGATTGGGAAGATCCCCTGGAGGAGGGAATTGGAACTGACTCCAGTGTTCTTGCCTGGAGAATTCCATGGACTAAGGAGTCTGGTGGGCTATAGTCCATGAGATTGCAAAGAGCCTGAGCGACTAACACTTTCACTTTCTTGAGCTTGGCTTCCTTGGTAGCTCATCTGGTAAAGAATCCACCTGCAATGCAGGAAACCCCTATTTGATTCATGGGTCTGGAAGATATGATGGAGGAATAGGTTACCCTCTCCAGAATTCTTGGGCTTCCCTGGTGGCTCAGCCGGTAAAGAATCCACCTACAGTGTCGGAGACCTGGGTTCGATCTCTGGGTTGGGAAGATCCCCTTGAAAAGGGAACAGCTACCCACACCAGTATTCTGACCTGGAGAATTCCATGTACTATATAGTCCACAGGGTCGCAAAGAGTTGGACACGACTGAACAACTTTCACTTTCATTGTATTTTTGTTTTGTTATATGTTTGGCCTTTGCTTTGAACTGGATTTCCTCGGGACATAGACCTCAGGGTGCACTTAGGATATTTTCAGAGACTGGGACTATCAAATGTTGGATGTATATTAATGTGTTAGTAAATGGCTTTTAACGCAGTTCCTTAAATACAGATATTTGGATTCAAAATGCAGAAAACTAAATTGCTTTCCAAAATTAGAAATTGAGCTCTTTTGTTCATTGTTGAACCTAATTTTTTAAGACTTTGCACTTAATTTTTGTGTCAGGACTGATTAATCCAGTAGTGCTCAAACGTGGGAGGAATTACTTAGAGGGTTTGTTAAAACAGATTCATGGGCCCAGTACTAAAGTTTCAGTAGGTCTAGGACAAGCTAATGTTGCTCCTCCATGGGCCAAAAACCCTGGTCTAATCATTCCCCTTTGACGGGAAGCATATACCACTAGGGGGAACCAGAACACTTGTTAATCAGGTGGCCATTGGGCCCTTACTGTGTTAATTGCAGGTTCGAGATTGTTTAAAAAGTATAATCACTAAGTTACTGAAATTTCATAACTTGGAACTTGAGTTATTCTGTATATCTAAGGATACAAAAAATGTGTTGATTCTATCAGAACAACAGAAAGGTAGGGCTATTCAGGTTAAGGTCACCTCTTCCAGGAAGGAATGAGGACTATACCTCTCCTTTCCACTGGCTTTATTTCTATTTATCCAGGTTACTCAGTTCATTTACCAGAGATAGATGCTGGCCCTGTCACAAAATAGAAGGGTGCACCTCATATTTATTACTTACCGTCCTACCTTAGTGAATCTTGTTGTTGTTGTCGATAACATTTAAAAACCACTTTTAAAAGATTTATATGTACTGTTCACATAAATATGAACAGTAGGTATAACTCTATCAGTGGGCCAACTGTAGTGGAGACAGTTTGGGGATGTTAGAAAGTGTGAAATGTGTTTTCCTTTCCTATTGCCTTCCTTAGTCAGAAAGCCTGGTTGTTTCCTTTTTAAGACCCACGGAGAGGAAAGTTTGGTCTGTCGTTGGCCTCACCTCACCTCGTGTTACTGTGCACTCTCACTCCATAAATTTCCAGCCATTCCAACACCTCCAGATTCTCTTTCTTCCCCTGACTCTAACAACCTGAGAGTTGGCATGGTTTCTACACATGATGGAATGTGTGGAAATAATTGCTTGCTGTGCTCTCCTGTTTGCTAAGCTCTCCCATCCACATTGGGATGTTAACTTTTTGAAATAGTAAATGAGTCATATTTTAGTTTTTTAAACAGAGTATGTATAGTACCTGAATACTGCCTGGGTTTTTCTAGATGCTGGAGAACAATCTTTGTGTTGATACTACTTTTTAAAAAATCTTTGAAGCAGAAGCATGGGTTTGGTTTCAAAGACCTAGTAGGTATGAAAAGGACTACTACAGAAAAAACTGAAATGGAGTCCATCAGTCAGATTTTAAAATTAGACTGGCATTTTAGCTTTACCTTTGATCAATGAAAAGAATTAAATCTATTTTAATTTTAGGCAAAGGAGACAGTTCATAGCAGAAGTAGAACAGACTTTACAGTCATTTTTGAAACATCAGGTCCTTTCTAAAAGACTATAAAAGTTTGTCTTTCAGTAAGCAGAAAGGTTTTATTAGATTAGTGATTAAAAGATGAAGCCAATTTGATTATTCTACAGAAGATTTTTTTTTATTATCCAGATCCATTTCTCCCTCTTTCTCTACTTTACACCTGAAATTACTTATGTGTGTGCTACATAAATGTAAAGTATTATTTATATGTAGCAGCACTGTCCAATAAAAATATGTGAGCCACATGTTTAATTAAAAATTTTCTAGTATCCTCATTACAAAAAGTAAGAAAAAAGAGGAGGCAATAATTTTAGTAATATTTTATTTAATCTAATGTTGTCTAAAATATTATCTCAACATATAATCAATATGAAAATTGAGTTATTTTTGCACCCACATTCTTTTCTTAGTCTAGACTAGCCACGTTTCAGATGCTTAATAGTTCCATGTTAGAAATGGCAGTTGTAATAGCAGCAAGTACAGAGGACATTTCAGTTTTCAGTGACTCTCAGAGGAGGACAGAAAATTGTAATGGTAGTTAAATCAGTTAGTTTTGCAGATTTTTTAAAGTGGTTTTGGTGAGTATTCACATTAAACCAGTTGGTAAAATAAGATAGTATATTATCTGTTGATTTTTTTTTTCTCTTTTTTTTCTTGATTCTTATCAGTCCTCTACCACTGGTGTGATTGGTATTTTAGGTTTTTCCCAAAATTGTTTAACTAGGTTAAAATTACTTACTTCTTCAGATCCTATTAATATTTGTCTCTGTTTGAAATGTCACATGCTGATTTGACTCCACACCTACAATATTTTCGTATTTTGTAGTTGATGTATTAAATTAGTTTCTTGCTGGTGTTGAGCAAGCTCAAGAGACTAAGCCTCTTAACTTCAGCAGCCAGAATATTCTGGTTGCTGTAAACCATTAGGCCTGTCAGCAGTTGACCTTGGAAATGCTAATTTGCTTGTCCCTGGGTGCTGCTCTGGGCACTGGCTTTCTCTCTGTGGGTGGGAGTTATGAACTCAATTTGGAGAAGAACTAGAGGCCCTTGGGGCAAGTTCCAAGCAGATGTGCTTCTTGCTTCACTTTTGCATGTGACTAGCTTGCAAGAGGCATTCCTTGCATGAATTTCTTTAAAGGCATTTTTGAGTTGGCACTTAGGCCTAGAGTGAAGTTGAGAGGAGGCTTCATTACCATTTGGATCTGCTCTTCCCCTGATTCTAGCAGCATCTGGGCCATAATGAGGTTGATTAAAAATGATCTCATTGCTGTTTCATTGTTGCTTTTGATGGGATTTTACTTAACAGTAACTAACCTAGCTTTCTTTTTAATCCCCTCCCAATTAATTGCTCTATTTTTTATGACTAAATAGTATTCCACTCTTTGGATATACATTTTCTATGGGCATTGATAGACATTGGATTGTGGTTATTAATAAATTGTTATTTGTATATTATTAAGAAATGCTGTTCTGCACATTTGAGTTGCATTTCCCTGATGAGCAGTGGTACGAAACTTCTCTTCATGTTCTTTCTGGACATTTGTGCATCTTCTTTGAAGAAATGTCTACTCACATCCATTGCCCATTTTTGTATTGAGTTATTTGTTTCTGAGTTGTAAGAGTTCTTTTTGTTTTCTAGGTATCAGTCCATTATCAAATGAATGATTTGTAATTTTTTCCCCATTCTGCACGTTGTCTTTTTCCTTTCTTGATAGTAGTCTTTGAAGCGTAGAAGTTTATTTGATGAAGTGCAGTTATCTGTTTTTTCTTTTGTGGCCTGTGCTTTTGGTGTCATACCTAAGAATTCATTGCCGAATCTAAGGTCTTGCAAATTGATTCCTAGTTTTTTCCCGAGGGTGTTATAGCTCTAGCTATTATATTAAAATTTGAATGAATTTTGTATATGGTTTGAGTTAGTGGTCCAGTTTCATTCTTTCACAAGTAACTGTCCAGTTGTCCCAGCACCAGCACTGAATAGTCTTGGTACCTCCTTGCGGAAATTCATTTGACCTTTGGCACACATGATTATTTTTGGACTCTCAATTAATTTTGTTCCATTGATAGTATTCTGTAGTCCTGTCCTTATGCCTGTACCACAGCATCTTGTAGCTTTGTAGTAAGTGTTGAAGTCGGGAAGTATAGTCCTCCAACTTTGCTCTTCTTTTTCAAAATTGTTATGTGTCTTTGGGGTCTCTTGTAATTCTGTATGAATTTAAGGATCAGCCTAACAGTTTCTAGAAAGAAGACAGCTGGGATTCTGATGGGATTGCATTTATTTAGATCTTCTTTAATTTTGTCAACAGTGTTTTCAGAGCATTAGTTTTACATTTCTTTTGTTAATTTATTCTAAAGCATTTTATTCTTTTTGGTGCTATTGTAAATGGAATTATTTCCTTAGTTTCGTTTTCAAATTGTTCATTGCAAATTATGAAAATACAATTGATTTTTATTTCTTGATCTTGTATCCTGCAACCTTGCTGAACTCACTTTTAGTTTATATATATATGTATATTGTGTGTGTATGTGTGTGTTTTTAATGGATGTGGTAGGATTTTCTTTATGCAAGATCATGTCTTCTGTGAATAGTTTTATGTCTTCCTTTCCAGTCTTTTTATTACCTTATGGTAGAACCTGCAGTAAATACAGTGTTGAATAGAGGTGGCAGGGACAGGCATCCTTGTTGTTTAGGCAACCCCATGGACTGTAGTGCACCAGGCTTCTCTGTCCCTGGGATTTTCCAGGCAAGAATACTGGAGTGGATTGCCATTTCCTTCTCCAGGGGATCTTCCTGACCCAGGGATCAAACCCGCATCTCCTGCATTGGCAGGTGGATTCTTTACGACTGAGCCACCGGGGAAGCGCAACAGACATCCTTATTGTGTTCCTTATCTTAGGACAGAAACATTCAGTCTTTCATCATTAAGTGTGATGTTCTCTGGAGATCTCCCTTCCTCCTGCATTGTCCTCCAGCACTACCCCCATTGAGAAAGTTTAACATTCTGCTCACTGTAAGGAGAAATGCTTAAAGCAATTTCATTCATTACCACAGAGCATGTATAAAAAGATCAGCTTTGAGCTGGGAGAGGCAATAAATTGGTTAACTGGCACAGAACACAAATGAGTAAGTAGAATAAAACTTTAAAAGCACTGTGAGAGTACAGTATGTACAGTAAACAATGGGGGCACCATGGGCTTAGTAATATATTCTAGCTGAGGACCTTTAGGAGGAATTTCATGCAGAAGATGATGACCAAAAGATGAATAGCGGCTTCTATAGAGTGAGAGAGGGTATCTGAGGAAAGCAAAGGTGAGAGGTGGTCCAAAGAGTTTGGTGTCAAGATCTGTGGAGGGTCTGGGGTTTTACGCTAAGTGAACGCTATCAAGTTTGCCTGCCATGGTTGAATGGATGCTGGCAGAGGGCAGGAGACTCCTGAGTCTGAGACAAAGGCCTTTTCTGTGGTACATCAAGTCTTGTGAGTAATATGTTCCTTTAGGTTCCCTCCCAATCTGAGTCCTTTCAGAGTTGATAGGGAAGAGCTCCAGGGTGATACTGCAGTGGGCTTGTGTTGAAATTGAGGAACCTTCAGCTTGGGGAACTCACATGTTTTTAATAGGCAGTAAACCTGCCTGACTTTTGCTCTGGAGTGAGACTCTTGCTCTGTCTTAGTCTTCCAAAGCTTTGTTCATTATACAAACATCCTTGAAAAATAGCCTGGGATGAAAGGGCAGTTCATCCTTCTGCACATGGTGCAGAGATGTGTGAGGCGCATGAAGAGTTGCTTCCCGACACCTGACAGATCCAGGGAGGGGCAAGTAGTTCACCTTGAAGACTAGCTGCAGTTTGGCCTTTCTCAGATTTTTAGCACCATGTGTTAGAGCTTTGGTACCATTACATCAAGATGATATAGTACATTTCATCCTGCAGTAGTAAGGCCTTGGTTACTGCCAGTTCCCTTCCTTCTTTTCCTGTTTGCCTGATAGGGCAGCAAAATACTTTGGTTGGGTAGGTAGTACAATTTAGGACTTTTAAGAACCAGGTCTGAAAGTTAATAGCATGGAGACTTGAGGTTTTGGCTTCCTCATCTGTAAAATAGGGGATAATATTGTCCTAATATCTAATGAGTATTTGATTGTGGGCTCACAAACAGCTCATTTATTCCCACCTTATTTAGGGTTGATGTGAGAATCGAAGAATATGTATAAAATGCCCTCCACAATACTTGGCACAAAGCACTCTCGTTTTATTGGTCAATTACCTTTTTTTCCAAATTTTTGAACACATCCTCTCATTTATTTGCTTGTTTTACTGTCAGTTATAGTTTTTATTCAATCTCCAAAGAGTCCAAAGAGCTGTTTTCATTAGATTTTTTCCTTTTTTTAGTTGAAGGATCGTTGATTTACAATGTTATGTTAGTTTCAGGTCAATTGCTTTTTGACCACTGCAGGTAAAAAAAAAATGTTTTTGTTAATAGTTATTTGGGTCCTTTGCAGAGTGGAATGATCCTTTGGAGCTCTTGGTTGAGAATTAATATTGTATAAAGTAAATACTGTACAAATTTAATATTGTACAAATAGCCCTGAATTAAAAATGCAAGTTTTGTTATCTGCTATCTGTGTAACTTTAAACCAGTTACTTCAGTTCTTTGAGCTGCTTTTGCTTTGTGGGTAAAATATGGCCAATATCTCCTTTTCACAGTTGTTCCTAGTTTGAAACAGTTTATGCACTTTGTCATGCCAGATGTACTTTTCACCTTGGCTCATAAGTCTGTAAACACTTACCTTGATAATAAAGAGAACTAGTGGATTCAGTTCAGTTCAGTCGCTCAGTCGTGTCCGACTCTTTGCAACCCCATGAACCACAGCACACCAGGCCTCCCTGTCCATCACCAACTCCCAGAGTCCACCCAAACCCATGTCCATTGAGTCGGTGATACAATCCAACCATCTCATTCTCTGTCGTCCCCTTCTCCTCCTGCCCTCAATCTTTCCCAGCATCAGGGTCTTTTCCAATGAGTCAGCTCTTTGCATCAGGTGGCTAAAGTATTGGAGTTTCAGCTTCAACATCAGTCTTTCCAATGAACACCCAGGACTGATCTCCTTTAGGATGGACTGGTTTGATCTCCTTGCAGTCCAAGGAACTCTCAAGAGTCTTCTCCAACACCACAGTTCAAAAGCATCAATTCTTCTACACTCAGCTTTCTTTATAGTCCAACTCTCACATCCATACATAACTACTGGAAAAACCATAGCCTTGACTAGACAGACCTTTGTTGGCAAAGTAATATCTCTGCTTTTTAATGTGCTTTCTCAGTTCAGTTCAGTTGCTTAGTCGTGTCCAACTCTTTGCGACCCCATGAATCGCAGCACGCCAGGCCTCCCTGTCCATTACCAACTCCTGGAGTTTACCCAGACTCATGTCCATCAAGTCGGTGATGCCATCTAACCATCTCATCCTCTGTCTAGGTTGGTCATAACTTTCCTTCCAAGGAGTAAGCATCTTTTAATTTCATGGCTGCAGTCACCATCTGCAGTGATTTTGGAGCCCAGAAAAATAAAGTCAGCCACTGTTTCCACAGTTTCCCTGTCTATTTGCCATGAGGTGATGGGACCAGATGCCATGATCTTAGTTTTCTGAATGTTGAGCTTTAAGCCGACTTTTTCACTCTCCTCTTTCACTTTCATCAAGAGGCTCTTTAGTTCTTCACTTTCTGCCATAAGGGTGGTGTCATCTGCATATATGAGGTTATCGATATTTCTCGCGGCAGTCTTGATTCCAGCTTGTGCTTCCTCCAGCCCAGCGTTTCTCATGATGTACTCTGCATATAAGTTAAATAAGCAGGGTGACAATATACAGCCTTGACGTACTGCTTTTCCTATTTGTAACCAGTCTGTTGTTCCATGTACAGTTCTAACTGTTGCTTCCTGACCTGCATACAGGTTTCTCAAGAGACAGGTCAGGTGGTCTGGCATTCCCATCTCTTTTAAATAACTGTAAAGTATATACCTTCCCATTGAAATGGAGAATGACACTGAGAAAATGTGTTGGGAGGGCCAAGTGTGTGTGGGGGAAGGGGATGGGGGGATGGGCATTAGCTTCTCAGTAGGAACAAAATGACGTCTATGATGGTTTCTGAAGCAGAAATGTGTTCTAGTTTCAGAAAAATTAGTATGGGACTTAGTTTCAAGCACAGAGGATCAGAGCTCCTTTGGGACAGACTGAAATAGACATTTAAACTGGTTGCAAGAAAAGATTATGTGGTCTGTTACACAGAAGATGCAGTTTTTGTCAGTGCTCTCCACTCTCTTAGAATGGAGGCTTCCAGAGTCCTTGGATTATTTTGGAGTTTGTTGAATTTCAAAGAATTTCCCTGTATCTGCCTTATTTTTCCAAGGTGCACTATGCACCTGTGTTTAGATACTTAATAATTGGGAAGGAAAATACCAATAATAGTTCAGTAATGAGCCCTACTAAATTCATATATCAAATCCCTAATAATACCCAGAAGCCTTCTCATAGATCCAGATGAACTCAGAGATTATCATGTGAGTCCGAGAGTTGTTTCATATATATGATTGACTGTGAAGCAGTTTCTCTTCTTTATTCTTTTCCCTTTTGATTAACTGATGGCATGTTCCCGTAATTTCCCATTCATCCGGTTATTTAATGATATTAATATTTGCATTTTCACCCCAGTGATCTTGTTTTTGCTTCTCATCCTTACTGTTCTCACCAGTGGGGGAACTTTGCAAAACATAAGCAAAATCCTTCACATTTTAATACAGTTAGAGCACAAGTGAAGCAGATGACTGCCTTGTGAACAGGGATTTTAATAAACTTTTGTCCTGTGTTTAGTTAATGGATTTCATTGGTCCCAACCAATGAGAACCATGGGAATGGATTTCTCAAGAACCTTTAGAAAGTGTGCTTGGCAAAATGAATTTCCTGTCAGTGTTTAAGAGGTGACTGATTTAACTTCTCTTTTTCATTAAGAATGCATTTTAACTCTGGATCTGGAAAAGAAATGAGGTTTTAAGAGCTAGGATAGGTACTCATATGTTTATTAGAGGTGTTGAGTATTATAATTGGTATTTGCTTTAATTCTCTGGCTATAATGTGGGAAGTGGTTTCCTAGGAATGAACTGAAGGTAGACCAACCAGTCAGGAGGCTGTTCGGTCCCAGGCATTATTAGGTAGTAGTGACTTAGACTAGAAAGGTGATGTGAGGTTGGTGAGTAGACAGACTCATAAGAGACAAAGGGGGGATAATTGATGAAACTCAGTGGTCTACCAAATATGGAAATTGAGGGAAAAGGAAGAAGTCAGTGCTGATACTCGTTTCTGACTGAAGCATCCCCATTAAGAGCCTGGTGTATTATTTTGCTATTTCTGTGAACAGCTTACCAGAGACTTAGTGGCTTAAAACAACACAGTTTTATTCTCTGACACAGCTGGAGGTCAGAGGTCTGAAGTGGGTCTCCCAGGGCTAAAATCTCCGTGTCAGAAGGGCTGTGTTCCTTGGTGGAGCCTCTGGGGGAGAGTCGTTCTCTTGCCTTTCTCAGCTTCTGGAGGCTGCTCACATTCCTCCCCGTCTTCCAGCGTAGCAGTGGCCAGTCCGGTCTTTCTCATCCTGCATCACTGTGACATTGACCCTCGTGCTCTCCTTCACTAATAGAGGCCCTCGTGATTATATTGTTAATAGGTGTACCCGGAGTAACCCAGGATAATTTATCTCTCCTTCTCAAGGTCAGTTGATTAGCAACCTTAATTCCCTCTCTCCATGTAGTGTACATACTCATAGGTTCTGCGGATTAGGAAATGGAACCTTTGGGGGGTCCTTTATTCTGCCTACCACAAATGGGAACTCGAGGACTAGTGTTTTGGGGGAAATGAATTCAGCTTTAGATATGTCTCCAAGTGGAGACGACCAGTAAGCAGTTGGTCTTTGAGTTCGGGGTCAAAAAGGTAAGTATTTGGGAATAACCTACCCAAGGGAATTGAAGCCATGCAATGTGTATTTGTTATTTAGAATGTGTGAAATGAGCATAGGGTTTAGGCCAGCATCCTGGGTCCTGGGTGAAGCTACAGACAGATGAGGTAGAGGAGGGGCTGCCAGAGGATAGGAGCACATCTAGCAGGATTTGGTTTCAGGGAGGTGGTTCTATCTTCACCCAGAAAGGATCCTAAATCATCTTTTTAAACCTCCTTTTATTACAGATCAGAAAACTGAGGCCCAGAAGGACGAAATAACTTGTCTAAGATAGTTGAACTAGTTAACAAATATACTTCTTGATTCCTTCTTCAGTTTGTCTGCCATATTGTATCTAAGTCTGTTTAATCTTTTCAATTTGAAGATGGTGTTGAGAAAAGATTTCACGTGTGTGTGTGTGTGTGTGTTTCGTAGGTGTTCTGAATACCAAGAAAGTAAGTTGTAGTAATAATGTTATCTGGCTAGTGCCTTACTTACATGCAAGTAAAATTCTTTACACCAAATTGCAGTTAAGAATTATTATTTTTTTAATCATGTAGACTTTTCTAAATGCAGCTTCATCTCTTTTTGCAGTCTCCCTTTCTCCTCATTTGATTGTTCTGTGCTCTTTGTCTCTCTCTTTTAAATAAACGTTTTATTTTGGAATAATATTAGTTTTACAGAAAGTTGTAGAAAACTCAGAAGAGTTTCCATATACGCTCACACAGATCCCCTACTTGTTGAGATCTTGCATTCCCATGGTACATTTGTCAGAACTAGGAAACAACATTGATACTTTACTATTGACTAAACCAAATGGTACACACCAGACTTTTCAGATTTCACTAATGTCTCTTTTCAAGACATTGTCCAAGATCCAGTCCTGGCTGTCATGTTGCATTTAGTCACCATCTCTTTTGTCGCTTCTTAGTCTGTTTCTTTTTTTCCCCATTTTTTTTTTCTTGGTTTTTATAACCTTGACAACTTTGAGGAATCCTGGTTAGGTATTCTGTAGAATGTTCCTCAATTTGGGTTTGTCGTAGTTAGAGTGAGACTATGTAGTTTTGGCAAGAAGACCATGAAAGTCAAGAGCCCTTCTCATCACATGATACTAGGGGGTACACGCCATTAACATGATTTGCCGTGATACAGATTTTTGGCACCTGGCCCCAGGAATGTTTATCAGGTTTGTATACTGTAAAGTTAGTTTTTTTCCCCTCTACATACTGTTCTTTGGAAACAAGTCATTAAATCTACCCACACAACTGAGGAGAGTTAAGCTCCGCCTCTTAGGGGGACAAATATCAACATACACTATTGGGAATTCTTTTGTAAAGAATTGTATTTCCCCTTTCCCAGTTCCTAAAGCATGTTTCTCCAAGGCATTCTGGTTCCATTTATCAGAAGTTGATATTTAGAAACTAAGATCTGGGCCCTAGGTATGCTTGTTGGTGGCACTAGTGGTAAAGAATCCGCCTGCCAATGCAGGAGACTAGGGTTTGATCCCTAGGTTGGGAAGATCCCCTGGATGAGGCATGGCAACCCACTCCAGTATCCTTGCCTGCAGAATCCTGTGGACAGAGGATCCTGGCAGGCTACAGTCCCTGGGGTCGCAAAAGAGTCAAGACACAACTGAAGCGACTTAGCATGCACCAGAATGTCACTGCTTCTAGGCCCTTTCAGCAGTCAGAGATAGGAAGTGTATGCATGTATACTAACAGATATGAACACATAGCTGTCATTGTTTCTGTATCTGTCCATCTGTATCTGCATTAAGGTATCCATGTGTTCATACTGATGTCTTCAACTCTTATCTAGTATCACATGCTAAAATTGTAGTCTTCTTCCTTCGCTTATCTGTAACTTCCCTCTTCAACATTAAGAGACTTGGTTCCCACTGTTCACCATCCAGATACTTTATTTTGTAAAGCAGGTTCAGAATTGTTAACCCATACCTCCATGATGGACAACATTATAAGAGAGCATACAGTGTTTATGTACAGTTCTTTTCGTCTTTAGTATTAACAGTTTTCAGTCGAAACACTTCAGGGTTGCTTAAGTCAGCTCCTTTCCCCTCCAGCTTCCTTCAGTGAGCTTATGTCAGATATCTGTAATGCAGGTAAATTCCTCTGTCATAATCTACATTCCATCCCAGGATCCATCAGGTCCCTGATTGTTGCTGTGTTGTGGTTCACGTTGTTTTGTATACATGAAGGTTTTGTGAGTTAAATTTGTATGGGTTTTGACATTCCATTCTCTGAAAATGTATACTATACTGAAGACATATATACTAGCAACAGTGTTGGAAGTGTTATTCTGAGACCAAGACTGCGAATGAGACCATGGTCAGTTTTATAGTTCGGCAGTCAGGGTTAATGAATCTTCTGTGTTCAGAGGTCAGGAAATAGTCCATGTATCAGGATCCTTCAGTCATCACATGTTTGGAGGTGTTGGGGTTTAGAGGATTAGGCATATCTCAAATGCAAGGTAAAGAGTTATGTTATATCACTCAATCAGGACATAGATATTGGAACTTAAAAGTGACGGCAAATGAAATCTACATAAAAGGACATAGGTGTATGTGGTACACAGCCAACAGGGGCAACATGGAAGTAAGTGCAGTAAGTTTTCTGAAATGGAAAAAATGCCTGGGGATTGTAAGTACTTGAAGGGAAAGTTTCTGTCTCTTTGAAACCCCTACAGAAATGTTTCTCGAACTGCCGTCCTCAACAGCTTGACTTAGAAACAACTGGGATGCTTATTTAAAATTGCAGAATTGGAGTTCTAGAAGCCACGCCCAGGAATCTGTTTTAAAAAAGCAGCCCAAGTAGTTCTGATTCCTCCTGACGTTTAAAAACCTCTGCCCCTTGTAGTGAGTGGGATGCCTTGAAGGAAGTAGCTGTACCCTTGTGTTTACTAAGTGAATGCCACATATGCCTTCTGATCAGAAAGCTGATTTTGCAAATAATATTAGAAAAATACCTAATGCTTATTGAATGCCCATTCCGTGCTGAGTGCTTTTAGTAGAGTAGCTCGTTCAGTTTCTGTGAAGAAGATACTATTATTATCCTCTTAACAGAAGATTAATAAAATTAAGGTTAAAAAGTTTAAATAACTTTGACAAATAATTCTTTAGTGGTAGGTTCAATTCAAACCCAGGCATTCTACCCACAGAGCCCATGTTGTTAATTATGTTTGAAATCCTTGCTTTTGGGGGTTCATTTCATGCATCTTTATAGTTTCAGAGATAAATTAGTCCATCTAAGAAAGAAGAAGAGACTGTTAAAGTCACACTGCCATTTTGGTGCTTCAATAACTAAAAGTTTACGTGTGTTCATATTTTATTGTTCATATTCAGCTCTCAAGGAAGTGGTGTTATAGTGATTGCTTGACCCTTAAGAAGAGACATGTATCCTAAAACAATTTTAAAACTCTTAAATGATACTTAAAATAATATGACAGTATCACATTAGTGTAAAAGTACAGTACATGGAGCATAAGAGTAAGATCACAGATGTATACACTTTTAGACCTGAAATGGACTTTAAGGTCATCAATTCCCTCTTAACAAGGGAACTGAGACCTAGAAGATGAAGTTATTAACTCCAGGTCTCTGAGCAAATTACCAACAGCCCCAGTTGTCCTGATTGAGTTCAAGACCATTTCTTCTTTCATTCTGTTTCTTAAGTATCTTTATGAAACAATTAAAAAATTTGTAACTGGAATTGTTTTTAAAATCCATTCCATTTAGTTGAACCTGATTAAAAGTTGCATAGATGTTCACTGCGGGATGACAATTTATGGCTGAAATTAGAAGCAAATCTAGTAAATTTGGAAGGAACGTTGGATACATTTACAAAAATAGATGTTTGAGTAAATGACTAGGATACTTAAGCAGGAAGGTTTGTTTTAAAACAAAGGCTTTTGTGGAAGGTATTATTTATGCGATCTTACATTCCGTTCTGGTTTTCTAGCCTAATAAAGAGGCCTAAAATACTTCAGGAGTATAAAAATAGGAAAACAGCTGGCTGAGTTCTAGATATGTTGAAAACATAAATTTGAAGTAACAGTTCCTTTTTTGTCTTAAAATTCTTTGAATTCAGAAAGTATCTCAGAGAAAAACAACTTACCGTTTTAACTGTAAAACATATATTAAAACAGTGCACCTCTGGGACTTCCCTGGTGGTCCAGTGGTTAAGACTGCGCTTCCACCACCAGAGTTGTGGGTTCAATCCCTGGTCAGGGATCTAAGATCTTACATGCGGCTCTGTGCAGCCAAAAAAAGATTTCTTTTTTTTTTTTTTTTACTTAGCTGTGGAAGCAACACCAGAAGGTGGAGATCATGGGGCCATTTCAGATTTTGACTCCCACAGGCAGATAGGCAACAGGGGATAAATCCTGAAGTGCCCCATAGACCATTTTATTTTTTTTTATTTTATTTTATTTATTTATTTATTTTTAATAAATTTATTTATTTTAGTTGGGGGCTAATTACTTTACAATATTGTAATAGTTTTTGCCATACATTGACATGAATCAGCCATGGGTTTACATGTGTTCCCCTTCCTGGACCCCCCACCCACCTCCCTCCCCATCCCATCCCTCTGGGCAAAAAAAGATTTCTAAGAACAGTGCCCCTCAAAATTTACCGGACTTCAGCATCCCCTTTGTGTACAGTGTTAATCACTCAATTGTGTCCAACACTTTGCGACCCCATGAACTGTAACCCGCCAGGCTCTTCTGTCCATGGAATTCTGCAGGCAAGAATACTGGAGTGGGTTGCCATGCACTCCTCCAGGGGATCTTCATGACCCAGTGAAGCCACCTTCACTGCTGAGCCACCAGGGAAGCCTGAGGACTTGTTAAAATACAGATTGCTGGTCCCCACCTCAGCATTTCCAATTCAGCTAGTTACCTGGTATCGGACTTAAGAGTTTGCATTTCTAGCAAGTTTTCCGGGGAATTGCTGATGCTGCTTGTCAAGCAACCACACTTTGAGAACACTGAAGTCAAGAAAACGATTTATAATGAAAAGCAATCATATTCTGGTGAGGTAATTATAGACTAAAAGCTGGTTTCTTTGGTATCTGTTACATAAAAGATTTCTGTTGATTCATGTTTCTGTACTTTACTAGTAAAACCATAATGATGACAGTGAGAGAGATTAAAATGTTGTGAAGTCCCATCTGAGTCACTATGATAAAATTAAATTATATTAAATGTGGTTTAAATTATATGGTTAAATGTACTTTTTTGGTAATGTAGTTGTCTGAAAATTAGGAATTCGTGTGTGCAGTACATTAAGGGAATATTTAAATTTATTTATTATGGGGTACACTGGGTCTTTGTTGCTTTGCTTGGGCTTTCTCTAGGTGCAGGGGGTGGCGCTTTTCATTGTGCTGGCTTCTCTTGTTGTGGAGCACGGGCTCTAGGCACATGGGCTCTCAGGAGTTGTTACTCTCGGGCCCTTTCAGCAAGAGGACTCAATAGTTGTGTGAGCCACGTGGGATCTTCCTGGACCAGAGATCGAACCCATGTCCTCTGCATTGGCAGGTGTATTCTTATCCACTGTGCCATCAACAGTGTTTTAATTTACATTTCCTGGATGACCAATACTGTCAAGTACCTTTTCATGTGCTTTTTTGGCTTGCATCTCTCTTGAAAGTGAAAATTGCTTAGTTGTGTCTGACTCTTTGCAACCCCATGGACTATACAGTCCATGGAATTCTCCTGACCAGAATACTGGAGTGTGTAGCCTTTCCCTTCTCCAGGGAATCTTCCCAACCCAGGGATCGAACCTAGGTCTCCTGCATTGCAAGCGGATTCTTTACCAGCTGAGCCACAAAGGAAGCCCAAGAATACTGGAGTGGGTAGTCTATCCCTTCTCCAGAAGATCTTCCTGACCCAGGAATCGAACCAGGGTCTCCTGCATTGCAGGCAGATTCTTTACTAACTGAGCTGTTAGGGAAATCCACCTCTCCTGAAGTGTCTGTTCAAATACTGTTTCCAGTTGTTTGGGACTGTTTTTGTTTTGTTTGTTTTGAGAGTTCTTTTTATATTCTGAGTACAGTTCTTTATCAGATATATGATTTGTGAATATCTTCTCCCCATCTGCACTCCTAGCATTATTCCAAGAGTGGAAGTTGTACATTTTGATGACTCCAACTTATTCATTTGCTCCTTTATGGATTGTGCTTTTGGTTTTGTATCCAAGAAATCTTTGTCTAACCCAAGTTTGCAAAAATTTTCTGTCGAATTTTTTCTAGAAGGTTTATGGTTTTATGTTTTACATTTAAGTCTGCAATCCATTCTGATTAAATTTTTGTGTATGGTGCAAGGTAGGAGGTATAGATCAAAGATTTTGTTTTTTTCTTTTTGCATATGATAGACAGTTGTCCCAGCATCACTTGTTGAAAATGACTATCCTTTCTCTATTTGTCTTTGCTTCTTTGTCAGATCAGTTGTCCATATATGTTGTGTGTTGTTACTTCTTGACTCAGTTTTGTTCTTTTGGTCTGTCTTTATCCCAATACCATGCTATCTGGATTTCTGAAGATTTATTACAAGTCTTGAAATCGGGTCGTGTCAGTCCTCCTTTCTTTGTCATTTTCACAGTTCTTTCAGCTCTTCTAGGTCCTTTGTATTTCCATATGAATTTAAGAGTCAGTTTGTCAATTTCTACAAAAGTACAGTTCAGTTCAGTCAGTCGTGTCCGACTCTTTGTGACACCATGGACTGCAGCACGCCAGGCCTCCCTGTCCATCATCAACTCCCAGAGCATTCTCAGACTCATGTCCATCAAGTCAGTGATGCCCTCCAACCATCTCATCCTCTGTCATCCCCTTCTCCTCCTGCCTTCAATCTTCCCCAGCATCAGGGTCTTTTCCAATGAGTCAGTTCTTCACATCAGGTGGCCAAAGAATTGGAGCTTCAGCTTCATCATCAGTCCTTCCAATGAATATTCAGGACTGACTTCCTTTAGAATGGACTGGTTGGATCTCCTTGCCGTCCAAGGGACTCTCAAGAGTCTTTTCCAACACCACAGTTCAAAAGCATCAATTCTTTGGCACTCAGCTTTCTTTATGGTCCAACCCTCACATCCACACATGACTACTGGAAAAACCATAGCTTTGACTAGATGGACCTTTGTCGGGAAAGTAATATCTCTGCTTTTTAAAATGCTGTTTGGTTGGTCATAGCTTTTCTTCCAGTGAGCAAGCATCTTTTAATTTCATGGCTATAGTCACCATCTGCAGTGATTTTGGAGTCCAAGAAAATAAAGTCGGTCACTGTTTCCATTGTTTCCCCATCTATTTGCCATGAAGTGATGAGACTGGATGCCAGGATCTTAGTTTTTTGAATCTTGAGTTTTAAACCAGGTTTTTCGCTCTCCTCTTTAACTTTCATCAAGAGGTTCTTCAGTTACTCTTCACTTTCTGCCATAAGGGTGGTGTCATTTGCATATCTGAAGTTATTGATATTTCTCCCTGCAATCTTGATTCTAGCTTGTGCTTCATCCAATGCGGCATTTCGCATGATGTACTCTTCATATAAGTTAAAAAAGCAGGATGAGAATATATAGCCTTGATGTACTCCTTTCCTGATTTGGAACCAGTCCATTGTTCTATGTCTGGGTCTAACTGTTACTTCTTGACCTGCATACAAATTTCTTAGGAGGCAGGTAAGGTGTCTGGTATTCCCATCTCTTTAAGAATTTTCCACAGTTTATTGTGATCCACACAGTCAAAGGCTTTGGTGTAGTCAATAAAGCAGAAGGAGATGTTTTTCTGGGACTCTCTTGCTTTTTCTATGATCCAGTGGATGTTGGCCATTTGATATCTGGTTCCTCTGCCTTTTCTAAATCCAGTTTGAACATCTGGAAGTTCTCAGTTCACATACTGTTGAAGCCTTGCTTGGAGAATTTTGAGCATTACTTTGCTAATGTGTGAGACGAGTGCAGTCGTGCAGTGGTTTGAACATTCTTTGGCATTGCCTTTCTTGGGGATTGGAATGAAAACTGACCTTTTCCAGTCCTTGGCCATTGCTGAGTTTTCCAAATTTGATGGCATACTGAGTGCAGCACTTTAACGGCATCATCTTTTAGGACTTGAAATAGCTCAACTGGAATTCCATCACCTCCACTAGCTTTGTTCGTAGTGATGCTTCCTAAGGCCCTTTTGACTTTGGACTCCAGAATGTCTGACTCTAGGTGAGTGATCGCATCATCGTGGCTATCTGGTTCATTAAGCTCTTTTTTGTATAGTTTTATAGTTTTATATACAAAATGAGCAAGGCAAAGGCTAACAGAATTTTGCCAAGAAAATGCACTGGTCATAGCAAACACCCTCTTCCAACGACATAAGAGACAACTTTGCACATGGACATCACCAGATGGTCAATACCAAAGTCAGATTGATTATATCCTTGCAGCTGAAGATGGAGAAGCTCTATACAGTCAGCAAAAACAAGACAGGGAGCTGACTGTGTCTCAGATCATGAACCTCCTTATTGCCAAATTCAGACTTAAATTGAAGAAAGTAGGGAAAACCACTAGACCATTCAGGTATGACTTAAATCAGATCCCTTATGATTATACAGTGTACGTGACAAATAGATTCAAGGGTTAGATCTGATAGACAGAGTGCCTGAAGAGCTGTGGATGGAGGTTCATGACATTGTTTAGGAGGCCATCTTCAAGAAAAAGAAATGCAAAAGGGCAAAATGGTTGTCTGAGGAGGCCTTACAAATAGCTGAGAAAAGAAGAGAAGCTAAAGGCGAAGGAGAAAAGGAAAGATATACTCATCTGAATGCAGAGTTCCAAAGAATAACAAGGAGAGATAAGAAAGCCTTCCTCAGTGATCAATGCAAAGAAATAGAGAAAAACAATAGAATGGGAAAGACTAGAGATCTCTTCAAGAAAATTAGAGATACCAAGGGAACATTTCATGCAAAGATGGGCACAATAAAGGACATCAATGATATGGATCTAACAGAAGCAGAAGATATTAAGCAAAGGTGGCAAGAATACAGAGAAGAGCTATAGAATTTTTACAAAAGGTCTGCTGAAAATTTGTTTTGTTTTGATTGGTATTGTGTACCCTGCAGCCCAGAAACTCCCTCATGATAGTAAGATGGGCCGTTATAGGACCTTATGTGTTTCCAGTCACTGTCCTTCCTTCCTTCTTGCATATGTCTGTTGTCTTGTAAATAGCATTTCACTTATTTTCACTTTGAATTTTTGGGGTGTCTTGGACAGAATAATAAATGTTCTCATGATTCTATCTTGGCCAGAAGTGGAAGTACTACAGCAGGCTTTTGATAAACAAGAGTAACATCTCTTGAGAAGGAGAATTGGTAACAACATAGAAGGAGGATTAGAGCAGAAAAGGTTTTGGAAAGGGCCGTCACTAAGGAAGCAAACTGCTAATATGAGAAAGAAACAAGAAAGATTGAAATGAAGGCAGCTGTAACTGGGAAGGAGATAATAGTTGAGTTAGGCAGGCAGAACTGATAGAGCTCGGTAACTAGTTCAGTGTGTCTGTTAGCCACTCAATCATGCACAGCTCTTTGTGACCCCACAGACTGGAGCCCCCCAGGCTCCTCTGTCTGTGGAATTCTCCAGGCAAGAATACAGGAGTGGGTGGCCATTCCCTTCTGCAAGGATCTTCCCGACCCAGGGATCAAACTGGGGTCTCCTGCATTGCAGGCAGATTCTTTACCAGCTGAGCCACCAGGGAAGGCCAATATGGAAGTTCATTGTGGAGGATGCTAAAGGGAGAAGTCAAGATGACTTCAGGGGTTAGGTCTTGTATAACATTTATTTCTGTTGTGGTGCAGAGTCTGGGTGCCTGTGTGTGGGATGTGATTGATTGGGCCCTCCCATTTTATAAATACTACTACGATGTTCCAGAACCAGTTAATTACTCATTTAATATTAATAGTTCTTTCTTACTTTGCAGTTCACTGTTGTTGTGATACATTAGTGGGTAATAATTCCTATTACAGAAGTAGTCTACTTCATCCAGCAAAGAGTTCTCTAAGACACTTTTAGTCAGTTTAAGTGTTTATAGATGATTCTTTCTTTGATAAAGAAGCTTTTAAAGAAGGCAAGACAGAGACAGTATTCAGAGTCACTACTGATTTAAGTCAGGTAAAGTGAAGTGAAAAAAAAGGAAATCTTAGAAATGATGAGATAAGTAGTGAGAAAAATAGGAATCATGGTATAAAATCTCAGAGACATCTTTTCAGGATCTTGCACTATTCGGAGTTACAGACATAAGGAAAAATGCTGATTAGATGGTACAGTTATTAAAATGTGTATGGTAAGTTATGATAGATGATTTACTTTTTAGAGCTGTCAGTGATTGAAGTTTAACAGGTTGATTTGCCATTGTTTTTATGAAATCAAATATATTTTATTTTCTGAAAGTAATTAGCATAGAATTTATCCTCCAACAGATAGGATTATGGAATATAGTTGTTCCCTCCTTCTGTAATGGTGGCCTTTCCACTCTTGAAGAAATGTTTCTCAGAAGAAAATACCTCATTTAGACCAACACTTGATAGGTAAATGAGAGAGATTATAGTCCCTGTCTCCATAGGTCTTATGATCTAATAACTTCTTATCTCCTCAAACTTACATTTATAGTTTTTGTAGACTTAATTTTTGTTTAATTAAAGTGTTCCTTAATTAAATTTCTGTTTTAAAGTAGGCTGACCCCATTTGTATTTTTTTTCTTGGTTTAAATTTATTTGAAGTGAGTATGGCAATAGGCTGGTCTAAGGTAGTTGCTGTTCATTAACCTCATTTTGAGTAGCCATCTCATTTTATGAACTTACTAGATGTTTTTGTTCTTGATCATTCTAGTTTTTCTCCACTCCTCCCTCCCCTGTGGGTTGTTTTTTTTTTTTTTTGGACTAGAGTGACTGCCCTGGTACGGTAGGGTTGGTTTCTAATCTAATATGCACAGATCCTAGGAAGACATTAGACAAAGTCTCATGACATGGAAATAGGTTATGCCCAAAGGTTGATGATTATTGAGGTAGTTAGGAAAATGGACTCTGTTACTTAATCAACCCTGATTTGAGTCTTCTCTTTGCAGTTTGTCATTTGTATGATGTTGGCTCAGGGTTCTTTATCTCTCTTGAGCTCGTTTTTTATTTTTTTTTAACTTTTTTCGTTCCATCAAAAGAGGAATGACAATGTCTTCTCCACAGTTATTGCAAAGGTTGAATGAAATGATGCATGTGAATTGCTTAGCATAATGTCTGACATAGATAATGCTCAATAAGTGTTAGCTATTATTTCATTTAACTTCTTGAAAAAATACTAAGAAAGAAAGAGGGGTTGGATTTATGGATCATAGAAGATAGGGGAGGCTACCTGTTACTTAGATGACATTTTAAAATTCAGAAAGCCCTCCACCTCCTGAATGAAATAGAATGCCAGATTTCAGAGACATGAAATCTGACAATCTTAAATTTTGAACATTAGATTGAAAAATTCAGTGGTACTAATGTAGGAAGGGAGAGGTCTACTTTAATAGCAGTTCCTGTTGAGGTTGTTTTTTTTTTTTTTTTGACGAGGTCAACCTAGGATCACAGTGGTACACATGGAATAATAGTATTATTGTAGTCTTAATTGGTTAACGTGTCATTGTAATTACTGTTGTTTTTTTTTTATTCTGGAATCCATCTTTAAAAAGGAGCATGGGTACATGAAGGCAAGAACTTAAGGATCAATTATTTATTCTGATGAAGCAAAGACTTGCAGAGTGGGAGATGCTGAGCAGCCACCTTCAGTAGTCCTTCCTGTCTCTGAAGGACTGTAATCTGGGAGAGTTGACTCTGTGTAGCCCCAGCAGCTGGCTCTTCTGCGGCTCTGGAGTTGAGGACCAGGGTTCAAGTTCTACATGTGACACTGAGTCATGACTTCAGTGGCATCACTTAACCTCTCTGAGCCTCAATTTCCTCAACCATATAAAACAGAGAGTAAAATCACTCCATAAGGAGGTTATGAGGTGTCATTGAGTTACTGTGTGTGAAAGAGCAACTCAGATTTATGGTTGTCATTGCCTCGAATTGTTCTAGAAGGCGCTGAATCAGCTCTCTCTTTGGAATGATTCTAATAATTAGAGCCATTCGATGGAGAAATGAGCTTTCCCCTAATGCCAAGAGCCAAACAAAGGCCACGTCGTCGTATGAGGGCTTTTTAGAAACTTCTGTGTAGAATAGAAATTTGTAAGAATACTTTGAGGGGAGATAGGGTGTTTACCCTGTTTATTGCTCTCTCTAGGGCACCCAGCACCATGCTAGGCACATGGTCTGTGTTTGGTAGGTGTTTGTTCACTGAGTGAATGGAAATTTCCCCCTAACACTCACATTGTGTTCTTTGTTTAGCATCACTCTTTCCTTGTATTTAATGTTCATGTTCTTCTCCCAGATGTTCTTGTTTACCTTTACATATTTTAAAATGGATATTTTGACAGTAAACTGAAGCAACCACTTGTAGTTCTTTCTGTTCAGGCACATTTACTGAAGACAGGGCAGAGAGAAACTATTGATGTAATTGTCAGTGTGAGGCATTATGAGAGCTGTTTTTCCACAAGTTTGGCCATTTAATAAGATTTCTTGTTTCTCTACTTCTGTAAGTGTTTTCAGTAAGTATCTGCTTCTGTAAGTATATATAGACACTTTTAAGAGAGGACGCCTTATACATCCTCCCTTAAGAATCCACGACCTTATACCTAAAATATTTCCGTGAGATTACATTCCCAAGAACCTCATAACAATGGTTGCCTCTGAGGAGGGAATTTGGAGATTGGAGACACCACGTTACTGTACTGGTTGAATTTTTCAACCATATGTTTAGTTAATTTCTTAACTATATACTTTATTACTTTGAAAAAGTGAGATGACCCAGAGAGAGAGAGAGAGAGGGAGAGAAGTCGCTCAGTCATGTCTGACTCTTTGCGACCCCATAGACTGTAGCCCACCAGGCTCCTCCGTCCATGGGGTCTTTCAGGCAAGAGTACTGGAGTGGGTTGCCATTTTCCTTTCCAGGGGATCTTCCTGACCCAGGGATCGAACCCAAGTCTCCTTCATTGCAGGCAGACGCTTTACTGTCTGAGCCGCCAGGGAAGCCAGGAGATGACCCAATGATGCCATAATTCAGTAGATACTAGGCCATTTGACTAAGCTTTTCAGACAATTTCTGCTTATATTTGTTTGCTGAGTTTTTCATGGGACAGTTTGTCTTTTTCTTGCCACATTATATTAAAAAAAAATTTTTTTTTTTCCCCCAAATAGATACTGATTTAAGTGAAATAGATTTCACTTGGGGAGTGTTGCAAAGTACACAAAAGTTAACTGTAAAGTAACCTTCATTTATTTAGAGTCTACTATGTTTAAGACATGCTGTGGGGTGCTTTACCTACATTCTCATTTAGTTTTTTCAGTGTTCACATGAGGTTTAAGCCCCGCTTCCTTTTTTGTCTTTGCTGCCATAAATTCATGCAAGAGC
The DNA here is from genome assembly GCF_054371585.1 of Giraffa tippelskirchi. Taxonomy (NCBI): domain Eukaryota; kingdom Metazoa; phylum Chordata; class Mammalia; order Artiodactyla; family Giraffidae; genus Giraffa; species Giraffa tippelskirchi. The sequence continues at coordinate 62,211,092 of NC_137280.1, forward strand.
TTTGATGTTGAACCAGAAGTCAAAGCCAGGCTTTGTTCTTTAAGCCTCCTGAGCCTTCTTCAGCCCCCACACTATTATCTAAAACTTGAGCACAGCCAAGGACTTGAAAACCAACGAGAAATGGCAGTCACTGAAACTATGTTGGCTGGGATGCTGCTGTAAATATTACATACTGCCTTGAATTCACTATTTCTTTCCAGTCTTCTGGGGATGAGATAGGAACAAATGGACAGGAAGGGTATAGATAGGAAAAGGATCTCAATCATGTAAAAGACAGACTTGACCTTAAAGATTCAAGGACCTTATAATAGCTAGCCAAAAGAGGTCTATGGATATGTTTTAAAATGATAGATGCCCATAGCCTGGCATTCATAGTGCTTTTGTTGACTGGTGAAGACTAAGATTGTATCCAGAGATTGAGTTCTAAATTTTATTCTCCATAGAATTCACTTCAAGCAATATTTTGAGTTATACCTTTATCATGGTGGTTTATAGATACTAACTACACAACCTAAGGAATATTTATCTATATAATGAAAGGTGGTTGCCATTGCTCTGGGATAGAATTATTTAAGTCAGTCTCTCTTTCACTTTCTCTCACTCTTAAAAGAAGGTAATGTTTAGGAGAATTTCTTAGACCAGAGAACCAATTTTTCATTATTCCATGACTTTTGCATGAAGTGTGTTTTACTTATTTGTGTGTAGTAGTTCAGACACTATTGCACATGCCTTCCATGCTCTTGGTCAGACCTGAGGTCAGATCCTAACTCTACCGTTTACTAACTGTGTGACTTGGGACAAATGATTTAGCCTGAGTGAGCATCAGTTTCCTTGTCTTGAAATGATATTTACCAAGACCTCATTGACTCTGTTGTGACAGAGGATGAGGGGTGTGTTCAAAGTGCCTGGCATGTGGTCAGTGAAGAGTTAATCTATGTCTTCTCTGTTCATTCCCAGGGCTTTTGTGTGACCATTTAAACTCTGTAGAGGTGGAGAGGACCGAGGGCATTTGTCTAGCCTCTACACAAACCGGTGAACATCTGATGCACACTAATGCTTCCAGACACAAGTCACATTTACCCCCTAACCTGTTAAACCTTTCCTCCCTGACATGGACAGTGTTAGCCACTCCTTCTTGCTTCAGAGTGTATCCACCTCTGCCTGGCTTGTAGTAAGTGCTTAATAAGCATTTGCTAGGTGAGTGAGTTTTCTGGACAGTGGGTGAGTGGGTGAGTGGGTGGATGTGTGGGAATGGGGAATTGTTGACAAAGCTTCTCATAGCATATTGTAGTCTTGTGGGTTTATATTAGTGCTTTGGGCTCACATTAGCCAAAACAGCTGAGAGAGTTGAAGGGATGAACTTCACTGGCTACTTTTTGGTTCTAAAGGCTAAGTGCTTTCATCATTTAGACTAACTACATTTGTAGTGTAGTTACCCATTCTGTAATTATTATAATGATAGATAATATTTTGTGAGTGCATACTGTGGGCCAGGCCCTGTGCTAAATCAGTTTAGCTACATTTTCCCACGTAGTCCTCATATTGGCTTTATGAGTTAGGTACTGTTATTGTACCCATTAGACAGAAGAGGAAACTGAGACTCATAGTTACGTGCCAAAGAATACACAGCCAGCAAGTAACATGACCTGGATTTGAATGTAAACTGACTCCAGAACTGTCTCTTTGAGTTACTGTATTATACAACTTCCCTCTTCTGTATTACTATGATAAGAAAATTGTACAGATGGGTATAGATGATTGTAAAGGTCAATATTTCACAGAGATTTCCCCGATATTCCCTAAGCTTGTGAAAGAAGCAGTTGCTTACCAGTTGGTGTCATAAACTGTTAAACTCTTCACTATAATTTCTGGTAGGAGGCAGTTATGTAATGTGGATTCCGTTTTAATTTTACCACAGGAATATCTGTGAGGAGGCATAATGGTGACTAAAGTACAGTGCAGTGAGAAGTAACCAAGTTTCTATTAAATATTGCTCAAGCAGTGAGTAAGTCATTAAATTCGACTTCTGATGAATATATATAATGATTGCTTAATACTGGGCTGCCAGGAAAAACACACACACACCCCCACTCATAGAGGTAGGTGTGTGTGTCATATATTAATATGTTGCTGGAGATAGTTGGAGCTGTATTTTAAAAGAGGAAGGGGCTTTTTTTTCCCCACAGGAGGAAGAGGCAGTCTGGTTTATACTGTCATTTATTTGAGTTTATCCAAAAAGAAGATATTTCTTGGTTACAAAATAATGGAAGAATCAAGTTTTAATTTGAAGAGATTAGGAAATATTTATTCCCTATTTCCTGTTTCAGAAAGTAAAATCACATGTACCACCTGTTCTAGGAAATTTAAAACGTAAACCAGGCCATTCTCTGCCTCCTTTCCTTCCTTCCTCCTTGCCAAATGGACACATATACTTTATGGCACTGAACATTTATCAGATCCTTCTGAGTGTGTGGTTCATGTTGAACTGGAGTCAGCAACCCCCGTAAAACACTGAATGGCTGCTTTGTCTTGGTATTTTACTAATAAAATGCATGGCGTTGAATTTTATTCAACGCTATGTAATTGGTCTTGTTCCTGTTCAGACATGCCTATACATGACTTGGTAGAATAAAAAAACACCTGATTCTGCAGTATTTGTTTAGGACAAAATTTCAGGAAACAACTTGAGTATGGGCAAAAGAGCTGTTGAATCACAGGCAGAACGTTGGAAGGAATAAGTAGGTGAAATTTGTCTTGAGGGTGTGCCTCCCAAAGACACCCCCCACCACACACACGCACATGTGTCCTTGTTGTAAAGGTAAAGGGGTCTTATGGACCGAGAAGGCATGAAGCATTTGGTCCTGTTCTTGAGACGAGGGAGGATTCTGGAAGAGGACCCTGGGTCTGGGATCATAGAAGAGATATCTGGTGGTGTAGGGAGGTGGCCTAGAGATGAACTGGGATGGATGTGCTACGGGAAGGAGGAGGGCAGGAGTCTGCTTTTTCATGTCTGTTTCACTGAAGGCAGTTCTACTGAAGACTTGAAGGACAATGAGGGAACTTATTTGACTCTGGGTGCTGTGTGCTGTCAGACCTTTTTCAGCTGTGCTTCCCAAACCTTGGGGCTAGGCCTCTGGGAAGAGAAGTTACTTCTCTCCAGTGTGCCCCTTAGGCTGCTGCTGAGGATGGCTGTGGCTTGGGAGGGGCCTTGTTTAGAGTAATTGATCATGAAGCTGCATCTCTTAGTGGCATCACTTCACCTTCCATTCTTGCTGAACTGGTCGCTGTGGTGTGGAAGGAAAGCTTGACCGGTCTGTTGACCATGCCCATCTGGACTTGGGGAGCCAAGACAGAGAATCTTCTCTATCCCTGTTTTTTTCACCAGCGGCCAAGAAAGTGGTATTATATGGAGTGAATAAGGTGGGAATAGACACCAGACAATCTTGGAACTCACCCTGGATAAACTCTCATGAGTCCGTATTGTGCCGCATCAAGAATTACCATATTGTTAAAGGCTTGCAACCTACATTATTTAGCCACAGAGGACCTGGAATTTGTCTCACTTGAGTCTGCTGACATCTGTAAAAATAGCTAGTCGGTCTCCTCCCTTCCTGTCCTCCCTGAGACCTCTCTCTTCTCCCTCATTTTGCCTCAGTCTTTCACTTTTGAGACAACCCGCATGGATTGCTAGTTTTCATACAGTTATTTTGCTTTCATATTTGGTTCCTGTCTCGGCCATCATCTTCTTCTCATTGAAATCTCATGAATTTTAAGTTGAATTTGATTGCAATACAACATCACCCATTTCTGCTTAATGTACTTTATGTAACATCTAACTTCAATGCCTTATCCGACACTTTAAGAGAGAATAGTATGGTCATAATATTGCTGTTAGTGCATTCTGACATTGGGTAACAGGTGACGTGTCTAATGATTAGCGTGGCTGCCAAGATTGCATAATTACAGGTTTGTATGACTTTAGGGGAATCATATATAGGGCAACTGCCTCCATTCAGATAAACATTAGATAAATATCAGAGCACTTCAGCCTAAAAAGAAGCCCTCCTGGGAGAAATAGCAATAATCTCAGATATGCAGATAACACCACCCTTATGGCAGAAAGTGAAGAAGAACTAAAGAGCCTCTTGATGAAAGTGAAAGAGGAGAGTGAAAAAGTCGGCTTAAAGCTCAACATTCAGAAAACTAAGATCATGGTCCCAACACTTCATGGCAAATAGATGGGGAAACAGTGGCTGACTTTATTTTTGGGGGCTCCAAAATCACTGCAGATGGTGATTGCAGTCATGAAATTAAAAGACGCTTACTCCTTGGAAGGAAAGTTATGACCAACCTAGACAGCATATTAAAAAGCAGAGACATTCCTTTGCCAACAAAAGTCCGTCTAGTCAAGGCTATGGTTTTTCCAGTAGTCGTGTGTGGATGTGAGAGTTGGACCTAAAGAAAGCTGAGCACCGCAGAATTGATGGTTTTGAACTGTGATGTTGGAGAAGACTCTTGAGAGTCCCTTGGACTGCAAGGAGATCCGACCAGTCCATCCTAAAGGAGATCAGTCCTGGGTGTTCATTGGAAGGACTGATGTTGAAGCTGAAACTCCAATTCTTTGGTCACCTGATGCAAAGAACTGACTCATTTGAAAAGACCCTGATGCTGGAAAAGATTGAGGGCAGGAGGAGAAGGGGACGACAGAGGGTGAGATGGTTGGATGGCATCACCGACTCAATGGACATGGGTTTGGGTAGACTCTGGCAGTTGGTGATGGTCAGCGAGGCCTGGCGTGCTGCAGTTCATGGGATCACAAAGAGATGGGCACGACTGAGCGACTGAACTGAACTGAACTTCTCGAGTTTGCCAATGAACAGGAAAAAAACAAAATGAAACAGAAACCGTCTCTTAAGAATGGGTTTCATTCTGTGGTCCTTCCTGGTCTACATAACACTTTGTCAGTTCTTTGAGTTCTATTAGCAGTCCATAGTGCTTATTAGCAGTCCATAGTGATTGGGATTTTGCTGAGCCAGATCACTGGCAGATTTGCAAGAGGCCAGCCACTGTACTGGCATACTTACAGGAACAGTTATAATTATCCATGCCCTCTGGACTTAATTTGCAGAGGCAGGGTTAGGGGGACATATTTCAGCTAGTTCTTGAACTAATTTCTTGGAGCATTTTCTTAATTGGTGTGCCAGATGTGTTACACGGGACTCACCAAGTCTCCAGGAGACCTCCCCACCTATTTATTGGCTTGTAAATGAATGTTCAAGTGTATCACTTAGGTTCACTTGATTAACACAAGCAAGAGTTGATTTAATACATTAATGCTCTTTCAGTGGCATCTAAGAAATGCTAGACTCCCAGACCCCCGCTTGGCTAGGGAGGACGGTGGCAAGAGTACTGGAGCGGGTTGCGGTTTCCTTCTCCAGGTGATCTTCCCGACCCAGGGATCAAACCCAGGTCTCCCGCATTGCAGGCAGACGCTTTACTGTCTGAGCCACCAGGGAATCCCTGGCAAAGGCTTGGAGTAGAAATGGTTTTGACCCTGGGCTCCACTCAGAAGTATGTCTGCATGTGAAGCCTTCCCAGGCTCTTCCCTCCCCTGAAACAGTTCTCTGCTGCTGCCCTGGCATGGCTGCCGCTTCCTGCTCTGTGCTTGCTGCTGCTCTTGGCCTGGTTCTGGTGGACTTAGCAGCTGCTAGAAGAGCTGTTACTCTCTGAGCATTCAGTGGATGACTTGGTTGCTTTTATAAAGCCCCTCCAGTTAGCCTTGGTGATGGGAAAGATCACTCTTTTCACCAGTGTTAAAACTTCGTAAGGGGAATATCATTTTCTCTTTGTTACCGATTTCCTCTTCCAAGGAATTTGGGAAAGCTTTTCCCCTACCAGGCTCGCCCAGGCACAGTTGAATGACCTTGACCAGTGTCCTACTTGGAACAGGCAACCCGGAGCTGAGATGAAGCTAGCTGGGGGCCATGACTTTCTCCCCAGTCCCCCCGCCCTCAGGATTTGTTCCCTAGATATTCATGGAGAGGTTAGAGGTGCTTGTCCTTGTGTTGAAGCACCTTTTAGCACGGGGAGGCTAGTGTGCATACTTTGCAGCTGGAAGGTCTGCGTGCCGAGGCCGGACTGCCGCTCACTACCATGTGTCCTTGAGTGAGTCAGTACTTCAGCTGCATGGTGCTTCAGTTTTCTCATATAAAGTGGAGATAAAACTACCTTTCTCTTAATGCTGTGAGGTTTAATATAAACACAGTGTGCTGAGTGCATCTTGGCTCATAATGTAAGTGCTTACTAATTATTAGCTACAGCTATTATTATTACATGTATTTTTATCATTGCAGTTACTTTCCAGGCTTGCAGAGGTGTGGTACAGTAATATTTTCCTCTCTGAGCTATGTCATTCAGTGAATTTTAACCTCATTTTTGTAATGCCCCTGCTCCCCACCGTGCTTTGGGGCCAGCCTTTTTCCTATGGAAAAATCACAAAATAGAATAGACAAATACATTTATATTACATATCTTCTTTACATTTGAATTCAATTGAATATCAGGGGCAGGACAATTTTTAGTTTGGTCAAAGTTTAATTTTCAAATTTATTATATGATGGTTGTGTAAGAATATTGTTGTATTTCTTTGTTGGATCTCAAGAACACTAAGGCATTGTTTGTACCCTCAAATGGATTAAAATCTGTTTGGAAAAATGAGACAAATTCATATAGGAAAACAAGATTGCTTATGGTTCAAAGTGCCAAAGTATCAAGTACAGTTGTTAAGATAAATTAAATGAGATCCTTCTAGGCTGGTAGAGTTTAAAAGTAGGCAGGGCTTGATCTCAGCCCTCGAAGGGTGGGTTGGATTTGGTTGGTGTGGGTTTTTAGGAAGAGCTGTCCCTGTAAGAGTGGGAGAATTTGGATAGCGGAATTATATACTGTGGAATAAAGGATCAAGGGACCTCTAGCTACTCAGTCCCTCTGCCCCTCTCCCTTCCCCAGCCACTTTTTAGTCACCAGCCCACTCCCTGTCATGTGCTTATCCATCTTTTCCTCCTGAGTTGTTTGGGACTTTGTTTAGACTTTTGCATACAACACTATGCTCTTTCCCCACCTCAGTTCTTTAGTAGAACAAGACACATTCCGTGTACCTTTCTTTGCCTGGTATTTCTGAAGCGTGAACACAAATAAAAAAGAGGTTATTGTAATAATAAGGGAAATGGGGGTTAACAACTGCTTGATATGGATGTTTCTCATGGCCTCCTTTCCAGATGCCGTTGTGGGAGTCTCTTCTAGTTATTTTCTACTGTCTCTGGTCTCTCCAAGCCCTTTTCTCCAGCAGGTCAAAACATTGACTTGAGGCTGAAGTTATCTGACTGAGCATCACCTCCAGGTGTGGCGTGGTTCTCAGTTCTTTTCAGGAGTAGCTTCTTGCTCTCTTCCCATGTTTTCTCTTTGTTGCCTCGGGCTGCACTGTTCATCACTTAGGTTCTTTAGCTTGTCCCGACATTCTTGAGCCTTAGTGGAGGCTGCGTGTGCCCAGTTGGCCTCCTTAGATGCTTCCTCTAGGCTTCCTGCCATCAAATCCTGGCCCAGCCATCATCGCTTAGGTTCTCCTTTGCAGGGAAGGTCTCCTTGGCCTTGTATTTAAAATTGTCATCTAATTCAAGTCTTGCTATTATCCATGGGCCCTTGATAATAAGAGCATCATCCTGCTTACTTTGCAAACTTGAATGTCAAAAGCACATTTGTAAGTGCTTTCAAAAATTAACTCAGTTCTAGAGGAAGGTTGCCAACATTATGTCAATTCCTACTGCTTTAAGCCCCTGACAGATTTTTATTTCTTATATTTGCCCCCGATACATCCTTTAGAGAGTTTCTATTTAGGTTGAAGTTTCCATTAATTATTGAATTTTTTAGAAAGCAGTTTATGCTTGTAGTCTTTACTCAGATTTCCAGCTTTACCCACTTTTTTCAATGGTCTCAAAATAAGAATCCGTTACACATAAAATACACTGATTTCTTTAAGAAAACAAACAAAAAATCCTGCACCATTATTTCCTTTAATTAGATAAAGCTTGTGTGAAACCAGGGGCCTACTTCTCTCTTTTTAAAAAGATTTTCTTTTTTTTTATATGTTTCATTATTTTAAATGAGAAAAAACTAAAAAAAAATTTTTTTAACTAAAAAAACCTTAAATTATAGGTCAATTCCAAACTCCTAACCAATTTGCTGAAATGTAAATATATACAGTAAAATACTTATGTAAGTCACAACCCATCATCATTAGGATATGGATTGTTTAAAATTCTCTTTCTGATCATCAAGCAATTAATATGATTTTTGACAAACAGTTGCTATATTATGGCAATAGAGACATGTTGGTACTAGCAACAGCTAAGCAACATGTCTCTTTCATTGATGTTTGGACATTTTTGAATAGTCTTACGATTTTATTTGGTATATGACTTGAGACCTTTCTCATACCATTTTGTTTAAAATTTGTATTTAATTTTGTGAATGTAAATACAGTTTTTTTTCTTATATAAACCCTGCTCCTTCCCACTCCTCAAAAAGAAAAACAAAAAACTTATGTAGAGGTATACATATATTCTGTGAAGTCTGGGTGTTATAAGCCAAGAAATACTCTACTAAAAGCATGTTAACCCAGGAGATATTTTAAGGAATGTGTTTATTATTGACTATTGTAAAACTAAAGCATAATTTAGAAGTCTAGGAAATAATTTCTTAAAAGCCAAATGTAAGTGGGTTTTACATTATTTTATAACTTTGAGCTGGACAGTTGTATTGTTCTTCAGGGGAGACAGGAATACTAACATTGGTCTGAGTTAGGGTATTTGAATGAAGAATCTTTGAGTGTGTGCATCCCTAAATGTGATTTAAGGACACCAGTTTTATTTGCATTTCTTTCAGCTTTTTAAATGCTAACATTTTTTATTATCCTGTGTTCTCTATCTTTTCCTGATCTGTTAAATTGTGTTTCTAGAGTTTGGGGAAAATTTTTCTTTTAAGCACTTTTAATATCATTTCACTTTTCCAGTCTACTAGTCACTTTATAACCCTCTTGTTCCCTGAGGGTTTTTTAATTTTTAAATACAGTAAACACGGTTGTTTCATGCTCTGACCGATACCTGAAACATTTGGGAATCTATTTCTGCTGTGGCTTTTTGTTACAGTTTTTGAGAAACATGTTTGTTCTTTCTCTCTCTCTGCTCTCTGTTGTGCCCAGTGGCCAAGGCCAACCTCCCTACAGCCTGGAGGAGCAGGGTGGGCTTATTAGTCTAGTTCATCTTTATTCTGAGGAGTGGGAACCCTCAACTTACTAGGGGAATGTATGCAACTTTGGTATCCTGTGTTCTGCTTCTGGTTTGGCCCTGGTTTTTCTTACTATCTTGTGACTTTTGTTTTTAAGGAGATGTCTTTTTTTCCTGTTTTATCCAATATTTTAATTGTCTTCAGTAGGAGGATTGGTCCACATAACCCAGGCTACCATTACTAGAAGTGAAAAATCTTCCTTCTTTGATCTTTAATGATACTGTAAGGTTCTTGTGCAGATATATAACTGACCTGCTTTAATGGATGTTGGAACTGAGGCTGAGAAAAGTGTAGTGGTTAATTTCAGACTGTCCAGGTAGTTGGCATAGCCTGAGACTCGTGTGTCTGAGTCTACATTTCCGCCTTTGAGCCTTTTTCTATTGGCCATCTTCTTCAGATTTTGAATGAACCAGGTGTATATTGAAGACATTTTAAAAGATGTAATACTTTTGCAAAATCATTTACATAGGCCATTGACTACAGCTTTTCCCAGATATGGCATTTTAAGTGAAAAACAATAATTTATTTCCCTTTTATTTTTCAGCTGAAGTGAGTAGTGAATACAGTATGGATAAGGCAATGGTTGAATTTGCAATGATGGATCGGGAACTAAACCATTATTTAAAGGCTGTGCAATCTACAATAAACCATGTAAGTTTACACCACTCACCTGGTTATATTTGGTTACAAGTGACTGACTTAGAAATAGAAACACAAAATCAAAATTCTTTTCTAACCTTTAATATTTTCTTATCCTTTCTGTGGTAGCTATTAATCTCTTCTTAATCAGGAAGTTCATAGAATAGAAATCTTAACTATTTTCCTAAATAGGTCACCTAGATTTAATTAGGATATTACTGTTTAGATTTCCTTGCATTTTTTGGTCTCAGATTTTATTAGCCTAAGCCCCCTTTGAATGTGAGTAGTTTTTTATAAAAAACTAAAAACCGCATAGAACTTGTTCTTATTGTTACATTTGTTTAAGCATACAATTTAGACCAGGTTTGGTTACTCATTCTCTAGCTGTAACTAATATGTAGCTATTGCAAAATTCATAGAATCAGATAATAGGGAAGAGTTTTAGAGCAAGTTTAAAAATAAAGAAGCTTGGCATTTCGTTTTTTCCAGAAGCCAAACTTATCTTTGTTGGCTCCGGCTATCACAGGAAAACACATAAAGCAGTTAAGGTGGGAACATAGCAACATCCTTTTCAGCAGTACTGTGTTGAGTAAGAAATGAGCAATATGATTGCAGTAATGTTTCTGAGAAGTGCTTTGTCCTCTGAGCAGTGGAAACTCCCCTTTGAACTGATTTCATATACCTGTGTAATAGGATGTCTTGTACTTCTGGTTTCTTTATTTGCTTTTTCTTACTTATATCTATGGGAAAATTCTAAAACTCAATTATTTTACAAGATTAGCTGCTGTTCAGTGGAAGAGAAATTTTTGAATATGATTTAATGCTTAAGCCATATTTAAGTGAGTATTACGTAGTTATATGTTCGTGATTATATGCCATTTTTCTGAGTTTTTTTGTCTTTAAAATTTTGTTTTCTCCTTTTTTTCTTTTGATGGTTAATATTTACTAAGTGTAGCATTTGTGACTATCTTAAGAATGTCTGCTTATATCCAAGTTATACACTCATTCAATTTATACAGTTCTGGTGTTTCTAACCATTGTGACTGTCTTTGGACTGTGAATATTTCTTCCATAGGAAAATATGAAAGTGGTATCATGTCTGGTCTTTGAAAACTGATAGCAATGATTTTCGACTCCAGTTGACCCCTAGAAGCAGCCAGTCCCTACCCTACACTAAAGAGATTCTGATTTCATCAGTCTGTCTGGAGCAGGATTGGGGCACCTGTATTTTTAAAAACCCATTCTATTATGTATCCAAGGTTGACAATCACTGCCTTAAAAGAACAAGGCTGTTTTTATAGAATAAAGTGTGAAGTGAAATGAAAGTCACTCAATCGTGTCCGACTCTTTGCAACTCCACGGACTGTAGCCAGCCAGGCTCCTCTGTCTATGGAATTCTCCAGGCCAGAATACTGGAGTGGGCAGCTGTTCCCTTCTCCAGGGGAACTTCCCAACTCAGGGATCGAACCTAGGTGTCCTGAATCGCAGGCGAATTCTTTACTGACTGAGTCACCAGGGAAGCCCAAGAATAAAGTATATTTGCTACCAAAGATCAGAGTTAGACCTATGATATGGGCCGGTCCAGCATTGACCCTTACATTCCGTGGAAGTTATTTGATAGGCTTTTCTGCTTTAACCTTGATGTTTTGCAAAGGAAACAGCACAGTGTACATTATAGATAAGAAAACAGATTTTGAAAGTTGAAGAACTTAATGTGGATTTTTTTCCTATTAAACCTTAGGATTCACAGATACACATGATATTTTTATATAAAGAATTGGACTTTCCCCCCTTCAAAAAACTGAGTCTCTCGTAAAGGAAAAAAATGGAAAAGCAACCCTCCCCTCACACATATTCAGTAGTTAACAGCATTTCTTTCATCTTGAGACTTCATTCCATTACCCCCACCCTACTAAGCAGGAAAGATGGTGCTTGGAGTTTCATCCAGCATTTCAGCCCTAACCTCACCCTGCACTATGGAGCAACTTGGATTCAGTGATTCTAATGCTTGTCAGGATTGTCAGGAAGGTCCCTGATCTTTCATAAGAGGAGAAGACATGTTTAGTTGCAGTTTTTTCTTATGCAAAGTTGTGCTGTGTATATAAGCTTGATATGAGACCATGAATAGCAAATCATAATTCTGTAAGACTTCTAAGACCTAAAACCATATAGAGACATAGTGGGGATATGACCATTATTTTGAGGGAAATATTTTATTCTGTTTATATACTATTCACTGTTTACACAGTATGGAGTACTGTCTTACTGCTATTTTATTTTCTTGTTTTGGTAAGTGATAAAGAATGAATAGCAGCTTGAAAGGGGTCAGAATGGTATAGTTCTTTAGGAATAGAAAGGGTCTAGGGATCAGAAACTGTTACAACTCTGGTGCTCCCATTTTCCAAGTTATGATCATGGGTCAAGAAACTTAACCTCTTGGAACCTCATGGTCTTCATCTATAAAAGTCTTGGCCTGCCTGTTTCATAAGATTGTTATGTTAATCAGATTAGATACTGTGTATCAACACTCTGACATTCATAAAGTTTGATAGAGGTAAAGATACTGTGTTATTACAAACCTGGATTTCCAAACACACTCCTGAGAAAGGTGGAACAGGATCTTTCTTAAAAACAAGTCCTTTGCTCACTTTATTTCAGGGCTTTGAATTAAAACTTTTATTGGCTTTAACCTGTCCTTCTTTGGAATCCAAGAATCATATAGCATTAGATTTTAGCTGATTTACAATATGAGGTGTTTAGGATCTCTAAAACAAAGAAATTGTTTTAAATCAAATTATTAAGAAAGAATGGACTTCCCTGGTGGCTCAGTGGTAAAGAATCTACCTGCCAATTTAGGAGATGCAAGTTTGATCCCTGGGTTGGGAAGATCCCCTGGAGAAGGAGACGGCAACCCACTGCAGTATTCTTGTCTGGAGAATTCCATGGACAGAGGAGCCTGGTGGGCTATGGGGTCACAAAAGAGTTGGATGCAACTTAGCGACTAAACTACACAACAATTAAGAAAGAGTACAGATAATAGGAACCCCTATGAGTCCTGTTTCACTTCTGCTCTGTCATAGACTTTTAGGAATTGCAGTACTGCCATTCCTATATCCTTTGCCAAGATTCTGGTCCACTCTCTGGTCTTTTCTGTTTAAAAAAAATTTTTTAATCATCAAAAAGCATTGGAGTTTATTATTTAAATGAAGATCTCTCATTTGCTGTCATCTTCACAGAATTCTGAAGGCTACAAACCTCTGAAAATGTTTTCGAAGTTTACTTTGGAACCTTATAGGTGTGGCTCAATTTACCAGCCATCCCTGGGAAGTCCCTTTGACTTTCAACAAAGCACTCAGATTGCCTTTCTTTGTCCTTTGAGAAAATAGAGCTGCTATTTTCTACAATGCTTGAAGATTTTATTTGGAATCAGTATTTATTTCAGTGCTCTGAAACATGAAAAAAGAAAAGAAGTAAAGACTTTGTCCCAGCTGTTCTGTAGAGGGAATATTATGCAGTGAACACTAAAAAAACCAAAATTCACAGACAGTCCGTAAGTCATTTATAAAAACCTTCAGGGTAAATGGGTTATATACCTGTCATAACTCTTTAAAACATGTTAAACCACAAACAATTCAGTAGGAACTCTACGGAGATTTTCAATCATGAGACCACACATGTGATGAAAGTGTTTTGAAAGCTATAATGGCACATAGATATGCTATGATCCATTTACTTCTTTTATCTCTGTGACTACTAAGGAAAAACTTTTCTCAGTTTCATGTTGAGAACAGACTGATGTTCTGAACATTAGCTTTTGATGACCTAATGTTCCCTTTCTTGATTTCTAAGCTTTTATTATTTGAGCATCTTGAAGGGCACCATTGGCTGGCTTTTTGTTCTCAAACGTTCACTGAACACATGTTTTCTAAACACCTATATGCTAGATACTTTTCGGTGCTAGAATCTAGAGGTCAGTCAGCAAAGCCCACACAACCTCACCTTCAGAATGTCCGAAGTCTAGAGAGGGAGACAAAACATTTAACAAAGAGCAGTACAATCATTATTTAATGATTGTTTTGCTGTGTACTGCAAAGGGAAAATAAAGTTTTTAAGGAGAGTTATTAACTCAAGGGGCATAATATGCTCTGGGTAGTAGGTCGGTGGTTAGGGGACTCCTTCCTGATAAAGTGATATTTAATCTAAGATGAAAGTCTGATGAGCTTCAACATGGGGATCACGACATACAACTTCCCCTGTCTTTGTGACTTTTTGCATGAAATGGAAGCATCTTTTTTTTTCCTTCTCCTTGATGTCAGAGTTTCAAAGTGCCTTGATCAATACGAAGACTTAATTTGAGAAAATTGTCAGAGAAAGCCTGCTTTTATACATAGAAAGGTTAAAGTCTGTAGAGTAGCCGAGTAACCTACCTAAGGTTGGTCAAGGGTTCATTCATCTGCAGATGTGAGTGCCTGCTGTGAGCCAGGAACTGTGCTTATTAGTAAAGCAAGTTATGGCAGTAGTTGATTTATTAATAAGAATAACTTCATTACTGATACTCTTCTTCTCAAGCCATTTTACTGGTCATATGGATTATCCCTCTTGAAGTGAGACTCTTTTATCATGTATCGAAAAGTGAAAGTGAAAGTGAAAGTCGCTCAGTCATGTCTGACTCTTCTCGACCCCATGGACTGACTATACAGTCCATGGAATTCTCCAGGCCAGAATACTGGAGTGTGTAGCCTTTTCCTTCTCCAGGGGATCTTCCCAACCCAGGAATTGACCCCAGGTCTCCTGCATTGTAGTCGGATTTTTTACCAGCTGAGCCACAAGGGAAGTCCAAGAATACTGGAGTGGGTAGCCTTTCCCTTCTCCAGGAGAATCTTCCTGACCCAGGAATCGAACCAGGGTCTCCTGCATTGCAGGTGGTTTCTTTACCAACTGAGCTATCAGGGAAGCTGATTCCATGATCAAGAAGCCTTTTTCCGTATGTCAAATAAGCAGTGGTAATACTGTATACTGTGTACTTCTGGTTCTGGATTTGTGTGATGGTTTTAAACTAAACCTGGGGTCTGTCTTGTGGGCTTCAGAGTCCAGAAGGTGGGCAACAGCTTGATCCAAAGAGTCCTCAAATTGATTCTCAGGTAAGTTTTTTTTCAAATAAGACATGATAAAGAGTCCAACTGCTATCATGGGGATGGTCTTTGTAACTTTTTTATAACCTTAATTCTCATAGTGAAAAAGGATGTACCCCACCCCCACCAAGCTAAATAACAAATGGCCTAAGAGGTTCCTATTAGTTACAGATATTATTAACAGTGGTGAAATATTCATTTTCTCTGCTTTTTTGATGAGCAGTCTAACCCTGGAGTTTAGTAAAAATAACTAAAGCTTAAGATTTACATTATACTTTGCATTTTTTTAATCATGATACTTAATTGTGAGATTTTACTGTAACAAACTTCAAATCTTAAAGGAAATGTCAGATTTTACCCGTGTATGGTTCTTTCAGTATGTGCTGCTTGAACATCTTCCCTTATGGAAAACCCAGAGCATTTGTATTTTCTTCACCTTCCTCAGCTGCTCTCTTTTGTGCTGCTGCTGCTGCTGCTAAGTCGCTTCAGTCGTGTCCGACTCTGTGCGACTCCGTAGACAGGAGCCCACCAGGCTCCGCCATCCCTGGGATTCTCCAGGCAAGAATACTGGAGTAGGTTGCCATTTCCTTCTCCAGTGCATGAAAGGGAAAAGTGAAAGTGAAGTCGCTCAGTCGTGTCCGACTCTTAGCGACCCCATGGACTGTAGCCCACCAGGCTCCTCTGTCCATGGGATTTTCCAGGCAAGGGTACTGGAGTGGGGTGCCATCGCCTTCTCCGCTCTTTCGTGCTACGTGCGTCTTAAAGATTATCTAAGATTTGAAAGCATTTATGTCAGATTGCTACCACATAGTTCTTGCGGTTTTTAAAATCAGTTCTTTATAACAATTCCTACCAATTATAGAGGAGGAGGGTATTTTTCTTCTTAACCTGAGAGGGGCAGTTAGTTGCTGGATTGGCTTACTTGGGTTGTTCCTTATAAATCTGTTCATAGATATGCCCTGTGCATTGTGGCTTTTTTACTTGATAAGCTAACACGAACATTTTATCTGCCTTTGAAAGCTAGTATGTTGAGAGTTAGAAGAGTGGAAATATACCTCGTGTAAGTTGTTGAAACCAACACAATCTTAGATATAATAAATGAACAAGGTGGGTCAAAGGTATAGCTTACCTCAGCCTTGACATTATGCAACTAGTTTAGAATGTTTTTGATATATCGCTTCCTATTGCCTCCTCACCCTTCACCCTTCATCACCTGGTAAACTTTGCCTTATATATATCTTATTTTAAAGTTACTTTAACATCTTTTCCTTTAACATGAAATCTTATGGGGGATCTTGTAAGTTGGGAGTTACTTTTTTGGTTATACCAGATTTGGGGAGTCTTTCTCACAGAGAAAGCTAATGATTTATAGTATCTGAAGAAACTTCCAGGGCAGAGGATGTGATTTATTGGCTATGACCACTTGGTGACTGGATGTAAGAACGCACCTCGCACTGTGACTCATTGACAAAGGTAGAAGGAGGGATTGTAACACTGGGGCAGAAGATTCCTGAGCATGGGAGAAACGGCTCTTGTCAGGGAAGGGATGACAATGGAATTAGTGAAGAGCTCCTAGAACCAGGTGGGAAAGTACTGCGAAATCCTCTACTAGCCCTCCAGAACAGTGTGGTCTCTTAGAGCCTTTCCGTCCACGTTAACAAATGCTCCTTTCATCTCTAGGGATATTGCCCAGATGTGGTAATTAACCAGGGGAGAAAAGTTGATGTAGAGGGCTTCCCTCTTGGCTCAGTGTTGAAGAATCTGCCTGCCAAAGCAGGAGACACAGGTTCTATCCCTGGTCTGGGAAGATCCCACATGGCGTGGAGCAACTAAGCCCAAGCATCACAACTGTTGAGCCTCTGCTCTAGAGCCTGGGAGCCTCAGCTACCGATAACCATGTGCCATAGAGCCCGTGCTCTGCAACAAGAGAAGTCACTCACCGCACACCGCAACTAGAGAGTAGTCCCTGCTTGCTGCAACTAGAGAAAGCCCCTGTGCAACAACAAAGACCCAGCACAGCCAAAAAAAAAGTTGATGTAGATATTCACTGTTCGGCCTCTTGGCCCTGGAATGTGTCTCTTTCTATGATTATTGGTAATTAATTTCTATTCCATTCCTCTAGAACTCCCTCTGCAGTTCTTCCTAAATTAAGGTTGTCATTGGTAGCATTGTATCTAATACACAGCAAGAGTAAATCTGGGTATGGTGTTTCACTAATTGAGTTGCCTCTATAGGAAGGAATCGAGATCTAAAACTCTTAGATTCCCAAGTAATGTAGCTGCTAATTGGTGAACTTTCTGGTCTGTGTTGTATTAAGACTGATTATCATGGGTGGTTTATAGAAATCTGTCTTTGTGTTTTGTAAGTATCAAGTGTTGAATTTTATTCAGAGTTCTAAAACATTTACACTCCACTGGGCCTTAACGTGCCTCTCATGCAGCATTTTCAAGTTCGTTCCATAATGCTAATTAATCAGGATGTGAATAAATATAATAGGAAAAAAAGGATTTTGTGGTCAAATAAGTTTGGGGAATGCTTGATTAAAAGAATTTCCTTCAAGACTCCAAAGCCTTTAAGATGCTTTTGTGCATTGTGATTCTCCAAAGGAGGGTATTTAGTTATTTTCTAAACTTGTTTGAAAACCTCTTTGGGGAAGGACTGATACTTGACAGAACCCACTTTGGAAAATGCTTCTATTGTTTCAATCCTCGTTCCTTACAGAGGAGACTGAGAGATGATGGATCCAGCAGTGTGTGGTAGAGATTTCACGGCATCCAGGGATCTAGGAAGTACCTCAAACTCCCTGCCCAAAGTGGACCTACAGGATGTTTCTGTGCAGAAAATCAGGAATGGGCCAGACCTCTGAAAAGACTCTGCATTATTCCAATAGTGGAAAAAGGAAGGAACAGCTCCTTTTAAAAACATGCAGTGGTTGCTTGGCCATCAGAGCCTCTCTTTGAAGCAAACAAGACCCCATGTGTGGGGTATTGATTCAGAAAAGTGGGGGGAAGGAAATGTTCTCAAGGACTGGAAGAGAGGAAGGGATAGTATAGGCAGAAAGGACACCACAGCAGCGTGGAGAGGAAAAGCACATAGACTCTGAAAACCTGGTTCAGCACAACCCTCAATGCTTATTGAACACCTTGGCCTCGGTGGTACTGCGCAATGCTGACAGCTAGTTACCTGAATTCTTTAAATGATGTGAATATTCTTTAATACAGCAAGCTCTTGCTCATTTCTGACATTGGGCATAGCCTGCATTTAGCATCAAACCCTTGTTTTAGATAATCACTTGAGTCTCCTTCCACGTCAGACTTTTCACCATACTTGGTAAGTATTACAGATCTTGAGATGTTGGCCTTTCCCCACTATCTGGTGCTCGTGAACATGGGCTCACTGCAGAAGAGAGATGGGAGAATAGACTGAGCCACAGAATTGATCACCAAATGCTAAGACTCACTATAAAATGAATGCATTTGCCAAATGTGGAGTTGAAACAGCTGCTTGTTTATTAATCTCATAATTAAGTTGTTCAGTTAGTGCCAATAGTATGCTTAATTTAATGAAGATATAAAAGCCTCTTGACGTGTATATAAAGTAGGCTACAAAATAATATTAACAGTGAAATAGTTTGACACAGATAATACAAACATGCTTAAGAAATTCAGAGTAAGGGAAAAGAGCCTTTGCTTAAATTCTGGCTTTTCTACCCTTTAAGCCTCAATCTCTTTTTAAGTGAGGGTGATCAAATACAGGTCAGAGAGTTCTGGAAACAATGAAAAGTGATAGCGTGAAAGCAGCGAAAACAGTTCTGTCAAGGCTCATTTATAAAGTTGCTCAAAGAGTTCTGTAAAGGAGAATTCATTTCTTTTGATCAAATTTAAACAGTATCTGAAGAGGAAATTCGAGTTAACATTTAGAGAGCAGAGTAGGCAGCAGGAAACCATTGGGAAAGGCCAGAGGTGATTATGTCTTTGAGACGTTGAAGGAAGGCCCTCTTTCCTTAGGAGGAGTCTGCTGGTGATGGGGGCAGCGAGACTGTTAGGGGGAACTTGGTGCTCATAGTATTGTAAGCGGAAAGGATGGGGTGGAATCTGGTGGACCAAACCAGTGAGAAGCATGGCATTTGGCCAGTTGGATGTGAAGTCCCTTGGTCAGTAAGTCTACTTCTGTCTGCAGCAATGAAGCGATTGTGCCCGTTAACATATGCTAGTTAATGGCAGAGGGGGCCCTACTAGTTATAAGGACAAGCTGTGTGTGCTGTGCTCAGTCGTGTCTCTTTGTGACCCCATAAACTGCAGGCTGCCATACTCCTCTGTCCATGGAATTCCCAAACAAGAATACTGGAATGGGTTGCCGTTTCCTTCTCCAGGGGATCTTCCCAACCCAGGGATCAAACCTGTGTCTCCTGCGTGGCAGGTGGATTCTTGACCACAGTGCCCCCCGGGAAGCCCTATATAACATAGTATGAAGATGCTATAGCAAGGATCAGACAGCTAAGTAAAAACTTTGGTAATTCAGGATTAATGTTTGATGTTTCCTAAAGTAACAAAAATTATTTAACGATGTAAGCAAGATAGTTCAATAAATAGCATAATTATATACCCATGTGCACAGAGATGGAGAAGGCAATGGCACCCCACTCCAGTACTCTTGCCTGGAAGATCCCATGGACGCGGGAGCCTGATAGGCTGCAGTCCATGGGGTCGCAAAGAGTCGGACACAACTGGGCGACTGCACTTTTCACTTTTCACTTTCATGCATTGGAGAAGGAAATGACAACCCACTCCAGTATACTTGCCTGGAGAATCCCAGGGACGGGGGAGCCTGGTGGGCTGCTGTCTATGGGGTCGCACAGAGTCGGACACGACTGAAATGACTTAGCAGTAAACAGAGAGAAGTATTTCTTCAGTTACATTTCCAGCGTTAAGCAGTGTTTGTTAATTAGTGCCCATTTGAACAAATAATTGGGAGAGAAAAATGTGTTGGAGTTATTCCTCTGATGTATCATTATATACGGGTTATCAGCTCTATTTCAAATGTGCAATCTATGTAAATTGTTGACAGAAGAAAGAAGAGAAAGTGCATAAGTGGAGAGAATGTAAATGCATGTGAGTTTGCAGTTGTGCTATTAAGGAGAGCTCTTTGATCCTGCAGCGAGCCAGTGCCTGGTGAATTGTCATTGAGAAAATGGTGAAAATTTCTTTTTACTGTTTCTCTCTTAAAACATCAAGCTTCTAGCAATAGAGACTTTCATTCTTTTGTATCATGACCACCCTGATGTTTTAATCACTTGAGCTTTTTGATTTTTATTTCTTTCGAAGCTTTTTTTTTTAAAAAGGAAAATTAGTGTCACATATTATAGGATTCTTTTAAAATAGTGAAAATCCTTATGCACACTTCTCATAGGCTAGAGTAATACACCAGTTTAATTATTTCTTCTTTCCTTTATTTGATCTTAAAAGAATCATTTAATTATCTTCTAATTGAAAATGATCTTTATAAAGACCATGCCCAGGTAACTGGCAGAGCATCAGACTTTTAATATGAAGGCCCAGAGTTCAAGTCCCTGTCCAGGTGCCAAAAAAAAAAAAAAAAAAAAGACTTTCCTATTGGTCCAGTGGTTGTCACCCACATTCCCATTGCAGATCCACTGCAGGGGGTGAGGATTCGATCCCTTGCCGGGGAACTAGGATCCCTCATATTGTGCAAAGCAGCTCCACCACCTCCCCTGACCCCCCCAAAAAGACCAAGTCATTGTTACTTAAAATTGGAAGCAAAACCAGGAATAAATTTAATAATGATTGCATCACACAGTTGATTTCCAGACGTCCTGACTTGCTTGCTTTTAACTTTCCCCTTGACTGACACCCAAGGGTCTCACATGCTTCAAGTGCCTTCCAGTTGCCTCATCTGTTTGTGATTCTTTGAATGTCACTGGTACCAAGGAGCAAACCCACTCCACCCATCAGGTTACTCTCTGTCACCCTGAGGATTATTTTAGCCTCCACCATGACACAGAAGCCAGTAAAGCCACATGAAGTACTAAATCGGAGCTCTAAATGAACTAAATCCTGGGTGTATTCAGAGCATCCCTCTTACAAAATCAGAAAATAAATATGGCTCATGAGGTGTGGTTACACTGTGTCTTAAAAAGCCTCAGCAAAAACAGAAAAAGCCTCAATTTTTTTCTTGGAATAAGTTCTTACCGTATTACTTAAAGCACCCATAAATAATATAGGTGAAGTTAGAATGTCATGCGATATTGTCTATAATAGGAATGGTATTGTTCTGCCAAAATATGGAATTAACATATTTTACCTTTGTGAAGTGCGTCCCCATTACAGTAGTAAATTGTTCGGTGTTACTGTTTAGGTTAATTATTGTGTTTTTGTCTATACCTGTCTACTGAAAAATTGTATTGACCTTAAGCAGGTTTACAAAAGGAACTCAGTAGTATCTGCCGCTACCTCTCACAGAGCGATTTCTTAATTAAGAAATGAGATAACCTGTGCAAAAGCACTTGAGAGGTGAAAGTGCTGTATAAAGGTGAGGGCTCAGCACTCTGACCTGTTAACTTTTAACTTCTTTTCTCGTCATGAAAACGTCTGCCACATGCTGTTTAAATTGGTACACTCTTCTAAACCCCCTAAACTCAGAATAAATGGTATTGCCATTTATAGGTGACTTGTGCTGTGTTTCCTCACATTTATTTTCTCATGCCACAGCTTAAACTGGAAGGAAAAAATGTGTAAGTTTTACATTTCACTTTTTTTCCTTATTTTAGTCATCTTTTTGGTAAATGCTTATTTCTGCAGAAATCTCATGTAACAGTTCAACAAGTGACTAATGCAGATTGGGCTTGCTTAGTCTCTGAGTCATTTTATTATGAAACACTTAAAGTTGAACATCGATCAGTAACAATGAGGAAATAATATGAGACAATTTATACTTTCTGATCTGATGGTTTTAGTGACTAACTCATCAGGCAACACCAAAGAAGGAGATTAATGAAAATTCACAAAGCCAGATGAAATTAGTCTAAAAGTCAAGACTCAGTAAATCACAGTCACTTTTACTACTTTCTCCCCCTTTCTCAGCAATTGGCATTTCGTTGATAAGAGTGTTGGGCTGGAAAGTAAAGATCTGGCTTCTCATCCTTGTTCTGCCAGGCTGTGACCTTGGACAAGTCACGGAAACTTCTGTGCTTCAGCTTCCTCGTTTCTAAAATGAGAGTTATCACAATATTTGCCCTACATACTTCACTGGACAATTGTAGATAAAATGAGATTATAAATAGGGATGTGTTATTATAAATAGGAATGTGTTTTGGCCCTCCCTCCCCCCGATAAGTGAAAGGTGGTATATAGTTATTATATCCTGACTGTTCCCGTCTGACATCTCATATCTGAATGGCCACAGGCCCTAAGAGTGAAAGAGACTTCCTGAATATGCCTCAGAGGATCAGAAGGGAGTCTCTGTTAGCTGTTGGAGCTGGAAGGAGATAAGACACATTCCCAGTGTTTGGATTTCTGAATCAACTCATGGAATACAGTTTCCCATAGAACATTCAGTGACTAGGTTTCCAGGCTAGCCAATTAAAAAAAAAAAAAAAAAAAGATTTAATCATAAATAGTTCCTTACATAAAACTGTAACAAAGCCCATTTGTGCTTTTGGTGTCAGTTTGGTGTTTCAGATGTTCTGGAGGACTTAGCCTAGTGGATGAAAGCAAATTAACTTCTCCTCTGACTTCCCCCTGGAGAAGGCAATGGCAACCCACTCCAGTATTCTTGCCTGGAAAATCCCATTGATGGAGGAGCCTGGTAGGCTGCAGTCCATGGGGTCGCGAAGAGTCAGACACAACTGAGTGACTTCACTTTTACTTTTCACTTTCATGCTTTGGAGAAGGAAATGGCAACCCACTCCAGTGTTCTTGCCTGGAGAATCCCAGGGACGGGGAAGCCTGGTGGGCTTCCATCTGTGGGATTGCACAGAGTCAGACACAACTGAAGCGACTTAGCGGCAGCAGCAGCTGACTTCCCCATTTATTTGATATTTGTCTACAGGCTGTTGATGGTTTACTTAAACCAGGTTTAGAAATAATCAGTTTCTTTTCTTCAGTCCCCTGGCACTTTGACTAAAAGAGCCTGAAGCCAACTTATTTTGCCCCAGGTAAAGGGTGAGGAGCCCTCTGGAATCCCTGCCCTCTTTAATGATCACAGAAACCTTCCAAGTTAGGTAAGGTGGATGTGATGGACTCTGAGCCTCCGCAAGGTTAAGGGACATGCTCAGGTCGCACACTCAGTCTCAAGAGTTGAGACTTGAACCTTGGTTTTTTGAGTGTCATTCAGGGCTCTTTTCATGACGTCTCTGTACTGCAAGACAGATGTAGTTCATTGAATTCAGTTTCATTTGGGAGTAGGAATGTTTTTATCTAGTCTTGGTTATAAAATGTGCTTATGATCTTACACACATCTTATTGTAAATTTCCCAAATGTAAAATTTTAGTCTAAATGAGTAGTGAGTCTTCACACTGCCTTGACATGCACAGGGAGAGATTCTGTTAGTATTAAAGAACTGCTTGAGGTATATTGTTATATGTAACTATTATATTAAAAAGAGAGGATACTCAGTCTTTCTATAGTAACAGTAAGCCTAGTTAACATTTCTGTAGTGCTTGCTATGTGCCAGGCAGTACTCTTAAGTTGTATTGGTTAATTCAGGTTGAGAAACATTTTCCTTCTTGCCAGCTTAGACTACAGATTTGCTCATGATCAGTTTTTAGAAGCAGTGAGGGGGAAGTCTCTGCATGGAAGAAGGCAGAGAAATGGTCAGTAAGTGGCATTTCAGGGAACATGTAAAGGGTATCTCTGGGATAGTGGAAAGAATACCACAGTTGGAATCAGGAGATTCAGCTTCATCTTTGCTCTTCCACTGCCTAACTGTGACATTGGTCCTCTGACTTAACCTCTAAAATCATCAGTTTTCTTATTTGTAAGAAAGAGGATAATGATACCTCATTGGGCTTTTGCACAGATTAAGTGCAATAATGTAGGTAAAGCACTTAACTTCATGCCCTCACAGGAAGTGAGGCTTCATGAGAGAATGTTAATTGCTTCTTTTTTTCTTTTATTTAAAAAAAATTTTGGCCAAATCACACAGCATCCAGGATCTTAATTCTTCCCCCTCACCCCGCCTCTGATTTGGGTAAATAAGAACCTCTGTCCCTGAAGTGGAAGTGTAGTCTCAAGCACTGGCGCACCAAGGAAGTCACAATTGCTTCTTTTAATCTCTGTGCACAAGGTGGTTGAGAAATTAAATTGGAGAATGGACTATGAATCCTAGTTTATAATTTTTTTTTTAAATATCATCCAATTTAAAGATGATATTTTCCATTGACTGCTGCCTTCTTGAGTGCTTCAGAG
Organism: Giraffa tippelskirchi; assembly: GCF_054371585.1. Taxonomy (NCBI): domain Eukaryota; kingdom Metazoa; phylum Chordata; class Mammalia; order Artiodactyla; family Giraffidae; genus Giraffa; species Giraffa tippelskirchi. The sequence continues at coordinate 62,235,628 of NC_137280.1, forward strand.
TAAACGTGCAGGGAATCAAGGAAAACAGACTATGGCTGGATAATCTGGATTTTACAGGGTGGCCATCAGGTCTGGAACATAGGTGAATACATGATAAATGGCTTAATGGTATCCCCCATTATGAAATTGTATTGTGTGCTTTACAGTATGAAATTGTAAGTTGTATGAAATTGTATGCTTTCAGACTTGGTAGCCACCTTGTAGTTTTAGCTTTGTCACCTGTTCGGTGTTTGGTTCAAGGAAGTTATTTAATCTCTCTGGGCAATGAGAATCAAATTATATAAATTATTCTAAAAAGTGCTCTGTATGCTATGAATCACCTAACTGGTTTTTGTTTTGTTTATTATTTTTTCTTGTGGTACAGTGGCTTTCGATTAGATTAAAATAGAGAGAAGTCATTGTCATGTGCTCAGAAAATTTTTCTCATAAGTGACAAAATGTAAGCTGAAAGTCAGTTTGATAGCTTTAGTAATAGGAAGTTATTTCAAATAACAGGAAGCTGTATGAATTACAGAGAAAGCAAGAACAGAAAATTTCATGGGCTTCTAGATGACACTGAATGGACCAACCTAAGGAGAAGGAGCTTAATAAACCACTGGATTGTTAGTAATTCCACGGTCTTTATTGTGTTGGATAAGATATAAATGAGAGAAAGAGCCAGCCTTGATATCCTTGAATTACCCTCATTCTGTGCTATAGACACATGGTATGATATAAAGACAAGGGACCTGAAATCAGACTTACTGTCTATCAGAATGTTAGAAGATAACTTATGGATTTTTTTTAAAATGTAGTATTCACAAAATAGATATTTTGCTTCTTTTTCAGACCCTATAGTCACATAAACTAGGTTTTCTGATGGATGCTTGGCAAGAACAGAGGAAGGAACAGTGAGCATGTCTCTTTCTGTTTGGTTGCAACAGAAATGGTAAATTTGTTCCTTTGGTTATTCAGATCTTCTAGTTCATGGAGGGTGACTGGAGGACCCAGGAAAGACATGGAACACGAGCAGAAAGTCCTCACCGTCCTTACATCAGCAACCATGTAGTGGCTGGGGGCACTCTCCAATGGCCCAGGTGCTGAAGGCTGGTCTTTCTGGTCTCGATTGTTCCATGATACTAAGCATTGTCCCGGTCTCCTCCCGGGTCTTTTCCTTTCAGCAGGAGAGAGCGCACCGCATGTGTATGTCCCTTGCCTTAGCATCTCCCCTTCACATGCACTCACACATACAGACTGGAGCAAGAAATAACTTCTTTCATTGTTCAGATTCTAAAGCAGGATAAGCTTCTATATCACCAACCACTGCTGAGTTGAATGGAAAATTTTATTTAAATGAGTGTAAGAAAATCAAGTTCCCCATTAGTTAGGACTTTATTTGGAACCTTGATTTCGTTGGATATAACACAAAATAATGAGGCTTCCCAGGTGGCTCAGCAGTAAAGAATTCGCCTGCCAATGCAGAAGACAAAGGTTTGATCCTTGGGTTGGGTAGATCCCCTGGAGGAGGAAATGGCAACCTGCTCCAGTATTCTTGCCTGGGAAATCCCATGGACAGAGGAGCCTAGCAGGTTACAGTTTATGGAGTTGCAAAAAATCTGAGATGACTTAGCGACTAACAACAACAACACAAAAATAAGCAGATAGGGAAGGGACTATAATATAGGCTTGGTGCATTGATAACTTCATTGAGAGAATTCCTAAAGCCAAGAAATTATGCTAGAAGAATGGGAATAGTTTAGATATGAAAAAGAAAAAAAATCAGTGGTATTTGTTTTTGTAAAGCACTGTATTTTTTTCCATTAGAAAAGCAAGCAAGTTGGATATAGTTTTTCCAGTTCCACCTTCTCCCATGTCCTTGAGGAGGTGAGAGTAAGAAAGGATAGAATGTTAATCCTTGACAGGAAAGTCTGTGCCACCTGAGAAACTTCTTGATGACTATCATTTCGTCAGTGTTGAAACTAACCTGAAAGTAAGTTTGGTTGTCCAAAGGTCTCCTTAATCATGTAGTTAGAATGTTTCATTTGATAAACATTACCTGGCTTATCGTGTTAAAAACTGTTGGAAAAAATGTTGAAATCACTGGTCAATAGATTTGGTTTCTACAGAACATTTATTTATTTGGCAACTGCTCCTGAGTTTAAGCTGCCCTTCTTAACGTAACATGTGTATCACAAACTTACGATGACTGTGGTAAATATCTTACGGACACAGTTTTTTGTGTAATTACTGAAATATGCTTGTTTGCACGTGCTCATTCACTTTAGTTGTGTCTGACTCTCTGCGACCCTGTGAACTGTAGCCTACCAGGCTCCTTTGTCCGTGGGATTCTCCAGGCAAGCACATTGGAGTGGGTTGCCGTACCTTCCTCCAGGGGATCTCCTGACCTGGGACTCAAACTTGTGACTCCTGCATCTCCTGCATTGCAGGCAGATTCTTTACCCAGTGAGCCATCTGGGAAGCCCAAGATATGCTTAAAAAGTTCCTTTGACAGGCTCTGGGGAATTTCTGCATTATAAACTGCGTTTAAGTGGGGAGAAAGGGAACATTGGGAGAGGGGAGGAAGAAAAGGACCAAGACTGTAGTTTTGGTTTTTTTTTCCTCTCCATTGCTAATTTGCAAAATGCATAGTGTACTCCCAGGCCATTGGTTCCATGTGGTTTCCTGCTTTCAGCCCCCTTTCTCCTTGTTACCTTGACCTGTCTGACATCCCACAAAATGTGGGGCACTGAGAATAGAGCCTTTTTTTAAGTGCCTAGTATGTCTGACAGTGTACTAAGTACCTGGTCTGCATCACTGTGTATCCTCACAAAAACTGGGTACAGTGGGAACTTTAACATTCTTGTATAGATGATGCTGAGGCCAAAAGAACTGCAGAAATGGCCCGAGATTCCACACCTGGTGAAAAATTCAGAGGACATTGTTCAGTCATTCTCTTATTTGACTTTGACTTTGCTACCGTGAAGGATTCCCTCCTCCCTGAATTGTTATGTGCCCTTAACTTTCATGACAACACATCTGACGTTTCTTCTTGCTTTCAGCCATGCCTCCCTAGTCTCCTGGTAGACCCAGCTTAACCTCTCCAGCCATAAAATCTTGGTGTTCCTACCTATTCTTAGACTCTCTCCTTTGCACTCTCTTCTGAGCTTTCAACTTGAATTACTGTCTTTGTGCTGTGTGTATGCACTCATTTGGGTCCGATTCTTTGTGACCCCATGGACTGCAGCCTGTCAAACTCCTCTGTTCCTGAGTTTTTTCAGGCAAGAATACTAGAGTGGGTTGGCATTTCCTCTTCCAGGGGATCTTCCTAACCTGGAGATGAAGCCCACGGCTCTCTCATCTCCTTCATCGACAAGCAGCTCTTTTACCACTGCACCACCTGGGAAGCCCATCTTTGTGCTGCTGAGTCCCAAATCCTTATTTCCATTCCAGATCACATGTCTGAGAATCACACACGTCATCTGTTTGATCTTTCTGCTTCAATGTGCCCCTTAAATTTAGCATGGCCCAGAGAGTTTTCCCCTTGATTTTCTTCAGAGATTCTGTAAACTTAGGGAAATGGCAATATCCTACACCCAGTGACCACATCAGAAACCTGATTATCATCCTCACTCCTCCTACTTCCTCATAGCTCTCATTCCATCACCAGCTTTTACTCTCAAATGATTTTCATCCCCAGTTTCATAATCTCTAGTCTCCCATGGAGAGTTTGCTGCAGAGAGTTTTGTTCTCTTCTAATATGCTTTCTGGGCTTGCCAGGTGGCTCAGTGGTAAAGAACCACCTGCCAATGAAGGAGACATGAGTTTGGTCCCTTTGTTGGGAAGATCCCCTGGAGAAGGAAATGGCAACCCACTCCAGTATTCTTGCCTGGGAAATCCTATGGACAGAGGGGCCCGCAGGCTACAGTCCATAGGGTCACAAAGAGGCAGACGTGACTTGGTGACGAAACAACACAACAAATATGCTTCCTATCTAGTAGCTCAAGAGCTCTGTCTAAATTGCAGATTTGATTATTTTACCTGCCTTTTTCAGTTATTCCTTTTTACCCTCAGGATTAAATTCAGATGTCTCTACCTGTTCTATACCCCTGCTTAACTTGGTAGCCTCATTTTTTACCATTCTTTTATGCTAGTTCCAGGAATGTTCCCTTGCTTCTGGGTTTAGTACACATTCTTCTTTCTGGTAGAGGTGTTCTTCTCTCCCTTTCAGATCACTGTCGCCTTCTTACCCTTCATAAACTTAGTTTGGCTCCTTCTTCACGGCGCTCCCTGACATCATCCAGCCTCTGTCCGCCAGATGTATCTTGTGCTCTCATAACACCACACACTTAGTCATCTTTCATAGTGTTTATAGCTATAACCCTATCTTTTCTCCAAAACCATGTCTCAGACATACAACTGTCTCCTTTTCATTCCCACTTCATTTCATTCCCATACGCATTTCACATTTAACTTTCTAAAGCTAAACTCTTGTTTTTTTGTTTATTTTTTTCTTCAAAACCAGCTGTTCCTCCCGACTTCCCCTTCTCAGGAAATGGCATCTGTACCATTTCATCTAGTCAGGCCAAACCCAAAGTTGTCCTCAGTTAATGTTTCACAGCCCACATCCTGTTCATCGATAAACCCTGTTGTTTCTACCTTCAAAATACAGTTAGAATCTGACCACCTATTGCTACTTCTGCTGTCACCCTAATCTGGGCCACCGTCTCCTGGGCCAGAGGTTGCCTACTGACTCATCTGCTTCTAAGCGGTCTCCTGCTTCAGCCCTTCCTCCCCTAAAACCTGATCTCATCACAGTAGCCAAAGTGGTCCTCTAAAAAAGGAAACCGGATCTTCTCAGTCCTCTAGAGGCTCAGCTCTTCTCATCTCTCTTAGAGTAGGGGCAAAGGCCACACATTGGCCTCCCTGGTCTGCCCCCACTCCACAACTCCATCTTCACTTCTGATTCTATCCTTCTACTCCCCCCTGCCCTTTTTAATTTTCTTCAGATCTCTGTTCAGATGTCATCTTTTCAGTGAAGCCTTCCCTAACCATCCATCATAGCGGAGCTCACCCACCCTGTTTAATTGTTCTCCATAGCACTTATTATCGTCTGGCTAATTATATCTTTTCTGACTGTTCTTCTTAACTAGAACGTGGAGTCCATGAGGGCAGAGTTTTGGTCTGTTTCCACTGTATTCCCAGCATTTATGCAGTGCATGGCCTCTAGTGGACACTCAGTAAATCTGTAGGGAAATGAAAGTGAAGTTGTCATGGATTTAGTAGTTTTGCAAACCTGGCAATCCAATGAGCCGCACATCCCATACTGATGAGCATTTTGAGTGCTTGTAGTTATACCACTCCTTGGCCTCAGCTTCCCAATCTGTAATATAGGGATGTTCTTACTTCTTGGGTTGTTTGTTTGTTTGGGAAGATTAAATAAAATAGCTCTGTGAAGTGCTTAGCTCAGTACCTTGCCCATAATAAGCTATAAATTGAGAGAAATTGTTGCTGCTGATACTCTGCTGATTCTTGTCAGAAGACCTCATTTAATTGCATGTCCACCAGGTTTTAAATTCAACTATATCTTAAACTTGCTTTTGTGACAGTAATGATAATGTGGTTGCCAGAATTGAGGGGAAGGAATGAAGGAGGGGGATTGGGTGAAAGTACAAACTTCTAGATGTGAAACGAAGAAGTTCTGGGGGTGTAATGTAAAATAATAACAACGATGACAATACTAGTTAATAATAATAGTGCTTACTGAGTGCCAGGAATTCTTCTGTGAGTCAGCGCTTTTCAGTAGGACTTTCTGCAGTAAAGGAAGTGTTCTGTATAAGCACTGTAGAAAGGTAGCCACTAGCTACCTGTGGCTTTTGAGCTCTTGAAATGTGACAGCGTGACTGAGGAACTATTAGGTTGGTGCAGAAGTAATTGAGGTTTTTGCACTGTTGAAATTTGCCATTTGATATTGGAATATATTCTAAATAAATGTAGTTATGTTGTATATCATTTTAACACGCATTTCTCAGTTGATTTTTTTTTTTGTGAACGACTTATTACTTGCTGTTTATTTTATATTTATTTTAGACTACGGAAATGATGTTAGACAAAAAGCATATTGGAACAATTTTCTTATTGAGTTCAAAATGGGTGGGAAAGCAGCGGAGACAACTCACAACATCAACAACATGTTTGGCCCAGGAACGGCTAACGAACATACAGTGAAGTGGTGGTTCAAGAAGTTTTGCAGAGGAGATGGAGCCTTGAAGATGAGGGGCATAGTGGCCAGCCATCGGAAGGTAAAAACAGCTACTGAGAGCTGTCATCGAAGCTGATCCTCTTACAACCACATGGAATTTGCCGAAGAACTCAGTGTTGACCATTCTACAGTCTTTTGGCCTTTGAAGCAAATTGGAAAGGTGAAAAAGCTCAATAAGTGGTGCCTCATGAACTGACTGGAAATTTTTTAAAAATCTCGTTTTGTAGTGTCTTCTCTTATTCTGTGCAACAGCAATGAACCATTTTTCGATCAGATTGTGATATATGATGAAAGTGAACCAGTGATGACCATCTTAGTGGTTGAACCAAGAAGAAGCTCCAAAGCACTTCCCAAAGCTAAACTTGAACCAAAAAAGGATCATGGTCACTGCTTGGTGGTATGTTGCTGGTCTGATCCACTGCAGCTTTCTGAATCCTAGTGAAACCAGTACATCTGAGAAGAATGCTTAGCAAATCGATGACATGCACTGAAAACTGCAATGCCTGCAGCTGGCATTGGTCAACAGAAAGACCCCTATTCTCCACAACAACGCCTGACTGCATGTTGCACAACCAGTTCTTCAAAAATTGAATGAATTGTGCTATGAAGTTTTGCCTCATCCGCCATATTCACTGACCTCTCACCGACTGGCTACTGCTTCTTCAAGCATCTCAACAACTTTTTGCAGGGAAAACACTTCCGCAACCAGCAGGATGCAGAAAATGCTTTCCAAGAGTTTGTCAAATCCCGAAGCAGAGATTTTTATGCTACAGGAATAGACAAAACTTATTTCTCATTGACAAAAATGTGTTGACTATAATGGTTCCTATTTTGATTAATAAAGATGTGTTTGAGCCTAGTTACAATGATTTAAAATTCACAGTCCAAAACTGTAATTACCTTTGCACCAACCTCATACATTTTTAATTGTATTTAATTTTAATTAATTTAGATTTGAATAACCACATGTAGCTAGTCGCTACTGTATTTGGATTCCAAAGCCCTACAATCTTTAAATGCATTAATTCATTTAGTATTCAAGGCAACGCAGAGACTTTTTGTAGAGTTAGAGATGAGGAGATCAGGTTTCTCAGAGGTTGCTTGAGACTTCACAGCTTGCCTGAAGCAGAGCTAGGATTTAAAGGTTAAATCTTTGGGTAATCTGGTTGCAGGGGCTCTGCTGGCACCTCCTTTGTGTCAGTCTCAATAACTGAAGTTCCACAGGCCAGGGGTCAAGCTGACATGTCTGTATTCTTCTTGCATGGAAGCTGAGAAAGTGAATTTCTGGTTCCTGCCCTAGTGAGGTATCACTCATAAAGTGGGAAATTCCCCAAACAGAGGAAAGGTTCCTAGATTCTCAACCAGTGAGCTTGGCCACTCAGCCTCTGTATGCACTTTCCTTCCACACTTAAACTTGCTAACAGTGCAACAATAGGAAATTACTCCATTCTAACATGTTGCAGCTCTCTCACAAAAGTGAAAAATATGCTCTTTCTTTCCCCCAAAGGGGGAAAGATACAACATCTTAAGTGTCTATTTCCAAGTCTAGGATATCTGGGACACACTTACTCCTTTACGTCCCTGCTGTTCCATTGTGGTCCTCTGTAACTAGTGAGCTACCAGCTTACTTTTTGTAAAATAGGAGCAGGAAAAGAAAGGAAGAAATTAGTTAAAAACGTAAATTTGTACATGTCAGACCAAGGAAGAAATATGACTGGATACTTAGCTTTTGCTGTTGATCCTGAACCCATAGTTGGTATTTTAACTCCCTTCTCTAGTACCTGTTTTATATTCTCTTTGCCCTCAACAGACTCTCAAATGATACAGGTTTTTACCTGACTACAACAACAGTTACTGGGGTATATGTGTTCTTGGTGATCTGACTTTCATTATCTTTAGATGATGATGTGGCAAACCTAGGAGGTAGTCCAGGTTCCAGACACACACCTCCTTTTCCTCACTCTGTAGCAGTAATCCTATTTACCCTTGGTAATTAAGATTCATTGCCCCAACCAGTTCTGTAACCTCAATTTTTGTCTGTCTGGTCAGTGTCATGAGAAGCTCCAAATTGCTAGATTGCTGTTTAAGCTCCCAAAATCACTGAAGGCATTGTTGAGTCCCTAGGTGAAATCAGTCTTCTCTTGGATACTAAGACTGTTAGACCTGCAGAACCCGAGTTGCAGTCATGGGAGGAAAAAAAAAAATGCAAGTTGGTCATTAGGTGTAAGTGAGGGAGGGGAAGATTCACAGCTAATTCAACTTTTGTCCCTTGGTTGGTGTTCTGGCTATTGGAGAAATACTCTCATATATTATTCACTGGTTACCTGCATGCTAGAGGACATTAACCTCATGGGGTATTGTTTCCCCAGCAGCACTGGAACTGGATCTTCAGCAGAGGATCTAGCATTTTTAGGAGATCATCTTTCTGGATAATGGGGTATATATATACCCAGTATATCCCATTAGCATCAACCCATTGCTGTCCTTTTTCTATTCTAAAATCTTGAGTGAGATACCATAGTGATAAATAAGGCATTGAATAATTCTGTAGATTTTGACAGAGGCTTAGTGGACAGGAATGCAATTTTATTAAATTCAGAATAAATGTCTTTTCATATGAGAACTAACAAATGACCACTGAAGGGGAAGGCTATCTGCCTGAAATCAAGTATGTTTTCATAAAGTTAGAATGAGTTATGAAAGTTCATTTTGAATTGGCACTTGGAGGCACATGCAAAGCAAAATTAAGTTGAAAGGAGGTTTGAATGAGTTGCAGTCATTTGTCACTGACTCAGTATGACCTTGGGCAAGACGCTTAATCACTGTGAACTGCCTATTTCTCACATCTGTCAAGTTGGGATAATGATACTTGTGCATAGAAGGCTTTGAACCACTCAGATGAAAGGTTTTGGGCAATTGCAACGTGTTTGTTAATAACAACAGTAAAAATCCTCATCTCACTCTCTCCTCAGCCTGACCTGTGTTTAAATGAAGCAGTACATGAAAAGATTGCCTGCAAAATGATGTTCTCGGCATTTATGTTGTTGCATGCTCTCCTAGCATCTAATACGTTTCCTTCACAGCACTTCTCACAGCTGATGATAGTGTTTTTGACTCTTTGAATAGTACTGTTTTCCTCCACTATACCCCAGACCCCAAGAGACCAACAGGGACCAGGTTAGTCTGTTTACTGAGAAATCTCCAGTGCCTAGCACAGTGCCTGCATGCAGTAGGCGTTTGGTAAATATTTATTGAATGGATGAATAAATAGAATAGGTAAATAATGGCTATTTCTATAAGTTCTGCCTAAGGGAAAAAGAAAAAGAAAATAGAGAAGAAAATAAAGCAAACAACAACAAAGCCCAGAAAGGCAAATCAGCAGTTTGGTTCCTTCATCCCTCTCCCCACACCCCTGGCCCCATATTGGAATCCTGTAGCAAATATGTCATTCCTGTTGGTCATAGTCTTATAGTGGGATTAGTGCCATGAAGAATGATTGGAGTAATTTTCAGCAGCAGAAATGTTTAGTAACAGATGTACGTAGATGAGGTTGTCTCATTCAACTGCCATCTGTTGGACAACTGTCTATTCCAATAGGACGTGTCCATTCGAAGTAGACCAATGGCACTTTCCCACAGGTTTAAATTTATTCGTTTTCAAATTTTTTCTGAAAATCTTGAAAATGGGAAGATGTTTCCATGCCCAGTAATGGTGTATTACAACACCTGGGCAAACTGAGACATCCATTCAATGTGTCATAATGTTCAACAAGGAAATGTTCCTTCCCTCTTAAGTGTTTCTGTCAAAAGTCAAACTAAATTATGGCACTAGGAAACTCACTCAACTACAAATAATTAAGTCCAACAAGAGTTCAGTGCAGATTGTGCAACTGACAACAGAAACTGGCCTAAGGTGAAGGGTATAATCCATGCTGGTCATCATTAGTGTGTGTGATATATGTATTTTTTTTTAAAGGTCATGGGCAGTATAGTAAAATCTCTAGAAAATACAGTGTGTCTCCATTGCAATTAGGTTGTAGTCAGTGAAAGCATAGTGATTCGTAGCCTGGACACATCTTTCAGTGAAAACTTCTGCAAGCTTTTTTGCTATATATAGGTGGAGACAGTGTTGGCCTATATAAATTTACCCAGTGCATGACCAGTTGGGTTGGTGGTGTGTCGTAAGTTTGGGTCAACCTCCATAAATGTCTCAGCAATTATGCTAAGTGCATTATGCTGCCTGGTATCCAGTTGGGACTCTGTAAATATTGTTGAATGAATGTTCTAGGACCAGTTGAGACAGTTCTCTCTGGATTGCCAGCATGAAAGTAGGTCCCACAGCCCTATATCATGAATTGAAACTTGGAATACTTAGCATACTGAGCAGAACACAAAGCATATTGCTTATCACCACTGTGTACCCATAATAAACTTCTCAAGGCTGTGTGATGTCCAAAATATAAATCATTAGGTATATGTTCTTTTGGGAGCCAAACATCTAACAGTGGCTGTTTTGGAGAGAGTAAATCCATCTTGAGTCTTGGTTCAGTTACAAGAATGACTAATTTTATACTAGATTCTCACATGATTCAAAAGTGTGTGAATGACTCAGCCCATTAATATCCTTCACTCCTGTGATCTTCTTTCCCAGTGAAATAATAGCTATAAGGCAATAATGATGATTGGAGGAGGAGACCTTGACTTTGCCCTGTGGCAATAAAATGACACACTTTGAGTAATTGCATATGTGTACAGTATTGTTTGAAAGAAATGAAGTGTGTGATCATCATATAAATATTATAAATTTTAATTTAAAGCATGCTAAAAATAATATGTAGTTTCAGTATGGGTAAAGACCGTGAGTTTGCCTTTTGTTCCTATCTTTATTTCTTTTTTCTGAAACAAAGAACCTCTGTTCATAGGGACAAGCCACCAGAGGTCTGACTTCATTGTTACAGTCAGCTCCTTAATTGCCTTCCCTGGCTGACATAAGACAAATACTAAAGTCACAGGAATGTTGGGTTCCAATTAAATGTAGCTAGACATTCTCAAGTGATTTTGAACTCAAACTGAGCAGTTAGTTGGAGAGTCTCTGGAACATTTGGCAACATGTGTTTTGTCTTCACTGCTCCATCAGTTTGAAACAATTCATTCAACAAAAATCTGTGTATTTTGAAGTCAGCACTTTCTGCATATCTGGCTCTTGCTAAAGTCCCCAGTGACCCAGTCACCGAGTCAGCGGACACTTCTTAGTCCTTCTTTAGCTTGACTTCTGTGCAGCATTTGACAGATCTTGAAACATCCTAGACTTTTGGGACACGTCTTTTGGTTGTCTTCTTAATTCTTGCACTTTTTATTTCTTGACCCTTTGAACTACCCCATAGATTCAGTATTCTCCAGAGTTCTTGCCTTACTCTTTTTTTTTTTTTTGGTTTCTGTTTATTTCATCTCCTTGGTAATCCCATTCATTTCCAGGTTTCCATTAAAATCCATGCCCTGATTTCTCTACGTGGGTGTTCATGTCAGTCTGTGGAGCTGCAGGCCTGGGTATCCAGCTACCCTGGAGATACATATAATGATAATCACAACAATAACACCTACTCCTCACTGACTGTTCTCTGTGACAGACAGCTCACTAGAGCTGTATTGCTTCATCCCAGCTATTCCTGTCCACAACATCGGGAGGGAAATCCTGTTATTATTTTCTGTCTACAAGTGAGGAAACTAAGGTTAGATGCATTTAGTAACTTTTCTAACGTCATTCAGTTAGCAGAAGGGCCTCATTTTTAATCTCAAGTCTAGAGCCCAAGTTATTCATTAATACTTGGGATTAGCATGTCAGAATGGAATCCTTTACTTTCCCCTCTCTTCCCCACACTCCTTTCCCTGTTATTCTCTGTCCCGTTTGAAAGGACCATATTTCATCCCTAAAGTAGATGTCCGGGGCTTGCACTTGACCCCCAAAGATTGTGGATCACAGTAGTACTTTGCTTTTTTGTGTCCGAAATATTGACATCTTGTTTGCATTAATAAGGTTAGGTTAGGTTAGGTTTCAAATTCCTGGCTTCAGGCTGATAATGTATTATTTGGACTATATGTTGTTTTAAAGACCAGAAGAAAAAAAGATCTCACAGAAGTCTAGATTTGTAAATTTTCTTTAGAAACCTGGACTTGATGTCACATGGCAGTGGTCCCCCAGAGCCGTGGGGCGGCTTCATCTCACCTGAGGCTGCTGCTGGCTGCTTCAGCATGGTGCTCAGCACTCCCTGTTGTCCTGTACTTCCTGGGGGTTTCCTCATGTCTGTGCATGTACAGCCCTGTGGGCAGTTAGGACCCCTGGTAAAGACTCCTGTGCTTCTACAGGTGGTCTTCTTCTCTCTCTAGTTTTTGCCCTAGTACTTGAAGTGAAGTGAAAGTTTCTCAGTCGTGTCCCAACTCTTTGTGACCCCATGGACTATGCATACAGTCCATGGAATTCTCCAGGCCAGAATACTGGAGTAGGTAGCCGTCCCCTTCTCTAGGGGATCTTCCCAATCCAGGGATTGAACCCAGGTCTCCTGCATTGCGGGTGGGTTCTTTACCAGCTGAGTCACCAGGGAAGCCCCTAGTACTTGAAGAGTTTCCTCAAATGAAATCTGTTACTTGCTTTCTCTTAGTGTTTCTGATTCTGCTTCCACTGGTTCCTTCTCAGTCTGCAAACATGTTGAAGGCTCTGTGCTAAAGTTGGAAGGAAAGAATAAAAAAAAATTAATATGTTCTATGCACCAAAGTTAAACACAAACGTGGCATATTTAAGTCTTCATGACACTGACATGGGCGTTCCCGATTTCTGATTAAGAAATGAGAGAAACCCAAGGCCTAGAAGGATTGTCCCTAAATCCACAACTTAGGGACCCAGACCTGTCTGATCCCGGGGTCCATGTTCTTTCTCCTCCATCATGTCAACTTCACTTCAAGCTACTGTTGACCGCTGTACGAATAAACAAGTGTCCTTTGCTCTCTCTTTTCCATGATCTGCTTCCCATCTCTTTCTCTTTCCCTTGCTGCCAAACTTTATTCACTTGCTTATATGGTACCCCCTTAGTTCCTCTTCTCACATCACTACAGTAGAATTTGCCGTCTCTGTAATTCACTAGTTCATCAGCGTCATTTGAGCATGTGCTATAACATAGATAGTATACTGAGCCCCATGAAATGATCCTTGCCTGAGAGAAGCTTTGCAGGCTAGTAGGTTGAAACAGATAAGTAGTTCCAGTGCAGTGTACCAGTGCCTGGTAATTAAATCCAGTGGTTTCTTTTTAACCCTTATCTTACCTGAGCTCTCCTGTATCATTTTTTCCAAAGGACAAGCGTCTCTTAAGGAAATTTTCTCTTTTATTATTTTCTTGGACTTGCCTTAACTTCTGGTTTTCTTCTTCACTTTTTCTTTTTTTTGTAAAGAATTCCTTTTGCATTTCTCTTCTTTTTCTTCACATGGTCTCATTTTAAATGTCTCTCCAGCTGCTTACTAGATCTTTCCACTTAGATGTTGTCCAGACGTTCAGGATTGCCCTCTCTTTCCTCAAGAAAATTTTATTTAATTAGTTGCTCATATTAAAAATCTTGAAGTCATCATCAGTTTTGTGTCTTCCTCTCACAAAATGACTCAGTAATTCTGCTTCAAAAATAGCATTAGAATTTACTCAAGTTGCCAGCCCCTCTGCCATTAGTTAGCATAGTCCAGTAACTTCTTTTTCCTTTCCTGTCTTAGTGCATTCTCGATGCTTTAACTACAGCAATCTTTTTTTTTTTTTTTAAAGAAAGAAAATTGTCATGGTATTATCACTTTATTCGTTAGAGTATTTTATTGTCTTTCCCTGCTGCCTGTCACATCAAGCCTCACTTTCATAGCCTGGCTCCCAAAGCTGTTCACCACCTACTCCTGATCAGCTTTTCTGGTCTTCTCTCCAGTTTAGCTACACAGAGAAGGCACTCACTTGTTATGTGGGGTGCTACTTAAAAACATGGCCTTTTCTTTCCAGGACAATATTAAATTCCCATTCTGTTAAGTACGGTGTCTGCTAAGTTTACTTCTCGGCTCTCATTTAAAAATTATAATGGCATAAAGATTAACAGTCTGTAGGCTATTTTTAAAATTCTCTCTTAAAATTTCTTTAACCCAGTGTATGAACTGAATTGTGTTCTCCCAACGTTCATATGTTGAAGACCTAACCTCTAGTATCTCAGAATGTGTTTGGACATAGGGTCTTTAAAGAGATAATCATAGGTAAATGAGGTCATTGGGGTGCTTCCTTTTAATGTGGTGACTGGTGTCCTTTTAAGAGAAGAATATTTGGACACAAACACATACAGAGAGAAGACCGTGTTACAGGAAGAAGATGGCCATCTACAAACCAACCCTGCTGTCACCTTGGCCTCAGATTCCTAGCCTCCAGAACTATGAGAAAATACATTTCTGTGGTTTAAGCCATCTAGTTTGTGTTGCTTTGCTATGACAGCCTTACCAGACTAGTACACCCAGTGACTTAAAACTCAGGTTTTAAGTCTTGTACCCAGGCAGTTTATCCTTAGGAAAAGGATGAACTAAGGCTCTAATAGATCCTCTCCTCCCCCTCAGACTTCTTGGAGGTATTTTTATGTTTGTCTTAGGAAAAGAGGGCCATCCTCACTTTTTTCAGGCTAGGTAACACTTATGATCAGCTAACAACTCAAAGAATGGCTTTTTTCTTTCCTCATTTGGGATTCTGTATCTCTTTATCTTGAGAACACAAACAATGCAAGAAACCATTAAAAAATAGAGTTAATCCCTATTTATTGCATCGATTTAAACAGATAATGAGTTTAATATTTTCCAGGCTCTCATTTTGAGAGCTGGAGTACAGTAAGTTCTCTTTGCAGTGGATAGCTATGCCAACTGCAGCATGAAGTTTCCAGAGAAGGAAGGTATTTGCTGCAGTGAAATTGTGTACTTTACAGGAGTTCTCTGGAGGTTCTAGCTGTGGGGGAAGAAAGTACTCTGAATCGCTAAATTTGATGTATTCAGATTTTCCTAGTCATACTTCATATTGCTGCATTGTCAACTCCAGAATGCCTCCATCCCTTGCCCCCACACTTTTCTACCCAACTCCGCGGCAGTGGTTGCATTTGATCTGGGGAGATTAAATATGTTGAGTGGGTTAGACACTTTGTTGGAAAAGGACATCTGCATTTACTGCTATCTGCTCAGATTAGCTCTTTTCTGATCATGGAAAATTAAATAATTTCATACTAATCAAAGACCTTGAGAAGCTTCATATGTATGCTTTTATTTTATAAATCCAGAAAGGGAGCCCCTAAGTCTTTTCTAAGAACTCATCATTTATTTTCTATGTATACTCTGTGCCTTTTTCTTGGTATAATCTTGAACTTGTTCTCTCCAGTGTAGAGATAGAGAATAGCTAGTTACTGGATAGAAGTGCTGTTATTTTTGTGATATTAGGCGTTATTCGATTGATTGTCTTTGTACCTTCTTGTTTCCAAACTGAGCTTTGTTGTTTCTTTAGCCTTAGAGGACTTACTTTAAATTTTTAATTACATATATCTTGTCACTAAAGCCTCACCATGTTTTTCACACCTGTCTTTGATGATGGATCCAGCACTGGTTGAGCTTCATCAGTACAATGAGAAGACAGTCAGTTCCTATACTCTGTACTTTACATATAGATTTAGGTATTTTGATTTCATGCTTAATTTTCATTTTTGATTTGGCTAATGCATAGCATGCATAGCAATTAAACAAAAGAAGATTATCTAATTCTTTCCTCCATGACAGAACATAATCAAAGCATAAGACTTACAGATAATCTTTTGACTTGGAATGGTAAAATATGATGCTTTCAACATTTTTGCATGTTTGAAAATTTTAAAATAAAATATTAGGGGGCGGGAGAATAAAGATTGAGAGGTTAGCCTTGAACAGAGTAGGGGCACTTACTCCTGGTGACCGCAGATAGTGGAAGTTCAAGGTTAAAGTCTCCACTCATTTTGTGAAGGAGGAGCCAGTCTCACCTGCTGGGGCCGAGGACCAGAGAAGAAGAATGCTGGCGAGAATGCAGGACAGACTCGAGAGGAAGGAGAGGGGACCGCACAGACCTAAATGGAAAGAAGGCGCCATCATGCTCAGGTTCCGATGAAGGTGGAGGACACAGTTGTGCAGTAGTTCTCTGGACACGGCAAGTCAGCAGGGCGATGAAGGGATAGTGTAAGAAACCAAAGGGTAGATGGGATAAATGAGTTTCTCTGCTGTTCACTAGAGATCTGTTTCTGAAACAGGGCCCTGCCTCTCTGGTTCTCTGTTGAAGGAAATTCTGTTTTCTACCTCTATATTTTTATTTGAATAAAATGAGAGAAAAATTCTGTTACAAGACTGTATCATTGTTAACATTTAACTACAGTAATTTTATTGTCCTCCTCAGGTAAAAGAAGAACGTTCAGAGAAAATTCCTGATCTAAAATTATTAGTGGAGAAGAAGTTTTTGGCTTTACAGAATAAGAATTCTGACGCAGACTTTCAAAATAATGAGAAATTTGTCCAATTTAAACAACAGCTGAAAGAACTAAAGAAGCAATGTAAGTCAGCATGCTTTGCTTTGGTTTGGCTTTTTTAAATTACGGAACTGACTGGATGAACAGTCCCAGAAAACTGATTTTTATAGAGTTTGCTTATCTACTTGGCTTGATCTTCTTTCTAAATCGCTTTTTTATTGTTGTTGCAATTCTGTATTTTGTCTTAACTTTTGGTTCAAATCAGCCTGTCCATTTCTGAAAGCCAACGGTTTCCACAAAGTGCTAAGAAAATTCCCCAGCAGGTAGAGAAAGTTACACTGTTATTGTCCCACTGCTGGGGAAGAAATTGGGAAAATAAAACTAAAAGCTATTTTATTAAAATAGCAAAGGTATTTTTCAAATTTTAAACTGCTGTGCCAAGCTTTAAAATAACTGTATCTTGATTCTAGTTTTGCTGTTTTAGAGTAGTAGGAGCAATGTTTTCTCAAATATGAGACCAAAATTCTCTTGATCTCTTCTGTCTTGGTCGTAATATAAATTCCACGTGATTTTCTTTTTTTTTTTTTTTGCCTTCCTAGGAAACTTTATTATACCCAGGTTTTTAGTGCACATAATTTTAATTTGAAAATGAGAGTAGAAAACTCATTAGTTGTACCCCAAAAATCTTGAAGACAGTATTGGCAGAAATACATGTTTTCTATACAGTGAACTACATGTCCTTTTTTTTCTCCCTTTTTCCCATATAATCCACATGCCAATTTTATGTAATTTTATTGTTTTTACACTAGCATCAGTTGTTGTTCTTTAGGTTTGAGGCTCTTTTATTCCTTAGAGAATTGAAGCAAGTAATTTTTTTTTAAACTTTAGTTTCATATCACCTTCATTTGCATATACATGGGACAGAAATGCATGATATAAGATAAATTTACGTCATGTTCATATTTGTATTTAGCAGAAGGATTCCTATTTTTAAATAGGCCTTCTTTTAAATATAAGCATTTTCTTTAAATTGATGCTGAGATCTCAAAAAATAACTGAGGAAGCAGCTTTACTTTTGTCTATTTTACAAATAAGTTTCACAATTTGGAATGTTTTGCAATCATGATGAGACTTTTACTGTAAATTTAAATAGTAAGCATTTTTCCCCACATTTCAAATCTATGTGTTTTTTTTGTTGTTGTTCTTCATTGAACAGCACAGCTACCAAATCTCTCTAAATTAATTTGTACTGTTTCCCCAGATGGGTAATAATTCTCCAAATAGGTAATAATTCGCTAGTACCTTTTTGGTCTAGATGCTAGTGAATTGAAGTTTTTGCTTTAGTCAAAATAACCAAATGTATTTCATTTTTCTTCTTGGAGACAGTAATCACAAATTATGGCAGATATAGCACCTGATCATAATTCTTGATATTTTAAGATATTTTATAATACAGTTAAAGGACAAATATTCAAAAACAGAAATTTCTTCCCACTTTGTTATTGTTTACAAAGTTATTAAGAGAAAACTATAAAGATCTTTAAAATCATATACTCATGTGGAACTGCCTTCTAATTAACAGTATGTATTCAACAGAATTATGATTATTGGAATTATAGTATCATTTCTTTAATTCTCTCTAAAATGAGGAATGAGGGAGAGGTTTCCCCAGGCCAGCAGTATACATCATTTGTCTGGACAGTTAAACCTTACTACAGAGTAAATGTATATTTAAGAAAACTTCCTTATATAGGGTTTCCTTACATAGGGTAACACTACAATTAACAGAACTTTCCTTTTATGTCTACTAAAGTAATCTTTTTAAAAGTTTTAAAATATCAAATGGTAGAACAAGCAAAATATTAGTACTCTTTTAAGATACTCTGTAAGATGTGTATACTTTACTTGCAAAAATGTGATTTTTTGTGCATTATTATTAGCGGTATCAATTAAACTGGTGCCATGCCTCCTGGATTTCATTTCTTTAGATGTAACGCTAGTGAGGATGCTAGTTAGCACCAGGCTTGTACAGCTTTTGTAGAGGCAAGTCAAAGAGACTATGATTTCTAAAGCCAGCGAATCTGTTTATTTGAGAGATGTTCTGAAGGCAAGGAATTACAATAGTAATTTTGTGGATTTTTTTTTTAAGATTGGAAAAGACAGGCCAGGGAGAGATACTTGAATCTCGTTACCTATTTTGACAAAGACTAAAGCGTTTTTATGGTCTGCACATAGTAGAAGAGTTCTTTCAATGAAAATCACTCCACATTTTCACCAACTTTATTATACAAGAATGTAAATTGCATGGGATTACATTTTACTAAAAAAGGATTTAATGAAAGAAATACCAGGAAGCTCTTAGGCTGGGGGAAATCAACAAGGAGATTGAAATCAGGAGGTCTCTCTGGTGCCCTGACCTGAGGAAGTGCCCTCATTTCTCAAGGCGGCTCTGCCTACAGCAGTTAATCCTGCTGCAGCTCAGCGGCTGGTTCTCATAGTGACTGGTCTCAAGAATCCCTTACATTCTTAAATTTACTGAGGGCCAGGGACTTCCCTGGTGGTCCAGTGGTTAAGACTCTGTGCTTCCAATGCTGAGGGTGCAGGTTTGATCCCTGGTTGATTAGGGAACTAAGATCCCGCGTGCCATGGGGTGTGGCCAGTTTGTGTGTGTGTGTGTATGTAAAAAGACAGCATATTTTTAAAAATTATTTTTTATTTAGGGCTCCCAGATAGCTTTTTTTCTTTTCATGGGTTGTAGCTGTTGGCATCTAAACAGAAATCAAAACTGAGGAACTTAAAAAATATTAATCCACTTAAAAAATTGATCATAAGTCCATTATATGTTAATATAAAGAACATTATGACATATAGCTAGGTATTTTCCAAACAAAGAAAAATTAGTGGGAAGGGTGGCATTATTTTACATTTTTGCAAATCTTTTCAATTTCTGGCTTAATAGAATGCAGCTGGGTCTTCATATTTGCTTCTGCATTTAATCTGTTGTGCATTGTTTTGATTGATGATTGGTTTTTTTTTTTTAAGTGTTTTGGTTGAACCAAAGAAAGTCCAGCTTCACACATAGGTGGTTGGACTTGCTGAAAGGATCTTGCACACCACCTGAAATTCTCACTTTGAAAACCACAGATTTAGGCCGGGGGTCAGCACATATGGCCCCATTGGCCAGATCCAGCCTACACCCTGTTTCTCTATGACCTGCAAGCTAAGATTTTTTTATATTTTTTGATTGTTGGGGGAAAAAAGTCAAGAGAAGAATAATATGTGATGTGAAAATTAAATAATTCAGATTTTAGTGTTCATACATAAATTTTTATTAGAATCTAGACACATTTATTCATTTATGTGTTGTCTATAGGTGCTTTACACCATAATGGCAGAGTTGAGCGGTTGCATCAGAGACCATCTGACCCACAAAACTTGTTTTTACTATCTGACTCTTACCTGAGAACATTTATGACTCTTTTCTAAATGGTAATTAGAAATAAGGGAAGGTATTTTTGTTGTTGTTAACTTTAGATTTTTTCCTGCTGCTGCTGCTGCTAAGTCGCTTCAGTCGTGTCTTACTCTGTGCGACCCCATAGACGGCAGCCCACCAGGCTCCTCTGTCCCTGGGATTCTCCAGGCAAGAATACTGAAGGGGGTTGCCATTTCCTTCTCCAATGCATGCGTGCATGCTAAGTCGCTTTAGCTGTGTCCAACTCTGTGCGACCCCATGGACAGCAGCCCACCAGGCTCCTCTGTCCATGGGATTCTCTAGGCAAGAGAACTG
This sequence comes from Giraffa tippelskirchi, assembly GCF_054371585.1. NCBI lineage: Eukaryota > Metazoa > Chordata > Mammalia > Artiodactyla > Giraffidae > Giraffa > Giraffa tippelskirchi. The sequence goes on from NC_137280.1 coordinate 62,256,176, forward strand.
GAGTGGGTTGCCATTTCCTTCTCCAAGACTTTTTCCTAAGTACCATGCATTTGTCTCAGGTGTCAGAACACCTTGTGTGCCTGCTGTATATGAATCTTTGCAGCTGGTGCTCTGAGATCAAAATAAGGCAGAGTTCCAGGACCTGGAGAAGACAGTATATACAGTTCTGGTAGAGCCATGAAAGCAAATACCCAAGCAAAAGCAAAGAAAAAATGTCAAAAACAAATATTATACAAGTGGGCCTTAATGGAGAGAGAACGGGAATGCAGATTTTATCTGTGTTGGTTGATAGGGGTTGCCTGGAACTATGTGTTCAAAATGCTTCGGAGGCTGGATTCAGGCCTAGCAAGAAAGAGTGTGCTGAAGGATTGTGGGAAAAGAAGAGAGGCAGTGCAGATGTCTGGTATTTACCATCTCTAGAATATAACAGCAGCGGATGAATTATACTCATTTGAGGATGTGCTTACTCTAAAGGTCACATACTTCAGTTGTACACAATAAGGTTTTTTAGTAGTTATTTGTGTCTTGCAGATATTGCCAGGCATTTGATCCATCTTCTTTGGGCAAATTGTTTTATCTGTGGGTACCCAGTGTCCTAAGTATTAGAGATATTATGTCTGCCTCAACTTCCCAGGATTATTACCAAGGTTAAATGAGATAGTAGATCTTTGCAAACTCTGAAAGTTTACTTTACATTTAAGTTATTATTGAGAAAGAGCTAGTAAAGCGTAGTGGAAAGAATGTGAGCTTAGCAGCCAGAAGACCTGGGTTTGAGTCAATAAATAAGCAGCCTGATCTCCGTACCAGTACCAGTCGTCTTTCTTAGGGCTAATTCTTAGAGTCATACAAATCAAGATTGTGATTGAAGATAATTTTTATATTTGGTGGCCGTGATGATAAATGAACCAGGAAATAATTTTCACGGAAGAGAATTCTGTTCCCCTAAATGGTAACCATGGTCTTACTAACTCAAGTTGTAAAATAAACAATATGACATGGTTTAGGGCAGATAGAACCAGACCTAGTTGGATAAAATTATTTTAATTTACCTGAACAATATATTCATATTGTAATATTCTCTCTTCCTTGTCTCTTTTGCTTAAACAGTTTACGCTATTGCAACTCATGGTTTCCTGTGATTTTAACATCAGGAGAACTTAATTAGAATATGTAGACACCTCTGTATAAATGGGCTTCCCTGGTAGCTCAGCTGGTAAAGAATCTGCCTGCAATGCCAGAGACCCTAGTTCAATTCCTGGGTTGGGAAGATCACTGGAGAAGGGATCAGCTATCCACTCCAGTATTCTTGGGTTTCCCTGGTGCTCAGACAGTGAAGAATCCACCTGTAATGCGGGAGACCTGGGTTCGAACCCTGGGTTGGAAAGATCCCCTGGAGAAGGGAGTGGCAACCCTTTCCAGTATTCTGGCCTGGAGAATCCCATGGGGTCGCAGAGTCGGACATGACTTTCACTTTCTGTATAAACACTTTCTCAAGTTATCAAGTAATCTTTCTGATGTCCTTTATTCACTTACCAATTATATAATTAGGAGGCATCAAAAGTTTTAGTATAGGTCAGCAAGGCAGAAATTGAGGGCATTTGACAATAGTTCATAGTTAGAAACCTTTACAATTTAAGGGCTTCACTTTGTTGTCAGAATAGAATTTACTGTGAATCTGAGAGCTTTAATATTAAAGTAAATAATAGGAAATGTAATTTTGATGGTACCTTTAAGTGTTAAAAGAGCATGTCTTTTTTTTAATGCAAGTTTGCTAATCTGAAGATGTTCACCACAAATTTAACAGTATATTTAGGTCATATATGAGATATGCAGAATACAAGATACAGAGATAATTGAATCCAGTGTAATTTAAGTGATACATATATCTGGACACAAAAATCATCATCACTTCTCATAATACCATTTTTCAGTGTGTGTGTGTATATATATAGGAATTCACACTATAGTCTTGTAATTATATGGGTTTAGAAAATAACTGTGTACCTTCACTTGAAACATGCTCATTATAGAGCTCAAAACTGATAAAATAGGGAGTGGCCATTCACTTCACAAAAGGATTTGCTCACAGATTCTGTTAGGTAGGGAGTTTCTTAGGAATACTAGAATACCTTTACTGTTCCTTGTGGGTTGCTTATGCCATCCTTCATCATCTGTTCAAAGCCACAGTGTCATTCTGCATGAGCAGGGCCTTCTGTGTTTTGCCTACTTCTGTATTCCTTGGGGTCTAGGTACTTGGTATGTATGGCACAGATCCTTGATGGTCACAAGAATCTTCAGGAGAACTGCCATATACTTGAGAGCTCGTGCTTAGTCGCTCAGTCATGTCTCTTTGCAACCCCATGGACTGTAGCCCACCAGGCTCCTCTGTCCATGGAATTTCGCAGACAAGAATGCTGGAGCGGGTTGCTGTTTCCTACTCCAGGGAATCTTCCCGACTCAGGGATTGAACCCACGTCTCCTGCATTGGCAGGCGGATATTGGGAAGCCCACCCAAGAGCTTAGGCCCTCCCTAGAGGAGATGCCTGCAACCTGGCCAATCCCTGCTACTGTGAGGGAGGGTGGACACAGTGTTACCAGATCTTCAGGTTTTTGGGAAAACCCAGAAGTTTAGCTGATTATTTTTCAGTTATTAAATTTTTGAAACACTGTGCAAACACTACTGTCAGCTTGTGAGCTTTGATTTTGCCTTCTCATAATACCATTTTTCAGTGCCTTGTTAAGCACTTAATGGGGGACATCAGTATTAATTTGGCCAGTTAACAGTAGATTATGATTTCTTCAGTGAAAGGGATGCTTTTGTTTTAAGATACTTCAGAGTAAGGCCAGAGTGTGCATTTCATGCCATTTGAGAATGTGGAGTGGAAACCCAGTGGATTCTGTTGGAAAGCAGGTGGAGATTTTATGTTGAGGGGCCAAGTAGGGGTATCCCTACACCAGTTGCAGATGAACAGTGGAGTTTTAGAGAAGATTAGCTCTGTTGAGGATTGGAAAGGTGTGTGTGAGTTTTGAAGCCTACTGGAAGGAGAGAGGTGAGGAAGAAGCAAAGGAGGTGCTTAGAAATATGTTGACTATGTTTAAACTACACCAGGTGTTGATCACCTGACTTAATGCTGCTCCCCTTCAACCTATAAATCTGTCAGGCAATGTAACTGTCTATCCAAACAGCATGTATTGCTGGCCTGCAATTAGCCAAAGCCCAAGACCCTTTAAGGTAGAAATAGCTTCTCATTCATCTCTGTATTCCTTTTGTTCCTTATCTAGTTAGAGCTCAGGTAATATTTATAGAACAGAATTATTCATCTAGAAAAAGAGGGTCAGAATCTAGTTAAGGTAGTGTGATGGGAAAACGTCTTTTCCCTTCGATACTGTGTCATCAGTAGAGAAGAAAAGAAGAGGAAGAGAATTGGCATATATGGCTTTGGGATCTAAAATCAGCAGCAGAGGATTAACAACTATATTGTCTTTGACAGTCCTTTACTTTTTTAATTACTCAGAAAAGACAACATACATGATCCTGTGTTATAACCTGTTATAGTGATATGTTGGTGTAAATGTATCATATATGTAGCAGTACATAGTTTTTAACACCACAGCAGCATCATACTCAGGAATTGATGCTCACTTATATATGACTGCTTAGAACATTTAAACAAACTTATGAAAGTTTAAGCTTGCTGGCTCTTCTATAGACAATTTTATCATCTCTGTGGCCCTTAGTTGATCTTCACTTTTTCTTTAATATTGATGACACCATCACCATTCATTTGCTGGATGACCACTAATTGTTGGGAAATGCCAAAAGTCATAAGTTTCACAACAGAGATTGACTTTTCCACAGTGGATTACATCCCTGGCCTGAGGACTCATGTTCATTGAGTGAAATTTATGCCCTGTGCAAATGTTTTATTCTTTGAGTATTTGCCTCTCTCCTTCTTCCTCTTTGAGTCATTCTGTCTGATTCTTTTGTGGCTCTTTCCTCCCTTCTGCTTTCTTTGTGTTTCCCACCCAGATGGTTTCTCTTTCCCGTAGGTCTTTACTTACATCAGGGGTTGCTAAGTGCTACTATTCCCGTCTTAATGATGAAGCAGCTTCCAAGAGATTAAGTGATATGCCCAGGGTTACAAAGCTCGTTAATAGTGGAACCAGATGACAGGAGATGCCAAGGGGAGGGAGAGAGTATTTGAAAGAGATGTAACTATCCTCTCTCTTCTGTTTCATAAAGTTATTTCCTAGGAAGTTTTACACTTTAAAGCAGATTTGGGATTCAGTTCAGTTCAGTTGCTCAGTTGTGTCCAACTCTTTGTGACCTCATGGACTGAAGGACACCAGATTTCCCTGTCCATCACCAGCTCCTGGAGCTTGCTCAAATTCATGTCCATCGAGTTGGTGAAACCATCCAACCATCTCATCCTCTCCTCCCCTTCTCCTCCTGCCTTCAGTCTTTCCCAGCATCAGGATCTCTTCTAAGGAGTCAGTTCTTCACATCAGGTGGCCAAAGTATTGGAGCTTCAGCTTCAGCATCAGTCCTTCCAATGAATATTCAGGACTGATTTCCTTTAGGGTTGACTGGTTTGATCTCCTTACAGTCCAAGGGACTCTCAAGAGCTAGTGAAACTAATTCAGATCAGATTGATTCTGTTGTGGTAGAGTTTTAATCAGGGCATTAAGCCATCAGGGAGCTCTTTGGAAGTGAAAAATTGGCTTTTCAACATGCGTGTTGTAATAAGCAATAAAAGATGCCCGTATACTCCACCTTCACTCTAGATTTTCCCCTAGTCTTTTAAGAAAATAGTATTAATAGAAGTAATAACCAGGCTTTGTACGATGACTACTACATGTGGTACTTAATCAGTGCTAGTTGAATTATTAATGCACAGGCATTGTTTGAGGGCTTGCCTATGAAAGGTATTTGTATGCTTTATATACATTATTGTTTATTTCTCACAATTCTACAACAACTATACCCATATTATAGATTAGCAAATATGCAGAGAGAGGTAAGATGACTTCCCTAAGGTCATAAGTGCTGAAATTCAAACCCAGGTTTCCTGAGACTCTCGAGTAGTGAACAGTGAACCCAGATTATGGATCTCTGTTGATGCCCTCTGGTGACACTGGTGTAATCTGCTTTATCTGGCTGAGAACCTCTTGCTTAGTCACTTGTGTTTAGAGATCAGGGAGTAGGGTTCATATCAGGCCTTATATAGTACTTTGTATGTGCTGATATTGCCTTCAAGGTAGCCCCTAGAGAATCACGTTGTAGCTGAGCTCATTTTATAAAGACGTGAGACTCAAAAGGCGAGTAGTTTGGTCAAGGTCACAAAGTAAGTTACAGAGTGAAACTGAGTCCTCCTTTTCCAGATCCCATGGTTTTGGCAATACATTCAATAAATAATGCATGAGAATGCCATTTCCGGTGTGAATAGTTGCCGTGCTAGGGAGAAAGGAATGGGATGTTTATTACACCACAAGTTTAGAACAAATTCCATGAAATGTACTTCAAGCATAACAGCAGTAATCCCATGCACATCCATCATCCCTTTTAATCTTTGCGGCATCCACGTGCCGGAGAGGAATGCGTGGAAAATGCAGGTTCTGTTTTTAGCAGACTGGTTCCTGGAGGTGACATATTTACCCAGTGTCTCACTATCAGGAGGTCAGAAGGATAACAAATACATCTCTGAGGAGAGGGGAAGCTTTAGAATGAGAGATGACTATAATTAAAGTTATTAGGAAAGAAAGGTTCAGGTATCAAGGGAGGAATGAGTCACCAGCAAGTTTAAACAAACTGTGAACTGCGGGTGTTTCTCTGCTGGTGGCTTATTTTGAGAGAGTGTGATGTCATCTGTGCCCAGAAAGCAGCCTCACCCCAGAATAGGAGTAAGTGTCCTAGAGAGATGCACATCACGCAAAGAATTGTCTTGTTGAGATACTAATGCCTGAGATTGGAAAGATCTAGTTTGTAATCATTAGATGTATATCATGGGTACCCATTTGTAGTTGACATCTGGCTTCTACCAGCCTCTGGGAACCACTGTTTTTTTTCCCTCCATATAGTTTTGGCTTTTCCAGATTGCTGCATACATGGAATCATACAAGGTGTAGCCTTGTAAGTGGTTTTTTTCCACTAAAGCAGAATGCGTGTGAGTTTATCCACAGTTTGTTGCATCGTGTTGCTGTAATAGTCCATCATATAGATGTACCATAGTTATATGCTCTTTTGTTCAGTCACCAATTCAAGGTCGTGTCAGTGGTTTCCAGCTTGGAGCCATTATGTTTAAAGCTGTTCTAAGTGTCATGTACAGGCTTTTATGTGCATGTAAGTTTTAATTTCTCTTGGATAAATATCTAGGTGTGCGACTGCTGGCTTATATGGTGAGTACGCATTTAACTTACAAGACACTGATAGACTGTTTTCCAGCATGGTCCCATCTTATATTCCCGTGAGCATTGTATTACTAGTTGCTGTGTACTCTCACCAGCCCTTGGACTATTTTGGCTTTGTTTTTAATTTTAGCCATTCTAGTAAGTCTGTAATGTTACCTCATTGTAGATTTAGTTTGTGTTTTTCTAGTGACAGTGATGCTGAACATGAAGTTCCTTTTTTGTACTTAAAATTTTTGTATAATGTTGATGTTTTTCTATTCATGTATCTCCTACATTTATTCTTTAGTTTATCCAAGAATCATTTTAGACCGTTTGTGGCAGTGGTTCTCACTCAGTCTGTTCCCACACCAGCAGCCATCAGCATCACCTGGAAACTTATTGAAAATACAGATTTTTCATATGCACTCAAGAGCAACTGAATCGGAAACTCTGGGGATGGGGCTGAATTTTTAACAAGCCCTCCAGGTGATCTCTAAGCCAGAGTTTGAGGACCATTGCTTTGCAGTAGTGGTGCTTACCTTTCGCTGGATGTCAGTATCAGCTGTGAACTTTAAAAGTAAAACTAGAGTCCAATTCCAACCCCCAGAGATTCAGAATTAATTAGTCGTCTTATGGGGCTCTAGGCATTTTTTTTAAGTTCTCTGGGTGGTGCTAATGTAAAATCAAGGTTGAAAGTAACTTATCTACCAAAGGTTGTTTAGCTAGGCATTGTAGAGGACACAAATCTGACTTCTAATTCCAGATCTCATGTAGCTTGTTATCTAAAAAGGAAGGTCCAAAAATACCCAGCATAGTTACAGGCATATATAAATTACTCGGCAATTACCTAATAAATTAAATTGTACTTGGTGTCCTGGGTTTGAATGTAAACTACCTTTTATATAATTCTATATCTGAGAGCCTTATTTTTGTATTCTATGTTGTACTTCACATTCATTCATTCAACCAATGTTTATTGAGTATGCTGAGAATGTAGCCGTGAATAAACTAGACAAATCCCTAGTTTACATTGGAGCTTACATTCTGGTCTTTGGCACCTGGGTAGCCTCTACTCACTTTACAGTCTTTAAGTGGAATATAGTATACATCTTACTAGCTCTAAAACAAAGTAGTCTGTTCATATGCAAAATTGATAGCCTTAATAATAATCATATTTTTGTTATATTCAAATATTGTCCTGCAGTTATTTGCCTTGTATTTGTTAATATTTTAGTCATGAAATCTTTTTTCTTGATAACTTTTTTAAGCCATTTGTTTAGTCATCTCCATTAGTAACACTGTTAAGGCCAGAGACTGTCCAACCCATGGAAAGATCTTGGAATTTGGGATCAGAAAATATGCATTGAGATTCTGAATAATAGTTTGGGTTTTTGATCAATTAAATAGAATTTTACATTTCTGTAAAGTATAGGTAATATAATAATAATGCTTCTTAGCCCCCAGAGTTGTATAGGGATTAAACCAGATATTTTTAAATGAAAAGTGAAAGTGTTTTTATAAACTGTAATATACTGCCTCAAATATAGTTTCCTAATCTTTTTTTAACTTGCTTAAAGGCATTAACTTTAATAATTTTTATTTCAAAAGTTAAATATTTTATACTTGATTAGCAGTTGGCATATGTCCTCAATACAAGGAGACAAAATGTTTAGTCCTTTTGTAAAAGTGTTAAGAGATTGTAAAGAAGGATGAAATAGACTGTCAAGTAGTTAAGGAATGTTCTGTCATTGACAAGTGTGTGAACAAAAAATGTTGATAAGGTGACAAATCATTTTTCAGTACAATATTGGTTTTGGCAACCTTTTCTTGATAGGAGGCAGAGAGTGAAGTGTCGAGAACAGCCCTAGTCACATAGCAAGCCGTGCTGTCCCTGGTGACGTGTGTTCATTATGAGCAGATGCACTGGAGCTGCCGCTGTTAATCACTGCCCTGCATGGGCCTTCACTGTATTAGGGATTCTCTTACAGATCAGCATTTAACTGCGGAGGACCCCCTTTGTGTCTGAATCTGGCTATTTAGCTTTTCTTTTTTTTTTTTTAAATCCCCAGTGACTTATTTCAAATTACATTTTTTAGTGAATTAGCACCTCTGATAATGCAGAACACAGGGCTTGATACCAGGACCACAGACAAGTAATTCATGTTTAGGGGAGTGAGAGAAAAAGCAGACTGGTCACTTGAGATGACGGGGCCCTAGAACTTGACTCAGAAAACTTGGAGAGATGAGAGTGGGGTGGGGACGTTGATTGAAAGATGTTGAGTAGAGCTTTCCAGGATAAATGTAGCTGATTTTTTAAAATAAAATACTGAAGTTTTCTGGGGCAGAAGAATCAGTTTACTTTAGTTATGGGGTGCTTTGTCTTGATCAGGAAGTTTGCATTTGGTTGGAACATCTACTGAGTGAGGGCAGGCATGGCGCGTTGTCTGCGGCACCTAGGACAGCACCTTGGCATGGAACCAGTGCTTCCTGTATATTTGGGAAATGAGTGAAGACCTGTAAAGGAAAGGGTTAAGGGGAGGGAACCTTTTTTTCTCCCACAGGACAAATATTCCATGGCAGATCCTTTGACGCACACTTGTCCTTGGAATGAGAGCATAGGGTCAGCCGTCGAGTCCCTTTTCATCAAAGTCCCTTTGGCAGACTCAGGCAGAACCGTGCACTAAGTACAAAGTGTGGCTGCCAATTGGCTGGAGGTGTTCCCAGACTTTCTGGCAACCTTCCTTGCCCCATTTGACCATTGGATGCTTACTGGTGGAAAGTACTTCCTTCCTCTTTCCCTAGGGGGACACTGTTCTATGACTTCACTTCAACTGCATAAAGCAGGAAACTTACAAGTTAGCATTAAGAGTTTTTAATTCTTTCCCCAACCATCAGGCTTAAGTAACCTCCATCTCTCCTGTTATACAGTAGCATTGATTTTTCCACCCACACACAAAGCATTAAGTTGACGATGCTTCTTACATTTGAGAGTATTACAGAGTTAAGAAAATGTAGTAGTTGCTTATGTAGGTATATTTTGCTTCTGCTTCAGAGAATAACAACTTTATTTTTGCATTTACCAAAAGCAAAAAGTTATTCCTACCAAGAGATGTGTAAAAATGTTCAGCCAGCCACCAAGAGGTACTGTCTAGTCCCATTCCTAAAACCCTCTGCCAAGCCCTTCCTCCATTTCTTTCTGCTCCTGCTGCTCCATTACTCTCAGTCTCCTACATGCTTCCTGCTCCAGGATTTGCCTCTTGTCAGTTTTTGCTAGAGTGAGTGATGCTTCTGAAGTATGGGTCTGGTCATGGCTGTCTACTGCGTGTCTTTCAAAGGCCCTCCCAACCCTCCTGGAATAAAGATTGTTCTGGCAACCAGACTTTTTCTTTTCTTTTCTTTTTTCACTTTCTCACCACTTTTCTGTCTAGCCCTTTGATCCGGACACTTGAAGTTCCCAGAAAGTATTGTATTCTCTTTCACCTCCAGGCTTTCACACTTAGTAATCTCCTCATGAAATATTCTTTGTACCCACCCCTCTCTTCACTTGGTTACAAAAAAGGTTACCCATCTGCCTTGATACAGACATCATGGACTTCATGGAGTCTTCCCCAAGGTAGATAGAATAAGTGCACAGCTGTCACGTGGGACCTTTCAGTCAGTTCAGTTCAGTCGCTCAATCGTGTCTGACTCTTTGCAACTCCACGGACTGCAGCACGTCTGTCCATCACCAACTCCCAGAGCTTACTCAAACTCGTGTCCATCAAGTCAGTGATGCCATCCAACCATCTCATCCTCTGTCGTCCCCTTCTCCTCCTGCCTTCAGTCTTTCCCAGCACCAGGGTCTTTTCCAATGAGTCAGTTCTTTGCATCAGGTGGCCAAAATATTGGGACCTTTAAAGAAGCTTTAATCTGGTGAGGGATATCTAATGGCGAAGATTAGCATGTGAGATTATTTGACAAGAAGAGGAATTTGAAGTAAAGTTTATAGTGGCTTTGAAATAGGCTCTTTTGTTTAAATAGTGTGCAAAGTGGAAACCAGTACTGAGATACCCTATTTATAATCTGATATTTCAACATCTATGCATACCATCCTTTAAAATAAAATGTTCTCTGTCCACTGCTTTAGGCGATGGTACATGCCAGCACAGACATACTGACTGAAATATATTAACTTTCTCATCTTGACTGACTCATTTGACTCGAATAGCAAGTTCCCTTATGACCCCACCTCTAAAAATAGAAAGTATATTATTATGTTTTCAGAATTCCAGGCTTTGAGAAGCAGTAAGCTACTCTGTTTTGTTCTGATGGCCATTGGCCTACAGCTGAATTCTGATAGTCACATGAGCTAGAGACTAGAGTTTGAAGTTGGAAGAGAGGTGGAGGCCCCAGAGGGGCAGAAGTTTAGGAGAAGCATGTTAAAATTATAGGTTATAAATACCAATGTTGTTGTTAATAAAATATGCCAACTGTATGTGAGGATCAAGCTTCAGCTTTGATAATACAGTGATAATTTAAGATAATTATAATCAACTGAGTATTAAAGGTATAGAATATGTAAGAGATTATTTAAAATGTTTTCCTGGTAATTGTGCTTTGGGGGAATCAACCCTAATAAAAGCAAATGCTCTGCATACGAAGGTATCTCTCAGTGATATTCAGTAGGAAAATTTGGAAACAGAGATGTTTAGAAAATGTTTTATCATATAATATTGAATTTTAAAGCAGTATAAATATTGCCATATGTATTCTGATCACCGATAGTGGATAAGAAGCCGTGAATAGAAGTAGAAAAAGGTCCGAGAGACATATGGGTCAAAATATTAAAGGGAGAAAGAATTGTTTGCTTATTTTAATTGAATTTCCTATTACATGCAGGAGACCTGAGTTCGATCCCTGGGTTGGGAAGATCCCCTGGAGAAGAGAAAGGCTACCCTTTCCAGCATTCAGGCCTGGAGAATCCCATGGACTGTATAGTCCATGGGGATGCAAAGAGTCAGACGTGACTGAGTGACTCTCACTTTCACTTTCTTTTTTCATGTATGCACAAACTTCTCAGTCTTAATCCAAAAATTAGCCTTATTTCAAAATTCATAAACTAAATTCCATAAAATAATAAGATGGGGAGATGGGATTAGCTATACCTTTTGGTTTTCTGTGTTTCTCCTTGTTGGTAGTATGGATTAAGAATTTGCTTCACTTTTTCTTTTGCAATAAAGTGCAGAAGTCACACGGGACTTCCCCTATCCAATTCTGAACCAAGAAATCCATTGTGTAGATAAAAAAAAAGATTCTTATGGTGCATAAGGGAGTAGAGATGACAGGTACTCATTTGTTATAGATTTTTTAAGTCAAAAAGCTAGCAATTACTTTTTATTTAGAAATTGTGCTTTATTGATAATTGGAATATTTTATTCAGTTATAATTAGATATACAGAAATGATTTGTGTTGGTTCTGAAGTTCAAAACTGCTGTGGGATAGCAGTTGGCGTGTGACACCATCTAAGTGTTCAGTTTTAAATTAGTGTTGGGTTTCCAAGTCAGTCACCTTGTGGAATGAGCCACTCCAGAACTTAGTGACTTAACTAACCATATATTTGGCTTGTGCTTCTCTGGATTGGGGGCTTCCTTGGTGGCTTAGACAGTAAAGAATCTGCCTGCAATGTGGGAGACACGGGCTGGATCCCTTAGCTTGGTGATACTGCTGCTGGTGTGGCTGGGCTTGCTCACACAGTCGCAGCCAGATGCCTGGCTGACTTGGAGCTTCTTGATCTAGGGCGCCCTGAGTTAGGACAGCTTGTCCCTACTCCATGTGGTCTGAGCCTCCAGCAGACTAGTTCAGGGTTTTCCACATGGTGGTGAAAGGGAGAGGGAACAAAAACAGAAGAGCTCTTGAGGTTTCAGCTTGGAAATCACACAGTGTAACTTTTGCTAGGCTGTTGGTCAAAGCAGTTGCCAAGAAGCCCAGACTCAAGGGATGGTAGAGTGGACCCTGCTTTTTTGGTGGGAGGAGATAGAAAGTATTGATACTATGGCCAGGTTTTCAATGAAATAACAGTTTTTAACTACTAAAACAACAGTGTGTGTGTGTGTGTGTGTGTGTGTGTGTGTGTGTGTGTGTTACTAACCTTTCCTTAATATGCAACCCTCAAAGGGGTAATTGAAGTAGGCTTATCTTTTTGAGTCATCCCTTTGATCAAGGACATGTTTATTCAGATATCACAGCAGCTGAAGAGATAATTTAGCATAAGTAACATTAAACTGCAACTGATTTACTTATGTGGTATGTGTTGAATATAGGCTTCCCAGGTGGCTCTGGTGAATAATCTGCCTACCAATGCAAGAGATGCAGGTTCAATCCCTGGGTCAGGAGGATGCCTTGGCAGAGGAAATGGCAGCCTACTCCAGTATTCTTACCTAGAAAATCTCATGGACTGAGAAGCCTGGCAGGCTACAGTCCTTGGGGGTCACAAAAGAGTTGGACATGACTTGGCAGCTAAACAACAATAGTATGTTGAATATACATTCAACAAATGTATGTTAGAAAATGGCTGTTTAGTGCCTGAGTAAAGAATCTGCCTGCAATGCAGGAGACCTGGGTTTGAAACCTGGGTCGAGAAGATCCCCTGGAGAAAGGAATGGCTACCCACTTCAGTATTCTTATCTGGGAATCCCATGGATAGAGGAGCCTGGTGGCTATAGTCCATGGGGTTGCAGAGTCGGACACGACTGAGCAACTAACCCGCATACTTTCACATTAGATTAGGCTTAGTATCTGGGAATAGAGAAAAAAGAAATGTGACATATTCTTTTCTTTCAAGAAGTTTGTATTCTTACAGAATGGACAAAATTTATATCCGTTCAAACCAGCAAGCATTTGTTATTGATGTGTTGGGTACTGGCTTTCATCAAAGATTGTGCACAGATGACTGACTTAGTTCTTTTGGTGGAACAGAGAACTAGATATTTAAAATCACTGTCATTCAAAACAAAATAATAAGTGCCGTGAGAGAAATATAAACTGATCACTGCTGAATTAGAAAAAGAATAAGAGGAGGCAGATGATCCACTGCCAGGATATGTGTGATTCATATAATTAACACCTGAGAAGGGAGAGATCTTTGAAATCAGAGGGTGATGGCTTCATAGAGAAAATGAGTTTTGAATACGACTTTGAAGAAGAGGTAGAATTTGAATTAAGTGGAGAGGTGAGAATTCTATTTTCAGCTTAGGATTGAGCTGTGTTTTCCCAAGAAAGTATTTAATTAAAGAGAGCCTTTCAAAGTGGTAAATATTAAAGAGCGTGAGATAATACTGTAGAAAGACTCTGTAGAAAACATTATACTGGGAAGACGGCCGGCAGGTTTTTTTCCCTCCAGTTGTGCCTAGGTTCAGTTTTCTTTCATCAGATTTTGTGTACTTTGGTTGGAAAACTGAGTAAATGAATATTTATCTTACTTTATAAGTGCTGTGTGCACTTCATTTTCACTTAGCAATGCACACTTTGCTTATATATTGATTTGAAAAATAGAAATAAATATCATGTGTCCCCGCTGACAAGGAAATCCAAAATTAACAAAAGTAAGGAAACCCCCAATGACTGATGTCAGACTGGTACTTTCTACAAGCATGCCTGGATCTATTTAAGATCTACATTGGTAGAAATTAATTGGGGAATTTCCTTTCCTAAATTTGACTAGTGAATTTGCTTTTCAAACTTCCTGTTCTAGTTTATTCTATTTAAACAACTTAAACTATTTAGAGGAGGATTGATTAAAATGCATTTTATTGGAATTATGACTGAATGCCTCTAAGTCAGAATCCTACAATGAATGTTTAAAAAATTCATTGTATTCAGTACTAATTGAATAATATCATATCTAAACCAATCACCAAAGAGGTCAACATAATTTATATAATTAAGAATAGAATTTAAGAATCATAATGTTTATTTTAGTAAATCAGAGCCAGTATTTCACTGTTTAAATGGTACCTAAAATATATAAATCCCATTGTTTAGTCTGTCATTGCCTTGTCCTCTGAGAGCAGTGATGGTTGACTAATACTGTCTAACATTGACATTGCCACATGATGAATTCATATAGATGTCTTTAAAACTTTTCTACCTCTTCAGTTATTTTTCAGTGATGAGAATTTTGAGAATTTATAATAGCTTTTACTATTTCATTTATTTTAATAGCTGAAATGTGTGTTCATTTCAAAGAGAATGTGTCAGAGGGCTATTCTATATTGAAAATGAGGTAACACATGAAAGTATTTTGTAAGCTGCAGAGTCCTATGCAGGTAAATATAAATGTGAGATGGTATTATCATTCTGAGATCAGCACTTATTCTTTCAGGGTCACTAGTAGAAGTTCATAGCTGAGTTCTAGAGTCACACTTTTTGAGTTCAAGTCTGGGTTTAACCCCTCACTGTGTATCTATGGGTAAGTTAAAAGCAAACAAAGAAACTCTGTGCCTCAGTTTCTCTGTCTATTAAAGTGGTATAAAAAGAGTATACCCACTTCATAGGGTTGTTGTGAAGATTAAATGAATTAATATATGAAAGTCCCTTAGAAGAGTATCTTGCACCCAGTAAATGTTACATGTTAGCTTTTATCTTCATCACCAGCAACATTATCACCCCATCATGTAGAATGGGTAGATATTAATAAGTGCTCTTGTGAAGTGAAAGTGAAGTGAAGTCGTTCAGTCGTGTCCAACTCTTTGCGACCCCATGGACTGTAGCCTACCAGGCTCCTCAGTCCATGGAATTTTCCAGGCAAGAGTACCGGAGTGGGTTGCCGTTTCCTTCTCCAGTGCATGAAAGGGAAAAGTGAAAGTGAAGTCGCTCAGTCGTCCGACTCTTAGCGACCCCATGGACTGTAGCCTACCAGGCTCCTCCGTCCATGGGATTTTCCAGGCAAGAGTACTGGAGTGGGGTGCCATTGCCTTCTCCGTCTTCCCGACTAGTTACAGGCTAATCAGGTTTTTCTCTGTGGAGTTTTTCTTCTACTCTGTGACTTGCATTTTCATCAGATAGAGAGTTTATTGAGGTCAAGGACTGAGTTTCATCCATTTTCATGTCCTCAGCATTGAGCATAGTTCCTGGCTTATAATAGACATTCAGGAACTGAATGGATTATATTATATAATCACACACACAACTTTTTCAGAGAGAGGTACTCTAGGAGAAGCATGAGAAAGTTGGTAGCATTCGGTGTCTGCATACTGTTAGTCTCTCTTTCTGATCTACCTTTTCTTCGCAGAGAAAAATGATTTCCTAGTTCCTTTTTGCCTATCCAACCTGTCCTCCTGGAAACTCCCCCAGCCTCAAAGTAACCTCTCTGGTGCCTTCTGTAGGAAAGCTTTGTTGACCACTGCTACCCAAGATCAACTCTTTTTTTCTGTGTGCTGTACACACACACACACATACATTCCCTGGCCCTCTTTAATGTTTTTATCTTTTGATTAGGGGATATATGCACATAGTGTAAAATTCACAAAGTACAAAAGACTATGTGGTAAAAAGAAGGGTCTTTGCCTCCCTAAGAGGCAGTTACTGTTGCTGCTTTCTTATGTGTCCTTGTTTGAAGTGTGTGTGTGTGTCTGTGTGTGTGCTGATGGTAGCATATTAGACATACTGGTTTACTTGACTTTTTTATTTTTAATTCACTTAATAGATTTTGGGTGTTCTTCCACATCAGTACGTTAGGGTGTTCTCATTCGTGTTAATGGCTACATAGCAGCTCATCATGTTAACCAGTTCCCTGACGGTGGGAATGACTGTTTTTGTTGCCAACATTACTGCAACGAATATTCTTAATGTATACAAAATTCCACACCAGTAGGCCTGTATCTGTGAGATAAATCCTGGGAAGTTGCTGAGTTAAAGGATATGTGAATTAAAAATGTTTTAGTTTGGAGGACAAATTGCCCTTCATAAAGATTATATTAATTTTGATTCCCATCAAAAATGTATGGGAGAGCCTATTTCCTACATACTGGCCAACTCAGGTGTTACTAAACCTTTTTGGTCTTTGCCATGTACATAACCCAGGGAAACTGATTTTATTCCACTTCTTATTGTTATCTTTAGAATATTTCTGTCTTACATACATTATCAACTCTTTGCAATCTTGAATGATCTCATATTTTCATTGACTATGTTCCTTAACTTTTTTTTTTTTTTAATGAATTTATTTATTTTAGTTGGGAGCGAATTACTTTACAATATTGTAGTGGTTTTGGCCATACATTGACATGAATCAGCCATGTGTTTGCATGTGTTCCCCATCCTGAACCCCCCTCCCACCTCCCTCCCCATCCCATCCCTCTAGGTCATCCCATTGCCCCAGCCCTGAGCATTTGTCTCATGCATCGAACCTGGAATGGTGTTCTGTTTCACATATGATGATAATATACATGTTTCAATGCTATTCTCCCAGAACGTCCCACCCTCACCTTCTCCCTCAGAGTCCATAAGACTGTTTTATGCATCTGTGTCTCTTATTCTGTCTCGCATATTTTCTGATGTACTTTTCCATTGACATTTGCTTGACAGACTATATAGCCCAAGTTTTGACATGGAAAATACACTCGCCCTTTTATGCACCTTTGCATTGTTTTCCCTCTCAGTTACTTCCATGTCATAGTGCTCTGTCATTGTTATCCTAAATGGACAGAATCTGTTTTTGTAATTTATTTTATGCTAGTTGGGATTCCCCAGTAGCTCAGGTGGTAAAGAATCCTCTTGCAATGCGGGAGACCTAGGTTCGATCCCTGAGTCGGGAAGATCCCGTGGGGAAGGGAAAGGGTACTCACTCCAATATTCTGGCCTGGAGAATTCCATGGACTGTGTAGTCCATGGGGTCACAAAGAATTAGGCACAACTGAGTGACTTTCACTTATGCTTGTTCCTGCCTTTGTGTTAAATATTTTAATGAACATGGCCAGTGTCCATTACTATATATATATGACTCATTCTGAGTACTCCAACCCAGCCTGTTTACTAGTTCTGGCTTTTACCTTGTCAGAGATGCTAACACAAATTCACTTAAAGATATCAATAAGATTTTATGACTTATTTCCTAGTTACCCCAGAGAGAGCCTTTCTGGGTCTGCTCTGCAGAGCTGCGTGAGTTAGATGGGAAGAATCTCTTAAAAGATGGCTGTCTCGGGTAATGAAGAAGCTCAGGGACTTAGCTGAGCTAATGGAGTGCCCTGCAGAGCTGAGGCCACGAGAGCCAGACAGCTGAGCAGGGAGGCCTAGTTCTTAACCAGACAGTCACGTGCACTCCTCCAGGGAGCAGGATGAGAAAAGTAGAGTGAGCAGTGACCTTGTTAGCCAGGCTGAAGTTTGAGGGGAGCAGGTGTGTGGGGATTCAGGTAAGTGGCTTAGAATAAAACCATTGAAAGTCATTGCCAGGGTATGAATTATTTTGATACCTGAGGTAGTTTGGAAATTTGGAATTGTTAATCAAGTAGGAGACACAGTGGGCTAGAAAGTACTGTCTCAGAATCAAAATAATTCCTTTATTAAAATAGCATTTCTAACCATGCAATAGGAGAGGTCTGCTGTATACAGTTGTACAGTTTATTATATACTACACAAAAGCACCTGGCTGAGGTGGCAAGGGGTGACTAAATACCAGTCTGTGTTCTAATCTCCAAGGCATGCACCCAGAGTGCCTTTTGGTAATTCATCTACTCATTCAAATGCTCAGGGTAGGCAAGCAGAGGCTTTGTTCCATTTATCTCATGTTATGGACTTAATGTGAAGAACATTCTCTGATATGTTTTTAAAATTCTAGGATTAAAGTGTAATAATATTTTCTGGCTCAAAAATTGCATTCAGCAGTAAATGATAACAACTGGTCTTAGTTCAGTTCACCTTTATGAAATGAGGGTAGGAAAGAAGAGAATGTAAGTATTTGGCTTTGAAAGAGTAGACTCCTTTATGAAAAAGAAATCTTGGACATTTGTGCTCTTTTTTCTTTTTAAGCCTCTATTCTCATCCATATTGTTTTCTGTTTTGAGAACAGTGACAGCAGAGTGCATTGGGCCTTAGAAGAATGTCTTTTTAGCCTTTATTGAGTTATCTCCATCCCAACAGTGTGATGAAACTCTTCCTGTTATTAATTGCATTCTCATTTGGCCAAAGGGTTAGCCATTCTGAAAAGTGGTTTGAATGTCCATATCCTTCCCAGGCCTAAGCATCTCTCTGGTATTTTGATAAATAAACATTTTTATAGGCTGATTTGGCTTACATTTAGTGGCATAAACAAGAGAGTCCACATAAGACCTTCATACTCTCCCTTTCTTTTCCCTTTCTCTCTCTGTCTCTCACTTTCTCTCTCTCTGTGTATAAAATGTTCCAAATCACATAGAGCTCTGGAGGTCTATAGGCCACATTAGCCTGAAATGTGAGTTTGGTTTGGCTCACTCACTGTTGTGATTTGACACACAGTGTTGCTTTTGAATGCAATTAGGTAAGAGTTGTGCTTCTTAGTCACTATTCTGACCATTCCCTTTTGTCTTGTATCTGGTATACTTTAACTGTGTTACCTTGGTAGGTTTTTAAGTTTGCAATTTAAAATCCTTGGTAGGATATAAGTTTTGCCATCCTTACTGTACATTTAGGATTCCTTGTGATCATAGAGTTAAAGCAGGAAGTTAGAAGATAGAATAAAATTCTGCCCCTGAGAGTTATTTAGAGAATCATTTTACATTGAATAAATAATATTTTTACTTCTAGTTTTAAGAAGTGTTTTTGAATATTATCATTTCACACTGATACCATACCCCAAGCATTCCTCATGTTGAATTACCATTAACCTGAGCTGGGCCTTATAGCAAGATAAACATCAGGTTGGTAGACAGAATTAGAATACTGTATCAAAGTTTAGAGTACCAAGGGTCAGTAGTAGCCCAGTCACTTCCAGCCAGAATATACACTAACAGTGAGGTGAAGACAAGTCATAGGTCAGAGCAAGGTAGACAGACTAGAAAATAGTAATAGCATCCAGGGCTCATGGGAAAAGGAGAACCCAAATTCTGGGCCTCTAAGGACACCAGGAAATACATGAACATGAAAGGGATGAGATCAGAGTTGGCAGAAAAGGAGGCTGGAACTGAGCAAGGCGGCTAAGTGGTGGGGGCCTACAGTCCAGACAAAGGGACTAAGGGTCCTTGATAAGGAAACAGGTCACTCGGGGAGTCAGTACAGGGCACGATATCAAAGAAGGGAGTCTGCCACAGAGTAGCCTCATTTGTTTAGATTTTTCTTTTTAAATAATAGACATTTTTTAAAAGAGCAGATTTAGGTTAACAGAAAACTTGAGCCTGTAGTACAGAGGTTTTTTTGATATGCCCCGCCCCTGAAGCTGCCATTTTTAACATGTTGTGTATTTGTGTGTTATATCAGTTACAGCTTATGAACCAATGTTAACACATTATCATTGACTAAAGTCTGTCATTTCCATTAGGACTCAGTCTTTGTATTATACTGTTCTGTAGGGCGTTTTGGTGGTAAATATATATATATAACATGAAACCTATCATTCCAACCTTTTTTCAGCATACAGTTCAGTGGCATCAAGTTCGTTGACCTTGTTGTACAGCCATCATGACTATCCCTCTCTCACACCTCGTCATTATCCCACACTGAAACTATACCCATTAAATGTGCCCCTTCCCACTCCTAACCCCTGGTGACCACTGTTGACTCTGTTAGATACCTCATATAAGTAGAATTATACAGTACTTGTCATTTTGTGTCTGGCTTATTTCACTTAGCACAGTGTCTTCAAGGTCCATGCTGTAGCATGTATCCTAGTTTCATTCCTTTTGAAGGCTGAATAATATTCCATTGCCTGTATATACCACATTTTGTTTATCCATTCGCCCATCAACAAACACCACCTAAGAGCTCTAATGCTACTAATGGATATTGGTATACAAATATCTGTTTTTAACTCCTGTTTTCAGTTCTTTACAACTAGAAGTGGAACTGCTGAATCAAATGGTCTGTGGGTGTTTGATGCATAATGTCATATATGCACCAGTGTAACATCAAGAATAGTTTCATTGACCTGAAAATCTACTTCAGCTCTTCGTCTCTCCCCATCTTTGCCTCTGCTTAAATTTTAGAATGTTCCTTCTGTGAAGATTTAATTACTGTTTATATTTCTCCTAATATGGAACTTTCAGGTAAAGATGAGTAGAATCCCTGGGATTAATAGAATTAGTGAAATCGGGGATCAAGGAAGTCAGAAAGCAAGAAATGCTGATAAATTATTTTTCATCCTTTAGGCTTTTGATTGTGAAACTTACCTATACAATAAACACAGGGCTAACAAATACAGAGCTTTAGAATGCATGGGTTTCAAATGAGATGTTTTGTGGGGAGATAGTTTTATAATTTACCTGTTTATTTCAGAGAGCTATATTAAGCATCTGCTGTATGTCAAGCCTTGAGCTAGATGCTTTCCGTGAAAGTTAAGATGCCATTCGTGCAAGTCAGAGGCGATGTTAGGAATTTCCACCTTTTGCATTGACTGAGCAACCCCTTCACAGTTGTTCCCCAAGAACTGTGTTGCGAAAGATGTCTGTTATGTAACTACACTTGCATTAGGCTTTTTCGGTTCACTCGCAATAGCTTCTGAGCCCCCATTAAAATTTTCAGGGAGTCTGCGTGTTCTTGGCATTTTGAGAGGAGAACTAACTGGTCAGCTTTCTGACTCAGAGTGACCGTCCTTGTGCCCAGTGCTGTCATGACAGCTGTGCTGAGGTGCTCTGTGTGGCTGTTTTCCAGACTTGCCTTACTGGATTACCATTTCTCTGTCTTCTCCAGTTGCTTGCTGACCTATGCTTTTCCACTATACTTCCTTTGTGCTGGTGCCCCATTAAAATGTAGGCGGGGGGGTGGGGGGAGGAGAGCAAGCATTTACTGAGATACAGTGTGAAGAGAAGAGGGTTCCGTGCTTCAGGCGGCTGTGCTTGTGATAGCAGTGGTCTCCATGTTTTTGATTGTTCTCTCCTGTGGGGAGGAGGACACCCTTCTGATATTTTATTTATTCATTTTTATACATGGTCTGCATAATGTTGATATGTACATTACTAGTGAAACCTAGTCTTATTCCTCCTCATTGTTTAGACAAAAGTTCATTTTAAATAAAAACTCCAAGAGTTTGCATCCTGGAGCGCATGCTTCTTACTCTGAAAACCTGGATTGGGACAGCTAGCTGTAATATTTCTTTGCTGAGCATAACAGCTAACCACTATATACAACTGTAGCATTGATTCTGTAGATAAAGCTAAGGATTCTCAGTTAAGTTCAGTTGCTCAGTCGTGTCCAACTCTTTGCGACCCCATGAACCGCAGCACGCCAGGCCTCCCTGTCCATCACCAACTCCCGGAGCTTACCCAAACTCATGTCCATCGAGTCGGTGATGCCATCCAGCCATCTCATCCTCTGTTGTCCCCTTCTCTTCCTGCCCCCAATCCTTCCCAGCATCAGGGTCTTCTCCAATGAGTCAACTCCTGGCATGAGGTGGCCAAAGTATTGAAGTTTCAGCTTCAACATCAGTCCTTCCAATGAACACCCAGGACTGATCTCCTTTAGGATGGACTGGTTGGATCTCCTTGCAGTCCAAGGGACTCTCAAGAGTCTTCTCCAACACCACAGTTCAAAAGCATCAATTCTTCGGTGCTCAGCTTTCTTCACCATCCAACTCTCACATCCATACATGACTACTGGAAAAAAACAGCCTTGACTAGACGGACCTTTGTTGGCAAAGTGATGTCTCTGCTTTTTAATATGCTATCTAGGTTGGTCATAACTTGATTCTAACAGCTATAAATAGACGGGTAGCTTTAATTAGAGAAAAGTCCTATCTATTCCGTAGTCACTGTGCTACTCAAGTGAGTAGCTGTCGCACTTTTCCCTTGGCTAACCATATGTTTGTTTGCTGTATCTGTGAGTCTGTTTTGTAATGTCTCTGCTTTTTAATATGCTATCTAGGTTGGTCATAACTTGATTCTAACAGCTATAAATAGACGGGTAGCTTTAATTAGAGAAAAGTCCTATCTATTCCGTAGTCACTGTGCTACTCAAGTGAGTAGCTGTCGCACTTTTCCCTTGGCTAACCATATGTTTGTTTGCTGTATCTGTGAGTCTGTTTTGTAAATTAAGTTCATTTGTATCATTTTTTTAGATTCCACATATAAGTAATATATGATGTTTGTCTTTCTCTGACTTACTTTACTTAATATGATAATCTCCAGATCCATTCATGTTGCTTCAAATGACATTGTATCATTCTTTTTTATGGTTGAGTAATATTCCATTGTGTATATATACTGTATCTTCTTCATCCATTCATCTGTTGATGGACACTTAGGTTGCTTCCATATCTTGACTGTTGTTAATAGTGCTGCTATGAATATTGGCGTGTGTGTATCTTTTTGAATTAGAACAACTAATATTCTTTAGATACCCTGTGAGTACTTGTACTACCAGACTCTGACCATTCACTGTGTATGATACTGTGTAATGATTCATTTAGTATCTGTAGTCCACATTTCCTGCTGGTTTTGCTGGATACTTTTGAAGCACTTTAGTTCCCTATGGCTGTACCATCAGCAGGTTGTGACTCTTAATACAAAGCCAAATAAAATCCATGAACAACAATCCACTAAAGGTACTTTAATGGTACAAACTTTTATATGAATTATTAACAGGATCCTCTCTATGTAGTTACTATTTGGGGTCTGGAGGGGCTGACAGTCAGAAGGAGATGAAAGAATAAGTTGCATTTAGTGTTTCCAGTGTTCCAAAGCTTGGATATAAATGAAAGATGATCATTTCTATTTAATTTATCTGGCTAGATTCCTGTGCCTAATGGCTGCATATATACCATAAACATTCTGAAGAAGCAACCATGGAAACACTTGTTTTCTTGTTGGGCTAAATTTACTCTGGGTTGAATATTAACACAGTGCCTGGCAGTACTTTAAAAGCAAAAATAGCTTAAGCGTGACTCACTCTGAGTCATTTACTGCTAGTGTGGCTATACTGCCTAGAGCTTGACATTGAACGAGTTGGCAGCCTGTATTGCTACATTTTTTCTAGGAACTCTGAACACATTTCATTCTTGTGAATTCGCTTGTGCAAGATATTAAATAGAGTAATATGTTTATTTTGTTTCAAAGTCAAATGAATTTGAGAATGGTGAAACTAAAGTATTTTTCTTGGGCTTTCTGGAAAAGCCAGATTCTCAGAATTCTCCTGTGGTTAAGGACTTACTTTATTTTATAAAGAATTAATCAGATGTCATGGAGATTTTGTTTTAGATGCTTGGGCTTTTCTGATCAAAAACATCAGACTGCCACGAAACCCACTGCAAGAAACAAGCCTAAGCTTCACTACCAAGTCCGATTCATTAATTTTCCAACATCACCTGACAAGATGGATTGTGCCATTCTCAGAAAGCTTTTTCTTTTACTTTTTCTTGCCACTTCTTTAAAAAAAAAAAGTACAATGAGGCACGCAGCATAGCTTGCCTTGGGTTTAGTTGGGTGTATGACTGTAAACTTCTCTCTTATTATTAAAGGTTATATAATGGGACGTTCATTGGTTTTGAAAGGCAGACCAAACCCACCCACAGGATTTCTATTGGCCCTTTAAATGCATTGCGTGTCTTTCCCTGGGTAACCCCTGTGGTTGAGGAAAGAGTGAGTGGCTTGTTGGCTGACTGCAGGAAAGCCTCTGAAGGTTGCAGCTGATCTCATCTGGGCTGGGGTCAGAAACAGCTAGGAATCTAAAAGTACATATATGAGGATGGTTTTCCCTTGATGTTGCAATCTTTACTTTAACATGTTCTTGTGTTTAGTTTCTGGAGTTGCCTAACAATATAATTTCAGTTGAGGCTTAGTTTCAGCTCTTTTATTATAATATGAACTGTGGAGGAAGAGGATTTCTTTTTTTTTTTTTCTATTTAAGGGCACTGTCATTTTGCAGTAGAATTCAGTGATTTGTATAGAAAGATAGCCTAAAACCAAAATGAGCCTAAGCTAATGCTTGATATTATTTTGAAATTGTTTTACCATAAAATTCTTACATGAAGAGATGTAACTCTGGCAGAGAATTTCAACATAGTTGCATAAATGGTGTTTCATATTACAACTTGTTCTCTGCTTGACTTCATTGAAATTAATAAAAGGACTCTTTCAGAAGGATCTGGTGAGTTAGCATCATTATTTAAAAAAAAAAAAGGAAAGGACTTACTCATAATGTATCCTGTGTTGCTAAGTTTTCAAAGTTAGCTATCTCGACCACACCCAAAAAGCCTTTCATAAGACTGAAATCCACTTATTCATTTATGCTGGCTTAGAATTTTCTTCCCAGTACAATAAAAAGTAGAAGAGCTGAGATCGATGTGAAGTTTCCCTGAGATATAGGATGGTTTCATGAAGAGCTAACATTTGGAAATTGAGTTGCTGCCAAATCGTGAATGTAATATGTGGTTCCTTATTCTGTGGTTAAAGAGATCCTGTAAAGCTGGGCTTTCTGATTTGGGCCTGCTGAGTGCTAAAAATATCCCAAGGTGCTTTCTGTACCCCCAAAGGGGTACCATCACCCTGCTGTAGATCTAGAAGAGAGGATGCCAGTCCAGGTATAGCCTTTGCTTGTGTCTCAGTCATGTGGTCTCTCTGCTGCTACATTTTGGCAGCATATAAATGAGTTAGTAATTTGTATGGCTTGAAAATGAAAAAGTTTTAGTTAACCAGCCTTTTCTGGGTTGCAAACTGAGGGGGCCTATTCTAAATGGGTCTCAGCATAGCCCAGTAGCCACTCTGTTATGCAGTTACGTAGATGTGCTTTGTCCATAGAAATGTATTAATTAAAACAACATAAAGACTTCACACAGGGTCTAGCATAATAAAAACTCATTAAATCTGAATTTATTTATGCGGCAAATATTACAGCCTTATTTGATCCACAAAGCTTTGTTCTTTTCCTTTCATTCATTCCTATACTCAGACGTTTATGAACTCTTATTATATGCCAGAAACTATGAGATATTTGACACAAAAAATAAGTAAGCCTTCAACAAGTATATTCTTAACTTGGAAAGGCAAGTTATTAAATACATTAGTCATATGCTTGCTTGCTTTCTTTTTTTTTTAAGTTTGGTTACAAGGATGTTGTTATCTTGCAGTTAAAAAAAAACACAGTGACAGTCATTGCCCTTCTTTAAGCACTTCCTGTGTAGCCAGCTCTGTTCAAGGTGCTGTGAGCTGGGTAGTGGTATCATATCCATTTTACAGAAGGGGATATGGAGCCTCATAGAAGTTGAGCAACTCGCCCAACTTCATATTCATGATTCAAACCCAGGAAATCTGGCTGCAGAGTCCATGCCCTTAGCCATTACATAAACTGCCCCTTGGTGACTGCCTTTGTTGAGGAAAAAGAAAGAACTCTTTAAAAGTAGGAGGAAAAGGGGAAGTCAACACACCAGTGATAATACGATCTCTTTTGTGAGACATGAGTTTGTTTTTTTTTGTTTTTAATTAGTGATCATTTTGGAGTATGTTTGCTAAAATCTATTGCTGAAATGAAGTGACCTCTTAAGTGGGCTACATCTTTGAGAGAGACTGATCACATATCCAGCATATCTTAGGCCGTGTGTGCTGATCCCTAAAAGGAGCTGAGTCTGAAAACTTCCTATTCTTTTACATGACCTCAGAGACAAAAACCAGCTCTTAAACCAGTGCTGGGTTCTGCCATTCAGAGAGGCGCTTTGGGGCAGCGCCTGCAAACAACCTGGCTAACGGTGAAGCCGCTTCCTTCAACGGAAGGCAGTGCCATTTCTCATCTTTGTGGCTCTTTTAAGCTCTCTGACATCCTCTTTCCTGTCCTTTCAACTCCATCCATTTCAAACCCTCCGATTATTTTTTTTTTTATAGTCAACACTATTAAACAGTTATTCAGAGCCCCACAGCTCTTTCTTCCTTGGCTTTGTCCGAGTTCCTGAGAGCTTCAGAAGGGGAGGAAGAGTTCACCGTGTTCCCACATCCAGTCTTTCACCAACATCTCCCTGCGATGCAGGGTCTAAAGGTACAGTGAGTGAAAAAGCTTCTCCGGGGAGGTCCCTGATAGTTTATTTGTTTGTATTATGCATTTGGGTACATTTGTTTTTATTTAGTAAGATGCTCCCTTTTTTATTTCTTGGTTCATTTTTACAGGAAAGTGTTCTCTTAACATTGGGAGCAGATTACACTTATTTGCTGAACATAGTTGTTTGCACGGATGCTTGAGTTTTCACTTCAGGCAGCACTGCTTTTGGCAGTTGTAAACAAATTATCATTTTTTTTTGGTAAGGTATAAAATAACTCACTTTAACTTGAGGTTGAATGCATTTCCCAGTACAGTATTAGTGTTTTCTTATTCTTCAAGTGATGATTTCCAAAAGATGATTTTTTAATAGAGTTGCTAGTTTTTAATCCAAGTATATCCTTCTCTCCGAGTTGCCCCCACTCAGCACCCACCTATGTAGCACTTTATTGGCACTTTTGATTCAATGCAACCTTTATATTTATTTGTAAAAAAGAATACAGAAACTTTCTTCAAGACAACCAGAATCAAGCATTTCGTCCTGAGCTTTTCCTTGGCACATTAAACTGATATGTTGGGAGTCAAGATACTGTACTTGGGAAATAAAGGTACCCCAGGAAATAAAGTCCTACCCCAGGCGAATTATAATTTTTGACTAAATATCCTTGTGGCCCAGTCTCTGTGTGCTCTTTCTTTTAAACATGTCCAGTCCTGACGTTTTAAAATAACATTTTATAAATTTGCCAGGAAGGGAAGGTGACCATACCATTATCAGATGGTAAATTCTAATCATGGGACATTCACGTGGGTCTTTTGTAACTGAAGACAGTGCATCCTTTGTAATTGAAGATAGTGCAAATGAGGACATGGGGTGGCCGGGAACAGAGGATAGAGAGGTGAGCAGCTGCTCTGTGCTGTGTCCTCTCGACCCCGACCAATCCCTGCAGCTGAAATCAGTTCTAGATCTTAACCCTCGATGCTTGGGGGGCCTTGAGGGTTTGGGAAGCCAGTTTAGGCATTGCAGGCAACTCTCTGCTGCCGCTGCTGCTAAGTCGCTTCAGTCGTGTCCAACTCTGCGCGACCCCACGGCAGCCCACCGGGCTCCGTTGTCCCTGGGATTCTCCAGGCAAGAACACTGGAGTGGGTTGCCATTTCCTTCTCCAATGCCTGAAAGTGCAAAGTGAAAGTGAAGTCGCTCAGTCATGTCCAACTCTTCGCGACCCCATGGACTGCAGCCCACCAGGCTCCTCGGTCCATGGGATTTTCCAGGCAAGAGTACTGGAGTGGGGCGCAGTGCCTTCTCCGAAGCAACTCTCGATTAGTGTTTTTCTAGGTTTTCACTTAGTGTTTTTCTAGGTTTTCACTTTCTGACTTCTGGAGAAAGGAATGCCACTTGTCGGAGAGAGAGTAGAAATGAATCTTGAGAATAAGAGTATGGTTTTGGAAGTGGAGTTGGGGTGGGTACGTAGAAAAGAGGGAAAAGCAGAGGAATAGACACAAGTAGGGGAGAAACTTTGGGGAGGAAGACAGTGGAGAGGAAGAGACAACTTTCTCCCCACTTGCTCCTCCCTGTTCGACAATCTGGTTATTTCCGCTTTCTCCCTTAGCTTCCTCTTTTCCCTGCCCCTTCGATGGCAATGCCCTCCCCAAGACTTGTTCTCTCCTCCTTCTCCCTCATCTGTTTGTGTCCTCTCAATCCCCTGTCTCCAACCCACTCATCCACCTCCATCAGCTTCCTGTTAGCGGCCCTGCCCCACTTTGCAGAGGGGTCCACATGGGAGTGCCAGGGTCACAGCCAGGCTGATGCAGCTGGTATCACTTAGGATCTGTTTTCTTAGAATCAGCCTTGACCACCCAGCAAGCGTAACCAGCCTTTCAGGTTCCCTTCAAGCCAGAATGAAACCCTGTGTTCATCTTTGTCCATCTTCCAATAGGTTTGGACAGTCTCCAGATCTGAGACACAAGATAGGAAAGGACCTGCCATGTCCTAGACATTAGGGGGGGGTTCTTGCTAACGGCATCCTCATTGGTCCTGCGGAGAACAGTGAGGGAGCTTGGGGGTTTTCCCTCATCTGTGCTGCTCAGACAGGGCAAGTCACACAGCTGACTAGCAGCTGACCTGGATGCCAATTCAGTCTCTGCCCCTCCAGAGCTGGTGCTTTGCTGCCTGCTGAATAACTAGTCAAAGGTTTACTTACTCTGTTTAGAATTCAGAGGTGCTTTTATTAACATCTTCTTCTAAACTGCAGCATTAACTCTTGGTGTTGAATGATGTCTACAAAAATATATTGCAATTAATATTAAGAATCAGAAAGTCTTTTACTGGGCTCATAAAATTTCTTTAGTATTTGCAAATCAGGTTAAGCTTTAATTAGAATTTCTTCTTATTCAATCCTTTTTAAAATTACTTTTCTAACTATGCAAACGTTTATGTCACAGAAAATTCAAATAATACAAAAGACAAAAGATAAAAATCACCTCTAGTCCCACCACATAGTATTGGCTTCTGTATTTCTATAGTCTTTTTCTTATAAAACATATCCTTGCAAGATTGGGATCAGTTTTGTGTTCTGACTATTTCCCTTACTATAGAGGGAGTTCATAAAGTATCTGAAAATATGATTTTAAACTGATATCTAATATTCCACTTGCTGCTAAGTCGCTTCAGTCGTGTCCGACTCTGTGCAACCCCATAGACGGCAGCCCACCAGGCTCCACCGTCCCTGGGATTCTCCAGGCGAGAATACTGGAGTGGGTTGCCGTTTCCTTCTCCAGTGCATTAAAGGGAAAAGTGAAAGTGAAGTCGCTCAGTCGTCCGACTCTTAGCGACCCCATGGACTGTAGCCTACCAGGCTTCTCCATCCATGGGATTTTCCAGGCAAGAGTACTGGAGTGGGGTTCCTTTGCCTTCTCCGAATATTCCATTTATGTAGCATGATTTTCCTCTTTGAGTCATTACTCTCTATTAATATTCACTCACAAGTAGTCTGTCAGTGGATGATAATTGATATTATCAGTTTAACAGTTTAAAAATAATATTCTTTTCTTTGCACTGAGTCTGAAATATCAAAAATTTACCATTTTCAGGTCATTTCTTTGTTGTTTTTAATTTACATATTGGAAAGATTAGTAGTATATTTTTCAAGTAGAAGTTGTTTTCTGAAAATTGCTTCAGAAGTTGAAACAAGTGATTGGTGTTTTGTTCTGGTAAAAATTTACTCATTTTGAAAATGTTTTGATACATTTATTCAACCGGTAGACCTTTATTAAATCCCTCCCACTACAAGGTGCTAGTTGCTGAGAATTAAGAGAAGAAGCATGCTTTCTGCCTTCAAGAAGCTTGTAGTTCACACAGGTAACATATATAAGCATAATTTTATATTTAATATAAATATAATAGTAATATTATAACAGAAATAAATACAAAAATAAAGTTGTAAGCAGTGTGCATGGAGAACACGAAGGAAAAGTGGTTAGTTCTGGTTGGTAGACGACTTCCTGGAAGAGTTGACATTTGAACTGGGCCTTGAGGCATGGGTAGAATTTCACTTGAGATGGCAGTTGAAAGACATGTGAAGCAAGGGCATAAAACAAAAGAACCACAGAGGCCTGAGAGCACGTGTCACATTTGAGGAAGTCATGTCTCCCAGGTGGGCTGGTGTTTTATGTGCCAGGGTCATGGGGTCAGGTGTAATGGGAGTGAGACAGAGGGCAGTAGTAGCATCAAACCTAGAGCAAGAAGAGATCAAACAATTGATCCATTAGTGTGTGTCTGGTGGCTCAGATGGTAAAGCATCTGCCTCTAATGCGGGAGACCTGGGTTCGATCCCTGAGTCAGGAAGATCCCCTGGAGAAGGAAATGGCAACCCACTCTAGTACTCTTGCCTGGAAAATTCTGTGGATGGAGGAGCCCGGTAGTCTACAGTCCATGGGATCACAAAGAGTCGGACATGACTGAGCAACTTCACTGGTAGTGTGTGTCTGACTCTGTGCTACGTTCCTTCTCATTCATAGATTTCATTTGATTTCATTTCATAGATCTCATTTGATTTATGTAACCCATTTTGTGAACTATTAATATCACCACTTTGGAAGATGGAAATAAAAAGCTCAAGAAGCCTAAGTGATTTCCCCCAAAATCACAAAGCTTTATCAGAGGCAGGACCAAAACTCAAACCTAGGCCTGAAGGTCATGCTTTTTTCCCCACTACAAGTGTAGAGAGTCATAAAAACCACATTCCAGTGTTTGGATTATGGTATAGGTAGTGCCTTTGGTTTTTTTTTAAATGGAGTATAGTTGCTTTACAATGTTGTGTTAGTTTCTGCTGTACAGCAAAGTGACTCAGCCATACATATACATGTATCCCATCATTTTTGGATTTCCTTCCCACTCAAGTCACCATAGAGCACCAAGTAGAGTTCCTTGCGCTATGCAGTTGGTTCTCGTTAGTTTTATACATAGTATCAATAGTGTGTATGTGTCAATCCCAATCTTCCAATTCATCCCACCACCACCCCCCTTGCCCCTTTGATATCCTTTTTTTTTTGGATGAGGGATATTATCTGACTAATGAAGGTACTTCTAGTGGCAGAGCAAAGAAGAATTGAAAAAGGATATTGCAAGAAATGAGACAAGATAGAAGACTCCTGCAGAAATCCAAGCAGGACATGGAGAAACTGAGCTACTGCAGAAGTGGTAGGAATGGAAGAAAAAGAGGTGGAAGAGGTGTATAATGGAAGCCCTTAGTAGACTGACGATCTGAAGGCAGTTAGGAGGTCTAGATTAGTTGTCTCAACTTTTTAAAAATCACATCCTTTGTTTTTTTTCTTTTACTTGAAACAAAATCTCATGTATTTGGAAATTAAATGTCTACTTTTAAATGATGGTTATATGGTTGTGTGTAAGAAGCCATAACAAGGAAAATTAGAAAGTATTTGTAATAGAATAAAAATGAAAAGAGAATGTACCAGAATTTGTTGCATACACCTGAAGCTGCTTAATGCAATTAAATACAATGTGGAGTCTTGAATATAGTATGAAAACTAATAATAGATACTAGCATAAAATTTTGTGACATTTGAGCAAAATCTGTACTTTAGTTAATGATACTATATCACTTGTTAATTTCCTGTTTTTTTTTTTACAACATAGTATTTCTTTATATTCTCAGAATTGAATTAGAAGTTTCACTCCTCATTCAGAAAGAACTTTTTTAATCACTAAGATTATAAATTTTCTAGACATTTAGCAGTAATACTAGATGCCAAAATACATGAAGCTATATAAAAGTTTTGCTGCTGCTGCTGCTAAGTCGCTTCAGTCGTGTCCGACTCTGTGCGACCCCATAGACGGCAGCCCATCAGGCTCCTCCGTCCATGGGATTCTCCAGGCAAGAGTACTGGAGTGGGGTGCCATTGCCTTCTCCATAAAAGTTTTGAGTGAATATAAATTAGAAAGAAGTCTAGCATTCTATTCATGATAAGTCAAACAAGTGGAATCAAAATGTCATAATTTTTTTAGCTAGGCAAAAATTCATACATTTTCTAAAATATGCATATTATACATACTATATACATATATGTCTACAAAAGCTTTTTAACTTGGCTTGGTAAAGGCTTGAGAAAGAACAACAACAACAAAAAGAGATGGAAAAATTGGAAAACATAAACTAAATGAAATGGAAGCACTGAATATGAAATAGAAAAAGTAAAAATCACATACCCTTAATAAATACTTTTGAGCATGAATCCAATATGAAAGTTTTCATATTTAACCCCTTCTCCTGTGGATTTTTCTTGTGAATACTCATTTTAGGGGTTACTGGAATTAATGAAGAAGAATGGGGGTTCTGGGAGGTTGGCAGGAAGAAAGAGTAGAATTGAATTAGAGTTGGTTTTGAACATGATGGGTCCAAGATACCTGAAGCAGTGCAGTCATTTGAAGATGCTTCATACAAAGTTGGAAGTGAGTCCTAAAGATTGTAGAAGGAAAACAATACCAAGCTTATGTTGGTGGTTGATTGTTTTAATGTTTTATCATTTGATTCTCAACTAAATATTTACAGCATTTTGAAAATGTTATACTTGGCTGTCTAAATTAAAGAGTGAGTATTCTTAAAATAAATCTTTTGTATAGCCTAAAACATGAAGGTTTTTTAGATTGTAGTTCATTCACCTGTTTAGTCTTAGAATATTCAGAGGTATCGGCCCTAAACAGGTCTTCTAAAGCAAGAGATTCTCCAAAGCTCAGAGCATCTTACAAATGGCTTATTTTTCAGTGACTTTCTCAAAACTATAATTTTCATTTCCTTCTGGCCAACCCTCCGTTACTGAGTTAATACCTATAAAGCCTAACCCAGAATACTTTCAATTTACTAAGACCCTACAATTATATGATTAAAGGCACAAACGCGGGTTGATGTTTTTGGTTTGGTTCAGTTCGGTTTGATTTTATTTTATTTTAATTAAGGGTACTTCAGCCCACAAAATCTTTTATCTTGATATTCAAGCCATGTTTCCCTTTGGGGAAGCAGGGATGAGAAGCAGCTGTAGTTCCTCTATATTTCAAGAAGTCCAATTAACTTTCTTCCTTTTGTCTATTTTCTGTTCAGTGTCAGTATCCGTGTCCTTGATGAATATTTATTGAATGCCTAAAGAATAGTAGCACTATTGTAAGCTGTACACATGCTGATGTGGAAAAGCACCTTTTCTGTTTTATTGCTTAGTGGATAAAAGGCTCAAAGAACTATGTCAGGTTCACAAAATGAGTCTGTGGTGCACTTGGGCAAAATAGATTCTCAGAACAAGTACCTGAAAATGGAAACCTTCCTATTGGACAAAATGACAAAGCAAAATCAAATCCACAAAAGGGGGCAAGAGGAGTAATCTTGCCCCTCTTTCTCTTCGACAGCGGGGGGCAGCGGCATAAGATAGGAGTGCTTGCTACCCCTTCTGTTCCCCCCACCGCACCCTGGACACAGCAGCCACAGCTGCTTGCATGGACAGCAAGCTTTTGAGACTGAAATAGAAGATTAAGGCCTTGAACAAAATCACAGATTAGATCAGTGGTTGATAAAAATTACAGTATCTGATTTTACATCTAACACTTATTAGCCTGGTCTTTTGTTTTTAGGTCTTCCAGAGAAAGTTTGAGAAAACAAATATTTGAGACTGTTAGTCATAGAGTAAACCTTATAGTCTCAGGATGTTTATAGTTGTATTACAGGTAGTAGCAGGATGAGCCAGTAGACAGGAAGTGCTGTGCCACATAGTGAAGAGTTAGTAAGTATGAACGAATGATTGCTGACATCCCTTCAGCAAAACAACTTGTTTCGGTAGCTTTTCAGTGAGTTCACAGTCTGTCGCTGCTGTGTCTTTGGCCAGCATGCAACAGTACAGTAATTCCAAGAGCAAAAATTCTCTTAAGACCTTTGTTCTGGTTCTGCCATTTTAGTATTGTAAGTACTCAGAGACTGACTTCTTTCAGACCTTCTCATTCCCTGGAACGGTCTGTATTTCTTTTTGTGTTGCCACAGAACTCCGATCATACTCATCCTGACACTTTTGCACACTGTAGGTCACACCCACTAGTGAATAATGAGATGTTATAAGCAGCAACACAATTGTAAAACGTTGTGACCAGCATTTTATTAAAAAAAGAAAAGATACAGATTAGGGTAGGTTAGAAAATACCACAGTGAATTGTGTATAGGAAGAGTCGTGTTTCATAAAACTTCTGTTTCACTTAAACTTGTTTGTTTATCCTGGGTTGCAGTATAAAATGTATTTCTTACTGTAGTTCATAGTTAAAAAAATTTTTTTTGAAAAACACTTTGTTGTAGTATAAATCATATCATCATGTAATTGTTTTATAAATCCGTCCCCTCTGCTAGACTATGTCCCTCTTGAAAAAAGAAATCACATTTTCTTTGTCTCTTAATTCCTAATAGCTAGACTAGATCTGCCTAACACAGGTGTTTAGTAAGTGTTTGTGGAATGAATGAAAGAAGTGAAATCTACTTAACTTGTCTGAACCTCATATTTTTCCTAAATTAGAATGTCACCCACCAGATCTCACAGTGTTCATGTGTAGAGTGGTTGAGATATGGATGTGAAAGTGCTTTATTGTAAGGATGATGAGCAGAATAAGGATTATCATCCAGCATAAATTTTGTTATTGTTGCTGGGCAGATAAGCTTCAGAAACTCTTAAACTCTAAAATCAGTGTTCTAAAGATGACATTTATTTCAGTACTATTAATAGTACTGTATTATCCCTTTTTTAGGTTACAAGGTAGGAGACAGTCTTGAAAAATTAAGTATGTGCTTTTTCTTTTTTACTTTTTAAATTATGGAACAATTAATTATAGAACATACAAAGTAGACAGTATAAGATGGACTGCCGTGTACTCCGCTCCACCTTCTACCAACAGGTAGCAACTCAGCCAATTTTGTTTCATCTGCGTCCTCTCCTATCTCCTGCTTCCCGAGTTACTGTGAAGCATTTCTTTTCTTCTCTCCCACTTCTCTCTCTCCCCCGACCCTCTTCCCTCTTTTGCTTACCTTTTCAAGTATGTAGAAATATTCTTAACATTCTTTTAAGATAGAATCACTAGTGCCAAGCAATGTAGGTTGGGAATTTAGACTAAAGTAGTGCAGTACTGTGTGTGAATGAGCTATTCTATGACAGGAACTAGCAGGTAAACAAGATATTTTATTTCCCAAGATTTTCATATGATGGTGACCAACTCCATTGCAAAACAATGATCACATTCCAGAGTTGTAAGTAGCTCTGGAGGCTTAGTTACACAATCACCAACTCTGTCATCTTCCTCAGAAATGTGACCTTACAGAAAAGTAAAGAGTCTGAAGCATGACAGGTCACTTTTTAAGCTTTTTGAAGTTTGTTTTCTATCATGTAAGAATCCTCAAGCTTTTGACCTCTAGCTAGGCAAGAAAAAGTATCTGACTGAAGCTTTTGAAATACTGTAAAACTATAATAAACTCCACTTTAATACTATAGCCCCGGGCTGTAATATGTCACTCAGAAGTTAAAATCTTCTTGGAAGAAAAAATTTTTAAGCATCACTTGTATTATTAATTTATAGTAATCTTTTTTTGGTTTTCATAGTTTCGTGATTTGGGCCTTAATGTGATAAATATATAGATCCAAATAATTTGAAACCCTAAAGATACTTAATTCTGTCAAATTTTACTTTTTTAGAATTTTTCTTCCTTAAAGTCAACTGTGGAGACTTTTTTGATTTTGAACAAGGTATTGCTAAGTTTTACCCGCTGCAACAATTGAATAGTCCAAAACTGTGCATTTCTCAACTTAGTAAAAACCAATTGTTATTAATCTAACACTGCAAACTACCAGGAGTTTTTCTCATTTGATCTCATTCTGCACAAACTACTCCATTTGATGAGTATTGTCTCATATTGACTTCTATTTTTCATCAACCCAATTATAAACTCAATATTGATGACATTTCACCATTTTAGACTCTGACTCTATGTTTAATCCTGCCTCTCAGTGTAAACTGGAGTTAATTTTAGCCAGTGAATGCGCTTCCTCATGGCCTCTCTGGGTACCAGTCTAACTCTTTCCCTACTGTCTGATCACGACACAACTCTCGTTCATCAAGGCCACTTCTCCCCATTCCCCTTCTCTAACTTAAGCTCTGCGAATCCTGCAGGACTCATTTCAAGTCCTACCTTTTCAAATAAGCCTTCCCCAGTAATATCTGTCTTCCTGGCTATTTTTATTTTTTGAGGGAAGAAGTATGACTTTATTTGGAAAGCTGGCAGACTGAGAAGATGGCAGACTAATGTCTCAAAGTAACCATCTTATTGGGGTCTGGTTTCTGGCTGTTTTTAGTTCTTGATTTCCTGTGTCAGGTATGTTTGCCCTTGAATATAATTTGAAAATTTCCCCCTAACTATAAAAGTAATATATGCTTCATATAAAATTATTACATAGGATATTTGAAAGTGAAAAGATTGCTCCTGGCTTCCCAATTCCAATCTGCAGAGATAACCACTGTAATGTGTCTTTACTGTCATATTTCTGCATATAAGCAAGAATATACATGGCACATATTACCCACATACATGTTTATACACATGGAGATAGCTATAGATTTAGATATATTTTACATACATACACCATCTTACAACTTTCTTTTTCAATTTGTTGATGTATCTTGGAAATCTGTCCATGTCAGTGAATATAAGTGATTTCATTTAAACATGTCTCTTTATTGTGTCAAATTGCTTTATACATATATATCTCATCTTCCTTCGCAGAAGGAAAATGGAAACTCCTCAAGGGCAGGATAATTACATATTCCTTCTCTTTTCCATTCGCTTATGCTTTAGTCTTTGTGCATTTATTGCGTGTTTCACTATTCATGCTGTGAGAAGTCAAAGATGTTTACTTCTCATAATCCCTAAGGGGTCAGGATCTAGTATATAAGAATCTACATTTATTCTTAGAACTGTAACACAGGAAGAAATTGAGAAGTGTCACCAATTTTTGTTACTGGAAATATGGCTGTTGAAGTTATTTGAACAATTTTCTTGCCGAAAATTATTGAAGTTGTTGAATATGTACAAGAAAACATCCTCAGAGGAGCAAAGTCTTGAAACTCTAAGGAACTGTAAGGAAAAGCAAGAGTTCAAAGAAGCTTAGACAGATAAAACTTTTGACAGAATTCAGCACCCATTTATGATAAAAACCCTCCAGAAAGTGGGCATAGAGGTACATACTTCCAAGATAATAAAGACCATATAAGACAAACCTACAGCTAGCATCATACTACATGGTGAAAAGCTGAAAGCATTCCCTCTAAGATCAGGAACAAGACAAGGATGTCCACTCTCACCGCTTTTGTTCAACATGGTTGTGGAAGTCCTAGCTACAGCAGTCAGAGAAGAAAAAGAAGTAAAGGGAATCCAAATTGGAAAAGAAGAAGTTAAGCTGTCACTGTTTACAGATGACATGACTATACATAGAAGATCCTAAAGCTGCTACCAGGAAACTGCTAGTACTCATCAGTGAACTTGGTAAAGTCGCAGGTTCCAAAATTAATACACAGAAATCTGTTGCATTTCTGTACATTAACAAAAGATCAGAAAGAGAAATTCAAGAAGCAATTCCATTTATCATTGCATCAAAAAGAATGAAATACCAGAACTTAACACTGCTTTTTCCTTGAGGGCATTTGCTAATGCAGGCAAATTTGGACTTTGCCTGCATTGTGGGTAGTAACACTACAAAGAAAGCTAGTAAATGATTAATATTAAGATTAGCATAATAATTTGGGGGTGGTGCAGAGTTTCTGGGGTACTCAGAATTCTCTGTTTATGGACCTGGTGGGAGCTCAATAGGGTAATTTATTTTCTAAACTAGGCATTTTTGTTTTTTTGTACTTTTCTGTATATGCGTTATAATTTAAAACAAAAAAAGTAGATGTGAGAGAACAAGTTGCAAAACAATAATATGATCTCACACATGTGTACATTATATAAATGTATATGTGCATGTGTGTCTATGTTCTATGAATAGAATGTGTAATATATAAATTCCACACGTTGATAAAATACAGAAATTTTAAAATATATGTTTTGGGGAATGTAAAAGTTTATGTGTGTGTTTCATATACACAAAAAAGATGTGAAAGAATATTCTCCAACTACTGAGGACAACTTTGAGAGATAGAATAGGGGTGGGGAAGAAGCGAGAAAGAAATTTATTATACTTTGTGCTTCAAACCACTGTTAAATTTTTAAAATACTCATTATTATTTAGTATTTTAAAAAACAGATTAAAAAGGATGGCTTCTGTTTCTGCCCTTAGATTAAAAAAAAAGTGTTCCTTCCACCAGGCTCCATACCGTTTGGCACAGTACCTTTTTTTTTTTTTTTAAATGTCTTGTTCCTTTGCTAGACTGTAAGCTCCTAAAGGGAACAAGACAATTTTTATCTTTATATTTCTTGTATCTAATTAATCCTCATATAGAGGAGAGGATCTATAAATGCTAGTAAAAAATGAATGAATAAATGTACCTTAAAAAGAATTTAGGACTGTAGATATCCAGTAGATACAGTGTTTCCTTAGAATCTCTCATTATGCTTTTGAATATTATTTTGTATCTGGCACAGCAGTGGGTGTAAAGTTGGCACAGTGAATACAGGTTGATTTGAATTTAACGGACACTTTGTGGAACCTGTAGGCAAATGTGGAGTCCGCCATGTGGTGCCCTTCTTGATCCCAGAAAGCAGAAAAATGCAAATACTCTCTGAAAATTAAACTAAGAAATGAATGTCTAACTGATTAAAGTCAAGAAAGGCAACGTGATCTTACAAGACATAAGGACTCTCTGGGCACAGAGATTTGACTAACTAATTGATGGTACTGACATCTTTAAATCACACAAACATAGAAAAATGCTCAGGAGAGCATTTTCTCTCTCCAAAACAGAAGAAAAGAAAAACTCTTAATGAAATTATCATGATACCTAAGAAAGCACTGTCTGACCAATAGCATCTGCCAGGTGGAGGCAAGCATCCAACCTGTCTGGCAGGTGGATAGCCCTGTGGTACAGAGCTGCAGAGCCTCATGCCATTTTGCACTGGAATCCTGCGTAATTAACTCCACTTGCTCTGCTTCCGTGTGCACCATGCTTCCCTCTGGTGATTTGCCTTCCCAAGAAGATAATGCATTATCAGGCTGATGCAGAGTCAGTGTGCCTGATTCTTCTGTTGTTCACTGTAAATAATAAAGTCGCCTTCTTTTTTTTATATATACATCAGTGTCTTGTGAGTTTTGTTAGCATGAGTCTGCATTCCTGGGTCCAGTCAGTGAGATCGGGTATCAGAGTCTGCAAGGCTCATCAAGGTAAATACTACCTTGTGGGCATCTGTTGGAGTGGACTGCTGGATTTCCCAGGTGATGCCCATCCGTGTCATCTTGCTCCATGTTCCCTTTCCATTCCACACTTCACCAGAAAAAGTCTTCCCAGAAGTAGTATGTTAGAACATCTTAATAATGTGTGCATTTCAGCTGAAGAGTACCAAATAATACTATGTCAATGATAGTAGACCCTTATCCTCTGGGTGAGTATTATTGGTTTGGTAAATTTCACACCCATTTGGGTAAATGGAATGTATGATGTATGTAGATGCCACATGCTGAGGACCCCCAGCAACTCATTTCCAGTTCTGGCTTCACAGCCCCTTGCGGCTTCACTTCTGACTCTCATCTCATTGTCAGCATCTATCCTGGCATCATACTCAAGTCACTTCCTAACCTGGGTCTCTCTTGCAGCAGTGAAACCCAAAGAAGATGGAGGACACAATGAGTTCGACAAGATTAAGGATAAGGATGCAAGTAGAGCAGGCAATGAACGAGGTTATAGAATTTTTTTTTCTTCCATTCTCATCTTTCTCTCTTTCCTCCAAACAGTCCCAGTAGCATTTGAAAGGGTTTCAAAATTCCACACACTGCTATGGAAAAAATAAAGCACAAGTTCTCAACGCCATGTTCTGCTTACCTATAACGGAACGTAAACCAGATTTCAATAAATCATTAAAAGCAATACGTTGTCAAAAAGGATATCAGTGTAGACAACAGGGCAAGACTCACTACAACTCTCAAGTGAATCCTGGAATTTTTTAAAAATTGATTCTTGCATTACATAAGTACACTATCAGGTGGGACTTTGGTAAATGGAAAATTTTCCTCTTTCTCTCCTATTCCTCCCCTGTCATCCCAACTTCCAGCCAGAATAATTGATCACTACATCTCAGTATAAATTTAGCAAGAAGGTACCTAGAGCAATCCTCAGCTATCAATTTGATTTAAAATAATCTATATTTTATTGGTAGATTAAGACATAAAGATCTCAAATAGGACAGAAAAATACAGAATCGTTAAGACTTACTTGGTTCTTTAAAACTATTGTTTTGACAATCACAGTTTTGTCTATTTTATACAATGGAGTTCTGCTGCAAAATAAGGCACGTGTAAAATTCATGAGACTGCTGTCTCTGTATATCAGAGTTATTCTTGTAGACTGATGTTAAATGAATACTAAGGGGATGAATTGCTTTATAGGTTTGTGGACCATTCCTGATTATTTAGATGCTGTTTAACCAGTCAGTAAATTTTTCAGGCTTTTTGACCAGATTTATCATCCTCTGGCTTTTATTTCCTTTGGATGAAAGATGATGATAATGAGGAAAGGGTCCATTTTTCATGCCCATGTGAACAAGATGTGTTTCACAGCCAGAGACAGCCTGAATGTAAGTAAGATCAGTAGCTATACTGAGGATCCGACAGGGGTTCCATGGTGAAGTTAGCCTGGGTAACATCAAAACACTCAAAACCAAGCCTATCACCACCTCTGAAGTACTTGTGCTACTTGAGTGAATCAGTAACAGAATCTTATGATACAAAAGTTAGCATCTTCTAAAGAAAAACCAGGCTGTATAGTATGTTACATGCTATATGGAAATAACCTCCCCTCTGCCAAAAAAGAAAGAAAAATCGTATTTCCTAGTTTCATTAAATGTTTAATTAGTGAGTAGAGGCTAACCATGGTCAACATTTATTTAAAACAACAACAACAACAAAAAAACCACAACTCTCAAAACTGCCTGTTTTTTCAGAACTTAAGTATATTTCCTTACTTTACTGTAGTACGTGATATCTTGTCAAGATTTCTTGCAAATAAGGACGTACATAAAGTTTACCCTAAGTAAAGACAAAGGAATAGAGTGAGCCAGAGAAAGATAGTTACCTGAAAAGTAATGAGCATTTGACTTACTCTTTC
This sequence comes from Giraffa tippelskirchi, assembly GCF_054371585.1. Classification (NCBI taxonomy): domain Eukaryota; kingdom Metazoa; phylum Chordata; class Mammalia; order Artiodactyla; family Giraffidae; genus Giraffa; species Giraffa tippelskirchi. Next base: position 62,297,518 of record NC_137280.1, read on the forward strand.
TGTGTCTCTTTTCTCATAAGCCCAGGCCACTGCCTGCCTTTTTTCTTTCTTTCCTTCTGTCAAAGGTTAGTGTCGAGACAGAGATTCACTGGACAGAACTGAAAAGACAGCTGGACTGGTGAGACAGAATTATGCTGAAGTTGGGCAGCATTATGGCAAGCTGAAGATGCAGTTTTCAAAACTATACAGATGTCTTCAGACTTGGACATCCTTTGTAGTGAAGCCCTAACCTTTCATAGGTTGGCCACATAAGGAGCATATATAAAATGACAGAGTAGACTGAATTTCCTTTTCATTCTCTGTGCTATCTTTCTAAATTCTTTTTCTGGCATCGTCTAGTTTTCTTCAGTCCTGCTACAGCCCTCTTAACTTTCTGATTCTTGTCCCTTTCCAATAAAAGATTTACCGTAAGGCTTGATATAATTAAGTCAGTCTCTGTGTATGTGTATTATTGTGTCTGTGTGTTGTGTTTATGTATCTACGTTTTGTTTTTGTTCATTTGTAATAACTTTAGCAAGTTTCTTTCTAACCAAATAAACTCCAATGGGGATATTTTTTAAGTTTTTAGGATTATTAACTCTTCACACAGTCTGGAAACTACCCTCAAAAAATGTTGGGTACAATTTCATGGTGTTTATGGCCTCTTAGTATTTATTTATGGATCCCACTGAGTTCAGAGTCCCTGTGATGAAATTCCAGAGTTACCTACTTCCATGGTCATTGGTGATATTCATTCACCAGGCACTCATCAAATGCCTTCTCTGTGCCAGGCACTGTGCAGGGCATTGAGATACAGTGAAAAGGACATTGGCCCACCTATCAGAATGTATAGTGTAGTTGAGGAGACAGACAAATAAACACACAGTTGTAATACAGTATATGTATGGTAGTAGGAAAAGTACAGGGTACTTCAGAGAGCACATAAGGTGAGTGTTTAATTCAGCTTTGGGGCATCAGGAAATTCTCTTTACGTTGATACCTGAGTTGTTCTAAGTAGAAGGAATGCTATGTATAAAGTCAAGAGAATTAGAGACTTATATATCTGTTGAGAAATTTGGGTTTGATTTTAAAGGACCTTAAGTTGAGGGATGGTAGGAACTGATCTATAACTGAAAAAGACAACTGACTGTAGCGTGAAGAATGGGTTGGGAGAAGCAGGACTCGAGGCTGGGAGACTTCATTAGTAGCCAATAGACAATAATAGTGACATTAACTAAAATTCCTGACAGTGTGAATGAAAAGAAGAGGATGAGTCAAAAGGCTATGAATGGGAAACCACAGTATTTAGTGATTGAATTCATTCCTTCAGCAGATACTCATTGTACTGCTTTGAGTTAGACACTCTGAGATATGGAGGTGAACTGTAGAGGCACCATCTGCATCTTCAGGTGTAGTGGTCACAAATCCCAGGCCCCTGGAGTGGACAGCTCCGTGGATGGGGGTGCTGTCCTCCACAGATGGAGCAAACAGGTGTCTCCAACTAAAATTCCAAGACAAGTGTTTCTTGAGATTTCAGAATGTCCCTGCAGTTGTGAATTGCTGTGTCTGTTGAGAGATGCTGCTGATGGAAGAATGCTTCCGCAGAAACAGTATTCAGGGAGGGGCTTGAGAACCACTGATAGAGATGACAGGTCCCCACAGTGGATGAGATTACCCAGGAAGAGTGTATAGAATGAGAGGAGAGGAAGGGTGAGGATTGGACCTGGCAAAACAATGCAGAAAGAAGAGGAACCTGGTGAGAAAGCCAGGAGTATGTGAAGAATGTAAAGTGTGTTCCAAGATGGAGCCGGTGGAACAGAAGGGAGGAGGTGCAGTGTGGCAGCGACAGTCAGCTTCAGGGCCTATCAGATAGGCTTCTGATAACCTGAGCTTACATATTAAATGTCACAGGTTCACCATCACTTTAGCTGAAGGGAATCGTGAATCTTGACATCAAAGGTGGCCAGCAATAAATAATGAGGACATTCTATGCCATGTGAATTATATCTCAAGAAAGCTGTTACTAAGAGAATAATAAGGATGAAAGAATTCACTCTTTAAATGTATTCTAACAAAATTGTTGTATTTTAAAAAATGAATAAACTCTAAACATCATGTGTGAGGGTAGCATAGAGTGGAGTGAGGGAGAAGTTGTTATTCATATGAAAGAAGGAGAGTAAATTTGTATCCAGTTAAGTGGTAGCACTATATGCTAAAAGCAACAGAGCATCACTTTAGATATCAACAGGAAAAGGTTGTTACTCAAATTTTACAGGCAGCTGAGGCATCTTGAAAGGGCAGCACAGAGATCATCATTGACAGTGAATGACTTGCAAAACATCCCAGTCATGTGCTTGCCCTGGGGGCGGGGGGAGATTATGCGAAGACTTGCAACAGCCAAATAAGTAGTAAGAATAAAGAACCTGATAAGGGGAAGAAATGATAGTAGGGTTTTTTTTTTTTTAATGGTAAGCAATTAATTGTGAATAAGAGTTGTTAATATAGTATTAAGTCATAAGTCATAGGACTTCCCTGGTGGCTCAGACAATAAGGAGTCTGCCCTCAATGCGGGAGACCGGGGTTCAATCCCTGGGTCGGGAAGATCCCCTAGAGAAGGAAATGGCAACCCACTCCAGTATTCTAGCCTGGAAAATTCCATGGACGGAAGAGCCTGTCAGGCTACAGTCCACGGGGTCGCGAAGAGTTGGACACGACTGAGCAACTTCACTCACTCACTCATAAGACTAATGATAAATGAGTCCTCAAAAAAGAATACTGACACAGACTTACAGTAATGGGGATCTGCGATTACAAAATGTTTCAGTAGTTTGGCAGGCAGAGGGAAGATGGAAGAGTGCAAGGAAATTAAAAAAAAAAAAGTTATTTTCTTATTGACATTAATTAAGAAATAACAGGATCAAGAAAGTAAAGTCAAGCAGTTGCTGCTGCTGCTAAGTCGCTTCAGTCGTGTCCGACTCTGTGCGACCCTATAGACGGCAGCCCACCAGGCTCCGCTGTCCCTAGGATTCTCTGGGCAAGAATACTGGAGTGGGTTGCCATTTCCTTCTCCAGTGCATGAAAGTGAAAAGTGAAAGTGAAGTCGCTCACAGTGCTTGAGTATAAATAGGATGAATAACTTCCTAATCAGTTGGCTAAGAATGAGGGGGAAAGTAGAAGTTTTGGAAGCATAAAAAACAGAATACAGTTTAAAATTAAACCTGAACTTTCCACAGAGTGACTACACTGTTCTGTTAAAAGACAAAGATTTGATTTTTTTTAATCTAACCATTATAGCATCCTGAGACATACTTTTAAAAGAAAAAAAGAGAGGTTTGTAACCATAGATGCAAAAGGAATTTTTTTTTAATGGATTTGAAAAGAATAATATGTTTAACATTACAACAATGAATTAAATCTGCAAAATGAATGGCCAAAAATAGATTTAAAGCAAAAATAACCAAAATGGACTCAGAATGGTCAAAACTGTGAATAACATTTACAAAAATAAGATTAAAAGAAAGGTCCTTTCCTCCCCAAACATAAAAATCCTAGACATATTAATTGTTAAATTTTGTCAGATCTTAAAGGAATGGACATTTTCTGTGTTAGCTAATCTGTTTTACACCTTGGGAAAATAGGGACCATTTCCTAGTTAATTTTAGGAAACTTGGATGACTTATGATCAAATTCTAGGTTTTGTCTTTTTCTTAAAAGTTAAGAACACTTTCACATAAACCTACACTTATGAAATCTTAAGTCAAATATTAGCAAATAAAATCTGCCAGCATATTGAAAGAACTATACGTATGATAAATTTGGGTTTCAATAATGTACCATTTATCATTAGAAAATCCATTAAACGTGTTGAAGTCGGGAGAGGAAACCTCTTCCAGCCATTTATTTCTATCAGCAAGGCATTACTATGGTGATTCAGTGACTAACCAATGTAATCAAGCCCCTTTTTCCACTGAGAGAACAATAAGAAATAAACAGACAAATACTGTAATAAGCACATGTGAAATTTTGGTGTGTGATAGATTTTCAGATCATGGGGGGAAGTTGGTTTATTCAAGAAAAAAATATTTGGAACCGTTGGCTAATGTTTTAATGACACTACTTAAATCCAAAGTTTCTCCAGGGGATCTTCCCAACCCAGGGATCAAACACAGGTCTCCCACGTTGCAGGCTGATTCTTTATCTTCTGAGCCACCAGGAAAGCCCTTATATTCCACATTAAAATACATTCCAAATGAACTGAAGGCTTTAATGTTAAAAATTGAAGCCAAACTACGAGAAGAAATAATCAATGAATATTTATATTGCCTCATATTCTGTTTCTCTGGTGGCTGAATGGTAAAGAATCCACCTGCCAATGCAGGAGATGCAGGTTTGATCCCTGGGTTGGGAAGATCCCTTGGAGAAGGAGATGGCAACCCAGTCCAGTATTCTTGCCTGGGAAATCCCATAGACAGAGGACCCTGGCAGGCTACAGTCCATGGACTCAAAAAAGAGTTGGACGTGACTTAGCGACTAAACAACAACAGCATATTCTGTTTGACCTTTTCAGTCGTGTCAAAAGGAAAAGTGCTTGGAAAGATTTCTGAACTGAAGGATAATGTCACTCTGTTTCTGAGACAATAAAGACAAAAGCAACTGCTTCAAACTTGCAAGCATTCAGCAAAGCATAACATTTGGAAGATGTTTTTGAAAGTTTTATATACAAAGAACTGAAACTTCAAGGGGTGAAACCCAACTTCATTACAGTACTTAATACATTAAGTGTTTGCAGCCAAAGTTCAGCTGTACTAGTAAGGCTCATGAACATTTTTCAAGTGCTTCTTGCAAGCTAGATGTTTTTCTGATGCCTTACGTGTACTATCTCCTATACTGCTCAAAACAGTCATCTGAAATAGGTACAGATAGTATTTTACATATTTTACAGATATGGCTACCAAGGTACAGGAAGTCTTAGTAGCTTGCCCCAGGGCGCCCAGCTAATAATTGGCAGAACCAGCTTTGCAACTCAGTCTAGTGCCAGAGTCCACTTTGCTAAGCATTATGTTGTACCAAGCCTCTTAATTTTCTGACTTCCTGAATTTCTCAAAAAAAAAAAAGAAAAAAGGCTCAGGGAGGGAATAAATTTAACTTAATCTGTGTGAAGAATGAATTTAGATGATAGCTTTTCAACTCACAGCTGAAAATCCATTGAGAGTTTGTGAAAAATACTTTTCTCACCTGCATTCAGTCTTTGCTGGAAAGTCCTTGTGGCAAGTGTTCAGAGCTGAAGTTTTATTCTGTTGCCAAAATAACTTCTAGAAAAATCACTTTGAAGAATTTTTAAGTAAAGTATTTCCCTGTTTACTCCAAAACAAATTAGTGGACTTTGAATGTCCCTCATTTCATCCACAAGGCTGGTTTTTCTCCATCTGTGACTAAAAAAGCAAAGCAGTTTGATCAGCGTGGCCCACGTTGAATTCTTGTTTCATGCACCACTTAGGCTGGAAGGCAAACATTTTCATCAAGCAAGAATACTCAGTGCTCATGTTGATCAAAGCTTTTAAGCAAAAAAAATTGTTTCCCTCAACATCAAAAACACCCAAGCCAATTATAAAATGGGCAGAGACTGAGGATACATTTTCCCAGAGACATACAGATGGCCAAGAGGCACATGAAAAGATGATAATCGGTAATCAGAGAAATGCAAATCAAAACCACAGCAAGACAACACCTCACACCTGCCAGAATGGCTGATATCAAAAAGACAACAAATAATAAGTGTTGGCGAGGATGTGGAGAAAAGGGAAGCCTGTGCACTGTTGATGGGAAGGCAAATTGGTGCAACTATTATGGAAAACAGTATGGAGGTTTTTAATAAAGTTGAAAATAAAACTACCATACAATCCAGCAATTCCACTTCAGGGTATTTTTCTGAAGAAAACAAAAACACTAGTTCAAAAAGATACATAAACCCCTATGTTTATTGCAGCATTTTTTACAATAGCCAAGATACGGAAGCAAACTAAGTGTCCATTGGTAGATGAATGAATAATAAAGAAATTATATATATATATATACATATATATAAACACATGTATAATGGACTCTTAGCCATAAAAAGAATGAAATCTTGCCATTTGCAACAACATAGATGAACCAAGTGAAATAAGTCAGACTGAAAAAGATAAATACCATGTGATTTCACTTATATGTAGAATCTAAAAAAGAAAACAAATGAACAAACATAACTAAACAGAAACAGACTCATAGATACAGAGAACAAACAGGTGGTTGCTAGAGGGTTGGGGTGTGAGGGGATGAGTGAAATAGGTAAGGGAGATTAAGAGGTAGAAACTTCCACTTACAAAATAAATGAGTCATGGGGATGAAATGTACAGCATAAGGAATACAGTCAATAATACTGTAATAACTTTGTATGGTGACAGATGGTAACTAGACTTACTGCGGTGATGCTTTTGTAATGTATAGAAATAGTGAATCACTACGTTGTACACCTGGGACTAACAGTGTTGTAGGTCAGTTCTACTTCAATTAAAACTTTTTTCCTCCAAAATTTGCCATTGTTTTAATATTTTAAGTTTGGGATTTAAAAAAAAAACAAAACACTAAGCATTAAAGGCAGGATTGAAGTGTTTTTTAAGTTTATTTAAAGGTGGCATGGACTTTTAAAATCATTGAGGAAAACTACTTTATATGTATGCCTGTTGGTATGGAAATGTAAAGATGCTCACAATGGATTTTCCAAAAACAGCATGCCTTCTACATCCTCTCAGGTTTTTCTAGCCCCCTAACTAATCAGAAAACTGAGATGCTGGAATCTTATAATACTCTTGAATTTCTTTTTATCCTTCTCTTTTTGAAAGTAAACGTCGTATATCTCAGTTGATAGCTGTTGAAATGTTTATAACATTATTTCCTTATAGGTGAACAGTCATTAATTTAAAATAACCCACTTTTACTTGTTTCATTTTTATTCTCAAAAATTCAGGTTTACCTGAAATTATTATAGCTATAATTTCTTCTGATTATCACTTATTTGTCATGTTACTTCCAAACATTTATTAGTTTTTATATTTTAAATCAATCTGAATCTTGATCTTTAAATAGTGAGGCTTATGTTGATAATAATGTTGTTTATGAATGGGCTTCCCTCATAACTCAGTTGGTAAAGAATCTGCCTGCAATGCAGGAGACCTGGGTTCGATCCCTCCCTGGGTTGGAAAGATTCCAGGGAGAAGGGAAAGGCTACCCGCTTCAATATTCTGGCTTGGAGAATTTCATCGACTGTATAGTGCATGGGGTCGCAAAGAGTCGGACACGAGTGAGTGACTTTCACTTGTCACTATATTATAATAAAAATTTGTGCAATATGATCCCATTTTTATAAAATAGATTTAAATCTCTGATATGCCATGTGAAAAAGAACCTAAAAAAATAATTCCTCAGTTATTGAAAGTGTTGTCTTTGATATTGAAACTGCAAGTGATTTAAATTTTTATTTAATATACTGTTACCTATTTTTAAAAAATTTAATGAGGGAGTAAGACAATAAACTATGAAACAAAGTATACAAATGTCAAAAGCTATCTTATATACCAGCCATACCATTAGAAAGTATAATGGGGGGCTTCCTTGGTGGTCTAGTAGTTAAAATCCGCTTTCCAATGCGAAAGACGCAGGTTCAGTACCTGAAGATCCCACATCCTGTGGGGCAGCTAAGCCCACATGACACAACTAGAGAGAAGACCATGAGCCGCAGTGAAAGATCCTAAATGATACAACAAAAACCTGACTCGGCCAAAAAAGTAAATATATAAACATTAAAAATATATAAATTTTTAAAAAGGAAGTATATGGTAGGGAGGGACAAAATAAAAAAGCAGATAATCCGTTCACAATAATAATATAAAATGCCCAGAAGTGAGCTAAGAAATATGTAGATCTTTTCTAAAAATAAACTAAAATTTTTCTGAGGTACTTGAAACAGTGGAAAATTGTATCACAAGTCTCAATAAGAAGACAGTGTTTTAAATGAGAGAGACCTGAATATGTTTAAATTCCAATGCAAAAAAAGAAAAAAGTTAAATTTCCACACAATGGAAGAAATGATTTTTTTTTTTTTTAAGGAGGATCAGTAGCATTTGGTGCCTGAGTAGGTGTGGACCTTGAATAAAACCTAGGTGGTGGCTTCCTGTAGCTCAAATGGTAAAGCATCTGCTCTTGATGCAGGAGATCAGGGTTCGATCCCTGGGTTGGGAAGTTCTTATGGAGAAGGGAATGGCAATCCACTCTAGTACTCTTGCCTGGAGAATTCCGTGGGCAGAAGAGCCTGGTGGGCTACAGTCCGTGGGATCGCAAAGAGTCGGACACGACTGAGCGACTAACGAATGCACGCAGTGATATTTCCAAATTTTCAAGTTAGGTTCCTAGGCAGAAGAGGGTCTCATTAACTAATAATAGCTGAATAGCAACCATTTATTGAGGTCTGTTATGTATTAGACCATGTGATAGTTATTTCCATAAATTAGCTGAATTAATCTTTACTACCATCTGAAGGTTATTAGACCCACTTTTTAGATAAAGGAGACTTTTTGAATAACAATAGATCATTTGACTAAAGTCTGACAGGGGACTATGTCAAAGCTTGAGATTTGAACTTGGACATGTAGTCTAAAGTCTTTTCTTCAGTATATACTCCAGGATGCCATCACCACCAGACAGACCCTGGAAGGAGAAGCAGGCTTTGGGTAAGGACAGTGAGTTTGACTTTTTAACATATTGAGTTTAAGAGATTAACACAATATCAGTTTGGAGGTAAACCATTGCAGATATGGTCTGGGGAAAGACAGCTACAATATCCTCACCAGGTGGTAGTTGAAACCTTGCAAATAGATAAGATTGCCCAGGGGGAGAGAGTTCTCAGCCAAAAAAAAAGGCTGGAACTAATTCTGGGAACACCAACAATTAAGTAAAGAGAAGCTAATATATGAAACTGGATGGTAAATAGGAACAGGTGGGCAAAATAAACACACTGTATTTCATCAGTGTGTGTATTTCATCAGTATATACATATTCATTGATTTGTCTGTGTTGGGTCTTAGTTGTCCACGTGGGACCTTTAGTTGCTGTGTCTGGGCTTCTCTTTAGTTGAGGTGCTCAAGCTTAGTTGCACCATGGCATGCGGGATCTTAGTTCCCCAACAAGAAACTGAACCTGCATCCCCTGCATTGGAAGGTGGATACTTAACCCCTGGACCATCAGGGAAGTCCCTCATCAGTTTTTAAGACAAGTATTTTCATGTTTTAATATCTCTAAAATTGGTACATGTCTTACTATCTTGTAACTGGCAGCAATTTTTATTTTTCTGCTTAGTGTGGAAAATAATGGTGTATTTTATAACTGAAGAAACACAGTTGACCCTCGAACAACACATTTTTGAACTACGTGGATCCACTTATACTCAGATTTTCACCTAGGTAGAGGGGTCAGTGCCCCTAACCCCCACGTTGTTCAAGGGTCAACTGTATTTTAATGTCGTTAATGGTTTGAAAATCAATTCTATGAATCTGTTTCTAAATTATTTTAGAATAAGAGCACATGTTTCACCTGTATGGTTTATGTAAGCAGTACCTAAATTAAATGAACAATTACATGTGGAGTGAGCAGTTCATAAATTCAGGACTCAAGCTCTGGAGCAGAGCAGGGCTGTTCAAATCACCCTCACCTGTCCCTTGAGCAGATCTCTTTACTGCCTTGAGCCTTGCTTTTCTTTACTGTAATACAAGGATTCACAAGTGGAACTTAAACGTAAAGGCTGTGGTGGGGAATAAAAGTACACATATAGCACCTAATATTGTGCCTGGCAAATGGTAGACTGTCAACTGTAGCTATTATTACTGGGGTTTTTTGTATTGCTATTTGTGATGGCCAAGAAATAACTGTCCTTCCCTTTCCACCCCAGGGTACTGCCACGTCTCTTTAAGCTAGGTTCCATCTGAAATAGGCAAATATGTTGGAAGATTATTTAAGCTTATGTGAACTCCATGTTGCCTTGTCTTGAAGGATGTTGAACTATTATCTATTAGAGAGTCTGAATTAGCAGATGTACACAGATTCTGAATGGTCTTCTCCAGTGGCTCAGGTATAAAGAATCCACCTGCAGTGCATGAGGTTCAGGCGACGGAGGTTCGATCCCTGGGTCAGGAAGATCCCCTGGAGGAGGGCAAAGCAGCCCACTCCAGTATTCTTGCTGGGAAAATCCCGTGGACAGAGGAGTCTGGTAGGCTACGGTCCATGGGGTCACAAAGATTCAGACACGACTGAGCATGCACACATGAGCACACACAGATTCTAAACCGTTTTGTGCCCAATGTCTTGCTTATAGCTGGTACATAAAGTACGGTGATAATGATTAACCCCTCAGGACAGTCTTTCTTTCTGCTGTAAACAATAAAGATGCAGGCTTTGTGGATGGGTGTTTAGAAATTCCTACAGTATGTTTCAGATGGATTGCAAGAGTTTTGGATTTTTTCTTTTTCTTTCCAGTTTATCTCGGATCTGTTACTAAGGATCTTGTTTTTTCTCAGTTATATTGGGCAAGACGTAGTCACTGCATAAACATTGGGTAGGGAATGCAGATAATGTTATAAATATACCTCTTAGTTTGTCTAGTGAAACCAGCATCCCATGTGACTTACCTTTACTAGAGAATTGCTAAACTAGTGTTGTGCCCTTCCTTCTGATAGCTTAAAATGAAGTTGATTTATAAGGTAACTATTTAGGAAGTTACCTTTCCTCAGCATTCTGCCACACAGGAAAAAATTCTGAGTGGGGAAAAAAAGTTCATTCCCTGGGGGAAAACTGATTTTACTTTCTTGGTAAAATGGTTCTGTGTGTTCAGTGAATTGACAATCCCCACCAATTTGGGAGGGTGGGGGTGCTTACAGTCATTATAACTTCTCCTATAAGATTATCTAATGTTTTGAAAACTCCTCAGAAAGCCTAGAAAAAATTAAATATTTTCAAGTCTAAATATGTGTTTCTAAAGCTATAATTAGTTTTCTCTCTGTATTCAGCAAGCTGATTTTTTAACAATTTGTTCAGAATTCAACTTTTAGAATTAGGTTTGTAATTTGAACCTTATAATGTCAGATTATTTCATTTCCTTTGACTTTGATAATTTAATGATTCAAACTCAAATTCCTCTATTGTTCACACTTGTGTTTGAGTCAGTCATGTTTAAAGATGCCTCATAACTGAGATCTTATGCATCCTCCTGTGTTCTATTTACTGACTGGATGCATGTCAGTGCATATTATTTGAGTCACTGATGTGCCACAGAACATTTTACTCAGACACATAGTACATCATCAGATGATTGAATTACAATGATAGTTGTAAATGGGACCCAGCTCACAAAAGTAAATAGTGTTCCCCTTTAAAAGAAAGAAAATGAACAATGCTCATCATTCAGACTCTGAGTTTTAATTAACTGACTTGCTAAAGGAAAGAAAGTGAGCAAATAAATAGCATGTACTTCCCATATATAGTAAATTATGAATTGCTTTTTTATATAACTGACCCACATAGAGTCTTTGCTGTATTCTTTTATCTGTGCACCTCAGCTTTTTGTTTGGTTTGATTTGGTAAAATGAAAGACTATAATTTGATTAGCTTATAATAAATCCCTCCACTTCTAAAATGCTGTAAGACTTTCAGCCTGATTTCCTTTGAGCCTTAATCCTCTTGCTAATTGATAACTGGGTTGTCTGGAATCAGCCTCCTTGGTGCAAGTTAATGTGAAGTTCTATTATGGTAGTTTGGTCCAGGAATGAATAAATTTGTTCAGTAAACACATAGCATGACCAGGAGTTCCTCAGAGAGCTCATGGTCCAATAGAAGAGTATGGTGGTTTTAAAACATGGTCCCCCAAAGTCTGTGACACGCCTCTCATCAGAAGGTAGGACTCTAACCCTCCTCCCTTTGAATCTGGGCCCTGTGCCTGGGTGACCATACATTATAGCAGAAGTTTGTTCCATTTCTGGGCTTTCCCAGTGGCTCAGCGGTAAAGAATCGCCTGCAGTGGAGGAGCCATAGAAGACATGAGTTCCATCCCTGGGTCAGGAGGATCCCCTGGATACATGGCAACCCATTCCAGTATCCTGACCTGGGAAATCCCATGGACAGAAGAGCCTGGCAGGCTGCAGTTTATGGGGTCGCAAAGAGTCAGACACGACTGAAGAGACAGCCCACATGCATGCATACATTCCATTCCTATTCAGAAACTGTGTCAGTTTCTGGTCTCAGGCTTTAAGAACCTAGCAGCTTCCACTTCCTGTCTCTTGGAACACTTACTCCTGGAACCCAGCTACCATGTCATGAAGAAGTCTGAATGGCCCCAATCAAACACCCAGGTGAAGAGCAACTAACAGCCAACACCCGCTTGTCAGCTCTGTGAATGAACCATCAAGGGAGTAGCTTCTCCGGCGGCAGGAGAGCTGCCCTGGCTGACACTGCGTGGAGCAAAGACAAGCCCTTCTCACCAAGCCTTGCCCAGGTTGAAGATTTGTGAGCAAAATATGTGACTAATGTGTTAAGCCACCAAGATTTTTTTTATCAGAACAAAGACGTTAGCAATTTTGAAGCAATTTAGATTTTCAGGGATGGCAACATGCACTATCACAGGCACACTGAGGAGAGACGCCTGATCCTTCCTGCACCATCAAGGAAGGCTTCCTCAGGGAGATGACAAGTCAGCTGAGTCTTGAGTGAGAAGGGGTTAGCCAAGTCAGGGGGGAAAGAGCGGTGTGTTCTGGATGGGAGGGACAGCAGTGTGGCCAGAAGTGGAGGCACGGAGCAGCGTGGTGAGTACAGGGAGTAATGAGCACTTAGTAGTTACTGTAGCATAAAGCTGGGGATAGGAAGTTACTGATGATGTAGCCAGAGAGGTAGGCCAAGATTGAAATGTGGCGGGCCAACAGTGAAGGCATACTGTGACTAGACAATTTGGTGTTTCTGTTATTGTCCTAAGTAATACTAGAGCAATCTACTCAGATTTGTGTTTTAGACAGATCCTTCTACCACTGTGAAGAAAGTAGATTTAAGGGTTTTAAAACTGGGAGCAGGAAGACCAGCCAGATGGTCATGGAAGAAGTATAGACAAGAACAGTGAGAGCCTGAATTGTTACTGCAGTGGTTGGAGTGGGAAAAGAAAAATGTATTCAAGAAGTATTCAGAGGGTTAAAAGAAAAGGGCGTATTTAGGAGGCAGAAAGGATAATACTTAGTAACTGTGGAGAGAAAGAGCAGAGGAAGACTTAGAATGCTAAGGTGACTGGCTAGATGCCAGTGCCAATAGAAGGGAGCAAAGGAGAGTGTAAGGAAGAGTATACAAGTCAAAAATTAAAGGAGATTCAAGCTATAAAGATTTGGCAGTCACTGTCACAAAGGTGGTACTAGAAATTATTAACTGATGAGCTCCAGGGGTGAAGCCCTAGGAGTACCTTGAGGTTTAAAAGATGGTCAGGGACCTCCCTGATGGTTCAGTGGTTAAGACTCCATGCTTCCACTGCAGGAGGCATGGGTTCAATCCCTGGTCAGGGAACCAAGATGCCACATGGCATAGCCAAAAAAAAAAAGATGATGAAAGGAAAAGGAGCTCACAACAGATTCAAGAAGTTCCAAGAAAGAGTTGACTCAGAAACCAAATGAGTGGAGCTTCAAGGATAAGGTGATCTTGTGTGTCAAATGTAATCAACCAGTCCAGTAAGATGAGCATAACTGAGAAGTCAACGGTGACTTTAACCAGGCGGGGCAAAGCCAGTTATCAGTGGATAGAGGAATGGGAAGTAAGAAAATAGACACAGATGGTACAGGGAAGGGATGAGAAGTAACTGGAGAAGAACACAGGGGCATGAGAAGGTTTGGTACTGGTGCTGGTGGTGGTTTTCAGTTCAGTTAAGTGGCTCAGTCATGTCCGACTCTTTGCAACCCCATGGACGGCAGCACGCCAGGCTTTCCTGTCCATCCCCAACTCACGGAGTTTACTCAAACTTGTGTCCATTGAGTCGGTGATGCCATCCAACCATCTCATCCTCTGTTTTAGGGGGACAGAAAAGGGGTAAATTCCTAAGGAACTCATGCCAGTAAAGGGGAAAAAATTGAAAGAGTGATGAAAAAGAAGACATGAGGCATAAATTGGGAGATTGGGACTAACATATACCTACTACTATATATAAAATAATAAGGACCTACTGTATAGCCCAGGAAACTCAATACTCTGTAATGGCCTATATGGGAAAAGAATCTAAAAAAAAAAAAAAATGGATGTATGTATAACTGATTCACTTTCCTGTACACCTGAAACTAACACAACATTGTAAATCAACTATACTCCAATAAAAATTAAAAAGAAGAGGAACTTGTGATCCATGCAATAACCTCCAGTTGGAGATAAAGGGGCAGAGGGTCAAGGACAGTTCTTTGAGACTGGAGGAATACCATAAGTGGAGATAATACGTTGTGATATACAAGTTGGACAGGGTTGCCACAGGCTTTGCGGTTGGAGTGCCAAGAAGCTTGGCTGGGTCTCCGCAGAGAATTGTAGGATAGCAGCATTTTAGTCCTTGCTGGTCTGCTCCTGTTATGGCAGCTTCTACAAATTTAACAGTAATAGCTGTTTTAAAAATGCAGTCATTGTCTGACACTTTGTGGCCCCATGGACTGTAGACCACCAGGCTCCTCTGTCCATGGAATTTTTCAAGCAAGAATCATAGCTGCTGCTGCTGCTAAGTCACTTAAGTCGTGTCCTACTCTGTGTGACCCTGTAGAAGGCAGCCTACCAGGCTCCTTTGTCCCTGGGATTCTCCAGGCAAGAACACTGGAGTGGGTTGCCATTTCCTTCTCTAATGCCTGAAAGTGAAAAGTGAAAGTGAAGTTGCTCAGTCGTGTCCGACTCTTCGCAATCGCATGGACTGCAGCCCACCAGGCTCTGCCATCTCCTACTCCAGGGGATCTTCCCAACCCAGGGGTCGAACTCTTTTCTCTAGCATCTCTTGCGTCAGCAAGCAGATCCTTTACCACCTCACCACCTGAGAAGCCGTACCATGAAAATAGTAGCTTATGTTACTATGGGCTTTGTAGTTTTTAATCTGATGCTCTCAACAACTCTGATAGAAAGATAGGTAGATCATGTCATTCCAATTAATAGTCTAGAAAGTGAGAATCTCAGAGGTCAAGCTCATGCGGCTAGTAAGTGGCTGAGATGATCATAGAAATCAGATTCTTCTGACTCCTAACCTTTTTCACCTGTGCCAACTGCAATCTTAAAACTAAACCTTCCTATATGCGAGACAGAATAAGAGACACAGACACATAGAACAATTTTATGGACTCTGAGGGAGAAGGTGAGGGTGGGATGTTCTGGGAGAATAGCATTGAAACATGTATATTATCATATGTGAAACAGAACACCATTCCATGTTCGATGCATGAGACAAGGGCTCAGGGCCGGGGCAATGGGATGACCCAGAGGGATGGGGTGGGGAGGGAGGTGGGTGGGGGGTCCAGGAAGGGGAACACATGTAAACCCATGGCTGATTCATGTCAATGTATGGCAAAAACTATTACAATATTGTAAAGTAATTAGCCCCCAACTAAAATAAATAAATTTATTAACAAAAAAAAAAAAAAAACTAAACCTAGGTTGGGTTCACTAAATCCAACCTCCCCTTTTGGAGATGAAGCAGCTGAGGCAGCACAGTAAAGAGAATGTGGATATTGCAGCCAGGTTTTCTGGGAGGCCAACTCTGAGATGGAGATGAGGATGAAGAAGTCTGTCAGGGATTGCTCTGGGGCTCGGCACCCCTGGAAGGGAGAGGAAGGAAGCAGGACTGGGCAGAGGAAAGAGTCAGGCTGGGATGACATGGCCTCAGCAGACGCTGCAGGGAGTTCTGAAGATGGAGGACCCTTCAGAGCTGTCTTGAGTTGGGGATGTGGGGCCAGGCCTTTATACCTTATGGACCAGCCATTGGATGCCGGTCACCCCAGGACGAGGGCATGAGCTTGGGCAAGGTGATTCTCTTCGGCTAAAGTGGTCCCCAAAGGAGGCTGAGAGCAGAGGGCTCTCTGCCAGCAGTGCTCTCAGCCGCCTCATTCCTAAGGAGTGTCTTTGCAATCAGCCCCATGAGGTTTTGAATCCTGTCTCTACCGCTTCTGAGCCACTCATTTAGCTAGTTCTTGTGAGGTGGGTTCTGGGTAAAGTGTCTTTAAGCCTCAGGATCCTCTCCTGGAAAATAGAAAAAATAATCTGAGAACTCACCAAGCCTTGATTTCCTTATTTGTGAAACAGGATGTATAATTAGATCATCTTTTGAGGGGAACTTGTTAAGAGGATCTGGTGATGTCTTAAAGTTACCAGAGTACCGGTCACTTTTAGAAAATTAGTTGTTATTATCACACCGTAGTTGGGTGGCAGATACATAATACTTGCCATGAAAGTTACTCCATAAATATTTTATTTAAAGATGTTCCAGAAAGACTCAATGACTTCCTAGGGGCCAAAGTCTGTACCAGAGCCAGAGTTGGAATGCATCATACTCTCGAGTTCAGGCTTCAAGGCCAGAAACGGGAGGAGGTCTCTGTGTGGTGAGTCAGAGTGTAGTGTAAGGGAGTGGGTGGGCCCTTGAATGTGACTACACCTGGGAGAGTCATTCCTTAGCCTAGTCACTGGTGGGAGCCCATTGTGCACATGTGTGCCTCAGAGTGGAACCAGGAAGATCAGGTGCAAGATGGAGTCACCTGAGTAGCGGTGCTGCACCAAAATAGCACTGGCAAAAAGATTATATTTGTTTACTTTGATTCATTGGGGCTAGATGTAATAGTATATAATATGTGTGGTATGTTGTTATGTTAGTCGCTCAGTCATATCTGACTATTTGCAACCACATGGACTATAGCCTGCCAGGCTCCTCTGTCCGTGGAATTCTCCAGGCAGGGTTACTGGAGTGGGTTGCTGTTCCCTCCTCCAGGAGATCTTCCTGATCCAGGGATTGAACCTGGTTCTTCCCACATTGCAAGCAGATTCTTTACCGTCTGAGCCACCAGGGAAGCCCATATAATATGTTACATACTAGGGCTTCCCAGGTGGTGCTAGTGGTAAAGAACCAGCCTGCCAATGCAGGAGACATAAAGAAACCTGAGTTTGATCCCTGGATCAGGAAGATACCCTGGAGAAGGGCATGGCAACCCTCTCCAGTATTCTTGCCTGGAGAATCCCATGGACAGAGGAGCCTGGGGGGCTACAGTCCATAGGGTCGCAAACAGCTGGACATGACTGAAGCAACTTAGCGTGCATGCATATACTATATATTATATACTATTATATTTAGCCCCAATAAATCAAAATAAACAAACTATAATCTTTACCTCCCATGGACTAGGGAGTCTGGCAGATTGAAGTCTAAAGAGTCGCAAAGAGTTGGACAGGACGGAGTGATTAAGTGCAAACACACACACACACATATATTTTTTTAATACATATATATGCATACATGTATAACAATTGAGCAACAACAAAAATATATATGACTGCATTTTTGTGCATCCCCAGCACATCTGGATTCCAGTCCTGTGGGCTCCCTCACTTACTGGATCCTGGACCAGGGATAATTCACTCCCCTTCTCTGGGCTGGAGTTTCCTATATAAAATGAGAATTTGGGTCTAGGAGAGCCCCTTACTATTCTTGCATGGTTTAATTCTTTCCTTCCAAGTATACCATACCATACAGATAATGCTACTTCAGAGCAGGGCTATATTAGCCCATATGTGAATGGTCTTACTCATTCCATGTGTACTAAGGAGCACAAGGTGTTGAAGGACGGTTGCAGACAAAAGAGCTGGCAAAGAAATCCTGATATTTACATTTCAGTGAAGAAGGGGAGGAAAACCTGTGTTTTATGTGTCAACCCAAGTACCTCATGGGCTTCACAGATGGCTCAATGGTAAAGAATCTGCCTGCCAGGACAGGAGACCTGGGTTCGATCCCTGGTTTGGGAAGATCCCTGGAGAAGGAAATGGCAACCACTCCAGTATTCTTGCCTGGGAAATCCCATGGACAGAGGGGCCTGGCAGGCTGAGGTCCATGGGGTTGCAAAAGAGTCGGACACAACTTAGCAACTAAACAACAACAAGCACTCCATCAGTTCAGTTCAGTTCAGTCATTCAGCCGTGTCCAACTGTTTGTGACCCCATGAACCGCAGCACACCAGGCCTCCCTGTCCATCACCAACTCCCAGAGTCCACCAAAACCCATGTCCATCGAGTCGATGATGCCATCCAACCATCTCATCCTCTGTCGTCCCCCTTCTCCTCCTGCCCTCAATCTTTCCCAGCATCAGGGTCTTTTCAAATGAGTCAGCTCTTCGCATCAGGTGGCCAAAGTATTGGAGTTTCAGTTTCAACATCAGTCCTTCCAATGAACACCCAGGACTGATCTCCTTTAGGATGGACTGGTTGGATCTCCTTGCAGTCCAAGGAACTCTCAAGAGTCTTCTCCAACACCACAGTTCAAAAGCATCAATTCTTCAGTGCTCAGCTTTCTTTATAGTCCAATTCTCATATCCATACATGACCGCTGGAAAAACCATAGCCTTGACTAGACGGACCTTTGTTGGCAAAGTGATGTCTCTGCTTTTTAATATGCAGTCTAGATTGGTCATAACTTTCCTTCCAAGGAGTAAGCATCTTTTAATTTCATTGCTGCAGTCACCATCTGCAGTGATTTTGGAGCCGAGAAAAATGAAGTCAGCCACTGTTTCCCCATCTATTTGCCATCGAGTGATGGAACCGGATGCCATGATCTTAGTTTTCTGAATGTTGAGCTTTAAGCCAACTTTTTCACTCTCCTCTTTCACTTTCATCAAGAGGCTCTTTAGGTCTTCTTCACTTTCTGCCATTAGAGTAGTGTCATCTGCATATCTAAGGTTATTGATATTTCTCCCGGCAATCTTGATTCCAGCTTGTGCTTCGTCCAGCCCAGCATTTCTCATGATGTACTCTGCATATAAGTTAAATAAGCAGGGTGACAATATACAGCCTTGACGTACTCCTTTTCCTATTTGGAACCAGTCTGTTGTTCCATGTCCAGTTCTAACTGTTGCTTCCTGACCTGCATACAGGTTTCTCAAGAGGCAGGTCAGGTGGTCTGGTATGCCCATCTCTTTCAGAATTTATGCTCGCAGATTTAGGTGCTTACCTGAAATTTTTCTGTGTAATTATCCCAATCCATTGTTTGACATTTATTGACAGTCACCATTGTACTGGATACCATGTGGAGCAAGTGTATGTAAGCTGTACTTCTGCTTTGTTAACCTGGGGAGGGCATGCAAGGGTGACCCAGTTCATAAGGTTGGAAATGCTTCCCTTCTGGCTATCTGTCTGAAAATGGCATTAGGTGCTCAAATGTAGTCTATATCCAACATCATAAAGCCTTCTTTGTTTCTGAAAGCATCTATTTTTCACTTTTTCAGTTTAGCTGCTGTGTTCTGCTTTGAACTCTTTTCATGTAATTGGGTTTATGACTTTAGTAACTTTTGAAATAATGGCACCTAAACTCTTGTTGGAGATTCATTGCACTGAACCTCCTTTGTTTTTATCTTGAATTCTGGAAGTTTAGTCAGTTTACTGTCACTTGTGGATTTTTTCTTGCCTTACCCGTTATGCGTTTTCACAGAGCAAATATTTATTTAATCCTTACAATTTTGTAACCAAGGGATTTAAAGATTAGCTTTGAAATAGGTCAGAGAAAACCATCTACTTTGGTTTAAAGCTAATCAGGTCAGGAAGTTTAAAAAAAGCAATTTAGAAGCTTTGGAAAAGCCTTTGTGAAATCAGTTTTATGTAACTCTACGAAAGCTGCTGCCTATGTAGCTGAGTATAAGTTAAACCTTCATTTAGTTTGGCCACTCCTCCTCCACCCATTTATTATTATTCATCCATCCATTACTTTGCCAACAAAAGTCCGTCTAGTCAAGGCTATAGTTTTTCCAGTGGTCATGTATGGATGTGAGAGTTGGACGGTGAAGAAAGCAGAGTGCCGAAGAATTGATGCTTTTGAACTGTGGTGTTGGAGAAGACTCTTGAGAGTCCCTTGGACTGCAAGGAGATCCAATCAATCCATCCTAAAAGAGATCAATCCTGGGTGTTCAGTGGAAGGTCTGATGTTGAAGCTGAAACTCCAATACTTTGGCCACCTCATGCGAAAGATTGACTCATTGGAAAAGACCCTAATGCTGGGTAGGATTGGGGGCGGGAGGAGAAGGGGACGGCAGAGGATGAGATGGTTGGATGGCATCACCGACTCGATGGACATGGGTTTGGGTAGACTCCGGGAGTTGGTGATGAACAGAGAGGCCTGGCGTGCTGCGGTTCATGGGTTGCAAAGAGTCGGACACGACTGAGCGACTGAACTGAACTGAACTGATCCATCCATTTCTGTTTGAATTTTTGGCTGTGCAGCATAGCATGCAGAATCTTAGTTCCCTGACCAGGGATTGAACTCATGTCCCCTACAGTGGAAGTGTGGAGTCTTAACCACTAGACCTCCAGGAAAGTTCCCATCCATCCATTGTTTATTCCTTCCTTCACCAAATACTGCTTTAGACCCAGGGATAACGATAACAGAGATAAATAAGACAGCCAGGGTTTACTAAGTGCCAGTCTGTGCCAGGCACTTGGAAGCTTGAGGACTCCACACTCGTAGCTTCACAGTCTGGTGTAATGAGATAAGTCTCACACAGAGGATCAGTTGTTTTCCTAAACTTTCTGGTAAGCTGTCTGACTTTAGGTGGGACCCATTCTGTGTCCATTTCTTCATCTCTGAAATGATAGTGCTCACCCTATTTATTTTGTAGCTTTGATGTAAAAGTCAAATAAAATAGTGATTTTGAAAGAACTTTGGAAAGTTTCAGGCATTATGTAAAGACAAGTAGTAATTTTGAGACCACGGTAGCGGCTATGGTCATTTCGTTGCCTCTCCGAAAAGGGCTGAGGATGAGTACGTGTTTGTCATTCTCTGGAACTAGAGCTGTATGTTTATGATGGTCAGCCTTAGCAATTTCCTTTACACACACAACCACCCTCCTTTCTGTCCATGGGGTGGAGACTTCATAATGAGGTAACTGGAGGAATGCTATCTATAGCTAGTAAAGCTTATTTGAAAATATTATTCAGTCCATGGTACTATATTAAATCAGCAAGTGTTAAGACTAAGTGAGCAGAAAAAGGGCAATAAGGTGTGAAGTGGCATCCATCTTCAAAAAGCCTAGACTTGAATTTCAAAATTCAACATGGCCAAATATAAATCATTGCCTTAATTGCAGTTTGCCAAGCTTCCCTGGTGGCTCAGACAGTAAAGAATCCACGAGCAATGAAGGAGACCTGGGTTTGATCCCTGGGTTGGGAAAATCCCCTGGAGGAGGGCATGGCAACCCACTCCAGTATTCTTGTCTGGAGAATCCCCATGTACAGAGGAGCCTGGTGAGCTACAGTCCATTGGGTTGCAAAAAGGGTCTGTACAGGAGTGTCCACTTGGTCCTGTAATGTTTTGGGGTGTCTTTTATCTTAGACATTGGAGTGCCCAGTAATCCCTGTTGGATCATGGAATAGATCATCATAAAAGGAGACTAAAAAATTACTTCTAGCTTCTTGTTTGATTTACTGTTAGGTTTTAGGTCTACCATGTTTATGTTCTAGAATACCGTAAGAGGTCTGATCTTTGCTAGAGCAAACCAAATCCTAGATTCACTCAAGGATCCCTCTCAGATGTTGGCTCTAGAGTATAATACTTTACTCACTGCTGTGTCCCCTGGTTCAGTGGCTAAACCAGTGCTTAACAACTTCTACTCACTGAAGTGTTAGTCACTCAGTCATGTTTGACTTTTTGCAACCCCATGGACTGTAGCCCGCCAAGCTCCTCTATCCATGGAATTCTCCAGACATGAATACTGGAGTGGGTTGCCATTCCCTTCTCCAGGGGATCTTCCCAACCCAGGAGTCAAACCTGGCTTTCTCGTTGCAGGCAGATTGTTTACCACCAGGGTGGCCTATTCACTAAAGATATCCTTAATAAATGAAAGCCTCCATCTGCCTACCATGTAGCATTCTGATACTCTGATACCCCCAGTTAGATGGCTTTTTGAAGACGGGAGCTATAGTTTGTCTCTGGTTTTGCAGTATCTGGCCCGTAATTGGTGTCCTGGATGCTGGTCAAAGAACAGGTTCACAGTCTTGGACGGGGACCACGATGGCTGCTGCAAAGTCAGGACTTCCCAGTTTCTCCCTTGAGTTTGCCCTGAAAGAAAGAATGGAACTTAGTCCCAGAAAGTCTGAGGCAAAGCCCAGTGACCTGCTGTAATTGTGAAATTTCACTGAAGTTTCTCTTCATTTTTTCTGTTCATTGTAGGCTTTTCATCTATCTATCTTCTGTACAGACTTTGCTCTTCAGTGAAGTTTCTTAAATAATGAAAGCAATACATGATCATAAGGACAAACAGTATCATCTGTGTTTGCCATCCATGGGAAGCGAGTTCATAGAACTATCAGTTCAGTTCAGTCGCTCAGTTGTGTCCAACTCTTTGCAACCCCATGGACTGTAGCACACCAGGCTTCCCTGTCCATCACCAACTCCCGGAGCTTGCTCAAACTCATGTCCATTGAGTTGGTGATGCCATCCAACCATCTCATCTTCTGTCATCCCCTTCTCCTCCTGCCTTCAATCTTTCACAGCATCAAGGTCTTTTCCAGTGAGTCAGTTCTTTGCATCAGGTGGCCAAAGTATTGATATATACTTCATAGAACTATATGGACATATAAATGCTCCCTTTATTAAGATTTTGTTTTTCTGATGTAACGCTGGGTCTTTTTATATAATTGGGAAGAACAGAAAAAGAAAACGCTAACTGATCATTTTCCTTACACTTGGTTTCTGAACCATTTATGGGCATCCTTGAGAATTTCAGTTCCATCGTTGGGGATACACACCAAAAGAAAGTGCTGGAAGTTTAAGATTAGAAATAGAAGGAGAAAAAAGAAAAAGAACAACAGTAGATTTTTTTTCTTTCCTGCTGAGTCTTAGCAGGGGTAGAGGGAGTTGAGGGCAAGGAAATAGACCTTGGAATTATATTCTGATATTTATTCAAAAGAATGAGGAGAAATGTCTCTGGGTATATCATAAGATAAACACTCATATTCAGAAATAAAAGACACTGAATATTTTCTGTGAAGAACAGACACAGAAGCAGGAAAAGGTACCTTTCCTAAGCATATGTTCTTTTTATTGCTTTTCTTTAATGAGAATAGATCAGTGTAGAGGCTTTCATCCTTATCGTATTTTAATGGAAGATTGTGAGAAATGAGACCAGAAGTTCAGGACCAAACTCCCAGGGTAGGTGAAAGCTAGGCTAAGAAATCAATACTTTTATCTTACAAAGGTAAGATATTGAACTGTAGAGGAACTTTTGAGTGGGGGAGGGCCTAATTGAATTAACATTTTAAAATGTTCAACCTGGTGGCATTTTGGAGAAAAGAAACTGGAGACAGGAAGAGTGATTACTTGTGTGTTAAAACAGTTAAGTATCTTTGAACAGTATTTTTTGGTTGGTAAGATTAGAAATGTAAGTAAAGGGTTGCTAGGAGACGTGGCAGAGGACATTGGAAATTAGGCACTGGAGCTTGCACTGGTTGTTAGAAGGAGTATGAGGTTAAAAAAAATGACCTCAAAGTTTTAGCATGAGTAGCATAGAGAATGTCAGTCCATTTCCAAAAAAAATACAAAAAGAACTGTTTGGGCTATGAAGGAACAGTTTCAAACATGTTTTCTTTGACGCAGTGGTGTGATGAGCAATTGAAATATCCCTTAGGTTGTTGAGGGTACAGACCTGGAACTGGGAAAACAGATCAAGGCTAAAAGTGAATCATTTGGAAGTTGCATATCCAGGTATAATGTTGGTGTTTTAGCAGGAACAACACTGAGGACTGAGATGGATACACATCCATTGGCTAAAAAGAGGAAGAAAGGTCATAAGGAGGAATGGTCTGAGATGGAGGAGGTGCAAGGTTCCATAGTAGCGCAGGAGCCAAGGGAGGAAGTAATTTCAGGAAGAATGATGTGGCCAGCAGTGCCAGAGCCTGCAGATCAAAACTAATGAGTAATCACAGGAGTTGTCTTAAGCTTAGAAGATGAAAATTGAGATCCAGGAGGAGGAAGAATGTCAAAAAGTAGGAAGCTAAAATAAGAGGTGTTTCTCTTGGATGACCATTGTGTGAACTATAACTGACATTAACTCAATAGATGATGTTATTCCTGGATGACTGGTGGACAAACTTTAAATCGCTCACATTTTATCAAAGACTTTTTTAAAATTGGCAGATATCGGGGTAGAGATCATGTCTTATTTTTATGTATTTTTAAGCTTCATAATTCTCTTTTTTATTTCCACAAAATATGAGCTTCTTGTCCACAGCTGTCTTTGTTCATTCTCCAAGATGGTTTAAGACAGATTTGGTGCTCTACTTTGAGTAAGAGAAGCTGGTGTCTATAGGACTGGTTTGGTTTTCTGTGTCCCAAAGCATGCCAAATCAGGAAAGTAAAATACTGTTTTTCTTTCACTTTTTCTCCTGTATCTAGGAAGCAGACAAAACCATACCCCTTTAAAATGGCACTCCTCTGTATGCCACTCACTGTTTGATTTATTTCCTGTCCCTGTCATAACTTTGATGAAGAATTTTTCTTTACAGCAGGGGTTCTGATAGGTGTGAACATTCTGTGATCACAGCTTTCTACAAAATCATTAAGGCTCTTATATTATGTTTCAAGTGTTTGCTTCTTGGCATTAGTTCATGGAATCTGACCAAATCTAAACGCTTAAAGGGCAAACTTGCATGGTTAAGGTCTGCCTTACAAAGTATAACTTGGTTCACTTGAGTCTTAATAACAAAACATTCTGCAGCAGTTATCATTGTCATCAACTGTATTTAAAAACATCCATCAAATTAATTGCTCAAGAGCCCTTTACCAAGCTGAGAGCGTAACCAAAAAAAAAAAAAAGACATAACTGGTTACCATGTCTTATGGAAGCCTCTGTGCATTCATTCATTCATTCACTTAACATTTATTGGGTACATATGTGGTTTATGGCAGGTTGAAATAAAGGCCAGTCACTGCCCTTAGGGTTCTTCAGGACTAGTATCTTTACAAGTTACAAGAACATCAATATAGTGTAGTAGATATTGTAGTAGTAGTAGTAAGCAAAGAGATATAAGAGAGAGAGAGAGTGACTGGAGGATGATAAGGAGAGAGGTTAAAAAAAAAAATGAAGTTGGAGACAGTGTAGAAAAATTCCTTTATCACTTACAAAAGAATCTGAATTTTATCCTGAAAGCAGTAGCCTGCACTGAATTGTTTTAAACAAAAGCAAGTCCTGGCCAGCATTATGTTACGTGCTGGGGTAGGATGATGACTAGTCTATTTAAGGGGGTAGGGGAAACTGAAGCAGGAAGCTGATCTAAGACTGTTGCAGTCTTTGGGGTAAGTGAGGAGGGTCTCATTTAAGGCTCTATCAGAATGGGCAAAGAGAATTTGGGAGAGATTTGGAGGTAGCAGTAACCGGCTGTATGGAAGAGATAGAGAGACAGCGTAAAGTCAAGGACAAATTCCCAACTTAAATTCCCTGGGATGGTCAGGGGAGAGGGTGGACAAAAGACAGAGGTGTCAGCCTTTGGCTATCTCTAACAGGAGGGAGATTACAGCCACTGAGTCATGCTAGGCTGATTCAGCCCATGACATGAATCCTACCTGTTCATCTTTGAAACCAACCATGAAATGGCTTTGGCCTCTTAACACTGAGACCTTTGGAATAGTGCTGAATAGGTATGAATCAGGTTTCATAGGTGGGAACCCTGGAGTTCTTGCATCAGGGTTCTGGAGAACACATAAAAATGCTTTATTTTATTGCAGTGGGATACCCTTCTGATGGTGGCTTTCGGTCCTGCTTTTTTTTTTAATTGCAAGATATTTGCTTTACAATATTGTGCGGGTTTCTGCCATACATTAACATGAATCAGCCACAGGTATACAAATGTCCCCTCCCTCTTAAACCTCCCTCCCATCTCCCACCCCTTTAGGTTGTCACAGGGCACTGGGTTGAGCTCCCTATGTCACACAGCAAATTCCCGCTGGCTGTCTGTTTTACATGTGGTAGTGTATATGTTTCCACTCTTAATTTGTCCCACCCTCTCCCTTCCACGCAGTGTCCACAAGTCTGTTCTCTCCATCAGCGTCTCCATTGCTGCCCTGCAAATAGGTTCTTCAGTTCAGTCCTGCTTTTTAATACTCTGTAATGGTATGTTTTACATTTCACCTTGATAATGGTTATGGTACTTAGCACTGTGCATCTTCAGGGAATTCAAACACATTAAATAATCTGCATGATATCCCTGTGAGTTACTCACTGGGGATTACTACCCCATTTTCCAGATGGGAAAGCCCAGAGAGTTACTCAGGGACTTGCCCAAGGCTATGCAGGCTCACATGGACAGGACTGAACTTTGAGCCTGTAGCTGCCTTTATCTTATCGTACTCATTGTACTAATAAATTTACTGTCAGTCTTAACTTATTAGATCATGTTTGTCGCTTCACTTATTCAAGAATCTCAGCATTTAGCTCTCGAAAAGGGTACGATACAGGAAAGAGTTGCTACTGCTAAGTCGCTTCAGTCGTGTCCGACTCTGTGCGACCCTATAGACGGCAGCCCACCAGGCTCCGCTGTCCCTGGGATTCCCCAGGCAAGAATACTGGAGTGGGTTGCCGTTTCCTTCTCCAGTGCATGAAAGGGAAAAGTGAAAGTGAAGTCGCTCAGTCGTCCGACTTTTAGCGACCCCATGGACTGTAGCCTACCAGGCTCCTCCGTCCATGGGATTTTCCAGGCAAGAGTACTGGAGTGGGGTGCCATTGCCTTCTCCGGAAGTGACTAAATGACTAAGCCCTGTATGTGGGGAGCAGGCAGGGGTAGAGGGATTGCTGGGAATAGTAATTATAACCAAGTCTTAACTCTGGTATAGCCAGGGAAAGAATTTTCATTTTCCAGTGACATCCAGCGAAGTGACATTTTCAGCAAACAGACCAGCCAGGCATTGTGTCAGGGAGTCTCCTGTGGCACTTTTGGTGTAACTTTAGCAGTACACACAGCAGCAAGAAAACAGTTATTACGGAAATCACCTTTTTTATATAAATATAGAACTGTGTGGTATGGTGGAAAGAAAACAGACTTTTCACCTAGAGCAAGACAGACCTGGGTTGAAACCTCTCCCAAGGCAGAGCTGAATGACTCTGGGCCAGATTTTTGTCCCACAGCAGGTAGAAAGAATTGGATGATGATGTATGTCAACTGCCTGGCATGGAACCTGACAATTAGGGCTTCATTAATGCTTGCTGTTATTTTTATCCTCATTCAGAGACAAGAGGTAATGCTCTAAGGGTCCTTTGATTTTTTTTTTTTTTCTGTTGAATGACTGGACCAGGTAAAGTCAACTTTTGAGGAATGACAGCCTCTTAAAGAAGCCAGTGAAACGTTTTGATCTTGAGTCAACGAGACACAGTATCAGCCCTTGTTCACTGACAAATATGGGAAGGTAATTTTGGTAGGTCAGTCATCAGTGGTGCCTTCCAAAACATTATAGTCATGTTACAGTAAACTTTTTATATTTGTTGCGTCACAAAGATTTATTGAAGTGATAAAAGTTATTATGGAAAACAGTGTGCAGTAACTATGGTAACAGTTATTTGATCTCACAGTAATTAGCTAAGCATTTAGTTGCACAATACTTTCACAATGCCTTCCTGGTTAGTTCATTAAACAAAATTAGCTTTTGTTTGAACTGCCTTGCTACAGCGTCCTAAATTTGATTTTAGTTCAAAAGAGTTGAAAAGTGTATTTTTAAACTCCCTTTCCAACTTAAGAGTTTATGGACATATTTGAGGTTGCAACTGGTTTTTATTTAATTCTTTATTTTTTCCACAGTGTGATCGTGATTCATCAGTTTATCCTCTCAAGTGTGTCTTTCTGTTTAGTAGAGTGGGCTAGGACATGGGGTGATGTTGGAGACCAGCTTCTGAATTCTGGCCCTGTTTCTGACTCAGACTGTGGTCTGGGGTCAGCTGGTGCCCTTCTCATGACCAAGTTGCTGTACCTGTGAAACTGACGTGCTGTGTTTCAAGTGTTAGAACCCTGAGATCTCATGAAGGTGGTCATTTCTTGATGGCCTGTGGGTCCTCCAGTGGGACCTGGAGAAGGGAGATGCCCAGGTTTTCTCAGGCAACCCCTCCCCACGGCCTCTTCTGCCCTGTTCAGCATAACTCATGCTGCGTTCAGGTTCCTCTCCTTTTGCAAGATAGATTGTACCACAGATGAGTCACCAAAATGATGATGTCATTCTCAGAGGACTTCCAGAGCTCTTGAGACCAGGCGCTCTCAAACTGTGTTCCAAAAAGGCATATCTACTCTATGTCCCTCCCTGCTTACCCCTGGTCTCCAGGCAGGATATAACCCATACCGTTTGGCAGGTGAGGGACCCTCAGTACAAAGGAAAGCTTTGAGCATTCAAGATTTCAAAACAAAGATAATGAAAATGAAACCAAAAAAATGTTATAACTTACTAAAACTGAGAGAGTTCCAAAGTAAATTTGTATTAATTTCATTTTAGTTCCTATCAACTTAGTGATTTTATTTTTTAGTTCACTTAATTTTTTTTTAAAGAGAAGACTGGCTTTTAAAACTAGGTGCTTTCTGAGTTGTGAGGCAAGCTCCTCTTCTCTCAATTAACTGGATGTCACCTACCACTTTTCCACTGGGCACATGTTTCAGGGGCCATGACTTTTCCAGTTCTATGTCTATTTATTTGCCTCATTAGGTTGATTTCTAGGTAGGATAAATGCAGCTTTAGTTTTACCAACTAGGGTTAGAATTCTAATAATAAAAATCTGCTTGTGCTTGGTTGCTCTTGAAATTTCTTTGTCCAGTCTGAAGACAATAAAAATAAGGGACTTCCCTGGTGGTCGAGTGATTAAGAATCTGTGGTGCAATGTAGAGGACTCAGGTTCAATCCTTGGTCAGAGAACCAAGATTGCACCTGCCTCCCAGCAACGAAGCCCACGTGCTGCAACTACTGAGTCCTCAGGCCACAGAGAGAGAGTTGGAGGACTGCAGCTAAGACCTGAGGCAGGCAAAAATTAATTAATTAATTAATTAAAATAATTATACAATGATAAGTTATCCCTGGTGGCTTGAGCACCTAACTCATTTCTTTTTTCTGCTTCTTCCCCATTTCTTTATCCTATATGATTTGAGCATCTAAGCTGGATAGGACTCATCACACCTCTCTTCCCTTTCACATATGCTTCCTTCTTCAAAGAATAATATCTCTCACCCCATTTAGAAAAAATGTGATGTCCTTTGATGCAGCTCCCATTGCAGCTTCTATGAAACTTTCCCCAATTTCTCTCCCACCCTGTTCCCTGACTCTCTCATGTCATCTGTACCCAAATTCTAGGGCATACTTAACATTGTACATTATAACTTGGGGTCAAAAACAATCTTCCTTTGTGTTAACAACGAACTCCCCTGGAGATAACCACTCTGTATTCCTCCCCATATCTTCCCATGGGATCCAGCGTGTAAGACCATGCCCATGGCCAGCCAGCCAGTGTATTAGCTCCGTCTCACCACTCCCTGACTTCCTAAACCCTGGTCATCTGTATTTTCTCTTTTGTTGCCAAGCCCAGGTGGTACTCCTGATAGCTCAATTGGTAAATAATCTTCCTTCAATGCAGGAGACCCTGGTTTGATTCCTGGGTCGGGAAGATCCGCTGGAGAAGGGAAAGGCTACCCACTCTAGTATTCTTGGGCTTCCCTTGTGGCTCAGCTAGTAAAGAATCTTCCTGCAATGCAAGAGACCTGGGTTTGATCCCTGGGTTGGGAAGATCCCCTAGAGAAGGGAAAGGCTACCCATTCCAGTATTCTGGCCTAAAGAATTCCATGTATAATCCATGGGGTCACAAAGAGTTGGACACAACTGAGCAACTTTCACTTTCACTTTCCAGGTGGTACTAGTGGTAAAGAACCCACCTTTCAGTGCAGGAGATTAAGGACTCATGTTTGATCCCTGGGTCAGGAAGAGTCCCTGGAGGGGGAAATGGCAACCCTCTCCAGTATTCTTGCCTTGAAAATCCCATGGACAGAGGAGCCTGGCAGGTTGCAGTCCATGGGGTCGCAGACATGACTGAGCACACACACACATACACTCACACCACCCTGGATATTTACCCTCCAAATTCTCAAATTTTGAACTTCTTTTCTCTAGACCTACAAAATTTTCTATGCATCGATCTCCAGTCACTTCAGGAAAAGAGGAAGGGGTGTACAATTTATAGAGCATCCCATGTGATTTAGGTCCTATACAGTGTGTTTTAGTCATTCCCGCAACCATGTGAGGTAAGTCTTAATATCCACATTTTTTTTTATGAGAAACTAAGGTTCAGAAAGATTAAGTGGCATAAGAAGCTAATTTTATTGGAAGACCTAGTATTTGAACAGAGGACTCACTGTCTCCAAAACTCAACCTCTTTCACTTTTTCTAATCCATTGGCTCCATTTTGATGACTCATCCCAACATGAATTCCGCACTAAGCCAATTCATTAAAGCAGTCACCACCACCCTGTATTCTTTTGATCTCTGAGCCTTCTGCTGTGCTATCAGTCAGCCAGAGGTCTCCACCTGCTTTGGGTCTCCTGTCCTGCTCTAGTGCTCTAGATCTCTGCTAAAGAAGTCACACAGATTCTTCCAGATATGACTTTTTACAGAGACAGGCTGCCCAGTTTCATTTAGACAAAGAATGCCTAACCCACCCCCAGCCCCTACAGTGCCCATGGTGGACCTTGACAGACCAATCATGAGTACCTTCTCAGTACAGCCTTCCAGGAAGCCATTACTAACCAATGAGAATTGAGATAGGAAATAAAACCTATTTGCCACTTTGATCTACTCCCTGACTTGCTGTTGCTGAGTCATTTTCCCACTCTGTTAGTCTTAGCACTAACAAAGGAACTTAACACCCTAAAACCTTACTCCTGAAAAACTGGGTGCCTGATTGTTTTCTGGACACAACTTTGCTTTGCTTTTGCTCTGACTGATTCTTCTACATGGCCCACCACGTGGCCCACCTTCCTCATGTCTTCCTGTCTGTAAACTAATTCGTAATAGTAGTCCCGTTTATTTGTAAGTTTCATTGAAGGCAAACGTGCGTGTATTGTTCCTCATTGTATATACAGTGCCTGATAGAGTATCTGACACGTGGTAGAAACCCAGCGAGTATCTAAATAAAGAAAGAAGAAAAGAAAAATGGGAGGAAGGATGTATTTGGCACATGTATACTACACATATATCTTTTCATTTCCTCCTAATGGAGAAGGCAATGGCACCCCACTCCAGTACTCTTGCCTGGAAAATCCCATGGACGGAGGAGCCTGGTAGGCTACAGTCCATGGGGTCACCAAGAGTCGGACACGACTGAAGCGACTTAGCAGCAGCAGCAGCAGCAATGACCCAAAAACGTCAGTGTTATTATCTCTATTCCAGATGAGCAAATGGAAGCCCATAGAAGTGACTCTGCCAGTAAATGGAAGAGCCTGTGAAACATCTCTCATAGACCTGTCCAAATGTCATCTCTTCCGGAAAGCCTTTTGTTATTCCCTCAGCCAGGACCACAGCGCCACACACCAGTGGGGGACCCCATTCACATAGATGGCACTGTGAACGGCGCCCCCTGGAGTCATGCCGTTAGGTGGCTCGTGATTGCTCCCTCCTCTGTGTTTTCATGGTGCTTGTTGTTATTCAGTTGCTGTCATGTCCAGCTCTTCACGACCCCATGGACTGCAATATGCCTGGCTTCCCTGTCCTTCATTATCTCTCAGAGTTTGTTCATACTCATGTTCATTGAGTTGATGACGCCATCCAACCATCTCATCCTCTGTCATCCCCTTCTCCTGCCTTCAGTCTTTCCCAGGTTCAGGGTATTTTCCAGTGAGTCAGCTGTTCGCATCAAGTGGCCAAAGTATTGGAGCTTCAGCTTCAGCATCAGTCCTTCCAGTGAATATTGAGGATTGATTTCCGTTAGGATTGACTGGTTTGATCTCCTTGCTGTCCCAGGGACTCTCAAGAGTCTTCTCCAGCACCATAGTTCAAAAGCATCAATTCTTTGGCGCTGAGCCTTCTTTATGGTCCAACTCTCACATCCGTTACATGACTACTAGGAAAAAAGTACATGATACCTGAGGTCTTGCTTACAGCAGTTTTCATGCTTTGCCTTACATGCTGTATTAAAGTGCTGTATTCCCTACCTATATCTCATAACCTCAAGGTTATAAAAATCTTGAGGGGCAGAAAAGTGCTTTCTGCATCCGTGTCTCTCTCTCTCTTTTTTAATAATTTTATTTATTTTTAATTTTTTTTTCTCTGTGCTAGGTCTTCGTTGCTAAACGGGCTTTTCTCTGGTTTGCAGTGTGCAGGCTTCCCACTGTGGTGGCTCCTCTCATGCAGAACACGCTCTAGGGCAACACAGGCTTCAGTGGTTGTGGCTGCCGGGCTGTAGAGTGCAGGCTCAATAGTTGTGGTGCACAGGCTTAGCTGTCCTGTGGCGTGTGGAATCTTCCTCAATCAGGGTTTGAACCCGTGTCTCCTGCATTGCAGACAAATTCCTTACCCCTGAGCCGCCAGCGAAGCCCTGCGTCTGTGTCTCCTGTGGGATGTTCACTGAGTGACTGTTGAATGGTCAGCCATCCTGTCTCCTGTTTACTGAGTTTGCACCTTTGTGACATGAGCTCTGTTAGCCACCCTCTTCCTCCCTTTGTGCCCCCTCCTCTACGCCCAGCCTGTATCTTTCCCGCCACTTCCGGAGGAAGGCATCTCCTCCTCAGATGGCTTCTCCCTGGCTGTTCCCGTCAAGGCCATCACTCTATTCATTAACCACAAGAGGCGCAATGACTAAATGCTATTGTATTTTTCACGAACCTCAAAAATGTTGGCAATCTTGAAAGAAAAATTATTAGCTCCAAAACACAAAAAAGTACAGTGTCAAAAATAAGCAAACAAAACCAAATATTTTATTGTCTTCATAAAATGTTAAATTTAGTGGTGATTTACTGAGAAGTCAGCAAACTGTAAATTAATTGAGTAGCTGATGGCCAAATAACTTAAAAAACAAAACTACAAAACTTCTTGCATAACTGTTTTGGCCATAAAATTATTTTCAACTTGGGTTCTGAATACAGCTCTTAGTGTGTTTGATATGATGTTTTGGTGGGAGGGGATTCCAAAAAACTAAACATACTTGAGATTTTAAAAATAAATTGCCTGGGTTTGCAATGCTGTGCACGTAGACCTAGAAGTATTTGCTGGATTTTAATTGATTGCCATTAAATGATGGTGATTTTGTTGTTACGGAAGGAAGGAAGCGTGAATATTTTATCTTTTATTCTGTTGTGTTTTACTTTATCTTACTGATAAAAAAAAAAAAAAGAGCAAAGGGAATTCTCCCCTCTTGTGTGGATGAGTGCCACATTCCTGCGTGCATACTGAGCAATCTTTGGGGCCCTTGAGACTTCGTGAATGCCGTGTCCTAGCCCTGGTCTCAGGATTACTTGCCATCCTTCTAGTTCCTTCTGTGAGTATAGGACGTTGAGGGAGGCACACAAGACTTGAGGGCAGAAGGCTGGAGCCAATGAAGCAAAGGGATGCTGAGTCTAGGACCTGGGAGCAGCGTGAGGGCAAAGGCACATGAGCTCACAAATGTGGGAACTGACCTCTTCCCTTCCCCTTCACTGTAGGGGGGACTCAAAGTGCTGCCCTGGACCCTGGTTATTTTTAAGACTTTTTATTTATTCACTTTTGGCTGTGCCGGGTCTTTGTTGCTGCTCATGGGCTTTTCTCTAGTTGCAGCAAGTAGGGGGCTACTCTTCGTTGTGGTGCATGGACTTCTCATTGCGGTGGCTTCGGCTTTGCAGAGCTCGCGCTCTAGGCACACGAGCTTCAGTAATTGCAGCCTGTGGGCTCAATAGTTGTGGCGCACAGGCTTAGTTGCTCCAAGGCATGTGGAATCTTCCCCTACCAGGGATCAAACCCATGTCCTCTGCATTGGCAGGTGGAATCTTAACCACTGGACCACCAGCGAAGTCCTTGAACCATTGTTTTGGTTGCTGATTATTCTGCGACCCTATGGACAATATGGTAGAGATATTTCCTCAGCAATGAGTATTGAATATTTAAAAGGAAGGTGGATTTTTGGCACGCTTTCGCTTCAGTCAGGAGGGTTCCCTCCCTTTCTTTTGAATGTTCTTTTTTCATTTCATAATATAAATTGTCATTCCAGAAGCTGATGTTTGCTTTAACCTGTTCGAAAACTGCTATAGATTTCACCAGCTTTCACTCATTCCGCCTAATGTTCGTATGTTATTGATGCTGGAGGTTCATCCCTAATGCTACCGCCTTACTAACTGTCTGGCAAGTATTCAGCTCCCCGAGAGAAGTGGGCTGGGATTGGAATTGAGGCACAGTCAGCTGGAGGTCAGAGCCATAGTCCAGGGTGAAAGTGTAAAGTCTGTTACATGCATTATGCCTTTATATAGTTATTAGGTTGTTGTTCAGTCGCTAAGTCAAATGCATCAACTGTAACCACCATGAAGGGAGTTGTTTTCATTTTTAAGTGTATTCCTGTGATCTTCGGTTTCCAAAAGTTTATAGTTGCCAGTTAGATACACATGTACTTTTCAAAGGAAATCATCAAAAAGGACATTCCACTCTTATTACAAAGCTAATTTGGGGGTAAATATTTTGATAGATGTGGCTCCGTGCACCTGGGAGCCAAGAGAGCCATGGCCGAGCCCGAGGCAGTCAACACAGATGCCGCACTGAGATAGACCAAGGGTTGTTTTTTCTCCCCATGTATATCGCAAATGGTTGATTGTGGTGGCGTGACTGTTAACTTTTTCTTTGCCACTGTCAGCAAAGTAGCTTCCTTATGAAAAATGGTCTTGTTATTTGAGAATGATAATGACCATACTAAGACTTCTCTCAAATCAATTTA
Organism: Giraffa tippelskirchi; assembly: GCF_054371585.1. NCBI lineage: Eukaryota > Metazoa > Chordata > Mammalia > Artiodactyla > Giraffidae > Giraffa > Giraffa tippelskirchi. The sequence goes on from NC_137280.1 coordinate 62,332,704, forward strand.
CAACAGCGTAGATGACAAATACAAACGTTTAAAGTAAGAGACCTACAATCATTAGAATCAAGGTGCTGGTCTGGAATGAATAAGGACTGCTAAATTTAGACCAGATAAACCTAAGTGTTTAGGGCTGGAACATTTACCAGCCATATGGCCAGAAAGATACATTAAGAGGGGTGGATTGCTACTTTGAGTTTTCTCTTTTTTTTCTTTTTCGAAGCTTAGAGTTTGGAACACTGCTGCTGCTGCTGCTAAGTTGCTTCAGTCGTGTCCGACTCTGTGCGACCCCATAGACGGCAGCCCACCAGGCTCCGCCATCCCTGGGATTCTCCAGGCAAGAATACTGGAGTGGGTTGCCATTTCCTTCTCCAGTGCATGAAAGGGAAAAGTGAAAGTAAAGTCGCTCAGTCGTGTCCGACTCTGAGCGACCCCATGGACTGTAGCCTACCAGGCTCCTCCGTCCATGGGATTTTCCAGGCAAGAGTACTGGAGTGGGGTGCCATTGCCTTCTCTGGAGTTGGAACACTAAGCAGAGTTAAATTATAATTTATAATGTGTTAAAATAATAAAGTACGTCATCCAACTTAGTTAGCAAATAAACATGCACATTTAAAACGGTGACTGCTTGCCTGTCTTCTGGTAGATCAGTTGCATTAAATAACATTTTAAAATTGTAACACTTTTTTTTTCCTTTGAGCTACAGTCTTGTCTTTCATCAGCCTTAAAAAAATTTGCCCTTGTGAAGGTGGCATTGTTTATTTGCAGAGAAATGACATAGTACACTGAGCAGAGTCTTCTACACGCTTCATGAATTAGCAAGCAGTGGCTTGAACTCTATACCACTGAGCATGTATTTCATTTGTCACTTTTTGTTTTCCTGCTGGAGTATAAATTCCTTGATGCAGGAAGCATCTTTATGTCCTCATCCAGAGGGCACTGAATAGAAGTTGGTTTATTCTAAACTTAGTCTTATGTTTCTGCTAGAGAAAAATAGGTCCAAGCATTCCCTCAGTGAGAGCCTGCATAAATTCAGTAACTGAATTTGATTTTCCAAAGAGTATTTCTAAATTGACAAAATGTCCTTTTAAAACCATTTACCTAAAATGTTCTGACTGCAACATCTGCTAGGCCTATTATGTTCCCTTATTAAACAGTTTTACTATTCTGTGTGCAAACTGCTCATTCAAAGCAATAAAGCTGAGTTGACTGCAGACTTTCTAACGAGCAGGATTTCTTTTTTAATAGTGAAAGAAACTGCATATTCCCTATCATTATATATAATTATATATAATAGTAAAACCAAAAAAAAAAATGAAATTCAGAAAGGATTTTGTTAACCTCCTTAAGAAAAAGAAAGTCACTATTTGAAGTCTGGTGGATTTTAATACAAAATGATAGTGAATGTATAATTTTCGCTATCCTTTTGGCTTCTTAAATGTTTTTTTAGGTTTTTGTTTGGGACCTAAATAGAAGAAAGTCCTTCAGTGTCTATAGATTCTTTATTTAAGGCACAGAATTCAGTAGCAATTCACTGAGTAATTGAGGAAATATTCTTATTACATTATAAAATTCAAAATTCGGTAAGGGAAATCTCTTTTTATGCTGGTGTAGTTTATCTGTAACTATATTTGGATAGAATAGACATGTTTAAGACTTTCTCAAAAGGATAATTGCCTCCCTAGCTGCTGCTCTCCTGGGCTCCAGGCTACCTAAATAGTAGTACAACTGCAGCAACCACAGAATTTGGGGGAAAGAAAATCCTACCCACCCAGAAGGGGTCAATGAATGCCAGTGTCAACTTTTTGCCTACAACACATGTGACAATTGTAAGCAGATTAGGATGGCATTAAAAGAAAATCAGTTTCTACCTATAACAGCCTTTCTTCTTTAAAACGCATGGGTGAGATATAGTTCACTCTTTGCCCAAACTGTGCAGAACACTCACTACACAACAATAGCACAGGCCATTTGAGCCAGAGCCAATGAAAGGATGCTGGCCCAGTTTGTAATTTTTATGATAGTGCTGTAATGCTGGAGACGTTCTAAGTTTGGAGACAACTAAGACGTGTTGAGAGCAAGCTGTTGGTTTATCTGCAGTAAAGATGAAATCTGTCACTAACTGACTAAAAATGTTAATGTGCTTTACAGAAAAGCTGGCCAAGTAGTCTATTTGGTATATCAAAATGGTGATTTAAGAATCTTAGAAGGCTCTAATGCCCTTCCAGATCTTCCTTTACACTCTTATCTAGCTCATAGTTTACAAACTGAGAATCGGGTAGGGGCCACGGAGGAAAATAAATGGATAAATCTGGTCCCATGGAAATTGGTGAACTAGAGAGCAGATGCCCTGTCTAGTGGCATAGCTTGCAGTTTTTCTAGAGAATTTGAAAATTGGGACTTTTGAATGAAATCTCTTAGTTTTTAAATACTGGCTGTTGAGTGAAAATTTAAGAGCAATATGTATCCAAACAAAACTCGTCTGCAGGCTGCATGTGATTGGTGCATATTATACCTGCTTCACCAGTTTCCTTGATTTGAGTCAGAATTTATCCTTTTGATTTCGGGCTTTTGTCTGTTAATTTTAAAACACAGCTATAGGAGCTTCCCTGGTGGCTTAGTGGTAAAGAATCTGCCTGCCAATGCAGGAGACGTGCTTTGATCCCTGGACTGGGAAGATCCCACATACCGTGGCACAATTAAGCCTGTGTACCACAGCTATTGTCCCTATTGTCTAGAGCCCATGCTCTGCAGCAGAAACCACCACAAAGAGAAACCCGTGCACTGCAATGAAGAGTAGCCCCTGCTCGCTGGAAACTAGAGAAAAACTCACACAACAGTGAAGAGCGAGTACACCAAAAATTTTAAAAAATAAATAAATAAAATTTAAAAAAGCAACTATAACCCTAAGAAAGTCAGCCTTTCAGTATGTCCATGAAGACTTGGTAGTTTCTGTTGAGTTCTGCTGAGCACAAGGTTACTATGTGTCATCTGTGGATCATACACTGAGCTCGGGCACAGCGATGACAGTGATACCCTACAGCCCACGCCTTCAAAGTATCTGTCTGCTGTGCCAGAGCAGGATGCCCTGTGTTATACAGGACTTGGAGCTCCAGTGCAGAGCCGTATTGGGCAACCTTGGACTCTCCTTCTTGCACAAATTTTGCCTACATTATGGATGAAAATTATGAAAACACTTGGTGGAGGCAGCTATTCTATCATAGGAAGAAGGCCCTTTAGCATAGATGTTGAACGAGCACGTCATAAAGCAAACTGCCTGAATTAGAATCTGGATTGTACATCTTGATAATTGTGGGACCTTGGGCATACTATACTATACCAGGGCTTCCCTGTTAGCTCAGATGGTAAAGCGTCTGACTGCAATGCTGGAGACCTGGGTTTGATCCCTGGGTCGGGAAGATCCCCTGGAGAAGGAAATAGCAACCCACTCCAGTACTCTTGCCTGGAAAATTCCATGGATGGAGGAGCCTGGTAGGCTACAGTCCATGGGATTGCAAAGAGTCGGACACGACTGAGAAACTTCACTGGTTCACTGGGCATACTGTGGGCTTCCCTGGTGGACATACTGTGTAATCTCTCTGTGGTCCCACGGTACATATTCTGTAAATGAGGACAGTAATAATATCTATTGTAGCATTATGATGATGAAATAAGGTAATGTTATATTTGAAGCTCTGAGCACAATGCCTAGCACATGGTCAGTTATTAACTACTGCTACTATTCTCAGAATCAAAAGAACTGATTTTAAGCACCCATTCTGCCTCTTTCAGTAGCTATGACCAACTAGAAATCACTTAGCCTCTAAGTGAATATCACTAAGATTAGGATAATGTGAAGATTAAATGTGATTATGTCTTATAACTCATAAAGGGATACATAGATGAAAAGTATTATTTGATAATGGGAAAGGGCATGAGAAGGGGACAGGGCCCTAATGACATCACATGATCAATATGTAGATCACAGGGGAAACCCAAGGCCGATTTTTGCCTATTTCTCAAAAAAAAAAATTTTTTTTTTATTTTGGGATACTTCCACTTTGTTAAAAACAAACATGCTCCCTTAAAGAGAGAGTATTTCCTCAACTCTCACAACTCCTTTATTCAGCTTGCTTTAGAAGAGTTCCAAACTGTGGCTAAGACTCGAGATGACACGCAGGTGCAGAGCTAAGGCTGTAATCTACTTCAGAGCATGAGACACCCAGCAGAGCAGCCCAGGATCTTGACACCAACCAATCCATTAGTTAGAAATGAACAAACAGGACAAGAGAGATTCCACCCAGGTCCAGCACTGTTGAACCAGTGATCTTTGCACCACCTCAAGATACTTAGATTGCGTCATTGTTAGGATTTCAGCTGCCTCTCTGACTTCCCATGTTTTTGAAGACAGCGTTTCCAGTGAGTTTTGGTATCTTTAAATGTCTTGAGGAGGGAAATGATGTCATGAGTATAGGAGCACCTACAGAGCTTCTGGGCTGTACTCAATGGATGTTACTTGAATCTGAATCTAAAGAACTTTACTGCATCACTTTATTCTGTGGTGATATTAGCACAACTACTGACAACAACAGCAGCAAAAGGTGTAGTACCACAGTCCAGGGAGCACTTTCTTTTTGTTTGGTGGGAAAAAAAAAAAGCTTAATACAACCAGATGAAAATAGATTGATCCAGTGAAAACCCTGTTCCCCTCTTGGAGCTTGTGGAGAGAGAGCTCATTTGTACATACTCTTTTTATAGCTAATGTGCTAATTGGCCCAGAGATAACACCTGTGTGATTATTTTTAAAAATCTTACTGAAATCTATCTCCCGTAAGATTCTAGGAAAGAATAGCAACAACTGGCCCCACATGTGCTTGAATGATGCCCTGTGAAAAGGATTCTAAATATAGTTGGAATTAGAGTCCAGTGTACCTCTGTGCTGTACTCCAGGATATCCGTGGAGCTAGATCTGAAGGAGCTTATCATTAAAATAACCTAAAACTAAAATTGTGTGAGTTGCTCTGGAAAGCACCAAATATTTACCTTAAGTAATCTCTGTTAGCAAACTTGAACTGTAACTGGTCCATTCCCACTTGCCAGATGGAGAGAAATACCAGAGCTCAGAGAAGCAAAAATAATCACACAGGCCCAAGAAAATAGCTTTTTATAAGAAGTCTTCTTCACGTGTGATGCCTGAGGAAGGCCTTGTTTCTATTTTTCTCAGCCCTTGAATTTCATAGCACCTGAGTTAGCAGCTCTTGACATCCTAAATTCTTTCCCTCTCTTTTCCCCTCCCTTCCTTTCTTCTTCCTTTCTTACCTTCCTTCCTTCAACAGATATTTCTTAAATACACACTCTGTGGTTAGTACTTCAAGCTGTGTCCGGGGTGTAGCCACAGGCTACACTCTGGGGATCCAGAGAAAAAGTAGATACAGTTTTTTACTCTCAACAGGGTATTTAAGTGACTTAGTGGATTTTATGCTTTAAACATGGGGGCTTGGGTAACACTATAGCTGTAAAGCTCTTAGTAAATAGCAATAAATAACAGCTATATGTGAAAAGAATACAAGATTCTGGGAAGTCTGTAACCACAGGTCCAATATAATAGCTACCATTTATTGAGCACTTACAATATGCCAGGAATTCCATACACACAGACACACAGACACACAGACACACACAGACACACAGACACACACACACACACACAGACACACACACACACACACACACACACACACACACACACACACACACACGTACAAAATTACCCAGTGTTGTACATGCTAAGTTGCTTCAGTTGTGTCTGACTCTTTGCAACCCTATGGAGTATAGTCCACCAGGCTCCTCTGTCCATGGGATTCTCCAGGCAAGAATACTAGAGTGGGTTGCCTTGCCCGTCTCCAGGAGATCTTTCAGACCCAGGGATTGAACCCATATCTCTTAGTCTCCTGCATTGGCAAGTGAGTTCTTTGCCACTAGCACAACCTGGAAGCCCTAACATTCTGAAGGTGGATGTTACTATCCCAATTTACAGATGAGGAAACGGAAGCTCAGTGAATGAGATCGGATTGTCCAAGATTATATATGGTTAATATGTAACTGAGCCAGGATTCAAACCCAAGTCTGTCTTGACTAAAACTTGAGCCCATAACCTTTAGGATAGACTTTGAAGTCTTACTTGTCCAGTCTCCACAGCCTGTGGCTACACCCCGCACACAGGCACCCTGCCACTGCAACACTAGTTCTCACCTCCCAGTGCCTGGAGTAACTAATGTGTGCTTCCCTATCAATATCTAACCTCCTGATTTCTTCTCAGAATCATAAAGCTACCTGAAAATCAAAAGGAATTAATCATCAGCAAAAGATGAAGGTCTTTGCTTTAACAATTTCTTTCCTTTGTATTGATGTGACTTTGCAGTGGTAATGACAAAACCTATTCAGTCAGCCATCTCTTCCAGATTTGCCCAATTTTCAGAGACTCCAAATAACGTGATTATAAGTGCATCATGCACCATATATTTGGAAAGAGCATTATATTTTACTAAACACTTTCATGTCTAAGAACTTACTTAAACCTCACATTCTGGGCTATAGCATCACCCGGGCCTAGAGCACAGAAATTGTCCCAGAGTTAGTAGTTTCTAGCAAAGCCAAGACTCCAGCTCAGTCTGACTCCTTTGCTGCCCCCAAAATCACGTTTGTGTAGAGATTGTAATTCCCTGGATCGAGGGATAGTTTTCATTGTTTATTCCAGAACTTCAGGAGATACCAACGAGAGGATAAACTTTTTCTAATCCCACTAGCAGTGTTCTCTGTGGGGCTTTATTAAGCATGTAAGAAATCTTCAGATTGATAGGATTTAGAGTTTGTCTCCTGGTCTCTGATGTTGCTTCAAGCCCAGTGTCACCGTTTCACGCTGCTACTGCTTCCCACGGATGCCTGACCCTGTGACATGTATTGCTTGACAACTCTCCTGGCTGAAGACAATTAGAAGCTAAAATTTGTTAACATTGATTACGTAATTAGGACAGCTTTCTCCTCTGGGACCTTTTCCTTCAGTTATGTCTCTTCCCCAATATCCTCAGTCTCTCCATCTCTGCAGCTTTCCTCTCAGCCTGGAGGCCCACTCAGGTCTTTCCATCTTTCCTTTTAGAATGATTAATGGATCATAGAGAGAGGTTGAGCTCATCCCACATTTGCTGATGCCTCTTCCCTCGCTTCCCCTTTTCCAGCGGGCTGCTTCAAAGAGTGGTCTGAATACCCAGGGACCACTTTCTCTCTTCCATTCACTCTTCTATCATGGCAACCTGGTCTCTAACCTGAGAAAACCTTCCTGGATCAAATCTCTGGCTACCTGCAGGTGGCACAGATTTTTAGTCTGTATCTTATTGAGTTTCCTTGCTTTGTTTCAAATCTTTGACGACTTAATGCTGCTAGAAACTCATTGCTTTCTATTCCATCTCCTTTGTTGAGTTTCCTGACTCCTCTGCCTGCCCCTAAATGATGCTTTGTAGGACTGTACATCTGGCCGCTTGCCTTCTTTTCTACTGTACTGATTTTCCTTGTGTCGTTTCAGTTATTGTCCCAGGCCCACCTTTTTGCTGCTGGGTGACATCTCCAGCCAAAGTCCTGCCCTGTTATCCTTCTTACCCATTGGGTGTGGAGCACTGCAGCTTCCACGTGCACTTTTTTCTTAGAAAATCAGCTTTTCCTCCTGCAGTCTCAGTTATTGGGTCATCCAATCCAGGTGTCACTAGTGGTAAAGAACCCACCTGCCAGTGCAGGAGACATAAGAGACAAGGGTTCAATCCCTGGGTTAGAAAGATCCCCTGGAGAAAGGAATGGCACCCCACTCCAGTATTCTTGCCTGGAGAATTCCATGGGCGGAGAAGCCTGGCAGGCTACAGTCCGTGGGGCTGCAAAGAGTTGGACACGTCTGAGCACCACTCAAGTAAAACAAAAAAACCTATAGTCTTAATAGACTGACTTCCCTCCTTCACTCCCAGTAATCACATCTCAGTTCTTTTGCCTCCTAGGTAATTTCTCAAATCTGCTTTCTCCCTATGCCCTAGTCCTTCCTTCATCCTGGCATTTGTCTTATGCTCTTCCTTGTCTGAAGTGCTTCCCTCACTTTTGGTGTCTTTGTTTCTGACATGGCCGGTTTCTTCTTCTTCATTTTTAAAGACTCATCATAAGCTTTACTGCCCCTTTACTTTATGCATATGTCTTTCTTAATGCTCTCCAGATATCACAGATCTCTCTTCCCCATCAGGCTGAGCTTCTTCAGTACAAATACTATTCCCTGCTATTCCCTGGTCTTACTCATCTTTGTGCTCCCAGAGCCTACAACCTAAAACTTACTAAGACTTCAGTAAATATTTGTTGAACTGAATCAATAAAGTAGTCAGAGCACATGAAAAACTTTGGGAACAGGAGCTTTGGAGGACAATATAGGCAATTATCCTAAGCACCTTGTTCAAGCACCTTGTTCACGCATAGGACTGTGCGTACATGCATGCGTTGTCAGTTGCTCCAGTCATGTCCAACTCTTTGTGACCCTCTGCGACCCTCTGGACTGTAGCCCAACAGGCTCCTGGGTCCATGGCATTCTCCAGGCAAGAATACTGGAGTGGCTTGGCATGCCCTCTTCCAGGGGATCTTCCCAACCCAGGAATCGAACCCGTGTCTCCTGCATTCCAGGCAGATTCTTAACCCACTGAGCCACCTGGAAAGCCCCTCTTATAGGACAACTGGCTGTTAACACCTAGATCCTCTTCTCTCTCACATTTTTGCCTTGAACATACTCTTTTACATGCTCCTTTCTCTTAGCACAGCCCTCCCTACCTCTGCTCGCAATCTGCCTGACTCCTACTTATTCTCTCGGACTGAGCTCATAGACCCCAGGATTGGATGAGATGCATCTCCTCCATGCCAGTATGTCTAGCAATGGCACTTAGCAGAGGGCATTACGGTTTCCTGTCTCCTTGTCTGTCTTTGCCAGTAAACGGTGAGCTCGTTTTAGGACAGAGACCAAGTCTTACTCCTCTTACGTTCACAGTGCCTAACAGATCTCTGAGGAATAATGAGAGAAGACACTTTAAAAGTAGCAGATGTTTGTGGGTGTGCTGCTGTTGAGATCTCTCAAGTATATCCACCCCCCCCGCCCCCACCTCCCGCTCCACAAACAAAAAGCTTAAGTTTCTTTTTCTTGAGGAGGACCTTAAAGCTGTGCATTTTAGGTGTGTTCAGATTCTGATGTCTCCAGTTAAGAGTTGTTAATCAGACTAGCTGATCAACTACTGAGCTTTAATCAAAGCATTCATTATCAAAGCCTTTTTGTTTATGAGTACAAATACACCATTGATGTTTATGAGAAGAATTATTTTCTGCCTTGCATGTTAACTAGCCACAAAAGCTGGTGGACACATGTGATAGTGTTTTTCACAGAGTTTAAAGAATGTTGGCCTTTGATGTTCTGCCCTTGAATGGAAATGAGCCTGCTTTTTAAAATCACCGGTGAGGAAAATGGGAAACTTTGAGACAAGCACCTTAGAAGCATTGTTAGCATTCCTAAGTATTAAAATCCAACAGATGCATTGTTTATAACACAGAGGGGAAAGCTACTTTTCTGGAGAATAGCTCCTATACTTGATGCTATGAAAATGAATGAGATTCAGTAGGCTCTATTAATATTTCATATTAAATAGAAATGTCTCAGTATGATTGAAAGCAAAAGAATAGAACGTGAGATAACTTTAGCAAAAAAAAAAAGACAAAAGCTATAAGGAAGTAAGGGTTCTTATGGGAAAAGGGACTAGAAACAAAATATGAAGTGGATTTTTAGGTCTTTCTCAGACCATAAATCTTCCATCTCTGTTTCTTCCCATGACTTGTGCTTCTTTCTTTTCTGCCTCTAGACTAGCTTTCTCAGTTTCCCTTTCCATCTAATGGAAGATGCCCATGGCATAGCCCTCTAAGCTGTATATCCTCTTTCCTTTCAACTGAAGAACTCAGATTGAATTAGAATCTCTCAGTTCCAATTCCAACCTCTCAGAAGAGAGAAGTCATTCTATATATTAATAGTATAGGCCAGAAGTCCAGTGTGGTCAAGGGGACAGATGGGATGGGCTAGACAGACAACCCTGACTACCACCCAACATCAAGAAAGCTTGAAGTGAAAAGTACAACACAGTAGCCCTTATCTCAGAATATATCATTTAAGAGCTTATTGCCTGTTTCCTCCACCTAAATATATGCACCCCAAGGCCAGGCACCATATCTTAATTTTGCTTAATCTTGATCTTCACTTATGTTTAATCCTAATACTTGGAGCAATGCCTGATAATTGGTATTCAGTAAATATTTATTAGATGAACAGAAAAAAGTTCTGCCTTCTATGGGAATTACAGTCTGGTCATGAAAGCAGGCAGTAAACAAGAAAATAAGCTATATAGTAGTAAACATTAAAAACATTTTTTAAAGGGGAGAGAGAGAAAGGAGGAGTTAGTGAGCCAGAATAGAAACTTTCAGAAGGTCGTTGATGGTCTTAAACCCAAGGTAGCTATACTGACGTTTTTTATTCACCGAAAGAGGCCAGAGACAATAATCATAAAAGATACCGTTTACATTTCATTCCATTTATAACTTTAATACCAAAAAAATGTGATTTACATTAAATCACATGGGCTACTAAAAGATTGCTATAAAGAGCTATATGAAGAATTATAAATAAATGTGATTAGTGTTCATTGATAGCTTTTAATTTTTATCTGACAATTTGTAATTGTTAAGCTGCTAACTCAGCTTGATATAATTTTAAATTGATTCTCTGGGATGGTACACAATTAATCAAGTGCAAAACTGGAGATACACTTTGGCAAGCTCTGCAAAGAGAACTGGATTAAGATTACAAATAATCCAATGAAAGAGACATGTTCTTTAAAGAAGAATCTGGTGAGATCAGATGATACACCTAGATGTGTTTTGTGGATATGATTGAAAGATTGTATCTGGTGATCTTAGCAGGAGAGAAGGGATCAAAGAAATGTGTTTTATTAGTATACTTGTTGCCAGTATCTAACAGAGAAAAAACTGTTCCGGAAGAAAACCAACTCCCCTAAACAATAATTAATAAAGCCTATACCTACCTATATTAATTAAGAATAACTACAGGTGCTTCTGTATAAACAGCTACAGATCCCCAGTGGCTTATTATTGTGTATTTTTCCCTATGTAAAGTTCATTGCACATTGGGTTGGGGTAGAACAGGTCTGGTCCATAAAGTTATTCAAGGACCCAGGCTCTTTCCATCTCGTGGCTGCCTCCTCTTGAGTCCCCTCCATTCAAGTTAGTCCGTGGAGAAAGAGTGAGATTGGGCCAGGTCTAGACAACGAAGTGCACTTCGCGTAACACTCACACTTCATTGGCTAAGACTGAGTCACATGTACCACACCTGCCTTTGGGAATGCTGTAAAAACATGTAGTTAGGAACCCAGGAAGAAGAGGAAAATGTGGATATGGGTGAATATTCCCAGTGTCTACCACACTAGCAATGTGAAGAGTCAAGAAGCTGTGGAAAACATGGAGAAAGGAAAATATCATGAAACAGCCCTTTGTATCTCCAAAAGAATTTTATTGAAAAACTTAAAAAATTTTTTCAAACAAATTGTCTTTTAAAAAATTAGGAATTTAGGAACTGTCTATCAGAAGACTTTTACCACTGGTGTTATCATTGGCTTCTATAGGCCACTTGTGTGCTTCCCTCTCAGTGATGGAAAATCCAGAAGAAAATTAAATGCAGACAGATTCTGAAAAGTACCATATTTAATCACAATGGCAGTAGTTCTCATCTTCCTGTCCAACACCCAACTATAATAGTGACATATCTAGCAAAGAATATCATCTCCTCCTCCAGGAGGGTTTTACATCATGAAAAACAAAATTTAATTGTTGGCAGATCATACTTGCTGAAAACCTCCTTTAGTTTGGAGTGGCATTTCCCAACCAGAAGTTTGGGAAAGAATGAGATTCTATAGTTTTACCTTTGACTCAGGGAGGGGCTGGTTTATACCTGATACCATATGCTCCTCTCTGTGATAACAATAGCTATGCCCGAGTTCTGTTTCAGGGATTCTGCAAATCTAAATATAATAATAGCTTACACTATTGAGGTTTACTATATTCCAGGCATCCTTCAAAGTACTTTACATCTTCACAGAAAGCCCTGTGCTGTAGTTATTCTCAATTTTGCAAATGATGACACTGAGGTCCAGAGATATTGATAAGGACCAGAGCTCAGATTTAAACCCAGGCAGACTAGCTCCAGAGATCATCCCTTTAAACATCAGGTTAGATTAGAAGAAAAAAACAAAACACAAACTGACAACAACCACAAAAGACTACCTGGGGATTTCCTGACAATAAGTAGGAAATAAGAATACTATCTCACCTTGTGTGCTCAGGGATCTTATTATTTTTTTAATATTTTTTTTAAATTATGAAAGTATAATACAAGAGACTTAGATAATACAGAATAAGGTTACATATAATTCCACTATATTTTTTAAGTAGATAAATTAAGATTTTTAGTTGGAGTTTCAATATCAAACTCTCAAAAGTTAATAGAATTAATATAAAGAGAAGTAGAAGAATATAGTAGACCTGAAAAGCACTGTGAACCAATTCAGCATAATTAAGATTTATCCAGTTCTCACACAGCAGTAGGATACAAATTCTATTCTCCTGTAAACTAGGAGACACTGGAACATATCCAGGGATATAAAATAAGGTGCAAAATTTTCATGGTCTAAAGGTATTGAAATCATAGAGTTGTTCTTTTAAGGGATCTTGTGTATTAATACACATCAGAAGTAACCCCTGCCTAGAAAGTTCCAGATTTTACCCAGGGAAGTGCCACCCAGGCAAATGAAGGGCATGAATCTTTTTGTAGCCAGGAATGACTGACTAAAATTTGGGAGAGGAGACTGCATTTTAGATGCTCCAGGTTTATTTTGGCAAGTAGCTATAGTACTGCCAGTCAGCTTTCCCCATATTTGGTTTGATTTGTATTTACTGATTTCAGTTGGTTATTTTTTAAATGTACTTGAATTCAATAAATCATTGAGCATCTCCTATGTGGAAAGCTTTATGTAGGGAATAAATTAATTATCGCAGGGAATCCAAACAGGAGGAATGCTTAATTACCAAGGATACTGATTAGTAGACATGGCAGGATTGCTTTAAACATTAGTGAGGTCACGAACATTTGAAAGCCATTATTTAGGTCTTGAGCCTTTAGCTGATAGGTTTATACTTACTGTTGTGACAGAAGTGATCCTTGCTGTAGTTAGATGACCATATCTCCTTCTATCTGATATGTTAATATTACTTCTTATAACAGTTTTATTGGACATAATTCACATGTCATACAGTTCAGCCATTTAAAGTACACAATGCAGTGGCTTTTAGTATATTCACAGAGTTGTGAAACCAAACACCACAATCAATTTTAGAACATTTTCAGAAAGAAACCCTGTATCCATTAGCATTCACTTCCCATTTTCCTCCAACCCACCCCCAACCCCTACCCCCATCCTCCCAGCTCTAGGCAACCACTAATCTACATTCTGTCTTTAAAAGATTTTCTTCTTCTGGACATTTCATATAAATATACATATGTGGTCTTTTGCAACTGGCTGCTTTTACTTAACATAATGTTTTCAAGTTTCATCCATGCTGTAGCATGAATCAGAGCTCCATTCTTTTCAGTGCTGAATAACATTTCATTGTATGGATAGACCACATTTTATTTATCCTTTCATCAACTGATGGTCATTTGGGTTGTATCTATTTTTTGACTGTTATGAATAATCCTGCTATGAACATTCATGTACAAGTGGACTTATGTTTTCATTTTCATTTCTTGTGGTATTTGGGAGTGTAATTGCTGGGTCATATGGTAACTCTATGTTTATCCTTTTTAGGAACTTCCAGACTGTTTTCCAAAGCGACTGCACCATTTTACATTCCCACCAGCAGTGTGTGAGGGTTCCAATTGCTCCACGTCCTCGCCAACACTTGTTACTATCTGTCTCTTTGATTGTAGCCATCCTAGTGGTTGTGAATTGGTATCTCATTGTTTTGATGTGTGTTTCCCTGATGAATTAATATTGTAATATTTATTTTACCAACCTAAGGCAAGAGCTTCAACCTTTATGCTTTCTTATGCACATAATGGAAACTGCCTTACATTACTGGGTTGACGTTCTCAACACAGTTGTTCTGTACAAGATGAATGTCATTTATGGGGTTAGAGTTCTGCCTGAAAGAATACAAAGTGAAATGACATGGAGGTAAGATTATGAACTCATCTGGGAAATTTGTTTTGCAGGATGAATTCATTCACAGTGTTCTGAGACCTTTATCTAAGCTACTCAAGTACTCTTATGTGACATTTGCTGGATAATCTAGACAGCACTTTGGTTAAATCCATGGTGTGATGTCATCCAGTAAACACTTGAAAGTGGAGATGCATGTCTCTTCTGGTTTTATCAGTCTAGATTAGCAGTGCTTCACAGCACAGTGAACTTTTCTCCTCTGTGATCCCTCAGTCTGTGTCTCATTGTGGGCCAATAATCTGTCACCTGAAACTACTTAAAATAGGTTGGACTTTCTTGAATGTCGTGTTGCTGTGATGACATCGGGGTTTGGCTGCACAAGAAGGGAAAGCACTGTTTTATAACTTGTGGTTGCCTCCATATCCCTCGTTTCCAGTAAACGCACTATGGTTTTTTTAGCCTTTGCTTATATGCCTAGACTTTATTCTATACCTGTTGTACCTTTCATATCTTTACAGACTGAGGCTCCTACTGTGGTTATCTTTGTATCTCTGTCAAAGAAAAAAAAAATTGTGGAGCTTAGAAGGTATCAGAGTTTCATCATCTTGATTTCGCCAGTTGGCAGATATGTAGAAAGAGTGTCCACAAAGGCCATTTGATGAGAGAAGAAAAAAATTAAAAGTTGGTCAGAATTGAGAGGATGCTTTCTTCAGAGTGACTTCCTGGTGGCTCAGATAGTAAAGCGTCTGCCTACAATGCAGGAGACCTGGGTTAGATCCCTGGGTCAGGAAGATCCCCTGGAGAAGGAAATGGCAACCCACTCCAGTACTCCTGCCTGGAAAATCCTGTGGACGGAGGAGCCTGGTGGGCTACAGTCCACGGGGTTGCAAACAGTTGGACACAACTGAACGACTTCACTTTTCTTCAGAGAAGGTCTCGAGATTTCTCAGAAAGCACCCCCAAAAAAGAGATCCAGATGGTAGCCTGATCGTGTTTCCTGACCGTAGAGAGGATGACCACAGAGATTCAGATTCTCCCCCTAGTCTCTGCATGTCTGTGTCCAGTTAGCACAGTTCAGAGCAGGTAGGAAGGAATCAAAGAGGGAAGGAAAAATAACTCAGAGTGGATAATTAATCCTTTCATAATGTATCATCATATGTTCTGCCTTCTTTGTTCCTCAACTTTTAATATACATTTTTTGTAGTTTGGTTTGGGGTGAGGTTGAGGGGGGCCTAGGAGATTGGAAGTATATGAGTCAGGCTTATGGGCAGAGCATGACTTTTGTCTCCCACAAGGGAAAGGGAAGCAATAACTTTATACATTTATAGAGCTGGGTTTGTTTTTTGAAGCTTTAGTAAATTCTATTTTGAGCATTCAGTTCAGTTCAATTCAGTCGCTCAGTCGTGTCCGACTCTTTGCGACCCCATGAATTGCAGCACGCCAGGCCTCTCTGTCCATCACCAACTCCCGGAGTCTACCCAAGCCCATGTCCGTCAAGTCAGTGATGCCATCCAACCATCTCTTCCTCTGTCGTCCCCTTCTCCTCCTGCCTCCAATCCTACCCAGCATTAGGGTCTTTTCCAGTGAGTCAGCTCTTGGCATGAGGTGGCCAAAGTATTGGAGTTTCAGCTTCAACATCATTCTATTACCTAAAATATTATTTTGGCTAAAACTCAAGCATGTCATGACCCAATGATAATTGTTGCCTCTAATGAAGATCTCCAACTACCCCATAACCCTGCCCATGTGCCTTTAGAACTGTCAAAGAAGAACTGAAGCGTGTTTATAAAAGTAGGAATTATAGCTCAGATTCTTATTTTTGTAATGATTAGCTGTTGAGTATAAAAAATAATACTGGCTAGCACTTACTGAGCATTGGCTATGTGCTAGGGGTTATACTAATAACTTTACATAGATCATCCCATTTAATTCCTTCCATAGCTCTCTGAAGGTACTGTTATCATATCCCCATTTTACAAACCAAGGTTTAATGAAATGTAGTGCTTGCCTTATCCAGAGCTTGTGTGCCCTGAGCTCTCCAACAAGCAACTTCCCTTATGTACATGTCATATTGAGTACTATAGCCTCCCCTTTCCTCCACCAAATCACACGCTAGAAATAGTGGAGGGAGTGGAGGGATGGGCAATGGGGAAATGTGAAAGAGAATATAAATGAATGAATAAGATAGTAGACCTCAAATAGGGAAGCAAATTGATGAGTTTTGCTGTAATAGAGTTTGGTTTTTTGTTTTTATTTTTGTCATCGTAGTTTTTACCAAAGCTTTTATGATTTTTTTTCCCTCTTACATTCTTGCATATAAACATAACGCAATAACTGCTTAGGAGAGGCACACTCAAGGCTGGTTATTCCTATAGGAAAAGGCCAAGGTGTATCTTTCATGAAACAAAAACGAATCAGAGATTTTTGCTTGTTCTTTTCTGTTAAGAAATTAGAATAAAAAAATAATATTATACTGGTTTTCCTTCAGAAAGCCAAGCACCTCTGATTACCTATTTCACATAGAAAATATAGAGTAAATGTAGAAACTCAGGAAGTGTTTTCTTTCTGATTGTAAGCATAAAGTTTTTATAGTCACTTATTCAGTTGAATTACTGTGATCACTGGGCCATTTTACTGTGAGATATACTAAAATCAATGAGTTAATTCAAGTCTCTTACATTCTCTCTCTCTCTCACACACACACACACATGCTTCCCACACACCCATTTTTAACAGCCTCTATTTCATACCATTCATGCTTTTTAGTCAAGGTAAGTGTCTGAGTATACCATAGATGAAGAACATTCCTGTAAAAGAGCCTTGCCAAAAAGCAGCTCTTTAAGCCAATAATCTTCTCCAGTGTAAAACAGACTCCCTGGAGTTTCTCTGTCTCAGTCCTTCCCCCGTGCTATCAAGGTAGCCCTTTTTTAATCTGCTTTATAAAATCTTCACTAAGTAGTCATCTTTGATTGAGGCACTTCCTGGGACAGGCAGCTCCTTCCATTTTCAGGAAGTTCTCAAAGGTGAAAATGGATTTCCTTTGTTGAGCCATATGTTATGTTCTCTGATGCCTGCTTTTCTCAATACTAACCCTTTCTGGAATGAAACATGGTGGAATATTTTGATTAGCAAACATTTATTTGTTATTTACGGTGGGCAATTGCGAAATGTTTCAAAACAGTAGTATGTGTGCTTAACCGTTGATGAGGGAGAAGAAGCATGGGCTTTGAAGTCAGATAAGAGCAGAAATAATGCTGACTGTATGCCAGGCGCTGTTGTAAGCACTTTCCATAAGTTAACTCATTAATCCTGACCACAGCCCTCTGAAATAGGTACTACTGATATCTCCGTTTCTACAGATGAGAAGATTGAGACACAAAGTTAAGGAACTTGCTCAGAGTCACTGGGCTAGTAGGTGTCAGAGCCGGCATTTGAGATCATGCGTTCTGGCTGCAGAGACCCCACTCACAGCCACTAGACTCGGTAGACTCAGTCAGAGCATCCAGTCCTGCGGCTGCACCTTCTAAGCCAGCTGGTGTAGAGCATTTCCTTAAACTGCCTTCACTTGAGTTTCCTCACCTGTAAAAATGGGCCAGTTTATTGTAAGAATTAAAGGGAATGCGATTGAACATGACCAGTGGCTCTTAACATATAAGGGTTTAGTTTTGCTTTTTTTTTTTAAGTTTAGGCCCCACCCGGAACTTCTGATTCATTTAAATACTTTGTGGTATGTGGTTTGCCGTCACCAATTCGAGACTCATGTCAACATTGCTTAAGAATAAAGAGGGTGTTTTTTTTTTAATTAATCTTCTTGATAACTGCAAAATTCATTACAGCATTAGTCAGCATGGGTAGGATTCAATTTGGGGTGATATTAAAGAGTCTGACTTCATAATCCCGAGGGGGTTGTTCCTCAGATACTTTAAAATGCACTTCCTTTCTCCATTTATTGCTGAAATATTTATCTGCATGGATATTCAAGGCAGTATATTTCATGAATAGCTGGTGCTAGTCATAAGGAGTGTGACATTATTTTTTCCCTCTTTTTGATGGCTTCTTTACTCTGACCCAATGAACTATTCTAAAAGTAAACACTTAAAAGTACAAATAGCATCACCTGCAAACATTTTGCAGTTTTTAATCTGTACATGGTGAGACTCAAGAGGCTATAGGTATTTTGATTGATGTGGCTTCTCATCAAAAGTGCTGAATCCAGAGGAAATCGTTTATCCTTGTGCTGCCTTTTCAAAGAGAAAGGAGGACCCCTAGAGAAAATGTCACAACTCCTTTCACACATTTATTTAAGGAGACTCGGGGGCTAGTTAATTTCACTGAGAACAGAGGGAGGACTTTTGAGCGCATGGCAAGACAGTGCCATGGAGTTTGAGGATTGTTCCTTTGACCCCATAGTTTTGCCCCTCGTGGGCCGTAACTGGGTCACTTCAAGGGCTTTGTCATTCACGTCTCAGTCCGAGCCAGATCAAAGATAACAGGGACGATTCGGAAGATCTCAGAGGTTTACCTCAGCAGAGTGATACTATTCCGTTCAACAGTCATCTGTGGAACATTTTTCAGCAAGACATAGAGGAGACAAACATGCAGTGGACACTGTTCCCACACTCATGTGTCCAGCCTGTGGGGAAGGCAGGAGTGAGTGGTTTCAGTACAGTTCAGCAGGCGTTATGGTAGAGGGAGATGCTGGTGCTTGGAGAGTAGAGAAGAGGCTCACCTGGGAGAATGGGCATGGGATGAGCACGGGGCTTATCTGAGAAGGCTTCCTGAGGCCTGGAGTGCTGAGATGAGTCTTATGGATGGATCGACACCAGTGAGGTGAAGGAGAATGGGACCTTCCCGCTGGCCTCTGTAGCCCCTTGAGCAATTCTTTATTACCTAACCTGCAGCATCAGCTGCAAATAATGTCCTGACTTGCTGACTTCAAACCCCATCTTTCTTTGACTGTTAAAGAAAAAGTTCATTTCTGGGTCTCCTTGATTAGCTGATTTTGTGAAGTAGAAGCTATAAGAAAAAAACAGCAAAACCCTGTGGCCCTTTTTGTCCCTGAAACAAGCAGTCTGCCTTACCCATCTGGCCCGACCTTCTCCATTGTAACCTGAGCAGAATTGGCTGGGGGGTATGCATGGGCAGAGGGGAGAGGGGGGCCTGAGGAAGATCACCCGCCTGCATGGCTGGCAGCCCACGGGGATTGTAAAATCAGCAAGAGCCGGACAGTAAGCATCATTCAAAGCAGTCATCAGCCCAAAAGGTTGGTCCCTTGGCCAAAAGTAAGAGTAACCAATGGCTCCCACCGGCCAGCTTACATCACTTATTAGCTTGGTGACCTTCAGCAAATTGCTTCCCTTTTCCGTGTTTGTTTTCTCTAAAATAAGGACTAGAAATGAAGGTGGGGATTCAATGAACTAATTCATAGAAAGCACTTGGAAGAGTTTCTTGTTAAGTGTTAGCGGACAGAGTCCAGTTCTCTCAGAAACGGACCTAAACATACCAAGACCTGTGCAGCTGAGTGAGGTGTTCAGTACCAAGCTTGAATGCTCCGGGGGCTTCCCTGGTAGCTCAGCTGGTAAAGAATCCGCCTGCAATGCGGGAGACCTGGGCTTGATCCCTGGGTTGGGAAGATCTCCTGGAGAAGGGAATGGCTACCCACTCCAGTATTCTGCCCTGGAGAATTCCATGGACTGTACAGAACATGGGGTAGCAAAGAGTCAGATAAGACTGAGCGACTTTCACTTTCGCACTTTCGAATGCTCTGTGAGCTGTTAGTTGACCACACAAGGCAATTTATTCATTTATTCATCCATTACTTATTCAATGCACGTCTGTTGGGTGTTTCCTAGGTGTTGAGCACTGTTCTGAGCACCTGGAAAAAAATGAGAGAAATCAGTCTGTGCAGAGGAAGAGCCCTAGAATGTTCCAGGAATGATCAAGAGGTCTGTGTACAATGAGCAGGGGGAGGAAATACAGGAAATGAGATCAGAGTGGCAACAAGGGGCTGATCTCACAGGGCCTCATAGACCTTTATAAAGACTTTGACTTTGAGGTCAGTTTGGAGTGAGAACTACGAGGAATTCTAGCAACTACTACTGATTATGGAGCTTGTAGAATTGCTTCACCTGAGTTATCTGGTTCGGATCAGAGAGAGAGAACAGATTAGAATGATGATGTAAGGCAAATGACACTGTCCCCAGGGAGGAAGCTGAGATAAGAGGGGTTAGGGAGGCTGCCTGGGGCAGTGTTCGAACCCAGATCTGTGGACTGTAATTGAATGAGCATACGGACATGTTTGGGGCTTCTCAGGTTGCACAGTAGTAAAGAATCTGCCTGCCAATGCAGGAGACCCAAGAGACGTGAGTTCGATCCCTAGGTCGGGAAGATCCCCTAGAGGAGGAAATGGCAACCCGCTCCAGTATGCCTACCTGGAAAATCCCATGGACAGAGGAGCCTGGCGGGCTACACAGTCCATAGGGTTGCAGAGTCGGACACTGGTGAGCACATATGCACACACATATTGACTTGTTTGCCACCAAATTGATTATAGCAGAACTAACTTCAGAATCTCCTTGACCACTGCCCAGGAACTGGTTAGAAACTCGGTTCCCTTGCTTCCAAAGGGCTCTGGACATCAGAGACAGAGACTCAGAGTGCACAGTGCTCACCACACAAACATGCTTTCCAGAGACACCAAGCAGTAGGACACAGGGTCGAAGCTTTAGCCTCACACCTCTGAGCGTCTTCTGTTTTTCAACAGACACTATAAATGTGGTCATTCCATATTTAAAGACCCCAGTATGGGTGAATGCTTTTTCAGGGCAGGGTAGAATCAAAGCCCAAAATACCAAAGGTTCAACTTCCTGTTCCTAACCACACTAGACCAGAAAATGAGGCAGTTTTCAGAGCAGCTGTCCCCACCCGTGAACCTGCAGTTCAGCTTTGACTCACAGGAACCCATGGGAACTCAGACTCCTTTACCCTGAAAGAAGTTATTCTCAACTGAATGGACACCCCAAAGTCAGGTTGAGTGTTCCAGACCGAACTGCAGTGCAGAATGTGAAGGACAGACAAAAGTTTTGCTGGGAATAAGATCATTTGTTTTGCAAATTGTGGGACTAAGTAAGGACCTACCCAGAAACCTCTTAATCCATACTTAGCTATTTTGAAATCTGTGATGATTATTGAAGGAGCTGAACTGTAAGATAAAGAAGCAAGCAGACAAGCATCAGTTATTCAGTCATGTCCGACTCTTTGCGACCCCATGAAATGTAGCCCGCCAGGCTCCTTGGGTCCATAGAAATCTCCAGGCAAGAATACTGGAGCAGGTTGCCATTCCCTTCTCTGGGGTATCTTCCCAACCTAGGAATCGAACCCAGATCTCCTACATTGCAGGCAGATTCTCTACCATCTGAGCCACCAGGGATGCCCCATGATAAAGAATGGAGGGGATTAATTTTCCAACAAGTGCCTAAATTAGCTGCCTAATAATACGTGCAGATTATGTGGTCTCTGCCTCCTCCAGCTGTTTGTGAGGGATAGGTAATGTTCAGTCGTGGTACACTCTAGGTGCTCTGTTATCCATGTATTCCAATTGCTGTACATAAATCCAACTGTTCATACTCAGCAAAAATGGAGAGAGACAATGACTACAATGAAATAGTACAGGTGATGCCTGTCAACTGCTTCATCTTGTGTCAGCCAAAGAAACAGCATTCTTTCTAACGTGGAAAGAGATATTGCTCAACTTTTCTAAGAGATGGTCAAGTTGGCTTCGAGTCATATGAAACTTTTATTTTATATTTAACTTTAGAGTTCATTCTTGAGGTAAGATATGGATTCTTTGTACTGACAGATGGACAAGCTAGCATCAAGCCTGATTGTCAATTCCAGTTTCTCTAACTGATTTAGACATAGGCAAATTGTTGGACTTCCATTAGTAGCTAGTGAATAGCCTCATTTTACAAATTTATTTTTTCATTGGCATTGTTGTGATGAGTATATAAAGATCCTGACAAGTCATTTTTATATAAGTGGTACTTCCACCCCATTCCTAAGAAATGTGGATGTGAATTGCACCTCTGGGAGCCAGTGAAGGTTTTTAGGCAGGGGAGTGACATGAATCATGTAGGTTTTAAGAACAATGACTTTGGGGTCACTGTGATGTGTGGGCTAAATGTAGAGAGACCTGAAACAAGGAAAGAATGAGCAAATAAATGGTGACAAAGACAAGGGCCTGAGTGAAGGCTGTGACAGTGGAGATGCAGGACGAATCCAGATTGGGGAGGTTTTAAAAGTAGAATTGAGAGAATTTGAGATCTAGTTGAATTAAGAGAGAGTAAAAGGATTATGAGAAGTAAAGGATGACTTTTAAGTTTTCCAGCTTATGGAGATATTGAATTAACCAGAACAGAGAATAATAGAAGGCACTATTTTATTGCAGGCTGAAGCTTTATACTTGGCACTGAGCTAAGGCATTAATGTATCATTTGATTTAGTCATCATGCCAACTCTATGGAGTCAGTTATGTTGGGCCATTTTACTGTTGTAAAAATTTAAACTCAGAGAAGTCCGATGCCCTGCAGCCAGTCAATGTCTCTCGAGGATTTGGATATAGATTTTTCTGACCCCAAAGCCTCACTTGAAACTGCAGCAAGAAACAAGCCTTTACTCCAGAGAAGGGGAAATGGAGTAGGGTTGGGAGGGTGCAGATAAAGTGTAGTTCTGGAAACGTTAACCTTGAGTCACTTATGTCAGGCAGAGATATCTTGAGGGCAGTTGGAAAACCAGCCTGTAGCTCTGGGGAGGGGTTGGGGGAGATATAAAAATGTGGGCATTGTTGGCATATGGTTGGCATGGAGGGATGAATGAGATCACCCAGCAAGGGATGTATTAGTTAAAGAGAAACAGACCCTAAGAAAATGAAGGTTAGAAGATGAATGCTCACCTAGTTTAGGAATTTAGAAACACTCATATACCTATATGCAATGGAATTTTTTTCTGACCAAAGTATAGCCCTGTGCTTTGGTATATAAATTTGAATGCTTTTATTTTTCAATGGTTAGATATTGAGTGTTCTTGCATGCCAGTCATCATGAAAAGTTGGTCCCTGCCTTCATAGAGCTTGTTTTCTAGTGGAGAGCCATAAATAAGAAAGCAATTTAACAGTAGCAAGTCATTGTCAATTACAGTATAGGCTTCTGGGTTATCACAGGATGTTCTTTGAGGGTCCTATAAAAGATTGGCTCTGAAGCTAGACTTAGAAAACAATTGCTGGACCTAAAAATAACTGTAGATTCTGTTTCTGAAGAAATGCTTGAGAATGATTACAAGAAAAATTTTTCCTGTAATATATAGTGGAATTAATTTGCCTATAGGTTATGCAGGAAGCTGGGTTTTTCAGGTGTGTAAGGCAAAAATTAAATCTATGGAAGATGATTCTGCAAGTCCTTGAGGCAGGCAGAGGCACGGTCTCTTAAGTCAGTCTCCCACAGACAATTTTTTCTCAAGTGTGGCGATTTTTTCAGTTGCGTACCAGATGAAGTGGTTGGCTTGCCTTGAGGAGCCACATTATACTAAAAAAAAGAACACTTATCTTTTAATCACAGCCTGCAGTCCACACAACCAGAGCTGCACAGTAAGAGAGGCACACAGGGAACTAGGACCACCAAGAGAGAACTGGTTGCTGCGCCCCACCCCATGCCCCTCCTGGGACCCCAGTGCTCTTGTCTGAATCCTATCTGTGTCTCCTTCTCCGCCCACCATGCTTGAATCTCTGCATATAAAATGATGATATGATGCACTCCACTGTAGCAAATATTAAGAGTCAAATGTGCACCCTGAAATTTCTTAGATTTCTTTTCCTGAATCTCTCTGACACCTGCATAAATTGGGGAAACAGAACATTTCTTTGCCATCAGAACAGAAAATTGCCAAACCTTCATATTGTTACTGTAAGTAGCTCAGTCTTAAAGCTTCTACCTTGAGATCCATTCCTCCTTTTGAGAGGTTATCTAGCCCAGCCCTGGAGCCAGACTGTCTGGGTTTGAATTCCTAGTCCACCAGTCACTGACTGTGTGACCTTGGGCAAAATACTTAACCTCTCTGTGCTTCAGTTTCCACGTGTGTAAAATGAGGGTAATAATAGTACCTCCATCCTTAGGGTTATGTGAAGAATATGTTAATCTATCTAAAGCACTTAGAACTGTACCTGGCATGTACGTAGTAAGCATGTGTACCTGGCGTATGTAGTGAACAAACTGTAAAGGATAGGTGCGAGTGTTACTACTGTATTATGCTAGTAGATGAAACAGCATGTGAAGATTGTCGCCAGGCCAGTGAGGATCAATCTCCCCAACCCACTGCAAATCAGTCACAGGTCAGCTCCCCTGTCACTTAGCGTGGAGGGCAGAGTCCAGCATTTATTTCCCTCTTCTTTTTTAACACCGAGGACCACTGGGCCATGGCAGAACGGAGCGGGTAGTCGATTTCAAGCCCCATAGCCAGAGACAAGGAACTTACTCTTCTTTAAAATAGAAACCTCCTTCCTTCCAAACACATGTGCAACGGTTATGTTTAGAAATCCTCCAGGAGCAATATGGGAAGATAGCTGAAATCATGGTGTATGGCGTGTATGGCCTCATGGACGATAAGGAAGATGGGCAGCCAGCCAGCTCGCCATCGTGCCTTGTCTGTTCCGTAGTGTGTTCTCAGATCAGAAGGGGAATGTGACTCTTTTCTTTGTAGCCGAACCTTTCTGTCAGTCCTATTGAGCTGCCAACTGCAAGCCCCCGGTTAGCACGTTTCTTGGGCTCATTTGCCTCTAAGAGCAGCAGAGAATAAATTCTAGATGTTTAAACAGGTGGAATGAGCTCCAGCTTGGAGTCAGCTAGGTCAGACCTCATTGTGATGCCACCAAACATCTCCCTCCTAAACCTCTTCCCTCACTTTTGCCCTAAAATCCTCTGATACCTCCTTCCGTACAGGAACCTGCAAAGTTGGAGACTTTAATATAGTTAGTACATCATCAACTTCTGGACTGACTTCTAAACCCCAAACGGTAGAGTTATAAAGGGCCTTTTGACTAAGCAATGGTATAATTTATTCCCTGGAGGATGTGTCAGATGTTGTTTCCTTTTAACTGCTTATGGGTTAAAAACCATGACTGTGGTCACAGAGGTCAGACCCCAGAGTCTGTGCGCTGGATCCAGCCCACATATGTGTTTGCTTTGGCCCACGTGGTTGTGTATACATATATCAGTTAGTTGCAACATACAACAGTTGGGAGATTTCACATAACTATCCACGTTTCCACGTTTTTGTTTTAAATATGCCAGATCTGACAACACTGGGTCTCCCTTCCCTCCCATGGGAAACAGTCTGCCTGAGTCGGGGAGCAGCCCCTCCACTTTGCATAGTCCCCACCTGGCCCACATCCTTTACACCAGCTCATTGCCTAACCCCAGAGGAGCTGAAATATATAAATCTCTTAGAGCCTGGTGCCATTCTCTTTACAATATAACCCCAAGTGAAAAGTGAAAATCCTCATTACACTTGGTGACCCAAATGTAACAAGATGCTAAATACTGAGTCTGGGGCCTTTGCTCTATGATTTAAGATAGAATCTCAAGTAAAACATTCTTTGTGTCGTTTATTTAAAAATCACACATTTGAAAATTTTCCTTGCCTGATGTTTTCCCTGAGTCAGAGAGCAGTTTTTGTCCTCTAACCTTTTTCATGGTAAAATGTTATGCTGTTCTGGTTAGTACCAGTCATACAGGCTAAACGACTACCCAAAGGTGAACCCTCTGGCCTTGTCTCTAGTCATCTGCTTTTGGCTGCTGAGAGATTTGAGGTTATGGGCTGGCTCTGAGGAAGGGAGGGTGGAGGTCTAGAAGGGAAATAAGATACATGTTTCACTTCCACTGAGTCATGGGGCCACAGGACACAAAGGTAATGTTTGCCCAAGCATTTGTTAATTGCTTTCGTTGGGAATTTCATTTGCCTTTCTTTCTGAGCTGCATGGCCAGCCCTCACCCACAAGGTTCTACAGGTCCCCCCATTCAGGCAGGCATACCTCAGTTCCTGTAATCTGCCCAGTTCAAATTCTTCCTTTGTACCATTTCTTTTTTTTTTTTTTTTATAAATTTATTTACTTTAGTTGGGGGCTAATTACTTTACAATATTGTAATAGTTTTTGCCATACATTGATGTACCATTTCTTTATTCTGAAGATGGAAGAGTACATTTCTCATACCACCTGCCAGCCACCTGAGGGCAATTAGAGCATGATAACATGAGGCCAGCGCACAGCAGTTCATGAAAGAATCGTGTCATGAAAGTACAAAGCGTGGTTATTACTGTGCAGAAGTTTAATCAGTTTACAAAAATGCATTGAACACTGGGGGCTTTGGATTAAAAAGTCATATGTGCGTATTAGTCATCCATTCCATTGTCATCACTGTTTCGGTCTACCATAGAGATGTTTTATTAGTTCATTCAAATTCCCATGACTCCAATTTCACATGAGGTCGTGGATTCCTCAATTGAAAAGTTTTTTAGTAGCTTTGGTAGGTCTGAAATTTCAGAATATTGAGCAAGGCCTGAGCTAGAACATGATCTAATAAGATTGGACTGCCAAACAAGACACACTAGTCGGTGATTACAAGATTTTTAGGAAGAAAATGTTAAAACTCTGCTGTGAGAACCTCAGAAAGATAATAAAACAGGTTGGAAGCCAGTTTCTTTTTCATGGCTACTCTGATAGGTGGGACATCCGCCTATTTAAGCAGCAAAACTGCAGTGGAATGAAGTGTGATTCAACAGAAACAATAGATAGTATCTTTCTATTGGGAAACTCTAATTGCTTGTGTAATCAGTAAGATGAAGCATCTGAAAATACTTGAAACATTTTGTTCGAGCCCCAAAGGGTACTCAGAGAGACTAGCTCCAAAATGCCCAAATAGAGAAGATACATCATTGGTTAATAACTCAGATTGGAGTCAGAAGAGAGTTCCATTCCCAGGCTTCCACTGTGAGATTTGAAGCAAGTTATTTAACCTTTTTGCTCCTCAATTTTTTTTTATCCCTAAAATGGGAATTGGAACATTATGGAAATGTCATGGGGATTAAAAAGAGATAATGTGTGGAGAATTCTTGGAGCAGTACCTAGCCTATAAGTGGCCAATAAGTGATGGCCATTGCCATTCGGTTAAACAGAAATTTGTAATCACTTATTATTTTGGATATTCAATAATGGTTTTTGAAATAAAGGCCGATATCATAGTTTACTTCTGAGTTTTCCGTAATTACGTTTAAATCCTCAGTTGCTCTTTGCCCCTTTTCTTAGTCTTATGTATACTTACCAGTGTCTTGTTCATTCTCCGGTCGTTTTTCACTCTCTGCCGATACCACTCTAATGAGTAAACGCTTAAGACCCAATCTGAATGGAGGTTTAGGCTGAGTCTGGGACTGAGTCACTGATCTATTATTTTAGCCTCCTGGAGGTTTTCTTTTTTTATGTTTGTTTACTTCCTGTTCATTTACTGAGGATTTGAATTTTTGTGTCATACTGCTGAATTACAATGTAACAAATGACAAAATATGTTTATGAAATGCCTTGTGTTTGTAATCACTTAAAATAAAGTGTTAATAAAAAGTATAGTTTATTGATGAATTTATATAAACTCCAAGGGGGAAAACCCACTGCTCATGGTGATCTCATCTCTAAGATGTTACATAATCACTACAACTGAAGCCGAATTGATTTTTTTACCAAATTAATTGGGGGTCATATCCTGGTAGTTACTACTGTCAGGCTATCTTCTTTTTGTAGCTTGGGAGAGGATTTTGTCCTGGGGACCCTACTGTAGCATTTGCCCTTGCAGAGAACTTGGGTCTGAACACCCAGAGCTAGAGGCAGAAGCAGATCATGCCTTTCCTC
This sequence comes from Giraffa tippelskirchi, assembly GCF_054371585.1. Classification (NCBI taxonomy): domain Eukaryota; kingdom Metazoa; phylum Chordata; class Mammalia; order Artiodactyla; family Giraffidae; genus Giraffa; species Giraffa tippelskirchi. The sequence continues at coordinate 62,360,979 of NC_137280.1, forward strand.
TACCAAGTAATAGAAATGTAGAAGAAAAGCGCTCTCATCATTCTGGATGAAATTAGACATCAAATAAGAATTCCCTTTAGCTCAGTCCTTTGCTTCGTTGAAAACCCAGAATCTTTGTAGAAGTCTAGGGGCAGGGAAAAAGTACACAAATTGTTACCTCATTTTTCCCATAAAATCTCCAAAGAAGGGAATCCTGTTTTCACCTTAGACTCTCAGAAGCATGGACAATAGAAACAGTTCATTTGCTCTAACATAGTTTATGATGTCACCAGAAATTCTTTATAAAACGGTCAGCATGAGTATGCCATTCAATTCATAAACCATGCTTTATCCGTGCTATGTTGCGCAATATGTCAGCATTTCCCCTTTCTTTCCTGTAAATTGTAACTTTTCTGGTGATTGGCATTTAAAGTCTTTTCCTGATTAAGGAATTGTCAGCTGAAATCATCAGGGATTTCCCTGTAGCTGTTTTGAAAGAAGTCTGAAGAATTTAAGTGTTGCTTGGAAATTAAGAAATGTGAAATAGTTTGTGTGAATCTCAGTGATGAAATAGAATCAAGATGACAGTTTTTTTTGAAAATGAGAGAATTAGAGAGTTGCAGAAGGAATTAGAGAAATCTTAGAGATAATAAAGTCTTTCAAACATTTAATAAACTTCAATGTCTCTGTTCTGTGCTTTTCAGAAGATGCACTTATTACATTTTAGGAGCTGAATTGAAATAGAAACATTAAAATAAAATTTCAGATGCTTGGAAAGTGATTTTTTAATTTAATTTCTTGATATACTTAGAGTTAACAGAAACCTTTTTTAAGGCATTGTTAGAAAACCTTCTGAAGTATCAATCCATGTTGCATCCATAGTGCCATCAGAACAAGAATGGTGACTGGAGTAGCAATAAGCATACTAGACAGGATGAAAGGAAAGAGATCTATTTCAGGTGCAGGGATTATGTAATGAGCTTTCTGCCCAGTGACAGGATGGGGCGGGGTAAGTAGGAGACAGCTGGTGGATGTGATAAAGAGTGGGGGGCCTCTTTGAGAAGAGCGGTTAGAGAAAGCCTCTCAGAGGAAGCAACTCGAGCTGAAGCAGAAGGAATCATCAGGGATAGAGCATAGCGAAGAACTCAGCAGGTACATAGGAAAGGAAAAGCATATTCAAGGGCCCTGGGGCTGGGATGACTTGTTCCACAAACAATGAGGAGGCAGATGTAGTTGGAACATAAGGCAGGAAGGGTGGGGTAAGACCTGAAAAGTAGGAAGGGGCAGCCCTGATTGAAAAAAAAAAAAAAAGACAAAACAGTCCATTACTGGGGAAAAGAATTAGCAGTTGGGTTCATTTTATGAAAGCTGCTCACTCATGTGTTTCAGAATTATTCCAAGTCTAAATATGGCATGTGAAAAACACTTGGAAGAAATAGTAAGGGCCTGTATGCCAAGACTGAACCGACTGCAACTTCTCGATTTGTGTTTGATAACAGATAGGCTGTACTCTTAGCTGTAAAGTGCAGGACCTCATGACTTGCCAGCTACACGTCTCTTTTTGTCAACTTTCACATAAACTAAGGACGCTGAAACAAATCCTCAAAATCAGTTTTGCCTTATGACCACTCTTCTGCATCTGCCTTTAACCCCAGCATTCATGCTACACATGTTCTGATAGTTTCCTAGTGCCCCCCATTCCTTCATGGACAAAGTGTGGCACAGCTAAGTCTGATGACAAAGAAAGGGAAAACCCCCACAACTTAACTCTCCTTCCCTCAACAGGTAAGAGATACTGGTTTTGCAGGACAAAATGAAAAATCCAAGGAACCCAAAATGATGGAACAACAGTTTACCAGCAATTACCACAACCAAATAGTGGCAGAAAGTGACTGATGCTTTCTTACTCTTATCTTCTTACTGAGATCTCCCATGTGGCCCTGTGTGAGCAACTTCAGTTCAGTTCAGTTGCTCAGTCGTATCTGACTCTTTGCGACCCCATGGATTGCAGCACACCAGACCTCGCTGTCCATCACCAACTCCCAGAGTTTACTCCAACTCATGTCCATTGAGTAGGTGATGCCATCCAACCGTCTCTTCCTCTGTTTTCTTGTTCTCCTCCCACCTTCAATCTTTCCCAGCATCAGGGTCTTTTACAGTGAGTCAGTTCTTCACATCAGGTGGCCAAAGTATTGAAGTTTCAGCTTCAGCATCAGTCCTTCCAATGAATATTCAGGACTGATTTCTTTTAGGGTGGATTGGTTGGATCTCCTTGCAGTCCAAGGGACTCTCAAGAGTCTTCTCCAACAACACAGTTCAAAAGCATCAATTCTTCGGCACTCAACTTTCTCTATAGTCCAATTCTCACATCCACACATGCCTACTGGAGAAATCATAGCTTTGACTAGACGGACTTTGTTGGCCAAAGTAATGTCTCTGCTTTTTTAATAAGCTGCATAAGTTGGTCATAACTTTTCTTCCAAGGAGCAAGCTTCTTTTAATTTCATGGCTGCAGTCACCATCTGCAGTGATTTTGAAGCCCAGAAAAATAAAGTCTGTCTCTGTTTCCACTGTTTCCCCATCTGTTTCCCATGAAGTGATGGGACCAGATGCCATGATCTTAGTTTTCTGAATGTTGAGTTTTAAGCCAACTTTTTCACTCTCTTCTTTCACTTTCATCAGAGGCTCTTTAGTTCTTCTTCGCTTTCTGCCATAAGGGTGGTATCATCGGCATATCTGAGGTTATTGATATTTCTTGTGGCAATCTTGATTCCAGCTTGTGCTTCATCCAGCCCAGCATTTCTCATGATGTACTCTGCATATAAGTTAAATAAACATGGTGACAATATACAGCCTTGACATACTCCTTTCCCTATTTGGAACCAGTCTGTTGTTCCATGTCCAGTTCTAACTGTTGCTTCTTGACCTGCATACAGATTTCTCAAGAGGCAGGTCAGGTGGTCTGGTATTCCCATCCCTTAAGAATTTTCCACAGTTTATTGTGATCCACACAGTCAAAGGCTTTGGCATAATCAATAAAGCAGAAGTAGATGTCTTTCTGGAACTCTCTTGCTTTTTCAATGATCCAGTGGATGTTGGCAATTTGATCTCTGGTTCCTCTGCCTTTTCTAAATCCAGCTTGAACATCTGGAAGTTCACGGTTCATGTACTGTTGAAGCCTGGCTTGGAGAATTTTGAGCATTACTTTACTAGCCTGTGAGATGAGTGCAGTTGTGTGGTAGTTGGAGCATTCTTTGGCATTGCCTTTCTTTGGGATTGGAATGAAAACTGACCTTTTCCAGCCCTGTGGCCACTGCTGAGTTTTCCAAATTTGCTGACATATTGAGTACAGCATTTTCACAGCATCATCTTTGAGGATTTGAAATAGCTCAACTGGAATTCCATCACCTCCACTAGCTTTGTTCATAGTGATGCTTCCTAAGGCCCACTTACTATACAGCATTTCCAGTTATTTAGTATAGTGGAAAGTGACTAAGATTGGCTTGTGGTATTCAAAAGCATGAGGTCTTCAAAGACTGGTAATTGAATAGGGTAGCAGACATACAGAGATTTGAGTTGGATGGGTGTAGGAGATGATTTGTTCAAAATAACTTAGCAACTAGGAGCAAAGTCTTAATGCCTGAGTGGATGTCAGAGCAGCAGGCCAACTCTTCTGTGCCATTAAAAGCTCATACAGATCCCATACATCAGTAACGTGCTTTCCTAGGCCTACAGTTTCCTTTCAAGTAGCCTTACTCAGTCCTCCCTGAAAATAACCAAGCCTAGGTGGGTTGTCTGTCCAGGTGGTGATTGTCTGTACAACTTGGGAAGTGGGGTTGTGAACCTGGCAGTTGCTTTCTTTTCAATAGCAAGTGCTATATAGGGACCTGAGGGCTTTCTCTTAAGCTGTTGGGTTCCTTCATTGTGCACCATGCCTGAGCACTGTGCCAGCCATTGATGATACCACAGTTAAATAAGATGCTAGATGAGATCTAGCTGGGGAAATGGTCAGAGTGTGAGAAGGACTGTAGGAGCAGAGTTGTAAGGCAAGTATTATGTAAGGGCAGAGTCAGAACAACTGATTCAGGAAGGGAGGTGAAAATCAAGGAGGGCCTCAAAGGAGTAAATAACTCACATGGATGGGTTTAAAGGAAGGAGATATAAGTAGGCACAGAAAATAACATGAGCCAAGGCAGACACAGACAAATGACCATGGATAGCATGTTCCTTCATCATTGACTATTCTAGTGTGACTAAAACCTTTTTGCTTTTTCCTTTCAGTGTGTGCGTTGGGAGCAGATGGAAGGAGAGTAACAGGGATAGAGGGACTGGGACGAGCAGGTGGAGAAGCAGGGGACAGAAGACTCCATAAAGCAAACAAGGAACATTTAAGCTTTAGAGTCAGAAAGACCCAGAGGGCCAGTAGCATTCCAGTTTCCACATCAGCAATGTGGGAAAGCTTCTATTGAGGTTGCTCTTGAGGATGACATGAGGTGGATAGTCTATAGCATAGTCAAGGGCTGGACTTGAAGTCAGATAGACCTGCCTTCTTATATTACCCAAGTAATTGTGCGTGTCCTTGAACCTTGGTTTTCTCACCTGTGCAATGGGAATAGTAGTATCCTCTTCATGGACTTAAGAGGATTCAGTTAGCTAATTCATGGAAAGTGTTCATTAGGACAGTGCTGGGTACATGATAAGCGTTAAATGTTAGCTATCCTCTTCCTTCACCATCACATAGCATAGACTCTCACAGAAAGTTAGTTCCTTTCCCCTAAGAAGATATGATGGTATGCAATTTTTCAGTTCCTTGGTAATTTATTCACTCCAATTATGCTAAGAGAGAACTTGACCGTTTTAGCAATTGTATTTTCTCCTTGGAGGGATCTTCCTTTCAAGCCTCACTGCATTTATTTTCCTTTGTTGGACAGTAGTGTCATTTTTGTCAAATGCCTGATGATGACAAGCGTCATCCCCAGGCAAATAAATAGCATACTTTCTTCTCGGATTCTGTTCTCCTAGTTTGGTAGTTTCTATACAGTTTTACTACCTTCAACAGCACATACTTTAAGCTCAGTACAACTCAGCTGTAGATATCTAAGCTCAGTACTGGGGAAGCGTATTGCCAAGGCCCTGCTTTCAAGTGGCTGACTGCCTGGTTGGGAAAATAGAAGTTACAGAAAACTTACAGTTCAGCAATTTTATGAAGAAAGTGTGACAAGGTACAAAGTCTTTTCTAAGTATGTTTATGACCCCAGCAGTAATTACATTGGTCAGTGGGAGGAGGAGCAGGGGAGAAGTTGCTGGAGTTTTTAGGGGAGGCTCCAGAATTTAGGAACTGTCTTATAACCAACCAACATGTCTTAAAATAATCATCACTTTTGGTTTCATATCATCGCTCAATCTTCCCAGCAAACTCTAAAGATGAGTCCATCTTGGGGAAAATAAGACTATGATTTAAAGTCAGTGATTCCCCAAAAGATCCCTCTATTATACCACTACTCTCCTCTATGCTTTGAAATTCTTGTTTGCCAAACTGTATTTACAAGTAATAATCTGTATCTTCTGTGTTTTATTAATCAAAGACAGTTGCCTAACAGAGATCTTGATTAGCATAAAAAACATGAATTCAGTATAGCAGCCTGTTACCTAATTTCAGTTTATCGGAAAAAAAAAAAAAAAACAAGTAAACTGTCTCACTTAATTATGAGTTTAAGATATAAACTCCTGTTACTGTTGTGTACATGTATATATCCAGGAGCTATAAAAAGTCTAGAAAAAGACTGATACATAACAGAAAAAGGTTGATAACGTGGACTACATTTTTTTTTTAATTAAAAATTACTCGGGGCCAAAAAAAAAGACCTGAGGAAAGTCAGTGAGAAACCATCAACTGACCAAAGGGGGAAATTGTAATTCATATGATAGAGGGTTAATTTCCTGCACAGTTTCTTACATATCAATAGGAAAATGAAAAATCAATTTTCTGAAAATTCAAAGGACATAAATAGTTCCAGAAAAAAGCTGTACTGGTCACCAGTAAGCATGTAAGAAGATGTTCAACCTTACAAAAGAAATGAAAATAAAATAACTTTTTTACCTATCAAAGTCATAAAGATGAACACATTTGATAATACTCAGTGTTCAGAGTATATGGGAAAGTAGGCATACTCAAAAACTGTTAGTAGGAGATTGGTTGTAAAAGCTTTTTGGAGAGCAATTGGCAAAATCATTTACACTTAAAATGCACTTACTGTTGAATCTGACAAAGACACCTTAGATAATTTATTTGACAAATAGATCCACACACAAAATCAAAGGTGTGTATGTAGTGAGGTATATTGCCACATTTATTATATCAGTCAAAAAGTAGGAGACTTTAGCTTCTGATTAAGATTAGGTAACACAGACCACATTTACTTCCACCTGAAACTTAAGAAAAAAAAAATGAATAAATTACATGAAACAATATCTCCCAGGACGTTGGACATCATATATCAGAAAGCAATGATCTTTTGAAGACAAGAAAAGAAAATGAGCACCGGATTGCTCCAGTGTCCTGCTTGGAGAGAGTTTCCAGGCCAGAGTACAGGGAACAGAACACAGGCAGATTCCTATTGTCTCCCTAGTTGAAGGAGGTATAGCTAAAAGTCCAAGGAAGCCAAGATAGTTAGCGTAGAGTAGAAAGCTGCACAAAGACAGAAATCTGGAGCACTGAAGAGCTCTCTCCCTTGTATATTGAGTTGAGTACAGAGGAGTGCACGCATATGGCTGAATGCCCCAAGGTCAGAGAAAGAACTCTCTAAAGGATTAGAGAGAACAGTGCCTGGAACTCTATGGAAGGATGGGGATAATGTCTGTTCTCAGCAGCAGAAACAACAAAACTTCGTAATTCAGGGATATTAGTTAAAGTCTTGCCTCAGTAGTAGAGTAAAATTAACCATAGATTACACACAGCTCTAACCCTGAACAAACCTTAAAAACAAGGCCCAAAAGGACCAAACTATTTCCAGTTAATTTAACTGCATCCCAGAACAAAACTCAAGAATGTTTATGAGAAGACAGAAATAAACATCACTCCACCATGCCTGGCTTCCAGTCAGAAATTACCAAGTTAGCATAGAAGCAAAACAATACAACCCATAGTGAGGGGAAGAAAACTCATTGAGACTAAGCCAGAAATGACATGGATATAAAGATAGGTAGGCAAGGATGTTATAATTGTTATGACTGCATTTCATATGTTCAGAGAGCTATTGGAAAGATTGTCCATATTAAGTAAGGAGATCTTTTCACATCTTTTTAAAGACACAGATTAAACTTCTAGAGATGAAACATATAATGGCTGAATTTAAAAAAAAAAAAAAATCACTGCATAGGGTTAACAACAACACAGACATTGCAGGAAAAAAGACTAATGAACCAGATGACATAGCCATAAAAACTATCCAAAATCAAACATGCACACACACCAAAAAGGACTTTAAAAAAATGAAAAGGGCACCAGTGAACTATGGAATTTCAAGGAGTCATATATATGTATCATTGAGGTTCCCAAAGGGGAAGAGAGAGATAGGAAGACTGAAAAAAAATATTTAAAGAGATAATGGCTGAAATTTTCCAAATTTGTTGAAAACTTTAAACTCATAGATCCCAATTCAACAAACCCCAAGCACAAGAACACATGAAAGAAACTACACCAAAGCATATTATAATCAAATTGCTTAAAACAAGTGATAAAGAGAAAAATCTTAAAAGCAACTGGGGGGGGGGAGATACATTACATGCAAAATGACAAATATAAAAATAACAGCACATTTCTCATTTAAAAAAAGAAAAATACAGGCTAGAAAACAGTAGAGCAAAATATTTAAAGTACTTCAAGGAACAAAACAATCAAAAATTCTTAAAAATGTCTTAAAATATCTTTAACAAGTGATGAGATGAAGACTTTTTCAGACACACAAAATGTGAAAGAATTCATCAGCAGACCTGTACTACAAAAAATATTAAAGGAAGTCCTTCAAGAGAAAAGTAAATGATACCAGATATAAAGCTGGTTCTACACACAAAAAAATGAAGAGCACCATAAATGATAACTATATAGGTATATATCAATATTTTTCCTTATTATTTTGATCTCTCTGTTAACTTTTAAAAGTGGAAATAATAACAATGTTTATATGAGCTGTAGAAGTAAAATATATGATAATAGTACAGAGTCCAAGCAGGGGAAAATGGAAGTATATTGTTTTAATTCTCTTACAATATACATACGATAATATAATAATATCACTTGAAGGTGAACTGTGATAAGTTAAAGACATGTACTGTAATCTAAAGCAGTCACTAAAATGCCGCAGCAAAGGATTATAGCTAATAAGCCAACAAAGAAGATAAAGTGGAATCATAAGGAATAGTCAATCAATCTAAAAGGTACTAGCACCACCACCACCCCCCCAAAAAAAAGAAAAAAGAGGAAAAAGGGAATAAACAGTGGACAGGACAAATAGACGACAAATAGACAACAAATAGTAAGATGGTAGGTTTGAACTCAATCATGTCAATACTCATTAAATATAAGTGGTCTAAGCATAATGGTTAATAGACAGGGATTATCAGACTTTATATAGAAGCAAACTCCAGCTATATGGACCTATGAGAAAGCCGCATTAAATATAAAGGCACAGAAAGACTAAAAGTAAAAGACCAGAAGCACATGCTGACACTAATCAAGAGAAAGCTGATGTGACTGCATGAGAGAAAGTAGATTTCACAGCAAAGACAGTTACCAGGGATAAAGAGAGTCATTTTATAATGTGAAAGAAGTCACTTAATCAAGAGAACATAAAATACATTAATACATCTAATAACAAAGCTCCAAAATTATTGAAACAAGAAATTGATAGAACTGCCAGGGAAAATAGACATATTTGCAATTATAGTTAGAGATTTCAACAGTAGATGGCTAAGTGCTCTAAAAATCAGTGAGGATATAGGAAACTATCACCAAACTTCGCCTAGCAAGAGCAGAAGACACATTCTTTTCAAGTGCATATGCAGTATTTACTAAAACAGACCATGTCTCAGTGAATTTGAAGGATTCAAGTTATGTAATGTTCTCTGACCACAATGGAATTAAGTGAAATCAATAACAGAAAGATATCTGGAGTATTTCTAAATATTTGGAAACTAAATACTTCTAAATAACCTGTAGTCAAAGAGATATCAAAGGAAATTTTAAAAGTATTTTGAGCTAAATAAAATGAAAATCTAACATATCAAAATAAATCGAGTGCAGCTAAAGCAATAGAAATGTGTAGCTTTAAACACCTGCCCGTATTAGAAAAGAAGGAAATTCTCAAATGAATCACCTCAGTTTCCATGTTATAAACTGGAAAAGAACAGATGAAATCAAAGGTAAGCAGATGAAAGAAAAAGAGCAGAGTGGAAATTATAAGAGCAGAGCTATATAGAAATTAGATAATCAGCAGAAAAACTCAGTGAAACTAAAAGTAGCTTGTTTGAGAAGATGGATAAACCTCCAGCCAGACCAAGGGGGAAAAAAGCAAAGCAAAACAAAAAGATTATATTAATTACCAGCATCTGGAATGAGAGATGTTACATCAACATAGGTACTACACATAACAGAAGTTAATATTGTGAACAACTTCATGCAAATTAATCCAACACCATAGATAAAATGAACAAATGCCTTTAGTGCCTCAGACTACCAAAGCTCCCTTTTGAAGAAATAGATAATAGTGCTATAAAAAAATAATGCTGTATCTATTAATGAAATTTAATTGTACTTGAAAAAACATCATTTCCACAAAGAAAACTCCAGTCCAAGGTGGCTTCATGATGAATTCCACCAAATATATAAGGAAGAGATAATACCAATTTTACGCAAACTTTTATAGAACATCAAAAAGAGAAACTACTACCCAACATATTCTTTGAGGTCAGCATTACTCTGATACCAAAACCAGTTATTATAGGAAAGGTACTAATCCAATATCTTTCATAAACATACATGTAAAAATTCTAAGCAGATTTTTAGCAAATGGAATCTGAATATATGGTAATACCTCATGACCAAGTGGGATTTGTTTTACAAATGCAAAGTAAATTTAACATTTGAAAATTGATCAGTATAATTCACCATATTAATGAGTCAAAGAAGATCATATGATCATCTCAATAGATGCAGAAAAAACATTTGACAAAATCCAATATTGATCTTGATTAAAGCTCTCAGTAAACTAAGGATAGAAGTGCTGTGCTAAGTCGCTTTAGTCTTATCCGACTCATTGCGACCCCATGGACTGTAGCCCACCAGGCTCCTCTGTCCATGGGATTTTCCAGGCAAGAATACTGGAGTGGGTTGCCATGCCCTCCTCCAGGGGATCTTCCCAACCCAGGAATCTAACCCACGTCTCTTAGTTCTCCTGCATTGTTAGGCTACCTGGGAAGCCCCAAGGATGGAAGGAACCTTCTTAAACCTAAAAAGGGTGTTTGTGAAAAACCTGTGAGTCACTTCTCAGCCCTTTGGCTAAGATCAAGTGTAATGTGGCTTTCCTGGTGGCTCAGTGGTACAGAATCCACCTTCCCATGCAAGAAACACAAGAGACTCAGGTTCGATCCCTGGGTCTGGAAGATCCCCTGGAAAAGGAAATGGCAGTCCACTCCAGTATTTTTGCCTGGCAAATCCCATGGGCAGAGGAGCCTGGTGGATGGGGCTCATGGGGTCATGGGGTCTCAAAAGAGACATGACACAACAGCCATATGATTCAGCCATCCCATTCTTAGGTATATACAGAAGCATTGAAAACATATGTCCATGCAAAGACTTCTCCTACTCAGATGTTCACAACAGCTTTATTTATAGTCATTCAAAATGAAACAATTTGAATGTCCATCAGCTGATCAATGGATAAACATTCTGTGGTATAGCCATGGAATGTAAGACTGCTCAGCAAGAAAAAAAAAAACAGGAACAAACTTTTGATACATGTAGCAAGGAACCAGAAGGAAAAAAAAAAAAGACAACACATGCTATATGATTCTTTATATGAAATTCTTTACAAATTGACCTAAAATGGCAGAAAATGGATTAGCTCTTGCCTGGAAGTAGGGATGGGAAGGAGTGGAAGGGAAGGATCACCCAGGGCACAAAGAAATTGGGGGTGCCCTATGTAGATTGTGGTGTTGATTTCATGAATACATACCTATGTCAAGTGTATCAAATTATACACTTTATATCTAGTTCATTGTATGTCAATTTATACCTCAGTTAAAAGAGAGGAAAGGAAACCACTTAAATGTTATTTATTAGGGGACTCATTAAGTGAAGTCTGGGCTTCCCTGGTGGCTCAGACGGTAAAGAATCCGCTTGCAATGCGGGAGATCTGGGTTTGGTCCCTGGGTCAGGAGGATCCCCTGGAGAAGGGCATGGCAACCCACTCCAGTATTCTGGAGGAAATGATCACCTAAATATATTATTAGATATAAAAAACAAGATGCAAAACAATATATATTAACATAGGATCTCTTTTGAATGAAAAATAGACACTGTGTGTGTGTGTAAGGCATTTCTCGAAGCATACACAAAAACCTAACAGTAGTTATTTCTGAGGATTGGGATTGTGGGTTGTGGACAGGGAGGGAGGCTTTTACTTCTCATTTTGTTTACTTGTGTTGAGTTTTTAACCATATGTGTGCATAATTTTTTTAAAATAAATTTAAAAAGAAAACTCTGGTTTTAAAAAAGAGAAGGAAAGAGAAAAACAAAAAAATGGGAATTACTGATTGAAATATAATCATCAAATGAATATAGTTTCCAATTGAAAAATGCTTGTTTTTTATTCTTTTGAATCATTATAGGATGTTTTCTCTAAAGGAGATTTTTAAAGATTATTCTGAGTTAAATTGATTTTATGGGTTTGTCCAGAATAGCTTAAATTTTTTGCCTTATTTCCTAGTCAAGTTGAAGCAAGCGAATATTATATTTCAAAAGGCCCTTTATATTGAACTAAAAAATAGACTTCTTGGTGTTGTGTGCAAGGGACAGCTATATTACAAGAAATCAGGTGCAGAATTAAGGAGATTGGAATTCTCAGGTGGCTCAGCAGTAAAGAATCCACCCTCCAAGTAGGAGATGCCTTGGGTTGGAAAGATCCCCTGGAAAGGAAATGGCAACCCACTCCAGTATTCTTTCCTGGAGAATCCCATAGACAGAGGAGCCTGGCGGGCTATAGTCCATGGAATTGAAAGAGTCAGACACAACTTAGCAACAACAAGTACTTTTTAAACAGGTATTGGGCACAGAACATCCAGAAATAAAAGCTGTTGAAAGGAACCTTTCTTTAGGAGTGTAGATTTCAATGTTTGACCTGAAGGAGTCATTTCTCCAATATGGGTAAGTAACCACAAAATTCATGTATATAATTGTTGAAGGATTTAAAGGCAAAACTGTATTAGGTAACTAATTATCATGAAGATTATCATGAATAGGGTTAACAAAGTTTCTCAACATCTCTAAATGGGTCTGAATGGATTATAAGTAGGTAATCTGGGAACTCCCTTTGAATCTTTTGAGATTAGTGTGAATTAAAGAGTTCCTCCTCAATGAAACATTGCCATATTTGAGAATGTCATAATTATGGGTGAGGTTTTCCAGCACAAGGAAATACACTTTTTAACTGTTTGCTTTAGTAAAACTGACTTTTAAGGAAACAGCAGTGGACGTTTTTTTCAAGTTTGTTAATCACTTCTAAGAGGCAGACATCCCCCAAAGACCCTTCACTGGCCCTTTTTACAGATTCTTTGATCTTTTAAAAAAAATACACTGAAATTGACTATGAGAATCGTGTCTGCAAGTAGCAGGTTCTAAACCTGATGTTAGAGACCTTCATGATGTATCTCTCTTTACAAGTGATTTGTAAACTATTTATCAGATCATGCATTAACGCAAGGTGAAGTGGAGCCAAGTGTAATAATGATATTCCCCATTTAAAGATCAATTTCCATGCCTGTCATATCAGCGTCTAGTGAAAAGAGAGAAGAAGGAAATGGCAACCCCCTCCAGTATTCTTGCCTAGAGAATCCTATGGACAGAGGGGCCTGGTGGGCTGCTGTCCACAGGGTCGCACAGAGTCGGACACGACTGAAGCGACTTAGCATGCATGCATGCATTGGAGAAGGAAATGGCAACCCACTCCAGTATTCTTGCCTGGAGAATCCCATGGACAAAGAGCCTGGTAGGCTGCTGTCTGTGGGATCGCACAGAGTCAGACATGACTGAAGCGACTTAGCAGCAGCAGTAGCAGTGAAAAGAGAGTAACATACATGTGTATAAAAGCACATGGAGTTTACACCTGTGGCTGATTCATGTTAATGTGTGTAGGAAACCAGCACAATATGGTAAAGCAATTATCCTCCAATAAAAATAAATAATAATTTTTTAAAAAAGCACATGGAGAGCTATGAAACTGTAATTGACTGAGCATATCAAGAGCCAGGACTGGTCTGTGCCGGGCAAAGTGGTATCTTAATGCACATTTTCATTGGAGAAAATCGAGATGCTAAGCCCTGTTGGTTTGGAAACTTGATTAGCTGCCAAGCCAGAAGTGGGTGATGAGTAGTTCTCTCGTGAAAGCCCAGCTCAGGGATTTTCAAAATGTGGTCTTGAGGATCCTCCATATGATTCAGAGGTTGGTGCACACAGTCGCAACCTTATTGTTTGTTTTCTGGTGTGAATCAGTGATAGGATATCCATCATCACTGTTTCATCAGATACAGCATCAACCTTTCCATTAATTCTGGTCAGCTGGGTTTCCATTTTCTGGTGATTTTCCTTTTTAGTGGCCAGGGAGTTAGAGTCTTCAAATGTTATAATTAACAACAGCAATAATATCCCAGGTCATCTAGTTCTAATCCTCTCATAGATGAGGAAATGTCTGGCTAGTACATCAAGTGGGACCCGAAGTCGGATCTCCTGACCCCAGCTCAGTGCCTTTTACGTCGCACCTGTCCCCTCCAACAAACAGTCTGCAGACCAAAGAAAAGTGAGGAACGTTGTTCAGACTCATCCAAGATTAAGCTGTGAGTTTAGATGCAGAGGAAACTACTCTTGAATCACGTTGCAGCATCAAGGATATTCCCAGTGACGTCCCCACCTGGGAAACCAAGTCTCAAGTGTAGTGAGATCAGGCTGACCTCAGTCCACTGCAGGACATCCTTTCTTGATAGGTTCTCTAAAGATGTTCTTCGAAGGGTTTGAAAACCCAGCACAGCCTTGCTGTTGCAACTTGGGTTCATTCAGCCCAGGAACCAGCAGCAGCTCAGTTTTGCAGGAGCCCTCAGCTATGAACAGGGCTGCTCAGCTTGGCTCTTCCTTCAAAGCTGCCACAGAACCTTTGAATTGCCATTGTTTTTTGATATCCTGTTTCCTTTCTTTTTAGTTAACAAAAACATTTCCTTTGGAACAAATACTGTGCTTTGTTTACATTCAGCATTAGGGATTTATGTGGATTTCCACTTGGAATCCACATCAGCATTTGATTATAGACAGTTTCATTGCTAGATTATCTTATTCACCAGCAGCACATCTGTCCAGCTTGTTCCAATATCCCTGGATAAATGCAGAGTCTGGAGGTCCTTCTTTACCTTGTGATCCCACTGCAGTATAGAGGGTGGTAGCGAGTATAGCCTCTGGGGCCAGACTTAGCAGTGCGACATTGAGCCACTTTACCTCTCTGTGCCTCAGTTTCCTTGTCTGTAAAATGGGTATATTTGTAACCTGCATCAGAATGTTGTAGTGAAACGCATAAAGAATTAGGTTAATACACAGTGTTGTCTTAGCACAGGGCCTGGAACATGGTGAGCCTTCCAAAAGTAATAGGTGGCAGAGGTAGTGATAGTGGATATTACTAGTAAGAATGGTCATTATTGCTACTACTCTCCAGACCCCTCCAAAAGAACCACAGTTACCTAAACTGTTGACTTTGGGGCCAGTGAAGTTGGGAGTTAGAGTCAAAAGTAGGTTAGCCAAAGGAGGAGGGATGATGATGTAGGAACAGGAGGGAATGGGTAGCTTTAAGAGCATGTAGCTTTCAGAGGGATGGAAATAAAGCTGCTCTCTTCAGTTGGTAAAGAATCCGCCTGCAATGAAGGAGCCCCTGGTTTAATTCCTGGGTGGGGAAGATCTGCTGGAGAAGGGATAGGCTACCCACTCCAGTATTCTTGGTCTTCCCTTGTGGCTCAGCTGGTAAAGAATTCGCCTACAATGCGGGAGACCTGGGTTCATTCCCTGGGTTGGGAAGATCCCCTGGAGAAAGGAAAGGCTACCCACTCCAGTATTCTGACCTAGAAAATTCCATGGACTCTATAGCCCATCAGGTCGCAAAGAGTTGGACATGACTGAGAAACTTTCACTTCACTTCACTTCACTTGCTTGGGGAAAACAGAACTCACTCTGTGACCCACCATAAGAAGCATGGCATTCAACTCCACTGCCCTTTTGATAATATCCAACCTCAGGGAGGAGGCTAATCTCAGAGGAACACAGATCTACCCCACAGGTTTGAGGAATGCACGGACCATGATAAACTGACACCTGGAGGACTCTAGGTTTAAATTCCACACCTAATGACATTCAGTTTTTCAGCCTTGAATGTATACTAGGTGCTAAACAAAACAATTTAGATCTAACCTTTTAGAATTTCACATCCCAGCAAGAAAGGATGGTCCACGTGGGAAGCCTGCTAGTCTCAGGTTTGAGGAGCGATGGGCGTCCTGACACAGGTTCTAAAGAGCGTGAGCCCTGAGCACTCGCCTCTCCTGGTCCCATCTGTAAAGTTCGAGGTTTGACCTAGATGACCACAGGCTCCTTTCGGTTTTAATGTAATACTGATTCCACTAAAAGAGAAACCCAAACCTTGTTCCCTTTATGTGTTTAGGTATGATTTTTTTCAGTAGCAAAAAGCTGCAACCATTTTATTAGGCTCACGTGTACTGTGGCTAAAAATTTGGGTAGATCGTAGTGGCAATGGCTTCTCCTTCCTGCATGTTGTCCAAGGACTTGACTGGTAACACACACACCAGTGACTGACTAAAGTGGCTGGAGGCTGAAATCATCAGAGGCTACTGCACTCATGTCTCTTGCATCTGAGTTGGGATGACTCAAAGTATGGGCTTAGCTCTGACTCCAGACCTGAGACCCTGCTTGACTTTTCCTTGTGTCTTTGGCTTCTCAAAGCATGGGCCCTGTGAGAGGAAGAGTCCTGAGAGTGACTGTTGAAATGACCAAGGAAGAAGCTTGGTCATTTGTCTGACTTGCCTTCAGAAAGCATGCACTGTCACTGCCTCTGGATTCTATGGGTTATAGCTGAATCACTAAAAACCACTCAAAGAGAAGGAAATTAGACTCATCCCTTTGTGGGGAAGTCTCAAGTTTACCTTGCAGAAGAACATGAGGAATGGAAAATATTGTTGCGATCGGTTTTATGCAAAACAATCTCTCATAATGTCCAATAAGTAGCTGATGACATTAATTTAATTGAACCCTCAAGCAAAGGAAGAGGGTAAGCTCCAAGCTTTCATGATGCCTTCATGTAACAGGAATATATCTGGCTTTGGAATTTCGTCGTGTTCAGTTTTTGACTTCGTGCAGACCCTCTCAAACAGATGGTACAATGCCATATATTCAGGAAGAGAGGTTGCCTCCCAATTTTGAACACGTCATGAGGCTTCTATGACCGTTTCCTCACCTGTGAAAGGGTTATCAGTCCCAAGGCCCTCCCCTATAGGGTGCCTGTAAACATGAGATAATAAAAAGATTGTAAAACACTGTGTAAATGTCAGGAACTGTGTCATGGGAAAGAGTAACCTCAAACAGGGTAGGAAAACAGCATGTGAAAGATGAACACCATAACTTCTCTTCTTCCTGAGGTTTAAAAAATACATGCTTTCCTCTTTGCTTTTTAACAGAAAACAACTGAATGCTTTTTGTACACTTTTCTACTAATACTTTTTAGTAGCACAGTTTGAGGGACTACCTTCAAAATCAGACCTATTGTAAGAGGTTACTTCAACAGAACCCAAATGGAGTTTCAGAACCCAAATCCCCTTGGAAAGGGGAAAGAATTTGGAAAGAATTTAAGACAGGCTTATTGTGCTTTTTTAAATTGAAGTATAGGTGATGTATGTACAATATTATATAAGTTATAGGTGTACAGTGTAGTGATTCACAGTTTTTAAAGGTTACACTCCACTTACAGTTATTAAAACCTATTGGCTATATTCTTCATGTTGTGCAATATATCCTTATAGCTTATTTTATACATAATAGTTTGTCCCTCTTCATCTCCTATCCCTGGCTGCCCCTCCCCCCTCCCTCTTCCCACTGGTAACCTCTGGTTTGTTACTGTATTTCAAATTCCAATCAACAATGAAGTGGCAGCCTATATAGCCTGCTCCACCTCTTGCTGTCATAGATTTATTTGTGGGGTAAGATTTGGAAAGTTTAGAAAATGATGGAGGAAGTCTGGTCTCTCAGTTCAGTTCAGTCTCACAGTTGTGTCCAACTCTTTGCGACCCCATGGACTGTAGTACGCCAGGCTTCCCTGTCCATCACCAACTCCCTGAGCTTGCCCAAACTCATGTTCATCAAGTCAGTGACGCCATCCAACCATCTCATCCTCTTTAGTCCCCTACTCCTCCTGCCTTCAATCTTTCCCAGCATCAGAGTCTTTTCCAGTGAGTCAGTTGTTCGCATCAGATGCCCAAAGTATTGGAGCTTCAGCTTCAGCGTCAGTCCTTCCAATGAATAGTCGGGACTGGTTGCCTTTAGGATTAACTGGTTTGACCTCCTTGCAGTCCAAGGGACTCTTAGGAGTCTGGTCTCTAGGGTGCTTCTTGTAAGCTTCAATCAGCTACAATGTTCAGAAGGACAAATAATAATTCCATATTTCATTTATTTGGCATTTTTCTCTAAATAGATCAAAGCTGCTTTGTGGACTTAATTTATTTAATTCTCACAACATCTCCGCCATGTAAGTAGCTCCTATCACCCTCACTCTGCTGATATGGAACCCACAGCAAGATATGAAAACTGCCTTTTCAAGGGTACATTCACAATCAAACCAACGTCAAGAACGGGAGTTGGATTCAAATTTTCTAAATTATGTTTTATTATCTTCTTTCTGTTTGTCCACTTCCTCTAAGTAAAGCACATTTGTGAACTGCAGAAAAGATATACTTTTGTCTCCAATTCATAGATTCCTAGAAACCTGACCAGTTTGTTGAGCTTTGCTATTCAGTGTTAGATATTCAAGAAATTTTGACCTATTGTAGTATTGCATGGTTTATGGAGTCAAATATCCCTGGGTTTGGCTAGCTCTGTGAACTTCAGTTTTCAATAAAATGTGAATAAGGTACTTGAGGACTTCCCTGATGGCTCTGATGGTAAAGAATCTGCCTGCAATGCAGCAGACCCAGTTTCTATCCCTGGGTTATAGGAAGTTTCCCCTGGAGAAGGGAATGGCAACCCACTCCAGTATTCTTGGCCTTGAGAATTCCCTGGACAAGAGGAGCCTGATGGGCTACAGTCCATGGGGTCACAAAGAGTCAGACACAACTGAGCAACTAGCAAGTTACTTGAATCAGAGTTGGTTCAATGAAATGCAATAATGTGTGTAAAATGTTTAGCATGGGGCCTGACACACACAGTAAGCCTTCAATAGATAAGAGTGCTCAGACTCCAAAGCAAACCAATACTTAGGTTACTTCTTCCCTTGTTAATCAGACTTTCACTGAATCTTTAAGATTTAGTCAAGCAAATCCAGATGTTTTACAGGTATTTGTTTTGAAAAGAAGCTTCTTAGGCTGCTCCCACAAGCCTGGTGCCTTTTTCCTTTCTTCTTCAGCCTTCCACGCTGATTACAAGAAACTTGCTCAGAGAGGAGTTACTGCACTTTAGCTTGGATTTCTGTCAAAACAAGGTTACTTCTTGACTTGACCCCGTGAGTCCCATGAACCAACATTTGATTTCAAAATTCTTTGTGTTCTCATGCATGTGGTAAGCTCCCATGCAATATGCTTGGAAGTGGTCCAGTTTGGGTTCTCAAGAAAGAAGGATTAGATGATCTAATGGGTTTGGGAACTTGGAAGAGACAGGTTCCCAAGTTGTCTGAATGGAACACTAAGCTGAAACTCCAGTGTCATTTCTCTCTGCCAGTGGCTTTTGCTCCCATATGGAAGCACATACAGAAGGTAAAGTGGCCTGGGCCCCACTCCAGACCCATGGAGTGGACCTGAGAGTCTAGATTTGTTTCTAATATCATCTCCTTTGTGGTCCCAATCCCCTGCCAGGCTTGAGAACCACTGCTCAAGGCCATCTTCCAGGTGAAGAAAGTCAGACCCCCAAAGTGCCACCTCCCAGGTCACACACATGGCTAATGGCAGAAGCCTGCCTGGAGCTCGGGTCTACCTCCCCATCAGTCCAGGGTTTTTCCACGACTCCCTCAGGCCCTTGGGTCCACCATTGACTCAGGAGACGCGGACGGAGCTATCTGTGTCTGTGCGTTCTCATCTGTGTTCTAGAGATAAAAACTCCTGACCTTACAGGGCCATCACAAAGTTAAATTAGTTAAAGGGTATTCAGTTCACTTCGTTCTTCACTCAAAATCTGTTCTGTAGACGAGTGAAAGGGTGCTAAATTAAGCCATTTTGCAGAGAGGTCTGAGTCATCTAGTAGCAGCTGTCTGTGCCTCACTGGAGGTGCTTTGATCATTGTCATCTAAATGCGTGCATTAAGTATTACACTATCTGTGGCACCAAGCTCCAGGCTGTGCTAAGTGAGTACCCAGATAATAGTCTCTGCCCTTGAGAACAACGCTGAGGCTGAGGGGCCTGAAGGTTATTCACACAGCAGCAGAACAACACAGATAAGACGACGAGACTGGGCATCCAAGTATACCAAATTCAGAGAGTCTAATCTTCCAGCCTGGAAGGAGCGGGGAGACATCCCAGTCTTCCTCCCTGGCTTAGGGAAGCAAAATGCCTTAGCCCAGGTCATATAGCAAGTTGGGAGCAGATTGCCTGATCTGACCAGCCTTCTTCCCACCTCCCCATGCTGGAGCAGAGTTGTTTTTCTCAAGGGTTGGAAGGTAGCAGTGTCCATTATATTTTAATCAGGAAAGTTGGGAATTGGCATTTCTCTTTTTTTTTTTTTTGTTGCTGTGGACCACTTTTAAAGTCTTAATTGAATTTGTTACAATATTGCTTCTGTTTTATGTTTTGGGTTTTTGGCCATGAGGCATGTGGGATCTCAGCTCCCTGATTCCTTGCACTGGAAGGTGAAGTCTTAACCACTGGACCGCCATCTTGGGGTTGGCATCTCAAGGACATCTTGAGATGAGAGAGCTCAGGATGTGGCATAGGGGATGGTGGGCATAGTGTGTGAGAGGATTTGGAGCCAAAAAGGATCGTGAAATATCTTGAAACAATCTAGAAAGAAGCCTTGAAGCAGTTCTTGGGCATGATTTGTACCTCAGAGGAAAGTCACAGTGGGACCCTGAAAGGGAGGCCAGACTCTCAAAGTTACTGCCAATGAAGGGGCAGGGATGGGGCACAGTGGAGCGGTTGGATGGTGGGAAGCAGCTCTGGATGTTTAAGAAGAATCTTTTCCCTCTTTTCGTGACAGCTATCAAATGCCAAGGCCCATATTTAGCATTTTACCCCAAATGTTTTTATCCTCAGAGCAGCCCTACCACACAGGTGAGGTTTTCCTATCTATAGATGAGGAAGAACACTCAGAAAAGATTGGATAACCAGCTCAAAAACACAGAGGTACTGAGGGAGGCCGAAGTTAAGCTCATGTTGTCTCCTTCTGTGAAGTCTCTCTGAGAATATTGGGAGGAAAGTTATGGATATCCAGCCAGAAAGTAACTAAAATTATCCCTTTTTGCCTGTGAACAAAGAAAGGAGCAATAGAGGGGATATTGCACAGTCTGAGAGGTGGGAAACTGACACAGGCTCTTGCAGTAGCCTGAATTATGCCCTGGAGAGGACAAGTGGAACATGGCTAGAGGTTACTCATTTGACAGATCCCTGACCTGGGACCTGATCAACTGAGACAAAGCAGAGGAAGACTCAGAATAAAGATAAGCATATGTCATATAATAAAAGAGTTACTGATGACTTGGGGTGTTTAAGATTGAGGACTAGGCATTGCTCAACTGAAGGGAAAAGTTCAAAGTGGATACTGGTTGATGTATCATCTAAACACATAATGTAGGGCACTGAGTGAGCTAGATCCTCAGAAAACACTATTTATGGCCCTGTGTGCATATGGCACTATACTAAGACAGTATAACAAAGAAGTGAATAGTCAGGACTGGGAAAATGACAAACTAGGAGAGGCTGTGTGTCATCACACGACACCTTGTAATAGAGGCAGAAGAGTAGGGAATATTAAGCCCTGACAGGACCCCAATCCCAGTAAGAAGGGATCATTGAAGAAGATATGAAAGAATTGAGGCAGAAACCAAAGCAAACACATCCAGTCCCCTGGAATCCAAGGGGAGAGAGGGAGAGAAGAGCTGATGTGTGCTTGATAATCCATTTACTCAAAGTTAATTGGGTCTTCAGTTAAATTCTCAATCCTCACAACAGTCCCACCAATTGAGTGTTGTTCCATTTTACAGGCCAGGCTCTGCCAGGTGGTGCCTTTCCTGCAATCAGAGAGCTGGTGGAGGCAAGTTCCACCTCGGTCTGACTCTGAAGACCTTGCTCCCCCCTACTGCCTCAGTCTCAGGTTGGGTGGGAGATGGGGCTTGCGGGGCAGAGAAGGGAGAACTGGTTATGTGCAGAGTCATATGGGGCTGTGAAAGGATGATGAGGATCAGAATGGGTCAGAGAAGTGACAAGGCTGCTGGTGGTCTCACTGAGTGAGACTGCCGAGGAGCAGAAATGGGAGACGTTGACCACGGGGAAATTCACATGGTCGGGTTCACGGTTCATTTGCCATGTGTGGCATTTTACTGTCTGAAACATGGAAGAGTAAATATTAGCTGTATCCAACTTGCTCTTTTGGAGAATGTGAGTTGCTTGTTTGCAGATTCTTTGCAAGCCACATTTTAGTCTACATGGGAATAAAGTTGGGCTTCCAGATCAATGCCTCTTCAAATATTAGTTCCAAGAAAAATACTGTCTCCAGTGTGTGGTTTTCAAATTTTTAAACTAATAGTCCTGTTGGCTACCTATACATTCACACGAGCAGGACGTCTGGAAGTTATGGGAATCCTCTCCCCCAACTCATCCAGAGATTTGGCCATCTGTGTTCAGTAATGTCCCCAGGTCTGACCTCCTTGCCCTTTTCAGTGACTGAAGGGCCACTTCATGTTTGTGAGATTATGGGTTTATGTGAATTGCAAATGATTGATGAAAAAATGATTATAATTTGGGGAAATGGGTTAATCTGTAGGAGGATTTTGTAATCTTGAAGTATGAAAAAAAGACTGGGCAAATGTCTTATTTTAAAACTACCTAATTTTTTAGGTTGCAAAGCAGAAATAGAGACATAGACATAGAGAAAAAATGTATAGACGCCAAGGAGAGAAAAGGGTGGTGGTGGGATGAATTGGGAGATTGGGATTGATATATTTACACCACTGTGTATAAAATAGATGACTAACGAGAACCTACTGTATAGCATAGAAAACTACTCAATGCTCTGTGGTGACCTAAATGAGAAGAAAATCCAAAAAAGAGGGCATATATGTATGATGTATGATTGAAAGTCATGTCCGACTCTTTGCAACCCCATAGACTATACAGTCTGTGGAATTCTCCAGGCCAGAGTACTGGAGTGGGTAGTCTTTCCCTTCTTCAGAGGATCTTCCCAACCCAGGGATCGAACCCAGGTCTCCCTCCTTGCAGATGGATTCTTTACCAAGTGAGCTATCAGGGAAGCCCAATATATGTATATGTATGGCTGATTCATTTTGCTGTACAGCAGAAACTAACACAACACTGTAAAGCAACTATACTTCAATAAAATTTTTTTAAATATTAAAAAATAAATAAAAAGATCTAAGTGTCCATGGCACAGTAAGAGTCTGGGAAAATGTATTCCAGCCCCTGATTTAATTTCTGTTATTGTTGCTGACTTATAGCCCTACTCCCCCTCTTAGTATGTGTCAGGTCTGAACATAATTCTTCTTTGTAGTCCACTGACTCTTGTAAAATAATGCTGTGATTATAAGGCTTCCTGAACACAGTTTTCAAAACCGCATTACACCTACCTGCAGTACTTGGGTAACCATCTCTGTTGCTCAATTTATACTTAACATTGGTCATAGTGAAACATGTTTTCATCACTTGAAATCCAAATTTTATTTGCTAGGTTACTAATGGCCACTTATTTCTGTAGCATAAATTAGGATGTTGTGCAAGTTTGGTTTACAAGTAGGTTGACTCTTGAAGGCAACAAGTCTGCCTTAAAATTAGTTCAAGGAATCCTTTGAGTTGACTACCTAAATATTCATGCAAATCTTCGTTTTTTGTTTTCAGATCGTGGTCAGGTTTGAAAATAATTATAAGGATGAGGGATTTTAAACAAGAATGGGTTTTAGAAACTGTAGAATTTACCTTCCTACCTATTCTCAGTCCTTTATTTTTCAGATTAGAAAAAGAACAAGGTTAAGAACATTAGTTTAAGTGGCATGACCTCCCAGTGGCAGAACCCAGAACTTTCAGTCACTTCCCTTTCACTATATGCCAAAGTACTGCTTTCTTCTAATTGGCAAATAGTTCTCTTGAAGACACTGTGTTTTTCTACCCTAGATATTGGTTGGGAGACAAAAAGAAACAACTGCCTTTTACATTAAAGCTCTTCAAAATGTTTCTCAAACAATCAGATCAGCAGAACACTAAAGTTTCTGCCTGCCAAATTTCCCCAAGTCCCCTCTGCTTGAATTTTCTTCTCACTTTTCTTTTGAAAAGCCGTGTTCCCTTTGCACTTAGGAATAGCGAATCTTATTTGTTCTGACAGCAGTGTGCAAACATCTATTGCATCAAAGTTCCCAAGTGGAGGAAAAAATGAATACTCCTTTTCTGAATTTCATTAGCAACGGCAGCCAACATTTCATCAGAACCTCAGAAGCAATACAGAGAAGAAAAGAAAAATCAAGTTAGCAATTACGTAGTTAACATTATACAAGATGAAAGCCTGAATTAGAAATGAGTGTTGTAAACTCAACTTTTTAATCTGCCTGCACGCTGGCTGTCCTTTCAAAATGCAGTGCCTCTTGTCAGAAGTAGGATTTGAAATAAAATTTGTTACAGCAGTCGTAAATATAGTATGGATGGTGAAATTGAATGTGTATGGAACAGGTTTTTTGATAAGGACAGAATCAGGCCATCACAATGTTTAAGACATCTTTGGATCTGAAATCAGACCAAAGGTTTTTAAGAGAGTCTCTGAAAACTTATTTATAGCTTTAGCCCTGAATTTGCCATTGACCTGAAGGGCAAGAATGAGCAGACAGCTGGGGAGAATACAGAGTGCCTCATCAGATATAACTGATCCTGGGGAGTCTTGTCCAAAATGTCACATGTAGATAATTCACACAGGGAAAGGAAAATTTTTAAGAAGCTCTTGACGCCTTGCTGCTCTGCAAGGGTCACTGCTTGGCAGTATCTGGTGTCATCAGGTATCCTTACGTCCCATCCACTCCCAGCTTCCTCTCCCAAAACGCATCTGGTGGGAGCAGGAGCTCCCCACCCTGCTTGGAATCCCCTTTCTTCTCTGGAAACCATTGCTGAAGCTCATAGGACTTACCCCACTGTGTTTTAAAGGCACTCTCTCCCCTGACGCCAGACAGTGAGTCATTTAGGTCAAGGGCTCTGCGCGGCCCGGCTGATCTTGGTGCGTGGAGGACCCATCAAGATGGCAGGCCCTCAGTCCATGGTGGTGGGTGGGTGGGCTGGTGGAAGAAGAATAAGCAAGCAGACAACGTGCTAGGTAGCTTACATTTTGTTGTTGTTGTTTAGTCACCAAGTCATGTCGAACTCTAAGACCCCACGGACTGTAGCTCACCAGGCTCCTCTGTCCATGGGATTTCTCAGGCAAGAATACTGGAGTGGGTTGCCATTTCCTTCTCCAAGGGATCTTCCTGACCCAGGGATCAAACCCACCACTCCTGTGTCTCCTGCATTTGCAGGGGGATTGTTTATACTGAGCCACCAGGGAAGCTCCAGCTTACACATTAGGATATTTTTAAGTAATAATAATAATAATAATACTGGGGAGACTTTCTTGGCAGTCCAGTGGTTAAGACTGCAGGCTTCCAATACAGGGGGCTGAGGTTCAATCCCTGGTCAGAAAAATAGATCCCACATGCTGCCACTAAGACTCGAGACCTTAGGTGCAGCCAAATATATGAATATTTATATCTTACACTGCACTTTATGGTGTCCTGACAATGATCAATTAAGTTTAATTGCCACCTCTATATTAATTCTGAAAAATAAGGTAACTGAATTCATTCTGAAAAATAAGAGAAACTCATTGTGTTTTCAGTACTTATTCCTTTCTCCAGATTAATAATACTGGAGAAGTATCAGTAATATCAGAAAGCCTGACTTTAAGATGCTTGTATTGCTTCCTTTATTGTAATGTACGTAATAGGGAACCTGTACCCATCACTGGAGTTGCTGCTCTTAAATTCATCCGCCAAGGATGGTGGAACAGCCAACATTACTTTCTCTCACCTTTTTGCCTTTGCTCATCTCACTTCCTCTTCCTTCAGGGTTCTTTCCAGTGCCACTGCCCCTCCTGTAGTCATGTTTAGAAGCCTCACTGTAAGCTCCCCCACACCCCTAAACTCATGTCCATCCTGGTACTCAGCCCCCCAGTATAAAGTTTTATGTTTTCTGGTCCATTTCACCCCCTGGCCTTTGCATCCTCTGTGCCTAGGAAACAGGCTTTGTCAGCAGACATTTACTCAATGAAAGTTACATGAATCATTCCTTGGGCTCCTAAATGAGGAAGAGAAAATAGATTTTCTTGCCATTTTACTCCCAATCTACGAGCTTTCAATACTGTAGTCTCTTCTTACGACCTAAAGTTTAACCTATTTAGGGCTGCAAGTTTCAGTGATCTAACAGCTGTGAGACTGCTACCAGACTGAAACTGGGTTAAAATTTGAAAACTAAGGCTCTTTACGGTGTCCTGACAAGGATCAGTTAAGTTTAATTGTCATCTCTGTATTAATTCTGAAAAATAAAGTAACTGAACTCGTTCTGAAAAATAAGAGAAACCTGTCGTATTTTCAGTACTTTTTCCTTTCTAGTTTGCTGTCATCTGTAAATCTGTTGTCAACTGAAGCCCGTTTGACTGTTTTCCATTCTCCTCACTTGTTCTCACTTTGCCGGTTTCAGTCTCCTTAGATGTTGAATCATATTTTTGGAATGAACTAGTCATAGACTTTTTTCATCATTAACTATTTTACAATTTAATTTAGAAGAGAGAACAGAATGATAAAATTAAATATGAGAGGCCTTGTGTGTGTCATCAAGTAACCTCATCTACTTTTGGTAACAAAAATAAAATTGCCTTTAAATAATTTCTAGCTCATTCTGAACCAGCTCTGGAGAGATGAATGGCCTTCAGACTCTGAAGACTATGAGAAACCCATCTCTCCCTCACTGAGGGCCCAACCAAGTTTTTCCTGACAATTAAAATTTTCCTTTTCTTAATTTCATTCCATCGCTCCTAATTATGACCTCTATAATTAGTGTGCTGATTACCTCCGCTGCGCAATTTCCCTTCCTCCTTGATGTTCACCCTTTATGTAGTTTTAGCCTGCCTCCTCTGTCAGGTCCTGAATACATACCCTGCTGCCTTTTCCCTCCCGGGGCTGCTGGTTGAGGGCCTCAAAGTGAGTCTTAACCAGCTGCCTCACCATGTTTGACTTTTTTTTTAATTAATTTTTATTACTGTCTGGTTATTTTACAATGTTGTGTTAGTTTCTTCTGTAAAGTAAAGTGATTCAACTATATATATATGTGTGTGTGTGTATATATATATATAAATACACATATACACATACATATAGCCCCCTCCTTCCCATTTAGGTCATCACAGAGAATTGAGTAGAAGTTCCTTGAGCTGTGGCTTCCCAGGTAGCGCTGGTGGTAAAGAACCTGCCTGCCAATGCCAGAGACATAAGAAATGCAGGTTCAATCCCTGGGTCAGGAAGATCCCCTGGAGGAGGGCATGGCAACCCACTCCAGTATTCTTGCCTAGAGAATCCCATGGACAGAGGAGCCTGGCTGGCTCTGGGTCTGTAGGGTCACAAAGAGTCAGTCACGACTGAAGTGACTTAGCTATACAGTAGGTCCCCATTAGTTATCTATTTTATAATAGTTGTTGTTGTTCAGTCACTCAATTGTGTCTGACTCTTTGTGACCACATGGACTGCAGCATGCTACACTTCCCCATCCTTCACCGTCTCCTGGAGCTTGCTCAAACTCATGTCCATCAAGTTGGTGATTCCATCCAACAATTTCGTCCTCTGTCGTCCCCTTCTCCTCCTGCCTTCAGTCTTTCCCAGCATCAGGGTCTTTTCCAATGAGTCGGCCCTTCACATCAGGTGGTCAAAGTATTGGAGTTTCAACTTCACCATCAGTACTTCCAATGAATATTCAGGATTGATTTCCTTTAGGATTGACTGGTTTGATCTCCATGCAGTCCAAAGGACTCTCAAGAATCTTATCCAACACCGTGGTTCAAAAGCATCAGTTCTTTGGTGCTGAGCCTTCTTTATGGTCCAACTCTCACATCCATACATGACTACTGGAAAAGCCATAGCTTTGACTACACGAACCTTCGTTGGTAAAGTAATGTCTCTGCTTTTTAACACACTGTCCAGGTTTGTCATTATACATAATATCAATAGTGTATATATGTCAATCCTAATCTCCCAATTCATCCCACCCCAGGTTTGGCTTTTGTCTCAAGAGAATTTTTCACTAACGAAGAGAATTGTCCTCAGAGAAATCAGAGAGCTGTGGTATAGCCTTGTCCCCCTGCAGTGTTGGGGTGTGTGTGCCAGTGGTTTGGTACCTCTCACTACTCCCTGCCATCCACATGAGGGCCACACTCTAGGCTGGAGATTGTGCCTCCAACAGACAGCATCATCGTCACTAGAAGCTCAGTAAGGTAGTTGTTTGAGGTCATTTCCTTTTCCTATCAAGTTTGTAAAGCAAGTTCTGAGACCCTTTTTTCTTCTCTTTTTCTCCTTCCTTTCTTCCTTGGTTTTGTCCCTTCTTCCCATCCGCTCTTTAGCCCCCATTAGTGCTCCCTTCTGGAGCACGAGAATGTTCACAGACTCTGCACGGCAGCACTAGAACTTGGACCCCCAAACGCTTTGAACGCGATCAGCCAGTCATTCTGCTCTGCCCTTTCAGAAACTGTCTCCAGGGTTCCCCTTCCTCATGATGTTTCTCTTCCTGCCTTGGTGTTTATCAGGTCCTTTTCTCTAATGAGGGTAAAATATTTTATCTCATCTTCACTGTATCCTAATGAAACAGCTGAGAAGAGAGAGTGATCGTCTACAGGAAATTTAACACCTGTTTCCCCAATTTATGGTGGAACCATGTGGTACTGAGACCTAGACTTAACATACTCCGCCTTACAGAGCTCTTTTCTGGGTCTCAAGCTGAACCACTTTTCTGCAGAAGAATTCAGGAGTAAACAGAGTGACATGTAAGCCCCCCTTAAGATTGGATCCCAGGTATCAACACTGAGCCCCTAGCATGGGCCACGCACTGTGTTACAGAGATGATGAGCAGAAGTGGTCCCTGTCCTTGAGTTCCTTACGGATGAACCAGCAAGACAGTGGCAGAAACAGATACCAATGATTTAAATGGGGAGGGGGCAGTGTGGATGGGGGAGCCCCTGAGTGGGAAGGTTTCTCCGAGGAAGGCAGTGCCGCTGGTGAAAGGCTGTCCTGGGCTGCTGCTGAGTTCTGTATGTTTCTACATGGCCCAGCCCAGGTTCACAGCCACCTCAGCCCCACATCTGCCTCCCTCGCGAGCTCCCTCTGAATTTGCCACCTGCCCTGGAATCTGTGAGCTTTCAGTGAGAAAGAAAATCGGTCCCTCCTGACATCGCTGGGTGTGGATAAGGAAGAGTCAGTGTTCCATGCTAAGCGTATTATCAAGCGCTGTGAATGTCATGGAGGAGGAAGTTTTAAAAGTGTGATTTCTTCATGTTTACAAAATGAACCAGTGACTCAGATCTATTGTACACATTCACAAGAGCTGTGTCCTAAGCTGATCTCGATTTTGAAGTCATGTGTCTTCCTTTGCATGTCTGGAGGGTTTTCTAGAGGGTGGAAAGTGGAGGAGAAGGGGATGGGGGCGCAGAAGGCAGGCTTGGCAACAGAACTTGATTCCAGGTGTGTGAGCCCCAGGGGCTTTCCCGGGGCTGTGGTGTGGACGATGCCCCAGGGCCCTCAGCCCCTTGCTCCGGTCTGTCCTCCCCCTCCTCCTCCCCGCTTCCTTCTACCCATCCTCTCCCTTCTCTTTCTCCATCTCTCTCTCTCGCATTCCCTCTCACTCTCTATCTCATTTTTCTTCTTCCTTCCAGTTGGCAGGAATTTTCACCCCAACTCTGGTATGTTTTCTGCTTGGCTAACTTCAGACAAGACCCTGCAAACTGAAAACAGATGTCGAGGTGGCCCGGAGCGTCTGTCTGCGGGTCCATGGCTCTCGGAAGCCCTGATTGGCTCTGCGCGCTCTGCAGGCTGGGGAGCTGGTCTGCGTTTTGGGTGGCTTTGCTGACTTTGCTGCTGACAGGCTTGTTAAGCCTTGCTCGATTTGGTCCCTCAGGCTCTGACCTTTTATAATTTCTTCCATATGGGAATATGCTTTGGGGATTATTCCCCTTTCTTTTTTCTGTTCTTTTTTTTTTTCTATTTTAAACATGACTACATTGTGCCACCATAAAGGAGAATTTTTAAATGGATCAAAAGTAAACCTTGATATGCTTCATCAGATACATGGGAAAAGGAAAAATAAGCATATTTAATTAATGCCAGATTCCGGGGCATTTTGTAACTACTGTGCTGGATAAATCGTATGGAGGAACGTATCTGATTAGACTCAAGGCCTGCTCTCGGTTAGTAAGACAAATACTTCCCCTTCCCTGTGCTTTATCCCACAACGGATGTCTTCTGTGCCTCTTACCTTTTATCCTCTGAGGCTCAAAATATATCATTTATTTTGAGAAGCTTTACAAAACAAAGTATATCGGTGCTGGCTTTACTCTGTTATTGAAGTCTTGCATTCACTAGAAGAATTTCATTCTTGTTTTCTCTAGAGTTTCGAAATTAGAGGAGATGGAAGACATGATGTTATTTAAATTACATTGTGAAGGATTATCTGTGATGGAGCAGATAAGTTTGAAATATTGTAACTGCTGTTAGGATAATAAATCTCAAATGTATCAGAGATGAAAATGGTGTCATAGCCCCTGTCTTACCCAAACCTGAAGTGTTGCAGTTTTCAAGTTGAGCAATTATAAATTTTAAAGTTCCCTTTTGAAATATTATGATCTCTAGACTTGGTTTCATAATGTGTTTCAGTTTGACAAATTGAATAAACAAATCCATCCATCTGCATTGCCATCAGCCCTGCTGCTGCTGCTGCTAAGTCGCGTCAGTCGTGTCCGACTCTTCGCGACCCCATGGGCTGCAGCTTACCAGGCTCCTCCGTCCATGGGGTTTCACAGGCAAGAGTACTGGAGTGGGGTGCCATTGCCTTCTCCGGCCATCAGCCCTACTTACTTCTTAAATATTACTTGGTCTCATAAAGAGTACTAGATATAAGAAGTGCAAGTGAAGTAATTATTCTTCAAAAATTAAAAAATGTCCTTGACTCCTCGTTTACTACGAGTTCACATATACAGTAATGTCACCAGGACACAGAGGGCTGCAATGTTTTGTCCTATTTCCTTTCAGTCTTTTTTCTAGATACCATTTTTTAAGATAAATTAACCATACAACCTATATAGTTTTCATTTCATTTTTTCCCACCTCATTTTCTGATGACAAAGATTGTTTTTAACTTCTGTCAGATTTTGAGTGGGGATGTCACAGTTCATGTAAATTCTCAGTCTGTCAAATATCTAGATTTCCCCAGTGTTTCTCTGTTATAAAAACTGTTGTACTTGAATGTCACTGTGTGTACACTCTCTCTAAACCTCAGCAAACTTAAGATGATTTACACATTTTTCACAACTGATGATTATTGTACTTTCCTCTGGACATAGAGGATTTGGGACAAGGGAATAATAGAATCAGAGATGATATAAAGACATAATGTAGAACAGTTTATTTCTTAGACTACAACCTCTGTCATCTTGCTTTTTGGTAGTTTGCTTTTGCACAGAGGTGGAACAGAGAATGGAGAGTGAAATGACCCAGACAATGTAAAATGGCTCCCTTTCAGGGGAAAAAAAAAGTAATTAGATCAAAGACCTAATTAGATCTAAAGATCTAAAATATTTGCCTTCAAAACAGTCTTCTTCACTGTTTTCATCTTATTTTCACAGTTTATATATATAACAATATTCAAAACATTCTCTTGTTTTGGCAACCAGTCATTCAATGGACATTTATTAAGTTCTTGCACCTTGCCTGGCACCCTGAGGATATGAAGATAAATAAGGCAGAGTTCCTCCCTTCATGGGATTCACAGTCTAGTAGGGAAGATGGAGAAGTAAACAAACAATGTCAGCATGTACAAAGACGCTCTGGAGACTAAAGGAGGAATCACCTCTGCTTTGGGGCTTCACAGAGGAAATACTGAAATTAATTGAATCTTGAAGGGTGGTCACAGACTGCTAGGTGAAGGGCTGGCAGAGGTGCAGAACAGCCTGGCAAGTGTGAGCTAACTATAATTAGTTTGAAATGGATATGGGGAAAGGGATTGAGGAGGGAGATGAAGATACTCTGGGCCAAGTAGTGAAAAATCGTGTTGTCTTGCTGAGGAGGCCGTGGTTGGTTTTGTTGTTGTTGTTTGGGTTTTTTTCTTTGTTTGGCTGTCCTGTGTCTTCATTGCGGTGCACAGGCTCTCCAGCTGCAGCACACAAGCTTAGTTGTCCCATGGTCTGTGCCATCTTAGTTCCCTGACCAGGGATCAAACCCACATGGGAGGCTATGGTTTTAAAAAGATGACTAGCTAGAGTGTTGATAAAGATCAGGGAGAGACTGAGGCAGAGAGATAAAGAACTTTTGCAAAGTTCTCAATAGGAAGTGCTGGGAACTTGAATTAGGACAGCACCAGGGACCGTGAAAAGGAGACAGAGTCAAGATAGTTTATAGATAGAGGTTGGAAATCATATAGGAATAAGTCCCGTGTACTGTGTTGGATCCCTGGGTGGGTGGTATTTACAACCCTCTGAAATAAGAAAACTTAAGATGAACCCAAATGGGATTTCTCATCTTCTGATGTTTACTTCATACTCTTCTATGGATCTAAACAACTGAGAGTTGTAGACCATCTCCATGCTGCTGCTGCTGCTGCTAAGTCGCTTCAGTCGTGTCCAATTCTGTGCGACCCCATAGACGGCAGCCCACCAGGCTTCCCCATTCCTGGGATTCTCCAGGCAGGAACACTGGAGTGGGTTGCCATTTCCTTCTCCCATTCGTGAAAAGTGAAAGTGAAGTCGCTCAGTCGTGTCTGACTCCTAGCGACCCCACGGACTGCAGCCTACCAGGCTCCTCCATCCATGGGATTTTCCAGGCAAGAGTACTGGAGTGGGGATCTCCATGCTAGCTTATCAGTTTTCCTATTGTGTGATTTTCTAGTTACTTACCCAAAGCAAAGAAACAGAATGTGTGCAGTCGACTGTCTGCTTTTGCTTAGAAACTTAGAGATGAGAATCAAACCTTCTCTGTACTTGCATAAGAAGTACTGAATGCATGTACTGAATTTGGGGATATTTTCAGTATTTATTGACTTAACATGGATATTGTATGACCACATCTCAAAGGATTGGTTTTTTTGTCCCACCAGTAAAATGCATTGGGTTCTGATTACTTTAAAACCGTCATGTTTTGACATATGACGTATTTTGACAGTACTTAAAGAAATGGAGGTGGGAATTCCCTGGCTGTCCAGTGGTTAGGACTTGGCACTTCCACGGCAAAGGGCACAGATTCAATCCCTAGTTGGGGAAATAAGGTCTCACATGCTGTTCATCATGACAAAAAATAAATTAATAAAGAAAGAAATGGGAGCAAATTAGTACATGACATCAGCTGAGGACAAAGAATGTGTCTAAAACAACAGTAGATAACTTAACAAGTGCATAATAACATGAGAGGGTACGTCTAATGAAAATGTCAGCTCTTTTGGAGGATGTAAGCTGAAACTCTTAATCAGAATACTTTCAAGATCCTCAGAGGGGTTTGTTGAAAGAGCCATGGAAGTAAACACGGCTGGGAAACCTAAGATGTTGCTAGTGCTGGGTCAGCTAATACAACAGGGCTAGTTTAGGTCTCCCTCTGCCCTGGGCACGGGAGGCTTACCCCATTCAGAACCCCAGTTTGAACAATGTTGTGGCTTCTCTTTGGGTGATTCCTCAGCATATCATTTTTAATGAACAGAGTATATATGTTACAGATACCCACTCTATGCTAGCTCTATGCAAATTCTGAGTAATAATATTAATCATCATAACAATATTTATTGATCACCTGCTATTTGCCCGACACCCTTCTAAGAACTTTTCACACATTAATTGATTTAATCCTCATACAGCTCTATGAAGTAGGTATAATTATAAGCTCCATCTCACAGCTGAGAAGATACAAACAAAGAAAGGTAAAGTAACTTGCCCAAGAGCACCCAGCTAATAAAGTAATAGGACCAAATTTCAAACCCAGGCAGGCTGTCCCCAAGCCCACATTCCTAAACACTCTAATCCTCACTGCCTGAGTGTCCTTACCTCTTCTTATCACACCTCCCTGGAGAGCCTGGCTTAGTCATCACTCTCAGGGAGGTTCACCTCGATTCCTCACCCCACCTTGCAAGAGCATCTAGGTTACTTTTGTACTTTGTACAAAACAGATTTGTTGTTTCACTCATTGCACAAAATGTAAGTATTTGTCTCTCTCACCACACCTGATTTTAACCCTTTTTGTTTCCACTGGCATTTGTGTAGTGTTTGGCACAGAGCAGGTGTTTAAATTCATGCAACTTGACTTGAGCTGGCTTGACTTGAACACACACTGCTTATCCTCAAGAAGCTTTCAGTCTACCCAGCAAAGAAGTTTCATCCACATAAAACAACTGAATAATGAGGAAGTTTAAGCTAAAAGAGTATGGTATATACAGTAGGTGTTAAAGGATTTCAGAGAAAAGAGATTGATTGTAGGGATTGGGTTGGGTTGAATTTGGTTGGGTTGTATTGGGTTGGTTGGACTGGATTGGGTTGGATTGAGTAGCATTGGATACATATAGCTTCTTCAAAATATGTAGAATCTGGGATGAGTATAGATTATAGCTAGCCAAAGAAAGAAGAATATTGATAAGAATGCTGACCTGAGGCAGGTGTGAGTGAAATGCTCACATTTAAGGGGGCGGCAGAGTCTGAAAGAGCCTCCTCTTTGACACAGATCAACTATGAGCTCCTCAGAGAGGCTGACCCTGTTCCCTCCTGGGAGCTTCTTTACATAATATCTTGTATGTGCATAGCCCACACAAGACTGCTTTGCATTGTTTATATCTTTCCTGTGTGACTGAGCTCCCTGAGGACAAGGATTATTTTTTGCCAATATCAAGCATAGTGCCTGGCACAAAGTAATGATAAAAATAACACCGTATGTGTGCTTAGTTACTCAGTTGTGTCCGACTGTTTGCGACCCCATGGACTGTAGCCCACCAGGCTCCTCTGTCCATGAGGATTCTCCAGGCAAGAATACTGGAGTGGGTAGCCTTTCCCTTCTCCAGGGGATCTTCCCAGCCCAGGGATCAAGCCCAGGTCTCCCGCATTGCAGGCGGATTCTTTACCATCTGAGCCACCAGGGAAGACCAAAAATAACAATAGCAACAACAGTTTACAATCATATAACATTGGTTTATAATAAAATATAAGCGTGTGTGTGTGTATATATATATATACACATATATGATAAATAACATTTATTGGATCCTTATTATGTTCTATTCATTGTTTTGATTATTAACTCAATCTACCTTTGTTGAATATTTTCCTGTTGAATTTGTGTCTGTTGAATTTTGCTATCCTATGAAGGTTATAACTCCTAGGAAATTTTTAATTCTGTAGGCCCTATCTGGACATCATCTGCATTTTAATTCTGCAAAAGCCATTCATAGACAGAAGAGTCTTAGCTCTTAGCCAGTGTCAGAGAGTTACCAAAGCTAGGATTCCGTCAATGGCAGCTTGGCTCAGCCAAAGCGCTAGCATTCAGGACAGGCCATTTGTCCCAGGAAGAAACTGAGAACAGAGAAAGTGAAAGTGTCAGATGCTCAGTTGTGTCTGACTCTTTGCGACCCAATGGACTGTAGCCCGCCAGGCTCCTCTGTCCATGGAATTCTCAAGTCAAGAATACTGGAGTGGGTAGCCATTGCCTTCTCCCGGGGATCTTCCTGACCAAGTGATTGAACCCCAGTCTCCTACATTGCGGGCAGGTTCTCTACCGTCTGAGCCACCAGGGAAGCCACAAGAACAAAGCTAGACACCCATTAGTAGTATAGTGTCCAACACACATGCTTATGCACACATACACACACACACACACTCCTCAATTCCAAGCCAAAGGGACTGAACCTGCTGACATACTTCTTTCCATTCAGAGTCTAAGGTATGTCCAAGTTCACAGAGGCAGCCACTCGTAGCCCAAGCTGTGGGTTGCTGGGTGGGAGAAACAAGTCAGGAGTTGGTGCAGACACATGTGCAGACACTGTAACTATAGAGTTTCCAACTTGGACTCAGTCTTCTTTTGCAGGGTAGGGAGGGGATCTTCCGTGTACCAACTCAACCTCTCCAAATATGCCGTCCCAGAATAGTGCAAGTAAAATAATCTGGGCAGTCCAATAAGCATTTCAAGCGGGCAGCAAATGTTTGTAGACTATTTGCTACTAACTTTCAGGAGAAAAGTGCTTTTAGAAAAATGTTCAGACTTAATTGAAAAAGCACATAGCAATCAACTTTTATTCCCAGCTGGCATAAAACTGTCTAACTGTCAGCCAAATTTGGGTTGCCTGAAGACAGACAAGTGACTAATACTAGGGCTGTGTGTGGCCAGGCCCAAGTGTATTTTCTGACCACAAAACCATGTCTGGATTCTCCTTTGTAATTACCACACAGCCTACTATAATTGTAACACTTACATTTACTTCCTGCCTTTGCCATGGAATTCAGGGTCCAAGGCTGTACCCTGAGCTAGAGTGAAGTCCTCTCTGTTGTTTGCCTAAAACCTATGAAATCATCATTGTGTGAAACGTGTGTGTGTGTGTGTGTGGCCACGTCTGTTAAATATGTAAAGTATATCCTTGTGAAAAATACTCCCACTCCTGCCTTGTTGGATGAAGCACTTCACTGATGAGATGTTTATTGAACACCTACCACTGCATGCCAAGGACATTTTATGCGTACATGCTCAGTCTCCCAGTCGTGTCCAGCTCTTTGTGACCCATGGGCTGCAGCCACCGGGCTCCTCTGTCCATGGGATTCTCCAGGCAGGAATACTGGAGTGGGTTGCTATTTCCTTCTCCAGGAAATTTCCCCAACCCAGGGATCAAACCCGTGTCTCCTGAGTCTCCTGCACTGGCTGGCAGATTCTTTACCACTGAGTCACCTGGGAAGCCCAAGGACGTTTTAGAATCTGGGAAGGCCTCCTCTGACATCGTAAGCTAAAGAAGATACCCAGACCTTCTCTACCCCGTCTCTCTGTTGTGACTGCACAGCACATCTCTGTAAGTGCTTCTTTCTTGTCTGTCTCCCTCTCTTCTTCTTTCCCCTTTCCCTGTTCTCTTCCCAGAAAGCAGGTCAGTGAACAAGACAGTCAAGTCCCTGCTTTCCTGGAAGAGAACAGGGGAGGGGGAAAGAAGAAGAGAGGGAGACAGACAAGAAAGAAGCACTTACAGAGATGTGCTGTGCAGTCACAACAGAGTGACGGGGTAGAGAAGGCCTGGGTGTCTTCTTTATCAGCTCACAATGTCAGAGACGGTCTCTCCAAAGGGATAGTATTTAAACTGACATTTTAAAATGACAGGAAGAAGTAGGACAAACAAAGATCAGAAGGAAGAACATTCCAGGCAGGTTAATACAGAAGTCGAAGATGTTCCAGAAATAGCGAAAAGACCAGTATGACCTGAGCACGATGGGCGAGAAAGGGACTGGTCCGAGGAGCTGGCAGTGCAGGCCCCTGTGAGAAGCAGGTCGGAGTGGCGGGGTGGGGTGTGGTGTGGGCGTGTAGATGGCGGTCCTTATTGGAGGAGGGCGTCTTGTTAGGAGGCTTCCGAAGAGGTCTGGGCAGGAAGCCATCGTGGTTTGGACTAAGATGTAGTAGAAATCACGAGAAAAGGTTCAGCTTTGATTTAGGGAATATAGTTTAGAACCAGTCACCAGAACTTGCCTGTGGTTTGGATGTCAGGAATGAAGGGAGAGGAATACAGTGATCAAGGATGATTCCAAACGTTTGGGCTTGGGGAACCAGGAGGGGGATGACAGACATGAGGATCCAGCTGTTCACTGAAGGTCACAGCTGGCCAACCATGAACCCACATCTTGGGGATCCAATCAGTGCCCTCACCAAGCCCCTCACCTTGCATCACTGGGGAATATTCACAGACCTTTGGAAATCCTTGCTTGTTTACTTCATTACTACTACAGCATTTTTTCTGTCTTCTCCTTTTGGTTTTTATTTTATGACATCAAAAAAATCCCATTCAAGTTACTAAATCAACCCTGATACATCCTTCGTGGGTGCTCTATAAATGTTAGTTCATACCCAGGTTTCCCTCCTCAGCACTTCGTTTGGGTGCTCTGGGCCTGGGCATGGATGTTGGGTGTGGGTCTGAGATCTGCCCATCTGATCGGAAGCTAACAGCTGGCACATATGCTTCTGACAACATGCCTTGTTTATGTACATGGAAAACACTGTGACTCATCATCTTGTCTTTCTCTTTTTAATCAGAAAAATTTTTTGAGCTCTCTTGAATAACAAGCTGATTTAATCCACTTATTTCTTTATTATAGTGCTGACATTTTCTACTTTTGCCTTGAAAATATTGTGGGGCTTCAGTTTTCTTGTCTCTACAGTGGGGATAGCAGTAGAGTTGTTGTTCATGGGTGTTTGGTGAGGATTAAGTGAAATAATGTATATAAAGTGCTGAGCACAGTAGCTGTATATAGCAGTCAATAAACTTGAGGTATTATTATTAATAAAATAATTATCTGGGGGAGGGAGGGATGGCTTCCAGAACCTACCCACTGGTTTTAGTATTCCAATTAACCACACCAAGAAAATAGAGCCATATGTTGATTTACTGCGTGACTTTGGACAAAACCTATAATATCTTTGGATCTCTTTTTTCTCAAGTAAATGAGAAAATAAGAATCAGTAACCTCAATTTAAAAACTTTTGTGATTCTAGTAGACGATCTCTATTTTTTCTCTCCAATCTTCCTTTCAGTGGGCTTATCAAAAAGTTGTGTCTTTTTGTGTAGATCAGTGTGTGTGTATGTGTGTTAGTTGCTCGGTCATGTCCAACTCTTTGCGACCCTGTGGACTGTAGCCCGCCAGGCTCCTCTGTCCATGGAATTCTCCAGGCAAGAATACTAGAGTGTGGGTTGCCATTCCCTTCTCCGACCCAGGGATCCAACCCAGGTCTCCTGCATTGCCGGCAGAGTCTTTACCATCTGAGATTAGTGTAAGTGATACTTATTGCCAGATGTGACCTTTTGTTCAGCACATTGTAGAATCCCAACGTTGATATCACTTTCTATAAATACAGATTTCGAGTGAGGAAATGTTCTAGCTCAAGAGAAGTTTAGCTCTTGAGGCTCTTTCTCTTTTTAGACTCTCAGTCCATGGGCTATTACTCACTGTTGGCATTCTTCCGCTGCCTCACTCTGTCACCTTCTTCTTTCATGATCACTGCTGTTGATAGCCACCTACAGCTTCTGAGTTCCCTGCTCAGCCTTCCCTGGTGATTGGTATTGCATCTGAGTTGTGCTTTCTTGCTTCCTCTACCTTTTGAAATTTAAAAATAGAAAGAAAAAAAAAAAGAGAACCGGCAGTCTTTCACATGTCTGAACTCTGTGATTCACTCAACAGATTTTCTGGTGAGTTCCACAGTATAGCATCTATAGTCAGAAATGTGCTATCCGTTCAGAATAAGCCCTGTAAGAAATGGACAAAGAGGTGCTTTTATTTTGACTGTCAAATGCATAATCCGAAAGGGATTGCAGCAGCCCCCGGAGGAGGCTTTGGAAAGTAAATCGAAGAATCTGAACAGCTCCCAACCCTGTCCCTTGACTTTTCTCCTTACCTGCCTAGCTTTCTTGAGCCAACCTGAAGAATCACTGGGTTGATAAGAGGACTCTTTTAAGAGTCTGACTCTTGTGCTATTAATACCAACAATAGGTCCTGAGAAGCCCAGAAACCCTTCATAGATCTTAGGAAAATTATTTCAGAAGCCCCAGCTCATATCATAGCAAGCATACTAAACTTTGGCAACCTCCACATTCAATATAATTTTATTGCTGGCAACATTTTTGAACATATTTTTATCCATACAGTTTTGGTTTGGAAAAAGTTTGGCTCCAAATAAGTGATTTGGCCTATAATTGGCTATTAATTTCTCAACAATTATCTCCACATACTTGGGAGTTATTAAATTAATACCGAAATCCAGCCTACATATTGCTTCCAAATGAAAGATTTTTGATGACCAAATCAACCGTTAATGAAGTTAACCCAACATTACATTTTGTAGAACTTTAAAACTGATTAATGTCAGTTTTTTGTAGTTATACTGTTTTAAATCCAACATGTGGTTTTCAAGGTCTCAGACATTTTTATAGCCCCTTGAAAAGCTGCTAGGCGCCAGGCACTGTACCTTTCTTTTAACCTAATGGTTAAAAGAAAATGCACCGCCCAGGAAGTCCTAAGCTCCGAGGGCGTCCCTCTTGCCTTCTTCAAGGAGTAAGAGCTGTTTGGGGGACGTTTATCTAAGAAAATACAACAAGCTGGCATATAAACAGCACTAGTCACTAAAGCAAAGAGAAACCCCCGCCAGAAAAAACAGAGTAATTGGGGGCAAAACCCCTGAGTCTCAGCCGCAAGTTCACTGGGTGACTTTGAGCAGGCGCTCTGTAGCCCTCTCCTGTCCCCAGGGGTGCTTTTCCAGCAGACACTTCATCTGGCAGAAGGGGAAGGCCAGGGACAGCAGTTCTAGGAACTAAAAGTTGTGCAGAACCATCTCGGCTTAAGAAAAGAGTTTCCGTCACACATTAAAAGGGAGGCATTTTTTAACATCTGTATTATTTTCCCAGAATGAAAGGAGGAAAGGAAGGGAGAAAGGAGAAAAGGAGGAAGGACTACACTGTCACACTTGTGTTTAAAACACTACTGATCTTTGATTTCTGTGCAAAATGACAAGTTCCCTTCTCCAAAAAGAAAGGCTTTCATGTGAGATTCTGTCAGTACCCCCATTCAAATGTCACGTATTACCCAGTTTCCCTTGGTGAAGGGCAAGGACCTTGAAAAGAACATCCATTTTAGAATCGAATACATTATATTCAAAGCCAACCGTACCATGTATTCGCTCAGCAGTTCCCAAAGTGTGGACCAGAAACCCTTTGGGAACTCGGGGAGCCTTTCGGGGTACCCATGAGGTCAACACTATCTTCATAATAATAGTAAAATGTCATGTGCCCTTTTCACCCTCTTTCTTTTCAGGAGTGAATTTTTCCCAAGGCTGCATGATTCAATATCACAACAGATTGGATGCATACACAGATATCAAAGCCCAGCTGTCTTCTATTAAGTCACATATTAAAGATATTTTCAAAAATATCTTATCTCTAACTTTTTTGTTGCCCTGGAAAATATAATTATTTTTAATTTTTTTAGATATCATTTATGTTAGCTTGTCATGGGGTTGTTATTTTTAAATGAATTAATAAATATGTATTTTAAAATTCCTCAGTCTTAATAATGTCTAACATGGCAAATCTTGATAAACATAACCCATATTTTAAAAGTGTATTGGCATCCTCAATAATTTCTAAAAGTACAGAAGGGTTCTAAGCCCAAAATTTGAGAATCCTTGTACTATCCAACAGTAATTACCATTTATTGAATGTGTCTTTGTGCCAGGAGCTGTGCAGAGCACACAGAATTCTTCACCTCTTAATCTTTGCAATAAAGTTAGAAAGTACAGAAGTTAAAAAACAAAGACCTTGCTAGCTGGAGGTCTCACAGCTGGAAGTGACAGAGATAATCAAGTCCTTCTGACTCCAAAGCCACATTCCTGATGACTGAACAGTCCTCCCCCACAGAATCGGTGACTCTGAAAAAGTTATTTTACTGCTCCAAGTTTATTTCCTTACCAAACATGGGCAGAGCCCCGCCTCCCCCTGCAGAAGACTTAATGTGCATCCCAGCACCTAGCACAGGGGTGCACACCAAACAGACCCTGAAAATCGATCAGCCTCCTTCCTCCCATCCCTTCCTGTCCTTGGCACATAAGAGCAACAAGATTCACCAGCTTCCCTTTTCCCCTCTAGATGGTCTTCAAGCAGACAGAGAGGCTGACTGCACAGAAGGAGTTGATGAAGATATGATTGTGACTCAAAGTCAGACCAACTTCATCTGCCCCATCACACAGGTACTGTTAGCACTTTGCTTCATAGAGGCAGAAAGTTCCCATTTGCTTTCTGACTTCATTTCCTGTTTGGAGTTGACGAGGGAGGAAAGGAAAGTGATGAGGATCCAGGAGTAGACCTGGGAAAGAGTTTGCAGTCCATGATGTCCTTAGGGATCTACGAGTGTATTCCTGCCCCAATGGCCAGGTGCCATTGAGGCCACTGGTCTCTGCATTTTCTGCTATGGCCCTCTGCCCTGAGAGTTACGTAGAGCCACGAGATGGGAAGGTTAAACCTTGGAAGCCCCAGGTCTAGGCAACAGCAGTGCCAAATAATTGGTGACTTGAAGAAGTTACTGGAAGCTGGTCATCATCATTCCTGAAAGCCTAATGTCTTCTTGATTACAGTTGGAAATGAAGAAACCAGTGAAAAATAAAGTGTGTGGCCACACCTACGATGAGGAAGCCATTGTTCGCATGATTGAGTCCAAGCACAAGCGGAAGAAAAAGGCCTGGTGAGTTGCTGCAGGAAGGGAAGTGGCCCTTTCCAGGGGTGGTCAGTCCCAGACGGTGTGTTCATGCTGGAGGGAAAGCTGCTTAAACCTTCCCTGAAGTCCATTCACCCGGAGGGATAGTGTAAACATGGAAGCCGGTTTTCAGGAAACACGACACATAAGGGGAAAAATTAGTAATCTGTTCGGGAAGAAGCTGAAGGAGCTTCAAACAAACCTTCAAAATACAAGTAAAGGGAGTTGGATGTAATTCTCATCATTAGATAACAGGAATTTTTATAAATTTGTGTGTGCTATGCATGCTAAGTCGCTTCAGTCACGTCCGACTCTTTTTGACGCTATGGGCCTCAGCGTGCCAGGCCCCTCTGTCCTTGGGGTTCTCCAGGCAAGAATACTGCGGTGGGTTTCCATGCCCTCCTCCAGGAGATCTTCCCGACCCAGGAATTGAACCTGTGTCTCGTACAATCTCCTGCATTGGCAGGCGAGTTCTTTACCACTAGCACCACTGGGAAGCCCTGTGTGTGCTGTAGCCTGAAAGAAATAAAGGAGAATTGTGATGCTGAGAGATTTCTTTTCCCCTTTCTATATGCCTTAATACAAAGAAGAAGGAAGGGTTTTAAAAAAAAATTTTTTTGCATTCTGCAATACATACAGATAGTTTGTTTAAAAAAGTATTAAGTCGTCATTCTAAGAATTTATATCCACTGGTCTTTTTTTTTTTGGCTGTGCCTCACGGAATGTGGGGTTCCCAGACCCTGTGCCACCTACAGTGGATGTGTGATGTCTTAACCCCTGGGCCACCAGAGAAGTCTTGCTTTCTGTTGGTCTTGATGATCAAGATTTGATTGTCCGGGAGAAACTTTCTTACCTTTAATTACGTTAATAACTTCTCAAACAGTTTAAGTAAATTCATGGATGACTTCAATGAGAAATTTTCTTTTTAATTGGGATGTTTAGAGAATCTTTTACACATATACATATATATGTGTATATATATATATATTTTTTTTTTAACCCCTTTCATACACAAACACACACACAGCTCTGTTCCTGCAATCACATAGAAGCCTGAGTTGGCTAGCCTGGCTTTGATTTGGTTGGCATTTCTCGAGCTCTTATCACAGATTTGTTGAAGGAATGGAATTGCAGGTGTGACCAATTCTCAATGGACCTTTGATAACAGTCCCTTTGATGTGTGGCTTTGCTTCTCCATCATCCAGAAATTTGCTGTTCCAGACCTAAATTGGAATTCCCCACCACTCCTCATCTGGGTGTGGACTTAGAGATAGGGCATTTGTGACTGTAGATATCTTAATGGTCATTCAGTCAAGTAATTTGCCCTATTTATTCTGGAAAACCTGCCTAATGGTTGCAAAATCGAGATTGTCTGAGTACATTTTTGTCTGTTTTGACTTTCCAGCTTACAATTGAGATGTCCCATTTCCCTAGGGAACCTTCCATTTTCCCTGTGAGTGTAATTTTCTTTGTTTTTAGACGTCTAAGCCTTCCGTGTCTTTTTTTTTTCCCCTATGTTTATTTTCTGAAAAGCAAAATTTTAATTTGTTAACATAACTGCTAAGAATAGGCCTTCCCAGATAGTTCTGTTTCACAGCTCTTCTTCCTTAAAGTTTGTGATATTCTCCTCAAATCAGATTTGAAAAGGACAGGCCCTGATAACAAAGCACATTTCTCCCAAGTCCCAGGAGGGGTGGGAGCGATTCCCAGAACAGGCTTGCACTGAAACACATCTTCTTGATTACATACTTTGACTTTCTAATGTCCTTTGCCTTTTCTGAATTGTAAATGACGTTTAGAAGCTCTTGAGTAACACCCAGCGTTTGGAAAGTGTGGGTATTTTTCTGTCATACTTTTCTATAAGTTGGATGGAGATTCCATGA
Source organism: Giraffa tippelskirchi (assembly GCF_054371585.1). Classification (NCBI taxonomy): domain Eukaryota; kingdom Metazoa; phylum Chordata; class Mammalia; order Artiodactyla; family Giraffidae; genus Giraffa; species Giraffa tippelskirchi. The sequence continues at coordinate 62,405,286 of NC_137280.1, forward strand.
ACACTGCAGAATCTCATAGCTTAGTAATAACAGTGAAGTCCAAGTGGAGGACGTCTGGGAGGTTTACAGCGAAGGTAGTATTTTTGCTGGGCCTTGAAAAATGAAAAGGATTTCAGAGAAGGGTGAAGAAGAGTCTTCCCAGCCAAGAGGCTCGCCACATTCAGAGTCTGTTCCACTTGGGGAATAGTAGATACAGGTGCAATTATTGTTTGGTAGAGGGTGATGGGAAGGAGCTCTGGGCTATAGTAAGAGGGGAGTGGTGTATGTAAATTCTCTCTATTCTGTACTCATCGCAGAGGACGTTCAATGTTATGATTTCATTAGTTTCCTAATCTGTAAATTGATGATCATAGCTGTAAATTGCCTCAGTGGTATGTTTGAAATTTGAATAAGATATACAGAAAGCACTGAAAGCACCTGTCACGTGGTAAGTAAACATTATCCCGTCCTCCTCATCTTTCTTGCCATCATTGTTCTGTAGGGTTTTGAGGGAATATGCGAGTCAACCTGGGTTTTAGGAAGTTACTCCAGTAGCAATTTAAGGGATGGATGAACAAAGGCCTGAGGTGAAGATGTCAATTAGGATGCTGTGGAAGTAGTTAAGTTATAGATCATGAGAGCTGGGATTGAGACCAGAGTCATAGGTGGATGGGCATTGAGGAGATGATTGTGGAGGTACGATGGACAGAATTCTGTAACCGAAAGCTGGAGGGAACAAGCGGAAGGATGACTGACATGCCTAAACTGGGTGTCTAGAAGGATGGTGATGTCATTAGCTAACGGAGAGGGTTTAAGAGGAACGCATTTAGGAAGGATGATAAGAGGATCATGCTAAGTTTGAGGTCCCTAGCAATACAGCCGTTTGGAAGTATCCAGGAGGTGCAGAAAATGTGGGTATTTGACCTCGGGAGAAGCTCTGAGTGAGATGTTGATCGACAGGTTACTGATACAGAAGAGTCAGACCCACACATCTGCCAGGTACAGCTCTGGACCAGATGTGACAGCCAACCAAGAGCCCCCAAGGATGGGACCTTGGCCTGGCTCTGAGCAACGTGAAGCCAGGATGCAGCTCTGCTCTGCTTACTGTTTCCCAGAGCACCTGATGGAGGCCTGCAAAAAAAGCATTCTAGCATTCTGAATGGGCAGTCAGAGGAAGAAGATTCCAACAAAGCAGTCTGAGACATAGCTGGGAGAGCTGGGAAGAGAGACTAGAGAGTTGAGCTTCACAGGAGCCAGCGGCAGGGGGGCAGGGGGGTGGGGCGGGGTTGACAGGGCCTTGAGGATGAGCTACACTGCATTTGGCAGCAGGTTGGAATCCAGGGCCTCTTCAAACCTACCCCAGAGGTTCCTGATGAATTATGAATTAGTGTCATCTCCCAGGATGCATGTCTGGGCGATGAGCACGTCTGGGTTCCCTTTGTTTAAAAATGTCCATGACAGATCTCAGTTTCTCAGTTCTTCTTCCTTGTTGGTTCCAACTCTGATTTGTTAGGAGTTCCAGGTACACTGTGTTACTAGCACTGACTCCCTTTTACTGTCCGTGAGGTCTCTTGACACATCTCTCTGCATGGGCTTAAGTCAGAATAAAACAACTGAGACTTTAGCCCTAACTAAATACTGTTAGTTAAAATAGTTTCCTAAAGCAGATCTCTGAATAGTCAGTCTGTTTATTATCTTACTAATAAAACTGCCTTATGATTTTCACATGAATAAGATACTTCCAGTTATCCATAGTCATTTCTTTGCTTTCTGGTTTAAGAACAGAGACTATATTAGCAAACAGTCACATTTAAGAGCGTGGAGAGGACAGTTAGGTTGAACAGAAGTGTGTCGTTGAATAGCAGAACTCCAGCAATGTGCTTAGAGGCCCTATTTTAACCATGAACTAACCATTGACCTCTCAGAGTCTCAGTTTCTTCATCTGTAAAATGAAAAGAGCAAATCTCACAGTATTTCAGGATCAAAGGAACAGTGGGGAATTCCAGTCTAGGTCTGCACCAGCAAATTTCTTGGCAGTGGAGAAGCAAACCACTTAGAAGAAAGCTCTTTTTTGGCCTACAGAGCGCTAAACAAATAGCAGCCGGGTTACCGAGGTCGAGACTATTCATGTTTGTATTACTTACCTCACTGCTTAGTGACACATCATTTCAGACGCAGAGGATGGAGGCTCGAGTTACCCTCTCAGTTTAGGTATGATGAGAATCCATCCTGCTCAGATTTCCAAACCTGCTTTCTAGAGCTGGGTGGACACTGGAATGCTAGGGGCCGAAATCCAGGAGCTCGTAAGACCCAGAATCCTGTACATTTATGCTGATGCTGAGGCCAAGGTTCCCCACAGCCTCTGGGACCCCTGAGACCCAGGTCCCTTTGTTCAGTAGACGCACGCTTGCCCGCTGCTGCGCTGGAATGTTCTGCCCTGTCAGTGACCCAAGTTCAGGACCCAGCGTCTCCTCCCAGGCCTGTAGGCTTGACTCCTGCACAGTGATGACTCGAGGGCTTAAGACTGGTGTGGCCACACCTATCTAGCTCACCAGGATGTCGTAGGGATGAATGCACTAATGCTTATAGAGTGTTCTTTCTCCAGAGGAGGAGCGCCCTGATTCAGTATCATGTCATTATGAACCTTATCTTTTCCTTTTCAGTTTAGAAACTGGTGTGTGTTTATTTGAGATGGGGTGAGAAACAAGGTTCTCCTGCATCAACCTCTCCTCCAGGAAGCCTTCCCAGAACCCTCATTCTTGCTGCACAAAGTGCCCTGTCCCTTTGCTCCCACAGCATCTCTGCATCGTGGCGTGTTGGCCTCCCACCAGCAACTGTAGGTGGGGCTGGCTCTTCTCCACAAGGTTCTTGAGAACAGAAATAGTGTCCTAGAGCAGGAACCGGCTTACTGAGCACCTAAGTAAATTCCTGGACCCTTGTCATACATCGTCCCACTCATTTCTCACGACAGCCCTATATGCTCCACCTTCCTAGAGGAAGAACCTGAGGCCCATTACTGATGTCACTTGCCCAGAGTGTCACAGCCAGGAGGCTGGAGCCCAGCTCTCATTTACTCTTGAGCCTATATTTGTGTCTCTAGGCTGTCTGGCTCCCCTCAAGAGGGTTTTTGGATTAATGCCTCTGTCCCCCGAGTTAATCCCCTAAGTGAGCTCAGACCTGTTTGTCTGACACGGGTAGCCCTAGGATGATGTGCAGCCGGCTCTGCAGCTGCGCCATGTGGTTAATCCCATCACACATTCTCAGAATGCTCTCATTTACTGACTAAAACCACTGATGTCATCAGGAAGTCCTCCCCACCTCACTCTCCACTTCCCTAAAACAGCTTATTCACTGTCTGGCTATTGGTGTTAAAGACTTTGTCCTGGGGAGGGGAGGTGGGGGGAGGGGGGAGGGGGGCTCCAGCTAGCCAGGGCAGTCAGAGCAGATGATCAGCCGGGTTGATAAGCATCAGCTTGAGGGTCATCTCAGCCACTGAGTTCAAGCTGCATCTCCATGTTGCAGAAGGTCAAGTGGTGAGAAATGCCTTTTCCAAAGCATCTTTTCATAATCTCAGTTTATTGACTTTCATACTGAAAGAAAGAACTCACTCTGAGACCTCGGGGTGTTTTAAATCAGTGTAAAGCTCTTCTCAAGCACCTCCAAGCCATCCCCTGACACAAAGCCAAGTCATCATACCTGGCCCAGTCACCCCATCCTCTTTCACGTGGACACCTTTCTAGCCTCACATTTTAACACAAGTACCTGACCATACAGGACACATTTCAGTAAATATAAATATTGTTAGCAAGTGTATTATTCATTACATTGATTCATGCTCCTCTCATAGAAAGATGCCTTGGTCCAGAAATCAAGACCAAGAAAAAGTTTCTCTTCTGTGTTACACGGTTGAGCTCTCTACTGCTGGACAGATTAGACTTCCCATGATCAGCTTTGTTCCCCTTCTGGTTTATAGCTTTTGTCTTGTTTTTGTTATTTTTGATCTCTGCTTTTTGGAGGGTTGTCTCAGATCACTGAGCCAGAGCTCTGTGTGGGGCAGGAACCTGTATTTGTATTTTACAGCTGGATGCTTCGAACCCTTCATAGGGCCACTCACATAAGAGGGTCAAATGAATGCATGAATGTGCACATGTCTGTGTTGGAGGTATGCAAGCTATAGGCAGTGAAGGGAATGAACGCTACTGAGCACTGTGTTGCCTGGAGCCCTCTGAAGCTGGGATTCTGCACCTTCTGTAAATCTGAGGGTGCAGAGGCTCCAAAAGTCAAAGCGAGCTGCCGGTGGTCTCATAACAAGTGAGTAGGCAGTGGAGACCTAGGTCAGCTTTGACTCCAAAACTGGGCGCTCTACTCTACCCAAGTCTGGTTCATGTTGAGAAGAAATCAGGTGACTTCATCCAGCCCACTGCCTTCAGAGGACACCACATCTAAACAGAACCATGACTCACCCACTGATTTCTTCAGCCACAGCTCTTCCCCTGAGTCCCCACGGCCCACTCAGCCTCTCCACTCAGAGGACTGGTGGGCATTTCAGAGAGAATATGGAGCAAACAGGACTCCTGCCTGATTCCATCCCAACCTAGTTTTCCAGTTGTTTCCAAGGAGATAAAGGGTACCACCAAGGCCCTTCAGCTCGGGCCAAACTCTGAACAAAGCTCAGCTCTTTGCTTTACCCTCCACATTGGGTCCGTCAGCAAGCCCCCTGGGTTCTACTTCTGGCTGTATCCAGAAGCTGCACCCTCATCCAAGCTGCCCTTTCTCTCCTGGCTGCTGCATGACCCCCTCACTCTCCTGCTTCCCCTCCGCCTGTGTCCACATTAAACAGCCAGAGTCATGTTTTCTAAATGTAAGCTAAATTTCATCCCACCCCTATCTCAACCCCTCCAGGGTTTTCATATTTAAAATAAAATCCAAAGTCCCACACACTTCCAGTCAAATCTCCAAATGCTGTCCCTCTTGCCCTGGGCATTCCAGCCACATTGACATTGCTCTTATACCAAGCAGCTGCCTCCTCAACTTCTACACATGCCGCTGCCCCAACCCCGGCCACATGCAGCCTTTGTTCTATTAATAGATAAACCCTCCCCAGCGAGCCATGCCTGACCTCTGCTAGATAAGCCCCTCAGCTCACACTCTTTCCCTTGACCCTGCTTTTTTAGCCATTGTGACACTTAAAGACGCTATGCAGTGGGTTAGCAATGGTTTCTCTCCCCCACTGGAAAGTGAGTGCCGTGAAGTGGGCATTGCCCTGCCCCCAGTGCTGGACAGACCCTGGCTCAGGTGAACACTCAGTGAACCAGTGAATGAGTGCACATCAGTCCTGATTTTTTTAATGTGCCCCCTTTTTGGTAAAATGTCCTCACTTAAATACAACTCAGCCATAAAAAAGAATGAAATTTTGCCATTTGCAGCAACATGGATGGACTTAGAGGGTAATTCTGCTAAGAGAAATTAGTCAGACAGAGAAAGACAAACACTGTATGATATCATTCATCTGTGGAATCTAAAAATACAACAAACTAGTGAATAAAACAAAAAAGAAGCAAACTCACAGAGAGGACAGACCAGTGGTTACCAGCTGTGGGGGCTGGCATGATAGGGGTTGGAGGGAAAAAGGCGGGGAGGAGGGGTTATTATGAGATTATGAGAAATCATCTGTGTGAAACTTTTGACAATTGTAAAACCCTATAGAATTGAAAGAATTTTTCATTCAGTTTTTTTTTTAAGTGTGCTCTTACATTCTTGCACGGAGAGAAGTTGATTCTGAAGGCATTAAGGTGAAGCGGCCTGACTTGATTTTCTCATCTCTCACAGTTGCCCGAAAATCGGCTGTAGCCACACAGACATGAGAATGTCTGACCTCATCCAGGATGAGGCGCTGAGAAGAGCGATTGAGAGCCACAAGAAGAGACGTCGCCAGTCCAACTAGGAAACCCCCTGCCTGCAGGGGACTCCGCAGCCTACCTCCTACCCCAGCCATCCACAGAGAGTGATGCTTGTCAAAGCACTTCGACTGGCTGCATAGCATACTTTGGGGTAAATTTGAAGGTTTTAGTGTATTTGAAAGCATTTTTCTATGTTCCAATAAACATTCAAGTCTATTATATTGTTTATTTTTAAGTGTTCTGTAATTTTAAATAAAACTTTGATTATCTGTGTGTGTCCTATGGGTGTGCCTCCTGAGGTGTAAATGGTTCCAGTGGTATAGGCTGGGTTCCAGTGGTATAGGTGGGCTTCTCTATTTCTAATCCTTCAGACTTTTTAATTATAGTTTTAACAAACAAGCAAACAAAAAAGTTTTTTGCAAGGGATGTTTGAAATGGAAACACATAAAAACACCCCAATTGCAAGTACTTTCTATCAGGATAGTAAAGAATAGCATGAAGGTATAAAACAAAGCCAGTTTCCTTACCTGTATTTACTTTGTGTATTGACAGTTCCAAATATGTAAATGCTCTTATTTGTGATTCTGATGAGCACAGACTGCCCCAGTAGCTGGCTTATCAGTGCGATGATAAGTGATGCCATAATGGAAACTTTGCTGCAGCCTTTTGAGAGCCTAAAGCGTTGTCAGAAGCAACCACATCCTGGCTGTTCTCTGCCTTGCTCCGCGGCTTTCATAAGTGCCTTTGGCCCCCTGAGCTTGGGGGTCTTCAACCACAAAATAAAGATATTAAATAAGATGTTCTCTGCCATCCCTTCAGCCCTGAAAGTCTGTAGACTTAATGACCAGCAGGGTCTTTAAATTGAGTATCATTGATTATGTTCTATTTATATGAAAAGTACTAATCTATTCATAGTGGAGGGACAGGGAAACCTGGCATGTTGCAGTCTGTGGGGTCTCAAAGAGTCAGATGCGACTTGGCAACTGAACAACAGCAGCCTTTTATCAACTAGAATAATAAACGAAACCCAACGAAGCACGCCCTGACTACACTAGAAAACCCAGAGAGCTAACAGTGGCTAGCATTTATTGAGCACATACTGTGTACCAGGTGCTATTTCAAGCACTTCACATATATAAAAATATTAACTCATACATTTCTCAGCCTGATGAGAGATACAGTTATTATTCCCACTTTACAAATAAGTAAAATGAGGCACAGAAATGAAGCGACCTGTGGAAAATAATAGTAAGTGACTGAGCTGGGATGGTTCAGTCATCTGGGTCCAGGATCTGGATTCTTCGTGGTTTTTTCCCTTTTAAGTTATTGGCTGTGCTCTGTCTTTGTTGCTGGCTTTTCTCTAGTTGCAGCGAGCGGGGGACTACCTCTCATTGTGGTGGCTTCTCTTGTAGAGCGCAGGCTTCAGCAGTTGTGGCACATGGGCTTAGTTGCTCCACAGTATGTAGGATTTTCCTGGATCAGGGATCGAACCCACTGGTGGATTCTTTACCACTGAGCTTCCAGAAGCTCGGAATTCTTAATTACATTCTCTCCTCCTCCCTATTGATTTATTTAGGTTCTAAAAATATACTCCAAGTCCACATTTAAAAATGAAACCTTTTAAAACTAAAAAGAAAAGATAAAAATGAAACTTTTGTAAATAAACAAGATACATGCATTTGTGAAAAAAAAAATTCACTAAAATGCAGGTCATAACTGGATTTGACATCTAATAGGCAGTAACGGCCATGAAATAACATGTTTGAATTTCAAAGCATAGTCCAAAATGGCAGAATTAATTTTGGAAACACTCATGGAATTCGGAAAGGAGTATGACATTCAGTTGTCTACAAACTAAGTAATTTTGAGTTTCTTAGATGCTTTATCTGAATCAGACTTCCTGAGGAAATGATGATGTTTCAGCCAGAACAAACATACTTCTGGTGGAATGTGGTTCTTTTGTGAAATAATTTGTTTCCTAAACAGATAGAGACAAGCATGAAGTGTTTGCCTAAGGTTCAATTTGCATTTTCCCCAACTCTTTCTAAAGAGATTTCCAGAAAATTGGTGTAGACATTTATACCAATTAGAAAAATGCAAACACCATACTGCTATGGAAAAGTATTTGTATCCTGTAACATTTTTTCCTTCTTTATTCTTCAGAAACATATATACTTGTCCAGCCAATTAACGAATATGAAGTTTTGTATATAAAACTTGTTTTTATCTTTCACCACTTGGTTGTCATGATCAATCTGGTATATTTGTTAAATTTCCTTTATAAGAATTTTCCCAAAAAGCGAAGCCTTTTCTTCAAATGAAATTTTATTTGTCTTATTGAGAAACCTATATACAAAAAATGAAAGGGGAGCAAACAGATGGTGGGGGTTCCATCACTTTTTCCTAGAGGACCCCAGTCTTTTTTTTTTTCACTACTGTATTTATTTTATTTTTGGCTGCTCTGAGTCTTTGTGGCTGCCTTTTTTTCTTTCTTTTTTGTATATTTTGGCCACACTGCCAGGCAAATGGGATCTTAGTTCCCAGACCATGGATTGAACCGGTGCCCCTGTATTGGAAGTGCAGAGTTTTAGAGAAGTCCCAGGAGCCCTAGCCTAATCTGAGATCACCCAAGAGCCCATGAGTAGCATTTGAAAACTGCACCAGACATTGTAGTGAAATCATTTTATATATGACTGGTTTAGGACTTGGACAATTGTGTGAACATGGCATTTAAAAAAAAGTGCTAGTTCCTTTAAGAAATTTCCAATTGAGTAAGTTTAAAACATGACCACAAGCCCCAAACAATAAGATAATTTCTCACTCACCATATATAGAACTTCAAACATGGAGCGTCCAGCCCGAGGCGACTCCTGCACTGCTCCCAGCTGAAGTTTCCTGTAAGGAGAGAGAAATTGCAGGGCTCAGGGGAACTGAAGGCCTCCGGGAACTGATGGCTGGCCACACACCAGGCTCAGGGCTAAGTGCTTTAAACATATCACTTAACTGAATCCTCCCTGTAACCCTGGAGGGAAGTGTTATCACCCCATTTTACAGATGAGGAAACTAAGGCTCGGAGTCAGTAAGTCATTAGCCTGAGGTCACTGGCTTGTGAGTGGTGCTGGTAGAGCTTATACTGGGACATAACCAAGAGTGCAGAGGGAGCACTCCGACCCACTAAGCTCCCTGCCCCAGGGATTTGGAGGATGTCCGAATGATCAGCGGACCTGCATTTCCATCCCACCTAACTTAAATCTACTCCTGAGACCACTGTGTCCCAGGTGTGTCCCATTTTCCAGGAGTTGGTGCATTTTGCATAGCCCAGTGCTTCTCCCTTCCCTCTACAAACACACCTCACCAAGTCCAGGCCTTCCCTCCTGGCTTCCACTTAGACTGGTCTCCCACCTCGCATCTGCCGCCTCCCATGTTGATCTACAAGAATGCTGATTGGATAATCCTACATCCTTTCCTACCAAGTGAACTTTAGGCCAGGCATTCAGGATTCTACCATAGTCCAGCCCCACTCTTATCTCCCCAGCTTCAGTTCACCTGCTCTCTTTATGGCAGGGTTTCTTCCAGAAGTAATGGCATATTCCTGACCAGCACATACAGTTGACCTTGGGCAAGTCGCTTTACTGCTCCGGGCCTCTGGTATGTCACATCTAAAAGATTTGGACTTCTCCCCAGGGTTTCTTTAAGATTCTTAAGATTCCTATTTGATGAGTCGGTCCTATGCAAAGTCTATGGCCCTTTAAAAGGAAAACAAGCTGACTTTGAAATTAGAATATATTTGAACCCAATGTGTATATTGCATCTTTAAGTATTTATTCAAGAAATGCTTTTTAAGGCACTTTGTGACGTGTCTTGTGTTAGTCTCTTTGGATATAAAAAGTCCTGAGAGGGTTTCTTGTTCAGTTGGGCTAGACAGATATGTACAAAAATAAACTCCATAAAAGGTTATATAAATGCCATGTCTAGGGGACAGTAGGGACAAAGAGAGGAAATACAGGAAAATTATTAAGTAAAAATTGAGTTTTGGTAAAGCAGGTAACAAAATTCAAAACAAGTTTATCAAAAGCCTGTGAAACCTTCCGGCTGGGAGATGGGGTGAGGGTAAATCCTGCGTGTGGATTACCCTGAGGTACGGGAAATCTGCTATGTGGTGGAAATGTGCCTTCAAGATCATGGGAAACGATGGAGGGGGTTAACTGTTCTGAAAAGAAGGCAGTTGAGTCTGACTGGGGACAGGAATTCTCATACATTGCTTGTGGAAATGCAAATTGCTGCAGTCATTGAAAAGTCTGGCTTTAAAAAAAAAAAAAGGTTAAACATGAATTTACCACACAACCCATTAATCCAGTCCTAGGGATCCACCCCAAAGAAGTCAAAAACTATGTTCACACAAGTCTTGTGTATGAATATTCACAAGCAACATGCTTTATAATAGCAAAAAAGTGGAAGTGATCTGTATGTCCAGCTGGTGAATGGCTAAACAGGAGCCGTGGAGCCATACAAAGAAATACTACTTGTGATAAAAGGGAATAAAGTATCAATGCTTGGAACGTGGTTGAACAGGACCCAGTCACAAAGATCGAATAGTGTGTGAATCCACTTACATAAAATGTCCAGAAAAGACAGCTCTGTAAGGACAGAAAGGAGGCTGGAGGTGAGAATGGAATTGCTTTGGAGTGAAGGAAACATTTTGAAACTGGATTGTGGGGACTTCCCGGGTGGTCCAGTGGCTGAGACTCCGAGCTCCCAATGCAGGGGGCCTGGGTTCCATCTCTGGTCAGGGAAGTAGATTCTGCATGCCCCATGCCCTCTTCCAGGGGATCTTCCCGACCCAGGAATCGAACCCGCATCTCTTAGGTCTTCTGCATTGGCAGACAGGTGCTTTACCACCAGCGCCACCTGTGAAGCCCCAACCAAGACCCAGCGAGGTCAAATAAATCAATAAATAAGTTTTTAAAAAATTGTCATGTGATGAGGGTTGCACAGCTCTAGACTTACTAAGTCACTGAATCAGCACTTAAAATGGTGTATTTTATGATGTATAAATGATTAAATAAACTGAAGAGGGGATTGGTTTACAGGAGATGGAGAAGAGGGCTTTCTTCCTGGTTATATGAAATGACTGGGCAGCTAGAACAGCTACTGGGAACACCAGCTCAGCTAAGAACCACATGTCTATCAATAGTCTAGGAAGCATTTTTGAATCTCAAAGGTTAGAGTGAAATAAAAATAAAAAGTGTTCTATTCAAAGCCTCATGGAATCCAAGATTAAAAGAAGCAATGCTTAAAGGAAAAAAAATCTGTTAAGGGTTAATGAGAAGATAAGATTAAACAATGATTGATAACAAAAAGGAACTTGATTTTATCTGTCTCTATGCCTGAATCTCCCAATTATAGATTCATTTTATCCACAGTGATCACTCATAGTAATCAATAGTTCTAATGAGCTACTTTTTTAAAATATTTTTTAAGTATAATGGAGTGAAAACCCAGGCTAGTTCTTTCCTCTGTTCATCCTGCCATTGGGGAGGATGAAATTCAGTCTGTAAAGACGACCCCCTATAAGCATTCAGAGGGTGGCAGAATGATCCAAACGTATAACAAGATAAAAATTTATGGCCACAAAAAGGAACATTTAGTGGGTAGGTTTTTTTTTTTTTCATGAACAAATACAGAATTTGTTTTAAAACTAAAAGGAAAAGCAAGATATACTTATGAAAGGAAGCAGCCCAAGGACCATCCTCTGTCATAACCAGAATACAAACCAGAAGTGCAGTGCTGTTAAAAAAGAAGTCAGAAGGCCGCTGGGATGTACAGGAAAAGCTGTCTGTCATTCAGAGTTTCAGGGAAGACTGGCCATCACATTTTGCATGGGACCCTGAGCTGGTTACGGTCACCACAGTTCACAAGGAATTTGGAGACCCTGATGAATCCACAGAACAGCACAAACAAGGCCCAGGATAATGAAACATAGAAGCTGTGCTGGAAGGTGTTGGGATGTTTTTGCCCACAGAGAGGAAAAAACAACAAATAAATTGAGGCCTCTGTTTTATACAAAACATGGGATTTTTTAAAGAATTGCAAGGCAATCAACAACTCTATGAGAGGGCCTGTTAAAGGTTCTCTGATACTCAGAAGAAAAACTTAACTGTTAGCATCCCAGCAAAAGAGCTCTTACTCAGGAAATCATGGATGCCCCAGGAGACAGTGAATAAAATTCAGAAGGTATATGAATTAGTATGGGAAGAAAAATGACATCTTTACTTTTACTGACCTCTAATAGGAATTTAAGGTTTTCTACAATCTTAATGTAGGCAATGAACTCCAGTAGAATTATCAGTATCTGTAACTTCATCACCAATAAAAATGATGTTTTCACATAACGTTCCTGTTGCCAACAAGATGAATTTACATGTCTCTCTTCTCTTAAAATATAGTAATTAATCTGCTTCTATCAATAATGGACTAACAGAAGTTGGATTTAACTCCCTCTTTTAATAATTAAGGCTTTCCAGGTGGCTCAGTGGTAGATAATCCACGTGCAATGCAGGAGACCTGGAATCGGTCCCTGGGTCTGAAAGATCCCCTGGAGGAGGAAATGACAACCCATTCCAGTACTGTTGTCTGGAGAATCCCATGGACAGAGGAGCCTGGCAGGTTACAGTCCGTGGGCGCAAAGAGTTGGGCATGACTGGGTGACTAACACTTTCACTTTTCACTTTAACAGTTAAAAATCTGGACAATATATGGATGAAATCATGGTTTTCAGACATTGGATACTGCTCTTGCTTCTTGCCTGAAGAGTTCCCAGGCCACTGTCAGGGGAGAAAGATCTAGGTGGAGCCTGGAGGTCTGTCTGAGTTGAGGAGACAGAGTTGAAAATCAGGGGGGTGGAGTAGCTAGAGTCTGCAGAGCGGAGAGCTGCTCAGAGGTTGAGCTCTGAGACCTACAGAGGGTCCCCCTGCAGTCTCCAGCTGAGTCATCATCAGCTCATGCCTGTGAGGAAACTACCTGAGGCTGGGAAAAAACCTCCCAGAGGATCAGTGGGAATGAAAACCAGAGCTCACATAGGCCCCAGAATGTTCCTTCTCCAACCAGCCAGAGTAGGGCAAAGTTAGCCCTGGACCAAAGGATGCCTTCATCCTGCTTAGCAGTGTTTATAAGCATGCCTCACAAGCAAGGGTAGGCAACTTTTTGTGTGAAGGGCCAGACAGTAGTCTCAGCTTTGCAGATCATTTGGTTTCTGTTGCAATCACTCAACTCTACCACGGTAACACGAAAGCAGCCACGTTTGGTATGGAAATGAATGTTAGTGGCTGTGTGCCAATAAAACTTTATATCCATGTTCAGTGTGGAAATGAATGCTAGTGGCTGAGTGCCAATAAAACTTTATTTACTAATGCTGAAAATTTAATAAAATTTTCACAGGCCACAAAATATTATTCTTTTGATTTTTTTCAACCATTTCAAAATGGAAAAGCCATTCTTAGCTCATGAGCCATACAAAAACAGACAAGAGACCAGATTTGGTCTCTAGGCTGTAGTTTGCTGACATCTGATCCAAAAGATTGAACCGTCTCTAATTAACTGTGTCCCAGAACAAGACTCAAAGATATTTAAAAGAATATGAAAGAAATTAAGAAGCCAGCACCCAACAATGTCAAATTCAAAATGTCTGATATCCAATGAAAAAGTTCCAGGCATACAAGGAGGCAGAAAAATATGATCCATAACAAGGAGAGAAATTATTTAATTGAAAGAGACTCAGAAATGATACAGATGGTAGAATTAGTAGACAAGGACGTTAAAACAGCAATTGAAAATGTATTCCATGTGTTTAAAAAGGTAAAGGAAAGGACAAAATGTTGTGGGGAGACATGGGAGATAGAAAAAGTACTAAATCAAATTCCTAGAAGTAAAGAATATATCTGCAATGAAAATACACTGGGTGGGATTAATAGCAGTTTAGATACTGTAGTAGAAAAGACTAGTGGGGCTGAAGATATAGCAATACAGACAACTCAGTGGAAGCACAGGGAGAAAACAGAAAAGGCATCAGTGAGCTGAGGGGACAGCGTCAAGCAGCCTAACACACGTGTATTTGGAGCCCCAAAGAAAGGAAAGCAGATAGGAAGGAAACAGAAAAAGTTTCTGAAAAAATAAAATACAGTATCTACTAAATCTGCTGTTAGATATCATTTACTGTGTTAAAAGAGAACCATATCAAGTAGATCACAATTTTTTTTTTGGTCTCACTGGGTCTTCATTGCTGCACTGGGCTTTCTCTAATTGTGGCGAGCGGGGGCTACTCTCTAGTTATGGTGCGCAGGCTTCTCATTGCAGTGGCTTCTCTCGCGGAGCACGGGCTCTAGGCGCACAAGCTTCAGTAGTTATGGCGCACAGACTCAGTTGCTCCACGACATGTGGAATCCTCCTGGACCAGGGATCAAACCCTGTCCTCTGCATTGGCAGGTGAATTCCCATCCTCAGTAACACAAGGAAAGTCCACAAATTCAGTTTTTAAATGGCTCCATAACTATATTTCCTGGAGAAGGAAATGGCAACCCACTCCAGTATTCTTGCCTGGAGAATCCTATGGACAGAGGAGCCTGGTGGACTACAGTCCATGGGATCACAAAGAGTCAGACACGCTGAGTGACTAACACTTTAACTATATTTCAATACAATTGGTTTCCTCTGTAATCTTATGCTTTTAAAAGCATTGTTCTGAACAGGGGTGGAATATTTCACTCAACCACCCAGGAGCCCAGGGCCCAGTGAAGGTGTACAGCCCTGCGGGCAATTGTACTCTACTCTGTTGCGGGCCCCTCCCACGGTTCTGGGGCATCCTCTGGCCGCGTCTGCTGTATTCCACATCCCCAGCCCCTAACACAGAGCCTTGTCACCTCACAGATGCTCACTGATTAGTAAAGAGGGCATGGGGGAAAAAATGAATACTCTCTATGTCCTTGGAATATTAAGTAAGAAATATGCATAAGTTAATGCAGATAAAAGTTTCTCCCAGACTCATGAGAGTTAGCGTCTGTCAGAGTTCATCTGACACATTTCACATACATTATCCCCATTAACCCTCCCAACTGCCTTGGATTCAGATAAGGAGATTGATGACCAACGATATAATTGTTTCCCAGGTCTCTGAGCTTGTGAGTGAAGGGATCAGGGTTGGGACCAGAGCCTCCAAAGCACATTCTCCGATGTCGTGGCTGTGGATTGACAGGAGAGAACTGCTGGGTGAAGGAAGACCCAATCCTGGGACAAACCAGGAAGCCGGTGTGTGAAGTTCCTGAGGAAACTAGATCCTCTCAGATGGAGTGCCCAGATTCTTCTAACGCTTGGGTCTAACGCCTTTTTATTAAGGAGAAGCCAACCATGGGCCCTTCAGGAGGGATGGTGGGTGGTGAGGAATCAGATACCATGAGAGGAGGTCCCAGCTCTTGGGCCTGCCTCAGCTTCTCACAAGATCTTCAACTTCCCTTCCAAGGATCCCTCAGGGCCTCTTTCTTGATTCTGTTGATGAGCAGTAGAGGATGGAGTCTTGGGAAGCTGTGTTTGTTTTAGACAACACCTCACTGTCACACAGCTTCAGAAGCGCACCCAGTTCTTGCCACCCAAATCTACTTCTGTCTAAGACAAGTAAGGGTTTTCCTATCTGCTATCCTTCACCCAATATGAAAAATAAGTTCCTACATCACTGAAATGAGTCTTCCACTAGATGTAGAAGTAATACTATGAATACATAATTCAAAGTTGGTTGGAATACAACACAGCAAAAGTGTGGAAACTTCTCGGAACAGAGGGTCAAGCTTCAGCACCCCTGGGTGTCAGGGATGGCGGTGAGAGTTCCCTGGCACTTTATCTCATGCTATCCTGCCGCACTGGGTACCTTCTACCTTGTGACTTATTCTAGTGTCTTATCTGCCTCTCTTGACTGGGTTCTGAGGGTGGACTCCACATCTGAACCATGTGTAGTCCCCAAGCTTTAAGGTTTTTCCAAATGAGGTCCAGGAACATCTTTATCCAAGGATCTGAAGAGCTTGTTAAAAATGGAGATGGCGACTGAGTCAGAATCCTGGGAGGCAGGTCCAGGAATCTTCGTTTTTACAAGTTCTCCAGCTGATTGTGATTCACACTCCTTGTGAGGACAAGAGGCACCTGACATACAAGGAAAGACCCAAATGAAATCATGTTGGATTAATAAAGCCAAACAGAGCGACGTGTGTATACACACTGGAGTTATAGCTATCTAAACATCATACTTTTATGTCAAACACTCAAAAGAGTGAGAGAGAGGGTTAGTCGCTCAGTCGTGTCCGACTCTTTGCGACCCCATGGACTATAGTCCCCCAAGCTCCTCTGTCCATGGAATTCTCCAGGCAAGAATACTGGAGTGGGTTGCTATGCCCTCCTCCAGAGGATCTTCCCAACCCAGGGATAGAACCTGGGTCTCCTGCACTGCAGGCAGATTCTTTACCCTCTGAGCCATGTGGGCAGAAGATCATAGGTAAATACAAAGAGTTGTATGTATTTTTCTTTCTTTTTTTTTTTTCAAATATCATCTACTGAGGTGAAGGCCTGGTGACCTGCTTCATCCCAATTCCATGTGTCACACCTTCCCAGCCATTTCAGATTTCACTACGAAGACTCCTTTATTTTTTTTTTTTGGCTGTACTGGGTCTTCGTTGCTGCACGGGCTTTTCTCTAGTTGCTGTGCATGAGCTTTTCATTGCAGTAGCTTCTCTTGTGGAGCACAGGCTTTTGGGTGCATGGGCTTCAGTAGTTGTGGCACTTGGGCTCAGTAGTTGTAGCTCCCGGGCTCTAGAGCATGGGCTCAATAGTTTCGGTGCAGGGGCTTAGTTGCTCCGTGGCATGTGGGATCTTCCCGGATCAGGCATTTAACCTGTATCTCCTGCACTGGCAGGCGGATTCCTTACCACTGAGACACCAGGGAAGCCCTACACAGACTATTTTTAATTGCCCTACTTGGTGGCATCTGTTCATCTCTATCCCCTAGGGCTCCATATATGGTAAAGTCTCAATTAAAACAAACCAAAAGAAACAAAAAATCCTCCTACTCACTCTTTGTTACCAGTCTAATTTTCATTCAAACTGAAAGTTTGGAAATGGACTAAGGTCATTCCAGAGAAAGAAATCTCTGTCCATCCTCAGCTGGATTTCAGCTTGGTCCATATTTTTGGCATGAATAGTGGATTCTCCAGGAAAGTAGTAGTGTTTTCCAAACTCCAGTTGTTCTAACTTCTCCATTAGGGTTTTGCTATCTCCTCATAACCTGGATTATCATTTGCATAAGTTTTAACCAAGTCACTTTAAAAAAAATATGCAGCCTCCTCCTAAGCAATAATATATATGAAATTGCAGTTTGATGTGCTGTGTATATTTTAAAATGTATTAAAATAAATATGTAATTCTTGAAGTAAAAGAAATAGGTGTCTTGAAGCATCTATAATTATCCTGAGGGGCTCCCTGGGAAATTCTTGCACAGAGCAGGGCAAGGGGTCCATGCCAGGGCCCAGAGCCTTCCCACAGTCACCCAAGACCTCCTAAGAACCTTCTTTCACTGGCTGCCAGTGCTGAAATCAAATCCCTTGACAGGCCATTGACACCAGCATGAAGCTCTGGCAATTAATCATGGAACCGTACCGGCCAGCCCACCCACCCACCGCGGTTCGGATTTCAGCAGGGACTGCAGAATGGAGGGCAAGGACCAAGGCCGCGCTGACCCATGGATCTGAGTGTCACGTGAGAAATGTGAGCCCGGGGAACAGGGCTTTCTGGGCCCCCAGGGCTGCCTGGCCTGGTTCACGCTCCCAGCTTACTCGCTGTTCCATCTGTTTCCTGGAGGCAGGTGACATCCCCGCCAGCCATGGGAGCTTGGTAGGGAGAAGCCAGCTCCTGGTGCCCTAGAGCACTTGTATTCCACAAATCTGTTTTTCCTGCAGGTCTGTGTTTGACTTGGAGGCAGTGTCCTGCATCTCACCACGTGTCAGAGGTGACTGTTTGATGCCAGCAAAAGAAAACAAGCTTCACGCCCCACGGAGCTAAAGGTGAGGCGACAGCTGGCTGATAGTTGATGATTCACCCAGGTGGACGCTGAACCAGAGGCCTGAAAGGAACTGCCACCCAGGGCCCGTTTCAAGTCACAGATGAGAAGCCCCGTTTGGCTGCCCCCAGAGCAATGAAGGATTGCAACACGTTTTTTCGCTAACCTCAGCTCTGCAGGGCCGGGCACTCGGGAGTGAGGTTTAGGGAAGTCAAGCGTCCTTCAGTGTTTTTCCCAGAACAGCTGAGCTTGTCAGAAGACGCCAGTTCCAATTTCACTCTCTTTCTCACTAGCTCTGTGACCTCAGGTGACTCCGTGAAGTCCACTGTGTCTTGGTGGCTCCACCTGTGAGGAGGAGGTTTTTACTCTCTGCTCTTGGGGCTGGCTGTCCAGAGTCAGTGGCACAGCCCATGTAGGAGCAATTAAGCGATAATGGCAAAAGCCTGGCTGGATGCTGCTTGGGGAGCCTGGATGCCTGCCTCAACCTCTGTTCCTGCTTTCAAGATAGTTTGAATGCGTGTGAATGTATGAAAATTAAATAATGCAAAATACCAAGCAAATTTACAGTGGGTTGTCTGGGGGCTTGGACTGGGGAGAGATACCAGGTTTGGTGTAGTTCATTTTTCTAAAATACACTTTCCTGGCTTCCCTGGTGGTCCAGTGGTTAAGAATCCATCTTGCCATGCAGAGGACACCGGTTCCATCCCTTGTCTGGCAGGAAACCCATCTGCCTTGGAGCAGTTAAGCCTGTGAGCCACAACTACCCAGCCCATAGAGCCTGTGCTCCACAACAAGAGAAGCCACAACAATGAGAAGCCCACACACCTCAGCTAGAGGATAGCCCCTCCTGTCTGCAACTACAGAAAGCCGGAGCACAGCAACAAAGACCCAGCACAGCCAAAAATAAAGAAATAAAAGTTAAATTTAAAAAATAATAATAAAATACACATTCGTGTCTTTATAATTCATTTTATCTTTTCTAAGGATCATTCTAGAATCGAATTGTGCCACCAGCTCAGTGAGGCCGACATAATCCTTTAGGATATGAGAGGACCGAGAAAACCTTGTGGGCATCACAGTGGTCAGAAAAGACTTTGTGGACCAAGGAGACTCGCCTAGGGCTTTCTCCAATGAGGAAGGGACCAATCTGGATGGACGGGAGGGAGCAAAGGTCATGGGCTCCAGCAGGAGCAAATGACCTGTGACTGGTCCCAGAGAGGGGAGGTTGGACAAATGAGAGTTCAGGTTCGTCCTGAGGCCTTGAGTCCACAGAGCGAGCCACTCACTGGATGTGGGTCCATACCTATTGACTGTGTGCAAGGCCTTTAGCAAATACTAGCAAAATGAATACAAAGACTAGAAATGTTAGCACTTGGGTGCAGTTAAGAGGCAGCTCAGGTTGAAAGAAGGTGGGGGAAAAGCTAAAATCATAAGCAAAAAGACCCAGGCAGAGTTAAACCACAGAACATGTAGAAAGAAGCTGTGCTGAGGGATTTAATAAAATTTCCACATCTTTAAAGTGCACTGGGTGGGGTCTGGGAAGTGAGAGACAGAGTCATTTGTGTCATCCTTTTCTCCCCCAAGGAAATCAACCTAGAGGTACTCAAAATGTGGGCTTTGGCTGATGGAAGCAGCGGTGGGGGAGCAGAGATAAAACCTGACAACTCCCCTCTCAGCCCCAGGGGCTGTGTAGGAGATGCACCTGGAGGTCACAGTGGAGACCAAGTTGACCAACACCTTTTGAGGGACATGCAGAGGTCTGGGGGCTAGCGTCCTGGGCTGGAGTCCCCCTTCAGGGCCCCAAGCCCGGCTTTTAGGATTTGACGTGAGTCCCTGATCTCTCAGCCTCCATCCCTGAGATAAAAGGACAAGAGCCCCTCACACCCTTGAGCAGAGGTTGAAAGGGTGAAATGAGTCAGGATACTGCTCTCTGTCCTTGTTGTTTATTCACAGTTCAGATAAGACACTTGGGCACGGCTATGCTGTGTTTCATAAGGGAAAAGAATGCTTTTTCTGTAAGATGCCCTGCAGGCAGCCTCCTGTCTGGACTCCAGGCGCCAAGGCAAAGTATGAAGCTCTGGGAAGGATGCAGGAGTTAGCCGACTCCCAGGGTAGCCTGGGAACCACAGGCTATGGGAAAGCGCATCCCCATTTCCAGGAGTTCCACCCTAGAGATTTACTGAAAAACTCTTGACACACATCCTCGAGTTAAAGCTTCATGCCAACAACTTAGCCAATACCACCGCTTTGGATTTGCTAATCGGCCCTCTGAATTTGAACATGCAGTCGTCGGAATTTGTTTACCGAGCTATGCGCGTGTGCGCACAATGAGGAGGGATGTGAAAGCACACACACTTCTTGGATATCGACTATTCTTGGAAATGCTAATACGGTCTCCTGAGGAAACCCAACAGTAGAAATTGCAGATCCCGCCCGGATCTAACAGTCTGAATCCCAGCTCCACCATTGACTAGATGTGTACTTGGAGCAAGTTACTTTACGTCCCTCGGCCTCAGTTTGCACATCTGTAAAATGGGGGTAGGTTGGTTGTGAGGATAAATAAGGGAATGTATGTAAAGTGTGAAGGCAGAGTCTGGCACATTGTAAGTGCTCAGTATATAGGAACTGTTATGAGCAGTTTTCATCCCACAAATGTTTCTTGAGTGCCTTCTACGTGCCCAGCAACTAGGCTGTGAACAAAACAGACAAGAAGTGAGGGAGCTGGACAGCAAGCAGGTAGAGGAGCAAAATGTATAGCATGTGAATGATGACAAGGGCGGAGAAAAACAGAGCAGGGCTGGGAAAATTGTAGAAGTTGTAAATAGACAGGCCATGGGAGAACGTGATGTTTTGACAAAGACTGGGAAAAGATGAGGAAGCCTTAACCTTGAGGATGCGGATGTGGGGGGAGCGTGGTCCAGGGAGGGAGACCCCCACCCCCCGCATCAATGCCGATGCTGCAACCTAGGCCTTCATTCCCAATGGGGGCGGGGGAGGGGAGACTGGGTGCTACCCCGGATGCTTCCCGAAGGGCTTTGTCTCAGCACCAGCTGTTCCCCTCAGGCCCTGCCCAGTCCATCTATTCTGTAGCACCCGGGTCTGTAGCACCCATCTCTCTGCCAGACAGGATGTTCCTCCTTTCCCAAAGCTCTGAAGCCCTCGCCTGTCTGTGACCTGTACAGGTGCCACCCTGTTAGCCTGGACCCTTCCTTGCACCCTCACCGCCTCTCCTTCTCACCTGCTAGCTCGTTCTCCTCCAGGTCTCAGCCTGGCCGTCCTCTCCTCTGCGGAGCCTCTCTGGCCCTGCAGACCCCACCCACAGTCTGCCTGGAGTGTTTCGTCTTCAGGTTCCCACTGCATCCTGTGCCGTTTTTCCTTCCCAGAGCAGACACAAGGATGCACTACAAGGTGGGTCCCTTCTGAGCAGGGTCTGACACTGCCACATGGAAGGGTGTTTGCGAAAGGAGTGCAGAAAATTGTGTCCTCCCCCCGAGCACTGTCCCCTCCAGCCTCTTGGGAGCTTTATCAGGACCATCCCCGTCTAGGTCTTAGGTAAAACTTTGCTCTTCTGGGTAGCATACTGTAGGGAGTGTTTCCTTTTTCCTCCAGGACCTTCCTGATAGTGAGGGTTGAGAAGAAGTGCCACCTTCCCCACTGGGGGAATGGAGAGGGACCTTCCTGGGGTGGTTAATCAATTACATTCCATCAGTATCAGGGGAAATGGTTCCAGGACCCCCAGGGAATCCAATATATATGCATATGTATATATATATGTGTGTGTGTGTGTATACATGGGGTAGAATTTGCATATAACCTACGCACATCCTCCCATACACTTTAAATCAACTCTAGATTACTTATAATACCTAATACAATGTAGTACTATGTAAGTAGTTGTGAATACAATGTAAATGCCGTATAAATATTTGGCAGCGGTGGCAAATTCAAGTTTTGCTTTTTATAACTTTCTGGAATGATTGTTTTCCCCAAACATTTTCAATCCTTGGTTGGTTGAGCCCACTACCGCAGAAACCGTGAGTACTGTTATCTGGTCCATGAACGAGCCAAAGGATTTTCTTTAATCACTATGGGTGACATGAAGGAAATTACAGAGTTCTGGAATTATCTTGTTTTTCATTAATATCAAGAGGAGCCCTGAGATGAGTGAAAATGGAAAAAAATCTACTGAAAGACGGTGAGAGAGGAAAAGAAATGAAGCCATGGGACACAGCTCTGTGAGCATAGAGCTGAGGTTTACTTCACCTTCAGACACAGGCTGGGGACCTGCCTCAGGCCAGCCGCTGTGAGGGCCTGAACAGTGAGGGCTTGAGAGGACTCTACCCGAGCAGGAGGGTGAGGCAGGGATCCAAGTGGGTGCAAATGAGTCCTGTGAAGGGCCCAGAAGGAGGGCTTCTAGATGGTAATACTTAGGCATTGATGTGATTTTTATGGGGTTTCCCTGGTGGCTCAGATGGTAAAGAATCTGCCTGCAAAGCAGGAGACCCAGGTTCAATCCCTGGGTTGGGAGGATCCCCTGGAGAAGGGAATAGCATCCCACTCTGAGTATCCCTGCCTGGAAAATTCCCTGGACAGAGGAGCCTGGCAGGCTACAGTGCAAAGGGTTGTAATATACTCCATCCTTCCTTGCAGGAGGAGGAACCAATGATGGACTTGTGGCCTCAGAAATGGCTTCTGAGAGGGTGTTGCTGGGGTTCTAAGTTCGAACCTCAGAGGTCTTATTCCAGGAAATACTGAGGAACCAAAGAATGTTCAGAACCATCTTAGACCTTGGTGACTGGGTGGTGCGCCAACCACAGGCCCCTCCAGGACCAAGGCAGTCATTTCCCCAGCTGCCAGGAGCTCGAGCCACAGAGCTGAGGCTGTCTGTCTTCCCCCAGGCAGCTGTCATCTAAGGACTGGTTGACAGGGGATCACAAAGGGACCAGCTCTGCAGGGCCACCCCACCTCCAGAGCCTCTGCTGCAGGGGCTTGCTCATCTCCCTCGGCCCAATCTGCTCCCTTTGTTCCCTGCCCAACCCACTGCCAACAGATGTAGTTCCCAAGAGTGCTCCCCACAACCTACCCACATGCAAATCTCCATCTCAGAAACTGTTTGCAGGGAACCTGACGCAAAGCAAAATGTCGTCTCAAAACTGTCAGGGACACTGGATGTCAGTTCCATGACGGGGTCCCACAGGCAGTATGGGTTGGCCTGAGAAACCATGGGAATGTCTTTGTATACCTTGGAGAAGGTGTTCAGAGGGCCACACAACTGACTTCTAATGACCTTTAAGGACAGAGAGGGTCCAGATCATCACTATTCCCTGGGGACATGTGGACCCCAGAATTTCCAAGCTGGAAAAGTTCTCTCTTCCTCTCTTTTTTTTTCCTTCTGGCATTTCTATGCAGTGATCGACAGCCTTCACCATCTGGAAGTTCTTCCTTAGTTCAAACTGAATCCCTCCTTCTGTGATGTATCCTCATTTCCTCTCCCTTTTCCTCTACAGAGCTGTGTTCTTGCCAAGAAAGAAACTTTAAAGGGAACAAAGACATATGTTTTTCCTATTAAGACTGACACCCACAGTTTAGAGAGTCAGAGGAAAGAGTTCAGCATAGGGCAACGGAAATGCATTTGCATGGATGGCACCAGCATCTGAAACTGACTTTTTTTTTTTTTTTTTAAGGTATCAAAACAGTGAATGCCCCTTTTTGTCTGGTTTATTAAATTCTGGAGTATTAAGAATACTTCCCTGGTGACTCAGACAGTAAAGAATCTGGTTGCAGTGCAAGAGACCAGGGTTCCACCCCTGGGTTGAGAAGATCCCCTAGAGAAGGGAATGGCTACCCACTCCAGTATTCTAATCTAGACAATTCCATGGACAGTGGAGCCTGGCAGGCTATAGTCCATGGGGTCACAAAGAGTTGGACTGAGCCACTAACAACACAATACTAAGAATCCTTACTGAGGCCTTACTCAGTGGTGGTGTGGTACAGAGAGTTGTGGATTTGGAATCTGACATCATGCATTGAAAACCTATTTGCCATCTTTGCCTATTTGCCATCTTTGCCTATTTGCCACCTGCTAGCAGTGTGACCCGGGGAAGGCAATGGCACCCCACTCCAGTACTCTTGCCTGGAAAATCCCATGGATGGAGGAGCCTGGTAGGCTACAGTCCATGGGGTCGCTGAGAGTCAGACACGACTGAGCGACTTCACTTTCACTTTTCACTTTCATGCATTGGAGAAGGAAATGGCAACCCACTCCAGTATTCTTGCCTGGAGAATCCCAGGGACAGGGGAGCCTGGTGGGCTGCCGTCTATGGGGTCGCACAGAGTCGGACACGACTGAAGCAACTTAGCAGCAGCAGCAGCAGTGTGACCATGGGAAAGGCTTTTTGCCTTTGAGCCTCAGTTTTCCTTACTGTACACCAGTTACACCTGGGTAACAGGCTTGTTGAGAGAGTTCAGCTTTGAAAGAGCCCGGTAAACCAAGAAGCACTATCATAGTGTGAAGAGTCAAAGACTGAAATCTAGAACAATTTCTAGGGCAACAACTTGATACAAAGTCTGTCCACATTTTTTTTTCTTCTTGAGAAATTGACAAATTGATACTAAAATTCATACGGAAATGCAAAGGACCAAGAACAGTCAAACAATTTTGAAAAAGAGCGAAGTTGAATTACGTTCTGATTTCAAGTCCTATTATAAAGCTACAATTGTATTTATGATTTCTTTCCTTCTACTAATTTTGGCTTTTTTTTGTTCTTCTTTTTCCAGTTGTTTTAGGTATAAAATTAGGTTGTCTATTCGATGTTTTCCTTGTTTCTTGAGGTAGGATTGTATTGCTATAAACTTCTCTCTTAGAACTACTTTTGCTGCCTTCCATAGGTTTTGAGTTGTGTTTTCATTGTCAATTGTTTCTAGAAATTTTTTTTTAATTTCTCTTTTGATTTCTTCAATAACCTGTTTGTTATTTAGAAACATGTTTTCTAATCTCCATGTGTTTGTGTTCCTTACAGTTTTTTTCTTGTAATTGATATCTAGTCTCATAGCATTGTGGTTGGAGAAGTTGCTTGATGTGATTTCAATTTTCTAAATTTACTGAGGTTTGATTTGTGATCCAAGATGTGGTCTACCTTGGAGAATGTTCCATGTGCACTTGAGAAGCACCAAAAATCCTCAACAAAATTTTAGCAAACAGAATTCAGCAACACATCAAAAAGCTCATACACCATGATCAAGTTGGGTTTATTCCAGGAATGCAAGGATTCTTCAATATATGCAAATCAATCAATGTGATACACCATATTAACAAATTGAAAGATAAAAATCATATGATAATCTTAATAGATGCAGAAAAGTCTTTGACAAAATTCAGCACCCATTTATGATTAAAACTCTTCAAAAAATAGGCATAGAAGGAATTTACTTCAACATAGTAAAGGACATGTATGATAAGCCTACAGCAAACATTATTCTCAATGGTGAAAAACGGAAAGCATTTCCCCAAAGATCAGGAACAAGACAAGAGTGATCACTTTCACCACTATTATTCAGCATAGTTTTGGAAGTCTTAGCTACAACAATCAGAGAAGAAAAAGAAATAAAAGGAATCCAGATCGGAAAAGAAGAAGTAAAGCACTCACAGTTTGCAGATGACATGACACTGTACATAGAAAACCCTAAAGACAGTATCAGAAAATTACTAGAGCTAATCAGTGAATTTAGCAAAGTTGCAGGATACAAAATCAATACACAGAAATCACTTGCATTTCTATATACTAACAATGAAAAATCAGAAAGAGAAATTAAGGAATCAATCCCATTCACCATTGCAACAAAAATAACTAAATATCTAGGAATAAACTTACCTAAGGAGACAAAAAGTCTGTACACAGAAAATTATAAGACACTAATGAAAGAAATCGAAGATGACATAAATAGATGGAGAGATATTCCATGTTCCTGGGTAGGAAGAATCAATTGTGAAAATGGCTATACTACCAAATGCAATCTACAGATTCAATGCAACTCCTATCAAATTACCAATGGCATTTTTTACAGAACTAGAACAAAAAATTTCACAATTCATATGGAAACACAAAAGACCCTGAATAGCCAAAGTTAGCCTTGAGAAAGAAGAATGGAGATAGAGGAACCAACCTTCCTGACTTCAGATTATACTACAAAGCTACAGTCATCAAGACAGTATGGTACTAGCACAAAAACAGAAATATAGACCAACGGAACAAGATAGAAAGCTCAGAAATAAACCCATGTACCTATGGGTGTCTTATTTTTGACAAGGGAGGCAAGAATATACAATGGGGCAAAGACAGCCTCTTCAATAAATGGTGCTGGAAAAACTAGACAGCTACATGTAAAAGAATGAAATTAGAACACTTCCTAACACCATACACAAAGATAAACTCAAAGTGGATTAAGGACCTAAATGTAAGACCAGAAACTATAAAACTCTTACAGGAAAACATAGGCAGAACACTCAATAACATAAATCAAAGCAAGATCCTCTGTGACCCACCTTCTAGAGTAACAGGAATAAAAACAAAAGTAAACAAATAGGACCTGATTAAACTTAAAAGCTTTTGCACAGCAAAGGAAACCATAAGCAAGGTGAAAAGACAACCCTCAGAATGGGAGAAAATAATAGCAAATGAAATAACTGACAAAGGATTAACTTCCGAAATATACAAGCAGCTCATACAACTCAATACCAGAAAACCAAACAACCCAACAAAAAGGTGGGGAAAAAAAACCTAAACAGACATTTCTCCAAAGAAGACATACAGATGGCTAACAAACACATGAAAGGATGCTCAACGTCACTCATTATTAGAGAAATGCAAAACAAAACTACAATTAGGTATCACCTCACGCCAGTGCTCTTGCACTCTTGTTGAGAATGTAAATTGATGCTGCCACTATGGAAGATGGTATGGTGATTCCTTAAAAAGCTGGGAATAAAACCACCATATGACCCAGCAATCCCACTCCTAGGCATATACCCTGAGGAAACCAAAACTGAAAAAGACACAAGTGTCCCATTGTTCACTGCAGCACTATTTACAATAGCTAGAACATGGAAGCAACCTAGATGTCCATTGACAGATGAATGGATAAAGAAGTTGTGGTACATATACATAATGGAATATTACTCAGCCATAAAAGGAATGCATTTGAGTCAGCTCTGATGAGGTGGATGAACCTAGAACCTATTATACAGAGTGAAGTATGTCAGAAAGAGAAAGATAAATATCATATTCTAACACATATATACGGAATCTAGAAGAATGGTACTGAAGAATTTATTTACAGGGCAACAATGGAGAAACAGACATAGAGAATAGACTTATGGACATGGGGAGAGGGGAGGAGAGGGTAAGGTGTATGGAAAGAGTAACATGGAAACTTACATTACCACATGTAAAATAGATAGCCAGCGGGAATTTGCTGTATGACTCAGGAAACTCAAACAGGGGCTCTGTATCAACCTAGAGGGGTGGGAGATGGGAGGGAGGTTCAAAAGGGAGGGGATATATGTATACCTATGGCTGATTCATGTTGAGGATTGACAGAAAACAACAAAATTCTGTAAAGCAATTATCCTTCAATTATAAAATAAATTTTAAAAAAAGCTACAATAGTCAGGGCAGAGTGGGATTGGCCTAATGATAGACAAATAGTTCAATGGAACAGAAAGAGAAACATACCTACACATCGATGAATAAATGATTTTTAAAAATAAGGGTACAAAGACAGTTCTGTGGAGAATGGATAGTCTTTTTGGGACAATTGGGTATCCATATGCTGGAAAATGAACTTGACCATACCTGTGCCATATAGAAGATTTAACTCAGACTGTATCATAGGTCTCAATGTGAAACCTAAATGATAAAATACATGGGAGAAAACCTTTGTGTTCTTGTGTAAGGCAAAGATTTCTTAGTTGGTATTTCAAAAGTATAATACATCAGGAATTTCCCTGGTGGTCCAGTAGTTAAGACTCTGCTCTTCCAGTGCAGGGAGCGGGGGTTTTGATCCCTGGTTGGAAAACTAAGATCCCATATGCCACTTAGCCAAAAAAAAAGAGGTGTAACCCATGAAATAAATGGATAAATTGAACTTCATCAAGTTCAAGACACTATTAAGAAAATGATGGTAAGCTAAACCACAGACCAGGAGAAAATATTTGCAAATTATGGATCTGCTAAAGGACTTGTATCCAGAATACATAAAGAACTCTCAAACTCAGTAATTAGAAAAAAAAAAAATGGGCAGAAGATTTGAACAGATCTTTTATCACCAAGGAAGATACACAGATGCCAAATGAGCTCATTGAAAGATGCACAATGTCATTAATCATCAGACACATGCAAGTTAAAACCACAGTAAGATACCATGACTCATATATTAGAATGGTTGTCATGGACTGAATGTTTGAGTCCCCTGCAAATTCATATGTTGAAGACCTAACTCCCGACGTGAACATATTTGGAGGTGGGGCCTTTTGGGAGGTAATTAAAGTCAGATGAAGCCTTGAGGGTGGAGCCCCCATGATGGGGGAAGTGACTGGGACGCTCTCTTTCTCTGCAAAGTTCAATCATACCCATCACGATCCAACCATTCTCTCCTAGGAATTTGCCCAAGAGAAATGAAAACAGGTGCCCACACAAAGACCTGTCCACACATACTCATCAAAAATATACTAGTAATCACCACAAAATGGAAACAAAACTATTCATCCATATCCCCCTGGGCAGTGGGTCAGAGGCCCGGTGCTCAGGGTGGAGGCCTCAGGGCCTCTGGCCAGTGATGTTCCAGTCAGACTGACTCTCTGACTTTGAGTTGGTCCAATCTTACACGCCTGTACCTCAGGGACTGCCAGGCCCTAGAACAGAGGTGGCAGCTGGTGGAAGCCTGAAGCGTGGATCTGAATACTGACCTGCCCATTACTTGCTCTATGATCCCAAGCTGATCTGAGAATCTTTCTGGCACAACAGAAATGTGATTTTTAACTCAGCCTAACTTCCTCTGGGATTCCCCTGGAACCCCTGACCCTCTCATTAGAGCCTTCTCACTCTGGACTCTATCTGCCTTGCTACCGCGTGACCTGCTTATTCACCAGCAGCCTCCTCAGTAGCTGGCACACAGTAGGTGTTCAACACATGTTTGGCAATTGATAGAAACAGCCCCTCCATGCAGGGCACTTGGCATATGACAGCTTGTTTAATTTTCTAAACAGTCTTGCAATGAGGGTTCCACGGTTCCCATTTTAGAGATGAGGAAACTGAGGCTGAATAAAATGACTGAAGTTATCCAGAGACACAGGGGTATGAAGAGGTGGTGCTGGAATGTGAACCCCAGCTTATTAGATTCCAAAACTCTCGAGCCACATGGGGTTCCCCCAGCCTCTGATCAGGGGCCGATGAGCATATGACCTTACCTGCCCTATCTCTGAGCTGTCTGGACCCCATGAACCAGAGTCAAGAGAGTGCTTGGCCAGGCTCACCTCACCCAGAGCAGGGTTGACCCTGAGAGAGCTCTGTGGCCTACGAGGGGGTGAGCTCACCTTATGGAGAGGGGTGTGGAGGCTGGTGGCTGGCTGGTGACCTAGAGTTCACCGGACTGGTTCATGTTTGGGTGTGCCACCTGTGAGCCTGGTTGGGTTTCTCACAGGTTCCCACGGAGCTTGGCTTTTTCTGGGAGGTATCTGATCCTGCTCTTCCTTGCTGGCTGACCGGGTGACGACTCCACTCACCCCTCCAGAAGACTCAGCCTCCAGCCCAACTGAATTACTCAGGGGAAGTCAGAACTCATCCTTATTTGACTAATTCTCATGTGGCAACACACTGGCCATTGTTTTTTTAGCACGAGGCAGGGCCCGAGTGAGAGCTTTCTCCTTGCAGCCTCTGGGTCTGCAGGCTAGGAGTAGGGCGCTTCCTCCCTCCTGAAGTCTGAAAACTGCATCACCCCATGTATTAGTCTCCTTGTTGTTGTTCAGTTGCTCAGTCGTGTCTGATTCTTTGTGATCCCATGGACTGCAGCCGCCAGGCTTCCCTGTCCATCAGCAACTCCCAGAGCTTGGTCAAACTCATGTCCGTCGAGTCAGTGATGCCATCCAGCCATCTCATCCTCTGTCGTCCCCTTCTCCTCCTGCCTTCACTTTTTCCCAGTATCAGGGTCTTTTCCAATGAGTCGGCCCTTCGCATCAGATGGCCAAAGTAGAGGAGTTTCAGCTTCAGCATCAGTCCTTCCAATGAATATTCAGGATTCTTAGGGCAGCTCTAACAAATCACTGCAAACATGGTGGCTCAAAACAACAGAAATGCTTTCCCTCACTGCTCTGGAGTCCAGAAGTCCAAATTCAAGGTTCCAGCAGGGCTCTCAGAAAATCCCTCCTTAGCTTTTCCAGCTTCTGGGGGCTCCAGGCATTCTTGGCTTATGGCTGTGTCAACTCCATCTTCACATGGCCTTCTCCTCTCGCTCTCTCTCGTCTTATTTTCCATTTATTTTTTATTATTGAAGTATAGTTGATCTATAAAGTTGTGTTAGTTTCAGGCATACAGCAAAGTGATTCAGATATATACATATATATTCAGCTATATATATTCTTTTTCAGATTCTTTTCCATTATAGGTTATAACAAGATACCGAGCAAAGTGATTCAGATATATACATATATATTCAGATATATATATTCTTTTTCAGATTCTTTTCCATTATAGGTTATAACAAGATACCGAATATAGTCCCCTATACTATACAGTATGACCATGTTGGTTATTTGTTTTATATATAGTAGTATGTATCTGTTGGACTTCCCTGGTGGCTCAGTGATACAGAACCCGCCTGCACTGCAGGAAACATGGGTTTGATCTCTGGGTGGGAAAGATCCCCTGGAGGAGGGCATGGCAAGCCACTCCAGTATTCTTGCCTGGAAAATCCCATGGACAGAGGAGACTGGTGGGCTACAGTCTATAGGATCACAAAGAGCTGGACGTGACTGAAGCGACTTAAGCATGCACGCATGCATGCAGTACATATCTGTTAACCCCAAACTTCTAATTTATCACTCTCCCACTCTAGCTTTCCCCTTTGGTAACCATGAATTTTTTTCTGTGTCTGTGAGTCTGTTTACATTTTATAAATATGTTCATCTGTGTCTCTTCTTCTCTATCACTTATGAGGACTCCTGTCATTGGATTTAGGACCCATTAGGATAATCCAAGACAATTTCATTTGAAGATGTTTAATAACATCTCTAAAGACCCTTTTTCCTAATAAGGCCACATAGGCAGGTCCCCAGGAGACAAATGTCTTCGGGGGCCCATTCAATACACTCCATCCCAGAGGTTACCTCTGTCAGAGACAATTAATGGCACAGACGCTTCCCACCTTGCTAGGTGCTTCTCTCATTAGTCACTTCCTCTCCACTGCAACAGTGCTGTCCTGTTCAGACTCTCCCTTCTATTGCTGAGACAGGTGCAGTAGACCTCTAACCTGCCCCATTTTCATCTCTGCCTCTCAGTCTCTCCATTGCTCCAGGGGATTTTTCTAACCCTCAAATTACCCTGTATCGTTCTTGTTTCAGACACTTCAAAAGGCCAAGGCCAGTCTCCTTGGTGCAGTGTTAGACGCCCTGACCAGCCCTCGGCTTCTTAGCCAGGTCTCTGCCTGCACCTTCCACTCTGACCCACTAATGCCATAAGGCCTTTAAGCAAACTGTCCTCTCACCTTAAAATGCCTTTTGCTTATGCTCATTGCTCAGTGCCCACCTGGCCAGCCAGAACCTCAGGATGGCCTCCTCCAGTCCTGCCAGATGTCCTGAGCACTCTTTTGGGCCGCAGCACTTGTCACCCACCAGCATCATACACTGACATGCCCACAGCCTCTCTCAAACGAGCAAGAGCCCCTCAGGAGTCAGAAGGGCACAGCCTTTACCTCTGTGGCCACGGCCATGCCCAGCACGAAGCTTCGCACAAAGCAGGTGCTGGTTAAGTTCCGTTATCTGAGTGACATAGTAAGTCTCTCAGAGGCAGAGACCCTGCTTACCTCATTGGTTTAATTCTGATGGCATCTTCTTCCCCCCACCCTCCATGTATCCTAAAGGTATAAGAATTGAGCCCCTACGAGGCACAGCGGAGTGGTTTGAAAGATCTTGGCTTTTGAAATCAGATATACTATACAGAAAACCTCCTCGGTCACTTTCTCTGTACAACTGGGAGGGTCACTGGACTTTTTGGAGTCTCTAGTTCTTATCTAAAAATTGGGACTGATTTTGCCTCCTGCAAAACAGTGGCAAAGTGAACATAGAATCACAATCTGGCCCAGAAATTCCTAGGTGTTTACTCCTGAGAAATGTGTGCACACAAAAACTCATACATGAATGTTCCCAGCAGCATCGTTTGTAACAGGTGAAAGGTGGAAACAACACAAATGTGCATCAGTGGGTGAATGGATAAACAAAACAGTCTATCCATACAACAGAATATTACTCAGCAATGAAAAGAAATGAGGTACGGATACATTCTACAGCACGGGTGAACCTTGCAAACACTGGGCTGAGTATGAGAAACCAGCTATAAAAGACCACGACATATGATATGATTCCATTCATTTAGAATGTCCAGAATAAGCAAATCTACAGAACTAGGGCCTGCTTCCTTGCAGTTTCCTAACATCCTTTTCCCTCAAGGTCTTAACCAGCCTATACAAGGGGCCCAGGGTTGGGTTATCGTGTGGAGACTGTGTGACCTTGGGCAGGTCACCTCTCCATTTTCTCATCTGTAAAATGGGAATAGTCATGGCTGCCTCAACCCTCAGGGAGGTGGTCGCAAGTAGATGGGATCACAGAGTGAAAGGGCTTTATAGCCTGTAATTACCATCTTTGCTGTGACTCCACTTCCCAGAGAAGTGCCCAGGAAGACATGTGTACCCAGGAAATATGACAGTTCCATGTACCTGTCTACTTGTTTCTGCATCTCCACGTCCAGTCTGTAGGCTCCACAAGGGTGAGGAGTGGGTCTTTCTTGGTCATTAACAGATGTTCAGCCTGGCAAGGTGCCTGGCACGTAGGGGGTGATACGGAAATATTTGTGAAGAAAAGAAAACGTGAATGACTGTGGAAAAGAGGATCAAAAGAAGGACTGCAAATCGTTCAATATGTCCAAAGGGTGTCTAAGCCACAAGCCCCCTGCGGTATGGTCACTGTGTCCTAGCATCTTCCTGCCCCTGTCAGAGCGTGGATGCTCCCCACCCACCTCTCTGATCTCCCCTCCCTGTCTGCCCTGTGGATGCCCCTTGCCTTCTTCATTCATCCACCAGCTCTCCATTTCCTGGGCATCCACCACATGTTGAAATGAGCTTGACATCAGTAGATACTGCCAGATGGCTTTCCTAAGTTGTCCCCTTGTCTTCAATGGATGCTCGTCCACACTGCCCCACATCCTCATCAGGGCTTGATGACATTGATCCTCCCTTTCGCTTCCCTTTGTTGTTGTTGTTCGGTTGCCCAGTCTTGTCCAAGTCTTTGCGACCCCATGGACTGCCACATGCCAGGCCTCCTGGTCCCTCATCATCTCCCAAAGTTTGCCTGAGTTCATGTCCATTGCATTGGTGATGCCATCCAGCCATCTCATCCTCTGGTACCCTCTTCTCCTTCTGCCCTCAATCTTTCCCAGCATTGTCTTTTCCAATGAGTTGGCTATTCACATCAGATGACCCAGGCTTTCCTGAGCTGGGGCCCAGCCCTGCACAAGCATAGGTGGACCTCGGAGATATTGTGGGTTCGAGTCTAGACTGCCACAATAAAATGCATATTGCGATAAAGCAGGTCACACAAGCTTTTTGGTTTCCCAGTGCATATAAAAGCTATGCTTACAATCTACTGTAGTCTATTACATGTGCAATAGCACTATGTCTAAAAAAAAGTATATATCTTAATCTAAAAATACAAAACAACAAACAACAAAAAAAATTGCAATAGTAACATCAAAGATCACTGATCACAGATCACCATGACAAAGATAACAAGGAAAAAGATGAAATATTGCAAGAATAACCAAAATCTGAGACACAGACATGAAGTGAGCAAATGCTGCTGGAAAAATAGCACGGATAGACTTGCTCGATGCAGAGTTGCCAGAAACTGTCAATTTGTAAAAAAAAAAAAACGTTTTTGCAACAATCTGCAAAGGACAATAAAACAAAGTGCAATAGATTGAGGCATGCTAGTACCTTAGAGTTTTCATCTCCAGACCCGTCTCCTGACACAATCTGGAAAATGGGCTTGTCCTCCAGTTAGGGGGCCGGGATCTTGGCCCCACAAGCTGGGAACTGTGCTCTCCTGTGCCTGCTACTCCTCACTCACCCCTTCTTACACGAGGCACCCAGATCTGGATCCCCTCTCTCTGACTTCCCCCTTGCCAGTGCCACTCTCTTCATAGGACCCTTGCTTTCCGCTCCTAGCTGGCCTCTGCAGCAGCTCCGAAGGGACCTCCTTGTCTCCAAGAGTCCTACCCTTTTCTGTCCATTGTCCATTCTTGCGAGGTAGCTGGAGTTAGACCTAGAATCACAGAGCTGGCCATCCCTCCCTCCCAGCCTGTTCCCCAGGGCCCCAGGACAAAGTCTACAACTTATACTCAGGCCCCTCCAAGTGTGGGCGTCCCCATTTTCTCCTACTCCCCTCCCCTTCACCAGGCTCACGTGCCTCCAAGCCTCTGCCCAGACTGAGCCCTTTGCCTGGAATGCCCTTCCCACCTCTGTGTGATATCTAGAATACAGCTCAGCTATCACCTTCTCCAGGAAGCCTGCCCTGATCTCACCTTTCCTAGACCCATCTCAACTGGGTTATTAGGTACCCCCTGCTCTGTGCCTGCAGGGCCCCCTGCTCCTCTCCACGGTCCACTGAACTCATCGGCAAATGACTCCAGGCAGCCTGGCTGTCCAGTCTGTCTCTATGCCCCAAGTCTGGCATGTGGAGTCTGGCATGTCCGCAGCAGCGCTGAATTGAGAGCTGAAGCCCTTTCCTCTGCCCTGGGATCTAACCTTACGTAGGGCTCCAAAGCTAGAGCAGGAAACATGTTGTCACCACCGCCTGAGGGACGCAGGGGCCAGCCAGGCACAGGGTGGTTTGTCAGGGCCAGCAGGGAGGGCATCCTTAGCAGCTAGCTAACTGGAATGACTTTGGGCGGGCAGGCGCACGTGGGAAATATGACTGGTATGCAGGCTCCAGGCTTCCCCCACCCCCACCCCGCATCTCCATTTACACCGGTCTGGCTCTGGGGGAAGCAGGCAGGGCTGGACCCCACACTCCCTGACAGGCACTGTGAGGGACAAGAGTACCGATTTTTCATGTTGTCACAGAAAAATGTCCATGACGCTTAGAGTATTTATTCTACTTTGGTCTGCAGTGATGAGCTACATGTTTCATCCACAGAGGCCTCATGGGAATGGCCAGGAACAGGGCAGCCGGCAGGGGTTTTAAGACTGCCTGGTGAGGGGCGGGGTCCTCTCAGCCCCCATGGATGCTGGATGCAAGGCCTTGGGCAAATTAAAGCGAGACACAAGAGTCCTGACCATGACTGCTTCCAGGAGGCCCGGAGCTGTCCTCTGAGCTCTGGGCTAG
The DNA here is from genome assembly GCF_054371585.1 of Giraffa tippelskirchi. Lineage (NCBI taxonomy): Eukaryota > Metazoa > Chordata > Mammalia > Artiodactyla > Giraffidae > Giraffa > Giraffa tippelskirchi. The sequence continues at coordinate 62,440,900 of NC_137280.1, forward strand.
GAACTTGCCGCATCCTTCTTCCTTAAACTTCACAAAGGAGCTCCAGGTGTTGGCCAAATCATTTCAGATTCAGGAGGCTGAGTCAGAAAGTTTCGGTCAGCTGCCCTGCTGGAAGATGGCAGAAAAGACAGGGCCACTTGACTTGCAGGTTCTGTCCTTTTTAATATGCTTTGTTTCATTTTTAAAAAACTTTATTTTGTATTGGGCTATAGCTGATGAACAATTCTGTGATAGTTTCAGGTGAACAGTGAAGAGAGTCAGCCAACATATACATGTATCCATTCTCTCCCAAAGCCCACTGCCACCCAGGCCGCCACATAACCTTGAGCAGAGTTCCCTGGCCTGTACAGTAGGTCCTTGTTGGTTATCTGTTTTAAATACAGCAGTGTGGACATGTCCATCCCAAACTCCCTAACTATCCCTTCCCCCAGGCAACCATCAGTTCTTTCTCTAAGACTGTGAGTCTTTCTGTCTTCCAAGTTCATTTGTATCATTTCTCTTTACATTCCACACATAAGGGATGTCATACAATATTTCTCCTTCTCTGTCTGATTTACTTCACTCAGTGTGAAAATCTCTAGGCCCACCCATGTTGCTGCAAATGCCATTATTTCATTCTTTTTAATGGCTGATTAGTATTTCATTATATATATGTAACACATCTTCTTTAGTCATTCCTCTGTTGATGGACATTTAGGTTGCTTCCTATGGTGGTGGTTTAGTCACGAAGTTGTGTCTGACTCTTTGCAACCCCATGGACTGTAGCCCTGCCAGGCTCCTCTGTCCATGGGATTTTCCAGGCAAAAACACTGGAGTGGGTTGCTGTTTCCTTCTCCAGGGAATCTTCCCGACCCAGGGGTCAAATCTTGGTCTCCTGCATTGTAGGCAGGAAAGGAAAGTAAAATCACTCAGTCATGTCTGACTCTTTGCAACCCCATGGACTGTAGCCTACCAGGCTCCTCTGTCCATGGGATTTTCCAGGTAAGAGTACTGGAGTGGGTTGCCATTCCCTTCTCCAGGGGATCTTCCAGACCCAGAGATTGAACCTGGGTCTCCAGCATTGCAGACAGATGCTTTACCGTCTGAGCCACCAGGAAAGCCCAAGGTTGCTTTCACGTCTTGGCTATGGGGTGCATGTATCCTTTTGGACCACTTTTTTCTCTGGATATATGCACAAGAGTAGGATTGTAGTGTCATACGGTAACTCTAGTTTTAGTTTTTAATAGGCTTTTTAAATAAATAGGACTCATGGTAATATAGCTTTGTCAAAAAACAACAGACTAGTATGCATATCTGAGAAGAAGCAAAAAGCAGGCTTTGATTTTGAAGAGCTGCCATAAATGACTCCTTCAAGAAGCTGAAGAACCACCTAGCCCACCCCACCCCAAATTCATCTGGCCTACACCCCTGGCCCATCAGGAAATCTTCCCACAGGTCATTCAGTGAAGGCCTGCACTCTGTGGCCAGCCTCCTTCAGGTGTAACAGGAGGCTCTGGTTACCAGGGCTGTCGGCCACACCAGGGACCTCGAGGGCCACATCGTCTGGGATGTGGAAACCCAGCACTTCCTATCTTGGAACTGGGGCTCCTTGGTGACTCTGCCTCTAAATGGGTAAGTCCTGTTACATCTCCAAGCCTCAGTTTCTGCATCTGTGAAAAGGGAGGTAGGACCATCTGTTGCATCCACCTCAAACAGTGGATGTGAGGTTCAAAGGCAGGGAAGCGTGGGAAAGCCCTTGGCAGATGGAAAGTGATAGACAAATGGGAAGGGCACTGATGTCAGCATCACCCTCTGAAGCCCTGAATGCACTTTCTGGTTTCACCTGGCTTCCGGGAGGTTCCCTGGGAGTCTAACAATGGTTCATCGCTTAACTGAAGGACAAAGCACTGAGGTTCTCATAGGGTATTAGAAACACAGTTAATTGGGGAAATATGTAGCTCAGTCAGAGGACACCTGCCCCACCCTTTGGCACCCTGAATGACTCCCAGGTGGCTGAGCAATTGCTGGGCCTCTGAGCCACTCAGGGTTGGGGTGCCCTGTGCCCATGCAGCCACCAAGAGCAGGACCAACTTGTCTGCTTGGCACAGGACACCTGATACCTCGGGCCCAGGAGACTTCTAGGGGCCCATGAAAATGGTTCAATTTTCTTTTCTTTTAAAAGTCTGAAGGGAAAAAATGAATATGTTCATTACTGTATCGATGTAGTCATAAAATACAACTTTTAATTAGTTATTTTTAATTTTTAAAAAAATTTAATTAATTAATTTGGCTGCATAAGGTCTTAGCGGCGGCATGCAGGATTTTCAGTTATAGCATGTGAGGTCTAATTCCCTGACCAGGGATCAAACCCAGCCCCTCTGCATCTTAGCCATTGGACCACCAGGAAAGCCTCAACTTTTATTCAAATATTCATTCATTTTATGGAGGAAGGAGCCCATGGGCGCCAAGTGCCTAAAGCTCATGAAAGTCACCAGTGAGGTCCTGACAGAGAGTGGGGACCCGGGAGCAAGGTGAGTCCTTTTCTTGTTGGGGCCACTCAGCTGGTGAAAGTGGATTGCAAAAATGGCCCCAATTCTTGGCAGGGCTTCTCACTGCAGAGGTAGTCTGTTTTCCCGGCCCTTGAGTCTGGGCTGGGCCTCACACTAGCTTTGGACAACAGCTGTGCCTCTGTTGCCATGGGCTGAGTTCTGAGCGAGGCTGCCAGATGTCCTGCAGCTTGCATTCTTTTGCTTTTGGAGTCTCAGGACCACCGTGTGAATAACCCTGGGCTTGCCTGGTAGGTGACAAGGGGCACAGACTTGGTTTCTCTGTCACCCTGGCCACGGGCAGCCAAACCCCGGAATCAGAGCTGCCCAACTGACTATGAACACTGAGTACGGCCAGCCAAGATTGAGAGAAGAATGGACTAGCTGAGCCTGGCCCAAGTTGCAGACTCACAGAGCTGTTAGCTAAATAAACACTTGTTTGAAGCCACTAAGTTTTGGGGTGGTTTGTTATGCAACAAAAGCCTAATTAATGCAGCTGCCTCTGCCCTGAGGAAGGACTTTTAAATGAGGAGGATTGGGCTGTCATTCCATCTTCTAATCTAAGTGGGACAAGACCTAAGGAGTCAGCTAGACCAGTGTTGTCCAAAGGAAGTGACAGACAAGCCACAGATGTGAGTGTGCATGTAATTTTATTTTGGGGAGTTTCCTTTTTTTAATTGAACTATAGTTGACTTACAATGTTATGTTATTTTCAGGTGTATAGTTATATATATACATATGAAAGTGAATCAGTTATATACATACATATATACATATATATAGACATAGATATGGATATAGATATTCTTTTTCAGATTCTTTTCCACTATAGTTCATTACAAGATAGTGAATATAGTTCCCTGTGCTAAATGATAGGTCCTTGTTGGTTATCTATTTTATATAGAGTAGTATGTATCTGTTAGTCACTCATTTGTGTCCAACTCTTTGCAACCCCATGGACTGTAGCCCACCAGGCTCCTCTGTCCTTGGAATTCTCCAGGCAAGAATACTGGAGTGGGTTAGCCATTCTTTCTCCAGGGTACCTTCCTGACCCAGGGATTGAACCCAGGTCTCCTGCATTACAGGTAGACTCTTTACCGTCTGAGCCACCAGGGAAGCCTGTTAATTCCAAATTCCTAATTTACCCCTCCCTCACTCCTTCCTTTCCCTTTTGGTAACCATAAGTTTGTTTTCTATGCCTGTTTCTATGAGTCTGTTTCTGTTTGGTTAATAAGTTCATTTATATCATTTTTTAGATTCCGGTATGTGTATAATTTTAAATTCAATAGGCAATATACTGTTAAAAGTACAAAGAAACCAAGGAGATTAAATTTATATTGTTTATTTGTATTCTATTTTATTTCAAAATGTTATTTATTTATATTTTAGTCACACTGCATGGCACATAGGGATCTTAGTTTCCTGATGAGGGGTCGAATTCGTGGTCCCTGCAGTGGGGACACTGAGTCTTGACCACTGGACTGTCAGAGAAGTCCTTGCATTTCGTTTTATTTTTTAATTATGTAGATCTACACTTATTCAAGTGGAAAGAAGTCTATAAAAGAGTGGACTTTGTTATGCTTGACAAAGATCTTACATGTTCTGGTGGATGTTCTAGGAAGTGGCATTGGGCCAACCCACTGACCATCCACTTTCCCTCCCCGTGGCTTCACTCTGAGCCATAGACCTAGCCATGGGGATCCACCTGGGCCTGCTGCCCTTGATGTCTGTGTTTTCTGTGCCTACAGGGGGTGCATCGACTCATTCAAGTTCTCCCACTCCTGGCAAGTGGCAGCCCCCTGCACTGAAACCTCAGTTCAGTTCAGTCCCTCAGTCGTGTCCGACTCTTTGCAACCCCACGGACTGCAGCACGCCAGGCTTCCCTGTAGATCACCAACTCCTGGAGCTTGCTCAAAGTCATGTCTATTGAGTCGGTGATGCCATCCAACCATCTCATCCTCTGTCGTCCCCTTCTCCTCCTGCCTTCAATCTTTCCCAGCATCAGGGTCTTTTCCAATGAGTCAGTTCTTCCCACTGGAACCTAGGCCTCATTTAATCCTGGTGGCCACTCATACATGTTCCCGCCTTGTGGGGGTGGGCTGGCAGGGTGTCGGGAATACCTGTAAATATGGAATCATTCCTTCCTTCCCCAGTACATCCATCCCCACAGGCCCTCCCTTGCCCCAGAGATCTGCGGTCTCCATCACACCTGCTTCTCAACCCTGCCCAGCAACCTCCTTGGTTTCCCAAGTCCCCTCTCTTCTGCCCACAGAAGTGATTTCAAACCTCTCTCCTGCCCGTCAGGCTTCTGAATCATCTCTGCTCCAGTCTCCCACTCTTGCACCATCTCCCCATGCCTGGCACGTGGAGGGCGGTTGGTAATATAATTTGCAGGGCATCCTTGAACGCCGAGCAGAGGCCCCGACTCCCTTCTCTCTGCCCCTGATGAGGTGGCGCTCAGATCTCCAGCTCTGGAAAGGAACACCTCATGTTCCCAAGAATCCCCTCTCCTCTCTTTGTGCCCCCTGCCCAGGAACTGTCTCCTCTCTGTTCTACAGTCACCCACACTCACTTGCTTGGCTTGCGTGCGGGGAGAGCAACAATGGACCACAATTAACCTAGTGTTTCCTGAGAGGAGATGGCTAAAGGCCATGAGTCATCCTCAGGGCAGTTCCAGAGAATGCTCAGCCTCCCCTGCTGCCTCTCAGGGGGTGGGGGTGGGGCGGGTATCGTGTTCAGACCCCATATCCTGCCTCTCCCTGGGAAGAGAGGCAACAGGGTGTGGGGACTATAAGAAGTAAAAGCTCGGGCTTTGCAGCCAGATGGGTACTAACACCCCAGGCCAAGTTCTGGGCTTCTCTCATATCTCAGTTGGTAAAGAATCTGCTTGCAATGCAGGAGACCCCGGTTCGATCCCTGGGTCAGGAAGATCCCCTGGAGAAGGGATAGGCTACCCACTCCAGTATTCTTGGGCTTCCTTTGTGGCTCAGCAGTAAAGAATCTGCCCGCAATGCGGGACACCTGGGTTTGATCCCTGGTTGGGGAAGATCTGGAGAAGGGAAAAGCTACCCACTCCAGTATTCTGGCCTGGAGAATTCCATGGACTGTATAGTCCATGGGGTTGCAAAGAGTCGGACACGACTGAGCGACTTTCACTTTCAGGGCAAGTTCTAACTCTGTTACCGACCAGCTGTGTGAGCTGGGCCGCTTAGGTTCACCACTCTGCTGCTGCTCAGAAAGGAGGGACCACTGAATCCACCTCACGGGGCTCAGTGAGATCTACATGTCTTCGTGCCTGCATCCTGGGCATCCAGGGCACTCAGGACAGGACAGGAAGGCTGTGCAGACATTGGCAAGGATGATGACAATGCAAACGATGATGATGATGGTGTTTGGGGCCGTGCCCTGCGGATGTGGGAGGCCACCAGATGGCCAAGGGACCGCTGGGCATGTTCTCTCCCCACATCTGGCTTCTGCACAGGCTCAGGGGTCACCATGGAAACAATGGCTGCTCTGGGGGAGGTGACTTGGCTGTCCTGGGTGCAATTCTTGGAAGGGACAGAACCCGCCCAGAGGATATGAAACACCAGGCAAGTGGACTCCACGGGCTGGTCAGAAGGCAAGGGGGAAGGAGGCTCTTCTCCAGGGAAATCCCTGCTGTAGCCCCAAAAGAGAAAGCGCAGGGGTGCCTCCTCCGCCATCTACCCAGGGGGTCCACAGACTCCCCCAGTTCCCACCGAAGCACCTGCTGGCCCTGGTGGTGTCACTTATTCCCTCCCTGGGGCAATGATAGCTGACTCTCACCTCAGAGGGTGTATTTTGCATGAAGATGGGAGATGCCTTATTCTACCTCAGGGTTCCCTGTCCCTGGCTGTAGGCTTGGGGCGTGCAGAGGGAAAGAGAAATTGACAAGCAGGTGGGCCTTTGAGCAGCTCTATAAAAAATGCTTATTGTGTCCAGTTGGTCATTTAGACAGCTCTGCCACAAGCCCATTTTACAGAAGAGGAAATTGAGGCTTAAAAGTAAGGATTTGCACCAGTAACAGAATTTGGGCTGACCTCTGATTTTCCCTACTCTAGTGTTGATGGAGAAATTCAACTCCAGCTTCAATCTTCAATGAAATGACAGAAAAAAAAATATTCAAAAACCAAAACCCAGAAACCCTCATATTCATTGGAGCTGTCCCTTTGAAATCCTGGTAATTTTTTTTCTTAAATAATTTGGGTTTTTATTTTTTTAATTTTCTTTAAAGAATTTAAAATTTTGTTTATTTTTTTTCTTCCTGTTTTATTGCAACATCATTGACATACAGCACTGTAAAAGTCTGAGGCCTATAACATAATGATTCTACTGCCATACATCAAGGAATAATTACTACAATAGGTTTAGTGAACACCTATCATCTCCTATACATTTAACATTAAATAAAGAGAAAAGATTATTTTCCTTGTGATGAGAACTCTTAGGATTTACTCCCTCAACAGTTTTCAATTATAATGTACAGCAGTGTTAATTATATTTATCAGGTTGTACATTATATCCCTAGTTCTTGTTTACCTTATAGTTGTAAGTTTACACCTTTTGACCACCTTCATCCAATTCCCCCTCCCGCACCTTCCACCTCCAGTAGTGACAAGTCTGGTATTTTTTTTCTTTTTGTAACCGAGTTTGTTTGTTTTTGAAGTACAACTAACCAACGACACTATGTTAGCTCCTGGTACACAGCATAGTGATTCAATATTTCTATACATTTCAAAATGATCACCATGGTTAAGTCTAGGCGTCATCTGTCACCATACAAAATCTTACATTATTACTGAATATAGTCCCCCCACTGTACAGTTCATATCTGTGACTCATTTATTTTGTAACTGAAAGTTTGTACCTTCTATTCTCCCTCACCTATTTCTCACTTCCCCCCATCCCACACTCCTTTGGCAAACACCTGTTTGTTCTCAGCATCTATGAATGTTTCTGTTTAATTATGTTTGTTCATATGTTTTGTTTTTCAGATTTCATGTATAAGTGAAATCATACAGTATTTATCTTTACTTGACTTATTTCACTCACCATAATATCCTCAAGGTCAAACTATGTTGTCATTAATGGCAAGATGTTATTCTTTTTTTATGGTTGATATTCCACTGTACGTACATACGACATCCTCTTTATCCATTTATCTATTGACAGATCTATCTAGGTTGCTCCCATATCTTGGCTATTGTAAATAATGCTGCAGTGAACATAGGGGTGCATATATCTTTAGGAATTAGTGTTTTCATTTTCTTCAGATAAATACCCAAAGACGGAATTGCTGGATTGTATAGTAGTTTTATTTTTAATTTTTTGAGGACTCTCCAACTGCTTTTCATTGCAGCTACACCAATTTACATTCCTACATACATTACTAGGGTTCCCTTTTCTTCACATTTGCCCCAGCACTTGTTATTTGTTGTTCTTTTGATAGTCGTCATTCTGACAGGTGTGGGGTGGTATCTTATTGTGGTTTTGATTTGCATTTCCCTGATCATTAGTGATGCTGAGCATCTTTTCATGTTCCTGTTTGCCATCTGTGTCTTTCTACTTTTTAAAAAAAACTTTTCAGGTTTTATTTTTGCCTTGCTATTTAAATTTATTGTTTATTTTAATCTTTTATCTATTCTTTAAGGAAATAAATTATTAGAGTTTCAGCTATATACCCCTTCCCTCTTCCCCTATGTTTATCTTCTTTTACTAGACAGTATTTCAGTTCAGTTCAGTTCAGTCGCTCAGTCGTGTCCGACTCTTTGCGACCCCGTGGACTGCAGCATGCCAGGCCTCTCTGTCCATCACCAACTCCCAGAGTTTACTCAAACTCATGAAACTAACTCAATGAAACTATGGGCCATGCAGTGTAGGGCCACCCAAGACGGGCGGGTCCGACAAAGTTCTGACAAAACATGGTCCTCTGGAGAAGGGAATGGCAAACCACTTCAGTATTCTTGCCTCGACAACCCCATGAACAGTAGGAAAAGGCAGTATTTATCTATAAGCAACTTATACCATTGTTTTATGTTTTGCAATTCACATCAATGAACTGAGCACACACTTTTCACTTTGCTTTTTTTTTACTTAACAAGATGTATTGGTGAATTATTTGGGTTGATGTGTGAGGACTTAGTTTATTTATTTTAGTTGCTATAAACATGCCCATCATATAACTAGAGTTTTTTTATCCACTCCTGGTGGAGGCACTCTTGCTTCTACTAACTCCCTTTGAAAATAGAGCTCTAGTGAAAAATCTTTGTACACACTTTCCTTGCTTATTGGGAAGAGTTTCTCCAAGGTCTTGCAGCCTTCTTGAGGACAGAGATTATAGTCCTCCCCTGCCCCAACCTCGTCCAGAAATGGGCACATAGCTGATTTTGATATTTGGATGTTTATTTGTTGAATGAATAAATTCAAGAAGTTCAGAGCCACCAAGGGCAAACTTTGCTAACTGCCTCTTTAAATCCTTTCTCCTTTCCTTGCTAACAGAACATACCAACCAAGTAGAGGATTGCCATTCTTGATGTTGGTCAGTCACTAAGCCATGTCCAACTCTTTGAGATCCCATGAACTGCAGCATGCAGTCTTTCCTGTCCTTCACTGTCTCCCAGAACTTTCTCAAACTTATGTTCACTGAATCAGTGATGCCATCCAACCATCTCATCCTCTGTCAGCCCCTGCTCCTCCTGCCCTCAATCTTTCCCAGCATCAGGGTCTTTTCCAGTGAGTTGGTTCTTTGTATCAGGTGGCTAAAGTACTGGAGCTTCAGCTTCAGCATCAGTACTTCCAATGAATATTCAGGACTGATTTCCTTTAGGACTCACAGGTTTGATCTCCTTGCAGTCCAAGGAACTCTCAAGAGTCTTCTCCAGCACCACAGTTCAAAAGCATCAATTCTTCGGCACTCAGCTTTCTTTATGGTCCAACTCTCATATCCATACATGACTACTGGAAAAACCATAGCTTTGACTATACAGACCTTTGTTGGCAAAGTGATGCCTCTGCTTTTTAATACGTTGTCTAGGTTTGTCATAGGTCTTCTTCCAAGGAGCAAGTGTCTTTTAATTTCATGGCTGCAGTCACCATCTGCAGTGATTTTGGAGCCCAAGAAAATAAAGTGTCACTGTTTTCACTTTTTCCCCCTGCCAGTATGAAAATGCAGAAAGGTATGACACCGGATCACCAGTAGCCTAAGCCAATTATGAGAATCCTGTTCCTGCTTTCCCAGCTCCCCCAGTGGCTGGGAGTGGCCATGTGACTGCGTTCTAGCCAATGAAATTGAAAGGATGTCTGGCTGGGAATCCGTGGGAAGGCTTTGCTTTCCTGATAAAAGGAGGCTCTGAAACTGTTGGCTCTTTCCAAGAGCTTTGAAGCAAACTCTTGTATTCTTGCTATCCTGAAACCACAATACAAGGAAGCCTCAGCCTCTTAGAGCAGGTAGGGGCTGGAAAGCTATTCTTACAAAGGGCCATATGGTAAATATTTTAGACTTTGTGGGCCATTCAGTCTCAATCACAACTCCTGTGCTGTTGCAGCATGAAAGCAGACATAGATAATAGGGAAGGACATATATGTTCCAATACAATGTTATTTACAAAATCAGGCAATGAGGCCATAGTTGGCTAACCTCTACCTTAGGGAATGAGAGAGCAATGGAGGGAGATAGTTTCTTATTGCTGCTATAATAAGTGACATAGCACATTTATTCTCTTATAGTTCCTGAGGTCTGAAGTCCAAAACTGGTCTTACTGGGGTAAAATCAAGGTGTTGGCAGAGTTTTTGATCTTTCTGGAAGTTTCAGGGAAGGAGTCCACTTCTTGCTTTTTCCAGCTTGCAGAGGCCACCTACATTCCTTGGGTAGTGGTCCCCTTCCACAATGGCATCACTCTGATCTCTGCTTCTGTTATCACATCTTAAGAGCCAGCAGCAAATACCAGATATGGGATACACAACTTAGGCTATCTTGGACAATGTAGCCCCTACTGAGCCACCAACTGCTGTCACTGAGTGAACCCATTAGACCAGTTGAAGAACTGCCAGCTGATCCCAGCCCAAAATCTGATGCTAAGAAACATGAACTAATAAATAATTGTTGTTTTGAGGAACTAAGTTTTACAATAGTATTTTAAGCAACAATAAATGACTGATACAGAAATATTTGACACCAATAGTGCCACTATTTTGTGCTCTTCCCTTCTTTTTCAGCCTTGAGGGTAGATGTGATATCCGGAGCTGTAGCAATCTTATTGCAACTTGAGGAAAAGACCAGCAGAATCATGGTGTGTCTGGCTTTGACATCACTGAGCTGCCAAAATAACAACAGTCCTTATTCAGTTTTGAATTTCTTTTTATGTGAGAAAATAACTCCCCCTATTTACGTAATACTATAATTCTAGCTACTTGCAAATGAAAGAGCATCTAACTAATACATGGCAAGGTGCCAGGCCTCTGAGGCAGCTGGGAAAGGGTCAGAGATAATTAAAAGAGAAATCATGTTTCATGGGGGAAATCTGAAACCTGGGTCCCAGCTGTGTTCTATTTCCTTTTCTGCCATCAGCATAAACATCCAGAGAACCTCCTTCCAATGGAGAGAACTTGGAAATGACCAAATGAAAAAAGTCTGAAAGACACCTGGGTTCAGCCTCACTGATAAGATTTGGAACTCTTATGCCTTAGCCCTGTTTTCTGCAAAGAGAAGTGACTCAGGGCAGTTGTGAAACTCTGAGGCCTGCATGTATTTACATTTGGGCCCTTTCATTGCTCTGGGCAGGAAGATTTCCGGCCTGAGGTTGTTCTGTCAAAGGAATTGCTGCTGGGACTGGGGAGTAGCTGGAAAGAGGCTACACTTGATTCACAGCAAAGAGTCGATGAAGCACAGAGGTGAAAGCCAGGTGGTTGTTCAGAAGGAAACATCCCAAAGCAGGCCCAGGGCCAGCCCACGTCTCATTCTTCTGTTTCTTCTTCCTTTCTAGAAGGTTCCAACTCCATTTGTGAAGAATGCTCACACAGAGTCGGACACGACTGACACGACTCAGCAGCAGCAGCAGCAGCAGCAGCAGCTCTTCCTTCCAAACACCTCCCCACACACCCCCCCCACACACATACACCAGGAATGGGTTATCTCCTTTCATCTCCAAAAGCTCTTTTCTTCTCCCTCTTGTAGATAACAATAATGGCTCATTATTGTTGACTGTTTACCATAACCTGGGCCTGTGCTAAGAGCCTCACTAGTATTAGCTAAGCAAATCCTCAGAGCAAGCCTGTAGGTGGGTTTAAAAATGTTCACTTGACAGACAAGGAAATGAACACAGAGAGGTTAAGTGACTTGTCCAAAGTCACATAGGTTATTAGCAGCGCAGCCAGGATTAAAATCCAGACATTCTGACTCCAGAGCTCAAACCCTTAACCACAACCCTCTCTCACCTGCAGAGGAGGAAAGTAAGGCTCAGAGAGGTTAAGTAATCTGCCTGATGTTGCAGAGCCGAGATTTGTACTTGGGTCAGTCTGGCTACAGCTTCCCGTACTTGCTCTCACCCTGACGCCTCCGTTTGCCTCTGAACTCTCCTGACAGCATCACCCATCATCCCCAACTGTGGAGAAATGAGCACTAGAGCTAGAGTCTGGAGGTCAGATCTGAGTCTTACTTCTGTCCTGTCCACATCTGCTGAACTTGAGTGAACCCATATTGTTGGCGGTAAATTGAGACTTGGGTTTGCCCCACCCACCTGAGCGAACTTTGTTGATCAAACGTGATTAGGAGTGCTGGAAGAATTGGATCCACTGTGCGGTTATTGGTGGTGTTCTGGTTGGTGTTTCTAACACCCCAGCCTCGGGGTAACTGTATTCCTGGACTGATATTTGACCTGCAGTGCCTTGTTCTGGCAGCTGGGTGAGTTTGGGGTTTCCTGCTGCTGTGCAAAATTACCACCCTTCATAAAATGCTCAGGGATGGCAAGGGTTTTGCAATCAGTTATTGCATCAGGAAAACTCTCTGAATAGCGCCATTCTACCCTCTTCCCCGCCCAGGTGCTGGCTCAGCCAGCTGGAGGTCAGACACCAGGGGGAGGGATAGGTATTTCCTTTGCCCCCACCCAGACAGTGCCTGCCAGACCTCAGATCGAGCCCAAACACCCCCAGGAAAGTGCTAGTCCTCTGGGAGGGATATAATGAGAACCAAAGCTGGCCTGGGGAGCGGGGAACACAGATGACTGGGCTGCAGCCCCTGCCCCACCCTACTCCAAAGAGTCCAGAGTCCTGCCCTGCCACTAACCAGCTGTGACACAGCGCAAGCCGCACACCCTCTCTGAGCCTTGGGTTCCTTATCTGCAGAATGGGAGCCATAATTCACCTTGATTGCACAGTGAAGTCAGTGCGTATATGCACTCTTTAAATGAAGTCCTCGATAAGCACTAGCCATCGTCGTTGTCAGTATTACTCTATGACTCGGCCTGGCCTGCTTGACCCCAGAAGCACCATGGAAAACCCACCGCTCTTCAGTCACCTCGGCTCTGCCGCCATGACCTTGAGACCGTTCCTCTGGCCTCTGTGAACCTTATTTTGGGGACAGGACTACGCCCACCAAGTCTGTGGAGGTGGTGCTATGAATTCAATGAGAAAATGGGTCTGGAGGGCCCGGCCCAGTGCCTGGTGCAGAGGAAGTGCCCATCAATGGTGGCCTTTATCACGAGTCTGGTTTGGACGGGACCCTGAGGGAAGCGGAGCTGGGGAACAGAGGAAGCAATTGTACAGAGGTGAGTGGGGGAAGGGGCCTCCCCGAGGGCGGGCAGTGACAGTCCTGGGCCTCCCGGGCCTGGCTGAGCCCTACTTCCACTTTATTCTCTACGGTGGCATTCATCCTCGCAGCCTGGGAACATCGAGGGAGGGAGCCTTTGCAGGACACAGCACTGCGCACCCTCAGGATTTTCTCATGCCCTTCACACGCAGGTTCCCACCGGGGCTCACAAAACGTTTTTAACCCTCTCCTGCCCCAGGAGATGTTTTCCAATCATCAGGGATTGGACACTCGGATGATACCAGGACTCCTTATTGTCATCCCTGAAGGTGACAGGGAGGTCTTCCTGGGTACCACTGGACTAGGGTTGCCACTGTACACCATCTCTTCCCAGTTCTGTGCTCAGTGGCCTCCTGTGGGTCCTTTAGAATGGACCACAGAGGGTATTTACACCACGGAAATCGGCAAATATTGCAATGCTAAACAGGTTGTTAAACATTCACCAGCATCCCTGTGTCCCCCAACAACTGGGAAATGAGGCTGTTGTCAGTAAAAGTAGGATTGGTCTTCAGTGGAGGAAACCAGGTGGCAGACCATAGCGATGTGGGAGAAGTATTGGGAGACACCCTCCCCACCCCAACCTGGACCAAACTCCTAGCAAGATTGATTGGAGTAGCTGTTAGAAAGAGAACTGGAGAGTGATGGTAATTTGGGAAGCTGAAGTCTAATGAGACTTTTGTACTGATGTCTGTCGGAAAAAATCGGCAAGGGGCTGGTGTGCACAGAAAGGGAGCTGGTCTGAGAAGACGGGTCAAGCTGCAGCCGTGGGGGTGGAGGGCAACCATGCGGTCCATCACAGGCGTTGTCCCTGGATTGCCCAGCATCCTCCCATCAGCTTTCTTCTCCAGGACCTAGACTTCCCTCTCCCATGAGCTGTGTCTCACACCAACTGCACCCCAGGAGTGGACCAGATTGATCCATTCTGATTGCCAGCTGTACCAGTTAGCTAGGGCTACTTGACAAAACACCACAGACCAGGTAGCTTAAACCACAGAATCTTATATTCTCACTGTTCTGGAGTTCAGAGTCCAAGTTCAAGGTGTTGGCAAGTTTGGTTTGTTTTGAGAACTTTCTCCTTGTCCTGCAGATAGCCATGTCTGCATATGGTCATCCCTTGGAATGTGTGTTATCTGTGTCCGAATCTTCTTTTCTTAAAAGGACATCAGGCATATTGGATTAGGGCCCACCCACAGAACCTCATTTTCACTTAATTATCTCTTTTAAGGACTTTGCTAGTGGTCCAGTGGTTAAGAATGCACCTTCCAATGCAGAGGACAGAAGGTCAATCCCTGGTCTGGAAAGATTCCACATGCCGAGGAGCAACTAAGTCTGTGAGCCACAACTCCTGAAGCCCGCGCGCACTAGAGCCTGTGCTCTGCACCATGAGAAGTCACTGCGATGAAAAGCCCTCACACCACAACTAGAGAGTAGCCCCTATTCACTGCATCTAGAAAAAGTCCCCTATGCAGCAATGAAGACTCAGTGCAGCCAATAAATCAATAAAAATAAAATATTGCCTTTTTTAAGGCCCCATCTCCAAATATGGTTACAGTCTTAGGTACTGGGGATTGAGGACTTCAATATGTGAATGGGGGGTGGGAGGCCACAGTTCAGCCTGTAACAGCAGTCATTGTTCTGAAATGGGTACATGGCCCAATTCAGGCCAATGGTGTACGCGAGGATGCCTGCTGGAGGTGGAGTGGAGTCTCCATTCCACTCTTTTCTCACCTAAGGGAGAATACAGGGAGAGATGCTCTCTTCTTCCTTCGGAAACTGTCATGTTGGAATGTGATGCCCAGGCCTGCGGGAGCCAACAGTGAGGGTGGGTACTGGGAACTCTCCAGGCTTGAGTTGGTGTATCAGCCAGCCCTGGAGTCAGCCCAAAGTTGTCCTGTGGGTTGAAGCTGGTTTAAGTTAAGGTTTTGGTTACATCTGAAAACACCCCTAACTGCCATTTGAAGCAGAGATAGTTAGGGTTCCACCTACACCTCCTTTCTCCACGTCCCTGGGCTCACGGTGAGACACATTTCACTTCCCAGCTTCCCCTGGATTTGGGTGGGACCATGTGACCAAGTTCTCACCAAAGGAATGTGAATGAATATGAGCGCAGGACACCTGCCATCCAGGCTGAAGGGGTTTGGCTCCTTTACCGGCTCCTCCCCTGCCAGCCAGAGGGGACCTGGTGTGGCTGAGACCTGGCCTTGACCACATGGATGACGTGCTAGAGCCCCACCATGGAGGCAACCTGGGCCCCTAAAATCTGTCAATCCAGAATGGTCACCTTGGAAAGTCACAGGGGAGACAGACAGTCTATGTATTCTTCATGCTGCTGGTTTCTGGCGATCTTTGGTAGAGCAGTAGAGCTTTGCTTTAATAATAATACCTCATCTTTATTCTAAGGGTGGAGAGAGTTTTACTAGAGCAAAGATGATGGCAAATGTTTCCTGCAGAAGACTTTCCTTTTTGGGTCAGAGATGGCTTCAAGCTATCCGAGCTGAAATAGACGCCTTAATATCCGCCAAGTCCCCTTTGTGGAATCCATTTGTGCAAGTAACTTTCCGATAACGTGGCTTCCTGTGGGTGCCTTGTCAGGCAATGGGAATGCTTTCATTGATCTGCTGATGAGTATGTCCTGCCGGATGCCTGCTTTTATCAATGTAGTTCTCACTATGTATCAAGCTCCTGGAAGCTGGTCCAAGTGAATCTGCCTCTGACGTGTATTCAGACCCTGCCTAGGACAACGTCAGGTTCCGGTCTGGTCCGTGAGGAGCCTTCTGGCAGAACTGACCTCTCCTTCCTCTGTGCCCCTCTTCTGGTATCTGTTTCATTCTGTTCAGACTGCGGCCTTCATGCCGCCGCCTTCCTCCCCATTCCTCCCACTGGGAGCTCCCGGAGGACTGGGCTGTGCTCCACTGCGGGTGTCTAACGTGATGCCTGGTGCACAGCAGGAGCTCACTAAGAATGGGCTGAATGAAGACTGACTCTGATCAAGGACAAAGGTCCCTTCCCAAGCCCTGGTCCAGGTTCAAGGCCAAAAACAGGAATATTCTCCAAAGGTCTTTAAACAAGTTTTAAGTTGGATTGTGTTTTCCATGCACTAGGTAAGCTCTCCCTCAAACCCACAGGTGAAACTGTA
The DNA here is from genome assembly GCF_054371585.1 of Giraffa tippelskirchi. Lineage (NCBI taxonomy): Eukaryota > Metazoa > Chordata > Mammalia > Artiodactyla > Giraffidae > Giraffa > Giraffa tippelskirchi. The sequence goes on from NC_137280.1 coordinate 62,457,380, forward strand.
GTAGTCTCACCCTATATAGGTTAAGCAGAGGTACTTTATGGTTTCCTCAAGAGAAGAGGAGAGAGAGAGTGTGTGAGGGAGGGGGGAGAGAGAGAGAGAGACGGAGGAGCAAAGGAACGAGGGAAGGACAAATGGCTGGAGGTGGTCCAACCTTGGATTTTAACCCTGGCTCTTAATGTCTCTAGCTGTGTGACTTTGGGCAAATTACTTAGCCTCTCTGGACCTCTCTTGTCTCAGCTGACAAGTGGAGATGATCTTACCAATCTGTAGCGCTGTTGTGAGGATAAATGACACAACATATGCAAAGCACACAGAGTGGGGATTCAGGAGAGGTGGGTCTCCTTCCTCGAGAAAAACAAATCACCTTTAACTGACAGCATCCTGGCAAAGGAGGCTGCCTAAATCCACAGGCTGTGTGAACGACCACCCCTCCGCAATCTTCCACAGAAAGCCTGACTCTTGTCTACCAGGTTTGCATAAGGTGAGGTGTAAAGTCTGCAGACCCCTTGACAGCTGCCCATACTGAACTTGCAGCTGCCAGTTAGACCAAAGGGGAAAAGACCTCCACATCGGGAGCCAGGAGTCCAGAGCTGCGGGCCTTTCTACCACAGGGCTGAAATAGCGCCCCCACCCCCTGCAATTCCCGTGACCCAATGTGATCTGCACCCAGCTCCCTCCACCCTTCAGTTCTTGCCTGCAGCCTTCCTCAGAAACACTGCAGAAGAGGTTTTTTTTTCTTTTAAATGAAAATCTCAGAAACCAAACAGTCCTCTGCTCAGGGCCAGGCTTCCTTTGAGAATGAAGGGAGATGGGCTTGGCTGGCTGCCACCAGAGTGAGGGAGAATGTTTGAAGAGGCAAGATGAATTACTTCAAGATAGCCTGAAGATCTCAGATCAGATCAGGGTACGGTGGAGTTTTGTTTTTTTTAATGAGAAAAGGGAAAAGGCAGCCCAAAGGAGGCGTGTGTGTGTGTGTGTGTGTGTGTGTGTGTGTGTGTGTGTGTGTGTAATGAATTTTTACATGCTGAGATGACTCACTGTGAGGCAGAGCTAGCAAGGTCTGAGGACAGGGGGCTTCCCCAAATCCTGGGAGATGCTCAGGGAGATTATGGGGCAATTATCTGAGTTTTGAGAAAATGCCTTCCTTTCTGTCAGCTCGACTCATGTGGATGCCAGCGGAAGAGAAGAAAGTGTCTGGTCAGCAGAGCTACCTGGCTGTGAGATCCAGCCTGTATTCTGCTGGCCAAGCCCTGTGCCAGGTGTGGGGTGGGTCCCCTTCAGATGATGCAGCTGTGTTTCTGGGTCAGCATCTGGAGGTGTCCCATGGGCTGGTGAGGTCCTGCCTGTCAGACCTCCTGATTTATCCAGAACAGTTTCAAAATGTTTTTCTGGTCATCCATTGCTGTGTAACAAAATCACCCTAAAACTTAGAGGGTATACGGTTCTGTAGGTCAGGAATTCAGGACAGCCAAGGTAAGGGGGGCTCTTGTCCGCACCGAGGTGTCTGGGGCCTCAGCCGGGAAGGAGAATGTGGCTCAGGTTGGAGGATTCGCTCCCAATATGGCTTCCTGACTCACCTGTCTGGCTCCTGGGCTGAGACGGCTGCAGGGCCATCTCAGCTGGGTCTTTCACCTGGAGGGCCTACCTGTGGCTTCTCAGCAGTGTCCTCAGGCAGATGGACTTCTTACCTGGCCACGTGTGTGTGTGCTCAGTTGCTTTGGTTGTGTTCGACCCTGTGGGACCCCATGGTCTGTAACTCTCCAGGCTCCTCTGTCCATGGGATTCTCCAGGCAAGAAAACTGGGGTGGGTTTCCGTTTCCTTCTCCAGGAGCTCTTCATGACTCAGGGATCGAGCCCGCGTCTCTTATGTCTCCTACACTGGCAGGCGGGTTCTTAACCACTAGTGCCACCGGGTTCCAACTCCAAGTGTCCTGCAGAAAAAGACAAGCAGTGCGGCCTTTTATGACACAGCTGTAGAGGCCTCAGAGTGGCACTTTCGTTGTACGTGATTGGCCAAAGCAGTCCTGAGCCTGCCACAGATGAAAGGTGCAGCAAATAACTCAGAAGAAAGTAAGGGGTGTTTCTCTGTTTCATCTAAGGCAGCTGTGGAGCTGTGCTCATCCTGGGATCCAGGAAACTTCCAGTCCACCACCCTGACAAGTGCATTTAAACCCTGGTGAGGCCGCCCGTGGAGACAAGTAATAGATTGCCAGTGGTCTTCCCTGGTGGCTCAGTAGTAAAGAACTTGCCTGCAATGCAGGAGACATAGGAGATGCAGGTTTGACCCCTGGGTTGGGAAGATCCCCTGGAGCAGGAAATGGCAATCCACTCCAGTATTCTTGCCTGGAGAATCCCATGGACAGAGGAGCTTGGAGGGCTACAGTCCATGGGGTCACAAAGAGTTGGGGACAACTGAAGTGACTTAGCATGCAGTGTGCACGTAGCACGTGTGCTCTTCCGAGGTCACCTCTTCTGTGAAGTCTACCCTGATCCTTCCTTCCTCTCCCTGACAGACTCTCTCCCTTCTGCACTGGACTGCAGTCATTTGCCTATATTTCTGTTTATTCTGCCTTTTCCACTCAGGCTCATTTCTGACCCTCAGGGATAATGCTAATTAGAGATCAGGTCATCGGAAGAGCATTTAAACATCTATTTATTTACTTGTGTGCGTGGGTCTCAGCTGCAGCACGTGCAATCTTCATTGTGTTATGTGGGATCTTTCTCTGTGGCACATGGACTCTCTAGTTGCAGTACACGGGCTCAGTAGTTGTGGTGGGTGGGCTGAGGTGTTCCTTGACAGGTGGGATCTTTGTTCCCGACCAGGGATCAAACCTATGTCCTTTATATTGCAAGGTGGATTCTTAACCACTGGACCACCAGGAAAGTACCTGGAAGAGCCTTTTAAGTTTAGGCCAGAGGCAGCAGTATGTGAGGAGGTGGGAGAGAAGGTCTTTGTGGAGCTCCCAAGAATCCATCACTGAGACCAGTGCCTCTCTCTTAGACCCCAGGGGATCTGACCCTGCCCTGGCCTTCTGCCAGCTGCATCCATCTCCATATGGCCAAGGGGGTTTGCCTATATAGCTCCTGCATCTGCTGGCCTAGACCAAATTCCAGGTACCAGAATGGGGGAATCCTCTGCCCCAATGCCCCAAACCCGCTTCTTGGGTCCAAGAGTCACTTTCCTGGGTCTGTTTTCCCAACAAGATCTGTTGTATGTACCTCCAGGACTGTGGGTGGTCAAAAAAAGACCAAGGGCAGCACCACATGTGTGGATGTTGGCACGGCTGGGGCGTGTCCTGCAGACCCTAAGGGGGGAGGACAGGAGCTGGGGCAGAGGGAGCAGGCAGAGAAGGGGCATCAGATCATAGACTCTCATTTTCATGTCCATCCAGGCCCCCACAGGGGGAGGCCCGTGAGGATCTAAGGCTTCCTTTGCACTTAAAATTAATCATTAAAAAGAAAAGATGGAGGAGGAAACTTTTGGAGGTGATGGATATGCTAATGACATAGATAGTGGTGATGGTTTCACAATGTATACTTATCTCCAAAGTCATCAAATTGTATAGATATTTACAGCTTTATTGTTTACCTCAATAATTTTTTTTTTAGAAGTTTAGTCCCTCAGTCATGTCCGACTCTTTGTGACCCCATGGATGGCAGCACCCTAGGCTTCCCTGTCCATCACCAACTCCCAGAGCTCATTCAAACTGATATCCATCAAGTTGGTGATGCCATCCAACCATCTCATCCTCTATCATCTCCTTCTTCTCCTGTCTTCAATCTTTCCTAGCATCTGGGTCTTTTCCAATGAATCAGTTCTTTGCACCAGGTGGCCAAAGGATTGGAGCTTCAGCTTCAGCATCAGTCCTTCCAATGAACATTCAGGACTGATTTCCTTTAGAATTGACTAAATCATCAGGCAAAGTCATATTCGAGGCTCTATCATGAATCTTAATTTTCTATCTGTGTATGTGTGTGCCAGTATATGCAAATGTTTGCTGGGGGAGTAGGTTCTTAAAAGGTAAAGATTTTTACTGAACTTAAAAAAAAAAAGGGAAGAAATGTTTGGATAATCTTCCTCTTCATTGGGAGTTTGGGTGGCATATACAGCTGAAAGATCCAGGTTTGAGGTCAACTGGAAGAGGGTTCTCATTCTAATTGGCCACCTTCCAGTGGTGTGACCTTAGACATGCTAATCAACTTCTCTGAGCCTTCTTGGGAATCTGGAAAATGGTGGTATTTAGTTTATGGGATAATTTTGATTGTTCAACAAGAAAATAGATATAAAGTTCTACCATATGGGAGGAACTCTGTAAATGTTCAACTCTTTTCCAGTATTTGGAAACTTATTGTAAACACTAGTAGTTTTTTCTTAAATATGTCCTGATTTTTTTTTTTTTTTGGTGTGTTTCAGTTCAGTTCAGTTGATCAGTCGTGTCCGACTCTTTGCAACCCCATGGGCTGCGGCACGCCAGCTTCCCTGTCCATCACCAACTCCCAGAGCTTGCTCAAACTCACGTCCATTGAGTCGGTGATGCTATCCAACCATCTCATCCTCGGTCATCCCCTTCTCCTCTCGCCTTCAATCTTTCCCAGCATCAGGGTCTTTTCCAGTGGTCAGTTCTTCACATCAGGTGGCCAAAGGATTGGAGTTTCAACTTCAGCATCAGTTCTTCCAATGAATATTCAGGACTGATTTTCTTTTCGTGTGTTTACTGGTTTAGAATTTGGAGTTAGGGAGCATAACACATGTCGTGTGTGGCTGCAAAGCCCTGTGTACCCCGAAGCCAAATGGTGGAATCCGGAGTCCTGGCTGCTCTGAGAATTTTCCTGCGTTTTGGAATGGGTAGGGCTTCCCAGGTAACACTAGTGGTAAAGAACCCACCTGCCAATGCAGGAGAAATAAGAGACGAGAGTTCGATCCCTGGGTTGGGAAGATCCCCTGCAGGAGGACATGGCAACACCACTCCAGTATTCTTGCCAGGAAAATCTCATGGACATAGGAACCTGGAGGGCTACAATCCATAGGGTCGCAAAGAGTCTAACACAACTAAATAACCGAGCACGCATGCAAGAGGCACTCAAAACCCTGCTAATGGTGCTGCCAGGCACCTACCTGGGCATGAATGAAAATGAGTCAAGCCTGAGCTCATCAGTAGCCTAACTTTGTCCCCTAAAATCAATACAGATTTCCCCATATTACGTAACGCAATATGTGCTTTCCTGAGAAGTTGGAGGTAAATCAATTTTTTCTCCCAGTTCAACTTGTCATCTGGTGAACTTCTGGTGTCAGCTCAGTATTTTTTTTTTTTTTAATAAATTTATTTATTTTAGTTGGGGGCTAATTACTTTACAATATTGTAATAGTTTTTGCCATACATTGACATGAATCAGCCATGGGTTTACATGTGTTCCCCTTCCTGGACCCCCCACCCACCTCCCTCCCCATCCCATCCCTCTGGGTCATCCCATTGCCCCGGCCCTGAGCCCTTGTCTCATGCATCGAACATGGAATGGTGTTCTGTTTCACATATGATAATATACATGTTTCAATGCTGTTCTCCCAGAACGTCCCACCCTCACCTTCTCCCTCAGAGTCCATAAAATTGTTCTATGCATCTGTGTCTTATTCTGTCTCGCATATAGGGTTATCGTTACCATCTTTCAAATTCCATATATATGCATTAGTATACTGTGACAGACCTTGAGGACGTTATGCTAAGTGACATACATCAAATATTGTATAATATCCTTATACGTGGAAAAAGCAAAACAAAACCAAAAACTGAGCTGGAAAACATTACAGTGATGTTACCACAAGCTGGGGGTGGGGTCAGGGGATGGGAGAGATAATGTTCAGGAGTATACACTTACAACTGGTAGACAAATAATTCTGAGAGATCTAACATAAAGTACAGGGATTACAGACAATAAAACTATATTATAAACATTAAACTTGCCAAGAGATGATATCTTATTTGTTCCCACCACTAGAAGAGATGATAATTCTGTGGCACAACAGAGGCTAACTGTTGCTACAATGGCAATCATACTACAGTGTTGTACATCTTAAATGTACACAGTTATATGTCAATTATATCTCAATAATTAACAGATAAATAAATTAAAATGAAGCCTTAAACAGTTTTAAGTAGTAAAGTAAAATGTACCCATTCATAAATGTGTCCTTATGTCTATAGATTATAATTTTAGACAACATTTTTGTATCCTAATTTAAGTTTTAAAGGCTTCATAAATCAAGGCATCACCTAAGATGAGGTTTTGTAACAAGTAACATTTGCATTGTACTGAGTCTGCAAAGGGGACACACACCGCACACACACATCAACCATGATCTTGCTTTCAAGGTACGTACATTTTACCAAACCACACCATAAATGCGCCAAAGGAGCTTGCTAATGGCATCACGTGGGAGACCCTTTTATAAGACAAAGAACCCTTTTAACACAGGAAGAATATGACCTAGTCCACATCCTATTTACTTGTATATTTGTATCTGTCAATTTGGATTTTCATAGTAAAGGCCTTTTCCAACTCTGGCATGTGGCAAGCGATAATGAATATTTGTTGACTAAGTGCACATAGTTTAAAATCAAGACATACTCATATTTGATCATCACATCTGTGTATGGGTAGATAACTCATAAGGACTTTTCACATATTTGCAGCAATTTGTTCCCATGAGAACCTTGCTGGGGAGGAAAAGCAGCCCATCTCACAGGTGAGACAATTTAAGCCTATAAAGAGCAACTGACAGGCTTCCCTGGTGGCTCAGTGGTAAAGAATCTGCCTGCCAATGCTGTGGGGCAACTATTGAACCTGTGATCTAGAGCCCACAAGGGCAGCAACTACTGAGCCTGTGTATTGCAACTAGAGTAGCCCCCACTTGCAGCAACTGGAGAAAAGCCTGCGCAGCCAAAAATAAATAAATATAAATAAAATAAAATTTAAAAAAGCAACAGGCTTCCTCAAATCAGTATCTGAAAAGTCTGATGGAAGTTCAGTCCAGACTTGGCCAGCAGGAAAAGCCCAGCAATGAAGTGACGACAATTTTAGCTCACTTGTCCCCTTGGCTATCTTGATTGCCAAGGGGACAAGTCTGTCCTCCCAGGCATCCAGGCTGGAGGCCCCTAAATCTTTGGCTCTTTTTTTTTTTTTTTTCCATATCCTGTTTCCTTCCAGGGCTAGACATTCAATTCTTAACTCTGTGCCCTATTCCCCACGCCCCTGCCTTGGCGCAAATGCCGTCTCTCATTTCAGGTCCTCCTTTTGGATAACCCTCTGCCCTTGAGTACATTTATTTGGTTGTCACTTAGTAAGCCCTCCCTTTATAACAGACACTGGGCTGGGGATGGGAGATACACAGCTAAATAAGACATGGTCCCTGCCCTCTGGGACATAGCTGAGTGGACAATGCCATGAAAAAAAGCTAGATGGAAGACTCAGTAGCGCTTGAGATGACATTGACATCTGACAGCAGTTCAGGGGAAATTTGGGTAGGGTTTTGAAGGATGAATAGGAGTTCATCCTATTGGCAGGGGGAAGGGGGGAATTCTAGTGGGAGAAAACAGTACCGGCAAAAATGCAGATGTGTGAATTAACAAGATATGTTTAGATCCCTACCAGGATCTGGCATAGGTAGGGTGCTGGTGAGGAGAAAAGAAAGGTAAGGCTGGAAAGGGAAGTAGGGCCAGAAAAGAGGGTATTTTGATTTTATCTTCTGATGGCCCCTGCCAAGTTTTTAGGCCAGGGCCTGATGTGATCAAATTTAAATTTTAGAAAAAGTACTCTGATAGCTGTGTGGGGAATGGATTAAGGAGCTCAAGGCCACATTTGGTTGTGTGCACCATTGTAACTCCAGCATCTAGTAGGTGCACTGGCAGAGTAGGGGCTCTTGTATGCTGAAAGGATGAATGAGTGACCCAGTTAGCAGCTTACTGCAGAAAGGCAGAAGGTCCTGAACTAAGATCATGAGAGTGGAAAGGAGTGAATTGACATGGGAGAGGTATAGGGTTTGTATCAGACAGGAAAACGAAACCTAAGCCAGGAAGTTCAGTGGAAAAAATTAAATTGAGGAACTACTTATGAAGGTATTAGATAAACAGAAACAAAAATAGAACAAAACACGGTATGGTGGGCAGTCTGGAGATGAGCAACATCATGAAACAGCTTTCACCCTAGGGTTGGAGGGAGGAAAGTGGTATCTTTTGATTCCCAGGAGCCAGAGTGCCTAGAGTGAGCTAGGACCACGAAGAGGGAGAGGGCACCATAGTTGGGTCCCCCCAGGAGGCAGACTCAGAGATAGAGATTAGAATGCAGGAGGTTTATTATGGAAATGCCTTTGGAGGGGGAAGGAAGGAATAGGACTGGGTGGAGAGAAGAGCCAGGCTGGAGGCAATCTCAGGGAACAACTCAGTGGACCCTAAATGGATGGGCTGAAATTGGGATGCCCTTTAGAGTTGGCTCAAATTTGGGCAAGGAGGCTGGACCTGTTTATTCTACAGTCACCTGTCATTGGACCTCCTGAGAATGGAGTGTGAACTTGGGCAAGGTAGCCCTTCTCAGTCAAGGCAATTTCCAAAACTCCCAAAAAGCACTCTCATTGGCCTCCGACGAGGAGGGTAGGGTGGGCGTGGGTGGATAAATCCTTCAGTCCTGAAGGGAGATCTTGGCAGCACCTGGCAAGAGCCACACACAGGGGCTTGCTGAAGTGGGGGGAGGGGGGGTGGCTGGGCCACAGAGGAGGTGTAGCCAGGGCCCAGAGCAGTACCTTTCCATCTTTCTCCAGGGCCTCACTCTGGGCAGAATGGGCTGGAAGCCAGTGGGCAAGGGAGCATGAGAAAAAGTCTGTGCCGGACAGCCCCAGGGAGCCGAGAAGGGGAGGGCAAGGAGGACTAGGACTGGACCCAGTAACAACCCAGTAGGGGACAGGAAAAAGGTGGATTCAAGGGGAAATGACTGCCAGGGATTCTGTCCCCAGGGATGGGTGGTGGCAATGCCTTTCTCTTAGAAGAGGCAGTCAAGGAGGTGCACACCTTGGACAAAGAGGCTGATGGCCTTTGCTCAGTTTGCCATCCAAGTGATGATGCCCAGGCAGCTCAATCAGTTTCAGTTTAGTTACACAGTTGTGTCTGACTCTGCGACCCCATGGACTGCAGCACTCCAGGCTTCCCTGTCCATCAGCAACTCCGGAGCTTGCTCAAACTCATGTTCATCGAGTCCCTGATGCCATCCAGCCATCTTAGCCTCCGTCGTCCCCTTCTGCCTTCAATCTTTCCCAGCATCAGGGTCTTTTCCAATGAGTCAGTTCTTCGTATCAGGTGGCCAAAGTATTGGAGTTTCAGCTTCAGCATCAGTGGGCAGCTCAATGGATCTTAAATAACTGGCACGAAATGAACTTGAAAGAAGGAAAACCTCGGGTGGACTCTCTTGGTTACAAGATCAAGTGCAGCCTTCTCAGCAGGCATTGGAGATTTTCTCGGATGATTTCTGCAGGTTCAGCTCCACCCTTGTAGACAGCCTGGCCTCTTAACTTCAACCTGATCCTTCCCCACATCCTGCCTTACCTGCCCCGCCCACCTCCCACCTCCCCACCCTCCTCACTTCCTGCAAATCTTTTACAATCCCAAATATCCCCCCAGGTCAAATGCTCTCTAGATGGAATCCTACCTAACTCTACAAATTGTAATCTCTACTTCGAGTCACCACAAGTGCTTTAAGAGCTTGAATGCATTCAGTAGCGAATTTGACCACAGCAAGTAACTTACTCTTTGCAGGCTTCTCCGTGAAAAGGGACAAAAAATAACTCCACTGGGTAGTTGTAAAACTTCAGTGTGTCAAGCGCTAATAACTGCGCCTGCCACGTTACAGAGTTCAATTAATGTTAGCTATTATTTTCATCTTCCTAATCCTCAGCGTCTAGCTTAGTGGATGCTTCATTAGTGCTTGCTGAATGAATGGAGACTTAATATGGAAAAGGATTTATCCTTGGGGCTCGACCTGGTTTTAGAAAATGAAGCATTTAGCATTAGTACAGAAGGGACTCTGATAACAGTTATCTATGTTCGGTGTCCAGGGACTCCGAATTGACCCGGTTCTCGAAAGAAAAAAACGACAGCGTCTAGGTTGTTTTTTCATGGAGCTCTGTGCAGGGTCTGACACATCTCGCGCTCACCCAAATCAGGTTGCACGAAGGCATGCACACGCCCTGGCAGGACTGCCTGGGTGTAGGCAGTATCGCTATCTACCGGCTCACCAAGGAACCGGGTTAGCCCCGGGGCTCTAGACCCTGCTGCGCGTGTGGAAGCTGCGGAGGAGGCACCGGGAGGGGGCAGGAATTCGGCGACCGCCACGTGGGCCCCTTCCGCCCTCTCCCCACATCCTTTGTTTCCCACCGGCCGCCGCTCAGGAAGCTCTTTCTGCGAGTCACCGCGAAGGGGCGGCCGGGGAGCCGGGAGAAGCTATTTCCGTGCAATCCGGGCGGGCGGCAGGCGCGGGAGGGGCGTGGAGGTGGAAGAGAGCAGAAGGCCTAGTGTTTGCTTTTATTTCATCCAACAGAAGGTACTATTTGTGGAAGCGAACAGACGCTGGGGATTAGAGCTGGGAGGGAGCAGGAAAAGGAAAAAAAAAAAACCCGTCACATCCACTAGGTCTTCCCCGGAACTACCGCGTGGGGGTGAATGAGTGATTCTGGAATTCATCACCTTCTCTTTCCTCCCTTCCTCCGGCTACCGCCGGGTCTCGGCGACGCCTACGGCTTCAACCCGAGGTCCCCAGGCGCGGGGCGGCGAGGGGATCCCCCGGGGCAAAAGGAGTCACCCTGCGGCTGCAGCGACCGGCGGGTGCTGAAGAGCTGGGGCGCGCGCCCGCAGTCCATTGTGCTCCGAGTGAATGAGGAGCGCGCACCAATCACCGGTCGCTTCGCCCCCCGCGGCCCCTCCCCTCCCGCCCACTTCCCCGGGACCCTGACGTCACGGGAACTTTTCCTCCGCCTCCTCCCCCGGCTTCCAGCGCTGAGTCCGCGGCCTGCGGGCGGGTGCGCGCCGCCTCCTGCCTAGACCTGCTTGTAAGGGGGGGTGGGGGGGGCAGCGTGTGCGCGCGCCCCAGCGGGCTCAGAACTCACCACCTGCGCCGGAGCGCGCTCAGCCTGGAGCATCCCAGCCCTCGGGCCACCCCCCTCACCCCCGCCGACCCAGCTCCACCTCCCCTTCCCCCCCGCCCCGGTCCTCCTCCCCCCTCCGCTTCGGTGACTGCTCGCCCGGCGGCAGGGCCGGAGTCGTCGCAGCCACCTCATTGCACAACCCGGCTTCCCAACTGTTTACACAGCCCGGCCTGTGAGTGTGTGTGTATACAGCGTGAGTCACCGGGAGGCGGAGGAGGTGGAGGAAAAGGAGAAGGAGGAGTGCACTGGCCGGGATCGGTGCGGCGCACACACTCACTCACACTCAGTCACTCTCTCCGAGCGCGTCTCGCTCGCGCACACTCACGCCGGGAGCCCAGGAGCGCGCCGGATCCCGAGCGCCGCGGAAAAGTTGCTCCGGCTTTCGCTACGAGACTTCTTGCTCTGGGAAGTGTGTTCGCTCCGTGGCTCCAGAGAGCCTGCGGAATCCTGTGCTCGCAGCTCTGAACCTCGGGAAGGCCGGCCGCCTCTGCCTCCCCGACTGTCGGCAGCTTCGACAACAATAGCGGCGGCTGCCCCCAGCTCTGCGAGGCGCCCCGAGCCGGTACCCGCGGGGATCCGGAGACCCGAGCCGGCCTCCGCGCCCCGGACGCGCTGCCAGCGTGGTCCCCGCGTGCACCAGGAGAGGCTCCAGCTTTGCCCCCAGTGGGGGCAGAAACAAGCTCCGTCTGCAAACTCCATCCCCCGGGCTGGAGTAAGTCGCGGCGCCCGTCGCGCCTTTCCGCGCGGATCCGAGGACTTACAAAGCCGGGGCCGCCCCGGCCCGGGTCGGGATGCGGGTCGGTCCCGTGCGCTCTGCCATGAACGGCGTCTCGCAGTCCCGCACTCCGGCCTTGCTGCTCGCCGCCGGCCGGGGCACCCCGGCCAAACGCCTGCTGGACGCGGACGACGCGGCGGCCGTGGCGGCCAAGTGCCCACGTCTCTCCGAGTGTTCGAGCCCCCCGGACTACCTCAGCCCCCCTGGCTCTCCTTGCAGCCCGCAGCCTCCGCCCGCCGCTCCAGGGGCCGGCGGCAGCTCCGGCAGCGCTCCGGGGCCCAGCCGCATCGCCGACTACCTGCTGCTGCCCCTGGCTGAGCGCGAGCATGTGTCCCGGGCGCTGTGCATCCACACCGGCCGCGAGCTGCGCTGCAAGGTACGCACCCGGGGTTGCGGGATCCGGCGGAGGTCGCGGGTGAGGGGGGACACGGAGGCAGGCAAAAGTGTTTGGGGTCTTGCCTGCCAGCGCCCGGGAGCCGAAGGTGCCGCCAGAGCTTGGGCTTGGGGCAAGGCGGTTAAGTGGGTTTGAGCCCGGGAAGGCAGCATTTGACCAGGATCTCCTTACTGGGAATTGAGAGGTTCGGATGGAGTGGTATAATTCGAACTCGGCGGTCAAGAGGAAGTGCGGTGCTCAATTGCTTTATATCTATATTATTTCCTTAGCGCCCAGTTTAGTGCGTGGCGCTCCATATAAGTTGGGGAATTGAAATGGATTCCAGGGCCATGCCATTCCCCTTTTCTCATTCTCCTCGGTCCCTCCGCCCCTCGTTCTGGAAGGGCGCCCTGCAGTAGGTGCCTGCTTGGAGCTTGGAGCAGCTGGCAGCTCTCTCGCCGGGGCTGCGAAGCGCCCGGGCTCAGCTGTGGGTGGTCAGGGGGCGGGAGGTCCGTGTCGGGCGCAGGTCTTGGGGATTCCGACTGGAACCCGCGCTGGAACCGGAACCCTGTCCTCCCCAGAGAGCAGTCTGGGGGGTCTTCCAGCCAGGGAGGGGAGATTTGGCCGGAATGGAAATGTTGGAAAGCCCGCACCGGCTAGGAACCCTCGCTTCCATGCATGTCTTGATTTTCCGGCCAGCGATTTTCCTTTGAACATAAGGGATGCCATCCAAGTGGAGGTACAACTGGAAACACGATTCCCCGCACTCTCCTCCTGCGCCAGTAGACGCAGAACATTCCCACAGTCCATCTACCTTTTGCGAACGGGACACCCTGGTCTCAGACATTTCTGAGAACCCTCTGGGCTGCTCCTTTTCACCTGAAAGATAGGTTCACCCCTCAGTTAAAGTCACTCTGGGTTTTCTGCAACTCACCTGACCCCCCAACTTCTCTGGGCTCGCTGCTGCCACCTACTGTCCGACCCGAACGAAACTTCAAGTGCATGATCAAGCCCGGTTTTAAAAGGGGGGAAAATTCTTTTCCTATGGGTCGCTGGGCTAAGAGCTCTTTTGGGAGGAGTATGAGTGTGGGCCGGGGGTGGGAGGAGAGGGACAGCGGAGAGATTTCTTCGAGCTGGTGACAGAGCAGCCAGGCCTCAGAGGTGGGGTGGGTCTGGTCATTGTGCAACCCCTTCCAGTTCCTCTGAGCAGATAATAGCCGAATCCAGATGGTGACAATCCGTGTGTCACCGTTTCCAGTTGAGTCTAGGATATGAGTAACCGGACTAAACAAAAGGCCCTTAAAGAGACCAGTCAGCTTCTTAGAGGAGATGCTACCCGTGTCCTGGGTGAAGGTGGGGGTGGGAGTTGGTGGGAGAAGGAGGGAGATAAATAAATAAATGAACCCCCCCTGCCCCCAGGATCCTGTATCCCTGCTGTGGGAATGTTGCCTCAAGACTGCTTATACCTGAGTCAGCCCAGGCAGGTTGCTTAGGGCTGTGTTGACAGACTTGGAGTCATTTGTTCCTTCCCGGTAATGACAGAGCTGTGTGTTCTCCAGCCCCTTGCTTCCACTTGGAAGCTGCAGAGTCACCACCTTCTGTGCCCTTCCTGGTCTGCAGGAGGTCATGCCTTTCCAGGGACTGCTCCTGCAGATACCAGAGGGACCTCCGTCAGCCCTTTGGCACCTGCCAGCAAGCAAGGGCCACAGAGGGTGGGGACTTCGGGGCTTAGCTCTCTGGAGCCCATGAAAGGCCATACAGAGAAGACTCTTTCCAACCATCCAGATGGTGGCTCTTTGGATATTTGCTAGCCCAGAGCCCTGGATGCTTCTGGTTTGGGGGTGTTAGGGGTAGCTGTGACTGCATAAAGTGGGGTTGAAGAGCTAATGGGGATGTGTGCTTGCATGCTAAGACGCTTCAGTCGTGTCCAGCTCTTTGCAATCCCCTGGACTATAGCCCGCCAGGCTCCTCTGTCCGTGGGATTTCCCAGGCAAGGATACTGGAGCGGGTTGCCATGTCCTCCTCCAGGGGAATTTCCCGACCCAGGGATAGAAGCCCCATCACTTATGTCTCCTGCATTGACAGATGGGTTCTTTACCACTAGTGCCACCTGGGAAGCCCCATTTCAACCAGAGTCCCCAGATTGAGAATTGCAGCCCAGCCCAGGAGCTGGAAGGCAGCCTTTGCTTCTCTAGCCTCCTAAGCGGGTCCACTTCTCTCTGCAGGTGTTTCCCATTAAACACTACCAGGACAAAATCCGGCCTTACATCCAGCTGCCATCACATAGGAACATCACAGGCATCGTGGAGGTGATCCTTGGGGAAACAAAGGCCTACGTCTTCTTTGAGAGGGACTTTGGGGACATGCACTCTTACGTGCGCAGCCGGAAGAGGCTGCGGGAAGAGGAGGCCGCCCGGCTCTTCAAGCAGATTGTCTCTGCCGTCGCCCACTGCCACCAGTCAGCCATTGTACTGGGGGACCTGAAGCTTAGGAAGTTTGTCTTCTCCACCGAAGAGAGGTGAGTGGCCTCCACAGCCTCTCCTGTGCCTTTTGGAACCGAAACGAGGTTGCAGGTTGAGCAGTTAGGGGTGGTGCGTGGGCTCAGAACAACATCAAGGGCTCAGTTGTCCCAGAGTTAGTCTTGAGAAGTCCTCTCTCCTAAGGATCCAAAGCCACAGCTGGGTTTCCTGCACCCTTGTGGATGTGGCCTGGGGACACCTTGGTGCATTTGTGGGATGTCATATGAGGACAGGTTACCCTCCCCACTTCCACCCCGGGATCAGGTTTATTCCCCATTGTTGTCAGAAAGGTCAGTTCTTCTCCGGTACAAATGTCAGCCTGCCCTTCACAGCATCGATTCCTAGAGGACATTTTAAACTCCTTGTTTATACTGAGTGCCTTTTTTTTTCTTGGTACCTAGGAAGTGTCACAGAACTGATCAGACTGTCGTATTTGCAGAAACCTCTCCCTTTCCTTCACCCCACACTTCTATTCTGTGTCATGCTTCGCCCCCAATATTTTCTCCACTTTGGTGACTTTTTAGACATCTTGTTTGGATACATCTTCAGAAAATAGCCACTGTTGAATAAGAAATGGAAGCTGGATGGAATTGGTTGCTAAATATAGATCATGGCTTACCTCATAAAAGAACAAAATGAGCCCGATAAGACAATAATGAGACATTAAGATTCAGAGTTGAGGTTTCAGACAAGAGAATTCAGGAAGCCGCAGGAGATAAACCTTACCTGATTTTAGGAGGTGGGCCACATCCCTTGTGGAAAGATTTAAGAGCAATACCCCGTCCAGTTGCACAGGTGGGTGTGCACTCTCCTATTGTAGCTGTTTGTTCGGGGCTCACCCACCTGTGCCATTTTAGCCTTAACTCCAGATCCTATGAAAATGTACAGGGTTGTTGAGTTGCCAGAAAACCTGGCTTTGTATCTGACCTTGCAAGAGTTATTGGAACATACTGATTAGCAAAGAAAAGCCAAGTGTTGGCAATAAAGAAGTTTCCAGTTCCTGGAACACTCTCCTTTGATATGGTGATGTATTTTCTGAAACATGCCTTACACACCTCTTTGCTTACTTTTGAAATCCACCATTGCACAGGCGAATGTCATGTGCGTGGCGTTTGGCAACCTCAGGGTTAAGCAATGGCAGACTGACGCTAGCCGTGTAAGCAGCACAGGTGCAGGGTTTTAGTACTACAGGAACCAATCAGCGGCAGACGGTGTGGGTTGAGTCATATTTTCCGTTTACAGAACCAATGGGTATTTTACATAACGACGGGGGAGGTCAGGCTGAGGACATACCGAAGTTAGCACATGTATACTACACTCCAGGGAACAGGAAGGCAGGAAGGAAAAAAAAACAACAACAACTAGACCTTTAAGAGGAAAAGGAATTGACCCAGTAGCCTGTACCAAATGTTTGCATCCTTCTCAACCAATGATTTACTGAAACAGGGCTATTTCAGAGAAACTGGGGGGCAACATAGTGGCCACCAGATATTGGAGGCTCCCCACGTGGCTCTGGGCTTTGAGGGAGCCCAGGAGGCTTGAGTGGCTGGATCTGAACAGGGAGGCACCTGCAGCTTCATCTGTGAGCCTTGACTAAAGATGTTTCAGATTAGTTGTTACCTGAACAGATGAATCTCTATCTGAGTAAATGAGCTCAGGTGTTGCTGTGCCATCCTAGGGTGTGTGTGTGTTTGTGTGTGTGTGTGCATGTGTACACGTACATGGGCATTTTAGGCGTCCTGCATCTTTCAAACCCACCAGCTGCTGTCTTTGTCCTGTCTGTCCTGGCTAAGCATTCTTTGCTATTGAATATCCCAGTGCATGTAATTAACATTCCTCGTACTTTTCCCGTGTCACGGCCATCATGGGCTTGGGCTCAGGTGGACATAATTCTCTCTCTGTGTGTATATCAATGTCAGCAGGAGTGCTGACAATCCGTGTGCAATATCAGTGACCTTGGGCTCCATGTTCTGTAATGTTCTGTATTGCCAAGCATCGGTCCTAGTGACCCTGGCAGTCAGTGGCATGATAAGAGATAAGATCAGCTTATAGGATGCTCCGGCTTTCCCTGAAGCAGTAGGATAAACTGTTCTTCCCTGGTAGCTTTTGGAAAAATGTTAGCATTCTCCTGACACAGGCTCCTACTACTGCAATGTGCACTTTGTAAATTGTGTAACCCCTATTAGGATATCTCTTCTAAGCTCTAGCATCATGAATAGTATTTGGGACTTTGCATCATACCCTCTACCCCAGGTGCTCTCTCAATACTTTGCTAATTTTTATTGCAGTTTGTATTGGTTTGTGAAATCTGGAGTCTTCCTGGGTAGGTTTCAAGGCAGTGCTTACTGGATGAAGGGGTAACTGGCATTCCTTGGGCCTTTGCGTTGGGTACCTGTGGGCCCTATTATTGGAAAGGAAGGCCTTGTTTTTCATAGCAGCTGGATCTGGAAGTAATGGCTTGTTTCATGTCTTCTACAGAACCCAGCTCAGACTGGAAAGTCTAGAAGATACACATATAATCAAGGGGGAAGATGATGCTTTGTCAGACAAACATGGCTGCCCAGCCTATGTGAGCCCCGAGATTCTGAACACCACGGGGACCTACTCTGGAAAGGCAGCGGACGTTTGGAGCCTTGGGGTGATGCTCTACACCCTTTTGGTGGGGCGCTACCCCTTCCATGACTCAGACCCCAGTGCCCTTTTCTCCAAAATCCGACGTGGACAGTTCTGCATTCCTGACCACATTTCTCCCAAAGCCAGGTGCCTCATTCGCAGCCTCCTGAGACGGGAGCCTTCAGAGAGACTCACTGCCCCAGAGATCTTACTCCATCCCTGGTTTGAGTCTGTCTTGGAACCTGGGTATGTCGACTCAGAAGTAGGAACTTCCGACCAGATTGTTCCAGAGTACCAGGAGGACAGTGACATCAGTTCCTTCTTCTGCTAATCCCCAAACCTCAGAAACCTCATAATTCTCACACATGGCATTTTCCATTTCTAAAGATGGACAGGCCTTTCGGCGTGGGGCCAACCAGACAGGTGATGGCGTGGAGACTGTGGCTGCTGAATTCAGCATGGTGCCCCTTCTCTCTCATCTTCTGGATGCGTGACTGAGGAGGTGAGCAGCGTACACTGATTGGCTGCCCTGCAGAGTTGGTTTCCTCAGTGAACCTTCGCCAACTATCCCTTTGTTGGATTTGGGGGTTCTGCCTCTTTTCTGGGTGGCATGGAGTACGAAATCCTGCAGCGTGTGATGGAGTGAAATGAACTTGAACATTCTAAAGGGAGAGGAAATGAATCACACAATGGCATTTTGGGCAATAACTATATTTTTAACAGGGTGACAAATTACTTGGGCCAATAAACCTGCCATCTTCAAACTGGTGTTTGGTCGCCAGGCTTTCGTTGCCCCCAGCTTCTCTGATTGGAAAATTGTTTTTTTCTGGTGTGGTTTAACAGTCGCCCTTTCTTCATGTTTTTGGAGCAGGCTGTTTCAGGGGCATAGGAGCCTGCCTGAACCATGAACCCAGAATCATCTCTCCTCTGTGTCCTGCCAAGACCCCATTTGCACTAATGCCTTCTTTCTGACCTTGAAATGAGCCCCTTCCCCTTTCACTATAAAAGCACTTACCAGCTAACGGTGGAAGAATATCACAAAAGATTCAAGCTCCTGGCTGTTTCAGAACTCTGAGCTCAGACAGAGAGACTGGAGACTTTTAAAAAAGAATTTGAGCACTTGGAAACCATTAGCTGTTTTGGTTCCCCTCAAATATGTTAGCATTTATTCTTTCCTTTTTTCCCCCAAGACCATCTCAGGGTGGAGCATTTTGTCTAGGAGGAGAAAGAAAAGAAGACTCCCCTCTCCCAAGAGCAAATTTTTGTGCTTCAGAGAAAGTAAATTTTGGATAGTCTTAGATGGCTCTCAGACTAACTTCCAGAATTAGTCTTTAACCACCGCCCCCCCCATGGGTCTGGTCTGCAGTTTTGCATGACAGTTTTGCATTTGTTAATATTTCAGCTGTGGTGTGGTTTATGAATGCATCTGTTTCATCGGTATCTGGAGTGAAATAGCAAGCCCCAAATCTTTAAGGTCGGAAGGGACTTGAAAAGTCATCTAGTCCAATTTCTTTCCTTTCTCTACAACCTCCCAATGCAGAAATCCCCCCGCCCCCAGCTTCTTTCACAGGTGGGACTCCAGCCTCTGTTTGAATGCTTCCAGAGATGGGAACTCACTACCTACGGAAGATAGAACTTAACAGAGAAACTGCCACTTGCGTTAAAAAAACAGATGAAATATCAGTAAATGTCTCAGACAGTACTGAAATCCGGTGGTTAAACGGGTAAACCAAACATACTGTATTTTGAGAAATGGCACAAAAACAGGCAGTCACCTTTAAGGGCTACGCCTTAGGCAAACTACTAACATGCATTGTGAGAATACCGTGTATACCTCACGTACTGTGTACTCTGTACATATATTGTACCTTTTATACATTTGTTGTTGTTGTTTTCACTCTGACACTTGTTCTGTTGTCTGTGTCTGTCTGAATAACCTGCGTGTCTAAGACCACGTGAAATGTGAATGATCATTGGCAATATTACCTTGACAGAATCATGGGACTTGGAGAAGAGAGGACAGAGACCTCTGTCGCACTAATGCTCTCGTGGTTGCTTGAATGTTGTATCTGTGATACATGACCCGGCTAAGGACTCTGGGTTTGCTGGGGCTTCGAAACACTAGACCCTTCCTGTACATGTGTATATATGTTGAGACGGCCATTTCCGACTTGTAGAGAAATTTTAATAAATCTGGTTTCATAAATAGGTGCAGTGCCTTTATTTTGAGTCAAATCCACCGTTACCTGGTGTAGTTTCATGCTGGGCATGCAAAGGTCTCTGGCTTCGGGCCTGGAATCTCAGTGGGGAGATGAAGTAAACAGCTGATGATTATATATGACCTTTGACAGAGCTGAACCCATTCACTTTTTCCATTGAAGTAGACAAATTCATTTTGATGGGTGAGACCAATTTGGTGAATCAGGTTGATGAGGGCTATGGGTTGAATTTAAGAGTTGAGAAACATTTGAAGAGGCACATGAAAAAGTCTTGAGTTGTAAGAATCCCTCTGGCTTATGGTCTTTCACAGACCCTTGAGAATTTGATGAAAACTGTGGACACTTCTCAGAAAAACGTCCATGTGTATCCAACAGAATTCTGTTGTAATTTCAGAGGTCCACATCCATCCTTGAAGGTATCACAGGACTTCCTTTTGAGAGCCAAACTCCACCCTTTCCTCCCCCATTAGACTTAATTTAAATGGTTAGTTGAGGCCTTTTTTTTTCCTGTAAATGTAAAAGTGGAACTAATAGGAGGAAAGCTAAAAGCAACATTATTTTGAATCACAAATACAGAAATTGGAATTGATTAGGTATAAAACTTCACTATGACAACAAAATCTATTCTAAATGAAGTCAGTTAGCATCCAGAGTGATTTTTAAAAAGTTTGTGAAGTGTAACACATATACAGAAAAAATAGAAGTGTGTGGCTCTGAATTTTCACAAACCGAACATACTGGCCTAACCTGAAGTCAGGTCAAGAAAAAAGAAACATGGCTAGGACCCCGGGATCTCCCTCCTACCCCTTTCAGTCCCACCTGACACCCCGTCCAGGGGTTACCACCATGAAAGTAAATGTTAGTCACTCAGTTGTGCCTGACTCTGCGACCCCATGAATGGTAGCCTGCCAGGCTCCTCTGTCCATGGGATTCTCCAGGTAAGAATACTGCAGTGAGTAGCCATTCCCTTCTCCAGGGAAATCTTCCCAACCCAGGGATTGAACCTGGGTCTCCTGCATTGCAGGTGGATTCTTAGCTTCAGGGAAGCTATGGGACAGAAATTTAATTCCAGATTCTAATGGTAAAAGTTAGAATAAGGATTAAGCCATCCACTCTGGGCTTAAATGAAAAGGTAAACAGAAGTTACAGATGACACAATTGCCCTTTTCTAGGACTCAGGCTGAGATCACCCAGGAAAGCAGACCTATGACACCAAAGTTGCAACTCAGGCCTCATGGCCCAGGAACTTGAGAAATGGAAAAAGCACGAAGCAAAGAATAGGCAAATGCCTGAGTAGTTAAAAAACGAGGAAGCTGGGAGTTGAGCTAGGGTCATCCCGTGAATAAGATCCTTAAACCCTGAAGTTCCTGGATCCTCAGGACATAACAGTGCAACTTCTCCCTGCCCTGATGAACCAGGCGAGGCTCAGCACGACTCCTTGGGTGCACAGAAGGCTAACACTTTGGACTTCACCAAGCTTTTTAATCTAAGGGTTTCAAAACACTTTGCAAGCAATTAAGGTTACAACAGTTCTTTGTACTGTTGTTACAAGAACCAAGTGGAGGGAAATATGGGTCAGGATTGGCTGGGATGACATGTGATGCCACAAATCCATAAATTTAATCTCTTCAAAGGTTGAAACAAATCTGGGGCAATCACCACCAGTTATCAATACATTAGAAGATTGGAAGGAGAGTGTGCCACGCACTGGTTGAAAACCTGATCGCTTTTATTTTCCCTTACGTCCTCAATGTAAATCGTTCAAGTGACGTTTCAGTAACTGTTTATTCATATCATACTAGAAGTTTCACTCTTTTTCTCCCCTGTTCCTTCTCCCTCTTCCTCTCCTCTCTCTCTCTCCTTTAATAGTCACAGCAGCCAAGTGAAACAGGCAAGTCAAATAATATTTGCTCCATTTTACAGACAAGAAAACAGTCTCAAGTGTCTTTCAGCAGCTACTTAGGAGTAAGCAGCTAAGGCCTGGGACCTGATCTTGGGTCTTTGTACTCCTTGTCTGATGTTGTGACTATGTCTGCACATGACCATTTAAATTCTTCTGGTAAGAATGATGATTGGAGAAGATGATTCAAGACAAATGCTGAGACTTCACCCCCATCAGAGTCTTCAAAACAATTCAGTATATCAGTTATAAAGGTGGGAGCATTACTGAAGATGCATTATTCGGAAAACATATACTGTTCTCCTACCATGTGCCAGGCACTGTGGTAGATGGTTGGGAAACACATAACCAAGACGCAGTCCTTGCTCCCTGAATAGAAAACTCCATGAAGTCAGGGACTGTGACTGTCTTCATCACCCTGGCTTCTAGCACTCAGCTCAATGTCTATCACAGGAAGGTGTCCAATGCCAACATGGATGGATGAGTGGGTGAGTGGGTGGGTGAGTGAGTGGATAGATGGGTGGGTGAGTGAGTGGGTAGGTGGGTGGGTGATGGGTGGATGGGTCATTGGATGGATGAGTGGGTGAGTAGATGGGTGAGTGGGTAGGTGAGTGGATGAATGAGTGGGAGGTGGGTGGGTAGGTGAGTGGATGGGTGAGTGGGTGGATGAGAGGATGGATGAGTGGGAGGTGGGTGGGTGGGAGAGTGGATCATTGGATGGGTCAGCAAATGGATGGGTGTGTGGATGAGTGAGTGGAGGGATGTCCTCCAGCAGCTCAGAGCCTATTGGGCCTCCAAATCAGAGAGCCAAGAACACAGAAGCAGGAATCTTGTGACCGGGGTCTCTTCCTAGCTATGAAGCCCTTCCACTATTTGACCTTCAACAAGCAGATCTGTGACTCTGGTTCTTATTTGCACATCTTTAAGCAGGAGCAAGCTCTGGGAGCTGATAATGGACAGGGAAGTCTGGTGTGCTGCAGTCCATGCGATCACAAAGAGTCAAAGATTCGGACACGACTGAGCAATTGAACTGACTGAAATAAGAGTGATACTCTTTGATTTCTTTAGCCCCTCCAGCTGCTCTTTTGTAAAAACAGACTGATTCTGTGATTCTGTGAAAACAGGCCCTAAGACAACCTTCGTCAGAAGGACCACCAGGATAGCTTTATGCTTCCTTTTAAAACTAGGCACAGGCAGCGTGAAATTAGGATGAAAATTTCACTCTGGATGAGAAAAGGCATTGTAGCAATGAAGATTATGGCAATGGCTTTTCAACATAACTTTGGCTGGGGGAAGGAGGGTAATTTGATTAATCATGGTCCTTCTCTCAAAAAAAAAAAACCCAAAAAACAAAAAAACAAAAGGAATTTCATCACCGGCCCCTGGGAACTGCCCACATCAGAGTTCAGTGGATTCTTTGAAGATCCTGGTAGCAGTCAATGACTTAGTGGTTCCTAGCAGAGGTAGGAAAAGGGAAAGTGTGAGTTTCTCAGTGGTGTCCAACTCTTTGTGATCCCCTGGACTATAGCCCACCAGGCTTCTCTGTCCATGGAATAGGCAAGGATGCTGGAGTGGGTAGCCATTCCCTTCTCTAGGGGATCTTTCCGACCCAGGAATTGAACCAGTGTCTCCTGCATTGCAGGTGGATTATTTACCATCTGAGCCACCAGGGAAGCCCAGGAAAAGACAAGTTCAGTTCAGTCACTAAGTCATGTCCGACTCTTTGCAACCCCATGGACTGCAGCGTGCCAGGCTTCCCTGTCCATCACCAACTCCCGGAGCTTGTTCAAACTCATGTCCATCGAGTTGGTGATGCCATCAAACCGTCTTATCCTCTGATGTTCCCCTCTCCTCCTGCCTTCGATGTTTCCCAGCATCAGGGTCTTTTCCAATGAGTCAGTTCTTCACATCAAGTGACCAAAGTATTGGAACTTCAGCATCAGTCCTTCCAATGAATATTCAGGACTAATTTCCTTTAGGATGGACTGGTTTGATCTCCTTGCAGTCCAAGGGACTCTCAAGAATCTTCTCCAACACCACAGTTCAAAAGCATCAATCCTTCAGCGCTCAGCCTTCTTTATGGTCCAACTCTCACATCCATACATGACTGCTGGAAAAACGATAAATTTGACTAGATGGACCATTGTCGGCAAAGTAATGTCTCTGCTTTTTAATATGTTGTCTAGGTTGGTCATAGCTTTTGTTCCAAGGAGTAAGTGTCTTTTAATTTCATGGCTGCAGTCACCATCTGCAGTGACTTTGGAGCCCAAGAAAATGCAGCCAACTTTCACAGCTCAGTCCTGCTACAGTACACATCTCCCTTTGTTTCAGGGACCCTGTAAAGTGCACCATCTGATCCCATTTAACAGATGTGGAACTGTGTGGCTGAACAGTGAGTCCAAGTTTACAGAGTGAGTGGACTGGACCCTAACCTGAGCCTGTGTGGCTCCAGATCTTTGCCTTTTCCAGTCCTGTGCTGTCACTTTGTGTTTGATGTGCTAGACCAGCAGCACAATTTCTTCTTTTTGGAGCAGCCCTTGTGCTGAGAGATGTTTTGCCAGAAGGTGTATAGTATTCAGGATTAATCCTGGTTTTAGTCTAGGATTTCTACTCACTGAGATTTATCAACAGTGTGCTGATGGTGTACTATGGACCGTGCTAAGTGCCTCACACGAATTAACAAATAATTACTTCATAGCATCCCTACAAAGAAGTATTGGTATCATTCCCTTTTCATACAGAAAGAGAACGAGGTTCAGAGAGAATGAGGGGTTTACCCAAAGTCACACAGCACAGCATTCATCCAGAGTCCTTAAACATGAAGGCTTCCTGCCTCTTTGTTTTCAGAACCGGGAGACTTTGTAAATGACTTAGTCCTAAATGCAATGTGGTATCCTGGAACAGACAAAAGGACATTCGTGAGAAAATGAGTGGAATCCAAATAAAGTCTGGAGTTCAATGAGTCATAATGTGCCACTGCTGGCTTCTTAGTTGAGACAAACGTACCACAGAGATGCAAAATGATATCATTGGGGGAAACCAAGTGAAGCGTATTTGGCAACGATCGGTACTATCTTTGCAACTTTTCTGTGAATCTAAAATTATTCCAAGGTAAAAAGTTTACTGTAAAGAAAGATTTAGTCCACACTTCTCTCATTTCGGTGGGACACCAAGGCTGAGACTGGGGAAGCCTCTGTCAAAAGGCTACTCTTGACCCAGTTGCCACCAGCAGACCTGCCACCCACCGCTCAACATCCTGGGTGCTCGCTGGTTGCTGTGAGTGACCTTCTAGACGGTGTCTGGAGCCAAATGAGGTGAATGTCAGGCACTTCCATGAAAAGTGCCAGAGACATTTTGGACCCAGGACGTGGCCTTTTGAAGAAATAAGTTCTGAGGTCTGACCTTTCAGGCAGTGACTAAAAGTGTCCCCAGCAGTTTTCTCATGTGGCCGTCACCCTGCGTTGGTACAGCTGGGTGAGCCAGGCCCATGGTTGTGCTCCTCAGTGCCAACCTCGAGGCCACACCGTGAGCTAGAAGGTGGCAGAAGCAGGCGGGGGTGAGCATTGCTGAGAGGAGGACTTGGCCTCAGCCAGAAGGAGAGGGCCTGTGGGGTCAGGGTTCAAGCGCACGCCAAACAGCTTTTGCATCCCTGCTCCATGTCAAGAGGTTCTCTGGCCTCTGGGAGGTGAAGAGCCACCAAACCTGCTGCCTGTGGAGCCATAGCCCTCAGCAGCCAAGGGCCAGCTCTGCCCACCCTCCAGGCCCCCATTTTATGGTTGAGGAAGCCAAGGCTGAGAGGGGAAAGAACAGCCAATTTGCAGCCAACACTCATCTTGTATTTGAAATTTTCTTTCTCGATAGCTGCAGTTCGAGTTGGTTTCCAAGTTCCCGCTGATCAGTATCATTCTCACTTCTTCACTGGGGAAGTGAATTTGTGGATGACATTTCACACTTCAGTTCAGTTCAGTTGCTCAGTCGTGTTCGACTCTTTGTGACCCCATGAATTGCAGCACACCAGGCCTCTCTGTCCATCACCAACTCCCGGAGTCTACCCAAAACCATGTCCATCGAGTTGGTGATGTTATCCAACCATCTCATCCTCTGTCGTCCCCTTCTCCTCCTGCCCCCTACCCAGCATTAGGGTCTTTTCCAATGAGTCAACTCTTTGCATGAGGTGGCCAAAGTATTGGAGTTTCAGCTTCAACATCAGTCCTTCCAATGAACACCCAGGATTGATCTCCTTTAGGATGGATTGATTGGATCTCCTTGCAGTCCAAGGGACTCTCAAGAGTCTTCCCCAACACCACAGTTCAAAGGCATCAATTCTGCGGTGCTCAGCTTTCTTCATCGTCCAACTCTCCCATCCATACATGACCACTGGAAAAACCATAGCCTTGACTAGACGGACTTTTGTTGGCAAAGTAATGTCTCTGCTTTTTAATATGCTATCTAGGTTGGCCATAACCTTCCTTCCAAGGAGTAAGTGTCTTTTCATTTCATGGCTGCAATCACCATCAGCAGTGATTTTGGAGCCCCCAAAAATAAAGTCTGACACTGTTTCCACTGTTTCCCCATCTATTTCCCATGAAGTGATGGGACCAGATGCCATGATCTTAGTTTCTGAATGTTGAGGTTTAAGCCAACTTTTTCACTCTCCTCTTTCACTTTCATCAAGAGGCTCTTTAGTTTTTCTTCACTTTCTGCCATAAGGGTGGTGTCATCTGCATATCGAGGCTATTGATATTTCTCCTGGCAATCTTGATTCTAGCTTGTGTTTCTTCCAGCCCAGCGTTTCTCATGATGTACTCTGCATATAAGTTAAATAAGCAGGGTGACAATATACAGCCTTGACGTACTCCTTTTCCTATTTGGAACCAGTCTGTTGTTCCATGTCCAGTTCTAACTGTTGCTTCCTGACCTACATACAGGTTTCTCAAGACACAGGTCAGATGATCTGGTATTCCCATCTCTTTCAGAATTTTCCACAGTTTATTGTGATCCATACAGTCAAAGGCTTTGGCATAGTCAATAAAGCAGAAATAGATGTTTTTCTGGAACTCTCTTGCTTTTTCAATGATCCAGCGGATATTGGCAATTTGATCTCTGGTTCCTCTGCCTTTTGTAAAACCAGCTTGAACATCTGGAAGTTCACGGTTCACGTATTGCTGAAGCCTGGCTTGGAGAATTTTGAGCATTACTTTACTAGCATGTGAGATGAGTGCAATTGTGCGGTAGTTTGAGCATTCTTTGGCATTGTCTTTCTTTGGGATTGGAACGAAAACTGACCTTTTCCAGTCCTGTGGCCACTGCTGAGTTTTCCAAATTTGCTGGCATATTGAGTGCAGCACTTTCACAGCATCATCTTTCAGGATTTGAAATAGCTCAATTGGAATTCCATCACCTCCACTAGCTTTGTTCGTAGTGATGCTTTCTAAGGCCCACTTGACTTCACATTCCAGGATGTCTGGCTCTAGGTGAGTGATCACACCATCATGATTATCTGGGTCGTGAAGATCCTTTTTGTACAGTATTCTTGCCACCTCTTCTTAATATCTTCTGCTTCTGTTAGGTCCATACCATTTCTGTCCTTTATCGAGCCTATCTTCGCATGAAATGTTCCTTTGGTATCTCTAATTTTCTTGAAGAGATCTCTAGTCTTTCCCAATCTGTTGTTTTCCTCTATTTCTTTGCATTGATCGCTGAGGAAGGCTTTCTTATCTCTCCTTGCTATTCTTTGGAACTCTGCATTCCGATGGGAATATCTTTCCTTTTCTCCTTTGCTTTTCGCTTCTCTTCTCTTCCCAGCTATCTGTAAGGCCTCCTCAGACAGCCATTTTGCCTTTTTGCATTTCTTTTCCATGGGGATGGTCTTTATCCCTGTCTGCTGTACAATGTCACGAACCTCTGTCCATAGTTTATCAGGCACTCTTGTCTATCAGATCTAGTCCCTTAAATCTATTTGTCACTTCTACTGTATACTCATAAGGGATTTGATCTACGTCATACCTGAATGGACTAGTGGTTTTCCCTACTTTCTTCAATTTAAGTCTGAATTTGGCAATAAGCAGTTCATGATCTGAGCCACAGTCTGCTCCTGGTCTTGTTTTTGCTGACTGTATAGAGCTTCTCCATCTTTGGCTGCAAAGAGTATAATCAATCTGATTTTGGTGTTGACCATCTGGTGATGTCCACGTGTAGAGTCTTCTCTTGTGTTGTTGGAAGAGGGTGTTTGCTATGACCAGTGCGTTCTCTTGGCAAAACTCTATTAGCCTTTGCCCTGCTTCATTCTGTACTCCAAGGCCAAATTTGCCTGTTACGCCAGATGTTCCTTGACTTCCTACTTTTGCATTCCAGTCCCCTATAATGAAAAGGACATCTTTTTGGGGTGTTAGTTCTAGAAGGTCTTGTAGGTCTTCATAGAACCGTTCAACTTCAGCTTCTTCGGTGTTACTGGTCGGGGCATAGACTTGGATTACTGTGATATTGAATGGTTTGCCTTGGAAACGAACAGAGATCATTCTATCGTTTTTGAGATTGCATCCAAGTACTGCCTTTTGGACTCTTTTGTTGACCATGATGGCTACTCCATTTCTTCTAAGGGATTCTTGCCCACAGTAGTAGATATAATGTTCATCTGAGTTAAATTCACCCATTCCAGTCCATCTTAGTTCGCTAATTCCCAGAATGTCGACGTGCACTCTTGCCATCTCCTATTTGACCACTTCCAATTTGCTTTGATTCATGGACCTAACATTCCAGGTTCCTATGCAATATTGCTCCTTACAGCATCGGACTTTGCTTACAGGTAGCCCCCCAAACACTCCTCACTATGTCTTCAACACACTGCTAGAGACCCTGTGCAAATTATGAATGCAGAAAGAGAGGAATTCAAATGACAGTGGTGATAGGAATCCAGATGGACTGAGTACTCTGTATTTGCCCAACACTGCCTAAGCACTTTATAGGCATGGCCTCGTTCCATTCTTTTTTTTCTTTTTCAATATTTATTTATTTATGACTCTCCAGTTGCGGCGAATGGGCTCTGGAAATTGGTGGACTTAGTTGCTCCTTGGCATGTGGGATCTTAGTTTCCTGACCAGGGTTCAAACCAACACCCCCTGCACTTGAAGGCAGATTCTTAACCACTGGACCACCGGGGAGGTCCCCTCATTTCATTCGTATAACAACTCTGTGTGTAAGGGATTCTTATTTGTCCCATTTTACAGGTGGGTATGTGAAAGCCCAGAGAGGGTAAGTAACTTGTTCTGGTCACACAGCTAGAATATGAGATCTCAGCACAGGGAGTCTCACTCTAAAGAATATGCTCTTCACGTGTGGCTAATCTGCTCCCCTATTTTGGCAGATGTTCGTCTTTTATATTTATTCCCACAAATAAATACAGTTATATCATGTCAGTAAACCCTGGACTCTCCTGGGGAAACCTGGAGAAAGCTTTTTATATTTGATACTTCCCAGGGCTAGCAGGAGAAAGAGTTTGAACTACAGGATGAGGGAAACCTGGTAGCAAAACTCAGCTCTGTAGCTAACTCGCTGTATGACCCAGACAGTTCTTGTGGCTGCTCTCTGCCTCAGTTGCAATGATAATGCCATCTGCCCCCAAGGGTGGGGTGGTGAGGATTACATGAGGTAAGCCTATTCAGAGCCTGGTTCAAGGTGCCACCTATGTGACAAGAACCCACGCTGGGAAGTCAGATAGACTTGGATTTGGATCCCAGACTTGCTCCTTCCTTACAGGGCTTCCCTGGTGGCTCAGTAGTAAAGAATCCGCCTGCCAGTGCAGGAGATGCGTGTTCGATCCCTGGGTTGGGAAGATCCCCTGAAGAAGGAAATGGCAACCCACTCCATTATTCTTGCCTGGAGGATCCCGTGGACAGAGGAGCCTGGTGGGCTACAGTCCATAGGGTCACAAAGACTCGGACATGACTTAGCGACTAAACATTAATAACAACTGGCTCTGTGACCTTTAGTAATTTGCAAGGTCTCTCTGAGCCATCATTTCCTGATGTATAAAATGGATACAAAAATAAGTGTTTTCCAGGGCTGCAGAAATGCCAGGGTGGTGGAGCTCAATGGAACTACAGGATTGCAGTGTTCTGAGGAGTTGCTGGGTTGCAGGCAGGATGGGTGATAAAAACACAAAGGGCCTGGCCTGGGAGTTCAGTCAAGATTAGTGCTCCCATTGTCATGGGAGTGCATGCATGTCCTCCTCTTTCCTTTTTCGTACACGTTCTTTTCCTTCTGGGTTGCAGGCTCACCAGGTCAAAGTGTTGACTGTTCTAGGGGACAGTTTGGAGGGGAGGGCCAGTCTCAGGGAGCAGGCCAGTACCCAGACCATCAGCCTACCCACTACTTGGTGCCTGGGGGTTGCTGCTGTTGGTCTTAGTCAGTGCAGGTGAGCCAAGAGCCGTTTGACTTCTCTGATGTGGCTTAGCTGGCCAGCTCCTCCAGGGTCTCAGAAACTCACCTTGGGGGCCAGGAAGGACTTGAAACTGCCATTTCATAGATTCCTAAGAGACCTCACTGGGATCCCACAAGGAGAGGGGGGAGTAAACAAATTAACCCATGGCCAGTTTGTGCAGAGGCAGGGGTAGCTTAGTCCCAGCTAGCAGGGTGGCAAAGTGAGGAAACTAGGGTCCCAGAGGCCCAGGGTTTGCAGTGTGGCTCTAGAACTTACCCGTGGAGGGAACTCACCGACCTCAGCCTCAGTTGCCTTATCTGTGAAATGGGGTTGGAGAGAATTCTCGCCTCCTGAGATTGTGCATGGATAAGATCATGCCTGTAAAACATTTCCCACGTGACTGACATGCATCAAAGTCTCAGAAAATGTAGGCTATCAATTTTTCTTGTTGTTCAGTTGCTCAGTCGTGTCCACCTTTTTGCAACCTCATGGACTGCAGCATGCCCGGCCTCTCTGTCCATCACCAACTCCCAGAGCTTCCTCAAACTTATGTCCATTGCATAGGTGATGCCATCCAACCATCTCATCCTCTGTTGTCCTCTTCTCCTCCTGCCTTCAGTCTTTCTCAGCATCAGAGTCTTTTCTAATGAGTTGGCTGTTTGTATCAGGTGGCCGAAGTATTGGAGCTTCAGCTTCAGCGTCAGTCCTTCCAATGAATATTCAGGATTGATTTCCTTTAGGATTGACTGGTTTGATCTCCTTGCAGTCCAAGGGACTCTCAAAAGTCTTCTCCAACACCACAGTTTGATAAATGGGATCAATGATGGCCAAGAGCAGTAAGTCTATTCGTTTAAAAATATGCTTAATGATGCTTCTCATTGTGGGGGCAGGGATCTTGTTAAGATGCAGATTCTGTTGACTGGGCTGGGTGGGGCCTGAGACTCCGCATTTTTGACCAGTTTCTGGGTGAAGTTGATGCTGTTGGCCAATTAGAGAAGCATGAGATTGGAACCCATTTCCAAACAGAGAGACCTGTTAAGTCTCAATTAAATGAGCTTATTCCTGAAAATGAGTATACGAGTGTGCTCAGTCACTTCAGTTGTGTCCGACTCTTTGTGACCCCATGGATGGTAGCCCGCCAGGCTCCTCTGTCCATGAGATTCTCCAAGCGAGAATACTGCAATGAGTTGCTGTGCCTTCCTCTGGGGGATCTTCCTGACCCACGAACTGAACCCCCATCCATCTCTTATGTCTCCTGCATTTTTAGGTGGGTTCTTTACCACTAGTACCACCTGGGAAACGCAATCCAGGAGAGGGGAGTGGAGAGGAACGAATATTATTGAGTAGCTGCTTGGCATTGGATGTGTTGAATGAATTATCTCTTGCAACCTTCACAGTGTATCTGAGGGATGTTATCATCTCCTTTTTTATCTGGATGGGGAACAGAGACTCAGATGTTGTGTGCTCAGGGTCACAAAGCTCAGTAAAGGACAGGAGTGAGATACGGACTTGTCTGCCTACCTTCAATCCCATCTCCTTTCTCGACCTCAGAGACCACAGCTGGAGCCCAAGAATATAGCTGCAACAGGCCCTTGGTTTCCCGGCTGGCAGAACGAGTGGCCTGGGTGTAAATGTCCTCTGAGTTCCCTCCCCAGCCTCCTGCTGGAAGCGTTTTCCAGTCCGTGTGCTCTCTACTCTTACTCAGCACTCACTTGGCTGTATCCCCACGCAGCTTCCTAATTTGGTGCTGACGCTCTGCTTACCAACATATCCATGTCACCCTGTCAAGCTCGGAACACCACGGAGCTGCTGAAGCCACTCATCTTCCTAACAGCCAGCCAAGCAGTGCAACAGTGAGCAGAATAAACTCGGCACCTGGGAGAAAGAGAACATTCTTCCACACCCCCAGAGATGAGCCTCTCAGCGTCCCTCAGGTGGAAAAGGCCACTGCATCAACTGGAAGTCCTGCAGAGTCCAATTTCACCTGGGAGCCCAGTCTTGGAATCTTAACCCTGCAGGGCCTGGGTGCCAAAGGGATTTGTTTGAACCCATAAGTGGGGAAGGCTTCCCTGGTGGCTCAGTGGTAAAGAAACTGCCTGTCAATGCAGGAGACCCGGGTTTGATCCCTGGGTCAGGAAGATCCCCTGGAGAAGGAAGTGGCAACCCACTCCGGTATTCTTGCCTGGAGAATCCCATGGACAGAGGAACCTGGCAGGCTATACTCCATGGGGTCACAAAGACTCAGACGTGACTGAGCAAGTAAACAACAACAAACGTGGAGAGACAGGCAGAGAAACCTACATGCCTCAGTTAGGCTCACACTTACCTCCTGAGCTCATAGAGCAGAGGTTCTGAGAACTGGGCAGGATTTCAGAAGGATGTGTTGGCCAGAGCTAAAATCTCCGGGTTCAAAATCCTGGCTTTTCCACTTTCTAGTATATGATGTTGGTCAATTTATTCAATCTCCCTGAACTTCTGTTTCTTTTTCTATAAAATGGATCTAATGGTAGTAGTTGTCTGGTAAGGATGTGGTGAGAACTGCTTGAGTTAATACTCAAATAGCCCTTAGAACTGGCACATGGCAAGCGTGGATCTCCCTAAAATGTGAAAGCTGTCAGAACAGGGACTTGTTTTTATTGTTGGATAGCCGGTACCTGGAAGAACGCCTAGAATGGTGAACGCTCATGAATAGCTGTACAATGGTTGAATCAGAGAGCTTCTAGAGTGGTGGTTTTCAAACTGTGTTCCAAGGAAATCTGAGGCCACTGCATGGTGAGATGGAGGGAGTGTGAGGGAGAAACAGCTGACTGAGGAGAAGTCAGCTTCATTCTGTTCCTTTTCCCTGCCCAGAGCCTCTCTGATTTATGTGCTGGATATATGATTTTCTACATAAAATTATATTTGGAGGAAGATTTTTGCAGCTGAAAAATTATTTTAAATTATCAATATTCAAAATTTGGTCCCTAGACTGTTCAATTGTTCTGGGTGAGAGTTAAGAGTGCTGATTTCCTGACTCCACCAATGATTGGCTGAGTTGCATTTTCTTGGGAAAAGGCATGCTTTTTATTTTACTATTTATTTAATAAAGCTACTGTGTTTTGTATTTATGTATTTTTGGCTGCTCTGACTCTCTGTTGCTGTGCCTGGGCTTCGTCTAGTTGCAGTGCTTGGGCTTCTCATTGCGGTGGCTTCTCTTGTTGCAGAGCATGGGCTCTAGGTGCACGGGCTTAGTAATTGTGGCACATGGGCTTGGTTGCCCCACGGCATGTGGAATCTTCCTGAAACAGGATTGAACCCGCATCCCCTGCATTGGCAGGAGGATTCTTAACCCTGGACCACTAGGAAAGTCCCAGGGCATGCATTTAAGTCGGCTTCTTGGTGGATTCCTATTCATGCTAACGTCCAAAGAACACGCTTCTATTCCTTTCACAACTGGGGAAGTTGAGACCTTGTCACATGAAGTGCCTGGGTGAGGGTCTCCTAGGCTGGTGAAAAGGGCTCTTAACTTTAAGATCAGTGTTCTTTTCATGTTCCAACATCTGTGAGTCTTAAAAGGCAAGACTCTTGGAGAAAACCTGTCCCAGATTATGAGAGGGGGTGCTGGTGGGAGACAGGGCCACTCCATACTATCTTGACTTTATGGGAAGTTTCCACCTCTAGCAGCTTGCTTTGCCTGCACACACTCCAGGTTAGGCATACAGTGGGTGTTGGAATGGAAGAAAAAGTGATTGAAAAATGAGATTCTTATGGAGAGATAGAAACAAAACTTATATAGTGTCATTGCAGGTGGTCTAAGCTCTGGGAAGAAAATCAAACTAGGTAAGGGATACAGAGTGATAGATTGAGGGGCTCTTCTAGACAGAATGGGAACAGAAGGTCTCTCCTGAGAAGGTGACTTTGAATAGAGACTCAAGGGACATGGAAGATGGAGTCGCCTAGTAGAAGAACCTTTCCGATAAAGAGAATAGCAAATGCAAAGGCCTTGACACAGAGAAGTGCTTGGTGTGTTTGAGGACATTTAAGGATTGTTTGAGGCTTAAATAAAACAATGGGTGTACATTTCTTAGGCTAGTGGCTGCTACACACTAGCTGTTACTATTACTGATGTCATTTTACCTTCGTGATGAGGACAAGTTTCAACCGATTTGCATTTTATTTTATTCTACTTTTTGTTATTTAAAAGTCGTATTTGGAACTTCCCTGGTAGTCTGGTGGCTAAGACCCCGTGCTCCCCATAGAGGGGGACTGAGTTCAGTCCCTGGTCAGGGAACTGGATCCTATGTGCTGCAACTAAGAGTTTGCACGCCACTACTGAAAGATTTCCCCATGCTGCAACTAAAACTTGGTGCAGTCAAATAAATTTAAAAGATAAAAAAGTCATATTCATTGAGGTATAATTTCCCTACAGTAAAATTCACCCTCGTCTAGCATACACAGGAATGAGATTTGACAAATGGCTTCCACATGTATGAGTCCCACCACAATCAGAATTTCGAACATATCTGTCACCATAAAAATTCCCTTGTGCTTTTTGTAGCAAATCTCCTTTTTTTTCCATTGTTATTGTTCAGTTGCTCAGTCATATCCGACTCTTTGGGACCCCACGGACAGCAGCACACCAGGCTGCCCTGTCCATCACCAACTCCCAGAGCTTGCTCAAACTCATGTGCATTGAGTCAGTGATCTTACCCTCTGTCATCCCCTTCTCCTCCTGCCTTCAATCTTCCCCAGCATCAGGGTCTTTTCCAATGAGTCAATTCTTCACATCAGGTGGCCAAAGGATTGCAGCTTCAGCATCGGTCCTTCCAATGAATATTCAGGACTGATTTCCTTTAGGATTGACTGGTTTGATCTTGCAGTCCAAGGGACTCTCAAGAGTCTTCTCCAATACCATAGTTCAAGAGCATCAATCCTTTGACGCTCAGCCTTCTTTATGGTCCAACTCTCACATTCATACATGACTACTGAAAAAACCATAACTTTGACTAGATGGACCTTTGTCAGCAAAGTAATGTCTCTACTTTTTAATATGCTGTCTAAGTTGGTCATATCTTTTCTTCCAAGGAGTAAGTGTCTTTTAATTTCATGGCTGCAGTCACCATCTGCATTGATTTTGGAGCCCAAGAAAATAAAGTCTCTCTCTGTTTTCATTGTTTCCCCATCTTGTACTTCATCCAGCCCATCATTTCACATAACGTCCTCTGCATATAAGTTAAATAAGCTTTGTTTCTCAATGGCCCCTAGCAATCATTAATCTATTTCTGTCTCTAGAGATTCGGAATCATGTAGATGTGAACTTTTGTGTCTGCCTTCTTTAGCAGACACTTAGCAGAATGCTTCTGAGATTTCTTTATGCTGTTGTATGTCTCCTAGTTCGTTCTTTTTTATTGCTGAGTAGTATTTCATTGTGTGGATAGAAACCTTTTGTTTATCTCTTTGCCAGTTGAAGGACACCTGGGTTGCTTCCAATTTGGGGTTATTATGAGTAAAGCTGCCATCAACATTCATGTACATGTCTTTGTGAAGTGAAACTGTTGGCTCATTTGTTTCACTTGATAAGGAATCACTGAATTGCTTTCCAGAGTGGCTATACTATAATATTTTGCATCCCCATTAGCAAAGTATGAGCATTCCAGTTGCTCTGCATCTTCACCAAGACTTTGTATTGTCATCTAACTAGTTAATTAGTCAATTAATTAATATTTTAGTCATCCTAGTAGACATGTAGGGGTAGCTCACCATGGTTTTAAATTCCACTTCCCTAATGTCTAATGAGGTCTGGCATCTTTTCCAGTGCTTATTTGCCATCTCTTCTTTGGTGAACTATCTGCTCAACTATTTTGCCTATTTTTCAATTGGGATGTTTGTTTTCTTACTGACTTGTAGGAATTCTTTTCATATTCCAGATGCAAGTTCTTTATCCAATACATGTTGTGCAAATACATAGTTCCTCTCTGAATATAACTTGTCTTTTCATGTCCTTAAAGAATGTTTTTTGAGGAGGTGAAGTTTTACATTTTTTTAAAGCCCATTTTACCCCATTTTTCTTTTATGGTTCATGTACTTTCTAAGAAAAGTTTTGCCTAGCTCAGTGTTATAGAGATTTTATCCTACTTTTATTTTCTTGTAACAGTTTTATAGTTTTAGGTTTTATATTTGGGTCAATGATGCATCTTGAGATTGGGCGAACTTTCATATATGATGTGAACTAAAGGTTAAGGCTTTTTTTTTTTTTAATTTTAATCAGCCAATTTTTCCAGCACCATTGATTGAAAGATCTGCTTTACTGAATGGTATAAAACTTTGCCCACCCTTCCATGTAGCATACTTTTTAGTCCAGTGTGAGTGATGGCTGAGAAGGGCTGAAGGTACAGATTGAGGGGAGCCTTGTGTAAGAAGTGGGGCTCCAAGTCACATACCAAGTGGTAACAAACAGCAAGTACCCTCAAGATGAAATCACCAGCTCCAAAGCAGGGCGCAGGCCAGCCGGGGAGGTGCCTGGTCCGTGTTTCTCTTGGTGTTTCTCAGAGATTTGTACTTGTCTTGCGTAAACTGCAGATTAGGAAAGCGTTAGGTAACAAGAGGGTGACTGGAGAGTATTACACACCAGCCTGGCATGGGGCCACGGAATGCAGCCTGCAGGGACGGCCATGCCCAGCAAGTCAGATAGAGCTGCAACCGAGACGGGACAGCTTCCCCTCTCCTTCCTGCAGCCGGAAGGCAGTCTCTGCTGGGTCTGGCTGTTTTCTGGAGTTTCAATATCTCACAGCTTCTGGAGGTGACAGTGGGACAGGAAGGCCTTGGGAGCCGTGAAGTTCATTCCACTTTAAGGAGATGAGGAAAACATTTAGAAATGTAAGAGAAATGGACAAATTGACCAATATAGTTGGAGTCATTAGGTCCAATGACCAAGCAGGCAGAAAATCATTAGGAAAGAGATGATCTAAACAGAACGGCCCATCAACCTGATGTGATTATTATTGCAGTAATACTAGCCTCATGTAATGAATTAAGGAGTGCTCCTCTGCTTTTATTTTTTGGAAAAAATTGTGGAGAATCTGTATCCTTTCTTCCTTTAATGTTTGGTGTAATTTACTAGTGAAAGCATCTAGTGCCTGGTGATGTCTTTTCTGGAAGGTTTTGACTATTGACTCAATTTTCAAAATGAATATAGACTTATTAAAATTATCTTTTAAAAATAAAAGAAGGAGGTATGGTGCAGAGGCTTTGCCCAGAGGAAAGTTAGCAACAAATAAAAATTCATTCCAGTCCTCCTGCCTGCATCCTGCCCCTCACTCCCAGTCCCCACAAAGCTGCCCTTCCTCATACCACTCAGATATCTGATGCTCAAATATTTGGGAAGCATCTGCTTCGAGCTCCCAAATCTCCCATTTGTAGGGCCTACATATGATCCCTACCCTCTAGGTTTTTACACTCAAACCATGGAGGATGTGAATTCACCTGATTAAAGGTGAAAAGGAGACTGACCTTCACTGAGGGTCTCCTCTGTGCTAGACACTGTGTCAGGGGGTGCAGAGGTTATTGAGTTTATTCCTGCAGCAACTCTGTGAGGCTGAGATGGTCACCCTCATTTTCTGTTGTGACAATTTGGGCTCAGAGGAGTTAAGTAATTTACCCAGGATTGCACAGCTAGTCGTGTCAGAGCCAGGGTGTGAACCCAAGACAGTCAGACCCCAGAGCCTGTGGACTTTCACTAATCACGTTGCCACACTATGTGCCAAGGGGCCTGTGGGGGTCACAGAGCGGAACGAGCCTTGGGGGTCACCTACAGGCCCTTGATATCTGGTGAAGGGAGAACAGATTTAACTATGATGTTGAGAGAATGTAGACAGTGCCGTGGGGCTCCGGGGGGTGGTCTGGGTAGCATTTGTGGAGGAAGCGGCATGTCAGAGGGGTTCTGAAGGACAGAAGCCTGTGCTCTGCGGATAGAGGGCTGGGGAAGCGGACACTGGAGGGAGAGAACGTGGAGGGAATCATAACGGCACATTATTCTATGGCAAGACCCGTCATGCTTTGCAAATCTGAACTCATTAAATCCTTACAGCAGTCTTAGGAGGCAGATATTTTTATTATCTTTGTTTCACAAAAGGCCAAAAAGGTTAAATAGCTTGCCTGTGGTCACACAACTGGCAGCTGATAGAGCAGGTAGAAACCCAGCCTCTGGAGGGGGAAGTGAAGTCAGCCAGGAGTGTCATATTTGCGGGGGCAGTAGGGTGGAGGGTCAGATTG
Source organism: Giraffa tippelskirchi (assembly GCF_054371585.1). NCBI lineage: Eukaryota > Metazoa > Chordata > Mammalia > Artiodactyla > Giraffidae > Giraffa > Giraffa tippelskirchi. The sequence goes on from NC_137280.1 coordinate 62,495,630, forward strand.
AAGAGGGAGGCTGGGGCTGGCTCCCAGAGTTCACATGCCAGGCCGGGGAATCTGGCCTTTGTCCTGCGGCCTTGGTGAGCTCAGGGAGGCCTTGAGGAAGGGGAGTGAAGTCAGCAAACTGTGTTTAGGCAGATGACTCTGGTAGAAGGCTGTGGAATGCATGAGAGGAGGAAAGGTTGTAGGTGGGCGGTGGCTTGGGAGGCTGCCATCCTTCCTCTGGAGGGCATCGAGCCGGCAGCAGGGCTGGCCGTGGCAGAGGGGACTTTCCCAGCTGCAGGCTATCATCGCAGACAGGTGAGCTGTGATGTGTGCTCAGACCATGAACAACAACAGTGTGGCGTTCAAGGTCGTGCTGCGTGTGCGTACCAAATCGCTTCAGTCGTGTCCGACTCTTTGCGACCCTATGGACTGTGGCCCACCAAGCTCCTCTGTCCATGGGATTTTCCAGGCAAGAATACTGGAGTGGGTTGCCATTTCCTTTTCCAGGGGATCTGACTGACCCAGGGATCGAACCTGCATCTCTAACGTCTCCTGCCTTGGCAGGCAGATGCTTTACCACTAGTGCCACCTGGGAAGCCATGCTGTGTGGTGTCCATGCAAATGCCATCCTTGGCCTGGAGATCAGACTCCTGTGGGCTAGACTGGCTGAAGACAGCTTCAGGGCAGAGGACAATCTCCTCGGAGGATGGACAGATAGAAGGAGAAAGCTGTATACAAGGGTTTCCACTGTCTTTTTTTGTTGTTGTTGTCATCTTTTTTTTAATTTTTCTGGTCCCAAAGCCCTCCCCGTGCATGGGATCTTAGTTCCCCAACCAGGGGCCCGAACCTGCACCCCCTGCAGTAAAGTGTGAAGTCTTAACCACTGGACTGCCAGAGAAGTCCCGGTTTCCACTGTCTTGCTGGCCTCATCTGCCCACTGAGGATGCTGCCACCTGTCTGCCTCGGAGGGTTCACAAGCATGCTTTGAAGGCCAAATGAAACAATGCTTGTAAAGTGCTTGAGGAATTGTTGTCTTGTGCCCACATACTGAAGGGGCTTGATACAGCTCCCCTGGGGAGCTGGGGAGCTGGCAGCTGGCAGCTGGGGAAGGTTCCTCACTAGCAGACACACTGCCTTCTGGTGACCTGGAAGGGTGACTGCTTTGCCCTCTACTGACGGCAGGCTCACTCCCTTTCTACAGGAGCAGTGACTGGAGAAGGGCTTTCCACCTTGGAGGAGGGGAAACTTAGATGCTCCAGGCCAAATAAAAGAACTCTCAGTCTTACTTAATTCACCAAACCTCGAGAGCAGGATTCCAGGTTGGGGGTGTGGCTGTGACTCCTGCCGGGTCCTTGCCTTCCAGAGGCTCTCGGTTTATCAGCAGATACAACCTAGCTGGGATAGAGCATGCCTGTCCCCTTTTAGGAAGATTGCACATCATTGCCCATGTTTAACACTCATGGGGCAGTTTCACTTCTTTTGAACAATTATCATCGAAAAGGATGAATGTGTATTACTTCTCGGTGGAAGTAAATACCTTATTAAAAGTCAATACCTTATTTAACATGATTTTCTTTTCTCTCTCTCATGACGACCAGCAATGTTCCCAAAATGGGATGCACTGTCCAGTTGGGTTCCAGAGTGAAGCTGACCAGAGGAGCAAGCAATCCTTGCTGGACACATAGGGTGAGTGAAAAAGAAGTCTGGGTTCTTGCAAGGCACCGAGAATCAGGGGAAGCTTGTTGAAGCAGCATAACTTAGCTCAACCTGACTAATACATCAGGAAACAGTCTACCACAGTGGAGAGGTAAGTTCTGGAAATTATTGTGTTCCATGGGAACACAGAGGAGGCAAAGAGGAAACAAAGATTAACCCTGTAGAGGGAAGTCTCTGATGGTTTCTACTTTTCACTTGGTACTTATTTATGCCTTCTAATAAATTTGTGAGGTAGGAAGAGTTATCCTCATTTTTCAGGTAAGGGACTTTCAACTCAGAGATGTTAAATTTCTCAGTGTCATTCAGTTTGCCATGCATGGAAATGTCATTAAATTTAGATCTCCCTGCTACCTACACCCTATTTTTTTTTTCTTTTTTGTATTAACTGTAGCTAACATATAGTACCTCTCATGGGCAAGTGTCTAATGGTGTCCTAAGAACTATGCTTGAATGAATATCAGTTAATCATTATATCAACCCTATGAGTAGGTATATTATAAACCATTTTATAGAAAAGGAAATGGAAATCAAGTGACTTGCCTCATGTCACACAGCTGACATTTGAAGCCCAGAACTCTGGGCCCCGAATCCAGGCTCTTAACCAGTGTACTGTGTGCCCAGCCTGGTTCTTCTATGCCCATGGGTTAGATGGATGAGCCCTCGAATAACTCCTCACTCTATGTTCCTTGCCTAGGTGATCTCACCAACACCCATGTCTTCAACCGTTGCATGCCAACTGTGTACTCAATAGTTCTCCTTAAGCCTCCTTTCTCATTAAACCTCCCTTCCTGGATGTCTGGTGGGTATCACAAACAACTAGTTGCAACCCTCACAGGTCATCTTCAGACTCCAATCTGCAAACTCCAAACTGCAAACCCCCTGCTGAAAATCCTGCCGTGTCTTCTCAATGTCTTCCCTTAGCATTGGTGCCATGGCTGTCCCTCTCTCTTCCCTCCAGTCTTTCTTCATCTTCTTCCCTTTGCTGATCTCCTTTTCTAGAATATTCTTTTCTGACTAACTCTCACTGTCCTTTAAGACTGAGGTCAGTAGTAGCTTTACTTATGACAGCCCCAAACTGGAAGCAACCCAAGTGTCCATCAGCTAGTGAATGGATAAAACACCTGTGGTCCATCCATAAGGCAGAACATTGCTTAGCAACAAAAAGGACTGTAGTGATACACAAAAATGTGGATGATTCTCAGAAGCAGGAGGCTAAATGAAAAGGGCCAGAAACAAAAGACTGTGTGATTCCAGGAAGTTCTAGGAAAGGCAAAACTATAATAGCAAAACTGATCAGTGGTTTCCAGGGATTGTGGGTGGGGGAGACAGAGAATGAGTACAAAGATACCCAAAGGAAATTTTTTTTTGAAAAAGAAGGAAGTAAAACTCTCTTTATTCACAGGTAGTGAAAGTGAAAGTCAATTAGTTGTGTCTGACTCTTTGTGACCCCATGGACTACACAGTCTATGGAATTCTCCAGGACAGAGTACTGGAGTGGGTAGCCTTTCCCTTCTCCAGGGGATCCTTCCAACCCAGGGATTGAACTCAGATCTCCTGCATTGCAGGCAGATTCTCTACCAGCTGAGCCACAAGGGAAGCCCTATTCACAGGTAATGATTATACAATCTGCAAAAGGGCTTCTAGAACTAACAAAGGAAATTTTTAAGATGAGAAAATGATTCTAGATCATACTTGTGATGGTGGTTACACAGGTGTATACATATGCCAGACTCATCGACTCACTCAAGTGTTTAGGAACGCTTAAAACAGATACATTTTACTTTTGTAAATGACAACTGTTGATTTATTATGCCGCACCCCACAGCGCATGGAATCCCTGACTTGGGGTCAAATCCGTGCCCCCTGAGTTGGCAGGATGGAGTCTTAAACTCTGGACCACCAAGGAAGTACCTAAAGTTGATTTTTAAAAACCATTATTCCTGGATTCTGGCCTGGGGAAGGCTTGCAGGTCTCTACTGCTATACTGCAGCACTCCTCAGGCTATATTTTCTCAGTCTGTTTTCTGGTTTGTGTCTCGTGCTAAGACTTGGATCTCCATGAGACTTATCTTGCAGGATCACTCTCACTTAGCACAGTGGCTGATACTCAGTGGACACTCAAGGAGTATTTTTCTAATGAAAAGTTGCTAATGACTTGCCAAAGTAATTGGGGTACCTGAAGAAATTTTTCCTTGCCTTCAGGGCCAAATTCAAGCCCCCAATCAGCTGGGCTGATAAAATCTGTAATCTGTATGCTGCAGGCTATATTAAACCTCAGTCAACCATCTCTCTGGTCCAAAGAGAGGTCAGGGCAGACGGTGCAGATGGTGCCTGACCACCTATCACTGCGCCTGGAGCAAACCCTGAGCAGAAGGGCTCTTGGTCGCCACCATACCCTCATCCCCTCCCTGGCCCAAATGTCTATCATTCATCCTAAAATGTAACCTGAAGTCCCAGGAGGGAAGAATCTGCGTCTGTCTTTCTCATGGATATTTCTTGATGCTTGGTATGCAATAAAATCACAATAGCTTTTATACATGATAAAATCATCAAGTTTGGACACCTGGAATAAGCAAATTGTCAGTGTGTAGCTGAACATATTAAAATCATTTTAATTTTTGAAAGGAAGGAATGGTGGGTCCAGGCAGTGGTTGTTTTCCCATCCTACCCCACCACCCCGCCCCTGTGAAGTGTCTTTGACCTTAAGTGAGTGGTGGTCTGGCGCTTTGGGGTTAGAAACACAGGAGAGGTGACATCTCTGAGGTGTTAAAGTCTTGATGACCAGATACATTTTGGAAGGGAGTGGAGAGTGGGACTGGTTACTGACATTTTGGACAGTGCTCTGTAGAAAAAAATTTTTTAATAAGCTTCAGTTTTTATAGGATAGTTTTAGAGTTATAGATTAATTGCAAGGATAGTTCAGAGAGTTCTCATATACTCTACACCCAGTTTTCTCTATTATTAATATCTTATATTAAAATGGGACTTTTTTCTTTTTTGTAAAATTAGTGAACCAATATTAATAATGAAAAATCCAGTTTGTTTAGATTTCTTTAGTTTTCATTGAATGTCCTTTTCCTGTTCCAGGATCCCATGTAGGATAGCACGTTACACTTAGTATTGTATCTCTTCAGGCTCCTCTTGACTATGAAAGTTTCTAGAATTTTCTTTGTTTTTGACGACCTTTTGAGTTTGACCTTTTAATGAGGTTTGAGGAATAACAGTCTGGTATTTTCTAGACTGTTCCTCAATTGGGATTTGCCTGATGCTTTTCTCATGCTCAGTTCTGGAGTTATGGGTTTTCGGGAGGAAGACCATGGAGGTAAGCGGTTGTACTTACTTTTAAGATCTAAATTCAGTTAGTTTAGATGAAAATGTGTTGTGGTTGACACTCTATGCTTGTGAAATTACCATGCTGATAAGAGATAAGGGTGAAAACAAAACAAAAACATTATACAGACAAAAAAATTACACAAACTTTTTTTTGTACCTAAGTTCACCCTCCCCTCCACTTCCCTCCCACCCAAAGCAAAAATTACTGCAATTTCTGAATCTTGATAACTTTTTCTAAATGGACTCAGAATGAACCAGGAAGCCATTGCCTTTCGCACTCAAGATCAGCCTCTTTCTGCTTCAGGGTTTTCTTCCTGAACAAATCTTCTTTGGATCAGAAGGTAGGGAAATGACTCTGTTCTGAAAGGTCTGCCTGACCAGGGAGCCCCTGACTCTCTCCCTTCCTTCCTCAGGCATTTTTAAGTTCCTATTATTAAGTTCTAGGAGCTCTTCTTGGGCTGAAAAGACAACCAATCCCTAGCAGGACTGACACCTGCAGAGAGCTGAGTTTGGAAGGAGAGACACACAATGAATGAAGGCTGTCACACCACTCACGTCCTGAGAGATGAGGATGTATCGATACCTGAGACTGAGTGGCCCAGCGGAGGGAGGGTGTCATTCTTTCGGGTTTGTATGAAGCTTGCCAATCCAACGTAACCCAGCAGCATAGGAAGCAAATAAAATGAGCATGTTAACAAGCCGGATAGGATCTGCTTGTCAGGGCCCAATGAAAGCAGGATTTAGCAAGGATAGTCTCAGAGATGCCTTTCCTTTCCAAGTTCTGCCTGTGTGATGGCAAATGGTATGCTTTGTACCTGGGCCTGGGGGAAGTAACCTAGTTTGTCTAGAGGCAGTGCTATGTTGTACCTACCCCTAATCCTTAAGTCTTGGGCTTTTTTTCCCCACAAAACTAATGTCAAACTGACCCCCAGGAGTGAGCAGCATGGAGCTTTGCAAAATGCTCTGAATCTTAAGCCAGAAAGTTTGGGTTCAATTTTAAATGAATGAAAATTGCCTCTATTTGGGGGCTGTATGAAAAGCCAGCTCCTATACTAAATGCCTTGTGTATATTGCATCATCCAATCCTTCTAACAGTAAGAGGTAATGCTACGAATGGGAGTTACAAATTATCGAGCATTTATTATGTGCCAGGACTGTTTAAAGAGCTTATTAAGGGTGCCCTCATTTAATTTTCATAACAGCCCTGTAAGTACATACATCTCAAGCACGGAGCTCTATTGGTTTTTACCTCTGCGATCACCCAGCACCTACATTAAGATACGGGACATTTCCCAGCAGGCTCCCTCATGTCCTCTCCCAGTTATTACCATCTCCCCACCCCCAGGTGATCTCTCTTTTGACATGCATCACTGAAGATGAGTTTGGTCCATTAAAAAAATTGTTTTTAATTAAGGTGAAATTCACATAACAAAATTCACCGCTTAAAATGGGCAATCCAGTGGTGTTTAGTTCATTCACAGGGTTGTGAAACCACCAGCTTTATCTAGTTCCAAAACATTTTCAGCACTCTGCAAGGAAATCCTATGCTCATTAAGCAGTTGGCTCATTTTTGATCATCAAATATGAATCACGCAGCATGGCCCTTTGGGTTTGGCTTCTTTTTCCCCACATATGCTTGTGAGAGTTACTGTGTTATGTGTGCCGTGGGTACCAATATCATCCCCACTTTATAGAGGAGACTAAGGCACAGAGAGGTTAAGTAACCTGCCTACAATCACACAGCTGGTACATGATGGAGCTGAGACCCCTGGCAGGGTGAACCCCAAACTCTGTTCCTGGAGCCTGTGCCCTCTTACAGGGGAGGAGACCAGCTCCAGGGAGTGAGGTAATAAGCTGAACGCAGCCAGCCAGGGTTTCAGCAAGATTCCTCTGACCGCAGAGACCAACGTGTTGATAACTCGGCGATTTCCCCCTCGACTAGCTGTGTGACGTGGGGCGCTTCTCTGGGCCCCCGTCTCCCAGTCTTGGTAAAGCCTTCTGAACCTTCCTTGTTGGGCTGTGGGGGGCTTGGCTGAGAGCCCTTGTCAACCTTTGGGTGCCATACAAACCCAGTCATTAGGATTTAGTTGAGTTTGTGCTGTCGCAATTCTTTGGAACTTGGCAGGGGCTGGTGGGCCCTCGAGGAGAGCCAGTGCTGCTTGATGGGGAGGGGTGTGCGCAGTGGGGCAGGGGCCAGTGGGAGCCCAGCGCTTCCTGTTCTCTCCGAGAGAGCTTGTAGAGCTTTAGTATTTCCTGTGCGCGGCTTCATCCAGAATTATTATGCCAAACCCCGAAAATCCAGGGTCTCCTCGCTCACCTTCAGAAATATCCCGACAGGCCCTGCTGGAACTCCATAGGATGGCACTGTTGTCTTTATGCAGGTAATAAAGAAATGAGAAATTTCTCATTCTGGTCTGTTCATCCAGAAGTCAGTTTAGGAGCAAAAAAGTAAGTCAAGTGACCAGGCGTGGGGCAGTGCTCTCCAAGGGGTGGGTGCTTTGTTGAAATGAGTCTCACCGTTTACCCAGGCCAGAAAGCTCGCATGTTATACAAAGTGGACTTTTTTATTTTTAATTTTATTTTTTAACACCAAAACCATCTTGTATTAGGGTATAGCCGATTAACAATGTTGTGATAGTTCCAGATGAACAGTGAAGGAACTCAGCCAAACATATACATGTATCCATTCTCTCCCAAACCCTGCTCCCATCCAGGCTGGCATACAACATTGAGCAGAGTTCCCCATGCTAAACAATAGGTTTTTTCTGGTTATCCATTTTAAATACAGCAGTGCGTACATGACTTTCCCCAAATCCTTAACTGTCCCTTCCCCCTGGTAACCATGAGTTAGTTTTCTAAGTCTGTGAGTCTCTTTCTGTTTTGTAAGCTCATTTATATCATTTCATTTTAGATTACATATAAAAGGGATGCCATATATTTCTCCTCTGTCTGACTTATGCAAAGAGGACTTAATACTTTCAGTCCTATCAATGAATAAAATAATGTCATATCATGAAATGTCACACTCCTGAATAACAGTTCTCATCTCATCACCATGCAGTTCCTCTGAAGTTTCTAGTATTCCTCTCAATCCAGCAGCCGTTCTGCGTGCACACTGGGAAAAACGAGTACAGGTTGTGGTGGCTTCCTCTGTCTGCTCTGTTATCCCTTTGGGCACCACGTCTTCTACTGGAGCCTTGTTTAAATCCCAACGCTTCCCTTTCCAAGCGGTTTCTAAGGGGAAACATAAAAAGAACGTTCCAGAAGGCTCTGCTGGCTCAGGGGTGATTTGCCAGAGCAGTTTCCTGGATTACGACCTCTTCCCCCATCAGCAGATCATGTGAAACAAACTCCTGTCAGCTGTAAACCCTGAATGTGGGAAAAAGAGCTGACCCACAGGGCGCGTTTTCATAAAGTTGACATTTCTCATGAGTAGCAAATTCCTGAATGTGGGCCGTTGACCAAACCCAGGAATTCTCATTAGCTGGTGATAATCAGGCATGACTCTGGCTGCGGAAGGGAGGAGAGGTCATCCGTGTGGGCAGGGAGCGCCTGCTAAAATACTAAAATGCTCTGTAGGGGCTGCTGCTTCCTTTGCCTCCCCCAAGGCTCTGAGCCTCTCTGGGGACCCCCACCACTCCACCTTCCAGCAGTGAAAGGGTGAGTGCTGACCCTGCAAAGGTCTTCCAGACCAGGACCGGCTGGGGTCTGCACCTCGTTTGGATGGCTCTGTGGCCCACTCGTGGGTAAATAGATTACATGCCCCTCCTGCCTGCGGGGGTAACAGTTCCTTCCTCAGGCCCCAGCCTTCTTCCTGCTTCCTGAGAATGCGACCTCTGATCCCAGCACTTCAGAGTTGAAGGACATCTAGGAAATGAGTTAGGCTGTTTCCCATGCAGAAGTCCATTCCCACCCAGCTCACATCCATGCTCCCTGAATAGTCAGCATTAGCTGTTTTTTCTCCCCCCTACCCTCATCTCTGCAGCATTTCCTGGTTTTCCCAAACAGAGTTAGTCACTTCCTTCTCTGTGTTCCCGTCATACTCAGAAGCCACCGTATCTCTATGGCCCAACTTTTGTAAAAAAATTTATTTACTTATTTGGCCGTGCCAGGTCTTAACTGTGGCAAGTGGGATCTTCACTGCGGCATACCAACTCTTAGCTGCGGCATGTGACCCGAGATCGAACCTGGGCCCCCTGCATTGGAAGCTCCAAGTCTTAGCCACTGGACTATCAACGAAGTCCCCCTCTGTGGTCCAGTTTTATTTTATGCACACTATGTTTTTCTCCTATGGACATATGAAAGCTTGTGAATATTTCTTTTTCTTTTTTTGCTTTGGCTTCTGGAAAGCTCAAATCCCAATTTGTAGCTGCACCTGGTTAAGGGATTGATATGTGTATATTTTGTGAATTGATTTTCTCCTTGGCTTTATCTGACATTCAATGTTTCTTTCCTCCATTTCTTTATTTATATGTATTTGGATTATCTCTATCTATGTGACCCACCACAAATTAAAAAAATGTTGTTTTTCGTTATCAACTTTAATGAAGTATAATTTACATACATAAAGTACATCCATTTTAAGTAAAGTTTAATGAGATTGACAAGTGTATACACCCATGTAACCACCACTACAATAATGATAGGGAATATATTTCTATGATGCCAAAGTTGCCTTGTACCTGATCCTGGCTACCACTGATCTGCTTATAACCATTATATATCAGAGTCACCTTTTCCTAGAATTTCATATAAATGAAGCCATACAGTATGTGGTCTTCTAGGTCTGGCTTTGTTTACTTGGCATAATGCTTTTGAGATGCTTCCATGATTTTGCATATACCAACAGTTCAGTTCAGTTCAGTTCAGTCGCTCAGTCATGTCCAATTCTTTGCAACTCCATGAACCACAGCATGCCAGGCCTCCCTGTCCATCACTAACTCCCTAAGTCCACCCAAACCCATGTCCATCGAGTCGGTGATGCCATCCAGCCATCTCATCCTCTGTCGTCCCCTTCTCCTCCTGCCCTCAGTGGTTCCTTTTTATTGCTTAGTAGTATTCCATTGTATGGATATATCACAGTTTGTTTGTCCATTCTCCTGTTGATAGACACATGAGCTATTTCCATTTCTGGGCTATTGTGAAAATAACTGCTCTGACTCTCTATATACAAGTGTGTATAAAAAAAAAAGACAGCTGATGTATTATTCAAGGTCCTCCAGAGAAACAGAGCCAGTCAGATTTATCTGTTTATCTATCTATCTATGGGGAAGGCAATGGCACCCCGCTCCAGTACTCTTGCCTGGGAAACCCCATGGACAGAGGAGCCTGGTAGGCTGCAGCCCATGGGGTTGTGAAGATTCGGACACGACTGAGCAACTTCACTTTCACTTTTCACTTTCATGCACTGGAGGAGGAAATGGCAACCCACTCCAGTATTCTTGCCTGGAGAATCCCAGGGACGGGGGAGCCTGGTGGGCTGCCACCTATGGGGTCGTACAGAGTAGGACACGACTGACGTGACTTAGCAGCTACCTATCTATTATTTATTTATTGAAATTGGCTCACATAATTATCTAGGCTCTCAAGTTCCTAGATCTGCAGCTGGCAAACTGGAGACCCAGGAGAGCTAATGTTTCTGTTTGAGCCTGAAGGCAGTAAAAAAAAAAAACACACACAACCTCAATGTCCTTGCTTGAAGAGAGTCAAGCAGGAGGAATTTCCTTTCAATGGGGGAATGGTCAAGGTTTTGAGCTAATCAGGCCTTCAACTGATTGGATTAGGCCCACCAGCATTAGGCAGGGCAATCTGTTTTACTCAGTCTACCTATTTAAATGTTAATCCTATCCAAAAACATCTTCACAGAAACAACCAGAATGGTGTTTGACTAAGTATCTGTGATCCAATTAAGATGACACATAAAATTGGCCATGGCACCTGGTATTAGTAAACATACAAATAAATAGAATAGAATAGAACCCAGTTGGATTATTGGTTTTGGGGCTTGCCTCACTGAGTGGGGCTCTTTATCAATTATAATACATTCATCTGCAGGTAATAAGAAGTCTAACACCAATGGCTAGAGTAAATAAAGGTTTTGTGGGGGATGCAGGTATTGGTTCAGCTGTTCAACAATGCCGCCAGAGGTATGAGTTCTTCTCTTCATCTTGCACATCCTGGTGTTGTGGTCTCATGGTTGCAGGATGCAAGGTTGACATCCTGAGGCCTCCTGTCAAGAGTGAGACAGGGGAAAGGGGACTAGGGAAGCAGAAGGAAACTGGGGGACACAGCTGAGCCTGTCCCTTTCTCTCAAGAAAGGAAAGGGGAGTTCCCTGGCTGTCCAGTGCTTAGGACTCAGTGCTCTCACTGCTGTGTCCTGAGTTCAGTCCCTAGTCGGAGACCTAAGATGGCCAAAAAAATTTTTAAAAAGTAGAGTCTTCCCAGAAACCCCACCTGGGGAATTTCTCCTTATACCTTGTCGGCCAGAAATAGGTCACTTGACAACCTTAAGCTGCAAGGAAACTGAGAAGCAGGATTGTCGTGCACTGTTCGGTCCAGTCAAAGGCATGTTGTTACCCCAAATTAAATCAGAGTTCAGCAGCAACAAAGACTGTGGAATGGGTGTTGGGCAAACAGCTAATACGTCTGCCACTCATGAAATTTATTGTCAATGCCTTCACGTGGTGCCTAGCACACAAGAGTGCTTAAGAAATGTATGTTTGGGTGATTTCAGAAGCACCCTGGTAGGGAAAGAGTTGAACCATGAATCACAGAAATAGAGGTCTCCATTCCAGCTCTGCCACTCCCCACTGTGTGATCTTGAATAAGCCAACTGTTTCCCAGTTCTGTGCAATGGAACTAATCCTCCCAAAATTAAAATAGTACCAGTGAAAGTACTTTGCAAAGGACAAGAGAGACATGAGTCAAAACCACTATTACCTAGATTCCCAAACAATTGTGCTTTCTCCCCAGATCTCAAAATTCTCTGCTCCTCCTCCTGTTCTGCTGTCCTTGTCCCACAGATTCCAGTGGGGAATAGAGATAGTGTCCACCCTTATGATCCAAGTTAGACCATAGAAAAAGCAAGAGAATTCCAGTAAAAGCTTCTGCTTCATTGACTACACTAAAGCCTTTGACTGTGTAGATTACAACAAACTGTGGAAAATTCTTAAAGAGATGAGAATATCAGATCACCTGACCTACCTTCTGAGAAATCTGTATACAGGTCATGAAGCAACAGTTAGAACCGAACATGAAACAATGGACTGGTTCCAAACTGGAAAAGGAGTATGTCAAGGCTGTATATTGTCACTCTGCTTATTTAACTTTTATGCAGAGTACATCATATGAAATGCTGGGCTGGAGGAAGCACAAGCTGGAGTCAAGATTGCCGGGGGAAATATCAATAATCTCAGATATGCAGATGACACCACCTTTGTGGCAGAAAACAAAGAGGAAATAAAGAGCCTCTTGATGAAAATGAAAGAGGAGAGTGAAAAAGCTTGTTTAAAACTCAACTTCAAAAAATGAAGATCATAGCATCTGGTCCCATCACTTCATGGCAAATAGATGGGGAAACCATGAAAACAGTGAGAGACTTTATTTTCTTGGGCTCAAAAATCACTGCAGATGGTGACTGCAGCCATGAAATTAAAAGATGCTTATTCCTTGGAAGAAAAGCTATGACCAATCTAGACAGCATATTAAAAGGCAGAGACATTACTTTGCTGATAACAGTCCGTCTAGTCAAAGCTGTGGTTTTTCCGGTAGTCATGTATGGATGTGAGAGTTGGACTATAAAGAAAGCTGAATGCCGAACGACTGATGCTTTTGAACTGTGGTGTTGGAGAAGATTCTTGAGAGTCCTTGGACTGCAAGGAGATCCAACCAGTCCATCCTAAAGGAAGTCAGTCCTGGGTGTTCATTGGAGGGACTGATGTTGAAGCTGAAACTCCAATACTTTGGTCACCTGATGCGGAGAGCTGACTCATTTGAAAAAACTCTGATGCTGGGAAAGATTGAGGGCAGAAGGAGAAGGGGACAACAGAGGATGAGATGGTTGGGTGGCATCACTGACACAATGGACATGGGTTTGAGTGGACTTCGGGAGTTGGTGATGGACAGGGAGGCCTGGCGTGCTGCGATTCATGGGGTCACATAGAGTTGGACACGACTGAGCGGTGAACTGAATTGAACTCCTTCTTTTCCCCTTTGGTAACCATAAGTTTGCTTTCTATGTCTGTGAGTCTATTTCTGTTTTGTAATAAGTTCATTTTTTATCATTTTTTAAGATTCCACACAATATTTATTTGCCCTTCTCTGTCTGACTTACTTTACTGCGTATGATAAACTCTAGGTTCATCCATGTTGCTGCAAATGGCAATATTTTCATTCTTTTTACGACAGAGTAGTAGTCCAATGTGTATACACACCACATCTTAATTCGTCAGTTGGTGGACATTTAGGTTGCTTCCATGGACGGAGGAGCCTGGTGGGCTACATACGGTCCATGGGGTCGTCAAGAGTCAGACACGACTGAGCGACTTCACTTCACTCACTTCACTCACTTCACTCACTTCATGCTTTATCACTGGAGAAGGAAATGGCAACCCATTCCAGTATTCTTGCCTGGAGAATCCCATGGACAAAGGAGCCTGGCAGGCCATGGTCCATGGGGTTGCAGAGAGTTGGACACGACTGAAGTGACTGAGCATGCACACAAGTCTTGGGTGTTGTAAACAGTACTGCTATGAACACTGGGATGCATGTAGTTTTTGGAATTAGAGTTTTTGTCTTTTCCGGATATATGCCCAGGAGTGGGATTGCCAGATCATATAGTAGCTCTATCTTTAGTTTTTAAAGGAATCTCAGTACTATTTTCCATAGTGGCTGATCCAACTTAACATTTGAAGGGGCTGAGTATTAACTCTAGCTGTTTATTTCACTGACTTGCTCTCCAACTATCTGTAGGGGAAAGAAGAGAGAGGGACAGCGAGGGGACTCACATTTACTAAGAGCTCACTGTGGGCCAGGGGCTAACTGAGCTGGGCACTTTTGCATCATTACACGTACTCTTGGTGATTTCATCAATTCCTGTTTTATAGTTGAGGAGACTGAGGCTTGCCAGGTGGTTAGCGGTAAAAAAATCTGCCTGTAATGCAGGAGATGTGGATTTGATCCCTGGATCAGGAAGATACCCTGAAGAAGAAAAGGACAACATACTCCTTGTTTGGGAAATCCCATGGACAAAGGAGCCTTGCAGGCTATAGCCATAGATTTTGTAAAGAGTTGGACACAACTTAACGACTAAACAAAAAACTGAGGACCAGGGAGATGGAATACATTGCTCTTGATCACACAGCTAGTCAATCTGGCAACTGTAACTCTAGCCTCCTAACACCAAAGTTCAGGCACTCTCTTTTTTTATTACCCAGTGTGTCTCTTTCTTTAAAAATCCAGATTTAAACAGACAGCCTTTTACTTTCAATGAGTCCAGACCATGTGACCTTCTGTGCCATTTTTTGGGACAAGCCCTGATGGGAATGGCTATGGAATGAACCTATAACACAGCAGCAGGCACGGATGCCGTCTCAAATTAGCCCGGGTCAGCAGTTGTAGGCTTGGCAGCCACATAATGTCAACCCCGAAATTCCTTGGGCTGGCTCCAATGGGCTCTGCAGCCAGTAGGACACTGCAAGAGCCATGGGAAATCTGTGATCTACTGTTGGCTCCTCCTGCTACACTGGGACTCAACTTGTTCCAGAATCATCTGACTGGTTGTAATAACAGGGGAAAGAACGAGTTAATCCTCCTGCCTGGGCTGTTTGCAAGAAGTTGTGTGCTTTGCTTATTAAAGTCTGCCTTGTGTGGAAGGGAATAAATGGCCCTTCCAGGAGGGAGCCTTGTTGAGCAGTAGAAATCATTTTCTTTTCGTCAAGCGCAGGTTGCAGGTTAGAGACCTTCCTGCAGGCTTCAGATAGTTTGTGGCAGTCCCGTGGGCCTTGTCTGCTGTGTTCTGCTCATTTAGCAAGACTCCATCCTCTTTTACCTTCTTAATCAGGCTTCTGCTAAGAGAATCCAATGCTCACAAAACTTCTGACCTGCCTTTTCAAATTGCCCTATTATTTTTTCTTTCTCATTTGGTGATTAGTGTCATAAACACAAATTTCAAAAAGTCACAACACACCAAATGAAAAGTCAGTTACTCCCTCCCTACTCCCATCCCCCAAGTAAATCTGATGTGTAAATTTAGCTTTCTAAAGACATCCAATTTCATCTTGGAGAGAAAGTTCTCTGGATGAGGCCTTAACAGAATTTTAAATCATATAAAAAAATTGACAGCACAGAAAACACAAACCATAATAGAAAAAAATGATAAACTCTACTTCATAAAAATGAAAATTTATGCCATTTGAAAGACACTATTAAGGAAATGAGATGATAAGCCACAATCTGGGAGAAAATATTTGTGATGAAAGCAATCTAATTAAGAAGTGGACAAAAGCTTATTTTTTTATAAACACTTTACCAAAGAATAGGTACAAATGGCTAGCAGGTCCATGAAAAGATGCTCTTCACTGTTAGCCATCAAGGAAATGTCAATTAAAACCAAAGTGAAATATTAATACACAGATACTGGGATGACTAAAGTTCAAAAGAGTGACGATGCCAACTGCTGGTAAAAATTTGAAGCAACTGGAATTCTTGCACATTGCCAGTGAGAATACAAAATGAAGTAAATGCTTTTTATTTTTAAGATAGTAAAAAAAAAAGCTTATTATATTTAGAATTAGCCAACTGGACTCAGATTAGATGATCACAATTTTGTTTTTCGTCATCCAAAGTACTATAGGCAGGGACCAAATGTACACTCTTTTCTCACTACGAGACCTGGTCAGAGTGTTGGCCATGGCCGGTCAAGGTAGTAG
This sequence comes from Giraffa tippelskirchi, assembly GCF_054371585.1. Lineage (NCBI taxonomy): Eukaryota > Metazoa > Chordata > Mammalia > Artiodactyla > Giraffidae > Giraffa > Giraffa tippelskirchi. Next base: position 62,511,585 of record NC_137280.1, read on the forward strand.
AGCTTCTCCACAGTGTGTTTGACCTCACACTTATTGACCTTGATATCATCCTTGGTGAACATCAGTGTGACCTTGATCTTTATGGTCAACTTCATGGTCAGACCAACTTGACAGCCCAGTGGTCAAGCTTGTTTCTCTTGGGGATGCTCTTCCTCCATTAGTTGGACTGCCTCTGGAACCACAGTGTCTTGGGCTCCTGGAAGGTAAATGGCATATGGTTCTTCATTATTTTGATGTCTTTGGACACATTTCAGCACTGTTTTCCTGGCTATTAAAGCCTTTGCTTTGGTTGAAACAAGGGCTTCATTTTTCACTTTCGGTGCCATGTTCGTAAAAATCTGGGAAATCACTTTGGAAAATACTTTGGCAGTTTCTTACGAAGGTAAACATATACTTTCTCTCTGATCCATCAGTCCCCAGAAAAATGAAAATATAAGTCCACACATACACCTGTTTGTGAATATTCATAGCAGCTGTACTTGTAACAACCCCGACCTGGAAAAAACCCAGATCTTCATCAGCTGGTAAACAAATAGTAGCACCTCCATGCACTGGAATACTACTCAGTAAAGGAATAAGCTCCTGATACACGAGACAACGTGGGCAAATCTGAAAATCATTATGCTTAGTGAAAGAAGCCAGGCTTGAAAGGCCACATATTCTGTGATTCCAAAAGTACAGAGACAGAAATCAGATGAGTGGTTGCCAAGGGCTGGGGAAAGAGAGAATAAATAGAAGGAGACTGACTGCCAAAAAGCACAGGAGACCTTTTGGGAATGACAGAAATGTTCTGTATCTTGATTGCGTTAATGGGTACATAACTGCATTTATCAAAAGTCATGAAACTGTACTCTTAAGAAAGATCAGTTTTGTTGCACGTAACTAATACCTCAATAAACCTGGATAAAAGATAAGGCACGAGAGTTATCTGGAACACAGGTGGGTCTGGGTTTGAACCCCTGCGTTCCACATTATCTTTGTGACACTGAACAGATGTCTTGACCTTTCTGTGTGCCCATTGCTACACTTATAAAATGAAGTGTACTGGTTAGGATGGGCTAACTGCGGTAACAAATAGGCCCCAAATGAATATGGTTTAAGAAAGGGTTTTTGGTTCATATTACAGCCTAAGGTGGTTTCAAGTTGGTGCTAGCTGTGCTCCATGTAATCATCTGGGAAAACTGATGTAGCTCCTAAGGTGGCCCTGGAGGTCATTCTAGCCATCCCTTCAACCAGAAGTTAAAGAGTACATGCAGGTCTTACCGGCCATGCCTGAGTAATGTCTCTATTCATGTTACACTGGAGAGGACTCAGTCCCATGGCCACACCTGGCTGCAGGGGAGGCTGGGACATGTAGTCTAGCTGTGTGCCCAGGGTGAAGAGAACAACACTGGTTTTGGTGAGCAGCAAGCAGACCGAGATGAAAGGATATGGCACATAACACAGCCCTATAAGTGGCATGATGGATAGTATGAATCTCTGCTGTAACATCTTGATAATATTATCTCAGCCTGCCTCAATAATAAGTATTATAATTGATATTAAAGAACAAGGGCCAAGACTCAAATGCCTACAGGGGCCAAGAATATAAAATAATTGTGAATTTGACCTGGGTTATAAAAACAGGGAATGGAAGGTCTGTAGCTGAGCTGGAGAGACAGTATCCTGTCTAATGGCTTATCAACTCCCCCAGATTGTAAACCGCCTTGTTGGGTGAGCAGTATGCACCTGTGAAGCACCTAGGGTGACTTACAACAAAGTCTCATATCCTGCAGATGCTTGATGGTCAGCCAGGGAGGCAGATGGATGAGTTGGCTTCCAGAATCCATTCTTCCATTTGTCCTGTTGTTAGAATCATAGCTGGGCTTGTAGCTGGTCAGCTAAATTGCATTTCCCAAACTTCTCAGCAGTTAGATGTGGCCAAGGACCTGAGTGTGGGCTTCCCAGGTGGCACATGGTAAAGAATCCACCTGCCAAAACAGGAGATACAAGTTCGATCCCTGGGTTGGAAAGATCCTCTGGAGAAGGAAATGATGACCTACTCCAGTATTCTGGCCTGGAAAATTCCATGCACAGAGGAGCCTGGCGGGTTACAGTCCATGGGATTGCAAAGAGTCAGCCCCGACTGAGTGACTGAGCACATGCACACAAGAGCCTGAGTGTTCGCCAGTAAAAGTGATGTGTGCGCCTTGTGGGTCTGAGGCTTGGGTCACTGGACAAAGCCCTTCTTTACTCTGACAACTGGAACCTAGCTGTGACGGTGACTCAATTTGGACCAGCCAGACAGCAACAATATTCTAGTCTAGGGGATGGTGAAGCAACAGGACATGGGAGTCTGAGTCGCTGAATGACTGTATGGAGCAGAGCCTCCTTGATGACTTGGACAGCCCACCTCAGGGCTGTTTCATGAAAGAGAAGCCTCCATATTGTATAAGCCATTGCATTTTTGGACCTCTTTGTTAGAGCAGCCCAGTCTTTACCTGACTAATATGGTCAGATTCATTTGCTAAATGACTTGCCCTTCTTGCCATCTTTATGCTTCTGTAATTCTAATTCCAGACTTCAGCTAAATTCAGAGTCACTACCATGTTAGAGGCCTTCAGAGTTGCTCATGCATGTGTACATGCTAAGTCACTTTAGTCATGTCCAACTCTTTGCAAAACTATGAACTATAGCTTGCCAGGCTCTTCTGTCCACAGGATTCTCCAGGCAAGAATACTGGAGTGGGTTGCCATGCCCTCCTTCAAGGGATTTTCCTGTCCCAGGGTTTGAACTGACATCTCTTATTCTCTTGCATTGGCAAGCAGGTTCTTTATCACTAGTGCCACCTGGGAAGCCCCAGAGTTGCTCATGGATAGTCAAAACTACGATTGTGGAAAATCAGTTCAGTTCAGTTCAGTCGCTCAGTTGTGTCCGACTCTTTGTGACCCCATGGACTGAAGCATGCCAGGCCTCCCTGTCCATCACCAACTCCCTGAGTTTACTCAAACTTATGTCCATTGAGTTGGTGATGCCATCCAACCATCTCATCCCCTGTCGTCCCCTTCTCCTCCCGCCTTCAATCTTTCCCAGCATCAGACTCTTTTCCAATGAGTCAGTTCTTCACATCTTCACATCAGGTGGCCATAATATTGGAGTTTCAGCTTCAACATCAGTCCTTCCAATGAATATTCAGGACTGATTTCCTTCAGGATGGACTGGTTAGATCTCCTTGCTGTCCAAGGGACCGTCAAGAGTCTTCTCCAACACCACAGTTCAAAAGCATCAGTCCTTCGGCACTCAGCTTTCTTTATAGTCCAACTCTTATACCCATACATGACTACTGGAAAAACCATAGCTTTGACTAGACGGACCTTTGTTGTGGAAAATACCAGACATCTAATCAATCAATCAAAGAACATGTTTAGAAATTATATATTTTCAGCCTGGAACAAGAAGAATGCATCTCAGAAAAAGGAGAGGGAAGGGAAGCTCCTTTACTGTGCCTGTCTAATGGGCCAGGTGTTGGACTAGGCATTTACAGATGGAATCCCAGGTTCACTCTTATAAGAGTCCAACCGTGGAACTGCTGTTACTTTACATTGTAGATGAAGAAAGTGTGGTTCAGAGAGATAAAGTAGCTTTGTTAAACCATAGCCTGGAGTTAAAGGAATGGGCTCAAACCGTGGTGGGATAAAGGAAATGGGCTTTGCGGGGCTGTGAGGTGCCCTTAACCTTCTGGAGACTCCCTCTTGGAGATAGGAGCTCAAGGAAGTTTGGGATGTTTATGAGGGCAGATGAGTAGAGCTTCCAAAATTGTAAACCTGATCATGTGGTTCTCTCATTTATAACCCTTCAACGGGTCCTCATTGCTTTCTGGATAAAATCCCCAATTCTTACCAGCTTGGCCATCAAGACTTCAGTCACCTGAGCTCTGTTTTCTAGCTTCACCTGTCAGCATATCCCTTTTACATATTTCAAGGGCTCTCTTTGTTCCTCTGATCCTGCCTTGACTGTCCATTCTTCTCACATCCCCTCCCCTTTGCTGACTCCTCCATATGTTGCAAGATGCAGACATCACCTCCTCCAGGAAGTCTTCTCTCCTGAGGTTAAGTAACTTGCCGAAGTCACTCTTTTTAAATAGCAGGGCTAGAATTCAAACACAGGCTGTGGGACTTGAAGCCCACGCAGGAGCCTCTCTGCAATGCTGTCTCAGGTTTTCCAGTCCAAGTCATGTCAATTACTCAGCACTTCTCTCCTGGGCACCTTCTGGCAAAGGCGTTGTGCTGATACAGGGATGCAATGATTCCCAGAGGAGGGAATAAAGGAGAACTGTACACGGTCACTGGCCATCCCTAACATTGATGCGGTATTTATTGTATGTTAAGTGCAAGTGCTGTTCTAGAGATTGTACCTGTGTTAGACTTATTTAAGTCTCCCAGGGAACCTCTGTGATAGGTGCTAGGATTACTTCCTATTTACAGGTTGGGAAACTGAGGTTTATAGCTTGCATAAGGGCACATAGCTCCTAAAATGTTGAGCCTGGATTTGCACACAGAGTTATTCCCTATGCAGGGTGCAGCCATGATGGAGGTAGCATTTGGATGAGCTTCGAAAGAGAAAAGGTTGAGGGGAGATATGTGCTGCTGGGTACCAATGAGTAGGTATCCAGCTAACCCTTCCAGACTCAAAGTCAATTCATATGGTAATCCATGACCCATGCTGAGACCATCTCTGGGAACAGACTTGGAACACCTGTGAGAAAATGAGCACAATAGTTGAGCAATGCAGCTTCATCTCTTACGGGATGGAAAATTCTGGAAAGGAAGGTTCTGGGAGTTTGGCAGAGCCACCGGTCTGAGAGTCCTTTCCATGTTCTCACTGTAACCTCAGTTTACCTTGCCTGTTTCTCCACCTCTGAGCCTTTTCTGTTGTCTATAAAATGTACCCTGCTTCCCCTACTGCCTCTCCTTCAATCCCTGTCTTCCCTTGAAGGTCCCTCATTGCTTGTGCCAGTTGTATGCCCTCCCATCCTCCCTCCCCTGTGCAGAGCCAGTCGGCTGTGGCACCTTTATCCACATCATTCTTGTTACCCACTGAGCCTGGGTAACATCTGGGCGATGGAGGCAAACCCGCCTACACTGACACTGGTAGAATAATGAAGCTAGGGACATAGCTAGTCCTGGATTTGCCCAGGATTAAAGGTTCAGAGAGAGAGAGCAAATCTCCTTAGCCCACGTGGAGAATTATTAGAGAATTCCTGTCCTGGTTCTTTTTTTTAAAAAAATAATTTTATTTATTTTATTTTTGGCTGTGCTGAGTCTTTGTTGCCATATGGGCTTTTCTCTAATTGTGGCAAGCAGAGACTACACTTTAGCTGCAGTGAGCGGGCTTCTCATTGCAGTGGCTTCTCTTGTTGCAGAGCACAGGCTCTAGGACACACCAGGGCTTCAGTAGTTGTGGCTCCTGGGCTTAATTGCTCTGTGGCATGTGGGATCTTCCCAGACCAGTGATCAAACCTGTGTCTCCTGCATTGGCAGGTGGATTCTTTACCACTGAGCCCCTAGGGAAGCCTTTCAAATGAGGGGAGTGATACCTTTAGGGGTGGTATTTCCCTCTGTGCTCAGTCAGTGTAGAAGCTAGCCCTACTCCCCACCCACCTCATTCATCTTTTCAGTTAGATGTGTTTTCTTTTATGAAATGGTAGGACACTGTAGTGGAGGTCAGAGGGTCTTCCTTAGAGCATTGCAGTAGCCTGGAGGGTGCCTTGCCCATACAAAAAGGCTCAAAGGATGTTGCTTAACAAAACAGCCTTTCAAAGAATATCCAGAGCCAGAGTGAGGTCCAGACTCCCTGGGGCTGTTTTGGCATTTCAGCTGCCAAGTCAGAAGAGTGCCCTTGTGGTGCATAGGGGTCAGTTTTCCTGAAAAACCTGTTCTGGGGAGAGTCCAGCCCAGGGGAGTAGGGTGCTAGGCAGCCATCCCAGAGTGAGACCCCATTCATCTTTGCTCAGCTGGTTGGAAGGGAGCTGAATAATCGTTTATGTGCTAGTTGGGACAGGCACCGGGGCCCCAGGTTGAGACAAGTGGCCTCAGGTCGCCTGGATATTAATGTGGCTCATTATGTAGATTGCTTCACTGGGAGATGGGAGATATGCTGGGGCCTTGGGAGTCCCTGCGGGGAAGGCAGGCTTTCTGGGACCCAGCCCTTGGCATGCTCATCGATGCTCTGTCTGGGAAAACTGGAGTGTCCGAGCCAGTTCCTGGAGTGGCTGATCCTCACAGCTGCTTTCCCTGTGACAGTTTGCATCTCCAGGATGATCCTGGTGTGGCCACTCATGGAGAGATGGGCCCTCCGAGAAGGAGAAACTCCAGAGCCAAGTAGAGTGGTGCTGACAGATGGCTCGATAATGATCAAAAGGTACACCTCCCGGGTCTGGAGGGAAATGCCGCCCCCTGGAAGCAGGGAAAAGGAAAAAGAAGAGCTGCTGAGGACAGGTCCTTGCAGGGTATTTGATCCCATAGAAGAGTGAGTCTGGTTTCACTATTGATCTTGGCTTGACTCTATTTCTGGCTCTGAAGGGGATAAAAGCGTAGGCTCTATTTCCCATTCTCATTGATTATAAGATTCTATATTGATTTAATAGCAACTTTTATTTATTTGTGCTCAGTTACTTCAGTTGTGTCTGACTCTTTGCTACCCCATGGACTATAGCCCGCCAGGCTCCTCTGTCAATGGGATTCTCCAGGCAGGAGTAGTGGAGTGGGTTGCCATGTCCTCTTCTAGGAGATCTTCCCAACCCACAGATCGAACCCAGGTCTCCCCCATTGCAGGCAGATTTTTTACCATTTGAGCTACCCGGGAAGCCCATTGATGGACACTTAGCTTGTTTCTATGTCTTGCTTACTGTAAATAATGCTGCAGCATTATTTTATGTTGAAAAAATTTAATTTTATGAAAATGGGTGCAGATAACTCTTCTCAAGTTAATGATTTCATTTCCTTTGGACATATACTCAGCAGAGGAATTGCTAAATCATATGGCAATTATGTTTTTAATTTCTTTAGGAACCATCATACTGTTTTTTATATTGGCTACACTAATTTACATTTCTACCAACAGTGCACGAGGGTCCCCTTTTCTGCTCACCAGCATCCGTCATCTCTTGTCTTTTTCATAACAACCATTCTGACAGGTGTGAGATGGTATTTCACTGTGGTTTTATTTGCATTTCCCTGGTTAGTAACATTGAGCATCTTTTCACATCCCTGTGGACCATTTGGATGATTTCTTTGGAGAGATGTCTATACAAGTGTTCTGCCCATTTCTTAATTGAATTATTTGTTGTTTGGTTACTGTTTCACTTAAGACACCTTGGAGGCACCTCAAACGAGACATCTCTGAGATTGCTCCTCAGTTTCTTCTCTATTGAGTCCCTTTCTTCACTGAGTTTGGGGCTGGTCAAGATGCTTTGACAGTGTGGCTCGTGCTCAAGCCTCTGGCCAGGACCCGGTGGCATCTCCTGGCCTCCTGACTGATAGCTGAGGCCTCTCCTCCCCCATATCCCTGGACTCTTTTTTGAAACACATAGAAAAGGGTCAGGAGGATGGGTTCTCCTCAGGCCGCGGATGTTTACTGGGATGTTTGCGATCACGCCGATTGCAAAATGGAAATTGGGAAAGGGTGCATGGGGGTCAGGGCCCAGGATCTCAGGGCTGGGGGTGGACCCCGGCAGACCCTCCAGCCACAGCCAAGTGCCCTTTCAGCTGCAGTGACCAGTGATCTTCGAGTCCCACTGCTTCTGAGGGCAGCCAACATCTAAGAGTCTGTAGAGCCCACAGTCCAGGTGATGCCAGGCTTAACATTCTTAGAGGGACAACTGGCACACAATATTCAATTCATGTTAGTTGCTGTGATCACTCTGAACATCGTGCTTTGCATTGCTGGCCTCTGGCCCCTTTGGAACACGGGTCTCTGTTCCAATGAACCCTGTCTCTTCCCTTGGTGACTGGTCCTACCATCCACCTACGAGGGTGCAACTGGCCCTCTGGACATCCTAAGAGAGCCAGGAGGGGCTGTCAGCCCATAACCTAGCTTCCAGGCAAGACTGGACCTATTTCTTTAAGAATGTGGGTGCATTGGGCCATTTGCTGAGCCCTATACCATGCAGGTTAATATGTGTTCCTATATCCCAGACGCAGGTCACTAAAACGGCAACAATACACACAGACCGATGGTGGAAGCGGGCGGCAGAAGAGGGCCCTTTCAGAAGCTAAGAAGCCTGAAATTACATACCGATCGTATGATTTTGCACCTTAGCCCTTCCGTAATGGTGACCACAATTCCTGCTGAATCCTTCTGAGGAGTCTTGGAAAGAACCAAATGAAGTGAGGGGCAGAACCCAGGGGTGAGATTCCAAGGTCTGCCATTTATTAGCTTTGTGGGTTTGTTGTTTAGTTGCTAAGTCATGTCCAAGACTTTGTGACCCCATGGACTGTAGCCCATCAGGCTCCTGTGTCCATATGCTTTCCCTGGCAAGAATACTGGAGTAGGTTGCCATTTCCTTCTCCAGGGGATCTTCCTGACCCAGGGATCAAACCCGCGTTTCCTGCAGCTCCTGCATTGGCAGGAGGATTCTTTATCACTGAGCCACCAGGGAAGCCCTTGTGGCTTTGAGTAAGTCACTTACATCCTCTACCAGCTCCATGTTCCTTCCTGTACAATGGGAATTATTACACCAGCCACTGGAGCTGCAGATTCTAATCACAGCAGTACATGTGAGAAAGAGGGTGGAGGGTGTGGCCAGGGTCTGTAATGGGCACCCACACATCCAGTTGTGTGTTTTCTGAACCCCTACTCCAGAAATGTGGAGTCCACACTCTGTCTTCATCCAGCAGCTGAGTGTGAGGTCTTGCTCTGCACTGTTCTCAGAAACTTCCTGGAGAGACTGTCTTAACCCAGAAATCCAGGACGGTGTTGCACAGTAAACCATAGTTAAGAAGGATATGCAGCTAGGCTGTGTGGACGGGGAGAAAGCAGGTTTTAATCTTCCTCATCCTCAAATGATCAAATGAGAAGAAAGGTTGAAATCACCTGTCTGTTTTAGGTTTCGTCTAAAGTGAGAAGTGAGGTCTGTTTTCTGCATCTACCACTTTGGGGAACATCTGTCTTTTGACAACAGGTAACCTGAAAGCAGAAATGATCAAACAAGGGCCCCTGCCCCGTGCCATTCCTCCCCCACCCCACCTCCATCCTGACCTCTGGCCCTCTGTCCAGGCAGGCAGAAAACATTTCCACAAGGCACAGAGCGGGAGGCCCCACACCCAGACTCTGGGGACTGGCTGCAGGTGGACGGAGCATGGAACTCAGAGCCCGCAGAACTGATTCTGGATCCAGGTCTGGCTTTGGTTCCGGGGCAAAGTCTTGAAAGATCCCTGAGCTGCAGTCTGCCCTTTGGTAGAATAGGGATTGTCCTGAATGCACCTTGGAGACAATAGATGCAAATGTGTGTTGTAAACGGGAAAGCTCCTTATGTCCTGGAACAGTGGGTAAGGGATCATCATTGAGTAAAACTTCCAGTGCTTCTGGTAACTTCCACCAGGAGAATCCTGCACATCCTGTCCTGGAGGCGGGTATGTGTGTGTGTCCAAGTTCATGGTGTGGAGGCTCAGGAGAATCCCATGGGCTGGTGGAACTCAGCTGTCAGATGACCAGCCATGGGCATCTAGAGGTGTGACCATGTCCCTGACCTGCAGTCAGGACACCTGAGTTCCTACCTGGTTTCTGTCACTGTGCGGCTTTGGGCAGGTCACTTTCCTCCTCTGGGCCCTGGTTTCACATTCTGTGAAATGAGAGGATGGGGACAGGAAGCAACATAGTGTGGCAAGGTATAGACTGACTAGGTAACTTATGTGAAATACTTTTGCAAACTCTATGCATTACAGCATAGAAATAGCGCTGGCTAGGCGTTTAAACTCTAGGTTGTCCTCTGGAGCAAGCATGCTGTGTGACCTTGGGCATGGGCAAGTCACTTCTCTCTGAGCCTTGTTTTCTTCATTGGTTGACTGAGTATCTAGGGCTGGATCAGTAGTTCCAAACCAGCTACATGTTAGAATCAATTTAGGGGATGGGTATAAAGAAGACCCACCCTGTCCCAGACCAACTCAATCAGAATATCTGAGTGGAGTGTCAGGATCATTTCCAAGCCACCCACTGGTTGCCAGTGCTCAGTCCAGGTTGGGACCATCTGTCTAGTCGATCAGGAGGGCCCCTCTTGGCTTGAGCTTGTCTGATTTCTCAGAAGTCGGTGAGATATGGTGGTCACAGGTGTCCCCAACACAGGGGCCACCATCCTCACGGCTGAGATGGGGGACTCTTGCCCAGCTGGGGAGCCTCTGTTCTCAGCTCTGGTTGAGTCCTAGAGTTTCCTTGGGGAGTTTTTTTTAAAAAAATTCCATCACTGGGTCTCACAGAGAGCAAGTGAATACGATCTCTGGGGGCAAGACATCCCTACTGTATGAGAGTTTCCCAGGTGGTTCTAATGTACAACCCTAGCTGAGCTGAGAGCCACTGGTTATAAAAGGGCCAGCAGGGACTTCCATGATGGTCCTGTGGTTAAGAATCTGCCTTCCAATGCAGGGGAACTAAGATCCCACATGCCACAGGGCAACTAAGCCCAAGTCCCATGACTAGAGCAAAGCCCAGGGTGCTGAAACAAAAGATCCTGAGGGACACAGAGGAGATCCTGCGTGCTGAAACTGAGACCTGACGCAGCCAAAAAGCATAAATAAATAAATATTAAAAAGTAAAGGATCAGAGAACCAGAGAAAGCAGAGATCCCTACCTCCTGGCCCCTTCCTTTCATTGCCCGGAGTGCTCATGGCCTCCTAGCTTCAATGGTTAGCTGTGAGTGAGGCAGATGGTCTAAAGGCTAAGGGCATGGACTCTGAAGTGAGGTGCCCTGGTGAATTCCAACTCTACCTCTTTACTGGCTGTGTGACTGGGTTCAAACCACATGATCACTCTGAGCTTCAGTTTCTCTATTTGTAAACTGGGACCCAGGAGGGTATCTACCTCATGGCATTGTGGAGGTTGAATGAATTAATGCATGAAAGGGCTACAGAATGGGGCTTGGAGCAGAGCATGGGGGCTCTAATTTGGGGGCAGGGACTGAATCTTACTCTCTCTAGACTCCAGTATTAGAATCCAGTAGCCCCACCAGTGACCTGTTGCCTGCCTGCCTTCTCAGTCACTTCAGTCATGTCCAACTCTTTGTGACCCCATGGATTGTAGCCTTCCAGGCTCCTCTGTCACTGGGATTTTTCTGGCAAGAATACTGGAGGGGGTTGCCATTTCTTCCTCCAGGGGATATTCCTGACCCAGGGATTGAACCTGCATCTCCTGCATTGCAAGTGGATTCTTTACTGCTGAGCCACTGGGGAAGCCCGGTGACTTGTTAGGTTGGATTAAAGAGAAGCTTCTTTATGAACAGTAGGCTCATTGCCCATATTTCCCAAGTTCCTGCCTTGATCTTTTTGCCCTTAAAGCTTGTTAGCTAATTCAATGGTTCTTAAACCATGACTGTGGATCAGAATTACTGGGAGAATTTTTGAGAATGCAGCTCACTGGGCCTAATCCTCCGCTGCCCCACCCCCAATCACAGTTCCTATTCAGTAGGTCTTGGGGTGGGGGTGGAGGTCCTGGAGTTTGGGCTTTGCCTCTCAAGGGACTTTCATATTCAGCCAGGGCTGAGAAAGTCTGCCCTCAGTGTGACTTCGTGGGAGCCTGGTGACTTACCTTTGTACACACCCTCACGGATCAGAGGAAAGTTCTCTTCAGTCTAGGTGTCTGGAGTTTTGATTCAAGAAAGTACTCCTTGGCCAAATTATTTTCTAATAGTGAGGAAGTTTTTCCATGGAGCCATTTATATTTTCTCACCTTGTGGTAGATTTGAAAAACGTGTTTTTCAGCAACTGCTATAAAGAGGAAGAATCTATTTCTTGATTCCTAGAGCCTGAGCTGATTCTGGGGAGTCGCTTGGACCAGCAGAATGTGGTGGAAGTGAGGTTGTGTGAGTTCTGGAACTGAGGCATCCAGATGCTCTGTGGCTTTCACCTTTGCCCCTTGGGATGCTCTCCCGAGACCCCACATAAGGCAGCCAGTAGTTCACCAACTGAAAGATGAGAGGCCACATGGAGAAGGACTGGGGTGCCCCCAGCAACAGCCAGCACCATCTACCAGACTCATGAGTGAGGCCATCTTGGACCTCTCACTCCAACTGACCTTCCAAAAGACCCAGACAAAACCAGCAGAGGAACAGTCTAGCTGACCAGCAGAACTATGAGAAGTCACAGTCATTGTTTCAAGCCATAATGTTTTGGCCTGATTTGTTACATAGCAATAGATGGCTAAGATACATCTTGTCCACCTTTTTCAACTCAGGAACTCTATAATCAGGACAGGTCCCCAAAATAAGGGGCGAAAACTTACTCCCCCAAACCCCTGGGGGTTGAACCTCGCCTCCAGGTTTAGCCCAACTCGCTGAACAGCCCCAGAGGAGGCCCACGCAGGGGTTATTGGGGTCAAGGTGATACAGACTCTGGTGGCCTGCTAGTCTTTGGAAGCCTCCTCCTGTAGGTGGCCTGAGGCTCCAACTGTCCCCACCAACCTCTGTTCACGTTGTGGCAATATCCATTCTGTGGCCCCGGAGCCTTGGGAAATCCTGGCGCAATCATGAATGAGTTAAATGCTATCTGATCAGAAGCCAGAGGGCCTGTTTTCATTTTCAAAACTCTGTGTGTCAGTGACTCTAATGCAATGTCCAGCAATGTCTTGAGCAAGTGACCGGCAGGGGACATAGGATGCTATTTACTCAAGATAGCCCCATCACGCAAAAGCAACTTGCCTAACCAGGTTTGTAAGCGATTGTTACGAGACCACCATTGCAACAGGGATGGCCCTGGGTGATGGTCTCAGGAAGGGGCCGATCCCTCCCTGCAAGGTCAAATTTGGGGCCATCTCTCTGTTTTTGGAGTTCTCATGGCCCTGGGTCTCTGGCAAAAGAGCAGAGAAAAAGCACAGTTGGGAAATCTCACTCGAATGTGGAGTGGTCCTTTTAAGGATGGATGCTCTGGGGAAGAAAGCTTCTTGCTACCTTGAAAGGATACAAGCTGCAGGACCAGAGAAGCTGGAGGGGTGGCTGAGACTTGTGGTTGGTGAGGATAATGTGGTCTGGCTCATAAGCCAGTTGCTGAGCAAGAATAAGGCTACTTGGGCTTTTGAAAGGATTGGTTTGGGTAATAAATCTATAGGGTTGGGACAGGGTTGGGGCAGAGTGGGTCACTCTCCAGCACCAAAACCGTGGTGATTAGTGGCCACAATCATGCCTACCCTCAGGGCTGGCTTTATGGTTGTTTGAGGAAGGTCAAATTATTAAATCCTTCATCATTTCTACCTTTGTTCTCTTAGCTGAAATCTGAGTACCTTCCACACCTTCATCTGAATAGATCTTATGATTTAAAAGCATTTTCATACATTCTCTCAAATAATCCTCACAATGACCGCAAGAGATAGACATCATTATACCCACTCTACAGTTGGGAAAGTTGAGGCTTAGAGAAGTTAAATGTCTGGTACAAGATTTTAAGTTGTGTGTTCTATGGAAATATAAAGCAAGTCAGAAATGGGACCAGCATACATAATTTAATTCTGGAAGTTACATTAAAAAATGTAAAAATAAACAGGTAAAATTAATTTTAGTAATATATTTTTAGCCTGGTATATCCATAATCACTTACATATGCAATCAGTATAAGCATTATTGAACAATTTTATGCTCTTTTTTCATATTATTTTTTTTTCATGTCTTTGAAATCTGCAATGTACTTTATACTTACAACACATCTCAGTTTGGACTTGTCACATTTCTAATGTTCAGGAGGCATTGATGACCAGTGCTGCTGTGTGGGACAGCACAGTTCTAGAACCTCTGACTCTCTGACTCTTTCTCCTTCCTCACAGCGTCTGTCTTCCTGTACTATGCATCCTGTTTCCCCCGTTTCTAAAGGAGGTGCTTGAACCAAATTATTTCCAAGGGCTTTTCCAGCTCTGAGGTTTTCTGATTCCAGAGTGAAGCCAGGATTCTGTCCAGGCTTCTTATAGACCCAAGACACAGAGGATCCTGGAAACATGAAGAAAGGACTCTGGAAACCTGCACACAGGCTGGTATATTTCTCTCTCTGTGGCCTGCAGGGGTACACGGCAACAGACAGACATAGGGACATACAGACACACAGGCACAAAAGAGAGTCTCGTAGGCAGAGTTCCCCCAGGCCCCTAGATAACAGATGCAAGACACACAGTTACAAAAACAAACACAGGGACACAGCCCCCATGATGGAGGCTGAGGAAGTGGGGAGGTCGGGCGACTCTGAGTGCGTTCTTGGTGTTCTTGTGAACAAAATGCACGTGTCACCAGGGCCATCGGGCCCCATAAGATCCAGATAAAATTACTATAAGTACCCCAAACCCGAATCTGTCACTTCCATTTTTTTCTCTCTATATGTGTGTGTGTGTTTGCATGCATGTGCACAGGTCACTCTCTGCACATGGATGCTGGGTGACTGTGTAAGAAGTATTTCCAGCCACAGGTTATGGTTAAGCAATATCGGACAACCACCTTCAAGAGGTCCTTGTGGGCCCGACCAGACATGTCTGAATCCATCTCCCCAGCCCGTTTGGATTTTGCCTCCATTTCTCCAATATCCAAATGCTGTTTTCTTAGGGTCAACCGTGCATCTCTTGCCTTTTTGGTCTTCCAGTTTACAAACCTCCATTCCCTCTGCCTGTGGAAATACAAAGTGCTCCCCCAACTTCCGTTACTTCCAGACAGAGTCTCCGTCCTGCCCCCATCTTCCCCAGTGCGAGTCTTAGACCATCTCTTGGCTCTGTACACCCCAAGTCTCCAAGCTCTTGAAGCTAGGAGATGCTCCTGAAGATCTTTGGGGACTCACAGGGAGGACTCCTTTCTTCTCCCCAGTCCCCCACCCTCACCCCCTGCTTGCTCCCAAGTCTTACCATTTCTAAGGCAAAATATCTCCCTGCCACTGGTCATCCCCCCAAATCCCTTCCTAGTCTCATCCTATCTTGCATACACCCAGCGAGGTATTTGTGCCCCAAACACCTGAAACAAAATCAGCTCTCTCCTTCAGAGGAATCCTGCGGTCAGCTTTCACTTACATACTTCTTCTGTCTTTAATTCATGGATTGAGATTATAACCGGGCAAGACCTTTAACCCAGGGTCTCCAACTCCCCAGCTATTTGCTTATCTCAGCTTTCAGGAGGGTGAAGCAGGTGTCTCCCAAGGAGGTGAGATCTTTCTGCCACTCAATGCCTGTCCGCTGTCACTGTACCTAAATGCTCACATGCCCTGGGTGCTCTTCTCAGTGTTTTGCATAATCTCTTTGAATTTTCAAAATAGACTTCGGAGGTAGGTACTATTATTATACAGATTTTACAAACAACACAGCTGAGAAAGAGAAGTGAGTGACTCACCCAAGACCATGCAACTCGGGAGCCATGGCACTGGGAATCTGCCCTGGTGCTGTCCTGGTCTCCAGCCCCCTCTCTGGGGCTTTTTGGTCTGGATTTGTGCCTGCAGGCCCCTTCTCTCTTAGCAGGCAGAGCTGTGGGTAGTGTGACAAAACTGCACTGTAGGTGGGTAGAAGTTTAGGATCGAAATCACAAGGGATGGGATATTTACTGATGAGATGCTGTGGTGTCAGGTGGGGCTGCCACCAACCTCCTGCCAGTGCATCCCAAGGGCAGCAGTAAATTATGCTGTCATCAGGGCGGTAGCCTTAGAAAGCAGGGCGCTTTCTCTGGGTGTCTGGACTCTTCCTCCTCTTTCTCCCATTCCTCCATTCCCCATCAAAGTGACTGAACCACTTAGGTGCTTTGAAGCCCTTTGCAACTAGAGTTGCTCATTCTGATGGAGGGATGTTCCCTGAGACTCTCTGTGGGCCCCTGGAGGCATTGCCCAACACCATGTTTGTCAAATGATCGACATGGTCCGGTGTTTTGAAATAAAGTTCTTCAAGAGAAGGCAAAAGGTTTTTTTTTTTCTCCCCACAGAGGAGAATTTCTCTGCACTGTGGAAGGGGTGCGTGATTCTAGATAGATAAAGAAACCTGTCTAAACTCAGGAAGTACAAAGAGGACTAGAATCTCCATTGGTCTTTGGGAGAAATCAGTTTTCTTCCCAGAGCAACTGCATGATGGCGGAGGCAGTTTGCAAAGCTTGAGGGGGAGAGGGGATGGTGAAGGAAGAGGTGATGACTGCAGGGTGAATGGTGGGGAGGTGGATCAGGGAGCAGATGATGGAATGAGCTGGTCGGCCCCCTGTAGGGAAAGGCATGTGGTTTAACAATGTGCAAGAGTACAGGCTGCAGGGAATGGGGTGGGTGGGCTGTTTGGTGTAGTGTAAGAAGGAAGGAGAGTGATTGTATAGGTCCATAGTATTAAGGGATGTTGCTAAGGTGGTTCTTAGGGGTATATATGTGTTTTGTCTGGAGTGTAGGATTATGACTTGAATAGTGTATTAAGAGTGCATCGGACAACATGTAACAGAAAACTTAACCCATCGTGGCTTCAATAAGAAGGGGATTATTTTCCTCACAAAACAAGACTTCTGAATGGGCAGGCAAGAGCTGGTGCAGAAACTCAACAATGTCACCCAGGTCCAGGCTTTCTTGATCTTCTCGATCTACCATCTTGGTGTGTTGACTTTTGACCTCCTGGTTGCAAGATGGGCATCGTGCCCATCGACCAGGCAGGAGGAAGGAGCAAGAGATCACACCAGCTGGGGCTGTTTACTTTTTATTGGGAAAGTCATAAACTTTCCCAGTTGCCTCCCCGCTTTCCAGCAAACTTCTGCTTAGATTTCACCGGTCAGCCACAACTGTGCCATATGGTGACCCCTTTAACAGCAAGGGAGATGGGGAAGTGAATTATTTGCTTTTCCCACCTATCTACTAGAGGAAGTCGTGGGAGAAGGAGGTGGGGGTGGATGTGGATTGGTCAATCTCTAGCGCTGCCCTAAGTGGGAAACTGAAATGATGTGGGGGTGTGTTGCAGGGTAGGTAAGTAGGTAGTTGGGAAGGTGGTCCCGCGGAAGGAATATCACCTTTTTGCTCAGGCATCATGTAGTCCAACTCTGCTAGCCACAGAGATCTTGGCTAGCTACTTATCTTCTCTAAGTTTCCCTTGTGGGGCATGTACCCTGCTGTGTGTAAATGCCCAGCACAGGACACAACACTTAGTTGGTGCCCAGCCAAAGGGAATTTAACTATGTGAATGTGTATGGAGGGTGGTGGGTTTTCAGCCAGGAGGGGAGGGATAGTCAAGGTCTACTCCTCCATCCCTATCTCGATCAAAATCTTGCTCTAGTACAAGCTGTAAGTCTCGGGTCCCTCCATGTTTGTGTTTCAGGTCGAATCTCTCAAAAGAGCTTGTTGGGTAGGCGATGGGGTTTGGTACCTTCAGGGCAGAGGCCCTGGGAGGGGGCAGCCAGAAGGGGTGGGTTGGGGGGGTGGGGGCCAGATGCACCCTTCCTTAAGAAGGAGTTGGGTGGGGCTTCCCTGGTGGCTCACTGGTAAAGAACCCACCTGCCAATGCAGGAGACACGGGTTCGATCCCTGGTCTGGGAAGATCCCACTTGCTGTGGAACAACTAAGCCCATGTGCCACAACCACTGAGACTGTGCTCTAGAGCCCAGGAACCACAACTTCTGAAGCCTACACGCCTTAGAGCCCAAGATCAGCAACAAGAGAAGCCACTGCAGTGAGAAGCCCGCGCACTGCAGCAAATAGCCCCTTCTCAGCAACAAAGACCCAGCATGGCCAAAAGTAAATAAATAAATAAAAATGTAAAACAGGAGTGGGTGTGAGGCAGGCTGTCTGGCACTTTCCCCATGGTCTCATCGAGGAACCCTCAAAGGTGGATGTCACTGATCTCATTCTCAACACAGGGAAGCTGAGGCTCGGAGGGGAAACCTCATCGTTCAGGATACCCCAGTTTGGAGTATGTGTGGGACCTGGGGGCTGAAGGAAATCCCAGGACATCTTAGGGGGTGGGTGTGGGTGGAGAATCAGCCCAGCCGGGCCTCCTGGCGGGGGTGGGCAAGACAACTGGTGAGTGTGAGAAGGCAGGCTCCCAGCTCCGCAGCAGCAGGCCAGGGAGAGACTGAAGGGCGCTGCGGTGATGAAACCTTTGTGACTCATTTCTACCTGGCCCAGTGGCTTTTCCACCGAGCATGCTCTGGAGGCCAGGGTACCCCCTGGGGGGTTGGGGAGGGGGGTGAGGGGCTCCGAGCATCTTTCCAAGGCCTCCCCCTCATTTGGGGGCTTTTGTCCTTGAGCTTTCACATGTGTCATTCTGGCTCTCAGCTAGTCTTCTCTCTTCTACACTGAGGGCTGCTTTCATAAATGTGGCCCCAGTCTTACCTTCTCCAGGAAGTCTTCTCTGATTGCCCCCACCCACCACACACACCTGCACTTAGAGGGCACTCAACTTCTGTAGGCGGGTCCCACTTTGCTCACTATGAAAGTGCAGATGCTCAGAGCAGGCAAATAAAGGGGACTGTTCTTCACTTTACAAGTGACCGAGTATCTGCCTTTGTCAAATATCAACACGTATCAATGCATACTAGAAATTGATTTGATGTGTGGAAATTAGATTTAAGCCCAGACCACTATTAAGACCTACAATAAAGGACACTTGGGTTCAGATTTAATCATTTACATGTTTATTTTTTGAAAGCTGGTTGAATTCACTTCCCCTCCCCCGTCTCCTTTTGATGGGAAAACAACATAAAAATAACACTAAAGATTTCTTTTTTTGGAAGAAAGAGGAAAAAAAAATCCTTTCCACCCACCAGCCCTCTTATTTTTGAACATTCCAGTCTCTGTTCACATGCATGTAGACTTAAATAGCCACAGTCATGCAACTTTGACTTGACTGCTGGGCTGTGAACTTCCTGGGAGGAAGCAGAGACCCTGTCATTCACCTGGTAACCAGCAGAGTGCCAGCCAGTGGTGGCAGACACTGGATGTGTGCGTGCTAAGTTCCTTTAGTCATGTCCAACACTTTGTGAGTCTATGGCATCCTCATGGATGGACAGGCTTCTCTGTCTGTGGGATTCTCCAGGCAAGAATATTGGAGTGGATTGCCATACCCTCCTCCAGGGGATCTTCCTGACCCAGGATCAAACCCGAGTCTCTTAAGTCTCTTATATTGACTGGCGGGTTCTTCACCACTAGCACCACCTGGGAAGCTCAGACACTGGCTACAAGAGTTATTGTTACTGTTGCTGTGGCTTCTAGCATTGTTGAGTCAGAGGTCAAGATCACTGCCCTCATTCGGCAATTTTACATAACCCCCTCCTTCATTTGATCCTCACAACCGTCTTGCAGGGTAGGTGTTACTCCCTTCCTTTAACAGAAGAGGAAAAAGTTGCTTACCTGCCCAGAATTATAGAATTACCAACTGGCCGAGCTAGGATTTGAACCTAGTATCTTTGAGCTTACCACCTATAGTTTTTTTCTTTTTTTCCTTCAAAAAGGTGTATTTATTTATTTTAAGTTTTGCTTGATCTTTGTTGCTGCACACAAGCATTCTCTAGTTGTGGCAAGTGGGAGCTACTCACGAGTTGTGGTGCATGGGCTTCTTACTGTGGTTTCTTCTCTTGTTGTGGAGCCTGGACCCTAGCAGCATGGGTTTCAGTAGTTACAGCACAGCTTCAGTTAGTTGCCATGAGGCTTGTGGGATCTTCCCAGAGCAGGGATTGAACCTGTGTCCCCTGCATTGGCAGGCAGATCCTTTGAGCCACTAGGGAAGCCTGAGCCTATAGTTTTCTCATTGCACTAGGGTTTCTCAAATGCAGCACTATTCATATTTGGGGCTGGATATTCTTGGCTGTGTGGGGCTGTCCTGTGCATTATAGAATGTTTAGCAGCATCCCCAGGCTCACTAAATACCAGCAGCCCTCTCTGCTCCCCCCACCCCTTCATTGTGACACCCAAACATGTTTCCAGACATTGGCTAATGTCCTCTAAGGCACAAAATATCCCAGGGCTAAGAAGCACTTCTGCACAGTAAAGACCAGCAGACCGTGTAGCCTGTTTCTTTCATGTCCTTTCCCGGAGTCTAGGGCGGCATATACAGTAGGTGCCAATCCATGTGGCTGCCTGCCAGGGCCGCTTGCTGTCTGCGTTTGTGGTTGGTCCACAGGCAGGTTCCTGCTGTTTAAGAGGTACAGAAATGAGGATTTGTGTCCAGTCTCTGGCTCAACCTACCAGGTCCTGGCACCCCGTCCAAGAATTTGGGATTTGCTTGTCCCTGGCTACACCCAGCTATGTTTGGGAGACTTACCTTTGGGGTGAGGCCTTTGCTGCTGTGGGCACACACAGCAGCATTGTACAAATTAGGAACATGCACCCATTCCTTTGCCCTGTGCCAGGGCACGAGGCTTGGTGAACAGAGCCTGGGCTGGATTCCTGCTGCCTCTCACCCTCTTGTATGTTCTTGTAGAGTCCATAACCTTAATGACCTTTCATAGCAGCCTCAAAGTAGAACATTTTGCTAACTCTCTCTCTCCTTCCACCCCATGTAGGAAAGGGAAGCTCATAGATGAGGCCTAAACCTGCCTTGTGACCTGAGACTGGACCTTTTCCTCCCCGAAATGTGCTCTGGACTTGCTCCTTTACTCACTCAACAAACATATACTACATCTACTTTGTGCAAGGACATGTCTAGAAAACTGGGTTTGGAGCACCAGAAATGAGGTATATGATATGATATAGTACAGCGATTCTCCAAGTCTAGTTCAGGAACCCTTGCAGGGGGTCTGTGCAATACTAGGATTTTCTTCATTATGTTTTAATCCAAACCATGTATTACACAGTCCTGAATGCAGAAGAAGAGATGGAAACCCAGCTGCTTTCTCTTAAGCCCGGCATGAAGGAGATGTGCCACATATAAAACAGTGCCACCTTTCTCAGTAATTTTTGTTTAATTTTGGAAAATAGGGCTATTTTTTATGAAAAGATATATAATATCTTATGTATTTCATATTTATGTTAAAGTGAAACGGGTTTCTTGTTATTGTAGTTGAATTAATGAACACTAAAATTTTAAAAATTTTGGGATTTCCTTGGAGGTTCAGCAGTTAAGACTCTGTGCTTCCAATGCAGGGGTTGTGGGTTCAATCCCTGGTCGGGGAACTAAAATCCCACGTGCCATAGTGTGGTCAAAAATAAATGAATAAAAACATTTTAGTTTCTATTGGCGCAAATATCAGTAGATAGAATCCACAAAAATGAAAGCTTGCTGGGAGCCTGCATAATTGTTAAGACTGTAAAAAGTGCCTGAGACCAAAGGTCTTGGGACTGCTTATGTGGTGGGGCAGAGCCCTGGGCTTGGAGAACTGAACTTCAATACCAACCCAGTTCTTCACTAGCAGGTTGTGAACTCTGGGCAAGTCCCTTAACTTGTCCAAGCCTCAGGTTTCTCATCTGTACAATGGGAGCCTAATGACCTCCTCAGAGGGTGATTGTGAGAATTTTGGGTCGCTTGCTGGAGCCTGTGATCTGTGGAAGGCGCTACAGGTCCTGGAGGTGAGCTGCGGGTGGTGCTGAGGTGCTCAAGGGGAACGTGTTGAGTGGACAGTGCCATGGGGAGAGGGGATACCTGTTTCCCCCACAAGGTAAATATGTGAGGATTGGGAAAGTTGGTCAAAGGAAAGGAATTTAGTTTGTGAAATAGCTTCAAAGCGGAACTGGAGGCAATGTGTTTTGCCTTTGATTATTTTGATTGCAGCCACTGTTAAGTTTTGTAAACTTCTGTTCATGGTTCTCCTCTCCCTCTTTTCAACAGACAGAAAGGTCTTCTTAAGGTGCAACTAGCTGTTCCTTGCTGGGGTCCACTCAGGGGAGGAGCCGCCATGTCTGCTGGACACAGAGCCCTGGGAAGTGGCTTCAGAGAAGTGCAAAGGCCCACAAGTGTCAAGAGGGGACCAGGCATTAGTCCTGACCAGACAGCTGAGGAGGGGCTTCACCACCAGACTTGCCATGTTGGGGGCAGCAAAATGGCCCTTCCATGAGCCTGTCATGGCGCTGAATTTCTGCCATGTGAGATTTCTTTTTTGGGCTCTGGTTCTTATTTACCAGGAGCTTTATTCTACCTAAGTATGAATAATAGAACAACTTGTCACCAGCCAATGAATGCCTCATGGTGGCCTTATTTGTTTGATAACAGAAAGCAGGGCTTTGGGATCATGACCTGGAGAACAGATAAATGTTGAATGTCACAGCCCCTATTGAGTTTCCAGCCTATGTGTCTTAGCTCTTGGTTCTCCTGGGGCTCCTGGAACCCAGCCATGGGTTTAGGACCATTCCTGTCCTGGAGAAGATGGGTCTCAAATCTTTAAACATCAGGGACTTAGCATTCTTCCTCCCTCAGCTCCCTTTTACCTTATCTGTTCCAATTCTGGTTCAAGTCTTTTATGACCCCCACCTAACAAGGCTCTACTTGCTTAAATACTGAGAAATATCAAATTGGAAATTTGTATGATATTTAGCCCTCAGTGTTGGCCCTGAGATCTCTATCTTCATCTTGATGATACAACTTAACTACTGCTCTTCTAATGAGTTTCTGGTGTCTTCATTAAGGCCTCTAGTGGGTGGAGTTCACAGAGTACTGCTTTCTCTCCCAAATGTCCACATTCTGATTCCTGGAATTTGTGAGTATGTTGCCTCACCTGGCAAAAGGGACTTTGCACAAGATGTAATTAAGTTAAGGCTCTTGAGATCGGAGATTATCCTGGATTATCCCGAGGGCCTGATGTAATCACAAAGGTCCTTAGGAGAGGGAGGCAGGAGGGTCAGAGGTAGAGAAGGAGAGGTGATGATGGATGCAGAGGCTAGGCTGATGTGGTTGCTGGCTGTGAAGATGGAAGCAGGGGCCCCAAGCCAAGATTCCAGCCTCAAAAGCTGGAGAAGGCAAGCAAATAGTTTTTCTCCTAGAATTTCCAGGAAGGAGCACAATTCTGCCAATATGGCCCATTGAAACCCATTCTGGACTTCTGACTCCTGGGATTATAATATAATAAATTCGTGTTGTTTTAAATTGATAAGTCTGTGGGGATTTGTTATAGTCAAAATAGGAAACAAGTACAGTTGAGAATGACTGTCAGAAACCAATCAAGCGGCAGGTTGCACCCCTCAGGATGCAAGATGTCCTGATATAAATAATGCATGTTGATGTTTGGCAGAAACCAACAAAATTCTGTAAAACAATTATTCTTCAATTAAAAAAATAAATTAAAAAAACAAAAACCATATGGTAGCCATATTAAAAATTAGAAAAAATAAAACATTACTATTCCTTTAAAAAAAATGATGCATGGATTCTCTCCTCTGGGAGTTGACAGTCTAGCAGTGGGAACCAGACTTAAGGTAAATAAGTCTAAAATGATGAACGCTAGGGTGAAGCTGCAGATCAAGCACAGACGACTGAGATGCTGCTTCTGCTCAGTGAGTTCCTGGGAGGATTCCTATCAGAGGTGATATTTGGGTTGGTCCTTAAGGGAAGGATAAGGTTCCCATGAACGGGCAGAGGGAACAGCATGAGTGGTAGCTCAGAAGTGGGAAAGCACAGCATGATCCCAGAACTCAAGGGAGAGCTGGGTTTGGAGCCAGTGATTTTCTATCAGGATGTTTGGCTCTGCGCAACAGACAATCTCAGGTCCCTTCATACAGAAGAAGCCCCAAAGTAGGGAGCATCTAAGTTCACCAATATGGTGCTTCCACGACCTCTCCAGGGACCCTTGTTTTTTGCCCCCCTGTTTTTCCCTCCTCTGTTTTGCACCCTTATCTCACAGGGTTTGACTTGGCCATTTCCCTACCCTCCCACCTCAATCACAGGAAGGCTGCTGCTAACTCAGGAACCTAGTACAGACATGACAGTGTCTAGAAGAGGGCTGGGGACTCATTCTCCACACAAATGTCGACCGATTGACAAAGAGACTTTTCCAAGAAGTTTCCATTCATCTTTTTCTCTGCATGTCTCCAAGGCCAGAATTTCATCTCCTGCTTACTGGCAAGAGGACTGGTCTAGAGAAACATGTGTGTAAAGTAGAATAGATTATCAAACAGCTTTGGTGTTCTGTTAACTCAGAAGACAGGGACATGCATTTTGGATAACCAACCAAAAGTGTGTGCTGCCAGGGATGTGGAATTGGGGATGAACGAGGGAGGATGGGGAGGACTTGGATGCCAAGTGGGCATTGTCAGTTCGTTTTTCTGGGCTTTTGGAGCCATGCAATGTTGTAGAGCAAGGGTGCGACCTGACCAGAGCTGAGCTTTAGAGAGATCACTCTGGCATTGTCATGGAGTGGAGAAGGGCATCCCTGGAGGTGGGGAGATAATTTGGGAAGCTAATGCAGTCATGTATGTAAGAGGGCAGCAGTGCTGTGCTCAGTCGTGTCCAACTCTTTGTGACCCCATGGACTGTAGTCCACCAGGTTCTTCTGTCCATGGCATTTTCCAGGCAAGACTACTGGAGTGGGCTGCCATTTCCTTCTCCAGGGGATCTTCCCAACCTAGGGATTGAACCCTTGTCTCCTGTGTCTCCTGCATTGGCAGGTGGTTTCTTTACCTTTGTACCACCTGGGAAGCCCTGTAAGAGGGCAGTGAGTGTGAAAGGGAGAATGGAAATGAAAAGCATCATGGGAGCAGAATGGATGGAACTTTCGGGTAATTCCGTTCTCCCCACACCTCATCCATCCCCAATCCTGTTGGCGCGGAGCTCCCCATTTTCATAGCTGGTGCCCTACTTCCCGTCCCCTGCTTCTTCCACCAGGCTTACCACCCTCCCTGCTTCCATTTTGCTCCCCTCTAATCTAGGGGGAGCACTTTCTTTTATTTTGGGCTCCAAAATCACTGTAGATAGTGACTGCAGCCATGAAATTAAAAGACGCTTGCTCCTTGGAAGAAAAGCTATGACCAACCTAGACAGCATATTAAAAAGCAGAGACATTACTTTGTCAACAAAGGTCTATCTAGTCAAAGCTACGGTTTTTCCAGTAGTCATGTATGGATGTGAGAGTTGGACTAAAATGAAAGCTGAGCGCCGAAGAATTGATGCTTTTGAACTATGGTGTTGGAGAAGACTCTTGAGAGTCCCTTGGACTGCAAGGAGATCCAAACAGTCCATCCTAAAGGAGATCAGTCCTGAATATTCATTGGAAGGAGTGATGCTGAAGCTGAAACTCCAATCCTTTGACCACCTGATGCGAAGAACCGACTCTTATGAAAAGACCCTGATGCTGGGAAAGATTGAAGGCAGGAGAAGGGGATGACAGAGAACAAGATGGTTGGATGGCATCACCGACGCAATGGACATGAGTCTGAGTAAGCTCTGGGAGTTGGTGATGGACAGGGAGGCCTGGTGTGCTGCAGTCCATGGGGTCACAAAGAGTCAGACACGATTGAGCGACTGAATTGAACTGAACTGAACTGAATATACGGGGTGGTCTCAAGCTGAGCACTAACCAACATTGCGGGTCTGATAATTCTCTGTTGTGGGAAGGGCCTGTCCTGAACACAGCAGGGAGTTTGGTGGCATCCTGGCTTCCACCCTGGATGGGTGATAAATGCCTGTAGCTCCCCCACCCCCAGTGTGACAACCGACCACATCTGCACATGTGCCATATGTTCCCTGGGGGCAAAATGTCCAAGTTGAGAACCACTGTCTGATAACCTTTAAAATGACAAACCTGATAGAGCTGCTCCCCTGCCTCCCATCTTAAATATCTCTGGAAGTTTCCAGCTACACTCCTGTTGGCTTCTGCACACCCTTTGAACTTCACTCCCAGCTACCCCTCCCCTTTTCTAAGCCTGCCCCAGATATACTGGTCTTCTCTCTACTCCTCAAGACTTTCCCAAAAGTTGTGTCTTTGGTCTGAAACGTTCTCCCACCACCTGAGCATCCCTCAGCTCTTGGAGCCAATGTGACTTCTTCCAGGAAGTCTTCCTGGATTCCCCCCAATCCAGATTGAATCCCCAGTTATGAAATATCCTCTCAAACACTACCCTCTTGATTCAACTGAGGTACTAAACCAGAAGATGAGTGAGGGGTTGTTTCCTGTAAGGGGTCTGAAATCTGACTGGTCAAGTGAGGGCAGTTTTTGTGACCAGAGGCATCATGTGTAATGTGTCAGTCTGAGGGGTCATGCCGCATTTGAAAACTGCACATTATCCTTGTGCCTTCAGAGAAGACACCGCTGGGTGCATGTAGGAGTGCTTGGGGTCTGGATACAAGTGGGAAGTTCTCGCTGGTCCAAATAGACCTCTTGGTTGTGAAAGCATGCTAGCTTTCATATGAGCTAGGTGGCTTGGGCACCTCAGTTCACGTTTCTGAGCCTCATTTTTACCATCTATAAAGTGGGCATACATTCACAATCTTCTACCAACTGAGGCCTGTTTTATAGAGTTGCAATTCAGTTAATGACAACGTATATAAAATGCCTTGCATGTCTTAAGTACTCAACAGGTGAATCAACTGTTATTGTACATAACTCTCACTTGAGTGGGGAATCTTAGCTCCCTGCCCTGGGGCTTCCTCAACTGAGCACGTGTGTATGTGTGTCTGTGTATGCGTGTGTGTGTGCATGTGTGTGCATCTCTGTGTGTGCGTGTGTCTGTGTGCATGACTGTGCATGTCTCTGTGTGAATGCATGTGTGTGTGTCTGTCTGTGTGTGTGCATGTGTTTGCATGTGTGTGTGTCTGTGCATGAGTGTGTGTGTGTGGCAATCTGGGGAGGGGGTTGCAGGCTCTCACTCCACGGGAAGTTGGGGCACTCCTGACAGCTCAGCACCCCACCTGCCCTGGTCATGGGCACCTCACCCCAGGTGGTTGGAGGCGGCCAGTTGGCAGTGGTGTGGGTTTTTCACAATGACAGTTTCCTGAAAGTCACCCTGACTCCGGGCTGGGCATTGCTGGGTACCAGCCAAGGGGGGAAACATAGAAAGAGGAAGGTGCTTCCTGTTAGAAAGCAAAGGGCTGGGAGGTGAAACAAGGGGAGCAGGGCCCCAGAATCGAGGTGGGACTGTGGAGCAGCCTCAGCCAACACCCAGGACTCACAGGGCCCGGGAGGTGGAGGGGCTGGCGGAGCCTCCCGTGGCTGGTTCTGCCCGGGCATGGCCAGCCCTGGGCCAGGTTGGTCGGCAGACCTCTCCTGGGCCCTGCCCTGGCCCAGCCGGCCTGGGGCCCTGCCTCTCTCTGCCCTGACTGAGCTCGTTGCTTCCCTCAGCGTCCCCTCTCCTGGCTCTCAGGCCCTGGACTTCTTTGCTTTCAAACCTACTTAGAAAAAAAAAGGAAGGAAGCTGAAGGCTTCCCTCCCAGAGAGGCCACCATCCAGCAAGGCCACACTGCACGTGGCGGCTCCTTCTAGCTCCCCCGCAACTCCAGCCATGGGGGACCTGCTGGCTGTGCAAGACCCCTCCTCTGCTCTCATCCCCATCCACGGAGCCCTCTGCTACCCTGGGCTGCCCCGGGCTCCTCTGCGGGAAAAGTTACACGTCTGTCATATTCCCTGCTTACCACAAGCACTGCCCAACGTAGTGGATGGAACCCCCCACAAACCCTACCGAGGTGACTGGGCCAGCCAACTACTCACCTGCTTTCTCCTTTCTTCCCCCAGGACCTGGATTCCATCCGCTCACCCCCTTTTGCAGCTGCCTGTTGGCCGGGGGATTCTGAGCAGGTTTTAGTACCCGCTGAGCCTCGGTTTCTGAACCTGTCAGATGGAGGGCTATAATACTGACAACCCCCCGTCAGGGCTGACATGACGATGCAGCCCCCTGGAAATCTCTCTTAGCGGCTGGCACATCACAGGCTTGCGGTTCATGACCCCGTGTTCTTTATCGCCTGGGACAACCTGGTTTATGTCCATTGTCCTAGTGCCATTAATTTAGTTGTTTATTTTCTGGCTGCACTGCGCAGCATGTGGGTGCTTAGTTCCAACCAGGGATCGAACCCCATTCCTCCTGCCTTGGCAGCATGGAGTCTTAACCACTGGACTGCCAGGAAAGTCCCTAATGTCATTATTAATAGACACCCCCTTTAACTCTCAAAAGTGTCCCAATTTAAACACTAAATGACACAGCCATGGTCTGTTCCCCTCTCCTAACTGCTAGGGTCCCTCTTCCCTTGGTGGCCCATGGTGGGCTGGGTTCTCATTCCTGCTCTGCCACCAAGCACAGTACAGCCTCGGGCAAGCTGCTGCCCTGAGCTTCGGTGTCCCCAGCTGTGTGGCTGCTGCCACCCACCCTCCTGGAGGGCCAGGCTGTGTGCTGTTCTGGTCTGTGCACTCAGGGCCTGGCACACGGTGGGTGCTTCGCTGGCCGGATGACCTGCTCTGACTGGAGAATTCACCTCTGCCCCGCTTCACTCTCCCAGGGATGCTGGAGTCCGAATCAGGGCCAGCCGGTGCCTGTGGTCAATGCCCCAGGACCGCCGGCTCGCCTCCCTGGCCTCCCCACCCCCAGGTGGGATGTGGGCCCCAGACTGATTCCAGCTGCTCCAAACCTCCTCCCCGATTCCTCAGAGCACCCATTTCCTCAGCTTCGTGCTGGGAGAGTGGGCAAGACCGGGTGTCAGGCTGCCGCCAACTCCAGCCGGGTTTCTGGCCTCAGGGGCCACATGCCACAATGGGTTTGCGGGACACCAAGGCCACGGTGTGGACCCTGGCTGTGCCCCTCAGTCATGGTGTGACTGTGGGCAAGCCGCTTATCCTCCTAGGCCACCATTTCTCAAGGGAATGAACAATGGGGAAATCTTACTTTGGCTGCAGGGCGGAGTCAAGGAGAGGCCGACGTAGGTGTGCACAATGCAGGGGCCCAAGTAGGCACATAACACACATCAACCCCTCCCACCAGGCTTGTGGAAACGCAACTTTCCCTCCCCTCCCCCTTCCCCCTGATGTCTCTCCTGGGCAGCCAAGGCGGGACCAGTGTCCCAGCTGGACGACGGGAGCTGGTCACTCTTCACCACACAGTATCTGAGTCCAGAGAGGTATGACACGAGGCTTAACAACAATGCAACCAAGAGGAGACCGGGCATCCCTGGTGGCTCAGATGGTAGAGAATCTGCCTGCAATGCAGGAGACCCGGGTTCAATCTCTGGGGTCGGGAAGATCCCCTGGAGGAGGAAAAGGCAACCCACTCTAGTATTCTTGCCTGGAGAATTCCATCGACAGAGGAGCCTGGAGGGCTATATAGTCCATGCGGTAGCAAAGAGTCATACATGACTGAGCAACTAAAACTTCTTTCAACCAAGAGAAGGTCAAGAAACCACGGTCCCTGAAAGTGTCCAGTGTGGACATGATCGGGTAGGTCACCCATCAAGGGCTGATTCCTTAGGGAGGAAGCAGGACAGTCCCAGGGGCACGTTTCCTAAGCACTTATTCGGTGCTGGCATCTGCACTCAGGTGATGCATTTCATCTCTTTATCAAGAGGAAGGAGGCGTTGTTACGTTGACTTCAAGACGGAGATGGCATTGCTCTCCTTGCCTGATTTATTCTCTGGCTAACTTATTCTCAGCAGACTTGCTGGGGAGACTTGAACCCAGGCATGTGTATCACCCAAGCCTGCATATCTTCCATCACCTTCCCCATCCGGGGCCCCCCCAGGCCTTTGTTCCATCCCCTCTCTCTGTCACAGTTGCACTTGCCTCTGGGATGCCTCAGTTTCCTCCCTCTCCTTCAGCTGAGCCCTGCCTCCCACCCACTTCTCAGGGCTGCTTTGAAGACGGATCAGAGTATGTTTTCCCAAAGCTCCCAGGGCCCTCCAGGGCCTCACCAGGGCAGCGTGTTATTAGCTAAAACACAATGACAGCAGCAGTGTAGCCGTAATGAGTGCTCTCCCAGCATCCTGTCGCCGAGGCAAGTGGCAGGCCTCATTAGCCCCGTTTTAGAGATGGGAAAGCAGAGGCCGAGATCATCATTTGTGACCTGCCCACGGTGCCATGATGAGTCAGTGGAGGCTCCTTGCAACCTTCCTTTGTTCTCTTCCCCTCTGGAGAAAAGGAGGGTCAGAAAAGAGAACTGCCACCCTGGGAACATCAGACTCATCTTTAGAGAGGAAAGGGGTACAGCCAGACTCTGTGGCTCCAGCCTGGCCTATGATGGGAGTGGAGAGAAATGAGGATGAGGGTGTCCAGGATCCCTTCCTCACTGGACACAGGCTCTGGGTGGTAGTGCTGAGATAGTGTCCCCCAAGTTTCTCCAGCTGTTATTTTGAGGCTAAGACCATGGCCAAGGAGGTGGTGGAAGTGATATCTATATGTTCTGATTCTTCTAGCCCAAAGGGAAAGCAACAGATATGGAGGAGGGAGATGGGGAAGGAGGCAAAGAACTCCCATGTGCTCAGCACCTTTCATGTGCCACACATTTTACATCTCATCCCCATTCAACTGATGGGGAAACTGAGGTCAGGGGAGTGAAGCATTTCCTATGGGTTGCACAGCAGGTGGAAAACAAATCCAGGATTCCAGTCCAGGCTTATTTAGCTGGAAAGCTGTTGTTTTGGAAGCAGCCCACCTTGCTGCCTCTTTGGGAGAGGTGGGGTCTACACAGGATTGGCTTCATGCGTGTGGGACTTGTGTGATCACACCGGCTCCTGTTCTTACAGGGACCCTGCCGTTGGTTTAATTGGTCCTGCTGTCACTGTCCTGGAAATTCTTAATAAATTTTGAACAAGGGTCCCTGCAAATGGTGTGGCTAGTCCCGGGTCTAAGTACAAAATTTGCAGAGGGCTTTGGGTTGATTATTTTGACCAAGTGCCCTGACCTGCATTGTAGGAAGCTGAGTGACAGGACCAGGCCTCGTGAGCATCACATTCATAGGGCTTGAGGGTTGGTGAGGACCTCGTGTGGGAAGAAGGACACTAAGAGAGAGAGATGCTGGGGTTCAGCCTAGGAGGACCTGGTACCTGGTGGAGCTTTAGAGTGCCAGGTGCTAGAGATCCGAGAAAGGGGACCAGGAGCTCCCCAGGATGCTTTGGGCTGGCTGAGGGCCTTATTTCGGCTATTAGTCCAGGAAGTCACTGAGAAACTGTTGATATGCTTAATCATGAATCCAATGGTCAGAACCAGAGGGGAGGCATGACCTGCTTTTTCTTTCAAATAAACACATGTGGAACGTTTTCAAAGTTGTCACCAGGGGAGACTGTGTGGACTTATTCCAACGACACCACTGGAGTGGCTTTTTGGCCCTGAGCACATCCCAGCCAACTCTCTCTGTTTTAGCTGCACCTATGGTGTGTCGGGGGGCTTCCCTGATGGCTCAGTGGTAAAGAATCTGCCTGCAATGCAGGAGACACGGGTTTGGTCCCTGGCTTGGGAAGATCCCCTGGAGAAGGAAATGGCAACCTACTCCAGTATTCTTGCCAGGGAAAGCATATGGACAGAGGAGCCTGGCAGGCTACAGTCCATGGGGTCACACAGAGTCGGACATGACTGAGTGACCTAGCACGCACTCGTCTGGTGGGCTGGATACCACTCAAAGACTAAGCAGCAGCAGCAGCATGGTGGGTGGATGGTTCCATGTGAGTTCTGACTCTTGCTCACAGCTTTCTGCCTCAGATGCTAGACACATGACTCTCTGATTTCTGTCTTGGACCCAGCTTGGGGAGCCCACTCAGCCTGGTGGAGGAGCAGCCCAGCAGTCAGCGGTCTTGGAAGACTCTTGTTCCTATGTGTACAAGGGCGACTTTGAAATCACATCCTTGGATTGCCTTTCCTTCTTTTTCTGATTCATCTCCCTCCCCTCTCATTCTGGTATTTTGGGGCCACCTCCTAAATAAACTACATTTACCCTTGTCTTTGCCTGAGGCCCTGCATTTGGAAGAACACAAGCTGAAATGGGTGGCATCACTTACAGCATTGTCAATCTCTCTCCTGGATTACTTTTCAGAAGCTGAGGCCCAGTCTTTTGTATGTCCTTGAAGATGGCAGGCCTTTCATCTTCCAGGAGGGGGAGTTTCCTACCGGCAGCCATACAGGATGCAGGAGAACGCTTGGTACAAAAGCCGGTGATAAATCACACTTAGTGTAGAGTGGGGGCTGGCTGGAGGCCCTGATAGAAGATTGGCTTTTGCTGAGAGTTGGCTTTAAGTCTGATCTCTGTTGTGGCTCAGATGGTAAAGAATCTGCATGAAATGCAGGAGACACCAGTTCGATCCTTGGGTTGGGAAGATCCCCTGGAGGAGGAAATGGCAACCCACTCTAGTATTCTTGCCTAGAAACTCCCATGGACAGAGGAGCCTGGACTGCAATCCAGGGGCCACAAAAAGCCAGACATGGATGAAATGACTAACACTTTCACTTTTTCACTGATCTTCGTTATGCCTTTGCTGTGTGATCTTGGGCAAGTGATTTGACTTCTCTGGGATCCAGAAGCTTCATCTGCAAAATGAAGGCCTATAGCACTTGGCTCCCAGGTTTGCTATGAGGATCGAGCATATTTGTGAAGTCCTTTTGTGATTGATAAACAGTTGTACATATACAAATTATGATTGGTTGAAGACAGAATGGTGGGTGCAGTTCAAGAGCTTGTCACCAGTAAATTGTGAAGGCCAGTCTCCCATGGGAGTCTGAATGCATTTGATTGGTGGGAGCATCATTAGAAGTGTCTCCCAAGAGTCTTCTGGACCAGGACAACTATTTTCTGGCTGTGGTCACCCTGGTATGCTGATTACACAGCAGCTCTTGGTCCTCTGTGGGTGTGTCTTGGAGATACTGTTTATACAGAGAAATAGTGTCAATTCTCAGCTTGCTTTGTGTGCATTCATAAACTAGTCCTTACAGAAAAACATGTGATCCTGGGCTTGGCAGATGACACGCTGGTCTGGTGGGTGTGGGTCAGGGTGTTGGTATAGGTGTGAACCCCAAACTGGGTTGTCCATCCATTCAGCAAATAGATTTATCGAGCCACTGCTGTGTTCCGGTCACTCTGCTGGTGTGTTGGGGGTACAGCAGGAAGCCGCCACATTCCAATGGAGGATAAGGTGATAAACAAATGTGATGAAGGACGATAAAGCAAAATGAGAAAATGGAGTGGCACTGAGGCATGGATTCTGACTTAGAATCTTGAGAGATCTGGGGTAAAGGCAGGGGTAACAGGCAGTGCAAAGGCCCTGAGGTAGGAGAAAGAGAGAGGAGAGAGAGAGAGGAAGAAGAAGGGGAGGAGACTGGGGCAGGAAGAGAGAGGAGGTAAAGTGAGAGAACTCAGAGAGGTGATGAGGACATGGGTGGCCAGCTCATGGAGGGCTTTGTAGGCCAACGGAAAATTCAAGTCCAATGACTCCTTGTATGCAAAGTGAGGGCTTGGACTAGGCAAGTAGTTTTCAACTCTAAAATGTCTGGCTTTAAAAAGGACCAATGGAAAAAAAAAAAACAATACCAGTGCCCAGGCCCCAACTAGCATCTCTGGAGACCAGGCCTAAGTTTATTATTTCTCCCCCCTGCCCCCACACCGCCACCTCCACCCCAGGTGACTTTGTAGGCAGCCAGAATCGAAAACCACTGGACCAAAATGGCTTCAGGGCCAGAAGGAAAGCTTCGGATGGGGACACTTCCCTCCTTTCTGTCCCTCTGGGCATACTCCTTAGGCTGAGACCAGCTCCAGCCTCGGCCGGCAGCCTCCCTCCCCATCAAACATCCTGATCTGCAGGAAGAGAAGATGAGCCATGTCTAGGCCTTTTTCCTATCCAGAGACCTGGGGACCAGAGGGCACAAGGCAGCGGCCACCCTTGGCCCCGGGAGATTTTGTTTACTGTGCACATTTCACTTCTACAGGGCCCACAGCTGCGATCTTGCCTCATCACAGTTGCCAGCAATGGGGGGCGGGCTTCACCCCGCCTGCTAGTCTCCCAAGTTCCTCTTTTGGGCATGTGCCTGCCCCTCCGTGTTCCCGTGGCTGCGTGGAAGTGGACAGAGGCCCAGAGGGTGACTAAGAGGGGAAGCCCCTGCGCCGAGGCTCCCAGTGGCTCCTGGATTGCGTAAGGGTTATTTTTGAGGCAATTGCAGACCATCTGATGAATCATAGCAAACACACATGGCTGTGGCGGTGGGGACAATCCTTCCTCATGAAGCTGTGGAAAGCGGAGCTTCTCAAAATGAATCAGCAGCAGCTGAACCCCACGTCCGTGGGAGGAGGAGAAGGCTGCGAATTACACATTTCCAAAGTATAGGGGTGCGGCCTCTGGGGACCTGGGAGTGGGGGCTGCAGGAACCGACGCTTGTGGCTTCCTCTGAACTGCAAAGGCCCCCCTCACCCACCCGAGTCCACCCTGGAGCCCAGGGTTCTCCATCATGGAACATAGTCTTTGCACTTACCAAGGAGTTGAAGACTAGAAAATCTGAGGAGATGCTAGTGTAATTGGTTGACGGCGACACCCAGGCTTTGGATCCAGAAACCCCAGAGGCCTCCCCTTGACTGGATGACTGATGTGAGAAGTTCTTGACCATAAGGACCAGGTTCAGACCACTCTGGAGATGGGGAGGCCCTCCTTGCTCCCCAAAGCTCAGAGGAGTGTGAGCTGAGGGGCAGAGCGGTGTGGTGATGGGGACCTCAGACTCTGAGATTAGATAATACTGGGTTTGACGTCCAGTTGCCATATGGCGACTTGGTGCTCATGTCCAGATATAGCTGAGACTCAGCTTTCTCATTTGTAGAATCAGGAAATAATATCTGCCTGGAAAGACTGTCATTAAGAACACATGAAGATTGCATGAGGCAGCAGCATACAGATGCTAAGATCTCAGACTTTAAAACCTGGGGTTTCAGCCCTTGCTCTGCTACTCATTAGCTGTGTGTCCTTAAGCAGGTGACTTAACTGTTCTGTTCCCCAGTTCCTCATCTTTAAGGAATGAGAATGATAGGATAATAGCATCTTTCTCATAGAACTGATAAATAAGCTAATACAGGTAAAACTGAGAGAAGGATGTCTGGTATGTAATGAGTTCTAAATAAGTGCTAGCTATTATTATATAAATGATTATCATAGTTTTGGGGTTTTTTTTTTTTACTGCCAGAGTGCAAGAAAGCGTAGCTGTCATTCATTATCATCATATCATTACTTGTTTTTTTTTTCAGAGAGCTGGAGTGGTTTTGGATAAAAGCTTTGGCCTGAAGGGACACTGGAGAGAGGAAAACCTGAAGGCAGGAGCAAACAATCCTAAACTTAGTATGGAACCACAGAAGACCCTGAACTCAGAGCAATCTTGAGAAAGAAGAACAAAGCTGGAGGCATCGTGCTCCCTGATTTCAAACTATATTACAAGGCTATAGTGACTAAAGCAATATGGTAATTAATGTTAAAATAGATACATAGATCCATGGAACAGAATAGAGGGCACAGGAATAAACCCATGCATACATGGCCAATAAATTTATGACATAGGAACCAAAGATATACAATGAGGAAAAGACAGTCTTTTCAGTAAGTGGTTTTGGAAAAAATGGATGGCCACATGCAAAAGAATGGAACTGGAGCACTCTCTTACACCTATTTTAACGTTACAAAAATTAACCCAAAATGGATTAAAGACCTGAATGTAAGATCCAAAGCCGTAAAATTCCTAGAAGAAAACATGGAGTGAGCTCCTTTGAAATAGGTCTTGCTGATTTGAGTCTGACTCTAAAAGCAAAAGCAACAAAAGTAAAAATAAACAAGTGGGACTATATCACCTTAAAAGTTTCTGTACAGCAAAGGAAATCATCAACAAAATGAAAAGGCAGCCTATGGAATGGGAGAAAGTAATTGCAAGTCATATATCTGATAAGGGGCTAGTAAGCAAAATACATAAAGAACTCATACAACTCAATAGGAAAACCCTGAACAATCCAATTAAAAAATGGTCAGAGGCCCTGAATAGGCATTTTGCCAAAGAAGACATTCGATGGCCACAGATATATAAAGATGCTCAATATCACTAATTATCAGGAAAATGCAAAAAAAGTACAGTGAGATATCACTTTTCATCTATTAGAATGGCTATTATCAAGAAGATAAGAAATAAGTGTTGGTGAGGATATAGAGAAAAGGGAACCCTAGTATACCATTGGTGGGAATGTAAGCTGGTGCAAACACTATAGAAAACAATATGGAGGTTCCTCAAAAAATTAAAAATAGAACTACAATATGATCCAGCGATTCCACTTCAAGGTATTTATCTGAAGAAAATAAAAATACTAATTTTAAAAGATATGTGCACTCCCATGTTCATTGCAACATTATTTACAATAGCCAAGATGTGAAAACAAACTAAGTGTCCATTGGATGGATAAGTGGATAGAGAATATGTCACACACACACACACACACACACACACACTGGAATATTATTCAGCCATAAAAATAATGAAATTTTGTTATTTGCAACACCATGGATGGACCTCAAGGGCATTATAAGTGAAATAAGTCAGACAATGAATGACAAATACTAAATGATCTCTCTTATATATCTAAAAAGCAAATAAAACCTAAAACAAACCAAGCTCAAAGACACAGATTGGTGGTTGCAAAAAGTGAGTGGTGAGAGAAATGGGTAAACTAATTTTTTAATGTTAGTTTAAATACATTGAATTAAAAAAATCTAAAGTCAGGAAGACTATGGAAGTCAGATTTTGGGATTCCTTTATAATTTTACAGGCTTCCTACGTAGCTCAGTCAGTAAAGCATCTGTCAGCAATGTGGGAAACCTGGGTTGAATTCCCGGGTGGGGAAGTTCCCCTGGAGAAGGAAATGGCAACCCACTCCAGTATTCTTGCTTGGAGAATCCCACGGACAAAGGAGCCTGGCAGGCTACAGTTTATGGGATTGCAAGAGTTGGACATGACTTAGTGCTCTCTTCTTATAATTTTGCTTGCTTTTGTTCAAAGCAGAGGGAGATGGTGATTAGCCAGACAGTGGGGGAAAGAGAAGGGGGAGGTGTGTCTTGAGTTCCAGGATGGACCCTGTATCTCTCTGTAAAGATGGAACAGCTTCAGAGAGTGCCCAATCCAGACTGCAGAGAAGAGCATAAAGCTACTTCGGCAGTCCTACCATTCCCCCAGCAGAACTGGCCACTGAGGTTCAGATGAGAGTTTCCACTCATATGTTTGTCAGAACAATGTGCAATCCTGGGCAACGGCTGAAAATTCAAGAGGCTTTCTGTAGCTGCTGCTGGTGCTCATATTCCCTTACAGATATGCTGTTTGCAGGCTTTGAGGTTCTGGTTTGTAACTCCTGTGCAGAAGCCTGACGGCTGAGCTTGAGGTTAACCTAGTTTCTGTAACTAGAATGTCCTAATAGAATAGTTCTTACTCTGGGACGCAAATTTGCATCACATGTAAAGCTTTTAAAAATAATGGCACTTGGGCCCCATGCCAGACCAATCGAATCTGAATGGCCATGAGTAGGTCCAGGCATTGTACAGTTTAAAAGCTCCCCGGGTGGTTCCAATGTGCATTGAGGGTTGAAAAGTCACTGTTCCAGTCCATCTGCTGCTCTGAATTGATTTTTTTCCTGCTTCCTTTCATCTTGAATTACCTGCCCCTCCCTACCTCACCCCACCCCATCTCAGTCCGTTCCATTTTTTCCCTTTCATGTTCCACTCCACTCCACTTTATTTCATTGTGATCCATTCTATTTGAATGCATGCCAATGAGATTGATTGGCTGAATGATTCAATTATACAAAAAATATTTATGGAAGGCCCACTGTATATCTGATGCTTGACTAGGAAGGGCAGACCACAGCAGGAAGCAGGAAGGGACAAAGTTCCTGCTGCTGTGGAATTAGAAAGGGAAATAAACCAATAAATAGAGGATGTTTCCCTGGTGGCTCAGACGGTAAAGCGTCTGCCTACAATACAGGAGACCTGGTTTCAATCCCTGGGTTGGGAAGATCTCCTGGAGAAGGAAATGGTAACCCACTCCAGTATTCTTGCCTGGAAAATCCCATGGATGGAGGAACCTGGTAGGCTACAGTCCATGGAGTCTCAAAGAGTCGGACACGACTGAGCAACTTCACTTTCACTTCACTTTATTGTTCAGTCGCTCATTCGTGTCTGACTCTTTGCAACTCCATGGACTGCAGCAAGCCAGGCTTCCCTGTCCTTCACTATCTCCCAGAGTTTGCTCAAACTCACGTCCATTGAGTCGATGATGCCATCCAACCATCTCATCCTCTGTCACCCCCTTCTCCTCCTGCCCTCTGTCTTTCCCGGCATCGGGGTTTTTTCCAGTGAGTCGGCCCTTTGCATCAGGTGGTCAAAGTATTGGAGCTTCAGCTTCAGCATCAGTCCTTCCAATGACTATTCAGAATTGGTTTCCTTTCAGACTGACTGGTTTGATCTCCTTGCAGTCCAAGGGACTCTCAAGAGTCTTCTCTAGCATCACATTTCGAAAGCATCAATCCTTCAGCACTCAGCCTTCTTTATGGTCCAGCTCTCACATTTGTACATGACTACTGGAAAATCATAGCTTTGACTAGATGAAACTTTGTTGGCAAAGTGATGTCTCTGCTTTTTAATGCTCTGTCTAGGTTTGTCATAGCTTTTCTTCCAAGGGACAAATATCTCTTAATTTCATGGCTTCAGTCACTGTCCTCAGTGCTTTTGTTTACAGATGGAAATAAGAAAAATAAACTAGGGAAGAAGATGTGGAAGTGATGGGTGGTCAGAGAAGGTGACATTTGAGCAGGGACTTGAATGAAATGAGGGAGCTGCCATAAGATTACAGAATGTTCAAGAAAAAAAAAATGCAGGCCTGAGAGGGGAGCACCTTCCATTCCAATTCATTCTATCTACACATTACATTCCATCCTTTTAGTTATTGTCCACCCCATTCCATTCCTTTAAATGCTCTCCTAGTTTATTATTTCAGTCCTCACTTGTTTCTTTTGACTTGGTTTAATCAACTGGGTTACTAGTCTAATATCAGGAAACAGGTAGAGATGCAATGATGGCTAATTTGGAGATCGGCCAGTGGAGATGTCGCTGTCTCACTGGGGGCTCAGCTCATGTCTAGACAGATGTTCTGCCCGACCACCAGGTTCAGGTTTAGAAAGCAATTAGAAATTGGTTGCCTCAGATACACTTGCCCAAATATAGCCCTGCTGGTCTCATGGATTCTTTGTTTCATGATATATTCCAAATATAGGTCCTTAAGTAGACATCATAAACCTATCTGGATTCAAAATGCATGCCCTTATCTCATTTTCTTACATGCCACAGTGTCTGAAATTGCCTTCTTCAGGTCATTTAGTGGGGGTCCTTCTAGAGATGAACAAGTTTAACGGGGCTCAGGGGTCCAGTTATTCTGTCAGGGTCCTTTGGGGTCTTGCACAGACTGGGATCTTGAGGGAATGGGACATAGGGCAGGTGTATTAGTCTTCTCAGGCAATCATAACAGAATACCATAGACTGGATGACTTAAGCAACACACTTATTTCTCACACATCTGGAGGCTGGAATTCGAGGATCAAGGAGCTGGCAGATTTGGCATCTGGTGAGGGCTCTCTTCGTGGCTTTAGATGGTTGCCTGGTCACTGTGTCCTCACACGGTAGGAAGAGAGAGAGAGAGCTCTGATCTCTTCAGCTCTTCTTACAAGCACATTAATCCCATCAGCGAGGCCTGATGACTTTGTGTAAACCTACTTACTTCCCAAAGATCTCACCTCCAAATACCATCACACTGGGGATTAGGATTTCAACATATGAATTTTGAGGGAAACAGACATTCAGTCCATAACAAAAGGCAAGGTTTGATTAGAGAGGAGAAGAAAGAACTAAGACCTGGTAAAATAGGGGATATATCCCAGGAGAATGTGAGGGCCCTGAGGCTGTGGACATGGGGTGGACAGGGAAGGCCAAGGCCACACATGGTACATCAGTGTTCTACTGAGGGCCAGGCTGATGCCTTGTGTGGCAATTTTAAGACAAGTCTGCCAACTCATTGATATATATCCCATTGAGAAGTGAGGTTGATGTTTCTCTCTGCATCATAGCTTAAATCTGAGTTGGTCTTAGTGACTCACTTGTAAGCAGTAGAGGTTTTGCTAGGTTTGATTTCCAAAGCTAGGTCCTAAAAGCCCATGGAGCTTCTGCCTGGTTCTCTTGGTTCACTTGCTCTGGAGGAAACCAGTTTAGGCATGTAAAAAGTCTGAGACCATGGTGGTGGAGAGGCACATTTGAGCATCTAGACAAAAACCAGCCTCAACTACCAGCTCTCTTGGACTGAGACTGGATGTGACTGAGCCACCTGGGAAGTCCAACCCCACCGAGCCTTCTGATGAACGCAGCCCTAGCCAGCATTGACTCCAATCTCATGAGGGACCCCAAGCAAGAGCTGCCCGGTCAAGTCACTGCCAGATTCTCAGTCCACAGAAGCACAGAATTTTATGTTGGTCCACAAAATAAAATGGCAGTTCTTTTACACCACTGAGTATTGGGGTGATCTATTTCACAGCAATAGTAACCAGAACATCTCACCAGCTCTTTGTGGCTCATGTTGACAGACCAAAAATCTGAAAAATGACAATGGCAGCACAGAAGAGGCTGCCCCAAGTAGCTGGAGGGGAGAGAGGAGAATAAAAAGAGGCTTATACAAAAGAGGAGTTTATGGACTAGGAAATGACTTTAGAGATTATCTTGTCTGACATTCTTCCTTTGAGAAGCTGAGGGGAAGTGACTTGCCCCAGGTCACCAGGAATGGATGTGAGAGATCTAAGGACTGGAAACCAGGTCACAACATCCAGACTCCTACGTTCCTTCTTCAGATTTTCTGGGTCAGTACAGGACTTTGAGTATAAGGGATTGGTAAGGTGGTTGATTCTGGCTTCCCTGGGGTGAGTTTGTACGTGCTTAGATGCTCAGGCATGTCTGACTCTTTGTGAACCCATGGACTGTAGCACACCAGGCTCCTCTGTCCATGGAATTTTCCAAACAAGACTACTGGGGTGGGTTGCCATTTCCTACTCCACAGTAACTTCCCTCAGGATTGAACCTGAGCCTCCTGCATCTCCTGAGTTGGCAGGCAGATTCTTTCCCATTGAGCCACCTGGGAAGCTCAGTGTGAGTTTGGATGTGACTAAATGAAACACCACCCTAGATCTCCCTGGAAGTACTCTTCTTGGAATTCTTTTGCCTGGAGTGTCCCCTTCATCCATCCCAGCTTATCTGGATCTTCCCCAAGTCATCTTCTTTTTGATGCACTCAATGACCTAATAAGTAAATCTGTATAAGGCACTTTTTATATGCCAAGAGCTGTACTGGGGTCTGGGACTCACTTGTGGAGCAAGATAAATGTGGCTGCTGTCCTCAGGAGCCACCCTGACGTCCCCACTTGGAAAAAAGCAGCTCATATCTGAATCTCCAGGCCCGGCGTCTTCACTCTGCGTAGGACATCACCCCTCTGTGTAATAACTGGATGTGTGACTCATCTCTGGAATCGAAGCTCCTCTGGGGCAGCATTAGTGCCGATTCGTAGATATCGCTTCTAAAGCATGTGGCTTGACACCTGACCCAGATGTGCCAGCTGCTCTGTAAGGTCATGAGTCCTCTGTCACTGTAAGCATGTGGAGGGAGGACTCAGGGGTCAGAGGGTTAGACCAGGGAGCCTCACCCCTCTGGCAGAGAGTCTCAGGTCTTCTCATGACACTGTGGTGACACCTGCCATGTGCTGAGTGCTCACTGGGTCCTGCTGTGCAGCTTCAGGGTTTGGATCCATTTAATCCTTACATCCAGGAGGTGGTATTATTTTAATGCCCACACCTGCCCCAGCTGGGAGGTTGTTCCATCAGCTGGACCTCTAATTATTTTAGGATATGTTGATTCATTTATTTCCACTCTTGAAGCACAAACACATTGACGTGTTTCCAAAATTGGATGCAGGGCAGGTGGTTGTAACAGGAGCCACAGGATGAGGGAGGAGTAGAGAGGACAGTTCTTACTCTGCCTTTTCAGGTTGTGGGACA
Organism: Giraffa tippelskirchi; assembly: GCF_054371585.1. Classification (NCBI taxonomy): domain Eukaryota; kingdom Metazoa; phylum Chordata; class Mammalia; order Artiodactyla; family Giraffidae; genus Giraffa; species Giraffa tippelskirchi. The sequence goes on from NC_137280.1 coordinate 62,553,641, forward strand.
AAGAACATCAAAGCAAGCAGGGTCTCTTTAGATGTCACCTAATCCAGCCCCTTAATTTTATAGTTGAAGAAGCTGAGGCCCAGAGAGGGGAAGGGAAGCCAGATGGACCCAGACCGGTCCCTCTCCTGGAGCTGGGTTCTGTTGGCAAATGAAGGGGCATAGGCTGCTGTTGTCAATAAAAGTGTCTTCATAGAAGGTCTCCCTCCACCTCTAGAGGAAGCAATTCAGGGCAAGGCAATTATACTGCAGTCTGCTAGTCACATACAAACCACAGCCTCATGCAAGAAGGAACAAGACTGGGCTTTCCAAACCAATGTGAGTTAGGCTCCTGCAGCCAAAGCAGGGGGCAGAGTCATGGAAAAGATCCACAGTTCTTAGCCGGACTAGAAATACGCTGGCAATGCCCATCGTTGGCACACTCAGCCCATTCAGAGCCAGAACTTCAAGATGAGAGCAGTGGGGAGCTTTTTCCTGGGCTGCTGTTGGCAAGGCACATGGGCAAGTCACAGGAAGAACTGGCCCCCAAATAAATGAGACCATGTTGCCTAGACTTGAACAAGTGCACAGGAAGAAGGATCCATAGAACATTCGAGCTGGAGGGGACCATGAGAACATCTTACTCAGTGGTTCTCCAAATGGGTTCTGTGGCACCTGAGGGGTTCCCATCTCCTTCATCAAGGGAAGATCTGCTTCAGGGATATACAGTGTGATTCTCCACTAAGGTTTGTCATAGACTCCACGTAGCATCTTTTCCCCCTTAGATTTGCCCTAGTACCGTATGATCTGCCCAGGTAGCACTAGTGGTAAAGAACTTGCCTGCCAATGTCAGGAGACATAAGAGATGTGAATTCAATCCCTGGGTTGGGAAGATCCCCCGGAGAAGGAAATGGCTGCTGCTGCTAAGTCACTTCAGTCGTGTCCGACTCTGTGCGACCCCATAGATGGCAGCCCACCAGGCTCTGCTGTCCCTGGGATTCTCCAGGCAAGAATACTGGAATGGGTTGCCATTTCCTTCTCCAGTGCATGAGAGGGAAAAGTAAAAGTGAAGTCACTCAGTCATGTCCGACTCCCAGCGACCCCATGGACTGTAGCCTACCAGGCTCCTCAGTCCATGGGATTTTCCAGGCAAGAATATTGGAGTGGGTTTTGGCAACCCACTCCAGTACTCTTGCCTGGAAAATCCCATGGACAGAGGACCCTGGCAGGTTACAGTCCATGGTGTGCAAAGAGTTGGACATAACTGAAGCAGCTTAGCACACCTATGATTATACATTATAGGGTCTGCCAGGGCTTAACGCTTAAGTACTGTAACTCTTTGTACCCTAACCATAATCTGCTTCATGGTACTTCTCTGCTCCAGGCTCCACTCAAAGTTGGCAGTCTTCTGTGTCACTTGGAAATTGGTTTGGAGCATTATTCTCATTAAAAATATAACTAAATAAGATCCACTGAAAATAATGAAAAATGTAGTACAGATACATTAACCAATTGTAGCCATAGCCGTAACACTTTCCTCATGAAAAATACATTTCTTAAGGAAATAAAATGTACAACTGAAAAATTTTCCAAAGGAAAAGCAATGTAAAAGAAAATACTTCTCTTTGAGACAGGGAAACGAGTATGTTGTCTTTTCATCAAGATGTTATCTGACACAAAAAGTAGTCACAGAATTGCACCAATTCCATATCCATTTTCCTGAACATGTTAAGAGTAAAAGGAGTTTATAAAGCAGAATGCCCTTTCTGAATTTTACATTTGAAATGGATGGCATTCTCCTACAGAATGTCACATTACAACAGATCTGTTTACAGACTGTACAATACTTTCGTTTTGTGGCCAGACATGAATATGAGCACATGGTTTCTGCCACCTGTCAGAGTCAGGAAAAAATAATGAAGTCACTGAAGTGTTGTCTCTCTAGCAATAAAGAAAAAAAAATTCAGCGCATGCTTCATCATTTGTCAAAAAACGATTCTGAAAAATAAAACTCATTTACCCAGTGGCTTACAAAATAGAAAAATCATTCACTAGGAAATGCTAAATCCTAATGAATGATTAGTTGAATTGCTCACTCCAGAAGCTAAAGAGGCTCTCCTGGTGTCGTGCTTTTGTTTCAGCGGTGTAGGGGGTCAGGTACAATAATTTGCCCTTCCTTTTGGAGGGAACATTCTGGCCTTTCTCACAACCCATTAAAACTGATGTGCCAGGACCCTGCCTCGTCTGTGGGCTTTATCTCCCATCCTCTGGAGGGTCTGTGTCTTATCAAAACCTCCAAGGTATTTGCCACTTACTGATTAATGTGAAGTCATTAATGTGGTCAACCAATGCGCCATTCTGTGGAATGTCCAGATGATCCAAAGTCCACGCTAGCCCTAGGGGAAGATGGTCCATGTAGAGTGCTGTCCATGCCACACGAGTGTGAGCTGTTCCCAGTCCTTCCTGGGAGAGATTTGAGAAGATACCTCTATCAGTTCAGCCCAGTGGCCACACTCCATCCTAGGCTGTTCCCCTGTTCAGCAGAGATACTACCTACAACACAGCAGTTATGATCAGAACAGCTGCTTGGTAAACATCCATATCAACTTCTAGATCCTTCTAGGGCATTTTTAGTGGCCAGACTAGCAAATTAAATGGAGCTATGTTGGGAACTGTGTTTGTGTGTGTGTTAGACACTCAGTTGTATCCAACTCTTTGCAACCCTATGGACTGTAGCCCACTAGGCTCCTCTGTCCATAGAATTCTCCAGGCAAGAATACTGGAGTGGGTTGCCATTCCCTTCTCCAGGGGATCTTCCCAGCCCAGGAATTGAACCCTCATCTTCTGCATTGCAGGTAGATTCTTAACTGTCTGAGCCACCAGGGAAGCCACTATCTCTATAACCTTTAGATCTGTAAGGGTGGCACTTATCTCTCTCTGATGAAATACCGATTTTGATTTACTATCTTATCTACTATGGGAGAGAGATGGGTGGAGGCCATTTCAGAAGTTTCTACCTGTCCTTCCACACTTTGATAGTTCCGACTTCACAGGCAAAGGAAACAATACGCAAGTTCTGCCAACTATCAAGGCAGAACTTGGTATACAAGTATACAACTATTCTGGTTGTATATTGAGGGACTGACTGAGGAAATGACCACTGAGGGATAGGTCTGAGCCTGGACTCCATTTCTTACTTGGCCCCCTGGACATTCTCATTCTAACATGAGCAAGGGAATGTTTTGTATCAACTCAGACCTTAAATGCAACAGTACTCAAGATTCCTGGGTATTTTTCCCTTCCAGAGTGAAACCCTGGAGGTTACTTTGACATGGTGGTCCTGAGTCCTTCTTCCTGGGGCGTTGGTTTTTCCTTCAGTCAATGGAGTCCACGTCTGAAAATGGGCTCAGGTCTGGGAACTTGGCAAGAGATCCTGATTCTTGATTTTTGTGTGTGTGTGTGTGTGTGTGGATTGAGCAATTGCTCATCTAACTTGTCTTCAGGGATGCTGCGTTCTGTTAACCATCTCCATGGCTGGTGGTGGGTGGGTCAGGCCCTGTGACTCTGCAGCTCCTTACAACGTTTGCATTTATCTTGCTTCTGATGGCTAAGTGCCATCTGGCATCTATTATGCCAGGATCCCATCATTCCCATTCCTACCTGGGAAGCCTAGCAAACTCAGTGTTTGCTGATTGAATAAGGTTGTAACTTCACCTTAGACATGCGTTTGGCAGTCAGAAGGTGAGGTGGGGTCTAACTGAGTGGGGTTTGGGGGCATATGATTTTTTGCAGCACGGAGAGGGGGAGATAATTTCCTGCATCATTTTAAAGCCAGACAGGAGTACTTATATTTGGTAGGAGTCCTGGCCCCCTTCTGCAGGCTTAGAGAGTTCTGGAGGATCTGGGGCCTCAGTGTTCTTGAGCGCATCCATGTTCATGTCCCTATTTTGGGTGTTGGGGCCCTGCTTCTTTCTAACTAAAGTTCTGACCTTGGCATAACAGAATTGCCAGGGTTCAGGATTTTCTGCTCTGTTGCCCTTATAATAAAGACATGGGCCCTATTTTCAGCCTTTTGTATCTTCTGACTGTAGGAGATGAGGGCTCTTTAGACATTCCCAAAGTGGCCCTCTGACCTTGACACTTTGGAGAGCCACCCAATTTTATTGTCATTATGATTAGTACCCCATCTAAACCTCTCCAAGGGCTTCCCACGTGGCACCAGTGGTAAAGAACCTAACTGTCAATGCAGGAGATGTAAGAGTTGTGGGCTGGGAAGATCCACTGGAGGAAGGCAAGGTAACCCACTCTAGTATTCTTGCCTGGAGATTCCCATGGACAGAGAAGCCTGGAAGGCTACCATCCTTGGGGTTGCACAGAGTTGGACACCACTGAAGTAACTGAGCATGCATGCATGCACAAACCTCTCCAAAGCCTGAGATGCTGCACCCACCTGTTCATTCCCATCTGCAGGTCACTGATTCCAGTTTGTTGCCAGTGAAAGGCTTCATGTTTCCATTGTTATATCATCCCAAAGGCTGTGCTTACTCTACTTACCTCAACCCACCCCCAGTGCCAGAGCACCTGCTGTCAGCCAGCTGGAGAAGGGGTAAATCAGCTTCAAGATCCACTGTAATCTGCTTCCTTCGAGCACCCACTTCTGGGGCCAACTGCCTAGAAACCGATTCTGGGACAGAAACTTGAATTCAGGGTGTTTCACTGGGAGTGGTTTGGGGAACAACACCCTCAGGGCTGAAGCACACAGGAAGGCAGAGGGAGACTTTGAATTCTGATTCGGTTGCCATGGAGGCCTCAGCCATCCCTTGCGGAGCTCTGAAGCTGAGCTGGCCCTGCAGAGCTGTTCCAAACAGAGGCCCTGGAGCTTCTCCATTGACCTCTAGAGGTCCGCTCACAGGATGGGGTGATAACTCTGGGTGAGGCAGTACCCTTGAATTAAGATCTGTGGAGGGACAATTCCTGGGCAAGCGAAGGTCTCAGTCTTAAATTGTTATCTGGGACTTTGTGGTAGTATGGTGGATAAGAATCTGCCTGCCAATGCAGGGAACCAGGGTTCAACATGTTGTGGAGCAACTAAGCCCGTATGCCACAAAAATTAAACCTGTGCTCGAAAGCCCAGAAACTGCAGCTACTAAAACCTGCATACCTAGGGTCCATGCTCCACAACTAGAGAATCCTGGGCAGTGCAAAGAAGAATAGCCTCCGCTCACCGCAACTAGAGAAAGCCCAACAAAGACCCATCACAGCCAAGAATGAATAAACAGAATTATTTTTTTTTTAAAAAAAGAATGATCTGGGCAGAGATCATAGCTTCCCCTTTAGCAATGGTTCTTAACGTGTGGTCCCCAAACCAGCAGCATAAGCATCACCTGGGAACTTGTTAGAAAAGCAAGCTCTCTGGCCCTACCCTGGACCTGTTGACTCAGAAGCTTTGGGTGTAAGATGCAGCAGCCTGTGTTTTAATAAACTCTCCCAGTTAGTCTGTGCAGTGGAAGTCTGAGCTCCACGGTACCACGGGGAGCAAGACCTAGTGGGTCATTTATGAAGAAAAACCCTTCTGCCCTCAGTCAGTGTCAGTGGACATTCAGAGAGGCACGTTTGATGATGGGATGTGTATGTGTAGTGATAACTATTTTTAAGTGGCTTCTTTGATCTACTTTAAAAACTGTGTTCATCCATGAGGGCATCCATGAGGACTGATCCGTGAGGGTAACTGACTCACTTGTCAGTTGTCACCTCGTTTGTTTCATTCATTTGCTTGGACTCTAGGTGTTTCCCAAAGAAAGTTCCAGCAGTTTTTAGGAAGTACCTGGGAATACTGATATACATTTAAAAAAATGTATTTATTTATTAAACATTTTAAAAATTAATTTTTATTGGAGTATAGCTGCTTTTAGTGTTGTGTTAGTTTTGGCTGTACAGCAAAGTGAATCAGCCATACGTATACGCAATATATATCCCCTGATTTTTGGAATTCTTTCCCGTTTAGATCACCACAGAGCACTGAGGAGAGTTCCCTGTGCTATACAGTAGGTTCTCACTAGTTACCTAATTTATGTGCTACAGTGCTAAGTCGCTTCAGTTGTGTTCAACTCTTTGTGAGCTTATGGACTGTAGCCCACCAGGCTCCTCTGTCCATGGAATTTCCCAGGCAAGAATACTGGAGTGGGTTGCCTTGCCCTTCTCCAGGGGATCTTCCCAACCCAGGAATCGCACCCGTGTTTCTTACACGTGCCTCCTATATTGGCAGGCCGGTTCTTCACCACTAGCGCCACCTGGGCAGCCCTTATCTATTTTATATCCAGTATCAAGAGTGTATATATATATGTCAGTCCCAATCTCCCAATTCCTCTCACCCTCCCTTTCCCCTCTTGTTGTTCATATATTTGTCTCTATTTCTGCTTTGCAGATAAGATCATGCACACCATTTTTCTAGATTTGACATCTACGGGTTAATACAGGATATTTGTTTTTCTCTTTTTGACTCACTTCATTCTGTATGACAGTCTCTAGGTCCACCTACTCTCTACAGATGAACAAATTTCATCCATTTTTATGACCGAGCACTATTCCATTGTGTATATGTACCATGTCTTCTTTATCCATTCCTCTGTTGATGGACACTTAGGTTCAAACAGCCCAGTGGAAAGGGTGTGGGCTTTGGCATCAGAGGACCCTGGGTTCAGAGTCTGGTGGGCCCTTGGTGAGAAGAGTAAATGGACATCGCACATGGTAACTGCTGAGCATGTGAGCTCCACTTTCGTTTCCAGTGGCCCACGTTCCAATTTCTGCTCTGTTGTAGCCCCTCGGTGTGATCTCAGACACATCCCTTGCCATCTCTGGGCTGTCTCCTCCATCAACAGAGCGGAGGGCATTAATCTGCTCAAATGCCTGTGAGTGGGAGTCCTGTTGGTGACTTTGTCCTGCAGGCATGCGGGATCAGGAAGGGAAGAGTCCTCCAGGGTGTTGAAAATCTCCCTTGGAATGAAGTCCTAACCTCTACTCTGGCCTGGGATGTCCTATCTTTGTGACCTGGTGTCTGGAAGCTTCTCAGGCCTGCCGTCCTTCCCATGCCACGTGCTCCAGCCACACTGTCCCTTCCTGTCTTTGAGCAAGCCAACCTTTCTCCTGTCACATGGCCTCTGCATGTTCAGCACGCTCTTCTGGAACGTTCCACCCCAGTTCCTCGCGTGGCTGGCCCCGTCTCATCTTCCCAGTCTCTGCTCATTGTCACCTCCTCAGAGAAGCTTCCACTAATTACCCCACTAACTCAGGACCTTCTCCCCTGATCAGTTCCTAGCATGCCAGCCTATCTGTTTACCTCAAAGCATTTTCCACAGCCTGACTCTCTCTCTTTCCACAGCCTGACTCTCTCTTGCTTTGTCTTGTTGAGAGTTTATTCGGCTATTGTCTGTGCCATTGTCCATGGCCATTCGGCCATTGTCCATGCGAAAGGACAGCTCCATGAGGCTGGAACCTGTGATGTGGCCTGACTCAGTGTCTCTGGCTAGGGCCGCAGCACATAGTACTCAAAAATGTCTTTGAATGGGTGAGGGAGTGGAGACATTTCTGAGAACTCAGGCTGGTGCCCTCTCTCTCTCTTTCCTTGACCAGTCCTCTTTGGTTCTCATCACTGAGAATTGGGTTTCAACAAGCAGGCCTGTTTCCTCACGCCACCACATTGCTGCACTTGTGGCTCCTGCCATCCTGCCTCGGGAACCGAACAGGATGTGCTGGGTGGGTTGGACCTGGCATTCTCTGCCGTTGAGTGCCCCCTCCCAGCTCCTCCATTCTCAGAAACCAGGAGGAGAGAGAGAGAGTAAAGAGAAAAAGGGGCCAGACTTGATTTTGTCCTCCAACGAACCAGGACACACACACACACACATACAGCATCTGGTTTTGAATTTCAGTGAGGATGTGTGAGCAGAGCCTGGGTTACACCAGCCTGGGGTGGGCAGGGAGGGACACAGAGGAGGGTTATGTCACTGGTGAGGTGTGGTGGTGTAATGTGGGGTGACAACATCATGCAGGCCTGAATGTGCTGTCAACAAGCACAGCATGAGCGGGCCTGCTGGCTGGGAGGTGGGGAAGTGCTGGGGTCACCCCTTAGGGAAGGGAAGAGAAATGGTACTTTTCTGGGCTGATCGACCAGATGCCATGTGTGCTCACGTGAGAAATTCCATGAGTATTTTCACTCTGGCCAGGCAGGGCTCATACTCCCGATGCATTTGTACACATAAGGAAATTGAGTTTATTGATGGAATGTATTCAAGACCATTTGGCCCAAGCATAGTGAGGGGATCCAAAGACTGTTCTGTTAGACCCCCAACCCAACTTTGTTGTCCTCTTCTTAGTGGCTCTGGGTGGACATGGTGGCCCACCAAGTTCCTCAGCTCATAGAGAACACATCGGAATCCCATCAGGCTTCTTTGATCTTCTCTGGGATGAATCCTCAGCTCCTTTCTTCATGTTCCCTTTTATTTCCAGCTACTGTAGTTGAAACATGTGAAGTTGCTGGCTTTTCAGGTCCTAAGCAGCTGGATTGTTGCAGTTTCACGTAGTTGAGCCTCTTTCATCCTTCTGGTTGCTAGCAGAGCTCCTTCTACTTGGATTTGTCCCCTGAAAGACTGTGAGCTCACAGAGGGCAGGACCTCAAAGGATGCTGGGGTTGGTGAGCTTTGGATGGATAGGGAAAGAAGATGTTCTTGGGAGAGAAAGGAAGGAAGTTTTTATTTACTAAGCTGGATGCTTCTACACACATTCTTTAATCTCCAGTGCATGATGAGGGCTTCCCAGATAGCACTTGTGGTAAAGAACCCGCTTGCCAATGCAGGAGATGCAAGAGATGTGGGTTCAATCCTTGAGTCAGAAAGTTTCCCTGGAGGAGGGCATGGTAACCCACTCTGGTATTCTTGTCTGGAGAATCCCATGAGCAGAGGAGCCTGGTGTGCTGCAGTCCATAGGGTCACAAGGAATTGGACACTACTGAAGTGACTTAGCACAGCACAGAGCACTATGAAGTAGATCTGATTGTCTTCATGTTATAAAAGACGAGACTGAAATTCCAAGCGTCTTTTTAAAATTAATTTATTTTTTATTGAAGGATAATTGCTTTACAGAATTTTGTTGTTTTCTGTCAAACCTCAACATGAAATCAGCCATAGGTATACATATATCCCCTATATATCCCCTCCCTTTTGAGCATCCCTCCCATCTCTCTCCCCATCCCACCCCTCTAGGCTGATACAGAGACCCTGTTTGAGTTTCCTGAGCCATACAGCACATTCCTGCTGGCTATCTATTTTACATATGGTAATGTAAGTTTTCATGTTCCATACATCTCACCCTCTCCTCCCCTCTCCCATGTCCATAAATCTATTCTCTATGTCTGTTTCTCCATTGTTGCCCTGCAAATAAATTCTTCAACACCATTTTCCTAGATTCTGTATATATGAATTAGAATATGCTATTTATCTTTATCTTTCTGACTTACTTCACTCTGTATAATAGGTTCTAGGTTCATTTATGTCAGAACTGACTCAAATGTGTTCCTTTTTATGGCTGAGTAACATTCCACTGGAAACAGTGGCTGACTTTATCACTGCAGATGGTGATTGTAGCCATGAAATTAAAAGACGTTTACTCCTTGGCAGGAAAGTTATGACCAACCTAGACAGCATATTAAAAAGCAGAGACATTGCTTTGTTAGCAAAGGTCCGTCTAGTCAAAGCTATGGTTTTTCCAGTAGTCGTGTATGGATGTGAGAGTTGGACTGTAAAGGAAGCTGAGTGCTGAAGAATTGATGCTTTTGAACTGTGGTGTTGGAGAAGACTCTTGAGAGTCCCTTGGACCACAAGGAGATCCAACCAGTCCATCCTAAAGGAGATCAGTCCTGGGTGTTCATTGGAAGGACTGATGTTGAAGCTGAAACTCCAATACTTTGGCCACCTGATGCAAAGAGCTGACTCATTGGAAAAGACCCTGACGCTGGGAAAGATTGAGGGCAGGAGGAGAAGGGGATGACAGAGGATGAGATGGTTGGATGGCATCACTGACTCAATGGACATGAGTTTGGATAAACTTCGGGAGTTGATGATGGACAGGGAGGCCTGGCGTGCTGCGTTCATGGTGTCGCAGAGTCGGACACGACTGAGCGATTGAACTGACCTGAATATTCCATTAAGTATATGAGTATCTTTATCCATTCATCTGTCGATGGACATCTAGGTTGCTTCCATGTTCATAGCTATTGCAAATAGTGCTGCAATGAACAATGGGATACATGTGTCTTTCTAAGTGTCTTTTGATGGACCACACAGATTAGGAAATGGCAGAGTTGGACTTAAGGCCAGACTCATCTAACTCAAGAGTCAAAGTTCTTTTCACACGAAGAACTTTGATATTTAGAGGATTCCATCAAGTGGAGATTTTAGTATCATGTATTGCAAGCAGGAGGCTATCTAACTATTCATCTGGTTATTCATTTCACAAATACTTGTAAGAATTCTTACTAGTGTAGAACACTGTAAGTGGTTCAGGATAGAGGACTAAAACAGCCATGATTATTGGTCTCATTGAGACCATAATTTAACTCCTTAATTTTCCTCTAAGAAGCTATGAATTTATTCAACATTTATTCACTGATGCATCAATCCATCATCCATCAATCCATCCATCATTCATATATTCATTCAATTGACTCACATATTTAGGCATTCATTTTTTTCCACAGTCTCAATCACATACTCATTTAATCAGTTTGTTACTTTCCTCTTATTTATTCATTCAAGCACTTAGCAGTTTATTCTTTTATTAACCTAAGTTCATTCTTCTATTTTCTTCCTCCCTTCACTGATCCAGTTTTGTTTTTGTTTTTTTTTGTCTCTTTAGTCACTCAGTCCTGTCCAACTCTTTGCAACCCTGTCCATCGGATTTCTCAGGCAAGAATACTGGAGTGGATTGCTATTTCCTCCTCTGGGGAATCTTCCAGACCCAAAGATTGAACCAGTATCTCCTGTGTCTCTTGAATTGCAGGTAGATTCTTTACCCACTGAGCCATCAGGGAAGCCCAGTGATCCAGTTAATAATATCTAATTAATTTACTCATTCACTCATTCTCACATCCATTCATTTCTTTCAACTATTTCCTCATTAACCACTTATTAGGTCTTTTCTGGGGGCCCTGTTATCTCTGAGTTCCACCGAGAGGCTGTTTCTGTCTCTGTCTTCTTTGATAAGCCAGTGAAGAAGAGTCCTCCGTGGCATCTTTCTAGTGGGAGCCTCTAGGAATGTGGAGGTCAAGGGCACGTACTTAGACCATCCAGTACTGTTCTTAATCTGGGGAGCCTCTCAGGACAGGCGACAATCTTCATACAAATTGTCACCTAAGGAGTGATGAACTGGGAGAAGCCACCAGTTTTCAGCTTTCTGTCTTTCCTCCCTTCCCCACAGAGAAGATGCCCCTAAAGTATTTGGTCTTCCCCGACTCTGGGCAGGTGCTGAGGAGTGACTGAAAGGGTGGGGTAATGCCTGGGGAGATACGAAGCCTGTTCCATGAAGCTTATCTCAGATGTGTGTGGCAACAGAAGACAGAAGCCACAACAAGAGGAGGAGCTTGGCATAGATCTCATCAGCAACTGTTTGTTTTATACTTATCTGAAGATGGGGGCGAGGTAGGGAATGGGATTGAGTTGTGGCAGAAGGAATTTAGAGTAGATACCTGGAAGAATTTCCCAGCATCAGTGCTGTGAGGTCAAAGGGAAATCCTGTGGCTGATATTTGTCTCGTATCCAAGGTATAAGTATTCATGGATAGGTCTTCAAAATGTGCTTACTGAACACACAGGACTGGGAGTCTGGAGGCCAGTCAAAAGCCTCTCTCTGCCATTCATTCCCCCTGGGGGCCATTTCTTCTCTAGAATTCACCTCTGGGATCCTCTCTGTCTGTATCTTGCAGCATTATTTGTTGTTGTTTAGTCACAAAGCCACGTTCTACTCTTTGCAACTGCATGGATTGTAGCCTGCTAGGCTCCTCTGTCCATGGGAGCCATGGACAGTATTTCCCAGGCAAAAATACTGGAGTGGGTTGCTGTTTTGTCCTCCAGGGCATCTTCCTGATGCAAGGATCGAACCTGTGTCTCCTCCAAGCCTCTTGCATTTCAAGTGAATTCTTGACCACTCAGCCACCAGGGAAGACATGTAGGGTTATGGTGAGGATTAATGCCACAGTATGTGAATGTGACTAGTCTGGCCAATGGCTGGCACTGAGTATGCACTGAGAAATATCTGAATTCTGAAATTCCTGTGCCTCATGGTAGTACAGTAAAAATAGACCCAATAAATGATTATGTATCTTAGTCGCTCAGTTGTGTCTGACTCTTTGTGACCGCATGGACTGCAGCCCTTCAAGTTCCTCTGTCCATGGGATTGCCCAGGCAAGAATACTGAAGTGGGTAGCCATTTCCCTCTTCAGGAAATCTTCCCAACCCAGAGATGGGACCTGCATCTCTTGTATTGCAGGCAGATTCTTTACTGTCTGAGCTACCAGGGAAGCAACATGATTTAATTTATTGGGGCACAGAACGTTATTCATGTTGACTATCAGCCAGCAGGTTTTGGAGTGAGATAGACCCAGAAAGTACTTAGAGCTAGGTATGGGGTGTGGAGTAGTTTCAGGAAGAAGAAAAAAGAATGGACTAGAAGGGACAACAAAGAAGTCAGAAGAACACTTAATCTAACTTCAGGGGCAGTGAGAGAAGAGGGTTGGGAGGAAAAAATGTCGCCATTGAAGAGTTTAAAGATCTTTCCTCCACTTTGTGTACCTCTGCTCCAGCACCATACTTCTCAGTGGCAGAAGAGGTTCCAGACAGTTCCAGTTGTCAATAGCATCTCCCTTCTTGCAGTCACACTTATCATCACTTATAGAACATCTGTTATTCCTGCTGCATTGTGAGCTCTTTGGAGCACCTAGCATAGGGCCTTGCCCACTATGCATGTAATGACATTTTGAAAGTAGTGTTACTTGTTACTCAGTGAATGAACAAACAGGTGGATGAGAACTTCAGATCACTACAAGACAGCATTCTACCTGCACCTTTGAAAGAAAGGAAAGCAGTTTTTTTCCCCCAAAAAATGATGCCATATGCGATTCTGAATGACAAGATGAAATCTAAATGCATGGTTTTGACTTTTGCCCTTTTGTCTCTCTGACACAGAATAACAAAATGATGAATAGCATGGGCTTTAAAGTCAGAGGTTGTGGATTTGAATCTTGGTCCTTGCTTTTCTCCCTTGGGCAAAGATTTATCTCTTCTAAGCCTCTGTTTCCTTACCTGTACAATGGGTGCATGAATAGATCCACATATAGTGGAGTGATTAACTGGACTAGAACCGGACTTCGGAATTCAAATCCCAGTTTTATCACTTAGAAGCAGTATAATCTTGTGCAAGCAACTTATTCTCATCATCTTCATCTTCAAAATAGAGATAAATATTGGGTTGGCTAAAAGTTCTTTTCAGATTTTTCTCTAACATCTTATGGAAAAACTCGAACAAAGTTTTTAGTCAACCCAATATTTACATTATGGGGCTTCTGGGAGGATTATGTGTCCAGAACATAGCAAGCACTATAAAAATTTAGCTCATATTATTACTCACCTCAGAGAGAAGATGGAATAAGATAACACATGTAAGGTGCATCCTTAGCACTGTTGCTGGGCTGTCCCAGCTGTTCAGTACCTGTTCACTGCTATTATTATTTCATGCTTTAGCACTTTAAATGCACATTCTTCTCCCTTTCTATCAACTCTGGAAGCAGGATGCATCTATCAGTCACATTGAGATGGAGGCACTCATGATTTGGTTTTCACCACCTGCACTTCAAATTTGGCGGAACGATGTCAGAAGCTTGGAGGAACGCCTCAGAGATGGCGCTGGGGACCACTGCTGCATCGTTCCTGTGATCATCCCTGAGCTCCTGAAGGCACAGAGGTTGACCTTGTAGGGAAAACTGCGGACGTAGACAAAGCTTTTTCATTCTTAGAGTCATCTCTTATGGTCACTGTCATCTTGAATGGTGCTGTGTATACTCACCTGCCAATCCCTGTGGTCTGAGCAGCCAGCCTGCTGTAGCCAGTGCTGCGGGGTGAGAGTCAGAGGTGGAGGGGAGGGGAAATAGAGGCTGAGGTCCCTGTGTGGAACTGGCCAGGGATTGTTCCTGTGGACTGGGGCAGCCAGGTGTCCCCTGTTCCCTGCATAGCATCCTGCTGCCAAACTGACCTGCCTTGTCTTTCCACGGGTGGCTCGATTCTGGCTCAGCATCAGCTCTCGGGTAAGTCAGGTTGCTTCCCCTGCACACGTTGCAACCATCTGGCTGAGCCTCTCTGGTGACTGTACAAGGACAGGTCTGGGTCGGGCAGCTAAGTAGGTCTGATAAGGATGATGGGGCAATTTCTGGAGGCACCACCTTGTGAGCAATCTGGGCTTTCCCTCCAGGGCTCAGGGCACGGGCAAGGGAAAGAAGGGTGCGGACCTGAATCCAGTGAAAGTGACAGGCCTCTCTGGATATCAGTGAGGGGGAGCAGAACAGTCTCAAAAGTAGGCATGTCCTCCTGTTGCCAGGTGCCCGGGGCTTATAAGAAATGAAGCTTCCCGTCTGCTGACATGAAATTCTCTAGGATTTTCCCTTTGGTGTTTGGAGGGTCCTGCAGGGAGAGGAAATTTTGTTTGTCAAGAAGAGCAGGTGTTAATCATTCAGTTTGGCGACTCTGGGTACAGGTGGCCATGTGATGTCAGGGAGGGAGGGACCCAGGATGGAGTAAGAGGCTGGATGAGGTGAGTGGTTTTAGCCAAGGCTCATACTATGTGTGGGGGCGCATTGCGAGCACCCACCTCTTTCTGAAAAGTATTCCCAGGGTGTGAGTACGTATCTGTGTGTCTTTACTCCTAAGTCCAGTTCCCTGGCATATTCATGGTATTTTGAGCACATCATACACTGTGAATTCACCTCCCAGGAAAAGGATAGTTGATTTGGTTTGGCTATTTTTAATTTGAAAACAATAATATAAAGAAAGAAGGAAAAGGGAGAAAGAAAAAGAGAAAGAAAAAGAAAAATGGAAATCACACGATTCTTTTCTGTTGTTATACAACTGAGGGATCTTGCTATTTTGTCATAATTGATGTTTTTTGCTGGTTTTTTAATTAATCAATCCATTGACCAAACATTTATTGAATGCCTAGAGGCATATTAGTAATGAAACAGAGGGTTCCTGGCTTCGGGAAACTTCCAAAGTAATAAATAAGGAAACACTTATGATATGAAACATTTGCTTGAGTCACTTGATCTTTATAACCTCCCTTTGAAGCAGGCATTGTTATCTCTTTTACAGATAATGAAACTGAGACTCCAGGAGGTGAAGAAACAGAGGGCAGATAGAGGACTGAGTTCAGAGTGTTGAGGGGTGGTTTCCATTGGGGAGTAGTCTACAAAAGCTCTGCAGGGGGTGGCTTTTGAGCTTGAGATGAAGGCAGAACTGGCTCATAGCAGGTGGAAGGGGGGGTGGGTGGGTACCAGCTCCAGGCCTTGAGGCACAGCTCAAGCAATGGTGAGAAGAGGGTTAGCTTCTCAGAGAGCAGCCAGTGAGGCTGCTGGCTAAGTGTGGGCCTCTGGGAACTTCCAGTGGGAGAAGTTTCAATTCCATGAAAACAGGTCAACACCCTCATTAGACAAGGAATAGTCACTGCAAAGCTGCAGCGCATGGAGTTGCACAACTCCATTGGGACGAGCAGCTGTGTTGGGAGGATAGCTCAGCCCTGGGAAAAGCATAAGCAAGTCTCCTCTGAGCAAATCAGCACAGCCCCAGGGGCCCCGAGTCCACAGAAACGAAGGCGGGCACTAGAGAAGGCCAGCTGTGGGCAGAGGGTTCAACAGATGCTGTGGCTGCTATTGTCCGTTTGTTCATTTGCTACAAGTATTTAATGAGTACCTACTATGTGCCAGAGGTGGTGCTAAGAATTATGACACCATTTTGACAATCAAGAATTCAGTCTAGGGACTTCTCTGGCAGTCCAGTGACTAAGATTCCATGCTCCCAATGCAGAGATCCCAAGTTCAATCCCCAGTCAGGGAACTAGACCCCACATACCACATCCAAGTGTTAGCATGCTACAAAGCATGACCCAAAACAAAAACAAAATTCAGTCTAGTGAATGGATGGAACAGGAAACAGTAGATTACTATAATGATGCAGTAATGAACACTTGCTATGTGTCAGACATTGTTTTACATGTTTTGCATGTACTAGCTCTTGGGTTCTCCACAATAGGCTGGTTATGTTATTCATATTTTGCAGAGGGAGAGATGTGGACACAGAAAGATTAAGCAACTTGCTCAGGGTCATAGAACTCATACCTAAGAGGCAGAGCCTAGATTTAAACCCAGGCTGACCGGCTCCAGAGCCTAGGATTTGAACTACCATGCTGGACCACCTTTTGTTTGTACAATCAAATCAATCGTTTATTCAGGGCAGGATGCCAAGAGGCAGCATAGGATGCTACAAGAACCCAGAGATGGGGTTCCCAATGCAGTTGGTGGAGAGGGTGCAGGGAGGACTTCCTGGAAGAATGGGACCATGTGGAGGTCTGAAGGAGGAGGGGTGGTTGTTCAGGCTGACGAGAGGTCAGGGGAAGGTTCTAGGCTGTGGAGTGGAACCAGAAAGAGCTGCTGGGAATAGGGAACACAGACCAAGAGGAGCCCATTATGGCTGCAGATGAGGAGGAGGAGGAGAGAGGCAGGGGTCATGGTTTGAGAGGAGCTGGAAGTGGCCTCTTCTGAAATGGTGATCCCCTGGGTTCTCAAGAACTCCGGGGACTGTAAACATATCAGTCACACACCGGCCCACCCAGAGGACGATTGCCTTTGTGTAAATAAACAATCCCTTGTACAAATCCCTGCACATTGAGTGACACAGGTCCCTACTGAGGCCATTCCCTAAGGAAACCAGAAATGTGGTGACTTCACTTTTCTTAACAGCACTTTTATCATCTATAAAATGGGGTTTTTTAATAATCCCAGCCAAGGTGGAACCTGAGAGGGTGTTTGTGGGGGACCCAGATTCCTTACCCTTGTTTTCAGCAGATTTCTGTATGAGGGGGCTTCCCTCATAGCTCAGTTGGTAAAGAATCTGCCTGCAGTGCAGGAGACCCCGGTTTGATTCCTGGGTTGGGAAGATCCGCTCAAGAAGGGATAGGCTACCCATTCCAGTATTCTTAGGCTTCCCTTGTGGCTCAGCTGGTAAAGAATTCACCTGCAATGCGGGAGACCTGGGTTTGACCCCTGGTTTGGGAAGATCCCCTGGAGAAGGGAAAGGCTACTCACTCCAGTATTCTGGCCTGGAGAATTCCATGAACTGTATAGTCCATGGGGTCGCAAAGAGTTGGACATGACTGAGCAACTTACATTTTCACTTTTCTGTATGAAGGGAATTTCATCAAAACAAATGAGGTGCTTTGTAGGAGATCTTAGAGCAACAGCTTTCAAGTGAGGTTTCCAAAAATCTTTGAACATACAGGAATATGCTAATAAAAACAGCCTGATGATTTTTATTGTGTTACCATCCTTTCTCAGGAACAGTGTCCAATTGTTATTAGGGTAGTGTGCCTTCAAACTTAGATTTCAGGTTTGGATGTCAGCCGTGACAATCTACCAGGCAGGGTGAGTAATTCTTATAGGTGAGATTGGATCCATCAAACACCATCTGCCTTTCATCTTTCATAGTCAGTTTCTCCAAACACCACTGGTTTCTTCCTTTGAGGTCCATCAGTTTGATCACAGAGTCCACTCTTAATAACCATTAAAGGCTAGTGCTCTTCACAGTATGATTTAAGATGCTGTGGAAGAAGAATAAGCATCCTTGCTTTCTCTAGCTGTTGGATGTGAAACAAAGTGCAATGGTTTGGGACATCTGTAGCATTCTTGTGAAGACCAAGTAGAATAACCCGTGTTGGTTATGTTGAGGCAGTCATAAGGGAAATTGAATTTTGTATAATTCTTAGAAAAATAAAGCTGTGGGACTGTATGCATATCATATGTACATCTATATTCTTGAAAAATTTTGCCTGCTGTGTAATTTAATTCTTTATACCATATGTGTACATATTTGTGTGTATACAAAATCTCAAAAGAGATTTTTGTGTTCAATGTTCCTTTTTAAAATTATTTATTTATGGCTGCACTGAGTTTTCATTGTGGCACATGGTTCTCTAGTTGAGCCCATGGCATGTGGGATCTTAATCTCCTTACCAGGGATCAAACCTACATCCACTGCATTGGAAGGCAGATTCTTAAGCACTGGAAGCACAGCGAAGTCCTGTGCTCTTATTCTTTTCTTTTTTTAAATGTTTATTTATTTTTGTCTGTGCTAGGTCTTCGTTTTGTCTGTGCACGGGCTTTCTCTAGTTTCGGAGAGCATGGGCTGCTCTTTAGTTGTAGTGCATGGACTTCTCACTGCAGTGACTTCTCCTGTTGTAGAGCATGGGGTCTAGGGTGTGCAGGCTTCAGTAGCTGCTGCACATGGACTCAATAGTTGCACCTTGCAGGCTCCCGAGTGCAGGCTCAGTTGTTCTGGCATGTGGACCTAGTTGCCCTGCATCATGTGGGATCTTCCCAGATCAGGGATCGAGCCAGTGTCCCCTGCATTGGCAGTTGGAGTCTTAACCACTGGACCACCAGGGAAGCCCTCTAATTCTTAAAATGTAGATTTAAATGTAGTAACTGAGACTCAAGTTTTTAGTAAATAAACAACACTAGTACATTGTTTTCTGGAAAAAAAAAAAGGACTTTAATTCCCAAATCTTTTTTCTTCCAGGACTTTTTGGTATTCATTTGAATGAATGATTTGTGAACTATGAAACTTTCTATGATTATTTTTTGGCATGACTCTTCTACCTCATTTTACTTGGATGATAAACAATGAAGAAAGAAAAAAGAAATGATTATAGATCATTTTACTTTGCAGCCCTTTGAAAGAATTCCTGAAATACTTAATATGTGATATGTTACAGAAAACTAAGATCATGGCATCTGGTCCCGTCACTTCATGGGAAATAGATGGGGAAACAGTGGAAACAGTGGCTGACTTTATTTTTTTGGGCTCCAAAATCACTGCTGATGGTGATTGCAGCCATGAAATTAAAAGACGCTTACTCCTTGGAAGGAAAGTTATGACCAACCTAGATAGCATATCTAAAAGCAGAGACACTACTTTGCCAACAAAGGGCCATCTAGTCAAGGCTATGGTTTTTCCAGTGGTCATGTATGGATGTGAGAGTTGGACGGTGAAGAAAGCTGAGCACCGCAGAATTGATGCTTTTGAATTGTGGTAGTGGAGAAGACTCTTGAGAGTCCCTGGGACTGCAAGGAGATCCAACCAGTCCATCCTAAAGGAGGTCAGTCGTGGGTGTTCATTGGAAGGACTGATGTTGAAGCTGAAACTTCAATACTTTGGCCACCTCATGTGAAGAGTTGACTCATTGGAAAAGACGCTAATGCTGGGTAGGATTGGGGGCAGGAGGAGAAGGGTACGACAGAGGATGAGATGGTTGGATGGCATCACTGACTCAATGGACATGGGTTTGGGTAAACTCCTGGAGTTAGTGATGGACAGGGAGGCCTGGCGTGCTGCAATTCATGGGGTCGCAAAGAGTCGGACCGACTGATCGACTGGACTGAACTGAACAGACAAAAGATAAATTCAAAGTTGGAAGTTAATCTCAGTACAGCGCTCAACTTATCAGACACTTGATTTTTTAAGAATCATTTTATACAGTTTCCTAAATTCTATAGTCTCTGAAAGGATGTTAAACCCAAATGAACAGAAATTACATTGTTGGAGAGCCCAAAGATATTTTTCATGGAACAATACAGCTTCCCGTTTGCTGCACCTTCATTCTGCATGCAAATGCTTTGAAAAAATCATCAGCTTTTTCTCAGATGCATGAGTTGATGGTATTGAGAGATTTTCAGAGTTCTTGTACTTGTTACTTACATCAAAACTTATTACTACCGAGGCTTCCCCCAGTGTTGGCTCAGCAGGTAAAGGACCCACCTGCAGTGCGGGAGACATAAGAGATGCAGATTTGATCCCTGAGTCGGAAGATCACCTGGAGAAGGAAATGGCAACAGACTCCAGTATTCTTGCCTGAAAAGTCCCATGAACAGGGAAGCCTGGCGGGCTACAGTGCAAAGCCTTGCAAAGAACTGGACACAACTGAGCGCCTCAGCACGCACACATGGAGTCTCAAACCTCAGTGTAACCTTGTGTGTATGAAATGCCTGGCTCTCTTTTCACCAGCCTTGCTGCAAAGCCATTCAATTTTCTGCTCTTTTTAGCAATGCTGTGATAGGCCTGGCCAGGAGTTTTGTTCAGATCAATTCCATGTCGTAAATCTGTTTTTGCAACCATGCGCAGATTAGTTCCTGTTTTCCTTTCAACCTTAATGCATCCTATCAGCCTGTCTTTGTTTACAGTGGGCCTTGAGGTCTTCTTGGCCCAGCTGACAATTCTTCTTTCCTTGCACTGTCAGGAGGCTTATCCCATCCTACTGACTAAGCCGAGGAAACACTGATCTCATCCTTAGGCCCTGAAACATTTCATTTTTCATTATTCTTTGAAAGATTTCATCTACAAAACATGTGCACTTTTTGCAAGTAGGATCAACTAGGAAACTCCTCAGCTCAGGTAAGTTCTCTGAGGGCAGGGACTTTTATCTGTTCTTTAAAAAACATTTTAGGGCTTCCCTGGTGGTCTGGTGGTTAGGAATCTGCCTTTCAATGCAGGGCACACAGGTTTGATCCCCGGATCCCCCATGTCACTGGGCAACCCAGCTCGTGAGCCATGATTACTGAGTCCACGTGCCACAACTACTGAAGCCCGTGCTCAGCAGCAAGAGAAGCCACAACAGTGAGAAGCCCTCACACTGCAACAAGGAGTAGCCCCGATCACAGTAACTAGAGAAAGCCCAAAGGCAGCAGCGAAGACCCAGCCCAGCCAAAAATAAAATAAATTAATAAAAAAATTTGTGTGTGTGTGCAACTAGACACATAGTAGGTACTTATTAAATATTTATGGAATGAACAAATGAAGTTTTTTTTCTTTCACTCTGACTTCAAATATCCTCCCCAATACTCCCCATTTCTAGAAAACATAGCTTGATGTTTTAAACCAGAGGTTGGCAAAGTTTTTCTGTAAAAGTGCGACGGGGTTAATATTTTACGCTCGGTGGGGCATAAAGTTTCTGTCACAAGTATTCATCTCTGTTATTGTAGCAGAAAGCAGCCCAGACACTACGTAAATGAATGAGTGTGGCTGTGTGACAATAAAACTTTATTTATAAGTCTGGCTGGTGGAGGGTCAGATTTGACCTTCGGGTCATACTTTGCCTACTCCTGTTTTAAATTCTTAATTTAAAAAAGCCTGTTCTCTTTTCTTCAACTCATTTTTTGATGAGCAGGGGATACTTTTCTCCAATGGTTTCACCACAAATCAATACTAATCCCAGTACTTGTGTTATTATTTCTCTCATATATTCTGGAAATTTTCAGGTTTTTTCCCCCCCCAATAGAAAGTCCCCATTGCACTGCTAAATGTTCCTGGCTGCACAATCAGTCTGGGAAGTAGAATTCTATTGCGCTTCAGCCTTCAAAAATCTGTTTTTCAGAATCTTTACACTTTTTAATTCACCCTGATCTTTCTGTACTTTGAAGGCCCATTTTGATTGAAGCAGTGCAACTGTTTCTTAGGTTATAAATTTCAAATCATGTTCAGGATCTTCAAGATAGCACTGTATCCTGCTTCTATACTGGTCCCAGATGTCCCCTGATGCTTTATCTGTGGTGATGAAATTTGCTGTCATTCAACATTACCGTTATCTGCTCTCCCACTTGACAGGCTGTGTAGCTTTTAGAAAGTTTTGTGAAGAAGAATTATATAGGCTTTCAAATAGTTACAGGTATCAAGGAAGAAACCACAGTTTATCACACCTAAAACATCAAAGTTCCACAGAAAGTTTTTTCTTTTTTTTTTTCTTTAATTTTTTTTTTATTCTTTTTTTTTTGGAACGCTTCACGAATTTGCGTGTCATCCTTGCGCAGGGGCCATGCTAATCTTCTCTGTATCGTTCCAATTTTAGTATATGTGCTGCCGAAGCGAGCACTCTTTTTTAATATATATAATGGTTTTCTATTTAATTAAGGGTTTCCCCAATGGCTCAGCAGTAAAGAATCCACCTGCCAGTACAGGAGACACAAGGAGACAGAGGTTCGATCACTGGGTCAGGTAGCTCCCCTGGAGGAAGAAATGGCAACCCATTCTAGTATTCTTGTCTGGAAAATCACAGGGACAGAGGAACCTGGCAGGCGACAGTCCATGGGGTCGCAAAGAGTTGGACACAACTGAATGACTGAGCACATTTAATTAAAGTGGATGTTTGCAAGCAGATTTGTTTCCACCTCCCTTTTGAATGCATTTGAGTTCCACCTTTGATGCAAGTGGGATCTTAGTTCCTAGACCAGGGATCGAACCCATGACCCCTTCAGAGGTAGCACGGAATCTTAACCACTGGACTGCCAGGGAAATCCCTATACATAGTTCTTCCCACCTCAGAATATTTTATGTATCTTTTTTTTTTTCTTTTTTTTGCACAGTTTTTTTTTGTTTTTTAATTGAAGTATAAATGCTTCACGGGCCTCCCTGGTGGCTCAGCAGTAAAGAAGCCGCCTGAAATGCAAGAGCCATAGGAGACTTGGGTTCTGTCACTGGGTCGGGAAGATCCCCTGGAGAAGGAAATGCCAACCCACTCCAATATTCTTGCCTGGAGAGTTCCATTCCAGAGGAGCCTGGTGGGATACAGTCTATTAGGTCACAAAGAGTTGGACACGACTAAAGCGACTTAGCACAGCACAGCACATAAATGCTTTTACAATGTTGTGTCAGTTTCTTAAAACATTTTTTAATTAAAAAAAATTTTTGCTGAGAGAGGCCAAGTGATGGTAGCAATTTAAAAAAAGCATGATGGCACAATAGGAGGGACAACACCTAGGCCTGTTCAAATGTCATCATCCATTGACTTGTGTCCATATGATCATAGTTTTTATTGCTGTGGTGATGAAAAATTAGGTTAATACTGTCATGGACCAAGTAAGACTATGATGTGCAGTTCACAATTTGGAACTGATTTTGTATAACAACGACAAGAAAATATTTACTGTTATTGGGTATTTACTTTGAGCCAGGAACTGTACCAGACTACATGGATTATCTCATTCAATCCATTCAATCCTTGAGACAGCCCTACCAGACAGGCACTTTGTTCCCACTGAGCCGTGCCTGGGAGACGTTATGTACCTTGCTGAAGACCACAGAGTTAGCATCTGTGAAGCTAGTATGTATGTTCCTGATGGGCACAATTTTCTGTTGAAAAATGTCATTGGGGGAGAGAGTAAGGGGTGAAGGACAGGGAAACTTCAATTCTAATATTTATTATTTTTTTAAGTTTTAAGTCTTTTTTTTTTAATCAGTCTTTTTTTCCTGTTTATTTATTTTTGGCTGTGCTGTCTTTGTTGCTTCACGTGGACTTTCTCTAGTTGCAGTGAGCTCCTCTTGTTGAGGAGCAGGGGCTCTGGAGCGCACACTTCAGTAGTTGCGGCACATGGGCTTTGTTGCCACGAGACATGTGGGGTCTTCCTGGACCAGGGAATGAACTTGTGTCCCTTGCATTTGCAGGCAGCTTCTTAACCACTGGACCACCATTTTTTATTTATTTATTTTGACTGCACTGAGTCTCAGTTGCAGCACTCAAGGATCTAGTTCCCCGACCAGAGATTGAACCCTGGCCCCTTGCTTTGGGAGTTTGAAGTCCTAACCACTGGACCACCAAGGAAGTCCCAAACCTCAACTCGAAATAAACTCTTCACTATATCCTGTAGCCTAACCCCTTGTTATGCTCTGAATTGGCCACTTCTTCTGCAAAGATTAAATAAACCCGAGGAGAAAGTTCCAACTGGGTTGCGGGGTTGAAGGATTGGCAGGAGCAGGAATAGAATCAGTTATCCCCCAGTGAAGCTGAGAAAAGGGTGGCTAAGAGAGGGGAAGACATTGGAAATGCTGTTGGGAATGTTGCAGATTGGTCAAGATTTGGGCAAGCCAAGATTTAGAAAGATTTTGCCAAGATTTAGAAAGTTGGCTTATTTAGATTTATTTAGTAGGGTAATCACCCATGTTTGGATGTGTATCGTGTCTTCAGTGGGAAGAGAACACCTAGGAAAGATGCTCTAAGAGTGTATTAGTCAGGGTTCTGCAGGAAAAAAATCATTAGGACATATATTGATACAGAGAAAGAGAGATTAATTAAAAGGGATCGGCTTATAGATATGGAAGCTGTGAAGGCCCACCATCTCCAATCTGCAAGCGGGAGGCCCAAGATAGCTGTTTGTTCGAGTCTAAAAGCAGGTCTAAAAAGACCTGAGAACCACAGAGCCAACAGAATAAATCATGGTCTGAGTCTGAAGGATTAAGAACCAGGCATGCTGAGGTCTGAGGGCAAAAGAAGATAGAATCTCAGCTCAAGCAAAATCACTCTTCCTTTGCTATTTTGTTCTATTCAGACTCTGCACAGATTGGATGGTGCCCTCCTGCATTGATGCAGGTGATCTTCTTAATCTACTGATTTAAGTGCTGATCTGAGAAACACCTTCCCAGACACACCACAAACGATGTTTTATCAGCTCTCTGGGCATTCCTTAGCCCACTGCAGTAAAACCATCTGCATCCACTCTGCTTAGTAGACAAGAAACTCAACACTGAGAGAGGTAAAGTGATTTGTCCAAGGTCACACAGCTAAAAGAGGCAGAATCAGTATTGAAAGACAATGCAGAAGAGATCCTGGTGATTGGCAGGCATGGATCCCATCCGATTCTTTACTGACTAGTGACTGGCCAGGGTGTGGCCAGACTTGGGTTGACTGAGGTGAAGTGAGTAGGAGGTAATGACCTTTGTTTCCTTAGCACTGGGTTTAACATGCCTTAGTTTCACTACCGGTAATTAAGAGCAGTAACTGCTTAGACCTGGATTGTTAAAAAGCACTTTGACACCTGTCATTACATTTAATCCAGGCAAATCTGTGATGCAGGTCTATTTATTGTTCCCTTTTTACAGATGAAGAAGCTGAGGCAGGAGTTCCTTCCAGGTCCATGTTTCTGTTGAAACAGAAATATCTCAGAGTTGAGATATTTGAGCCAGGCCCAAACAAAAAAGACAAATACATTTGTCAAATATATATATATATATATTTTGCCACCCCACATATCATGTTGGATCTTAGTTCCCCAACCAGGGAATGAACCCACATCCCTTGCATTGGAAGCACAGAGTCTTAACCACTGGATCACCGATGAAGTCCCTCAAATATGTTTGAGAGCTGTAATCTGAGGTCAAATGCCTGTGTTGAAACCCTGGTCCTCCCACTTCCCAACTCTATGGCTGGAGGAGAGATAAGGGGAGAGGACAGGATTTGGGAAGAGGGGAGACGACTTTCCAGGCAGAGAGAGGGGTCCTGCCTAAAACGGGCCACTGGTTAAGAAGAAGGGTCTTCGAACCATTTATTTGCACTTGACCTTGCTTTTTATTAACTTGGGATACATCAAATGTGGTCAGTTAAACCCATCACTCAGGGTGGTGGTGGTGAGCCTCAAATGAAAGAAAAGAGCTTAGCCTAGTGCGCAGCTGAGTCTGAGCCCCACAACATGAAGGAGTGGTCAGTGTTGGGGTTGAAATAGGGGAGGGTAGTAGAAGCTGGCCTGGGTGACAGTTAGTTTGAAGCTGTTGGTGCCTGGGGCCCTGATGTGTCTCAGGGGCTCTTGGACAGGAGTGACTGAACTACAGATGTCCCTTCAGAAGCCATACCTGGGCTGAAATCACTGAGCCTGGGATCCACCGTCTGAATGGTCGCCATGACTAAGGATTCTCTTCTGGAGACCCTGGACACAGCACTCCTGGAGTTCCTTTCTTTTACTCTCTTCTCCTGCAGGCATCTTCATGGGCTTTATTCACTCCTGGCAGGACAGTCTACATTATTCATGGAGCCCAGTGGAAAACAGAAACAGGAGACCCCATGTTCAAAATTATTAAGAATTTCAAGATGGTATTAGCAGAACACTGAACCAAGTGGGGAGGACATTTCTGAGCACAGGACCCTGTGCTCACAGCCATGTGTACAGGGCACACAGCCGTGATGCTGGCTTTGACTCTTGACCCTGCCTGTTTCCACCTGGACACCTGAATAAACTCTGAAAACCTCAGTCAATTACCAGGCACCCTAGACCACACATCAGGACACGTGGGTGCTGGGAAACGTCCATTCTTTAATGTATTCTCTTTTCGGTCATTTATTAAAGACACAGGGAGGTATTGGCAAAACCAATATTTTCTTCAAGAAATTCAGTGTCTAGTGGGAGATACAAATACATAAAACACAGTAATTAACAAATTGATTATTCCATTCATCTAGGCAATACACAATTATTATTACATGCTACATGCCAGGCATTGTGCTGGGCATCAGAGATACAGAAATGAATCAAATACCATTAAGAGCACAGAATTCAAGGCAACACTGTTGAAGTTAAAATCCTGATTCTACACCTTTCTAGCTGTATGTCCTTGGGTGAGTTTACAGAACCTCTCTGGTCCTTAAGCTCCTCAACTGTAACTTGAGGATAATCACAGTGCTTTCCTCAGAGATTTGTTGTGAAGATTCATTGAGTTAATCCTCATATTAAATGAGCTAACGTGAGATTTTCAGAGCAGTGCCCAGCACACAGGGCATGCTAATAAGTTATTTACTCAAGAAATTCAAAGTCTAGGGGCAGAGAATCACACACACATATACACATGCAATACACATCGTGATTAATTAAACAAATAGCTAATCATATCTACCGTGTTCCAGGCTTTGTGTGTGGCCCCAGGGCATGGGAGCAGGAGTGGGAGTTAAAGAGCAAAGCAGGATGTGGTCTCTTTCCCACCCCCACCTGAGCCTACAGTCCTTTGGGTGTATGACAGCAGACCAGGACCTTGTTAGGACAAAATGTGTTGCTATTATTTCCCTGTTTCATGCTTCATGTATTAGTAGGGGGAGAGCAGATGTGCAGTGGGGGAGTTGACCAGGTGCTCAGAGAGTGCAAAGCAAAGTGCTGCCCACTGGCCAGGGAGGAGGGGAGGGGTCCGTGAGTGTGGAATAGTTTCCCTTTTTCATCAGGGACCCTGCTGTCATGTGGAACGGACGCAGCCCTCCGTGTCTGGCAGCGTGAATGGTAAGACGGAGCCGAGCACAGCCCCATATTTGGCCAGGGAGACGTTCACTTCACCACACGCCCTCTGACTCACCCTCCCAGCCCGGCAGTCGGGGGGCTGAGCTCACAGGCCCTCTGACTCAGGTGGCATGGCGTGCCCTCACCGGGGGGCAGGGGAGGAGGATGTCCTGTGTCCCAGCCTCCATCCCTCAGCCCCTCCTCCTCCCTTCAGCAGCCTCTGCTCTCTCTGTTGCTTGCACATTAAATGCTCTCCCTGCCCCGGGACTCCTTTCCACAGAGGGCCACCACCTACCCATCTCCAGAAGCAGGTTCTACAAGAGCTGACTTCTCCAGGGTGGATTTCACCGTAGCCTCGCCTCACAAAGTGAGCTGGGAGGTGAAATTTGAATGAGTGGGTGAAGTCACCTGTTGTGAAAAGGCAGCGCTGTGGGAAACAGCAGAGAGCCGGGTGCTCCGGCTGCTCTGTGTGACCCAGGGCTGCTCACTGCCCATCTCTGGGCCTCGTTGCCCATTAGGCTCCAAGGAGACAGGAGCTGTCCAGACGAGCCAGCTCAGTTGGCTCACATGCTGATGAGGCGCTGTCTTCTGGCCCCTTGCCTCTCACTGTGTGGTCCTTGGAAATGAGTGTCAACATCACCTTGGAGCTCGTTAGCAACGCAGAACCTTGGGCCCCACCCTGACCCTCTGAATCAGAACCTGCCTCATCTCCTGATGATTCACATGAGCATTCAAGTTTGATTCTATTGGGCTGAGGTGTGTCCTGGGTACTTCCAAGTTGCCCCCAGATGAATCAAAGGTGCAGGAGCCATGCTCTTGTGCATCTGAATGATGAAGCTGGGTCCTACACGCCAGTAAATGCACACAGCATCCAGTCAGGCATAGAAATAGTCCGACCGGCCGGGGTCAGGGCATGGGACACCTGGTATGTGCGGTGGGGACAACACAGGATGCAGGTGGGCTGTTGCCAGGGGGACAGGACCCGGCAGCTATTGTCACCATGCATGAATGCAAAACAAGATCTCCCCAAAATACAGCTCCTAATGTGATATGCCTTCTGACTTTTTAAAAAAATGTATTTCTACTTTGGAGAAATGTCTGTTTAGTTCTTTGGCCCATTTTTTGATTGGGTCGTTTATTTTTCTGGAATTCAGCTGCAGAAGTTGCTTGTATATTTTTGAGATTAATTGTTTGTCTGTTGCTTCATTTGCTATTATTTTCTCCCATTCTGAAGGCTGTCTTTTCACCTTGCTTATAGTTTCCTTTGTTGTGCAAAAGCTTTTAATTTTAATTAGGTCCCATTTGTTTATTTTTGCTTTTATTTCCAATATTCTGGGAGGTGGGACATGGAGGATCCTGCTGTGATTTATGTCGGAGAGTGTTTTGCCTGTGTTTTCCTCTAGGAGTTTTATAGTTTCTGGTCTTACGTTTAGATCTTTAATCCATTTTGAGTTTATTTTTGTGTACGGTGTTAGGAAGTGTTCTAGTTTCATTCTTTTACAAGTGGTTGACCAGTTTTCCCAGCACCACTTGTTAAAGAGATTGTCTTTTCTCCATTGTATATTCTTGCCTCCTTTGTCGAAGATAAGGTGTCCATAGGTGCGTGGATTTATCTCTGGGCTTTCTATTTTGTTCCATTGATCTATATTTCTATCTTTGTGCCAGTACCATACTGTCTTGATGACTGTGGCTTTGTAGTAGAGCCTGAAGTCAGGCAGGTTGATTCCTCCAGTTCCATTCTTCTTCCTCAAGATTGCTTTGGCTATTCGAGAAGACATACAGATGGCTAACAAACACATGAAAAGATGCATTTGCATCTTTAGAGAAATGCAAATCAAAACCACAATGAGGTATCATTTCACACCAGTCAGAATGGCTGCTATCCAAAAGTCTACAAGCAATAAATGCTGGAGAGGGTGTGGAGAAAAGGGAACCCTCTTACACTGTTGGTGGGAATGCAAACTAGTACAGCCACTATGGAGAACAGTGTGGAGATTCCTTAAAAAACTGGGAATAGAACTGCCATATGACCCAGCAATCCCACTGCTGGGCATATACACCGAGGAAACCAGAATTGAAAGAGACGCGTGTACCCCAATGTTCATCGCAGCACTGTTTACAATAGCCAGGACATGGAAGCAACCTAGATGTCCATCAGCAGACGAATGGATAAGGAAGCTGTGGTACATATACACAATGGAATATTACTCAGCCATTAAAAAAAATACATTTGAATCGGTTCTACTGAGATGGATGAAACTGGAGCCCATTATACAGAGTGAAGTAAGCCAGAAAGAAAAACAACAATACAGTATACTAATGCATATATATGGAATTTGAAAGATGGTAACGATAACCCTATATGCGAGACAGAATAAGAGACACAGATGCATGGAACAATTTTATGGACTCTGAGGGAGAAGGTGAGGGTGGGACGTTCTGGGAGAATAGCATTGAAACATGTATATTATCATATGTGAAACAGAACACCATTCCATGTTCGATGCATGAGACAAGGGCTCAGGGCCGGGGCAATGGGATGACCCAGAGGGATGGGATGGGGAGGGAGGTGGGTGGGGGGTCCAGGAAGGGGAACACATGTAAACCCATGGCTGATTCATGTCAATGTATGGCAAAAACTATTACAATATTGTAAAGTAATTAGCCCCCAACTAAAATAAATAAATTTATAAAAATAAATAAATAAATAAATAAAAATTAAAAAATGTATTTCTAATTGGAGAATAATTGCTTTACAGTGTTGTGTTGGTCTCTGCCATACATCAACATGAATCAGCCATAGGTATACGCAGGTCCTCTGCCTCTTGAACCTCCCTCCCACCTCCTACCCCAACCCACTCTTCTGGGTTGTCACAGAGGACCAGTTTGAGCTCCCTGCGTCATACAGCAAATTTCCACTGGCTGTCTATTTTAGCCTTCTGATTTTTAAATGTTGGCTCAACTTTATTTCCGAGCACTGTGTGGTCCAAATAAAATGGCCTGGGCGTGGCCGGTGGCCTGCTGGTTTGTAACATTTGTCCATTCATCCTGGTTTGCTTGGGACTCACCTGGCTTTAGTCCTGACAGTTCAGCATCCTTGAAAGCCTCTCAGTCCTAGGACAACTAGGATGGTAGGTCTTGGTGCAGCTCATTGGTTTAGGAGTATCAATTTTGGGGCAATTTTCCACAGTGTGATCCTAGCTCGGTCACTCGTTTGCTGTGTGATCTTGGTCACATCACTCGATCTCCATATGCCTCAGTTCCTTCATTAGTAAAATGAGGATAATAAGAGAACCTACCTCAGAGGCTAGCTGTGAGAATGAAATGAATTCATGTGCGCAAAGTGCTCAGAATAATAGCTGGCATTTGGCAAATGCTATGTGACTGTTAGCTATTATTATTTGATAATTGGGTGTTTAGTGTAAACCACCTAACTCCAGCAAGTTTAAAAGTATCCCAAAGCATGTGCTGTGATGTGATAAAAATGAGAG
The DNA here is from genome assembly GCF_054371585.1 of Giraffa tippelskirchi. NCBI lineage: Eukaryota > Metazoa > Chordata > Mammalia > Artiodactyla > Giraffidae > Giraffa > Giraffa tippelskirchi. The sequence continues at coordinate 62,584,483 of NC_137280.1, forward strand.
CTATGGAGGCAGAAGACCTGGCCTTGAGGCTCAGCTCTGCCCCTGTGAGCTGAGTGACCTTGGGCAGGTTGCTTGACTTCTCTGTGCCTTGTTGCCTCAGTTAAATTGGAATAATCACTGTTAAGGAACGCTGTGAGGAACAAATGAGGTGGTGATATGTGTGAATGTGAGATCCACCTGGCAGAGGTGTGTTCTTGTTAGAGGGGTTGTTGCTGCCTCTTCATGCCTCAGAAATGTTCAAAAGGAAAGATTCAGGGTGATTTTTAAGAAATGAATTCATTGGAAAAATATGTAAATGTTTCAAGAAATGTAATGAATCATTTAATACTACTTATGGCATCATCTCAAAAGGAAGTCAAACATATAACAGAGTGAGCTTCAGCTGTGTTTGTGGTAAGAAAGTGAGAGCCCTTATTATATTATAATATTATATACACAAGAATATAATATAATACTGTGCCATGCTGTGCGACATTGCTTCAGTTGTGCCCGACTTTGTGCAACCTTATGCACTATATCCCGCCAGGCTCCTCTGTCCATGGGATTCTCCAGGCAAGAATACTGGAGTGGGTTGCTGTGCCCTCCTCCAGGGGATCTTCCCAACCCAAGGACTGAACTCGCGTCTCTTACGTCTCCTGTATTGGCAGGTGGGTTCTTTACCATTATCACCACCTGGAAGCCCTTAATATATTATTATATAATATGTAAAATATAATATTCTTGTGTCTGTTATCCTTTACAAAAGGCAGCCCTCAATTTGATATACTTTCATTTTAAATAAAAAGCTCTTTTTGAGTAGTTGGTGGTAATTTTGCTGCAGGGTCTTGACTTCTATTTTTCATCTGGAAAATCACATACAGTCGAGTGTTTTGTTGAGGAGTTATGTGACTAAAATAACTCATATCAGTTATCTGTTGTTGAATGACAAACCATAAACCACCCTAAAACTTCGTGGCCTGAGATAACAGCTGTCTGTTTAGCTCGTGATCCTGCCAGGTGGTTCTCTGGTCTAGGTCGGGCTTGGCTGAGCCTGGACCACATGCACTGGCTCACGTGTCTGTGGTCGCTCCGGTCTCAGATGGCTTCACACGTGTCTGGCAGTTGGGCGGCTGTTGGCTGGTGGTGGGAGTGGACAGCCTGTCTCTCAATACACAGCCGACTAGCCTGGGCTCCTTCACATGATGTCAGGGCTCCTCGACCCCCAGTGGGCAAGTGCTTTTCAAGCCTTAATTTTGTCACATTTGCTACTTTTCCGCTGACCAAAACCAAGCCACAGGGCCAAGCCCGGAGGTGATGTTGGGAGAGTATTACCAAAGAGTACAGATTTAAGGGATGGGGCAATTACTGAAATCAGCCTATCACATAACTTCAAATTAAGAAAAGATCAAGTTATATAACCAGTGACTTGAAGACTGGAGACAAATTCTAAAACATTTCTTTGAATCGAATATGATGGTGTCATAACTAAATAATTAAATGTAATTAAAATGCTCACTTTTTCTTGTTTTACTACATTATTGCTGTTTATCGCTTTCTACCAGGCTCCTTGATTTTAAAAGGGTGAAGCTTTCATAATCCTGTCATTCCAGAGACAACCCACTCCAGCATTCTTGCCTGGAAAATCCCATGGACAAAGGAGACTGGCAGGCTGCAGCTCATGGCTTTGCAGAATTGGACATGACTGAGTGACTGAGCCTGCTATATATTCTTTCAGTTTTTTTTCCTTCTGTGTATATACAAGCAAATGCCACAAATACTGGTTTTTGTTGTTGTTGTTACAGGAATTAATTCATTCAATAGCTCTTCATTGGATGCCACATGTGTATCAAAGGGTACATATTAGTGAACGAAGCAGAGTTCTTACTGAAATAAGAAAATATCATAAAGATAAAGAGAATTTGTCTCTTTCGTCTTAGTGTGTCTTAAATATCTATTGATGGGAGTGTAACTATCACTTATTTAATGCTTAGGTTGTGGCAGGCACTGGGATAAGGACTTTGTATACATTATTTCATTCTAATACTCATTAGAATCCAATGAAGAATGTACTATCATTATTTTCATTTTATGGGGAGGAAATAAAGCAGAAAGAAGTTAAGGAATATGACACAGCTAGTAGGTGCTGGAGCCAGAATCTGAACCAGATCTAACATCTGGTTCCAAAGCCCAAACTTTATCCCATTGATATTTGCTTCCAATAGAACTACCTCTTCCTTGTAGGGGTTGTGTGTGTGTGTGCGCGCGCGCTCAGTCATGTCCAACTCTTTGCGATCCCATGGACTGTAGCCCGCTAGGCTCCTCTGTCCATGGAATTTTTCAGGCAAGAATACTGGAAAGGGTTGCCATTTCCTTCTCCAGGGGATCTTCCTGACCCAGGGATTGAACCCACGTCTCTTGTGTCTCCTGCATTGGCAGGAGGGTTCTTTACCAAATGAGCCCCCAGGGAAGCCATGGTCCCATAATGTTTTTCCCTCTTGTCAACATTTATTTCGCTGGCTCCCCAACTTGACAATGAGCTCCTAGAAGGCAGGATCTATATGTTACTTTCCTTTGTGGGTTTATGTAATCCCAGGATTAAGCACTTGTCTGGGGTACTATAAATCCTTATCAATGTTAATTAAATAAATTCATAAATCGACTTTGTATTCATGACAAGGGGCCTTCCTTGGTAAAAAATCTGCCTGCCAACTCAAGAGATGTGGGTTTGATCTCTGGGTCAGGGGATGCCCTGGAGAAGGAAATGGCAAAGCACTCCAGTATTTTTGTCTGGAAAATCCCATGGACGAAGGAGCTTGGCAGGCTACAGTCCATGATATTGCAAATAGTGTTGGACACAACTTAGAGACTAAACAACAAGGGGTAGCTAAACTTTTAGTTTCTTTGCTTTGGCTGGCATTAAATCATCTATGCTGGGTGTCAAATGCTTAGATTGGCTGTTGATGACATCTTGGGTATTTCTGGAAAATTATTAGCAGATCAAGATCATGGTAGTCATGGTGCCAAAGTGAGTGTGTCCAGTTGCAGATCTTCCTCTCTCTCTCTCACACATATACACCCTCTTGATTAAGAAGAAGTGGGGAAATGTATTTGTTATTACTCAATAAGTACAATTTGTTTGTTTGACAAAATCTTTCAAAACATGAAGTCCAAAGGGGAAAATTATGAAAGGGGCCCTTGGGAACAAAAAGTGTGGGAATTGCTGATGTAATCCAGTTGTCCGATGGAAAACTTGATTCTCAATAACTCCATCAATGATCAGTTTGCCTTATTCCAGTGATAGGGAACTCACTACTCCCTGAGGCCAGGCTGGGCAGATGCCTCACCTGGGTTCAAGGCCCTTGGTTTTATCCCTCCCCACTCCACACACACTATCTAGTTTTGGTGATGCCCAATTTTCTTCCCAGCTCTGTTGCTAAGGGCTGTGTGCTTTGGGAAACTTAGTTACAGGCTTTGATTCTCAAAATCGTCAACTTTATGAGGACAGAATTAAACAATGTTGGGCATGGAAGAGACTTCTGAAGTTCACCAACATCCGGTTCTCCTCTCCTCCCTGACCACATGAATAAGACACATTCTCCAGCCTCCTTTGCCTCTATGAGATGTCATGTAACTTACTTTGCCTAACGGAGTGTAGGTGGAAGTCATCTCTGACATTTCCAGGCTTGGTTGTTTACATTATACAATATCCAAGGCTTTTACCCTCTCTCATGACTGGATGATTCCAGGTTGACTTGGAAGCCACGTACCGGTAGAGACACAATATGAAACCAAACTGGATTTTTGAGTCACCCCTTTATAGCACAACCCAGTGACCAGAAACATCATCATTGGACTTTGTGAGATGAGAACTAAAACATTTAAGATGTTAAGACACTGAGATTTGGAAGTTGTTCATAATAGCTGTTAACATTAATTATACTGATGGGCCGAAATAACTCATTCTTTCTCTTGAATTCAGAACCAAAAGAGAGATGGAGATAAAAGTATTAACTTTTTAGCTGATAAAAGTTGGGTTGAAGGATGTGGAACAAGTGTGTGATTCCAGTGAAAGGGCTTTGTAATGCTCCTCCCTGGAGTCAGACAGACTTATCTGCCCCTTCAATGGAAACTCTGGACATCCCTAGGCTTCTCTCACATGGACATGATCCTACAGGCAGATGCTAAGGTGTATCTTAAAGAGAGAGAACCCAGACAAGCTTATCTGTTTCTGCTCTCAAACTCAGATCAACCAAGTGGCTCTACCTCTCAGGAGCAGTGGGCTTCATGGAGGAAATGAGATACAAAGTGTTACCCTGGATTGGCTCCCTCCACGTGGAAACTTGAAGCCAAGAAAGCAAGGTTCCCACCAAGGTTCTTTCAAGATATAAGTTCAGGGGTATCGGTAAAATGTAAGCTCCCTGAGGTCAGGAGACACATCTCCTCCTGTACCTCCCCCCATGGCACCTAACACAATGCTAAACACAGAAAGGGATGCTGAGCTGGGGCTTCTGATTGATGATAGTTCATGAGCACATATGACATTTCCCCCACTGGCTGACTCCAGAAGGAGAAGAAATTGCTGTGGTTTGACCCCTCACACTGCCAGTCCTTGCCTAACCCAACAATTTGAGTGTGAAAGGCCAAGCTGATGACCCAATGCTTCCTTGGGGAGATACCAGTGCTCTCCTTCTGCCCACCAAGCCCTTTGCTGGGCACCGCTTTTGACCCTGCTGAGTTCCTCCTGGACAACCCATTGCCCTGGGGGTCAGTGGTATGTCTGAATCTCATTATCGGTTGCAAGTTTCTGAAGTCAGGGACTGAATCTTACTCAAGGTGTCATTGAGAAGTAGGGAGTGTTTGAAAAAGGATAGGGGCTTATATTTCTCTCTAATAAAATATATCTGGGCTAAGAAGAAAGTTCTGGAAATGGTAATTGTGACATCATCGATGTTCCATCTTCAGATTTTTTTTTTTGCTTCTTTATTTGTTTTTGACCACACTGAGCAGCTTGCAAGATCTTTCCCTTGATGCTGGGAAAGACGGAAGGGAAAAGGAGAAGGACACAGCAGAGGATGAGGTAGTTGGATAGCATCACTGCCTCAATGGACACGAATTAGAGAAAACTCTGGGAGATGGTGGAGGACAGAGGAGTTGGCGTGCTGCAGTTCATGGGGTTGCAGAGAGTCAGATATAAATTAGCACACAAACAACACCAACAAAGTTCCCCAACCAGGGATCAAACCTGGGCACCCTGCAGTGTAAGCATGGAGTCCTAACCACTGGGTCACCAGGGAATTCCCACATCCTCAAGGCTGACTTACGGTTGTAAGATAAGTCATGGAACTCCCAGCCCTATGTTCATATTCCAGGTAGCAAGAAAGAGAAGGGACAAAGATATACTAGGTCCCCTAGATAAGTCCACTCATTCTTTTCAGGAGTCTTCTTGGAAGTACTACCCAACAAAGAAAGTCTATACCCAAATGGTCACATCTCTCTGAAGGGTACTTGGGAAATACAGCTTTTCAGCTTGCTCCATTGTTTCCTGGACAAAATTAGGATTGTGTTACTAAGGGATAACAGCAGGCAACTGAGAGTCTCTATCTCACCCACCTCTTCCCTGCAGCACTGACCACACAGCGGGTATGTATATGTGTCACTCATGCATTATTTCTATCAGAAACTATCCACTGAGTGTCTACTCAGGGCACTGCTAAGCTGCTGCTAAGTCACTTCAGTCGTGTCCAACTCTGTGCGACCCCATAGATGGCAGCCCACCAGGCTCCGCCATCCCTGGGATTCTCCAGGCAAGAACACTGGAGTGGGTTGCCATTTCCTTCTCCAATGCATGAAAGTGAAAAGTGAAAGTAAAGTCACTCAGTCGTGTCCGACTCTTAGCGACCCCATGGACTGCAGCCTACCAGGCTCCTCCATCCATGGGATTTTCCAGGCAAGAGTACTGGAGTGGGGTGCCATTGCCTTCTCCACTACTCAGGGCAAGGCATATGTCTATTCACTGAGGAAAAGAACCATACAAAATAAACAAATGAAAGTATAATATAATATTAGGTAATTATACTTGTGTGTATGTGCATGCGTGTTCAGTCACTCTGTTGTGTCTGACTCTTTGAGACCCCATGAACTGTAGCCCGCAAGACTCCTCTGTTCATGGAGTTTTCCAGACAAGACTACTGGAGTGGGTTGCCATTTCCTACTCTAGGCAATCTTCCCGACCCAGGGATTGAACACACGTCTCTTGTGTCTCCTGCATTGGCAGGTGGATCCTTTACCACTGAGCCACCTGGGAAGCTCATGCTAAGAAGCAAAATAAAGCAGGGAAAGTTGGGGGATGGGGGACAACATTAAATTGAGGGGTCAAGAGTGGCCTTTCATCTGAATGAAGCAAGGAAGTAAGGCATGCAGGGTTCTAGGGGGAGAATGGTCTCAGAAGAAGCCTGGTTGGGGAGCATGCTTGGCAAAGTCAAGAAAAGATGGCCAGTGTGAAGTAGTTAGGAGCCAGACCATGTCTGACTTTGATCGGGACTTTGAAATTTCCGCTTGGAGGGAGGGAAGTGATTGGAGACACTGAGCAGGGAATTGACATGTTCTGATTCAACTGCTTCCATATTCCTCTCATATCCTCTTTTGACCACATTATGACATTTATTAGTCCCTCTCATTCTATCCACCATGTTCTTTTTTTCTCTCAATAGTGCAGTGTGGATAATTTTTTAAGACTTCCTTTTTCTTTTACTAATTTTCCCTTTCCCACTAATTTTGAAACATTGTCTCAGCAATCCATTGGGTTTCTAATTTTATTACAATTGAAACATCTAATTTTATTGATTACACTTTCTCACTTCTTAAAGTTCTATTTGGCTCTTTTCCAAACATGTCTGATTGGTTTCTTATTCCTTTATCACTGTTTCAACTCTCTCTTTTATTTCACTATCTGCATGATTGTTTTATATGTTGTATCTATTAATTCCAACATCTGCAATTATGAGGCTGAGCCATCGTTTGTTGATTCTGCTGCCTCTCTCTTGTGAGGATTTGTTTATTTGTGTGTTTTCGATCCTTAATTATGAGCTTATGCTTCTTGTAACAATATCTGCGGCAATTCTTTGAGGCTTAGTTCTAAAGTATACACCTCCAGGGAACACTTGTGGTGTACTTCTGGTAGGTACCTGAATCTATTTAAGTTTTGTTGGGCCACATAAGAGATATGAATAACGGCCCCAAATTCTATGAATTTGGGCTTGTAGTTAGGAATTCTCAAGGAAATAGTTTTTCCTTTGTCTCTGCATTATTCAGCACCATAGCAAAATTCATGCTGTACATGAATTTTTATTCCTCATTCACCCATTGAGGTTGTCATTCTTGGGGATCTTGACTTTTTATCGGAATCTCCGGTCTGACCTCTCACCTTGCTAGGGCCACAGGTCTTGTCCTGCTTCCTGCCCATGCCCTTTCCTCCCACAATGCACAAGATCCATTGATACCTCATTTCTTTGCCTCTGGGGATCACTCTCACACCCTGGGCACATGTGAGCTCCACTGTTTGCCTACCCCTGCAGACTCAAGCTTTCTCATCGTTTCTGATCTTCAAGGGATTCCTCTTCTGTTTTACTAGCTTAGTCATTCATTAAGGAATAATTTTTTTTGAAGACCTTTATTCTGCTAAATTGGGTGGGTTTCTGCAGTATTTTAGGAGAATCACATGACTACATTTACATTTTAGAAGGACAGTCCAGCTGTCATGGGAAGAAGGGATTATAAGTAGAAAGATCTCACATTGGGAGACACTTCTGACCCTATTGCCACCATCTACGCACAAGATATGGTGGCTTAGACTAGGGAGATGGCAGAGCTGTGAAAAGAAGTTAATTTGAGGTCTATTTTAAAGTTGCTGACCACAGTACTTGATGATGGTTTGGATATGAGGTGTGAGAAAAACAGAGGAGTTGAAGGTGATTCTGAAGTTTTTGGCCTGAGTTCCTTTTTATAAAAAATATTTTAATTTATTTATTTGGCTGTGCTGAGTCTTAGTAGCAGCATGCAGGATATTCAATCTTGGTTGTGGCATAAAGGATCTTTCAGTTGCTGCATGAGGGATCTAGTTTCCGGACCTGGGATGGAACCCCGGTCCCCTGTATTGAGAGCACAGAGTCTTAGCCACTGGACCACCAGGGAAATCCCAGCCTGACTTTCTGAGTTAAGGGTACATCTCTGTGAATCAGAGAATGAATAAAGAAGTGACTTGACTGTGGATGCAGGTGGTTGAAACTCTTTTTCTCAGGTCTGATCTTCCCTGGGTAAGCTGAGCAATGAGCTTCTAGACCCACAGCGATGGGGATCAAATGTTGAAAGTGTTGAAAGGCTGCTGAGGCCTGAAAATCATTCTCCACTGTCCCACTTCAATTTGGTTGGTTCCCCTCTTGTTATCCAGGCTTAAATATAAACCACAAAATAGAAGTCCTGGGTAGGGTGGGGAACAAGTACCCAGTCACTTAAGTATGTGCACAGACTGCAACAGTTGTTCCCAGACCTTTGGATTAGGCTGACTTGCAAATTAAACCGAGTACCAGAGATGAATAAGTGATAAACAAAATGTGGTATATACATACAATGGAACATTACTCAGCCTTATAGAAGAAAGAAGTGCTTCAACATGAATGAACCTTGAGGGAATTATGCCAAGGGAAATAAATCAGATACAAAAGGACAGATATTATACGATTCCATTTATAGCAGGCACCTGAAGCAATCAAATTCATAATTACAGAAAGTAGAACTAAGGTTGCTAGGGGCTGAGGAACAGGGGTTGGGGGGGGATGGGGAATTGTCATTTCAGTTTGGGATGATGAAAAATTTCTGGAAATGGGTGGTAGTGTCGGAGAAGGCAATGGCAACCCACTCCAGTACTCTTGCCTGGAAAATCCCATGGACGGAGGAGCCTGGTAGGCTACAGTCCATGGGGTCGCCAAGAGTCGGACACGACTGAGCGACTTCACTTTCACTTTTCACTTTCATGCATTGGAGAAGGAAATGGCACCCCACTCCAGTGTTCTTGCCTGGAGAATCCCAGGGACGGTGGAGCCTGGGTGGCTGCCGTCTATGGGGTCGCACGGAGTCGGACACGACTAAAGCAACTTAGCAGCAGCAGCAGATGGTAACAGAGCAAGGAGAATCTGTTTAATACAACTGAATGGTACACTTAAAAATGATAAAAAATAATTAATCCAAGCAAACTAATGTGTCAAATTTTGTGTCCATTGAAGGCATTAAAAACAAACTACAATTTATTGTAACCATCATGTCATCCAAAGAAGAGATATTTTTAAACCTTAAGAAATTAAAAAAAAAAAAATGGTGTTCCCAAGACACAGGACAAGTGAAAGGGGGCAGTGCTTTATAAAAAAGTGGAATAATAAAATCTATTGTGCTGATTTCTTTTACATTCCTTGGTGTGTGGTCAGCATCCCCAAAGCTCTGGCGTGACTGGTGGCCCCTTGTTGGGGAGGATGAAGAAGACGCAAGGATCACACAGGTGGGCTGGATTTAAGCTTCTTCAAGCTCATTTGCTCAAGGGGATGGATGGATGGTTGGAAGATGGGCTGCAACACACGAGACCATGCCTCTGTACCTGTTGCTCAGAACTGCTCTGGTCTGTGTGCGAAATGGTGTGGTCACCTTGACTGTTGCCTCCTGTGTAGGAGTACCTGGCATGGGAGAATCTTTTCAGTGAGTCCATGTGACACTGTTTATAAAGGGCCTTCCTAGGATTTGGCAAGAAGAGAGTTCTTGATAAATGGCAGTCATTTTTATCCAGACCATCAGAAAAATCACTGGCTTCCCAGTCTTCAGATTTTGAATCGAATCTTTGTTTATTAGGGCTTTGACCTTCGGTGAGTTACTTAAATCCTCTGAGCCTCAGTTTTTTATCTGTAACATCAATGAAAGCTTCCTCATAGATTGTACGGAAGCAGAAATTAAATATAACAGTATTTCATAGTAAATGTAAAGTATCTCATTTGGTGCCAGGCACACAGTAGGTGCTCAAAATATAGCCATCTTATGGTCTTTCCTTCCTTCCTTCTTCCATCTTTCTTATTCCCCGCTCTCCTGCCTTTCTGCCTTCTGTAGATGGAGGGCATAGCTAGCCTCTGGAAGCCAATCCCATAGGTTCCTTCCTAGGCCCAGCTGGGGCAACCTTCTAGAACCTTCTAGATTGGCAAGGAGAGATTCATCCTTGTCAATGTGTCTAGCCTTCCTGTGCAGAAAGTCTTGTCTGAGTACTCTGTTAGTCCATTTGGGCTGCTGTAACAAAGCACCACAGGTTGGGTAGCTAATAAATAAATAGCAAGTTATTTCTCACAGTCTGGAGGCTGGAAACTTCAAGATCATTGTGCTGGTATATTTGGTGCTATGACTGTTGAGGGCTCACTTCCTATTTCAAGTATGGTGCCTTCTCTCTGTGTCCTCAAAGGTGGAAGAGACAAGGGATCTCCCTGGAGCCTCTTTTATAAAAGGACTAATGCCATTCATGAGGGCTCCACCCTTATGACCTAAGCACCTCCTAATGTTGTTGTTCAGTTGCTCAGTCATGCCCAACTCTTTCTAACCCCATGGACTTCAGCATGCCAGAATCCCCTGTCCTTCACCATCTCTCAGACTTTGCTCAGATTCATGTCCATTGAGTTGGTGATGTCATCCAACCATCTCATCCTCTGCTACCCCCTTCTCCTCCTGCCCTCAATCGTTCCCAGTATCAGGGTCTTCTCCAATGAGTCAGCCCTTTGTATCAAATGGCCAAAATGTTGGAGCTTCATATTCCAATGAATATTTAGGGTTGATTTCCTTTTGGATTGACTGGTTTAATCTCCTTGCTGTCCGAGGGACTCTCAAGAGTTTTCTCCTAATGGCTTATCTCAGCATATGAGTTTGGTAAGGAGACACAAGCATTCGGTCCATAGCAAGTACATTCTGCACTCAAACTATGGGTGTCCCTGCTAAGAAGTTAAGTGAAAATATGGAGAAAGTGAGGGATGGCCACCCAGACAGAGAAAGCACAGACTTCTTCTATGCTCGGGGGGTTTGCAGCTTCTCTGGGTCCAAACACCAGCTCATGCTTGAAACAGTCCAAGAACATTCTCAACTGGAGTTCTCAAGGAGGATAAATGCTCTCTTCATCCCTAATTTTATCCATCATATTCTATGGACTTCTAAATACAACTATTCGGTTTGGCACCCAATTGAGGACAAGATCATTGGTTCTTGGAACATAAGTTGAGGAGTCTCTTAGGGCTCTTAGCTACTTTAAGCTACTCTTTGGACCTCTGTAAATGTCTTTTGGTTGGTTCATGAAGAGGCTGCCTCTAAATTCATGGCTTGAGAAGAGATGTTGAATTAGGCGTTGGTTGAAGTCAGAAAAAGATTTCTGCAGGAGAGACACTTTTGAACTGGTGTTTGAAGGGAAGGCAGATTGGGGTCCATGGAGAGGGTGGGAACAGAACTCTGCTGGAATCCCCCTACATCCGCCTCACCCTCCCTGGCCAGCTCTGGCATTCCCCCTGGTACCCAGGAAACACTCCACAAACACTACTTGAATAGAAGTCATTCTATGAGGCCTGGTTCAGCGTCTGCTTCTTCTGAATCCTCCTGGGATCATCCAGACAGAACAAGTCACCCCTCCCTCTGGGTTCCTGGAATCCAGAATCTGTGCACATTGCGGCACAATTAGACTCTAATTTTCCTCGAGGGCAGAGGCTATGTCCTTGCACCTCTGGCCCCAGCTCCTGATATTTGCTGGGTGACTGAGAACCACAGGTCAGCCTGTCCTGCACTGTGAATGGTCAGTGTGGTCTTGAGGAATTAGGGGTTAACTGAATACCAGGGACCACTGAATATCAGGCTCCAGGGCTACGTTCTGTTTTGCAGTAACACCATTCCACATTTCCCAGAGATTGTTCTCGTAATACACGGGCAGCGTGCCCAAGCCAGGCTCTGACTAGTTCCTAAAACAAGTTAAATCTTTCCTTTTGGGACAATTCCATCAGCAGGGCCGATGAGCATGCTTCTTTGGCAACCGTGGCTTTCTCAGTCCTGATTGTTGGGTCATTTCCCACTGATTTCCTCACGGCCCCTTGCAGCATCCCTGTTATCCTTGGCTGGGCTTCTGGCTGGTGAGGAGATGAGCTAGGTCTTCCCAGATCTTGGGGTGGAAGAGATCTCCCTCCACACCCCCACCCACAGCCGCCTGTGCACGGCTGTGATGGAAACTGGCTCCTCATGCAACAGATCTCAGTGGAGATTGGAAAGTGCTTGTCGGAGAACGGAGTTGTGTCATTGTTGGTACGTGGATGGAAGCCAGGCTGCAAATGAGACGACAGTCTTCCCAGAGCCCTTGCTTTCCACCCTGATAGAAGGACAAGGCCAGCTTCAGAGAGCCTGTGCTTTATATACCTGGGCTTGACTAAGTTTCATCAGATGAGGGTTGTGGAGGTATACCCTAGGATGGCCAGATGATGGAGGGTGGAAGTCTCTGTGGGGAATTCACAGTTTTAGGCAGTCCCAGTCTGCAGGATGGTGCATTTTAACCCTTCAAGTCCTTCCCAAAATGCCTGGGGCAGGAGCATGATTTCTGACACATACATTTGTAAATTAGCCTAAATCTGAGTCATCTCAACCATCTCCACCCTGCACATGAATTGTGGGGAGCCTGAGATCTGAATCTCAGGAGTCCTTTCTGCTGAATTTCGTTGACTTGGGGATGCCCAAAGGGTCTCCCTGTGATAAATATGTCTGGAAGGGAGTACACAAATGATTTAAATTTCTCACTGAAAATGTAAGCACAAATTTAGTTGAGCAGCAGAATAGAGGGGCGTAACAAGAGCACTGGATCAGGGGTCAGTTTGCCCCAGTTCTGTTCACTTGGGCTAATTATGTATTTTCTTTTGTTTTTTTCTAAAATTCATTTCACATGACTAATAGAGTATTTAAATGTGTCATGAATTATTGTTTGTGCTTTACAAATATTAGCTCACTTAATCTTTTTTAAAAATTTATGTTTAATAGGAAGATAATAGCTTTACTCATTTAATCTTGGTAATAATCCATGATGTAGGTATAATTGTTAAACTCATTTTATAGATGAGACAAGTGAAGAACAGAAATGCCAAGTAACTTGCCCAAAGTCACACAGCTAATAAGCAGTGGAGGAAGCCTGAGCTCTCCTGGATCTCAGAATCCTCATCTGGAATATGGGGATAAAGCCTGTTACCCTTCCCATCTCAGCATTTAGTTCCTTTGTGCTTCCACAGAACTTCACTTGTACCCCCTGTGATTACTGGAATGAAATCTCCTTAAAATATAAGGTGGATGAGGGTTTGACTCTGCACTTTGTTCACTGATCACTGGTACAAATGAGGAGGAGTCCCTGACGTGTTTAGGCACTCAGTGTGTTAGTTGCTCAGTTATGTCTGACTCTTTTCAACTCCATGGACTGTAGCCGGCCAAGCTCCTCTGGTCATGGAATTCTCCAGGCAAGAATACTGGAGTGGGTTGCCATTTCCTCCTCCAGAGGATCTTCCCCACCCAGGGATCAAACCCGAGGCTCCTGCATTGCTGGCAGATTCTTTACTGTCTGAGCCACCAGGGAGGTACTCAGTAGATTTTGATAAACGAACGCATTAACCTCATCACTCTGCTGTGATGAGAGGGATTCGGCACTTCCCCAAACATGGTTTTATGAAGGGTGGACTGTGTCTTATTTATCTGTGGATCTCTAGACCCCAGCCTATTCTTGGCACAGGCAGATGCTCACACAGAATAAATGAAGCCACATCACTGCCCTTTGCCTTAGGTTGGAAGTCACCCATTAGTCATGAAGGAATGAGCTCACTTAAATGCCATAAGCCAATGAACATTAACACCTGTGAGCTATGGAGTAATCTTTTGTGGTGAAAAAAGATAAGGTGGAGGAAATGGGGTTCTTTCAATTGCTGTATAATAAATCACTCCAAAGTATAGAAGCTCAAAACAACAGTGATTTATTATTTCTCCTGATAGTTGGGTATTTTGTTTTTTTTGCTCTAAGTGGTGCAGCCAAGGTTAGTCAAGTAACGCCACTCAGCTGGGGGTTTTCCCTGGGCTGGAACATCCAAGGTGGCCCCTCGTCCTCTGGCTTGCTCTCCTCTACGTGGTTTCTCATCATTCATGGTCTAGCTTGAGCTTCTCTGCAGCCTAGCAGCTGACTTCTAAGAAGTGGGAGATGCAACTCTCCAAACTCTGATGACCAGGCTCAGAAGTCCCAGGATGTCTTCTCTATCACATTCAGCTGAGCAAAGTAAATCACAATGCCAGACCAGATTCAAGGGGAAGAAAACAGCCTCCACCTCTTGCTGTATGTACAGACAAGGGAGAAACTACTGGTGGCCATACTGGAGACACACCACAGGGCTGAACCAGGAGTGGGGACAGGAACCCTGAATTACCCTCATGCAAATGAGCAGCTGCTCAGGGTTAGAGTGTGATTTGCCTGCCCGAAAAGGTGATACTCTGGGATGTTCAAACTTCCCACCCTGTTCTAGGAGGTCTGCGCTGACCAGGCTCTTGAAAAATAGCAAAGTTTTTCTTCTTCTTTTCTGGGAGGCAGGGAGAGAAGTGACATGTGCATTGCACACCACAAGTCAGTGGCAGGATGAGGGCTGCTATTGCCAAGCAGTTCAGAGGGTGTCATTGGGTTCAAGTGTTGGTTTTGCCACCAAGATTACTGGACAAGTCATATAATCTTGATGGACCTCTATCTCCTTATTTATTTGATGTGGGTAATAATGCCTTCTTTATAGGGCTGAGTGGATAATGGTGAAGAATATGAGTTCTGGAGCTGGACTTGTAAGTTCAAAAGCCTGTTCTTCCATTTACCACCCATACTGTTGTTTAGTCGATAAGTCGACTTTTGCGACCCCATGGACTGTAGCCCACCAGGCTCTTCTGTCCATGGGATTTCCCAGGCATGAATACTGGAGTGGGTTGTCATTTCCCTCTCCAGGGAATCTTCCCACCTCAGGGATCAAACCCATGTCTCCTGAATTGGCAGACAGATTCTTTACCCCTGAGCCACCAGGGAAGCCCACCACCCGTATTACGTTGGGGTAGACACTTACTTGCTCTATGTCTCGGTTTTCTCTTCTCTAAAGTGGGGATAATAATAATACTTGTTGTATAGAGCTGTAAGGATCCAATGAGTTTAAACAAATGGAAGCATCTAGAACAATGTCTGGTCCATGCTTCACAATCAATGGATACTCTCTATAATTATTAGAATGTTTCTAGGAAAATTAAAAGGAGGTAATGCTTACAGAAGCCTAGTGTATGCATTGACCATAGTAGGTCTAGCTATTAACGGTGGGAACATGAGCTCCTTTGTCCATTTCCTTTCTTACCACCCTCATGCTCAGGTAACTGGAGCAAGTAATCCCAATCTCTCTCTTTGATCATGCTTCTATAAGCAACAAGCGTCTTGTCTCATTTGTTAGTTTGCCATTCATTGTACTGCTGTTTTTGCAGGCAGGGAGACTGGGCCTTTCAAACAGAAATAGGCTTTATCTCCTCCCCTCCCTGCACGTGCTCACTTTCTGCTTCCCCATAAGAAGTCCACTCCAGAGGAGTCCTCCCACTGGAGGAGACATACCCCTCTCTTGCTCTCTGTCCCAGCCTCACCTCTGACTGGGGGGAGAGGTTCCAGTGACGCCTGGGATTCAGTCTCTGTTTTGAGCATTACAGGTTCATCATGATGACCTGACACATCCCACCTGTATAATGGGAAGGTGTTCCCTGCAGTGCTTGTAGGTCAGGTGAGAGGGATTTGTGAAGGTTGGAAAGTAGCATCAGTCTTGGTTTAGCATTCCTGCTGTCTTCTTATACCCTGGGAAATAGCTGAGTATGAGGAAGTGAATTAGGAGAATCATACTTCGAGAGCTCTCATGGGACCCCTGTTTGTGGGTTGGGGACTTGGTTTCAACATTTGTATGTATCCAAGAAATTATGTAGGCATGAGTTTCAACAGTGATGCTACGTGGTGGTAAGAATTCTTGGAAGAGAGGTTCTGTGGCAGTTGTGAATTGAACAGACTTCAGCTCCTTTGTGACTGGTGAAGTCTAGGGCTCAGTTTTTTTTTTATTTTTTTAATTAAAATTATTTTTCCTAAATTTTGGCTGTGCTGGGTCTTTGCTGTGATGCACAGGCTTAGTAGTTGTGGCGAGTGGGCTTAGTTGCCCCGAGGCATGTGGGATGTTAGTTCCCTGACCAGGGATTGAACCTGCATCCCCTGACTTGGTGGGTGGATTCTTTTTTTTATTTTTAAGGATTCATTAAGAGCTGAATTTATTGGACTTCAGTTTACAGTTCTGCTTCTCTCCTAGATTTGAAACTAATGCAATAAAATGTACAGATATATAGCGTTAAAGGTCTCTTTCATGTTAGGTTAGCCACAAGTCTTTTAAAATTCATTAACTTACTTTTTACCATTTAAAACAACAGAGCCAACTTTACCAAAGTAAAAGCCGCTTAGTAGCAACACAGCTAGTCTTTCCATCAACTAACTGCTCGCTGTTGACAGGGGCACAGTCTAGCCACTGTATCCACAGCACATCCATCAGGTACAGATATTTTTAAGTAAAGGTAGACATTTGGTCTAGTAAACATCAACAGGTCTAAACACCTGTAACAAGCACATTTCATTTTAGGACAAGACGTTTCTTCTTTTTTTGTTGGTTTTTTTTTTTACATATACAAAATCCCACAAATTTAATGTGTGTTAATATCCATGCAGTAAACAAATGTTTTTACAAATAGGTTTTTTTAAATGATAAAAATATGACACTGGACCCCTAATTCCATACAAACATTAGTTCATGATTTCTCATCCACTTTGACTAAATATGGGATTACTGAAAATGTGCTGTAGAAAGGCCACTCTCCTGTACAGTTGTGCAAAGTCTGCAAAACGATAGTGATTCAATGGTGGTTTCAGAAGCAAAGAAAAAGATTCTCACTGTGGAGTTTTTACTTACTTCTCTACAGCAAAAATAGTCACTGGCAGATATCTGAACTCTTAGAGATGAAAGTACATTCAGTGAGCTGTACAGGCAATAGTATAAAGCTGATTAGAAGTAGATTTTAGGATACAGAATAGTAAAGGAGGGTCTCCTCCTCCTCCTAAAGAAAAAACCGAAACCAAAACCTGGCAAACTGTGACTTGTACATTCTGCAGCCAGACACTAAAAAGCAGCACAGTCATTTTCATGCTGTGATCACTTTTCAAAAATTAGATCCTTTTGAATGGAAATATATGAAGAGGATTTTTTCATAGCCTTCTTCCACTCTATAGAACAAATCATGAAACCTCTAAAAATTGTTTCTTTCATATAATTCAACGTATGAAAGACCATCATCCTCTTGCTCCTCAGGAGAGAGGTACATTTTTCTTTTTTAATGCTGTTTTCTATATTAGAACACACATCAGCCTGTAACCAAACTATTTTACTTCCCTGCCTGAAGTATAATTACATAAGTTTCAACGAACAATGGGATACATGTGTCTTTTTCAGTTTTGGTTTTCTCAGGGTACATGCTTAGGAGGGTGATTGCTGGGTCATATGGTGGTTTTATTCCTAGTTTTTTAAGGAATCTCCATACCGTCTTCCATAGTGGCTGTATCAATTTATATTCCCAACAAGTGTGCAAGAGTGTTCCCTTTTCTCCACACCCTCTCCAGCATTTATTGTTTGTAGACTTTTTGATGATGGCCATTATGACCGATGTGAGATGATGTCTCATTGTAGTTTTGATTTGCATTTCTCCAATAATGAGTGATGTTGAGCATCTTTTCATGTGTTTGTTAGCCATCTGCATATCATCTTTGGAGAAATGTCTCTTTAGGTCTTTTTCCCACTTTTTGATTGGGTTGTTTGTTTTTCTGGCATTGAGCTGTATGAGCTGCTTGTGTATTTTGGAAATTAATTCTTTGTCAATTGTTTCATTTGTTATTATTTTCTCCCATTCTGAGGGTTGTCTTTTCACCTTGCTTTTAGTTTCCTTTGCTGTACAAAAGCTTTTAAGTTTAATCAGGTCCCATTTGTTTACTTTTGTTTTTATTTCCATTTACTCTAGGAGGTGGGTCATAGGGATCTTGTTTTGATTTATGTCATCAAGTGTTCTGCTTATGTTTTCCCCTAAGAGTTTTATAGTTTCTGGTCATACATTTAGGTCTTTCATTTATTTTGAGTTTATCTTTGTGTATGGTGTTAGGAAGTGTTCTAATTTCATTCTTTTACATGTAGCTCTCCAGTTTTCCCAGCACCATTTATTGAAGAGGCTGTCTTTGCCCCATTGTATATTTTTGCCTCCTTTGTCAAAAATAAGGTACCCATAGGTTTAGTTCTGGGCTTTCTATCTTGTTTCATTGGTCTATGTTTCTGTTTTTGTGCCAGTACCATACTGTCTTGATGACTGTAGCTTTGTAGTATAATCTGAAGTCAGGAAGGTTGATTCCTCCTCCATTTCCATTCTTCTTTCTCAAGACTGCTGTGGCTATTCAGGGTCTTTTGTGTTTCCATATGAACTGTGAAATTTTTGGTTCTAGTTCTGTGGAAAATGTCATTGGTAATTTGATAGGGATCACATTGAATCTGTAGACTGCATTTGGTAGTATAGTCATTTTCACAGTATTGATTCTTCTTACCAGAAGGTGGATTCTTAACCAGTGGATCACCAGGGAAGTCCCATAAGACTCAGTTTTTTTTTTTTCTTGGTTTGTCCTCAGGGCTTTGGGATGATTTGTTGGGAAGGAAGAAAACCTCCAGAGGGAGATGCTGGACTTTCTGCTTTTAATAGAGTTATGTGCTTAAGAGATTAATTTGATAAATCAGTGGAGTGTGACCATATTTGTGTTCTGAATTTATGGAGCAGTTCATCCCAGTTATACTAATTATCCCGGAGGGGATTGTGACATGCTAAGAGAGATTTGGTCTTAATTAACTTTTGCTTTTAGGATTATAGAATGAATAGTTCTTTGAAGGCAGGGGATAGTGTGTTTCCTGGGAATGGAGGCAGTGGAGGAAAAAGTATGCTTGGGATCTAGTCAGAAGGCTCGTTAGTCCAGGTCACAGAGTCTGTCAGAGGCAGTGGTGCGAGAAGTTGTAAGTAAGGTTACCTCTGGGCCGTGGAAGGCCTTGGGTGTCTTACTAAAGGATCCAGAGTAGCTCCTGGTATTTGGGAGGAGTGAGGCTTCCTGGCCGTGACTGTGAAGGGCTTGGGGCTGAAGGAGCCCTGCATCCTGAGGGCTGACATGTCTTCAAGATGGCCACCCTAGGCCTCCCACTCCGTCAGCTCTCAAGCTCCTTATCCACCGTCTGTTCTCAAAAAACAGCCAACGCGGCAGCTCCGGGTGGCCAGGATTACGACACCAAATGTGTTTGTTCCCTGTGTTTGTGAAATACCTCAGAGGCACCGTTCCAGTCCCACCTGACTAGTTTTCTGATTGCCACATGGCTCTGGCGCTATCTGCCAATACTCAACCAGGGCTGACTAGTCAGAGATTTTGAGATGTTTGTGGGCTCAGAACTTGAGACCTCAGTTCTGTCTGCCCTCCTGAGTGAGGAAATTTTAGCTTCTTGAAAGCTTCTGAATAGCGTTGTTTGGCTTGGAGGCAGCGCTGGCCCCCTGGAGTGAGGTGTGTGACCTTGGGCCATTCACTTGACCTCTCTGAGCTTCCATCACTTCAACGGTATGCAAAGGATATTAATTCCTATCATGCAGGATTGTGACCCCTAAAGCATACCTCCAGATGAAAGGTCAGAGTACCTGCTCACTCATCAGGCATCCTGCACCCACAAGTCACAGCAAGCAAGGTTGACCTCAAATTTCTAAGTCGTTAAAATTCAATCTTGCATTTAATTCTTGCAAATGAATTACTGTAGATCTTTGACTGTGAGCAGAAAGAAGAGGCCTGGCTAATATCTAACTTAATGGGAACTCAGAATGCCCTGGAAATTGTCTCAAGAATTTGATCAATGATACTTACTCAGCCTGAGGAAGGGGGCTGTAGGGGGCATATGACCTAATGCATCATTTCGTCCATCAACCTCCTCCTACCAAGGGGAAAAGAACTGAATTGGGGAGGGGAAAGGCTAAGAATTACTGGGTTTCTGTTGCGTGCCAAATACTGTGATAGTAAGAAAG
This sequence comes from Giraffa tippelskirchi, assembly GCF_054371585.1. NCBI lineage: Eukaryota > Metazoa > Chordata > Mammalia > Artiodactyla > Giraffidae > Giraffa > Giraffa tippelskirchi. The sequence continues at coordinate 62,604,703 of NC_137280.1, forward strand.
CAGTTTTGCATATGTTTTCTCATTTTCTCCACTCTTCAACCCTAAGAAGGAGGCAGCATTGTCCCCAAGGAGCAATTAGTCATAGTCATTTAATAAATATTTATTGAGCAGTTATTAGGTACTGGCCATTGCTCTAGGAGCTAGAATATGTGACAAAACTGAGGTTCAGAGTGGTGACATGATTTGCAGTTACACAGCTCATATGTGTTTGATCAGGATAATATTTCATCTTTTTTTGAGACAGTTGTTTTCATTCCAGGATGCTCCACAGATAAAAACACACAAACACGTGCACACATGTACACAATCGAATGTGTACCCATGTGCTCACAGCTGCATACACACAAACATACACACTTACACCATGCAATATATATGTACTCACACTGCACTCATGCTCACCTACAAACATACACACACACACATGCAGACAAGTATACCCACAGGTGCACACACACACATACATACCATTCACAGATACATATACACACACATTTATATACACATATATACATATATACTTGCACATATACTCGTACACACCATTCTATCCATTGGGAATGATTCTTTTTTTAAACTGCTGGAATCCATGACTATTTCAGATTGGTAATACTGCCACTGCCCTAGTCCCCTTGAAGCCTCCTTTTCATCCCATCCTTGGTCTCTCTGCCACCATTTGCATGCTCAAGTTCAAGTGGAGATCTTGCAGTTGAGTGTCCCCACCCCAGCACCCACCTCTCCTGCTCTCTCATGCATGTGCCAAGCCCACAAAGGCCTCTTCCAAGTGTTTCATCACGCCTCGGGGTGGGGATGTGTCCATTTTTGTTTCAACATTTTGCTTCCACCTGGCATTTTCTTTGCCAGCGAAGAGGTGAAGTAACTCATTCTGATGCTGGTGGCAGTGAAGGAGGGGAGCTGTGCTCTGGTCTGTAGTGTTGGTGGGGCCACAGCAAGTCTGGCCCATGGTCCTTAGTGATTGCCCCTGGAAGCAGGCTGGGGTGCTGGGTTTTAGTTCAGCTCATCGGAGGAGGCAATTCAAACTCTTCAGAATATTTCATCATTCAGGCAACTCAAGGTGGGAGTGGTGGAATTTGAGAAACTTTGGCAATTCCTGTATCTCAGGCCTTGAATTGTGCCAAGAGGGTCACCTGACACAGCTCACCTATTTTCCTCTGCTGTCAGGGGTCTCTCTCTCTCTCCATATATCTAAAGCACCTTTGATTCTCCCATGAAAAGATCTTGAAAGTGTGCCTAGGGACTCCGAGTACTCATGGAAACCTCTGGACTCGGGGTCTACCATTTACCCTTTCTCTGGCCATTTGGCCGTGTTGCCCAATTGGATGCGTGTGCTAGAGGCAGGCTGTTGAGTTCAAACACTCATAAAAAAACAATTCCTGGGCATATTCTCTAGACAACGAGGAATGGTTTTAGCCATGTGCATTGTATCTGGGACAAGCTCACTGGAGCTTGCATGCACGTAGGCACACCCCCACATCCCCTGGAGAAGATAAAATAGTAATATGGGAACAGGAGAGTCAGCGGGGATGGTGCTGTGCAAGAGAACACCGCCCAGTGAGAAAGGGAACCAAACAGCCAGGTGCCTCACGGGCGTGGGGCCAGACTTTGGGATTGTTCAATGATAAAGACATGGAGTTCTGGAGGTGGGGTTCTCTTGCACTTTAGCTGATAGTCTTATATGGTGATGACTTATGATTAGGCCGTGTGTTGTAACCAGACCATAAACCTCAGCACCCAGGGATCGGAGTTGAAGCACACAGTTCCCCTCTCCTGTCCCACTGAACTCAGACCCCTGTGGGAAGAGAGTGCTCAACCAGTGTAGGGAAAGAAAGGAGGCTGGGCTGCATTTGTATGAAGCTGTGTCAGTTCACCACCCTTTACAGTGAGTCAACCCTTTTGGTGGCTGAGCTTGCTTCCGGGCAAGAGGACCCCTCACCTCTCTCATCTGGTGCCCGTCTTGTGTAGCTCGGTGTCCAGCCTTGGCGAGAGTTCCCTAGTGTTACAGATGCCCCCAGGGAGGCCTTCGAGGAGCACGTGGGACCCAGGGGGCTGGTAGGTCAGAAGAGAGGAGACTGGTCCTGACCAGGGGAAAGGCAGCAGCCGGGCGGCAGCATGGGGGCTCACATGCACTCATTTGCTCCTTCTTTCTCTGGTTGACTCGCTCATTCACCTGAGAAACACTTCACAGAGCCCTGCTCTGGGCCAGGTACTGCTCCATCCTTGGGGAGCTGAGCGGGGAATGCATCCAGTTCACAAAGTTGTGTGGGAGCCAGGGGATGAGCAAATGCAACAGGTGAGGAAAGCGTTATCTGGGGGAGGATGCAGGGTCACAGGCGTGCTGGACAGTCAGGGGGCAGAGGGTAGGGGGCAGGAAGGAAGTTGGCGAAGGCAGAACCTGGAAGGATGAGGGAGTCAGCCTGGGAAATGGGAGGAACGGCAAGCCTGACATTTCCAGGGACGGAAAGAGGCCAGCTCCTGCAAGACACCCGAAGCCCTGCGTGGCCAGAATGGAGGAAGTCCTGGGTGGGGATGGGGGGAAGTGAAGGAACGAGACAGCAGTGGGAAGGTGAGGAGTAGGGGGTGGGAACAGCCAGGAAGAGGCCACGCAGAACTTTCTGGGCTGTGATGAGAATCTTGGACTTCTTCTAAAGCATATAAGCAAGAGATGCTACTGACTTGAACTAGAGTGTGGGTGGTTGAGAGAAGAGACAGGGCAGCTGCTGAGTGGTTTAGGAGGCTCCTCCTCCCCAGAAGATTTTCTGTAGGGTAACTTCCAGCTCAGCCCTTTTATGGTCCCTGGTGTTTGCAGAGGAGGTCAAGACCCTCCTGGAAGCCCCCCTCCTGCAGGCCCCCACTCACCACCTGCCCCCTCCTTCCCCCAACAGTGGCCCCTGCCCTCATCCTGCTCCTACCAGATGCCCCATCCCTTTACCCCAAGGAGCGTGCAGTTCCCCTTCCCTCTGCCTAAAACCCCTCACCCTCATCCCTCCACCAAACCCCCATTTTCCCAATAAGAGCTGGAGTCCCTCTGAGCCTGCTTCTCCTCTTACTAACGGGACAGCGCTCTAACCTCAGAGTCTTCAGGACAGAAAGAAGATGGTAATCACATCTCTGAGGGCTAACAGGAGGGTTTCCCGAGTGACAGCTAAGAGTACCTCATCCTGCCTGGCTCACCTGTGGTCCATAAACTCTGCCTGTGGTTATCGTCAGGGCCTAAGAGGCCCTTCCCAGTCCTGCCTTCAGCCTTCTTTCCATCCCTCCTCCCACCTCACCTCACCTCCCCAGCCACACAAACTCCTCCCCAGCCCCGGGCACACCGATTTCTTGCTCCCGCTGTTGCCTCTGCCCGCAGCGCCCTTCCTTCCTTCCTTAAACACCCCGGACGCCCAACCTGTGTTTGTTTTCTCTGGGGAGTCATCCTCAGGTATGGACAAGCTTCTGCCAGCCCCACTCAGAGGCTGATTTAATTCTTTCTTCTGTCTTGTCTCCCCGGCACTCGAGGGCATTGCTTTGTTACAGTTGCGGCGACAGATTTCCGTGGTTGTTTAGGGGTCAGTCTTCCCTCCCCGGTGTGTCCCCTGTGGGTGAGGGCGAACGTATCCACCTCGGTGCCTGGCACGGGGCCTGGTACAGGGTACAGTGAGTGGAGCTATGGGCAGATGAGTGAAACATCCTGGTGCACTCGTTTGCTTGGAGGACAGGACTGTCTCCTATCCTCTAGCCTTTGTTTCTCCAATGCCTGGCACCCAGTAGAACTTGACTAAATTCCCCTCGCCCTTAGCTGAAGGATAGACAGGACAGGAGTGGGCAGACCGTGAGGTGGGAAAGGCATGGAGCGCCAAGGGTGGACAATTTGGACAGTGGAGTTGGGAGCCAAGGGATGATTGCAAACCTCTATGGGGAGGCCCCAGGGCTGGGGAGCTGGAGGTCCTGGGGGGCTCAGCCTCCTCTTCCTAGCCATGAGAAGGGAAGGAGACCCCAGTCAGCCTGGATAGGAGTATGAGCACATCAGAATGACTCTTGGGATGCTTCAAGGGTTTATCTGTTAACAATAAAAATGAAATTATATTAAAACTCCAACCATGTGTGGGTTGCAGGACAAGTTAATGATTCCTCATGTAGGTAGATGGGTGCCCCTTTAATTGAGGCAAGTAATGACTGAGATAATAATACCTTGGCTCTGTGGATGGTTTCTTTGGAGGAGCTCAAAGCTCTTTCCCTTCCTATCTCATCTCTCTCCCTGACTTCCCAGGGAAGTGGGTCGTCTTATCTCCCTTTCTCTGGTGTCTGGGTGCCGTGATTCACTCTGTGGGTCTGGAGCTCACCTCCTACTCCCCTGGCTTGGGCAGGGCCTGCAGGCCTCTCCTCTCCCTAGCTTTGGCCTGGAGCACCCCATTTCCTGGAAGACTAAGAAGGCCTGGCTCACTGTTAAGGGTGCTCTGAACAGCAGGCCCAGGGGGAGCTGAAGCACAAGAGGAAGCAAAAGGAGGAGCGGCAGGTGAGGAAGGGGAGGGAGAGGAGAGAGAGGGCCTGCAGAGAAAATGCAAGGTGCTCAGAGGCCAGTGCTAGACTCTCAAGTGTGTGAGAGCTTGGGCTGTGTCCTATTTATCTTTCTATCTCCTGAACCAAACATGGTACTTGGCATGTTGCATGATGGATGGAAATAACCAAGGAAACAACCAGTTCAAATGCCACCTCTTCCAGGCAGTTTTCCTTGGTTCCTCCCCAGTGTCACCACTAGCTTTTCACAGCCCTTGGAGCCTCTGTTTATCCTTCTTCTCAGCAGCTTTGTGTTAGAGATAACTGTAGATGTGCCAGCCACCCCCATTCAGGTGTCAACTCCTAGACCAGGTGTGAGTCTGACTTATCCCATATCCCTAAGGCTCTCACACAGTAGGGCTACACATAAAGGGATCCAGGTAAGCCTGGGTGTTGAAATCAGAAAGGCCCTGCTCTGCCTCTTACCAGCTGTGGTCAGAGAGCTGATTGACCTCTTGGAGCATCCTCCTCCTTGTTGCAAGGTGAACCTGAGAAAGCCTACTTTGCCAGGTTGTCACAAAATTAACCACAGCAGCACTTCTTGGCACCTAGCGGGTGCTCAGTTCTTATTTCCTCTGATTAATTTTAGATGTGGTGGTTCCCCGCCCTGGTTTCACATCAGAACCACCCTTCTCAGGAATAGATATGCTTGGAACTCCCCCGAGGAATCCCAAGCCTGAAGATGAAGACAAGGCATCTGCTTTTGTAAACAGTTCCTCTGGTTCTTCTGATGTCAAAGGTCTGAATGTTCATCAGATGCGACATACAGTTGAATATTTGTATTGTTGAGTCACTCAGTTATGTCCGGCTCTTTGCGACCCTATAGACTGTAGCCCGCCTGACTCCTCTGTCCATGGGATTCTCCAGGCAAGAATACTGGAATGGGTTGCCATTTCCTTCTCCAGGGGATCTTCTCCTGCTTTGGCAGGTGGATTCTTTACTGCTGAGTCACCAGGGAAGCCCAGTACAAGGGTCATTGACTCTCCTGGTTTCTAGAGTCCACGGAAGGGACAGGAGGAGCTTGTGGGTACAATGGAGCCACAGGTGGGTTGCCCTTGGAGGCAGATGAAATGGCAAGAGGACGTTCACCCTGACCTGGCCTGCCACTAGCTGTGTGACCCCAGTAAGCTCATCATCTTCCCTGAACTTCATCCTGCTCTTTTTTAGAGGGTGGGGTCCTAAGCGCTGACTTCTTCAGCAAGGATTCTCCATGGTTTTACACTTGAGGGCCACGTCTGGTAGGGAAAGAGCCTTGTGGACTCCATGACCATCGGTCAATAGGCTCATGTTTGTCCTTTGCTAACATTTCCCCAATTTAGGAAGAATTAGAGGTAGAAATAAATCATAGCCATTTATATAGCTCCAGCTGGCATCTGAGAGGCCCCTTAAGGAATTTTGTGCCAACTAGGGTGTCACCTGGTATTCTTTCTGAACAAAGGCTTTTGGAAACTCTCCAGCCCTCGGAGGGGAAGATGCTATAGAGGTCAAGGGTTAGCACTGCAGCAGGAGCCCAGGCTGGGTTCTGCTGTCACTTGCTTGTGACCTTGTAAGGGCCAAAAAGCCTCCCCAGGTTCTGCTGACTTTGAGGCATGAACTGACAATGAGAAATTCTTTTTATAAGGCTTATGATTCCAAACAAGAATTTGATGTAATGGAGAAAAGCATTTGTCCCAGGGATGAGAGTGATAAATGACCAACGGTGGAAGTTGGGAAAGACCCAGGCCATGGAAAAGATGGGCATTATGGAGTCCACTGGGGATGCGGAGCCTGGGCATTGTTGGGCTCATGGGAGGCAATAGGATCAAACACCTGGAAGTGGTTGCAGAGAGTGAGGAGTGGGGCTTGAACAGGGTGCTAGGTATTTTCTTACACACTATTTTCTTCAGTTTTCACACGATCTTTGAGAGAGATTATGGCATTATTTTCAACATTTGTGATAACCAACTCCATTTTACAAATGAGAAAACTGAGGCTCAGAGAATGAGGGTACCCCCAAAGGCAGAGAGCAATTTGGTGGTGCCAGAATTTGCATCCACATCTGTCTGAATCTGATATGTTTGTTTTTCTCCCCATACCTTACCACCAAGATGACTGTCTCAAAGCATTTGGGTTTATTTAGATTATTTAGATTAAGTGGTTCTCCAGAAGCTTTCCCCGGGGCAGGCAGACACCTCCCCTTTCCCGGAAACAGGCCACTCTCAGTGTTTGGGAAGGCATTTGGGGAGGAGGAAGCCATCAAGGCGCTGGCTACCTGTCATTACAGTGGGCGATGGAGCTTGCTCTAAGGCTCCTGCTTGGAAGCTGGAAGCATCTCTCTGCAGGCAGGACCTGGGGTGCCTGTTATTGCTACTAATAAGGGAGGATGGGCAGGTTTGAAGTCTCCAAAGGCACAGATTTCCAGATTGAGTATCATCCAGGAAATTCAAAGGGCAGGATTGTGCAAGGGCAAGAGCCACTGGGTTCAGAAAATAAGACAGTCTTCTTCTTTTCTGTGAAAGGTGAGTGAATCAGCTTTCTAAGAACCCAAGCCATTCTCCATCCTCCCGCACACCCAGCGAGCTACGATGGGTAGCCTTACCAGGGCAGAGGGAAGCAGGGAAGATGAGGCAGTGTCAGTGGTCTCTATGCCCCATCTTCTTTCCTTTCTGGCTGGGGAGCAAGGAACTCAGAGGATTAAGCTGCGAATGGCCCCGTCACACACCCCTAACCTTGACACATCCATAGGTCATTCCTCATGGGCAGGGCTGGGTACTGAGGCTGGCATGGTGAGGATCACGCTGCCTAAGGCACAGAAGTGAGGGGTGTAAGAGCCACAGAGGCCATGGCTCGGTCAGGGGTGGGGCAGAGAAAAGTCTTGCATTTCTCAATTCCATCTTCCCTGCCTGGTGTCAACGGGCTTCCAAGTCAGAGATCTGGGTTCAAATCCCAGCTCTCCTCCGTGTTCCCTCCTCTGCTGCCCACTCTCCCGCCTGCTCATCTCACAGAAACCTTGGCCAAGTCATTCCAATCTGCCTGAGACTTTGTTTTCTCATCCATGTGGTGGGGATGACATTATTTGCCTCTCTGAGTTGTGAATTATCAAGCAGATTAAACAAAAGAGATGGCTTCGGTTTAAATCATAGTTCTGTGCTGCATCACTTCATCACCCATCATACTGGCACACTCTCACCCTCTCTAAACCTCAGTGTGATCATCTATAAAACGTTTTCCCTCCTGGAGTTGTTGAAAGGGTAAAGATGATGCTCCGGACATATATGAGGTGCCCAGCAATAGTGCTAATTGTCCTCTCCTTCCATGCCCAGTCTCTCTTGATTTTGCCAAGAAAAGACGTTTGGATCTGAAAATGTCAAATTACTCTTGGGATTGGTCTTTTCTAGTTCATAAACTGGGATAAGAATCATAGAGTTGTTATGAGATTAATTGACTTGTTACTAGTACCAAGCTAGACCGTATCCAACACGTGGAAGGGCCCCGTAAAGATCAGCTTTGTGGCTGGCTGTATATATAGTTCTTTCTGCTGGTGATGGAGCCTTGGTCTCAGCGGTCAGAGTCAACCCTGAGTGATAGGTCTATGTAGTGATAGTCAGGGTGATTGGGCAGGAGTAGCTGAGTTCCTTACTGAGCCCCCAGGAACAGTTTGGTCATTACCTTGTAACAGGGACATTACCTCGTAACAAGACCGCCTATCCTAGACCTGTCTTGGAAACTGTAGGAAAGAGATGTGCCTATGACCATCGGATGCCCCTACATCTTTTTTCACAGCCAAGAGAAAAATCAGACAAGAGCAGAGCGGGCTGTGGTCCTTTACTTGATGCTGATGGGCTAGGAGGCACCTTCCGTGGTGTGCGGCCATGGGTGTGTGGCAGGGCCCTGGAGCCCATTCCCAGCCAAGTCAGACAGGATGTGCTCTCCTTGCAGGAACCTGTAAGCGGGGGCTGAATAGTTTTTCAAGGTCTAGGCCCAGGTTCCTAGACTTTAAGTCCAGGGCTCTTCCCTGACATCGAGTGTATCCAGTCATGCAATCCTATTCTGGGAGCTCAGGCACCCGTCTGTGGCCAGTTGCCAACTAGCACATGGGAAGGAGGAAGGTTCAGAGAAAGTTTGTGGAGGAGGTGACATTTGAGCCAGGCCTTTTAGGTGGAGATGAGGGACAAAGCAGTTGTCCCCACTTCCTCATCTTCCACTCATTTCTCTATCTCTACCCAAGGCAATCTGGCCTCTGGCACCACATGGAACTGCTCTTGGTCAGGTCATCAGAGACCTCCTTGTGGCAAATCCAATGGAGGCGTCACAGCCTTCCTCTTAACTAATGTGGCAGCCACCTTTCACTTCCCCCTTGACTCCTGCTTCTCCCCTGCCTCCCCCGCTCTCTCTTCTCAATTTTCCTGCTACCATCTATCTATTATCCATCCATCCACCCTCCCATCCATTTCTTTACTCTTTCTCTTTATCTATCTAGCTATCTATCTGCACACCTATCCACCATCTATTTATCTCTCTCTATGTTTCTGGAATTAAGGAGAGTTCAATGAAGGCATTGTTTACAAAAGTAAGGGAGTATTAAGGGAATCCAACAGGAGATACTATAGCACATAGGATGAATAATCTCAAAGAGCCATTACCAGCCTTAGACTTAAAGGCCAAGTGGTTTCCAAAACCCAGAGGGTATAGCTGTGAGAGGTGACACTGTTTGCGGCTTTGACAGAGGAACACAGTCAATAAAGGGCGTAAATAACTCTGACTCGGCTCCCACCTTTGAATGACTTTACAAAGGTCAGCCTCTCATGTGCCTTGCCTGTCCCTTACATGATCTTGGCCTACTGCTGCCTCTGATCCCCACCCCTTTCTCCACATTTTCAACCTGAGAACTCTCCTCTGCCCAATGGCTGTTGCCCCCAGATTGCTTTCTTGGACTGAGATTTCTCTCCTGACTGCCTAACTACACAACTATCTGCTTACTGAACATCTCTGGCTGTCCTTCAGGCATCTCAAACTCAGCATGTCCACAGTGGAACTCATGACCTCCTCTCAATCTGTTTATCTTACATATTCCTCGTCTGCATGAATGGCCTTCCTGACTTCTGGTCCTTCTCTCCTGTCCACATCCCTCACTAAGTCCTGCCAAATCCACACCCAGACACTTGACTCATGAAACTCCCTCTCCATGCCCTGTCTACCTTCTCCCTTTCTTAGGTCCTTGTCATCTCTCCCTGGATTATGACAATTGCTTCTTAATTAACTTCCAACGCTCATCTCACATCCTTGTGGCAGGGGCTACTAGCAGCCTCTTAGGGTCTATTTGCTCTTTCTTAGTTAAAGAACCCCAAGTTTTAGTTAGCTGCATGGCCATTGATCTAAAAGACAATATCTGGGGGTTCCCTGGTGGTCCAGGGGTTAGCACTCTGCGCTTTCACTGAAGAGGGCATGGGCTCAGTCCCTGGTTGAGGAGACATCTGCCAGTGTCTCCTGCATTTAGGAATGATCAGGGGCTGAAGTTTGGCCAAGAAGATAGAAGCAGAGGTGTTGAGTGGAAGGGCTGGGAAGTTTCTGTAAAGTGGAACTGGCTCTTAGTTGCTCGGTTGTGTCTGACTCTTTGTGACCCCATGGACTGTAGCCTGCCAGGCTCCTCTGTCCATGGGAATCTCCAGGCAAGAGTACTGGAGCGGGTTGTTATTTCCTCCTCCAGGAGATCTTCTCAACCCAGGGATCGAGCCCGAGTGTCCTGCATTGCAGGCGGATTCTTTACTGTCTGAGCTACCACGTTGCCCAGAGCAGAGCCAGAGCCCTCTTCTTTCTCCTGGCTCTGCACTGAGTCCTGGAACATGGATCTGACTGCAGGAGCTCTAACAGCTGCCTCAGGATGCGTAGAGAATGGCCTTCCACAGCTAGAAGGAAGTCCTTCAAAGGTATACCAGCTCTAAACCTCTAATTCTAGACTTCTTCAGTGCAAGAGTGGAAGAAATGTCTAACCAGGTTAAGCCCCTATTGTTTTCTCTGTTATTTGCAACAAAACACAATTCTCACCCTGCACCTTGTACCCAGTACATTGGTACAGATGCCTGTTATTGTTTTTTCTGCAATGCAATAATTTTTACTGAGTCCTTCTTTTCAAAACGGAGGGTACATATGTATACCTGTGGATGATTCATGTTGATGTATGGCAGAAACCAGCACAATATTGTAAAGCAAATATCTTGCAATGAAAAGTTAAAAAAAGAGTCCTACTTACGAAAGTATTTATTGTATATAAAGTTCAAATTAAAATAGTAAATCAATCTGCTTCTCTCTTCTTGGGCAAACTGATACTTTGTTGAGAGGTTAATTATATCTTAAAGCTCAAGTTTAAACCTTTCTATAATATATATTTAATTGTGTGTATCTGGGTCTATATGTTTAAATATATACATAAAATGCTACATTAATTTAACTAAGAGCAGATTAGAAATAATAGAAAGGAGAGGACTGAATGACTAAAGTGAAGAATGATCTTAGAATATATAATCATTGTAGATGCATTTGTGTCTCCCTGCCCCTCACCAGCCTTGAGCCACCTGATTTCAGCACAGCTGTGAGGTCAGTTTCGTGCATGCCACGGGTGTCCTATTTCAAATATGCAAACCTTATTCAAAACCACAGAAGGCCCGTCAGCCCTGTCCCAGGCCACAGTCTGGAAGAGTGAGATGGGTCAGGGAGGCACCCTCAAGTAGTGGGGACTCAGAGTTGGTGACAATGTAAAGTTCATTACCAGTGTCTCAGAGGGTCCCCAGCAGGACCGGTTCTAGCTTCCCATGGAGATAACCAACTCAACAAAGCACCCCTCATTGTCTCGTCCCCAGATCCTTAGCTCACTCTTCTGACCCTGTCCCTGCTGCTTCCTGGGGTCACCTCGCAGGTGAGCCACCTCCACTCACAGTCTTGTCTCCAGCTCTGGTGCTGGGAGAAACGACCAGCTTCTCTCTAAAATACAGCTCTGATCATGCCCTCCCCGTCTCTAAAGTCCACCCATCAGTGACTCCTAGAGATGGTACCACTCCTCAGCCTGGTCCATGCGGCCCCCTCGGCTCTGGTCATTTCCTCCCCAGAAGCCCTGTCCCTGGCCTCTTGGCCCTGTGTGCCTTTTGCTCTGGCCATGCCAAAAGCAATTTCACGCTCTGATGCCTCCTCACGGAATGGAACATCCCTTATCTTCCCCCCATTGCAAAGGATCAAGTGGTCTTCTCTATTTTGTTCACAAGTCGCATCGTCTGGAAAGCAGTCTCTGACCCCCCAGGCTTAGCCGGCGCTGCCCCACATCTGGGGTCTCATTCTTCGTTTACGTCATTGCACTCAAATTGGCTAATTAAGCTTCTTTGACTTTGTCTTCTTTCCAGAGCAGAGGTTCCATACACCCGATGCAGTTTTATATCCTGGACCAAGTGCTGGGTTGGGACAGAGTTGAAACTCAGTGTTTACTGACTGACAGCGTAAGTGGGGACAGACCGAGGTTGAGCAAAGCCCATGGTGGGGATCATGCATGGTACACCCCTGGACAGATAAGTGGTCCACAGCCCGAGGCCTGTCACTGTCACACACCTTATTCTGCAAGATTTGAGCTCCTGACTTTTACTCCTCAACACCTACAACCTCTCCTCCCGCTCAGAGCTGGAGCTACACTCACTGTTTGCTCAACACCCACTTGCTCTTATATGTATATATATATTTTGGCTGTGCAGGGTCTTAGTTGTGGCATTTGAACTCTTAGTTGCAGCACATGGGATCTAGTTCCCTCACCAGGGATCAAACCTGAGGCCCTGCATTGGGAGCTTGGGCGTCTTAGCCACTGGACCACCAGGGAAGTTCCCCACCACTTGTTCTTAAGCTACCCTGACTCTGCTCATACTCTTTCCTTCACCTGAATTATTCTTCCCCCCACCTTGCCCCGGGGCTTCTCAAGTGACACTAGTGGTAAAGAACCTGCTTGCCAATGTAGGAGACGTAAGAGACGGGGGTTCGATCCCAGAGTAGGTAAGATCCCCTCGAGGAAGGCATGGCAACCAACTCCAGTATTGTTGCCTGGAGAATTCCATGGACAGAGGAGACTGATGGGCTACAGTCTATAGGTCACAAAGAGTCAGACACCACTGAAGCGACTTAGCATGCATGCACACACCACCCTGCTCACCCTTTAAGGCCATCTCAGGTACACCTGCATCCATAAGCCCTTTACTGCCCCAAACTGTGCCTTGTACACTGTGGGTTCTTAGGAAAGCTTGTTGTCATTGTGTTAGGTGGGATGAGGGGAATGTATGTATGTGTGTGACAAATATTTACATAGGGTTTAATATATTCTAGGCACTATTCCACGAGCTGTACACATATCAATTAATTTAATATACATCACAATTTTATAAAGAAGGCTTTTCTATGGTCCCCATTCTATAGATTAGAAAACTGAGGCATAGAGAGGTTTTTCTAAGGTTACACAGCTAGAAAGTGCTAGAGAAAGGATTTGAACACAAGGCATTTGGCGCCAAGGTCCATGCTCCTAATTTGGGGCCAAGGCAAAGAGCTCTGAGGGTCTCGCTGTGGAAGATGAACTTTTTTGGGAGACACAAAGAGCCATGGGAGGGCTTTGAGTTCCCCCAGTGTGGACGGACCAAGGGGGTTGCACCTGGAGAGGCTGGTGTTATGTAGACAGGAGCGGCCCTGCCCTGAGCTGTGCAGGCTGGAAGAAGCTACGAGACAGGGGCTGTGGGGGCTGCTCCCCAGGCCCCCAGGGCAGTGGGGTGACTCTCAACTCCTGGGAAGCCTTTAACCAACTGAAGCAGAGGCGTGGGGTGGCGAGAAGCTCTGTTTTTTACTGACGTTTTGGACTGGAAGCAGAAGGTCAAAATGCTTGGTATTTCGATTCAAGTTCCCTTCTGGGAGTTCTGAGGTTGAGCCTGGGTGACCAGGGCAGCTTGAGACCCCCCCCCCATAGGTGGCTGAGGCAGCTCTGGGCTCCTGGGCTTTGCGGGAGAGAGGAGAGTTCCTGGCGGGGAATCAGCTCCTGGCTCCCATGAGCAGCCTCTCCGCTGTTCTGCTTGGGCAGGTGGGTAGTGCTTAAAGTAGCAAAAAATGATGCTTGTAAATGGATGTGGGGGTCACAGGGATCCCCTGGGCCAGCAGCCAGGAGCTTTGACTTGGTTTGCAGGGTGATTTGGGTGGCATGTCGATTTTCCTCCATAGGCCTCAGTCCTCCCAGCTTTGAAATGCCAGTGTTGAGCTGGATACACGTGGAAGGCTTTCCCAGCCTGATCTCTAGTGATTCTAGCTGCCTATGGGTCACCTAGGCGATCAGGAGGAAAAGGAGGAACTAGGGTGTGCTGTGGGCTAATCTGTATCTTCCCCAAATCCTCATGTTGAAGTCTTAACCCCCCAGAACTCAGAATGTGACTGTATTGGGAGACAGGATCCAAAGAGGTAATTAAGGTCATTGGGATAAACTGCAACCCAACCTAGCTAGTGTCCTCATAAGAAAGGGATTCTGAGACACAGACACACACATACAGAGGGATAACCACGTGAAGACACCAGAAGAAGACAGCCATCTAGAAGTCAAGAAGAGAGGCTTCAGAAGAAACCCACCTGCTGACAACACCTTGATCTTGGACTTCCAGCTTCCAGAATGGTGGGAAAATAAAACTCTGTTGCTTAAGCCACCCAGTCTGTAGTCCTTGGTTGTGACAATCCTAGCAAACTGATACTGGGTGACACCACTGGCTGACGCAACAGCTCTGTCCCCCACTACGGTATCTGGGTTCCCCTGGGGTCAGGCAAAACCAAACATGAAAGGAGTTCAGGCAAGATGAGGGGAAGGGCTGGGTGTAGTTCACCTTGGACAGCGTGTGTTGGACCTGCTGTGTTGTCAGGCTTGGATGACTAAGGCTAGCCCTGCCCTCGAGGAGCTCCTGATCCCATGAGGAGACAAACGTACACTTGTCCAGTGGGAGTCCTTCGGCGATGAAACATACACAGCGGGCAGATGCAGGCCCGAAGAGAGAAGAATCCACTGCCCGGGATGACTTCACAGAAGACATGCTTTGAAGGGTCCACTGTGGAGCCCACCAATCAGAGAATGGAGGGAAGAGCATCTCAGGCAGAGGGATCACGTGTGCAAAGGCACAGAGGCACATGTGATTCTACGAGGGGAGTCAGATATGATGCTGGTCTGGGCTGGATCAGACAGGCCCACCTGTGGGGGCTGGGTTTCATGCTGACTCAGCCAGGGAGCCTGGAGAGGGGTAGGAGGGGTTGACTCTGGCTTTCCACATCAGAGGGAATGTGATGGGCCCTTTAAGCTCAGGGCCCAGGAGCCAGACCACGTGGGTCTCAGCCGTGCTGGCTCGGTGACCCCAGGGTGGTTACTCAACCCCTGAGACCCCCAGCATTCTCCCCTGAAAAAGGATGGTGATCATCATACCTCCCTTGCAGAAGTGCTACAAAGATAAAGTTGGTTAAACACCTACAACATCCTTTGAACAGTGTCTGGCATGGGGACGGCTCTTCATACCCTCTGGCTTCTCAGCTCAGCCTCGGGTTTCACACCTGCTCTCCTACGTCGTGGCTGAAATGGTGATTTCATCAACCTTTTCCGCTCGGCACAGTGAGGAGTGAGGTCAGCGTAGGAAATCAGTCATCACAAATGGGAACTGGGAACTGAGAGGAGCAGAGGCTCCTGGAAATGCAAGGAGAACTTGCCAAGATGCATTGATGTGGGGTTCCAGGAGGCCTGGCCCTCAAAATAGGACACCCTTCGCGGCCTCATAGGTCTGTGACGTGCATGGGGGAAGGAACCGAAAAGGGGACCTGAAAGATGCTTCTCAGAAACAGGCAGAGGGAGCAACAGGGGCGGAGGGCAGTGTTTTGGAGGCTCCAAGGAGCAGCTTTGCCTCCCATCAGGGCTGAGAAGCCCTGCGACGCTATCTGGCCTGTAGAGGTGAATGTGGCAGCCACTGGGCCAGCCTTGACTTGAAGACCTGCTTGTTTAACTTTACAGTGTTTGAAAAGATTAAAAGGTGCAAATTATTACCAGCTTCTTTTAATTTGAGATTCTTCTTGCAAAAACTCCATTTTGACTCCTTTCAACTATTTCTCCCTCCCTCCTCACAGCCTCTGGCAATCCCTGATCTCTTCTCTGTATGTAGATGGTTTTCTGTTCTGTTTTGTTCCAGAGTCCCCCTATAAGTGAGATCCTAGGGTATTTGTCTTTCTGAGTCTGAATTATTTCACTCAGCATAATGCCCACAAGGTTCAGCCATGGGGTGGTAAATGGCATGTCCAGCTTTGGTGAAAATCAGAATGTCTGGGGACAGTAGGCCAGCGTTCCTGTGTGACGACTATCAGTGAGAATTGAATGGTAGATGCCCCCCCACGTTAGGTTTCCTTGGTCCAATTTCATTGCCTGCCCTGTCACAGTAGGTGTTCGGATATCAGATTACCAACTCTAAAGCCAATAGCATCATTTTACAGATGGGGAGCCTGAGACTCAGAGTGGGGACGTGCCATGCAATTTTATGAAAATGGTCAAGCTTGGATGGGACCCCAGCTCTCCCAACCCCAGGCGCACATTCCACACTTCTGGTTTTCCTCCTTCACCTCAGTGCTCTAGGCGAGAGGACCAGGTGAGGAGTAAGGAGACATGGTCTACTCTTAACTTTAATAATATGATAACAATTTTAATAACAATAGCCACCATTCATTAAAATTCTGCAAAATATTAGAGGTTTGGCACACATTTAATCTTCGTGAAGGATTATGAGGCTTCCCTGATGGCTCAGTGGTAAAGAATCTGCCTGCAATGCAAGAGACATGGATTAGATGCCTGGGTTGGAAAGATCCCCTGGAGAAGGGAATGGCTTCCCAGTCCAGTATTCTTGCTGGGAAATCCCATGGACAGAGGAGCCTGGCAGACTACAGTCCATGGGGTCGCAAAGAGTCAGACATGACTGAATGACTAACAATTCTCATAAAAACCCTGGAAAGTAAATATTATCATCCCAGTTTTTCAGATGAGGATACTGAGGCTCAGAAAGGTTAAAACAAGTTTGCCTAAGGCCACCAGGCCACCGTGTGGTGGAGCTGGACCTTGAACTTGTGGCCTAGTCAACCTTAAAGCTCCACAGCCTTGGTGCAGGCCTGTTATGAAATAAGTGCCAGGTTAGGCTCTGGAAGATGCCAATCTCAAGAAAGTTCTGGAAACCACAGTCTGAGTAGATTGCCAATGACCAATTTGGAGAGTTGAGGGCCCGGGAGGGGAGGTTGTGAGTAGTTGTATGTACCGTGGGCTTCACGAGAGAAGGGCGGCTGACCCTCTCCCTGGGACTGCTCTGCCCTTCCCTCTCAGGGGTTCCCCAGTTCGGGGAGGGGGGCACCTAGAGGGAAGAGCTGGAGGACCCACCAGGCCTTAGGAAGGAGGAAGAATTGGGGTGTTCGCCCAAAATGGAACGAAATTGGGCTCTTTGTACAGGCCTCTCCAATATCTCTGTGTTGGGTGAATGGCCCCAGCTGAGGACTCCTTGGCACTGTGAGCTGAGTTTGAACGTGGCAGTTGTGACTTGGTGATGAGGCTTCCTTTCCTTTGTCTGTCTCCTTTTATAGTCATCTGCTCCCTCCGGCAAGGGCCCCTAACCCTTTTATGTTTATATCTCCATCACATGGTTCAGTCTTGATTCACAACAGACACTCAATGACTATGCGTGTCTGGAATAAATAAATGAATCAGTGAATGAATGTCGAGGGAGCCATTTCTTCCCTCAGGGTTTAGTCTGCTGGGATTGAATCTTGGCTTGACACTTATCACTGAGCAAGTTGGACAAATTATCCTCTCTGGTCCTCAGTTTCTACATCTATAAAGTGGAAATGATAATCACACTTATCTCATTGTTGACTGTTAGAATTGATATATTACCCATAAAGTACTGACCACAAAATCTTGTACTGTGTTGTCTAAGCTAGAGCCACTCATCACGTGTGGCTACTTAAATAAGTGAAAAGTGAAAATGTTAAGTCGCTCAGTCGTGTTTGACTTTTTGCGATCCCATGGACTGTAGCCCACCAGGCTCCGCTGTCCGTGGGATTTCCCAGACAAGAATACTGGAATGGGTTGCCATTCCCTTCTCCAGAGGATCTTCCTGACCCAGGAATAGAAGCCAGGTCTCCTGCAATGCAGGCAGATTCTTTACCACCTGAGCTACCAGGGAAGCCACCAAGTATCACCTGATTTAAATAAACTAAAATTAAAAATTCAGTTCATCTACGGCACCCAGTCATCTTTCAAGTGCACAGCAACCACACGTGGCTAGTGGATACTCTACTGGACTTCACAGATACAGAGTACTTACAGCATCACAGAAAGTTCTATCGGACAGAGCTGGTCTAGAACATAGTAAGCTACTACTATTCTTATTGTCATTGTTTCTCTCTCTCAGCTCAAGGTGCAGCAAGTTACCAGGGCTCTCTCCAGCACTAGAGGAGAAGGTCAGCTCTCCTGGAAGGCCAGTCTGAGGCCCTACTCTGCATGTTGCCTCTTCCTGGAAAGCCTTCCCCATGCTCTCCACCTGGTGACATTTCACTTGTGCTGATGCCTGGGCAGCAGAATTTAAGACACCTCCAAATGGGAGAACCCAGCGTAATAGCCCTCCCCTCCTCCACAAGGCCAGACTCTCTTCAAGGGCCGGACTGTGTTTTATTTATCCCTGTGTCCCCAGTGCCTGGTGCCTGGCAAACACTCAAAATGACTTTGCTGGAGAATGAAGAGGGCTGGAGAATGAAGAAGCTATGCCTAAAGGTTTCCAGGACAGTACATTGACTCAGCCTTGTGGCTGCATCAGAGGGTTCCATACCACATGACTTACAGGGCAGACGAGAAAGCAGCTCAGAAGCAGGCCCAGGTGGACAGCCAGGAGGCATGCACTCCAGAAATACCTGCAGGATGACCAGCCTTCCTGAGTGATGGTGAACACTAGGGAAGTGACCTGAAACCCAGACGGGAGGCAAAAAGAAGGTGGATGGACAGGTTTCAGCACACCCCTGGCAAAGGGTGGGGAAGCAAGCCACTAGCATCACTTCATTCCTGTTAGAGAGTCTCCATTCGTCTGTCCCCCTTTGTCTCAGTCTCCATTTTTGACCTGTACTTATAGGAATTGGGGAAATAAAAGTTAAACAGGATCTATTTTATTTTACTTATTTTTTTTTTAATGGCTGCAGTGCATGATATGGGGCTTCCGAGGTGGTGCTAGTGGTAAAGAACCTGCCTACTAATGCAGGAGAGGTAAGAGATGGCGGTTTGATCCCTGGGTTGGGAAGATCCCTTGGAGGAACGCATGGCAACTCTGTTGCAACCCCATGGACAGAGGAGCCTAGCTGGCTACAGTCCATAGGATCACAAAGAGTTGGACACAACTGAAGCGACTTGGCATGCGTGCACCTCACAAATGTATCAGATCTTAGTTCTCCAACCAGGGATCGAACCCATGCCCCTTGCAGTGAAAGCACAGAGTCCTAACCACTGGACTGCTAGGGAAGTCCCTCAAATATCTTTCAAGATCTGTAACCCTAAAGATTCTTTAATTTGGTTTCTCTCATCACTGGGAAGTTTTTCTTTCACAGGGGTGCATTCTTTGCCAAGTCTGTATTGTTTCAAGGAGAACTGGGTCCAGACCCTGAGGCAAACTTGTATCAACCAAAGATGATTAGGTTCAGTCCCCTTTAATCAACTCATAGACCTAGAGGCCCATTTAGGAGAGGGGGTGTATCTTTTGCTCCCTGTGGTTATTGGAAGTTACCTCTGTTCCAGTTTGCTCTACCTCAAATCTCAGCCTGGCCCACCCTGGCTTCAGTCCTTCCCTGGCTCATTCCCCTTTGACCTCAGCATGAACTGAACTTTGCATCAGGGTCCACATGGCCCAGTGGTGTCCAACCCCGCTGTCTATCTGCCTTCAGCTCCCACAGCTCACCTTCCTACCCTCCGACCAACAGCCTTACTCAACTTTCTGTTTGCCTAACCATCCAGCTCTTCGTCACCCCTAGGACTCTTCATGTGCCTTTCTGCTCCCTGGCTCATCCTGGTCCAGCCTTCTCATCTGGCCAACTCCTACTTCTTTGTGAGGCCTTGGCTTAGACCTCACTTCTCTCCACCTTCCCCCCACCTCCACCCCAGGACTCCCACAGTGAGCTGATCTATTATATCTCCCAGCTGAGACCCCGACTGCTGGCAAGACTGTATGCTCTAGGCAGGCAGGGCTGTGACGGCCACATTGATTGTCTACTCAGTGTCCAGTCTGAGGCGCAGTGGGTGCTTGGTAATACTTGTTGAATGAGTCAAAAAGGTGAATGAATGAATGGATGTTGTCATCAAGTTCATAAGCCCATCTTTGATTGCTGGTTCTGAGAATCTTGATAATGCTTTTAAAGTTGAATGTAGAAATGACTTACTCATCACAGGAGTTTATTCATTTACTTGTCCAAAAAAGATAAAGTTACACTAATGGTTTGGTGCTCTTTCACTTTTGCACCATAGAAGTTAAGCAGGTGGACTTTAGAGCCAGACGTGCCTGGATTTGAACTTCAGCTCCCTGTTTAGAAGCTGTGTGACATCTGGCAAATAGCTTAATTTTTCTGTACCTGTTTCCTCATCTGTAAGATGGGAATCCTAGTAATACTTAACTAGTGAGACTATTGTGAATATTCAATTAGATTATATTTGTAAAGAGCTTAGAACAGCCCCTAATACAGAGTTGATAGATGTACTGTATGAAATGTAATAACGTAAGTACAGAATAAATCTCATAAACAATATGGAAATCTGTTAGATGATAACCTCCTCTCAGAAGAAAGTTTTGGCATGGTCCAGCACAAGGCAGATTAATGGCAGAGGTCCAGGTCATTTTCAGCATGTGACAATCCTGTACCGACCCCTTTTGGACCCGCTGTATCTAGTCCTGTTTGTAACTCCCAGACATCTCATCTTCTTCACCTTCTCCATCTGACAAATGCTTTCAGATCTGCTAAAAGGCCAATTCATACTCCAGTGTAAATGACTTCTGGGCTTTAATGTGTCTCCTGTTCAAAATTACTGTCTTAACTTGAAGTGTTCTGATTTCAGGAATCCAGGAGGGCTGGAAGCGCATGTTACACATGGTCCACACATCTGAGTGCAGCAGATCTTGGCCAGGCTTATTTGTCATGTCTCCCAGAATAAGGGGTCAAGAGCAGGAGGGTTAGAACCATGGAGCTTTACACTGAGAGTCCTGGAGATGCACTGAAAGGAGAGAGGAAACACATACCACCGGGCATTGAATAACAGTGATGAGCTTAAAATTACAAAAAAAAAAAAAAATCAGAATCCTGGCTAGCCAGACTGCCACTTGGAAGGGTGCAGAGCTCTCAGATGCCATGTGACTCGACCTCAAAGGAGAGCTGTGGTTTCAGGGTCAGAGTGGCAGCAGCCAACGATTTAGAAAGCGGAGCTCAGCGTGGGACCTGTGCCTGGAGTCTGTAAAGGGCACCATTGTTTGAAGTTACAGGCAAGCAAAGAAAAAGAAAAGGGCAGGGGAAGAAAGAGAAAGGAAACCAAACCGCTTAAAATTTTGGGACATTATCTCTTGCCAAACTTTTTTGCAAAGAAATGAGCCAACCTGAAACCGATGAAGCAAACAGAAAGAGGTGGCCGGGGCTGCTCAGAGGGCAGATGGCGGCTTCTTAGGTTTCAGCTTCAGTTGATCTTTGCATAAACGAGGTGACTTCCAGGTGGGGGTGGCCTGCTCCGTAAGAGGCACCCCCTGACCGAGATTTGGACCTTTCAGGGTTCACATTCTTCCAGCCCGGAAGTACCCTGTCCTTTAGCCCCTTCACGCTGGGCCTTGCTGGGTAACTTATTATTATTATTATTTTTTTTTTTTTCTGATGTGGACCATTTTTAAAGTCCTTGCTGAACTTGTTACAATATTGCCTCTGTCTTATGTTTTGTTTTTTCAGCTACAAGGCATATGAGGTCTTAGCTCCCCAACCAGGGACCGAACCTACGCCTCCTGCATTGGAAGGCGAAGTCTTAACCACTGAATCACCAGGGAAATAAATCTCTATGGGTAACTTATTTTGTGCTGTCACATAGGTCTCATGATTCTTGTCAGGGTGTCATGAATTATTAGATCCACGTTGTAGAAAGGGTAACACCAAGTTTCAGAAAGGAGTCCTTGCTTGCTCAAGGTCAGGGGGTAAGGAATTGGCAGAGGCAAGCGCAGAACACGGGCCTCTGTTTTGCCATCCTGTCAGGAAAGTGCAGAGAGGAAGGGAAGAGGCAGGCATGCCTCACCTTGGGGAGGGCTGGGAGCTTTAGAAATAACATCACCTGGAGTTCGTTGAATGTGTCAGTGATATCCGGCTCAGGCTCTGGAACAGAAGAGCAAGAACTCAAATCCCAGATACCTGTCCTTCTAGCAGTGTGACCTTGGACAAGCTACTAAACACCTCTGAGCCTCTGCTTCCTCATCTGTAAGATGGGACGATAGTAGGACCTGCCTTATGAGGCTGTGGAGGGGACTGAAAGAGCCAAAGCAGGTGAAATGTTTAGAGCCACTCCAAGACACCAAGAGTGTTAAGTTTATTATAATATCCTGTAACAGAAGCTCTTTTGTTTTGGATGTTATGATGAGAAGGAATTCTCTATTTTTATTTCTATTCTACAGATTATGAAATGAAGCATAGAGAGGTTATTTGTAAAGAAGCAGAGCCGGGGTTGATTTTGATGCTAAACCTGCATGGCTCCTGGCTTGCCCTGTTGGTTCCCTGAACCAAAGTTCTTGAGCTTTCCTGCCTTTATGGATCCCAGGGGTCTTGTTAGGAGCCACACCAGGACCAACACTGAGTAGAATCATAGCCAGGGCACCATCGTCCCCGCCCCCGTGCCCAATTCCTATGTTAGAGGAAGCCTCTGACCTCTCCTCCCAGGTACTTTGTTCTTCTCCACTAGGCTGTTCTCTTGCACCCATGGATGTGAATGGGTTCCCCATGTAAGTGAATATTAACCACCCTCTCAGCAGTCAGGAGGCTATTTCAGTGGACCAGGCAAGAGCTGACAATACCTTGAACCAGGATGTAGATAGTGGTTATGGAGATGGATGGGTTTGAGGACCTTTGCTTTTAGGAGGTGAAAATAGACTGCTCCAGGCACTGTGATCGGCACTGGAGATACAAATATTAAGCTAGACTTTAAGGGTCTTACCGTCCAAAAATAGGGAGATGTATATGTAACAAATACAAACACACAAATGAAGCTGGCTCCCATGGAATGATCGCAGACCTGGCCACAGTTCTCTGGACTGTGTTCTCATCACATTCTTTGAGATGTGACTTCTTAGCTCCTCCTAGCAAGAGACTGAGGTTAATTCCCTACCCCTTGAATCTGGGCTGGTCTTGTGAAGTGCTTTGTCAATAAGATGTGATGGAGGTGATGATGTACCAGTTTTGAGCCTAGGTCTCAATTGGCCTTGTGTGCTTCCACCATCTCTAGGAAGCTTGCTGACTCTCTAGGAGAAGAAACCCGGGTTAGCTTCCTTGATGACAAGAGACACACAACCCAGTTATCTCTTCTCACCTTCACTCATAGCAGGTCAGCTACCAAGTATGCAAATATACATCTTAGACAAGCTAACGTTTAGGCATCTGGCCAGCTGACCACAGTTGCACGAGTGAGCTCATCCAGATCAGCAGAGCCTGACCCAAATGAACAGATTGGTTCAGCCAACTCATTGATTCATGAGCAATAATAAATGCCTACTTTTCAAAACAATGATTGGCAAACTACCACCTGTGGGCCAGTCAGCTGTCTGTTTTTATAAAGAAAGCTTTATTAGAATATAGTCATTCCCATTTATTTATTGTTTAGTTTTTTTGTGTGTGCTACAAAATCAGACTAAATAATTGCAACAGAGACCATGTGATCTATGAAGCCTTAAATATTTGCTATCTGTCCCTTTAAAAAACTGTTTTCTGACTACTTGTTTGAAAAGCTTGCAAGTGCTTTGTTACACAGTGATAACTAACTGATACACAGGTGCTGAAACAAAGGGGCTGGTGGGAACACAAAGGAAGAATTATTAGTTCTCCACTGACTATGACTTGGAGTGGTTGGGAGAGGCTCTGTAAAGGAAGTGATGATACATGTGTCCTGAGTCAAGTGTAACCTTGGACTTAGAGGGAAACGATGAGGAAATCAAAGGTCAGAATGATTGTGACCAGGCCAGTCACGTGGCAGGTCTCCTGGTTCCTGTTCAGGGACTTTTCCCCTTGTTCAAGCAGGCAGTTTAACATTTTGGGTAAGAGGAAGCACCATGGGGCCAGACAGAACTGGTCTAGCTTTCCCATTTCTGAGATCTGTGATCTCAGGCACCTTAACTTCTCTGTACCTTAGTTTCCTCATCCATAAAATGGGGAAAACAATGCTAGTCTCATAGAGCTGTTGTGAAATTAAATGAGATGGTAGGCACAAGTATATCATTTTACGATTAAAAAGAAAGCTGCAGAAATAACAACAGCTTAGAAGTCCTAGTCATAAGCTTTCCATTTTAACCAGGGTGAGAGATTTCAGCTAAAGGCAAGTTGCTCTAGGGCTGGAATTTCTGGGGGAGGGGTGGATGGTTTGGGACCCTTGAAACCTATACCACTTGGGACAACCTGAGGACTCCTACCACCAACAGCTTCTTGAGGCCCCCATGCTAGGCTGGCCTCTCTCTGTTCCACAACCCACCACAAATGGAAGAGCCTGCGGGCTCAGGAGATTCAGTCACTTTTTACTAACCTTTAAGTTCCTGTTTGGGCTTCCCAGGTGGTGCTAGTGGTAAAGAACCTGTCTGCCAGTGCAGGAGGCATAAGAGACACAGGTTCGATCCCTGGATTGGAAAGATTTCCCTGGAGGAGGGCATGGCAACCCATTCCAGTATTCTTGCTTGGAGAATCCCACAGACAGAGGAGCCTGGCAGGCTGCATACAGTCCATAGTGTCACACAGAGTCAGACATGACTGATGCATGCGAGTTTCTGTCTCTCTGGGCACCCACTTAGAGGATGAGGGCAAACAAAGGGTTTTGAGCTAAATTCCAGAGAGAGCTCCTCTCAGCAATCCACTGTATGTCAGGCCCTGTGCTGGGCCCTGGGAAGCAGGGAGGAGCCAGAGAGGGTCTTCCCAGGACTGTGGGAGGTGGACCAGAGAGCAGATGTTTCCAACATGAAGTGCTGAATGTTGAGGCAGAGGGAAGCCTGGGGCTCCCAGGGGAGCACAGCTTAGCCTGAGGCTCAGGCAATGATGCTCAGTGTCGACCTGAATTGGGTCTTCCAGCAAAAGTAGAAGCTTGCTAGGGAGACACTGAGAGAGAAAGGCCTCCCAGGCAGAGGAAACAGCAGGAGCAAAGGTAGAGCGATGGAACAGCACAGTCTGAACAGGGCATGGCGCAAGAGTCACCTGGCAAGGAGTCTGAGTAATGGGAGATAAGGTGAGGTGAGCAGAGTAAACAGAACTTACATCTCATAGTCATTGAGAAGATGAGGCACGGAGGGACCTGGGTGATGCGGTAAGTGTGCATGTAAGGGATCTCACAGACCCTGTCCATGGGCCACCAGAACGGGTGATGGTTTCCCTATTCTCAGCCCCCAGGAAGGGGAGGGAGTAAGGAAGTTTCCAGCATCACCTTGGGTTCATTCAGCCTTGCAGCCCACTACAGTTTCACCATCGGGTTACATGCTATTTCTTACTAAACCTAAGAGGAGATTTTATCACATTGCTTCATAACGTATGGGGGACATGGAGGGGACTGATAAACATGCTGAGTGAGTGAGTTGGGGATGGAGGAGAGGAAGAGGAGGTGGGGACATCCCATCCTGTACCGTGTGGTTCCCAGAGGTGACGGTCAAGGTCTAGGGACAAGGCCAGTCTTCAGTACTCAGAGGAGATGTCTGGTAAGCATTTGGAAATCCTTTCTGTTCTTCCAGATGAATGAAGAAGTGAATCCAAACCTGGAAGTGGCAATTAAAAAAAAAAAGTCCCTTCATCACTCTGGGAGCTGAGATGTCCAAGTGTCACAAAAGAGAATTTCTCAATGAGGAACTGGTCAGCAAGGGAGAAAAATACCCTTTAAAAATACTTCCTGTAGAAGTCAAATGGTAGGCAAACAAGAGTTGCACCATCAACACAGTGTTCTTCTGGGGTCATTTTTTGAGTTTTGAGTAGAGTGGTTTCTATAATTGAGCATTTGCTCCCCATCACCAATTTCCACCAAATGCTACCCACAGGAGTTGGAACTTCCAGCTGATCAGCTTGGGCCGGCATTGATGGGGGTAACTCATGATTCATCTGTAGGCAGTGATGAGGGAGGAAAGCGCTTCCCTCGTTATTTTAGTGACCCGGGACATTGGAGGTCCTGTGCTCCATTCCTTTGCCTCCATTCCTCCAGGCTTGTGGGGACCACTCCAAATCAACCAAGAACAGTTCCACTTTGCATCTAGTAATGTGAATTGGAGAAGCCCGTTGTGCAGAGCTGGGCTGTAGCAGAAGTTCCTTGGGCCACTATAACCTCCCATCACCCAGCAGGCCCTCTTCTAGGCTCTGGGATGGAGAACTTGGTGGCTGAAGGCATGGCCCATTGAGTTAGGCTCATTCGGGGTGGAGCCATGGCTCTGCACCTCACTAGTTGAGTCACCTTGGGAAAATTATGAACCTTTTTAAGCCTCCGTTTCCATATCTGAA
This sequence comes from Giraffa tippelskirchi, assembly GCF_054371585.1. Lineage (NCBI taxonomy): Eukaryota > Metazoa > Chordata > Mammalia > Artiodactyla > Giraffidae > Giraffa > Giraffa tippelskirchi. Next base: position 62,631,016 of record NC_137280.1, read on the forward strand.
AAAAAATAGGGACACCCAAACTTACCCCATAGGGAGTAATGATACCATGAGCTTAAGACACACTTGGCACATAGTAAGAGTTCAATAGGAGTGTGTGTGTGTGTGTGTGTGTGTGTGTGATTGTGGAGGGCAGTGGGAGCTGGGACTGCAGGATGCCTGGTAAGTATTTATTCATGGCTAGTCTGTTCTGGGCTCTGCACTAAGCAGTAGAAAAACTCTGAATGGTTTATTTAACAGTCACCTTTGCCAGTTCTTCTCTGTGGGTCACCATATCCATTCTTTGCCCTGCTCTGTGCCCTGGAGGCCAACCATGCCAACGATGCCCTCCAGTTCCCTCCCCACCTCTCTTCCAGAGGCCCTGGCAGGAGACCAGAGGGAAAAAGGAGAGAGAGGTTTGCGTCTTTTGTGACAGCTGTGCTTCTCCGCCACGGAGGTTCCCATCATGCTCTTTGAAGCCTTCTGGACCACCATCCCCACCTCTGCTCATTTGGGGGTGTCATGCCTTCACACTACTGCTGGCCCAGGAGCCTCAGCTCCAGCCCCAATCTGTAAAAGGTCTTTCATCGAATGTTCTCCATTTGCACCATCTGGGGTAAATTCTATTTTCTGCTGGGACCCTGATGGGTACACCTACTGTTTTTTTTGGTTTTTTTTTTCTGTTATTATCAATGCTCTATTAGGCTGGAGTTTCCTTTTCTTAAGATGAACTCTCAGCCCCCATCATTAATTTATCCCTTGGGCATAAAAGAGGCAGCAAATCACAGGCTAGCAACTCACTGAGGTTTGCTCCACCTCAGAAGCTTCTAGGTTTGGCTTTCAGTCCTCCTTCCCTGCTCTGGGGTGGGGCTCAGCTCTGGGTAGTTTCAAGGTGCTCTCCACTTTGGGGAGGAGGAGGGGGAAGATCAGAAACTGAACCCAGCTGTGCCCTGTCAGGGGCACCCGCTGACGACTGACAGCAGCCCACAGTTCCTTCTTCAGAACCGCCCTGGCCTCCCCTCCCCACATTACTCAGCCCACTGCTTTCTGCCTTCTCCCTCCCCCTGCCCACGACACCCAGAGGAGCCTTATAGTTCATTCTCTTATACAATAGATCTGCCTAGAGGGCCTGCTGTACTCCTGGTCCTGGTTAAAGCAATGAAGACACAGCATGAATGAGCCAAGCCATGCCCCTGCCCACAGGGAGCTTATATTCTAATGGGAGAGATAGACAGTAAACAAGGAGATGCGCAGCCCTAATTGGTCGGGTGGTGTTTAGAGTAAAGTGGGATAAGGAGGTTAGGAAGATGATGGAATGGGGTATGGGAGCTATTTTATAAAGAGTGGTCATGGAGGGTGTCACCAAGAAGGAGAGGGAGGGGTCCTTGCAGATGGACCAGACTGGGAAGAGTGCCCTAGTCAGAGAGGACGAGAGGGATGAAAGTGTGGAGGAGGGAGCGTGCAGCCAGGTGTATTTCAGAAGGAGTGACTGGGGGGCATGCAGGGAATGGGGGAGGGTGAGGAGGGGGTGAGGTCTGGGAGACAGCAGAACACACCCTGTAAGGCCTCGGGGGCCACTGGGGGTGGCTTTGGATTCTGCGCTGAGGGAAACGGGGAGCCTGGGGAGGAACAGGGAAGGGAGGGAGAGTGAAGGATGCCTCTGGCTGTGTGTTTTTTTTTTAAATTAGAGGAGAATTGCTTTACAGTGTTGTGTTCCTTTCCGCTGTACAACAACGTGAGTCAGGCTCAACCCTCTTGAGCCTCTCCCCTCCCATCCCCTCTTCTGGCTGTTCAGTGGAGAACACAGGAGGCAGAGCGGAGGCAAGGAACCAGAAAGGGACCATCACAGAGACAATAAAACCCACCCCCACGGCCACCCCCCACTGTATCCACTGGAACCCAGTTCGTTTCTGTAATCTGCCCAAGGTCATTTCGAGGTACTGATTGTTCTTATTCTTACAGTCAGCAGCATCGTTATCACCCCACCTGCTGTGTAAGCTTATGGGAATTATTTTTTCTATCTAAGATTCAGTTTCCCCATCCCTAAAATGGAGATAATAAAATCTACCTTTCAGGGTTTCTATGAGGATTTATATTGCTTGCATATAGTATCCTCACAGAAAGTGGTGTGATGACTGTTCTTCCCAAAACCTGTAACTGAGGCTGTAACGTGTCTTCATCCGCTGTGACTCTGGAGGTCATCTGACTTGGAGCTTGGTACCTAGTGGGAGCATAGGGACACCATTATCATTTGAATGATAAGATGTCGAGCCTTTCTCCTCTGAAACCAGCCTGTGATGGACAAGTGTCCATCAGAGTACAGACAGCAAGCCCTGGAGATGTTTGGAGAAGCCAGGATTGGTGGATTGGCCTGGTCAGAGAAGCTTCCTCAGAGAAGGTGGGACTGGAGACATGAATTGGAGGGACATCATGAGAGGATCATTTTGTGGCTCTAAGAAATTAAAGTCTGTGAAATCCAAGTATTAGACTTACCATCCCACGTCTGTGGGGCACCTGAGTCTAGGTCAGGGGCTCGGTGTCAGGAAACACTGCCTGGATCCTTTCTGAGCTGCTTACCTGCTTGTCATTAACTTCTCTGAATACTGTTAAAGACAGGGATAATGATGCTTACCACGTGAGCTGGATAGGAGGAGAAAACTAAGTGAGTTGTTGGTTGTAAACATTCTTCAAAGGCTGCCCAGCAGTGAAGAAAACTGAATTATAGTTATTCTTTCTATTGCCCACGGACAAGCACATGGCGCTGCTGTCATGAAATGGCCCATTGGAACACCATTTGATTTTGGAATTGTTTTCCCAAACAGCTGTCCTCTGCTCTCCTAGAACGCATGCCATCCTCACGTCTCTAGACTCACTTCCTCCCCTGGAGCCTGCGCACTCAGGGAAAGGGTACCGGTTTTTTCTGTGTCATGAAAGGAAGATTGCTTCTTCCCCTTACCTCTCACTTGCCATGTGACCTGGGGGAAACAACTTTCCCTTTCTGGGCCCTTTTTCCTTGTCAGAAAAAATAAAGATATTGTGCTGGATGGTCTCTCAGCTACCCCTTAACTCTGAGTCTGTGAGTCTATGTATTTTTAAGAAAAAAAAAAAAAAAACCTAAATAAAAAGTGGACAATACCACTTTAAGATGAGAATCATCAAGACTACCTTTACCAGCTAGAAGTCAGACACTGTTGGTTTCATTGCTCATTTAGTTCTCACAAGCATTCTAAAATGTCTGTGTTGTTCTGATTCTCAGGCACAGAGAGGTTGGATTTCTTGCCTCAGGTCACACAGCATGCACATGGTGGGACTGAGTTTATCCTCAGCCACTGTCCCCCACAGGCCACACTAGTAACCCAGAGCCTCGGATCACTTCCATTCTCTACTCTATTGTTTAAAAGTCAACATGAAACACCACCAAGAGCCGGATGTATCTTTCTCCCATCTAGCCTGGAATTCTATTCTGTTAGTATTGTCGTGTTAATTACACGCTATTGTTTCCCAGAAATTTGGGGCTGGCTGGAAGAATATTCTGAGATGTTTAATACCTGGGTCTTCACATTGTTAGGTGACATATGAGTCCTACATTCTAAATAATTGTAATTATGCTTGCATGCTCAGTCACTTCAGTCATGTCCGACTCTTTGCAACCTTATGAACCGTAGGTCACCAGGCTTTTCTGTCCATGGGATTATCCAGCAAGAATACTGAAGTCGGTTGCCATACCCTCCTCAAGGGGATCTTCTCAACCCAGGGATTGAATCTGTGCCTCCGGTGTCTTCTGCATTGTAGGCAAATTCTTTACCCACTGAGCCACCTAGGAAGCCCAGTTGTAATCACAGGTGATATTTATTGAGCACTGACTATACTAAAGGAAATCAACTCCGAATATTCATTGGAAGGACTGATGCTAAAGCTGAAGCTCCAACACTCTGGCCACCTGATGCAAAGAGCTGACTCACTGGAAAAGACCCTGATGCTGGGAAAGTTTGAAGGCAAAAGGAGAAAGGGGTGGCAGAAGATGAGGTGGCTAGATAGCATCACCGACTCATTGTACTGAGTTTGAGCAAACTCCAGGAGCTAGTGGAGGACAGAGGAGCCTGGCATGCTGCAGTCCATGGAGTTGCAGTGAATCAGACATAAGTTAGCGACTGAACAGCAACAACGACTATGTGGGATCAATTCCAAGAACTGTACATACTTTAATACCTTTAATTCTCACATCCACTCTCTCTGATGAGGTGGGTCCTCTTATCATTTCATTTTGCAGATGAGGAAGTGAAGCACAGGGCACAGGTAGAGTAGTGAACCCTCATTACAGACAGCGTGCTAGGCGTCCTTGGGATATAAACCCAGGCTGTCTGACTGCAGACATGTCTCTCACCCACTTCATTTTACTGTCTTTCTCAAGATAGCCTCCTCTGGAAAGGAATTCTATGGAACGTTTTAAGAAATTCTATCATAAAAATTTCCGTGGGCGAATAAATTTACAAAAGTAGGGTTAAATAAAATGAAACAAGTTGCTTTACTTTTGAATTCCTCAGAGTCTTGCATAACCAAGTGGCAGTCAGGCTCTTTAAAAGCAGGACAGAGCAGGCATGATTGTGAAACTCATTTGATCACGGAGACTTTTTACTTCTGGTGGATCAGCTCAAGACACATATTTTGTGAAAATCAACTTTAAAGGCATTGCAGGTAGGACGATTTGCAGGGAGAAGTCAAGTTCCAGATTCTACCCCCATTCTAGTTCTCCCTCAAATATCCCACCATCACTTCACCACTGACGGCATCTATGCTGTAGTGCATTTAGAATGTGTCCAGGAAAAAAAAAATGTATGTATTGAGTTTCTGAAAATTAAAGTTCACTTTCAGTGTACCACATTGGCAATTTCCCACTTGAAGAATCTGTTTATTCAAAATAAATAATTTCTTGTAGAAAAGATCCTCATTCCTGATTTCCACCCTTGGTAAATCTGGATTTTCATGGCACAGGTCCTTAAAGTGAGGCACCTTTGGATTCTCTTATGCGGAAGGAAAAAGTTGGATGAGCAGGGAAATGCAGCACAGGGCGTGGAAGTCAAAGGAGTAGAAGCTGTGGTTTTCCCCCAAAGTTGCACAAAATAATAATATGACTTCTGCTTTTCACCTACTCTGGGTGGCAGCTGGGGAATCTAGCAGCTTGCTTGCGAGGACAGAGTTGATTAAGTTGGAGGACAGTCGAACTGTTAAATCTTAGAAAATCTTGGTTGTCCAACCTTCTGGCTTTTCTTGCTCATGGCTCTGCTGATGCTCTTTCTCATGCTTTAACTCTGGGATGCGAGGGTGTCTCCTTGTGTTGTTTCATTTTGTCCATTTCCACATTCAAAGGGTAAGTGGTTGCCAACACCTAGGTGGGCTTGCTATGAGCTGGGCATATGGATTTAGTGCCCATTAACCCACGCATGAATGCCAGACCCTGGAGATAAGACAACTGACTAAACAAGGTCTCTGCTTTGGAGGAAAACTCATTTAATAGACAAATAAGCCAGATACTCAGTTGACCGTAAGTTTTGGCAGAAGGAAAGTGCCAATAGAGTTGGACAAACACAGGGATGTGAGATCATACCTAGGTAGTACAGTGGGGGCATTCTGAAACACTTTCTTGATAGAGGCAGCAATGGACCTGAGCTTTGAAAGATGCGTAGAGTGTAGCTACGTGGAGACAGTGGTGGGAAAGACCTTCTCGGGGAAGGGAATGGCCTGAACCAAGAGAAATTGAGAAAGTCCAGAGAGGGCATTATTAGTTTACCAAACACAAAGTGCTCTAGATTTATGTTCCTTTGCAGTTTCTATGACAACCAGTGACCACTATATATTAAATGAAAGCTTTCCAGATAAGACAGTTTCTGAAGAGCCTAGATAGGTTATTGAATCTCTGGGGACTTTAATGTTGTCATTGGCAGATGAGGAGAAAGTCCTTATCTCATGAGGTTAAGATAAGAATTAAGAGTGAATGATGCAAGTAAAGTTTTAGAACTATTTTATTTAGCACCTAATAAGTGCTCCATAAATATTAATTACTGTTATTGTTGTTTCGGTTATTATTATTGAATGCTTAAAGATTTCAATAAATAGCTTGACCGTGAGATCTCTCTGGGTGGGTACACAATCACTTCTACCTCTTCTGCATTTACCAGTTTTTGAGCTGGTAACTTTCAGTAAAAGTCTGTCAGACGACTTGAATAGCTGAATGCATAAACATGAGAAAAACATCCCTTCTTTCTAGGATGCAGTTGCCTTTCATCCCTGAGGCTCTAGACATCAGACTCCAGCCTAGGTGGGACAACCCCCTCCCCCACATACATATCCTCCCCCACAGCCCCCATTACTGGACAGATCCTTTATCGTCCTGCGCATCTTCTGTGAGTTACTCTCGGGTAAAGAAGAGCATTTGACCCCGGTTTAGAAAGATTGCCTTACACAATCTCCCAGTTCCCTAGATGGGACTTGCTGAGCTGACAGAATGCACAGAGAAGAGCTAACTATTTTTAGGATGAACTAGAAAGATTAGAACTTTGCTCTCTCCTCAAATATCAAACCTACAATCTGTAGGACTCCAAACACAAGTTATTAGGGAATTGGATGTAAGGAGTTATTCACTGGGCTTCCCTGGTGGCTCAGCGGTAAAGAATTTGCCTGCAATGCAGGAGCTGCAGGAGATGCGAGTTCGATCCCTGGGTCAGGAAGATCCCTAGCAGGAGGGCATGGCAACCCACTCCAGTATTCTTGCTTGGAGAATCCTGTGGACAGAGCAGCCTGGTGGGCTACAGTCTTTAGGGTCGCAAAGAACAGACATGACTGAAACAACTTAGCAGGCATGCAGTTATTCATTGTGCTCCTGTTGCTTAAAATTCCCACATAAAAATAATAATAGACCATTGATTTTGGAGTGACTACTATGTGCTAGGCACTTGCAAAGTGCTTTACATGCACTGTATTACTTCATTTGTTTAGCAACCTCATGGGATTGGTTTTAATCTCCCTGTTTTGCAGATAGGAAAACTGAGGCATAGAGAGTAAAGTATTTTGACCAAAGCCACAGAGAGAGGGGTAGTGAAGCTGGAATTCCATTCCTGATCTGTCTGGCTTCAAGATCCATTCATTCCATGAGGATACAAATGACGATGACACAAATCAAAACAAAGAGGAGAAAACAAATTCCGGCTCCTGGCTGAAGAATACAATCATGGACTGGTTGACGGCAGCATTTTGCTGGGTAGAGCCACAGATGTGCAGTAGAGAAAGTCAGGAATTCTGTTTCTGGGGAGATCGCAGCCTAATAAGGGAAATGTAAGGACTTCCTTGTTTCTCATCTGCCCCACTTTCTCATTTTCCTTTTGGGATCTCCCTTTCCCTCATTGTATGCATGCCACATTGGGGGCTGGGGGGCTTGCTTATCGAGACTCCTGCACTCCTCTAGCCAAGCGGTAGGCATTTGCTTCCAACTGGAAAAATCAGGCTATGGGAAAATAAATCAGGACTCAAGAACATCAAATGGCTAGAACTGATCTGGTTAGTAACACCCTGAAGATAACTGTATCTTAGTTTCTGACATCTGGCTATTCAGCTTTTCCTTCTTTCTGAGAGCTTGCTTGTGGCAGATAATATAGACTGGTTCACTCAGCACATATCCCCACTGCAGTGCAGCTATGCTTTCTCTATTCTAGAAGGTGGAAAGCTCAACGCTTCCTTGCAGTTTGGAATGATCATGTGACTTAGCCAGTAGACGTAAGCGTATTATCTGCTGGTGATGTGTCTTCCTTTTCTCCTTCTTCCTATTGGGATAAGGAAGGACATGATGGTTGCAGCTGCAGCAGATAAGTTATGTGCCTGAGGAAAAGGCTAGGAGCACTGCACAGACTGCTTAGTGACATCAGGTCCCAACTCCACTTTGGACCTCTTGCAGAGAACCCGTTACCGTTTTAAACCACTAGGTTTAGAGTTTTGGTTACTTGTAGCCAAACACACATCTTAACTGATATGGAGTCTGTATATCTCATTTGCATTTTATTTTACTAGGGAGGGTGCTTGCAGTAGACAGAATTTCTTTACACAACCAAAAAATACCGTAATTGATAACAGAGTAGGGAGGACAGTACAAAGCAAACCACAACATTAGGTGGAATGAAATATGCTCTCCTAGAGGGAAGCACTATCACAGTACAAATTCATGTTGACATAGTCTCTAATATTTTTCTTTTTCTTTTTTTTTGACAGTCTGTTTTATTTTTCTGAGTTTTCCCACACACGGTTTCCTTTGACCTTCTCAGCCAGCCACTAAAGTACAAATTATTATTATACCTGTCTTATGAGTGAAAAACAATATCTCAGAGTTTGAATACCATGGAAGAGAAGAAAAGGAAGTGATTAATTCTGGCTTGAGAAACTGGCAGTCTCAGGAAAGGATGGCCTTGAGCTGGGGTTTGAAGGATGAACAGACTTTTAACAAATGGAACAGTGGGAAGGGCATTTCTGAGCTAAAGCAAGAACCACCAAGCTTAGAGGCCTGAGAGGGCTGGGTGAGTCTGGCAAATGTAGCTGGTGCTCAGGGAGAACCTGAGAAACACATAGAGGAGGTAGGCTTCAAAAGCCAACAGGGTTCACATCATAAAGGCCTGGTGTGTTGGCAGCCTCTTTGGGTTGCAGAGACATTCAAATAACTTCAGCTCATGGGGTGATTGTAAGGATGTGTGCATGCATGCTAACTCACTTCAATTGTGTCCAATTTTTTGTGACCCTATGTAGCCTGCCAGGCTCCTCTGTTCATGAGATTCTCCAGGCAAGAGTACTGGAGTGGGTTGCCATGCACTTCTCCAGGGGATCTTCCCCAGCCAAGGATCATGGGTGCTCCTGCATTGCAGCCAGATTCTTTACTGTTGAGCCACTAGGGAAGCCCAATTGTGAGGATACATATAGGAATAAAGGAGCTTCCAAAATTCAGGTCAAGCTTCTTGGGGAGTCAGGAATATATCACCACCAACATCACAAAATGAACAAGATTCTCAGGACTAGGCTTCACAGAGGCTAGAAGGTAATTGGATACCATATAATTGCTCAGGACTGAACCTATTTCTTGTAACTGAGTTATCTCATCTTCTGCTTTTACTAGCAAAAACTTACTGGTTCCTACTCTAGAGCTTTGACATCAACAGGAAACCTTTTTGCGTACAATTCTCTGTGTGTACCCTCCATTTAAATTCTGGAGTATGTATTAGTTAGGATGGAATAGCCTCTGCTGTGATAACAGATAAACCCTGAAAATCTTGTGGCTTTACACAATTACAGGCTTTCCTGATAGCTCAGTTGGTAAAGAATCCACCTGCAATGCAGGAAACCGGTTTGATTCCTGGCTCAGGAAGACCCCTTGGCAAAGGGATAGGCTACCCACACCAGTATTCTTGGGCTTCCCTTGTGGCTCAGCTGGTAAAGAATTCGTCTGCAATGCAGGAGACCTGGGTTTGATTCCTGGGTTGGGAGGATCCCCTGGAGAAGAGAATGGCTACCCACTCCAGTATTCTGGCCTGGAGAATTCCTTGGACTGTATAGTCCATCGGGTTGCAAAGAGTCGGTCATGACTAAGCGACTTTCACTATACACAATTACACAAGCATCTCCTGGGACACATGATCACCAAAGTCTCTCATGGAGAAGAGAATGATAAAGGAGGGACACTAGTTCTTAACATCCTTGATTCTTATCTTCACAATCCATTGATCAGAAGTAGCTACGTGGTCCCACCTAACTGCAAAAGATTCTGGGATAGGCAGGGAGCAGAGAAAATCCTTGATAAGCATGAACTCTTTTGATATGAAGCTGGGATGGGTTTGGTTGCTCATCTTCATCTCTACTGGCAAAGCACTCATGCCTAGGACGTCTTTTTGGGCTGCTATAACAAAAAATATCATACACTCGGTGACTCAAACAGTAAGCCACAGTTCTAGAGGCTGGAAGTCTAAGAGGAAATGCCAGCAGATTCGATGTCTGGTGAAGGGTGACCTGATTGCTGGCCATTTTCTGGCTGTGTCCTTGAGTAGCACAGTGGGCAAGAGAGCAAAGCCCCTACCTCCAAGTACAATCACACCAGAAGTTAGTTCTACAGTGTATGCTTCAGGCAATGCTTGATCCAGTAGTTAGCTGAAAAATGCCTCTGAAGACCTCTATTTCTTCACTCTGTCTTCTATGATATAAATTTCCTTTAATACTGGTTCCCCTCCTGTTAGCAAGATGGCTTCCAGTACTTCCTTGGTTATGTACTTTGTATCACATTCAGATAGAGACAGAAAATTATTTTTCTCCTGTTTTCAGTATGTATCTTGCAATTCACTCTTATCAGATCAGTTTAGATCGTTGCTTACTCTTGGGCCAATCACTGTTTGCAGTAGGTGGACTTCAATGGTTGGCTTAGCCAAGGTTCCACTCCTGGGGTGGGAGGTTGCTGTTGTTGTTTAGTCACTCAGTCGTGTCCGACCCTTTGCCACCCCATGGACTGCAGCACGCCAGGCCTCCCTGTCCATCACCAACTCCCGAAGTTTACTCAAACTCATGTCCATTGAGTTGGTGATGCCCTCCAACCATCTCATCCTCTGTCGTCCCCTTCTCCTCCCGCCTTCAATCTTTCCCAGCATCAGGGTCTTTTCAAATGAGTCAGTTCTTCACATCAGGTGGCCAAAGTATTGGAGATTCAGCATCAGTCCTTCCAATGAATAGTCAGGGTTGATTTCTTTTAGGATGGACTGAGTTGAACTCTTTGCTGTCAGCTTTTCCAGAACATCATCAGTGAAAATCAGCAGGAACAGAGAACAGTAATGAGGATGGGGGAGGCAGTGCAGCTCCCCATGTCATGCCTTCCATATTCTTTTCAATCTCCTCTCTTCTCTAAGCCTCTTTTAATAATGAAGGATCCTAAGTTGAGCTTTGGGATGCAAGTGCAACAGCTTGGTCTTTGTTGTGCTAAAGAAGAACTCTGAAGAACTGTTGCTCCGGGGGCATTGTCTCCTCCACATAAGACTCTGTTTGGCTTTAGGAGACTGAGCTGGAGTTATACCTCACAGAAGCAGAGTGTCAGCGAGAAGGGACTTAAAGGGGGCTTTTCACAGGTGGGGCAACTGAGGCTCAGAAAGGAAAATCCCTGGTTCTGAGTCACAGAGTCCCCAATTTCCTCTGATAACTTCTAGAAACTTCTCCTCTCTGGGACTCAGTTTCCCTCTCTGTAAGATGAGGTGCCTTCTTTGGCTCTGGGTTTGTTGGTGAAGCAAGTAGGAGTTAGCTGGAGAGTTTGTTGAAAATACACCTGCCCAGCTCAACAGAAACTGTGACATACCTGGAGAGAAGCATGGTGGGTACACATGCTTTGAACAAGCTTCTCGGGTCACACTGGATTGCAGCCTCTACCACTCTGGGCTTCCCAGGTGGTGCTAGTAGTAAAGAACCCGCCAACCAATGCAGGAGACATAAGAGATGCAGGTTCGATCATTGAGTTGGGAAGATCCCATGGAGGAGGGCATGGCAACCCACTCCACTATTCTTGTCTGGAAAATCCCATGCACAGAGGAGCCTGGCGGGCTACAGTCCATGGGGTCAAAAAGAGTCAGAGAGGACTGAAGCGACATAGCATGCACATACCATTCTGAAACCCTTGTGTTGGGACCTTCCCCCTCTGGCCTTGAGATCTCTGAACCTAGTCTGTCCATGGGCTCTGGGGCTGGGAGAAAGGGAAAGTCAGTGGATGCCCCAGGGGAACCTGCTTCCCTTGACTCGATCACAGAAGGAAGACGAGAGAGACCTGGAAGTGCTGGCGAAGGCTGAGAGCGCTGGGGCCAGGAGTTTACAAGGATGCTGCTGGCCGAGCGTTGCTGTTCTGATGCCCTGGGTCATGTCGTCATGCAGGGAGGCCCTCACGCCTGCCAGAGACCTTTGGCTGACCAGGCTGCAAGGCAGGGGCACTGGTCCTTCCCTTCCTTGCTTGTGGGTTACTGGAGGTTTCTAGAAGGAACAGCCTTTAGAAGGAGGACTGGAATTGGAGTGAAGACTCCAGGTTCCAGTCCACGTGCATGCTGCCATCTACGTGCTCCGTGACCCACAGCAACTGGGAGACTTGTTTCCTCATCTCCCAAGAAGGGCTTATGGCCCCTGTCCAGCTTTCTCATTCCATGAGACACGAGAATTTCAAAGACAGTGATGCAATGGAGTGAAGACTGGGTCCACAATACACGTGTTAGAGGATTATTATTATTGTTAAAAATAACAAATGGCTTCGAAGTTGGAATCCAGAGGCTCCTGCAGAAGCAAGCTACTGACAGCCAGGGGCTGCCTTTCAGATTGAGATGGAGATATGAGAGGCAGAGTGGAAAAGCTGCTCCTGGAGGCTTCTTTCCTGAGCCCTTGTTGTCTCCTTCCCTTCGAGACCTGCAGGGAATCTGGGAGGCTTTCAACTTAGACAGCGCTACCTGATGGAATAACGTGTGCTGTGAGGCACCTGTCATCACCTCCGAGAGACAGCCGGCCGGGGGTGAGGAAGCAGAAGCCAAGCACACAAAGTGTGGCTCTCTGCCCCACCCTCCTCTTTAACCTGTGCACGCAGGCTCCCAAGCCCCAGCTATTCAGGTGTTCTTGCTCCATGCTGGCCACACCTTTTTTTCTGCCTGTAATTCTGCTAACTTGGCATTTGAGATGAAGCCAACCCACATTTCATTCATTTAAATCTGTGTCTTTAGCACAAACATCGCTGCCGTAAACATAAACCCATTCACTTGTAAGACGAGCTGTGACCATTAAAATAAAATCGTGGACATCCTAATGAACGTGATCTCAGGTCCTTCCTGGGGATTCACCTTGGAGAGCCCTGCATCAGCAGATGCCATCGACACTTCTGGAGCACATGCAGATGTCAAGAGCCATCCTCAGTGTGTTCACACTCATGGGACAATGGATTCTGATTCAGTCCAAGCCTTTGGGCCACTTTGGAGGTGAAGTAGCCAAGGCTCCAGGAAGAGATCACCTTTTCCAAGGTTCCCAGCCAGGAAACGGTAGGACTGGGGACTGAAGCAGATCCTTGGACCCCAGGTCCAACCTACCTGGGGCTTCCTTGGCAGCCTTGAGCACAGGGCTTCACACAGTGCTGGCCACAAGGGAATTTTTGAATGAGGAAGGCAACCTTGGGGGAGTGGGTGCCGCAGTTGAAGGAACCCAAGACTAGAACATAAACACAGGTGTTCTAGAACGTCTGTTTGCATCGGTGGCTTTCCAGTGTTGTTGCTGAACCCTCTCCCTCCCCCTGAGGGCCAGCTCAGGGGCTGAAATGATGAGTGTTCAATTTTTCTACTTTTTTTATTATCAAGGGTAGATTCTCCCCCCAAACTATTTGTATTGTGATTCTGAGTAAGATTTCACTGAGGAAAAAAAAGAAATAAGATTCCTTTGTTAAAACTAGGTTTGAAGAGCTCTGTTTTACATGGCTATCAAGGACCCCCTTCCCACCCCAGATTGCATCACCTGTGGTTTTGTAATTTGTGTGTGGAGCTACCCCTTCCCAGCTGTGCGGTGTTGGATGAGTCTGTCAGCATTCTGAGGCTTAGTGCCTTTATCTTTAAAATGGGTACAAAGAGAGGTACGCTGCCTAGTTCCCAGGGTTATCCTGTGGACGTGCCCTCAGAACAGCATTCTGCAGGAGTCTGGAATGGGGGAAGTTGCGCCATCATCGAACATTTCTTAAGTGGCAGCTCCTGCTTGCGCTCTGGCTAAATGCTGAAGATGCAAAGAGTCATCAGATACAAAGTGTAATAGGAAATAGATAAATACAGGCACATAGCCTCCTGGAGGAGAGAGAAATAAGCAAGCAGTTTTAATGCAAAAGTGATGTGTGCCTTGACCTAAATGTGGCAGAGGGTCACCCCCACTCAATCTGGTGATGGGGCAGCCGGAGGAGGTGGGGGCCGTGGGAACGGGACATCCACCTTGAGTCCTAATGCGAGGCAGACACAATAGTGATACCAATGTCTGCATTTCATTCACACAGGATTTTAGTCACACTTCTGAGGTTTTACTTCCCCTTTTGTGCAAGGATCTTACAGAAACAAGAGCAAACGCAAAGTATACTACTGGATCAATGTTATGGATTCTCTTAATGAGCTTTGCTGCGCCCTTTTTGCAAACAACTATTATTCAACCAACAAATGTGCTAGGCCCTGTCTTCTTGAGCAATCTCAGTGCCCTTTCAGAAGCATCACTTGTGAGAGCCTGGAGATCCTCTGAGGTCTCCTGTCCAGTAACACGTTTGCTCAGATGAGAAAGCTGGGAACTTGGGGAGGTGAGATGTCTTTACCAAGGTCAGGAGGTACAGGGAGCAGGTTTAGATGTGACGCTTCCTGGAGACCATAGGCTCCGAGTGGTCTCGAATGGGGGTAGAAGTGAGTGTGGGGGACACACCCAGTTCTGCCCTTTGAGGGCCAGAGGTTGAGTCCGTCAGGGATGTCATCCAATGGGGAGTGTGTGCCTCTGTGTCAATGAGCAAGCTGTATGCTGAGAGTACAGAGATGAATGAAGCACCACCTTTGCTTTGAGGAGCTCATAGGATGGAGGTACATAAAGTGAAAATTCAAATCCACAATAAGTGTCAGTGGAATAATATGCAAAGTGTTTCGAGAGCAGGATTTGCCTGTGAGAGGTTGGAAAAGACACAGGCTTTGAAGCTAGGCACATCTGGGTTTCAGTTCCAACTCTGCCACTTGCTGTGGGACACTGGAAAAGTTACTTAACCTCTCTGAGCCTCAGTTTCTCTATCTAGAAAATGGGAAGAATAACAACCTATCTGGGCATTGGTGGATACAAGCAATAAAGTGCCTGGCTCACTCAGTGCATGGAGACTACCAGCATCATCAACTGTCAGAACTCAGGCAAGACATCCACTTTCTCCAAACTTCTCCAGGAACTTCTAATGTTCTTATCAGCACAGGAGGTGATGGAGGTGAAATGTGCTTTGTAAAACCATGACATATTAAGCAATGGTTAGTTATCACTCTTGGGATCCTTGTAGTGTGTGCATGCGTGCGCTCGGTTGCTCAGTCATTTCCGACTCTGTGCGTCCCCAGGGACTGTAGCTGGCCAGGCTCCTCTGTCCATGGGTTTCTCCAGGCAAGAATACTGGAGTGGGTTGCTAATTCCTCCTCCAGGGGATCTTCCCAACCCAGTGATGGAACCCAAGTCTCCTGCATCTCCTGCATTGGCAGGTGGCTTCTTTTGCCACTGGGCCACCTGGGAAGCCCCTTGGGATCCTTATTCAGTCCTAATTAGGGTCGAGAAGGAGATGCAGCAGGGTGGTGTGTCAAAGTCCAGTGAGTAATTGCAGGCTGGAAGCCAGGGCAGCCTCTTTGATCTTATGCACCCCCGCTCCCCCCCGCCACCATCCAGAGCCTCCAAACATTTCCCTCCTAGCATCTGAAATCTACGCATATTCTGGACCAGAATGGACAGATCCTGGGGCTTGGTTTCTTTGTCTCTCAGTCCTTCTGCTGGGAGGAGGGGACTTGCCATCAAGCCTGAGAAAAAAGTCAGGCGTGTTTGGAATGCAATTGCAAAAGAGGTTACAAGAGCCTGGCAAGAATGCTGAAATCAAGTGATGTCGAGAGGTTTTGTTATTTTTGAAAAAATGACTCATTCTGAGAAACACTAACGGCCTCCCAGAACATTCACCTAGTTGCCTGTATGTATAACCCAGAGCCCACTGCAGAAAAAAACAAATCCTGTTGTCACAGCTGAGGGAGAGGATGGTGGGGGCAGGGAGGGTTGGCGGTGAGAATCTGGGTGACAACCTAATGGGGAAAGAGTTTAAAGCTAAGTCTTGCCCTCTGAGAGGACGTTTTTAATTTCTCAAGGCCTTTCCCCTAAATGGTGTCATTCCAGTCGTCACCAGGCCATCTACTTGGAGGTAACTTGTGTTCTTTGGGTTGAGCTGAATTGGCCAGGGGAGGGGTGGTTGTTCCCACTGACGTGCAAAGGAAGTAGGTACCCAGAGAGCTTAAGCTATTTCTCCAAGGTGGATAGGGGAAGAGAGGGTGAGAGAGGAAGAAGTGAAGGATGAGGAGGAGGGGAAAAGAAAAAGAAAAAGGAGGGGGAGGAAGAAGAGGAAGAGATCCATGAATGAGGACCAAGATGAGAACCATGCTTGTCTTGTGGACAAACATTGTGAAGGGTTGGTTTCAGCAAGGGCAGCTGCTGGTCCCCCCACTGTGCGATGCTCAGGATCAAGAGTTAGAACTGTGGGCTCCTTCTCTACCTCTGCCCTTAACCAAATGTGTGCCTTTGGGGAAATGTGTCTCTTTACCAATCCTCCACTTCCCGTCTGTAAAGGAATGGTGTGGAGGAGAGTCAAACAAACTCAGAGCTTCTGAAATCTAGTGGGCACAAGAATATTCTGGAACATTTGTTACAATATAGATTGCTGGACCCCTCTCCAGAAATTCTGACTCCAAGGGTCTGGGGCAGGGCCAGGGAATCTGCATTGCTAACAGGCTCCCCAGGGGGGCTGCTGATTGGTCCCCACTTTGAGCATCTTGAGACTGGATGATCTGGAATGACCCTGTCATTTCTGCTGTTCAGTGATTCAAACCACTCAGCAGCTCCTGGTCACTGGGAACTGAGCCAGGTGTGGGGAATGAAAAAAAAATGAACTAGATGTGGTTTCTGCTTTCTGGGTCTAGAACCCTAGGTGGGGATACAGAGAGGACAATGGATCCTGTTATCACACAAGGTCCAAGGTGGCCATGGAGAGATGGGAGTGTTCAGCTGCCCATGTGGGAGTCAGGTGGGGGCTCAAGGAGGAGGGTGCTGGGTGAGACTTTGGACCAAAGTTGCCACTAACTGGGAGGATGTATTAGGAGACGACTCCTGGGCAGAGAGCAGTGCAGGCTGTTTTAAATAGTCCACAGAGAAAGCATTGGCTAAGCGTTCTTTGCATGTGAGTGCTGCTCAGAACCATGAGAAGCCACCAACCACAGCTGCAGTTGTTCCGCATCTGCTTGGAGGGCCTGAAACCAGAGGACAGGGTTCCCGATGGGCCAGCATCCCCGGGGACCATACTCAAGTATAATACACACACCACTCACCACTGATGCTCATTATTTGTGAAGTCTGCTTTCAAATTTGCGTACTTGCTAATATTTGCTTGTAACCCTCAAACTTATATTGGTGGTTCTTTCTCAATCATTTGTGGTCATGTGTAGAGTAGTGAAAACATTTGACTCACCCAGCACTCACGTTCCCACCTGAACAGTGCACAGTCTTCTTACTTAAGCTCTTGTGTTGTAAACAAGGGTCCTTTCTGTAATCTATTTAGTGCCATCTTTTGAGTATTTTTGTGCTTCTTTTGGGTGATTTTGCTGTTTAAAATTGCCCCCAAGCATTGTGTTTTATGTTGCATAGTGCCCTAAGCATAGATGGTTATGAGGTATCTTATGGGGAATATAGGTGTATGAGCTAAGCTTCTTTCAGACATGGGTTATAGTGTTATTAACTTTGAGTTCAGTGTTGATGAATCAACAACATAAATTAAATATGGGCTTCCCTGGTGGCTCAGTTGGTAAAGAATCTGCCTGCAGTGGACCAGACCCAAGTTTAATCCCTGGATCAGGAAGATCCCCTGAAGAAGGAAATGGCAACTCACTCCAGTATTCTTGCCTGGGAAATTCCATGGACAGAGGAGCCTTGTGGGCTATAGTCCATGGGGATGCAAAGAGTTGGACATGATTTAGTGACTAAACCAACACCTTTAAACAGAAACACATATAAAACAAGGCTATGAATTGATGGATTGATGAAAATGTTGTGACCAGAGGCTCACAGGAACCTAATCTTATATTTCCCCTAGGAACAGTGGTACAGCACTAATACAGTGTTCATGGCAACTTGATGAAGCATAACTACCATGAATAATGAGAATTTGTGTATGTGTGCACTTGTGATGAAGTCATTGTCAGGTATTTCTTTAGCTTAGTATTACAAGTTAATATATTTAATAAGATAATTCAGTGTTGCAGCAAGAATTTAATAAAATCTGAACATCTCAGTAAATTTTGGAAGCTTTCTTACTAATTTTAACTGGTGGCAGTCCTTATCCAATTTAGCCATCTCCTCTTCTGCCTAGATTTGAGCAAAGGCGTCTTTCTATTCAGCCTGAACTTATCTTCAGCTTCCATATCCAGGTGAATTCACAACATCTCACTAACTTGGTTTAGATACAAATTTGTATATAACAGTTGTTGGTGTCACAATGTAGCTGAATGCAACTTCAATAGAAGTCACAGGACCATATTAAATTGGATAGTATTTTGATTTTACCCATATGACTGACACTAATTCGGACATGTTTTTTTTTCCGACACCGCCAAGAAATTGGAGACACGATCTGGGTGTCCCACAATTTAACTGAGTTCTGTCACTACTGCTATCTGAAGTAGCATCATATCTCACAGCCTAAGGGCTCAGTTCCACAAGGCTACCCCCACTTCAGATGTGTATTGCAAGTCAAGGTCATTACCTATGCTTCTGCCTGAGGAGCAGTAAATTGGAGATTCCCATGTTTCTCTCCCTGGGTTGGATTAATTTGCCAGAGCGACTCACAGAACTCGGGAAATCAGTTCACTTACTAGACTACTGGTTTATTACAAAGAATATGAAAGGATATGAATCAACAGCCAGGTGAAGAGATACATAGGATGAGGTCCCAAACGTGGGGGCTTCTGCCCCTGTGCAGTTTGAGGACCATCACTCTGGCATGTGGAAGAATTTGGTTCTTCAACCTGGAAGCTCTCCGAAAGCCCATCTCTTGGGATTTTTATGGAGGTTTCAGGAAGTCAGAACAATTGATTAAATCATTGGCCTTAGGCAACTGAATTCAATCACCAGACTTTCTCCCCTCCCCAGAGGTTAGAGGGTAGGGCTGAAATTTCCCACCCTGTAATCACTTGGCTGGTCTCCCTGGCAACCCGCCCCCATCCTTGGGTGAAGTTGGGGCTTTCCAAAAGTTACCTCACTTAAATAACAAAAGACACCTTGATCACTCTCTTCACCTCGGAGATTTCAAGAGTTTTAGGAATTGTATGTAAGGAACCAGTATGAAGAGCAAGTATGTATATTTCTTCCTAATAATCACGGTCACATTTGTGCCATTTAATTTTTGCACTTGGCAGATGGATTAAATATTTTCCACGGGGGATAGGTAGAACAGGGGGGTTGAGGATCTTGGGGAAACGGTTGAGCAGTGACAGTCGAGTGCCTCTGCAGGCTCAGGCAGGATCCCCCCACCCGCCATCCGGTTCCTCACTTCCAGGCCCAGCCTAGGCCCCGTCCCCCAGGCTGCTTCAGCCCTTTCTGACTTGTTTTCTGAGAAATGTGCTGAGAACTGGAAAGGCCCCTTCAGGCTTTCACGGGGTTGAGTGGACGTGATTTCCTTGGGAACCAGGACCGAGGGCTCCGGGCGTTCCCGGACCGTGAAATTCCTGCCTCCCACGGCACGGCCGGGATGGACGGAGTCCTCGGGTGCTCCCGAGCCTCCTAGCCTCCCTGCGGGTCCCCGGGGACCTTGTTGGCCAGCGGAGCGAGAGGAAGCACTGAGGCTGACGGGGCCAGGCGACTGGCGGGCATCCCACATAAACACGCTCCATCACTGTCAATTATTTACGCGCCGTATGGAGGCCGGACGGGCTTCCTGACCCGCGCGTTAATGAGAAGCCCGAGGATCCTGGCTTGGCCCAGATTCCGGAGGCGGGCCGGGCCGAGGGGCTATTAGAGAGCCGTGTGTGCCTGATTGGAAACCTGCAAAAAGTCTCCGTCTTCTGCAGGAACAATCTGAACCCCATAGCTACGCACTCAAGTCCTCTCCCACCCCAGCTTCCTTCTGCCACTTGCCTACGGGTCTTACCCCCAGACCTCTGCGGCACGTGCCCTGCGCCCCCCCCCCCCGCCGAGTTCCCCGTCTTTCTCAGCATCAGCATCCTTTAAGGCTCAGACATCACCTCTCTGTGTGGCCTCCCCTCCCACCCACTGGAGGATGAACTTGTTCCTTCCTCGTGCCCACCCCCCACCCCCCAGCTCTGCGCGTCCTACTTAGCAGCGTGGCTTCTGCTCTGAACCGAGACACCAGCTGCATCCTTTCCTGAGAAGTCTTGTTTCTTCAGGCAGAACTGGAGACAATGATGGTGTCTCTCTAAAGCTCTGTGGGGAGGATCGGATACACAGGCAGCTTTACACAGAGCTTCACAGCCAAGAATCACACCGCAGATGAGAATTCCTCATTATTATTATTAGTATCAATATAGGACTATTCCTCTGTGTTGTAATCACTTCCATCATAAGCCTCAGTCTTACTAGACTCTACCCTACTGGAGTACAGTGGCTGCAGTCTTTTTCATCTCTGTTAAAAAGCAAAATTCATTGAGTAAATGTGAAGATCTAATTGGCCTTACTCAACGACTCATGAATCAGGCAGCATACCATGGAGTAAATGGGCTTCCCTGGTGGCTCAGAGGTAAAGAATCCTCCTGCAATGCAGGAGACCCAGGTTTGATCCCTGGGTCAGAAGGTCCCCTGGAGAAGGAAATGGCTACCCACTCCACTAGCATTCTTGCCAGGAGAATTCCATGATAGAGGAGCCTGGCGGGCTACAGTCCTTGGGGTCGCAAAGAGTCGGACACAACTGAGTGACTCACACACACACACATCAAGTAGATAGACAGGTACTTGGAGGGGCTGGACCAAATGGAAGGTGTTTATGGGCAGGAGGGGCAAAGGAAAACATCATTTCAGCAAAGGAAAACAACGTTTCAGGCCAGAAACTCTTCTTTTGGGGAAAGGACCAGCAGGCATCTTTGTCATGCGAATTGCCTGTCAAAGGAAGGGGGGTAGGGGGAGGGACACACCCCTGTGACAGATTACCTTACTGGTGCCAACCAGAAAATTCCAGGCTGGGTGATTAAGATTACATTTTGGGAGAAGCTTGAAATTGCAGGTAAGTCAGGTTTTAAATCCAGTTTTGGTATCATGGGATTTAGCACAAGTGATGCTATTTTGGCCCCCTGGTTCTCTCTTTAATAGCTCTAAACCTGCTTCTAGCCCAGTGCCTGGCACTTAGTAGGTGTTCAGTCAAGAGTAACTTTTCAATGGGAGCACACATGTAAATATCCCGCATCTACTAAGTGCTTACTATCTTCCAGGCTGTGTTCTAAGCCCTTTACATAAAAGAACTCATTTAAAACAACAGTGCTGTATGATTGCTGTTTATCAGTATTCTGTTAACACCCGAGGAAACATGACACGGATGGGAGAAGTACCTTGTGCAAGGTGAGCGTTTACCAGAGCTGAGATTCAAACCTGGACAGATTCAAACCTTACTGTTCCAGCAGCTCTCATTGTACAACATATACAGCCCAGATTGGGTGCTCATTGGTAAGTGCCTGGCACCTGGTAGGTGTTTAGTGAATGTTGAATATGTGTTTGGGGCCTTTGTATGTTTTGATTGCCCAGACTAAAGCAGGCAAGTCACACAGATCAGCTCTTCCAAAGGGGTGGGGTGGGGTGGGGGGCTTTCTATCTGTTAGACTTATCTCTAGAGAATGTGTTTCTTGAGTCTCTAGTACTGTGTGTCTTTTCCTGAGATGGCCTGTTCTAGACTCAGCACTAGATTTTCCAGAGGAGAGGAGCAGCTGGTGTCTCCCAGACAGGCTCTGTCTCACTGCCATGTTCCCTGCAGACTGCACACGTCTTCTCTCCTTCTAGAATGTTCCTTCCTCTCCCTCTCCAGTGCCTTCCCCACTGGCACCATGATCCGTCTGGAAAGCTCTTCCTGTCCTTCAAGGTCCAATTCACACTGACTTTCCTCTGGGAAATCTTTGCCAACTGCCGTCACAGTCCCGAGCTCTCCCACACTGAACACGTGATTTGTATACACACACCTGTATATGTTCATGACACAGTGGTGAGTGGCAAGGCCTTTCATGCCAGACTCCTGGCTTTCAGTCTGGCTCTGCCATCCCGTATAAATCTCCCCACCTGGGCCTCACTTTCCCCATCTGTGAAATGGTGCTAATCATGGTGCCCATTTCATAGGGTTTCGTGAGCATTAAGAGGAAGAGTATGTACAGAGCACTTAGCCATAGGATATGAACATAGCGAAGGTTGCATATATGTTCCTGTACTTTTATTCTTCTAAAATGAGCCCTTCCTTGCATATCTTTGCATCTCCAGTGCCTGGCACACAGCAGGTACTCAGTAAATGAAAATGCAAGTTAATTTCAACAATGTAAGCATGTATTGAGGACCCACCAGGAATGAAGGGCTAGATACGTGTTGGGGAGGTGCAGCTAAAGGTCAGGATGCCTCTGTATAGAGACATCCAATGAGCGACTGGAAGAGGGGACTTCCCTGGCAGTCCAGTGGTTAAGACTTCGCCTTCCAATGCAGGGGTTGTTGATTTGATTCCTGGTCAGGGAGCTAAGATTCTACATGCCTGGAGGCCAAAAAACCAAAATGTGAAATGGAAACAATATTGTAACAAATTCAACACGGACTTCAAAAATGATCCATATTAAAAAAAAAGCTTAGAGAAAAAGAGAGGGCTTCCCAGGTGGCGCTAGTGGTAAAGAACCTACCTGCAATGCAGGAGACATAATAGACACGAGTTCAATCCCTAGGTCGGGAAGATCCCCTGGAGAAGGAAATGGCAACCCACTCCAGTATTCTTGCCTGGAGAATCCCTTGGACAGAGGAGCCTGGCAGGCTATGATCCATGGGGTTGCAAAGAGTCAGACATGACTGAATCAACTTAGCACGCAGAGAAAAAGAGACAGGATGATGCCAAGGTGGTACATTCATCGGCTCATCTATTCATTAAGGCATTTGTTGTGCCAGGCCCCAGGGAGACAAAGATGAATAAAATGCACTCCCCCCCAGTCCTTAAAGAGATATCACTGGATATATATAAGCAGATAACTGTTTTCTTAGAGGCCTGGTGGGCTCCGGGCTCAGGAGAAATGGCCACTGGACTCAGGATCAGTCTGTAAAGGATAGGGCATGGGAGCTGGATAAGACGGGCCGTCTTTGTACGGGGTGGCCCTTTTGCCTGGGACTTCTCTTCTCATCTTTCCAGCCTCAGGTGACATGTCCTTTCTTCAGTGAACCCCCTTGGAAAGCCCACCTCCTCATCACTCTGGCACAGCACTGTTCATTTCTTTCCAAGCACTAGCCATAGTCCTTAGTGAGTGAAAGGCAGGGAAGGAAAGGGGAATAAATTTCTCGAATATCTATTATGGGCCAGGCACTGGGCTCTTTAATTGATGAACGCTATTTAACGAATTTTCCCACTGTTTCCAGGGGCTCTGTATTGAGACTTCAAGAGGACAAATGCCTTTGCTCAAGGTCGCTGGCCAGAAAGTAGTGGAACTGGATTTGGAATTTCAGGGCCGGCTGCCTCCCCACACCCAGAGAGCTTTCATAGCACCAGGAGAGGCCAAGTAGGCAAGAAAGGAAACGGAATGATTACTGCCCCGGGGCATTTTCAGCAACAAGTGAGTGATTTCCCTAGTTCCCAGTCTGCTGTTCAAGCAGAGACTTGGCAGTTGGGAACCAGGCTGCAGAAAAACAGATTTTCTTCTTAACTCAGCAGCACCACCTGCAGGATATGAAGAAAAGCTGCCAAAAAGGATCAGGAGAGAGAGGAAGGAGGGGGATACTGAAGAAGGGACCTGAGATATCGGCTAATGACCTTTGATCTTAAAAAGCAGAAGATTGAGACCAAGAAAGGAACTTAAGGTCACAGTGTCAGTGGTGTCAGATTTGAAGCTGAATCTCTTTGGACTCCTGGTTCAGTGTCCTCTTTTCTCCCACCCTTTCTTCTTCCCTCTTTCTGCCTCCTCACTCCCCTTCACCCTTGACTCTCATTCTCTCACCGAGTCTCTCCTTTCTCTCTCATTCAGTAAGCATTAACTAAGCACTCAATAGGGGCTTCCCAGATGGCAAGGTGGTAAAGAATCCACCTGCCAATGCAGGAGACTCAAGAGACGTGGGTTCGATCCCTGGGTAGGGAAGATCCACTCGGCGTAGGAAATAGCAACCCATTCCTGTATTCTTGCCTGGAAAATTCCATGGACAGAGGAACCTGGTGGGCGACAGTCCACTGGGCTGCAAAGAGTCAGACACGACTCAGCACACACACACATAAAAGCACTCAGTATGCCTTGGGCATATTCATTCTTGTGGGATACAAATATTGATAACTAAAATGTGCCTTTTAGGATTAACATTTAATTGTTGCTTAATTGCCATTAATAATCTACTTCATCATTACACCCAAGGCATACTGTACATTATTGTGTATCAGACACTAGGCTAAGGTGTGATCTCAATAGATCTTCACAGATGAGGAAACTAGGGCTTAGAGACTTTCAGTTCGGTAGTTGCGGAGCAAGGATTCAAAACCAAATCCTTCTGATCTCAGAGCCAGAGATCTTAATCACTCTGTTATATTTACTCTTTAAAGTATCCAAGGTTATTTGAAGAAGAATCCGTACTCTAATTACGATGCTACTGCTAGTTAAAATAACTACTTATTTCCTGTCTAAGTGGGGGTGCTTACTCTCCTCTCAAATTCATTGCTTCTGAAATCCCTTCAAGTTTACATTGAGATTCTCTGTACCAGGCACTGTGTTAGGTGCTAGAGTCACAGAGATGACTGTAATTCAGCCAGAAGCTTGTAGCCTTGTAGGCGTCAGTCTTAACACACCACCACCGGCAAGATGTTCTAATAGAAGCATGGCACAACTCCAGGGGGCGCCATTCACACTGCAGCTGACGGAAATGGCATCTCCTGAATTGGCCAGTGCTCTACTTGTGGGACTGTATTTGGTGTCCTTGACCCAGTGGGATGGGAACAAGAAACGGGCACGGGGGTGAGGGATGGGGACCAATCACTTCCACTCTGCAGGGTAGGGAAGCTTCACGGCCGAGGCCACTGGAGTGTGAATGCAGCAAAGCTCTACAGATTTGGATTTCCTGTTCTCTGCAGCTGGGAGGTAGGGTCAAGTTTTGAGGAAATACGTCTCTGCATTTTGACCTGCAGAGCAGAAAGTGTATTTCGGTTTCCATTTCTGCATTAGCACCCAAGTTGCATTTTAAGTTCCTGGGAAATTTGCCCTCATTCTCGTTTTTGGGTGGATGGGTAATTTCTTTCTTTTTGGGTGGTTGGTTATTGAGATTGGAGCTCACGAATTGCAGGAGGCACGTCCAAAACCAGAAGATCTAGTGTGGGCAACCTTGCAGCAGTTAAAGAATTCTCTGCCCAAATCGCAGGAGAATGAACACACTGCAGCCCCAGAGAACGGAGCCTTCATCTCACAGATAACAGGCCCCCATCTATCAGCATCTCCCCTCACTCTTCTCACCATCTAAGAGCACTTTGTGTGTGTGCACGCAAATTTTACTGTTTCACTTGTAGTAGGAAAACAAAAGGCAGTTTTTTTTCATTTTCCTAATATAAAATGATTTCATAATAATGCCCATTCTTTGAAGTCGTTATTTCAGACCCCTCTAGGGAGGGCATGCTGGCAATCACAGAAGTGGCCGGGGTGGTTACTGGAAGGGTGCTGAGGGTACAAAGGTGTTAAAAAAAAAAAAAAAGAACCTGCTTTCAGCCTTACTTCATTGCTGGCCCTGCAGCCACAAGAATAATGACCACTGTGGGAAAGAATAGCAGTAAGGGGTGGCAGGGGTCCCCACGCCCATCACATTTTGAATGGCAGAGCAGGACATGGGGGAGACTCTCTTCTGTTCTGCCCTGGGAGAAAGATGCTCATCAGCCTGTTGTGTGTGTGTGTGTTTAGTAGATCAATCGTGTCTGACTCTTTGTGACCCCATGGACTGCAGCCTGCCAGGCTCCTCTGTCTGTGGGATTCTCCAGGTGAGAATACTGGAGCGGGTTGCCGTTTCCTATTCCAGGAGATCTTCCTAACCCAGGGATCAAACCCACGTCTCTTGAGTCTCCTGCATTGTCAGGTGGGTTCTTTACCACTGAGCCACCTGGGAAGCCCTCCTTGCTTCTCATGTTGTGGGCTCAATAGCTAGACTGGGACCACAGTCAGCCAAGATAACCTTGTTTCAGGGGAAAGTGAATTCTCAGGTTCAAATAGCCATCTTAGAAATCAACTATTGGAATTCCTCCTGTTGTGAAGCTGAAGTGCCTCTGCTAGTCATTATGGTAAAGTTAATGCTGTGAAGGAAAGCTATGAACTGGGAATTCAGAGGTCCTGGTTCCAGGCTGCCCCTAGCCAGCTGATTTGGGGCAAGTCATATCATTTTCCTCTTTGAAGCCTCACCTGGAGAATGAGGGATTACACCAGATGAACTGCCAGGCTCTTTTGGAGTCTGAGTCTTTGGGACTTTGTAGTATGTTACTTCCATTTCCAGTGTATTATCGCATTTCTGGTTGAATAGACTGCTTCTTTGGCCCAGGGCTTGTTGGCTCCAGATCCACTTGTCACTCCTGTGTCAGCTGGTTTCTGGCTGGGTCTGGCACATGGGAGGCACTGGCCCATTATTGAAGGGCATTGGGAAGGGAGAAATCGGAAAGGGCATTTCCTCTCCCCGCTGCCTTCAAGAGTGTGTGGCAGAGGTTGCATTTCGTTCTTGGCTCTGGCTCCCACCACGGTTCCAGCTTCTTATAAGGTGACCCCAGGCCTTGGGTTCCCATGATCCTGCCGCCTCCCTCTGTCCCTCCAGCTAAGGGACTTCCTGCTATTATTAATCATTGGGTGGCCCCATTACTTCTTGGTGGGTTTTCCAGCCTTTCCATCACCTGCGTAACCCATTTCCCATGTTAACTTCACCTTGTTTCAAATACTCAGAGTGGGTTCTGTTCACTCTGACTGAGCTATTCTAACTTTTGCCAGCTTTACCTTGTAACATCCATCAATAAAGATGATTTTGATAATGTGGATGATTATAACCCTTTACTTGGGATGTAATCTCACATATTACAAAGCTTTGCTTGGGTTCTGTCATCTGAGTCTAATAATGACAGTGTGACGTCAGATGGGTATTTATCATGAATTCCACTTTACAGAAGAGGAAATGATCTCACGGAGCTCACATAGCTGGGGAGTCTTGATAGAGTTGGAACCAGAACACAAGGCTTTTGACTTCTCATCTAGCTTTCTGTCTCTCTGCTTTTCATCATTATCCCACTCACCCCACTGGAATGGTGACTTAATGTCGGCCCTTTAGGATGGTGTTATCTAAAGTGTGGGGCACATCCCTTCAGTCGAGGGTGTGTTAATTACCTGTTGCTGTGTAACAAGTGACCCCCACACTTTGTGGTTTATGACAGCATCATTTATTATTTTGGAAATGATCCATGCCTGCAATGATGCTTTCTCCATTCCATGTTTTCTGGGTTGATTGTTCTTAGAGCTGGGCCAAGCTGGGAGGGCTTTGAGATTGTACTTTCCAATTTGAGGTGGGTCTGGCTGTTGTGTGATGATGAGTAGGCCAGTGTGAAGCCCTGAATACACAGGCTTCTGTCCTCGGCAGACCCAGCAAAAAAGCAGCCTCTAACCAAGGGACAAGGGCAAGGGGATGAAGCTTAAACTTTTTGTATTAAGTTCATTAAACAGGAACTTCCCTGGTGGCTCAGATAGTAAAGAATCTTTCTGCAATGTGCGAGACCTGGGTTCGATCTCTGGATCTCAAGAAGATCCCCTGGAGAAGGGAATGGCTGCACACTCCAGGGTCTTGCCTCTGTCCAGTGAATTCCAAGGACAGAAGAGGCTGGCGGGCTGCAGGCCATGGGGTTGCAACGAGTCGGACGTGACTAAGCAACTAACATTTTCACTTCTTTTGTTAGATAGAAAAGAAAATTGTGTCTTTCTTTTCATCTATATTCTTCACCCAGCATTGAGTGTTTAACAACACACAAAAAGGTGAGGTGAATTGCTGTACTATAGGGACTTACAATACCATTAGGAAAAACAAGATTTTGTATTCCTAAGTCCCCAGGGATCACATGTTTGGGCAAGAGTCAGGGTCACCATATCCATCACATCTATAACCTTTATCATCATTGATACATATATATATATATATATATACATATATATATAAATATATTATTTATTTATCCATGCTCACCTGATGCTGGTCTCTTCCACCATGGCTTTGGAGTCCCTGCCAAGACTCTCACCTCAGTTATTTCTGGAAGTCCCAGGAGATAGCTTGTGTGTACCTGTGAACTCTGTCTTTCTGGCTCCCATGTAGTGTTTCCTTTTCCCTTCTTCAGCTCCAACTTTCTGCTATGATGTCTGTTGCCAAGCTTTGGAGGTTCTTGCCAAGGCTGGTATGACTGGTGTTTGTGTCAGGGCTACTGTCTTTGTCCAGCGTCTCACTGTGTTCCCTGATGATCCGGGAAAATGTCCATCTCTGTTTGCATCTGGTCTGTAAGATTAAGCCACCTTGCTCTCAATAGACAAGGAGATTTAAATGGAATAATTCTAATTTTTGTTTTCTTTGGTTTTAACCTCTATGCTCTCAGGTTCTGAGTCAAGATGTAAAGAGGCTACTGAGAAACTTCTGAGCCATTGCACTCAAGCTGATCCTCTTGGTCTTGGAGACTCTAATTCATTTATTTCTGAGAGCTCAGCACTGGCTGGCTACAGACTCTGGAAGCATTCACCACATATTCATAGTCAGGGCTGACATGACTAGTGAACGAGGCCCTGACCTTGAGTTAACTGGTAGTCAGCACCAAAGAATTGATGCTTTCAAACTGTGGTGCTAGAGAAGACTCTTGAGAGTCCCTTGGATGGTAAGGAGATTAAACCAGTCAGTCCTAAAGAAAACCAACCCTGAATACTCATTGGAAGGACTGATACTGAAGCTCCAATACTTTGGCCACCTGATACGAAGAGTCGACTCATCAGAAAAGACCCTGAAGCTGGGAAAGATTGAGGGCAGGAGGAGAAATGGGCAGAGGATGAGATGGTTGGAGGGCATCACTGATTCAATGGATATGAACTTGGGCAGACTCCAGGAGATGGTGAGGGACAGGGAAACCTGGTGTGCTACAATCCGTGGCGTCGCAAAGAGTCAGAGATGCCTGGGTGACTGAGCAACAAGAACAGTGTTACAGGAGTCTGCTGAGACAGAGACTTTGTAACCAGGGGTTTTATTCATTTTAGACTTGCTCTGTATCATACTTCACAGTGCCGTGTCTGCCTAGTATAAAATGATTTGTGCTCTTTTAGTATAACCACAACTTTCTTTGAAGAACCTGTCTTAGTTTGGGTTCTCCCAAAAGCAGACCCCAGGCAGAGATTTTGAGTACCAGCAGTCAAAATGGAGGTGATCTGAGGAAGCTTCATTTGGGAGTGAGGAACTGATCCAGGGAAAGGAGGAAGCCAGTGAAGGTGTGCAAATGAGTCAGTTGTCACTGTGTGCACCTGGGACTGAATTGTGCTATGGGCCCGTTAAGAGGCAGTATTGGCTGATCTCGAAATTGCCCCACTGAGGGATAAGCTAACTGGGGTATTTATCTACTAGTTCTTGTTCTGTATCAGTTGAGGGTCACTCGTGGAGGCATTATCTCCCTGGCCTGCCCCCAGAGAGGGCTGAATGCACTACTGTGGCATAGAAAGAGCTCAGACCAAGAGATGTAGGGATTTGGGGTATGAAAGCAGAGGAGTTTATGGGAACTGTCACCAAACTGCTGATGACCTGCGGGATGGGCTGATGGGATGAGGGTGGGACACTGACGTGTAGGAAGTGCAACCATGATATTGAAAAAGAACAACAGCCTATAAAAGGGCTTGCCTTTTCAAGTGCATTAAATAACTAGGGTTCATATGGAGAGACTGTCTTCCAGGTCAGGAGACACTATAAAATTGACCTGTTGACCTCCAAGATGCTGTTGGAGTCAGGGACCACAGCTGCCTGTACCACCTTGCATCAGAATCCCAGCCCCTGGCCTCTCCTTGTCAGCTGCCTTGAATTGGTAGGACACTGGACTTGTTGATGACCAGGTGACAATGACAAGGGAGGTACAAGCAGGACCCCAGAGAGAATTTTGAGGCCCTGACCAGCCAGACACAGCTTTCTTGCTCTAACAGGTATCCTCTGAATGAAGAGTAATGAATCACCTCTTGTTTAAAACATGGCAAGTAGCTGAGATTATTAAGAGTAAAAATAAACTTCCTTGTCCGGAAGGGAAGGAGTTGGTCAAATACAAAGATTTGAACTTAACTCTTTAATAGCCAGACTATGAACAGACTGAGAATAGAGAGTTACTTTTCAAACTCAGATCATTCATATGAGCAAAGCTATTCATAATTGCTAACATTTATTGAATGGTTACTCCACGCTGGGCTTTCTGCTATGTTTTTCATGTGCCTTACTTCATTAACTCCTCACAATATCCCAATTAGAGAGCTATTCTAAATATCTCCAGTTCCTAGATGCAGGAAGTGGGTGGGACTTAGGTTCAGTAACTTGCCTAGGTCCTGGGAAGAGCAAGGGCAGAACTAGGATCTGAAATCAGGTATGACTTGATAAACTTGAGAAGTTCCCTAAGATGATGGCTAAGATCAAGTGTGTCCTCTTAAATGGCTTGCACATTGGTTGGCCAAGGAGTAATTGGGTTGTTATCGTTAGGTTGGGGGCCTGGGTATACTATCAAGACATCTCAGCATTGCAAAGGGCAGATACCAAGTCACTGTGTGTGCATGGAAGTGTCCGTGGGCACTAGATGGTTGGAAAAGCCCCTGTGGACCACTCCAGGCCCTAACATCCCAAACGTGGTTCCAGACTTCCCAAGGAGCAATCCAGTTCTAGAGTGATGATGTCCTGGGAATTGGGTGATTGTGATGCTTATTTTGGGTTCCACCCTTTGCTGGTTGTTTGACTTCAGGCAAGGGACTTAGTCACCAGGGAACCTACTTTTCTCATCTGTAAAATGAGGATAATGAGTCCTGACTCCTGCCCTCCTCACAGGAAGGGCAGGAAGCTTCCTGAGATCACCTCACCAGAGTCTTTTGATCTGCTTGAAAGCATCCTCCCTAATTGCCTGGCTGGGCACTCGAGCAGCTGGGCGAAAGTTTTATGACCCTAGATTCCCACAGCCTATAATCCACATGCTCCCAGAAGCCCTCTGAGGTTTTCAGTGAGAGATTCGGCCAGCGAAGGTTCTGCCAGGCTATCAACAGAGATTTCTCAGGGCCTTAGTCATGTAATAGGCGGTTTCCCAGGGAAGTGCTTGCCAAGGCTTCCACTTATTCATGTAATATTTCTTAAGAGCTCCGATGTACACATGGCGATTTCTCACCCCTCCCCAGACTTGTCCACAGCAGTGTTGTCTGGTGTCAAGAAATCCTGCCAACCCTCAAGGACAGCTCTTGGCCACTTTAGCTAGAGCTTGAATGTGCTCCATGCCCTCTGGTTTTAGTGTTTTGTTTTTTTTTAATTTTTTTATTGGAGTACAGTTGTTTCATAATGTTGTGTTAGTTTCTGCTGTACAGCAAAGTAAATCAGCTATATTTACACATATATCCCTTCTTCCTTGGATTGTCTTCCCATTTAGGTCACCACAGAGCACTGGGTAGAGTTCCCTGTGCTATTTAATAGGCTCTTATTAGTAATCTATTTTATGCATGTGTGTGCATGCGTGCTAAGTCGCTTCAGTCCTGTCTGACTCTTTGGGACCCTATGGACTGTAGCCTGCCAGGCTCCTCTGTCCATGGGATTCTCCAGGCAAGAATACTGGAGTGCGTTGCATGCCTTCCTTCGGGAGATCTTCCAGACCCAGGGATCGAACCCGTGTCTCCTACAACTTCTGCATTGCAGGTGGATTCTTTACCACTGAGAACCGAAGAAGCCCTATCTATTGTATACATAATATCCACAGTGTATACTTGCCAGTCCCAATCTCCCGGTTCATCCCACCCCTCTTTCCCCCTTAGTATGGTTCCAGTTTTTAAAAGGCTTCTTCAAATGAGTCATATGTCCACCTTCTCATTTCTTGTCTGAACCATCACAAAAGCTTCCTAAAGACTTTCCCTGCCCCCAGCCCTGCTGTCTCTCTGTAGTCATGCTATACCCTGATGCACAAGATGTATTGCTTCTCTCCTGACAACCCATCAGTCCTTCCCTGCAGGCCACATGATAAATTGGAACAAATTAACCTGGCTTAAAAACCCTGCTTTAGTTCAAAATCTGGCCCCCCATTTCCTTTCCCTCCTCATTTTTCGTCTCTCCCATTGTTGTTTCATTGGTTCAGCCTGCCGTTCTACTTTATTTGCTTATCACCTTCTATGTGCCAGGAGCTGTGTTATAGTCTGGGAAACTAAATCAGAGCCCTGTTCTCATGAGGCTCACAGCCTCATGGGAGATAAAGACACGGACACTGGTGAGTGGTGTGTAGCTGGGTAAGTGCCATGGGAGCGAAGTCTTGACGGGAGCCCATCAGAAGGGAGACTGATCTGCCTGGGGTGAGGGTACCACGTCCAGCCCTCAAATTGATTAGAATGTGGCCTGCCAGAGTAAGAGGTGGATGGTGGAAGTGGAAAGCGAGTCCTGTCAAGAGTGAGTTCAGCCTGAAAGAGGGAACAGGACATCGGGGAGACCAACAGTGAAGTGAAGTGGAGTGAAAGTTGCTCAGTCGTGTCTGACTATTTGCGACCCCGTGGACTATACAGTCCATAGAATTCTCCAGGCCAGAATACTGGAGTGGGTAGCCTTTCCCTTCTCCAGGAGATCTTCCCAAGCCAGAGATCGAACCCAGGTCTCTCGCATTGCAGGTGGATTCTTTACCAGCTGAGCCACAAGGAAAGCCCAAGAAAATACTGGAGTGGGTGGGTAACCTATCCCTTCTCCAGTGGATCTTTCCAACCCAGGGATCAAACTGGGGTCTCCCGTATTGCAGGCGGATTCTTTAGCAACTGAGTTATCAGGGAAGCCCCAACAAGACTGTGGCAATTCATGTTTTGGGGAGGAGCGCAGTGTCTGAAGGCCCTGGTGAGCCTTGCCTGGATCCTACCCTGGAAGGAAAGGAACTGGAAGCAGGAAAGTCACGTGGTGTCTGCCCTTGTGACTCTGGGCAGCCTGGCAGGTGCTCTCAGACCCCAGGCCTTTACTGGAGCTAGTCTTTCTCCCCCCTGCCCCTCTCTTCTTTCCCCCTTCTTCTCCCCCTGCTGTGGTTCTTCTCATGTTTCATGGTCCCCTGCAAATGCCATCTAGATCTGGGGTCAGTAGTCGTTGTTCCTTCCTCTGGGCCCTTAATGTCCATTTACTTGTGTGTTACCATTTATTGTATTCCATCTTATATTTTATGTCAGTTTCACCTGTTCATCTCCCTCACTGGACTGAAAGTTCCTTAAATAGCCTATTAACCCTGGAATATTTATTTCTCATTTCCCATAGCACTTAGCATATAATGCTTTGAGCCAGGCTTTTCTCAAGCTCCAGTTCCTCTGCTTATTAGCCATGTGATCTTGGACAAGTCATTTTATCTCTACGACCTCGAGTTGTCTCATCTGTAAAATGGGGATAATGATTTTTATTGCAGAGGATAATTGGGAGGATTACCCGGTTAGCACTCAGCAAACATTAGTTACACTCCTCCCTCCTCTGCTCTCTGGCTCATAAAGATTGCTGCAACGTGCTCTTGGGAGAGCATCCCCGAAGGAGGGGTACCCCGCTTTTCCCGTGGGTCCAGAGGAAGCACCTGGTATACGTGTCAGATCCCATCTGTACTGGTTTGCTGAGCACCTGGGCAGAAAGGCGGGATATCAACATTACTGCATGGATCCTTGGTTATCAGTGGCAGTCAACACCACCCATTCTAATCTGATCTTTATTTGTTTGACACCTTCCATGGAACACTCATCCTTAATGTAAACAAAAAGACAATGGTGGAAAGGAATTGAAAAAAAAATTAAATCATGTGAGTTTCCTTGGGTAGATTATGCACTCAACCAAGGTGGGCTCCCAGGGAGAGGAGAAACTGCCGTCTGCCCCTGTCTTTCCCTTTTCTACCTGGTCGCTGCTCAGCGTACAGAGGCTGTACTCAGAGAAGACAAGGGTCATCGTCATGGCTGTGGTCGTCTGTGACATTACCACCGTCAGCAGCAGCAGGACCCTCCTCTCCTTCCCCCGTCACTGCCCTTTGGATGGGGGGCAGGACAGACCCCCGCTTCCTCACTTCCTCTACCATTCTCTGTAGCCTCCATCTGGGTGCAGACAGAGCCTCATAAGTCACCATCTTGAGTTTGTGCAAACTCGATTCTTACTGCAATCCTGGGAGGCAGGTTGAACAACTGCCATCATCTTCATTAGAGAGAAATCTTGCTACAGAGAAGTCGAGTGACTTGCCCAGGTCATGGCGTGAGCTGGGAGAGGAGTGGGGATCAGACAGGGCTGGGGCTGGGTCACAGGTGGTTTGAAGCCTGAAGATGATTGTTTGGAAGAGAGGACAGCTCTGCTTCCCCTTAATATAATGGTATCTGAGGAATTTTTTTAAAGCATCGTGCATGCGTGCTAAGTCACTTTAGTCATGTCTGACTCTTTGAGACCCACTGGACTGCAGCCCACCCGGCTCCTCTGTCTATGGGATTCTCCAGGCAAGAATACTGGAGTGGGTTGCCGTGCCCTGCCCCAGGGGATCTTCCGGACCCAAGGATCGAACCTCCATTTTTTATGTCTTCTGCATTGGCAGGCGGGTTCTTTACCACTAGCACCACCTGGGATGCACGAGGGGAAGCCAATTCCCTTTCCTACTTTAGGTACTTGGAACACCCATTGTGTGCCTGGGACATCTAAGTGTTGGCTGCCTAAATAAACACTGAAGGAGCACATAAAGAATTAAAAGGATATAAGGGTTTGCCCTGGGGTTTTGGGGGCTGGTATGATTTCTGACATAGTCCACAGATGCTCCTAACCTTCCTTCCTTGGCTCAGAGACATGTAAAACTCCATCAACATGTTCATCTTCCATGAGAGTGCTGAAGGCAGACCTTCCTTCTCTCTACTGCTTTACTCCTGTTTCCTCATGGGAAGAGCAGTTTTGTCGTCATGCTGAGAATGCTGGGAAAGACTGATGAATACTGGGTCACATTAGTCTATGGAGCAGGGTTAATACTGAATCTTCCCTTCTCTTTCTCCTGCTGGACCTGTCTGGATTCTGACACTGTTTCTTGCACTTTGAGTCTTCATGCTTTAAACTGCCTTCCCTCCCCTGCAGGTGTTTTAGGAAAAGTTTTGGCCCAAGAACAGAGATGATTCCTTTCTTTATTTGCCAGTCTCTTAATTAATTAAAAAAAAAACAACACCTACTTCAGTCAGGCTGGGTGTGCAAGGTTTAGAATTCCAAGAGACATATATCAGCAAATGGATTTTTCAACAAGACTTTTTCCATTTTCTGCGCAAGAT
Organism: Giraffa tippelskirchi; assembly: GCF_054371585.1. Lineage (NCBI taxonomy): Eukaryota > Metazoa > Chordata > Mammalia > Artiodactyla > Giraffidae > Giraffa > Giraffa tippelskirchi. The sequence continues at coordinate 62,666,478 of NC_137280.1, forward strand.
AAGGTTGAGATTGGAGCAGGTGTTACCTATACTGCCTTTTCAGCTGTCTGCTGGAGAGAGTTCCTTGACCCATGAGTGCTATGTGGGTGAGTGCCCTTTTGTGGGATGTAGGAAGCACTGGGGCTGTGGTTCTCAAACCCAGTGGTGCATGATAGTGACTCTGACCGCTTGAATCAGAGTTCCCTGGAAGTAGGCCCAGGCATTGGGATTAATAAAAACTCTGTTTAGAATATGGATATGGATGATACATTGTGTTCTAGTATTCAGTATGAACCACTGCTGCAAGGCAGTCTGCATTGCTGAAGATTATGACATTTAAATAAAGTGAAATTTTTCATTTCTGCAGACAGTTCCTTCTATTATCTAGTGGGAATAGGTACCTAGTAGGAGAAGCAACCTGGTACCTAGAGAGAGAAGAACCTAGTACCAAGAGGGAGAAGCACCTTAGTACTTAGAAAGTACCTAGTCGCCAGTGGTGTGCTCAGTTGCTCAGTCGTATCTGACTCTTTGTGACCCCATGAACTGTGGTCCACCAGGCTGCTCTGTCCATGGAATTTTTCAGGCAAGAATTCTGGAGTGGGTTGTCATGTCCAACTCCAGGGGATCTTCCCGACCCAGGGATCGAACCTGCATCTCTTGAGTCTCCTGCATTGGCAGATGGGTTCTTTGCCACTGCTCCACCTGGAAAGCCTCCATACTATACCTGATCTTAGCCAAAAGGTCGAGAAGTACCTAAGGACCTAAAGAGAGAAGTACCTAGTACCTGGTGGGAGGAGAAGGGATGAGAAATGGTTCTTTCAGCTCCAACACCTCCTGAGAGGTTTCTATAAGCCTTCACCTTTTAATCCTCTTGCCAATCCTTAAATAGGTGCCACCATTCAAATGGAATTCAGTGAAGAGACTGTGGTTCAGAGAAATTTAGGGACGTGCCTGAGGCTTACATGGTAGATAAGGGAAGAACCAGGTCTTGAATGCAGGCCTGCTTGGTCCCAAAGGCCAATTCCTTTGCTCTCTACCTATGGGTCACATCCAGTAGCCCCTTCAGCCTTCTTACAGCCCCTATGATGGCAGTTTAGATCCCCTCCTACTCTGACGCCTCTGAACAACAGGATCTATTATAGTTGTACCCTCCAGGTAGCCTGGGCAAACCTTGTGACCAAGGGTCCTTTCCTCTTAACCAAAGGACCACCCAATATTCCTAAAATTCCCAAAAGTCAGCCTCCATATTAATTTCCCAGCCTGCCCCGCACATGAGTGGCATCACATTTTTGATCTGATATGTACCTTGATTTTCAGCTTAGAAAAAACAGCCCCCATAACTACAGCTCCCACTGAACTCATTTCTCAGAATCCCTCCAAGAACCTGAGGATGCTGTGAGTAAGAAACATAGGACTGGGGACTCTCTGCAATACTTCCTGACTCTTCCTCCCCGTTCATCCTATTTCCTTCAGCTGGATGACAGCTGTCGAGAGGCTGGCATGGCAGCATAGGAGGAAATGGAACAAAGCCTCTTGGTCTCCATTAAAAGCCAATTTTACAAAAACTGTACAATAAGATAGGTTTCACAGAGGCACAATGATATATACTTAGGCTTTTTTAAAGAAATTATTTATTTTTATTTATTTTGTTTGGCTGTCCTGGGTCTCAATTGTGGCACATGGGCTCTTTGGTCTTCATTCCGGCCTGTGGGATCTTAACTGTGACATGTGAATCCTAGTTTCTGCCCAGGGATTGAACCCGGGCCCCCTGCATTGGGAGCATGGTCTTAGCCACTGGGCCACCAGGGAAGTCCCTGTACTTAGGGTTTTGATTCACTGGAAACTCCATATGTACCAGCAATAAGATCTGACCTCCCTCTCGCACACACACCTGATGTGACCCAAGTGTATATTCCCATAAGTGGTCCCATTCTATGAAAGTCAGGCCATGTGGGGGTCATCATCAATCCCGGGTGCTGGCTTAGAGAACAGCATGGAGACTGAAGATATTCAGAGATAGCCACTGGCAAAGCAGAGGGATTTGAGATGGTACAGGAAAACAAAAATAAATAAAACTAAGAAAGTTTGTATTACTTGGAAGGGACTTGGGAAAAAGCAATAGATATATTCTTTATGGGGTCAATCTTAAAGGAAATCAGTCTTGAATATTCATTGGAAGGACTGATGTTGAAGCTGAAGTTCCAATACTTTGGCCCCCTGATGCGAAGAACTGACTCATTGGAAAAGACCCTGATGCTGGGAAAGATTGAAGGCAGGAGGAGAAGGGGACGACAGAGGATAAGAGGGTTGAGTGGCATCACTGACTCAATGGACATGAGTCTGAGCAAGCTTCGGGAGTTGGTGAAGGACAGGGAAGCCTGGCATGCTGCAGTCCATGTGGTCGCAAAGAGTCGGATGTGACTGAGCAACTGAACTGAACTTATGGGGTTTCCCTGGTGGCTCAGACGGTAAGGAATCTGCCTGCAGTATGGAAGACCTGGGTTCTATCCCTGGGCTAGGAAGATCCCCTGGAGAAGGGAATAGCAACCCACTCCAGTATTCTTGCCTGGGAAATCTCATGGACAGAGGAGCCTGTCCTCTGGACAGAGGAGGCTACAGTCCATGCAGTCGCAAAGAGTCGGTGTGGCCTCAAGGGCTGCACACTGTGTGTCAGGCTAGACCAGGGCAGACAACAAAAGAAGCCCCAAAGATCACAGTGGCTTAACACAATCACAGTTCATCTCTCGCTCTGCTAAAGGGCAAAGCAGATGGTGAGTTCTCTTTAGTTTTGTACATGGCATTAACACCATCTGGAATATACAGCCTGTGGGGTAGCTGCTGCTGAGGAAGAGAGAGATGGAAGAGGCATATTAACCTCAAGTTGCTTCAGCCTCGATGTGACCCAGTGTATCCCAAAGTTGAGAGCATGGTTTCATGGACCTATGCATCCTTCACTCAGTTGAACAATTGTCAACATTTTGCCAATCTCATTTCATCTATCACCTCCCAGTGATTTTAGAGTGAGGAGCAGAATTTTTAAAATAAATCCCAGAATCCTCTTATTTTGCACATAAACATCCCAGTGTCCAAATTCATTTTGGTGGTGGATTTTGGGGGCAAAGTAAGGCCTAGACCAGCCCTCTGTGGGGGAGGGCGCTGCCTTTTTCTGCCACTGTCGAAGGAAGAGTCACACACATCCATAGTCATCCTGTCTTGACTCTGGACTATGGCCTCCCTTCTCTGTGAATAAGACCAGGATCTGCCAGACTCAGGCAGCTGCCATGGAATGAAGCAGTTCAGAAATGCTGTCTGTAACCAGGACAAGAAAAAACAATGTCTTCAGTGGATCCCTTAGTGCAATCACCCCTCTTTTCCGAATGAGTCCCCTGCCCCCGTAGGGCCTCTGAGACCTGCCGGATGGGTGTCTATGTCCCCTGAGTCACCTGTGTCATTCTTTTTATCTTATTTGCCTGTGTTTGTCATTTTCGAGCAGCGTGACTCACTCGGCCGAGAGGAAAACGCAGAGCCTGGAGAGGTGAATCTTTTATCAAACCCTCACGACCACTCCTCTGGAAGCAAAATCCTTTTGCTTTGAACTTTCATCTGAGCACCCCAAAGAAGGAGCCTCAGGGACTTTTGGACCTTTCAGAAAGGCCAACCAGTCAATCCTAAAGAAAATCAGTCCTGAATATTCATTGGAAGGACTGCTGCTGAAGCTGAAACTCCAATACTTTGATTACCTGATGTGAAAAACCGACTCACTGGAAAAGACCCTGATTCTGGGAAAGATTGAAGGCAGGAGGAGAAGGGGACGACAGAGGATGAGATGGTTGGATGGCATCACCGATGTGATGGACATGAGTTTGAGTAGGCTTCAGGAGTTGGTGATGGACAGAGAGGCCTGGCATGCTGTGGTCCATGGGGTCACAAAGAGTCAGACACGACTGAGCGACTGAACAGAACTGAACTGGTCAGGGTGCCAGACTCTGGGCTGGGTCCAGGCACCCTTCTAGAAAATCTCCCTCCCGCTCTCCAACCTGCTTTATTGGGTCTTCCCAGAGGGTGTGTCATTCTGGGACTGGGCCCTTCAAAAGCCAAGGAGAGAAAGCTCTTTACCCCACACCCTAAGAAGCATCTTCCTCTAGAGAGGCAGCCAAGGCGAGAAGCAGGCCATTGGAGCGCCCACTCTTTGCCCCTCCTGGGCTCAGTAACATCCACACCTACACAGTGTTGGCCTCCTGGGCTAGGCATGGGCGCTGTGCTTGGTTCCTCATCTGTTCCTGCTTGGAAGAGAGTGGAGGAGTCTTTTAATGTTGTTCTGGACTACGGCAGACACTGGGCCTCCCGCTTCCATGGCAGCCCACCACCCTCCTGTCACCCAGGGCTTTGTTCTTTACACAGCAGCTAGAATGACCCTCCCATGTGGTAGAACAGATCACAACATGCCTCTGTTTAAAAGTCTGCAGGGACTTCTCTGGCACGTAAAATAAAATCCATTTCATCACCATGACCTACAGTCTTGGGAGACAAAGTGGTCCCCTAGCCTTGGGGTGGAAGGTGGGAGGGGAGGCCTGCATAGAAATGCAGAATCTCAGGGCCCACTCCAGACTCGATGAACCAGAAGCTGCATCCATATCACGTTAATGTGTGAGAGGCCCCTACGACCTACGTGGGCCCAGTGGGTGGAACCCTACCTTGACCACTTCTCAGAATCTCCTGGGGAGTTTATACAGTGACAAGGCCCAGCCCGCAGGCCTCCAGGGATCTTGATTCAATAGCTCTTCACTACCACCTGGAAAGTAGGTTTTATTGGTCCTACATCTGCAACCCAAGAAGCCAAATCTCAGAGACTCATGGGGTGCCCGTGGACTCCCAGTCCCTCCGCATGGCTGGGACTGCTGGATGGGTTCATCGCTGGCTGCAAAGGCAAGAGCAATCGGGAGGATGGGCTCTGGATTCAGGCTTGTCTGGGTCTGATTCCTGCCGCACCGCATCCAAACTGGGCAAATCATTTATCACCTGAGCTTCATTTTCCTTATGTGTGAAACAAGGATAAGAAAGAACTTATGTCACGGTGATGTTAAGAAGATTAAATGAGGTAATTGTTTAGCGTGGCATGCTGAGCGCTTAGTAAATGTTACCTGCCACCATTATCATGGTTAGTTATTATTCCTCATCCTCAATTTTTTGGCCCTTTAAGCAACAGAAGCTCTGAATTGTCTGGTTTCAGGCTTTTTCTCTAGAGATTAGATGGCTGATGTGGCGCAAGGTTTAGAGTTCTCTGGTTTGTTGTGTGATTCATCTGCTTATGCATTTACTTGCTTATTTAGGCTGCGCTGGGTCTTCACTGAGGCACCGGGCTTCTTCTCCTGTTGTGGTGCTCAGGCTTGGTTGCCATGCAGCACATAGGATCCCAAGTCTCTGACCAAGGATCAAACCAGCAGCGTCCCCTGCATTGGAGGGCAGATTCTTAACCACTGGACCAACAAGTAGTGTAATTAAATTGGCCACTGGGCCTCTCTAATCCTCTGTGTTCCTTATTTGTGAAATGGGGACATGAACACCCATCTCCAGGGTTGGGGAGAATATAGAATGTGGGGTCAGGTACAAGGCCTGATTATAATGGGCCTTAGTCAGTCTGATCTTGTTAGAATGTGAGTCATTCTATTACATTCTATCAAATGTGTATGCTATCAAATCGTGTCCTTAAAATGTCACCCTATATATAGCAACGTTGACTAAAAAGCACAATCTAAAAGTGGAGAATTGTGTTTTATTTGGGGGATTTTTCTGAGGCTGAAGTCTGATACACAGCCTCTCAGATCACTCTGAGGGACTGCTCCAAAGAGGTAAGGGAGGAACCAGGGTACATAAGAGTTTGGCAATAAAAACCAGGTAACCAGAACATCAAAAGATTACTATTAATTAAAGAAAACCAGACCTCTCAAGTTAATGAACTTAGCATTTTTCTGTGTATGGGGAAGATGCAAGAGTCTGGGCTCATTGAAATCATTCCTTTTATAGGCACCTTGGCCATCTAGGGT